>NC_089420.1:0-2400000 GCF_020647865.1 Trichoderma asperellum | reverse complement strand
TTCAAGGGCATGACGATGGATACTTTTATGGAGCAGGAGCACAAGGAGTGGACAAAGGTGGTACAGATTCCACTGCCGAGCTTTGCTGGCAAGGACGAGGCGCTGTATGTCTTCCAGAGAGGAGAGAGAGCGCCCACCGCATCGAGCTCAAACTGAAGTGACGTATCAATGGATGCAAGGAGTATGCTTTGGGGGTCGAAAACTTGGGTATGGGATACAAAATGAAAGGAGGTATGAAGTGAAGTAAAATGGAATATGGTTAATGTATGGACTTGTATGATATCAAGACTTATAATGGAAGAATAGGGACAGCTGGCGGCTCCGAGCGCTATTTCGCATCCTTCTTAGCCTAATAGCTGCTGTTAATCTCAAATATAGGTGTGTAGGCTCTATCAAAGAAAGCTAAGATAAGTTGGCAGAATTCGGATAAAATTCACAAGTAAGCTTACTCCAGGACACCGTGTATGAGGCGCTAGAGAGCGATAGATTGGAGCAAATGCTTACTAGCACTCATCGCGTTGAATTTCGCCCTTTCATGTGACATGCGTGAGGCTCTGCAGGAATGATGACGCTAGTTTCGGGCCACTGCGGCCTTTGCTTACGGAGTGAGTACATACACACACCATCATGTACGGAGGTAGTGTGCGAATGCCACGGAATACTAGGTAGTAATAGCAGAGATCAACGGATGGGTACATGTGTACGAATGCCTGCCACGGGCCACCGGGTGCCCAGATGCATACTGCGTACATGTAGTGAGGATTACAGACAGTATAGGAACCAAGTTAAACAGCAGGATCGAAACCAACTGACAAGTTCCACCTCCTGCTTGGGGCCGAGCAGCAGCACGCGTTGAATGTCTATTCTATGGAGCTCGCAACAATAGCGGGATCACGCTACTCTAATAGAAACTTTCAGGGCACTCAGGGACGGCGATGTGACCCTGTTGGCATGGGGGGGCCCTGTTTACGCGTTGCAAACTCGTACAGGCGCCGCAAGCTGCAACCGTGACAAAACAACTGATCAACTCGTCCATTACGTCAAATGCTTGTCCCGTACCGCCGTCTTTGTCTCAGATAATGATCGAATGCCTAACAAGCAGTATCCCTCCCGTACCTCTCGGCGGCGGCAAACAATCAAGTACTACTACTGCCTTGAAGCAGCGCTGCCACCCACCTGAACTAGGCGGCTGACACGAGGTCCTCAACCCCGTTATTCATTGCAAGTCTTGCCTTAAAGCCCAGCCGGATAATGGATAATGGCTTCGCACCGCGGTCCATGCCCTCTGACGCGCAAAAAGAGGGGCGCCCTTCAGCTGGCTCCTCAACCGCTCTAGCGCCTGAACTGCCGCTGGCCCTGCCCACCTGCAGCGGCTCTGCCTCTAAGCACCTGTAAGGCGTAGCGCATATGCAGGTGGCCTGTATTGCCTCCAGTTTACTGTCTGGGCTACTTGCTAGGTGCATATTCTTGCGCTGCAAAGGACTGACAGGCCGACTGCTCGTGTTTTCTCTAGTCCTCCGACAGCTGTGGCCCAGCCGTCTCTTTTTTTCCTCCTCCATCATCATCATCATCGACGTCGGCATTGCTGTTGCTTCTGCTGCTGTTGCGCTTCCCCAGGGAATACTACCATCACACACAGCCCACTTCGATCACTGGTGGCTGTTAATAGCGGAGCACGGCCGGCGTTTGTTCTCCAGCGGAAACAAAGACGAACCAATAACTGACACAAACTCACTCCCGCCAGACGCCACCCCGCGCGCGAAGCTCCCGCCATGGACCATCCCGGAGCGACCATTTCCCTGGCCTCAATCACCAATCCCAGGGCCAGATCGAGGTCCCGTGACGGGCGCTTCATCGACGAGCCCAAGCCACAGCGGCCTGCGTACGGCGACTCCCGCGAGTCCAGCTACGTGTACGCCGATGATGAGCTGGATCGCAGATCCGGCCGTGGCTCTGGCGCCTATTTGCCATACCCCGAAGACGACAAGCTGATTCACCTGCCCCAAAAGTATAGTCGCCGTGACGACGATGACGCCTTGGCTTACGGCCAATCGCCCAGCCGAGGCCATCACAGCTCCAAGTCGCACGACTACGGCAGCGAGCTTAGGAAGCACTCTGACTCCGACCGCGACTCAAGATCGCACCGACGCTCCCACACCTTGACCGTGGATGTTGATCCTCGCGATCGGTCTCGTTCGCGGGACCGCTCACGGTCAAGAGATGGCCGAAGCGGGCGTGATAGGTCTCCCCAGCCGCCTACCGGTCGCATGTCCAACTTGACGGTCAACACCGGGCCTCGAATGGCCTCTCTTTCGCTCGCCTCTGCGCCGGCATCTCCCCTGCTGGAGTCATACCATGGAACATATCAAAACTGCTCGCCCATGCCCTCGCCTTTGTTGCTGGCGTCCAGGCACCCGGGAGATCTCCCAAGAGTCGTGGATGCCCTCTCACCGCTCTCTGACGGTGAAGGCGACACCCGCCTCAACAGGCGAGCTCGCTTCCATGATCCGCAGGACATTGCCTCTCGTCTTGCCCAGGCCCTCAAGGGCAATCACAGACCGGATGTTGCGCCGGTCATTGAAATCCTTCCCAGCCTGTCGCACGAGCAGGTCATGGAGCTCCGCGCCGAGTACAAACAGATTGTAAAGACCGGTGCGGACCGCAAGGGCGTCAACATTGCCAAGCACATTCGCGCCCGCTTCAAGGACGAGGATCCCCTCTTGATGAAGGCGTGCTACGCCGTTGCTCTGGGACAGTGGGAGAGCGAGGCCTACTGGGCCAACTTCTGGTACCAGGGCGACAAGACGCGCCGAGAGCTGCTGATCGAGTCGCTCATGGGCCGGACAAACGACGAGATCCGCCGCATCAAGGATTCCTTCTCGGACAAGAAGTACGACAACAGCCTGACCAAGTGCATGAAGACGGAGCTCAAGGAAGATAAATTCAAAAAGGCCGTCTTGATAGTCTTGGAGGAGCGCCGCATGGAGGAGTACGACTATGAGGGCCGCCGGTTGCCGCTCGACTATAAGCTCATCGATCAGGATGTCGAGGACTTGCACAAGGCGGTCAAGTCTGACAAGGGCGGAGAAACCCTGATGATCACAATTGTCGTGCAGCGCAGCGACGCCCACCTGCGCGCCGTCCTCAAGGAGTACGAACACCAATACCGCAGCAACTTTGCGCGTGACGCTCTCAAGAAGAGCAACAATCTTGTGGTATGTATCTCTTGATAACCCTCGAGAGGGAAAAAAGGAGGAGAAAGAAAGAAAGAGAGAAGCGAATGCTAACAAAAACTTTCTAATTAAAATCTAGGGCGAGCTCCTGGCACACATCCTCAACGGTGTCATCAACCGCCCCGTCCGCGACGCCCTCCTCCTGCAGCACGCCATCACCGCCTCCCGCAAGGACTCTCTGCGCCGCGAACTGCTAATCTCGCGCCTCGTGCGCTTCCACTGGGACTCCTTCCACATGCAGGACGTCAAGAAGGCCTATCGCGAGCGCTACGGCCAGGACCTGCAGGACGCCGTGCGCGGCGCCACCAGCGGCGAATGGGGCATGTTCTGCCGCGAGCTGTGCATTGCGCGGATGCCCAACGAGATACGAAGGATGGAGAATACTCGATAAATTGTGAAAATCTTTTTTTTTATATGTATTACCCATATATCCATAGATACCTCATCTGGCTAGAAGGGGGGATGACGCTTACTTTATATGAGAAATGTTGGGCTTGATTTGGTATTATCTGTTTTTGGAAAGACACTAATTAATAAATAACATGGAATTTGAATGAAGCGTGGAGAAACGTTATAAATGCCATGTCACGACATGGCATTTTCACGACATGGCATCTACTGCGTGTCCTAAGGAAGGGGGATTGCAATCAACTAGTAGGTATTACCCATTTATACAAAATATATATGCTTGTTTTATTTGGCACAATTTTATGCAATCGTAAAGTCCTGGCCTCTATTCAGAATAAACACAGGCTACTTCTTGGAGCCTTTACCTCCTCTACCTCCTTTGCCTTGGCTTTTACCTCCTCCTTTGCCTTTGCCACCGCCAGAAGACCCTTTCTCCCCTCCGCTTGCGCCGGCCAGCATGACTCTTAGTTTGCTGACCGGGATAGTATTGACAATCTCCTCTGGCTTAAGGGCCTTGATGAGCTCAATCTCTCTCGGCCACATCTTCTCCTTATCTCTTGCAGCCTCGTCAATGACACCTTTCCTGGCAGAATCGGTCTTCAGTCGGTCCAGCACCTCTTTGACAGCTTTGCCCTTCTTCACAGAACCAGGCTGCATCTTGACCTTGTACTTGAACCGAACCAGAGCGTTCCAAGGCGCACAGACGGGAATGACTTCGATAATCTCATCTCCAGCCAGCGGCGTGCCGACCAAGGTGTCCAAGTTTGTCGCTTTTTCAGCTTCGTCAGGCTCCAGTACGTCGAGGCCTTCGTTCATCATAGCGCGGCGTATCTCCTCTTGTTCTGCAACTTCCTTTTGCTTACGCTCATGCTGAGCTCGTCGGCGCTCCTTCATAGCTTCCATTTCAGCCTGCCGTTGGGCTTTCGCGACTGCCTCTGCTTCAGCCCGCTGCCGGCCCGCCGTAGCTCCTATCAAGGCTTCTGCTGTAATGCGATCCTCCTCATCCTGATCTTTGTATTTTTGGGCAATCTTTTTCGCCTTTCCTTTTTGTCCACGCTTTTGGGCTCCTTTCTTGGTTGTCTCAGAAGCTTTTGTTGAATGTGAAGAGATTCTGCTAGGCGCCTCAGACATTTCGGTGGCAGGTTCAGAAGGTGCTACTTCGTCTCCCTCGCTGCCATGCTCCTCTTCATCTGCATCTATCTCGTCTTCTCCCTCTCCTTGCCCATCCTCAGTGGCAGCTACAGTTGAGGGAGCAGCTTCATCGTTTGCAGGCTGATGGCTGATATTCACTGTTGACAGCCTGTCAGCCGTGTCATCTATGGCTTCATCTTCATTGCCAGAGCCTTGTAGAGGATTTGCTCGTTTTTCACGGCTAGAAGGGTTTTCAGAAAACTCGTCGTCCGAGACATCTGATTCATCAATCTCTTCCTTGTCTTCTGGCCCATCTTCGCCAGCGGTCGCCTCTTCTGCGGCTGTTGACGAGCGATCGTCTTGTACTCGGTGCTTTAAATGCGAGCCTTTACTCTGTTCACTAATTCTGAATACGAATCCTAAACCTAGCAGGAGTTGAGTAGGGGGTAGATAATTCTTCTTCCCCTGGATAATGAAGTTTCCAGCAGGCATAATTTCTCCTGTCAAAGCCGATTTGGATACTTGATCTGCATTGACCCACCAAGCGCCCATGCCCGCCTTGGAATCCCAGGCCTCCGAGGAACAGACTGACAGCGATCCTGCCTGAGACAGAGTTGCTGGGGGAATTGGGGCATCTGGCGTGTTTGGGTTGTTTTTAATCACAATATTTGCTGCGCCACGTATATCGGCATGGCAGTAAATGTCCCCTTTCCGCAGATATCTCCTGTAGAGTATTTCGCTTTGCTGGGGGTCTTTCCCTCCAAGGACCAAGTAGCCATCAGAGGAGATGAACCACAGGAACTTTTCAAACCACAATTGCCTCCGAATGGGCTGAAGAAGGGCTTTTTCTTGCTTCAGACCTTTTTTCAAATCTTCGGCAATTTTTTGTTCCGTACTCTTCAAGGCCTTGGTTGCCTGTTGCTGGGTTTTCTCTTCTTTGATAGCAGCTGATCTTCGCTGTTCATAATACTCTCTAGCGTTGCTCCAAGGGCTAACATTGAGGACAATGTCAACAGTGAGAAGCTTGGCAGGCTTAATATCCTTCGTTGAAGTAGCTTCATTCTGCCCTTCCTCTGAGTCGCTCTCATCGGTTTCGTACGGGTTGGCTTCTTCTGCCTCGTCCTCGTCCTCGTCAAACTCTTCCTCTGCGAGAAGGAGAGTGATCGTGTTCTCAGACAATTTGAGAGGAAGATTGATAATTTCGGCAACGGGGTTTTGTCGCTTCTTCTCTCGCTCAATGAGCTTCCCAATGTCTATCCAATCCATGCCTTGAGCGAGAAGACCATTTACCGCGTCCATGGCCTCTTGCACACGCTCTACGTTTGCTTCAATTGCAGCTGCTTTGCGGAGATTCATCGCCTGGGCATCTTGTAGACCTTGGATTCTCTTGCTTTGTTCATGCCTAGCATCTTCAAGCTTCTTCTTGGCAGCTTCTTCCCTTCCAGTAAGTCGAGATTCCAACTTTTGGCCTTCTAAGGATGAGAAAAATTCGTCGACTGTTCTGTTATAGCCTTCGAATTCTAATATCTCAAACGACGAGTCCTTCTTGAACTTGTGCGGAATAAACGGATGGAAGTCATCGTAAAGCAGCCCTTCGCGCTTTTGAGACTCATTTGCTTCGACTGAATCGCTGGAAGATGTTGTTTTTTTCTTGGCGAAGATATAACCCGTGCAGGTGGCAGATGCGGTGATGTTCTCAACAATATCACGAGCCTCAGATAAATGTTTGACCAATGCATCCAGCAATGACTCATTATCAAGCACATCAGCTAGTTTAGCGGTGATATCAAAGCTATTCGCTTGTAAGATATTCTCGACCAGAGTAGGGGGCAGCTCTGTTATGGATACTGCCAAGGCCTTTCGCAAATCGCCACCAGATTTACCTTTCGCTTTGTGTCCAGAAAAAGTACCGGCCCCCGCGTTTGCTTCAGCCTTCTCCGCAGCAGATTTGAGAGCATCCCTTATCCTTTCTTTTGTCAACGGGGGAATGCCGCCATAGTTTTGTCTATTCTCCAGAGAATACTGCAGCCCAACTTGCTGCGCCTCTTGCCCCTCTCCCTCACCAACATTACGAGAAATGGCTAGGATCTTAAGATCCGCATCAGTAAGAATGATGTTTCCGCTCTACCCAATGTTAGCCTCTGGCGACTTGGAACAATACGGTTGAGAAGATGCCTCTGCTTTCCAATAGCTGACATACCGCAAAGAATTCCAAGAACATTCGATATTGGCCATCGCTAAACTGGAATTCGAGGATTCTGTCGGTCCCCACTTGTGTAACTGCCGTCAGTCGTCTGGTCTTGAGATATTTGCGAAGCCGAGCTACAAAGGCAGATGGAGCGGCGGCAGTCGTTCGGGCAAAGTCGGTCAAGTGGCAGCGAAATCCATTTTCTATTAGCAGTTGCTGTTTGTTATCGGGCTTGGCAAATTTCAGGAGCAGGATCTTGGAGGATAGGTCGTAGACGTTCGCGAGTCGCAGAGTCACCAAGCTCGCCTGGAGCTCGTGCGCAATGACCTAGAGTAAGGGAAGGGCAGTCAGCAGGTCGCCCGAGACGTAAATCCGCCTGGGGAGAAAAATTGCAAAGTACCTTGACATCTAATGACGAAAATCTCTGCTTCATACTGGCATTTGCGTTTTGTGCAGGCTCCGAGCTGTATATATCAAGCTTGGTGCGAGGCTCGATAGCCTACCGTGGGGCAAGCTCTCAAGCTGTGACGCCATGGCGTCACGTGGCTTCGCATAACGCATAAGGTAACCATCGAGCCAGAGCCATGTACTAGAGCCATGTACTACTATATATTGGATATAAGGGTGCTCAGCATCCTGGTCGCTGTCACTGGGATTCTGAGGCAATAGCAAGATTCGCGATTCCAGTTTAAAAAGAAGGGGCCCAATTAACATGGCACATGGCATCTAGACTATTAGGTGAGTGTTGAGATCTTTGACAACTGCCGTAGGTGGTAGTCCAAGTACTATATTAGTACGGAGTATAGGTTAGGTACTTTGTATGTGGCGGACTGTTCCTCTGACTGGGGAGTTACGTTGTCAATTATGCGCAGCAGCGCTCATGCAGCATGTGTAAAAGCAATGCTGGACGAAACCTGACAGCAGGGTAGGAAGCAAGCACTAATTGATTGCCCTGCCAGTTGCAGAAGTTGGTGCAAATCATGGCTTACGACCAAGCAGTCGTATTTACTAGTGAAACCTGCAGTAGAGAAATTAGCCTGCAAAAAGGTGAGACGCTCATCACTCTGATACGAGGGACGGACGCTGCAAATTACCCAATGCGGACATAACAGTCAAAGAAGGGCGGGCGCCTAGGGTTATTACTTGTAGCAAAGGATCCCTTGTGCCAGCTGTCGTCGTCTCCCTACAGCACTCACAACTGATCTAACCGTCGAGAGGGCCCAATTGACGGCCATTGCCATCAACAATGGCAATTGCAAGTCAAAAGGTTGTCAAAAAGGGCAAAAAAACGACCACGCCAGGAGTCGAACCTGGAATCTCTAGAGGGAAAGTTGCTGAAGAACCGAAATCTAGCGCCTTAGCCATTAGGCCACGCGGCCGCTAATCTTTTAAGTTGAGCTGACGAGTGCTCCAACGCGATCAACAAGGCTTCACTTTTCGGACAAACCTCTGGGGAAATCAGCAGCTGAAGCCATTCGACCGAGGCACATGCGGCTACGATTGGACCCGCCACATCCAATCTCATCAATCCAATCGAACGCGCAATTCAGCTTCATCCTCGGTCCACCCCCCAAATTATCGCGATTCGACGCGTCGTAGCAGGCAGCACGGACCTCTACCCTGCCACCTTGTTGGATGTCTAATATTGAAACACAAGCGGCATATCCTTGTCCCCCCCTCCAAGAGAACACATTTGCGATGGCGATGCTGAATCGTCCCAGCAACCGAGATAATTGAGGTGGAGATGAGGCGGGAGGCAATCAAGGTCCCCAGCATTTTGAGCATGCACGAGACGCCAATGTCCCCCGATCCATGCTGATGTTCAGGACACATGTACGGGCAAGCCAGGGACGGCTTGACAGAGGGAGCTTAAAGACACAGATCTGCCATGGATTGGGTGCCGGGCGCCGCCGCAAAGCCCACAGCAAGCGTCATGGCCAACTGAGAGGGAAATGAGCTGCCCCAAAAGCGGACCGTGGCCTGGCCCGCGACTGGACGGCTGGCGACCAGCCATCTCTATCTGAGCTTGGTGCTAGCAGCAATGGCCCCTCTCGTTGGAGCGATCCGACGAGGTCTGGCTTCTTCCCAGCACCCAGCCACGAAATTTCGGGTGCTACATGCACAGCGTCGATTGCAGCGCTCGCACCACGCCGCTACCATACTGCAATTATCCTGCTGCATTAGCACCGAAACAGCTCCAGCCCAATGGCGGCATTACACGATATCAATACGGGCGGCAGGGAGGGAGCGCCTTTACGTGCAGCGAACCATACAAAGTAGTCTCAGGCGGGCGGCACGCCCAAGCTGGCCAATGGCAGCCCAGTCCACGCAGCTCTCCGAGGGTGACGATCGCCTTGTCCGGCGAGCAATAGCCCAGAGCGCGAAGACTGAGCCCCAGCCATCTCTGTTTTCATTGCACTGCTGCAGCTAAGACGGCATGTGCATCACAAAAGTGGGCGCTTGGCAGTCCTCATACAGCCGGCGTGGGCGTCGCAGGAATAGGCGATGGGCGAGATGCAGCATCAGCTTGGACGCAGCCTGCCCTCCATGATAAGCCAAAAAGCTTTTCCGGTGGCGCCATGTCAGTGAGTTACAAAGTACAATGCTGTACGATGTATGTACGAGCTGTGGTCCCAGTACGGCTCAAGTTACTGCCGGGTACGGGTTGCTTGCTACGTACTCAACAGGCACAGGGCCGGCTACGAGCACTACTACGAGTACCGCTGCTCCCAGCGCTTCTCTCTCTCTCTCGCTTGCGTGCTGCTCGGTACGAGTAAGCCGATGAGGCTGGATCTGGGGCTATTGGGAAAACAGGAAGGCCCTTTAGGCCAGGAACCAGTCGCGCCAAAGGCTGGCCCGAAAATAAACAGAGCAGAGGCACACACTCACGCTTAAAAATGGGCCGTCCTTGTAGCTGACCACGCGCTATGGAGGAGCTACCACTCCTACGGGGTACCACTACTGCTGCTACCAGATTACATTACCGGTATATTGTTACCACTAGTGGCCCAGTAGCCATGAACATCAATCGCCGAGCCTGACTGGTCAATCAGCGGCCGATTCAGGGGGGACGCAAGGGAAGTAAAGGAAAGCAAGGTGGCTGGGGACCTCTGGGTTGCCTTTGGGGCCCCATCACGCTTACCGCTGGGTTGCAGCATCATGTCCGAGGAGTCCACTGGCGACTGGAGACTCTAGTACGCCTGAGACGCAGCCTCGAGAGGCCAGTGGACGAGATGCCTGCTGAGCTCGCTGGGCTTGCAGGGGAGTTGGATGAGGTTGGCTGAATGTGGAGTTGATGGCGGAGACGAGAGGCCAGGATACGACAGGACTAATCCTCTTGTGATGAGAATAAACAATAACATGCCCAGTCTTGGTGGCAGGTAAACATGGAGGGCCGATAGGCTTACCCTCCTTGGCAACGCAACACAACGAGCACGCCCACAATCGCAGGCCTGGCCCCCGACCTCAAAAAGCCCATCGAGCGACGTTGGTTCTGATCCGCCATTCCTTTCCTCCAATTATCTGAATCTCCAGCAAAGAAGCAAGGACAATTGAAAGAAAAGACTCTCAGAGGTATCATATCCCTCTCTCTTTTCTTCCCTCTTCGACTTTTGTTTCCAGGAACAGAAGCTTGAGATCCTTCTTATCTTCCTTTCGTGATACTACGGAAGGTTGTATGAGAAGATTCTCTCGCGCCAGCGCAAGCCGCCAACCTGGATTTTGAAGCTCGAGTCCCCGTGCCTTTTAGCATCTTCCCGTCCACTTACAAGGACAACGAAGCAGGCCGCCCTCAAACCCAGACTACAACTCTCGAGGAGGTTCAAATCACCCTCCCTCAACAAAAGCCAGCCGGACGGGAGGGTCAATTCTCTTCTCTCCCCCCAAGTGCCGATCTAGTTCCTCATCGTGGTGAACACCGCGTCGAAGAAGAGATCCGTATTACGCGCGAGGAAGAACGCCACCGCCGTCCCGGTTCACGCCACTCTGAACGCTTCGTAAAGGAAGAGTTCAAGTAAGTTGCAACCTTTTTCTTATCTGTTTTCACTCCTTTCGCTTTCTGTCTCTCCTGGCCTCATTTTGCGTGAGCCATTGGAGGGAGCGAGGGAAGGGGGACAGGAGAAATAGCCGTGGGGAGAGGAACCCGCCTGCCACAGGCAGCGCTGAAATTGCTCTTCGTATTCTTACAATCTCTTTTGCCGCGGCTTCTAGAACGCGTCAATTGGGGGTGGAGATGCGAATTGAGCACGGAGGGCGGCGGAGCTCACTATGGGGGAGCTGACAGCCGGGGGCGAGGTTCAGCTAGGGTTCCCAGCCATGCTATTTTATCCCGGCTCAGGGGGTCTAGTCCAGGCCCACAAGTGTTGGCCCAGAGACCAAGGCCAAGCAAGCTCAAGCACAAAAGGGAATCCCTCCAACTAACTCGAGTACTTTTAGATCTATTCCACCTCCTCCTCGCGACTACACTGAGACTCAAGTCAAGGTTGACTCTTCTCGCCGCTACTCAAACCCCATTGACGCTGCTGAGCGTGAATACCGAGAACGTTTCCGTCCTCAACCTCAACCCCAGAGCTCTACCGGCCTTGAACTAGTTCAAGTCCGTCGTCCTCGACACCACCACCACCACTCCGAGAAATCGAAGGGTACCGAGTTCACCGTTGAAGAACGTACCACTGTTTCTCGTCCCAACTTCCGTGAGGAAATCAAGATCACCGAGGAAATTCGCGAGTCTTCTCCCGCCGAAAAACCAGCCAAGATGGGTTACTACGATGATGAGGGTAAGCTCACTAACTTTCTATTATTGTCTGCCAGACGCGTGCAAGCGTACGCTAACGCGTGTCGCCGGTAGGCTCCTACCACTCTGTCCGCCAAGGCGTGGCCAAAGCAGTGGACAGGCTCCTCCCCCATCACCACCACCACCACCACCATCACCATAAAAACAATAATAACACTACCATCACAGAGCAAATTGATATTATTGATATCCACCAAGATGCTAATACCTCTCGCCGTCCAGCCGCCCCTGCCGCCGAGCAGCAGCCCAACACTGTCTCCATCCCCTGCCACCACATCCGTCTGGGTGACTTCTTGATGCTCCAGGGCCGACCTTGCCAGGTCATCCGCATCTCGACCTCGTCTGCCACCGGCCAGTACCGCTACCTTGGTGTTGACCTCTTCACCAAGCAGCTGCACGAGGAGTCTTCCTTCATTGCCAACCCCGCCCCCAGCGTTGTTGTCCAGACCATGCTCGGCCCCGTCTTCAAGCAGTACCGTGTCCTCGACATGGCTGACGGCTACGTCACTGCCATGACCGAGACCGGTGATGTCAAGCAGGGCCTGTCCGTCATTGACCAGTCCAACCTGTGGTCTCGTCTCCAGCAGGCTTTCGAGTCTGGCCGCGGCAGCGTCCGTGTCCTCGTTCTCAACGATGGCGGCCGTGAGCTCGCTGTTGAGATGAAGGTCATCCACGGCTCCCGCTTGTAAGGACGCCATCTCTTGTCTCTGACAGGACGGCTGTTCTATCCATCCTGTGGATATTCCAGGCTCGCTTTCTAGTCTGAATAATGTGAAAAATACCCCATGGGCTTGGAAAGTGAGGGTGTTGTGGGACGATGGCTTTGCTAATTTTACTTGGATTGGGTTGGGATGTACTTTGGATATGAGGCAGAGTGCCCAGTAGATAGGATCTACCTATATGTTGCACTGTAATTAAGATGGATTTCGTATACTCTTGCCGTTCACCATCGTGATTAATCCCGCATGCATCGTGGAATTGCGTCCATCCGTCTTGTCGCGTTACGAGCAGCTTCCGAGCGCGTAGCTTGTAATATTAGATTACCCAGCTGAACGCCACCAACATGGGGGAGGCCCCACAAGTGGCCCTCGGGCTTTTGTGAGTATTGATAGCGTCGGGGAGCTATTGCTCAGCCCCGCTGTATGCCGTCCTGCTTTTATGCTGCTAATTGTATTACTAAGTATGGTAGTATTCCTAGTACCTAGTAGGTACCTACTACTACTACTTGATAAACTGTCGTAGTATGTCTCTCTGCCCTTGGTGTTGACTTACATACAGAACCAGTAGGCGGGTAGATAGGTACAGTAATGTATGATGACTTCTGCCAGGCCAACTGAAACAACCAGTGTGCAAGATCGCAACTATGGCGCTCAAGAGCGAAGAAACAAGAAGGTACTCCAGGCAGAGACAGCGGGCAACGCGGGATCGCTGAAAAGAGGTGGCGCTGCAAAAGAACCAGTAGGAATATAGCCGGCGGACAGTTAGTACAAGTACAGTAGAACTCGTGATTGCCGGCCAGTTCTTACGCCGACGGGAGGGGACTCGTGAGGGGCAGATAAGAAGGGCGTATATGCAGGCCACGCCATATCTTTCAATATTGTGACAGCTATTCAAAGGCACCCTGATGGCCCTGAATCAAGTCACATAAGATCCGGCTTATCTTGATATAAGGAAAACGTAACCCATTTGCTCTCGGAGAAGAGCTGTGTAATTGAGTGTGAAAGAAGGAGGATTTATTCAAGTCGCTCACAATGGGTGGCCAGCCGTCCAAGCCGATCACCGCCGCGGAGAGTGAGAAGCTCATATTGGAGCGTCTCCGAAGCTTTAAGCTAGAAGAGGGGCATTGTATCAGGCCCAGTGACGAAAAGACTGAAGGGCACTATGAAGAACAATTCGTTCGAGAACCCGAGGGCTTGCCTGTGTCGTCGCTGGAAGTCTGGATAGATTCCGTGGTGAAGGATCCTAAGAATAGGTGAGTCATGAGCTCCAGCTGAGCACTCAAGACATTGGGATGATGAGTGGGAAGATCCCATAGCCTCATTAATAGCATCATCAATACATACATGTATGCTGACCATGAGATCTTACCATCTAGACTGGCGCATGCCGCCTTGAGCTCGTCTGACCCGAAGCAAGCTCTCACTTCGCGAGCGACCAAGATTGCCAACCAGCACGTCTTCAACGTTCAGATCCCCTTTGAAGGCGACCCCATCACCAACCAGCGGTCTAGCGGGCGCTGCTGGCTCTTCGCCTCGACCAATGTCTTCCGCGTGGCGCTCATGAAGCGCCACAACCTGGAGTCGTTTGAGCTGTCCCAGGCCTATCTCTTCTACTGGGACAAGCTGGAAAAGGCCAACTGGTTCCTTGAGCAGATTGTCCAGACGGCCAAGGACGACATCGACAGCCGCGTCGTGCAGAGACTGCTGGGCGATCTCGTCTCGGACGGCGGCCAGTGGGACATGGTGTACAACTTGGTCGAGAAGTATGGGCTTGTTCCCCAGGCCCTGTACCCGGATAGCTGGAACGCCATGAACTCGAGCACGCTCAACAGCATCGTCAAGACTAAGCTTCGCGAGTACGCGCTCAAACTGCGGGAGGTGGTCAATGGAGATTCTGTCTCGCCCTCGGTCATTAGCGGGCACAAGATCCACATGATTAAGGAGATTGCTCTCATCATGACTCTCCTGCTCGGACAGCCTCCCAAGCCGACCGAGGAGTTCACATGGCAGTTCCTCGACAAGGACGGCAAAGCGCAACAAGTCAAGACAACACCAAAGGCCTTTGCAAAGGACATCTACAGCTCCGAGTTCCGCGTCACATCCGACGCCATCCAGAGCATGGTCTCGCTCGTCCACGACCCGCGCCACGAGTCTCTCCGCAAGCTCACCGTCTCTCGGCTGGGCAACATCGTCGGTGGCCGCGACATCACCTACGTCAACGTCGAGATGGACACGCTCAAGTCAACGTGCGTCAAGCTGCTCAAGGCGGGCGTGCCTGTCTTCTTCGGCTGCGACGTGGGCAAGTTTAGCGATCGAGTGGCGGGCATCATGGACCTGGATCTGTTTGACTATGAGGCGGGCATCAACACCAGCCTGCTGGGCATGGACAAGGCGCAGAGGCTGATGACGGGCGAGAGTGCCATGACGCATGCCATGGTGCTGACGGCGGTGCATGTGGATGAGAAGACGGGGAAGCCGGTGAGATGGAGGGTGCAGAATAGCTGGGGCACGGCGGTTGGCGAGAAGGGGTGGTTTGTCATGAGTGATGCGTGGATGGATGAGTTTGTGTACCAGGCTGTTGTAGACCCGAGATATCTCAGCAAGGAGGTGAGGGATGTGTTGAAGCAGGAGCCTATTGTGCTCCCGTTGTGGGATCCTATGGGTTCGTTGGCTTAGAGGGAATATATGAGGAGTGCCGTGAGTTTGGCTTTTTTTTTTTTGGCGTCCAGACAACTCTGGCTTGTAGTTCTCTGTCTTCCCTTTCTTCCTGCTCAGGTCACAATATCTAGATAGTTCGTATCCAATTACGTTAATCTATTGTCTTTTGAACACACAAGCCGTTCAGATATTGCCGCTTTGGGTTGTTAGTAAGCTCCTTGGCTCCAATATCTAGCTCTCCACATGTTTGATATCTTACGGTATTGAACAAGAAGAAAACTCGAGGTAAACACAAAGTACGCGCACGTTACATCACACTTTAGCCTTTTATTACATGAATTTGGCTCAGTCGCTTTGCTCCCCCTGTTTCATCTTCTAATCCTCGTTTAAAGTTTATTCAGAGACATGAGCCATTTCCAATGAAACATTTGTATTCATGGCACGCAAAAAAAAAACAATTCTTGTAGATCAGTTGTCATAATGGCTCGCAACTCGGCGATTGGCCCCAATACGGTTCGAACGCAACCGTGACGGTTCAGCGTTTCACGCTTCTGGAATAACATGCAGCTATTGTCGTATATGCCCAACACCACGCTTGCTCTTAGCCGGGAAATAGCTGCATTGGGCTTCAAGAGAAACAGGGATCCGGCTGTGCAAAGTGTGGGACTCACCGAGTGGGCTCTTTGAAGTCGATGCTACCAAAGCCCTGGGAATTCTCAGAGACAATCTGTTCTTCTTGCTAATGGGGAGGTGATGGAAACAAGGAACGCAGTGCCCAAGCTTTTTTTTTTTTTTTTTTTTATGGGTTCCATAAGTGAGCACCCGGCTGGTTGCTATTCCGTATGTCAGGATTTGAAGCCTAGCTTGTATGTACACGCATGCAACGGGAATGCAAGCACTTTTCCATGCGTGCGTATGGAGTACTACCTAGTACTTGGTAGGTATTAATACTCATACATACGGGTGTGCGTACTACAAGCATGAGCATGTATTTCTTGCCTATGCACGGCATATGTCATATACCTAGTGTCTGTATGCACGTGTCAGACGGGAAGAAGTCAATGTCAAGTGCCGGACTGGACACTGCATGTGGGCAGGCATTGATCATATAAGCATACATGTGTACCATGCGCCGTATAATATGACATGGATGTATAGGCATGTAAGTAGCACCAGCTCGATATCAGGCTGATACATTGGCCCATTGGCCCCCCATTGTTATATCTGCAAGAGCCATTGTAAGCTAAAATTCGGTCATCCGCTGTTCCCAACTTCAAACTTGACAATGCTATAGCAAGTCTGGGCGATAAGGAGCTCAGGTCTTCCCACATGGCTGTAACCCGGGGTCAAAAGGGCGTTGAAGCTCTCCCCGTAGAAATCGACCGAGGTTTGCTCAGCCCCTGGTCAGATTGGGCATGAGCACAGCAGCCCAATCTCGGGATTAAGTCTTCAAGCACAGATCCACCCAAAGGTTAGCTATCGAGAATGGAATAGCATGGCCAGAGAAAAGGCACCCGAGGGGTAATCAGTCCATCAATCAGACGGCGTGCCACTACTTTGAAGACAGAATTGAGGCTTTCAGAAGAAGCCCCGGCGAAATTTTATTTTCATACACTGGTGGAGTAAAGTTTGCTAGTTGTCGCCTCGTCGTTGGCAAAAAGAGCCGTAGCAGCCGCGGGACGCATGATCTCTCGGGATCAGTGGAAGCAGATCTCCCGCCTGTGGTGTCTTTGCGAATTTGCCATGCCGGCACAGCGACATCGGCTTCGCTGGGCAGACGAGATGGAATCTGGGCGTGATGGCATGAGGTTGGATGCTGGATGGCACACGTCGTATTAGTGTATCCGGCCGTTCCTGGCTAACTGGCAAGCGAGCACGTACGGAAACGTGCCTCATAAGCGTCCAACTCGATCCAGCAGGAAAACCGGAGCCTCAGCCAAAATTTTGCTCGAGATGAGAACCATTCAAACTTTGCTCGAGATTAGAATAGCCGTGCACAGGCCCTCGGTAAGGCACCAAGCGGATCTCGACGAGAGAGAAAAAGGCAACCAGAGGCGTGTGGCCGGATGCTAGTTCTGACGTTGGCGTGGTGGCAATAACGAATCGCGACGTCATCATCGTATTTTCCCCAAGACTCCAAGCGAGGCTATTCCAGCGTGCCAGCTTAATTCTGCGCCCAAGGATTCGGCGGATGGAGGATTGCTGTACGAGGCATGGACGAATTCTTCTAGTTGAAAAAACAAGACGAAAATAGACGGAAAAAAAAAAGAATTCATGCCCAAGGGGACTCAGAACTGGGTCCGTTGGTTTCCACTTTCTGAACAACAGTCGAGTCCAAACAGCGATCCGAACGTCCGGGCCCAAGTTTCGGCAGCTCAGACGAGTCGTTAGCCCATCACCAGGGCGTCACCAGAGCCGTAATCCGTCATCGCGCCTCGCTATCTGCGGGAACGCAACCTTGATGCCACAAGGAACGAGACGCCAGCGGGAAGCTCCAGCAGCAGCTCTCATCAGCTGAAGCCACCGCGAGCGGGCAACTGCCGGACCGCCGCTAGAGCGCCCTGCGCCGCTAAGAATGGGAGCATCGTGCAGCGATTTACACGAGCATTTAGCATCGACAGCGCGCCGTCTTACAGCTCTCCCCAGTGGCTGCTGGAAGCTCCTAGCGGTAACTCTACAGGGGGCGCTGTCCACTGCCTGTCCACTGAACATCGTGCCCCTGGCTGCTTCACCCAAAGTCGCCATGACCCCAGACCGTTTTAACCCGCATCGCGCACATTAACCGTTTGTCCCCTCTCCCTTGCGTCCAACCAAGTCTGTTTCCACGACGCAAACCCTTCTTTTTCTGGACCCTGCGCTGCATGGTTCGGGTCTTTGCACACCAGGTAAATTTTTTTCTTCTCCCCCTTCCCTGCTCCCGGCGTATGTACTTCTCATATATGGAACCTTGAACCCCGGCTGAGGGGACAGTCTGTCAACGAGCGGCCGAGAAGCTCATTATTAGGCTGACTAGGAACCCCGCGATCATATTATCTTATATATACTTCTCCCGCCGTAATTATTATCTGACGACTTCGACGACGACCCCTCATTCTCTGCCAGCCCGGTCTGTCCATTGCTCGGCTGACTGCAAGAAAAGACTTTGGCCTCCTGTGACGCAGCCCAAACAACGTGCATTTTGCCGCCTTTTTTCCCCCACTGCTTAGGCCAAGGCTTGCTCTTTTCTACATCTCTGGATACTTCTCCGTCTGGTCTTAGACGACAACATCTTGCTTCTCAGTCTCCTCCAGTGCTGGCACCATGGGTGACCGATATCGTTATCCTGCGGCTGGCCGGCCTGCCACATTCAACAACCCGGCGCGGATCTCTCTTCCCTCTGGCGTGGGTGGATATGGAGCCTTATATGCCAACGATGCAGATTACGTCGCTTCGCCTACGAGATACGCTTCTGCCGCCACCCCCAGAGGCTACACAACAGCTGCAGCTCCCGCAGGCGCTGTCGTGCCGCCTCCACGATCATATTCCACGGTCAACCCAGAGCCGCGCGCACCCAGGCCGGCCCCTCGAGAACCAAGCCGCACCCGGCGCTCGAATACTGTCGATGCGTCTGCCAGACCACCCATCATCGTCACGACTATGCAAGATCACCGCCCGCACACTTCTTCTGCGCTCACTACCGACGCTCTCGCTCACACAGGAAGCCCCGTCCGAGATGCCTACCGAGCAAGCGAAGGGAGACTCTACTCCCAGCCAGCGTCGTCCATAAGATCCAGGAGCACCGCCCGTCCATACCATACCTCCACAAATAGCGACGACTTTGGTCGTTCTCGAGAGCAAGGCGAAATTGTGTTGGCCAGCCGGGACGCTGATGCCTACCGCAGCTCCCGACCTCATGTTGTGTATCCAAGCAACTCTCGGCACAGCAATGCCGCTATAGACTACGGGGACGAGGGATATCAGTACACAAACGCCGGCGAGCTGGTTCGATATGATTTGGACCATGGCGTTGCCCCCGCTCCCAGCCGTTCACGCAGGCACGAAAGCTTTGATAGAGGGTATTCTCGGCCCAACATCAACTATAACGCGGATCAGCGAAGCTTCAACGTCAACACGACAATGGATCCAAGTCGCACAAGCCGGCCGTATGACAGCCGAGGCGGGCCTCCACCTTCAGTTCGTGGATTTGACAAGATCAACCGAGCATATGACATTCCACCGCTTGCCCCAGCTCCTCCCAACTCCAGCTCGTCTGGGCAGCTGGATATGGCTGGGGGATCCTCTGATCGACGTACTGTCGGACGCCCGCGGCCTGTTTCACTCGTTCAAGAACCAGGATCACGTGCTTCCCATCCCGAAGACTATTATAGAGGTTATGAGGATGACGACTATGACCCCCGGCGTTTCTACGATGACAGTGTCACTGCTCGAGGCTTTGGTCTCCGGACAGCCCAGACAGACGACCTTAAAGACCACCACGGCCGCTACTGGGATCCAAGAGACGATCAAGGAAGGGATGACTCGGCCAGAAGAGATCATTCTAGGAAGAGGATAGAAGCTCCCAAGGAAGGACAGAGGTCTCACTCCGATGAAGAGCGAGTATCCGACCGGGAAAGGGAAGACTATTACCGAAGCTACAAAGACAACCTCCGTGAGAGACTAGATGGACGAAGGGATAGTGATCAAGAAGACAATGACCGATCTCGAGTCCGAGACAAGGTTGCCTCTGGCCTTGGAGCGGGAGCTGCCGCTACTGCTGCCGTAGCTGGCGGCATCTCGTCGAGTAGCAAGAAGGACGAGAAGCCCGAGCCAAGTGAGTCGCGGAGACGCCGAGGCTCTGATGAGGCTGAGGAGCGCGACCGTGAGCGCGATCGTGAGCGGGAGAGGGAGAGAGAAAGAGAAAGAGACCGAGAGAGGGAGAGGGAGAGGGAGAGGGAGAGGGACCGGGACCGAGAGCGGGACCGAGAGCGAGAGCAAAAGCGCAATGAAGACAAAGACCGTCCAGTCGCAAAGGCTGATGCAAAGGCCGATGCAGAGACTAAAGATCGGAGCAGGCGAGACGCTGAAGCCAAGCTTAATGGCGAATCGGCAGCGATTGTGTCTTCGGATTCTGATGAAGGAAAGAAGAAGTCGGCTCGCAAGCATCGTCCCTCTCACAGCTTTAATCCCAATGACACTGGAGATTTGCGCCAAATCCGCGAGCAGCTTGCTGCTGTGAAGGTATCTGATAGTGAGAAGGAGAAGGCTGAAACCAATGGTAAAGGCCGGTCATCTCCTCCTGCGAAGGATGATCGACGCTCCGAGTCGCCTGCCGGGGAAGAAAATCGCGGCCGTGACCTTGTTATCGTCCGTCCCCCGGAGGAAAAGCAGGTCCGTGTTGTATCACCGCCACATGAGAAGAAAGAGGATAAGCCTCTCAAGGGCATCCTCAAGCAGCCAAGCGCAAAGTTCCCGGAGGAGCCCAATCCTATTCGTGAAGGCGTAGCACCGCACAAGGAGGATAAAAAGCTGAAAGAGGTCCCTTCGGGTGCTCGATGGACCAAGATCAACCGCAAGATTGTCAACCCAGAGGCTCTGGAAATCGGCAAGGAGAGATTTGAAATCCGCGACGATTTTGTTATTGTGCTTCGAGTCTTGAGCAAAGAGGAGATTCAGACTTATGCTAATGCCACGCAAGTCCTGAGAGGTAAGACGACACATCATGGCCACCCCCTCATGACGCTTTACTATTGACTGACATATGAAACAGAGCGGCGACGAAACAAGGACTATACCGGCGAATATGAAGACAGCGACCGTGATCGAAGCGACCGTGATCGAGACAATCATGGTCGAGAGTACGATCGTGAGTATGATGAAAAAGAATATGATAGAGACTACGGTCGAGATTATGACCGCGATTACGAGCGTGAGTATGAAGACGATAGAGGGCGGCGAGGAAGCCATCGCCATCGCCGTCATCGAGATGATGCGGATGGCGCAGACCCTCGTGAGCGTGATCATGACCACGATCGTGAGCGTGAGAGACGGCGTCGACACAGGCGCGACGATGACGAAGAATACGACTCCAGGTCAAGAGACGCAGAGCACCACCATCACCACAGGTCTCACCGAGAGGTGTAAAGATGGTACGATGACGTCCTATAAAAGCATTGAGAGCCTGCGCGTCTTTACTCTTTGCCTTTTCTTCCTTTATCTTCGTTTCCCGTTTCTTTTCTTTGCCAATCCGATCCAACTGGGCGTGTATGTGTATGACGGCCTTGCGAAGATGTTTCTCCTTGACCTTTTTGTTCTCTTTTCTCTTCCGCTTACTTATCGTAACTGAAGAGACTTGACATTTTCCTATGGACCTTTTTTCCTCTTTTTTCTTCTTCTTCTTCTTCTTGGGTCTTTTATATCGTTGCTTCTCCCGTTTACATGCTGGCGAAATTGAATGGGTTTTTGACGAATGTACACTGGCGATTTAGTAGAGGGGTATGTGACAATGATTGAATGATGGCAAAACGAGATCTATTTCTCTTCTTTTTTTTTTCTCTCTCTCTCTCTCTTTTCTGTTTCTCTTTCTTTTTTATTCGTTATACCGAAATATTATCAAAACTTTTGGATGAACTTTCTGTTTTTTATATTTATATAGGCATATGTGGGAATAAAAGCTTGGGCTGGTTTTCTTTTGCATCTTAATTCCACGCTTGAGCCCATAGTGACTTCTTTCAGGTGATTGAGAGTTTATTGCGGACTATTGCTCTCTTGATCGAACCCTGACAGTGTTACGGTATGCAAGTATGGTCCCATCTATCCATACCTATTTAAAGCTCAGCGCTACTTTTTACAAATACTGGGATTGTTTCTCACTCGCTCTCTTGGATGGATGTGCGTTACTTGCCATCTATCCCGTATCATTCCGAAACGCTGTCATTAAAGTCTCGTGGCAGTTGATGGCTTACCTTTTGATGGATGGCTATTTCTACTTCTCGTCAAGTCGTCGCCATCGCCGAATCTCTGCTCTATTCGCACATTCCTATTCCGTACCCTCCTTGCATAGGTACCTTACACGTACTTGCAATTAGAAGCTGGTCTTCGGCGAACATGGGAGGAACAAGGATCATCAAGCTCGGGCTACTCCCAACAAACGGTATGGTAGGTATTCATACTTTCGGTGCTTCGCGAGTACATGGCGACTTTGGAGAGTAAGGTAGGTAGGTAGGTAGGCAGTAGGTAGCGGAAATATAACGACATTCCGCCTTGTCTACGGGCTATTGCGGATAATCCTACTGCTTGTGGGTGATATTATCTTGGAGTAGCAGCATCTTGCAACCCCCTGCCTTACCTACCACACAACCATCTTCCCATCTCATCTCTGGAAAAGTTGCCCCCCTCGCCATGTGGCCCTTGCAGAGATTTGTGAGATTGTCGCCCCCGGGCCCTGCTTTTGGGATGCTGTGCTGCGATGGTTTTTTTTTTTTTTTTATTCTTGAAAAAAAAAAAGCCTTGTGCCTGTGCTTGTCCTTGTGTTGCCACCCCTTTCGTTTACAATCCTGGAGAAGAGGCCAGGGGGGGTGGAAAGGAGGATACAGGCAGGTATATTCGTTGAGGGGTTGTGCTCGTGTATCTGATGGGGTTCAGATTAACGAGAGAGAGAGAGAGAGAGAGAGAGAGAGAAAGTCTGCGTGTGTGTATTTTCATTTACGGACTGGCTACTAAGGTATTTAATACTGGACAAGTGTAGTGACGTGTGAGTGAAGGCTGCCGGGTTTGAACGCTTGCATGTTGATATGAGTTTGAGATTTCGTGGACGTACTCTAGGGTAGGCCATGAAGTAGATGAATGCTACTGCTGCTACTGCTGCTGCTCATACGTGGCTACAGCGATGATGAAAATGAAGATTTTCAGCGTGATCAAAAAATGGCAAAACGTACTCTGTACTCTCTGCGTTGTTCCAAAAAAATACAGGTTTCCCTGGTTGGCCACAATAATTTTTTCTCTATTATGACCTATTACCTACCACAAATGACTGTAGCATGTGCTATTCAAACTCAACCACCACACTCACGCCCCCTCCACCACGATCCCGTTCTGTTGGTCGCACAGCACGAGCCAATTTTTTGTTTTTGTTTTTGTTTTTGTGTTTTTTTAACGCTATTTTAAAAGCCTTCAACTCCAATACGTAGGTGACGTCTTTCACTAAAAAGAAAAAAAAAAAAAAAAAAAAAAGTCAAGCCCACCCTTGGTCCTTCTCAAAACATGCAAGTTGCGGCTATTATCGAGTCGTCTTTTCTGTGACAGCTTGCAAATGCGTAAGCAGCACGTACCTCGAACTTTTAGCACGGGTGCATCCTTTCTGCTCTGGGACTCGAGTCGCCTGATTTCTGCATCCAAAAAGTACCGCGTGCCATGGCGAGAGTTTTTCTTTAGTAGCTACCTACTATGCCTCTTTAGCTGCCATCCATACACTCTAGCAGTACCTCTCTATAATGAGCTGCGCCTACGGTAGGTACCATAGCCGGTCTCAGTGGAAAAAGGAAAAAAAAAAAAAAAAGGAATTGTTAATATCCAGCTGTGGCCAAAGTCGTGAATTACGATTGCATGTAGTCTACTGCTTCTACTGCCTCTACCAGGTATATCTCCAAGTATCATCTATTTCTTGAATACATTCGTTCAGAGTACCAAGTACACGAAGCGTCTCCTCGCTATGACCAAACAAGGCAGTAGTACCTACTTAGTACAGTACCCATCGGTTCAAGTACCTACCACTATTTCTTCAAGCATGCAGCACAGTAATAGCTGATGCCTGGTATCATTAGGTACTTAATAGCGCCGACAATGCTGCTGCTGGGTCCCAGAAAACCCTCCGACTGCCAAATGTCCGAGGGTGCATGTAGAAGTGCAGAAGTTACTAAGTGGAATTTGCCGTATCATGCACATATCTACAGGTACTGACTGTGTACCATCAGGCGGTATGTACTAAGTATAGTAAGCGTGTATGTATAGGACCTGATATCGATATACCGCACAGAATACATGTACGTATATACATACACACATCAATCAATGCCATGATATCATCCAGTTGCCTCAGCAGGATTCCCACGTCGCGCATCGCTACCAGACTCGTCCACAGCAGCGAGAACATCCCAATATAACCACTAGCCTCCTCCCTAGCTCCCCGAAGCACAGCGTGTAGCCAGTACCAGACACCACATGTCACCGCTAGTGTCCCGTTACGGGGTCTTCAAGCTCCGCCTTTCACAGAGCACTACTGTAAATGGCTCTATCATGGCGTTCTTTTCTCTCTCTTTGGCCTCTAGGCACTTTTTCTGTATAACCGCGTTTGTCCTCTAACCGAGTACGTGTGAGCGAGTTCGGGGTTTCTTTTTCCTTTTCCCTTTTTCCTCTTTTTTTTTTTTTTTTCTCCTTCTCCGTCTCTCTCTGTCTTTGTCTCTTTTCCCCAGCCCCCCCCAAAATTATTCTCTCTCTCTCTCTCTCCACCCCCTCCGCCGGAATGTCACCACTGACCCAATCCATCACCTCGATATCTCGTTTGGCAGCATCAGAAAATCTCAAACATCCACTGTACATAGTTGTATTATACTGTAAGCTGCCGCGGCAAGGCACCCTGGATTGCGCTGCTCTCGAGATCCCAGCAGTCAAGCAGGTACCGAGTGCTAGGACTGGCAAGCCGCCTGCACACCCCACGCCGCCCATGGCCAGTCTTGCACGTCGAGACAAGTATCTCATACCTCGCCGGTGTCCACTTCAGACCGCTGCGTCTCCGCCGTATGCTCCGAGGTTGTGAGGGGGCTCCAGCGCGGCTGATTGTAGAGAGTACCTGCTTGCACCTCCTTGCGACGACCGGCCAGCTCCAACCCCCCTATTCCTTGTCCTCAACCCCCTACCCCCTAATCCAAGTCCAACAAATCCTTCCAGGCCCCCCCGCGCCCCTTTTCCTGTCTTCGCTTCTCCACCTGCCAGCCCACCCACACCCCCTTAATATGCGCAGTTCATTCAACCTGCTTGTACATCTCACCCTTCTTTCTGCCCGGCTTCCTGGCTGCGCGCTCCCGGGGCGCGTCGTGGCGGTTTGCTTTGCTACCAGCACTAGGAGTGCCTCTGCGCTGCTCCCCGGTGCTAGCTCCCAGCATTCCCACCCCTGACCGTCCATCATTGGCAGTCTAATAATACACACATCTGCTAACGTTAGCATCGACCCACGCTCTCACTTCCCAGCTTGGCAGTACAAGGCAAGTGAAGAACAAGTCTAGAATAGCCAAAGCATGCGGAAAAAGCCAGCACCACTCTCAACGGAGCACTTCGGATTTGGATACATGCAGAATAGGGTGCTGCAGCTTACACCAGGCAGCATCGTACTTGTACCACTCCGTCCTTAGTAGAATTCCACAACTCTCACATGATAGATACTCTCGCAAGTATGTGCGAGTACGGGTAGGTACTACAAGTCGGTAGTAGGTATATGCTGTCGCTAAGCCATGGAAAGACAGCGCTGGGACAAGGAATCCCCCTGATTGCCTGTCTAGGTAAATGCGGTGCTCGGCAGGCAGCAGAGAGACAGAGACAGAGACCCAGCGCCGTCCCCGGAACACGCCGGTCCTCTCCCCCCTGCCCTGCACCTATCCCAGCCTCTCTGTGCTTCCATGGTCAGCCTCGTTGTCTCGCGGCCAAAGAATAGAAGTTCAAATCTGAGCCGCTTCTTTCCTTGTATCATACCTTAACATCTGATAAGGCGTATTGGTAACTCGATCATGTTAGCACAAGAGCGTCAAAAAATTCAACGGCGTCCGCTTCCTTACCTCGTACTCCATCACTGTACACCGGCCCCTCTTTCAAAAGGTCCTACCATAGCATTACCAATCACGCGAGTTATCAACTCCAAACCTTAAACAATACCTGTTGTGCCTGCGGGTTTTTTTTTTCCTGACATCGCGTTCATATCAAATTTTCCCATTTACAGTACAGCCGGGCATAACAGCCCCCACCCCCTTCATTCACATCTCACTTTGCAAGAAAACAACCGGACCAATGAACCTCGCGCCACGTTGGCGCGGATCCTGTTCTAGTTAACTTTGTGGAACGCATTCTTTAGAGGAGGGGGAGATGAAAGCCTTTGAGTTTGATATTGCTGCTAGTAAGTAGTCGGTACTTAGTGTAAAGCCATTCGATAACGTCAAAATTTGCCGCAGTGCCCTAAACTTCTAATGTCATGTGTACTTCAGCATGAGTAATGGTGATCGGCGGGCCGTTGCGTTGACTTGTCCATGCATAATAAATAACATACTATCCAACTATGTGGCTATTAGTCCTTGAGCTATCGAATGCCGCTAAAGAAAAAAAAGAAGAAAGGGTCTGAACGCGCACTAGATTAGTCTGCTAACCCACTCCTTAGACCGCCATGACCATTGTCTCTCCTTCGTGTTAGTTGACTTTCCAGATGCTTAAATTGTATAGTAAACAGTAAGTCCTGTCATCATACAGAGTGCTGTGTAGTCACAGCTATCGCTTCCTAACTGGTATCCTTGTACGGAACAGACGCGGCTGTACTCTGTTGTACATACATAGCAGCAGAACTGACGGCATGACTATTGGGGTGTCGGTAGCGGAGCGAAATCGACTCCGTTAGCCTTGGAAGCGTATTCTTCGCGCGTAGCTCGTACCAGCAACAGGCTAGCTTGTTGCGGCGAGAACGCACGCTTCTCTCCCCACTGTACCGCGGCGAATGATGCCCTGGTCACGATGGCATACACGCGGCTGCAGCCGTGTTGGCCGTCTCACCTCCCCACGAAGATGAGCAGGGAGTTTCGGATGCAAGAAGGGATGTCTTTGATGGGCTGCAGTGGGCGCGTTGCAGAGGATGTAACCCGATGTGTCCAGGCCGCTTGCTGTCCGACAGGGGATGCAGATTTACCAGGAATATGGCTGGAAGGGGATTCCATGCCCATATAGCAATCTGCTTGTGGTGGTGCTCGGACCCCTGCCGGCTCTGGCAGACCCTTTGGATAGGGGCTGGTTATTGGGGGTACAAGTGAAAGATCTCCTCCCCACTTCTGCCCACTCGAATACTTTCAGTGCTAGGCACTCCATACGGCATTCGGTGCTTGTAGCTCGGAGTACACTGGGTAGGATATACCAATTGGTTCCCCCCCCCCCCCCCCCCCCTGGAACTCGATGTGAGCAGGACGCTTGCGTTTCCAGCACAGTAGGTTATAGACACAGGCACTCCGCATTCCATACTAAGAAACTCCTGGGAGATGAACTCGTGGAGCGCATTGTGTCCGCACACATACACATACGAGCGGGAGCCCGTGTAGTACATGCTATTAGACAGTGCTTGTACTTGAACGCGACAGCTTGGGGCAAATGTTGGCTCGAGGCGGGAGGTTGCTAAGCTACATACGCATAGTTATCGACGCCACCAGCACATACCTTGGAAGAGATATTACCTGATCATATCGGTCGGAGCCGTAGTTGAAAATGCCAGCTCACAAACCGCACATGGATTCTGGAGTATCACTTCGCATGCAGTTCGCTTCTGGAAGCTCACCGACTCACCGCTATCTAGGAACAAATAGCTGAAGCGGGGGCGTGTCAGGCCATTGTCGCATTTGGCAGTATCTAAAGCTGCTTTTGACATGAGCTTTACACTTTGAGTATAGAGTGCCTGTAGGGGTATCAGTACTTGTAAGGCGAGAATGACCTATCATCTAACGCAGGTGGTGAACCAATGCCTCTGCCTAGACCACAACTACCTATGCATACTACTGGCATGGAGGAGAGTAAAAGGGTGGTTGCTGAGAATGTTACATACCGCTGCTAAGGTTTGATGAGGAGAAACCGCCTCATGTTCATTACAGAATTTGAAACGGTTGTTTTGCTCCAAGTGTAGGTTGCTACTCTGTAGGCGTAGACAGATGCTGTAGATATCCGAAGTTGGACAACCCCCACGAGCCTCAGTCGCCGCGGAGCAAGCGTGCGTGAGGCATGTACCCGCGTGCGCATAACGACCTCCCGTCTCGGCCTGAATCCGTCTAGGCAGTATCGGAAGTAGATTGCGAACCACACAATGGACAGTGATATTGTTTGGAAAGTTACCCGACGTCCACGAAGAATATAGGTACATACTTGTACATACCTAGCTGCGCGTACCCGTGCGAGCAGCGAGGCAAGTTCACCTTGGCAGTAGTAATACTAGGTACTAGGTAGTACTAGCAACTTCATAGCGCAGCATGTCAGTCTCTCTTCGGCGGAATTTCGTCACTCTCGGCCTCTAATCAACATGAGCCAGACCGCCATATGCACGAGGCGCGTGGCAGCTCTGAGAAAGATACAAGTACGAAGTACATAATACAGAGTGCAAGGTATTCTGTCTGATATGCAGTTCTGCTTGTAAGTAGTATACGAGCACTCTTGCGCGTTGATCGTATACATGCTTCAAACGCCCTGCCTCTTTCTCCCCTGCAAGCAGAGACCGGAGAGCCGGAAGGCCAGCCTAGCTCCCATCTCCCGCATGCGGCTAATAGATCCAGTTAGTCCTGTCGTAGCATCCAAAGCAGGATTAGATGAGACTGAGACTCACAGGCTCGCTAGCCAGACAGCGTTGCAGCAGCGATTCTCATGTGCAGTAGTACAGATGTGGAAATGGCTCAGAGTAAGGTACAAGTACCGTAGGAAGTACCGCCTGTAGCATGGGAGGTAGGTACTTTGTAAAAGCATCCATGCAATATCCGTCATGTATACACTGTTGTTGTATATATTGGGAGGCGACGGAAGAGAGGAGAAGAGGAGGGGTGGCCATAACAACGCGTGGGCGGCGAACTTGCCAGTGATGGGCCATCCATTGGGGGCCGTTTCTGCAGCGTTCAACGAGAAGGCTACCGGTCTTGTGACAGCTCTTTGCGTTTTGCTAACACTGATTCTCTTGACCGACATCATATTGCAGCTCAGTAACGGCGATCGGCTAATTTGTCTCTTGCCCAGGGCATTGCTTGGTAGCCTCGTTTTGTCGGGCCACAGGCATTGGCAATTTATGCAGAGATGCGAACGTGCTGGCAACGGGTGCTCCGTTATCAGCGCACGGAGACGGACAATTTGCTCTGTAGAGTATTGGTTTGGTACCTTTGAAAACGCGTAGCATTCAAGCTATACATGCATCACAATAGCATTGTGTTTGCCTAGGCATGCTCGTACGAGTATGCCACATTGGTAGTAGTAGTAGCCATAGTGCAAATCGCGCTGCAACCCTGCTTGCAGCCTGTCAATACGCACCCATACATACTTGTTGCGCATCATACCACGTACTTTTGTCCAATATCTCATGCTTGCAACGCGCGGCAGCTCAACTTTGCCCGTATCATATCCCAAACACGTGAGGATAGAGAGCTGTTCGTGCCAACCTCTTGCTCATCCGCTTGCTGCAGCCGACGAGACATGACACTACAAAGCCGTATCGCGCATACAGAATACTAGGTACTTGCCATACCAGTCTGTCCGCCAATCGAAATTCCATTTGCCAGGGACATCTGCTCCGTCAGGCTTGGCAAGATCGGGCATCGCGTGGTGGAGCGAGTTGAGAAGTGAGATGAAGTGCCAGCCATGGCGGTGCGGCGTTTTGCTGAAAGGCCTCTCGTGTTTAAAATTAGCCCACTAGCCTTGGAGCATCGCGCTCGAATTTACTCGTACCGCGCTCCGCAGACAAAAGTAACGTTTGATATTAGCACAATTACGACGCACTTGCTAAGACGCCTTGCCACTAAAGAAGAGACCGTAATAAGTCCATGTATAGTATATTTCCCAGTAGTAGTGCTTTATGGTAGGTGGCAGGTGTGGTTCATCATGCAAGTACGGACGCATCGCTCATTGCGCCGAAGGAAGCGTGATTTAACCTAATACCTAGGAAGGTACCCAAGAAAAATCCCTCTTACAAGCGCTTTGTTCATAACGCCGTACGATTGACTAACAGTAAACGGAAGAGTAGGAGTGTAATCCTGCGTTTCCTTGGTCAGAGCCAATCTTCGCCATCTTAATTTGATGTTCATCATGCGTCTCTCGTAAGAAGCCACGGCAAATACTTACTTGTACGCTCCTACCAACTAACCGAGTGCGATGACAAGCAATTCGGGCTAGCTCACGAGGCTGGAACCTGTGGATGAAGAAAGACGTTGGTCGGTTAGCAATACAGGTACGAAGTACGGAGTATTACCGACTTACTACTACCCAGGTACTTCGTAGTATACCTAGTAATACCGTTGCGAATGAGCGGTAAACGGTGTAGCATGCATGAAGCGTCTGACATACGTATCAGGGCGACGGCCTGCAATGGTGCTTAAGTTATCATCATAAGCATAATACTACCTTGCGGACAGTCGTAGTATTCTATCACTTCTTCATTTATCGTCTTCGCTAAATCGGCCAGTTCATCTCAGGTTGGGCTGCGGCGATGTGGCCAAACGGCTACTGGACGCCTGTTGTCTCAGCTAAACAAGTATTGTCCACCAGGCCCTCTCCAGGCCTAAAGACGCCGCAGCCACGCCACGTTGGAACCACGGCCACTGGCCCGGTGGACTGGTCTCTCCCGTGGAGCCGGAAAGCCCCTGCCGGAAACCATGTCGCCACGAATCTTCTGCCGAAAGCCCACCCACAGCGGCTCAGAACCCCTGTCCAAGCCATTGCTTTGTACTCCGTACAGTACCAGCGAGATGCAATTTTGTGCTCTGTGGAGACGAGATGACACGCTGAATCATGTGGCGGTTGCAAAAAGAGAGTATATACATTGTATGAGGTTAGTAAAACAGTCGATGCACCAAGGACTACTGCCCGTTGACGGGTGGTATGCCCGGCAGGAGAGCCAAGAAGGGCAGGATGCAGGTACCTAGCCATTGCAGTACTTGCGTACCTACAAGTATGTACAACTTTTACAGGCACAAAGCCAATGTTAGCCAGCACAATATGAAATATGATATGTGGCGCCAGTGGCTAGCTACAGCCATGAACTGCGAACCAATGCTGGGTTTACCCCATACCGCTACTGGTACGCCTGCTGCTCCCTTGCATCACCATCCACAAGCACTGCAGAGGACAGCTGAGGATTGCCAGCAGCTGCCGGCAGGCGCCTAAGCGCAGATGGATCATTCAGACAGAGCCGCCATGTTACCCCCTGGCTGGTAATATGACGAGCAAAGATGCTCGGAGTTTCCTTCTACACATGCGGTAAGACTAGATGGAAACGGTCCAGCAAATATCCCCAACTGCCTATCTGCGTGTACACAGGGTTGAGCCAGGGGGCGACCGTAGCGGCGTCGATGCGCACGATGAGCAGCATCTGCCGTCCCAGGATTACTGCTCCTCCGTTGCCCCAGCCCCCGTGGGAGGAGAGTAGCATCAATGCTTACCGCCATGACAAGGGACGTGAGGCCTGTGCCCACGGCCAGGAATCAGGTACTATTAGCTGAAGATGTACCAACAAGCACGTCCTGCTGGTAGCAATGTTCTAGAATGTCTCCGTAATCGAACTCGGCTTGGATCTGGATATTGTCCATTACCACTAATGGCTTCGCTGCAGATCTACTTGGCGAAGCATCGCTACAATGCAGAGTTGAGTACGCCGAGCCTGAGTGCTAGGTACAAGTATTCCGTGGACAAGTATGACCTGCCACCGCAATTAAAGGATCGCGTCAGACCTGGATCATCTCACTCCCCCCCCTAAACAAGATCTCACGTCGGATGAATTGAAATCGACGATTGCCGGCCGAAATATCAGCAGTAGCGACGCAACAGAGCTGCAACCAAAACGGTCATCTGGCCGAACTGCGTACAAGCGTGTGTACGGAGTAGAGCTCCGTACCATCAGAGCCAAGCTTGCCTCTCCGCTTACAATATGGATATCCTAGTGGTGGCTAGGCTGCTATTCAGCCTGAAGGAGAGAGAATCGAGGGAATATCATTTACTTAGCGCGTCTGCCGTACGGAACACACATTGCCATTGCCCCTTAACACCGAGGCGGCCACTAAGCTGCCGTACGCAGTACAGTCCAGCCATTATCTTTTTCCCATTTGAGATTTGTGAATGTCACGCCTGCAGTCGGCATCTCCGGGCATGGCCGTCTCAGGGCCGTCATGATTTCACCGGCGCCGGCATCGTATGTAACATCAACAATTGAATGAGCGTCTACCTGCTAGATATGCCAGCCACCACACCCGGATGGTAAGAATATCCTTTCCTTCTCCAGTAAAGTCTCCAGCATGAGATTTTAACGGTGAAAGCCAGTACATACAAGTACATGTGTTTACTGCACAAATAACTAAGTACCTTCTAGTACAGGTAGGTAGCCGTTTAGCAACGCTGTCTTGGCGCTGACGAATTGTCCAAAAGCCCTTTTGATAGCTCGGAAGAGGTCTTGTCAATGCACAAGTCAATGCATGCAGCATCGGGGAGATAGCTGTCGCATTCGATGCTCCATATTCGGCAGCTTCATCGCTTAGGATACCAAGGGTCTGTGATGAACACAGATCTCTGACTTTCCAGAAGCATGCTCTGTTCTGGCAGGTAAGGTACATACTATGTACCTATGTAGGCATAGTAGTTCCTTCGCTTGGCCCTGGAAGAAAATACTACCTGTAATATGCGGCACCAACTTGTCTGTGGCACAAAGTATCCTCGACTTCGAATTTGGCATTGAGCGGAGCAGAGCACAAAGTACAAGTACTCGCACTATCCATGGTGTGTCCTGGAGGCCACGCTGCTGAGGGGCGATGGGAAGGAGGGATCCTCGCATCTTCTCCACGGCGCAGAGGCAGTAGCGGCCACAAACCCCCAGAGCAAGCTCCAAGCTCCCAGATTCCTGGCCAAGGCACGAGCAAGGATTTTGCTCTCTGCATCGACCGCTCAATATCCATCCTTGTTTGCCGTCTCCGCTGCATATCCGCCACGTTCCGACCGTTACCTCTGAACCCCTGCACAAGACGTGGTCTGCACCGTCCTCTGTGCTCCGTCTATAACTCTAAACATTTTCTGGGGATCAGATCATGGCCATATCCGAGTACAGCTCCAAAGTATAGCGGCAGACAAGCCACAACGGCACTTTGCTTCAAGGATGCTCGGTACAAGTGTCCAGGCCCTGCTTACCAGCAGCGACCGCATCGGCCCTTCGCCTGTCAACCTGCTACTATAGCAGATGCGCTTAGCGATGACATGCTTTCACGGGCGAGTCGCCATAGGCAGGAATAACTTTTAGGATGCTGTGTGGGCATCGCGGCAAATTAATCCGATGCGGAATTGGCCTTGGAAAGGGATTGTTGCGGGCTCTCCTCATCAGACCACTCCGCCTAATGGACGAAAATGTATACTCCGTTTGTGACTGTACGGATCGCTGGCGAGCATTGACTGGCAGTGGTAATAGGTATGAAGAACCCGAACAAGCTACCTAGGCACCTATCTACCCACAAGCGACCCCTCGCGGTCACATTAAAGATGATATGCGGTTGTTACCGCAGCTGAGACACACACCGAAGGAAGAAGGCTGGATCTCAAGACGATCTCATGAAGTCTGGTGCGAGCCAGCATGTCTATCTGGAGAGGGTGACTGCCTGTCAATGATCCTGGACTGCGCCAACGCTCCATGGGCCCCATGATTTTAGCGATATTCCATATTTCCACGTGTATTTCTTGTGGGAGCATCCTCTCACGCTGCAACCGACAGGAAGCTTTAGTGTCATCTCCAAGCGAAGGACAGCACGGCCATTCATCGCCCGAACGAGCAATTAGGAGCGCACAATCTTCGCCGAACCCTTTAGCGCCTATGGAGTAATACTCGGGCGGTGCGCTCATCGTACCAGTGGATGAAGAATTTTTTCTTCTCCCACTCTCTTTGTCTTGCATCACATATTCAAAAGGAAATTAAAAATGTGTCATTTTGCCTTAGTGGCATTTCGACGTGCTAAGGCAGGTGGGTAGCAACGACACTAGTCGGATTCATGCGGCTATGCGCAAGTCCTCCGTATCTGCGCCAAATTGAGGCGGTTAGGATTAAATCCAGGCCCCATCTCGTGCCACTTCATCATGAGAGCTTTACTCAGCATGAGAAAGAACGAACCTAGTGGAACACCACAATTTCCTCATACATACAGTCGCGTCTTGGCATTCGCCCTCAATTTGAGTGATCGCCGCACACCCGCCAGTCTAAGCGGCGTTTCGGACTCTGGCTGCTGCCAAGTAGAAGAATTCGATTACGAAGTGCTACCGAGCACTAAATGCTGCCATAGGTCTCGACAGCCCTGCAAGGCTCTCTTGGTTACAAAGTGTGGCATCTCTGGTTTTACGGTTGACGAATATTTACATCATGAACTCGACGACGCAAGAGACGAGACACCCTGTTGATATCAGTCGGCAATGCCGCTTATGCTATCCCATTACGAAGTACATGCGCGCATGCCGTATAAAAATCTTTAGCCTCAGGCGGCTGGTCCGGCCCGTTTTGTACATGTGGATATTCTGAAAGGGACCGAACCGCGACTAAGCTGTGTGAGGTTCTCCGCACCCAGGACAGAAAGGGTAATTGACAAGAGGCAAGCACGTTGGTAACACTGCCTATGTATGTTCCTACTTTGGCGCAGTTGGCAGCATTGTTGCTACTCCATAGTACGGATACTTTGTATACTCTACTCTGTCCGAAACACAGACACCAGACAAGAGGTCTGCCTCGTGGAGGGCACGGAATAGCACCAGCAAATATTGCCCCAATGATGTTGCATCTCCGGTAGTGTCACCTATTTTGAGCTGGTACGTATGAGGCGTTTATAATACAAGTAAGCTAACCTGAGGGATAAGCGAGACAATACTACGAAGAATTCATGTACTGACATTAACAATTCCCTCAGCTCCCTCTGGAATAATATCTCTGTAAGGGCTGTGCAACATACTGCTACCTCCGTATTTTCAAGCCACTTGCAATAAAGCAGCAGTCGGTAGCGCCTGCGAAAGAGCCTGCTGTACTCGTACGAGTATTTCCACCGGGACTGGGCACGAAATAATAAAGCTAACGAAAAGAGGCAGTCATCTGCTTGAGACGCCAAGCCGGGCTCAATATCTAACTACACACATTGGCACGAGGCCAATTCAATTACAAATGCTGCTTAACATTTCTCGACACGACGACCTAGAGATACCTGATCTAGGCCAATGGAAGTCGGCCGTGAGAGGTCCAAGACTCCACGCCACTCCCACGCGCCGTATTGAAACTGGATAGTGCTACTCCGTATTACCTACCTGTGAGTATGTAATGTAGCATTGCCTACAAGTACAAACCTTTGTGCTGCAAAGAGAGCGGCCCCACGCCCAATCTGCCTAGAGTGGCGGCGTGTTGATTACTGGCAAGTGCTTGGGGACTAAGAGCCGTTTCCATTCTTGCCGGATGAGGCCTCCGGTTTTCATGATATATGTTTATATGTCTTCGGTATTTGACCTGCTTGATGTCTCTCACTGATTGGCATCATTACAAGTTACTGCTAGTACTTGATATGGGTACTCTCTCATCTCCTATCCCGTTGTGCAGCGCCAAAATGCATGGTAGGCACTGGAACCGTTATTGTGCAGTAGCATCTCTTGACCTTGCAAGCATCTTGCCGCGCCTTGACCAGGATTTAGTGCTGACTGAACCCGCTAACCATCTGGCAGGTCTTTTCCCTGGATCGGCTCCACCGCCGCTCTACTAGCCAAAAGAGAGTCCTGGTCACATTAGCCATGAGTGTAAAATTCGGCCTAGTAGGATGGAGCACTACATACTTGTCGCTGCGCACGCCGGGGTCTTTCAGAGAACAGAAGTCGGTAAGATCTTTTCATTTTTTTTTTTTTTCTTTTATTGTCCTCTTCCGGCCTTGACGCAAAGACCATTTCCGTGTACCTGTGGCCGCCTGTATATGTAGCATAAGGGGCTCCTAAGCTTCATTCAAAGCTGTATGCGGCTTTAAATTCCCATTCTTGCATGCAGACATCACCACCTTGTAGTCATTGACTCTTGACAGTTCTTCGATACTGCTACTCTATATGTACAAGTAGGTACTCTATGGCGGTAGTACGGCTAGTAGTGGCATGAGAATCATCCCTGTTCGCCATGTCCAGGCGTCTGAGCCGAAGCTTGAGTGCCGGTGCCTCGGAATCGCCCGTCTACCAGGGTAAAAGGGGCCAGCGCTTGAGCAACAGCACCCATGCCTCTTTTTTTTCTTCTAGTATTCGTACCCAGTCTACAGTATGTTCCGTGCCTACGGAGAGCTACATGTAGCGGTACTTCGTGCCTTCTCATAATTGGCATTATTCGTTATCTCCCTACCTTTACGAATCATGTCGTGTGCATAGGCTGATCACCTTTGAATTTCTCTGCAGCCGAGCTTATCCTAATTTTGCTTCTCTCTTTCGCATCCTCTTCATTTGCTTATTTACTCGACGGGGTTCCAAGCTGAACCGTTTGGAACTTACCTTGAAATTTTTCATGAGACCGACCCATTCATCTTCAGGAGTGCAGCCTAATACAAGCGCCTGTGCTGTAGTGATATCCGCCCTGCGTGTTTCTTCTTTGCTCTAGTTTGTATGGAATGCCACGAGCCTCGCTGATGGGACGACGGTATATCCTTGGACTTGCATGAACTAATGTAACAACTCGTGTAGTACCTACCGCAGAACCCAGCACCTGAGCGAAACTCCTGCAGGAGGCTTGCTCTTTAGGCAGTTGAAGCATTCTCTCTGCCAGCCAATTGCCACGACTCAACTGTGCCGCCACATTTCTAATACTGGCGGTCGAGATATCACAAGCCATCTGTGACCGCTGTGGCTTTGCATTCACTGCCTGCAAACCTCCACGTTACGTAGTGGACAAGTACTATACCTGACAAAGTTGCCAAAGCTCTGCTGCTTGGGCCTCACGACTAGCTTTTGGCTGGAGATTACTGAGAATTTTCAAAGTAAGTACTATTTCATATATTAAATATTCTCAACTCGACCACGATCTCCCCCAGAGCTCTCTGTCCCGAACGCATTATCATCGGAGGGGCTTGTTTATATCATTTTCTGCACAAGTCCATCCCGGCTGTACACGTAACCTTGAGCTCGTCTAGGAATGTTATTCTGGGAAATTCTGCTATCAAGATATATCCTTGAACGCAAGGAAACTTGACAATGCAATTGAGAACATTCATGAGCACTTCCGGGCTTTCACTTCCAACCTCTCATACTACTTCTGCACTTAAGCTAAGCTTCGCTGATTGACACTGCTTAGTATCTCCAAGGTCAAAACTTCTGGTTCTGATTGCAATCATGGCGACTCTCGGCCAAACCCGAGCATATTTCCAGGACCATACTACCGAATTAGTAAGTTGCATTTCTCGATTTTTTCGCCGTTGCCCCTTTTCTACACATGCTCAACATAATTCTATCTCCCTCCAAATATCGGTGCAAGAACTTTCCCACAGATTCCTTCTAGAGGCATAGCACCAAGCGGTGTCAGCAAGCCCGTAAAGGTTTCTATCGACATTCAGGCCAGGGTGTGATCTGTGGCCGCGAAGCTCGCTAGTGTGCTCTGTCGCAAGATTAACCAGGCCGGGACTCACTGTGTGGGCTTATAGCGAGCAGCTCCTGTTTCACCAGCGGCCAGGGCGCCACCTACGACAGGGCCGAGTGGGCCCAAATGGCACTGGTCTTGGTGTCAGTCGGCGATATTTGAGCAGCAGCTAGGCGAGAAATAGGGCCCTGAGAGGGAGTGACCCAGTGGTCAGGAAGCCACGAGAGCTGCAGCAAAAGACCTTGACGCGTTGCATAACCAGAGCCAACCGCCGTCTTGAAGCGATTGGAGCTTCGAGTAGCATTGACTGGAAGCTGCCTGGCGTAGCTGTATCGAAGTACACAGCACTCTGCAATCTTTATTTTTGAGCAAAGTTGCGTCAATGGCAAGGGGCCAGCCACCTGGTACCTAGTAGCGTCTCATTTGACAACTGGGTTCTCGCTGAGCCGCGCTTATTCTTCGTTCAAGTATACGGAGTACCTGGTCAGTATGTACACCACTACTCAGGGACACAGAGCAAGGCTATCATACGCTGGATGCAAGCGCAACGCCTACGGAATACCGTATAGGCCAGTGGAGATTAAACAGCACTTGAGGGAAACACAAAAAGCTGCTGTGTTTTACGGGTCTAATACGACCCAATCGTCGAGCTCTCGGTGGGGGCCGCGCCACCGCATCTACTCGTGGGAAGCTGCTAATGTCTGCTCCTGTCCCGAGACTGGCTCAGCTGCTTGGAGGCGTGGCGCGGCGCGGCGCTATGCCACAGTTGATGGATGGAGGGATGGAGAACACTCAGCCATGTTGGCCAGACGAGAATAGCATATTGCTCGCAAAAGCTTGCTCGTCGCATCTCTGTACGCAACGGCGGAATGGGCTGCACAGCGCACAAATATGAACATATCAGAGCAGAAGGATGAATGACCGCGACCAGGCTGGCGCTCAAGGTGGGCTCGGTGTCCGCCGCGCCGGTAGCCGAAACCGGGGAACGTTCATCTGGTCTACTCTGAATGTGTCTGTGCCTGCATTTGTCCTGGCCTCCCGTTTGTTAGAGCATGGCCAGCACGGACAAGTGTACCTACGTGTACGAGGCACGAGCAACTGATCTCGGCTCTCCAGCTTATGTACAAGCATGTACTTGGCCGCGGGGCGACAACGGATGACGATGGCGATGGCGATGGCGCTGCTGCTGCTGCTGCTGCTGCTCCTCATGCCGGCGTCTCTGTTCACGCTGTCTCTGCACTGCAGGACGTGCTAGTGCCGTCCGCCACAGTGCTGGGTCAAGCCATTTCCCTTTCTTCGACCTCTCGCCCACCCACACACACCGCCTGTGGGCTAACGAGAAGATGGTGATGGCAATCCCGGCACAATCCTTGTCCGCTGGCTAGGCCCGGCTCTCCAGTGCCTGATTGGGCAGCTGGTCCTGGTCATGTCGCCCCTGGCTCGACTTGCCAACGCTATTATTGGCTGTGTAATCAAAGCCTCTGCGCCCCTGTCGCGTCTCCCATGCGCTGGCTAGCCCCGGTTCTGGCCCATCCTTGCTCCCCGTCGCTCTCAAGCTGCCTCTCCCGACGAGACACCCCCTCCCCTGCTAGTACGGCTCAAAAAAGTATTTGGGACTTGGGGTCACCTAGCTCCTTTGCTTTTTGCAATCCCTCTGGAAATTTTTTTCTATTTCTCGGCGCGAGAGAGAAAAATAAATAAAAAAAAAAAAAAAAGAAAGAGCGAGCCTTATCCTCCTTTTCTGCTGAGCGCGTTGCATATCTGCGTCCTTTATTCCTGTACTGCAATTTTCTACACGTCCTCTTTTCCCAGGGGCCTTCAGCAAAGCCTCTCGTTTCAAGGAAGCATTCTTGACCGTCCCGATTCTGCATCTCCGTTCTGTACGGTACGGCGGTAAGCATCAGTCCCGTACTTTGCATACCACCTCAGATCCCTACGCAAATTCCCTGGTCCTTGGGCCAAACATAATTTTCTTCCCTCGTCCACCCCTCCTTGCTCGTCCGTCAGGTATCTTTTCTCCCCCTGGCTTGTCCTCTTTGTGCTTGTTGCATGGCCGCCCCGACGGCGCAAGAAACCGCCCTGCTCGTTTTCCTGTCTCCCGTTGTTCGCAAGCCATCCCCCCGGTCTCCCGCTCATCCCTCGCTCTCCCAATTCATAATCTGGAGCTAGGCGGTACGACGTCCCCACGTTGCGCCCACTGTACCTCTACCCCAAAGCCCTCTCTGTCTCCGGTACGCGAGTCCAAGATTGCTTCTACCGGCGTTGTCTTTTCAGGCCTAGCACGCCTCACCCGTGTCATCCCGGTCGTGGCCAGGGGATTGGCCCACCCCACCACGACTTGGTAGTCCATCAGTCTGTCAAGGGGGCAGATAAAACATCAAACGCGTCCTATCTCGACATGTTTTTCTTTACCAGCTTAATGAGTTTTTCGACGTTGAAGTTTTACTGATGCGTGTTCTCCATATGCAGCATCAAGCCCACCACCAGCAACAGGGTCACCCGCCTTCGCAACAGCTTCAGCATTCGCGTCCCCCAAGCATTGTTCACCAACAACACCACCCTCATTCGCAACACCAGCCGCCGCAGCATCACCAAGGCGCATACTCATCGCAACACACTCTCCCGCAGGCGTACCAGGCCGGCAACCAGGCGACCAGCACGCCAGAAACCTTGAACTACTACAACCACCCGAGCCCGTACAGCACACCAGGTGCCACGAGCGGATACACGTCCGCCGGTAAGTTTCTCTGCGCGCAGCAGCGCACACACGCACGCGATTCCGCCTTGTTCAGGATGCTAACGCACAAGTCTCTTTTGCAGATACCTCCGACATGATGGCCGCCGCTCAAATGCCCAGACCTCCCTACCCTCCAATGTCATATCATACACCACAGTCCAATTCGCCCGCGTCAGTAGCGTCACCATCGCAGCATGAGCAGCACAGAAATTTGTACGGCCAGCCGCAGTCTCAGCATTTGCAGCAGTCCATGTACTACCAGCCTCCGCCTCAATACCAGTCCATGCCCCATCAGGCGGCTCCCTCTCCCTACGCGCAGCATGCCCATCACCATCAACAATCAATGGCCTCGCAACCCAATATGATGATGTCGCATGCAGCACAGCAGAACCAAATGCCGCCGCACGCGGCGCAGCACGCACAGCATGCGCAGGCCGGCATGACAGGTAGCCCGCGGCCCAAGATCGAGCCCCAAGTTCCCCTGCAGCTGCAGAAACAGCAGCCCTCTCCCATGTCGCAGCCCCACCATCAACAGGGTCCGCCACAACTTCAGAGTCCTGCTAACCCGACTCCTGCGGTTAACCCCAATGCCGCTCCGGGCCCTATCCCAGCGACGACGCCTCTCGTTGTAAGGCAAGATGGCAATGGCGTTCAGTGGATTGCCTTTGAGTATTCCCGGGACCGGGTTAAGATGGAGTACACTATTCGCTGCGATGTCGAGTCGGTAAACATCGAGGAGCTTTCCCCCGAGTTCAAGCAGGAGAACTGTGTCTACCCAAGGGCATGCTGTCCCAAGGATCAGTACCGCGGAAACCGGTTGATTTACGAGACTGAGTGCAACAGAGTCGGATGGGCTCTGGCACAATTGAACGTGCCGCTGCGAGGCAAGCGAGGCTTGATCCAGCGTGCAGTGGACAGCTGGCGCAACAGCAACCAGGATCCTCGACTCCGAAGCCGACGAGTTCGCCGCATGGCCAAGATGAACAGTCGCAAGCAGCAACAACAAGTCCAGGGCGCTCCGCATCCTGGTGCTCATATGGCAGGCCCTGGTGGGCCAGGAGGACATCCAGGCGCTCCCGCACACATGCCCACAGCTCATGCGCCCAACATGGGCAAGCCAACGATAGGCGGCATGGGGCAACCTATGCACCATCACCATGCCGGGGGCCACCCTGACGGCGGCGCACCGGGTGGAGAAGAAGTCGGTATGTTTCACCAGATGTAATTCTTTGAAATGATCGCATCTGCTGTACACTTGCATCACCTTTTTTGCTTTGCAACCCTCATTAGAGACAGTTTTTACGCCGTCAAAACGTTGTGTTGATTTAATGATACCAACTCATTTTTTACACCCATGCAAAAAAAGCACTTTACACTTATATTTGGCAAGGCAACTCTTTATTTGCCTTTTCACGAGTGGCCTTTGTCTTTTTATTATTTCCCGTTTTTCCTTGGCTTCTCTTTTTTTCCTTTCCCTCTTCGGCTCTATGACACTTTAGGAATTTGGGTTCTGTAACAATCTGTTATTTCACGTCCTTTTTTTTTTGTTTGTTAAATAGCAATGGGCCGGCTTCGCTTGTCTTACCGCGCATTATTATTACCTATTTTATACAGCATGCCTTAATGGCAAGAGGTCGATAGTCGGTCCCTCGGTTGGCACAAATCCTGTATATTATCATAAAAAGTCGCATCGGCTGCCGCTGCTGTTCAAGTTTGTCTGCTTTTGCTGGTGGTTTTCGCGCGACTCTTAGATGAGTTCTCAAAATATGCCTTGAGGCTATAAAAAGTTTTCCCCCTTTTCTCTCACCAGCTTTGCTGGCAGCTAAACTTTGCTATGCTAATTAGGAGAACATTTCTTCAATAACGCATAGTGGAGAAGTTGGTTTGCCTTTCTGTTTTATTATCCTCCTTTAAGATGTTTCTGTGTTTTGCCGTCCTTTTATAGTATTGGTTATTTCATTCTCCCTGTCATTCGCGTTTGCTCGCCGAGTAGTAATTATGGAGAGTAAAAGCTAACGCGTATGTTGAGGCGAAGGAAATAATCCCTACGAGGATAACCACCACCACCATCAAGCGCCAGCGGCTCAGATGCCCCCTGCTGGCAACGACGATGTGAGACAAGCACACGTCTTTGCGGGATACGCGGGCCCGGGTTCATATCCCGTCGGTCCTCAGGGCGGGTCGATGTCTCATATGGCTCCTCGGACAAACGGTGCCATACCAGCGAGGAGTCATGGCCGTGTCGACGACGCCAGTGACGACCTGTTCCCCGACATCCCTGAAGCCAAGAGACGCAAATTCATCTTAGTTGAAGACAATGTACGGGCCTCACGCCTTCGTGTGCGTGTCACCTTGGACGGCGTAGATACGAATGAGATCCCAGACAGCTTCCGCAAGGGAGCAAGTGTATTTCCCAGAAGCTTTTTCCCTCGTGAGATGCAAAGCCCACCCCCCAGTGCCACGGGCTCGCAATTCTTCGTTGACGACGTTTCGGATGACGGAACGCAAGAGACTGAGGGCCGCGAGGCTTCCCGCCGCGGTGTTGAAAAATCTAGGGGCGAGGTGGTGAAGATTACCATGGCGGAAGGCCAAGAGAGGGAGGCGACTATTCCGAGGATGAGAAAATCAGGTCGTGTCAACGAAGTGCGGCTGAACGATCTTGGCTACCGGATGGCTTGGCTACAGAGCAGAGTGTTTTCTGGCCGGACTGTGTTCCTCCAACGAGCCCGTAAGTAGTTTTTACCACTGCTGCGCATTTGTGAACCGGAGAGAGTATTTTGAGATGTTGACAGGATAAATAGTCGACTGCTATCGAAACAAGACGCGCGCAGCAATTGAAGGTGCTATGGTTGACGTCCAGTCTGTAGCACCTCATTTTGAAACCAGGCCCGGGAAGCGACGATGGGCCAACCGGATGAAACGTGCAGCGAAGAATAACGATGATTAAAAGCCATTTTCTTTTCTTTTCTTTTCTTTTTTTTTTTTTGGGCGAAGCTCTTCGTTGATGATACATTTTCACCTACCTTAAAAAAAAAACGCTTGATGCGTCTTTTATGTAACTATTCTGACCTTTGGGATTGAATGGTTGTTTACCCCCCGGATGCCTAATTCTTTCCGTTTTCTTTCCGAGGGGCTATGATGAAACGGTTCCCGGTTCACGGTTTTTTTTTTCTCTTTCTCCTTTTGCTAGTTTAATGTCCTTTTGCTTGCTATATGATTTATGGAATTGTATGCATCTAGGTCAAGCGGTTTTCAAAAGCTGCACTATGATAGGGAACTAATGGGTTTTGCAAGCGGGCTGGATTACTTGGAAATATATGGGGATGGTTTGGGTTATTCGAACGTCCAAGGATGAATTTGACTGATGACACAACTTGCGCTTCTTTTTCCTCAGCCATAAGTTGGCTTCTCTCCTCGTTCTCTGCAGTAAGCCTTTTTGCTGTTACTTGCCATCTAAATTGCACGGCTTACACAGGTGTATGTATGACTATGACTATTTGTATAAGAGTTTAGCGACCGTGTCGAAGATTGCGAGATATCATCTCCAGACAAGTAGAGTAATGCACTATTCACAATGCCTTGAAAATGTAGTGTTTATCAATACTGACGGCATGTAAGCCGTTTGTATGCTCTAGTATGATTTGACTGTCGATATTAGAGAGCGAGCTGTCACCGTTCTCTGACAAGGGTTTGCAATCTATGTACCTCGGAGGCAATGCAAGGGGGAGATTCTGGAAGACGCAGCGAACTCACGGTACCTGCAGAGTACATAGCTTACTTGGACGTTCTTACGGAGCAGAGACCGTAGTAGCACACCTTAGTGATGTACGCCTTGCCAATAAGAAGGGACAGAAGACGAAGAGTCCAGGCGGGAAGTGGATTCGGGGGCGCACATGGCAGCTCCCTGCCTTCTCGACAGCATTGCAGCCGCTGGAGTGCCCGCCCCCCCTGGCGCAGATCACGGCCCTGCATGCCCTGTAAGGCTCGGAGAACGTGTGGGGAGGCATCCTGGTCTCGTCTGCTGAGGGCCAAGAGGCGACGATTCCAGCGAGACGGTTTGCATCGAGTGCTGGCCCACGTCCCGTGTGCAGCGCCGAGCTTGGCAGGGTGCTTTGTACAAGTACAGCATGTGCTGCTGTACACACCTTGCATGGCGAAGCTTGGCCCTCGAGCATCCACAAGGGAACCAGGTTCATGGGAGTTTAATTTTGGTTTCTCCCGCTCCCGCTCCCTGACGCTGACCGGCCAGGCTTTGCCTGCCGAGGCCGGTCTTTTCTTTCCTTTTTCCTTTTTTTTTTCTACTGTACGAGTACATGTAACGCAAGCAAAAAACCCTTAGTGGCGGCACAGTTCAAGGCAGCCCCTGCTGGTGGGTTCGAATGCTTTTCTGCGACGAGATGGCGGGCGCGGCATGTGGATATCACCTAGCAGGACCAGGTGTTTTGTCTTGTTCACACGCCATGCCATGTGCAGCTCCCATGCAGCCTGGATTGCGCACCTGGCGTGGCTGACTCGGCCCGCTTTTGGGGGCGGGCTGTGGCTTATGTGCCTTTTTCCCTTGGCTGCATCACTTGCCAACTTATACACATCAAACCAACTACAAGCGCGAGTCGATTGCGACGACGAAGCAAGTCCCTGTTTGGGAGGATATCGCCGTGGCTGGATTTTTGAACAAGGGGAAAGAGTGGATTTCACGGGGATATATACCGATTCTAAGGGCCACGCTTGCTGCGTTCTGGCCTTTTGCGGAGGGGAGCGACCACAGCCTCCTGACCGACACGACGAATCGACATACGACGGCCACGGCGCAGCAATAGGCACGCAGCTGTGATACGATACATATAAAAGCAAGCCTGGCGAACGCCGAGGGCTGAACTTTTGCAAAAGGAAAAGACCGCCGCGTGTGATTTTCCATGTAAACCAGCCATGGCGCATCATCACCAATACCCTCCGTCGCAGCTCGAGGGGGAGATTTTCGAGATGCCCGCCGACTCGGTGGCGCCAAAGACGGAGCCGCTGCCGCAGGCCAATCCGTGGCCGTTTTACCTGGACCAGGACGTGCGGACGGAGGCGCGAGTTGATAAAGAGGAGGGCGCTGGGAAGACAAAGGTTGCTGAGCAGCCGTTGGCGAATCCGTGGGCGTATTTTGGACCCGAGATGACGTCGGATGAAGGGAAGGACAAGGAAGAAGATGAGAGCGGGCATGAGGCTGCAGGGGGAGCGAGAGTGGTTGAACCGAGTGTTGGTGGATTGGGGATCAAGATGGAGGAGGAGCTTAAAATGGAGGAGCAGGGAGATTCCAAGGCGGAGAGTGAAAATGTCGAGGATCCTTCGCTACGGCCACCACCGCTGCATCTCGGCGGACATGACAAACAAGGCGGGGATGAATCTCCTCCTCATGATGTGCGCCCTCCTGTACCAACAGTATCACCACCACCACCACCACCACCGCCGCCGCCGCCGCCACCGGGGACAGACTATATAGCGCCTTTACGATTATCGAGAAAGCAGGTCCCAGCCTTCACAGTCGCGCCGGCCTTCAAGCCATATCTCCCACCAGAAGAGACTAACAATGAGACGGTTGCGCCGCTGAAAGTGAAACACCAGAGGGCATCATCTGAAGGTCCCCAAGGTGGCTCGACTGCACTGCCGTATAGGCCTTATCGGCCTCCTGGATATGTTACACCGCCGGGATCGAAATCAGACCATGGAGTTGATGTGGCGGCACATGCTGTGATGCCGGTTCCTAGGCCTGCATCCACATCATCGTCGCCGGCAAAGGCGCCTCCCCCTCCGCTGCCGAATGCTCAGGAAACTCTGGTTACCGGGGCTGTGGCTCCCCAGATGGCGCCGCCTCTGAAAACACCATCGCCGTCAGCTTCGCCAAATCCTTCGCAGCAGCAGCAGCAGCATCAGGTTATTGAGCCGTCTGGTTCGACGGGGGCTCCTTTAGATGGAGCGGCACCGCATCGCCTTCATTCACCATCAGTAACGGCTGGTTCTCAACTTCCTCCTGCTCCCGCTCAAGCTCCACCACCTCCTCCAGCCTCTGCTGCTGCTCCTCCTCCTCCTCCTCCTCCTCCTCCTCCTCCTCCTCCACCCCCTCCTGCTGCTTCAATTGCGTTTCATGCTCCTCCACCTCCCGTACCTCAGACGACGGCTGCTCCTTTACATCATCATTCACCAAGTCCATCAGCTTCCAGTCCGGCTCTAGGCCCACCGTCAAGCTCGAGTCCTGCTCCGGGCTACTCTCTTAACTCGAGCCCAGCGCTTGGACACCAACCATATATGTCGCCTCATTCTGCTCCCACTTCGTCTATGCCTAGCCCGAACATGACTACATACCCATTCCAACCCATCGGTCAAGGTCAGCCGCAAAACTTGTATCCTTCCTCGACCCCTACGCCGCCGACAGGATCTCCAGGCCATCCAGCTTCGATGTATTACCCACCTGCCCAGCCGTATACGCCTCCGCCACCAACTTCAAGTTATGATATCCCACAACGGACGTATGCATCTTCAGCCGATATTCCACCTCCCCAGCCACCACGACCGCCGCAGTACCAACAACCATCGCCGGGTGCATATCAGCCCCAAGCGTCGCCGCAGTCACCTTTGCCTTATGCATTCCCTGACGTACAAAGGCCAGACACGCAACCTCCTTATGCGCAGCCTTCCATGTATAATCTTCCATACGGGCCAGCGGTGGCTCCCCATCAGCATCAATATCCAACTCAGCCAACGTACGCTGCTCCTAATAGCGAAGGCCCATCTTCTCCAAACCCACAAGATCTACTATATGCCGCGCCGCCTCTGCCGCCTCGCCCGGCAACGGCAACTGGCTGGGGCTCTCAGCCGCAAGTGCTCACGGGCTTCACCCCCCACGTCGTAGCTTACCCTCCGCCGCCGAAGAGAGTGTTTGACCCGCCGCCCGCGGCCCCGGCTGGCCCTCCTAGGAAATCATCGGGGGGCATGGGCATGGGCAGTGGTAAGCTCTTTAGCAGCTCTTCGGCCTTGAAGTGGATCGATAAGACGGGCAAGGGGCTGGAGAATCGTCTCGATTCTGTGCTTGGTTCGCAGGGTGCGTCTAAGCTGCCGCCTCAGCCGCCTCGACCAAACTGAGATGTCGAATGGATTTCTTTCCTTCTATATATATATGTGTGTGTGTGTACATGCATCTGATGAGCGAATTTTTGGATTAGAAGCAGCGATTCGGAATTTGATATTGTTACAAAGTGGACCAAAGAGGGGGAATGAAGAGATGGTTTTGGCTATATTAACTATAGCTGGTGTATTTGATGCATTGCATTTTTCTTTTCTTTTTCGTCTTTTGTATAATATTCTTTTTGCGTATTTGTTAACTGTACATGCCTTGGAAAATACCATCTAATATTTCCAGAAAGGCTTTTACTAAAGGGTTAGATAGCCAAGTCGTTCAATATACCAATTTATCAAACAGGGTACTTATCTACAGTCCAAAATCGCTTTTGTTTTGCCCAATGAGCATGCTTGTATGCTATGCTGATTTGTATACTTGTGTAATACCATCGCATGCAAAACATTGATAATATTTGATTCCATAATATTATACATGGCTACATACATTCGTTCAAACGCTTGAGCTGTGAAGCTTACACCGGCTTCTAGAAATCTGGATAGCGTTCGTTTCTCATGGAGCTAGAAGCACTTGTGCTGATCCCCGTTTTCTTTTCTAATGTACTTACCTATAGTCACTCTATACCCATCCAGGACAGTGTCACTGAAGGGGGTAAACCCCCCCCCCCCCCCCAAAGATGGGATGATCCTTTAGGTAGCGGGCTTTTATCATCAGACGCATCTTCCTATGGCTAACATATTTAATTTGCATGCAAAAAAAAAAAAAAGGGTCTGCTGGACTTGAGCAGGTGGCCATGTACATCAAGTATATGCAGGTCTTCTACAAGCCACAGCGGCCATGTGTTGGCAGATTCAAGACAACAAGGCGCCTCTCATACACATGACGGCATCGAGCTAGATAATAGCTAATTTCACCAGTAGGAAAACAAGGAGGCTCTTTCTCTCTCTCTCTCTCTCTCTCTCTCTCTCTCTCTCTTTTTTTTTTTTTTTTTTTTTTTTTTTTTTTTGATTTTGATTACTTCTTCCTACTCTTCCGCGTTGCAACGGCAATTTGGCGCCTCGGGGAGAGCCGCATATTTTGATCGTCCACGGAGTATTACCGCCGAGATTAACACGATGCAGTGTAGTTAGCCGTGTTCCGAACACCTAGTTCCTGTTTTATTTCGCCACTTCCCCAACTTGGCGAGCTTCACCAAATGACCTCGTGCATGGTGTGCATCTGTGCGCGATGCCGTGTGATGCACAAGTAGTGCTACTATATCTCTACGCGGCACTATATAGATACTTCATGGTACAACGAGGCACTGGCCAGAGCAAGATGGAAACGCTGCAAAGCTTGGTTGACGGGCTTATGTGATCTGTGTGGAGAATAATCTATTTTCGGACACTGCGGAGAAAGGCCCAGAGACTAAGTAGCCGCTGGTGCTGGCGGCCCGACGCTGTAGGAGACTCGAGTATTTGATAGATCAGAATGCAAAGAGGGGGAGCAAATAGGTAAATAGAGGGATATGGGAGAAATGAGGAGGAGCGCAAAAGTGACATTCTGCTGCGTCCGATTAGCGCTTTGTCTCTCAGTGGACAAGACACTTGTGGCAATGAAAACCAAGTGCGAGAGAACCTCGGTATTTGCACTTGGGAATGAATGCCTAGTTAGTAGTATCAGGGATCAAATTCGCCGCGTAGGCCTAATTCCGGAGACTTTTTTTCTCCCCCAAATCGCTCGCTAATACCGCCAGCTTTTCTTTTTCGTATAAGGGTCGCCTCATCGGACGACATGGCCTCAAAAGTGGGAAGAGTAGTATCCCTGAATCCGGCTGCTACAAGCAGCTTAGTAGATGTGCAGAATTGCCCGAGCCTAAAAGAGGAAAACTCCGCGCTTTTTCTTATTTTTAAAGATTTTGAGCTGCATGCTTCAAAGGGCGCTGGGAGACACATTAGTTTATTGCAGTCTACGGAGTACATGCACCCCAAAGACAACGTTTCAGCTCGGAGTTGGCGAGTGTTGGGAAAAGGGCGGACGGCAAAAAAAGTTTTCACTTGCTTCGCTGTGTTGAGAGAAAAGGCTCAGATTACCGGCCGGTCACACCGACTTTAGCATGACAAAGGGCGCAGCCAGAAGGAATTTTACTGAGTGATGGGCGCTCGCGACCTGTCGGGGCTACCCCAGAAACTGGTCAACCGGCGCCGATCTGGCTTCGCATGTCAAAAGTGGTCAGGTGAGGGCGCATGGGTGGCGTTTTTGAGGGGGGTTTGCAGGTTTGGTGAGGATTTTTCTCGCAGTCTCGTTTCTGGGTTTGCCTCGTCGCTGCAGAACGGCATAACGGGGAGATGCTCCAAGCGAAGCGCCGCCTTGTCCAGGTACTCCGTAAGCAAGCGCCGAGTGAGCACGAGGATTCGAGAAGCCTAGGTGGGCTTTTGACTTTGGCTTGGGGTTAAATTATTGCCAGCAGCGTTTCAAGGGGAGCTGCAAGCTATGCGTTGTGGTACTTCGCAATATTAACATGCATTTGATCTAATACCGTGGCTCGGCAGCTATTTCCTCGTGAGATACAGCCAAAGCCCACGATGATATGGCAATAGTGCCAATAAATGACGGCGATATCCGTCCGTCCATGTAATGCAAGAATTGCACCTTTCGGCCGCATTTCTCGTATCCCGAGATGAGGTGGACGGACAATCCAGCAAAAGCCCCGACGGCTTGCCACATTTCGAGGCATAATTGCCAGTTCATCGCCAGCGCACGTCAGCGCTGCATCCTCTGGCACGCTGTCGACCAGTGGTCCATATGCAGGGCGGTAAATGAGGCATCTCGGTGAGCCGCACCCTGGCCTTGTGGCCCGTCACGCAGTCCAGAGCCCTGAACAATGGCCGGCCCAGGTTGGTGCGGCTGAGGGCGCCTCTCGCACAAGCTGGATGCTGAAAGCCTTTTGTTGTTCCCTTTGTTAATCTGATTGTTTGCCTCGATAACGATCCAATGGCCCCAGAGCATCTCGACTTTTAGCGCCCTTGTATGCTGCACCGGGTCTTGGTTGTATCTCCCACCATCGTTCGTCTGGGCCCCCTTGGAGCAGAGCGGCGATGGGCTCGGGGTATTCTGGTTGGATCAACATCTGCTCCTCCGTGCTGCTATTTTTCTCAATTAGCTCCGTCTCCTCAGTTCCGTGCTGTTGTTTCCCAAATTCCGACGCGGCTCACTGCAACTGCACCTAAGCGACTGCTCAGCTCCACACTTGGGTTGAACTGGGCTGCAACGACGGGGGGAAGAGGGAAGAGGGGCTTAAACGACGAGCATCGGTTGGAGCACAAAAATCAATCCGATACGTGATTTGCGTATTGGCCCATTTTTTGGGTGAGAAAATAAAAAAGCAAGACAAAACGAGGGTTACTTGCTGGCCTGCTCGCAGCAAACTGTAGCTTGTATCCGGAGTTGGTTTGATGGACTCGTATCGAGTTGGCGCGATTCAGGGACCTTGGCTTGGCGGTAGTGCCTCAACGCTCAACTGCACTCAGCCGCTGCAGTACCTAGGCAGTAAGTCAGTGCTTTATCGGTGCATGTGCGTACCGCACCCCAAATCTGCCCAGCGTCGAGCCTTGAGATGGCAAATGCCTGCTCGTAGATCCTTGGGAGAGAAACTTGGTATCTTGCGTGTAGTAACTACCCAGTATCTATCTATCTGATAGCGCAATCCCGCCTTACCCTGCGATGTGCATGTTGATGATACGGTTTGCCAATGCCTGCCTAGCCCGGGTTTCCATCTACAGAGCGACATGGGGCCTTCTGGATTAGTGGTCGGTAGCACCCGACCTCTCCCCGCCAGGCCTGAAATGCTACTCGCTCACTGCGCTCTGCCTGCGCTCTGCCCACTACCCACAGGCCAAGTGCCAGCAGTGCCGCCCAGCGCCAAGCGCCCAGCTACAGCGCCCAGACAGCAGCGCGCGCGCCACAGCACAGGCGCCCTTGAAAAAGTGCGTTTGCTCACTCAGCTCCCCTTTCTTCTTTCTCCCTCCGCTTTTTTTCCCTCTTCCTTTCTTTCTCTCCACGACATCCTTCGCCTCCCGCCCGACGAGAGCATTGCGCCTTAATCGGCCCATCACCGCATCTCTGCTTTCCAGCATCACCGCATTTCTCGATTCGTCCATCGATTCGGCCCCGCTGCAGCATTTTCGATTTGCAATAATTTTTCGGGGTTTCTGTTTTCTCTCTCTTTCTTGCACTTCCACTTAGCATCCCTTCGCGCTACCTCGTCACCGACATCTCGAACTGGGATTTTCCCGCCACGCTCTATCAAACCCTCGCTCCGAACTCGTCTCTGCAGGTTAGTTGGAAAGAGAAATCAATATTCCATGCCCTCTGATGCACCGTTTCCCCTCTTGCTTTATTTTCCCGTCCTTTGCTGAGTGCCTGGCTTGACGTTGCTGCCGATCTCCTATCTGGGAGCAAACATTTCAGGCTCTTTGTCATGCTTCGGCCTAGTACCGGATTTCGCTGGTGGCGGCGTAGCCACCGCCCTTCGACATGCCCCTAGGCCCACTCCCTTGCTAACCATTTCATCACCCATTCAACATTTCCGATCTTTCTCCTTCTCTTTTCACTCTCTTATCCATCATCACTGCACAACCCTGCCATCTTTCATCGGTATACCATTCATCAACCAGTCTGTTATTAACGCATCAACAGAATTTGCAGACTTACCGGCTCCGATAATTCAATAAATCGACGAAACTGCTTCCTTCCCGCGCGGAAAGAAGCATTTAATTAATAACCTTCGCCATGACGACCATGGTAAGCATCACTTTCTTTCCACGTACTTTTCTGTCCCTCTTTTTCTCCAGGGGCGGTGTTCAACATTGGGGCATGGTTCTGTCTTGGTGAACCACTGGCCAGTGCAATGGTCGGCTATCCCGTTTAAATTACACCGCTGCTCAGCTGAGACCTCTTGGGAACGGAGCACCCAGCCCCATGCACAACATGATTTCTTGCCTTCTTCTAGATCAATGGTCGGCTAACCCATAATTGTGGCTATTCAGGATCTTCGCGTCGGTAATAAATACCGGATTGGCCGCAAGATTGGCTCCGGTTCTTTTGGCGATATCTACCTAGGAACTAATATCATTTCTGGAGAGGAGATTGCCATTAAACTTGAGTCTGTCAAAGCCAAGCACCCCCAGCTTGAATATGAGGCTCGTGTCTACAAGTCACTTGCCGGCGGCGTTGGTATTCCCTTTGTCCGCTGGTTTGGCACCGAGTGTGATTACAACGCCATGGTTCTCGACCTTCTTGGCCCCAGCTTGGAAGACCTCTTCAACTTCTGCAACCGCAAATTTTCCCTGAAGACTGTCCTTCTCCTTGCTGATCAGCTCATTTCTCGTATTGAGTACATCCACGCCAAGTCGTTCATTCACCGAGATATCAAGCCCGACAACTTCCTTATGGGCATTGGGAAGCGTGGAAACCAGGTCAACGTTATCGATTTTGGTCTTGCCAAGAAGTACCGTGATCCCAAGACCCACTTCCACATCCCATACAGAGAGAACAAGAACTTGACTGGCACTGCCCGTTATGCCTCCATCAACACCCATCTTGGTGTTGAGCAGTCTCGTCGTGACGACATGGAGTCGCTGGGTTATGTTATGCTCTACTTCTGCCGTGGTTCTCTCCCTTGGCAGGGTCTGAAGGCTGCTACTAAGAAGCAGAAGTATGATCGTATCATGGAGAAGAAGATGACTACTCCCACCGAGGTTCTTTGCCGCGGATTCCCCAACGAGTTCGCCATCTACCTCAACTACACTCGATCTCTGCGCTTCGACGACAAGCCCGACTACAGCTATCTCCGCAAGATCTTCCGTGATCTCTTCGTCCGCGAGGGTTTCCAGTACGATTACGTCTTCGACTGGACTGTTTACAAGTACCAGAAGAACGCCCAGGCCATTGCCCAGGCTGCTGGTCAGGCCAACCCTGAGGATGATGAGAAGGCCCGTGCTTCTCGCATGAACCCTGCTGTTGCCGGACCTTCTGCTGCTGCCAAGCCTGGCGCCGTCCCCAGCTCTCGCCGCAAGATGCTTGAGCGAGGCTCTGGCGCTGGCGTTGACACCCCTGATACCAGCCGCGCTATCGGTGGAAGCGATAGGATGTGAGTTTTTTTTTTCTTTCCATTCTGGCATAGCTCTTTCATCGTAAGGAGTCCTTCTCCCTCTGCGTGAATATTTATTTAATAGCACTAGCGAAAGGGAATTTTGCTGACAATTATGGCTGACTCAGTGGACGCTAAACAGGCTTCGCTCTGCTTCAAAGGGAGCGGGATATGCCTCTGGTAGCTATCGGCCAAACTGAAGATAGTGTCCCTGGCTTTTTCGTTTCTTGAACAACTCTCTTGTGGTGGGATTTGAGCAAAAGGGGCGGCGGGCTGCTGCGAAAACCTCTCCAATCGGCACTTTTAGACACGCAACAAGCTCACATTGGTCGTCCAGTGGTGACCTTAATCGGGCAAAGCATGTCGTCGATCGTTGTGGCTCTCAGTTCCTCCCTATGCATCTCCCTTTTTTTGTTCCCCATTTTCATTTTCCCTCTACGCATCGCTTTATCTTGTTCTTCGACGCATCTTATATTCACGACTTGACGCTTGGCTCGGATTACTCTAAGTAACCGGATAGTGCTTTTTGGCTGGAGCCTCTCAATGCTCTACCTCAAGTGCTACCTGTAATTTGGAGATTAATCTGAACGGCACGTCCGATTACATTCGATTATTGGACTCCTTCTTTTCTAAGCAATCTTCAAATCCAACGGCACTAGTCTTTGATGGCTCGCCAAAAGGGTTAGAGATTGGCCGTACAAGCCTTTGCTAGCTCGAGAGCTTAGGATGCAGAACTTGGGCCCATGGTTCTTGGCAAGCATTTTTCTACCATGGTCCCCGAAGTTCAGTCGTTGCGGTACAGCTGCGTATCAACAAACGGGCGTTCTCCTATCTTTCTTTGGTCATTAACATCCTATTTTCAACTTCTCGGTTCGCAATTTTGTTTTCTATTTTTAGGCCGATGTATCGAAGGGCAGCTTCTGGGGAAGTCGATGAGATTGGAGGCGAAGAGGCCAGTCTCTTGGTACAGTGAAACCGACATTTGCCGTTTTTGGCAATGGAGGCTATCTGTGAAGTCTGCTTTTCGGCACAGGGGTTTGGATGGCGGTGGCAGCAGGCTTGATGCTACGCTTGGAATTGGCTATCACACTATCAACAAGACAATCATCATGAGTGAAATGGCCCACGGTCAAGAGTTGTGTCAGGAGGAGACCGCTACTATGGCTTAACCAACTTTAAGGTAGTACGGACCAACGCCACAGCATCTGACCCAACTCTTTGGCTATCTATGCGTACATGGTATCTGTCGGCTTGTCTCATCCGGACAAGACATCTGATATTCACAAATGGCGGATACATGTTCAAGGTTCATTCATAGCTATGCCAAAGGGTTTGGTCCTAGGTCGCCAGAAACAAACTCCGCCAGTAGGTCATGTAGTCTGCAATCAAATTTGATTTTTGTCTTTTTCCTTACAAACACGGCTGCGCATTCAACTCGTCGATAATTCTACTGTGCCTGTCTTCGTCTCACACCTCGTAAACAGAGCGTCTGTAGTCGCGTGCGTGGGCCAAGAGGAGTCGCACGAGACCAGCATGATCACATGTTGCCTTGCCTGACTGAGCCCCATGGAGTTCTAGCAGGCCTAGTATATTACCTGCCTAGTACTGCTACTACCTAGTACTACTACCTACTACCCGAGCCCCGAGCAGTAGTGGCGGCGGCAAGTCATGGTCGCGCCTGCACAGCCCGCAGCTGACCGGGCGGAACGTCGCTGGAAGCAGGAATGGCTGGCCATTGACTGATACATTTGCAGCGTAGAACCCTGGCGATAGCTGCATGACCGGCTGCCGGGCCATGTACCGGTACCTCTCAGCCACACCAGAGTGCCTACAGCTAGACCTACGGCGGTTGCTACTATTCATCCACCGTTCAGGTGGCAGGCAAGAGGCCTAGGTACTAAAGGTAGACATGTAGGCAGACCAGAAAAGACGGATGCTGGATGCTATATATGGAGGCTGTGTCTGCATCTCGCAGGAGCTGCAGCTTGCACAGTCCAATGGCATTTGCTGCTCTCGCTTCTATTTTGTGGACAGGCAGAGGAATCCCGCGCCAAAAAAAATACGCTACGCCAGCCAATAACACCATCAACCTTTCTTTAGCCGAACCCTGCATTGCAGCTGCGCCAATCACTCACTCACTTGTACACCATCGTTTTTGCTGTGCCGCGCCTCTTGGCCCGGGGGAATACCGAAATCAAAATCTCCCTTCTTTTTTTCCAGGGGGGAAACCATGGCTGGCGGCAGGGCGACGACGGCGACTGACCAGTCAAGCGACGACGACGGCGTGCTGGTGCAGACGATGAAGACGCCCTCGGCGCTGGACCTGCTGGTGCTGTCGTTTAACTGCGCCGCGACGCTCATTGACGTGCCTGTGTTTGCTGGCCATTTGCGGACTGCGCTGGCGCGGAATGCCACGGAGCTGCCCGAGGTGGTTGTTCTGTAAGTTTTGCAGATTTTGCCTCCTTGACTGTTGTTGTTTCTTCGTTTACAATTCATTTGTTTCATATATATATTTTTATATACATGTGGTGGTTTTTTTTGTGCTACATACATACATTCATGTGCTTACAATATGAAGCTCGTTACAAGAGATTGCCCCCCTAAGTTATGCCTTTATTGGCGGGGATTACTTTCTAAAGCCGTATGTGGACCGGTTTGAGGAGGCGATAAATCTCGCGGCTACATTACACTTGACAAGTGAAGAAAGCGATGATGGCGTCTTGGATTCTGCCTCCTCTCCTGCTCCTCCGCCTTCTTCACCGTCAAGTGGCACAAAGAAGCCCTTTACGCTAATCAGGTCCCTCAATGTGGGATACACCGCCATCATGCTTTTCGCCCGGGATGCCACCCGGCTCAAAGACATTCAACAAGCGGAAGTGGGATTTGGCGCTGCTGAGATGGGCAACAAGGGAGCGGTTGGCCTTCGAGCACTGTATGAGGTTGATGGGGAGTCGACGGAGCTGACGTTTGTAGCGACGCATCTGGCTGCCATGGAGTGGAATCTGCCGCGGAGGAACGCCAATTGGGGGACAATCATGCGTGGATTGACGTTTGAGAACCCGGAAGAGGTCCTGAACCAGATGAGGCGAGATGCCGAGTCGAGAGGCGAGAGCATCTCGTCCGAGGAAGGGGATGCCACTGAGCAGTCTCGCCTGCTCCGGGAAGAGCAACACCAGCAGGATCTCCAATTGCAAAGGCAGTTTCACGATCTCTCCGTCTTCAAGCCGTCTTCTCACCTGTTTGTTGCGGGGGATCTCAATTACCGCATTTCCACCACCTCACCGACTCCTTATTCTGCGTTCCCAAACATGGATCCAGGTTCAGAAAACTACTACACGCACTTTTTCCATCTGGACCAGCTGACGAGGGAAAGACTCGCCGGCCGGACCCTCCACGGTCTGTCAGAGCATGAGGTCAAATTCCCGCCCACGTACAAATATGTCGTCGACTCCAAGACGAAGCCTTCCGGCGAGGCCGGCAACGCCGTCGACGAGGTTAAGTGGGAGTTCGCCTCGCACCGATATCCTAGCTGGACAGACCGCATCCTCTTCCTCGAGCTCCCGTCATGGATCAGGAGCAAGATGAAAGTCCGTGAGTACGATGCTCTACCGGTGATTCGCACAAGCGACCACCGTCCCGTCTTCCTCCGAGTCGACGTACCCCTCGTGGCACCTGCCGATCTTGCCCCTCCGGCGGCCGTGCTGGAATCAGCCGCCGAGTCTGGCTCCCCCGGTGGCTCCAACGGATTCGACCCGAGAGTTCGTCTCCCCGTCGAGATTGATCCGGAAGCCTGGGAGAGGAGGGTGGCTGCGCGACGGCGGGAGATTGCCGCTGGGTGGACCATGTTTCTCTGGAGCACGCGGCAGGGGGCGTATATCCTGTCGACGGTGCTGGCGGCGAGCGTGGGCGGGTACTGGCTCTACCGTTCAGCATGATAATGGCGATGGAGAGGACCATCAGGGATTTGACCTGTTGGTACACTTGATCTTTTTTTTTTTTTTTTTTTTTTTAAATCTTTTACTTGTCTCTTTATGCGATTTGATGCAATATACCTAGATGGTGGGGGGAGGGGAGGTTGAACGTTTCGGTTTTGGAGTGTTGGCGTTGTGATGTTTTGGACGCGATGATGGGAATGAGAAGACTGGTTAGAAGCATAGGTATGGATTTTGGTAAGAGATGAGTGTGTGTGTGTGTGTATGCGTTTTTGATATCATTATTCGTTGTGACTACCTTCTGCATTAATTATCGACCACTACCTAATACACCATTTAGAGATCGTCTCAGTCATGACACGTCAAGGTGCATGTAGCGATTAAATATACCTCCATGCCGTGGAAAAAAAATGTTATAAACACAGACTTTCCAAAAAGAACATCCAGTCCTTCTTCCCTTTTACTTTTTCCTCTCTCTCTCTCTCTCTCCCCCTTCCCCGTTCTTCTGATGACCATGTACACGCGAAAGAAAAATTAGGTCCACCCCGATCGTTATATATCCCTTTCAAGGTTCTGAAAACAAAAGACTTTGCACCCAAAAGAAAAACAAAAAAGGTATTACCTATAACACACTTCTCTCTCGCCAATTAAAATTAATGAAACTTTGAAACAGACACGCAAGCTCTTTCTCTCTCATACACACATTCATACACAGACAGGTAAAGACATTACGCTATCTCTTCTTTTTTTCCCGCCTTAACAAAAACAAAATTAAGCATAAGCCAAAAAGGTATATATAGCTTATCGTGTCTTTTAAAAATCCTCAAAATATTGGTCGTATTTATTGGCCAACTCGGCCGTATAAACGTCTCCCTTCCCGTCGTCCTCGGGGTACATGTCGAAACACTGGGCGTCGCCGGGATATCGAATGGGGGGAATAATCGGGCCGGGCTGCCGACGACTGAGGAGATCCTCCCAGTTGACTCCGTGGAAAAAGGGGTGGGCTTTGACGCGGCCGGCCCCGCCGCTGATATTACCGAGGCGTCTGGAGCGGTCGAGTGTACAAAACGACTTGATAATGTCCTTGGCCTCGTCTGAAATGTGAGGCTCTTGAGGAAAGACGACGGGTTTCTCGACAATCCTGGCTGTGGTATTAGCAACTGGCTGGCGTAACAAGTCAAGCGAGAAATAAAAAATATTTGCAGGCATCATTGGGGGATTTTTGCTCTAATGAGTCAAACGCTGCCAGAAAATCGTTCAACTTACTGCTTGTAAATCTCAATAGGGTTCTGGTGCCAGAAAGGAGGGTAGCCCGTCAAAAATTCATATATCAGGATGCCCAGCGCCCACCAGTCCACTGCCGTCGTATGGCCCTTGTTATGAATTACCTCTGGCGCAAGGTATTCGGGCGTCCCACATAACGTGTAAGTCTCGACGGGTCTATCATCTTTATAACCTAGTCTTTTCGCAAAGCCAAAGTCGGCCAGTTTTATGTGCCCGTCCCTGTCCAACAACAGGTTTTCCGGCTTGAGGTCTCTGTAAGCGACGCCGCCCTGCTTCTCGTGCAAGTACTCCAGTACGAGAACAATTTCGGCGGCATAGAAGCGGGCGACCTGCTCATCGAACCGGCGGTATTTGCGCAGATAACTGAAAAGCTCGCCGCCAGGGACGTAGTCGAGAACCAGATACAAACAATCTCTGTCGGAAAAGGAAGCCTGCAGATTGGTGATGAAGGGATGGCCTGCCACATCTGCGAGGACTGCTCGTTCGTGGCGCACGTGGTCGATTTGCTTCAGCTTGATAACCTCTGTCTTTTTGAGGATCTTGAGGGCGTAAACTTCTGCGTTCTTGTCCTCTTCCAGAGGCACGGTGGCGCTAGCAGGGCGGACGAGACACACTCGAGCAAATGTCCCTACATGGAAGAAGAAAAAAATGTGTATATTTAGTAAAAAATGTCATTGACCAGAGCCGATTTTTTGCTTGCTGCTGGAGATGGGGCGATTCAAGGATGCACGAGGTGAAACGAACCTGTTCCCAGAGTCCGTACCCGCGTGAAATCGGCGAGTTTGAACGTGCGAGTCAGCTGTAGAGGCTTGGGAGCGTTACCGGCCTGGTGGAGCTGGTGAGACGAGGCCATGCCGGCTGATAACGCAGGAGTGGCCGGCTGCGTTTCAGCAACTGTGGCGGCCATCTGCGACGCCTGGAAATGCGCAAAAAAAAAAAGAGAAAAAAAAAGAAGAGGCGGATGAAGCCGGCCGTACGCGTTTTTGGCGTTTGATTGATGAGTTTGTCGGCGGATTCAAATCAGGGGAGGTCCATGGCCTCGTAGAATGTATAGAGTAAGAAAAAAAAAAGTTTCAAAGAGAGATGGGGGAGCGAAGCGAAAGATGCGCGCGCGCGCACAGGTCGGCCGAGTGCTTATTTGTGAAAGGCGACACAAAGGAAAAAGCGCGAGGGAGATGTCGGCTATTGGTTCAGTCGAAGCATGGCGAGAGCAGTGGCGGAGAGATCCGGCGAAAGGAATCCGGAGGATGGTGGCAGCAGAGGACGGGATGGGATTGCTGGACTCGGCGCGCTGACGGAAGAGAGGCCTGTTTTTGTAAAGCCTTTCTTTTCTTTTGCGATGAGCGGAGAGAGAGAAACGAGAGACGGAACCTGGCTGTTGGTGGTTTGTGCTGCTCAATTGCTTCTTGGCGGTTCAGCCATTGGACGAGTGCAAGTGGAAAAAAGAGCCAGGCGATAAGAGGCAAGCTGAGGCTGATATCTTGTGCCACCAGCCCGTGGGTAGTTCGTGGAGGCCGGGCGAGGGGCACTTATGACGCAACAGGCGAGAGGCTACTGGGCCGTTGGACCCTAGCAGGTGCTGGCGATGCTCCAAGGGGCACGCTAGCAGCGCAAGAGGGAATCCGGCGGAGGTCGAGGAGCAGCCCTTTTTGGCTTGTTTGGAGTTGATGGCATGCGGCCGCCATGGCTCCAGCTGGCTGGGCTTGGCTTGGCAGGCAATGCCATCGTGATCAATTGGATACAGTACAGCTCCGGCGTGTGGACTGGCCATGCGTAGGAGACGGTACCTATAGGTTCTTGTTGTGGTCTTGGCACTTACACGCACTTACACGCGGAGATATGCAGGTAGGTACATGTAGATGACATCAGGACGGTGGCGGGATAATAAGCGACACCATCGGCCATTGTTCCATCAATACTAGGTACAAGCTCTGATATAAATATATCACTGTAGTATTACTTGATAAATTAGCCTAACTTTATGCTTTTCTCTTCATTTTACCCTATTGCAGTGGAGAAAGCTCAGTGCCAACCTTGGGTGCCATACTTCGCAATGAGTACTACATACTAACCTGGCGTATTACCATTTCCAGAGACCATGCAGGCGGCATGTAAGTCATCGGGTTTTGACAGCTTCGGCGGGCACAGAGATTTAGGGATGCAACGGCACACTTTGCGCGGATTAGCCCGCAGCCAATGGAAGGCCATGCATTATGGAGATGCCAGCGCGGGCCTTGCGGTATCTGATAACAGATCAGTATGCACATATGTTCGCATTATGTATCGTCGCCTTGCGCCTAATGAATACGAGTGCACTCATCTTAACAAGCTTTTCACCCGCCCATCATCCATATGCCAGCTCCTATATTAGGATTCTTGTTTGCGTCTCCTTTGCGCCAGCCATCGATCTCAGACTGCTTGCATGAATTCTACTGCATGCGACGCCTCATAGGAGATGTATGGAGTGGTGGCATAACGCATCGTTTGTGTGCATGATGGTCACGGGGCATCAAACAGGGGCAACTTTCAATGGCATACAAAAACGGCCTAATGCTTCTCATACACGTCCCTGCGGGCGAGTGCCCCTGTGCTGTACCTCAGGTGTCAGACAAATCCAGGTACTAGAGCCACTGTTAGGAAGACTTGTGGACGGCATTTTGATCTCACCGGCCCCTTGCTGACCTTAGTAGGTGCAATGGTAGTAGGCGCTGCTAGCATGTACATGTGTGTACAAGTGGTACAGTATAACCACGATAGAGAGCGAGCGAGCAGTGCGCCCAGCTGCCGAGATGGGCATGACAACTCCCCTGTACCGTGCCGGATCAGCGGACCTGCTAGGCGTCATGAGCACTGGAACCCGCTGGTTGGCTGGTGGAATGCAGCCCTGCAGCCAAGGCAGACTCGCTGGTTGGCGGGCTGAACCACGGCGAGCCAGCCCCAGCACTGCTAGCTCTCGTAAGGGCGAGCCCCGCGAGCGCCAGCGCTGCCACGGCCGCTAGCAGCAACGGCAGCCTGGACACTTGCCGTCACTGACTGTGTTCACCACCAGACCTCGAAGCTCAGCTCAACGTCCCGACATCGCCAGCATCGCCCACGGCATCTGACGCTCTCCACGGCGTCTGCAGCATCTAACCCGCTCTCCCGGCGCTGTGAAAGCTTCGCCACCGACCTCCACGACTCGAGTCCGCCTCCTTCCCTCCCCTCGCGACGGCCCAATCCCGGCAGCCCGACGACAGCAAACAAGCAACATATCAGCGGCTCTTCTAGCCATCCGACGGCCAGCCGCTCTGCTGTCGCCTGGGTTGGAGTCATTGCCATCATAACACCGTCATGCGCCCTTGAATCTTGTCGAAACCATGTTCTCCAACTTGTCCAACATCGTCCAGAGAGCTCAGCAGCTCATCGATCCCACCCAGGGATTGAATCTCTCCAACTCGGATCGGAATCCCTCCAAGGCCTCCCTGTTCCAGAGCCAGTTCCGGCTTCCCTCCTCACAAACTCCTCTCTACGAGATCAATGCGGAGCTGACCATCCCGCCCTCAAATTCCACGCGCGGCGATCCGGACCATGATAGGGGATGGCATTATGCTGGAAAGCTACACCTTTCCGAGGCCTACATGTGCTTCTCGACAACGCCGACAAGCTTCACGCAGTCAGCGAGCACGTCGACTTCTTCCGCCTTTACCGGCCAGACCAATGGTAGCGGGCCGAGTGGAAGTGGCTTCACGTTTCCGCTCTGTGCTATTAGACGAGTGGAGAGATTGAATAGCCAAAACTTTCAAGTATGTCATATCTGGTAGCCCAGTAAAGTGGTACACGACTAACAAGCTTCAACCACCAGTTTGCTCTCGCGATCACGACTTGGAATGGCTTACTAGCGGACGCCTCAAAGCCCAGAGATGGCAGCGGCAGCAACAAGAACGTTCGAGAACAGCGCATTACCATCCACTTAGCAGGCACTCGGCAGGCTTGTGAACGGTTCTGCGACGGCTTAAAACGGGGTCTCAGAGCTGGAGTTGGTAACGTGGGCAAGCTGCGCAAAGTCGTGGCTGAATGCTACTCTGAACATCTCTTGCGGACAGATGACAAGGCCAACGTATCGCCGCCAGATGCAGGACTGGGTATGGCTTTCCGATATCCCGGAGATCCAAAGAAGCTCCGCGATAGAGCCAAGATGAGACTATGGGCTGAATATCTTCGGGATAATGGCCGGAATATGATGCTGATCCGTCAACCCACTTTCCACAAGCTTATCCGTGTTGGTCTCCCAAACAGACTTCGGGGCGAGATATGGGAGGTGACTTCCGGCTCTCTGTATCTTCGGCTGGAAAACCCGACGCTATACACTGATACGTTGGCCAAGTACAAGGGCCAGGAGTCGCTTGCCATTGATGAGATTGAGAAAGATCTCAACCGCAGTCTGCCCGAGTATCCCGGCTTCCAGAGCGAGGAAGGCATTGGCAGGCTTCGTCGTGTCCTCACGGCCTACAGCTGGGTCAATGCTGATGTGGGCTACTGCCAGGCTATGAATATTGTTGTGGCTGCGCTGCTCATCTACATGTCGGAGTCTCAGGCTTTTTTCCTTCTCTCGGCCTTATGCGATCGTCTAGTCCCCGGGTATTATTCCACCACCATGTACGGCACCCTCTTGGACCAAAAAGTTTTTGAATCTCTGGTTGAGAAAACCATGCCCATTCTGTGGGAGCATCTTGTAAAGAGCGATGTTCAGCTATCAGTCGTTTCGCTTCCTTGGTTCCTTTCTCTGTATATTAATTCTATGCCCCTTGTTTTTGCTTTCCGCGTTTTGGATGTCTTCTTCGTCGAGGGCCCCAAAGTGCTGTTCCAGGTTGGCCTTGCCATCCTGCGGATAAATGGCGAGGAGCTGCTGGATGCACCCGATGACGGCGCCTTCATATCCGTGCTCAAGTCATATTTTGCTAGACTCGACGAATCAGCCCATCCGAAGTCAGAAAACCCTAAATTGAGGGCGGTTACAAGATTTCAAGAGCTGATGGTTGTGGCCTTTAAGGAGTTCTCTGGAGTCACTCACAGCAGCATCACAGAGCTTCGGCTCAAGAACAAAGACTCTGTCCTGAATAATATCGAGAGCTTCGCCAAGAGGACGGCGATTCGCAACCTAGGACCCGACAGCAAGCTGCTAAGCCCGGAAGAGCTCGGTTCCCTGTACGATCGGTTCTACAATGTCCTGTACGAGCGGCAGCAACGGGATCGAATGATCCAGGAAGAGCTGAAGCGCCAGGCAAAGACGAGTAGACTGCGGGCCTCGGAAATCCTCGCTACGACTGCTCCCAACGAAGTGGAAAAGGGCCGCGTTGGACTTGGCCCAAGCACCAGTCTAATGGATTACGATGCCTTCCGTGAGTTTTTGGCTGGCATGTCTAAATGGGCCATCTCAGATTCCTCGGCAAATGGGGGGGAGGCCAAGTATTACGGCGCCAAGAAGGTGCCCGATACCATGTCGCCTTGGGGTAACGGACCCGAACCCGCTGAACATGAGTTTCTACAACGAGTTTTCAACAAGTGGGATGTTGACGGATCGTCAGCGTTGACCCTGCAAAATGTGGTGACCGGCATAGCCAGGATTAAGGGCAAGAAGGACATCATGGGCACAATTACGTATTTCTTTGAGCTCTACGATGATGATAACGATGGAAAGGTAGACCGAGAGGGCATCCTGCGGATATCCGAGGCTTTACTCTTCCTGTCTCGACGCGGACTAGAGGGCACGCTGAGTCCAGGGGCTTCGAGCATTGGGTTGAATGGAGATATTAGCGCTAGCGACTCGCAGGGCAGCTTGCCCCCCGAAATATCGACCAACGAGCGATTCTTGGGAAGCATCAGCGCCTTTATCAGGAGATGTTTTGAGTATGCCGACCCTGACCACCCAAAAAATCAAGATGGACAGGACTTTGGAACTTCGACATCGGATGAAGACCTAATGGTTGATCCGAATACTTTTGCAATAGGAGATGATGAGGACGATGAAGAAGAGGAGGAGGAGGAGGAGGAAGATCTCCTAGCTCTTGAGAAATCACCGCCCGGTACTCCTACAAAAGCTAAAAAGACTGCAAACTTATTAAGCCCTAATGAAGAGAGCTTCGATGGCGCCAGCACCGATAATGAGTCTCGTCGACGCGTATCAAAAGCCAAGGCTGAGGCTGCCAACGCAGCGCTTGACCCAGCTCATCCGCTCCATATCACACTGCCAACTTTCCGAATGGTTGTGCTGGCAGACGAGATTCTCGAACAGTTCTTTGAATCGTCTTTCCCGACATCACTTCATATCATAGAAGGCCTTCAAGCCCCCAGCAGCTCTTATTACGGTCCTTCACTTACCACATTCTCCAACCTAGGCTTTAGCACCAGATCACAGGCCCAGGCTCAATCCGGCCCCATGGGAGGCGGCCGCGGCTTGCGCGGTGTTTTGGATAACATCGTCACGGACGGAATGCGGGTGGCGACCGAGGTGCGAAGGAGGATGGAAGAGGCCCAGAGGGAGCTGGAAAAGAATGCTCTGCCCAGCCAGCGGACTGAGGATGACGAAGATGACGATGACGATGTTGGCGTTGCAGTTGGCGTGAGGAAGGGCGCTAGCACGGATATTGAGCGCCGGTCAGTCATGAGCACTGACCGCGACCTTTTAGACGGAGCAGATGCACAGGCAGGGTCCGGGGCGGCTTCAAAAGGACCGGGGCATGATCATAACTTATTAGAGGTTGACACAGCGGCTGGGCGGCGCCGGGCGAACAGCGCGTCGACGACAGGGGGGTCGGCTGTGCTAGAATTTGAAGGGTAATAGGAGGAAGACTGAAGAGGATCGTGTACCTTTTTTTTGTCGGGTAGTTCTGATCTTCTTCAATTGGGAAATGAAAGTAACCAGGTTTCTTTTTCTTCATACTGTGCGTACTCCCGGTTCTTTTAGCTGGGAAATAAACGTGGACGAGTGCGTTGTAGACTAACAGCAGAGGACTAGAGTGAAGGGGCCAAAGACGTAAAGGAGACGCTCCTGTCTACCAAATGTTTCCTTTTGTTTATGCTTGGAGGATATGGATATGTCAGATCGAGTATGTGGTTCTCTTTGGCTTAGATTCAAGATAAATGCTATATATATATCATATAATCCATGCTTTCCCTTTCGCCCTCTACGTCTTATCACAGATGAGAGGTCGTTGGGAGCAGCCATGTGAAAATCACGTGCTTCATTTATCGATACAAGATCTTGGAATTATCATTAGTATTGTTACAGATAGAGCACAACATCTTAAACCCCATATACAACCCTTGGAATGCAACTGTGGTTGCTGTGGCAGAAGAAACGGCATATTGCTGCCGGCTAGGTACTAAGCTATCTTAGAATGGCAAGTAGCAGTAGTAGTAGCATTGCTATTGGATATTTAATTTGGAACCTTGCGAAACAAAACAATACGATCCTTTGCAGTATAGGGGTGGGTTCGAGAACTTCAAGGCCCTCGGCTAGACTCCCGAGCCGGATTCTCATCCGGTAGTCTTTCGCTCTCTCTCTCACGCTCTCTCTCTCTCTCTCTCTCTCTCCCTCTCCCATAATGGGGGTTTTTGTGTACCCATTAATACTACATACTACATGTACATACTAGTAGTTGCAGCAGTAGTAGCTGGAAATCTATACAAGTTATTCCTTGTAAGTTGTCTTCCAACACTAACACTACTCCGTACTAGGAGGCAATTAGAATAATATGAGGAACCAATGCTAGGAGATTGATCCGTACAAATGGGAATGGTATGATGCCACTCGCTTCCTCACGGCAACGGTGTTTCAGAAGACTCTCTCTCTCTCTCTCTCTCTCTCTACATCTACCTAAATACGAACATGGCAGCCAGGTTCGCCCTACCTAGGATCACGGCATTTATCCTGGGTTTAAGCGTATTAAATGGCGTTTTGCCCCTCTCTTCAACGACCCAGCAGCAGGGGATCGCCCGCTGAAACATGGACCCCTTGTTTCCTGATAGCACAAAGGCTTGCAGTTTGTTTGGCTGTCTTTTTGTCTATGTACAGTATTTCATTCGCCAAATTTCCACTATGGGCATGTTGTTGAAGAAAGAAAAGCGGATCCAGGGCATTGATCTCTCATTTCCCCCACTGATGAGATTTTTTAAAAGATACAGAGAGAGAGAGAGAGATTAATTGAGATTCCCTACTGGTCGTCTCCAGCTCTTTTTTTTTTTTCTCCTGGCGAGTCTATATGTTTGGAAGGGGGGCTGTATTATGCTTGATGATGAGAGGAGGGGAAGGGGGGAGCATGCGAGATTGTGTCACACACCACAAAAGCGCTTGTGAGAGCCATCTATGCTTGGAGGTTGATAGGTGTTAACGATACGAGGTAAGCAGACTTTTACTTTTACTTTTTTTTTTATCAATATTCCGACGAGGCAAAACAATGCGAGATTCCGGGCTGCTGCCCAGGTACATAGACAGACAGAGAGGGTTACTATGATAAAGGGAGTTTAGTTGCGCTCAGAGCAACCATCTACATACCTAATCCAGTATGTGCGAGGTTCCATCTTGATATCGCCGACCGACGCGCAGACGCTGTACTCCGTACTGGACCCTTAAATTTGCACTGGGGAGGCCATTTCCGGGTTCAGCGTTAGTGGCTTCTGTAGCAGGAAGCGCGCTTCCTGACCCCCCTGGCTCTTGGGCCTGCATGCACTTTACTCGTACGGATGTACCTGTACGGGGGATACGGAGTGCCATCTGCTGTGGACGGCTCTCCTGTGCCCTGTGATACGCGCATGTTTCAGGTAGCAGCCGGCCTCCACTGCGCGGATACCAAGTACCAGGTACTACAGCACCAACTGCCTATGCGTTGCAAGAGGTTCCTCTAGGTACCTGTGCTACCACCTCCTGGTTTCGCCTCCTCTGCCCCGTCTTCAAACATTCCGGGTCTTGGCTATCTCGCACTGTGAGTTTCCCTCTGGACTACTATGTAGTAGTAGTGATCATTGATCCTAGTATGGAGTAGTTCTTCATTTTGCATAGATTTAGCTAGGAGAATTCATCTGCCTCATACAGCAACAATTACAGTATTATTAGGAGGTACAATAGTAGCAGCACTAGCGGTACCTAAAAGCTCTTAGTGGGCTGGCCGCTCCCACTTAGCGCTAATCTGCAGGTCAACTTGCCCCCGCCCCGGGTCTTTACTGCTTTAGGAGCTTTTTGGGGGGGTTCACAGCTCCAGGGTCGAATCCACTCGCCAAACGGCATACAGTATAATTCATCTCGAGTAAGTAACGAAGCAAAAGGGGGGAAACAGTCCCTAAAGCCCTTGGAGCTGGCGGGGAGAGATTGGTTGCTTCGGCGCTCTTTTTACGGCACCGACAATCCAAGCGAAGGAGTGCCCTCGGCTTTGTCGTCTGCAGGTAGTTGTACTTAGCCGGATGGTCCTGATTGCTACGGGCAGCCGGGGCCGCTGATCGCTATTCGCAGCAGCCCAGCGCGAATAGGTACTTCCCGTGCCCAAGCGCGGGCAGCCACCCCCCTTTTCTGGATCTGGAGAAAGGGCATAGCGGCAGTAGTACAGTAGCACAGTGTGGAGGGGCGAGTTCTGCGCGACCTGTGCCCATCACCATCAATTTCCAGTAATCTGTCCATCCGTCCATCCATCCATCAATCAACCAATCGATTAGTGCTGCATGCATGCATTCATTCATACATTCATTCTTCCTTTCTTTGGTCCTTTTTTTTTTTTTTCTTTTCACTCGCTCCCTGCTCCGTACTCTGTGCGTCTGTTCCCTATTCCTGCTATTAAGATTACCTGCTGCAACACGACTGCTCCCGCTGCCAGCCCAGTTATTTTTGGCACCCTCGAGGTTGGCTGTCCAGTCTCTGCCGCGTGCGTTTGCCAGCTGCGAAGGGGGGCCCCTTGTGCTGTAACCAGCCCCGGCTAACTTGCACGCAGTGCTCTCAGCGCCCTCACGTTGCTCGCCCAGGGCCGTCTCCAGCGCTAGCAGTGGCTTCTTTAGAGGGTGGTGGTGCCTGGTTGCCCGCGGGTAGCGCACATCTTTGTTTGGCGGCTTGCCACCGGTATATGACGCTAAGCCCAGCCTTGCAGCTCCCAGGAATTTAACTGCCATACTCCCCTGTGTCGCGAGTCAACGGCTCTCGAGACCCTTTGGACATACATTTTGACGTTGAAGCAATTGTATAGCCATCAGATCATGTCCGCCAACGGCTTCTACTTCGGTAAGCGCCCCCTCCGCTCTGCAGCCCCCAATTGCGTCGTGATGCCGTCCTTGTTTCGATTCATTTGAGCTTCGGCCATGTCGCTCCTGGTGCCGTGTTGCCGACCGTCCTCTGGCGCTGGCCCGTCCTGCGACACCACGGCGGCAAGACGCGCAAAGGGGGCATCGTCAACGAGGCGAATGGATGGGATTCTCGCATGGCGCCTGCGGTCGAAACTAATCAAGGGGCCCAAAGCCCACCTGGCGGGCGCATCAAGCCCATCTTATGATCGACCCTCCTCCTGCTGTGTCATGTTGACGAGACGGGATGCCGTCCTGTTTCATGTTTTGCCCATCATTCGCCTATCTGGCCTGCAGCTGTCCGTCGCTTCATGCTGATGCCGTCTCCTATAGGGCAGCAACCCGCCTCGCAGCCGCCCAGGCTGTCGTTCAACGGCGACCTCAATGATAATAACAGCGATAGCCTCGCCTCCAACAATCCCTTCCGCAACATGCGCACTGCTTCTCCATCCTTCCCCACGACGCCTACATCGCCCTTTGCCGACCCGATGCCGTCCTCACGCCCTCTATCGCGGAACCCTTTCTTGGACCAGCCTCTAGCACCACGGCCGGTTGACAACCTGGCTGCTGCTGGTGCTGCTGGTCCCGACAAGACTCAGTCTCTCACTGCTGAAGACATCTTTGTGCGTTTCCGTCTCTCTCTCTCTCTCTCTCTATCTCCCTCTACGACATGGTCGCGTGTGCCGACGACTGATACCTCTCCGGAGTCAACAATCAGCCAGTGCTAACTAGTCATGCCAATCAATCTAGGGATCTCTGACGCTCGACGACTCTCCTGCCTTTTCACTAAAGCAGCCGCCTGGCGACTCGCAGCCCAAGAAGCGTCCTACAGACCGGCCAGCTCCTCCTCGTCGTGAAAGCGAAAGCCAGGCATCCAGCAAGCATCGCCCTACCCGCTCTCAGGAAGAGGCCCTGAGAGCCCGCAAGCCACCCCCAAAGAACGCCCCGTCGAGCACTACCCGCCCAAGCCTCTTGGACGATTCGCCGCCTCGTAAGCCGGTGCAGCGACGCCCGAGGCGCAACTCTGATTCATCAGTCATGGATTTTGATCTCACTGCTGAAGAGAAGAGGATGATTGAGGCCAAGCGTCGGGAGAAGAGCAAGGCCAAGCAGCGCCCCAGCCGCAAAATGGACATTATTGATCAGCTGGACGCCACCAGCATTTATGGAACAGGCTGTATGTACAACCGATTTGGCAACTCTCCTCAGTATGATGTCCTGGCATGTATTTTCTGACTCTTCATCTTTTCCCTTTAGTATTCCATCACGATGGGCCTTTTGACGCCCTCAACCCTCACCGAAATCGCCAGAACAGCAAGAAACTGTCTCCGATGCAAGCCTTCCCAGAGGGCTCTCTTAACAACACACTTGGCGGTTCCGGCCCACTCAACGCCCAGGCTGACCATTCGAACTTTATGGGCCACGGCTCTGACGAGGCATTCCGTGACTATGCCGCTAGCGGCAAGAGCAAGAGTCGAGAACCCGTTATCTTTGACTCATCGTCTCGTGCCAGTTTGGTGCACGGAGACGAGTCTCATGGACTAGGCACCTCAACCTTCCTTGAAGGAACGCCGGCCGCAAGATCGGCCATTGTCCGCCGAAACGCAGAGCAGGCTCAGGAGTTTGCTGAAGGTGGCTTGCAGCGGAAGAAGTCTGTAGCACAGAGAATCAAAAACAGGGTGCGACCAGACTACAGCAACAGACCCATGCCTGGCCACGGCCGGTATGAATCCGACGACTTTGGCGAGTTTGGCGGTCGTGAAGATGTCAGAGCCCCGAGACCTCCTCCTCGTGAGCGTGAACGCGAGCGTGAGCGCGAGGCCAGGCCATCACCGCCACTGAAGCCACGACAAAACTCAGCAGCAGGTGCGTTGGAGGGACGAAGCGCGGAGGCACTACCATCTCCATCCGACGAGGCTCCCGCCAAGCCATCAGGCCTCTTGGGCCGAATGAAGAGTTTGAAGGGAGGCAGGCGACCAACCAGGAATGCCGAGGCACCGGGGATGGCTACCTAAAGCACATTGCATTTGGATTTGGCAAAGCGTGAAATTGTGAAAGCAGCAGCTGGACGATACGAATGTTCGGTTCCCCATGGTCTATAAAAATGATATCCGCATGACATTTTCGGAGAGAGAAGGGGGATTAAGAATGATGAGGAGGAAGGGAAGTTTTTTTTTTTTTTGTTTCTCCCTAGAGGAGTAATTTGGGGCATAAGAGAGATGCCTGCCCATTTAAAGAATTGAGCCTTTGGTTATTCGTCAAAGCCCGCATATGAAGACTCTTTTTTAGTTTTTTTTTTTTTTTTTTTCCTTCGTGTTTTTCTTACCACTTTTTCTTATTCCAGCGGGCTGTGTACTTAATACATATGAAACTGTTTTGACTTTGTGTTCTTTAAAGATAAAACTAAGACAAAATAGGTTGTGAACTATTTCCATTTCTCTACTGCATATGAGACTATCTCTTCTTTCTGCCACATAAAAGGTTTCTGAAAAATGAATTAATTGGTAGCTGAATGGAAGATGTGAGGGATGATCGTTTCTTGATAAGCTGAAGTCATGTACGATGTTGACTTCATAGCTGCGATAATAGAATTCCTGCAGTTGGCCAGCCGCGAGTTGACGTCTTTTATGGAAAGCGTAGTTGAAGCTATTTAGCCGAACTGGTGTTTAAAAAAGAAAAGGAAAATGTATGCTGCTCGTGTTATAGAACCACCTCATAGACTGCAACATGAGTGAGTTGTGCCTAGTGTGGTGTGGTTTGTTTATGTATCATTGAGATTCTTCGGTGGCCAGACTTGGTGGCTTCCTTCACTGGCGCCAGCTTTCTCATCTGTGATGGCGACTCCACAATCAACGTCTTCTCTCAACATCATACATAATAGGATTGCCAAATCATCCATCATCTTCTACTGGGCTCATCAATTCAATCTCGCATTACTCACTCAATTAAGGCTCTTTTTTTTTTTTTTTCTGTATTCGCTCTGGTATGCCGGTATGTGATGGAGCTGGCCACAACGATTGTTAATCATGCCTTGCAGTCATAAAGACGAACAAGAACAATATCATCTTTGGGATCAAACAGCTTCATTGCGTCGGGTGCACCAAGCCAAGGTAGTTTGTTCAGACGTGTAATTAATTAATCAATGCCATTAGAGAGCATGGCGGGAACCTCGGATCGTCCTCACATTCTCACCTCACTGGGCCATCAACAAGACCCTTCACGGCCCAAGCCCGTGTCGGCCTCAACTCTTGCGAGCATTGAGAAGCAGCGGCGCGATTTTGTGAGAGGCCTGGGGCCGTGTCGGAGTGGATGTGACGATCTGGACGATTATGTTCTTCTTTCTGGCGGCTTTGAGCGAGGGAGCGTTGTGGGGATAAGCGCAGAGGATGAAGATGGAGTGGGCGTGATGGTAGGTTTCCCTGATCTACTACTGTAATCACTCTCGTGTTTTTTTTTCTATTGCTCTGTTTCCCGCCCTCTTCCTGGTTGGAGACGATATCTAACATCATGTTGTCGCAGCTGGGGCTCCAAGTGTTGGCATGTTCTCTCCTCGACAAGGCCGTTCAAAAAGTTCAGGTCATTACACCCAAACCGCCGAGCACCATCGTCGTCTTGCTGAAAAACGCCATCACGGCCGAGCTCAAGGCAAAAAATGTCTCGGCCGCCGATGAAATTGCGGCCCGGAGGAAAGACTGTCTGGATCGCATCATGCTGTCGCGCGTCTTCGATATGGATGGCCTGGATGAGGTGTTGGCGGATTTGGACGCCACGACTGCTGCCTCTGGAGGTGGGGAGATGCAATCAGCTAAAGAGACGACTATTGTAACAGCAGCACAGTCTGGTTCTACTGCTGGTGGTGGTGGTGATGCCGGTGATGCTGGTGATGCTGGTGATGCCGGTGATGCTGGTGATGCTGGTGATGCTATTATCACGAGCATAGAGGAGCAGAAGCCACAGGAAGCGTCTGTCGTCGCCGAGATTCAAGATAGCCAAGACGAAGACGAAACGCCGTCACCACCACCATCTCCAGTAACGATACCTCAACCTCCTCAACTTCAATCTCACGATATCTCCAATACGAAAGATGCAAAAACAGAGCCGGACACCCACAACGCTGCCAAAATCCAAATCGACGAAAACGACGCCAAAGCCACTCCTCCCGACATCCTCCTCATAACCCACTTCTCCTCCCTCCTTACCAGCTTCTTCACCCAGCGCGACAAACCAGCCGCCCACGCCGCTCTTCGTCTCCTAGCCACCCGCCTCCGCCGTCTCTCCAGAACTCTCCCCTCAAACCCCCTCGTCATCCTCATCAACTCCACAGATTCCGGCGCCCACGCCTCAGAATCTCACAGCCATGAGAACCTAAACCTGAACCTGAACTCGACCCTGCAGTTACCAGAGCAACAGTCCGCCGCTGCTTCATCATCGTCGTCGTCGTCCACCGCCTACAAATCGGCTTCTTCTACCGACCCGACTCTGCGGTCCATCTTCAGCCCCGCCCAGGCCAGCGCATCTTACAAGGCGAACAAGCCAACCTTTGGCCTCGTCTTTACCCAGCTCCTTGGTCTCCACCTCCTTTGCACGCGAGCTCCGCGTCCCAGCGGAGTTGCACCTTCTTCGCTCCGTGCTATGACGGTCGTGGAGGTGCTGCTGGATGAAATAGGCTTCTGGGAAGGGGAAAGGGGGCGGAGAAAGAGGAGAGAACAGCGTTGGACGGTTGTGGTTTTTCACAATGGTCGTGTTCTTAGTATCTCCGGCGGTGAGAGAAAGAGAGAAAACCAGTCATGATGAGGAATCACCATAGATTATTAATTTAGATTGTAGCGCTCTATCCATCTTTTTGTTTCTTGTCTCTCGTCACACTACTTTCGTTGTCCACTACCATTTTTGTACCAGCAGGCAGGCTTGGAATACTTTAAGCATAAGTAAATATTGCCTAGAAACCCTTTGAATCAATCACTCATTACATGAATTCTTAAACAAATATGCTAAAAGCTGCGAGCTGCCCGGTCTACTACAGGTATTTGTGTGTAAATGAATCTACCTCCAATTATGAACGTCCTCTTTAAAAAAAAAATAAAAAAAAAAAAAGTACCAGGTTTCAAATCCTACCCCCCTAAGTTACAAAGCTTCCCACTCTCAACTACGTATACGTTTTCCTTCATTTTGATACTCCAATTCCATTCCCCCTTCCGGATGGCTCTGGGTGAGCTCAACTGCTGGCCGGTCCTGCTCTCGCCAACTCACTCTCGCCACTCACTTACGAACAAAAGCAGGAAAAAGAACGAATAAAGAGAAGAAAGAGAAATAAAAATAAAAAAGGCGGAATGGCATTAAGACAGACCTCTGTAGGCGCTAAAGGCAATTGCAAGGATGCCTCTTGATTCTTTTTGCGCTCATATAAAGTATAGATACCCCATCTCGCCCCGACTGGAGTCGAAGTGCTTAATAAGGCGTATGTAACAGGTAAAAAAAAACAAAGAAGGGAATAGCAAAGAAGAAAGAAACAGGGTTAAAACTGTTTGCTCAAATATATTGCTCTCAGGAATGAGGCAACGATATCTTTGCGACTTCGTAGGATCCAAGAAGAATTTCCTGGAAATTAAAGAGTTCTAAAATGTTGTTGAACGAAGACTACCATTATTGCTGTTCGGTAGTTTATGAGGCCGGTTGTGCGCCAAACACGTCCGATCGCTTGCTGCTCTTCCAAAAATCGATGGATTCTACTACATCCTCCCCTCGTTCATCTACATATGCGAATATAATCTATCGTAAACCAATTAGTAAATGGAACAACACATGTCTTGTTGGTTGAATTCAGGTCTAGGGGTACATACCTCGTGAGTGCTGCTGTGAAGCATCCTGATATTCTTATGAGGTACAATATGCACAGCACCATTCTCAATATTGCGCAACTCAACAAAGTTCGGCTCAAATGCAAGAATCCAGGGGTAGCTAAGCGCGAAGTTCTGAGGTGAACCTTCCCAATCAATTCTCCACTCTGGTCGAGCTCTCCAGCCATTTCGGTTGACAAAGAAGGAAAATTCGGAGTAGTTGAGCAGAAATTCTCCGTTGAGACGTTCGATGTGGATGGGCTTAGCTCCTTCTTTGCGGGCCACGAAATCCAAGGAGGTATCTGCCTGGTCAAGCAGCGACTGCGTTTCTAGTGTCTCGAGCGAGACGACTTCAAAGCCCCTGGCACATGCCACGCACAGTTTCGACTTTAGGAAGTGCACAGAAGACGATTCTGTGGGAATGTAGAACTCCTTGAATGGCCTCAGTTCATCAAAACCACCACCCATGAGCTTTCCAAGACCCTTCTGCTTCTTGCCTTTGGTCATAGCATCATTGGGCTCAAACACTTTAATCGTAGTAGATAGTGTTGACGACTTGACGCAGCACACGAGATGTCGACCCATACAGATGCCAGACTTGAAGAAGCTACAGTGGTTTTGAATCTTCTTAGGTCTCTTAGCCAGAGCAGGATCGTCAGACGTCAGGGCAGAAAGCGAGTAAGAGAGTAGCGTCTTATTTGATAGAACAAGGAGAAGCTGGTATTCTTCAAGAATATCAATCTGGGTGACACTGGCTGTTTCTAGGACACGTCGAGGAACCGCATCCTTGTTCTTGCGGTCCGAGATATAGACACCGTTGTCAGTGCCATAAAGAAGTTTGCGGCCTCCGTCTGTACACACTAGTTAGCTCTCAATTTTTTCACAAAAAACCAAAGTATCATAAGATGGAAAGTAAGGGGAATTATAAGACGTACCAAATGGTGAGACACAGTTAACCTGGTTTGTTCCACCAAAGAAGTTGCTAGAGATAATATTGGTCGTGAAGAAGTCGGCTCGCGCTCGGAGCCGCTGTTGTGAAGCATCAATGTGTTCGAGCCACTTTTTTCGCGCTGCCTGATTAGAAGCATAGACCGTGAGCTCATATCCAGCTTTGCCAAGATGCCTAAAGGTAATGGGCCAGCCTTCTCCTTTTTTGGTGTCTCCCGCATTGGTTCGTATAGCCGGCAGCAAGCTAGATGCCGATCGCTTAACGCCACCGTCTGACGGGATCACCTCTTCCATTTCTCGAATGGCAAGCAGCTCCAGGGGAATTGGTCGTCGATATGCCTTAACCTCTTCGGCCTTACCATTCTGCTTTATGCGAACGAGCAAAACGGCATGATCGAATAGGAAAGCCGTCAACTCAGCTGGGTCAGTAGGAGACTTCTTGAACTGACTCTTGAACACAAGTTCGCGGCCATCTTCAGTAAGCTTCAAGTCGACCCGCTCGTTAGGTCGGAATCGAAGCTGTTCCTGAAGTCTTCGCAAGTTGAACCGGTTCTCGGCTTTGCCAGACTCTGCATTCACTCTTCCTAAAAGATCTCGGATCATCGTGAGAACCTTTGGAATATCTTCCTTGTCGGGGCTGCCATCTTCCGAGTATTTCAACACATTCTCCAGCAGCAGAGGATATCTGGCCAAACGCGTTGTTGGCTTGGTGAGATAACCGTTAAGCTCCAGCTTTCTCGATTCTTTTCGCCGCTCAATTTCGTCAACGAGCTTGGAGAAGAAAGGGTTGATTGAACGCTCGTTTTCAAACTCAAATTTGGCTTCCAGCTGTCTAGAGCCGTAAAAAATAAAGGGCTCAAATTGTGGCACATACTCCAAGAAAATATCACCGATATTCTGCACGATAGGATCTTTCTGTTGTCGGGTAGTCAGAGCGCTTGCAAATCGTGAGCTGACACTATGAACACTTGGGTGGTCAATGATGTTGCTGAAGATATTCTTGACAACCCTCTCTCTCCGCTGGAGAGGTATCGGCGACGCCTTGGACCGCAGAGGAATAATCCAGAAATCGCGCAGGTACTCGAGATCCTTGACGAAATCTCGTTCGGTATAGCAAATTTCAGATATAACCTCTTGTCGCTTCTTTTCTCGCTCACTGACTGCGTCAGCAACCTCCTTTGGCACCGAATTGATCCAGAGCTTCTGTTCATCAGTTTTATCAACCTCGTCATCGTTGACATTAGCAGAGTCTTCCTTGCGCAGTCCAGAGGTAATCTTCAGGTTTAACCTAGAAACCTGCTCCAGTCTTCTAGGGCAAGCAATAGAATAGCAGAGCTGATCTCTCGTGCAAGTAGGCGAATAACACTCTGAGAGCAGCACAAAGACGCCGTTCACAGGCGTCTCTTCAGGCTCATCCATCAGACTTTCTCGGAATTGGTACATTTCGGATTGTGAGTCTCGTAGCCGATGTTCGTACGTGACATCGTGAAAGAATTTCTGAGCATCCAACGAACGGCCGAGTAATAGCGCCAAATTTCGATCAGTCGTTCTAATGATGTAAGATAGTACATCGACTGCCTCTGAACCAGAAAAAGCATTCTTATATGTGAGCTCGTTCTTCGTTCTGTCGCCCACGATGATCTTCTGCCTAAAGCATTCGGCCACCCGTGAAAGAAGGGCCGGGTATACAAGCGGAGCTCGGATCTTCGTCGTCGCAGTGGTCGGGCGCTCGCTGTCGATGGATCTGCTTCTTCCTGGTCTTTGAACAAGCGTGCCTGCATCAGACTCAGACGGGGTTATGGTTGAGGCTGTAGACATCATAGAAGCCATAGAGAAAGTTCTTCCATGGTCTACAGTGCTACTTGTAGACGTCATAGTTGCTGTCCGCGTCTGCGTCCCTGGCATAGGGGCATAGTGGGCTGTTTGGGCTGAGTACCCTGAGCTTGAGCTGGCATCGGTCGGCGCTCGCCGGTTAGGAATAACTCGCCCACTCATGGTTTGTGTGCCATCTCGATCTTGAGGATGGTAAACACCAGTTAATGACATTGAACGGTCATCATGGCGGTCCGGGACTACCCTACCTTGAGCGGTTGTCCTGGAGAGAGCTTGTTGATTGTTATAGGGTGCTTGCCGGAAATGATTTGCAGACGACTGATGATAGGTATTTTGCCCGGGATACATCTGCGGGCGAGGCATGGAGGCTAGGGATTGCGATCGATATGCGTCGCTGTTCAGAGCAGGAGGCGGTCCTCCTTGATATGGCCTCTGGACTGGGCCCCTTGGACCCCCGGATGGTAGCGGCGGGCCACGAGAGTCGAATCGAGGCCCTGCAGCGGGAGGCCCTGGATATGGACGCCTAGCTTGCTGCTGCTGCTGCTGCAAGTATTGTGCTTGAGGGGAAGGAACTTGAGGCCCCGAAGCAGAGCGCTGGCCCGGATAGTTGCCATTAGCCATGTGATCGACAGGCCGAGGTCTCGGGGCCGGTTCACGGTCGTTATAGTACCCCTGGCCAGGACGAGGGGGGGGTTGGCGATGCATGCCAGAGGCAGATGACATTGTGTGTGTCCTTCCTTGGTCAAGCATTGGCGGGACGGAGGCCGATGTCATGGTCTGCGACCTTCCCGGAGGGGGGGCAGCACCAAAGATGTTTGAAAACGCGGCATCCCGTTGATAATTGCCGTTCTGATCGGGGTAGCCCCGCTGCTGGCGTTGGCCAGGAGGTGCCCGGGAATTATATTGGTAGTCGGCCATGTTTCCTGCGCTGCGGACGGCGAGAGTAGTCAGATCGTGTGTTCCCAGCAGACTCAACGGGAGGGGGGGGACAAACGAGCCAAGAGTGGTGCGTAAGGCCAGCCGCTAGGGCGGTCAGACTCTATCTGATTCTAGCCAGCCAGATGTCGCAGTCGGCAGCGATGCTTCGCGTGTCGTTGTAGGCCAGTGTGGTGAGAGTATCGATATTTGTAGCCTTGCGTGGGAAAGCACTTCCCCTTTGGAATGAATTCTCGGCCGCGCCAGAAAGGGGAGCAGGTGGTGGAGCGCTCGTCTCCCTTTCTCAAAGCCGTTCACAGGTACTGACCAAGGTCAATAAAAGCCCCAGTGTTCAGACGCTTCTGTCAATGTTGCTATCTTGTAGCCTTGGGATACGGACGCTGCGTCGTGTCAAGAAGGTTGCATAAGGGGAGTGGGCGCAAGATTTGCTTGCGGCGTGGGTGACGATGGCGGTCGCGTTTCGAACCCAGGCAGGCCGTTCTTATCCAGCGCAGCGGACGCCTCGCGATGCAGAACAGCCGTCAAGCCGAGCAGTAACCTGGATGGAGTGAGTCCTTTGCAGCTGGACTGGCAGATATGGCTGGTTGGCGACCGACCTACCTACCTTGTGGCTAGTAGGTGGTTTGGCTGTCTGATAAACTGCTAGGCTGGGGAATGGGAAGTACATAAAGTGGTCGCTGCGTATTACGGAGTGCTCAGGGATAGTGGGATTGGGTCGGCGTGCTGTTGGCACCGCCGCACCGCCTACAGGGGAGTCGACCTATCCGCAGGACAAGGCAACGCCAGGCCTAGTGCACCACGCTGAAAGCTATGGGGCACTCAAGACCGCCTATGCAAAGAACCTGTTAAAGTGTGCACTACGTGCTATTAAGTGCCTTTGTTCTCCATATCGGTGGCCCCAGTATTGAACAACACTCGGAACAATAGTAGCGTATTCGAGCCCAAAGATAAATCCCTAAACGCCCAGAATGTTATTAACAGCCTACAGTAGACAAGAGAATTGGTTGGCTTCCAAGACTGCGTAGGCTAGCGCAATTAACAGCGCAGTACATCCCGTCAAGGACCGCCCATTAAAGTACCTATGTAAACTTTTTCATTCAGACACCGCCCGCCCCAAGGCAAGGCGCAGTCGCTACAGCATCATATTACTAGAAATTGCCCTGGACGCTATTCTTTAATAGAAGAAATTTACTTGTTGCCTGATGAACTTGATGTGGCTCAGAGAGCTGCCGTATCTCGTAAGTGGCATCCGGTCAGGACTTCCTTAGTTAACGAGTAGCCGAGAGCATCCACTGCGCTTTCCAGAGCTTCAGGCAATCAATCCGCTACAGGCGAGGTAATAAGACAATTATACGTAGATACATGTACATGTAGTCGCTCATGTTGCTGTGGTGGTACCTCCACGGAGCATTAGTCTGTACTCCGAAAGATGCTTCAGGGATGCGAATGGGGCAAACCAGCCAATGAGAGGAATAGGTCGGTTCAAGTCACGTGATTCTCAATCGCTTCTATTGGCTGCCATGACGCCAGCTTCAACACCGGGCGCCGAAGCCATTCTTCTACCATCTGGTCGCGCCTTAGCTGTGGTATCGACGTCCGTCATTCCCTCTACTCTCCCTGCGCCAGTGGCTACATCACAATCATGGAGTCGGAACTTGCTCCCAAATTTGCGCCCTTCATCGGGATGGTAAGCTCTCGCCGCTCAATAAAAGGAGATCCCAGCATTAGCTGACTGACACGCTTAATCCAGGGCGGCATTGCAGCTGCAATGATATTTGGATGTACGACTTCCATCCCGAATTAACTCCTAATCCTCCGATCTTTTCGACTTTGCTAAATATTATATGGACTATTAGCTATCGGTGCTGCCTATGGAACGGCTAAATCAGGCATCGGTATTGCCGGCGTTGGCACCTTTCGGCCGGATCTGATCATGAAGGTGGGCGCCTGAACTATCATGGATCTTGGAATTCTAGACTTATTGAACATATCCTAGTGTCTGATTCCAGTGATCATGTCTGGTATCCTGGCAGTTTACTCGCTTGTTATTGCGGTCCTCATCGCAGAAGATCTCGCCGCCCCCTCAGCAAAGAGCTACAGTTTATTCACGTTCGTCGGGCCGATCAACCAGGAGCTTCCTTTATAATTCGCTAACATACGGCTTAGAGGTTTTATGCACCTTGGCTGCGGCATATCTGTAGGAATGACCGGACTGGCAGCTGGATACTGCATTGGTATTGTTGGCGATAACGGTGTTCGTGCCTTCATGGCGCAGTCTAGGATATTCGTCGGCATGGTGTTAATTCTTATTTTTGGCGAAGTATTGGGTCTTTACGGGTAAGCAATCGATTCCATTCATCCTATGTGACCCATGCTAATATTCCCCCCTTACAGGCTCATCGTTGCTCTTTTACTCAACACGAAGAGCTAAACTCGATCTTTCCGAGACGATTGCGTTTCACAGTTTAACGGATATTTACAACTAAATGGCTCCGATCAGCGTTCCACATTCATTGGGTGTTCTCTAGACGTCGGATGGTTTAAGGGGGTGTTTTTTTTTTTTTTTTACTACGCGCTGTGTGGCATGGCGAACCACGTAAATACTGTGTCCAGTTTCTACTTTTTCGATTCAGGCCATGGTAATGTATAACAAATTTTTTGTCCGCCCATGAGGACTGTCCAGGGTGGTTTCTTTCTTCATAAGGCAACGGTAATACAAAGATTGAAATCAAAACCACTAGCAGGCAAATATTTATTATTTCCATCACTCCATACACTACATATGAGATATCTAGGCATATCTAAGTCAACCAGGGGCGCCAACGCATGGAGATGGGTTACAAAATAAACCATATACAAGATAGATAGCAATGGGTACTGCTACATATAAGGAGGGGTAAGTACAATTGGCAGTCCTTGTCATCGTGGTAATCGTCCACCGATCCGTCCGAATAACGTTCTCCGCCGGCTTTGAGCTGCTGCCTCTTGTCGAAGCCGAGTCCAAGGTCTATCTCTTTCTTCCCGAGTCTTCATCTGAGCCAGCATCCAGTCCCATTGCTTATCCTCTTCTTTCAACATGCTCTCGTTAACCTCTCTGGCTATCCTTTGCCGGCGGGCTTCTGCGGCGGCTTGCTCACCGACCAAGTATGGATCTTCTAATGGGCGAGGGGGAGCTTCGCTACTATCATTTTGTCGGTTGATTGTAGAGTCTCGCATGCCAACAATCAATTCTGCAGCTGCAGCCTGCAGCCATCCGTCAGTAGCTCGCCTCTCCGCCACATTGCGATAGTGACGGGCTGCCGGTGCGTTATTGGCCGACCATGTAGGGATCCGGTAATTGTGAGTGTTCAGGGCGCTTGGTGAGGCAAGCGGTGGAAGCGGTGGCAGTCCAATTGTCTGCCTCCCGGGCAAAGAATTCTGTGTCCTGAGAGCATCTCTCCGCGATGACGTCCTTGCTACGGCAGCTGTCGTCGCAGCTGTCGCCGCATATGACGGAGGGGCCTCACTATGTGCCGTCCGAGAGCGGTATGAAGGCACCTCTGAGACTATCCTTGGCGTTAGTGATTCAAACGCTCCGTATGCCAAGGCACTTGCCACCTATGGGCGTTTTCAATTGTAAACTATGGTCAATATGGAGATCTACATACCATAGGAGGGAGCCGCAGAGTGAACTGAGGCTGTATCAAAGTCGTCTGCGCTGTACCGAGGCGCGGAAGCTATTCCTGTCATGACGGCGGTGACGCAGTAACCAGAGAGCACAAACACCAAGGAAACACCAGGGATTCAATCAAGGCGATTCCAGGACAACGTATATCAAGTCTTCCAGCAGGATTTACACGAAATTGATACTTGTGGAAACGCTGCTTAGTAGGTAGCGGATACTAGTAATAGAAGCAAGATACACCAAAGTGAAGAACGGATATAATATAAAGCTGCTACTACAACACCAGTGACGGGGATCGAATGCTGCGAAGGCGAAGCAAAATGGGGTTGTTTGCCAAAACTCCAAAGGCTATCGTCTTTGAAAGTATCTCTTCCGGAGATACAGGATGACAAGAGTCGAAGTTGACTCTACATCCCAGCTAAAGGGGGGGATATTCTACTTATGTTCCCATGCATTCCAGCGGGCTCTTAGAGACAAGACAAGCTTCGCAAGCGACGGGAATCGTCACGCGACTGGCTCTCCGCAGAGAATTATTGGGGCGGGGAGCAACGATTATGGCGGAGTAAATCTTGGCATTTTACATGGAGCCGATAACCTACAGTACATGATACGAGGCTCTGGTGCCTAGGAGGATTACGCCTTTTGGGCATTCGGCAGGTACTCTGCTTCGTCGAACGAAAGATTATGTGCGGCTTAGACTGCAGCATGCAAGTTCGCCGACATGTGCTGCAGCCATTAGCCTCTTGGCTCTTTTGGAGCAGCCATATCTTAACAAGTCTAGACCCTCGATAGTACCCGGATAGCGAAACAAGACCCTCGGAATCTGCAGCAGAATATCAAGCATACTACCCTGTACATGGGACGAGAATCAGCCTACCCTAGCAGCAACTTGAACTACCTCGTATGAGCTTTGGTCCCTCTACAGTTATTTGCTAGCCTGTGGATTTTAACACTATGCACACTGCTAAGCTGTAGGAGCTTTTTCATAGCAACAGCAGTAGAAATGCGGAGCATCTTCTAGCTCTAGTCCTGGGCCTTAGCAGCCTGCCTGGGACTAATCGGCCAAAGCACCCGCCGACTACCTATTAGTGCAACACGCCGTACCGCGTAAAGAGTCTCGGAAAGCGCGTCGTGCCCCGTCGCTTTTGATAGGCATTAGACTACCTACCTACCTATCGTTATCTGCGAGCCCATGGATTCTCCAAACTGCTCTGTTGCCAAATAAGCAAGGAGCTCCCGCCGTCGCCAAGACTTGCAACCATGCTGTCATCATGAAATATTTTTCTATTAGTCTTCCAATCACGGCTATGACAATTCCCATCCGCAGCCATGTCAGCCCGTCGTACAGATTCTCCAGATTCTGAGTCTGATGGCTCACGCCAGTCGCGCCGCCAACCGGCTCGTCGAGAGAGTTTGGTCATGAGGCAGAGAGAAGATACACAAGCGCAGTCCAGCACCAAGCGAAAGCGTACTGATACGACGACTTCTGGGGGCGCGCGGAATCCCCAGCGAGCGCCAGAATATACAATCGACGACGACGATAACGAGGACGATAGCGATTCAGATGATGTATATGATCCAGATCAACCATTAGAAGAAAGAAGAAAAGTCCAGCAGGGATTTCGTGACCTTCTTCGAAACATCACGGAAAATAGCGAAGAATATCTACAAGGCGATTCTCATGGTCTGCACGAGACCATTTTGCGGGCCAACGAATTGTCCAAGCAAGTACGACAGACGACAGAAGCCACCATTGATTCACGGTTGCTTGTCAGCACAACCGACCTCTCGTACCGCAAGACCCTGCGACTCACTCAAGGCAGCCTGTCACAAGGAATCGACGCCGACGATTTCATTTCCAAGTGCATCACATATATGCGAAGTGGTGGAGGGATTGCCAATGACCAATCCCTAGAGCTTTCGAGCACCCAGAGACAACGACGGCACACTGTACATGATAGAGCGCATGAGGATGATAGCGGGGATATAGGAGATGAAGGAGACATGATGAACTGGGCCCACCTTGGCCGTTTCGCGTGCTTGCCATATATCAGGCGACCTGCGCTCCCTGGATTCCTTCTAGGCCCATTATCGGTCGAAAAGAAGGTGCGCAAGGCAGCAAAACGGAGTGCCCCGTTTCGTCCAAATAGCCTGACGGAGACGCGACCCGAAATACTCAATGTCGATGACCTCGCTAAGAGGGAGAATGATCTGACTATTATTTGCGGGAAGATACTTCAGCAGCTCTACAGGATCCAGGCCAATGCCCAAGAAACAGTCGCAGACTTGATCACAGATGATATGGAGGAAGATGAAAAGACTCGGCTAATGCACGAGCATGGGTTACGGAGCACAGGTGGTATTGACCTGATGAGATTTGTGGTCAATCCCAAGTCTTTTGGACAAACTATCGAGAATCTGTTCTATGTGAGCTTTCTTATTCGAGATGGAAGAGTGGAAATTGATTTCGACGAAGATGGGCTCCCCGCATTAGGTGAGTGTCATATTGATGCAGATTGCTGTGGAAATTCGTTATGACCATACGTCTTGATACTAACACCGTGTTTAGCACCGGTAGATCGAGAAGGAGACGATGCTGGGGCTGTTCGTCAGTCAACTTCTAAGCACCAGGCTATTCTATCCATGGACATGGAAACCTGGCAGGATATAATTGATACACTGGGCCTTAAAGAGCCCATGATCGAACATCGGCAGGAACTGTCTGCTACCGGCCCGGGGGCCAGAGGTTGGTATGGCTAGGCAGCCATTGTTTGCCTCAAAATAGCTGAATGGGGCTTTGACCTTGCATTGAAGAGAAATTTACTGCATCTAAATTTAGACAAGAGGGGTCCGAAATCTTGACTGGAGAAAGACTAAGTCTATTGTATACGCATATCATTAGCTATGTCTTGTATTCCCCGCTATTATATACCCTATTGTATAGGCCAACCTTATTCGCTGTAGTCAAAGAAAGAGAAGCGCTCTTTTGACCCTTGACAGAGCTGCATAGCGTAGAAAATCCAATGTGAAGGAAGCATTGTGAGCAACAAAGAGACAATGGAAAATTCTTTGGAATCAAGCTTCTTTATTGAAAGGTGCGGTTTCATCTTTGGCATCATGTGCTGGCCTCGCGAACTAGTTCCTCCCTTACTATGAAGCAGAGTGTTATATTTCATAGCTGTTATAAAGTCGGTTTAAACGCCGGTAGTAAAGGTCTCACAACCTATGCCTTTATTCCACCTGATTTCCTTATTAGGCCTCTCTCTCTCTCTCTCTCGTCTCTACATATATATGTGTATATTCTCCCCCCCTGGCTCACCACCTTTGATTTGGATTACTGCTTAGAACTTACTAACAGTAACAGGATCATAATTATGTCGAATCGTGGGCCCCCTCTTCCGCTGGACATTTCGGCAGCGAAAAGTTGGATCCCTGATGCACCTGACCATTTCGCTCGAAGGATTGAGCCAGTTTCCCCGAATCTACGCAAAAGCAGAAAAAATGTAACTCCTGAGTCTTCAATCAAATGGGATCAACATACAAGCCCTGTAGCAGCAAAGGAAGCTGTTTTGGAAGCTGTCGGTGATGATAAGAGCAATTCGGTGACACGAGCAGCTAAAATACCCGAAATCAAGGATAACAACGAAGCGCCAGTGGACGGCGATGTTTTCACCATCGGTGAGCAAAGCCCTAGGATTGAAGCCAAGGATATTTCTCCGTGTGTCTCAGATTTCGGCGTGGAGGCGGCAGATGGCGGCGAACGGCGCTCAGCCTTTGATGAACTTTCAGGTGCCAACTTCTGGAATGATAGCGACTCTGGGAGTGAACGCAATGCACTCGTCTGCGGAAACGACACTGAAGCTGATGCTGTGTACGCGAGCAAGTCTATGGCAAGTGATTCTGTCGATGACTTTACGGGTGATAGCGGATGTGATGTTGCAAATTTTATGGTCGAGTCTATCACCGCACGCAATAAAGACCAGTACCAGAGCCGAGAGCCAAATACTACCCATGGAGATTGTCGGGAATGTATGAATATGAAAGAGGAGATTATCCAAGAACGTGTACTCATGGAGGAAGAAATGTTTCAACAACGCATGCTCATGGAAGAGCGAATCGAACGAGAGCGCACACATATGGAAGAGCAGATCGAACAAGAACGCGTACATATGGAAGAGCAAATGGCCCAAAAACGCACAGAGATGGAAGAGCAAATCGATCAAGAACGCATACGCATGGGAGAGAAATTGGCTTCCCTTGAAAAGACAATAGCAGAATTAGAGACCCAGAGCATAGCGCTCACGGATAAAGCAGCAGCCTATGCTGATGCTTGCATGAATACTGAAACGCACGAAGGGCAAGAGGCTGACATGAATAGCCCTGCATCACTGCCATCGCCATCTCAGTTGGGGTTATCACCAGCAACTTCCCATCCCACGCCGACACTCGTAGCCCGGATTCTTGGGGCTTGCCTTGCTCTCTCCTATGAGTGTCAGTCGACATCACCAATGCAGATACCATACTTGTTCACAGAGTTCATAAAGAGTACATTTTTCCGCCTAGTAACTCCGCTTTGTTGCTTAGGAAATCTTGTTCTATTACTGCAAGCGTACAGGGAAAAGGAGATATGGATGCAGGCTAATTCTTCAACTAGGAAGCATCTCCTAGAGCAACCAGGCTCAGAATCATCAATATGGGGGGTGTTGGTTATAATAGGGAGCTTGGCAGTTATATCTTGAACCCAGATGAACGGTATAGGCGGTAGGATTCCTTGCAAAGATTTTGAAGGCGCAGTTAGTTGATAGTGCTACTCAATTTCAGTTCCAATGTTATTGAATTTTTGCATATATAAAGAGCGCTGGGATACATGCTCTGTTGTTTGGTATTCGAGTGCTGCTTAGCTAACGAGAGAATTGGAGGATTGAGAGAATGGTGAAATGAGAGTCGTGCGTATGTATAAGTACATGGAAAAAAGATAGTGTGCGCCAGACTCCTCACCAGGATCGGGCGGCCGGAGTAGTTTGTACATAGGCTAACAAGTAATGTGTATGGAAAAGCAAGTATATGAGACTGCATCTTCTTCCTCTGCACCCCGCGACCTTCGGCTGAGAAGTAGGTATACAATACTCGACACATGGGTATACGCTCAGAGGGGAGGTCGGTGTCTGGCACACAATTGAACATCGAGTTCATCGCATCTTGAACCAGGCAACACAAAGCTGAGAGAGTTCAAGTCACGGGCGATCTAAGTAAAGGTTGTAATTTTTTTCTTCTCTTCTTCTACCAATGATAAATTATTGATTGTGGCAAGGATGGCTTGATATTGGTGACTGAGTGCAAAGTGCGCTGCAGAATCGTGTCTTACACCTGCGTAGACGACTGCGATGCATCAATGAAACACCGTGTTTCAAGATGCCAGGCGGGCAGCAAGAACCGAAAAGGACGTAGAGCCCTGCTAGCCGGAAAGACACGGAGGCAGCAGTAGTTTTCACCTAGTCTGCGAGTTTTAGCTGGAAATCTCTCAGTTTCCTGGGTGGGTGAACGGATCGATGGGGAATGGGGTCCGTCCAAGGCCGAAAAGCCAATCCTAGTGGCTGCACGTGACCCGGAAGAAAGCTCTGACTGGAGTAGTCGCTGTCCCGACCAAAACTGCTCATTTTGAAAACTTCTCCCGGCCTTAACCAACTCATTTGCATATCCATCGCTGATTGCTCTCTGTCATCTGCCAAGATGTTCAAGAGGTGAGTAGAGATGCCTCAATCTGGTGTTTTCAGCTTTTGTACTCCCACCTGCATGCGAATTGGAACTTTTTCTAACTGCGTTGCCCCCCCACAGCGGCATTTCGTCCCTCGCCAGGGCTGCCCGCCCATCCTTTGCCGCTCGACGAGCTCTCCGACCAGCCTCTCTCCGACTCCCCTCCGCCATCAGGCTCGCCAGCACCCAGAGCGTCGGAGATGGCAAGATCCACCAGGTAGGCTGAGCTCATAAGAAAGACTCAATGGTGGGATTTGCGGCTAACAGCAGTTCTAGGTTATTGGTGCCGTCGTCGACGGTTAGTAAAAACCCTGCGCTTTTTTTTTATATTCGTTCGCGGAACGCATTCAAGCGGTATTGAGCAGACAACTGATTATGCCATAGTCAAGTTCGACACTGCTAAGCTGCCTCCTATCCTGAACGCCCTGGAGACCACCAACAACAACCAGAAGCTGGTCCTCGAGGTTGCTGTAAGTAGATATTGTGGGACGCCCAAAAGTAACTCATCTAACGTCTTGTCTAGCAACACTTGGGTGAAAATGTTGTTCGTTGCATTGCTATGGACGGTAAGGAACCCTGATTATCATCGTTTAGACAAGGCCGGAAAAAACTCATGAGTTTGATAGGTACCGAGGGTCTCGTCCGTGGCGCCAAGGCCTCTGACACTGGTGCTCCCATTACCATTCCCGTCGGCCCTGCCACTCTTGGTCGTATCCTGAACGTCACTGGTGACCCCATTGACGAGCGAGGACCTGTCAAGACTGACAAGTTCCTGCCCATTCACGCCGACCCCCCCTCTTTCACTGACCAGTCCACCTCTGCCGAGATTCTGGTCACTGGTATCAAGGTCGTCGATCTGCTCGCTCCCTACGCTCGTGGTGGAAAGATTGGTCTCTTCGGTGGTGCTGGTGTCGGCAAGACCGTCTTCATTCAGGAGCTGATCAACAACATCGCCAAGGCTCACGGTGGTTACTCTGTCTTCACCGGTGTCGGCGAGCGTACTCGTGAGGGTAACGATCTGTACCACGAAATGCAGGAGACCTCCGTCATTCAGCTTGATGGCGAGTCCAAGGTCGCTCTGGTCTTCGGTCAGATGAACGAGCCCCCGGGAGCCCGTGCCCGTGTTGCCCTGACTGGTTTGACCATTGCCGAGTACTTCCGTGACCAGGAAGGCCAGGATGGTAAGCTTTTTGCGATATTCTACCCTCTTTCGAACGTACTTTTTGCTAATGTCCTATTCACACAGTCTTGCTCTTCATTGACAACATTTTCCGATTCACCCAGGCCGGTTCTGAGGTGTCTGCTCTGCTGGGTCGTATTCCCTCTGCCGTCGGTTACCAGCCCACTCTCGCCGTCGACATGGGTGGTATGCAGGAGCGAATCACCACCACCAAGAAGGGTTCCATTACCTCCGTCCAGGCTGTCTACGTCCCTGCTGACGATTTGACTGATCCTGCCCCCGCCACCACCTTCGCTCACTTGGACGCCACCACTGTCTTGTCCCGTGGTATCTCCGAGTTGGGTATCTACCCCGCTGTCGACCCTCTTGACTCAACATCCCGTATGCTTGACCCCCGTATCGTTGGCCAGGAGCACTACAACACCGCCACCCGTGTCCAGCAGATTCTCCAGGAGTACAAGGGTCTCCAGGATATCATTGCCATTCTGGGTATGGACGAACTTTCTGAGGCCGACAAGCTTACCGTCGAGCGTGCCCGAAAGATCCAGCGTTTCCTCAGCCAGCCTTTCACCGTCGCCCAGGTTTTCACTGGTATCGAGGGTGCTCTCGTTGACCTCAAGGACACCATTGCCTCCTTCAAGGCCATCCTCAACGGTGAGGGTGACAACCTGCCTGAGGCTGCCTTCTACATGGTTGGTGACCTTGCTTCAGCCAAGGCTAAGGGTGAGAAGATTCTGGCGGAGTTGGAGAAGAACTAAAAAGGCTTTAGCTAGCTTGTCCCAAGAGCTGGGGAATAGTAAGCCTGTGTATAGACTAGTATAGTAGTAAACAGCTATCTGATAGTAAGATTTCTTCAAACATTGCTATCCGCGGGCTATATGTACAATAGCTGGGACATTTACAACTATTAATATATATAAAAAAAATCGTATTAAAGCTATCTGAGAAAATGTGTCGTGTGTCTTTTTCATACTTCATTAAATCTATAGCTTCATAATATGGATATAAACCCTCCAACGCTACAGCCGTGAATCAGTTCCCGGTTGCAACTTTGAGTCAGCTTAGCTGCAGAGCAGCATAGTCTATGAGATGGTACTTTTGAGGCGAAACGCTCTCCGTATCTCCGAGTATGACCCTAGCCAGCTCTATGCTGCTATGTATATCAAGAGCCATGAAAGGGACTCGCATATAGTCAAACCATTCCAGGGTAATGTATTTGCAAATGTCCCGTATTGTGCGGTCTCCAATGCCTTCTAGCCACCAAACATCAGACTGAACTAGCTTGAAGAAGGTTGCAAAGTAAGCAAGAATCACCAAAGCGCGCGGCTGTAAACTGCGAGCGATATCAATGAACTCCCTAGGGACAAAGGTAAAGATCGTTATGACTCTTAGACTCATCAAACTTGAGGGGCCTTCTGCTAAGTCCATATATAAACTCCCCAGATATTTCAACGTCTGGTCATAGGCTTCTTTGAAGGGGTAGTCGAGATCACCCGGCTGGATGGCGGAAACCATGGCGAGAAGCTTCTCAGGGATGAAGGAGGCAGATTTCTCAAGATCTATAAGCGGTCGGCTGAATAGAGTCCTCATGCCAGATTCAAGAAAGGTAGACTTGGAGACAAGGTTGATTACGAGGATGATGCCTTTCCATACGACAAGCCAGTCGAGAATATACAGGTCTTTGCTATCAGCTTCTCTGAAATTCTGAGACGATAGTGCTGTTAAAAGCAGAGAGTTTGCCAGCAGGGCAGGATAGTCTACCGGGTTGGCTTCCTCGATTGCCTTGCGATATCCTGCCAGGGACCTGACGCGATATGTCAGGGCACGCTGCGCATCGAACTGCTGGTTCAAATGCAGCATGTGTGAACTAGAAAGGGCGAAGATGGTGTCCATCAGAAAAGGCGACTCGGATCCGTAGCGAACCAGCAGGCTTCTCATGATTGACCTGTGCCCCTCATTGGCCATTGTAGAGAAGGAACCGCATGTCTGAGTCGCATAGAACCAGAGGGCCTTCATATCTGACGTGTCGATTCCGGTCGGGAGGAGGAGCAGTTCGGTGGGTATCATGGGCGCTTGGCCATTGTATTTATCCGCCAATGCAAGTACAGGCGCCGAAAACAAGACGGACGACGCTGAGGCTATATCGGCGATGCTAGTCGAGGAAGCGGTTGCAGACTTGAGCTGCGCCGATGATTGTTGCGATGGAGGCGCCTCTACAGACTGCTGCGTCTTCTGAGGGTACAGATAGACGCAGTCGGCCTGCCTCAGCTTGCATGACCGACAGGTTGGTCTCGATTCGTCGCACTTGACCTTGCGCGCCTTGCAGTTCTGGCAGCCGGACCGGGACTTCTTGTGAGGGCGCTTCGCATGGTAAGGCTTGGGCGGTATGTCATCTTTCACTTCTGGAGCTGGAGCGGGAGCTGAACTACTATTATTAAGCGGTGTCTCAGCCATAATGCCCGGCGAAGAGCCCTGTTAGACATTGCATGTGGGATTGTATTGGGTTAATGCACAAGCACAATGCGTGAGGCTGCTTGATGACGGCGCGCGATACGTACTACTACGATGCAGGATGCGATACCCGCTAATGCGTCGCAGCAGCGCAAGCTGCATGGATATGTACCTTTGGGGTGTACCCAGGATGACGGACAGACCCTAGTATGCTGGCTGCGAAATTTTTAAATTTTTTGCGTGGTTATTAGCGCAATATGCGATAATCAAGATCTATGCAATCTAGGAAATTAATAGCAACGAGTGATGGTACACACGTAGAGGAACGGCTGGAGCGGTATCAAACAGAGGATGTAAATACTATAATACCTATAAACGTAGATACAATTGCTTCATCACGTGCACTGGTGAATTTACATCAAATCTCGGCACTGCATTGGTAGGCAATTTTTCGGCCATTGGCTGTCTTAGACTCGCTTTACATAATATAGCTGCTAGAGTCAAGAATTTTGCACTAATCGCTCCATACTCCAAACAGCTTAACTAGAGTCGTATGATTTTCTAGCCAAAAGCCATACGGAGCACGGGAATTAAATCCCCTCGCTGCACCACCTTACCGAACAACCACCGGCAACGACGCTGCCACGTCTCAATTGAACCTCCGCCGAGCTCCTCTACCATCGCCAATCCGCCCAAAATGCTTCGCTCCATGGTCCTGCGAGGCAATGCCTTGACGCAGAGCACCCGGCTGGCGTCCCGAGCCATGTCCACCCAGGCCCTGTCCAACCCGACCCTCAGCAACATCGAGAAGCGATGGGAGGGAATGCCTCTCCAGGAGCAGGCCGACCTGTGGATGGCCCTGCGCGACCGCATGAAGGGCAACTGGAAGGAGTTGACCCTGCAGGAGAAGAAGGCCGGTAGGTGGCGTGCCGTGTTGAAGTTTTTGTGTCAAAATTCCCTCCGGAAGCACGAAAGAGCTTGCCGAGCTACTCGCCTTGTCCGGAACGGCGGCATTTGAGAGCCCTCTTGACCTCCATGGATCTGCATTGGCTCGTCAAAGATTGATTGGGAAGCTGTCTCTGGATTGCGGTGGAAATCGAGCATCAATCGAAAGGAGCTGAGCTGTTCACTGTCAATTCTTTGATCGGGCGAAGTGGGGTTTATTCCTGATCCTTGAAAAGAGCTACCGTCAACATGCATATTACACTATTCACACCTACATTCTTTGTTTTTTTTTTTTTTTTTGCTTTCTTTTGCTCAAGCAGTTGCTAACCCAGAGTCATCTTCGCAGCATACTGGATTGCTTTCGGCCCTCACGGCCCCCGTACCGTTGACCCTCCCGGAACTGGTGCCCGCGTTGCCTGGGGCGTTGTCATCGGCCTGGCTTCCAGTCTCGCTCTCTTCGCCGGTATCCGACTGGCTGCTAAGCCTGCACCTCACACCATGAACAAGGAGTGGCAGGAGGCCACCAACGAGATCCTCAAGGTATATCTCTTCTCCCATGTGTCTTGTTTGACGTTGCTTCGATATTGGATATGGATATGGCTAACTCGTTGGAATAGGCTCAAGGCGCGGATCCCCTCACTGGTATCTCCTCTCCCGGATACAGCGGCAAGGGTGTTGTTCAGTCTCCTCCTAAACAGTAAAAGAAAAACACGATACTGCCACTCATTGCTTCGCACGATTGGAGCGGGCATGGGGGGCTTTGTCAAATGACATTTGTACATGTATAGCTTAGTCTTAGAGAGTATGCAAGACAGGGTTCTCGCATGGCGTTGATAACTCAAGTGACGAGTCTAAAATGTTGTTGCATCAAAAGCCAGTAGCATTTTCATTTATTACACCCTTCCTTTGTCGCCCAGTGAAGATACCCGCCATTAATCTTCGAAAGGAAATATTGCTCTGGGAACCTTTCAAACCATCCTTACAGATTATGTGCTACATCGGAAAGTAACGTCTCCACGCTTGTCTGATTTCACCCCCTACCTTCATCTGCTTGCCCTAGCCGTTCTGGTGAGTGTTGTGGGTTGTGTGAGTCAAGCTGCTCTTCTTGTAGCCGGTCAATGAGCTCATGTCGACCATCCTTCCCCCAGTAAGCCGCCTTTTCAAACCCCTTGACGCAGGCTTCAGTGATGAGAACATAAGGCGTTGGAGCATCAAACATTGGCTCGGCCAACACGCGTTCCATTTCCATTTTTAGTCCTCGTGCGCCTGTGTCAGCTGCGAGAGCACGCTCCGCAATTGCAGTCAATGCTTTCCCCGTGAAATAGACCTGGGATGGATACGTCTCAAATAGGGCAGTGTACTGAGCTACCAGGCTGTTGCGTGGCTCTGTTAGAATTCGAAAGAGATCTTCTTTCGACAAAGGACTGAGAGCACAGATGTTATGTAACCGGCCTATAATCTCAGGGATGAATCCAAACCGCTGCAGATCTTCAGACGTTACCAGATCTATCGGGGTAAAGGAGGATGCCGATTGCGGACTATAATGTGCCAGGTGAGAGTATACTTCGGGTGGCAAAATATGAGCATTTCCAGGTCCAGTATGGCGACTTTGAAGGTCTCCTCCGAACCCCATGGCTGGTTTCGTAACCCTCTGGAGGATGATTTTATCCAGTCCGACAAAAGCACCGCAGAAGACAAAGAGGATGTTAGTAGTATCAATGGTGTATTGATCCACTTTACCTGGAGGGCTGTTTACTGGCAGTGTGGGAGTTGGAGCTCCAGATGCATTGTAGTTTGTAGGAATCTGCGTGGTCGCACGGGACGAGCGATTGTCTTTAACATTGATGGTAACCTTTGTGCCTTCAATGAGCTTAAGTAAAGCCTGCTGGACACCTTCACCGCTCACGTCTCGACCCGTCGTTGTTTCTCTTCTCGCCAACTTGTCAAATTCATCAAGAACAACTATTCCATGTTCTGTGGCTTTCACGTCATAATTGGCTTCTATGAGAAGCCTTTCAATGCAGGATTCCACGTCTTGCCCTATATAACCCGCTTGAGTCATGGAGTTACAGTCGCAGATTGTGAGCGGCACTTGGATCTTTTTGCTAAGAGTTCTGAAATTTCTCATTAGCTAAATGCAAATGCTTGCGACGTTGAAACATCTGTATCTTACTCTAGGATATACGTCTTGCCAACACCCGTCGGCCCAATCACGAGTATGTTGCTCTTGTCGATCTTGATATGCTCAGGAATCGCCGGATCTTCTGGCTTAAAGATAGGGGCTGCTGAATTTGTCTCGGATACGCATAGCTCAGGTATCTGACGGGCTGGGGAACTTTGTGGAACATTTTCCTCTTGATAGACTGTGTTATCAATGGAGATCTTGATATCTGCGAGTGGTCAACTCACCTTCAACAGGAAGACTGTCCCAACGCCTCTGAGACAGCTCCCTCTCACGTGCGAAACGCTGCCGCATCAGTTTCTCATGCTTCTCTTTGTCTTCTTGTTCGTGTTGGCGCCTCCTCCTCAAATTCTGGTAGTGGTTGAATATAGCAGAGCATATAGTCTTTTTGGCACGATCCTGGCCCACGACATAATCATCCACACGTCTCTTCAAATCACGAGGATAGAATTGCGGCACTCCGAAATTTACTTTTCTAAACATTGGGCCACGGCCAGCTTCCACCGTAGGGTCATAGCTCCTGGTAAAGCCCGAAGTGAAATCTGGCGTCTGTTTAGACCGAAGCGATGCGTGCACTGAGAGATACCGGCATTGGCGTCCTGCTTGAGCGGTGACATCCCTGTATTTCTGAATGGGAGAGACCCAAAGAGAGAGAGAACGCCGCCGGCAGAGTAACATCATTGTGAAAATGAGGCTCACGATGGGAGATATTCAGGGGATGGGAATAGCCGCCCCAGGAGCCCAGGCGGAGGATGGTAGATTTATGGGTGTTGCGGCTCAGTCAGATCATTGCATAGGGGGGTCAGATATATTAAGAATTAGGTAAACGCGATTCGCAGATCCCAGGTCACTGAGTATTCAAGGCCGGTTGATGGGAGCCGAAAAACCTCTAGAATATGTCTCAAGCACAGCATACGGGTTAGTTGGTTTTATTGAGCAGTATGGATGAATATCAGATCAAGTTGAGCGAAGGGCGCTGAGCAGGAATAAGCATTTCCCGAGAAGCTTTAGATCAGCCGGGCACGCAGCCAATCAACCAACTGGTAGCTCTTACTGTGTACTCTACGACACTCCGTAAACGGGACATCTAAGTTTATGCGCCACCAGTACCTGCATATTTTTGAATTATGTAATGACTGGGGATTGCCACTTAACCAGCACGGAGATCAGGTGTACTGAGATAAGAACATTCAATGAAGTGACCCCCATATAAGACGGGTGTCAGAGTCAGATGTTGTGTCACAGCACAACACGTTTATGAATTGTGCTCCGATTAAGTCAATACAGAACTCTTCTACGGCATATCTAACGAGCGCCAAAAACAGAAAAGGAAAAGAAAAATAAGAAGACCAGAAGAAACAAAGCACTATGGTTCATAATTTATATACCTACTCATGTATCCTTAACCTCGTCTGTATGATGTCAGAGACTAAACCCTCCGTGGAAGCTCCGCGGAAAATTTTGTCAACCTTCAGCCATCCCCCAATGCCCATGGACCTGAACTGCAGCTGCGACCTTGTTCCATGGACTCTCCTGTAGTAAAACTATTGGATTAACCAACCGAATGATATTCTAAGATGGGTCGGCAACCGAGACAACGTCCTATTTCATGCCACCTGTGTAGGGTACGGAAGTTGCGCTGCAGTCGCCAGTTCCCATGCTCCAACTGCACGTCTCGCGGCGTCGTTTGCCAGCATGAAGGCGTTGCGGTTGCGGCACCTGCGGCTGGAAGCCGGCCGCCGGTAGAGTCTCCTGCTGTCAAGGACATGTCCACGATGGACCTCTTGGCCCGGCTGGAACGCCTCGAGAGCATCGTCGCGGCGCAGGGGAGGGAAAGGACTGAGCCTCCCCCGAGCCAGAGAGAAACGCCCAAGAATGAGTCTGAGAGGTCGGCGCATCCAAGCCCTGCCACCGTCTCACGCCCTGTGCCTCCCAGACTCCAGCGTTTGACAGCAGATGCACTGCAGCTTGAGCGATCCTGTTCAGATCAAGTATTGACGGTGAGCTCGTGCAACCCAACCCTTCCCTTGGGACTGTCTCCCGCGTCGTAATAAGTGCTTTGTGAGACTGAGACGTCCAGCAGGACTCATTAATATCTGATCCCATCATTTTCCGCACCTGTCCCATTCGGCTGGCCCCTGGCCAACCGCCCTATACTTTCCAGAATCCCTCTTTTCAAAATAATCATGCTCCCTCTATGGTAGGACCAATGGACGTCGTGAAGTGCATCTGGCTGCCGCAGCGAGATGAGATGCGCGTTATACTCCAGAAGTATATAGTTGATATTTCCTTGTTTTACCACATTGTCCATGTCCCCTCACTCCAGAGCCTCGTTGAAGATATCTACGCTGGCCTGGAAGCAAACGTCCGCGTTGATGTTGGCGGCGTGCTGTTACTTCTGAGTATATGTGCGAGCACAACGTATGCGTGGTCGCCTCCCGACGATATCAGATGTTTATTCGCAAATTCAGCCGAGGCGAACGGTCAGTCGACATTTTGGATCAAGCAAGCTCTGGATGTCATCGGCCATTCTCAAAAAACAGCCCACGCATCGCTAGAGTGCATCCAGGGGCTCATCATCCTCTTTTTTGTCTTTTGTAATCACGAGAGCGTCTCATTTCGTGCCCGTAATGTCTTTATGTACGCCATTTCAATGGCCACAGAGCTATTGTTACATCGTATCGATGACCCTACCGCCAGCTCAATGCCGACGCTTGTTCGAATGAGTGAGGCAAAAAAGGAAATCGGTAGAAGGGTCTGGTGGTTTATGGTTGCAACTGACTGGTAAGTATTTGGACATACAAGAGTCTCAGTATTTCCTTTTCACGAGCTTTATGCTAACCGGCTCACAGGACGCTTGCTCAATTCAGTTGTCCACAAGAAGGGGTTTATCTTATCCACAAACACCAGATGGCAGTAAACAAGCCACGGAACACAAACGACGAAGACGTAATTGAAGGAGTAGATATCATCGACAGACCAGAAACTGAGGCGACTTGTATGTCGTATTTCGTCCAGCGCATCCGCTTAGCAGAAGTTTGTCGGGCTTTGCTAGACCGCACGCCTCTGGGTACACAGGCTTCCGAGTCTATAGCATACCAGGACATACTAGATGTCGACGCAAAGCTTAACAAGTTCATCCAGAATGCACCGAGCTTCTTTTCGGTCAACTACCCTGGCTTGGATGAACTTCCTGCCACAGATATTCGACGCTCACTATTTATTACTGCACAGCGCTATATGTTGAATCTACTAGTTCACCGCCAGCTGTGTAAGATTCATCTCCCATATTTAGCTCAGGGGACCATCGATCCGGCGTACGCATATTCACGCGATGCCTGCCTGAGGTCAGCCAGAATAGTTTTTGAGCTCGATCATCAGCTACAAAACGAAAATTTGCCGTTCTTTAGATCTCGTCTGAGATTATCGATGGTGCTGCGGAGTGTATTCCTGGCTAGCATTGCACTCGTGCTGAATGCTTGTCTCACAGGTGATGCAGAGGACACTACAGAAGGAGAGGATGAGGTGGCCGGGGCATGGAAAATTCTGCACGAAGTCCAAGACCAGTTCCCTCCAGCAGCGAAATTATTAGAGCTATCTATTAAGATTCTTCGGAAGTACAAGATCAAGCACCGCGCTCTGGATCTTTTGCAACAACAAGTCTCGGGGATAGCTCCCTACAACAATTCATTTCCAATGACACCAGAATCGGCGAACCAAGAGATCCGTATGAGTTCGGTGCAACAAAATATCGGCACAGAAACGGAGAATGTACTGCTTGAGCAGCATTGGCAGATGCTGGAAGGAAAGATGGACTTGAATACAATAGATTGGGATAAGTTGTTCTGGGGTATCGACGCACCATTTATTTAATACCATATCGTATATATATATATATATATATATATATATTTTTAATGAGAAAAAAATGAGGCTCGCTCCACATTGCAAAAGCGATATCCCTTATGAGTGATTGTAAATATTTTGGCTTTGGAAGTGTCGACTATGATGCAACCTTGGGTAATGTTTCATTCTCTCTCTCTCTCTCTCTCTCTCTCTCTCTCTCTCTCTCTCTCTCTCTCTCTCTAGTAATAGTAGTTCATTGCGATTCACGAACAAATTATCCTTTCTTGCCTATTAATCTTATATCTACCGCTAAGGTGCTCTATTCCAAACGTACGTACATCCGCCATTATTTGGGCGATCAATACGCCCCCCCCCCCCCCCCCCAGGGGGCTGCTATCTTTTCGTTGAGTCTACACAATCTTATTAACTACGATTCTCTGACAATGTATATTTTATCGCTTACCTGGGGCATTTTCTTCGTTAGGGATCTCTTTAGGAGCAAATACAGGTTTGAAGGTATAATAGCCTTCCAGTCAATTAACATTGTGTAGAATATAGAGAAGCTACTTGACGTTTACTAACCACTCAAAACGCCGCAGAATATTGTAAGCCCAATTGGCAGCGCTCTTTGGAAACCGCCAGCCATTATTTAAGGGAAGTTGTAATCGTCTCTATAGAAGAAGGAAAAACATGGGATTTGAAACGACTTCGGCTGAGGCGATATGCCGCTGAGTTTCTGAGCCAAAAAAAAACAAAAAAAACGACGATACACTAAGAAGTCGTATGAAGAAAGTCAAAATTCCCTCTTGAGCAGATGTGGTCCGTGCACTGAGTGAATGTTTATCTACGCCTACGCCCTCATCTTCCTCAAAACACGCCCATTGTGGCGCTGAATTCGGACCTCAGAAGCCGCTGCAGCTGGCCTTGCGCACCGTTGTTGATGAGGAGATCCCAACGACATATCAATCTACTAGTAACATGAGCTGCCTATACAGAAAATATAGCTCTCAAGAATCACATAGAGAGTTCAAAGTATTGATAGTGAGGCCCCAGCAGCCTTGCATGCAGTGTTAAAAATAGAGCCGCGGTTGTATTGGTTTTGACTACCGACATATTATAGCCTGCCAGTGCTGCGCACTGTACTTGCATAAGGGCGTATCACAACTAAGATTTAGGCGTGAAACTAGCTCTCACGCACCTCTATCTCATTCATATAAATAAGACACCTCTTTATAAGTATGTTAGCGGTATGTATCAAATAATTATTATTTATAAAAAATAGAATAAAATAAGCCACGAATCATTTCTCTTCTGCGTCTCTTGTTATTGCAAAGTAGCACTCTGGATGTTACTTTTAATTGAATTTCCCTTGTTAGTGCGGTCTTCCTTGCTTGGTAGGTGGCGACTCGGCTGCGCCCAATAGGATCTCGCTTGTTGCATCACCGTCTCGCTCATCTCATCAGGCGGACCGTCTAAGGAGCTGATCATCGAAAAGTCTCTGCTTGCGCGACCAATCGTCCTACTAAGCGGGCACAGTATGGTGCAACGGCCCCTTCGTACAGTTTGCTTGCGACATTGGCAATTCGCTACTTGACCTCTACAAAGCATCGTCCCTCCCGCGTTGTTGCACGAGCCTGGCCATTTCTCGCAGACCCCTCCCCCGCTGTCTCGCTATAAAAATCGCAACCAACCTCCTACTTGTTGCGCGCAAGACCCCGTGCCTCGTTAGATACCTCGCCCACCTTCTAATCCGCCATCTCCCCAGCCTTGCGCGTTGCCTGAATCATTTGCTACTGTTTGTGTGCGGCGACCGAGCTTCTGCTTAGGGTACGTAGCTAGCCGGGTGCACCTTGACACTGTCTCTACTGCCAGCCCGCCATTTTCCCAAAACGTTAGTCGCGGAGCACTTGTGACTTCACAAGGCGACGACACCGACACGAGCGCTGGGCCAGGCCGGCCCTTGACGCTTCCAAGACAAAATGCCAGCGCTGCTCCTCCACCATCCTCTCACCATCGCCTTGCACTGAAGCCCCGGTTGCCGAATCCAGCGATGGCTACAATTGCCGTCCCGAGACCCGCTCTATCTCCCAAGAACTCGTCGCAGCGCGGAAGCACTCCAGTCAATTCAGCCTCTCCACTCCAAACGCTCGGATTGGCGTCATCCCCACAATTAGCTGCGTCCGTCTCTCTCAAGAACCCTGTCTCCTTGTATGCCGCCGGCCAGGCTATACTCGACGACGCGGATGACACGGGCTCATGCGAGTATACGCTTTCCTCCTCTCCAAGCCATGCTCCAGCGCTGCCACAAGCCTCCCTGCTCTGCTCTCCCGATAGCTATGTGCGGGTCGACAGCGAGGATGCTTCTATATATGAGATAGATGCTGCTAGTGTGGCAGCAGCATTGGATTATGCATCCCAGCAGTTACTCCCTCCCCCTTCGCAGGTCTTTCCTTGGCTGCATGGCTTACACCCTGAAAACCAAACTCAAAGGACCTACTTCGATGGCCATCAGTGCGTTATCGGAAGCACGCCAAACTGTCTTCGAGCGATTACTCTTGTCAAGGCGGATGGCAATCTCAGCCTCGCGCGGCTGAAAGGTGCCATTGCCCCGGGCGAGTTTATGCGGCCTGGAGCAACACCTGAATTCATCGATGCAGACCCCCTGAGCGGATTGTCTGTCCGTAACTTTCACATCCAGCCTGCCAAGGTTGCTGCGACCTCTGACATTATCATATATGGCCTGAACCCTGATGAGACTCGAAGGGTTGCGTGGAAAGTTGCCGTTGCTCAGAAACGATGGCGAGAAAAACAGCATGCAGAGGCCAAGAATCTGCCCACGTATAACACTTTCGTCTGCACAAGTCCGTTTTCTGCCTTTGAAGAAAACCATAGGAATCTGGTATCTATCGATGCATCTGGCAATTCGACCGGTCAAGTTTTGGACTTGATACAGCAAGAGCGTCAAGAGATGCGAAACATGACAGAAACCTCTGAAATATGCCACAACGTCTACTTGGGCCCTAGCCCAGACCCTGGTGGCATTGAAGAGCAGCATTTTGACGTTCTCATCGAATGCAGTGATACGGGTCGACTGGACCCAAAGGCCATACAGTTCATTGCTGAGCATCCTCACTCGTCCCTGCCATCCTCTATTTGCTTTCCCTCTTCCGGAAGTATTATGCCCCCAACTTGGTCCCAGAGGGAGGCTGACGGAATTATCGATACTTGTAAATGGATATATCACATTGCCCATAACATTGTACCGGAATCCAGTGACGCACATCAAAATGCCACGTCCCAGGAGGAGGAGTCTGCCGTTGCAGGCGCCCGGAAAGTACTTATTCACTGTCCTGACGGATATACAGAATCTACATTGCTTGCTATCGCCTATTTCAGCTATAGCACTGGCTCATCTATACCGGATGCTTGGCTGGAACTTCACACGACAAAACGTCGCAATTTCTTTGCTTATCCCTCTGATGTATCGCTTTTATCCGCCATAGGGCCTCGCTTGCTGTGTGAATCTCCGGTGTCTTCAGGGAAAAGTCTAGAAGACATCACGAGTTATATAAGAGCTGAACCGCAATGGTTTTCAGATCTGGATGGTTCACTCCCTAGCAGAATCTTGGATTACCTGTACCTGGGTAATCTTGTTCATGCGAACAATCCAGATCTCTTGAGGCGCCTCAATATCCGTCAAATACTAAGCATTGGAGAATCTGCTTCATGGACGGACGAAGATCGAGCGAATTGGGGCTCGGATAATATGTGCTTTGTTGAAGGGATTCAGGATAATGGTATTGATCCATTGACTAAGGAGTTTGGGAGATGCCTTGAATTTATTGGTAAGATTCACTGACGTCTTTCTTCTTTTCGTTTGCTTTTCATCATGCAGAAACATAGTTCTCATAGCTGACTGATGATACAGATCAAGGAATACAGAAAGGCACGGCAACGTTGGTTCATTGCCGTGTCGGAGTTTCCAGGAGCGCCACCATCTGCATAGCGGAAGTCATGCGAACTCTCAATCTCTCCTTTCCGCGCGCTTACTGCTTTGTCAGGGCTCGTCGTCTCAACGTCATCATTCAGCCTCATTTACTGTTTGCATATGAGCTTTTACGCTGGGAGGAATTCCTTCGACAGGAAGGTGGCTCCACGGAACCGTACAAGAGGGAAATGGAGTGGGGGGAGATTGCCAGAGAAATCGCTCTCATGAACCGTCCTTATTCCAGATAATTGTATTTGTTTTGCTGTGTTTGAGAAAGCTGTTTTGTTTTACCGCAAGGTATGGATTTTTCTGTATGGAGCGAACAATTTTGGCTTATGTTTGGGGCTTTGCGCACTCGGAACTTATTTGTCTCTACTTCTACCTCAAACCTGAACCCGAGGATTTTCTCGAGCGTCCGAGTTTGGTTTATATAGCGTACTTTATCACTCAGGATTATAATGGGAATTGCTTGAGCTCTCCGTTCTTAACTTTTTTTCATCCAAGCAAAAAGAAAATGATTTTGGTCCAAAAATTGGCGTATTAGTGACGTCTGAAGTACTATTAAACGAGGTGATGCTATTCCAGGACGACACTGAAGCTGGCATCGAAGACGGGGTGTTGCATTAGTACACAAATGAAATAAAAAGCCACAAAAATGAGGCCGTTTCTGAAATACCGGTTACGCCAGTCCCAAAAATTGTTTCGGGGGTATAAGATTGGGGAGTTTGCTACGTTAATGCCAATATATTAGCCTGTGTAGGCTGAAGGGTCACTTTTGCTATCTCCTTCAAGAACTCTGTATTGTGAAGATGGATGAGTTAGCAGTTGTCTTTATGCAAATCAAAGTTTTTTTTTTTAAAAAAAAAAAAAGGGGGGGGGGCCTCTTACGAGAATTGTTTAACCAGGTAACCTTCTCCGCCATGCTCCATATCGATATTATAGACGTAAAAACCTCCGTCACTTGTCACCACCATAACCTGGGGGCTGCTGCTGCTCATCGCAACTACGCTGCGAAGTGGATTGGAGCCTTGCCCCGGTAGACGAGCTCCAGCACCGAGCCCGGTAGTTTTGGGAATTTTGATGTAAGCGAAATCTCGCAGCGGTTCCCACATCTCAGTAACTGATTGTGGGAGATATGAGCCAACCACGCCAGCAACACCTCGACCCATAATTTGGGATGAGCGTCGTAGCATACTGCTGAAAGAGCCGCTTTGCTTGCGATTTACCGGCTGAGCACTGGAATCCGGCGTAGTGCCATTACCTGCGGGCTCTGCGGTTTCACTCTTTGGAGATTCTGTTGCACTATTACTTGGCGAATCCGCCCCATCGTGACTTCGTCCTCGAGACCACCGATCTTGTCTTGGAGAACCCAGAGCCTCGATTGGGGCACCAGCTGGAGTGGTATGGCCTGGAGGAGAGCTGAGACGAAATATATGTACAGTGTCTGATGCAGAGGAAACGCATAGTAGTGTCGAACTGAGATTAAACGACATGCTATAAATTGTAGACGGATATGTCCCACGGCGGAACTGATAGAGCTTCTGGCCCCGGGGCACCGAAAATATTCGAATGATAGTGCCGGTCTCACTTGCAGTTGCCAGCATCGTTCCTTCGCTGTTGAGACTGATGCAAGATAACGGCGAGCGATGAGCTTCCACAACATTAACAGCCTTGAGCGTCAATGTATCGAACATGAGAACTTCTCCAGACGTGGGGGCAACGTATGCGGACTGCGGCGGAGCGTGGGAGGGTCGCCTATTGTCTGACTCTTCCCTCGGTTTAGGGAGCGGATATGCGATGTAACAATTCTCGGAGGACGCCGACAGGGCGCATATGGCAGACGGGTTCGGCGAGGTAGGGATGGTGTAGAGGAGGCTCATGTTGCTTATGTCGTATAAATAAATCTCTTCTTCGAGCACAACGGCTAATCGCTTGCGATTCAGTCGTACGGCCAATACGGCGGATGGGAAGGTCAGTTCGCATATGACCGAAGCTCTCTGCAGTTGCAGTGATGAGCAACAAGCCAATGTGGTTAGTTACTGCCAGGCACCCACCTTGGTGTTTTGTATAATAAGATGGCGGGGAGAGAGAATCAGGGCGACCAAAGACGTCGAAAACAACATTTCGATAATCGCAATGTTTCCGTCATCGCTGCTGAATATACGCGAGAACGGGTCCGTGTGATAGATGCCGAAGCCTTTGGAGGTGCCTGGAAACAACAACAGATGGGAGAGTATGTCAGTCTCTGTATGCCAGATGAAGAGGGCAGCGCTCGGCAGCTGGGTCGAGTTATTTACCAACAGCAAGGCAGCTATGGTCTTGGTTAAAGGTGATGAAGTTAAGCGTTGGGGTTGCCATGGTTATTGCCAGGCGGGAGGTCTGAAACTGAGGTTACTCGATACAGGCCACTCGCGCTGGATATGACGTCGATGGAGCTCCAAAATGTCGCGCCAATAGAAACGAAGTGGGAATATGCGCATAGACGTAGGGGACGTATAGCTAAACGCGATGGCAATGCGGGCGGAGGGCGACGGCGTGTTTATGGTCGACAGGGATATGATGTTGGATATCCAAGATGCGACATTGAATGTAGCACGTCGAAACTGCAGAAGAGGAGGAGTAGGCTTGTGTCGAGCTCGCTGAGCTGTGGCCTAGTGGACGCCTTGTCTCCAGCCCACTGCGGGCACTACTGGGTTGGTACGTTCTATCAGATACAGCGCCAGCAAGTTAGCAAGGGTTCCTACTATGTACTGCGGAGAGTGGGCAAGAAAATAGGGACCGCAAAATGAACAAGTGCGTATAAACCTGTAACATGAACACCCGTTACAACTGATCAGCTATCCCTTGATATTGTATGGGCATAATCTTGATGTATATGTTCGAAGTTCTTCCATTGCCTGTTTTTTTCTTTTGTCCCCCGCTTGAATGTATGATAGCCAGTACGGAAAGGGCTTTTCATTTCGTTTAAAAAAAAAAACCCCCTCTAAATTTATTTAACTAGGTAGACGCTGCTCTACAGCATTACTGGAATTTTTTTATGTATAGCTACTAGGTATTCACATACTGTATTACTTCTTCACTCACCGACACCTACTAGAGGTATCTAGGTACTGATATAGAGCCAGCTATGTACCTGTTACAATTAGTACGCGGTAGTTGGCACGAAGTACATACAGCAGGGAATACTGTAGTGGCATCTTAGTAAGCCCCGTGCATAGGGACACCAAAACCGAAATGCTGTCCCAGGCTGCCTGAGCATATCGAGATCCAGGGCATACAGGACTCGTAGGATACGTCTACGATATAAGTTGGAGGCCGGAAATACAATACTACTAGATACCGTCCTAGTTTCCGATTTCCGATTCTTTTTGATTTCTGTTTCTTGTTCCCCTTTTTCCTCTTCCTCTTCTTTTCTTCTTCTTTTCCCCTGTCCCTTCTTTTTTTTATTTTTTAAAAACTAGTGGCTGGCGAGACCTGTTTGCTGTCCAGTGACTCAACGGCTTGTTTGTTACTGTATACTAACTACTATGCGCTGCACGAGGACAGCCCCATTACCTAATATAGCCGTGCCGGGCTCCTTGCCGTGGACATTCTATTGGAAGCGCCGCTGAAATGGAGGGGCAGGTGCAGTGCAAAGTCCAAGCTGCTAGCATTAGGGGGCGCTGGATCCGGAACGCCCGACCCCCCTTGTGGCTCCCTCCCTGTCAGGCTGGCAAAGTCCCGGTAACCCGCCCTATTCTCGTGTAACCTAGGCTATCAGCTGGGTAAAGAGCGGTATTATTTTGCCAAGTCCCGCTGCCGTCATAGTTTTTTTTACGGAGGGCATGACCACGCTGCGACAGCCCGAAATCCCCAATTCATTTCTCCTTCTCCAAGCAAATTCTGCTGTCTCCCATCATCTCGACTTACTCCGCCGCTCATTTTGCGACTACACGTCCAATTGGGTCTGATGCCTGCCCAAAGATAGTCCTTTTTTTTTGTTCTTCTTTGGACTCCTACGATCTCATAGCTGTTCACCATGTGGAGAAATTCTCTGCTGAGGGGTGTCCAGAGCGCCCGCCTGGCATCGAGGACGACGAGGCTTGCTGCTGTCCGCAAGCCTCTGCCCTTGACCACCAGGCGACTGTACGCCGCGACCACCGCTCCCAATGCCACCTATTCGGCCCCCGACCCGAGTGACAACTTCCTCTCTGGAAGCACTGCCAACTACATTGATGAAATGTACATGCAGTGGAAACAGGATCCCAAGAGCGTCCACGTATCATGGCAGGTCTACTTCAAGAACATGGAGAGCGGCGACATGCCCATCTCCCAGGCCTTCCAGCCTCCCCCGAACCTCGTTCCCAACATGACTGGCGGCGTCCCTCGCCTGTCCGGTGGCCTCACCCTTGAGGATGGCTCCGACGTCACAAACCACCTGAAAGTCCAGCTGTTGGTGCGCGCATTTCAAGCCCGCGGTCACCACAAGGCCAATATTGATCCTCTCGGCATCCGCAACACCTCTGCCGGCTTTGGTAACATCAAGCCTAAGGAATTGACGCTCGAACACTATGGCTTCACCGAAAAGGATCTCGACACCGAATACACTCTTGGCCCTGGCATCCTGCCCAGATTTAAACGGGACGGTCGTGATAAGATGACTCTCCGTGAGATCATCGCCGCCTGCGAAAAGATCTACTCCGGCTCTTATGGTGTTGAATTTATTCACATCCCTGATCGCGAGAAGTGTGACTGGCTGCGCGAGCGCCTCGAGGTCCCCCAACCATTCAAGTACTCCATCGATGAGAAGCGCCGCGTCCTGGATCGATTGATTTGGAGCTCTAGCTTCGAATCTTTCCTTGCGACTAAATACCCTAACGACAAGCGATTTGGTCTTGAGGGCTGCGAGACCCTTGTTCCCGGTATGAAGGCTCTTATCGATCGCAGTGTCGATTACGGTGTCAAGGATATCGTCATCGGCATGCCTCACCGTGGTAGACTGAACGTTTTGAGCAACGTCGTCCGAAAGCCAAACGAATCAATCTTCAGCGAGTTTGCTGGAACTCTGACTGCTGGAGACGAAGGCTCCGGCGACGTCAAGTATCATCTGGGTATGAACTTCGAGCGACCCACTCCTTCTGGCAAGCGGGTGCAGCTCTCACTTGTTGCCAACCCCTCCCACTTGGAAGCCGAAGATCCTGTTGTCCTGGGCAAGACCCGTGCCATTCAGCACTACAACAATGATGAGAAGGACCACAAGACCGCCATGAGCGTCTTGTTGCATGGAGACGCTGCTTTTGCCGCTCAAGGTGTTGTGTATGAATGTCTTGGATTCCACTCGCTGCCCGCCTTCTCCACCGGAGGCACCATTCACCTCGTTGTTAACAACCAGATCGGTTTCACCACCGATCCTCGTTTCGCACGCTCAACAGCCTACTGCACGGATATTGCTAAGGCTATCGACGCTCCGGTTTTCCACGTCAATGCTGACGACGTCGAAGCCGTCAACTTTGTCTGCCAGTTGGCTGCTGATTGGCGAGCTGAGTTCCAGCACGATGTGGTTATTGACTTAATCTGCTACCGCAAGCACGGCCACAACGAGACAGACCAGCCTTCATTTACCCAGCCTCTCATGTATAAGCGCATTCAGGAGAAGGTCCCTCAAATCGACGTCTACGTCAACAAGTTGCTACAGGAAGGTACCTTCACGAAAGAAGACATTGAGGAACACAAGCAGTGGGTTTGGGGTATGCTTGAAGAGAGCTTTTCTAAGTCTAAGGACTACCAGCCTACGTCTAAGGAGTGGACTACATCGGCTTGGAACGGCTTCAAGTCGCCCAAGGAGCTCGCTACGGAAATCCTTCCCCATAACGATACCAGCGTTGACAAGGCGACATTGAACCATATCGGTGAAATTATTGGATCTGCCCCAGAGGGCTTCCAGATCCACCGCAACCTGAAGCGAATCCTGAACAACCGAACAAAGACCGTCACTGAGGGCACCAACATTGACTTCCCCACCGCTGAAGCTCTTGCGTTCGGCACTCTCGTTACGGAGGGCTACCATGTGAGAGTCTCCGGTCAAGATGTTGAGCGTGGTACTTTCTCACAGCGCCATGCTGTTTTCCACGACCAAGAGACCGAAGAGACGTACACTCCTCTGCAGCACATTAGCAAGGATCAAGGAAAGTTTGTCATCTCCAACTCGTCTCTTAGCGAATTCGGAGCCTTGGGTTTCGAGTATGGCTACTCATTGTCATCGCCCAATGCGCTTGTGATGTGGGAGGCCCAGTTTGGTGACTTTGCCAACAACGCTCAATGCATCATTGATCAGTTTATTGCGTCTGGAGAAGTCAAGTGGATGCAAAGGACCGGCTTGATCATGTCTCTGCCTCACGGATATGACGGCCAGGGCCCAGAGCACTCTTCTGGTCGTCTGGAGCGTTACCTGCAGCTGTGCAATGAAGATCCTCGCGTTTTCCCATCCGAGGATAAGCTTCCCCGCCAGCACCAGGATTGCAACATGCAGATCGTCTACATGACCACCCCTGCTAACCTGTTCCACGTTCTGCGTCGACAAATGCACCGCCAGTTCAGAAAACGTAAGTTGTCCGTGATGATTTGTTCATTTAAACTGTACTATTACTTGATGGATGATCAACTAACACTGTTATAAAGCCCTCATCATCTTCTTCTCCAAGTCATTGCTTCGTCACCCTCTTTCAAGATCAAACATTGAGGATTTCACTGGCCCCAACGCTGGGTTCCAGTGGATTATCCCCGATCCTGAGCACCAGACTGGGGCTATCAAGGCTCCTGAAGAGATTGACCGAGTCATTCTTTGCACAGGTCAGGTTTGGGCCAGTCTGCACAAGCACCGCGCTGATAACAAGATTGACAACGTCGCCTTGACCCGTATCGAGCAGCTGAATCCCTTCCCTTGGCAGCAGCTGAAGGAGAACCTAGACATGTATCCTAATGCCAAGACTATTGTTTGGGCACAGGAAGAGCCTCTCAATGCCGGAGCCTGGAGCTTCACACAGCCGCGAATTGAGACTCTGCTGAACCAGACCCAATACCACGACCGCAAGCACGTTATGTATGCTGGCCGTAACCCCTCTGCCTCTGTGGCAACTGGTTTGAAGAACACACACAAGCAGGAAGAGCAGGAGCTCTTGGAGATGGCATTCACTGTCACCCAGGACAAGCTTAAGGGCGAGTAAACGAAGGCTGTAGGAAGAAATAGACTGGGCGCTTTGGGAAGGGTTATGATACGAGTACGGCTGTTTGGCCGCGCTGCATAAATCCGACTTGGGGTTCGTCAAATTGTGTGGCTAGATCCGCGTCATACTAGAACTGGGCGCTCTCTTTCCCCGCAGCATGCTGAAAGGCTTCGATAGAATGAAGCGATATGCTTATTAGTGTAATAATACGCTTGTTGAATATATGTTACGTCGCATATCCCCCTACATGTTCATATGCTTTTAATCATGTATTTCTTCTCTTTATTATTTGCATTAAGCCCTAAGAGCCTGTGCCCACTCATGCAATTTATCAATAACAACAGGCGCAAAAGCCGTTAATGTATCCTCAATTACTCTTTCAAAGTAAAGAATCGCTTCTTCTTCTCCCATCTCAAGATGAAACCTCTCTCTAACTTTCAGCACAGCTTTGTCTGGTTCTAGCCTAATATCCGGAATGTTGGCGTGAATCATGAGACTAAACAAGTTGAGAATCAGGTTTGACGATTTTCGTAACGCAGTATAGGCTAAAAAGCAATATTGCTTGAACTGTCGGTAATGTTCTGACTGTACTCCGCCCATGCAGTCTACCATCTCCTTGGAGAGTTTCATGACAGGGGCGAATGGTTTAGGATCCCGACCAAGGATGTAACCAAAATCAGCATGGAAGAAATGGCCGTCTGGTGCTAGCAAAAGGTTGTCAAGATGCCGGTCGCCAACTCCAAGAATATAGGTGATTACACAGTATCCTGCACAGGATCTAACATATGTATCAAGCGTGTCTTGACGCACGCCAAGGGGTTGTCGGTCGTCTGGATTGTGATGTTTGAGATAAGCCAAGGCTGGGTTATTCTTGAATTTGCTGACAATACTGGACAGGCTTTGCGACTGGACAAATTGAGAGGCACCCGCTGTAGTACTTGTTGCAAGGATTTTATAGGGTGATAGTTTGAGATCAAGGTTTTCCTTCTGAAGTAGCTGGTCCATCAGGGTAATAATTTGAATGACTAGTTGATCTTGTCTTAAGTCATCACCGAGCTTGAAGATTATAGGATACTGACTTCCTGTTGTAGTTCTGAACGTGCATTTTATTGGATTCAGCGAGGATTTGAAGACTGTGACTTGATCTGGTATAATACCGGTGATTTTGATGGAAGGATCAAGTGGCATTGCCAGTGGTGGATCAATGCTGATGAGTTCATTCTTTGGATCTCCAAAAAACGTTTTGACTCGGTCTGTTTTTTTGGCGATTGATTCGCTTGATAGCTTGATGTCATTTGCAATCCTTGACAAGATGGCAAGGAGCTCAGCCTGCCTCAGGAGGGTCTTCCGAAACTCGTTGCCTTCTGGCTGCTTGATTAGCTCTGTCATGAATTCATATGCCACTTTTCGATATATTTCTCGATTGCGAACATCTTGCTCAGGGCTATAGTCGTCGCACTCAACCATGAGATACCAATGGAAATAGTTTCCTAGCATGAAATTCGCCGCAGCGCGTTGAATCAGGAATTGTGCCAGCGGTGAATCTTGAATGTTTTCTTCGTTCGAGTCAACGGACATGTGCTCATATTTAAGTGCTTGTACAAGCTGAAGCAAGTACAGCAGTAGCTCATGATCATCAGCCTTTCGCAATCGATTGACGGCATATGATCGAACAGTGGGGTTATCGAAAGATGGCCCTAGCATGCCAAGTGCATCATCCACATCGATTTCGGTCCAGCGACTCAAAACTTGAATTGCTTGCTTCAATTCGCTCTGATCATTCCAATTGACTGACTTGACAAACTTCGCCAAACCTCGCTTATCCTTGGTTAGATGATATCTAAATTTCCAGACAAGGTCTGCCTCTTCTGGCGTTAAAATATGTGTTGGCGGATAGGACATGATGACATTCAGTTCATCTCGGACTTTTGCGTTTGGTTTTAAATCTCTATCGAGGATGCCATGTCGGTGAGAACTTCGGAAAAGGCGGCGGTGTTTCGCTTCAGCCGGGTTATCCCTTTGACCTACTTCAGGGTCATAGATCATTACAAGGCGTGACCCAATATCGGCTGAGCTCTCGCCAATGGCGTTGATTCCAGGACCAAAATGAACTTCGGGTTGCCTTTGAGCTGCCATTTGCGAAGCAGATAAAGGCTGTAGAGCCGATATTGGGGGAGGATCATACTCGTGATCTGCAAAGACAACTGGAAAATCAAATCGCGGCAGCTCCACGTTCAGAACGCACGTATAAGGATCAGGCGTGTCGCCATGGTGGTTTGGAATATCGGTCGTCTTTTCGAGGTCATTTTTATTCGCAGTGCGATCCTGCTGGCGTAATTTCGTTGATAGCTTGGCGGCATGCAGCCCCTTCTTCTCAAACCCTCTAAACACCATCTGGTCAAGCCAATCTACTCGCGGAATCTCGCCCATTTCGTGCTTCTTAAACAGACTCTCCATTCTCTCTAGCTCTTCCGCATAGCTAGCCAGCTGTGGCACTCCTTTGCCATTGCTTCCGACGATGGCGGGCGTGGTCGTATCGTCGGTCCCATCTGCGTGCTTATGTCTATGAATGTAACACTTCTGGCGACCCCTTATGATTTGGTTATCGTCGCCAAACAAGGAAAGAGTAGTGCCTCCGAAAGGAGTAGCATGAGAGACATCATTTATGCCTTGATCTGGCGAAAGATCCCATATAGTGATGGCCAGACGGGAGTTAACCGGGATGGACTTGTATGAAATAGGTAACCGCAACCACTCGTTCCATCTGAGGGATTAGATTGTGCGGTTAGTTTTATACATGTTATCTTCTACAGTTGTTGACGATACACATGCCTTCGCTCCAGACGAGGAGATTTGTATGATGTCTGGATCGGCACCGTCAAGGCCTTGGATCCAGCCCAGACCTGCACTGTAACGTAGAGTTCGGGGGAAGGGCTGTGTCTCCAGACATTAGAAATCTATATTCCCTATCGCTGCGCATCATCGCACGGCGCACCTAGTATTTGAGCCAATGTGGCGGACGTTCGGTTTGTCGAGGAGTGTCGAATACCTGGCAGGACGCTCGTCTCCATCTATGCCAATGCTGAGGGGGGCGGTTAGCTAGGTCACCAACGTCCAAGCTCAGGAGGAAGTATCTGACATTCGAATGCTAACTGGGGACTCGATATCCCTAGAGGCTGCGAACGAAAACGGATCTATCCGGCCATATTCAGTCATCGTGCCTCACATATCTTGTCCGGCCTGCAGAGTGACATGGATGATGTCAAGGTGCCCTGATAATTCGTAGCTCATAGCCGCGCAGAAGATATATATAGCTCACGCGGTGGGGCAAATCCACTTGACCGATCTAGCGATCCAAGCAAAGTGGGAAGCTTAAAACGTACAAGGCGGGAAAAAGGTATCGATGCATCAACTTGACAAATTGTTTAAGAAAAGCCCAATGAATATTATTGACTGTACTTATACTGATTTGAGTTAAAGGTAGATGTATGTAAAAATATCTTTCAAATATGCCACGATACACAATATAAAATACAAATCTCATGCAGATGGTGTATTTGCAGTACCTACTAAAGTATCTGCCTTATATTCCTTGCAGCCGAGCTTACTAAAGAGTTAGCGCGCCTCCCTTGCAAGCGTGTCTTGCATACATAGGTACAAAGTGCGACGCAATTGATGAATGCTCTGCCACGCTTAAGAAATGAATTCACGTTCTAATCCTGATGTTGCTTGTTTGGGCTGCCCTAAGCCTTAGCATTCGCAACTCTACTTCCACACCAGTCGACATTCCCATTGCCCTTCACTCCCTCTAGGGCGCGTCTCAATGGCGTCAAACATTTTCAAGCTTCCAGACGAGCCAAGCCTGGCTCCTCTACTCGGTCAATTTCCCGGCAGAGATCACCAAATACGTTCGCTTGCCGCTTTGCTTCATGTACGGCGCATCCCGCTTCTCGTAGCAAAGCAATCTGCCGCTAATAATATATACAAACCAGACAGACGCCGCGCCTTGTCGAAACCTTGTCATACATGGCTCCGAAGCGACGGGGAAATCCAGCGTTACGACCCAGCTGCTTGCACGATTAGCACAGGGTGATGGAACAGATGATGGAGCCGCAGGTAGTCGTGCTACCGCGCTCGTTTACGCAACTGTTAACGTTGCTCGGTGCATTTCTGCGCGTCACTTCTTCGAGAGTATCGTCGTTGCAGTATCCAGTGCACTTAGCGCATGGGATGGCACCGAAGATAGCGAGAATTCGCCGCAACGATGCGAGACGTTAGCCCAGCTTGCTGCCTCGCTCAGCTCGATATTCAACCAGCCTCGGATAAAAGATGGTTTAAGGCATTTTGTATTGGTATTAGATGGTATGGACAAGCAAAGGGACGCACCGCCAACCTTGACGCCGGCGTTAGGGAGGTTATGTGAAACTGTAAGTCGGGAATATTCTGAATTATGAGAACGACGCGGCATAGGAGCAACCACTAATAGGAAACCGGTAGATTTCATGCCTTACATGCATTTTCATTGTTACGACTCCGCCAGCTGGATTTCTTCGAGCTTGTCCAACTTCGTATCTCTACTTCCCTCCATACAATAAATCCGAATTAATCAACATCTTGTCAAAAGAACCTCCATCTCATACCCGTAAAACGACAAGCGCAGCCGAGGATGTACAAGAATCAACTTTAGATCCAAACGAAGCCAATCTATGGACAAGATTCTGTGCTGCAGTCTATGACTCCCTTGCTCAGTCCGCTGGCCGGTCGTTGCCTTCCTTCAAAAACAGTTGCTATACTCTTTGGCCGCGGTTTATAGCGCCCATTGTTGCGGGAACAAACACGTCTCACCAATTCTCAAAGCTTCTCATCGCCGCTAGACCCTCCTTTCAGGATGAGGCGTTCCTAAATCCCAAGATAGTCTCGCCCCGAGTCTCAACAACTAGAATAAGCATCGATCACGGCAAGCAGCCTTCAATTCGACACTTGGAATCATCACTGGCATCAACTACTTTAGTTTCACAACCTCTCGCAGGTCTGACTGGCTTGCTACCGACTACCGCTAGAGTGCTTTTGCTCTCGGCGTACATTGCGTCTCATAACACTATCCGTCACGATTTGACCCTATTCTCTACCCATTATAGCGGTCGCAAGCGCCGGCGTGCTGGTCCCAACTCTTTTCGGGCCAATCATCGAAATAAACAGCGTAAAATATCGCGCAAATTACTCGGAGCCCATGCATTTCTCTTGGAACGTCTATTGGCGATATTTGATGCCGTAAGAACAGAATGGGTTCCATCGGCCGTCTTGTCAGGCGTAGATGGCGATATCGGTATGGGCTTAGCCACTCTAGCGAGTCTGAGATTACTTATACGAGTTGGAGCCGGAGATATTATGGACAGATCTGGTAAGTGGAGGATAAATATTGGATGGGAGATTGTACGCGGCATAGGGAGAGGCATCGGAGTAAATATCGAAGAATGGCTTGTAGAATGAGGAGAGGGGGAAATATATCTAGCACATGTGCGCGCAGGCCTGCGCTATTCCAACATCAATATGTAAAGCCGGTGCTTGAGTCATATGCCATTCAGAGAAGGTGTGTAATTTACCTACCACCCAACGCTGAATTCTGCCTACTTAGAAACGGCCTTGCTCTACTCCTCCAAAGCCAGCCGCAGTTCGTCCACGATTCGAGAGAGATAAAACTCCTTCGCAGCAGGCGGCAACGGCCGCAAAGTCTTCGCAATCCGAGCAACAGCTTGTCTCCCCTTCTCATATGCCTCGAGATCTTTGTTTCCATAGACATCTCGTCCAGAGGCGTAATGCTCTTGCTGCTCTAGGTCACGGAAGAAGACATTCACTGCAGTGCTCATGTCGGACATTGGAGCAGCTGTATGAAGCCATAGAGCAGGTAGCAATAAGACGTCGCCTGGGTGGATTACTGCTTCTTGAGGATGTGTCCCGTGAAGCGAGGCCGCTGAAGCCTCCAGCCCCTGAAAAACGTCTATACTGGAGCTAGAAGCACCAGGTGCGAAAGACAAGTATTTTACGTCGCTGGGGGGGAATAAGATCATTTTCCTAACCCCCGTTACCTGCGCATAAACGTTTGCCATGACCTGTGATGAGAGTGCGATATCTTGTTAGCCTATTTACCAACAAGGGATAACGAGCAAGCTGTCATAGTAAGGAGTTATGAACTGACATCATAGTGTAGCCACATATTTACTCGTCCAGACAATCTCAACACAGAACTGAAAAGACGGTCCTTGATATAAGCCATTTCTGGTGGTAGAGTAAAGTCTTCTGCCAAACGTGGGAAATCTTCTTCCAGATTGGCTGGCATTTCAGATGGCTTATTACGGGATAAAGCTCGTAGATAAACTCTAGCCCCAGATTGTAGCTTATTCATGATGCTCCCGAATGAGTCTGTTACATACGCAAAATTTTTGCTATTGAAATCCATCATTCCTTTGTCTTCACGGGATTCATGTATAACAAACTACTGTAAATCAGTCGGCTGTTCATTGCTGGTCCTAAAGATTTCCAAATTCATGTCGACATACCTTCTCATTTGCACCGATTTGGCTCACCAAGAACTCGGGAGACCATTTGCTTTGGCAGTGTCCTATGTTGCAGCTCTTGAAAATGACGGGTTTTCCGTCACGCAGGATCTTTTGGAATTGCTCAGCCGATTCAAGCTGTATTCGAGGCACAGGTGTAATTTGTATTCCATGCTCTCCTCGATGCAAACTTCTGACATCCTCCGAAGGCGTAGTAGCAGAAGTAGTTGAAAATTTTCGACTCCCAAGAAGACCAGGCGCGGATTTAGACGAGGCACTAGGGCGTGATGTGCGATAAAGGGAGTCCAGAATATGATCGGGCATATGAACTTTATAAATGCCCGTTTCCCAAAAGGTTCCCATGGAGAAGCAAGTCGCTCCCCCACCCATCACCAAAAGGGAATCATCACAGGGTATAATCGACGATCCAATCATAAATGGCATGTGTTTGTCATCGTTCGAAGTTGAAAAGCTTGTAACGTCAAAGCCACCAACAGAAGGCCTGATAGCTGTGATAGTCTGGCCGTGTAGGGAAGGTTCTGCCCCCATTCCACCGCAAATTATTACGGAGGCCCCTAAATCAACGACTTGAGCACCAAATGATGATACGAGTCGTCCATCGGAGTCGTTGCATGAGAGAGCAGAGAATGAAATGGTCGGCTAGCGCAATAACCAAATCGTTAGCACGAACAATTAAGCATGTAGGGCTTTTTAGAGCTGCTGAGCCCGTAAGTCCAGAGAGGAGCGAAACATACTTGGGCATCAAAGGCATTTATTTGCCATGTGTACTGCTTAGTATTGATACACCCATTTTGAGACATACCTCCAGCCAGCATTCCACGAAAAGTCCCCGGCTGGTCTGAAGGAGAGATTCCATTGAAAGCAACTGATCCAAAGCAGGGGTCGGGAGCGGATCCTACGACCTTGCAGGTTTGCCAACAAGCTTTGTCAGGGCTAAATAGGAAGATTTCGTCTGACAGTTTCGATGAACTTTTCTTCCCTCCGAAAATCAGGAGGAGTGACGAGTTTCCCAGCCGAACCGCAGAATGCCTAAATAAAGGGGTTGGTAGTCGTGGCATTTGCCGCCAGCGTGGGCTAGTACCTCCTTCAAAGAGCCAACAGTCGGATAAAGCACAAGCAGGGGATGCACGACCACCAACTAACATGATGCCGTAATCTCCTAAGTCTGTCAAAGTGAAGCACATCCGAGCAGGCGGCCCGGAAGATGGCAGCTGGGGGGGCTGCTGTTCGCCATCGAGAGAAAAGATATCGTAGGTGGGTTCTCTGCTATTGAGACTCATCCCCAGCAAATTCAGAGCGAATCGTTGTCCGAATGCATTGCTCGATATCATAATATTTCCAAATCGTCGTCTGGTCGTTTTCGGGGAAGATCTACCGATCATTTCAACACGTAGTCCTGCGGGCTTCTTCTGACCCATGCTCCATATTGAGGACGGTCCCTTTAAGGAAGAACGCTGGTTGGGACTAGTAGAGGCATGGAGTACAAAGTAATGCCGTGCGAAGAGTATGAACTCCTCCCATTCGTCGAAGGGTTCGACATTGTCAAGGGCAATTCGCTCTGAGTCAGTAACGAACTGTTCACTTGACCATGTCTGCCATAGGTCCTTGATTTCCACAAAAGACCAGCCGCGTTCTTGAAATCGGCCAATTTGGCTCTCGACTGTAGGATATACTTCAATAGAGCGCAAAGGAGTGCTCAGCTTCTCAAAATGACTGAGCATCTGCTGGGCAAATGGATGGCTTTTTCCAAAAGGCAATATCTGCTCCAAAAGACAGAAATCGTTTTCTATATATAAATTAGCATCAGGCACTCTCAATGGCAAAGTGAAACATCTGAAAGGGTAGGAGAATCATTGCGGAATGAATTTGGCGCAGGCTATGGTAAAATCAGAATGCGCAGACAAACCTCGCCCAACAGTGCTTCCCCAATGAATCAGAGAATCGGCAGACTGAGTGTCCATATAAGTAATTGAAACTTCGGCCACGAAAAGAATAGCACACTCGGGTAGATCAATAACCGTCTTCAAGACATCGCGTAGTTGGTCGAGTTGACGAAGATCACACCCAAGCTGGCAATACCTGTTACTGCGCAGCAGCAGCCCATCTTTACCTTCACCTACGGTAAAGTCATTTCCAAGAAGATCTCGGAGTTCTGGAGTTTGCAAAACTATGGCCCGTTTCTTCCGGATGAGATCAGGATAATCGATGTCGATAAAGAGGACATCGTTGCCTAGATCTTTATAACGAGCATGGCATTGCCAGGGCAAGACATCACTTGGGCTTGTAAGACTTTGCTATTACAACGAGGATTTATACAATACGCAGTCCCTTACCTCCCACAACCAAGATTGATGACGACCTTTTTCCCTGTCGTCGCTTTGGACAGAAATTTTTGCACTATGACATCAATCGCCCGGAGACGCAGCCAATATCCTCTATTGATGAGAGGGGCCCTCCTTTGGAACTTTGGAACAAAGTAACGGAAGAAAGAAGGCTCATTTCCATAGTACAGACGCTCAACACTGCGTTTGGAGGCAATGCTGCTGTTATTTGTCTGCTATGTCATTAGTACTAACTCTACGAAGACACCGTGGAAATCGCAATTAAGTAGGGCTATTGCAGGGCACGATATCTAGTCAGATCCTAGCATAAGTACACATACCCCCATAACCATATCGTCCAGGGCCGGCGACCCTAGACATCCTTCTGTCTTCGCCATGATATTTCAAGCACAGAGATTGAGAAAAAACCGAAGAGCGCCCCATAAATTAGCATGAGATAAGTTTGTACATGCTTAGACTTAGTATATGGTTGGTAGGTAGAAAATCTTACATAAACATTTTTTTTTTCCCTTCTCCAAAGAAAGGCTAAAAAAACTAATTGCGGACATACATCTGACATGCACAGCTGCATTTGCCAATGATATACTTACTCCATATACTAGTACCATATGCTCCATATTCTGTATTTGAACTCATAAACAATGTATAACATTATACATTATTTTATCAGCTAATTAGTTCATGACCAGCTTATAGAATTGTGCGATTTCTGCAAGGGCGGTTTGCTGACTTGCTGATGCGTTAATCAAGTTAAACAGTGACTGCGAGTCAATTAGGTGTTTGGCAATAGTCGAGTCCAATTGACAATATGTCCGCACACGCATGTTGCGCGCATTCATTTTCATCTCGTTCAGCAAACGGTTGATCTCAGCAGCGTTACCTTGTCGACGGCCATGGAAGCTAAACTCGTTGATATGAAGACTGACGAGATCAAGCTGTGTCTCTAAATCGTATCTGAACCCTACTACTCTAGGATAGCCCCTTTGGCGCCACGCATCTGAGATTTTCTTCAGGTTGTCAGGAGAGAGATGGCCTTTCTCAAGCTCGTTGCTAATATATTCATTTAAAGCCGTTGTAAGATGGAATTCCAGTTCGCAATATAAAAGACTCTGCTCTCGAGGGTCAAGTGAAACAGCCCCATGTAGCTCCATTGATCCTTTTGCAACAGGCTGCATTCGTTGGCTTTGGTGAACCTCAGTCTCCTCCTATCAGTCCCTTCTCTAACTTATGCGATAAAACTTTTAACTCACTATATCTTTGGCAATTTTTCTGATGCCATCTAAAATACTCATCTTCTTTTGTGGCGTTTGCTTGTTGCTATTACAACTAGAGCGCTCTGTGATTTCAAGCCAGCCATTCTGGCCGATCATGGTTTTCTTACCCTTCCTTTCAGAAGAAAATTCATTAACTCGGAAATATAATGCAATGGGAGAAAATATAGAGTTTTCATTGGGCTGATATATTTGATCCATTGTGTTGATTATAATTATAGCTGTAAGAAGTAATACTGGCAAGTGCTATATGAAAATAAGAATCTTGTATATAAATAGTAATATTATAGTTATTTAAATAAAATAAATAAATAAATAAATAAATAAATAAATAAATAAATAAATAAATAAATAAATAAATAAATAAATAAATAAATAAATAAATAAATAAATAAATAAATAAATAAATAAATAAATAAATAAATAAATAAATAAATAAATAAATAAATAAATAAATAAATAAATAAATAAATAAATAAATAAATAAATAAATAAATAAATAAATAAATAAATAAATAAATAAATAAATAAATAAATAAATAAATAAATAAATAATTAATTTATAATAAATAATTTATAATAAATAATTTATAATAAATAATTTATTTAATATATTAAAATAATAATATATTAAAAAAGTTTAAAAAAGATTTTTTATTTAATAAAGCTATTATAAATATTTTATTAAATATTATAGTTTTATTTTTTAATATTATAATATTTAAACCTTTTTTTAAATATTTAATTAAATATTTTATAAAAGCTTTAAATATTGTTTTAAATACTTTATTATTATAATAAATTATTATAATATTAACTATAAAGTAAAATATATTTTTATTATTAATTTAATTAATAATAATAATAAAACTTTATTTTTTTAAGTTTTATAAAAAGCTTTAAAAATTTAAAAATAAATAAATAATAATAAAATATTTATAATTATAAATATATTTTTTATAAATTTTATTATAATAGCTTTTTAAAAAAAAGTATTTTATTATTTAAATTATAAATATAAATAGCTTTATATTTTTTTAAGTTTTTAAATATTAAAATAATATTAATTTAAATTTTTTAAGCTTTTTTTAAATATATTATAACTATTATTATTATTTAATATATTAATTATATTAAATTTAAGTTTTTAACTTTTTTATTAAAACTAGCTTTTTTTTAAAACTTTATTATTATTTTTAATATTATTTTTAGTTTTTTTATTTTTAAAACTTTTTTTTTTAAATATTATTATTATTATTTATATAAATTATATTTATAATAGCTTTAAATTAAACTTTTAATAAATTATTAAATATTAAATAAAATATATAAATTAATTAAGCTTTTATAAATATATTTAATTTTTTAAACTTTATAGCTTTAGTTTTATTACTTTTAGTTTTATTATTATTACTTTAAGCTTTAAATAAACTTTTTTACTTTAATTATTTATGTTTTATTATTATTAATAAAAGTAAATTTTTATAATATATATTAACTTTAAATTATTTTTATTAATATATTTATATTAAAAACTAATCCTATAGCTATTATAAATAAATATTTATTATAATATTAATATAATTAAAAAAAAAACCTTTTATAATTATATATAAGCTAGTTAAGGTTTTTTTTAAGCCTAGATTAAGTTTATTTTAAAAAAAAAAACTTTAAAAAAACTTTAGTTATTTTATAAACCTATTTAAATATAGTTTAAATTTATAATATATTTTATTTTATTAAATAAATTAAATTTTATTATTAAAAAAAAAAGTATAAGTATATATATATATATATATAAAATTTAGTTTTTAATTATTTTTTTATAATATATTTAAATAAAAAAGTATTTTAAATTTAATATATTTTTTATTTAATTTATTATATATTTAAAATAAATTTATAATAATTACTTTATATTATATTTAAAAATAAATATATAATTTTATAGTTTTTATTTATTAATTTTATTATTTAATATATTTAATATTTTTTTTATTTTTATTAATTTAAGCTAGTATTAACCAGGCTTTATTTTAAATTAATTATAATTATTACTTAAGTAAAACTTATTATAGTAAATTATATTTATATTTTTATAATAAACTATATACTAGATAGTTAGTATAAGGTAGATTCCCAAGGGATAAACCTAGAATAAGTTCTTTAGGTTTATATTAGTAAATAAGTTAAAAAACCTATAAATAATAATAATATAATAATAATTATTAATAAAAATTAAAAGTATTTTTTAATTTATAAGTATAAAACTATATTAATAATTAATTATTTAAGTTATTTAAATAAATATAAAAAATAAATTTATATATTTAATTAATATTTTTAAATTATAATAAATTAATATTAATTTTTATTAATTTTAAATATAATTTATATTAACCTATTATTAATTAATATACTAGGCTTAAGTTAATTTAGTAATACTTATTTAATAAGCTTATAATTATAACTATAAAAGTTAAGTTATAATATAATACTCTCTTTCTATTAGTTTTATTTTTAAAACTTAGTTATTTAATATATAAATATTTATATTCTTTTTTAATAAATTATTTTCTTTTTTTATATTTTTTTTAATATTTATTATATTTTATTATATTTAAAAATTTAAAAATTTTAATTTTTAAAAATAAACAAAAGTTAATAAAAATATAATATTTATTATATTTATTTTTTTTATTAAAATAAAGCTTTATTACTTATATAAAAAAAAAGTATTTAATACTTTATTTTAATAAAAAATTTAAGTTATTATTTTAAATATATAAAGGATTATAGGTTTTATTATAAGGCTTTTTTTATTATTTAATAATTATTATAAATTTCCTATTGCTAGGATTAATTAAATAATAATATTAAAGCTATTAAAAAAAAGGTAATATATTTAATAGCTAAAATTATTTGTTTTTATAAATAGTATAAAAATTAAAAAAAAAAGCAATATAAGTTATTTTTTATAGTATTAATAATTTAAAAAAAATTAAAATATATTAAATATAAGAAAAGGGAGGTTATAAAGGCTATTTATTAAGCTGTTTTATTAGCGCTTAATTTTATTAGTTTATTTTAGTTTATTAATACTATTAATTAATTTATATTTAATTTAAATTTATTATTATTTTTATTTTTAAAAACTAATAATATTTTTATAAAATTACTTAAGTATTTTTCTTAAGTTTTTTTTTAAAAACCTATAAGTTTTTAAATAAATTATATTTTTTATATTTTATAAAATATTTTTATTTACCTATTTCTTTATTTATTTATATATAAGTTATTTTATTAATTTTATATTTTTTTTTATTTTTAATAATAATTTTATTTATAATTAATTTATTTATTTTTTTATTTACTAATATTTTTTTAAATAATAAAATATAAAAAACAGCTAGTTTTAACTTTATATTATTAAATAAGTTTAACTTATAATTAACTTCTTTAACTTTTTTTAAAATTTTAAATAATTTAAGTTTTTTAAAGTTTAATTTATTACTTAATTAATTTATTTTAATATTTAATAATTTTTTATTATATAAATACTATAGTAAATAAATTATATTTTTTTTAAAAGGTTAATTCTTTAATTTTTATATAATTACTTTATTATTTTATATAATTTTAAATAAACTTAAGTTATTTTTTAAATTTTTTTTATAATTAAATTATATCTTTAGCTAAAATTTAAGTATTTTTTATATTTAAGCTATTATAAAATAATTTATAAGCTTTTAGTATAAATTTATAATTAATATAAAATAAAGTAATTTTTATAAATTTTAAAATAAAATTATTATATTAATTTTATACTATAAAGAGTTTTTTTATTTAATTATTTTATATAAGGTTAATATAATATTATAAATATACTTTAATAACTTAATTTATTTTTTTTATTTAGTTATTTATTTATAAATAATATATAATATTTAATTTATAATAAATTTTAAGTTTAATTATTAATTTTTATTAAAAATTAAAAATAAAAGTATTTTTTTTATTTAATATAATTTCTGCTAGTAGTTTATATTTAATAAAAATATACTTTATATAAAAATATATTAAATTTTTTATAATATAGGATTTTTTATATAATAAAAAATAAGTTTATTTAAAAAGCTTATTTATTATTATAAAAATATTATTATAAATTATATTAATTAATAGTTTTTTTAATTTTAGTAAATTAATAATATAATTAAATATAATAATATAATATATAATTATAAATAGTTTATATACTTTAATATATTACTATAATTATACTATAATAAATATTTTAAATTATTTTTATTTATAATTCTTTTAATATTTAAATTTAAAAAATTTATTAATTATAATTATTTTTTTAAAAAATTATTTTAATTATTAATTTTTAATTTAATTTTTAATTTTATTACAAATAAAGTTATATTTTTTTTATAATAAATAAAATATTAATTTTAATTTATTTATAATTTTTTTAATTATTTTTATATAAAATTTATATTTTAAATTTAAGAATTTCTTTAAAGTATTTTTTTTTAATTTAAAGTATTAGGTTTTTTATTTTTTATACTTTTATAATAAATAATTTTATAATTAAAGTTTATTAAAAATTTAAAATAATAAATTTATTATATAAAAATTATTATATAATTATAAAATAAAATATATTTTAATAGTTTATATAAACTTTAATTTTATATTTATTTTTTAAATAATAATATTATTATTTTTTAAATACTTTAATAATTATTAAAAATTCTTTATTATAAATAAAATATTTTAATTTTAAATTATATAGTTTTTTTTAAAAAAAAGCTATTAGCTTAAGTTTTTTATTTTTATTTTATTATTTTAAAGTTTTTCTTAAAGTAAAATTAAAAGTATTTATTTTTATTTTAATAAGCTTATTTAAGTTATATATAATAAATATTAATTTATTTATAATAATATTCTTAAGCTTTTAAAATATTAATTTTATTTTATTAATTTAAAATAGTTTTTTATTTTTTAATTTTTTTTTATTTTTTTTTATTTTTTTTAAATTAAATAATATTAATTAATAATTTTATAATTTTATTATATTTTTAAATAAATTTTTAATAATAATTAATAAGTTTTAAAAAACTTTATAATTTTTTATAAGTTTTTAAAAGTTTTTAATTTTAAATAGCAATAATTTTATTTAAATTTATTTAAACTTTTTTTAATATAATAATATATTTAAAGAATTTAATTTATTATATATAAAATTAATATTTATTTAAGTTAATAAAAAGCTTAATATTTTATAGTTTTTATAATATTTTATAAATATATTTTTTATATTTTTTTAATATTTTTAAAAAAATTAAAATATTATTAATATAAGCTATTATAAAAATATTTAAGTATTTTTTAAAAATAAAGCTAATTGTTTTTAAAATAATATTAATATATTTATATATTTTTATAATATAATTAAGTATTTAAATAATTTATATTTTATTTTAAAAGCAATTATTTATTTATATTTTTTTTTTTATTTTTATAAGTTTATAAGCTTTTATAAAATCTAAGGCTATAAATTAATTTATATTTTATAATTTTTTTTTAATTTTAATAATTAATAATAAAAGTATTTTATTTTTAATAATTATTTTATTAAGCTATTAATAATTAAAAATTAAATAAAGCTTTTTATTTTTTTTTAATATAAAAATAATAAAATACTTTATTAAAAAGTTTAATACTTTAATATATTTTTTATTTAATTATATTTATAGCTATTTTTTAAGTATTTTAAATTTAATTTTATAAAGCTTTAGTAAAGTTTTATATTTAAAAATAATTTTATAATTTTATTTTAAATAAAATAATAATTTTTTTTAAAAAATTTATTAATATAATTTTTTATATTTTTAATATTATTATAATATTTTAATTAAAGGTTTATTTTTATTAATTTTAATTTATTTTTTAACTTTTGCTAATATTATATTAAATTTAATTAATTTTATATAATATTTAATAATAATTTTATTAATTTATATAATTTTTACTTTTTATTATTAATTATTATATTATAGTAATATTAATAATTTTTTAAAGTTAAATTTAATTTTTTTTTATATTTTTATTTTTTTAGCTTTATTTTTTTTATTTTATTTTTTTTGTATTATATAAAAGGTTTTAATTATAGGTTTATAAATATAGTTTTACTTTTTTTACTTTTTTTCTAATTTAATTATAATTTTAAAAAAATATTTTCTTTTTATATTTTTTTTTTAATTTTTTAATTAATTATAAAGTTATATTTTTTTAACTATAAGTATTTTAATAAAATATTATAGTTTTATAAATTTAATATATTAAATTTAATATCTTTAATTAATTAATAATTATTATAAAAAAATAATTAATTTTATAAATAATAATTATTTTTATATTTATATTTATAATATTAAAAATAATTAATAATATTTTTTTTAATAATATATAATATTTTAAGCTAGTTTATTATATTATTAATAATTAAGTTATAATTTAAACTATTATTTATATAAATTTTAATTAATTATTAGTTTAAATATTTATTAATTATTAGTTTTTTTTTAAATATTTTAATTAAATTAATAATAATTATATTTAAAAGGCTTTTTTATTATATTTTAAATTAATATTTTTTATATTATTAATATTTAATTTAATTATTTTATTTTTTAATTATTTAATAATATTTTTTAATTAAGGTTTTATTTTTTTATTTTTTATTTAAGTAATTATTAAAATTATAGCCTTTTTATAAAAGTTTTTAAATAATTTAATAAAATTACTATTTTTTATATAATATTTTCTATAGTATTATATATTATAGTTTAAAAAGTAATTTATTAAATAATTTTTTATTTTAAATTTTTTTAATTACTTACTTTATTAATCTTTTAGCTTATTAAATATATATATTTAATAATATATACTATTATATTTCTTTTAGTAATTTTTTTTATAATTTTTATTAAAAGTATTAAAAATATTATAAATTAAAATATAGTTATAGGTATTTTTTAAGTTTTATTTAATAGCTTTTATTTATTTTTATATTTATTTTAGGCTTATTTTTTAAAATAAATATTTTTTAAAATATTATTATTTTTTTTTTATTTTTCTTTTTTTTTTACTTATACTTTTAAAATATATATATAATTATATTTTTTATTTATTAATTTATAAAAATTATATTTTTATTTATTAATTTATAAAAATTATATTTTTTATTTATTAATTTATAAAAATTATATTTTTTATTTATTAATTTATAAAAATTATATTTTTTATAATTATAATTAAAGTTTTAAAAATAATAAAGGTTATATTAATATATAAAAAATAAAATTACTTTATTTAATTTTTATAATTTTTTATAATAATAATTTATATTTTATAAATAATATTATAAGTATTTATATATTTTTTTATTAAACTTTAAATAAGTTTTATTATATTATAATTCTTAAGAACTATATTAATTATATTATTAAAGTTTATAATTAAATAATTTATAAATATAATTTACTTTTTTATATATAATATATAAATTAATTTTAAAGTAATAATATTTTTTTATAAATAGCTTACTATAAACTATATATTTTAGTTTTAGTTTAAGGGTTTATACTTTAAAATATTTTTTAATTAATTTTTTTTTTAAAAAATTTATATATAACTTTTATATTTTATTATTATTATTTTTTATAGCTATATTAATATTTTTTTATAAATCTATAGTTTAAGTATTTTTTATATTTATAATTAAAGTTTTATAAATAATAATTATTATAATTATAATATTTTTTTTAAATTATTATTTATTTTTTATTATATTTATAAATAAAGTTAATAAATTTATAGTATTTATAAATTAATTTTATATTAAAGTTTAATTTTTTATTATTAAATAATTTATAAAAAATTAAAGTATTAATTTTAATTTTTTTTTAAAGTTTTACTTTACTTAACTTTTTTAAATAATAGCTTAATTTATTTTTATTATTTCTATATATAAAGTATATATTATTATAGCAGGTAGTTTAACTAAGGCTAGTATAAGGTATTTTAATAATAGTATTTATTTATATATATTTTTTTATAATATTAATTACTGCTTTATTTTTTTATTTAAGATTTTTTTTATTTTTTTTTATTTTTTTTTAAAATAATAATAAGCTTTTTTATAGTTTATTTTACTATAAAAATTATATTTTTTTTTAAATTTAATAGCTTTAATAATATTAAAGTTTATTTTATTTAATTAAGTTTTATTATTTTTAATAATATATTTTTTTTTAATTAATTTATAAATAAAGCTTAATTATAGTATTATTTTTTTTAGCTTTTTATTTTTGCTTTTATTTTTATTATTAATTATTAATTTTAATAGTTTTTTAAATAAAGTTAATAAAATTAATTTTTTATTAATTTATTTTATAAATTTTATTTTTTACTTTAGGTTTTAAATTATAGTAATAGATTTTTTTTTTAATTTTTAATTTAATTTACTTTAATAAATAATTAAAAAAATATTAAAGTATATTAATAATATAGCCTTTTTTATTTAAAGTCTTTAAGTTTTTTTTTAGCTTTTTAGGTTTTATTAATAATTTTAAAAAACTTTTTTAGTTTTTTTTTAAAATTACTATAATTAATAAAAATAGCTATAGTTTAAGTTTTTTATTTATTAAAGGTATTTTTTTAATAATTTTTTAAAATTACTTTAATTTAGTTTTTTACTGCTTTATTTATTTAAGTTTTTATATATTAAATATATTTAAATAATTTAATAAATATAGAAAAGTTTAAAAAATAATATTTAAAATATATTTATAAGTTATTAAAAAACTTATATAGCTTAGCTAGGTTTTTATTAAATTTATTAAAGTAAAGGGGCCTAAGGATTTTTTTAGGTTATTTTTTAATTATTTTAATAAATTATACTATAAATATAATTATAGTAAGTACTATAGCTAATAGTACTACTAGTAAATTATAAAATACAGTAAGCTATTATTATAAAATATTAATAATTTATATATTATTAGTTTTTTATATTTTTAATTAATAAATTAATTATTTAAAAATAATTAAATAGTTTATAAAGTTTTATAAATTTAATAAAAATATTTATTATTATATTTACTTTTTTATATTAAATTAATCTATAGCTTTAGTAAGGTTTTAAAAATTATTTATTTTAATATTTTTTATAGGTCTAGTAATTATTTAAACAAAAGTTATTAATATATAATAAACTATATATTAAATAATTAATATAAAGTAAATATTTAAAAAATAAACCTAAAATAAACTCTTTAAGTTTATATTAGTAAATAAATTAAAAAACCTATAGATAATAATATTATAATAATAATTACTAGTAAAAATTAAAAATACTTTTTAATTTATAAATATAAAATTATATTAATAATTAAGTATTTAAGTTATTTAAATAAATATAAAAAATAAATTTATATATTTAATTAATATTTTTAAATTATAATAAATTAATATTAATTTTTATTAATTTTAAGTATATATTAAAATAAATTAAATATAATTTATATTAACTTATTATTAATTAATACACCAGGCCTAAGTTAATCTAGTAATACTTACCTAGTAGGCCTATAGTTATAACTATAAAAGTTAGGTTATAATAATTTTTATATATTTTTTTTATTTTTTAATAATAATATTATTAATAAATTTTTATTTTTAATTAATATTATAATTAATTTATTTTAATTTTTTATTAATATAATACTTTTTTGCTTTTTATATTTTTACTTTATTTTTTTTATTTATTAATTAATAATTACTTTTATATTAAATTTATTTTATATTTTTTTTTATTTTTACTTTTATATTTACTTTTTTAATTTTCTTAATAATAAATTAATATTTATTTTAATTTTAGCTTAGGCTTAATATATATTTATATTAATTTTAATATAATAAAACTATTACTAATATATTTAATATTTAGTTTTTTTTAAAAAATAATAATAATAGCTTTAATAATATTTATAATAAATTAAATTAATATACTTTAAGTAAATATTTAATTTTAATTTAAATTTAAATAAATTTTTTAAATAAATAAAAAAAAATTTATATTAAATAATTTATTAATAATTATAACTTTTAATATATATTTAATAATAATTATTTATATATTTATTATATTAAAATAAAATAAATATATAAATATATTAAAGGTATAATAGGTATAAATCCTTGCTTTTATTAAATTTTAAAATTTTTTTAAAATAACTAATAATAGAATTATTTATATATTTTTAAAAAAGCTATTTTTTAAAAAAATAATAAAAAAATTAAAAAAGCTATTTTATTAATTACTTTTAAAAAATTAAATTAAATATTTAATAAAGTTTTTTTAGCTATTAAATATAAAATTATTTAAGTTATATTAGCTTATATTTAACCCTAGAATATTAATAATACTTTTATTTTTTTATATTTTATTATTACTTTATTAACTTAATTTAATATTTTTATTTTATTTAATTAAAATTTTATTTTTACTTTTTTAGCTATTATAATATTTAATTTTTTTATAATATACTTAAGTCTAAAGCTTTTTTAAAAAAATTTAATTAATATATTAATAATAACTTATAAATACCTTGCTTTTTTTTAAAAAAAAAAATAATTTATTTAATAAAAAGCTTATTAATATAATAATAACAAAAATAATTTTATATAAACTTAAATTAAACTTTTTATTTTTTTTTAAATTTAAATATAAACTATAATTATATTTTTTTAATTTTATTTTTAATTATATTATATTTTAGTTTATACTTTAGTTTATATAATAGTATAGCTTTATTATAATATTAATTTAGCTTTAATATTTATAATATTTTTTTAATTAAATTTTTTTATATTTATATATTAAATTAACTTTAAAAATATAAAAACTTTTTAATAATAAAAAATATTTATTAATTAAATTAATAATATTTTTAGTTATACTTTAAGTAATTATAATAATAGTATTAGTTATTTTTAATTTTATAATAAATTATTTAATTAATATTTATATAAATAATTAATATTTTATTTAATTTTACTAAAGCTTTTTTTTAGTTTTTAATTATTTATTTTTTTATATATATTTTTTTTTTATTTTTTTTATTTATTAATACTTTTATATTATTTATTTATTATTAATTTTTTTTATTTTAATATTAAATATTATTTATTTTTTATTTAATTTTTTTATTATAAAAATAAAATATTATTTATTTATTTTTTTTTTAATTTTTTATTTTATAAATTTAATTTATATATAGTTTTATATTAAAATAAATAAATATTTTTAATAAAAATTATTTATTTATATTTTAAATAAATCTATTATATAATTTTATATTATTTGATTTTATTTTAAAGTTATTTAAGGCTTTTATATTTTTAAATTAATTAAAAAGGTTTTAAATAAAATTCTTTTATTTAGTTTATTTAATAAATATAAATTCTTTTTTTTTTATTTTTTTATATTTTTAACTATAATAAAGTTATTATTTTTTATAATAAAAATTTATTTTAAACTTAAGTAAAAGTTTATTAAAATTTAAAATAATAAAAAATTATATATAATATATTTTATTAAATTTATATAAAAAATACTATTAAAATATTTATAATTTTATATTTTATATAAAGTTAATTTAATTATTTATTAAATTAATTTGTTTGTATATTTTATATAAAATATTAAACTTTATTTTTAATTTAAAATTATTTTATAAAATAATAGTTTTTATTTATATTTTTTTATTATTTTTATTATATATATATATAATTATAGCTTAAGTAATATTTATATTTTTTTATAATTAATTAAAAAATATAATAATTATTTTTTTTAAAAAAAAGTATATTTATTATAAATATTTATATTTTTTAAATTATATTAATATTATATATATTTAAAAGTTTATTTAAATTAAATTTAGTTATAATAAAGTTGTATTTATTTACTATAAGTTAATAAACTATTAAATAATTAAATTAATTAAATTATACAAAAGAAATTATTATATATAAAATTACTTATACTTTTTAATTAATATATTTTATTTTTTTATTAATTTATAAATAATATATTATAAAAAAAAGTTATTTACTTTTAACTAATTTATATAATATTAATTAAAAGTATTTTATATAATTTAATTTATAATTATTTATAATTACTATAAAGAAATTATAAAATTATTATTAAATATTTTTAAATTATTAAATATAAGCTTTAGCTTTTATTAATATTATTACTTTTAATTAAATATATTTAAATAATTTATTTATAATAATTTATTTATAATAATTATTAAATAATATAAGTTATTTTTTATTTTAGCTAGTAGTTTTATTATAAAATTTATAAAAATTTATTTTTAAAATTAATTAAAAATTAATAATAATTATAATAAACTTTATTTATAATATTAAAATAAATAATTATTATAATAATAGTAATTTTAAATAAATTTTATTATTAATTATAATATATTATTTTAATAATAAAATTTTTATAGTAAATAAAATATAATATTTTTTTTAAATAATTTATTAAATTAAAGTTATATATTTATTATATTATTATAATAATTAAAGGTTTTTAATTAAAAGACTATAGTTAATTTTTATATATTAATATATTTTATATATTTTAACTATAGTTTATAATTTATTTATAAATAATTACTTTAATAAAGAATTTTTATAGTTTTTTTTAAATAGTTTTTAATTAATATTAATATATTTTATTTTTAGTTATAGCTTGATTTTATAATAACTATAAATATATATTTATAAAAAAAGTATTATATTAAAATAATTTATAAATTATTTTTTTTAAAATTATTTTAAAATCTTTTATATTTTTAAACTATTAATAATAATAAAATATAATATTTATTTAATATATAATATTTTTTTTATTTTAATATTATTTAAATAAAATATTTAATTATTTTATTTAAAAATTAAATTAATATTTAAAATAATAATTAAAATATAAAAATATTTTTATTTATTATATTTATTATTTTAAAAAATATTTAAATTATAAAAAATATTTTAATTTAAATAAAATATAATATATAATATTATTAAATATTATTAATTATTTATATTTATTATATTTTTAATATAATAATTAATAAATATTTTTTTTATATTTTTATTTATATTAAATAAAATTTTATTAATTAATATTTTAATAATATTTATATTTAATTTTTAAATTATTTATTTATTATTTATATTATAATAATTTTATTTATTATTAATTTAAATATTAATAAAAGTTTAATTGTTAAAAAATATTAAAATAAAATATAAAAAATTATTTATTTTTAAAATATTTTTATATAAAAAATATATAATATATATTATTTTCTTTTGCTTTTATATTAAATTTAATTTAAAAATAATTTATATTTAAATTAAATTTATTTTTTACTTTAAAGCTATTAACTAGCTTTAGGCCTATAGTTTTAATATTAATTAACTTATATATAGTTTTTAATAAATAATTTATAATTATATAATTTATATAGCTATAGTAAAAGTATTTACTTTTTTTTATTTAATATTAAAAATACTTTTATATATTTATAATATTTATTATATTTTTTTAATAAAATAAATATAATAATAATTTATATATAAATATATAAAACTTAAGTAAATTAAAAAAAGTTTTTATTAATTAATATTAAAAAATAAAATGTTAATTAATAAGTATTTTTTTATTTATTTTAATATTTATATAATTTTAAACTTTAATATTTTATTTAATATAATTATTTTTTTAATTATTTTTTTTTTAATTATAATATTTTTATTTATATTTATTAAATTTAATAATAACTTAAGGTATTTATATTTTTAATAAAATAATATTTTAATAAGTTTATTAATTAATATTTTTTATATAATTAAATAAATTATTTTAAATATTTTTTATTAATACTTTTATTAAAATTATATATTTTATATATTAATATAATATAAATAAATATTAAAATATTTACTTTAATTAAATATAAAATAAATAATTTATTAATTATTATAATTAATATTTTAAATAACCTTTAGCTTAAATTTTATTTTATTAAATAGCTTTTATAAGTTTATAATTTTTTAAATAATTTTAAAAAATATAATAAACTTTATTTTAATTATAAAAATATTTATAATATTTTATTAAATAATATTTTAAATAATTAAATTATTAAAAAAATTATTAAATATTTTTATAATTATTTTTTAATTTTAATATTATTTAATAAATTAATTAAATACTTTATTATATTTACTTTTTAAATTTATAATATATTTTATAAAAAAAGCTATTTTAAAAGTAATATTTAATTAAATTAAAATAATTATATATAATATTAATTTTATTTTTTAATAAATTTTTTTTTTAATTTATATATATATTTTTTATAAAATTAAATATAAAAATTAATATTAAAAAATATTAATTTTTTTTAATTAATTTAAAATATTATATTATTTTTTTAAATTTACCTTAAGCTTTAATATTTTAAATATTAAAATAAGTTTTTTTAATTATAATTAAAAAACATTCTAAAGCTTATATAAAGCTTTTTTAAATTTTATAAGTTTTTTAAATTATAAAAAACCTAATAATATAAAATATATTATTAATATAATAAAAATATATAATATATATAATATAAATATTATTATATATATTTTAAATTATAATATTTTTTTAAAAGTTTTTATATATTATAAATTATATTTTATAATATTTTAATTTTTTATTTAAATTAAATTTATAAATAAATATAATAATTAATAAAAATATATAATTATTTTATTATAAATATATAATTTTATAAATATATACTTTTTATACTTTTTTATTAATTAAAAAAAAAATTTATTTTTTATTTAATATAATTAATTTAAATAATTTTATATTTTATAAACTATTAATATATAAATATAAAAATTATAGAAATATAATTATAAATAAATAATAATTATTAAAGCTTTAAAAAAAAAATAATTATTAAAATATTATAAAATTTTAAATTATAGCTAATATAATTATAAATATAAGATAATTACTTTTATATATTTTTTATATTATTATTTTATTATATTTATAAAAGTAATTATTAAATTAATTAGTTATTAAATTAATATTTATATATATAATATTTATATTATAATAAAATAAAAATACTTTAATATTATATTTATATTTTTAATATTTAAATATAAATTAATTATAAAAAGTTTAATAATTATATATTTATTATAATATTAATTAAATATTTTAATAAATTTTTTTTTATATTATATTAAATAAATTAATAATAAATTAAATTAATTATTTAATTTTATTTAAATATTTTTATATTATTTATAAATATAAAAGTAATTTTTAAAAGTTTTAAGCTTTAATAATATTTATAATATTAATTATTTTAAATTTTTTTTATTTTAAACTATTAATTATATTTACTTTAGTTTAATATATAATATTATATAAAGTTTAATTAATAATAAAAAATTTAAATTTTTATTAAAAATATATATTAATTTTTTAATTAATATTTTATTAAAAAATATAAAATTATTATTATTAATTTTAATAATTTAATAAAAGCTACTTTTAATAATTAATTTTTTAATATATAATAATAATTTTATATATAATATTTTTTTTTAAATATTATACTAAAGTTTAAATAAAAATAAATAAAAATAAATAAAAATATACAAAAATAATAATAATTTAAATAATAATAATAATAAAAAAAATATTATTTTATAATTATAAATAAAACTTAATATTATAAATAAATAATTTATTAATATTTTAATTAATAAATCTTTTTTTATATTTATTAAAAAATTTTATTTATATAAAAATATATATTTTATATTAAAATAAAAGAAATTTTTTAATAAATATAAAAAAAAATTTATATAAAATTTAATAATTAATAAATAATTTTAAATTATATATATAATATTTATTTATTAATTAAAACTTAATAAATATATTATTTTATTTATTAATATTATAATTTCAATATTTATATAATTTTTAATATTAAAGTAAATAATAATAATATAAAAAGCTATTTTTTAAATAATATAGTTTATTTATATTAATTTATTAAAATAATATAAAATATAAAATATAATTAAAAATATAATTTTAAAAATATATATAAATAAAATTAAATTTTAATTAATTATAAATATTTAATATTTATTAATAAATATTTTAATAAATTATTAATTATAATATTATATAATATATAAGTTTATATTTATAATTAAAAAGCTATTTTTAACTTAATTAAATAATTATAATAATAATTATATTATTTTTATTTAATTTAAAAATTTTTATTATTATAAAATTTATAAAAAACTAGTTTTTAAAATTAATTTTATTAAATAAAAAATTTATTTATATTACTTACTTTAAAAGTTAATATTTATAAATTTATATTATTAAATTTTTAATTTTAAAACTATTATTATATTATAAAAAAAGTTAAAATATATTAAATAATTTATTTTAATATAACTTACTATTATAATAAATAATTAAACTTTTAATAAATTAATTAATTAAGTTATTAAATTATTAATTTAATAAAAATATAATAAAACTTATAAAAATATAATTAATTAATAAATAATTAAAATAAATTTATATTTATTAAAAAAACTTAAAAAAATATATAAAATAATAATATAATATTAATTAATTTTTTAATTAAATTATAAATATATTAAATAAATAAAATTTTTAAATTAAAAAAAATAATAAAAGTTTATTTAAATAATTAAAAAATATAATTTAATATTTAAAAAATAAAAAATTAATAAAAGCTTATTAAAAAAATAATTTATAAAAAAAATAAATTAATATTTTTAATTTATAAATTAAAATAATATTAAAAAGTTTATTTAATTTATAAATTAAAAAAAAAATATAAAAAAGTATTTAATTTATAAATTAAAAAGTAAATATAAGCTTAAATATACTTTTAAAAATAATTATTAACTTTTATAAAATTAATAAATAATTATTTTTAAAAAACCTTAGATTATAAAAATAATTATTAAAGCAGCTAGTTTTATTATTTAAATTAAAAAGTAAAATAAACTTTTTTTATTTAATAAAAAAGTATAAAAAGTTATATATTTATAAAGTTATATATTTATAATAAAATAATAGTATATATTTATTAATTACTATAAATATTTATTTTAAAAATAAAAATTTAAATTTAAATTTTAATTAATTTATAATTTTTTAAATACTTTTTTTAATTAAAGTATTTATTTTAATTTATATAGCTTTAATAATATAATTTTTTAATAATTAATTTATAAATTTAATTTAATTTTTTAATAGCTTTATTAAATTTTTAAAATAAATAATTAACTTTATATATAAAAATAAAAACTATTAAATATTTTTTTTATTAAATATTATATTAAATATAATAAATATTATTATTAAATTTTTAAAATTATTATATTATAGCTTTTATAAATTAAATAAAAAACTATATTTTATATTTTTAATATATTTATTAAATATTATATATATTTAATTTAAATTATTTTTTTTAATTTTTTTAATTATATATATATATATATTTATATATAAAAAAAAACTTAATAGTTTATATTTTTTATACTTTTATATATATTAAACTTTAGTATTTTTTAAAGTTTTTTTTTATTTATATATTTTATTTTTTTTATATTTGTAAATTCTTTTAAAAACTTATATATTTTATAAATATTATTAAATTATTACTTTTATATTAATAAAATTAAAGTTTTTTTAATATTTTTTTAAACTATAATTTTAAAAAACTTTATAATTAATTTATAATTAATTTAAATATATTTTATAAAGCTTAATTAATATATTTATATAGTTTTTTTTTAATATTTTATAAAATATATAAAATTTTAATATATTTATATAATATTATTATTAGTTTTATTTAAAAAGTTTTTAAATACTTTTATATTTAAATTTAAATATTTAATATTTTTATTAATTTTATTTTTTAAATTTAATATTATATTTATATTAAAATATTTTAATTTATTATTTTTAATTTTTGTAAAAAAATATATTAAATTATTTAAATAATTATATATTTAAGTTTTTTTTAGATTTTTTTAAAAAAAATATTTTTATTAAATATAATATTTTTAATTTTTAAACTTTTATTAAAATAAAAAAGTTAAATTTAATATATATTAATTATAATATAATTAATTAAATAATTTATTATTTTTTTTAAAATATATTTTAAATAACTTTTTATTTTTTTTATTTTTTTAATTTTATTATAATATATAAACTTTATAGCTATATATATATATAATACTTTAATTAAACTTTAGGTTTATTATATATTTTTTTAAATATAAAAATATAATTTTAAAATTATTATTTTAATTTATTTATTAATAAAATTATTTTATTAATTTATATAAAGTTTATATTAAATAAATAAATTATTATTTATATATTTTTAATATATTATTTTTAAAATATATATATATTTTTAAATATTTTAATTAATTATATTATTATTAATTAATTTATATACTTTATAATATTATATAATTTATGAATATAAAAGAAAACTATTTTTAAAATTATATTTTTAAAATATATATTTAAATAATTTTAAAAAATAATATTTTAATATTTTATAAAAAATAATTTAAAAAGCTTATATTAATAAATATATTTTATAATTTATTTTTTTATTTTTTTTATTTTTATATTATAAATATTATATATTAAAACTTTAAATATAAATAAATTTTAATATTTTAAATATAAATATTATAAATATTTAATATTATTTTTAAATATTTAATATTATTTTTAAATATTAAAAAGTTTTTTAATAGTTTTTTTTTAATATATTTATTATTTTTTTATAATTTTTAATATTAATATAAATAAAATAATAATAATTTAAATTTAAAAAAATTAAAATAATATTTTTTTTTAAATATTTTAAATATAAAAAATAATTAAATTTTAAATATTAAATATTTATTATTTATATTTTAATTTTTAAAAATATATTAATATAAAAGCTATTAATAATAGTTATATTATAAAATATAAAGTTTTTAATATAAGTTTTTTAATAATTTTTATTTAATATATATTAGCTTTAATTTAATTTTTATTATTAAAAATAAAAGTTTTAAAAATAAATATTTTAAAGGTATTAATTAAATATATAATATTATATATATTAAATATAATATTTTTATTAAGTTTATAAATTTAATAATTAAATATATTATAAATATTAAAAAAGCTTTATAATTTTAAAATATTAAAATTAATAAAAATAATTATAATAAAATTTAAAAAACTTAAATTTTTATTAAACTTTTAATTTTTTATTTTATTATTGTTTTTTATATTATTATTGTTTTTTTATATTATTTTTGTTTTTTTATATTATTATTATTTTTTTATATTTTATTAAAATTTTAATTTAATTTTTTTAATTTAAATTAAAATTTTAAATATTATTAATTATTTAAATAACTATAAACTTTATTATATTATTTATTTATTAAAAATATTTTAATATAATATATTTTTTATTTTATTTTAATTTATTTATTTAAGTAATTTTTAAAAATTATATATACTTTAATATATTATTTTACTTTAGTTTTTTATATATTTATAAAAAAATTAATTTTATATTTTTTTATAATTAATATATTAATAAAACTTTTATTAATTTTTTTAATAAATATATATTATTTAATATTAATTTAATTAAATATAAAATATTTAATAATATTTAAAAAAAACTTTTTTAATATTATTTTTTTTAATTATTAATAATTTATATAATATTATTTAAATATAAGCTATAGTTTAAAATATAAATTACTTTTTAAGCTTTATATTTAAATTTTTAATATTTTAAAAATTATTTTATATTTATTTTATATAATTTTTTAAATACTAAAGTTATTTAATATAATATTAGCTTTTAAAGTTATAAAAATTTATATATAATTATACTTATATTAAAATTTTTATTAAAAAAATTAATTTTTATATTTTTATAAATTTAATATTTATAATTTTAAAAATTTAATTTTATAATTAATTATTAGCTTTTATATATTATAATAATTTAAAATATTTAATTTATATTTTTTAATTATATTTATTATTATATAAAATATATTATTAAATTAAATTAAATAATTTATTATTTTTTATTATTTTATATAAATAAAAAGTATTTAAGTTAATATAATTTTAAATATACTTAAGTAAAATAATATTATTTTTAAGCTTATTAAATTTATTAGTTTTATAAAAATAAAAATATATTATTAATAAAAATATATTATAATTTAGAAATTATAAAATATATATATATATTATTAAATATATTATAAATTAATAAATTAATTAAAAATATTATTTATAAAACTATAAGTTATTAAAAATACATTATTATTATAAATATAAATTAATATAAAAAATTATAATTAAAATTATAAGTTTTATAAAATAATTTATTATATAAAACTATTTATTATATTTATTAAATATAATTTAAATAATTAATTATTATTATTTAATATTAATATAATAATTAAGTTAATATTTATATTATAATTATTATTTTATAATTTATATTTACTTTTAAAATTTAAATTATTTTTTTAATAATAAAATCTTAACTAAGGTTTATAAATTAAAAATATTATTAATATAAAATAAAATATTTTTAAAACTTTTTATTAATAATTTAAAAGCTATTATTTATAAAATATATTTATTAATATTTTTATAATTTATAAAAATATTTTTATTTAATAATATATTTTATTATATTAATATTAAATAATATATTTTATTATATTAATATTAAATAATATATTTATAATATTATTATTATAATTATTATTTTTAAAGTTTTTTATTAATTTTAAATTTTTATAATTATTTTTATTAAAAATTAAAAAAAATTATAGTATATAATATATATTAATTTAAAATATAATTATTAAATTAATTACTTTTTTTTAACTTAATATATTAATAATAATAATAATAATAATTATTATTTTTATTTTTTAAAGTTTTATTTATATTTATAATAAATTTAATATAAAATTTATTTAAGTTATATAATAGCTAAGCTATTATAATTATTTTTATAATTTTAATATTTTATAAATTTAATTTTTCTAAAAGCTTTTTTATTTTATTTAAATAAATTTTTATATTATTAAAATTATTTAATTTTATATTAAATAATTCTTTAATAATATAAAAATTAATTATAAAGCTTATATTATTATATAAAGTTTTTAAAGTCTTTTAAACTAGTTTTATAATATTAAAATATTTAATTTATAAAAGTAGTTTATTATTTATTTAAAGCTTTATATTAGCTAAAGCTATTTTAAATTTAATATTATTATTAATTTAAATAGCTTTTATAAACTTATTTTTATAAAAAATAATTTTATTTAAAAAACTTAATTTAAATATTTATATATTTTTTAAAATAAATTTTTTTTTTTAATTATTATATTTAATTTTTATAAATATTTATATATAAATATATAAAAAAATACTATATTTTTATAAATATTTATATATAAATATATAAAAAAATACTATATTTTTATAAATATTTATATATAAATATATAAAAAAATACTATATTTTAATATAATATTTAATATAAAATATAAAAATTAAATTTTATATAATATAAATTAATTTAAAAATTTAAAAAATTAAAATAAATTATAACTAAAATTAAAATATAACTTAAATAATTTTAAATAAATATAATATTAAATATAAATATTTTAGTATAATATTTTAATATAAATTTTTATAATAATTAAAAATTTATATTAAATATAAAAAATAATATAATATTATAAAATTCTAAAAATATTTTTAATATTATTTTTAATAAATAAAATATTTATTAAAATATTAATAATTTAGGTTTATTATTTATAAAAATATAATAATATAAAATAAAAATAATTTAATTTTAGAAAAGTTATATATTAATATATATATATTTTTAAAAAATTTTAATATAAATTAATTTAAAAAAACTATTTATTTTTATTTTTTATTTATTAATAAAAAATATAATAAAAAGTTTAATATTATTAAAAAGCTTAAAAATAAAGCTTTTTAATAATATAATATATTTTTTTATATTTTTTTAAAAAATTTTTATTAATATATTATTAAATAATTTTTATATAAGATTTTTAATATAATTTTATTATTAAACTTATAAATTACTTTTTAAAGCTTTTTAAAGTTTTTTAAAATTATTATTATTATTATTTTTAAACTATAAATATATTAATTTATTAATTTTTATTAATATTTTTTTAATTTTATAAAAGTATTTTGTATATTTAAAAATAATATAAATTTAATAATTTAATTTATTAAAATTTTTTATATAAGTAAAATTTTAGGTTTTTAATTAATTAAATTTATTAAAAAAAATTTAAAAATTATTTTATATAAATTTTTTAATTAATTTAAGTAATTAAAAAATATTATATAAAGTATTTTATAAAATAAATTTTTTTAATATAAAAAATATTTTATAGTATTTATTTTTATAAATTATTTTTAAAGTTTTAAAAGTTTATTTTTATAATTATTATATATTATTTTTAAAAAAAATATTAAATATTTATTTAATTTAATTTATAAATAATATAAATATTTTAATATATATATATATAAATATTATTTTAGTTTAATTTAAAATTATTTAAATAATATATAAGAAATAAATTTAAAATTTAATTATTTTTTAAATTTAATAATAATAATTATATATATTTTATAAAATTTAAAACTATAAATAAAATTTAAATTAATATAAGTTTATTTTTATTATTTTTATAATATTTATATAAAAAACCTAAATTAAATAAACTTAATTTTTATATATAATAATTATTTATAATATTTTAATATATATTTTAAATACTATTTATATTTTTTTTAAATTTTATAAAATATTTTTAAAATATTATTTATAAATTTAATAAATTATAAATATAATACTTTTATATTTATATTAAAATATATAAAATAATATTAACTTAAGTTTTATAAATAAAAATATATAATATTTTAAAAAAAAAAGTTATAAAAATATTAAATTAAATATAATATAAATATTTTATAATTTTATATTTTATAAAAAATTTAAAATTATAATAAAAACTTTATTTTTTTATAAAAAGTTTAAAATTATAATAAAAACTTTATTTTTTTATAAAAAGTTTAAAATTATAATAAAAACTTTATTTTTTTTATAAAAAATATATTAAAATTTAATATATTAAATACTTTAGTATTAAAAAAGTTTATATAAAATTTAATAAAGTAAATAAAAAATAATATTTTAAAATATTTTTTAAAATTTTATAAAAATAATTATAATTTTTTTAAAAAAAAATTAAAATTTAATATTTTAAAAAATTTAAAATATATTTATTTTTTTATTTTAATTTATAAAAATATAAAATTTTTATTTTTATTTAATTATAAAATTTTAAAAATAATTTTATTTTTTATTATTATAAAAAAAACTAAAAATATATTATATTTTTTTTAAATATTATTTTTTATAATTAATAAAAATAAATTATATTAATTTTTTAAATATTGTTTTTTATAATTAATAAAAATAAATTATATTAATTTTTTAAAAATTTTATTATATTATTAAAATAGCTTTATATAATTTAAATATAAGTTTAGTATTTATAAAATAGATTTTTAAATTAAATAAATTAAAATAATTATATTTAATATAAAAATTAAAAATTAAAATATATTATTTTTTAAAAATAATTATAAAGTTAAATAAATAATTATTAATATTTATATTAAATTTAAATATTAATTTATTTATATATATTTTAAAAAATAGTTTTTTAAAAAATTATTAAAATATATTAAAAAAATATAAATATTAAAATATTTTAAATTTAATATTATTATTTTTATTTTAATTTTTTATTTAAAATAATTTTTTTTAAAATTAATTTATTTTAAAATAATTAAATATTAATATTATTATAATTATTATAAATATAATAAATTTAATTTATAATTTATTTATATATTATTATAATATATTTTTAATATTATTTATAATAATATTATTTAAAAAATAAATTAATATTTTAAAGTATTACTATTCAAGCAATAGATTTTTATTATTCAAGCAGTATTTTAACCTAACTAGGCTATTTCTAGCTAGGTTTAGCAAGGCCTAGGCCAGCTTATTAAAATATAATATAGTATACTAAAATATATAAAATTAATTATAAATAAATATTATAATTTTATATTATAATATTATATCTTTAAATTTTTATTAAAATTATAATAAAATAAATATTATTTTTTAAAAACTTTTTTAATAGCTTTAATAATAATTCTACTTAACTATATAATATTAAAAATAACCCTTAGCTTATTAATACCCTTAAAGATAAAGTTTATAAAAAAAATACTATAAATAAAGCTATTTTAAATATTAAAAATAAAATTAAAAATAAAGTTAAAGCTACTGTAAATTTTATAAAAGCCTTAGCTTAAGAAATTCTTTTACTGCTGCTAGTATAATAATATAACTCCTTTAATAAGCTTTTTAATTTATTATAAAGCTATTATTATAATTATAGTATTATAATTATTAAAAAATTATTTAATAATAAAGTTAATATTAATAATATAATTATTTTAATTTTTTATTTAATATTATATAACTATAGTATTTATTAAGCTTTTTAAAGTTTAAGTATTAAAAAAGTAATAATAAATAAAGTTAACTACTTATTTAAAATTATAGCTTTTGCTTTAAAAAAAGCTAATTAAAAGTAAACTTTTTATATTTTAAAAGGCTGCTATAATTATAAAGCTTTTTTTAATTTATTAATATATAATATCTATTACTGCTATATAAAAAAATAATAAAAAATTAAAAAGTTATTATTAAAATATAAGGCCTTTTTTACTTATAAAATAAAAAAAATTATAAAATTATAAACTAAAGGTATTTTTTATTTTTAATTTAAAAATATCTATAATAATTATTAAATAATTTAAAAATTAAAGCTTAATAGCTTTACTTTAATACAGCAGTAGATTAATTTTCTATAATAATATAATTTTTATTATTTTATTAATTATAATAAAAATTATAAAGTTAAAGTAATTTTTTAAACTTACTTTTAATATAAAGTAATATAAAAGTATTTTTTAAAAGTTTTTAGCTTAAATAATATATATAAAATAAATAAATTTAAAATATATTTTTTTTAAGTTATTAGTATTATAAATTAAAACTTTATTATAAACTTTACCTTTAAGTTAATTAAAATAAAATATTAAAAAGGCTATAATTAATTATATAATTATTTAAATAACTTCTAATAATAACTTTAAATTCTTTTACTTTTTATTATTATAATTAATAAAAAAAAAATATTAAAAATATATTAAAATATATATTTTTAAATATATAGCAGTAAGTTTACTTTTATTATATTAATATAAATATTTATATTAAAATAACCTTATATTAAAAAAATAATAACTTTAATAAAGTATTTAATTTTAATATTAATAAACTTACTGCTTTAAAAACTATAAAAATTACTTTAAAGGCTATTGTAGATTTTAATAATAAAAAAAAAATTATAATAAAAAATACTTTAAAAAGGCTTAAAATAAAGTTATATATATTAAAGAAAAAGATAACTTTAAAGCAGCTTAAGTATAGCTTTTTTTTATTTATAGTAATTGCTAAAAGGCTATTATTAATTATTTTATTAATAAATATTTTTTTATTATTAATTAATTTTTATAATACTATATTAAATATTATTAAAATTTTAATTAAAAAATAAATAATTTTATAAAAATAGCCTATAAAAATATTAAAATATATTTTTTAATTAATATAGGTAATTTTTTTTATTTTTATAAAGCCTTTATATAAATAATTATAAAAAAAAAATAAAATTATTTTTAAATAACTATAAGGTAAAAGGTTAAGCTATAGTAAAACTATATTAACTAAACCTAACTAAAATTACTTTTAATATAAATTAACTATATTATTATTAATTTTTTTATTTAATAATATTATTATATTAAAACTACTATAAAAAAAATATAATACTGCTGCTATATATAACTTTATATTATTTTATATAATAATATATAATACTTTATATTTATTATATTATTAAAAAAGTAATTTTAAAAAAAGCATTATTAATAAAAAAAGTTATTTACTTATATTAATAATTAAATAAATCTTTAATATTTTTTTTTATAATTTTTTATATAAAGTTTATTAATTTAATATTTTAAAACTTAAATAAACTATTATTTTAAATTTAAAACTTAAATATTATTAAAAATTTATAAAGTTAATTAAAATTACTTTAAAATAATAAAGTTTTTATTAATTATAACTTATAATTAATTATAATGTTTTTTTTATTAACCTTTAATTAATTAAGTAATTAAAAACTACCTTTAAATATATAGTATATTTAAATAGCAATAAAGGTTAAAAATATTAATTAAAAAGCCTTATAAATAAAGCTAAAGTAATTATAAATTATAAAAAGTAATAAAGGCTAAAGAAATTAAAAAAAAAAATAAAAAGGCTGCAGCTAGGCCTTAAGTACTTAAGGCACTTAAGGCACTTAAGATATTTAATATTTTATAGTTATAGAAAAAAGTAATATTATAAATACTGCTGTAGAAGTTAAAGAAGTTATTTTAATAATATAAATAAAGCCTTAAAAAATATAGTTATAATAGCTTTATTTTATATTTCTAGCTATAATATTTAATAACTATTATTTAGTTTTTATATATAGTTTTAGCTATTAAGAATTTATACTATAATTTAATATAAAAAGATAGGTTATATAAACTTAGGCTTAATTAGGCTTAGTAAGGTAAGTATACTGCCTGAATAGTAAAAATCTACTGCTTAAATAGCAATATTTATATTTTATTAAAGTTAATATTTATAATTAAAAATTAAATATAAAAATATATTATTAAAATATAATTAATAATTTAAATTTAATTTAAATTTTTAAAAAAACTAAAGTAATTATAAATATAATTAATAAAAAATTTAAATAATTTTATTAATAATATTTATATTAATAATTTAAATTAAAATTAATATAAATTTACTTTAAGCTTGATTATTTTTATTTTTATTATATTTTTATTATATTATAATTATATTTTTATTATATTATAATTATATTTTTATTATATTATAATTATATTTTTATTATATTATAATTATATTTTTATTATAAATATTATATATATTTAAATTTATTTAAATATAATATTTAAAAAAAATATATTATATATAAAACTACTGCTATATATTAAAAAACTAAATATTAAAAATAATTTTTATTAATAATTAAAATTAATAATAATAATTTTAAGCTTTTTAATAAAATATTAATTAAAAAGTTAATATATATTTTTAATAAAAAATTAAAAAAAACTTTTAATATTAATTAAACCTTATATAATATTATATATTAAGCTAAAGTAAGTTTAATTAATAGCTTAAAATAAATAAAGTTTAAAATAATTAATATTATAAATATTATTAAAGCTTAAACCTTTTAAAATTTACTTTTATATTTATAAATAATATAAAAATATTTAAATAAAATTAAATAATTAATTTATATTTAAAAATATTTTTTTATATAAATATAATACTAAAGTGCTTTTATTTTACTATAATATAAATATTATATATTCAAATATTAATTTAATAATTATTTATATAAATATAATAAAGCAGTAATATAAAAAGTATATAAATATAATTAAGCTATATTTATAATTATACTAGCTGTAGTTTAAATTTTTATAATATTTTAAAAGTTATTTATTTTTTTTTAAAGCTTTAGTAATTATTATTTATTTATAATTATATTTTTATTTTTTTTATATTTATATATTAATATTTTATAAAATATAAAATTATTTAAATTAATTATATTAAATAAAAATCTTTATTTATTATTTTTTATAAAAATATTTATTTTATTAAATAATTTTAAATTTATTTTTTTTATAAAAATATTAATTATATTAAAAAAAGCTTTAGCTAAAGATATTAAATTATTAAAAATAAATAAATTTAAAATTACTTTAAGGCCTAGTAATATAAATTATTAAATAAAAAATAAATTAATATTTATTAATACTAGTAATATTTAAAATAATTATATAAATAATAAATAAAGTAATAAATATAGTAAAAAGGAATTATATATATTTAAGCTTAAAAATAATAAACTTTATTCTTTTTACTATATTTATTACTTTAGGCCTAGTATAAGCACTTTTACCTACTGCTTCTACAGCTATTTATAAAAAAAGCTACTATAAAAATATATATTATAATTAAAGGGTTTAAAAAAGTTTATAAGTATTTTATAAACTATAAAAAAATAATAAAGTTAAAAACCTTTATAAATATATAATAAAAAGGTTATTAAGTATATTATAATTATTATATTTATAATATTAGTTAATATTTAAAGCTAAATTACTAGTTAAAGTTAATTATTTTTAAAAAGGTTATAATAATATTATTTTATAGCTTTAATATAGCTATTTCTAGGGTTTATTTTAATAACTTAATTTTATAATTTATTATAATATTCTTTAATATTATTAATATTAGTATTAGTGTTTTAAAAATAAGCTTTATAGCTTTATTTTTTTAATAATTAATTACTAAAACTTAAGCTTTATTATTATTTAGTTTATTTAAAGCTTATATTTTAAAAAATAAATATTATAAATTAAGTAAAAGTATTAATATTATAAAAAAAAGTAATTATAAGTTATTTTAATTTATAAATAAAAAAGCTTAATATATTTATATTTTTTTTAATTTGTAAATTAAAAAAGCTATAAATTATAAAGTAATAGTATTTAATATAAAAGCAATAGAATTTTATTTAAGCTAATAATTTTTTTTTAGCTAATAAAAAAATATAAAAAGTTATATATCTATAAGGTTATATATTGATAGTAAAACTATTATATATTTTTATTAATTACTATATTTAAATAATTAAATAAAGTTTATAATTAAGCTTTAACTTTTATTAATAACTTTTTATATAATATTTATAATAATTTTAAACTTAACTTTTATTTTAATAATTTAGTTTTATAATTTATTATAGTATTTTTTAATATTAATATTTTAAAAATAAACTTTATAGTTTTATTTTTTTAATAATTAATTATTAAAACTTAAACTTTATTATTATTTAATTTATTTAAAGCTTATATTTTAAAAAATAAATATTATAAATTAAATAAAAGTATTAATATTATAAAAAAAATAATTATAAATTATTTTAATTTATAAATTAAAAAAGTTAAGTTATATTTTTAATTTATAAATAAAAAGCTTATTATATTTATATATTTTTTTAATTTATAAATTAAAAAAAATATAGGCTATAAAATAATAATATTTTAAATAAAAGTAATAAAATTTTACTTAAGTTAATAATTTTTTTCTAGTTAATAAAAAAATATAAAAAATTATACTTTTTTAAAGTTATACTTTTATAATAAAAGTATTATACTTTTTTATTAATTATTAAAATTATATATTTAATTTAATTCTTAATATATTATTATTTTATTATATAAATAATAATTTATATAATAATAATAATAAATTAAAAAATAAAATAAAAAATAATTAATTATAAATATATTTAATAAATTAAATTAAATAGTTTATATTATTAATTAAATATATTAAAAACTTAATTATTTATTAATAAATAGATATAATAAAAAATAAAAATAAAATAGTTTTTAATTATAATAAAATTATAAAATTAATTTTTAGTTTTTTATTTTTATTTTATTATTAATATAAAAAATTAATTTAGTTTTTTATATAATATTAAATTAATAATAAAAAAATAGTAAATTAATAATAAAATAATATTTATTTTATTATTAAATTTTTTTTTTTTATATAAAATATTTTTTTTTTATATATAAAATAATTTATATATTTTATAAACTAAAAAATAAATATAAATAATAATAATATTTAATAATTAAAACTATTATTATTTATAATTATTAAAAAATAATAATAAAATAATTTATAAAATATATTTTTTAATTAAACTTATTATATTATTATTTAAATATAAATAAAAATATAATAATTTATTTTTTTTTAAATAAATATTTTTAAATTAAAAATTTAAAAAAAAATTAAATAAAAAAAGCTTATAATTATTAAAATTAAAAAAATTAATTTTTAAAAAAACTATTTTTAATTTAAATAATAATTTATAATAATTAATATATTAAAATTAATAATATTAATATAGTATTATTATATTAAAAAAAAACTTTATTAATAAAAAAATAAATTCTTTTATAATTATATAAATAATTTATTTAATTATTTATTAATTTATATTATAAAAAATTTATTCAATTATTAATACTTAAATTTTAATACTTTTAATATTTTATTTATTTTAATAAAGTATTATTTAATTATTTTTATTACTTTTACTATAATAAACTTTTTATTTTTTTATTTTTAATAATATTATTATTAAATTAAAAAATAAACTTAAGTTTAATTTTATTAAAAAAATAAAAATATTATTATTTAAATAATATTTAAAGTATTTTAGAAATTTTTATAAAAATACTATAATTTTATATTTTATTTTTTATATAAAAAAATTTAAAAATTTTAATAAAAATACTATATATAGCTTTATGTTTTATTTTTTATAATAATAAACTATTAATTTTAAATAACTTTTTAAATAATTAATAAATTATTTATATAAAAATTATATAAATTTTAAATATATATTTTAATTTTTTTATTTATAAAAAAAACTATATTTAAGTTAAAGTTTTAATATTTAAATTTTAAAAATAAAAATTAAATAATTATATATATAAAGTTTATAATATAATACAGTTAATTATTATATTATTTTATTTTTATAAATCTTTTATATATTTTTATAAGTATTTAAAATCTATATATAATTCTAGGCTAGTAAATTTACTTAATTAAAAAAATATTACTTAAATAATAATATTTAATAATAATATTATTAAAAAGCTATATTAAGATTTATAAAAAGCTAAAAAATAAATATATAAATAATAATTATTTAAAATAAATAAACCTTTTTAATTTATATAATTTATAAAAATATATTAAATTATTAATTTATTTTATTTTTATTAGTTTTTTTTAATTAATTTACTAGTAAAAAATTAATATTAATAAAAATTTAATAATAAAAAATTAAAGTAAATTTATTATTAATAGTAATATATACTTTATTAATTATAATTAAATTACTATTACTAGTAGTATATAGTTTTTTTATTTATATTTAATAGCTAAATAAACCCTTAAGTATTTAAATACTAGTATTTTTTAAATTAATATATTTATTTTTAATATTTTTATTTATTAATTTAAAAAGCTATTTTTATTTGTTTTATATTTTTTTAAACTAATAATATAAAGCTTATAATAAACTTTTATTAATTTTAATATTATTAATATAATTAAAAATACTTTAAATTATTTTATAATTTAGTTTTAATATTTTTAATTTTTTAGTATTTTTTATATTAATTTACTTTTTTAATTTTAAAGTTTTATAAAACTTATAAAAATAGCTTTTTTTATATAATTTAATTAATTTATTTACTATTATTTAATATATATAAATATATTTTAATTTAACTTTTTTATTTTTAATTTTTTTATAAATAAAATAATATTAAGTTTTTATATACTTTAATATTTTATAATATATTAAGTTTTTTATTAATACAATTATACTTTAATTATTATAATAAATAATTACTATATTTAAAAATAATATTATAATTTTTAAAAAATTAATATATTATTTTATAAAAAGCTTTTATAATTCAATTTTTTTTTATTATATTAATTCAAGTTATATATTTAATTTTATAATTTAATAAAGCTATTAGAGTTTACTTTTTAATATTTAATTAATTTTACTGTTTTTAATATTAAATATATTTAATAGTTAATTTATAAATATTTCAATTACTAGCTTAATTAAAATTAATATAACTATATAATAATTATTAATTACTTTAAAATATAAAATATAAGTTTTATATTTTTTATATTTTATACTTTACTTATATATATTATTAAAATTATTAAAGCATTTATTAATATTTAATATTATATAAGCTAGGTCTAGCTTTAATTTAAATAATAAATATATTAATAACTTTATTATTAATTAATATTTTTTTTAAAATAATATAAATATTTATTTTTAATTTTTATATTTTTTTTATTATTAAAGTAAATATAAATATATAATTTATTATATTCAATTAATAAAAGATTTTTTAAATATACTTTTATTAATTAAAAATTATTATATAGTTTAATTTATTTTAGTAAATTTTAATATTTAAATAATAATAATAAAGCCTTAGGTTTAATATTAAAAATTAATTATATAATAAATTTTTTTGATTTAATATTTTTATTTTTATTTTTATATAAAAAGTAAATTATTTATATAAATTATAATAAAAAAATAATTTTAATATTTATTTTGTATATATAATATTTATTTTTTATATATAATATTTATTTTTTATATATAATATTTATTTTTTATATATAATATTTATTTTTTTATATAAAATAATTTATATATTTTATAAACTAAAAATTAAATATATAAATAATAATAATATTGAATAATTAAAATATATATTATTTATTTATATTATTTTTAAAAATAAAATTAATTAATTTATAAGCCTGATTTATTATAAATATAAATATTTTTATATAGTTAACTTTTTTAATTTACTTAAAGCTATATATAATAAATTAAGCTTTATATTTAATAATTTAAAAGTTTTTTTTTAATTTATATATTTATTTACTTTAGAAAATATTTATTTAAAAGTTAAGGTTAATTAGTTTTTAAATATTATTCTTTTATAATATTTATATCTTTTTTAATATTTTTATATATTATTTATTTTAAAAAAAGCTATATTAAACTTTTTAAAATATTTATAATTTAATTTTATTAATTAAAAACTTAATTAAAATAATAAAAAAAATATTAAATAAGTTTCTATTATAAAATAATTAATATAATTTAAAATAATTAAATATTTTATTAATAATTTTTAATTATTTTAAATTAACTATAAGCTATTTTAAAAATAATATAATAAAGTATTTAATAAATATATAAGATTTTATATATTTAATTTATATAAAATTTTATATACTTTATATAAGTAGTATTATTTATATTAAATATTTTAATTAAATATAAATAAGTCCTACTATTTAGACTATAGAAGATTTATATTTAAACTATAGTAGCCTGTGCATTAGAATTTTCTATAGTATTAATTAATTTTAAAAATTAATTTAATAATAATATAAATTTTAAAAAATATTTTAAAAAATAATATAATATTCTTTATTAAATAAACTATATAATATATTTTTTTTATATTTATATAATTAAAAATAGCTATAATATTTAAGCTAAAAAAATTAAATTTTAAAATAAGATTTTTTTATTAATTTTTTAATTTTATAAATTAAATTTTTTATATAAGGTTTTTATTTATATAAATTATATAAAAAGTTTTAATATATTTATTTTAATTTATATATAGCTATTAAAATCTATAGTTAAAGTTTTTATAAGTTTATTAGCTTAATAATTAATTAAAATTAATATAAAAAAAAGAATTATATAAATTAAAAAAAGCTTTATTTATATATAATTTTTAAAGATTTTTTTATAATTTATTTAACTATAATATACCTATATAAAAACTTTAGTGGTTTTAGAAAATTATAGTACATGGGCCACTTAGCGCAGTATACAGGCCACTACAGTCCAAATAGGAATCCTCTACAGTCCAAATAGGAGGACTTATATAAATAATATAAAAATATTTTATATTACTTTATTTTAAAGCTTAATTAATAGCTTATATAGTTTATAATATATATTTAATTATTATTTTAAAATTAACTTTAGTATTTATATTACTTTATTTATATATAAATTTTTTATTAATAAATATTTTCTTAAATTTATTTTTAAATATAAACTATACTTTACTTTTAGTATTTTATTAAATTATTTTATTATAATTACTTTTATATATTTATTTATTTTATTAAATTAATTTATATATATTATTTATTTTACTTTAATTCTTTTATATATATAAAGTTATATAATATTAATTTATTTATTTATAATTTAAATATTAATTATATATTATTTTTAAATACTATAATAAGAATTTTATAACTTTATAATATAGTTAATTTATTTTTATATTTAATTTATTACTTTTATTAACTTTATAGCTATTAATTTAGTTAATATTATTTTTATTACTAACTGTATTTATATTATAATAATTAAATTTAAAAACTTTTTATATTTTAATAAATATTTTTTAAATAATTTAATATATTTAATTTAATATAGTTAAATATATTTAACTTTTATTAAATATTTAATAAAAAAATATTAAACTATTTAATTAATATAAAATTTTTAATTATATTAAGTTTAATTAAATAAACTAGTTTTTTAAAGTATTAAAAATATTAATATAAATAAAAAATTAAAATTAATAGAATAAATTTTAATTTTAAGCTATAATTATATTTTTCAATATAATTAAATATTAATAAATAAAAATAAATTTAATTTTTTTTTTAAAATTTTTAAATAAATACAATAAATATTTATTATATAATTATTATTATTATTAAATAATATTTAATTTTAAAATTTTTTATTATTTAATTAATTAATTAAAGTATAAATTAAACTTTATTTTTTATAAATATAATATTATATTAAAAAACTAATTATTATTTTAATATAATTATATTTAATTTTTTTATAGCTATATTAATATTTATTAATTTTTAAAATTTAAATATTATTTTATTTTAAATTTATAAAATATTAAATAAATAAATATATATAAATTTAATAAATACTTATATATTAAAATTTAATAATTAATTTTATATATAAAAGCTTTTCAAATATATTTTTTTAAAATATTTAAAAATTATTAAAATTAATTATATATATATATATATATATATTTTAATATATTTATTTTAAATATATAATTTTTATATTAAAAATTTATTATTATTTTTATTTTTATTTAATTTATCTTATATTTTATAATTATTATTTTATTAATTAAATCTTTTAGTATATATAAATACATATTTATAAATTATTTAATTATTATATATATTTTATATATATAAAAACTTTTAATATTATATTAAAGTATTATAAATATATTATTTAAATAATATTTATAATATTATTATTAATATTTATAATTTTTAAATTAATAAAAAAATATAAAATATTAAAAAAATATAAAATATTAAAAAAATATAAAATTAAAACTTTTAAATTTTAAAAAATAAAGTAAATTAAATTAAATTATAGTAAAAGTAATTAATTAAAATATTTATATAGTTTATTATTAACTTTTAAATATTAAATACTTTTTAAAATTAAAAATAATAATATAATAAAATAACTAAAGTAATTATAGTAATAGAGTATTGCTATTCAAGCGGTGTATTTTTGCTATTTAGGCAGTATTCTAGCCTAACTAGTCCCTTTTTAGCTAGGTTTAGCAGGGCCTAGGCTGGTTTATTAAAATATAATATAGTATACTAGAATATATAAAATTAATTATAAATAAATATTATAGCTTTATATTATAATATTATATCTTTAAATTTTTATTAAAATTATAATAAAAATATATTAATTTTTAAAAACTTCTTTAATAGCTTTAATAATAATTTTATTTAGCTATATAATATTAAAAATAGCCTTTAGCTTATTAATAGTAAGTTTAACTTTTTAAATGCTTTTAAAAATAAAGTTTATAAAGAAAATATTATAAATAAAGCTATTTTAAATATTAAAGATAAAGTTAAAAATAAAGTTAAAGCTACTATAAGTCTTATAAAACCCCTAGCTTAAGAGATTTCTTTATTACTGCTAGTATAATAATATAACTCCTTTAATAAGCTTTTTAATTTATTATAATATTATTATTATAATAATAATACTATAATTATTAAAAAGTTATTTAATAATAAAGTTAATATTAATAATATACTTTTTTTAATTTATTATTTAATAATTTATAACTATAGTATTTTTTAAATATTTTAAAGCTTAAGTATTAAAAAAGCAGTAATAAATAAAATTAATTATTTATTTAAAATTATAGCTTTTATTTTAAAAAAAAGCTAATTAAAAGTAAATTTTTTATATTTTAAAAAGCTGCTATAATTATAAAGCTTCCTTTAATTTATTAATATATAGTATTTATTACTGCTATATAATAAAATAATAAAAAATTAAAAAGTTATTAAAGTATAAGGCCTTTTTTATTTATAAAATAAAAAACATTATAAAGTTATAAACTAAAAGCGCTTTTTATTTTTAATTTAAAGATATTTATAATAATTATTAAATAATTTAAAAATTAAAGTTTAGCAGCTTTATTTTACTATAGAAGTAGGTTTATTCTTTATAATAATATAACCTTTATTATTTTATTAGCTATAATAAAGATTATAAAATGAAAGTAATTTTTTAAATTTATTTTTAATATAAAATAATATAAAAGTATTTTTTAAAAGTTTTTAGCTTAAATAATATATATAAAATTAATAAATTTAAAAAATATTTTTTTTAAATTATTAATATTATAAATTAAAACTATATTATAAACTTTACCTTTAGGTTAATTAAAATAAAGTATTAAAAAAGCTATAATTAATTATATAATTATTTAAATAACTTTTAATAATAATTTTAAGTTTTTTTCCTTTTTATTTATAATTAATAAAAAAAAGGCTTTAAAAAATATATTAAAATATATATTATTAAATATATAGTAATAAGCCTGCTTTTATTATATTAATATAAATAATTATATTAAAATAACCTTATATTAAAAAAATAATAACTTTAATAAAGTATTTAACTTTAATATTAATAAATTTATTGCTTTAAAGGCTATAAAAGCTACCCTAGAGGTTACTATAGATTTTAATAATAAAAAAAAAAAATTATAATAAAAAATACTTTAAAAAAGCTTAAAATAAAGTTATATATATTAAAATTTTTTTTTAAAGTAGCTTAAGTATAGCTTTTTTTTACCTATAGTAATTATTAAAAAGCTATTATTAATTATTTTATTAATAAATATTTTTTTATTATTAATTAATTTTTATAATACTATATTAAATATTATTAAAATTTTAATTAAAAAATAAATAATTTTATAAAAATACCTTATAAAAATATTAAAATATATTTTTTAATTAATATAGGTAATTTCTTTTATTTTTATAAAGCCTTTATATAAATAATTATAAAAAAAAATTATTTCAAAATAACTATAAAATAAAAAATTAAACTATAGCAAGATTATATTAATTAAGCTTAGCTAAAATTATTTTTAATATAAATTAATTATATTATTATTAATTTTTTTATTTAATAATATTATTATATTAAAGCTATTATAAAAAAAAATTAAATACTATTATTATATATAACTTTATATTACTTTATATAATAATATATATTATTTTATATTTATTATATTATTAAAAAAATAATTTTATAAAAAGTATTATTAATAAAAAAAATTATTTATTTATATTAATAATTAAATAAACCTTTAATTTTTTTTTATAATTTTTTATATAAAATTTATTAATTTAATATTTTAAAACTTAAATAAATTATTATTTTAAATTTAAAACTTAAATATTATTAAAAATCTATAAAGCTAGCTAAAATTACTTTAAAATAATAAAGTTTTTATTAATTATAATTTATAGCTAATTATAATACTCTACTTATTAATTTTTAATTAATCAGGCAGTTAAAGACTACTCTTAAGTATATAGCGTACTTAAATAGCAGCAGAGGTTAAAGCTGCTAGTTAAGGAGTCTTGTAGATAAGGCTAAAGTAATTATAAGTTATAAGAAGTAATAAAGGCTAAGGAAATTAAAGAGGAAGATAAAGAGGCTGCGGCTGCAGCCGGGCCTTAGGCACTTAAGGCATTTAATGCCTTATAGTTATAAAATAAAGCAGTGCTGCAGATACTGCTGCAAAGGTTAAAGAAATTATCCTAGTAATATAAATAAAGCTTTAGAAAATATAATTATAATAGCTTTATTTTATATTTCTAGCTATAGTATTTAATAATTACTATCTGGCCTTTATATATAGTTTTAGCTGCTAGAACTTTATATTATAATTTAATATAAAAAGATAGGTTATATAAACCTAGGCTTAATTAAGCTTGGTAAAGTAGGCGTACTGCCTGAATAGTAAAAATGCACTGTCTGAATAGCAATACTTTATTTTATTTATTATATATATTTTATTATATTTATTTATTTATAAAATAATTAAATTAGCTAATTATTATTAAATAATATAACTTAATAAAATTTAACTTATTATATATTTAATGTTTTTATTAATTTAAAAAAAGCTTTATATTTTCATTATTTATATTTTATTATTTATTATATATATTTTATTATTTATTATATATTTATAAAATATATAAAAAACTAGATTTATTATATAAAAAATATATTAATAATCCACTTATTAATAATTTCATATGTTATTTATTGTATTTATATTATATTAATTATTAATTTTAATAAATTAATTATTATAAGCTATTTATAAATGTTATAAAGCTGGATTATTTAAATTAAAAAAAAATTCTCCTAGGAAATTAACTTCTTTTAATTTAAATAATTATAAGCCTTTTTTATTTAATTTATTTTTAAATCCTTAATTTAAAAATATTTATTTTAAAGAAATTAAATTATTATATTTTTATTTTAATTTAAATAATAATATATTTAATTTAATTAAAAAAAAATATAATTTATATTATTATTTTATTTTTAATAACTTTTACTAATAGTTTATTTAATTGAAATAAATAAAAAAATAAACAGCCTTATTATTATTAATAACCCTATTAATTTATCTTTTAATAAATTAACTAAGGATTTTAATAATAATAATAAAAATAATAATTTTATTTTTAATTTATTAAATTCTAATAAAGAATTTTATTTAAGGACTAAAAATAATAATAAAAATAAAATATTATTATATTTAAAAAAAAGCCTTATTTATAAAAAAGTACGTTTTTATTAATTATATATAATTTTTTATTTATTTATTTATTAAAATATTTTTATTACAGGAAAATCCTTTAGACTATTAGAAATTAAATTTTAATAAATTTCCTATTCTATCTATTTTAGCAAGGCATTATTTAGCTATTCCTGCTACCTCTGCTGCAATAGAAAGTGTTTTTTCTATTTCGAATAATATTATTACTAAATTAAGAAATAGGCTTAAGCCTAGTTTTGTCAAGGAAATAATATTATTAAAAAACTAGATTAAAGATTTTAAAGAGCTAGAAAATAAATATATAGATAAGAGTGATTTAGAATAATTAAAGGCCTTTTTTATTTATATAATTTATAAAAATAAATTTAATTATTAATTTATTTTGTTTTTATTTTTTTGTTTTTAATACTGAATTTATTAATAAAAAACTAATATTAATGAAAAACTGAAACTATGAAAAATTTATTTTAAAATAAAAAATATAATTAGTTTTATTGCTAATAAATTTGCCTTTAGTAATGAAAATAGTAATGAATTTATATGACTGCTAATATTTATTTAATATATTTAAAGATTATATTAAATATATTTTAATAAAAAATATTACCTCGCAGCCTTTAAAATTATTAAAATAATTATAATTTTAAAATTAAAAAAAATATAAATATAAAGTTAAAGATTTTATTATTATTATTATATTTATTAAAAAAATTAAAAAAAAAACATTACTAAAAGATAATACTTATTATAGTTTTAAAAAAAGCCTTTTACTTAAATTAAACTAGTATATTATTAAAATAATTAACTATTAATATTATTAATGCCCTTATATATAATATAAAGCAAGCACTTATTAAAAATATTATAATAATATTAGTTATTATAAATATTTAAAAAGCCATTAATATGGTTTTTAAAAATATATTAATTATTTAGCTAATATAGTAGGGCTGGCTTAATAATATTATTAAATAAATACCCTTTTTTATAATAAATTATATAACCTGTATTATATTAAATAAATATATATTAAATATATAACCCTTTAAGTACAGGCTATTATAAAGCTTATGTATTTTATTAATTATATTTTTATTATATATTAAACCTTTAATAAACGCTAGATAATTATTTTATAGATATAAATATATAAATAATATTAAACTTCTGCTTATAGGCTAAACTTTTAAAAATAATAATAGATATAGTTATATAAATAATTAATAATTTAATTATAATAAGATTCTAATATATAATTATATTTAATTTAAGGAAGATAAAGACTATAAGCTTTTGAAAAGATAAAAATATAATATAAATAGCTTTACTGGTATTTTATAATAATAAAAGAAAAATATTAAAGAAAGCTATAAAATAACTAGGGGTTTAGCTAAATAAAAAACTATAGTTTAATATATATATAAAAAAGAAGAACTATAGCAGTATAAACAGCCAGCTACTAATATAATTTTTATAATATAAAAAAAGAATTAAACTTAAAAGCAGTCTAGACTGCAGTTATAGCAGGGGTATTGCCTTTTTTTTTATATAAAGCTAAAATTTAATACCTGAAAAAAAAACCTATATAAAATAAGAAAAATTTACTAAGCTATAAAACTATAATAAAAATATTAAATTAAATAATTTAAAGTACTATAAAAGCAGCTCTTTTAATATAAAAAATAACCCCTACCTTTATTTTTTATAAAAAATCTAAAATCCTGCTAGCAGAAATATTTATTAAAAATACCGGGCTATTAACAGTAGTTAAATTAAAATAATTAAACCTAGAATATTCTTTCATAAGAAAACTTTAAAAACCGCCTAGCCTTTATTATTTAAATTAATATATAAAACTATAGTAACTATATAAAAGTATATTTAAAATAATATTAATTAAGCTATTTTTAAAAACCTATATACAATTTATTATTGTATTTAATAAAAAAAAGTAAATTTTTTAATAGCTGCCTTAAATACCTGCTTTTTAAAAATATAATAGTATATTTAAATAATTTTAAAATTAAAAATAATATTAAATATAGCTATATAATATATTAAAATAATTAAATAATAAAAAAAAATATAAAAGATATTATTAAGTAAAAGTAATAAATAAAAAAATCTAAAGAGTACTTTAAGTATTTAAAGCTACTTTAGTATATAAATAAAGTAAATTAAGTAAAACAGCAGAAAGTAAAATTTATATATATATTAATAATATATTTATTTTTATAAGGCTATATATAAGGTTGTAAAATTAGTTAGTAGTTTTTAGTTTTTAGTTTCATTATTGATAAATAATTTTGTTTTTAGTTACTAAAAATAAAAATAAAGTAGTTTTATTATTAATAATAGAAATTAATTTAGTTTTTTTTTATATATAAATAAATTAGTAATGAAATGAAATTTATTTTATTATTAAATTTGTTTTTTATATATAAATTAATTTATAGGACATTTAAGCTAATAATTAAATATATAAATAATAATATTATAATATAAATAGGGTAGGTATTTTTATTTATATTTTTAAAAATAAAATTAATAATTAATTTGTTTTGTTTTTGTTTTTTTGTTTTTAGTAATTAATTTACTAATAAAAAACTAATACTAATAAAAAATAAAAAATGAAAAATGAAATTAGTTTGTTTATTAAGAAATTTATTTTTAGTAACTAAATTAGTAACTAATTTAGAAGCCCGGCTATATAGTATATTATTTAATTTACTGTAATTATTTAATATTTTAATAATTTATAACCTAGTAATAAATAATATTTATATAGTCTTTAAATCATATAAAATTAAAAGAAAATAAAAAAACTATCTATTTTATATATATTAAAAAAATAATAAAAAAAGCCTATTTAAAAGCCTTTTAATTATAGTAATATAAAAATATATTAAATAGCTATTATAACTATTAACTTAAAGTATATTAAAAATGCCTTAAAGAATTAAAATTATTATATAAAAAGCTATATAAACTTCTTATAGTAAAAACTAAATATAAAAACTTTATAGCTATTATATATAATGTAATTATATAAAAATAAAAAATTATTATAAATATATAAAATTTTATTTAATACTAGAACTTATATATATAATTATATATATTAAAAATAAAGACTTTTATAATTTTATTAAATTAACTAAAGACAGTAAATTTAATAAACTCTGCTTTTAAATTATAAAATAAAGTAATATTAATAAAACTTTAAATTAAATATAAGAAAAATAAATAGGCTTTATAAAAAAAGCAGCTTTAGTTTTAATAATTAAGCTATAATAATATTAATATTATAAAGCAATAAAAAAATAAAAATAAAAATATAAATTATTGTTAAAAACAAAGGGTATTTAAAAAGCAGCCTTGATTAAAAAAGATTAAATATACAGGTTATAAATATAATACTTTAGTTATTTTAAATATATATTATTATTAAAAAAAAGCTAAGGCTTTTAAAAATAATTATTTATAATAGTGTTTTTTATTTACACCAGCTAGAATAATATTAAAATTATTAAAATTATTAACCTAGGGTATTATAATAGTTTTAATAATATCAGCTAGCCTATAAGTTATTAAGCTTTATAATATATATATACCTAATATAAAATTATAAAGGTTATATTAATGCATAAGGCAGCGGCTTAGAGACTATAATAATAAGTAAAGTAGTAGTATTAATGCTGATTTTAAAAATTAAATAAATTAAATATTAAAAAAAGCTAAAAAAACACCTAGCATTATATTATTATAGTAAATTTCTAGCCTTATAATTATAGTATTTATTTTTATTAAACTATTATTATTTTTTAATTATAGCTTATTTTATATAGGAATGCTGGAATTAATATTTTAAGCTGCTAAGCCACAAGTCCTGCTTTTATATATACTATTTACTTAAATAGAGATACCAGATATACAATCCCTAAATTTATACTAGGTTTATTAAAACCTTATAGCCGTAAATTTAATAATATAAAAAACTGTAAAATTGAAGTTTAAGGTATTAATATAGTAGTTTATAAATATAATATAATTATGTGAATTATATTTATATTTTTAAATATACTTTTAATACTATGCCTATGCTTTAATTTACTTTTACCTATTTAACTTTTTAATCTTAAGAGGAAAATAATAGTATTTTAAAATAGCTGGATTATTAAAAAAAAATATTATTAAGCTTTTTATAAAATACTTTAAAAATTTTTATATTTGTTACATGATTTATATAAATATTTATTGTATATTTTATTAATTTAAACTTTAAGCTGTAATATAATCAGGCTTATAAATTCGTTACTAAATTAGTTACTAAAAACGAAGGTCTTAGTAACGAAACTAATTTTGTTTTTCGTTTTTCGTTTTTTATATAGCATTTGCTTTTTATTAGTAAATTAGTTATTAAAAACAAAAAAACAAAAATAAAACAAATTAGTAACTAATTTAGTTTTTAAAAAGAATATAAATAAAATATATTTATTAAATTATATTATAATAATATTATTTATATATTTAAATTTTAGCTTATATAGCTTATAAATTTAATTTATATAAAAAAAAAATTGTTTTATATATAAAAAACAAATTTAGTAATAAAATAAAATTTATTTTATTATTAATTTACTTATATATAAAAAACTAATTTAGTTTTTTAGTTTTATATATAAAAAAAATTAGTTTTTAATATATAAAAAAAAAACTAAATTAGTTTCTTATATTAGTAATAAAACTAATTTATTTTTGTTTTTAGTAACTAAAAACAAAATTATTTATTAGTAATAAAACTAAAAACTAAAAACTACTAATTAATTTTACAACCCTGAATATAATTAAATAAACTATTTAAATAATAACTTTAATTTAAAAATATTATTTTTATAAACTTTATTTATAAAAGCAATAAAAAAAACAAGTATATTATAGTAAACTATAATAAATTAAATATATAAAAAATATAGTTTATATTAATATTTATAAATTATTTTATAGTATAATAAAACAATATTAAATTATATTAATTAACTATAATAAATATAATAAAAGTATAATAATTAAAAATAAATACAGTATTTAAAAGTATATTTAATAGTTTATATAGTTTTTTAAAAATAAAAGACTATATTAATAATATTATTAAATTATATATATTAATAAAGCTAAAGAATTTAATAATTAAATATTTAATAAATAAGCTTTTTAATATAAAATAAAATAAGATATTTTTAATAAAATAGTATTAATTAAATAAAATTATAAAAAGCTTTAATATAGTTATTTATAATAAAAAGAATATTTTTTAAATATATTTATAAATAATAGTTAAATATTTTAAAGTATTTTATAAAAATAGTTATTTAATACCTTATTTTATAAATATAAAAAAAATTAATAAAAAATAAAAATGTTTTTTTAATTTTATAAAAAATATAAGATTAAAACTTTTAATATTTAAAAAGAAAATAATTACTTTTTTAAATATATACTTTAAGTTAAAAGTTATTTTTTTAATAATTATTATTATATATAATATTAATATATAATTAAAAAATTAGTTAAAATTTTTATTTTAAAAATTAAGCTTTATATAAGAGTCTTACTATTTGAACTGTAGAAGATTCCTATTTGAACTATAGTAGCCCGTGCGTTAGAATTTTCTATAGTATTAATTAATTTTAAGAATTAATTTAATAACAATAAAATTTTAAAAAATATTTTAAAAAATAGTATAATATTCTTTATTAAATAAACTATATAATATATTTTTTTTATATTTATATAATTAAAAATAGCTATAATATTTAAGCTTAAAAAATTAAATTTTAAAATAGGATTTTTTTATTAGTTATTTAATTTTATAAATTAAATTTTTTATGTAAGGTTTTTATTTATATAAATTACATAAAAAGTTTTAATATATTTATTTTAACTTATATATAGCTATTAAAATCTATAGTTAAAGTTTTTATAAGTTTATTAGCTTAATAATTAATTAAAATTAATATAAAAAAAAGAATTATATAAATTAAAAAAAGTTTTATTTATATATAATTTTTAAAGATTTTTTTATAATTTATTTAACTATATTATACCTATATAAAAACCTTAGTGGTTTTAGAAAATTGCAGTGCACGGGCTACTACAGTCTAAATAGAAATCCTCTACAGTCTAAATAGGAGGACTTTTATATAATTATAATTATTATATAGCGCCCTATAGGTTTATATAAGGTTGCTATATTAATTAGTAATCTTTTGTAATTTATTTTATTATTATAATAAAAATTATATTTTATTATTAAAATATAATTTTTTTAAATATTTAATAAAATATATTAATTTTCTTTAGCTTTTTAAAGAAACTAATATAATTTTAATAAATATCTAAAGAAACTAATTTATATATAAAAAAATTATAAAGAAATTTATTATTAATTTTATAAGTAAATTTATATTAATAAATTTACTTAAATTTATTATTAATTTCTTTATAATTTATTTATAATAAACACTAAAATCTTATATATATAAAAACTATATAATAGATTATAAATAAAAAAATACTAACTAGCTATAAATAAACCCTAATCTCTGCTAGATTTTAATTTATTTATAGTTTTAATTAAAATACTTATTGTATTTTTATTATATTTTTATTTATTATTAAACATAGATTTAAATTATAAAAAAAAACATTAATATTCTTTTATTATCTCTTATATAATCAGCTATAAATATTAAATTTAATTCTTTTAATAATTCTTATTTTATTATAAATACTTTTATTAATAAAAGCCCTAATAAAGGCCTTAATAATTTTATATATAATATAGAAAATTATAAACTAAAAGAAAATATAGATTTTAAAGTATATGTTTTTATAATACCTTATTTACAAAACCTTATTACCTATTAAAACTAATAAATATTAAAAAATAAATCCTTTTATTTATATACTTAAATACAGTATTAATTTAATAATAATATACTATATAATTAATAATTAATTTAATTTTTAAAAATAATATAAATAAAATATATTTATTAAATTATATTATAATAATATTATTTATATATTTAAATTTTAGCTTATATAGCTTATAAATTTAATTTATATAAAAAAAAATTTATATATAAAAAATAAATTTAATAATAAAATAAAATTTATTTTATTATTAATTTACTTATATATAAAAAACTAATTCAGTTTTTTAATTTTATATATAAAAAATAAAATTAGTTTTTAATATATAAAAAAAACTAAATTAATTTCTTATATTAATAATAAAATTAATTTATTTTTATTTTTAATAACTAAAAATAAAATTATTTATTAATAATAAAACTAAAAATTAAAAACTATTAACTAATTTTATAACCCTGCCTGCTATAGTTATTAAAGCTTAATAAAGCCGCTAGACTTAAGGAAATTATTATAAATAAAGGCACTTATATAAAAAGTATTAGTACCTAGGCATGCAAGGGTTATTTTAGCTATAGTATGTAAGTAAAGCAGCTATATTGCATTATAATAATATAAGGCTAAGCTAATTAAACCTATATTTTTATAAGTTATAAGCCTGGCTTTAACTAAAAAACCACTAAATACTTATATTATTAAATTAACTAATAATTAATTTTATTAATTTTAGTATATTTTACTTTAAATATAATTAAATAATTTTAATATACTTTATTTTAAATATAAGTAAATATAAAAATAGCTAACTGCTAGAAGATTAATTTATTTAATAATTTTATAAACTAAAATTACTATTATTTAATAATTTAATTATAAATTTAAAACTTTAATAATAGTTTTAAAAATAAACCTAAAAACTTAAAGTAAATTAAAAAAATAAATATTATATAAAAATTAATAATAGCTTAAATATAAAGTATTGCTATTCAGGCAGTGCATTTTTGCTATTCAGGCAGTATTCTAGCTTAACTAATCCCTTTTTAGCTAGGTTTAGCAGGGCCCAGGCCGGCCTACTAAAATACAGTATAGTACACTAGAATATATAAAATTAATTATAAATAAACATTATAACTTTATATTATAATATTATAACTTTAAATTTTTATTAAAATTATAATAAAAAATATATTAACTTTTAAAAACTTCTTTAATAGCTTTAATAATAATTTTATTTAATTATATAATATTAAAAATAGCCTTTAGCTTATTAATAATAAGTTTAATTTTTTAAATGCTTTTAAAAATAAAGTTTATAAAGAAAATACTATAAATAAAGTTATTTTAAGTATTAAAAATAAAGTTAAAGCTGCTGTAAGTCTTATAAAACCTCTAGCTTAAAAAATTCTTTTACTGCTACTAGTATAATAATATAATTTTTTTAATAAGCTTTTTAACTTACTATAATATTATTATTATAATAATAATATTATAATTATTAAAAAGTTATTTAATAATAAAGTTAATATTAATAATATACTTTTTTTAATTTATTATTTAATAATTTATAACTATAATACTTTTTAAATATTTTAAAGCTTAAGTATTAAAAAAAAAAATAATAAATAAAGTTAATTATTTATTTAAAATTATAGCTTTTACTTTAAAAAAAAGCTAATTAAAAGTAAACTTTTTATATTTTAAAAAGCTATTATAATTATAAAGCTTTTTTTAATTTATTAATACATAATATTTATTACTGCTATATAAAAAAGTAATAAAAAATTAAAAAGTTACTATTAAAGTATAAGGCCCTCTTTGCTTATAAAATAAAAAAGATTATAAACTAAAGGTATTTTTTATTTTTAATTTAAAAATATTTATAATAATTATTAAATAATTTAAAAATTAAAGCTTAATAGCTTTATTTTAATATAGTAGTAGGTTTATTTTTTATAATAATATAACCTTTATTATTTTATTAATTATAATAAAAATTATAAAATTAAAATAATCTTTTAAATTTATTTTTAATATAAAGTAATATAAAAGTATTTTTTAAAAGTTTTTAGCTTAAATAATATATATAAAATTAATAAATTTAAAATATTTTTTTTTTAAATTATTAATATTATAAATTAAAACTTTATTATAAACTTTACCTTTAGGTTAATTAAAATAAAGCATTAAAAAAGCTATAATTAATTATATAATTATTTAAATAACTTTTAGCAATAACTTTAAATTTTTTTATTTTTTATTATTATAATTAATAAAAAAAAAACTTTAAAAAATATATTAAAATATATATTTTTAAATATATAGCAGTAAGCCTGCTTTTATTATATTAATATAAATATTTATATTAAAAGAACCTTATATTAAAAAAATAATATTATTAATAAAATATTTAACCTTAATGCTAATAAACTTGCTGCCCTAGAGGCTATAAAGGCTGCCCTAGAGGCTACTGTAGATTCTAGCAATAAAGAAGAAGAAGAAGATTATAGTAAGGAATACTTTAAAAAAGCTTAAAATAAAGTTATATATACTAAAGAAGAAAATAACTTTAAGGCAGCTTAAGTATAGCAAGAAAATATAATTAAAAAAGTATTTTAATAAACTAAAAAAAAGTTTTAAAAATTTAAATAAAGTAATTACTTTTTTTTTTAAATATTAAAAAATAATATTTAATATTTTTAATAAATTTAAAAAAAAAAGATTTTTTTATTAACTTCTTTTATTAAATTTATAAAATAAAATATTAAATAACTATAATTATTTTAATATTTAAAATATTTAAGTACTAGTTAAAAATAAACTTAAATAATATTTTATTAAATACTTTATATAAACTTTAATTTTAAAAATTAATAATTTTAAATACTTTAAATTAATATTTTTTAATAAAACTTTTTTTTATTATTATTAATAATAATATTAAAGTTTTTTATTATTATTTATAATAATATTAAAGTTTTTTATTATTTTAATTAATATTATTTTATTAAAATTTTAGTTTTATACTTTATTATACTATTTACTTTTATAATATTTTTTTAAATTATTAATTAATAATATAAAACTATAAATATTTTAAAAAGTTAAATATAATTTTTTTTAAAATAAATAATATAAAAAAATAATAAAAAAATATAAGTATTTTAAAAAAATAATAATTAAGGCTTAATTAAATTTAATTTGAAAATAAATATTGTATAAAAAAAATAAATATATAAATTTAAAAAGAATAATTAAATTATTAAATATAAAGTATATTAAATAATTAAAGACTTTAAATAAATTATAAAAGTTAATTATATAAAATCTTTTATATTAATTATAAAGCTAAATAATATATAAAATATTATTTATAATAGCAGTAGTTTTAAATTTAAAAATAAAATTAATAAATATTAAAATTACTTTTTTATATAATAAAGTTAAAAAAAATATTTATATTTAATTAAATTAAATACTAATATTAAAAAGGTTTATAAGTTAAAAAAAGCTTTTTATTGCCTTAAGTAAATATTAAAAGTTTAATATAAAATATTTATAAATTTTCTAGCTATATTAAAGTTTTATATTATATTTTAAATAATAAGCTTTATATTAAAAATAATACTTTTATTATAATTTATATAAATAATTTATTATTTATTAATAAAAATAAAAATAAAATTATAAAATTAAAAGATTTATTATATTATTATTTTATTATATTAAATTTAAAGCTATATTATTATTATTTAAATATTAAAATTTACTATAATAAACTAGTTTATATAATAATTTTTAATTAATAAAAATATATTTAAAAGATTTTTTAATTTAATATAATAAAATATACTTTTATATTAATATTAATATTACAAAGAAGCTATAAAAAGTTAACTATATATACTTAAGTTAATTTAATTAAAAAAATATTAATTAATAATAAAATTATTAATATATTTAATATTTAAAATATACCTAGATCAGGGTTATAAAATTAGTTAATAGTTTTTAATTTTTAGTTTTATTATTAATAAATAATTTTATTATTAATATAAAAGATTAATTTAGTTTTTTTTTTATATATTAAAAATTAATTTTATTTTTTTTATATAAATTAAATTTATAAGCTATATAAGCTAAAATTTAAATATATAAATAATATTATTATAATATAATTTAATATATATATTTTATTTATATTATTTTTAAAAACTAAATTAATTATTAATTTATTTTATTTTTATTTTTATATTTTTAGTAATTAATTTACTAATAAAAAATAAATACTATATAAAAAATAAAAAATAAAAAACAAAATTAGTTTTATTACTAAAACCTTTGTTTTTAGTAACTAATTTAGTAATAAATTTATAAGCCTGACCTAGATTTAGCTTATATTATATTAATTATTAACTAATACTGAAATATTTATAAATTAACCTTTAATTATATATTTAATATTAAAATTAAAAAATTAATTAATTATTAAAAAAGCAAATAATTATTATTTTATTAAGCTATAAAATTAAATATATAGTTTAAATAAATATTATAAAAAAAATTTTAATTATAAAAACTTTTTATAAAATTATAAATTAATTTTTAAAAAAAAATATAATAAAATTATTATTAAATATAGTAATTATTTATTATAATAATTAAAAAGTAATTATTTTGAAAAATTTAATAAATTATAAAAATTTAAAGTATATAAAAATTTAATATTACTTTATTTATAAAAAAGTTAATAATAAAAAAGTTAAATTAAAATATATTTTTATAAATTAAATAATAATAAATTAATTAAATTATTTAAAAAAAATTACTTTTTAAAATTCTATAAAGCCTTAAAATTAAAAAAATATATTAATATAAAAAAACTATTAAAAAAATTATAAAAAATTTAAATTATTTTTATAAATAGTTTAAATAGCTTTTAATAATATTAATATTAAAGTTAATAAAAACCTATTTTAGGCTATATATAATTATTTTAAAAAAGTTATAAAATTAATAAAAGTAACTTTTTATATTAAATAAAAATATTATAAATAAAAGTATTTATATAAAAAGTATTAATACCTAGGTATATAAGAGTTATTCTAGCTATAGTATATAAATAAAGCAGCTATATTATATTATAATAATATAAAGCTAAGTTAATTAAACTTATATTTTTATAGAAATTAATTATTTTTATTATAAAAATAAAATATTAGCCTTTATAAAATAAATAAAATTAAAACTTTAACTTATTATATTTTTTTTAATTAAGCAAAAAGTATAATTTTTATAAATACTAGAATTTTAAAAAAGCTTAATATAAAATATTAATTATTTATTTAAAATTATAGTAATAGTAAAAAAATTAAATTAAAAATAAATTTAAGTATTACTATTCAGGCAGTATATTTTTATTATTTAAGCAGTATGCCTACTTTATTAAGCTTAATTAAGTCTAGGTTTATATAACCTATTTTTTTATATTAAATTATAGTATAAAGTTCTAGTAGCTAAAACTATATATAAAAGCTAAATAATAGTTATTAAGTATTATAATTAAAAATATAAAATAAAGCTATTATAACTATATTTTCTAGGGCTTTATTTATATTGCTAAAATAACTTCTTTAACCTCTGCAGCAGTATTTATAGCGCTGCTTTCTTCTATAACTATAAAGCCTTAAGTGCCTTAAGTACCTTAAGTGCTTAAGGCCTGGCTGCAGCTATAGCTTTTTTATCTTTCTCTTTAATTTCCTTAGCCTTTATTACTTTCTATAACTTATAATTACTTTAGCTTTATTTATAAAGCTTTTTAATTAATAGCTTTAATTTCTACTGCTATTTAAATATATTATATATTTAAAAATAGTTTTTAATTACTTAATTAACTAAAGATTAATAAAAAAAGTATTATAATTAACTATAAGTTATAATTAATAAAAACTTTATTATTTTAAAGTAATTTTAGCTAGCTTTATAAATTTTTAATAATATTTAAATTTTAAATTTAAAATAATAGTTTATTTAACTTTTAAAATATTAAGTTAATAAACTTTATATAAAAAATTATAAAAAAAATATTAAAGGCTTATTTAGCTATTAATATAAGTAAATAATTTTTTTTATTAATAATGCTTTTTTTAAAATTACTTTTTTAATAATATAATAAATATAAAGTAATATATATTATTATATAAAATAATATAAAGTTATATATAGCAGTAGTATTTAATTTTTTTTTATAATAGCTTTAATATAATAATATTATTAAATAAAAAAATTAATAATAAAATAATTAATTTATATTAAAAATAATTTTAATTAAGCCTAGCTAATATAGTGCTGCTATAGCTTAACCTTTTGCTTTATAGCTATTTAAAAATAATTTTACTTTTTTTTTATAATTATTTATATAAAGGCTTTATAAAAATAAAGAAAATTACTTATATTAATTAAAAAATATATTTTAATATTTTTATAAATTATTTTTATAAAATTATTTATTTTTTAATTAAAATTTTAATAATATTTAATATAATATTATAAAAATTAATTAATAATAAAAAATATTTATTAATAAAATAATTAATAATAGCTTTTTAATAATTACTATAAGTAAAAAAAAGTTATACTTAAGCTATTTTAAAGTTATTTTTTTTTTAATATATATAACTTTATTTTAAGCTTTTTTAAAATATTTTTTACTATAATTTTTTTTTTATTATTAAAATTTATAATAGCCTTTAAAGCAGCCTTTATAGCCTTTAAAGTAGTAAATTTATTAATATTAAAGTTAAATACTTTATTAAAATTAATATTCTTTTAATATAATATTATTTTAATATAAATATTTATATTAATATAATAAAAGTAAGCTTACTGCTATATATTTAAAAATATATATTTTAATATATTTTTAAAGCTTTTTTTTTATTAATTATAATAATAAAAAGTAAAAGAATTTAAAGTTATTATTAAAAGTTATTTAAATAATTATATAATTAATTATAGCCTTTTTAATATTTTATTTTAATTAACCTAAAGGTAAAGCTTATAATAAAGTTTAAATTTATAATATTAATAATTTAAAAAAAAATATATTTTAAACTTATTAATTTTATATATATTATTTAAGCTAAAAACTTTTAAAAAATACTATTATATTACTTTATATTAAAAATAAATTTAAAAAAATTATTTTAATTTTATAATTTTTATTATAGTTAATAAAATAATAAAGATTATATTATTATAAAAAATAAATTTATTACTATATTAAAGTAAAGCTATTAAACTTTAATTTTTAAATTATTTAATAATTATTATAAATATTTTTAAATTAAAAATAAAAAATATTTTTAATTTATAATTTTTTAATCTTTTTTATTTTATAAATAAAAAAGGCCTTATACTTTAATAATAATTTTTTAATTTTTTATTACTTTTTTATATAGTAATAATAAATATTATATATTAATAAATTAAAAAAAGCTTTATAATTATAATAGCTTTTTAAAATATAAAAAGTTTATTTTTAATTAGCTTTTTTTAAAGTAAAAGTTATAATTTTAAGTAAATAATTAACTTTATTTATTATTACTTTTTTAATACTTAAGTTTTAAAATACCTAAAAGGCACTATAATTATAAACTATTAAATAATAAATTAAAAAAAGTATATTATTAATATTAACTTTATTATTAAATAACTTTTTAATAATTATAGCACTATTATTATAATAATAATATTATAATAAATTAAAAAGCTTATTAAAGAAATTATATTATTATACTAGCAGCAGTAAAGGGATTTTTTAAGCTAAAGCTTTTATAAATCTTATAGCAGCTTTAATTTTATTTTTAACTTTATTTTTAATATTTAAAATAGCTTTATTTATAATATTTTCTTTATAAACTTTATTCTTAAGGGCATTAAAAAAGTTAAATTTATTATTAATAGGCTAAGGGCTATTTTTAATATTATATAGTTAAGCAAAATTATTATTAAAGCTATTAAAAAAGTCTTTAAAAGTTAATATACCTTTTATTATAATTTTAATAAAAATTTAAAGTTATAATATTATAATATAAAGTTATAATAATTATTTATAATTAATTTTATATATTTTAGTATACTATATTATATTTTAATAGGCTAGCCTAAGCCCTGCTAAACCTAGCTAAAAAGGGCTTAGTTAGGCTAAAATACTGCTTAAATAATAAAAATATACTGCCTGAATAACAATATTTATAAATTTATTATATTAACTATATTAATTATAATAATTTATAATTATTAAATTTATTAATATATATTATATATTATTATTATATTATTGCTTAATAATAAAAGTAAAAATTAAATATTAAATACTTTTTATATAAAAAATATTTAAAATTTTAAAATTTTTTAATAATAATATTAAACTTATATTTTTATATTAATTAAATATTTATAATAATAAATAGAAAATTAAAATTAAAGAATTTAATAAATTATTAACTACCTAGGCTTAAATTAAATAACTTTAAAATAATAATAAAAGTTATTATATTAAGCTTAATATTAAAAATAAAATTAAAAGTATTTTATAAATTTATTTATAAAATAAAAAAAATATAATATTAATTTTTTAAAGTTTTTAAAATTAATAATATATATAAAATAAATAGCGCCTAATAGATACATAGGACTATATAACTATATAAGACCCTTAGTTAGCAAAAAGCCCCCTATAACAGCTACTGTAATTTTCTTCTAGCTGCTGCCTATAGCTATTTTCTTTTTATAACTATAATAAATACAGCCTCTTTTCCCCTTAAATAGCTTTATTAATCTAAAAAAAACTTAAAACTTAATTTAAATTATTATATAATAATTAATAATTATTAATAAATTATTTAAAAGTTTAATTAATTATATTATATACTTTAATTAATAAAAAATACTATATTTATATAATTAATTTTATAAAAGTTATTAAATTTTATAAAAGTTATTAAATTTTAATTAATAATATTAATTTTTATAATAATAGCCTTTAAGTTATTTAATATTAAATAAAAGCTTAATTTAGCAGCTATAATTATTTAATTAAGCTAGGCCTATAGTTAAACCAACTACTAAGCTAGCTATAGTACTTACTATAGTACTTGCTAAGCCTAGTATATAATAAATTATAGTATTTATAATAAAAAATAAAAATACTAGAAAAGATAAAACAGCTATTAAAAGGGCTTTAGCTAGAAAGAAAGCTAAAATAGCAGCTAGAAAAAAAGCTAGAAAAAGAGCTAAAGCAGCTAGAAAAGCAGCTAGAAAAGCAGCTGCTTATTTATAGTAAATGCTATTTATAGGGCTATAGAAGAGGTATAAAGATATATATACTAAAAGATAGAAGCAGCAGCTTAAATAAATAGCTATAGGCAGCAGCTAGAAGAAAATTACAGTAGCTGTTATAGGGGGCTTTTTGCTAACTAAGGGTTTTATATAGTTATATAGTCTTGTATATTTATTAGGCACTAAAATAAATTAATTTAACTTTTATTTTTTTTTAAAGTTATAGGTAATATAAATTAAAAGTTAATAATTAATTTTACTTTTAGTTTAATTAATATAAAAATTTTTTTCTTTAACTATATTACTAGTTAAAAAAGATTTATTAAAATTTTTATATATATATATTAAATATTTTTATTATAAATAAAAAAATAGCTTTTATAAGTGCCTTTAAGGTAGTTTTTTAAGTAGTTAGTAATAGTTTTATATATATTATATTAATACTAATATTAAAATAAAAAATTAAATATAATAAAAAAATAATAATAGCTTTAATAATAATAAAGCTAAAGTTATTAAAAAAAACTTTAATATTATTAAAAATATTAAATAAAAGGCTTTAAATAAAGCTAGTAAAGCTATAAAGCTTATTATTAAGCTTTAATTTTATAATAAAATATTCTTAGCCTAGTAATATATTATTTATATTAAAAATAAACTTAAATTTAAGGTTATATAAGCTATAATAAAGTTTAAATATAATTTTAAATAAAATTATATTTTATATTATATTTTAAATAAATATATATATTATTATAAATAAATATATTATTTTATTAAATAATATTAAAATTTTAATTAAAAGTTAGTTTTCTAGTACCTGGTTTTTTAATAATTAATTTTTTAAATATTATATTTATTTTATTAATTTAATTAAATAATTATAATAAATAAAAAAACTTTTAATTAATATTTTAAAATTTAAAATTTAATTTAATTTTTTTAATATTAATTAAAAATTAATAATTTTTAAATAGTTTATTTTTTTAAATAAAAACTTTTAAATAATTAATTTATAATTATTAAATATAATATAAATAATTAAATTAAGCTTTAGTTTTTTTTTAATTAATAAATATATTAAAAAAATTATTATATTTATAATAATAAAAAATATTAATTATTATATTTATATATATATATATATTTTAAATTAAAATTAAAAAAAGAAATATAAATAATTAAAAAATTATATTATTTACTATAATAAATATTATTAATTAATATAATTTAATATAATTTTTATTATAATTAATAATATAAATATTTATATAAATTATATATTTTTATATATTTAGCTTTTTATAATTAACTTTTTTATAATTTCTTTTATTTATGTTTTTAAAAAATATAATTTATAAAAATAATATTTTTATATTATATTTATTTTATTTATTATATTTTTTAAATAAATTAAATTATTATTACTAAAGTAAATTATATAATTATTTTATAATTATAATTTTAAATTTATAAAATAAACTATTAATATTTATATTAATATTATATATATTTGAAAAAATAAAATATTTTATTAAAATATTTTAGTAAAACTTTATTAATACTTTTTATATTAATTTAATTATTTTAAAAAACTATTATTTTTTTTTTATATTTAAAAAATTAAATTATTAAAATATATTAAAATTTAAAGTTAATTTAAAATATATATTTATAAATATAATTATTATTAATATAGTTTTATTTATATATTTTTTTAAAATATTATATTAATATTTTTACTATTAATATAAAAGATTTTTAATTTATATTTATATATAATTATTAATTTTTATTCTTATATTTTTTATATTAAATTCTTTTTTAAAAACAAATTATAATAATTATTTTTTATATAAATTATTTTTTTTAATAAATATATATTTTAATATTAATATAAATATTAAATTTTTATTTTTATTATAAATTATTTTTAAATTAATAATACTTAAGTATTAAATATATTATTTAGTTTATTATATTATATTTTTATATTTTATATTATATTATTTAATATTTATAAAAATATAAAAGTATAAGGTAGCAATTTAATATTTTAGTTTAAAAAATTACAATTATAACTATTTTAAAAATACTAATATAAATTAACCTAGAATTTTTATTTTTTATTTTTTATATATTAATAAAAAATATAATAAAAAGTTTAATACTATTAGAAAGCTTAAAATTAAGGTATTTTACTAGTATAACTTATTTTTTTTAATTTTTTTTAATTAATAAGTTATTAAATAGTTTTTATATAAGGTTTTAAGTATATTTTTATTATTAAACCAGCAGGCAGGCTTCCGAGGCTTTCCAGGGCCTTCTAAAATCCCTATTACTTTCTTTCTTTTACAGACTGCAAATAGGTAAGTTTATTGATTTTTGCTGTTTTCTTTAATTTTATAAAGGTACCCCCTTATGCCTTAAAAGTAAAGCAAATTAAGCAATCTAATTGGTTAAAATTGCTTATATAAGCAAGATTCTAGATATTTAATTAGTTAATTTTATTAGAAAAACCTTTTATTTAAATTTTTTAATTAATTTAAATAATTAAAAAATACCTTATAATATATTTTATAAAATAAAACTTTTTAATATAAAAATACCCTATAGTATTTATTTTTATAAACTTTTTTTTTAAAGCTTTTAAAGTTTATTATTTATAATATTAAAAATATTTTAATATTATTATAATAAACTATATATTAAATAGTTAATATAAAGTAAATTTTTAAAAAATAAACCTTAAATATATTCTTTAGGTTTATATTAGTATATAAATTTAAAAACTTATAAATAATAATAATATAATAATAATTGTTAATAAATAAAAATTAAAAATATATTTTAAATTTATAAATATAAACTATATTAATAATTAATTATTTAAGTTATTTATATAAATATAAAAGTAAATTTATATATTTAATTAATTTAAATATAATTAAAAAAATAATTATTAATTTTATATTAAATTAATAAATAAATTTTTAATTTATTTTTAATTAACTTAATATATTATAATTAATTTAAATATATTTATTTAATAACTTTATTATTATAACTCTAAATATTAAATTATAATATAATAATTTTTTTATTAATTTTATTTTTAAAATTTTATTTATTTAAATATAAGTATTTTTTTTTTTATTATATTATTTTTTTTATTATATTATTTTTTTTTATTATATTATTTTTTTTATTATATTATTTTTTTTATTATATTATTTTTTTTATTATATTATTTTTTTTTATTATATTATTTTTTTTATTATATTATTTTTTTTTATTATATTATTTTTTTTTATTATATTTTTTTTTTTAATAATTTTAATTTTTTAATTAATAATTATAATAAATATTTATAAAAAAATTTATTTAAAAATAAAATATTATAATATTTTTTAAAAATTATATTTATTATTTAAATTAAAAAAAATATTATTTTTTTTAAATATTAAATATTTAAAAAAATTTATTTATTATATTAAATATTTAAAAAATAATAAATTTTTATATAATATTTATTTTTGATTTATTATATAAATAAAATATAATTTTTTTTTATTTAATTAAAAAATATTTTAAAAAAGCTAAAAAATAATATAAATTTATTAATATAAAAATTAAGTATTTTTAAAAATAAAAATAATTATAATTAAATAAAATAATATATATAATTATATAAAAAATTAATTATTTAAAAAAGCTAAATAAAATAAAATATAAAAAAGTAAAAGTAATTGTTTATTAAATTATAATATTAAAGTTTAATTTTATTATTAATTTATTTTTTATTATTAATAATAATAATTAATTTATATTTAATTTAAATTTATTATTATTTTTATTTTTAAAAACTAATAGTATTTTTTTTAAAATTATTTAAATATTTTTTTTAAAGTTTTTTTTTAAAAACTTATAAGTTTTTAAATAAATTATATTTTTTTTATTTTATAAAATATTTTTATTTATTTATTTTTTTATTTTTTTATATATAAATTATTTTATTAATTTTATATTGTTTTAAAAATTATATTTTTTATAAATACTTTATTTATTTTTTTATTTATTAATACTTTTTTTTAATAAAATATAAAAAATAATTATTTTTAATTTTATATTATTAAATAAATATAATATATAATTAATTTCTTTTAATTTCTTTTAATACTTTAAATAGTTTAAGTATTTTAAAATTTAATTTATTATTTAATTAATTTATTATTTTATATAATTTTAAATAAACTTAATTTTTTTTAATTTTTTTTATAATTAAATTATATTTTTAATTAAAATTTAAAAATGTTTTATATTTAAATTATTATAAAGTAATTTATAAGCTTTTAATATAAATTTATAATTAATATAAAATACAACTACTTTTATAAATTTTTAAATAAAACTATTATATTAATTTTATATTATAAAAAGTTTTGTATTTAATTATTTTATATAAAGTTAATATAATATTATAAATATACTTTAATAATTTAATTTATTTTCTTTATTTAATTATTTATTTATAAATAATATATAATATTTATTTTATAATAAATTTTAAATTTAGCTATTAATTTTTATTAATATTTATAAATAAAAATATTTTTTTTTATTTAATATAATTTTTATTAATAATTTATATTTTATAAATATATATTTTATATAAAAGTATATTAAATTTTTTATAATATAGAATTTTTTATATAATAAAAAAAAATTTATTTAAAAAGTTTATTTATTATTATAAAATTATTATTATAAATTATATTAATTAATAGTTTTTTTAGTTTTAATAAATTAATAATATAATTAAATATAATAATATATTAATTTTATTTAAAAATTAAAATAAATTATAATTTTTTATATAATTAATATTTTTCTTTATATATATATTATAATATTTTAATTTTATATTTAATATAAAGTAATTAATTTTAAAAAATAAACCTTTAATATTAGGTTTATATTAGTAAAAAAATATAATAAGTTTTATAAATAGTTTTAATTATATAATTAATAATTTTAAATAAAAGTTTAATTTAATTATTATATAAATATTATATTAATAATTAATTATTTAAGCTTTTATTTAATAAATATAATAAATAGTTTTATATAATAAATTATTTTATAAGTTTATTTTATAAGTTTATTTTATAATATATTTAAATAATTAATAAATTTAATATTTTAGTATTATAAGTTTATTTTTATAATACTTTTTTTTAAAAATAAATTATTTTTTTAATTATAATTAATTATTATATTTTTAAAAATAATATTAATAAATTAATATATATAATAAATAAATATTTTATTATAAAGCTTAATTTTTTAATAAATAAAATAATATAAAATATATTAAATTTAAAGTAATAGTTAATATATAATTTAATAATAGTATTAATATAATTAATTAAAATATAATATTTATTAATTTAAGCCTAGTATTTAAAAGAATTATTTTATTAATACCTAAAAGCTAAAATATTTAATAAGTTTTTATAATTTTTTAAGTTTTAAATATTTTTTTATTTAATAAAGTATTTAATATTTTAAATTTTAAAGTTTTAATATATAATAATAATATTTTTAATTTTATATTTTTTTTTAATTTTTTATAATAATTTTATTTAAAATAAACCTTTTAGTTTTTTTATTAATTTATATATTTTTAAATTATAATATATAAAATACTAAATTTTAAATTTTTATTATATTTAATAAACTTAATTTATATTTACCTTTTTTAATTTATTTTAAAATTTTATAAAGTTTTATTTTTTTAATATTAAATTTATTATTTAATTTATTTATTTTAATATTTAATAATTTATAGCTTTATAAATATTATAATAACTAAATTATATTTTTTTTTAAAAAATTAATTTTATAATTTTATTTTTATTTATATATTTTTTTATATATTTATAAATAAATTTAAATTATATATATATTTTTTTTATATAAGTTATTTATTAATTTAGTTTATAGTTATATTTTTTTAAATTAAACTTATTTTATAATAATTTAAATACTTTTAATATAAATTTATAATTTATATAAAAAAGTATTAATTTTATAAATTTTAATAATATATTATTATAATATAATTAAGCTATTAATAATATTTTAATTTAATTATTTTATATAAAATTAATATAAATTTATAAATAAACTTTAATAATTTAATTTATATATTTAATTTATTTATTTATTTAAAAATAATATATAATATTAAGTTTATAGTTTATTTTTAATTTAACTATAAGTTTTTATTAAAATTTAAAAATAAATATTTATTTTTAATTTTAAATAATTTTTTTAAATAATTTATAGTTAATAGTAATTATTTTTATATAAATATAAATAAAGTTTTTTAATAAATATAATTTTTTATATAATAAAAAATAAATTTACTTTATAAGTTAATAAACTATTATAAAAATATTATTATATTATAATTTTATAAATAGTTTTTTTAATATAAATATATTAATAATATAATTAAAAGTAATTAATTTTTAAAATTATTTTATAATAAATAATAACTATAGTTTTTTATATAGCTTATATTTTGTATTTTTTATTTATTAATATATATTATATATAATATTATATAATATACTTTATATATTTTTTAAGTTTTTTAATATTATAATATATTAAAATTTAATTATATATTTTTATTATACTTTTATATTTATATAATAAATATTTATATATATATTTAATTATTTTTTTTATAGATTTTTAAATATTTAAAGCAATTAATATACTAATATAATACTTTTACTATATAAGTATAACCTTATACTAGTATAACTTTTTATGTTTTTTTATTAATTAAAAAAAAATTATTAGCTTAAATAAAATTTTACTACCTTTACTTAAAGTACTATTATTTTATTACCTATAGCTGTTTTAATTTATAAATTAAAAAAATATATAAATATATTAAACTTCTTTATTTATAAATTAAAAATATACTTTTATTTTTTTAGTTTATAAATTAAAATAGCTTATAATTACCTTTTTTTTTTATATTTTTTATACTTTTATTTAATTTATAATATTTTTTTTTAAAGTATAAGCTTTAAATAAGCTAAATAATAGTAAAGCTTAAGTTTTAATAATTAATTATTAAAGGAAATTAAGCTATAAAGTTTATTTTTAAAATACTAATATTAAAAAATACTATAATAAATTATAGAGTTAAGTTATTAAAATAAACTTTAAAAATAGCTATATTAAAGCTATAAAGTAATATTATTATAACTTTTTTAAAAATAATTAACTTTAGCTAGTAATTTAGCTTTAAGTATTAGCTAATATTATAAATATAATAATTATAATATATTTAATAATTTCTTTATTATATATTTATAAAGGTTTTTAACTTTATTATTTTTTTATAGTTTATAAAGTATTTATAAGCTTTTTTAAAACTTTTACTTTAACTATAATATATATTTTTATAGTAGCTTTTTTTATAAATAACTATAAAAGCAATAAATTAAAGTACTTATACTAGGCCTAAAGTATAATATATTTATTTTTTTTAAGCTTAAATTATAGCCTTTTTTTAATTAACTATTAATAAAAATAAAAGCTAAGTTTAAAACTACTATAAGTATTATATAAAAAGTTATTAATAAAAGTTAAAAGTTAATTATAAACTTTACTTAGTTATATAAGTATATATAAATATAGTAAAAAAAATAAAATTAATTGCCTTTAAGCTTAAATATATATAATTCTTTTTTATTATATTTATTATTTTATTTATTATTTATATAATTACTTTAAATATTACTAGTACTAGTAAGCATTAATTTATTATTTATTTAATAATTTATATCTCCAGGCCTTAAAGTAATTTTAAATTTATTTATTTTTAATAATTTAATATTTTTAACTAAAGTTTTTTTTAATATAATTAATGCTTTTATAAAAGAAAATAAATTTAAAATTATTTAATAAAATATATATTTTTATAAAAGGTAATAAATAAAGTATTTTTTTAATATAATTAATTTAAATACCTTTAGCTTATATAAAGTATTAATATTTAAATATAAAAATTATAAAAGTATAGCTATAAATAAATAATAATTACTAAAGCTTTAAAAAAAAATAAATAATTACTAAAGTATTATAAAAATTTAAATTATAATTAATATAACTATAAATATAATATAACTATATTTATATATTTTTTATATTACTGTTTTATTATACTTATATAAATAATTATTAAATTAACTAGCTATTAAATTAATATTTAAGTATATAATATTTATACTATAATAAAATAAAAGTATTTTAATATTATATTTATATAAAAAAATATTTATAATACTTAAATATAAATTAATTATAAAAAGCTTAATAACTATATATTTACTATAGTATTAATTAAACTTTTTAATAAAAAAAATCTTATATTTTATTAAATAAGCTAATAATAAGCTAAACTAATTATTTAATTTTATTTAAATATTTTTATATTATTTATAAATATAAAAGTAATTTTTAAAAATTTTAAACTTTAATAATACTTATAATATTAATTAATTTAAGTTTTTTTTATTTTAAACTATTAGTTAAATTTACTTTAGTTTAATATATAATACTATATAAGGTATAATTAATAATAAAAAATTTTTTTTTTTAATTTTTTATTAAAAATATATATTAACTTTTTAATTAATATTTTATTAAAAAGTTTAAAATTATTATTATTAATTTTAATAATTTAATAAAAGCTGCTTTTAATAATTAGTTTTTTAATATATAATAGTAGCTTTATATATAATATATTTTTTTAAATATTATACTTAAGTTTAAATAAAAATAAATAAAAATATAAAAAAATAAAAGTAGCTTAAGTAATAATAATAATAAAAATACTTTTTTATAACTATAAATAAAGCTTAATATTATAAATAAATAACTTATTAATGCTTTAATTAATAAAATTTTTTTTTATATTTATTAAAGGATTTTATTTATATAAAAGTATATACTTTATATTAAAATAAAAAAAGCTTATAAATAAATATAAAAAAACCTTTATATAAAGTTTAATAATTAATAAATAATTTTAAATTATTTATAAAGTATTTATTTATTAATTTAAGCCTAATAAATATATTACTTTATTTACTATTACTATAACTTTAATATTTATATAACTTTTAATATTAAAGTAAATAATAATAATATAAAAAATTACTTTTTAAATAATATAGCTTATTTTTATTAGTTTATTAAAGTAATATAAAATATAATATATAATTAAAAGTATAATTTTAAAAATATATATAAATAAAATTAAGTTTTAATTAATTATAAATACTTAAAGTTTATTAATAAATATTTTAGTAAATTATTAATTATAATATTATTAAAAAAGCTTAAATTTATTAATAAATAATATTATATAATATATAAATTTATATTTATAATAAGAAAGCTATTTTTAGTTTAAGTAAATAATTATAATATTAATTATATTATTTTTATTAAACTAAAAATCCCTTACTATTATAAAATTTATAAAAAGCTAGCTTTTAAAATTAATTTTATTAAATAAAAGATTTATTTATACTAGCTACTGTAAAAGTTAATATTTATAAATTTATATTATTAAATTTTTAATTTTAAAATTATTATTATATTATAAAAAAAGCTAAAGAATACTAGATAATTTATTTTAATATAACTAGCTATTATAATAAGCAGCTAGGCTTTTAATAAATTAACTAGCTAAATTATTAATTAAATAAAAATATAATAAAGCTTATAAAAGTATAGCTAGCCAGCAGGCAGTTAAAATAAGTTTATATTTATTAAAAAAGCCTAAAAGAATATATAAAATAATAATAAAGCATTAATTAACTTTTTAATTTAACTATAAGTATATTAAATAAATAAAATTCTTAAATTTAAAAAAATAATAAAAGTTTACTTAAATAATTAAAAAATATAATCTAGTATTTAAAGAATAAAAAATTAATAAAAGCTTATTAAAAAGTATAGTTTATAAATAAAAATAAGCTAGTGTTTTTAATTTATAAATTAAAGTAATATTAAAAGTTTATTTAACTTATAGATTAAAAAAAATATAAAAATATATTTAATTTATAAATTAAAAAGTAAATAAAAGCTTAAATATATTTTTAGGAATAATTATTAGCTTTTATAAAATTAATAAATAATTATTTTTAAAAAGCTTTAAAATATAAAAGTAGCTATTAAAGCAGCTGGCTTTACTGCTTAAGCTAAAAAATACTTATAAAAATAGTTTTTTTCTAGCTAATAAAAAAATATAAAAAGTTATACTAGTATAAGGTTATATTTATATAGTAAAAGTATTATACTAGTATATTACTTACTATATTTAAATTTTTTATATTACTTAAAGTATTTTAAATTTATAATAATATTTTTATTATATTAGTTATTTTTTTAATTTTTAATAAATTCTTTAATTTTTTTAAATATAAAGTTATTTTTTAAATCTTTAAATATTATATAAATTTATATTTATTTAATATTATTTTTATTATTAAATTATAGTATTTTTATTATATATTTAAATACTTTTTATTTATAATTAACTTTTTTATTTAATATATTAATTTATTTATTTTTTAATTTTTTATAATAAATAAATTAAAAATTAAATTATAAAAAAAATTTAAAATATTTAATTTATTAATTTAATAATTTTTATAATAATAAAATAAATAAAGTTTTTATAATTTATAAAAATAATAATTTTATATTTATTTTTATAATAATAATATTTTTATTTTATAAATATTTTAATAATAGCTAATATTTTTTATTATATATAATATATTATATTATTAATTTATAAAGTTTATATAAAAAAATTATAATTTATTATTATTTTTAAATTAATTTAATATTTTTTATTATAAATATTAATATATTTATATTAATTATAATAGGTTTTTTTTATATTAAATATATTAAAAATAGATTTTAATATTATTATTATTTTAAATTTTTTAAAAGCTTTTTATTATTTTTTTTATTTAAAAATTCTTTTTTTTATTATATTTATTAATTAAATAACTTTTTATATAATATTTTTAATAAACTTTATATAATAATTAATAAATTTAAAAAATACTTATATTTTTTTAAAATATTATAAATATTAACTATTTTTTAATTATAATAATATTTTTAAAATTTATATAAATATTTTTAAAAATAATAATATATTTAAAAAGTTTTATTTATTAAAAATAAAAAAAATATTTTTTAAAATTAATAAAAAGTTTTATTTTTTTAAATTTTTATAATATAAAATAAATATATTTTTTATATTTTTTAAAGGTTTTTAAAAACATAAAAATATTATTAATATAAGCTATTATAAAGTTATTTAAATATAGTTTTAATATATAATTTATTTTTTTTAAAAAAATATAAATATATTAATAAACTTTTATAATATAATTATATATTTATATAGCTTATATTTTATAATAAATATTATTATTTATTTATTTATTTTTTTATTTATATAAGTTTATAAACTTTTATAAAACTAAAAATTATAAATTATTTTTTTATATAATTTATTCTTAATTTATAAAATTAATAATAAAATAGTTTTATTTTTTATAATAATTTAATTTTATTTATAATAGTAAATAATTAATTAAAATTTATTATTTTTTTTAAAAATAAAAATAATAAAATATTTAATTAATAATTTTAATATATAAATATTTTTTTTATAATTATATTTTAATTTATTTTTTTAAATATTTTTAATTTTTTTTAATTAATTATTAAAAAGTTTTTAATATTTTTAATATTATTTTAAAATTAATATAAATTATTTTTTAAAAATAATTTTTTATATTTTTAATTTATATAATATTTTATTAAATTTTATTAATTTTTAATACATAATAATAATATACTTTTATATATAAACTTATTTTATTTTTTTTTAATATTTTTATATTAATTTTATTTAAAGTATTTTTATTATTATTATAATATATTTAATTTATTTTTTATTTTATATTAAATTTATATTTATATAACTAAAGTATTTTTAAAATAAAATTATATTTTAAAATATTAATTATATTATATATTATATTTATAATATAATTACTAGTTTATAATAGCAGGAAATTAATTTAATACTTTATTTATATTTTATTATATATTAATAACTATAAATATATTATAATTATACTAAATATATAATTATTTTTTAATTTATTATTTATTAAAATATTTTTTTTACTATTATATTTTAAATATTTAATTTTATTATAATTTTTAATTTTTTTTTATTAATAATTTAGCTTTATTTTTTATTTACTTTTTGTATTTATATTAATTTTATAATTTTTTTAATTTATATACTTTATAAAATTAACTAATATATTTAAAAAAGTTTATTTATTTAAATATTTAAAAATTTTTAAAATAATTATTTTAAAAAATTAATATTATTAATTTATTTTTTATATAAAATAATATAAATTATTATATAATTTTATATTATATATTAAAAAATATATATTAAAAAAATATTTTATTTTTTATTTAAAATATTTTATATATTTATAAATAATATAATTAATTTAATTTATTTAATAATATATTAAATATATTAAATTAATATAAATATATTTTTTAAATATTTATTTATAATTAAAATATTATATTAATATTTAATTAATAATAATAACTTTTATAATATATTATATTTTTAAAGTTTATTTATATAAATTATTTAAATAAATATATAATATTATTAAAAAGTATTTTATATTTATATATATTTTATTTATAATATTATATTAAAATTAATTAAATATTATAATTTTAAAAATAAATTTTTTATAATATTATATAATATTTTAAATTTCCTTAAAGTAATATTTATAAGTATATTATTTATTATTTTTATTATTATTTTTAATAATACTTTTAATTAAATTTATTAAATTTATAAAATTTATTTTAAAAATAAATTATTAATTAAAGATTTTATTATTAGCTTTTATATTTAATATTTAAAAATTATTTAAAAAGTTAAATATAAATTTATAAAAGTTATAGTTATTAATATTTTTTAAAAAAGTTTAATTATTTTATTAAATAAATAATTTTATTACTTTTATTTATAATATATATTATTTTTAATTTAAAAATTAAAAACTTTTTTTTTAAAAAAACTATAATTTTTAATTATATAATTTAACTTTTTATAATTATAATATTTAATATTTTTTTTATAATATATTAAAGTTTATAAATCTAGTTATATTATTATTATTTTTTAATAATTAATTTTTATTATAAACTTTTTTTTAATACTTTTTTTTAACTTTATTATAAAATTATTTAATAAAAATAAATTATTTTTATTTATTTTTAAAAGCTAGGTTTTTAAATTTTATAATATAATTAAAGTATTTTCTTTTTTAATAAATATTTATAAGTTTATTTTTAGCTATTTAAATTTCTTTAATATTTTAAAATATTTTAATAAGTTTTTTTTAAATTATTTAAAACTATTATAAACTTTTTAAACTTAAATTAATAAAAATCCTTTTAGGTTATTAAAATAAATATTTTAAATAAAATAAAACTATTTAAAAATAGTTTTTTTTAAAATAAAAAACTATAAAAAAAGTTTTTTTATATTTTATATTAAAAATAGTTTTAAAGTTTTTAAAATAAACTTTAAGTTAAATTTAAAAAAAAATAAAATTTATTAATTTTATTATTAAATATAAATAAAAGTTATTATTTAATAAATAATTTTATATTTTTTTAATAGGCTTTTTATTAATATTATTAAATTTATTTATAAAAATTTTATTTAATTTAAATATATTTTTTATTAATTTAGTAAAATTAATATTATTTATATTATTTTAATTAAAGGTTTTTTTTTATATTAATATTTTTATTATTATTTTAAGTAAATAAAAACAGTTTTTTTTTTAAATAAATTAGCTTTTAATATTAAAAATATTATTTTAAAATATTATATTTAAATTACTTAAAAAATTTATAGTATTTTTTTTAATAAAAGGTATTAATATATAATATTTTAATAAAAAAATATAAAAGATTTTATAAATAATTTTAATTATACAATTAATAATTTTAAATAAAAGTTTAATTTAATTATTATATAAATAGTTATTAAAATACTTAAATTAGTTAATTAAAATATATAATAAAAGTTATAAAAAGCTTTATATTAATATAAAGCAATTAATAAAAATATATAATTATTTTATTATAAATATATAACCTTATAAATATATAACTTTTTATATTTTTTATTAACTAAAAAAAAATATTAACTTAAATAAAATTCTATTGCTTTTATTTTAAATATTATTATTTTATAGTTTATAGCTGTTTTAATTTATAAATTAAAAAAAAATATAAATATATTAAATTTTTTTATTTATAAATTAAAAATATACTTTTACTTTTTTAATTTATAAATTAAAATAGCTTATAATTATTTTTTTTATAATATTAATATTTTTATTTAATTTATTATATTTATTTTTTAAAATATAAGCTTTAAATAAATTAAATAATAATAAAACTTAAGTTTTAATAATTAATTATTAAAAAAAATAAAATTATAAAGTTTATTTTTAAAATATTAATATTACTATTATTAATATTAAAAAATATTATAATAAAATATAAACTTAATTTATTAAAATAAACTTTAAAAATAAATATATTAAAATTATTAAATTATATTATTATTATTATTTTATAAATAATTAACTTTAGCTAGTAATTTAATTTTAAATATTAATTAATATTATAAATATAATAATTATAATATATTTAATAATTTTTTTATTATATATTTATAAAGGTTTTTAACTTTATTATTTTTTTATAACTTATAAAGTATTTATAAACTATTTTAAAACTTTTACTTTAATTATAATATATATTTTTATAATAGTTTTTTTTATAATAATTATAAAAATAATAAATTAAAGTATTTATATTAAGCTTAAAATATAATATATATATATATATATTTAAATTAAAACTATTATTTTTTTTAATTAATTATTAATAAAAATTTAAATTTATTATAAATATTATAAATATTATATAAAAGGTTATTAATAATAATTAAAAGCTTATTTTAAATTTTATTTAATTATATAAATATATATAAATATAATAAAATAAATAAAATTAATTACTTTTAAACTTAAATATATATAATTTTTTTTATTATATTTATTATTTTATTTATTGTTTATATAATTATTTTAAATATTATTTATATTAATAAATATTAATTTATTTTTTATTTAATAATTTATATTATTAAATTTTAAATTAGTTTTAAATTTATTTATTTTTAATAATTTTATATTTTTAATTAAAGTTTTTTTAATATAATAAATATTTTTATAAAAAAAAATTTAATATTATTTAATAAAATAAATATTTTTATAAAAAATAATAAATAAAATTTTTATATTTAATATAATTAATTTAAATAACTTTATATTTTATATAATATTAATATATAAATATAAAAATTATAAAAATATAGCTATAAATAAATAATAATTATTAAAACTTTAAAAAAAATAAATAATTTTTAAAATATTATAAAAATTTAAACTATAATTAATATAATTATAAATATAATATAATTATTTTTATATATTTTTTATATTATTACTTTATTATATTTATAAAAATAATTATTAAATTAATTAATTATTAAATTAATATTTATAAATATAATATTTATATTATAATAAAATAAAATACTATAATATTATATTTATATAAAAAAATATTTATAATATTTAAATATAAATTAATTATAAAAAGTTTAAGAATTATATATTTATTATAATATTAATTAAATATTTTAATAAAAAATATTTTATATTTTATTAAATAAATTAATATTAAATTAAATTAATTATTTAATTTTATTTATATATTTTTATATTATTTATAAATATAAAAATAATTTTTAAAAGTTTTAAACTTTAATAATATTTATAATATTAATTATTTTAAATTTTTTTATTTTAAATTATTAATTAAACTTACTTTAGTTTAATATATAATATTATATAAAGTTTAATTAATAATAATTTTTTTTTTTAATTTTTTATTAAAAATATATTTTAATTTTTTAAATAATATTTTATTAAAAAAACTTAAAATTATTATTATTAATTTTAATAATTTAATAAAAGCTATTTTTAATAATTAATTTTTTAATATATAATAATAGCTTTATATATATTATATTTTTTTAAATATTATATTTAAATTTAAATAAAAATATAAAAAATATAAAAAAATATAAAAAAATATAAAAAAATATAAAAAAATATAAAAAAATATAAAAAAATATAAAAAAATATAAAAAAATATAAAAAAATATAAAAAAATATAAAAAAATATAAAAAAATATAAAAAAATATAAAAAAATATAAAAAAATATAAAAAAATATAAAAAAATATAAAAAAATATAAAAAAATATAAAAAAATATAAAAAAATATAAAAAAATATAAAAAAATATAAAAAAATATAAAAAAATATAAAAGAATATAAAAAAATATAAAAGAATAATAATAACTTAAGTAATAATAATAATAATAATATTTTTTATAATTATAAATAAAGCTTAATATTATAAATAAATAATTTATTAATACTTTAGTTAAAAAATTCTATTTTATATTTATTAAAAGATTTTACTTATATAAAAGTATATATTTTATATTAAAATAAAAAAACTTTTATATAAAGTTTAATAATTAATAAATAATTTTAAATTATTTATATAGTATTTATTTATTAATTAAAGCTTAATAAATATATTATTTTATTTATTATTACTATAATTTTAATATTTATATAATTTTTAATATTAAAGTAAATAATAATAATATAAAAAGTTATTTTTTAAATAATATAGCTTACTTTTATTAATTTATTAAAATAATATAAAATATAATATATAATTAAAAATATAACTTTAAAAATATATATAAATAAAATAAAATTTTAATTAATTATAAATATTTAAAGTTTATTAATAAATATTTTAATAAATTATTAATTATAATATTAATAAAAAAGCTTAAATTTATTAATAAATAATATTATATAATATATAAGTTTATATTTATAATAAAAAAGCTATTTTTAATTTAATTATATAATTATAATAATAATTATATTAAATTTAACTAGTTTTATATAATATTTAATAATAATTTTATTAATTTATATACTTTTTACTTTTTATTATTAATTATTATATTATAATAATACTAGTAAGTTTTTTAAAATTAAATTTTTTTTTAAATTTTTATTTTTTTAATATTTTTTTTATTTTATTTTTTTTATTTTTTAATTAATTATATAATTATATTATTTTTATTAAAAATATTTTAATAAAATATTATTATTTTATAAGTTTAATATATTAAACTTAATATTTTTAATTTAATTAATAACTATTATAAAATATAATAATTTTATAAATAATAATTATTTTATATTTATATTTATAATATTAAAAATAATTAATAATACTTTTTTAATAATATATAATATTTTAAACTAGTTTATTAAGCTATTAGTAATTAAATTATAATTTAAATTATTATTTATATATATTTTAATTAATTACTAGTTTAAATATTTATTAATTACTAGCTTTTTATTAAAGCTTCTAATTAAATTAATAGTAATTATATTTAAAAAGCTTTTTTATTATATTTTAAATTAATACTTTTTATATTATTAATATTTAATTTAATTATTTTATTTTTTAATTATTTAATAATATTTTTTAATTAAAATTTTATTTTTATATTTATTATTTAAATAATTATTAAAATTATACCTTTTTTATAAAAGCTTTTAGGTAATTTAATAAAATTAGTATTTTTTTAATTATTTTTTATAATATAATATAGTATAATTTAAAAAATAATTTATTAAATATTTTTTTAATTTAACCTTTTTTAATTATTTATTATATTAGTTTTTTTAATTTATTAAAAGTATATATTTAATAATATATATTATTATATTTTTTTAACTTTTATATTTTATAATTTAAGTAATATTTTTTTAATTAAATAAATATATTTATAAATTTAATATTATATATAAATTTTGAATATTTATAAAAAATATAAACAATATATATAAAAATAAAATAATATAATAATTAGCTTTATTATATTATAAATATTATATATATAAATTTTTATTATATATTTTTAAAATTTAAATATTAAAAAATATATTTAACTTAAATATAGTTTTTTTTATAAATAAATTTTTTTAAATATATATTTAAATTTTTATAATTTTTATAAAAATAATTTATTAATTATTTAAAAAAGTAAAATAAAATTAATAATTTATTATTATAAAAAAAAATTTAAATATTAATTAAATTTTTTATTTTTATATATATAAAAAATTATAAAAGTATTTTTAAAATTATTTTATAAATTTATAATTATTAATTAATTATATAATATTTTTTATATTATTTTTATAAAAGTTTTAAAAATATTTTAAATATTATTTAAATAATAATATTTAAAAAATATACTTTTATATTATTAAAGTTTATTTAAAAATTTATATATAAATTAAAATTATAAATATAAAATTATTTTAAAAAAATATATTATAATATAATTTACTAGTAATATTATTAATTATAGTACTTGCAGTAGCTGTATTAATAGTATTACTTATTTATAATTAAAAAACAGCCTAGAAAAATCCTTAAGCTTGCTTACTTTAATAAATATACTAAAAGTTTTATTAAATTATATAAATTCTTTAAGAATTTATAAACTTACTTTAAATATTACTTTTTAAATACTTTTATATATATTATATTATTTAAGTATATATAATATATAAAAACTTAAATAAATAAAGTAATAGAAAATTAAATTAAAATAATTTTAAAAAAATATTATAAAAATACTATTAATAAATATAAAACTTAAACTATAGCTATTTTTATTAATTATAATAATTTTAAAAAAAATTAAAATTTTTTTATAAAATTATTAATAAAATATAAAAAATTAAAAAAAAAAAACTTAAAAACCTTAAATAAAAAAAGCTATATTATTAATATATTTTAATATTCTTTTGGTTATTTATTAAAGTAAATTAAACTAAAAATTTTAAAAAAAATTTATTATTATAATTTAAAAATAAAATTTATAAAATAAATTAATAAAATATTAATTTTATTATTTTTATTTAAAAAGTTATTAAAATTAATAATTAATAATAAAAATAAAAATAAAAATATAAAACTAAAAGAAATAATTCTATAATTAAGTTTTACTTTTAAATTAATTAAAAAAAATATATTACTAAAAATAATAAAATTTAATAATATAAAATAAACTTTAATATTATTAAAGCTATTAAGTATAAAAGAAAATATAATTTTTATAATAAAGTAAGCTATAAGAAAGTATATTATTATTTTTAAAAAAAATAAAAAAAAAATAAAAAAAAATCTTAAATAAAAAAATAAAGCAATAATTAATATTATAAAAAAATTACTTAAATAAATACTATTATTAAAGTATTTATACAAGCTTTAATTAAATTATTTATTAAAATATTATTTATTAAATTTATAAAAGTAATAAAAATAAATTAAAATATTATTTAAAAAAACTTATAAAAAATTAATTTTTATAAAAAAAAATTAAAATTAATACTTTAACTTTTTTTAAATAATTAAATAATAATAAATATAAAAATAATAAAATTATAAATAAAAATTTAAATAATTTAATAAATTAATTAAAAGCTTAAGCTATAATTTTTTATTTAAATTAATAAAACTAAAATAAATTTATTAAAGCTTATAACTTAAATTATAATATAAAATATAAATATTATAAATTATTTAAGCCTAGGTATAACTATAATAATAAAAATATATTATTTAATATATATTAAAACTTAAATAATTTTATATTAAAATTAATATATAATTTTAAAATAAATATATAATATTAATACTATAAATTTTATAATACTTAATACTTTTTTAAATATTTAAACTATAAAAAAAATACTAATATTTTTTATATAAATTACTATAATTAAATTATAAATATAAAAAATATAGCTATTATAAATTTTTAATTTATTTATTATTATTATAATATTTTTAAAAAAAATAAAAAAATATTATAAATACTTTATATATAGCTTTTTTAATATAAACTATAATTATAAAAAATATAATATTTATAAATTAATAAATAAAAAATATAATTATTTATATATTTTTAAAATATAAATAAAAAAAATAATATTTTAAAAAATATTTATTTTAAATAATAAATTTAAAATAAATATAAAATAAAATAAAATTTAAAAAATAAATAAATATATATATATATATAATAATATTTAAGTTTATTATATTTTTAATATTTTTAATTTTTATTAAAAATATTATATTAAAATTTTTAATATATTATTTTTATTTATTTTTTTATATTTTTAATTAAATTTTTAATATTATATTTTTTATTATAAAAATATAATAATATAAAATAATAATAATTTAATTTAAAAAAGTTATATAATAATATATATATATATTTATTAATTTTTTAATATAAATTAATTTAAAAATATTTTTTAAATTTTTATTTTTTATTTATTAATAAACTATATAATAAAATATTTAATATTATTAAAAAGCTTAAAAATAAAGCTTTTTAATAATATAATTTAGTTTTTTAAATTTTTTTTAATTAATATATTATTAAATAGTTTTTATATAAAGTTTTAAATATATTTGTATTATTAAACCAGCAACTTGCTTTCTAGGGCCTTCTAAGGCTTTTTAAAATCTTTATTACTTTTTTTTATAAACTATAAATATATTAATTTATTAATTTTTAATATTTTCTTTAATTTAATAAAAGTACTCTCTTATACTTTAAAAGTATTATAAATCTAGTAACTTAATTAATTAAAATTACTTATATAAGTAAAATTCTAGGCTTTTAATTAATTAAAAAAAACTCTAGAAATTATTTTATTTAGTTTTTTAATAATATTATTAAAATTAAAAAAAATATTTTTTTTTATAATAAAAATAATAAAAAATATTAAATAATATTTTATTAAAATAAATAAAAGCAATTAATAAAAAAGTATAATACTTTTATTATAAAAATATAACCTTAAGGAAATATAATTTTTTATATTTTTTTATTAATTAGAAAAAAATTATTAACTTAAGTAAAATTTTATTACTTTTATTTAAAAATACTATTATTTTATAATATATAGCTTTTTTAATATATAAATTAAAAAAATATATAAATATAATAAATTTTTTTATTTATAAATTAAAAATATAACTTTATTTTTTTAATTTATAAATTAAAATAGTTTATAATTACTTTTTTTTATAATATTAATACTTTTATTTAATTTATAATATATATTTTTTAAAATATAAGCTTTAAATAAATTAAATAATAATAAAGCTTAAGTTTTAATAATTAATTATTAAAAAAATAAAGCTATAAAGTTTATTTTTAAAATATTAATATTAAAAAATATTATAATAAATTATAAAATTAAGTTATTAAAATAAACTTTAAAAATAGCTATATTAAAGCTATAAAATTATATTATTATAATTTTTTTAAAAATAATTAACTTTAATTAATAATTTAACTTTAAATATTAATTAATTTTATAAATTTAATAATTATAATATATTTAATAATTTTTTTATTATATATTTTATAAAGATTTTTAATTTTATTATTTTTTTATTATTTATAAAATATTTATAAACTTTTTTAAAACTTTTACTTTAATTATAATATATATTTTTATAATAGCTTTTTTTATAAATAATTATAAAATTAATAAATTAAAATATTTATATTAAGCCTAAAGTAAAATATATTTATTTTTTTTTAAATTAAAATTATTGCTTTTTTTTAATTAATTATTAATAAAAATAAAAATTAAATTTAAAATTATTATAAATATTATATAAAAAGTTATTAATAAAAGTTAAAAATTAATTATAAATTTTATTTAATTATTTAAATATATATAAATATAATAAAAAAATAAAATTAATTATTTTTAAGCTTAAATATATATAATTATTTTAAATATTATTAATATTAATATATTTTAATTTATTTTATATTTAATAATTTATATTATTTAACTTTAATATAATTAATATTTTTTTAAAAAAATAAATTTAAAATTATTTAATATAATATATATTTTTATAAAAAGTAATAAAAAAAGTATTTTATTTAATATAATAAATTTAAATAGCCTTAAATATTATAAAATATTAATATTTAAATATAAAAATTATAAAAATATAATTATAAATAAATAATAATTATTAAAGCTTTAAATTTTTTTTTTTTAAATATTATAAAAATTTAAATTATAGCTAATATAATTATAAATATAATATAATTATATTTATATATTTTTTATATTATTATTTTATTATATTTATATAAATAATTATTAAATTAATTAATTATTAAATTAATATTTAAATATATAATATTTATATTATAATAAAATAAAATACTTTAATATTATATTTATATAAAAAAATATTTATAATATTTAAATATAAATTAATTATAAAAAGTTTAATACTTATATATTTATTATAATATTAATTAAATATTTTAATAAATATTTTTTTATATTTTATTAAATAAATTAATAATATATTAAATTAATTATTTAATAATATTTAAATATTTTTATATTATTTATAAATATAAAAGTAATTTTTAAAAATTTTAAGCTTTAATAATATTTATAATATTAATTATTTTAAAATTTTTTTATTTTAAATTATTAATTAAATTTACTTTAATTTAATATATAATATTATATAAAGTTTAATTAATAATAAATTTTTTTTTTTTAATTTTTTATTAAAAATATATATTAATTTTTTAATTAATACTTTATTAAAAAACTTAAAATTATTATTATTAATTTTAATAATTTAATAAAAACTACTTTTAATAATTAATTTTTTAATATATAATAATAGCTTTATATATAATATATTTTTTTAAATATTATATTTAAATTTAAATAAAAATAATTAAAAATATAAAAAAATAATAATAACTTTAATAATAATAAAAATAAAAATACTTTTTTATAATTATAAATAAAACTTAATATTATAAATAAATAATTTATTATAATTTTAATATTTATATAATTTTAATATTAAAGTAAATAATAATAATATTAAAAAATTATTTTTTAAATAATATAACTTATATTTATTAATTAAAATAATATAAAATATAATATATAATTAAAAATATAACTTTAAAAATATATATAAATAAAATTAAATTTTAATTAAATATAAATATTTAAAATTTATTAATAAATATTTTAATAAATTATTAATTATAATATTAATAAAAAAGCTTAAATTTATTAATAAATAATATTATATAATATATAAATTTATATTTATAATAAAAAGCTATTTTTAATTTAATTAAATAATTATAATAATAATTATATTATTTTTATTAAATTTAAAATTTTTTATTATTATAAAATTTATTTATATTAATTATTATAAAAGTTAATATTTATAAATTTATATTATTAAATTTTTAATTTTAAAATTATTATTTATTATTATTATATTATAAAAAAAACTAAAAAATATTAAATAATTTATTTTAATATAATTAACTATTATAATAAATAATTTAGCTTTTAATAAATTAATTAATTAAATTATTAATTAAATAAAAATAAAATAAAGTTTATAAAAATATAATAAAGTTTATAAAAATATAGCTAGCTAGTAAATAATTAAAATAAATTTATATTTATTAAAAATATTTAAAAAAGTATATAAAATAATAATATAATATTAATTAATTTTTTAATTTAATTATAAATATATTAAATAAATAAAATTTTTAAATTTAAAAAAATAATAAAAGTTTACTTAAGTAATTAAAAAATATAGTTTAATATTTAAAAAATAAAAAATTAATAAAAATTTATTAAAAAAATAATATATAAATAAAAATAAATTAATATTTTTAATTTATAAATTAAAGTAATAATAAAAGTTTATTTAATTTATAAATTAAAAAAAATATAAAAAAATATTTAATTTATAAATTAAAAAATAAATAAAAGCTTAAATATATTTTTAAAAATAATTATTAATTTTTATAAAATTAATAAATAATTATTTTTAAAAAGCTTTAAAATATAAAAGTAATTATTAAAGTAGCTAGCTTTATTACTTAAGTTAAAAAATATTTATAAAAATAATTTTTTTTTAATTAATAAAAAAATATAAAAAGTTATACTTTCTTAAGGTTATATTCTTATAGTAAAAGTATTATACTTTTTTATTAATTACTTAAATAATTAAAAATTATATTTTAATAAATAATTTATTTAATTTTTTCTATATTAAATATATTATTTTAAATAATATTTTTTTATATTATTAATTTTAAATATTAATTTTTAAATTATTCTTTAATTTAATATTAAATATAATATATATATTTAAAAATATTAATTTTTTTTAAAAAAAATATATATTTATATTATATTATTTAGTTTTTATTTATATAAAATAATATAGAAAAAAGTATTTAATTTAATAAATATAAATAAATATTTTATATATTATTAATTTTTTTATAATATTTATTTATTTTATTATTTATTTATTTATTTATTTTTATTATAATTCTATTCTATTATTTATATTTTTATTTTTTTATATCTAGCTTAAGCCACCAATTATTCCATTCCCTAATTTCATTATATATATAACATATTATTTCTTTTTTCACCCAGCTTGGATTCAATATCCCATTTCCCCCTTGTTCGCTTTGTCCTTTAGCTCTTAGCGGTATGTGTATTATGATTCGCTGTGAATCGATTGTCCAGTTTCTCTCTATATCCTCCTTTATACAATCTGTGAAATACTCAACATGTGTGTTAAAGCTCAGCGAATTTTCGACCTTGAGACCCTCAAATAGTAGATCAGTATCAAGTGAATCATGTCCCATCTCAGTTAAATCACGAAGGTACTGTTCAGCGACTTCCGCAAAGGAAGCAATATCGCCAAGTGAGCAAGCTATGTCAATGAGCCATGGGTTATGAGGCCACTGTGCATTGGCAATCAATAGCGATGGCCATAGCAAGTTTAGGATGCTCATCACCTGTCTTAAAATATGAATCCGTGGGCCAGATGAAACCTCATTACCAAGACGCATTTGTCTCATTCCTTCTACAACGGCCCGTAATGTAACGCTTACATGAGAAAGGTCACTTTCATCAAGCTGCTGTGATAATATTCGTCCCGTTAAAAGTAAGCGAAAAGCCGTTGCGTAGACGTCTAGCAGAGGAAAGCAAGAGCTCAGCGTAAATGAGACACGAATAATAGCTGGTAGCATCTTCCCCAGGACAAAGGCTAGTATACTTTTATGCTTCATTCCTTTCCGAAGCATTCTGGCGTCCTCTATGGGTTTCCCATTTGCCAATGCGTGTTTAAAATTGCTAAGTAATAGGAAGAATAGCTGCTTAGCTCCCCTAGCTTCTTCCCCTTCTTCTATCAGGATGCCATACGATAGCATACTTGCAATCTGGAGCTGGGGGTCTTGAATAGGTGGTGAATACTCTTTGCTGACTTGAAGGAAAAAGTTATCCACCATGCATAAACCTGATCCATGCGCCCTAATTGACGATATTATACCCTGGACGAATACAACGTAGTTCTGGTGCTGAGAAGCATCTGTATACATGACACCCAAGTCGTTTCGCATCAGCTTCATTGCAAGCTCAAGTGTTTTAGAGAGGGATCGTCCAGTGCTAGGTTCCAAGCTGCGAGTAAATTTGCGCAATGACGAAATTGTGAGGTCGAATAGCTGTTTATTTGTTTTGTAGCTAGGCTGAGTTGTTGAGTTAATGATGTTATCGGGCACAATGCCTTTAGCAAAACAATAGCGTTGTAAAGTAAAAAGGCTTTCACACTTCAGATATTTAAGAGGCGTGATTAATGCTAATACCCATACTTCAGATGCGGTGAAGCCAGCGTCAGAGAAATCATCAAACCCGTGCTCCAGAAGCGTGGATGTGAATGATATAAAAGATTGCCGTTGAGATGGGTCTAGTAGATGCTGTTGGTCGCTAAAAAGGCAGAACTTTCCAGGCTGAAACATATCTGAAAATTTCAACAAGCCACAATTAATGAAGCCTATCCCCATTCTCGCGGATAATGTAATGACCTGCCTAACGCAGGAGGTCTTATCGGTTATATATGCCACTGGCTGATCGGACATTTCTGTTGGAAATGACAATATGCAGCGTGCCATTGCAAAGTAAGTCCGAGAAACATCCTGCTCTAAGATCAAGAACGCATCATCCGCTTGTGCATAGTTTAAAATTTGACTCTCGCTCTGCTGGCTCTCCTGGCTGTTTTTAAATTCTTCGATTTTGGACACGAATATGTCTAAGATGGTTAATGCTACTCGAAGAATCGACCAGTCAAGTTCGGGTAGTGGCTGTGTGAAATATTGAAATATCCGTTCCAAGTGAGGCGTATTTAAGCAGTACGTCGCCGCCTCTAAATCTAGAGCTTCTCTCATTACATTTGCTGAAGACGTGAATGATAGATGGAGAATCTCCACCACAGCAGCCTTATTCTGTGAGATCATAGCCTCAACATCATCCTGTGTAATGCACTGATCCGCGTCTTTGGACAGAGCTAGATACTGTTGATGGATTTCTGCTGCGATGCCATCGAATTGTGTTATCGTCTGTTGGAAGAATGTGTGTCTCCATTCTCGGAAGGGCTCAAAAGATTTTTTAGCTTCGCCGGATGAAACAATAAAGCTCGCAAGCTGGGCCCATGCCCTAATATTTATCAAGCACGCTTCCTTATGAGAACTAGCAGGAGTAATAAGTCCTTCAATAAGAGTTACTTGAGGCCGAACGCTGGATGGTGCTGCCCAGAAGAGCGTGCCAATGAGGTCATGATGGTTTCTTAAAGCTGCCAAATCTCGCTCAAGGATTTTATGTTCCTTGAGGTACAAGCGGCTATGATTTGGTATTGTTCGGGTTACTAGGTTACGAATATCCTTCTCAGAGCCGAATTGTCGGAGTTTTTTTATGCTTACGGCAAGAAGTTTGAGAAATATGTGAAAGCAGCAGTCATCCGCCTCAATCTCAAGCATTGGCGTACCAGATAGATTGTTCATGAATTGTGGAGATCGATAGACTTCTTCATTGCGGAGATGAGCAAGCTTTTGGGATCCAAAGAAATCAAATATAACGCCGACAATGGGCGCGCTATGACACCAACCCCATTGCTGAACCAGGTAATGGCACCGTGAAACAAGAGCTCGACAGTAGCTGTTGAAGCTCGCAGCCTGGTGATTATTGTCTTGATACAATTGAAACACCCGCCGGATAAGTTTTTGAGGAATCCCCCATCCTTCAGCTCTTAAATTATATGGTTCTTCTGTAGCTATTCTCCCAGTGTTATCAAATTTAGATAGCGGAAGGAGGGTGAACATAGTCTCCCACACAACTTCAAATGCAAGGGCATCTGTACCGGAGAGAACTTGAGGTTGTAGTATAACTCTCTCCAATACGCCCCAGAAAGAGAGTTGTTGTGGGCTTATGTGCTTAAACATTTGAAATAACAGAGCCCATGAATGTACTGCAACGGCGCTTTCTCTTAACGTGCGATCGCGACGATTGAGTTGGCCAAAGTCGTTGTAAATCTGTTTGACTGGGTTAAGACCGCTGCGGAGAAGTATCGAAATCATCAATTGCGATAGCGACAGTAGCAATTCTTCCACAGCGGGTTGCTCGTCTGCTAACTGTGGAACTTTTTGACAACGATTTAACAATAGGGAAGTTGTTAACAAGACCCTATCGAGCATTTTCAAGATAAGGTTACCGTCTTTGATGTAGTTAATCAAGGATCGGTCTAGCCCTGTCTCTATTCGCGCAGCGAAACTGTGAAAAACTTCTTGCAGCCGTGATATGAGGGAAATTGGTGAGTCAGATCTCGCTGAACCTAGAGCATCCCTCGTATATTCTAAGGTAGAATGAATAGCATTGATAGCACTGTTATCATCATGTAGATTGGATCCCTGGCTGTCTTCTAATCGCTCAGCTATTGAATCAAATAAAATTCCAATCTCAGAGGATACTTTCTCGTTCCAGGAGCTCCAGTCAAAGACTTGATCGCCAAATCTGACTGAAATTTGTGTTTCACGATTGGGTATTTCCAAATGCGAATCTCTCATCCATAATCTATTTAAAATGCCGCTACCAAGTAAGGTTGATTCATGAAATCGGACGTCGGGAATGAGAGGAAATATCTCAAAATGGCTAGTATATCGGATACCATACGGCGCCAGACCGTAGAGCTTGCTCTTTTCGGGGAGAGATTCGGTGTCGACAACAGAGGAATGTGTAGGAAGGGGATCATTGGCATGGGTATATTGAGGTGCTTTGATATCAATTCGGCAAGGTTTGATGCTTTTTCGACACCGGAGTGGCCTCGATCGAGTGTGCTCTGGTTCTTGGGATACTTCTAGCGTTATATCCGCTGCTCTGGTGAGATTTGTGTACATTGAGCTTGTAGCTATGGCATTGACATTTCCAGTCAAGCGCCAATTAGGCCCTTTTTGTTTTTGAGTTCTGAAAATATGATCCAGAGTCCCTTTCCTGTAATTGAATGACAATATGGATCTCCTCGCTCTTTCGTCCACCTCCAACTGAGCCATCCGGGAAACAGGTGAAGTTAAAGGCAGAGAACTCATCTCACCCATATTAGGCGTAAGCTCCGTGTTGCTACCTTGATACGAATCACTTCGTCTGTAGCCAGCCGAGCCGTTATCGTCGAGATACTTGACCAACCTGCGGGAAGAATTCCTCAGTGTGCTGAAGTTTAGCTTTGAAGTGAATCCACTATTTGAATATTCCTGGGGCATGTTTGCTCTCTGGCGTTGCATTCGTTTATACTTGCCGGCTGTCGATACTGATGCTCGTTGTTGAATTGTACCTGATTTCCATTTTTCCAGAACAGACATAGCGTCTACTTGGTCTTGCCTTGTAGCAAGCATGATGACTTTTTTATGCACATTGCTACGCCCCTGACTCAGTGTTTGCTTAGCAGAGCGTGCAGCAATACGTATAAACCTGGGGGCGCCTGGCTCTATTGTGTCAAGAATACTCAACAAGGGAATAGATTTTATAGGGCGTTTTCGCCTGCCAAATGACTTTCCATGTTTATTGTTTGACTTCTGTAGAGCATTGTTCGAGAATTGACCAATGATCGCCGATTCAGGCAACATATCGGGTTGAGAGAGAAGAAAGCCATCAATAGTCTTTTGCCTTCGACGAGTCTGAACGGATTTAGTCCGAGATCCGTTTGACAATTTGGTTCGTTTTCTGTTCGATACCGGTGTCTTAGGAAGCTGGAGCTGACGCTTACTGCCAACAATCACTGGACTGTCATCGACCTGGTCGATTTCTTGACTAGGAATAGGTGAGGCGGATCTCTCAGCATGATGTTCAGATGTGTCATCTGTTGTATAATCTCCAAGAGATCCTTCATCCGGTTCAATTGGAAGAATGCTGAAAGCGGTGGAATCAGGGACTGACTTCTTTTTTAGGGCTATTCCACGTTGCTGCGCATTAGGAAGCCGATGCTGCGGCTTCTTCTTGGGGCCTTGGCGATCGTTATTTTTACTCAGCTGCTGGTCTAGTCTCAACCAAGAGGCGGGAAGAACGCCTTTAATGCGGCGCCGATATGTGGTTACCAGCTGATGCGTGCCGTTTTCACCTTTATCGCTAGTCTCGGGTTCTTCGCTGTACCCTTGATGGTCATGCTCATCTTGAGTGTTTAGCTCCTGAGAGGACGCTTCTAATGGGGTTGCAGAAGCTAAAGGCCTCGGTAGCAATCCTGTAAAAGAGTCACCCCAGTAAATGGCAATATTGGGATCTGAGTGTGGAATCTGCTGTGTATCTAATTCTGGAGACTTTGAGGGGGGAGTGGGAGAAATCGATATTCGAGAGATGGCAGTCATTGGTTCTGGTGAATCGCTATAAATAATATCTCGCCTTCTGGCTTTCTGAGTGAGTGGCAACCCTTGGGACGTTTTATACCTCGCTATATTATGTTCGCTAGCAGGTGAGTATTCATTGAGTAGCTCATCTAGGCCTGGCAAATCCTGGTCGAAAGCATTCCCACCAACAGTATCGGTTGCTGAGCTAGTTAAGCTGTTGGCAGCCGATTGTTTATACGACCGTGATAGGTTCAAAGAGGCTGTAGCTATATCTAATTCTCCATGTTCGCTCTGGGTAGCTGCAAAACTGTCGTCGTCCGTTCTATCGGTCCCTGGTGGCAAATCATCACTTGGGCTGTACTGATCAAAATTGTCATCTGGCAAAGCTTTTGCTGGTTGGTATCTCCCTCCCATGTCCGTTCGCATTTTCATGGGTTTAACTCCAAGTTGTGGGAAGAATTTTCTATGGTACACGTAATCATAAGAATAGGGATATTGCTGTTGCGGTTTTCTTTGTCGCAAAGAATGAGTATAACGGGACGACGCAGCCACTGTGGCTTCCCAATGAGCATTATGCTGGCTAACCTCGCTTAACTGAGCGATCGCTGTATTATTCTGCGACGTCGATGGCGATGAGCTAGATGCGGTGACGCCATCATTTTGGGCTGTTATTGTACGTCTGAGCCTAGGGCTGGGGGCGTCCAATGCACTCTGGCTGTTGCGAGAGGCAACCTCGTTGGCAGTAGATGGGGGATTTGTTCCAGCATTCTTCAGAAGCGGCGGTTGTACCTGATTCTGATTTTCTGTTCGAGATGATAAAGTGGTTAAAAGCTGGTACTCTCCTTGTAGGTCTGGCCTCAACGATATTGGGGAGGTCTTTGATATAGAGGCGCAACTCTGCTCGTCATCATCAGACCCAAGAAAATCCCATATACTTTCTGCATATTGGTTTTTAGAGACGGAGGCCTTCGTTGGAGGCTGTGTCGGTGAAATGGTCAGCGATTCATCATCGCTTAAGAATTCACCCTCATCTTCAGAATCTGCTACTTCACCACGCTCTCTCCAGTCAGACATTGTCAAGAATCATTGCTTCCATAAGGCGAGAAACGTGAATGCATCGCGTCTTTGTTAACGGTGAAAGGCCCACCAGGGTGTCATAGAGAACTTGCATCTCTAGGGTGCCAAGTGCTGCTGAAGCTAAAAATAGCCTTACTGTATTATAGCATATTATAAAAGGTAATTTAATTAATAATTTTTAAATATATTATATAAAAATATTATGCTTAAAATTATATATTATTTAAATTTTATTAATAATAAAAGTTAACAAATATATAATATATTAGCTTATTATATAATAGTATATTTTTACAATATTATATTATATACTTTCTATTATATACAATATAATTACTTAATAAACCCTTAAAATAAGAATTGAATAAATACCTAATTTATATATAAATTATTATTTATTTAAAACTATTTTTTATATAATTCACAAAAGTGTTGTATATGTTGTATATTAATACTGGTGAATTTTTTCCCCAATAGCATTGGAATTCCGAGTACGTCCCAACAGGCACGTTAATAGTTCACCAGTTCAATCAGCTACTGGAGGGACTCATGTCTGACGGTGAGTTATGTGCTTGATCCCTTGCTAGCCATTCGATCGGATGCATACACAGACCGTCGGAATCTTGCCAATGGTTCCATTGGCTGTACGGCTATCATCACGTATTTCACGAGCCATTCATTCGTCCGCCGTCCAATTAAGCAGTCACAGCGGAGGAAATGGCTCCAAACCTGTTGAAGATACAGCGGATCATGACGACGAGCTTGAAAACCAAACCGGCACAGAATCATCTGGTGGGCGCTGGAGAGGGCATGCGACGGGGCCTGTAAGGACACGCCAGCAACGAAAGAGACAAGTTACTGCTCTGCCGCCAGTTGAATTACCGCAAACGTTTCTTCAAAATAATATATCACTCTACGCAGCCCAGGAACGGCCACAGCTTCCTATTGCGCTGGCGGAAGATGCAAGGCATGAAAAGTTATTTCAAGCTGTTGCTGAGCAAGGACCATCCTTTAGAAAGAAATATGAGGGACTGGAGAAATATTTTGAGACAGCACTAAGACATCTCTTTGTTCGAAGCGGCGAACTCGCGATAGACTTGGAAAATTCCCGTTTAGACCAGGATGATCGAAGATGGGAATCTCCGGAGACCATAGCGCGAGCAGTGCGGATTGGGGATATGATCATTGAATCATCCAATTGTTTGATTGATGCCGTATACCCCACCCGTCAATTTGAACATACCTATGGAGTGCGACCTTTTTGGTGGTCTCACGTTCTTAAAGTTCTTAAAAGTAGTACACCTGGTCGCCATGATCAATACTCTCCCCTTGCTGCCTCTATCTCTCTGGATGATCAACTTGGCTTTGCGGAGCAATATAATTATGCTTTGCCACATATCATCGCTGACCTCCCTGCTGATACGTTTATTGCTTTACGAACGATGGTTAACCGCGAACTGTTCGCATCGCCACCACCAACGTTCGATTACAAAACGAGTAAGAGGCCAATCACAGTCTTTTCGATCTTTGGATATGGAGGAAAATCCATCTCAGAAGCAATCGGCAGACATTTTGCACACTATAGCGGTGCGGACCTAGTTCATCTAGATGCGTATGATCTCTCAGAGCTTGTGGGCAATTACTTGGGCCAGAATTGGGCTTATTCACGCACTCCCCTCTCAATGCTAGGGTTTAGAGCCGCTGAATTGAGTGGAAAAATCGCGCAAAGTCGAGATGATAAACCTCTGGAGAACCAAGATGAAGAATCTGATGCGGAAGTTGGAATCGCCACGAGTAGTTCGAGCCCTTCAGCTGTGGTGGAAGAGCTTCAGAAATTACGTCAAGGAGAATATGAAAGTTTTAGTAAATGGGAAAATCTCAAGATTGACAAAATATTGGATCAAATCATTCGATCCACAGGCGCTGGATCTACACAGCCTCGTACACGACCGGTGTTAATTCACATCCACGACATAGTTGAACTGAGCATGACGATTGAGGGATCTCTGCTGATCAGCCGGCTGCGAGCCCTCGCTGATATTGCTTGGCAGCAAGGGTTACCAATCGCTTTATTTGGATCATCTTCCTGCGAACAGCCGTCGGAAGACTATCGAAACGCTGTCAAAGAATTTGCCACGAACGATTTTGTTGTCACTCGCCACATTCAGCCAGATTTTATCGAACAGTATACCGCACCTAAAGGAAATGTTCGAACTCAAGAACCATTCCACCTACAAAAAGCTGATTATGTCGCTGAGAATGTCAATAACATTGCTCGCATGTTAAGAGCGTTAGATCCCGAATTATCGCCACAGGTAGCTGGCTTGACGTTTGAGTCTGTTTTATCATTTCTCCGTTCCTCAAATCCCAGATATTCCATACTTCAAGATTCAATTATCCCGGCACCAGAAGTTTATCACCTAGCATGCGCCTTCAAGTCGCAGGAACGTCACAAAGCTAGTACCGGTAGCAGCACGCCCTCCGGTTTCTTGGAACGATTTGCCTTAGGTCATCTACAACAGTGGCCAGGAGATACATTTTCCAACGAAGATGCTGTTGAGGGAGATACACTTAATGGCGTTACAAGGGACGATCATAACACAACGGATAGCCGTGCCACAATGAAATTGAATGAATATGAGAAACGAATAGCTTCTGGTCAAATTAACCGAGAAAATCTTCGAACGACATTCGCAGATGTTCATGCTCCACCTGAAACTATATCTGCCTTGAAACTTCTCACGTCACTCTCTCTCGTGCGACCAGATGCATTTTCCTACGGTGTATTGGCGCAAGATAAGATTTCAGGATGCCTTTTGTACGGACCTCCTGGAACTGGTAAAACTATGCTCGCAAAGGCAGTGGCTAAAGATAGCGGCGCGAATATGCTCGAAGTCAGCGGTGCCTCTATCAATGATAAATGGGTTGGAGAGAGTGAAAAACTCATTCGCGCGGTCTTTACCTTGGCTAAAAAACTGACACCCTGCGTTGTTTTTATCGATGAAGCAGATTCTTTACTAGCTAGTCGAAGTATGTTCGCTAACCGGGCGTCTCATCGTGAGCATATCAATCAATTTCTCAAGGAGTGGGATGGTATGGAAGAGACAAATGCTTTCATAATGGTTGCGACCAATCGCCCTTTTGACTTGGACGATGCTGTCTTGCGGCGGTTACCACGAAAGATTCTTGTTGATCTTCCTCTTGAGAAAGATCGCCGGGCTATCTTAGAACTATTACTCAAAGACGAGATTCTGGATGATTCTGTATCGTTGGATGAATATGCACGACGAACTCCATACTACTCAGGATCTGACCTCAAAAATATGTGTGTTGCAGCTGCAATGGCTGCAGTGGAAGAAGAAAATGAGGCTGCGGCCAAACACCAAGGGTCTACCCCATTCCAGTATCTTGAAAGACGAATCCTTCAGAAATCTCATTTCGACAAGGCCCTGAAGAGTATTCCTGCAAGTATTAGTGAGGATATGATCTCTCTCAAACTAATACGCAAATTTGACGAGGAATATGGCAACAGAAAAAGAAGCACCACCAAGTCAAGCATGGGTTTTGGATTTGTTGATGATAAGCGCCATGCTCCTGTCAGATGATAAATTACCCATCTAAAGGCGATGAGATCAGTATATTAATGCGGGGTATTGACAGTATATAAAACTCCAAATAATACCCAAGGGGCTGTTGCGGCGATATGTATGTGGACTCTGTTAAAGCTCGATTGACAGATTAAATTTCGTAGTTTCGGCAGCGATGTTGCACGATGCCAAAGTGACTTGGCTGGATCCAGCTCTTAATGCTGGAGCGGCAAGCATACAAGCAAACCGAAAATTTGTAAAATGGAGCACAATTACAAACCTCGTCAGCAGTAGGGCCCAAATGCTATATGCAGCCCACGTATTGGCCTATGGCATCTTCAATCTTATTTCCATTCATATGGAATGCCAGCTTCTGACGAGGTCACTAGGTGAGAAACCGCGGAGTTAATTTACGTGTTCTCCGTCGATATTTGAATGTTTTCTTCTCCTAATGCCTTGGAATAAGAGTCCTGTGCTCGTCGTAGTGCATCCAACGTTGGCTGCATTATTTTGGAGACAGCATCACGACCACCGCCCACCATGTCTGGCTTCCACCGGATTTTCTTCCCTGTGCGCTCGAAGTGGCTACGGATCTCCTGCTTGCGTTTCTGAATAATAATGTCGCGTTCGGCCTCAGCCTCGTCAGCTACAGCCTGGATGCGCGTCGTGGATCTTGCTAGTGATTCAGCCAAATATTGGACCTCCATCGCCCGGTCAGGGTCGCCAGAAAGAAAACCATCCCAAAATTGGTGAAGAAATTCAATGGTTGTGGCATGAGTAAGAGCGGATTTGTCGGAAATTTGGGGGGGAATTCCCATCGGAGAGGTATCATCTGAGGCGCCTCCGTATTTCTGGGAGCGTTGTTGGTGTATGCCAGCCATGACATCCTTTTCTGCCTCTTTGATTGCACCACGAGCAGTATTGAGCCCAGGCTTCGTCTCTTTGTCGCTATCACTATCTAACTCGAGTTCTATGTTAATTTGAAGCCCATTGTCTCCAGTCTTATCATTCCCGGCTGCATATAGATTTTGCATTTTGGTAAGAATTTCGCTAGGCTGCTGATTCTCGACGATATCTCTATTTTTTAGCGATGGGGAATCTTTTGATGAGAAAAAATTATTCCTCTCTTTGATACTGAGCATGATCCGTTGTTCCTCCCCCTCTCCCCTTAAATCTCGTAGAATTAGTTCTCGGGACGTGTCGTAAAGTCCCTTTGAATCAATGGCAGTGCTATCCGAGGGAGGAACATTTGCCATGATTTTCTCGCTCAAGTTATTGAGCGTCCTGACAATGGGGATATTAGCTCGAGGTCGCATCTCGACATCCTTGGCGTTGCCTCCTTTGAATCCTCCCTGGTTCTCCTCATTACCCTCAATGTCGATTATGTGAGGAACAGGTTGGCTCATAATTTTCGCTTGAGCATCAAACGTATTGCCATCAGCATTGTACTTGTCGAAGATAGCATCTGCAGGGTCGTTATCGGTGACGCGTTCCCCTTTGAGTCTCTTGGCTAGCTTGCTGAGGAAGAATCGCGACCAGAATTCGGCCTCAGAGAGTCTCGGTACGGTTTCATTGTAAATTCGCTTGATTAACGGATGCTGAGCAAAGATCATTTGGACCTGCTCGACGCTGATGTTTAATTTTAATTCTCCGTCAACGGTCCGAGGTTTAACAGTAGAAAGAACATTATATGCCCCCTTTTTCTGGTTGATTTCAATAGCATGAGCTCTTAGCAGATTTATTCTCATGGACCAGAATTGGGAGTTGAAGGCGGCGCTGGTCATTGAATCTGGCTTAGTCGATATAGCGCTCATGTAGGTTTGATGCAGGCTCTTGTCTTTTTTCATGAGAGATTGCTGTAGCTCAATATTCATTTTCAGCTGGTTATCATCGAACCATTTTGGAGACATTGATTGTGAATTTATGCCATTGGAGGATCCTAGAGTGGCAGAGGCGCTTGCTGAGCCATCGCCATTTGCAGGCGCTCCAGTCGCAGCACCTAGCTTGGACACATTTGCATCGGTGCTTCTGAGATCAGCCAAAAGTCGGGAAAGTAGATCTTTGACTGCTTGGGCCTCTGATTTAGCTTCCTGGGTGTTGAAATGGAATAAATATGTGACGGGGTCGTTTCCGCTCTCGGACTTTTCGAATATTTTAAGCATAACCTTCGGAGAGCTGTCGGGGGTTTGCTGAAGATCTGGCTAGTGTCAGTTATAGTTATTAATATCCAGAATTCAAACAAGAATTACTAGTTATGTTGGTAATTGGTAGTGAGACCGTTGCAGGACCTCCTGATGCTGGTGTCCAAGTTATCGCTCCATGATCACTGCTGAAGGACAGGGTGCCCTCTTTCTTCTTGAAAAGAGTGTGGCCCGTTGGACTGGCCATCGCAACCCGGCTGTGAGAGTCGATGCAGAACGAAAGTGTCTGTTAATCGAAATTTCAAGTTACATCAATCGCATCTTCACTGGAATTTGGCTGCTCGCTGCAGTTCAGTGCCCGCTGTGGAGTGCTGCAAGTACTAAGCAAGGTGATGGCGCTCCGTAATGGTGTTGAACTAAACAAGGGAGCACTTAGTGCAAGGAAGGCCTAGCTCGTTTAAAGCATTCTATTACACCGTGAATATTTTCTGTTTAAGCATAAACTAGCAAATATATATATATATATATATTATACTAGTATAACAATAACAATATTAATTTTTAATATTTCAATTAATTAAATATATATATATATATATTATACTAGTATAATAATATAACAATATTAATTTTTAATATTTCAATTAATTTAAAATATATATATATATATATATATACTTTATGTATATATTATAATAATTTAATTTAATTATTATTACTAATGTAATAATATATTATATTTTCGTTTTAATGAATTAAACAACGTTATTACCTTCTAATTTTTATTATATATAATATATATAATAAACCCGTAGTACGATATTATCGATGTGCGGAGTATGGTATCCAAATACTGCTCCTTGCTTACCAAACTGTGGGGTGGCTGTCTGTCCCATCTAGGTTCCCATACCTCTCCTAATCCACAAAAGACAATCAACGGCTCATTAATTACGACTACCTACTGTTCAGTGCTGCTGCGCCCGTTGATACACTTGCTTTTCCACGAAGAGGACTGTTCTAGAGAATATTAGTCATTTCAGCTCTTCTGGGAATCGACTCGTCCAACGCTAGGGGCCGCCCCCTGCCAACACGAAGGCTGTTTCCTCATGCGCCCGTGCCGGCAGACTTGCTGCAACCGATATCCTGAGAAATCTCCAGGTCTCTTCTTCTGAACGCACGTATGATTTAGTATCTGGGCGGGGGGTTTCGACGTCGGACTGTATTTGCTGGTTAAATATCTTGTGCGACATATTGCGAGCGTATCATTCAGTCTTTCTCTCTGAAAGGGACATTCGCCCGCCCGGTCGAATTTGCCCATTCCTAAATATCGACATTCAGCGCCTTTGGTCACAAATTCAAGACTGTGGCAGTTATCGAAGCTGGCTGGCCATCTTCTTCTCTCGCTAGAAACGCGGCTACGGTTTACCTTGCTTTTATCTACCCCAACTTAGTGTTCTCGCGGCCGTCTGTCATTATATCTAAAGCCTAACGACTTTCTTTTTGTACGATATGTGGTGGGTGCGCTTTTCTCGATTCTTTTGACTCCTCAGACAACTATGGACGAGTAGACTGTTCTCGAACCCAATCTTCTCATTATCTTGATATCTTTTTGGGCCCCGCTATATGATATCACAATGCTTTACCACGTTTTTTTCGGAGCTGCGATAGCACTCAACCTGGGCATTTACCCTTTTACCCCACTGCATATTCCCCGTTCTCGCTACCCTGTTGACCGTTCTGAGGCTAACAAACTCATTCGTCTGCATAACTAGAACAACGAATTAGTATAATGTCTCCTGATGCCGTGTCGTTATTATTTCCCGATCGGCCTATTCGGCCCCTGCCGAAACGCCGACTTCGGGAAAGGTTATCCCCAGAGGTAGCCAACTCGATCAAGTATCCCTCCAATATCCACGACCATATACCTCTATTCTACTATCCATCATATACTACGAGAGACGACAACGGGATATCCGCTTTGGCATCAGTTGGCCCCACTCTTCAACCTCATCGTGATGAGTCTAGAAGGAATTCTACGTTGCGACGGAATGGGGCAGTTATGGCAGCTGTATTCAAGGAAGAGCTGCGAGAAACTCTTATGATGGGATCGTCGCCGAAAATCCAGAGTGTGGTAATACAAGCTTCTGCGGCGTTAGACCCTCTTCGCCAGACGATGGAATTACAAGTGATACCATCTGTTGCTTCATCGGCGGACGGCTACGAGTCTTTTGAAAACACCAACAACAAGAAGAAGCGGAAAATCCCCACAACTGGAGATTCCTTAGCAAACAACAGCCTTTCTTTGGACGGCGATACCAATGCGTCATTGATACCGAATTCCATGCGAGCTCGGTCACCGGTGGCCGAAGTATCCAGTTATAAAACATCGCTGGCCCCAGCTGCGACTGCGGGAAACAACTCCTATGTCTCAAGCAGCCAAGGATTATCTGGATCTGGCAGAGGGAGACTTGGGCGATCTCATAACGGACGCAGTCCCTTGCGAGCTTTGTCAGATGGAAGCAATGTCTGGTCCGGCCGTTCAAGGGCTACTTCATCCCAGTGGGCACCGGCCGGTACGTTCTTTTCATTACATCTAGTTGTACGCAAACGTACGGTGTATGCTGATAGACTTAGATGCAGGCCAAACTGGAAGTGGTATTATATCTAATGCCATTGCTATTGCCGAGAAAGAACCTTTCCAAGGACAGGAGAATGGAAGTCTCCTGCAGCCGCATGCGACTGCATACAAGGCAATGACTGCTTCCACTCAGTTCACATTCACTTGTGAACCGCAAACACCCGGAGCTATACAGTGGCCAGGTAGGTTTCTAGATGCCCCCTTCCCTACGACTACAGCACTGACCGTTCCACAGGTCGCTCTACAGGCCAAAGTGTGTCAACTCAGTCGTCACAAAATTTACCAGCTGCGCCTCCTCCTAGCCCCAGTCTAGCACAAGGTAGCTCATCAAAGCAAGTCAGTAAACACCCTGCTAGTTCTACTCGAAAAACTCGCAGCCATCTAGAGAGGGAACTGGCCATAGCTGCACGCCATCGACGGCAAATTGCTACAGAAAACTACTATCATAGCATATTAGACTCGGCTGAGATCTGGATTTGTGAATTCTGCGAGTACGAGCGCATATTTGGCGAACCCCCCCGCACTCTTATTCGAGATTACGAAATAAAGGACCGTCGACATCGCCAGGAGGAAGCAGACCGAAAACGATTGTTAGAGAAGGCAAAAGCAAAAAGCAGAAAGGGGAAGAAAAACAACAAGGCGTCCGCAAAAAGTGGCAATGCGAACGACCATATCTCAGACCAGCCTCATGTTACACGGCCAACCGACATTTCGCCCGCCATGACTAATGAACAGAGCCGTTCCACACACTCTGGCGACAGATATGAAGACGATTATGAAGATAGTTATTCAGACGCACCGCCCAGACACAACTCAAGTGCTGTGGCCACCCATGTAGATCCGCTGCCTCCACCGCGAGCAAAAACTTAGGGCTCTGGTCGGCTGTGTGGGTGGCATAACTTGTCTAAGCAGTTGCTCTATGAGAAATGAATATCATTTATGTTCAATCTGTAAATATGCTCATGACTCCCTCAGTGGATTATGAGCAATTGCATTGCCGATTCATCAAGTGACTGGATTTAGACATACGGATCTTTTATTAGTATAGATACCCGAGTAAGCCACAAATCAAATTAATGATGACCCTGACCGATTATGTTTGTGCTCATTTCAAGCATTATGTAGTCCATATGGTTGATTATATTACAAATTAATTGAAAATATGACGACGTTGGCAGTGAGAATGCGAATGACCAGCCATAAGCGACTCCGACAAATATACGCAAAAAAGGAAACAGCTGGCTTCATCCTATGAAGTTGTTGACTAGATGTCGCAGTTATCTGGAATCAAACTTTGCCTCTGCCTTATTATCATTGACTAGTTCCATCAGACGAAAATATGCCCTCTCATCATCGCCTTGGTTAAATCGCATCACGTCTATATCTTCCTCAAAATACAGTCTACCTTCATCTGGGTCGAAACCTCCTTGCCGAAACACATTTAGTGTTGCATATGCTTTCAGCCTCTGGCGGACACGCTGAAGAACTGACTTGTCACGCACCCACCGCTCTATTTCTTTTGTCATAAACGGTGCCTTGTTGTGTCCATATACTAGCTCGGCAAGCGAAGGCTTCGCTTTGTATACTTGATCAAAAAACTCGGCCCAGGATAGGTATTCGTCGCTGAAGCATTCATTTAAGTGGAGAGATCTGAGGACCTGAGCATGGCCTTGTATAAACGAAACCAGCTCTGAGCTGATGAAGAAATTTTCCAGCTTAAGAGATTGTAAAAGAGGGAGGCTCTCGGACTTTAAAGGAAACGGGATATAGTAGTCATTGCCGATAATATCTGAAGCCTGGATATGCAAATGCTTCAGTCTCCTCATATGGTGGAAAAATGAATCATCCAAGCGTTCGAAAAAATCCTGACCGCCTGATGTTATAGTAAGCCGCAACCCTGCATAATCTTCCCCGCCAAAGATGTGAAAAGTTGCAGATTCGAGTTGACTAAGAAATTGGCGAAAGACATCAGTACTATACGCAGACGTCTGTTTTGGAGGCAGCTCATTAAGGATAAGCTCCCTCATGGAAGTATTGGTCACAAGGGCCTCCCAAGTCTCATTCATAAGCGCTCGCCACTTGTATGATCTTTCATAAAAGCGAACCTGGTCGGCGTTTTCCTCAAAGTCAAAATAAACATAGACGTCGGGTTCATCATCATCGAGGTTAAAATCAAACTTGAGTCTGACTGTGTGTAAGTTTGGTGTCAAAAGACCTTTCAAGACCTCGCAAGCTGTTGGTGGCAGAGATGGTTCCGTTGGCGCTGGACTCTCTTGATGGTCGCATTGACAAGTGAATTCAATTGCTTTTGTGTACTGGCCGTAAGCCTCGACGGCAGCCAATGCAGATGCTTCGGATACCTCGTCACTGGTGAATCGTATTGTAGTGAAATTTTCGGGCAGCAGTTGATTCCTGTACGACTTGCATGTTGCACTCAGATGGATTTTGTCGCCAATGTCGAGGAGGTTGATTATGGAAGAGCTAAAAGGCTCGCCATACCCTGGTTGAGGTAGCCAGAGACGTGGCCACGCTATGGAGAGATAGCATTTATGAAAATATTGCTGTAAATCACCCTTTTTGTCTGCTATATATATATCTGTTTAAGTACATTTATCTCGGCCATTTACGAATCCAGATGGTGCCCTCTGCGGCTGCCAAGAGGGTCGTCGTCCTAGGCAGTAGCGACTAGTTTATATCAAGCTTCATTGTATTGGTCAGATCCTGGTCGCACTGATTCTGCAATAATTGGGGGGTTGTGCCAAGGTATTACTTGCATGCCTGAAATAGGCAAATCTACGAATTGAGCAGTAACCGGAGCATCTCAGCTGTCCAAAAGCCAAGCTACCGACTAATACAATTTAAAGTTGCTTATATAGCCGTATATAAATGTCGAGCCTGCTGTAATTCCAAATTGGCTTGTAAGAGCGTGATTTTGAGGAATCTAGACATCCAATGCGTTGCTTTAAGCTTAGAAGCTAGATATCATCTGCCCCTCATTGGATGATACTGCGGGAGGCGGGGTTTTAGCAACCGCAGGGGGGGGGGCATTTCATCCCACCTTTTCTGAACCGCTTGCTTACTTATCTTGTCTATAGCATAACTGCCTTTTTCAATCGGAGGCAGCGGTTGCTTTGCGAGCTGTTTTCCCACCCAGTTTTTGAGCAGCCAGGGATATTCCTGACCTGATAGGCCCGGCCATGGCCTCTACGCAAATAGTCCAGCTGCAGTCGCTCAAACCTGATCTCCATGAGCGTGCCTGGGTGTCGATACCTCATCCTAGCCTCCCTCTAATCGCAACCGCACACGGCAAGAATGTCACAGTCTTCTCGCTATCGACTCTCTCCTTCCACAGCGCCTTAACCGACGGCCACGCACGATCCATCCGAAGCGTTGCTTGGAAACCTGCGCTACCGCCGCATGAATTATGCCTTATCTCAGGTAGCTTCGATTCTTCCGCCGGCGTCTGGCGCTGGAATAAGAGCAGTGGTGAAGATGATGGTGATGGCCTGGGCCAGGACATGTCAAGGGGCCCAGCAGGTGACGAAACCGCCAAGGCTGGCGAATGGGACTATAACCTTGTGCTGGAGGGACATGACTCCGAAGTCAAGTGCTGCGCGTTTAATCCGTCTGGCAACTACCTTGCGACCTGCTCGCGCGACAAGTCCATTTGGATATGGGAGGACATTGCCAGCTCCGAATCCGAGGACGATTGGGAAACGATTGCCGTTCTCAACGAGCATGAGGGAGATGTCAAGGCCGTAGCCTGGTGTCCTGATGTGCCTGGACGCAACAGTGTTGGGCAGCGATATTACAGCGTCGATGTCCTTGCCAGCGCCAGCTATGATAACACCGCTCGGATTTGGCGCGAGGACTCAGATGGAGAATGGGTTTGCGTGGCTGTTCTTCAAGGACATGAAGGCACTGTCTGGGGTGTAGAATGGGAACCAAAACCGAGAGACAATCGATTCCCTAGACTCATGACATTCTCCGCTGATGAGACAATACGTGTGTGGACGCTTGAACAAGGGGAAGATAATGCTGATGGGGACGGCTCAGCAATGTCGCAGGGCCTAGGTGGGATACCAAGCACGATGCGAAGGTCTTTTAGAGAGCAGTGGAATTGCACGGCTGTGCTCCCCAAGGTGCACGACAAGGACGTATATTCAGCCACATGGAGCGCCGAATCTGGTCTCATTGCTAGCACAGGGAGTGATGGTGTTATTGCTTTATATAAAGAAGATGAAGCTGCTCCATCAGACCCCCCGGCAGTTTCCGCGGATAAAGACTCGGATGGCAATGCAAGCTTGAGTCACAATAGCTCCGCTGCTGGCGGGCCACAGTGGCAGCTTTTGACCACAGTGCCTAGTGCTCATGGACCATATGAGATCAATCACATCACCTGGTGTAGGCGATATGATGCGGGCTCAACAAAGAGGGGAGAAGAAGAAATGCTGGTTACAACAGGCGATGATGGACTGGTCCAGTCATGGCGAATTGATGTTACATCTTCATAGCTAGAATAGGCGTTTGGTATGTAAATATTGTAATATAATAGAAACGGTTAAACTAGAAAAGAAAGCTGCCCCTGCCTAAAACCAAATATTATTTCTTCGTTCTATTGAAACCAGTGAATTCCATTCCAGTCCATTAAATTACATCTTACATAGAAGTCCTATTTCATCAAGCCAGCCTTTTTCATTCACGCTTGTCTTTTCCGAATATTACTTCATGTATCGCCAAACACGAATATACCTTTACCCTTTCTGAAGCCTTGAAGGCCTTTTTGAACCTCCCCTGTCAAGGTGGAAGCATCGGTTTCCCAGTTCCACGCTACTTCATCCAGAGGAACGTCTTTGAATTTACCCTCGCGGATACTGTCAACAATATAATCAGTCATGTGTTTGCGCCCGGTGGGGTCCTGCTGGTTCCATCGCGTAAGCCAGAAGCCAACGAAGCGAATGTCTTTGAATATCAACAATCCAACAGGAAGAGCAACTGGCTGCCTAGCCATGCCACCGTACGACACCATAGTAGCGCCCTCACCAAGCGAGCGAGCGAGAGCAGTGGCGGATTTGCCGCCGACGCAATTCAGGCCAAGCCCAATCTGCTCGCGGCCTTTGTTTGTGATTTCCGCCAGCTGGTCCTTCCACTCCCGAGACAGGAACTGTGCCTCCGTCACAACTACATCGGCGCCGAGATCCGTAAGCTCTCTTTTTAATTCTTCAGTCGCCTCGGGGGAGCTTCGTTCCCGAACGATGTTGATGCTCCTGAGTCCCCAGAGCTTTCCAAACTGTATGGCGGCTCTTCCCACTCCGGAATTCGCTCCGTTTTGGATAAACCACTCGCCGCTGCCCACCTCAAGCGGCCGCATGGCGAGGCCCTTGCTTATTCCAGCACTGGGGCCATATGTTCTCAGGATGCGATACGCTGTGCCGGGGTTGACGGAGATGGTCGCTGCCTGAGTCGCCTTTAGCCCCTCCTTGTTGATTTTTAATATTTCATCCAATTCTGCCACGGCATGCGTCCGCCATGTGCCAAACTGAGCCACGGCCGGTATCACCCAATCTCCTTTGCGAATGGGGGAAGACGGGTCGCCCGTTGCGAGAACCTCGAAGACACCCTCATTTCCAGGGATAGCGGACGGATTAGGCGTTCCTATCAGGGAAGTGAAGCTGGGCTGAGAGCCATACGTACCCTGGACGGTGTTTATATCTGCAGGGTTGATGGGCGCCGCAAGAGCCCGCAGTAGGACGGATTTGGAGGAGAGCGAGGGAGAGATGGAGTGTGTATGAAGCCTTGGTGTTGTTAGCCGAGCGATTACTCCAGTTCAGCCTCCAATGGGCGATGCTCACTTTAATACGTCAGAAGGCTCTCCATTCTGAGAGAAGACAAGAGCCTTGGCCTGGGTGTAGCCATATGGGCCAGACCGGCGTCGAATAGTCTGTTGTGATAGAGGATTAGAAAACAGCCGTCCAACGACGCGCCCGGCCCGTGGTAGGGCGCATTGGGCTGAATAAGGACGGCCTAGCATTTCTATCGGGGCTTGAGATAAGAAATCAGACGTTTAATCGAACAACCATAGTATGTGCCAATGATGGGAAAAGACAATTGAAGCCGAAACTTCAATTCAGCCGTCCGGTAAACTGCCCCTCTTACCCCACTAACGCCGAGGAGCTATCTTGACAGCACTGTGGAGGTCTCCATAAACGAGGCTCAAGTTCCAGTATGTCGAATCAAAATAATTAGAGTACGTAGTAATTATTATAACAATCAGATCAAATATTGATTAAGCTGCGTCATGGTGGATGCCCTCTTCTTGTTGACTAGTTAATTATTCTTTCTGGCATAATTCTAGTTTACAAGAAATCGCTAGCAATAGCGTCCCTTGCATCATGCAATAGTACCTAATTACACATGGCATACGCTATGATAAGCAGCCTAAAGCGTGGCATTTTTAAAATAAGCACAATATGGTATAACATTTGGAAATATCACAAACTACCTAGCCATACTACACAGGCCCCTGGATCACTCAGCCAAGGCCAACACCTAGTTTTTTCGAGTTAGCGTGAATCTTGGAGGCAAGGTGGTATCATAACGAAGACTTACTATAGCAGTTCGGCATGGGATGTACACATGAGTCCAATTTTTCCGTCCATTCCACTCCATGGGCGTTGTAAAGAAGCGAGTATTTTCATCGATCCTGTTGTGACCGCCTACCGCTTCTGAGTCGCTGTTCAGGACTATCTTGTAGGTTCCAGGGACGTCAACGCCAATGCGGTAGTCTTTGAAGCTTTCGTGGGTATGGAAATTGAAAACAAAAACAAGTCCCGCTCTCTCGAATACAATGACCTTGTCGCCTTCATGCTTCAAGGAGATGTAGGCCTGGGGAGCGTGGAGCCAGCCATAACGTTCTTCACAGTGGTTCATCAACTTGTCAAAGGTGTTGAGGAATTTGTATCGAAGGAGATGATCCTCCGTGAGGTTCAGTTGCCGACGAGCGTACCAAAACGAGTTGTTGTTTCCTGCTCGAGGGAAATCAAGCCATTCAGGATGACCGAATTCGTTACCTTCAAAGTTAAGGTAGCCCTCACCACCCAATCCATGTGTAAGAAGTCGAATCATCTTGTGGAGCGCCATTCCACGGTCAATAACAGGCGTCAGAGGCTTTAGAGTGGTCATGTTATCATATAATTGCGCATCGCATAGATGCATCATCAATGTTTTGTCTCCGACAAGCCTGGTGCCTAAACGTCAGCGCGATTTTTCATCCTTGAGTTGGAATAACATACGCTTGATCATGACTCTCACAATATGCTATGGTCTTTTCACCATGACGTCTGTTAGTTAAAGTGAAGCATATGTTGGCAAGATCCCACTGTTCATCTTTGCGCTCCTTGAGAATCTTGATCCACATATCGGGAATGGCCATGGCAAGGCGGTAGTCGAAACCCACGCCACCGAGCGATAAAGGAAGACACAGAGCAGGCATTCCAGACACATCCTCGGCGACAGTTACACACTCGGGATAGAGTGAGTGTAGCATCTCGTTGGCAACCATCAGGTATACAACCGCCTCCTCGTCGACATCAGGTCCAAAGTATTCATGGTATCCGCCAGAAAACCCACTGAGTCGATCGGTTAGCTAACACTGCCCAGCTTACGAGATAGAGAAATACTTGACCTACGTTCCAATTCCATGGTGTAGGTAGAGCATACTGGTGACGCCATCGAAGCGGAAGCCATCAAAGTGATACTCATCCATCCAAAATCGTAGATTGCTCAGTAGAAATCGCATCACCTCGTGATGGCCGTAGTTAAAGAGTCTACTATCCCAAAGGTCGTGGTTACCTTTTCCTCCACTGTGAAAGTACTGGTGGTCGGTTCCATCAAATTGGTTGAGTCCATCAAGTACATTCTTTGACGCATGGCTATGAACCACGTCTAGGAGTACGACGATGCCCAATTTATGGGCAGTATCGACAAGCCTTTTCAAACCTTCAGGAGTTCCATAGCGGCTGCTCGCAGCAAAAAAGCTGTTGACCTGGTATCCGAAGCTAGCATAGTAAGCATGTTCCATAATAGCCATCAATTGGATAGCATTATAGCCGAGGTCTTTAATTCTGGGAAGCAAATTGTCGGTGAACTCGTCATATGTAGTGACGCGCTGCTCTGGAGAAGAAATTCCGACGTGAGCTTCATACACTCGGATGCTCTGAGGCCTTTTTGGTCGCGGGTGCTTGAAAGAATACTTCTCTGCAGGCTCCGGGTTCCAGAATCGAGCGTCATATACTGGCGAAACAGAAAGGTCTTGAGTGACATATTTGATCCATGCTGGCAGGCGATCAATTCGATGGCCTCCGGGGAGAACGAGGGAGATCTGATTGTTTTTTTTCGAGAGGCGGTTAGCAAAGATAGCTGGCCCAGAAAGATTGGTTTGGTGAGCTACCTTGATTTTAGAATTATGGGGTATGGCCTTCTGGCCGTTTTCGGCTGGAACAATGATCTCAAACACGCCAAATTCGTTCTTCTTCATTGGGTGGGACGTCATGTTCCAACCATCTATACGAACTGGTGTCAATTGCATCGCCGAGGCTACAAGTAGATAGCAAAGGCTTACTGAAATCACCGATGAGGTACGCCTGCTCGGCGTTGGGCGCCCACTCGCGGTAGATGATGTTGTTTTTCTCGTCCACATTGAAGCCGAAGATATCAGTGCCCTGCAAAGTCCTTGGTGTTAATTGTATGTTTAACGGTTTTTTTATCCTGCTTTGAGAAAAGCAGAAGAAGATGAGGAGGAACGGAAAAGCACTGAAGGCGCTGATGAGCTTCCATACCTTCGAGAACTTATCGAAGCCACCTTCATTGTCATTTATAACTTTAATCCAATCCTGCGCCTTGGAATATCGCCGCTTCAGCGCATCGCTAAATGGGGCTAGCCAGGGGTCTAGCTTGACGACGCCTGTATCTCCAGTTAGATCAAACAGCAGTATGGTTTGGCAATTCGTCGTCTCGAACCTGTGCCATCCTGGGGAACCGTCTGCTCGTCTGGTTGAGCTGCCATGGCGCAAAACTGCTGGGGCGTGAGAGGCGGGGTAGCTGAAGTGGGAGCTGGCGCGCACTTGCTTGAAGAACAAAGCTCGGCGACGCAGACACTATGAGAGATATTATATATATGGTGCGCTGAGGCAAAAAAGAATGGATTAGAGTCGCACTGCAATTAAACCAATATGTAGCTGCGCTAATTGTTGGCAAATGACATGTTACCTGTTATCTCAAGCTTCAAGCTTCACGTTTAGGTAGCTACTCGCGCGTTTTAGCGGCTGCCTAACTGAATGAAGATAGGCTATGGGAATGTGGATATCGAATTTGAATTTATTTGTATGGGTATTCAGTTTGATTACAAGGCCTATTTAATTATCTAGTCATTAATCTTAAATATTTTTCTCAGGCTATTGAATTTCTTTCGCTTGTGCTCTGGCGACAGCAAAATATTCGCGTTGCCTGCATCTGAGCTCCCTTGAAGCTCATGCTGTTGGCGGGGATCTGACGTCAGGCCATCCTTAACGATAGAGCCGCTAGCTGCGGATCTTCTTCCCCCGTCTTCAGTTGATGACGTCATTGGGAGTTCATTGGGCACAGCTCTCCTGTTCTGCAGTGGCCAGCCGCTGCTGTGTGTAGGCGCCGCGTCTTCAGTATTATGTTGTGTTTCATGTGTCTCCCTGTGGTCCTTCTTCCGCATAAGCGTGGAGATCAATCCTGGCCGGCGAGGCGAGGCTTCTTGTGCTGCAGCACCAATTGGCTGAGAACTGGGGCGCATGTGTGTATCACCCTCGTTGTAATATTGATCATCTCTCCGCTTTAACTTATTGTGTTTCTGTGAATTGGATGTAAAGCCTGCATTGGCGTGGGGATTGTGGTCGGGAGTTTTATTGCGTGCGTACAAATGAGAAAAAGAATGCTTCAACTTTGAATGAGTGGGCTCGTATTCGTCACCCGTTAGCGAGCGGTTAGTTAATGGGGTTGTGTTTAGATCATCATCGCTGGAATCTGACATATGGTCCCCATATGCTGAATCTTCATATCGTTTCGATAGAGACCGGTTGGTATGCGGTGCGGCAGCGTTTTGATGGAATAAACGGTTGCCTTGGTGCACGGTCACTGTCTCAGAATAAGACGTAGGTACGACTGAATGGCGCTGTGCGTGCGATGCCGAGGGTGATAATGAGCGCAGCGTCATCCTCTTCCCGCCTCTCGTACCGCCCATCGATAGCCTTGCCTCAGAGACGTTGCTTCTCATTGATGCCCTGAATCCACGCTGCGCATCGCTAGTCGATCTACTACGCACGAAGCTGCTCTCGCTGGAATCGGATCCTCGCCGTCTCAGAGTAGACTTCATGTCTGCTGGATATTCTGTAGCAATTTGAGGATTTTTCGACCCGTACTTCGGGCCAGAGCCACTTGAGATAATGGGGTTATATAAGGAGCTAGGCCGAGCGACTGGGCCTCGGCCATCATCTGCATGTCTCGGCTCACTGCTAAGAGAGCGCTTAAGTTTTGCTAGTTTTTTCAAGCCGCGCCCTGTCGCCGTATTACCGGTTTTCGTAGCATCAGGCTGTTGAAGCGAGCGATGTCCTGTCTGGGCATCTACCGAGGCAAAACTAGCTTGCCCACTAGGATCATTGTGGCCCTGAGCTGCTCTGGGTGATACTAAGTCGGCTGGTACCGGGCGTTCAACTTGGGACTGATGAGATTGTTTCCTTTGCTTCGCCCTGAGAAAACCCGAATCATCGGCTACGGCCGCGGAGCCTGTTGCTACCACACTCCGGTGGAGAGCATCATCATCTGCTTCCTGGAGAGCTTCTATTTCCAGCCGGCGTCTCTCTTCAGACGTCAAGCTTTTCCAGTATGCCTTGGTTCTTTCCCAGTCATCAGCACCAACGTCATAATCCGACACTTTCTGTTCGTGATTTGCGGTCAAGTTGAAGTCGCCAATGCCTGGTTCAGAGAATGGCGGGTTGGCCAATGCAGCGTCAATCGACATGAATCCGTCACCTGCATCCTCAGGCTGGTCTTCGTAGGCGTCACTGTAGATGCTATCTTTATCTGACTCCTCCTCAATCTTGTTTTCATCAATCGACTGGGTTAGTTTGACGGTCTTGGATCCTGAAGCCTGTGTCAACATTAGCGCAACAAAACCATTTGCGTCGCTCGTGTTCAACTTGGGAACAATGTCATCAGGTGGGAAACTTCCTGGGAGAGAGTTTGATCTAGCCATTGGTATTATACCATGCTGTTGCATCTGCGGTAGCGAATATGGTGTTTCGTTGGAATTTCCTGGTAATCCACTGACGGTTGTCGAGCTCGCCTTGGAAGCTTCATTACCTGAAACGTTAGCGGTCGAGGATAGATCTGGTAATGCATCTCTAGCGGGGTTTTGAGACGTTGACTCGTCTATGCCAGTCAATACGTCTTCAAACCGCTCATCATCCGAGCTGTCCATGTCTTCGCCTTCATGCCCAAGACTTTCGGTGGATGCCATGATAGCTGGTAGTGGCTCCCGATATTTCGAGATATTTGCTACATTTCTTGGCATCTGTTCCCGATTGAAGCTGAGCTCTTTAACGGGCTCTGCCGATGGGATATTTTCAGTTTTGGGTGTGAAAGATGATGAATGAGAAGTGGATGGTGGTAGTGACTGAGGCGATAAGGATCGTTCTCGCGGGCGAACAAGCTGTCGTTCCTCAGGTTCCTTCCCCTTTTTGTCACGCACACTTCCAAATAATGGAAGAGCCGGTCGGGGGGACATTAGTTCATCCTGCTGTAGTGGAGATTCATTGGCTATTTTCAGCCCATCGACAGTGTTGTATGCCTTCTGTCTTGAGTGAATGTTGGATGCTGCTGTGGTATCTGCTTCCTCGAATTTGCTCGGTTCAATAGCCATAACTGTGCTGTTATCGTTCCAGCTTACTCTAGCACCCTTCTTCTGACTTGTCACAGCATCCTCTCCGCTAGAATGAGAAATGCCAAGCCCGGGATACTCCAGATTTTCATGAGGATGCTGGGACAAACTTCCTCTGCTCGAAATAGACGATTTCATGGCAGATTTTCTAGGCGATAGAGAGCGCGGTGGAGGCTCGTGTTTGACAACCAGACGATCAGCCGATGAAGCAAAATGTGCTGAACGCACGGATGTCTCTGAACTGGATCCAGCATATGAAAAAGGTATTTCGACCTTCAAATTGTCGTATTTGGGTAAGCTAGGCGATACACTTGCCGACGTCAAAACTTCAGATGCTTCGTCCTGGAAATCATTTGGACGTTGAAAATCTCTGGTAGCCTTGTCTTCATTTTCTCTCTTTGGAGAAGGCTTTTCTACCGCCGCAGTTACCAGTCGGCTAGGACTGGAGACATCATTCGGAATTTTCCTCTCAAAGAAGCCAGAATCATTTGACAGGTCAGAGGCTAATAATGGAGACTCCGCTTGGATATTATTAGGCGGCGGTAGATTCATCATTTCATCCGCCGGCTCTTGTGTTGTATAGGTCTTTTTACTTGGCTTTGCTCCTTTGGCTTTCTCGGATGATATTTGAACAGCATCCTCAACCTGACGGTTTGCTGGTGTAGCCGTGGCCTTTGGAACCATTCTTCTAGAATTCGGATCGTAAACGAGTTCGTGTTCGGCTGGCATGTTTGAATCATATGATGGCATTCGGCGGGGATATGAAAAGTTGATCGATGAACTAACACTCCCTGATCGAGATTCTGGTAAATCAGGGGTCAATTTTGATATCGATTCTAGCGTTTGATCATGTTGAGCTACGGCGGCTCCAAACCAAGCGCCTTGTTGGTGGCCTTTGGATTTCTGGCTTGCAGTTCGGAAATTTTGGGTTTTTATTGGGGTCGTAATGTTTTTAGAAGCGGGCATGCTGGGGACAGGTGGCACATCTTGCTTCTTATTAGAAGCCGTACGACCCGGTGATGGCGATCGAAAGGTCCGTTCGCTCATTGAGCTCACGCTGGGCGTTCTTGACAGCTTATTCTTTTTGCCTCGATCGCGACCGACAGGGGACGACAGCGAGGAAGCCCGTCGCTGGACCCTTTTGGACGGGGCTTCCGCAACATTTGTGAGTGGCGCTGGCTGCGCTCGTAAGGCTGCTGCGGCGGCTGCTGATGATAATGATTGGGCTGGAGTGCTGCTGCCACGCATGTAGGCGGAGGCCGCGGCCATGGCAGCATCGGGATCGGCTGTTTCTTTTGTCAGAGGTGGCTATAGATGATTAGCAAATTGTTCGCGAATGTACTGATAGTTCAAGGAGGTGATGTCCCCCATTGAGGCCATCGAAACCGTCCGCTGGCTTGCAAAGGAACAAGGCAGAACGCATTTTGCGACAGGGCCGGCCTACCTGAAGCGAATGATCGCGTCGTCGCGATAACTTGAACATGGCGAATTATTGAGTTGCGCCCTCACGGCATAGACGGAAATGTGGTCTGCGAACCATATGATTAAAGGCGAATAAAGTCAGAAGAAACGAGAGATTGAATCATCGCAGAAGGAAGCGGAAACAATGGAAATTAAAATGCACTGGGTAAGCTGCTGATACGAGGATTGCAAAAACGTACCGAATACATCATACTACGCGGCGAGGTGGAGTCGGCCGTAGTACTGCATACTGCTAGGCTGTTTTAGGTCTGGAACATTGCCAAACCGCCCGGAATCAAGGACGTGCCTTTTTCCATGCATGGGTGTCGGCGGAGGCAGTAGTAGTCTGATCCGCTAATACTAATGATTCGATTCATCATTAGGCAGTTGCCCACATAAAGTACATACAAGCACTTCGTCTGCAAGTCGTGCAGCTGAAGAGCAGCACCTAGTTATCCTTCAATTAGGTGCTATAGTGTGGCTTTGGGCTGACTGTTTTGACAGCTTGTATGACACCTAACATTGCCATTGTTAATTCCTCCACCCTTTAAAGTTTCTCGCCTTGGAGCTTACCCAGCAATCTTAGGGCTACTAACAAGGGTCGGAATTCCTGTTCGAAAGAATTGAACTTGAGCTACAGACAGTGCATGTCAATGACGCAAAGCTGAATCCAATAAGTTCCAGAGAGCTATGCTAATGGATCTACCTAATGGATAGCAATCCACCACAAAAAAATTCAATGGATTGGAATCGTGCATAAGCTGGGCCACCATTTTTCATGTCCCTGGCGCTATTGCCCACTGTAAAGATTTACTCTCTGTGGCCATCCAAGCTAGCCGCATCCGTACTTCGCTATTCCGCGCCTAATTAGCATGTACCTAGCCACTCTTTCTACAGTAGTCCTCTGCCTCTCCGGCAGTACGACTCTCTACCATTCAAACTCTTCCTACCAAAACACAATTCAGCCTTGACTAACATTTGATCGCACTCCTCCCTCCCCCCTCTTTGTTTTTATTGCGCATCTTTTTTCTTTCATTTGGTGCTTACAGTATTCAATGGCACCACCCTCGCCACGACGATCTTCCAGAGCTCGCGCGTTGGCTTCCCATCCTCAACAGTCTCTCTCATCCACCAATTTCAGCCGCCTTGAACGACATACCAGATCCCTCAACCGGCCCCAATCGGACAAATCCACACCCAGCGCATCCGTATCATCCGATCCGCTTGACGATATAGACGATACCCTTCTTGGCCGAAGGCGGAAGCGCGGCCACGACGACGAACAGTACAAGAACTTGCGGAACGACGCCCAAGATATGTCTAACGAACTAGATCCTTTGCAAGACGAGGAGGACGAGGCAGTTCGGTGCATATGTGGCTGCGAAGATTACCCTGGCCGCCCTCCTGTCGACGGCTCAGATGCCAACTTCCTCGCTTCCATTGAACTCACAGAAGACGTCACGGGATTTTTTGTGCAGTGCGATATTTGCAAAGTATGGCAGCATGGAGCATGTGTCGGCATCTTTAGCGCCGAGAGTTCTCCCGAAGAATACTTTTGTGAACAATGTCGGAAAGATCTTCACAAAATTCACACAGCAAATAATGGGTAGGCTGATCCTACCCCAAAAACTTGTTATTCAGAAGGTAGAATCTGACCAGGCGGCAGACAAAAATACTCCAAATACCTGCCTTTAAGTCGACCAGCCAGAACTGCATCTCGAGCTACTTCCATCGCAAAGGATGGAGCTCGATCGCCGAGGCTGGGCAGCGCTAAATCTGCTCGATCTCAATCTACGTCACAAATATCCAAACGACGATCCACGATGAATAGCCGCGATGCCGCGTATGACGATGAACAGTTACGTCGAGCAATCGAAGCTAGCAAGGAAGAGGTTGCCCAAGATGGGACAGAAAATATGAATAGGCGCACAAAACGGGGGCGCAGCAATAGTGAAGAGTATGTCCTAGGACTATAATTCCGAACAGCTCTGTTTTCTTGGGATTGCTAACCCCGCCAGCAGGAACAACGTAATTGTTAAACGGCAGCGCACAAATTCGCAATCCACCACGCCGCCACCAAAACCAATGGACACTATCAGTCAAGAAAACACGGATGACGAGAGTGGCGGGCGCAATGGATTAAAACGACCCCGAACCTACAAAGCTACAGAGAGAGCAGAAAGAGAGGAAAAGGATCGTATGCGGCAAGAAACCATAAGCAAACGAAAAGGGCGCGCAGATAGGCGGCGTACTGAAGGTAAGTTGCCCGTTGTGGCTGCGAGGAGGCATGGGCACTGACAAAAACCCCAGATTCCGATGTGTCAGAGGAAGTGAATCCGTCGTCTTCCAAGGCTCCCAATACCAGCGGTGCGGAAACGTCAAATTTCGAAGACCCTACGCCTGCTGTACCATCCCCCGTTCCGGGAACGCCCCCCGCATCGCATTCATCTGCCGCAAATTCTAACAAGCGAACGTCACGGAGCAATCACAAAAAGGGCAAAGGGAAAAACCAATATACGAAAGACCGAACTGCGGATATTGAACGGTCACCCGCAAGATCTGTATCACGAGACACCCAGCGAGCCAATAATGCGACAACTGCTGCACACTCTAGGCACGTGGGAGACCACAAGAGCAGTTCAAGAACAAAGCTAGGCATGGCGGGGAAGATGAGCATGCTGGATATGAAGCGACGGGTGGCCGCAATTATGGATTTCATATCAAGAACCCAGGTCGATTTGGCGGCCGAAGCAGCATTGGACCGCAGTAACAATTCAACTCAATCCCCGCATGATCCTACCAAATCGCCAATGGACCAAGATGCAAAGGAACAGCGTGACTCTCCTGAATCAAAGGTCTTCAAGGAATTGAGCTGCATGGAGATGATGGACGTCCTTACGCGAGATATGGTTAAGTGGCAAAATCAATACTCATGATGGGGGATATGACTCTCTTATTCACGTATCAGGCAGAAAGTCTACATGTTATGTCTATGAAGAAATGCTTGAGCTGGTTCAATGAAAACATCTTTCTGGAAAAGGCGTTAGGGTATATTGGCTGGTCACTTGTTTTTTTTTACTACTGCATGGCGCAGCATGAGTGGAAAGCGTTGCTTTAACTTTGGTCCAACTTTTTTTTTTCTTACTTGTTCTCCGTGTGGCTTTTCCTGTCGTTTAGGTCTAGACGGAAAGCCTTCGTTGCTAGCTATTTGGATTTGTTGAGTGAGATTTGTCTACCGAATACTGTCATGATAGTCTATATTTTACAGCTTTTGCTAATCAAAAATGGTATATTGTTATGATAAACGACGCTCAACTCCTATTCCGAGCCCCCCTTTACGCGTTTCTTTCTTTCTTTTGTTCTTTCCATACTTTCTTCCCTTGGCTCAGGCTTAATGGAGGGCTAGTAACCATCAATTCGTGGTTCCGAAGGGCCTCGTCAGAAAGGTCGTCCAAGACATATTTGCCCAGTTTACCTTTCCGCCACTCAGACAGTACCCTGGCCGCGGATTCCTCCATGTCAGGGACGCCGCCAGCTTTCAGCTTGCCGTCGCGCTTTGCCACAGCGGAGAGAAACTCTTGAATATCGTTTGTCGGTTCGCAGTATCGATTATAGATTTGGGGATCCCAAAGATTCATCTTATAGAGGAGATAGTCTGCCAGTATCTCGTCTGGTATGAGTCCCTTCTTGATACCCTGTACGAGGGAAATCTTCATCATAGCCTCCCCATCTTCGACATACGGCATAAAAACTCCTGGCGAGTCGAGTACATATACACCAGCACCGACGCCCCCTCTCTCCTCTGGCTCGACCACACGGACGCTCGTTCCAATTTTACGGGTTACGCCGGCTTGGTCACCTGTCTTTGCTACTTTTGTTTTCCTCCCCATCGTCCCAGAGTTTCTAAGGGCATTTAATAATGTACTCTTGCCCACATTGGGCATGCCCACTATCAGGGCACATAGCCCAGTTATTGAGTCTACCTCGTAAGCAGTCTCTTTCAGCCGCCTTAGTAGAGATGCTGTTGCTGCAGGGTGATTCTTATCCCAAAACAAGGCGCGACGGCCGTGCAGCCTTTGCAGCAGTTGCCGGGCGCCGGGACTATCGCTACCTAGATCATGTTTCGTATATACGATAATCTTTGGACAGCCAATCACTGCTTTTTCAAGAAGAGGGTTGTGGGTTGATAACGGCAGTCGGAAGTCGCGGCATTCAATAACCAGTGACACTCTTGGGAGCACCGTCTTTAGTTTACTGACAGCGGCGTGGTGATGGCCTAGGAAATAAGACTTGGGAATTGATGACGGGACACTAAATGAGCGGCGGGGGAGGAATTGTGCCATGCTGAGCGCAGATTGCTATGTACATAGTGTAAGGGAAGCAGTTGAGGCGCGATAGATTAGGAAAAAGTTCTGATAAGCTTAATCGATAAGTGAAGTCGAGGCGAGCAAGACTCTGTGCTCACGCAAAGGTACTAGTACTTACTTCTTACTGCTGTGTAGTACTTAGGTTGCTATATCAGGTGCTCAACTTTAATAAGTTGTTTAATTATATAGGTTTACGGTAAATAAAATAATTAGTAGTAGTATTTGTTATTTTGTTATTTTTATAAAACATCTAGTAAATCTATAGCTTATATAGCTATTAATTGTTTATATACTTATAGATGTATATACTATAATAGTAGTATTTTTATTAATCAAGCCTCAAACAATTATAATAAATTTTCTCTAATTTCATTTCTATAAATTATAGCTAAAACTATTCTGGAAATATGTTTTAAATTAGCAGTCGCTTTCTTAAACCGTAGGCTAATTTAGAAGCTCGCATACGGGTTTAACTAACAACTAATAGTGGCTTTGGTATACAACGGAGTACGAGGTACTGCTTAGCATCAGTACTCTAGATTATAGGGGGGTATACTCCATGGGGACCGTGACTGCCAGGGTGCCTGTGTTCCTCTCCAGCGATGATCTGCACAGAGCATCGTCAATTGACCGGCTGGTCTTCGGCCTCGTTTTAACATCATAATCGGAGAGCCGAGTAGTCGACATACCATGTCTTCTCAGCAGAACAAGAGCGTGGCTAGCTCGCGCTTTGAGCTACTGCCTGCCTTGAACCTGAATTTTGGCAGCATCACCGACGGCACCGATATTCCTCCACCGCCGGAGTCCCCGACTGAGCCGACGATTACGCCGGCGAGGACGCCCAAAACCAGTGATGAGAGCATCGGCGGCAAAGAGGCGACTTCAACAACAGTAGCGGCCCAAAACAAAGTTGACACGACGATTCCCGAAGACGCGCCGCCAAGTCCTGTCATCTCGGGTCAACAGGGTAGAGTCCACCATTGGCGATGTTTTGCTACGTTTAATAACAATCCAACAGGAAGCGCCTTTCAAGATAACGGGCGCACCTTTGCCAATGTGTATCGCCCACAAAGCCAGAGCGGCTCCAGCTTCGCAGACTCGGAGAAGAAGCGAGCGAGCGGCTGGTTCAAGCGCCTAAGAACGGGAGAAAACCAGTCAAGGAGGCGCTCGAGTCTCTTAACCCTTGACCAGCCGCATATATCGACGACACCGAAGCCGAATTCCGATAAACCGCCTCCCAAGATTCCCAAGCTAGTACAGCTCGAGAGCGACAATGGCAGCTTTGGATCAGACTTATTTGATAACATTAAATAATAATTAGCATAACCTTCGACATAGACCTTTGTTTTACAGATGTGCTATTTTTCGCCTTTTGTTTCAGATTTATATATACATGGAATTTAAATCTCGCTGGCTTAATCTACAATTATTAATATAGCCAATACAATATCTCAGAATCGTTCAAATACATGTTGTTGAAGCCCGTCTTTAGTAACAGCTCCTCGGAATATTGGAGATTATGGAGCAGACTCGAAGGCATTGTTCTAAATTACACGCCTTAAACGCCCACTTTCTTGCTTACCCACTAACTTGGAATGTATCTGCCCACGTCAATAATCATAAGACTTTTGAATGTTTACATTGAGCTGCATTTGTGGAGCAATCCCTAGGTTGCGATACATTCGAGCTTAGGCGCGACTACGTGTGGGTGGGTATGCCTTAAACTTTTCTTAGAGAGAAAAGCGGACTTTTTATCCTCCGATACGTATCTCCCTATCGGATGACAACTTCTCATTCAGACCAGCCCAAGGTTTGAATTTGTCATTGTACTTTGCTGCCATCGATTCCATAAAATGGACCGCGACCGCGATGGCCGGAGCCGCAGGTAAGAATCGGCGCCTATTTATTCCATTGCTTTTCATGGACCGCATCTTTGGCTGGATGAACTGAGCGTGGCGCATTTGCTATCTTCGCAAATGCGCCACGCTCACTTTCGCACCCCAGATCTCAGTTCTCGGTGGAAAGCCTTGTTAAGCGCATGACTAATTTTCAATAGGTATGACGACGGTGAAGTCGTTAGATATGGAGCCGGAGAGTCTTGGAGACCAACCCCGCGGGAACGATCGCCCAGAAGACCGAGGAGCCCAGTGAGAGATAGAGCAAGAAGCCCGCCGCGTACTAGAAGTCCTCGCCCTCGAAGCCCTATAATTCCAGGATCTGATAGCTATGTGCCTGGGAGATATCCGCCGCGTAGGCGCTCTCGGAGTATAAACGATCGATACCGGCGCGATCGATCCAGAGACCGCGAAAGCCCCCGAAGGCGCGAGAGAAGCCGATCTCCCATGAGAAGATCACCACTGCCCCGCCGGAGCCCACCTAGAAGAGAGTCGCCAGCAAGAGATAACAGATACGACCGACCACGATCTCCGCGCCGGGATTGGGAGCGTGATAGGCCCAGAGATATAGACCGTGATCGAGATTGGGACCGTGAAAGAAATCGACCTAGGGAATGGGAGCGAGATATCGAGAGGCGCGATGATAGGTTTGTTATATGTAACCGCGTCTTATACTGGTATATTAGCTAACTCTGAATTACAGGAGATCACGCTCTCCCTTCGCTCGAGATCGCCGTCGCGAGAGGACGCCGCTAGGGAAAACAACGCCTATTGCTGTCCGTGGTGGTATTTACAGGCCTCGTTCGAGGTCACCCAATCGACGAGATGACAGATATCATTCATATAAGCGACACTCGCCGATGCGAGAACCGGGGCCCGCGTCTGCACTACCATCTCGACCTGCATCAGAGAGAGCGGATTCTCAGTCACAGTCGGCCAAAACTCGTTCCCCCACCACATTGGAAGGCTCCCCTCCTCACCGTGCTGCGACACCGGCTGCAGCTGTCAAAGACATCCAGCGACCCATTGCAAACGAAACTGCCTCTGGCCCTTCAAAATCCCCGCCACGTGGCCCTGCAGCATTACGGGCACCACCCAGTGGACCTGCTGCTGCTCGTGCAACTTCAACTTCAGCAACGATGCCTATTCCTCAGACGCAACGAATTCCCCAAACACCAAATGCGATGCCGCCTCACAGAACAGACACTACAAGTCCAACGAACCCGCCTTCAGGGCCCCGAGGCTACATCCCATTAAACAGGGGGGCTTCTTTCTCATCCCGTGGCGGGAGGGGAGGTTGGAATTCAGTACCATCTCGCCATTTATCTGGCCCACCACCAGTGTCAGCTGCGACAAGTGGTCCTTCTAATATTCCCACAGGCCCTCGAGCAACTGCTTCAAATGGGGCCGGCGCAGGGATACCTCCTACTCAACGACCTTTCAATCCACCCACGGGGCCCTCAGCTCAGCATGGCAGCGGGCAAAGACAGAGCCTTGCTCAAAGCTTGTTAGCGACGATGCCCCCCTTGTTCCCGGTGGGAAAACAGATCCGACTATGACACCCCTAATACTTGGTGTCACGAAAGAGATCGAAGGTCATTATAGGAAGCTGAAAGACGAAGAGGAAAAAATACGGGAGGAGCTACGTCTCAAGCAAGAGCGGCTCCGAAAGAGTCTCTATTCGTGGTCTAGACTTGAGCGAGATGCCAGGGCGTGGGAGATGAGAAGTGACCTGAGCGAGAAGAGCATGAAGAATTTGGCTGGTGAAGGCGTTGGCGGTGCAGCCTTTTAGACATAATTCTCCCCACAGGAATTTTAGCAGCTGGTATTTTTTTTTTAATGAAATGTTCGTCGAAGTAGAGTTATGCGTCTAGATTTTGCTGGCATATATTAATGACAGCCAGTAGCTACTATTGAGCACCTATCTATATGTATAAAGCGTGGTATTAGAAGAGGAATGATTAATAGAATAATTTATTAACAAAGACATGTTTTGTATGGATGGTACAAGAAATCTGGAGCAAGTTAAGTATTAAGTTTCCCTTTGCAGAGATGAAAGAGGAGATAAAAAAATACCAATCCGTTTCCATTTTAATAAGTCATCCTGAACTCCGCCGATTTTTGATGTCATCTATCCTGTCATTCCCACGCGCAGGATGAGATTCTAATTGCCCCTTTAACGCCAAACGCTCCCTTTAAACAACTATTCGTCAACCCCGGCGAGATGTCGCATCGCATGTTAAGGTTGTGGTCGTTTTTTATTTTTCAATTTGTTGATACGTATTAGATGGAGATGGGTGAAATATTCTCAAAATGCAATAGAAAAGTCGTGATCGTCGTCATCATCCCCGTCCCATTCTACGCCCGAAGACCCTTCGTTATCAGTAAGGAAGTCCTCCATGCTGTAAGGGAACTCCCTCGTTTTCTGATTATCGATTATGATGTTGACAGTATGGCAAAGTCCCTGGACTGCCAATTCTGGCTGTGGATCGGAAGATGAGCTTTGCTGCGTTTCGGCACCGGATAGCTCTGTGTTGTCAAACTCGTCTTCATCAGTATCTGGTTCTCGGTAGAGTGGCCTTCCAAGCCCTTGGCGTTGCGATGTGTTGTCTCTTCTGGGACGTCGGGGCAAGCCACGGACATGGGCCTCGATTCTATTACTTCTTCGTACAGGAGACCTCGGCGATCTAGATCGCTTCCTCTTGCGTGGTATAGCAGTACCGTGGGTGCTACTCATCTGCTCAGAAGTCACCGTATCGTGTGGATCCTCATCTGCTCGGAGAAATACCCGTTCAACCATATGTCTTAGCTTGTGTCGTAGCTCAGCGCGAGTTTGCCATGGGATATCAAGTGCGGTCTTGATCACTAGCTCACGCAAATTTGGCAAGCTCGCGGCATTATCAACAAGTGAGTGAATGAACGTATGCACGCTTTCTATGGACCAGTTGCGAATGTGTTCGATATCGATGACACGGATACTAGAGGGCCATGTTGGAATCTGATCGGGGAGAAGGGCGAAATCATACATGGGGTCCGCATCATTGAGGGAATCATGGTGTCTATAATAAGACATGCTCATGCGCAGCTCTTGCAGGCTGGGACACGCTTCAGCCAAAATTGTCAAGAAAGTAAGATTCAAGGACTGGTTGTGCATCAGGGTAAGAGTGCGGAGGCTGCTGCCATGAGTGAGGAGGAACGTCGCTAGATTCTCAGCATCAATTTCCCAGCAATTGATGAGTTCTAAGTGAATAAGATGTTTTGGTAGTAGAGAGAGGAGGCGGCTTGTCATGATGGTAGATGATTCAAAGACTAGATGTTTGAGGAAATTAAGTTGTGCAATGGCATTTCCGATAGCGTCAATAACCTCGCCGTCTTCAGCAGAGGTTTGTAGGTTTGCTTGAGGGTCATTGAGCGCCGACCCTGAAAGATTGAGCGAAGGGACTTGAAAATTCGTAAAGCTCAGTCGCGTAAGGTGAGCAAATGATGGCATTTGGTGGACTCGGATAATGTCATCGAAGTCTGCAACATAGCCGCCAAGCAAGCTTCCACTCCACTCCCAGCTCTTCAAGCTAATAGGAAGCAGTGCGCCACTAAGAGCTTCAGAACCCTCAGCCGGTGATTGGAGAGCAAGGAATATGTCCTCTGAATAGTTCCATCTGACATGTGTATCAAGCTCTCTGTAGGGCGGCTGTTCCGCAGGGTTAATAAATATCAATTCCTTGAGGCGAGTCAAGGGCCGGATAAGTTGAGAAGCTACTGCTTGAGACACGATTCGAACATTCAGGTGAAGGGACTCTATTTTCCTGCGGTAGTTGAAGAGGGTGTCTGTGGGGGGGCGTTCTAGCAATGCAACCAGTCGTTTCGCTTTGGAGGCGTGCCGTATTACTGGATGGCGGTAGATGGCTGTTAATGCCGGGTCTGATAATAATTTGCATGAGGTGGCAGCCTGGAGTAGCCAGTGTGTATTTGCTGCATCTGCGCCGCTTTCATCGCGAGTATGCAAGAAGACATCTACCCAAAACTGGTAGGGAATCCGGGGATCTGTCCAGTCTGGACCGCCGGTTGGGGATATTTGACCGAGACTCTCTAGTGCTGCTTGTCGCCGTTTGCTCGGCGAAGTTGTGTTGGCGACAGGGCGGCCTCTGTTACTAGCTTTGGCCCTAGAGGTAGTCTTCGAATCTAGGTGCCGTAGTGCTTGCGGGCTTGCTTTACTCCCATGCCCAGCTGCTATTCTAGTGCTCCTTCGTCGAGATGTATGCCGGGTAGGTGATCTGGAAACTTGATGGGATTCCAAAGAAGACCCAGACGCACTTGAATCTGGCTCTGAGGAATCGGCGGAAGTCTCGCGCGCTCTTGCAGAGGTGCGAGATGGATTGGCCCGAGACTGACGAGCTGGATTTCGTCGACTGCTATTTTGAGCCAAGGCTCGCTGCCCTGCGCTGCGTGTCAGCGGCATTGCACCACGTCGTTCACGGCGCTAGCTCTGGGGGCCTTAGTGAAGAGACTGTGCGCATGAGGAAGACACAGGGCTTCGATAGCCTGGGGCGATCTATTGTGCGACACTTTGTGAGCTTGCAGCAGCGCTCTGCTGTTTGGAGAAATGCTGGTTCGGGGCTGGTTGGAGCTGAACTTTTGTGTGGGAGGAGGAATGAGTAAGTATGAGGTAGCACTGCTTCGCTTGCGGCAGCATCGAAAGCATTGAGATGCATAAAGTTTCACGCAGGCGTGGCGGGGCCCAGTTCAACAGGTCCAAGTACTTTGTCATGTGATGAGTACTGTGTAGGCACTTGACGCGCAGCACATCAGTCCAGATGTACCTTGACAAACCGTCTTCAATAGCACTTGATGAGGCCCTATATAATGGGGCTTGGAAGCCGGGGATGAATACATACATGTACAGAGTACCTACGTAAGAAGGCCATATTCACGTCGAGTGGGTAAGGTGCTTCTCCCAGACATGATCCTAACGAGACCCTTGCAGTTATCCACCCACGTCAACTCCCGAGTCTGCAGTTACGCAGTACAGTACATGTACTTTGTACCCAAAGGGAAATACAAGCTTAGATGCGTCGATGAAACTAAGCCAAGTCTGGTACGTGTGAAGATTTGCAGATCCCAATGCTACGGAGCATGTACTTGCAGGTAAGCGATGGTCTTCAAAAATTATAGCTTGCAATAGAAGGTCTTATGAGATACCTACTTACTAGGTATGTATATACTATTCTCTTCATCACGCTTCACCACCGCTTATCACTGATGATACGCGACCACAGCATCGACCAAAAAGCCTTGCAGCGCTGCTTATTCAGATCCGAGTGTCCGATACGCAGCAGGCTGCTCTGTGACACCAGCAATATCTGCTTATTCTATTCACAGTCTTCCAAGTATTCCAGTCACGCACACATGCTCATTGGATGCAGGTATAATATACTGCCTATTGCGGAGAATCGGACCTTGCGTTAGCGCCATGCGATTCAGACTCCGCAGTGTGTGGTTGTTTTCTCAGTCTGCTGTGGAAAGTTTGTTGGTCGGCACTGCTGACAAGGAGAGATCTTCTACTGGCATCTCCACTTGTTCCTAGTGCCACCGCCGGATAGCTAAAATTGGTAGACAGACTTCTGTCGCTCTCTATCATCTCCTTCTCCTTTGTAGGACCTTAGGAGTGCGAAGTCCTGTGACATTTGGCTGATATTATTACTGCTAGCTGAAGCTGTGCACCGGACACGCCGACGGCTATGTGCATATAGTGCCCTCATGCTTGTAAGCGTGGGCTTTGCAAGTGTAGGTACATGGCTGCCCATAGCGCTAGCCACCGACAGTCTGGTACCCGCTACCAGGCGCTAGGCCACTGCTACGGCTGGTAGCTTCAGCGCCGCTTACAGCGAGGTCCGCTGGCGCTAGGCTTTTCCGGGGCCGCGATACAGCCGGGCAGGCCCTCTTGCCCAGGTCTCATCTACACGCGTCTGCTTGCTTTGTTCTGTCGCGCTGTCAAAGCCACTACAGTCTGCTGGCCGCATTCCCAGCATCTTCATTCCCGTCGCAAACTCTCGCACCGCCCCAATCCGTTCTCTCCTGTCTCCGGCCGCTGACTGCTGTTGTGTGCGAGGCGTGGAGCGACGGTTGATGCTTGGTTACACATTGCGGCGCATTCTCATCCCCCAGCGCCAGGCTTTCTCATCCATCTGGCCGCTTCCCTGGGTTGCCGCAGCGGCAACGAGGCGTGCGGGCTCATAATGCTCTAAAGCCAAGGGAGAGCTTCATTCACCGTCTTCGCCAGCACTGTTTGTTTTTTGTCTGCCTTGTCTCATCATACTTTGGGCTCACCCGCCGTCTCATAGACCTTTTTTCTCATGATTGGTTTCATCCCGCCATGACGGTGAAAACCAGGTGTCAGCGTCGAGCCCCCTTTCTTCATCGCAACTGGATCAAAGGCACCAGAGCCTTGAAGGACTCTGCAGCTATGGGCAACATAGTATCTTCACCAATTCATAAAGGATCACATCAAATCGACCATGAAAGGGGCCCGCCGTTGAAAAGGCGACGAGTTTCAACGCCCGACTCGTTTCCTGTTGACCATCTCATTGCCTCTCCACAGACTTCAGATTCCAAATCTGCCCTCCGTGTTGAGGTTCTCAAGATTTCCCATAAGGATTCAAAAAAGGTCAGATCTTATCACGGCCAAGCTCACCCCCACGAGGTTACGCACACCAAAGCTAGCTGCAGGATCACCATCTCTGAACTAACTTCTGGCTTCCGCCCCCGAGTTGTTCACTGCCAGAACCAGATTTGCGGCTTGACAACGTATAAAAATCCTGCTGGCCCTCACCGCGTCGCTCGTATCGACTTGCCCAAGCCCTTCTACATCCCCCAGGAAAGTATCCTGGTCAACCGAGTGGATGATGACAAATTCGACTTGGCAGACTCCTACGACATTGTAGTCGAATTAGAAGCTGCCCACGGCGAAAAATGGCCGCCGCTGGACTCGACTGATTTCGGCATTCCGCCCATGTCTCCTGAGGTCTCTCCCGTCTCCAGCAAATCATGGGTCTTGTCGAGCCGCTTTGACAAGCTTTTTGGTAGGCTCAAGGGTCCTGTGTCCTTATCTGCAGGATATTCGGAGAATGAGCCTCCCTTCTGCACCGATTATGTCATGGATGTTGACCTACGCTGGGCAGCCGGCTACAAAGCGTTGAAGCTCCTGGAGAAGGGATCGATGCCCTGCATCAACGCTATTGGTCCTGACACAGACTTGATGGACGATCTATTCGCTCCATCCATGAACAGAAGGGTCAATGGCATCAATGGTCATCACGTAGATGAGTCCTCCGCCGAAGTTGACGAAGAGGGCCTGGACGGCCCGGAAGGGGCACAAACTCCCTCGAGGTCTTTGAGAACTCGTGAAAAGAACAAGGTGTATAACTTGAAGGTTCTGAGTGACCAAGCTCAGGGCAGAGAGAAGAAACGTCGCGCGCGGGCTAATCACCTCACGGCGAATGAAGGCCGCGTTAGCTATCTCCTACCTTCTGACCAACCTGTCTGCCTAGACTATTACCGCTGCGTGAGTTGTGGAGCCTATCACCAAACTATGCAGCAGCTACAGGCACATCTACAGACTTTCCACCCCGCGTATAACTATGTGCTCGAAACGACGAGTCAGGGGCCGCAGTTCCGAGTCTCTAGTCGATGCGAGGCTATGGCTTCTCCCCTCAAGGAGTATGAGATAAAACCCCCCGTTAAACCATTCAACCTCGAGACATATCTTGTTGGCGACCAGTCGTGGATCTCATCTCGGCTTGGATCGGATACTATTGACGATGTCTTCACGTTTTCAAAGGACAAGAACACCTTTGACAGGCTCCCTTCCCAGTCGCCAGTAGCCACACAACCAAAATTTGGACAACGGCGCTTAGGGGGCCATCAAAACGAAAAGATCCTGGTGCCAAATATTAAGCAGGCCCTATTCGATCCTATCAGCAGAGCGCGATTAACTCCTGGCCAGGAGGTACCAAAGAGGATACTAGACAACACATGGCTGATCCAAAAGCACCGAGAAAGCACGAGCGACTTTTCTGATGTTACTCCCGCGGAAAAGGAGTATATCTGGGAGTGGGACGGCTATATCCTTCGCCAAAGCCTCACGTCTGCTGCCTATTTTCCCCGAGCTTGGTTGGGCTTTGTTCAAGAAAAGGCATCCTGGCTTGTTGCCGCTGAACAGCGTTTATTGGAGTTTGGTAAACATCTTAGCTTGCTTCGAGTTCGCGATATGCTTGAAGACAAAGTTATACGCGAAGCCTTTTCCTATATTAACGAAGCTAGAGCGAGGGTACAGCGAAATGGCAATAGTGAAGGGAGTGGTATGCAGGCCGAGGAAGTAGATCCAAAGCAGTCTCCGAGGGCTACCCAAATCCGCAAAGGTACAAATGGCTGTACCGTCTGCCAGCTGCCCGTGCTGGGGCCCAGAATGCTGGTCTGCGCAAACAAGGTATATTTTCATCTTATGCCCACATTTTGTCTGTTCTCGAACGTATACTTACCGCAGAAAACTGTAGCTCTGCCCTCACAGATTATACCACTCAGACTGTATACGGCGAGAAGCGGTTGTATCTGTTGATAAAAAACAAGGCTGGCTCTGCAATGCGTGTTTCGCGAGCAAATCGAATTAGGAAAAGAAAGCTGAAGATGGCACGCAAGCTGAATCGGATTCCTCAACTATAGGTCCCCCGGATGGCTCTGAGAGTCCTGACAGGGACTGCAACACTACAAGTTAAATAAATGATGAGTTAAATAAATAAAGATATGTATATCACCTAGCTGAAAACCTAGTCTTCCTTGGTATCCTCTGCTTCGTTCACGCGGGAGATTTATCGGGGAGGCTATTGACTCAAAGGCTCCAAGTTGATACGGAGAGCTTAAAGGCTTCTGAATCACTTGACTTGGGCAGACTACAACTTACTAAAGCGATAGACGATCTCAGAGAGTAGAGCTGATCTTTGGAATTAATGAGCTGGGTGGTCTAAGCGGTACGCCAGGCATCCTATCATCCAGATGTGATGGTAGCCAGCCGAGCTAAAGTTGGCCACGCGTGACATGATAGAAAGAGCGAAAATGTTTAATGGTATCAATGAAGCCTGATATTTTACTATAGATGAAACTTCCGCAAAAAAAAAAAAAAAAAAGAAAAAAAAATACTCCATATTTCCATATTCCATATTCCGTTTCTTCTCCTACTATTTTAATTTAATTAGAGCACAAAGTGTCATTCACCCTGCCGCCGTCATCCTTATTCCAATTTCCAACCAAACACGGCTATATATATGTGTGTTCCCGCAGTCGAGATGAGAGAGAGAGCACATTGCCCGGTCGTATTAAAATTTATATTTGCCCTCTCGCTTCTTCTCATTGAGCTCCTTCTCGGTACGCTGTCGCTTCCTCCTCTCTTCCTCAATCATTTGGCTCAGATCATCGTCATAGGCCCACCTTGCACCGATACCTTCTTCCTTCTGGCTGGCGTCATATTTGCTCCGCAGTTCATCTTTGCTGAGGCCACCGTGCTGATTTAGAGAGTCAACGTCGATTGCGACGTCAATGTCGCCAGGCTTCTTCCGCTTCCGAGAATCGTCATCTGCGCCAAGCACAGGCATACCAGCCGCGGCAGCGCGCTGAGCGGCATTGATATCGTACGCGCGGTCGCTGCCAAAGAAGCCCTCAGCACGGACCTGCCGCTCAGGCACCACTGTGTAAGCAGCGCGAGGAGCAGAGGACTCCTCGGTGTCGTATCCACGCCGCTCTTTGCGCAAGTCCATCTCGCCAGCAATCGATGTTTCGACGCCTTGTTGTGAATAGTCGGGATGTACCGTGCTGGCATAGCCTCCTGGTGTCTCGAGCCCGCTGGGAGTTTCGGTGCCGCCGGGGACATCCTCGTCCTCAGATTCTTCTTCCTCCTCCTCTTCCTCCTCTTCTTCAGACTCCTCTTCGCGAGGTTGTAATTCTCCCCATAGTGTTCGTTCCACAGAGTCTCCATTAGATAATTGAGGCTGGGCTGCCTGCGCTTGGCCAGTAGCACCGTTTGGCGCGGTGAGGCCAAAAACATCACCACCGTATAAGGGGCGGTTGAATTCGTCAACTGGGGGCTTACCCCAGCCACCAGGATGGAAGCCCCATGATCCGCCAGGAGGAGGCGGTGCGTTCAAACCTGGTATTCTTAAAGTAGGGTAGGACGGAGGGGTACCGAATCTTTGCTGGTTGATGAGCCAGGGAGGTGGTGCTCCGGGTGGCATGCCAAGCGCTTCTTTTGTCGCATCGCTCAACTCGCCAGAACGGAAGTGCTGATAGTCCACCTCGGTTTCCTTGCCCTCGTAATAGACTTCGCCAAATCGCGTCAGCTCAGGTTTCGTCTGGAAGCGGAAGAAAGCATCATAGAGCTTTTGATAATCGATATCTAATTTGCCCATCTTTGGCGCGACTCGTTCTCGCTGCTTCTGTTTCAAGGTTTGCTCTGCTTGTTTTTCCAATACTGCGTCACGCATCTCCGCAATACCCGTCTCGGCGATGAATTTGGGTAGCCGAAATGCTGACTTCTCAATTCCCCTTTTTGAAGACAAGTATTCTCGTTTCATTGCCCAGTGAGCCGGTACGGGAACGACGTTTCTCTGCGCCTTGACTTGCACCAAGAGTCGCGGATCTGAAGCTGAGACATCATGCCATTCGACCACTTCTGGGATGCTGACGAGCGCCTTGAGCTGGGCCACGGATAATTTATTCAATTGCTTCCGTTTCTTCTTTGATAATTTCTGCTGGCCGGATTCCTCCTCTTCATCGGGGATGTCATCATTGTCGCCGAAGAATACGTCTCCCTGGTTTCCGGCATTGGCCTCCTTGGCGATCTGATCCTCTACAAACGAAACACCAAACTTGTTGAAAATATCCCTGTATGCGGCAAACGCCGGGTCGTCGTCCAGCAGATCTTCTCGGATCGGGTCGCTAGTAACCGCGGAGGGCTTCGCTGAGTCGGTCGTACTTTTGGCATCGGCACCATCTTCAGGCGGTGGTGATGCATCTTTCTTCTCGGCAACTGGCCCATCAGCCTCTTCGGTTGGTTGAACCTGCACCAAGGTGAGAAACTGTGACGCGTACAAAAAAAAGAAAGAAAAGAGAAAATGGGCGAGGATGGGTAGAACGTACTTCTTCTGCCTTGACTTTCTTCTGCTCCTTCTTCTTCGCCCTCCGCATCTGGTTCTTGGTCATCTTTGGGGCCGCCATGGTGATGCCGAGCTGGACGAAAGACTGCTATTGGACTTGGCTGGGTTTGTCGACTGAGTAAGGAGCTGGAAAACAGCGTAGAGACCCGCGAGAGCGACGACGTATTGCTTCGGATCTCTTCCCATGCCGCGGCCAAGCTGGGAGAGGCGCTACAGAGATAACCGAGGCGCGACAGAGGCCGGACGGGATCGCTCAGGCAAGCAATGGGTGATGGCGCAGATGCTATGCGAGAGGTTGGCGGCCAAGCATGAGTTTGCAGTTGCGCTTTTGCTACCACGGAGCGCTAGCGGCAGCAGCTTTTCCGCCCAAGAAAATATCCCAGCGATTCGTGTCTGCCAAGCGCTGGCGCGTGGGCGCGGCTATCGGCTGAACCCCGGCTAATAGCGCCAGGTACCAGGATATCGCCGCCAAGAGATTCGCCAGCCGGGCGACTCCTTTTGTCTAGCCCGAAGCACTTCTGCGTTGCACCAAATCCGCGCGCTGTCGATCTCCTGTCCACTTTGAAGACGCAACGCTTTATTCCCTGCGCTGTGTCTTACTTGGCCCTTTTCTCCTCCCCTCCTTCACGGCTTTGTAGCGACAATTCTTTTTTTCTTTCTTATTTTTTTTTTCTTCCCTTCTTGCCATTGCCTAGAAGCTGTCCACTTTGCATGGCTTTGTGGTAATGGACCATTTACCGATCCACCCCTGTCTCTCCTTCTCAGCTCGTATTCCAGATGTCAATTGATGCAACGGCGTAACCCACCAGCACCGCCTCCACGTTGAACGTCGGCTCTCGATTTTGCAACCGCCAGCACCCGTCCACAAATCGTTCGAGAGCGCGCTCAGAGAACGACACCGATACCCGAGCGGCCATCTCCATATATTTTTATTGATTCGAGCCGCTGGAAATAGGACATCTCTACTTTGACCACGCCCAAAGGCAGCACAACCCACCGCCGCCGCGTAATGGAAAAGTTTCCGAGCCTTGCGACATCACCAGGTCTGGGCAACGAGTCTCCGAACGATGCCAATTCCCTCAACTCGCCGTCGATGGCCTTCAACGGCAACAACTTGAGTCCCAATGGCTATCCCGCGAGAAGCGCATGGTCTTCGTCTGGCCGCACCCACGGCCGCCAAAAGAGCCTCGGCGATGCGTTCCGAACGATTCGTGCCAGAAATGGCAGCATGAGCCAAAACGCCCACGAGATCGCCGATGCGCTACGAGCCCCAGTGTCCCCAAAGCTTGTCGTATGTCGCACCCTGCCTTGCGTATGATGGCCGAGGAAGTTAATCAAGTTAATTTTCTTCATCTGTAGATTCTCTGCTTGATGTGGTACACATCGTCTGCTCTGACGAATACGTCGTCAAAGTCCATCCTCAATGCCTTTAATATGCCCGCAACGTTGACCCTCATTCAATTTGCGTTTGTATCTTCTCTCTGCGTCTTTCTCTCCTGGCTGTCGGGCATCTTCCCCGTCCTTCGCACCAAGATCTCTGCGTTAAGACACCCCATCCGCGAGCCCAGCAGAGAAGTCATCATGACAACGCTACCCCTAGCTATGTTCCAGATCGGCGGCCATCTCCTCAGCTCGACCGCGACGGCTAAAATACCCGTTTCGCTTGTTCACACTATAAAGGGCCTTTCGCCGCTGTTTACCGTGCTTGCTTATAGACTGATTTATAACATCCGATACCCCACAGCTACCTACCTCTCCTTGATTCCTTTGACAATAGGAGTCATGTTGGCTTGTTCCAGCGAACGAAGCTACGGCGGCCAACTACTCGGTGTTTTGGAGGCGCTCCTGGCAACCCTCATTTTTGTAACGCAAAATATCTTCTCCAAAAAGCTGTTCAACGAAGCTGCCAAAGTCGAGTCCGAGGGCGGCAACGTCCAATCCAAGAAACTCGATAAGCTTAATTTGCTGTGCTACTCGTCCGGTATGGCCTTTGCGCTGACTATGCCGATTTGGTTTTGGACAGAGGGCATCACTCTTCTGAAAGACTTCCTCCATGACGGGTCAGTAGACCTCAGCGAGCTGCCCAATTCGATGGACCATGGCCGCCTGACGCTGGAATTCATCTTCAACGGCATTTTCCACTTTGGACAGAACATCATTGCCTTCATCCTACTCTCCATGGTTTCTCCAGTCACATACTCTGTCGCCAGTCTCATCAAGCGCGTTTTCGTCATCGTCATGGCCATCATCTGGTTCAGGAGCCCGACAACCTCCGTGCAGGCAGTGGGCATTGCTCTCACCTTCCTGGGTCTTTATCTCTACGACCGGACCAGCGAATCCAACAAAGCGGATCGAAGCGCGCGAATGATGTCGGAGTCCCGGAATGGAGCGCCTTTATTACCGCTCACCGAGGCGCCCGCGCAGACGGGTCGCTACCGTGCATCTCCTCAGCTGAGAAACGGTGCATTTCAGTCATAGAGGCGATGTTAGCTTCCTCCTCGGCGAAAAAAGGCTTACACAAAGAATGTTTATTTCAAAATCAAAGATTCAATCGATTAATGCAACTCAATGTCGGATGATATGGGATTCTCTATCTTGGCTATATAATGAGCAGGGAATTTTTTTTTTTTTTTTTTCCTTTATTTATATAAATACTGTTTCAATGTTTGTCAAGCCTACATTAATCCCTGCTTCCGGGGACTGGGCAGAATCAAGCAGCTATCAAATAGGAGAAGGGAAAACCCTTTAGACTAGCTGTTTTGAAATAGGTTTCGAGGGAAAAGGGGGAATGAGCATTAGAAGGGAAGGCGTATATAGAAATGGGCAGTTAGAGAAAATGCCCCAGGTGTAACAATATGAAGCAAACTGGTAACCTGATCTACAAGTTATATGTATGCATTGGTCACTTACTCACTCACTATACGTTTCATTGACACAACTTCTTGTTGAGGCATCTAGATATTCATTGGCCTATCTCTATCTACTAAGAATAACATGATTATGTTAAGCTGCTGCAGGGCCGAGTTTGATTGTGAATTATGTGAAAACACATTATGAATGATCCACACGCACGCTTTGATGACTCCGTTAACCCAAAAATGACAAAAACGAAAATACCATGGAAAATGTATATCTGTACCGCCAAACCCCCAATAAACTCCGTTTCACCTATGACAAGGCCGTGGATCCCATAAATTCGTAAATTGAATAACACGCTGCATGAGGTATACGTATTAAGACGACAGCGGCCTGCCGAGGAGAGTTCCTCAACATGGCCTCCAAATGTGTTGTACAACCCCCTTGGTCAGGAGGAAATGAAATAAAAATGATGGTTAATGCTTGAGATCGGTGGTTGAAATGCGACCCAGCGGTGTAAATTGTTCTGTCCCATTGGAGCAAGATCCAGGAGACAGACAACTCGGATCGAGCGGCCACACACGTCTCCAGAGGCGGTATGCCTATTCTTTGGGGTATATGATGTGGCCACCTATGTGGAATCTCTGATCTACAGAGCAAAGTAGACAATCCGAAGCCATTTTTTTTTTTGCATCGGCATTAATCATGTTGCGAGGAGGGGAAAGAAGTTTTGAGAAGTTCACCATCGTGGTGATTTAGTAAAACCCTCTAAGTCTCCATGTGTGGCACGTTGGAGCGGGTGTCGGACTACTCGGAAGAGTCCAATGTAGGGTGGGGGTTAGAAAGGAAGAGGATGGAGTAGTGCGTATGAAACTTTTGACACATATTGAAGTTCTTTAGAATGAGTGGTTGCTGGTGCTGAAGCTCGTCTCTCCGGATTCGGCTCCTGAGGATGTAGGTGTTGTTCTCCGGCTAGAGCTTTTGCGATTGAAACCCAGCTTTGCGCCCACCTTCTTCCAGCCTTTGTTATGCGCCGCTACGGCACGGTGAAAGCCCCCAGGCGACGTGTTAAAGGTCCATTCTGAGGTGGGTGGTGTTGTAGGGGGCGTCATGGGTTCTGTGACGGGGGAATTGGGATCGCTGTCGACCGTCAGAGCATCAAGCTCTGTGCCGCTTGAGACGGCTGTTCGGTCAGACGACGCCTTGGGTGATCCAAAAAGGAAGTCATGATGGCCGTCGGGCATGGTCGGGGCGACTGATTGCAAGAAGGGCACCAAGAGAGAATCGTTCATCAATTCATATATGATGCGTCCTGCGTCGGCAAGCTCGGAGGGGTGAGGAGGGTTGGGCCCATACGGCACGCGGAGGAGGCGATCTCGAACCTGAGCGGGAATGTTCACCTCGCGAGGGGCGCAGGGGACGATGTAGATCTGCATCAGTTTCTCCCACCAGGCGCAGACCTTTTCCCGATTTTCATCCGAGGCGGTCGCTTCGGAGAAGAACTGTTCGTAGAAGGCGGTATAACGCTGGGAATCAAGGGTAAACTCGAGCGTCTCCATGCAGTGGTTCTGCGAAAGGTAGGCCATGAAGGCAGTGAGGGTCCACGGCGGGGGGGCGGTATCGAGAAGGATCTCGTTGAGGGTTGGAGGGTGACCCGTCATGGTGTATCGGGGAGATGATGCTTCGGACGAGGAGGCGAAGCTGGTCGGGCGTGAGTACGGTGTAAGTGATGATTCATTGAAGTCTTCGAACGCAGACAAGGGCCGTGGCTGCTGTCTTGTGTTCGTAAACACGACTCCGAGGGTTTGTTGTCTTATCCTGGGCTTGACCATGCTATGCTGTTACACAAAAGTGACTACTTGCAATGTATGATCCCAATAGACTTTTGGCAAGAGCACTCGGAGTAGGCCCTTACCAAAAGAACTCTTGGGGGGGGAAACACGGCAATTGTAACGGCGATGTACAATGTATGATGCGATGCCGCGAAGCTGACAAGGGGAGACTCGGAGAGAGAGGGCACGCGGGGAACAGCCAATCAAGCAAATGGCCGTATATCGTGGTTGAGCATCCGAGAACGATGCAGTGACAGGTAATAAAGTAAAATCCCAAGCCCCAACTGATTCACAAATGCTGATGCTGCGCCGGATGAAAGCGGAGTAGCAGCAACTCAGCGATGAACCCAGGCCAACTCTATTAAAGACGGTCACGTAATCCGTCAGGATCCACAAGGGGGGATGAGCAAAGACGCAGAAACAGGACAGAAACACAAATGGATGGCTTCTAGTGCTGTACTGTGCGGTTCATAAACTGGGGCAGACGCTGAATCGAACAAGACTCGCAAACGTCGGTCATGAGAGAAGAGAAGAGGAGAGGAGGGGATGGATATCTGATGCAGGAGCTGGAGAATGGAGATGGCCGTGATTATGAAGCGAGGAAAGGCTCGACTCGACGAGAGTGAAGGAGCGACGGCGGTGAGGACGGATCGTCTATCTTGCGGCGTGCAGAGATTCAGACGCGAAGTATCCGGAAGCAGGGCAGAACAGATGGACGAGTGGCGGAAGATACATTTCTTTTGTACGGCCCATGCAGGCGATGGTACATCCCACCAGGGTGGATGAGGTGGCGGGGGCAGGAGGCACAGATGCACAGGCAGGTGGGGCAGGACAGGCGACTTCCCTAGTAGCCTTCCTTGGCTGCGAGCTAAATCAGCAGCGAGGCCTATCGGGGGATCGGGAGGCGTGATTCTGTGGCTCTTTCTTTTTTTCTCCGCCCCTTCTTTATTCCAGCTGAGCTTGGGGGGAGGCGAAAAAAGAGAGAGAAAAAAAAAATCTCAAATACTGCCGAGCCATACGTAGCATCGGCATCGCCTAGTTCGCATTTTCTCCCGAAATAATTTCTCCGTAGATCACTTAGTGAGTGACGGGACAGGCAACAAGGAAAAAAAAAAAAAAAAAAAAAAAAAAAGCCAGAGAGGAGAATTACAAGGAGTAGGCAAGTAAAGAGTTCCTGAATCAGCGCTGCTTGCAGCATTCGACCGAAAGCCGTCTTTAACCCTCTCAAGCTGCATGAAAGCGGAGGAAGCACAACCGCAATGGAGATCTCTTCCCAAAGTTGGACAGAAGGGCAGGCACGAGGCATGTACATGTACCAGGACGGAGCTCTTGCATGCCGTACCGGTACAGTCAGTCAATCAATTGCCCTGCAGCATGGCGGTACCTCGCAGTAGAATTCGCCGGGTGCTATTCCAAGTGCAGGTAGTGGTACTAGTTTTGCTTCAAGGGCTGATGTACCTCGGAACTAGTAGGTGGCATTCCTCGAAAATCTGATGATCATCGCCCCCTAGTGGCCAGTTTTTTTCCCGTTCGATCTATCTTCAGCCAAGAAAAGAAGTGGGCAGTGCCGAGGGAGATATCGACCGTCAGAGGAAAAAAAGGAAAAAAAGAAACAAAAAAGAGGCGACAGCCCACCCGAAAAAAGGGCCTGACGAAAAATGGCCGTAGCCCTGCGGGGTACCTGGCCGGTACTTGTTGACCGCTGGCAAACTGCGGGCGCTCCCTTACCAAGATGCGCTGCGCTTTCGTATAGGCAGGTAGTCATGTGGCTCCCAGGCCAAAAAGCCTGCGAAGGGGGGCAATGCATTGGCCGCACTGTCCACCGGCGTTAGCGGCTGCCGTGCCACCAGAGACACACTAGAAGCCCGCTGGAAGCTGGGCCAGCCGGCCAAACAGAGTCGCTAGCACCCGCCGACCTGGTTAGACGCAGCAGCACCAGTGCCGGCACTAGCAGCGCCTCGAACGCCGCACTGTGCGCACCGCCGCTGGATGCAGGCAGCGACTGGCCGCTAGAAAACCACTAGAAGGGAGCCTCAGCAAGCCGGCGATCCCTGCTTTCGCTCCCTGAAGGGCGCGCGGGTCCCCGCCTGCAGAGCGCGTCACCCGACATGATTGGGTGGCTTGTGGCTGTGCCGACTCGTCACACTGGCAGCTTTGGCATCTGGGAGGGGGCGCTTGAATCGAGCCATGACGATTCGACAATGCCGCCGCCGCCATGTCATAACGATGCAACATGCCGCTAGCAGCAGCGCCAGCACAGACCTGCTGCTAGGCATGTAGACTTGGTAGAGCAGAGTGCATTTTCATCGTCGGTGCTCTGATGCATTACAGCATGCTTGGTCAGAGCCCAGCGGTATCGGTATCCTGCTTTTGGGCCACATGTACGCAGCGCATAGGCCAGTTGCGCGAGCGCAGAATACAAAGGAACAGCATCCCTTGCGTCTCTTAGGCCAAGCCAGCATTGGCATCTTCAGGGCTGCTGCACGCCCGCACATACAAGTACGTACACCCAGCCGGCGTGCACGTCTGTCTCTCTTGTCTCTCCCGCCTCTCTCTCTCCGGTGATGCTGCCACGTAGGCAGGCAAACCCGCAACTGTCGCACAGCACAGGCCATCTTCCCCCCTCCGTGGGTCGAAGCAGGGAGGCCGAAGAAAAAAAGACCCTGACCTGAACACGAACGGCACAACTTGGATCCCTTTCCTCCCACGGCCAGCCCGACCGAAACCTGGGTCTGTCCTGTCCTGTCCTGTCGCACCGCCATACCTGCTTGTGCGAATGCGAACTACACCGCTCATGTTTGCATGCGCCATACATAGTACTGCCTGCTACCTATAGGGCCTGTTTCTGGGTGAAGCGCTTCCATTCTTTTAGGCCTACACCTCTCGTTCCATCTCGCCACGCCTGATGCCAAAGCCGATGTAATTATGGCACCTACCTACTGTAGTTAACGTCGTTAGTTCCCAACCTGTCATAATAAGCAGCGGGAGAAGACGGAATGCAGCGACAGCAAACTGGCCGTAAAGGACTTGGAAGCAGCAGGCTTTGTATTGTAGCGCTGACTGAGCCCTACCGTGTATAGATTGTTCCAACATACATGACACATGCAGCGCTGTGCACCTATCTTGGTATGTCGGAGCGACAATTTGTAAACTTTGCACTTTCGGGCGGCAGACCTAGCCAGTAGCGGCATGGTCCACGGCTGCTGAGTTAGGAAACACGATTGAGTCGATGGAATTTGTCAACAGCATGAGACAGTTACAGCATGTCACTTACATTGCACTAGGTAGCTGGCCTTGATCCAGCAAAACGACTCTGGCATAACAGGTACCTAAGGTAGTAGCATAACAGGTACCTAATGGAACATGAAGAAACGTTGCACTCCAGCGCAATCCAAGGTACTGCTACCTAGTAATACTACTACGTACGACGTTGACTCGATATAAATAGCTGCGGCTCATATTAGACTACCCCCACTAGGGCGAAGATCTCATAGTCGCGTACAAGAATAGGTAGATGATGAAAGAACTCGTCAAGCCCACATAAAGATAGAGGCATTTCTAATTGGCGGCCTTGTCTGGTGTCTATTTAGCGCATGTAGCGGCTCTTTATACACATAGAGCTGCTGCAACAAACGCAGATAGGCCGCTCTTATTGAAGGCCCTCCCTCGGCCCCAGACGGGAGCAATAAGTAGATATATGAGGTTAATATCGGGTTCAATGAAGAATCAGTGTTCCATTGAAAAAGAAAAAGGCTTTGAATAAGAAAGAAGAATCTAAGAACAACGATTCGAGCGAGAATAAAGAAGGTAGCGTCACCGCTTCAAGGTGAGAAGAGCAGCAGTGGAGTGATTGCCAAGTTGATGGCGTTGTCATAGTTTGGCAGAGCCATACGTTGGATAGGAATTGTCTAGGCCAAATGCGACCGACCACTTGGATCGATCATCCCATTCGAACGAAGCCACCTTGTCTGGTTGCGGCCCTTACATTGATTGAAACACAGGAGAAAGCCAGTTATATCAACGTTTGAATTAAGCTACACGAAACAGGTATCTAAGTATGTACCCAAGTTCTTTCCTTTCTCTTGGTATCTTTTCCTTTCCTTTCCAATTCCAAACAATGCTAGACTCGACTTTGCATATAACCATGCCTTTTCTGTGAAATCCAACGCCCAATCCTAAACAATGCTTGCTTGACCTTGCATATAACCATGCCATTTCTTTCCTTTCCAACTCCAAATTTAAAAAAAAAATGCTTGCTTGTCCTTGCAGATAACCATGCCATTTCGTTCCCTTTAACTCCCAATTAAACAATGCTTGCTTGTCCTTTCATAAAACCATATTTCCCTCTCTCATTTCCAACGCCCTGCATTATGCATTTCAATTCAGTGTTTCCAAAGGTCAAATTCCCCATTGAGTCCTCCATTCAGCAACATTCCGGCAATTCGTAGCCTCTGAAGAGGCATCTCTTCCACGCAGTAGCTTGCGACTGGGTCCAACCCCAAAGCCATGCAAATTCCATTGGTGATCACATGTACACCACAGTCGTAGCCGTTGTTTTGCTGAGGTGACTTCACCACCATCACCTCCCATTCCTGAGCAGTATACAAGTCGCCCAGGTAGTCTGATATCCACGCCAGCGCCATATCAGGATGAGATGAGCGCTTGTTGAATGAATCCAAGTGCATGACTTTTCGTTTCTGGGGCTGAAGCACCATGAGCGTCCAGTGATAGTCCTTGCAGATGGGAATTAGGACTGTGTCCATAAGTAAGAAGTTTTTAGGAGTGACGCCCATCCGGCGAAGGATAGACTGCGTCTGGCGGCCATTTGCCTTTTCGACTCGAGGCCAGAAAAATGAGTTCATGACAAGGCATTTGCGGCCTTGCTGTTTGTAGTCGGTGATGCCATTAACCAAGTTGATTTCCTTTTCAAGCCCGCCCAGTGCCCCGTTGACAATTTCGTCGTTAAGCCAGGTCTTAGCCGCAACTACAGTGACGAAATCGTGTTTTCGAAGAGGCGTTCCTTGGCAGGTTGTAGCCAACACTTCGGTGTCTGGTGCAAAAACCGTGTTGCTAGCCTTCTCGATCCATTCGTCGCTGAGAGGCGCCACGACAGGCTGTTGGGGTCCGTTGGCTGTTCGTTCCCGGAGTTTACGAAGCTTTTCTTGCTCAACATCGTGTGCTCGTAGAGCTTCTGCTTCTTTTCGTAGATTTCGAAGCTCGATTTCTGATTCCTCACTTATTTTCAGTGAGCTCAGTGATGGCATAGACATCAACTCGTCGATCTTATCGTAGGTTTTGTTTAGTGATTCATCGAAAGACACACGTTTTCCGGGACGCTGTGTGGGAAGCCCAGATAGGGAACATGTCGAGGGATTGAAAGAAAATGACGAGTCCAATGAAGGTGGGTTAAACTCAAATGAGGATTTCTCCGGGTCGCTTTCGTCGGCAATCTCTAGCCAAACGTCTGCCTCATTCTCAGGGGCCACTTCAGGGGTCACTTCAGGAGTGGCTTCATGAGTGATTTCAGGGAAGCTTCCAGGACATTTGTCGTCAATGACTGAAAATAGGACCTTGAGTCGCTCCCGATATTCAGCTGATGCCACGTAGCTTGGTACAGTTCGCCTATGAATAATGGCGCCCAAGTCCAAAACGATGCGATTCATGAAATCGGCAGGTACGTCAATGTTGTCGAATCCACAGGCGGCTAAAACGTTTGAAAGAATCTCAGGCAGATCCGGAAACGAGAAGAAGTCTCGAATTCTGTTCAGCATTTCCAGATCTTGTGGCGTGGGTTTTTCGTTCATGAATGATGGCGCAGTTGGCCACTGCTCTCGAAGGTCCATGATGCGGTCGATACAGTACACCTTGTCAAGGAACGCAATGCAGCGAATGCAGAACTCTTCGAAAGTGGCATTCAAAGGAAACAGTAGGCCACGGTTGTATAGCTGGAGCTGCTCCGGGTCAACCAATAAATGCATTCGAATGGGGTAGAGGCAGCCGTCAACGAGAGCCGGTTGTGTGGAGGTCATGGAGGATTTCCAGATAAACTCGAGCAGGGCGGCAAATTCGCTGTACTGTCGAATGAGATCGGCAAAGGCTTGCTTGTCGAGCCAGTGCAGTTCTTGACCACCATTGTCGGGAGTGGACAATCTGGAAGCTGAATTATCGAGAACAGGTTGAGAACCATTGGAAATGGAGCGAGAGGTATTGTCAATAGGGTGAGAGTCGCCAGAAATAGAACGAGAATTGCCGGAAATATAACGAGAATCATCAGAGATATAACGAGAATCATCGGAAGCAGAACGATAAGTACCGCTCATAGAGCGAGAAATATCGGCGGTGGGGCGAGAAGTATCGGCAATAGAACGAGAATTATCGTTCCCAGAGCGAGAAGTACCAGTAATAGAACGAGAAGTTTTCAAAATAGAACGAGAATTATCGGAAATAGAACGAGAATTATCGTTGACAGAGCGAGATTTATCGGTAACAGAACGAGAATTGCTGGAAGCAGAGCGAGAAGTACTGGTAGCGGAACGAGAATTACCGGAAGCAGAGCGAGTCGTGAGGAATCGGCGCTTGTCGAGGTTGGTAGGAAGAGGCTCATGTCTGCGGCGTTTGTTCGAAATGGAAATGCTTTCATCAGAAGCTTGAGCTTCGTAGCTGAACAGGGTGCTATATTGGTTGTAGACTAAAACAAAAAACAAAAAAAAGTAAGTAACGTCGAAAATCGCAGTCACGATTTCTCAAAATAGATAGATCACTTACCAAATCGGCCTAAGCCGGTAAAAGTGGCAAAGGCGATGAGGAGTGCCATTGCAAAGAGGAGAATAAATTGACAAGAAAACAGGATTAATTGGGAAGAAAATGCCTTCATCTAAACGCAGAAAAAAAAAAGGTCAGTAAGAGCAGATATCAAAGGCCAGGCTGTATATGGCGTACGAGATTCTTGTATTCTTGAAGGTCTTGAACGGGAAAGCGATCTGGAGACTTGGCCTTGGAGGCCAGAGGCTTCTTAATGACGAATCTGACGGTCGGATTATTCTCCGGGTCCGTCTTGCGATAGAGAAATCTGCGTGCGTGAGCCATTATGTCGAAAAAAAAAAAGCAGTCGAAACAAAGCAGTCGAAGCAAAGCAGGCGAAACAAGCAGGCGAAACAAGCGGGAAATGATGCATCAAAGGAAAGAGGCATTCTTACCAGAGGGGAGCTGCGCGTATATAAAGCCGGTCGTTCTGTAAGTTTGGCGACTCGTCAAGGGACCGATAGAGTTTCGAAGATGTAGAGTTTGGCGTAGATTCGCGATAAAGGTTAAGGTTAAGCTTATAGAGGGCCAAGCTTTGAGGCCGCGTTGATGGAAGGCGCTGAGTCGTCGCCAGCTGGAAGCCCATAATGGCGCTGAAGGTGCTGAAAGCGCCGAGTTTACAGGCGAGAGGTTGAAATAAATACCCGGCAGAACCTCGGATAATCCCCACTAAAATCGAGGCGCGCAGGGCACGGCCTGTGATTGGCCAACCTTAAATTGATTTACCTTTCCCCACTTCCGCCATGATATCAGCGCGGCAAAAATGAAGCCTCTCTGCATTTATGCGCGTGTCATTTGGATTGACGCGTCAATATTTTTTTGCCTAGGCTTTACTCTAATTTTATGCATCATATCTATTTGATAGGCGAGCAGAGAGAGTAGGGAGTACTGTAGGGTATAGCTTAATAAATAGAAGGACGTTACCATTGACAAGTTTATAGAAAATACCCATCTAGTATTTCTATGAGGCTACCTGTAGTACGATACAGCATTCCCAGCAAGCAAATATCTCTTCTCGCTATTACACATTTCGTTGTATGACGCATGACGCATGACGCACTGCCATCTTCGGTGGTATACACGAAGACGCCACAGATGCGCATACATCTCTCTACTCGTGAGAGTTTATATAACCTTCAAAATACTCATAATCACGCCGAAGTATATTTTTCTCAGCAGAAAAATCTTTGCGAATTTACTATCAAACTTCCGAGGCAACATATTGATAAGGACCTTTTTTATCGCTAATCTTCGGAGATAAATCGCTTCCGCTACCCTTTATCTCGCGAAAGCTAAATGTTAACCTTAAATTGTTATCTGGTAATGAACTTTCACACCCTACTCATCTGCTTTGCTATCATCCAGGGCTACATTTATCCAGACCAATGGTCATAGCACAGGTAAATATATTCAGGAGGCTCAATAAATTTGGTAGTAATCGACAACCAACAGTGAAAAGTAATTAGCTGCTAGAAAGTACAGTAATGCTTCAATAAACGAGATACGGAAGGGAAAAAAAAAAATCTCTAAGTCGCAGAGATGAAAGTTGTAGTATCACAAAAGTAAAATGCTTCAGTGCCCTCCTCTCCTCATCTCTATTGTCGCCCAATAATATCAAGTCTACAGCTGAGCAGTGTTTCCAAATTTCTTAGTACAAAATGCTGAAAAGTATGCGTTCAAAGCGTCAACGGTGCCCGAACCCTCTACTAGAGAAGTCACAAAGCCGACATAGCCGTCTGGTCGGACAACAGCAACACCGCCCCTTTCCTCATTGAAGCCCATCTTTGCGTGAGCAGGAGCCACTGAATCAAGTACGCGACGGTCCCATCTGTCGTCGGCGTAGATGTGGTCGCGATAACGAGCCAGCACGCTAGGTACGTCACGGGCGATTTCAATACGGTGTCTCTTTGCCGCAAAGATGGTGCACAGCGTGAAGAAATGGCTGTGCGGGTTGTGCTTCTCGTGGTGTGAAACCTGGGCAATGTCTGGCCGGGTGTAGGCTGTGTAAAATGACTTGGCGCTAGTCAAGTTGTCTGCAAAGTCTCGGAGCGCAATACGGTTCTTCACTGGGTCTCCAGCAAAGAGGAAGATGCGGAACGAGCCGTTGAGTGGCACTTCTTGTTCAAGGTGGACCACATTCGCATCGACAACCCTTGTCACATCCGCGTTCACCAACAGACGTCCAGATTTTAGCGTTGTACCGCTGGGCTGGACGATATGTGACTGGGCCGGATGGCTTGGAGACCAGTTCAATGTATTGGCCTGGTATGCGACGCCGTAGCCGCTAGTGAACTCGCAGGATTCCTTGAATGTCTTGATGAAATCGTTGTCACCATCCATGTCGCCATCTGGAATGGTTTCTGAGGCTGCCTGAACTTCAGAAGCCGCAGGCGGCCGCTGGGAGAAGAGTTTCGCATAGCGGTTGTCAAAGTCCAATAATGATTCTGCTACTGCTTTTCGTTCAGACTCGTAAGTCTTGAGGATATTTCGGTTCGCGAATCCACTCTCAACAGCATGTATCTTCCAAGCAAGATTCAGCGCATCTAAAAAGGCTGTATTCATGCCTTGACCAGCTTTGGGCTAAACGCGCACAGTTAGCGCCAGCTGAAACCATACATAAAGATTGACGAGGAGGATGGCCACTTACACTATGCGTATGGCAGGCATCACCACCAAGGAAAACTCGCTCATCTAAAGTGTACCTCTCTGAAATTCCCTGGCCAATAGGGTAGACGGAATACCATTCTACACGCTCCCATTCGATATTGTAGGGATACAGAATCTTCTTGGCCGAGGCTTGCACTTCAGCTTCAGTTGCCGACTTCCTCGGGTTCCAGTCGGCATCGGTAGAAGATGCGATCTGGATGTAGAGGCGCACCATGTTGTCCTCACGCGGGATAACCATGATGGAGCCATGCTGACTCCGAATCGTGCATTTCATCTGCAGAAAGATTAGTATTGGCACTGACAAGAAGAGAGCTCCGCCAGAGGTAAGAACCGACCTTGATATCCGGGAAATCAGTCTTAACGACTCCGTCCATCACACCCCAGACATGGGCGATGGGGTCCTTGTGATGAAAGCCAATGTTTAATTGCTGTCTGATGAATGACCTCGCACCCTCGCCACCGAAAAGGTATTTGGCGTGCACGGTCTGCTTTTCCGTGCCATTGACATGTTCCAACTCAACCTGAACAGGATATTCCGACGTCTCGGGGTTGCGTGTCTGAAATCCAGTGATTGTCCAGGGTCGCTGAATGCTGGTCCCGTTCTTTTCAAGATCATTGATAAACACCCTCTCGATATGGCCCTGGTGCAGCAGCGTGGTGAACGGATAACGGGCGTCGATGAAGTTGGGGCAGCTGGCCCAGGTACCTGTCCTACCGATACCCTTGCTCGACTCTGAGTCCCAGAAAGCGACTTCGTAAACACGGGCAGGCTTGTGGGCCATGATGTCAGATTTCAGTCCCATATTCCGCAGGAGGTCGAGTGATCGAGGCTGGATGCCATCGGCTCGACCCGTCGCCGTCGGCTCTGGTCTGTTATCAATGTGCTTGATACGGTAGCCCCATCGCGAGAGACATGTAGACAACATCAATCCTACAGGTCCCGCTCCCACAATCACTGCGATGACAAGTGAGTTAGTATTAATTCTGATTCTGATTCTGATTCAGATACTGGGATGCCGATGGCGGCCTAGTCGGGATCGTACCGATATCATATGTGTCAGAGACATCCTGGTGCACAACGGCAGGAGACATGGCTCTCCTCGATACAAAAGGAAGCAAAGAGATGGAGATGGAGATTTGAATGGATGGATGGATGGATGGATGGACCGGTAGAGTTAGTAGAAGAGAGAGGTGGTAGTAATAATACAGCTCTGTACGGCCAACCAGTCCAGATCAGAGTCGACACAGGCCAAGGCGTAAGCTGAAATGCTACAAAAATCAGATGGAGAGATGAATGACAAGCAACGGCGCGAGTTGGAGTGGAGAGGCAAGCACAAGATATATAGACATATCAACGAGTATATCCGGCGCAGCGGTGCAAGTGCCGATGACGCGAGAAAAGAGGAACTGCGTTGCCTACATGATGGCCCATCCGGAAATGAAGCCCGGGAGCCAAAGGCATTTTGCGCAGTCGAAGCCGTGAGGGGGCCCCGAGAGGCTCCTCTTGAATCATTGGAGAAGAGGGTGGACGCGGCACTAAAATCACGGCAAAGGATTCGGGAGTAGAGCGGAGAAAGGCTGGAGAGACTCGCCGGTACGTACCTCGCGAAGCAGCACAAGCCGCCAGTCGGAGCCGCAAACTCTTGCCCGTCTAGTATTAGTGAAGTTGCCCTTTGAATATTTATGTGTTTATTGCAGGATTTATTGCAGGGCCAACTCTAATGTCGAATGGCCAATCAGGGGAGGGTGTATTATAATCATCCATCGTCATCGTCCTGCCGGCGGACAGATCCATGCTGCCATCTCATACATATCATCTCATCTGATTATTTCATATGTACTAGTCGACTACTAGTTTATTTCCAATAAATAAAAACAAGCAAACAAGCAAACAAACACACAAATAAACAGATAAACAAATACTCCACGATGATGCCAAATTGTACGTATTGGGCATTGTCCATCCACTCGCATTTGCCGCAACCGGCAACAAAGGATTGGCCAAGCTGAGTGTGGGGTTTAGCGCCTAGAAAATCGCTTCATGGTCCGTCGCCGGGAAGACATCTCGGTAGGTGTGAGGTGGGGTCTGTCCAAGTGCGCTGCGTCGAATGCTGGGGAGCCTGACCAGACAGGCGCTACTGGCCGGAGATGGCACTATGCTATGCTGATAGTGGTATCAGGCAGGCATGCGGGGGATTTTTTTTTTTTTTTTTTTTTTTTCACCTAGCGAGGCGATTATTTTTAGCATTCTACAGCACATACTAATATCAATTCTGTGTGCTAAAGTATTGATAACGGAATTAGCAGATACCACCAGGATTTCTCCAAACTTGCTGTTTATAGTAATGGATGCTGCCTCGCTAGTAGTATTCGCTCAACGAAGCATATGGCTGATGTGAGATGCCCTTGCATTGCATGGCTTGCCGTCAAAACGTATTTGGCCTCACCAGCATTTTCAACCGCTATTCTTGGCTTCATCGCCGACAATATTTACCTCCCACGTAGCAGCGGTATTAAGCATTCTGCCGCATCTGGACTCTCAGCGGAGATAAAGCATTTCCCATATCAAAGATATCAAAGGGTTACTACTATTACTACACCCACTTACACCCTCTGTATGCTTCCGAATCTATTGCCGCTTGCAGAGACGGTGGGGCAAACCCCGGCTAAATCCCATACTCGGGCTTTGCTTGGTGGCTTGGAGATGCGGCGAGGGAGAAAGAGATTAAATCAAGACAAAAATGGAGCATCCTGTCATGGAGCACCCTACAGAAATCACGACTCGCCACGGTGGAGATGCCCATCCGGGGCCCCGGCTTTCCGACAACAATGACTGCGGCTGGCCTGAAAGGGAGATGCCGTAATACGCAGCCGATTCCATATCTCCCGGCTCAGAGTTACTAGCTCGAGGCAATTTAAAGATGCCCCTAAACGGCAATCAGCTGGTTATTAAACACTTCTATTCGATAGGTTGACAACAGTGAGTAAATTACGTAGCCTGCTATAGATAGATAGCACTTGACTTCGAAAGGGCCAAGATAAGGAGGGAAAAGAAAAGCTCCTAATACAGGGAATCGTAGGTTAGCCAACGACAAGTGACGGCACCTGGGAATAGCACAAAGCAAACTAAAACAGCCTCAAGATTTTTCCTCTTCCGTAGTGTCTCCTTCAGGACGACTCGTAACTCTTTTCATGATCCACTCATGAGCCTCTTCAGCGTGCTCTCTCATCATGTGGTTTAGCCCAAACATCTTGCTGCGCACCACGGTTCCGAATCGCCTCTTGTTGACCTTTCTGGTCAAATCCGGGTCGGACCAGCAGGCGTGGTCTCCCGCCACGTAGACCCGTGAGTTCTCCTTGTACCAAGACGAGAGTTCGTTGTCTGTGTCGGATTTAACGGGCCGTAGATTTCCAGTCACAAAGTTGACAATGCCCGCAATCTTGTTTTTGCAGTCTAGAATAATTGTTTTGTTCATTTAGTATGGCTTTTAGAGTCAAAAATGGGCCATTGCTCCCCTTACCTCTGTTTATCAAAAGAACCTTAACTCCAAGATAGGCATTGCCGACGCCAAGTAGGATGATTTCGTCAGTTTCATAGAGTTGGAGAAAGTTATCCCACAGGTAGCAAACCAGAGACAATATTTGTTCCTGGATCTCTTTCTCGTTAAACTCGGGAATATATGAATCAATGTCCTATACAGTTGATTAGACAATGTAACGAGTTGAAAAAGAAAATTGAGAAAACCTGAGCCGAAAATGCATACCTCTTCATGTGTAACGTATGCTGGGACATTGATATCCATAACCCCGAAATTTTGAGCAACGGCCCAGTCGATATATTCCATAACACCGTCAACCTACGCAGCCGGTCAGTCAATATGCTTCCTACCCTATATTAAAGCACGTTGAAGGTGCGTTACTAACCACCCATGAGTTATGAGCATCCACCGTAGTGTCTACCACATCTAGCTGCGCTAATAATTGGGGTCTGGATCTGGGATTAGTTGACATATCCCATGACAAGGGGCACGGCGGGAAAACTTACGGATCATGTATGATGACAATGATCTTTTGAGCGCTGTGTAGATTTGGCGTTACCAGAACTTGGTTTTCAAACGACTTTGAGATCAACTCTCGTTGTATATAGAGTGGGATCATGCCGTGCTTGGACTGCATAACCTGGCGCTGTGCATTTCTGATGACGTCGTGAAGCCTATTCGCGTTAAGCGACTGGACGTCAGGCACATCGACAATTCCGGAACGCATGCATTCCCAGTAAGGGGCGTGGTATGCTTGCACTTTGGCCAATGTCCTGGCGGCCTCCTTGTTAATCTTGGGGAGGGCCAGTTTTGGCGGAGGCTCTCCCATCAGAGTTCTCGCAACGGCCACCGCAGAACTTGAAATTGCCTGCAGGTTATAACCGCCTTCCAGACAGACAGCAACCTTGCCGTCTGCAAGCGACATAAGCATATGTGTCATGTGGGCGTAGCAGGCAGGTGTAACAAAGCAGCCGCCCAGTTCATCTCCATCAGCAGCATCAAATCCAGCTGAAATCACTACCAGGTCTGGGTTGAATTCCTTTGCAATGGGCATCACGATTTTTTGGAACGCCGCCATGTATTCGCCATCTCCCATGCCCTGGTCATGCCAGCCGATGTTAATGTTCTTGCCCAATCCTGGGCCTGTGCCGCAGTGCTCTATACCGCCGTCAGGCGTCATGGGATTTGGTGGTTTGCCAGGGTAAAACATGCCATTCTGGTAGACATGGATTGATATGTAGAGAACATTGGGATCTTGGTAGAAGATGTTTTGGGTGCCATTCCCGTGATGGACATCCCAATCCAGGATAAGGACTTTGCGACATTGGTCGGGATAATCCTGCTGACACACTCTGATAGCCACGGGAACGTTATTAAAGAAACAGAAACCCATGGGCTGGTCAAACTCAGCATGGTGCCCGGGGGGCCGGATAACGGCAAAAGCATTTTTGACTTGTTCTGTAACGACACTTTTACAGGTGTCGATAGCACCACCCACGGATAGCAGGGCAGCAGGATAGGACATACTGCCTACGTATAGAGACTCGCGGCCTTGGTCGAATCGCCTGGTCAATTCACGAAGCTCAGCCGTACTGATCGTGTCGAGGCTCTCCACCCAAGCCAAGTGCTCTGGAGAATGCGCGAGGCAGATCTCTTCTCGTGTAGCTGGTCGAGCGGGGATCCGCCACATGTATTTTGTCGGACAATCTTTCATGATTCTGGGCAGCTCTGACTCTGGTCCCGTGTAAACAAGTCCCATTTTCTTGAAAGCCTTGAATATTTCATGGATACGGCGCGGGTCCTCCGGATGATGCGTATTCGGACTAAAGTCTGCATTCATATGAAGCTTCATTCGATCATCGTAACAGCAGCCAGTGGGGAGCAGTCCACGCCGCACACGCAACTGCGCAATAGTGTCCTCTATGACACTCGGCTCACTCTCTTCATGATATGCGCTCTCCGACGCTGTGTCATCGTTGTCCCCTCGCATTCCTCCGCCATGGCCGTTGGTATTGGCCACATCACTATCTCCCATGACCTGGTCCTCAGATTCCATGGCGTCGTTTCCCGGCACGATGCATACAAGTTGCAGATTCTGGGTTTATGGCACTTGATAATAGGGTGAACGAGAACGCTCCCCAGGCCCGAGGCCGCTCTTCCAACTTTTGATACTCTGGCAACAAAACTTGACCCCAGCAAACTGAAGATGGCGTGTGGACCTGATTTAGTATCAGCACAGCTCATACCATGACCTAGATGAGGGCACCACGCCGCGTTAATGAACAGATAATGGAACAAGGAGAAGAATAAGCGAAACACCCACGCTATACCAGATCACACGCAGACGCGCATGGGAGAACACTGAGCGAATAACGCAGGATGCGAGACGGCAGCAGCATGAGACATCTCCAACATGCAACGCGAGAGCAGCAGCGCGAGAAGCGGTATGAAAATGAATACAAAGTGAATGCAGCTCCAGCCATCAACTCACCTTTACCCCAGTAGCGTCTGCTTCTCAACTGAGCGGCTCCCTTGCCAGGGCAGAGAAGCAGGAAATCGCAATTGGCACCTGGCCGGAGAGAGGGTTACAAAAAGGAACTACTTTGAATGCTAGTTGCTATAAGCCTTTTCGGGTGCCTTTGTATAGTCCTCAAAGGCTGGCTTAGGGCATCAATCATAAATAGATGCGGGACAGGCGCTGGAGATCCTTTGAGATGCACTGGCTCATAGAGAGATGAGGCTGGTTTTGAGGACAAGCCCTGGCCGCAGCCCACTAGGAGATTGCTGTGCCGGCTAGCGTGGCTGGTGCGCGACAGCTACTACCGGCCTAATATCAGTGCAATCAGCGTAAAGTCAGCACCTGAAGCTTTTCCAGTGTCTTAATTTCCGCCTTGCTTGCCTTATTTCCTTCGTTGACAGGCTTCCTTCCTTGCATTGACTTTTCTTCTTCTTGGAAAAAATGTAAGAGCAATAGCTGACTATGCCCGTGAACTTGTGGTTTTTGACGCTTGCATGAAGAGCCAACCAATCTCTGCTGGAAAGATGCATGTGGCACGCGATACAAAGAGCAAGCGCTGCATCCGGGATGGTACGGGGTAAATGGGTATATAAATTTTATGTTCAATGTATTGCAAACGCCATTTTGAGCTGATAGTACTGGCTACCCACATTCTTACTCTGATATACGCTGGTCCTAACCCTTATGATACTGCCAAATCAGACGACTGCTCTTTTCCCTCTAGGGGACATCTATAGCTGCAATGCATTAATGTGTTAAGAATTAAATATCTATCATTATCGACCTGGCACGGAAGCAATCTTGGTACATGTTCATATCTGGGCCTGTTTGTGAAAGAGCCTTGCGAGACGAAAGGCTACCGTGCCATATAATCAATCCATTTTGTGCGCCGCCTGTGTATATACAAGTCCAAATCCTAAGTGCAGTCTACGTACAAGACATGCCGCTATGATATCGAATCTCCTCCGCCACCATTTCTGAGCTGTGCCTTGGATTACGCAAACAGTGCAGACTTATCCAGCTCATCCTTAGCCCGTCGGTTCCCGTTGGATCGCAGACCCAAATCGCTCTTCTTAGACAAACGTCCGACTGTCTGTTCTGTCCTGGCGTTGTGTCTTGCAGCCTTTGCCCTTCGGATATCGGCTCTGATCTGGTTAGGGGAGACGAATTCTCTGTTTTCGTATATGATCGGTCCACCGAATGAGCCTTCCTGGATCACAAGGGGGGTGAGGACAAATCTAGGCCCGATTTCGACAAGGTTGATGTCCGTGTTCTTGGATTTGCCGGTCGCGGCTTGCTCAGAGATATCCTCGTCATCAACCTTGACTTTGCTCTGCTCAACTTCGGAGATTTGATAGTTTCGAATCCAAATTTTTCCATCCGCAATGGTGAAGCCCATGACGTGATCAATGAAAGGCTTGGACTTTCGCGCGCCCTGAGGAACGCCAAACGTGTGAAGGAATAGCTCTTTAATGACACGAAGGTGTGGCTGTGTCTCGAAAGCGGCGTCGAACGAAAGGATCGGCCGTGAGCCCTTTAAGCAGTTGCCGGTGAAGTGCAGCTCCTCCATTGTGTGCACTGGATGAACGTATTCAGTACAGGATTCACGCATGAGAAAATTCAATCAAGAATGGTATACTTACAGTTCTGGAGATGAAACTTGACTGTCGGGCCATTGGGGACTTTGCTCAACCACACATACAAATCTTTGCCCTTCCTCGCTTCGAAGAAAAGAACGTTGTTGCAGTTGTAGAGCTCAGCGAGCTCATTGAGCTCGCCCAGTCTAGACTTTGAGTCGAATTTGGCATCTTTTCGGCTGTGAGGGAGCAGTGAAGCAATATCGTTCAAGAGATGGCGGTGCCTGTTAAAATAGAGTCAGAAATGAAGATCCCATCACGGCCAATTGACAAATCGCATAACTTGCCTGTAGGTGACACCTCGGCTGGACAAGATCAGCACTCTCTGCTTGTTTTTCTTGACGCCATTGCTCGATGATTCAGGCTTCTCGTTGCCGCTCTTCGATAACGACTTGTAAACGGCCGCCATTTTTGCAGAGTATGGGTAATTGTTTGAGTGGTCTGAACTGGACGTCGAAAATAGTTGGCGACTGCTAGAAATTTTAGAGGAGCGCGAGTCTGATAAGCCAGCAACTTTCTTATCAGAAAATTCATGAATGTGGGTCTTGAGATAGAGTCCAGGCACGGCTTAGCGCCATTGGAACACAAAGTACGTACCTAGTGGGGGTCTTGCCTACGCCGTCGACGACTGCCGTAGAAATGACTTGGCCTTTAATGCTATCGGGCTGTTCTGCTCCTAAAAGGTTGGATTTCGGTAACGGAGATTGACAGTGTATTTTCTTTAGTTATTCACTAGGAAGAGTTCATGCAACCAGCTATTTACGGCATCGAAAAAAACGAATCATTTCATTAAGAGGTCATGTAGCTACGTAAGAAGAGATTCCGTAGCAGTCATCGGATAGATCAGCCCAGAAAACCCATCGCGACAAACAGAAACAGCAGAAAGTCAAAAGTGTCTGCGCCCTTCTAATTTGAGAAAAAAAGGAAGCATCAGGCCTCCCCCTCATTTCCTCGACACAGCGTCGAAGTCTTTCGGTATGCGATGTACATTTTCGAAACATGCGACTACAATATTCCCGTATTTCTCCTCATGTAGTTGGCATCATCATAAGTAATTTAGCAGCACTTGCCACCCTTGGCAGCCTCGTCGTCGGCAGCCTTGCTGAGTGAGATATTAGTGCCAGCACCGATGGTGGCTTGGGCACCATCGCCGCTGTCGAGCGCCTTGCTAGATACGATCCGGTAGATTTCTGGAGAGGAGAGTTTGTTAGTACTAAATGCGTAAACTTGGTATGGGAACCCTTTATCGCACCCGTAAGAATATTCTGGAAAGCAAGCTCAACGTTGCTGGCATCGAGAGCGGATGTCTCGATGAAAGACAAATGGTTCTCGCCTAAAGGAAATTGGTTAGCTAATGCCCCTCCAACGACGTCAGACCGTAAGACGAACTAGCAAAGCTCTTGGCCTCATCTGTAGGAACAGCTCTCAGGTGTCTCAAATCGCTCTTGTTTCCGACCAGCATGATGACAATGTTTGCATCGGCGTGATCTCGCAGCTCCTTTAGCCATCTCGTAACGTTCTCGTATGTCTGGTGCTTGCTGATATCGTAGACAAGGAGGGCGCCGACCGCACCTCGGTAGTATGCGGAAGTGATGGCACGGTAACGCTCCTGGCCGGCTGTATCCCAAATTTGCGCCTTGATGGTCTTGGAGTCAACCTGAATTGATCTGGTGGCAAACTCGACACCGATAGTCGACTTGGAGTCGAGGTTGAATTCGTTTCGAGTGAATCGGCTGAGAAGATTGGACTTTCCGACTCCAGAGTCTCCAATCAAGACAACTACAAGCAAGGCAAATCATTAGCATAAATGCTGTCTTTGAGCACGCTGGTGCTGTAGACCGTCGGTCCATGATTCAAGGGAGAGAGAGCCATACCTTTGAAGAGGAACTAGTGGGGGTTGAAACATTGCTGTTAGCGTCCCGCCAAATGCCATTTCATTAATTCAGGAAGGCGGAACATACATCATACTCGTCGTTGGCCATGGTAGCAGCAGAGTCGTGGGGCGCGTTGCTGGAGGCTGGTGATATGTGCTGCAGAACGAAGCTGTGACGATGGGAATGTGTCCAGGTTGTGGATGTGGAGGGGAAGAAGTGGCTGCGCGGCTCTGACGATTGGCTTAGGTCGCTAAGTCACCTGGATTCGAGCTCAGGAGGCGCGAACTGCAAGGCAACGAAGAATGCGGCCTAGCAGGTGGCATGTGGCACGGCGGAGACTTCGCAGCGACAGCAAATTTCTTTGTGCGGCACATCAATTAGCAAGTCTCTGGTAGGTACCCTATTTGACCCTCTTTGCCTTGTGAATGCTAGACCGTTAGCACTGAGGGTACTCCGTAGCGCCTTTACTACACTGCACCACAGGCAATGAATGCCCTTTAGGTACAAACTAAGGAGCCCACCGTTAGGAGTGCCATATGGAGACTCTAGACCCCATATCCAAAACACAGAAACACACTCTCCCCCTTTTCTCTCCTGAGCGGGAGAGGTGCTAAAGAGGTGCATAAGATTACGACGGAGACAGATCTAGCTGTCCAGCAGCCTATCTAGGCAGCGTCAGAGCTGGAGCTATAACCTGCTGCAGGTCCCATGGTCCAAGCGACCACAAACATCAAAATGTTTGGTGGAAGTTTGTCTGCCTACCTTGGGAGCTAGCAGTAGGGGTCATAGACACGCTGTGGGGTTAAGCCACAATAAACCCGCCCCGTAGAGCTTGTTTTAGCTGTGGTCAGCGCGCAGGTGGTCGGTCTCATATACTTGGCCTTGCTTGACTTGTTTAATCCGTTGTGAGCAAACAGGCGACATTGGGATGAAAAATATACTGCTAGATAGCTAGACTATTGACATGAACCGCGAGACAGAGCATATTCTCGACAGTGACGCCTGTTTTCCGCTGTAATCACGTGAATGTACCTAGGTGCTGGCTGCCGGCAGATCGGGGCCAGCTGAACAGCTGCAGTCGCTGCCTGTTCCAACATGGCCTCCCCACAGCAGTATCCTCAGAATGGCGTCTAAACCACCCGAAGAAGACCTTGACGAGAATATTTCAGTCACTTCTACGGACGATGGGGCTGGAGGTCCCGAAGAAGACTTCTTTGTCACCAAGATACTGGCCGAGAGAGAAGTAAATGGAGAACCTGTCTACCTGATTGAGTGGCAAGACCTCCCTTTGGCAGAAGCAACATGGGAGCCCAGAGAAAACTTAAGCGATGCACTCATGGCCGAGTGGGAGCAAGCCAAGGCAGACCAAAGAAAAGGATTGGTACCACGGTTTAAGATCCAAGAATGGAAAAACGCTAACATCCAACACTACGAGTCTCGACTTGCCCGACACCGTCTTCGTAACATTGTGCGAGAAAGACGTGGCTTACCGCAGACTGCATGGACAAGAACGTTAAATCATCTTCTGAGAGATCTTGCCGATTTTGCAAATGACGAAGACGACCAAAATGATGAGGCTGAAACAAATCTCACAACAAAAAGCCTGCCTCAAAGTCCTGCTAGTGATAATGCATCTACTCCTATGAATCTTTTAGAGAGTAGAGTTTCGGAGCCTTCAGCGCAAACTATAATTAGCTCATCTGAAAGGGTCTCCCAAGAATATTGCATTGGAACATCTGACGGGGGAGGAGGAAGAGAAGGAGTAGGAGGAGCAAGAGCAGGAGGAGGAACAGAAGGAGTTCTAAGTCTGGTGGAGAAGTCAGCTCTCGACCACCCCAGCGATGAAAGACCGGTTTCAGAAGATGTCGAAGTCACAATACCAAATCCTCACAGAGATTCTATTCAACCTTCAAAATTTTCTTGTGAGTTACCTAAAAGACCCTCTATTCCAAGCCGGGCACCTGCAGGGGGATCAGCAAAGTCAGCAGGATACGCAAATGTTTTCGCTGGCGGTCTTACTCGCAAAGGGAGAGGAACATTGAGCGAAGCAGCGTCAAACCCAGAACAGAATCCCAAGTTTTTGAATTTACGCCTTACAAGGAAGATAGAGTTGCAACGTCGGAATAAAGAAGGGTTAAACCCTCCAGCTCATCGGCCGTCTGCACTCATCTCTCTTGATCGCAATAATCCTCAAGCTACGATAGGCGGGCAACAAACGACCAAGAAAGCCGCAGATAATGCCTCAACCAGCAAAAATTCCAACGGCGAAAGCACCAGCCCCAAGAAAAATGGCATTGTTCAATGGGAAGACGAGGCGATGGAAATGGATCCAACTGATAGTCTTTTTGTATCTGAACATTTGCCTCTAACACCTCGGGATACATCAAATCAAGAAGCTAGAGAACCCGGAGCTGAGAAAGAGGAGGCGAACGATCCGACAACAATAAGCAAAACGGTACAAGTAGGCCCTGGCCAGCAAGATACTGTTACTATCTCATTCGAAGGGGTGCCTTCTAGAGCGAGCTCCCCTTGGGCGACACAATTTTGTTCCGATGACCGTCTCATCTTCACACATACGTGCACTGCTCAGGATTTTTCGTACCAGATAAACAAGGGAGCTGATTTATCAAGGGCACAGCTATGCAAAGGCACCGCTTTGTCATTTACCGAGAATATCCGTCTCAGTAATTTGGCAGACAATCTGAGACTCGCGAATCTTGGGTTGCTATGTTCCAATGAAAGATATTATGTGGTTTTGTTTCCTAATAGTCAAGCAACGCCAAATTCCGACAAGATAACTCTGGAGTATACAATTTTCGAACCACTCAGTTCCCTAGGATCGTCGATGCTAGCTCCCGCCCCACGACTGAGGATGTCAAACAAGGATATCATGAGCTCAGCATCGTATCCAAGGCCCTTGGATCATGTTTTTGGGGGGAAATATGAGCACTTGCTGCCCCCTGACGCGAGAAATGCTCAAAAGCACAACTTTTTCTTGGCTTTTCCCCCTCGTGCTGAACAAGAGGCTGCTATGTTATCCTGGTGGCTGAGGATTTATGATAGTAACAGCGATGTTCGGACCAGTTTCAGCGTTGGCCATTGGTCTAGCTTCTTAGAACTGCCTCATGGTACTGTCATTATTCACGAAGACGGACTCTGGTTTATACGGCTATTTCCCAAGCTTCATGGTCTACTGCATGAGCGTAGGGCAAGCTTTAGTTTTTGGATGTTTGGCCGTTCTCTGGCACCAGTCCCTTTATTCGGTTCTGGCGACTTGACAGTCTCCCCCCTAGGTGATGTTCATCTTCAGCGTGTATTCGATCTTGGAGCCGCCTATTTAATTACTCCAAGCTTCCTCGTCTCCGAACCGGGGCAAGCGTATACCTTCTTGAAATGGTTCTGGAATATTCACGTCAAAAATGACATGAGACGACCTAGAAAGTTGGTTCTCTGCGCAAAAGTGGACGAATGGATGCACAACCTAATCTACGAGAAGATGCTACTGAGGCGCACACTACCAGTTACAGCTTCACAAGAGGAACTGGAAGCTGCTGGTATATCCGATAAAGCAATTGAATGTCGAAACAAGTCTTTTAAACTTCTTCAGCAGCTTGTTTTTGATGCCGTCTATGAAAGAACTAACTACATTGTTGCTGCTCCTGAATCGATTGATGGCAACGATGAACAGAGCTTGGTTAACTGGTTTGGATACTGGTCTACTCTGAACATAGACCAGTTCCGCAGATATTCCGTTGTAGGTTCCGACTCGCAGACTAAGGTACGCCTCTCGAGGATCCTAAGAACACCAAATTACTCAAAGTCTATCATAACCGATCCGGACAGCGTAGAGTCAGATCTTACAGACAGCCTTGACTCTACTTTAGCCACGTCTCCTTCGGCACAACGGCCGAATCGAGATGATGAGAGCTCTCAGTTAGCATTTGAATTGGCCGAAATAGAGAAGTCGCAAAGGGGTGAGTGGTGTCCCGTGAAGCTGTTCTGGTTTCCAGTGGGGTACTCTACGTCGAATGTTTCGTTTTGGCTTGGGGACATCGACCCAAAATATAAAAACTATGATGAGTGGTTCAATCATTTCTGGAGAACCTTTAACACGGCTAGGCAAAGCCGGAATTCATATGCCGGATTGTTCTACACTCTTGACGAACGCCAGGCGTCATCATCGCGCGGAGTACACAATACCAAACGCTCGCCGTGGGCTGTTATATTCCGGGCTATAAGTCCGCATATACGGCCATGGAAAAAATCTGAGATGTTCATCTGGGACATACGTTATTCAAAGATGCTCAGTGAAGGTAAAAGCTTTTGCTACTCAGACCTTCTTGAATCCCAACAGCATTTGATAAAGTACTTAGAAGAAAAAACAAAAGGTATACTGGACCTTGAAAAAGTGTGGGTTGGTTCTTTTGGGGCTAGGGCTGGCTGTAGTGCTCTGGATGTCACAATGCGATGGCTTGATAGCTTGCTAGGGAAGGTTAGGGACTGGATACCTGCACCAGCTAAGGAAGTTCCTCTTAGGGGCTGGAGCTTGGCCACTCGTGAGAAGTTATCGGAAAACCAGAAGAGCGATGGGGTCGCTATGAATGACGATATCACGAAGATAAACTTGCCACTTCAAGAGGACACATTATCAACCCCAAAAATAATTTTCCATCCACCCAGCGGCAACAACCAAAAGCCGTATACAAGATGCAGAAACCGATTACACCAATGGGCACGAGAAGCAGATCCCAAGTTAGAAGGGACCAACTTTGAGTATGTTTTTAGGCCGACGATGGATTGGTACAGCGAGCAGTGCGAAGAAGGACGAGGGTTTGAGCACATCAAAGTTGTGCCTTGGGAAAGTTTTTTTAAACTGTACAAAATTGAGGAGTTTTTGCACAAAAAGGGTTGAGGGATTGTGTCGTCCGACATAACCCCAAGCATAAAGCGATTTGATTTTGCCTTTCTCTGTCCGTTTCTTTTCTTCCTATCCCTCTTCTGCTATTTTTTTTCCCCCCTTTATTTCTTTCCGTGTTTGTTGGTGGTTCATTTCTTTCTTTCTATCTGTTTATATACTCCATCTGATGTACTTGAAGTGATCGCAATGGGGCATGGGAGAGAGCGATATATACGGAAATGCACCTAGCAGAGCAGCATACATGTCGACAGAAAATGTAATTATAGCTATAGGAAACACTATTATCAAACTACCCTAAATCAGATCCTTACATGCTCTTATCAAGTAAATGCTCTATGTATCAAATCACAGCTATTGTATTAAAGAAAAACCATCTCCCCGGATAGGTAGGTGTTATTTCTGCCTCACCTGGCAGATGTAGGGAATGTCCGTGCACTCAACAAAACTCCCTTTATCCTCCTAATATTATCTCTCACTTTTCGAATCTCGTCTTCGGAGTCGGTCTTCTTCTTCTTCTTGTTTATATCGTAGGCACCGAATATCTCGGCATGATGGCCGTACGTCATAGTGTCAAGCTCATCGCGGAAGGTGTCCAAGAAAGCCTTGATATTTTCAGAGTCGGTGCTCTGCTTTTTGTAGTCGTTGGTGAGCCCTGTGAGAGACTTGGCTAGCTTTGAAAGACGGTCTGCTTGGAGCTTCGACTGGGCCTCATCTTTGCCCTTTGACGAAGAGGTGAGAGGGGAGGTTGTCTGCGTGCCAATGTCTCGGTGGAACATTTCGGAGGGGTCATCGACATCGTCGGCCTCTGAAGCAGCATTTGACCCAGTCTTGTTATATGATGGGACAACGGAGACGGTGCCTTCAAGCTGTGTGAGAATACTCTCTAGCTTCTTGGAGGTGGTCTCGTGCAGGTCAATCCGCGCGCTTGTTTGTTTCTCCACCATCGGCTCAACGGCGTATTTACTCGCGCCGTATAGAAGGGTAGAAAGGCCACCAAAGGCATAGAGAGTATTAAGGAGCCCGTTGGTCGTGACCAAGGGGGGGTCATTCTGCGGCTTGGTGAGGAACTCGGGATATGTCACTACAGGAGGCCGATCGCTTCCTGCGAGAATAGACGTCGGCGGCGCGGGAGCGGCCGGTGGTGTAGGGGCAAATGATTTTTCTAGCACTGATAGTGCTTTCTGGTTGGACTCCTGCGTCGTGGTGTTAGGCTCGGTCGTGAGGCATGCGGTCTTGAAACGACGCCCAGATAGAATTGCATTCTACTTACGTCTGTTGGGACTGAATCTTCCGTCGCTGATGGCTCTCCTTCAGGCTCGTTTAGAAGAAACTGGATATCTTCGTCTTCAACACCCTTTGATTTCAGAAAGTCGATCTTGACATCTCGCGGAGCAGTCTTGACGGCGTCATCCTCCAGGAATCGTCTCGCGACCTCCAGCTTATCTGACTGGGCATCTTCTGCTTGTGACTGCGGCGCATCAGCTGCTGGCTCATCGCTGGGCAGGTTGAGCTGCCACTTGGGCACGCTGTCGGTTGATGTTTTCCCCTCTGAGTCGTCCATTGGAAATTTATCTTGTCGGAAATTCACATGGTCTTCAGCTGAAGCGAAGGCGCATCAACAACATTTACACCCCGGATAACCAAGGAGCCGCCGGTTGGCCGGGTAAGATCCGGCTGGGACAGGCCTCGGCACATGCTAGACGCGGGCGCGCAATGATGGAGGCGCGGCTTAGTAACCACCTAGTTTAGTGTGCCTGCAGGTACTGCGTAGCATCAAGTGCGTTCTGCCATCTGCCAAAGTACAGCAGTACCAGATATATAACTTAGCAGCACTAGTCGAATTGGCCATGCAGGGCCATTGTAGGGATGCAAAACTTGCCGTGATCCAGTATGACAGAAGTTATCCCCGAGCGTCCGTGGGTTTCACTATATTTGTACGATACAGCGATTCGCGGCAATACATGCTCTGACAAGGCTCGTCAGTCGCGCATTGCCCAGAAGAGTACGGGCGACATCAAAGTATAGGTATTCGCAGATTTATATGGGGTTGGATGCAGTCAATATGCTGTGTGATAAATGACAGGCCATGATTATAAAAAATGACCATTGCTCCTTATGCGCATTTTGTCATCTATCAATACCTTTCTTCGTACTACCAGTAGGCAGTATTACTCCGTAATACCTTGGTAAAATACATGTATAAACATGTAGAGCAGCTGAGAAAAGTCACAAAAGTGGGCCCAAGGGGCGAGCAAACTTCAATGTTCTGAGCCATCAGCGGCCTTCAGCACCATAAATCGCTGAGATTGCGATGCGGCCATTGAGTAAGTAAGACTGATAGCTGCTGAAGCAACGCGCACACATTGCGGCATCCTCAACCGGGCTCTTTCTCCCTTCTTCCAGGCGAATGAGATAAAAGCTCTCGAAGCGGCTTTCCCTTCATCCTTCGCGCATTGAGAACAATAACAGACACGCCTCTGAGTTTTGCTGCGGCTGGATCCTTGCGTTGAAAGCCGGGCCCTGGCAGCTTCCATCATCGCAGCAACTCTCTCAACCGCCATCGGATCCGACTCGCCTGCATCCTTGAGACACAGTAGCGTTGCATTGAGCCAACGGCTTGAGCTGCTCGTAGCACCCACCACCACTGGCCCGACGTGGTGCTGCTGACCGTCAGAGCCGAGCAAATCACGACGACTGCACGCTGATCGCGGCATATCTGCTGCCAATCCAAGGTGGTAGTACTGATACCGCAAAGTAAGTACCTGCTCTCGCATACAAGCAACGCCTGCGGCACGCGTATCGTGATTGCACGGGCTTGGGACCAATAAGAGCAACTCCAACAACAGCCATCCTTGGCCTATAAGGTGAGTAAGGCAAGCCGGGTACCTTGTACACAGTTCTTTTCTGTTTGATCAGTCCAATTGCTCTCTCGGCGGGTTGCTACTTGACCCCATCTTGCGCACCCATCACTCTATTCGACAGGAATCGCCGGGGGCGTTATCACGGCCATTGGCTGCATCGTTGCACTTCCTATTTTGCCGCCGACGGTGGCTGTCAAGTGCGGCATCTCGACTCAAAGCGGCAATTGGCGAGAATCGAACATGCCACTGTCTCTTTCAAGCGATGGAGACGATGAAGTGGGCATTGGCCTACGCCGCATGCTGCTTTGGGCCGGCGCCACTCAGCAAGGCTGAATGCCGAATCAAAGACGTGGATGGTGGTGCGCAATGCACGCAGAGCGTCTCCAAGGCCCAAGGCCGCAGGGCGGTTGCTGTTTTGGGGCCTGGATCAGCCGGCACCACAGACACCGCTCGTGCTATGGCGTGGAAATTGCCTGAGAGAGGCTCGCGTCCGTCCAGAGCCCAGTTACGCGGGCCTGGCTTAGTGGCTAGACCCCGAGCTTATCCCAACTACATTACATGCCGCAGGTGCATGTCACCCAGGCACAATCATCATCCCCATCTCCGTCACGGTCGCAACGCCCGCCACGGCGACTCCTCGTCTGCAAAGGCCGCCGCGCACGACAAAATCCCAGACCCAGCAATATTGAAGCACCCCGGGCATCTGCGAGTGCAGGCCGCATATCATGTCTTCACGGCCACGGCGTTCTGCCGCCGCAAAGGCGAAGGAGGTCATTTCTGTCCACGCCAGATGGGCTGACATGAGCGAAAAGGAAGACACAGGTACTAGCATGTCATCACGACGGACAGGACGGGGCGCTGCCTCGCGCGATACGGCCTCATCGCCAGAAGAGACCCATTCCAGCGTTACAGTCAAGCTCCCCACTAGTAAACCACGGCAAAGCACCCGAGGAGGCAATCGCCGGGGGACCGATGCCTTTGAGGGCGGCGAAATTGTGCTCGGAAAGCGTAACCGTGGCGCTAAAAAGAGCTATGTAATCGACTCGAGTCCTGATGATGAAGATGAGGAAGAGGAAGAAGAGGTAGAAGTTGAAGATGACGATGACGATGACGATGACGACGATGAGGACGAGGAGGACGCGAGAGCAGAGGACGACGATGATATGGAAGAGCTTGGCGACGAAGATGCCGAAGGCGAGGATGAGATGGACGTTGATGCAGAAGGTGAAGATGACACTGACGTGGCGCCCAAAACGGCTGGACGCCCCTCAGCAAAGAACTCAAGATCTACCAAGCCCAGGCCTACGGTGAAGGTCACCACATCCAGGGCTAATCGGGATGATGACGAAGATGAGGAAGAAGATGACGAGCTTAGTGACCCTGCCGATAGCGACATCGGCGACGACACCATCGTTTATGGCGATCGGACAATGGGAGATGACGAAGATGCTGAGGGAGAAGAAATCGAGGTTGCTGGCGATGAGGATGACATTGAAGAAGAGGAGGAGGAGGAGGAGGAAGAAGAAGAGGATGATGAGATGACTATGGCGCCAGGAGCAAACGGCGATTCAGATCTCGATAGTGAGGAGGGTAGCCGAGCGGAGACACCAGACCTCGCGAAAATGACCAAGCGACAGAGGGCTCGGTTCGAGGATATACCACAAGAGTTTATGAAATTGCCTGATGGTGAGTCTTCCTCATGCATCTACACATCTGTGTGAGACGCAGTGTACAAGGTATTTTCCCTTGATCAAAGTGCGCTTACCTACTTTTAACTACAGAGATTCAAGTTAAGAAGGTCTTTACCGCGGAAGAACTATCTATGCGTCGTCAGGAGATGGCGAGAAGGCGACGGAATCTCAGCGAGAAGCGGAATGAGGAAGTCAAAGTAAGTGACAAAATTTCCGCCTTTCTTGCTTCCACGTCCATTGATATACATATATGCATATAAACACGCGTATATATATATATATATATATATATATCAACACACATCATTTTACACACGTCTATTGTGTATTACACTATTGCTAACACACTGCTCTATAGATGGAGACCATCAACAAGCTTTTGAAGAAGCAGGCCCCGAAAATTAATCGCAAAGCAGCTGCCGCGGCCGCGGCCGCTGACTCACAGGACCAGAATGCGCAAAAACCCGACCCCATCTTTATTCGCTGGGTTAGTAATAAGAGCGGCAGCCGAATTGCTGTTCCCGATGAAATTGTTGAGGGACCGTCTGGCATCCTATTCGGCGACAAGAGCCAACAGCCATCGGCTGCACCAGCAAAGCTGGTAACAGAGGTGGCTTAGAGAATAAAGCTGGAACAAGGCTGAAACGAGGCTACAAGAGGCTTTCGTATTCGAGCTCCTCATCGCTAGGCAAAAACGAAAATTGCCACAAGAAAGCAAAGCTTCGTATGTAATTTACGCTTTGAGGCCAATGACACTGGGATTTGGGTTCATGGGCGTGGCTAGAATTAATAATGATTAGAAAATTGGTAATAACTGCATGATAATTGAGCATTTTCAACGTTTGATATCTCGCTAGCAATGCCAAGTAGTTGATCCTTGCGCATTCTGTGCGCTTTTCTTTTCCAGCCCCACGGTGTTATCTCGGGTAGAGATGGCGTGTACTGGGGCGAGGGTACTTGAAGATGCATGTATGCCTCAGATATGATGAAGAAGATGGTGAATTAGATGAAGTTAATAAGTATGAGCGGCTCACAAGGCGTCTGTGAAGCCATCGTCAGGGGGCTTGTGTAGCTTTACAGCAATAGAAGTTCATTTCTGTTACGCTGATATTAATGCTCAAGGCCTGAAGCTTAACGGGCTTCTAGAAATTTATAGTTTACTGTAGTAATGGAGATCGACTACTAAGCTGGTGGCGTTGATGGCTTGGTATCGCCATGGTAACTACTAATTTATATAACGGACACTGAAACTTGGCCTACGGAGAACTACCAAAGATGAAATCTTGCTCAAACTCAAAGGCGTACGCCATAAGAGAGACACCTAACGGAGTCAGGCAAATAATAGAAGATTTAAGTGTAATGGTAATGCATTGATGCAGGCCCCCTCGTCCGCCAGCTGGCAAACGAAAACACTGCCGTAGAACGTGCGTAGATTTGGAGAAAGTTCAGTCCGGCTTCACAAGTGAGTTAAATTGGTATTTGCATTGAAATCAGACGAAAAAAAAGCTCAAGCTTAAAACTGAAAAAGTAGTCTGGCCTTTGAGTTTTCCAATGGTACATGCATATAAGTATCTGCATAACCCTTCCTCCCCTTTCACTTCTCCTTCTTCCCTTTCTTTTTCCCCCTACAACCTTCTTCGCCAGAATAACTACTACCCACATATAACCACTTACAAACAAAATGGCGTATCGATTCAACTGCTTTACCGCCAATCCAGGTGGGCTCTACCCAGAGGACGTGTTCGGCATACTTGCCGGGCCCTCTCAAGACAACTCGGGTAATCGACAACCTGCTGAGCTCGACAAAGGCAACTCGAATGATCCGCCTATTGCACAATACAATCCACCTTTTCTCCCATCTTTTCGCCCAACTGCTTCTCTACCGCCTATTCCTTCATTTATTCTTAGAGACCAGCAAATCAAGCCAGACGAGTGGGAGATGATGGCACGCCGATTCGCAATTCCCGGCCAGCCTGTGCGCAGCCCTCCGGCATATCACTTTCCTCCTCCGGACGCTCCATGCTGGAATCGTAACCCAACACCTGCAGCCCAGCACCAACTTAGCAACAATACTCGGGGTGGGCAGCAAGAACATGAGCCGTTCACTTGGACCGTCGGTGGCAGTGGTGAAAATTGGCAAATACACCCGGGATTAGTCGAATTGCGTAAAATGGCGCGGCGCGAAGGTCTCTACCCTGGCGATTGGATAACTGCTGCGAAGGAGATCATGGTGCTCCAAAGTCAGGTCAAAGATGGTATCATCCGCGGAGTTCCAGTTGTGCCTGAAATAAGAGAGCAAACGCTTGACCGGTTACAAAAACTAAGGAGCGCTTCGAGGAAAGAAATCGCCAACTTCAATGCCGCGATCGATAAGATTGTGGACGACGCCAAGGCGGCTCACGCTGCTGCCGTGAAGAAAGGCAAAAGTACAGCTGCGTATCCAACTGTGGTAGGCGCCAGCTTCTCGGATCCAGTCAAACGAGACACTGAAGCTGCTCTGAGAAACGAGGCCGAAAGACAAAAAAATGCCGTGCTGGACAACCAAACCAAGCCTCCTCCATACACAAGGGGCCGCATCAAAAATGAACGCCGATTTACTCTTACCGACAAGAAACGAACCCTGTCCGATGGCGACAGCCAGTGCGAGTCTTACTAGTGCTCTGACGGTCACTGGCGTGTGCTGCAAGGGGAAGAGCTGGAAAGTGCTAAGAAAAGAACTGAGGCCCTCAAGGCAGGCTCTGGAGTTTCGGCCACCAAGGCTGACTTGAAGCGCAAAATCGACCCCAGCAGTGGCAAAAGTCGCAAAAAAATAAGATCTTCGGAAGAGGAGAAGGAGCCGGAGATGACTCTTCCAAAGACTGAACCGGGTTCAACTTCCCCAAGCGAGAAAAGTACTAATACCAGTCGCACAAATGCCGATGATACACTCAGCTCTGTAACTACCGAAATGAGTACGGATCTATCTTTCCTAAGCGAGAACAGTAGTCTGTTGGATGTGTCACCTATTCCAACCGCCAGTGAGGGCACATCTCTTGCTTCGCCAGTTGTTGAAAAAGAGCTTGCTGATCTGCTCTGGCTTGACTCGTATATGAAGGACATCGAGTCGCCTTTCAACTTGTAGTCTTACCTGCTGGCAGCGCATGGTTTCTGAAGAAAGAGCGAGTAGTGAACAGACTAAGGAGAAAAAAAAAAAAAAAAGGAGGGGTATGAAGATGGAGAGAAGTAGGCATTGGATGGACAAATATTGAGTGGATAGGTATTTGATGGCTACCTACCGAGGTTTTGAGTTACAGATGTACCTATTAGTGCCTAATGAGTGATTGTTGCAGTAAGGAAAATACCTTCTAGTAGCTGATATTCGCGAGATACAAGTATAAGGAATCATGATTCTCTGGAGGAAAACAAGGCAACAAAAAGGGGATACTCTTTGTGGGAGAAAGTTGGTATTCTTGACAAAGAGAGAAAGTATAAAAGAAAAGCAGTGGTCGTTAGGGGGTAAGGTTGGCGTTATAGATTTTTGCTTTAATTGATATGCTTGATATAAACATCATAAAACAATTCTCTCCATTCAATCATCGTGATTATATCACTTGCGCCTATCTGTGAATGCCAGCAACACTTTCTCGCCCGATCCAAGTTCTCGTTGTAGCTGTGAAAGTTGATTGAAGCAGAAAACAAAAGACACGTGTGTATTCAATTTTGTATTGTGTATGTTCATGTACTTGCATAGCTGCTCCTCTCTCTCTTGTTTGGCATGCTTGGTGTACATGAGATGTTGGGCCACAGTTAAGAAGGAAATAGAATAAAAGGGGGGTGTTATGACCTTAAACACATGGCTTAATTATTCCACACACTGTTATTATGCTATATGTGTTATTGTAAAGGTGGTTATACATATACTATATATATATGTAATGACTATACTGATTATACTGCATTTTCATTTTGCGTCTCAGTCCTTATTAGTCAGCGGGGATTATGCTGTAAGCGGTTGTATTCCACCATTGGTTCTAAGAATCTGGTCTTCGGAATAAGACAGGATGCCATATTCTTCATCCGAGGTCTCTTTTGAGTATTCAAGTAGGTATTCACACAATTCTTTTTTTTTTTTTTTTTTTTTGTCCAATAGTGAAACTACAAGCTGGGAGAGTTTCTGCCTATCAGGCTACAGTTTAACACTCTCTGCGTCCATCTCTCAACCCCACCCTCTTCTACATTAACGGCCTACTGGATAGAGTAGTACTACTACCTATTCAATTGTCACTTTGTCGTTTCTATCATTTTATTGTATACGTGTAATCGGTATCTTGGCTGTAATCGGGTGGAGGCGCAGGCAGCGAGTAAACTTTTGCCAAGAACCAGCTCTATTTGCCAAGGCTGTTGTAGCCGCATGTACTTTGCACTCCATACAGGCACCCCAGCTGTCAAGTCCATTCCTCTTTTCTTTCTTTCTTTCTTTTTCTTCCCACTCTTACACGGCCAAACAGCTCTCTGCTGTGGGTGTACCTGGACACGTGCGAGACCCAAGGCAGGAGGTAGAGCACGTGTTACCTCAATCTTTGCCCCCTCACAGGAGCTACTGCAAGTGCGGAGAATCAGGATCAAGCCTGGGCTGTGGACAGCGTCGACGTGGATGGGGACAAATGGCCGACTAGCATGTTTCGTGATTCATGATTCAAGGCTGCTTACGAAGTGAACGGCACGAACTAGTCGTGCGCGGAGGACAGGCGGTGCTGTTGTTTTCTTTTCTCTTCCACGGGGCATGGCACCCCCGCTCACGCATACCGCTTCTTACCAGTGGTGCCCCGTAGCTATTTGTCCATTGTCACCTGCAGTATGCGGCGTACAGTATGTAGTAGTATTGATGGCTCCGTTTCGTGATATCCCGGCATGTTGGACACTGCTTGCACACTCGTATTGGGGACTTACCAAAGGGGGGGCTCTGTTGAGCAGAGTCGCCATATACGGCAGACTGGCTGCTGCTGAAAGCGGCAAGTTAAACTTTGAGCACATGCTCTCAAACTAGCATCTGCTAGCTCTGAGAGGCTGCTGGGCTTGGCAGACGAGCATTGCCCTTTTTCTCCTTGCCTCGTTTTTTCAATTGCGGGGAAGACGGAAGAGGAGTGGAGTCGAGCAGAGCCGAGGGTCTAACGCTGAGGAGAGACGACGGTTGGGTGGCAGAGCTACATGTTGCTAGCCTGCATTTGGAGGGATGGATGCTTATCTGGACCTGCTGGAGCAGTGCCGCCGGCCGTTGGTCGCTCGGGCCTCGATGGCTTGAAGCTAAATGGTCGGGACCCGGAAGAGGGCCAGGACTGGGGGGGTGACACGGGCGATCGTTTGTTGTTTGTTCACGGCTTGGGTGGCGGGTGTGGCTGCGTCAAGGTTGGCATGAGCATGACTGCTGTATGCTGTAAGCTGGAGGCTGAGCACCAGGCCCCGCGGGATCCGTGACGCTGGTAAGAATACGACAAGGCGCCAGGGAGCGCCCTCATTGTAAACAATCGAGTGCCGAGCAACACTCCATATTCGTACAAAGCCATCTGCAGCGATAGCTGGGCGTCTGCAGGGGCTCCTATCCCGGGCGGGTTGATGAAGAAGGGGGAAGAAAATTTCATCATTTCAGATGCATGTGCATGCATGCAATACGCGGTGAGCGCCAAGTACCGGTGACCTGTACGGTGCATGGAACTTCTCGGTGACCGCGAGTACTTGTACACGTAAGACCATGTCGCAGCATCTGCAAGCTGGTGACTCACGCTTACTGGGCAATTATGCAAGCACTCGGATCTCGGGGGCATCCGTACAAAGCAGTAGTAGCAGCCTTGGCTTCTAAAAAAAAAAAAAAAAAAAAAAAAAAAAAAAAAAAAAAAAAAAAAGATGACAAACATACGCGTGCTTGCCTGAGCGTTTGTTGCCATCGGGGCTGGGGCCTCTGCGGGTTTGACGAAGTACTTGCGAGTTGCATGTCACTATTGATTGCCGTTGACGCAGGCTAGCGCACAGTGCAGGTATGTTGACTCGGGCAGAGTTGAGTTGAGCTCGACCCTGTGCCTGTCACTGAACGGAAGGTGAATCGAAAGGGAACTGATTTCTTGCCGGAAGCAGAATCAGGCCAGGCCAGGCCAGATCAGATCAGACAATGCTACTCGGTCGCGGGCCCCGTGATATCAAGATTACTAGTTGGTGCAGCGCAAATCGCATCAGCCAATGCGCCGATCAGCAAATTGGGTGGTGCCATGCCGTGCCATGATGCGAAATGCTATGGACACGGAGAATCCCGTCCGCAACCTACGTATGCACTACTAACTGCTTGCAAGCAAATTTGCAACAGGACAAGATAAAACAGAAAAAAAAAAAAAAATCAAACAATAATACTTTGCTAGCGCCGCTGCTAATAAAAATTTCAACAGCCGGGTCACACGACGACAAGCCCGTCCAGCCCTGCTGGCCCCACTGCCGATTGCCTGTCGATGCGGTGATGGTTCGTGATGGCGGCGTCGACGCACATTAGCACCAACTTACGAGGGAGAGCCCCCAGAACGGGCAGCGGTAGCGTCGCCAAGCGATAGCCATGTACCGACGCCGTCTCCGATTTCAGCCCCGAAAGCTGCGCAAGAGACAAGTCCCGCGCTATCACCGCCTCCCCCTCTTTGTGTTGTGCTGCAATGCGGCTTCGCTCTCCTCCTCACAGCTCCAGCGGGGCAAACCAGACATGCTGCCCTTGTGCCCTGTGGTCCCCCCCCGTCAAGCGCTTGGGGGGCGAAAAAGGCAATTTTTTTTTTCCCCTGCTACTGTAGACGACGGTTGATGCCTGACCTTGACCTGGCCTGATTGCGTCCTCTCGTGATTAATCTCTTGCATGCCCGACCCGGCAGGCCTCCAGCTGCAAATCCCCGTTTGCTTGACCTGATCGCCCGGCCATTGGTGCTGTCGGGGATCCAGCATCTGCTACCCGTGGCTTGGCTGTGGCTCGTGTGCCCAATCGTGTGTAAAGCAGCCGGCCATCGCCATGTCGTCGCCGTCGGTGGCAGCAGCAGCAGCGATGCCTGTCGCCACAGCATCTGCCTCTGCTTCTGCTTCTGCTTCTGCTTCTGCCTCTACTTCTGCCTCTGCTTCTTCTACCTCGCCGCGACTGTCCTCTTCTCCTCATTCATCCTCATCCAGCGATACCGTCACCTGTGCTCCCTCTGCATTCTCGCCGTCGTCTGGCACCGCCTCGGCACTCGACAGTCACCACCACGCAACGGTCCTAGAGCGGCTAGTTTTGAACGGTACGTTTTGTGCATCGATTGCCCAGTTTTGCTGCATGCCTCACCGAGCCGAGTGCTTGCTTGCTTGTCCACGCACTCTCCTCTCCTGTGCGACCATCGCCATCATCACCATCCAAGACAGGGCACTACAGTATCCGTCAAACGTCCTTGCCTCGCATTCCACATCCCAAGACACCAATCCTCCTCCTGATCCTGCGTCATCTCATCTCACCTCCCCTTGCACTGTACTTTTTAGCTTTAGCGTTTTTCAGCCACCATTTGTGGCCAACAGCTTGTATCGACGACTAGCTTGATATGTCATTGCGATACAAGCTCCTCGCCTTCCGAGACATGCATCAGCTGGTACTTAGCGGTACATAGCTTCAGGCTTGGCACCGCGAGGCTCCTCACCTCCACTGGGGTACGGAGCAGTACATGGCAAGACAACATCTTGGCTTCGCCTCTGCAACCTCCCCCAAGCATCCTTCTATATTCCTATTCCTATTCCTACTCCTATGGCCCTGCCTATTTCTTTCCCTCTATTTTCCTAAGCCGCCCTCGCTCAATTGCTTCTTTCTGCTCTTTATCTCATCGCTGTATGTCCTGTCTCCTTCACTGTTTTCCCCGCCAGCATCTATTAATGCCACCCCATTCTCCTCTATTACTGAGCAGCCGGTAGTCCAGCGCTCTCTTCATCTTGTCTGCCTGGATCGTATAGCTAGCCTTAAGCTGAGGCGGCGGTTGTTGAAGCCACTATACACCCACTTCTCTATTAGCAGAGGCTCATACATCGAGAGCATCAACATTGGTGTGTTTTGCTTGTCGGGCATTGCTGCTCCCCCGCCCTGGCCTCGTCTCATCTCACATCATTTCATGATTTGGTTCGTTTCATTCATACTTTTTGCTTGCTACGCCTTTAGCATACTTCTCATCACAAGCTTCAATGCTCAGCACTAGTCGCTCTAACCGCTCCCCATCCATGTTCCATGTCACTTACACCGCCCCCGTCTAACCCTTTTGCTACTCCCCTTTCGCTCGGATACATTAACCTTGGCGGCATATCGTCGATAAAACAACAAGGTGCTGACGTCTTCTTTGCCCGATCTCTCAGACGCTATAGATCTTACTGCCGATTCTAATCTCGGGCACCGGCCACCACCACTATCTTTATCAGCAGAAGAACAGAACACCACCTCTTCACTGCCGGCTTTTTCAGTCCCAGAAGCCATTTCCTCCGCTGCAGATCCTGACACTGCCATGATCTTCTCAGACTTTTACAAAGGGCGACGGTCTCCTTTATCTCGGCTCCGTGGGCAGAGCCCCCAACCCTCGGCAAACTCACCACCTTGGCTTGTTCCTGAATACATAGACCTGTTTAGCAAGGACAAGTACAGGCAAAAGGATACTATAAAGAAATATCTGGCCGCCAAGGTGAAGAACAATTGGAATTTTCAGTGGTCACCGCCCCGCAAATCTAAAGCCAACGTCATCGAGAAACCCTGTGACACAGACGAGGAAAAGAAACCTTCCGTCAAGGAGTCCGAACCCCAAGCGATTAGGGTTGATTCTGCTAAAGACATACGGGATGATGACGCCGACGCCGAAGCCCACGTTGACAGCAGTGCATTGAGCGACAATGCTTCAGATCACGAGGACGTGGACGCAGATAACAACGACGACGACACAGACTCCATCTACAGCCTTGTCTCCGAAGATCCCGTAAACTACCGTCCTCGTATGGACTGGTATTCTGATCTTTCTGAAGACGAAGCTACCATTACTTCAGTAATTGAGGGCGCTGATTGCCCAGCCAGGACTTCAGCCTTGGAGAAGAAAGCACAGCGCCGGAGGGCTGCCCGAGAGGAAATGGCTTGGAACGAAGGTCTAGCGTGCTTCCAGGCGCGGCGAGATGCTTGGACCGGTGCAAAGATGGCTCGAGTGCGCAGCAAACCAATTGCTTCGCCTCCGGTATCTCCTCGCTCTCGACGTTTCTTCTTCCGCCGTTCCATATCAGGGTCGCCGCCTTCATTATCTTTGATCAAGTCCAATTCCCACGCTGATAGCCGCTCAGGCACAGCCTCAGACGCGTCTTCCCTAGTAAGAGACGATAAGGATCTCAGCAAGCAAGGCTCTAAAGATTCTGACCAAACCCCCGACCGCCTATTCCCTGTCGAGACGCTACTTCCTATCCCTCACCCGATTCTCCCCCCTACCAACGGTTTCCGAGCTTCTATTACCCCAGCGATTTATCTAAGCCTCTACGACAAGGTTATTCTCAATAGCCTACAACCATCATGCCCCATCAACTTATCCGACATGATCCGTTCTTGCGTTATGGGGTGGAAGCGTGATGGAGAGTGGCCTCCCAAACCATCGGGTCCCGAACCCACAATCGCTGCAGGCCGGCGTAAGAAGGCCAAGATGGCATCGGGGACTACAGGAAGCTCTATTGGCGTTACCGCTCGCAGAATGAGTCTTGGCTTATTAGGACGTGACAAAGATGACAACGGCATAAGCATTCGCAAGAGTCTTCAGAAGGCTCTTGGTTTGGGAACACAACCGGGAAACCCACAGCATTGATTGGTATATCTGGAAGGGTGATGGTTGCTTTCGTCAGCAGCCTAGATTGGACGAAAAACCGGTCTCCGTAGGCTATACAAGGACCCAAGCGCAGGAAATGATATGTAATGGGAGGCAACGGCGTCTTGAGAAACTGGAATTTGCCATTTGGCATCATGAGTCTTGGGTGCTTTTTGTTTATGGTGTACAGATATCGCTTCGTGCGATGGCCTCTCTTATATACCCCATTCAGCGTTTTCACTTTGGCAAGGAAATGGCACTGGATGGCTATAGCAGATCATGTTTTTTTCTTTTCTTTTCTTTTTTTTTCGTTTTCCTTTTGTTGGGACTTTGACTTGGGTTATGAGAAATGAATATTTACCAGCGTCTCTACAGTAAGCCGCGATTTAGCCTTTTTTTTTTTTTTTTTTTTTTTTTTTCATCATTGAATATGTGCCACGAGACAGTCAAGTTGGAGAGTTTTAAAGTTTTTAAGTCTTAAAAATTCCTCATTGGATGGATATTGAAGAATACTTGGTTACGGCATATCCTAAAATTGCTTCTTTTTGACATTTCTCTAATATTCTCCAAACTCTACTCTATAGGCATATGAATAATATACAAACCAAATCACTCACATTCGTTTCCAAATAGCTTGGCGTGAGGATCCTTTAACAGCACTCCCACGGCGGTGACCAAATCATCTAACAACCCTCTAGCATATCCGCCCCAGCTCTCATAAGTAACAATTTCCAGAGTCAGTTTGTTGCTATTATCGTGGACGAATGCTTGAATCTTCCACTCGCGCAGTGGCTCTTCGTGGGGGTAAACAGTCTCCAAACGGCCGCTTCCTGCAGCAGCAAATGCCAATTCTTCGACGTGCTCGACGTCCTGGTGGACAACGGAATCAAACCACAAGTCTGAAGCTCTACAGCCGCCGGTCGATAGCCAATCTGTGCCGCACACGGTTGCTATCTCAGCGAGGCTGATGCCCTCGTGAGCAGAGCTGGCTATGTGCTGATGCTGGACGCCAGAGAGGACTTCCAAGGCAGTACAGCCTGGGGGGAAGCGAACGCGGACGGGAATGTATTGCCAGCAGGGGCCGGTGACTGCGTTGGCTGCACCGTAAGGGAAGTCGATGTTGCGGCCGCTGACGACTTCGCCGAAGGTGACGTCTCTGAGGGATAGGCGGCGGGCAAGGCACAGGGCCCATGCGGCAGTGGGGAGGGAGGCGACGGTGATGTCGCGGAGGCGTGAAGAGATGTCGACTGTTTGCTGGATGGCAAAATGGTTTCGACGCTGGATGGGAATTTCAGGCTTAAGGACGGTTAGGGAGGAGCCGGAGAGGAGGTCTGTCCAGTAGGGGATGCTTGCTGGCAGGTTCTGTCGAAGGACGCTGTGGACATAGGCGGAGAACGGAACGGTCTCCTGGACGGGTTTGTCTTCGTAGAGGCTTGATAGTTGCTGGAGCATGATGGGGAGACATATTTCATCGTATTGGGCGTGGGATAGGCGGAAGATGAGGCATGACTGGCTGCTCGACTCAACTAAGAACCATTTCACGAAACTCGAGCCGAGTGGTATTCTCGTCAAAGCGTCTAGTTGACAGAGCTGCTTTGCAAACGTTTCCACGTCATCGCTATCTATTGCGTATTCGGCAAAATGAGGCACGAGCTCTTCGAGGACGACGGCGTACCCGTCACTTTGGTACTCTGCGAATACAGTTCGCAAGATCTCGTTGCGCGCGACAAGCTGCCTACAACTCTCTTCCATTTTGGCACGATCTATGGCCTTGTCGAAGTACATGAGCTCGTATCGTGCTGAGAAGCGTGGGAGCTGAGTTGTGCCCTTGACGGCAATTTGCTGTAAGGGGCGTGTAGGGAGGACGTTGCTGATGCGCCAGGCCGGATCGGACAGCTGAGGTGCGATTGTATCATTAATGAAGCGTTGCTTTTGGTCTTCACCTCTAAGACTGAGCAGTGAAAATGGCTCTAATTCTGCGCCCTCGACGGTAGTTGTGTCCGTAGATGATGCGGGCCTCTCTATCTCTTCCATAGCGTTGGCCATTTCGTACAGCGTTCTCTTCTGGAATATCTGGGCCACGGTTAACTTGACCCCCTCTAGCCGAGCTTCTGATACAAGCTTCATAGCTGCAATGGAATCACCACCGAGAATGAAAAATCCGTCGTTTAGGCCAATATCGTCCTCGCTCATACGCAGCACACGAGCCCATAGGCTACGAAGCTTGCGTTGTCTGCTGGAGCTTGCAGAAATTCGGCTCTTGATCACTCCTGCTGGTGGCGCTGCAGCGTTTCTTTCACCGGTAGTATCGACTAATTTGATCCGAGCCGGCTTTCGAGTTGAGTCGTATCTGGCCAGTTGCCCGGTTTTGTATAGTTTACCCTGCTCGGAAACCTTCGAGCCGAATACTGCTTCGAGCCAAGCTGGTGGAGAGACTTCCATTAGGTTAGATGGATCTTCAGAACACTGAATGACAAGCTCTCCCATGGCAGAAACTGGAACGAGTTGATTTGAATCATTGAAATCCACAATATAGGCCGCCTGAACGCCAGGGTATTCCTTTGTTGCATCACTAAAGTCTGCATCAAAAATTACGTTTTGAAGCTGCCCAATATCATCATCAGTCAAGGGCGGCCGAAGACTGCCGACAGAGACCGAGCTTTCTCTGCACAAAGACTGCGCAATTTGTTGAAACTGGTCCAAGACTCGCTGCATCACAGTTACCGAAACTGTTTTGGAATCGAAGCTGGCCATGACAAGGAATCCTCGCGGATCAATAGAACAGACCAGCATTAACGCGTAGGTGTTGAACTTGAGAGCCTCTTGGGCAGCTTCTGCATCTCCAGCCGGGACAAGACAGCTCGCTGGGAGGTGGCTGAACTGAGTAGGATCTTCTTCACTCTCAGCACTTGGGTGCAGCACCAAGCCTGTTCGGAGCTCGCATGCGTCGAAGGCATCAGGACTGAGCTTTCGTATGTGTTGTAAGCCGAAATGCTCGTGAGGTATCTGGTCCACCATTTGCTCTTGGATGGTTTGGAGATAGTCTGAAACAGGAATATCTCGATCTACTTGAACCCGCACGGGAACGGTTGTAATCATTGGCCCTTCAATCTCTTCCGACCCAACGACGGGTGCATTTCGACCGGTCAGCGTCTCCCCGAAGACGACGTCGGTGTTACCGATGTATTGTGATGCCACAAGAGCCCAAGCTGCACGGATAATTGTCGCAGTAGTAGCATTTGAAGCATTTTTCTCTTGTAGAGGCACATATTGCTCTAGCAACGAGTCCGATTGTGGCTGATACCCTTGCCAAGGCAGAGGTGGAAATTGAGAAGGATTGGCGCCATGAAGCTGTTCCCGCCAAAAATTGGCTGATTTGTCCATCTCCAAGTTTGCCAGATATTTAATAAAGTGCTTAAATCCTGCAGGGCGTGATACTGTTTGGTTCTCGTAGGCCTTATTTACTCGATCGACAACCAAGGGCATAGACCAGCCATCATACAGAGCATGGTGAATTGTGAGCACAAAGTTCACTTTCCCTGATTTGCCATCGTTTATAATAGCATAGCGCACAAGAGGCTTTCCTAGTTCCATCGCGTCATTCCTATCATTGACTAGATATTCGTCGAGATTATTTCCAGAGAAGACATTTAATCCTCCCCTTATGATGGCTTGAATGAGACCACGTCCAGGGACTTGCACGATTCGCGTCCGCAATATGGGACTATCATGTTGTGCGATGTCGAAGGCTGTGATTAGCTTCTCAGCCGTAGCAGTGTCCTGAAGCTCCACCACTCTCTGAGCGACATACGCCTCTTTAACCTTGGCGGATAGAGCCATGAGCGCTTCCTGGAGGGGCGTACATGGATACGCATCTTCTAGGATGCTGGCTTCCACGCCGCACAGAGCAGATATCTCATTTTTCGCATTTTCCATGTCCCAATCTTTTTCTAATAATGAGAAGGGTGAGATGTCTTCCACAGAGGACTCCGAGATCTGAGTAGCCTTCGACGCCATGTGACTCAACGTTGGATTCGTGAATATATTAGCAACCGTCAAGGCGATTCCATTCGTGCGAGCCGCAACTACAAGCCTCATGGCACGCAAAGAATCGCCTCCTAGCGCAAAAAAGTTGCTCTGTCTGAAGATTTTTGCATCTGATCCGAGTACTTCAAGCCATGCTTGCTGCAATTTCTTTTCCATCTCAGTTTCCGCCTCTTCTTCTTCTTGAGCTTCAGTCGCTTGCATTCGGCTGAAAATTTCGCGCGGTATCGATGCCCCAATCTCACGCAGCTTCTTCCTATCCGTTTTACCAGACACTAATGAAGGCATATGTTGAAGAGTCACGAAAGCCGCTGGAATCATATAACGTGGTACTCTGGAACCCATGACAGTGCTGACTGTTGTCAAAACAGTTTTCAGTTCCGGCGAGGGATCTACAATGACCGGGTCTACTCCAGAAGTGCCCACGGTAGCGGATTCTGAGAGAAAGGCGACAAGGGAAGGAGCACCGCCATTCTCTGGCTTTATTACCTCTGCTGCGACCTTGATTCCGTTTGGCAAAGAGGCTCGTAAGTGATGCTCGACTTCTGCAAGTTCGACTCGCTGGCCACGCAGCTTAACCTGTTGGTCTTTTCTGCCCACAAATTCTATGGAACCAGAGCCGTTGCTCTCATATCGTACTAGGTCCCCTGTTTTATATAATCTGCCAGGCCGACCGGGGAAGGCCTTGTAGCCAGATTTGAGCCATGTTGGATCTTCGATAAAGACCTGCGCTGTTTTTTCTAGCTCATCAAGGTAGCCAGCACCAACAACTGGACCCTCAATAATAAGCTCTCCAACGGCTCCAACTGGCATGAGGATGTTGTGGTCATCGGGGTCGACAATCCAGGTAACGCCGCCAACGCCTTTACCGATGCCCGTGGAGATGGTAACAGTATTGTTGATCGTGCATCCGACGGTACACTCGGATGGCCCATACGCAATGATCAAGCTTGTGTATTTACTCCAAGCCGCTGCATCACTTGCAGATACTGCCTCGCCACCTAGGCCTAAAACGTCCAGAGATGGAATGATGTCGGCATCCAAGACTCTGGCCACAGAAGGAGTCATGTGGACCATATTGGCCTTGCTCTGACGAATGGCACCACTGAGATCGTTCATCCTAGCTTCCTCAGAAGGTACGCATATCTGGCCACCAGTTGCTAATGTGCACAGCATGCAGTCGATGCTCACGTCAAAAGCATAAGACGGGAAATCGAAGCATCTAGAGGTTGATTTGTAGCCAACGGCTTCTGCTCGAGGAATCGCACCGCTGGTATAATTGGCATGGGTAATAACAACCCCCTTTGGCTTGCCTGTACTTCCAGATGTAAAGATGACGTACATTGGCGTTTCTGCGGGCACTTGTGGCAGGACTGTATTTGGTTGTGATCCTTTGATGCTATCAAAATAATCTCGAGATATTGCGAGCACTTGGCCTCCTTCTCTGGATATCTCTTTGCCAAGCTCGCTCTGAGCTACCGAAGTGATAACGAGGTCTGCTCCTGTCTGCTCGACAATTGTTTGCAGCCGTGCTACTGGCTGACTTGGGTCTGTTAGAGAGAATGTCGCACCTGCTTTCATGACAGCTAGTACCGCGACCACGGTCCACATGGATTTTTCGAAGCATAGGGGGATCCGGCTGCTAGCTTTTAAATTTCTTTGTAGAATCTGTCTGGCGAGTTGTGATGAAAGGTGTTCTAATTGTTGATATGTCAAGGACCCATCCCATGATTCAATCGCAATCTTGTGTGGTTGCTGGCGAGCTTGTTCAGATATGATATCATGCATGCAGCTTTGTATAAGGGAGGGCACATGCTGATTCCAAGTCCATAGCTGTTCGAGGTCTGTAGCGCTGATGATGCCATTCTGATTCGATGCCACTTCACTTTGGTGCTTAGGAGCTACTCTCCTTGCCTCTTCGATGCTTGAAATCGCCTCCGTGGCGAGACTAGGAGGAAAGTTCATCGAATTGGTGTCACCAATGCCATCTCCATCGATAGCCATTGCGTCCGCCTCTGCTTTGATTAGGGCAGCTAGACTTTGTGGCGGTATTGCATGAGTGGTAAAGTGTGAAGCTTCGCGATTCCATATGCAACGAATGAAAGGAAATGCGCCTGGATATCAGCTGTATAGCGCAGGCCACCGAGGCTCAAAGCCACAAGCAAGTCAACCGATGCCATTTCTCATCTCCGATGATGCCCGCACTTTGGAGCCAAGTTAGGCACACCAACTGCTACCAATTACTCACGCCAATACAGTGCTGCGCTTTTTCGGATAAATTGCAATAGCCATGATGCACCAAGTTTCCAAATTGACGCTTGAGATCATGTAGGAATACATGGCGGGTGCGAGGCGTGCAATTATCATGCACGACCGGGATCATGGCCCTCGCGACCCCATCCAGAGTGCCATGGAGGGGGTTTGCATAGCAATGGACTTGTTGGTACGTCCAAAGAACCTTTTCCTGCTCACGGCCTAAACGGCGGATCAGATAAGCAAAAAGAGCCAGTCTAGTGGAGCAGGCTGGGCGGGCGGGGCGTGATTACGTTGCTTTTAGCCTCGTGATGGGGCCCGGGACGATCTGATAACTTTTTTCCTCGTATCGGCAGTTGATTGGTGTTGTGTGACGCAGGTGGGTGGGGAGTTGAGGAGAAGAGAGAAATTGGTGCAACAAGAGGTGGAGGAGGAGGAATGGGGAAGAAGGAAAGAAAAAAGAATTATGCGAATCCGCTCAACGGAGTTGCCAAGACGCGGCATTTTGAGGAAGGAGGTACGACTTCCGCCGACGCTGATCTTTGAAGTATTTGCTCTGGATATTTTGCAAGGCATTAAAGGCATTCTGGGTGTCTCGAGGTGCGCAAAGTCAGAGAAGGGAACATGTCGAACTGAGAGAAATCTAAATAAAAAAGAGCAGATGTTTGTCCTTCTACCCGAGATCTCAGTATACGCCCGCAGACAGTCGTGGTGCCAAGCACACTGGAGTAAATTGTGCATCAAAATCACCTCATTTATTGCGGATACTACTGCAATATACACTAGCTGTCAAGTGCCTAGTAGCGTGGAGGAAATAATTATCTCAACATCTCCATGTGGAAAGCGTCCATCACATGCCAATTCCGGCTATTGCAGCTACACCCCTTCCCCTTGTTCATCATCCACCAGGTGCGGATACTTGTGCTTTGGCCCAGAGCGACGACTACTCTACGGGTTTGGGCCAGGATTAAGATCTGATAAGAAAATTTTTCACGAGAGAGCAAGGGCCGGGACCGATTTCGGTACCTTGTATTTGCCAACAGCGTATTATTCGAGCTTCTGATTTCGAGAAGTGGACCTTTTGGATGCTCTTCCAAGATGAAATCTTATCAGATCATCTGATTACTGGATCTATGACTCTAGACGCCGCGGAAACGCCGCACAAATGGGCTTGGCTCCTGGTAATAAACTCGGCAATTCTCGGATGTTTGGAGAGTTGAACGGGGCTCTGTCAAAATTTGGTAGCTCGTCCTTTAGGCCTGGAAATGGTGTCAAGCTTGGCCTGCACCTTAGATTAAATGATGTACATGAAAGCTAGGCTTGTTCAGACCAACTGAAGCAAATGTTGCAAATAGTAGCTGGAGGTAGTGGGTCTAGGATAAACAGTTAGAATGTAGCGATGCCTATGGTTATGTAGGTTGGCCGTCAACCAGCAATCCAGAGATGCGTTATAGGCCTACCACCTGAGTGTGATTGACGAGAGCCTCAGAGAAGCTACCACTATAGCAGTCTTCACACACAAGACACACAAGTCTCTTGTCCAAAGCCTGCCATAATGACTTCACAATCAACGGCTATTCAGCCATTCTCTACACCATCCACCCAGAAGCTCTCTATTCTCCATGGCCCCTCTGATCCTCCTCTCGTCGATCTGACACTTGGTGAGCTTCTTGAGCTTCAAACGTACCAATACGGCACCAAAGAATGTCTCGTTATTCCATGGACCGGCGCGCGATGGACATATTATGATCTCAACCAGCAAAGCTCGGCATTGGCCCAGTCCCTGTTGGGTATGGGCATTGGAGTCGGCGACCGCGTTGGCATCATGGCTGGCAACTGTGAGCAATATGCCGCAGTATTCTTTGCCGTCGCCAAGATTGGCGCCATCCTCGTCATCTTGAATAACACTTACACGGCAACCGAGGCCAAGTACGGCCTCAACTTTTCAGATTGCAAGGTGTTTTTTACCACAAAGACAATTGGCCGTACAGACAACACTCGGCTGCTGCAGGACCTGCACAATGAGGCTTCTCCGATCAAAGTCGTCATCTTACGGGGGGAGCGCGGCAATTACACGACATATGATGAGCTCGTGAAGGCAGGCTCTCGAAAAAACCATGATAGGCTACATCGAGTCATGAGCAAAGTGCTACCTCACCAGGTTGTCAATCTGCAGTTTACGAGCGGCACGACGGGTTTGCCAAAGGCGGCAATGCTCACTCACCAGTATGCTGAGCCCTCCTCTCTTCCTAATTTTCAGATATTCGGTTGCTGATGTGCTCCTTTGAATAGTAATTTGGTTAACAATTCTCGGTTCATCGGCGATCGAATGCGTCTAACCCATGAAGACGTCCTTTGCTGTCCGCCACCGCTTTTCCACTGTTTCGGTCTTGTCCTTGGACTTTTGGCGATTATCACCCACGGTGGAAAGATTGTCTATGCAGCTGAGGTCTTTGACATTCCTTCTACACTAAAAGCCATCTCAGACGAAGAATGCACCGCTATCCACGGCGTACCAGCCATGTTCGATTCCCTGTTCCAAGCTGAGCTTCCACCCAATTTCAAATGCGACAAGCTCCGCACGGGCATCATTGCCGGCGCACCGGTTCCACGATATCTCATGGAACTTCTGGTAAATCGCTTTGGCATGACCGAATTCACTAGCAGCTATGGCCTTACAGAGGCTTCCCCAACGTGTTTCAATGCCTTCACCGACGACGCAATGACAAGGAGATTGACCACTGTGGGCACTCTTATGCCTCATGCGCAGGCCAAGCTTGTTGACCGTGATGGCAATATTGTTCCCATTGGAGAGAGGGGAGAGCTTTGCATTGCTGGCTACCAATTGCAAGCCGGATACTGGAATAACTCGGAAAAAACCAACGAGACTATGGTGCGAGACGCTGCGGGTGTCCTGTGGCTGCACACAGGCGACGAGGCCGTCTTTGACGAAGATGGATACTGCTCGATCACAGGCAGATTCAAGGACATTATTATCAGGGGTGGTGAGAACATTTATCCTTTGGAGATTGAAGAGCGTCTCATGGGCCACCCCTCCATCTCGCGTGCAATCGTCGTCGGGCTCAAGAACAAGCACTACGGAGAAGTCGTCGGAACATTCCTCGAGCTAGGCGATGGCCATGGCAAGCCTACAGACCAAGAAATTAGAGATTGGGTCCGCAAAACGCTGGGAAATCATAAGGCTCCGACGCATATATTCTGGCTGGGTCACGATGGTGTGCCTGCGGATGTGCCTCTGACAGGAAGTGGGAAAATCCGGAAGTTTGAGATGGCGAAGTTGGGTGACGAGATTTTGAGCAAAATGGCTAAAACATCTAAGCTTTAGATATGTGATATATAGCGTAGAGGATAGAGTGTTTATAGAATTGACTGTAGATGTTTAATATTCAGTAAAATTTATTGAGTTATCCAAAACCATTAAACACCTGAGTCATGTCTTTTGTATATAAGTACACTGAGCTCAAACCCAATATGGCGATATATCTAAAGACAAACATCTAGCTATTTATCCACGTATTTACAACTTTGGCACTAGCCCAATCCTCATTCCGCCAACCGCCTTTTCGTTATCACCCAGAGGGCACAGCTGGAAGAAGCGCTCTCTGTGGCAGCGCACAAATGCGCTACGCTTGTGCGGCAGATCGACAAACTTATCCAGGCCAAAACCATGGATGAGGTCGTACATGACGACTGTGGAGTTGCTGTCTTTGGGCTCGCCCACGACATACATTGTTCGGGGATCGTCAAGGTAGAGATAATGCATCAGGCTACTCCACCAGGCCGACACGCGGTGCGGACCTCGGAAACGAACATCGCCGACGAGGGAATGGCGGCCACGGTCGAAGTCGCCGGCATCGTAATAGCTGCCGAGTCGATCCTCCTAGGGAATTAAGTCAGTATGCTTCATTCTGAGACATTGCAGAAACATGGTACTAGTCTTACCTTGGCCCAGTAAATCTCAAAATATGCAAAGTATTCGTCATCCCACTTGGCTAAAACGGCAACTTGATGCGGGTCAACGTGCATTTTCCGTAGATACTCTCGGTGTTGCTCCAAAGTGCCCGTCTCGTTCCAGCCTTGAGATACTCGAGGATCGTTTTGCCACTCGTGGAATAGTCTCAAATGCTCAGCATCTTGCCAGTCAAGTGATACCATCGAAAATGTTTCTTGTAGATGCGGGATCCATCGACTGTAGATCACAGCGCCTGGAGCTGGCTTGGCGGGCCGAATGGGATGCCACGTCTGCTGGCTGCGATCAGGATCTTGGGGATCGCCGGCCGAGGTGATGGTCATTGTATGTTGGAGAGGAGTGATGGGATACGAGTTTAGAGGGCTCGACGCTGGCAGAGATGAAGGAGACTCCTCAGGGCACCAAACAGGTCGAGGTCCAAAAGGAGACCCGGCGCCTTGCCAGAAAGTGGCTCGCAAAGCCAAGACGACATCTGTATCTGTAGTTGTAGACGGGCCTGGCTTCTCTCGAGGGCGCAGTGGATGATCCGTGGCAAGCGCAACATCCTTCAGCTGCTGTCCCAGGACAATGGCATTTGCTCCCCTTAGCTCTAGTCTGAGTGATTCAGTAGAAGGCCGCGTTGTGAATAGTACGTAAAGGATCATCCACGCTTGCGCCAACGTGGGACGCTCCGTAAGACCATCCCATGATATGGTTGCGCCTGGCGATCGTCTGGCGCGTGCCCAGGCGCTATTGTTCGAATGCGGTGGCAGCTCACTTGATTTGAGATCAATTGGCTCAGTGAAGACGGCCTTGGATGTATGAAGCTCGACGGGGGGTTTCTTTCCTGAAGAGACATTGGGCTTGATTTTCAATTGATATTGTTCTGCACCGTCGTCCCCATTCTGCTGTGACGAGACTTTTTGGATGGAGTATTCGGTATGGTAGGGATGCGGAAGCTTGATCACAGTCTGATCAGGAGGTATTGAAGAAAGAGAAGCAGCAGCCATTGTAGCTCGGCTTTGCAAATTAACAGATATAAAACCAAAATGAGTAAGATTAACAAGAATGAAAATGAAGAACCCGGTGATACCGTAGTACTCAAACAATGGTGATGTATATGGTAGATTGATAATAAAACAGGAGAAAATACAACAGATCAGATAAAATAGGGCATCAAACAGCTACCGCAAGCAAAAGTCCTGTGAGGAAAGAGCTAATGCTACTCGCCAAGTGGCCTCGGCTCTTGCTAATTCAGCAAAAAAAGAAGACTCCGTGCTTTTCCGCTTCGCGCCCATTTTACCAGCTCCTCTCCCAGCTAGAGCATACATGAACATGGACCATACTGCTACAAGTTAACGTCGTACTCTTTGTCTCTCCATCGCAAGTGACGACGGATCTACAAGTGGTCAGCACGCAACGAGCTCGGCCAAGCAATACCTGGGCCCGAACGTATGCATTACATAGCTTGGCGCAAGTGGACGAGCGCTCCGACAAGACACGAGCATAGCCATCAAGTACAGATACAAGGCCTCTGGAGCTCCAACGATGAAACACCAGCCAAAGCTGGCGATGGCCTAGTTCTTCGCTTCACGCCCCTCCCCTTGCTTAGCACGCACATGGAAGACGCAGAGAAAAGCGACGGACCAGCCAGTTTAACCCAGCTTAGCTCGGTGGCCGAAGCGTGAGCAGATTATCTCCCTGATTGATTGATTAGATCCACTGATCTAACCCGCGCTTGAACTAACAGGGTTGCATCAGTATCCCACTCTGCAAATTTTTTCTCCAGTCAACATGAAGCCTTCCATCAGGGGTCTCCGCCCGTGGCCCGGACATGCCATTTTCGGTACTTTGCTTCCCCAATGGCTCGCCTAAAACGACGCAAGCTATAGAGGTTTTGATTCCGTAACGCAATCTGCTGGTTTTCGTACGCTTGGAGCTTCTGGATCCATTCGCAAATGTGGCGCCGCATACGCCAGATCCTTGCCCTTAGGCGGATCTGATAACCTTATTGGAGCCACAGCTAACCTCTTTTCCACATGTGGTCCGGTTGTCGGAGCGGCTAAAAGCGCCAGCTTCGGGCGTACATGATCTGATAATTTCTAGGCGTATTCCTTTGGGAATCTCCACTTGCCATTACGTTTAGTACTTGCACGAGAACATGCCATACTTGGCCAAGACTCTGAATTCGCGCAAGTGATCTACTAGCACGAATACAAGTGCCGAATACCCGTTGAAAGAGAACAAATAGCACTTCTTGGCCATTGCCAGTTTATCTAGCTGCGGCTACGACAGAGTACTGCTTTGCTAGTCGCGTTGTTTATTAGACAACACCGGCTAGAGACCGTTCTTTGAAGATTGGTATCCAGTTACGGTGCACAAATGCAAGTGGGTAACAATCAAATGGTTTGCGGTCCCTTTTTGATCGACGAGCTAGCATGGACAATTTTTTTCCCGGGAGATGATCCCCATCGTCATCGCACTATGTATCAGATTTTCACCATTGCAACTGTTCAGACAAGTCAGAGTACCCATTTTGCGGTAATGAAACGGCACTTCTACGGCACAAAAACGCCATGGGTCTCTCTATTAGTGTCACCTTACAAAACGATAGCCTAACCAACAGCTATGCCGAAGAACCGAGAAGAATGGAGCCTTGGATTGAATACGCAATCAAGCAGTACTGGCATTGGCAGACAAGTTGATTCCACTGCTCGTCGTACTGCTCCACGTAGTATGATGTTGGGACACCGGCTTGGTTCAACCGCCACATCCCGAATATAACGCCAGAAGCAGGGTTTCTCCCACGCAGAGCTTTTGGGCTTTTGATCTATCATGCTAACGGAGTAGGTGGCTACTAATTCGGCGCTGGTGGCTGCAAAATCTCCTCTCTACTAACCTGTTATTGGCATTAAACGTCCAGTTCTCAACGGCCATTGCTGGATCTTAGCGATTGGAAATGCCCCATATGAAGGTGGCCATGACTAGTGTCGCCAGTGACCACCCTCACACTCGATCTATGTTGTAACCCATGTTGGCGGTAAAATCTAGAACTCTTCAGCCTTCTGCTTCCTCTTTTTCCACAACCATTTCCAAGGCGATAAGTAGCAGCCTTGTCCCTACTGATCAGGGACATCGGTTGTCGAGCTCTCAAGTTGCAACCACGGGTCCAGTAAGTAATCGCATTTTCTTTTACATTACCTATATTTGCATATAGCTCTCTGGAGCATATTAATGCAAAATTCACCATTATTCTATGCCTTACTAACATTGTTTTTGTCAAAGTCATGGCTATTACCCAAGAATCTAAGCGCGACCATGTCGATGGAGGAGAGTCTGGAAAAGACGATCCCGATGTCTGCATCGGCGGTCCCCAAGATTCGGATGGGGGAGATGGCGTTGACTCCACGGCGCAGGCTGGTGTGCAGAACATCGAGGCTATCACTTCCGTCTGGACAAAGCATGCGCTGTACACTGCCTTTGCCATGATCTGGGTCATTTACTTCGTTGATACCATGCAGCAAGGTGCAACTGGGACACTTACACCTTGGGTCACATCAGCCTTTCAGGAGCACTCCCTTACTCCCACTGTCAATGTGATAAGCAGCATCATAGGAGGCGTCTGGAAGTTGACTCTTGCCAAGATTCTCGACATATTTGGTCGCCCACAGGGTTACTTGATTTCCATCATGTTCACAACTCTGGGATTAATCATGATGGCCGCCTGCAAGAATGTTGAGACCTATGCTGCTGCACAAGTATTTTACTGGGTTGGCTACAATGGCTTGGATTACTCATTATCCATCTTCCTCGCTGATACAACATCTCTGCGAAATCGGTTCGTTCAAATCTGCCTTCGAATATCGTATATATGAAACAAGACTAACAGAGATTGCTCTAAAGAGGTCTTATTTTTGCATACAGCAGCTCGCCTTATATCGTTACGACATGGCTTTCTGGCCCCATCTCTCAAGCTTTCTTGGAGGGCCCCGGTTTCCGCTGGGGCTTTGGATCTTTTGCTATCATCACTCCGGTTATCACTTCGCCACTTTTCTTCCTCTTCATGTACTATAACAAGAAGGCAAAGAAGCTCGGTGTGATTCGTCCACGGGAGAGCAGGGGCAATTTTTACGAAACGGTGATACACTACGGCCGAGAGTTTGATATTATTGGCCTGCTCATTCTCTCCGGTGGACTGGCAATGTTTCTCTTGCCCTTTAATATCTATTCATACCAGGAAGATGGATGGAAGTCGTCCCTAATTATCGGCCTTTTGGTTGGAGGAGTGGCCACTCTCATTGTGTTTGGAATTTGGGAGAAGTTCTTTGCGCCCATTACCTTTATTCCCTACTCGCTTCTCATGGACCGCACTGTCATCGGTGCCAACATCTTAGCTGCTTCTGTCTTCGTCAGCTTCTACATTTGGGACAGCTACTTCCTCAGTTTCCTTCAGGTGGTGAACGGTCTCGATGTCACTGAATCCAGTTATGTGGCCCAGATCTATAGCGTAGGGTAAGAGATTGGAAGATATACCTTCCATCAGGTTTTACATGGCTAACATCCTAATAGATCTTGCTTCTGGGCTATCCTGGTTGGCCTCATCATTCGCTATACCGGAAAATTCAAGGCTGTCTGTCTCTATTTTGGAGTTCCGGTTACTATTCTTGGAGTCGGTTTGATGATTCATTTCCGCCAGCCAGATGTCAATATAGGTAAAAAAAAATTAGACACCCTTGTTAAATTGTTAGATACATGCCGCTAATCTATGGCTGTTTATTGCAGGCTACATTGTCATGTGTCAGATCTTCATTGCCTTTGCTGGTGGCACTATTGTCATCTGCGAACAAACGGCCATCATGGCAGCAACCTCTCATCAATATGTTGCCGTTGTGCTTGCTATAGAGGCCATGGCTTCATCCATTGGTGGCGCCATCGGACTGACTGTATCAGCTGCTGTCTGGCAAGCCGTCTTCCCTAAGAAGCTCGCCGCGTATCTCCCAGAGTCTGAGCAAGGAAATCTCACGACCATCTACGGCAGCTTAGATGCCCAACTGTCCTATCCGATGGGATCTCCAGCCCGTATCGCTATTCAAAAGGCCTATGGCGATAGTCAGAAAATGATGCTGATTGCTGCTACTGCCGTCTTGTCGTTGGCGGTGGTCGGTACAGCCATGTGGCGAGATATTGATGTGAGAAAGCACAAGCAGGTCAAGGGAACTGTCTTTTAAATTGTTTACGACAAAATAGGCGATGGTGGGGGTTTGTGTCTACGGCTATGTTTGTTTCTGTAGTCTAATTGATGTGAATATATTTTATATTTGATCGAGAAGCATTGCTATGCGAACCAAGTGTAGCAGTCTTGACAATCGTATAAGCGCTGCTGGATATGAGATTAACAAGATTGGAGAAGGAAAGGGGAAGTCTTCAAATTTCTAAGCAAGAGAGTAGACAAATTGGCGACAGAAAAGGGTAAATCTGAAGAAGAAAGGAAGAACGTAAAAGAGAACGTTAAACAACCGCCACAACATATCACGAAGAAGTAAGGAGACTCAGGATGAACCTGAGAAAAAGAAGGTCGATGGCAGAGTAAATGAGTATACAAAGGATAGTAAAGACTAGAAAGAGCAGGAGGATACTTAGAAAGGCGAATTTGAAAGAAAATAGAGTTAAAGTCAGGATATGCGTGTATCCCTTAATGTATACTCTATTTGTATATGTGTTGCATCTAAATCAGTGTGTAAACTCCTCAAACGCCTATAGAATATCTCTCTTCTATCCATCTCTATATCTAAACTCAACGCCTCCAGTAATTAAGAAGACTTTGTCTCCAGTGTCTTGACATCAGGTTGTTGGTTTCCCAGCTGCATATAATCCCAGCAAACTATAACACCATTCATTAGCACATTGATATGTTTACTGAAAGGGGTAAAAACAGAGGTCGCGCGGATAACTTACTCGCCCAGCCCAAGTCATCTCTAAAATACGCCTCCATTACTTCGGGCCCGGTAATAACGCCAACGTCAGGCCCATATGCAACGGCATTCTTGCCCACCGCCAGGCCAATCATGGGTGGAATTTCTTGCAGCTCTTGGAACTTTGGTTGGTGACCAACAACCTGCTCTAGAACGCTTTGGTGAATATTGTAGGCGATATAATGTCCACCGTGCATGGCGGCGCCGCAGCGCTTGATACCTGACCATTTAGTCACATCACCAGCACAAAAGTGTGACGCGGCGTTGGGAGTGCCAGACTCGAAGCTCATGCTGAGGAAGAGGCAGTGGTGTTAGTTTGTGCTTCTCCAAATAATCGACTGGGCAGAAAGGCTTACTTGGGTACAATCTTGACGAGACCTTCGGAATCAGTAGCCGATGATGGTAGATATGAAGTTGTCGAAATGCTTTTGGAAATAGCCATGATGACTTGGCTCGCAGCCATTCGATGTCCATTCGTAAACTCAACTTCATACTTTGACGAACCGTCAGGGGACACGACCTTGTTGGAGCTAACCAGCCGGTGGTTCATCAATACTTGGACGCCAGCTTCCTTGACCATTTCCAAGGCTTTGTCCTTGCACTCATCGGGGAGCGGCTCAGATGACATGAGCTTGTCTCGCGAATGAACCAGAGTCACCTTGAGATGAGGCTTGACCAGTTTCAACTCAGCAGCCATCTCGATGCCAACAGCCCCGCCCCCAACAATGACAACGCCATCTTTTGCATCGTCAAGGGCACTAATTTGCTCTTCAGCCTCAATAAGATACTGCTTCCGAGTCAAAGACTGGGGCACTACAGGCCACACTCTTCTCAGGCCGGTGGCGGTGACGAAGTAGTCGTACTGGTGGGTGATGGCTTCTTTGGTGGTGGAGTCGACAATGGTAGCTGTCTTGGCTTCGCAGTTGACGCTAGACACCGAGCCCTGGACGAATTGAACATTGGGGAGTTGTAGGCCAGGAATATCTTGAAACTTGACCCAGGCCTTCTTTGCATATTCAGAATCGGCCAGAGCTAGTGGTGATCCAATCAAGTGGTCTACGGAGGCTGCTGTTAAATGCAAAATTCGGATTCAAAGCATGCAGATGCTTTAAGAAAATAAAAAAGGTAATTAAGCGGTAATTACTTACAGTAGCCATCTCGCTCATCGGCAATGGTGATTTGAAAGTTGACCTTGGGCACGCTAGGATGGTGCTGGTACCGCTCATGCGCCATGCGTGGTGACAGGCCATGACCCAGATCGAGCAGATTGACGGCCGCAGACAGGCCAGCGTAGGAGCCGCCTGCAATGAAGACCCTGACGACAGGGGCAGAATCCGGAATTGAGCCCATAATGGTCTGATGTGGAATGACTGAGCCTTCAGCAGCAAATTGACGAGACGGAGAGCTGTGAAGAGGACGGAGCTGGAGCTGGAGCTGGACAGGGCTTGGGGGACTCCGGCTCAGACGGTCGTTTATCTGCGTTATGAGAGATGGGCGGGAAAACGACAATGCAAAAGGCAAAGTATCGCTACAGAGGGTGGTGCGCCAACGGATGGATGGCTCAGACGAGGAGACCAGCTGAGCCGCGATGTGCCGACGAGCTGCCCGAGCAGAGAAAGACGCGCCGATAGAGGGACTTGGCGACTTCAACGCAGCCAATGGCACCGAGCAATTCATTGTCGTTCTTGCTGCCATTCCATTCGGTCTAGTACGAGCACCGCCTATTGCCAAGGTTCAGTCCTGCGGCGGGCCCCATTAGAGCAACAGGATCTGCAGAGTCCATTCCAGGGGGTGTAAACAATACGCAACAGGACCTCCTAGTTTATATCTGGTAGGTGGCCTGCAATTCCCCGAGGACTGAGTACATGTGGGAAGGGCGTCTCTCTCGAAATCTTATCAGATCCGAGGCCGAGGCCGTGAGAATATGAAAACGCCGGCCCCACGAGCGTCACGGAAGCCGAACGGTCCACCTCGAAGACCGAGCAAAAAAGCAAGGGCGCGGTTGACTCAATGTCCGAGAAGAGCATTTTCGTATGTATTAATTCAAAGCCCCCCTGAAAGAGGGATTTTTTTTCCCTTTTCCCAAGTCATTTCACTTACGCAATTCCTACTTCTCTGCCAAGTCTTCGTGATTGTGTTTCGCAAGCTACCTGAGCCGATCGTCGGACGCGCAGTGGGGATTTTTGCCGAGAGAAATTATCTGATCCGAAAAGTAGTGGGGAGCAATGCAACAATGTAGAGGTACAAAGCGGCGGGGCAGAGTAGGGGCGTGTATCTTGGACGGTCGAGGGACATCTGTGCAACAAAACGGTACTTGCGCTGAGCTTTTTGCGGTCTCTGTTCTCACGACATCCCGGTGGCAGCAGCAACAGTGGATATTCCCGGCCTTGACATGATGGCACCTCCACGTATACGTCTAGTCCAAGCAGGCAATATGGAGCACACTAAGCGGTGGTCCAGAAGCGCGAGACACCGACAGTGAGGGCGACAGTGGCAGTGGCAGTGGGAGCCGGAAAAGCCCTGCTGGCCCATCAAGGGGCCATGGTTGGGCGACGCTGCAAGCTTAGTGTGGGTTGATGGTAGTAGTCGTAATACTAATGCCAGGGAGGAAAGAAAAAGAGGACATCATGGCCGCGCTCTCAGTAGTCAGTCGAGCCGAATCACATCCCAGCCGCTGTCGATCATGCAAGTGGGAGAGGGCTAGAGCTAGACGCACATTGACCCAACTACCGGAACCTGCCCAGATTGGCCGGCAATTCTACCTTTGATAGACCGTTTGATCCTTTTCATGTACTAGTTCTTGGTCGTGTGAGCGCGCGGCTTGTTGGATAACCATCAACAAACCCGCGACTCGTCAGAATGGGCACTCAGGAAGACGCAGAAAGCCTTCATGCTGCGACTGAAGCTGCTATGGCATCCCAAGATGGCAGCGAGGCAGCAGAATCGGTCTCCAACAACAAAAAGGAGCAATCCAAGGTTGGAAAGGTCAGTGTGGTCTCGTTTATCATGAAGCTTGCAGAGTTCGCGACTGACATTGAAGGCCGGATAAATGTAGTTCTTTTCAGAATTCTTCACATACTTCCAGCTTCTCGTCTATGCCAACCCAACATGGCTCGACATCGTCCTTCTCACCGTAGGCACAGTGTCTGCTGCAGCCGCAGGAGTGCCGTTTCCTCTGATGGGAATCCTCTTCGGTCAGCTCGTCGACGACCTCAACACTGCGAGCTGCGATGCCAAGAGCCCCAGCGCGGACGAAGCTTCGCAAATTCAGCATTCAATCGATGACAAGGTGCTCGAGTTGACTTATATCGGCATTGCTAGCTTCGTCCTGATCTACATTTACATAGTCAGCTGGAGCATCTTTAGCCGTCGGCTGGAAGCACGTATCCGAGACCGCTACTTTCAAGCGCTTCTGCAACAAGATGCGACCTTTTACGACAAGCGTCAAGCTGGTGAGCTGTCATCTCGTCTCAATGCAGATGTGCAGGCCGTCCAGTCTGGAACCTCAGAGAAAGTCGGCATCTGCATCGCCTGCACGTCCTTTTTCCTCACAGCCTATGTCGTGGCCTTTATAAAGAACTGGAGGCTTGCTGCCATTCTTCTGTCTCTTATTCCTGCTTTCTTCCTCATGGCAGGACTAGGAAGTGCGTTCTCCGCAAAGTATACCGGTGCCATGTCTGATGCAATTGGCTCGGCATCCTCCATCGCCCAGGAAACTCTGTCCAATATTGCGGTTGTCCAAGCCTTTGGCGCTGGCTCGCGCTTGGAGGCCAAATTTTCTTCACATGTCATGACAGCTCAGAAAAGGGGCATAAAAAAGGCTTTTGCTGCTGCAGTTCAGGCCGGCACTCTATACTTCATTGCGTATGCTGCAAATGCATTGTCTTTTTGGCAGGGAAGCCACCAAATTGTCAATACCATCGCCAATCCTAATGGCGTATCCGTGGGAGAGATTTATACAGTCATTTTCCTCCTTGTAGATGGTGAGTTTTTTAGAGGCCAATCATCATCATCATCATCATAACGCTTGAAACCTCGCTGACAATTGTCATCATAGCATGTGTCGTTTTTGGCTCTATCGCCCCCCTATTGCCCCTGTTGGGGGGTGCGTCCACAGCTTTCCTAAAACTGCGACAAGATATCGAAACACCAGCCACAATCAACTCCAGATCGACTTCCGGCTTGAAACTTTCAGATTCTGCCGCCGCCTCCATTTCGTTCCGCAACGTCTCGTTCGCTTATACCTCCAGACCAGATCACCTTGTGCTCAAGAATGTCTCATTTGATTGCCCTGTCGGCAAATATACTGCGATAGTTGGACTGTCTGGCAGTGGTAAGTCTACAGTGGCTGGCTTGACAACAAGGATCTATGACCCTCAAGGTGGAAAGGTGCTGCTTGACGGGCATGATTTGAAGGACATAAACGTAAAAAGTTTGAGAAGCTTCATCAGCTTGGTTCAGCAGGAGCCGTCGCTGCTAGATCGGTCAATCTTGGAGAATATCGCGTTGGGATTGTTCAACTCGCCGTGGCAAAAGCATCAGAAATTCCAATCCATCATTCTAGGAAATGGACTTGCCGAGGTGGCAGAAAAGGTTAGAGATGGACAAGATCTGACCACTGTCGCTCAGGCGTATAGTTCGGATATGGCTGAGCTCGTGGAAATGATTTGCCAGTCAGCTGCTCTAGCTGACGCATCAACCTTTATTCACAAGCTTGAACATGGATATGGAACTCTTGTCGGCACAGCAGGAAAGCTTGTTAGTGGAGGGCAGCGACAAAGGCTTGCCTTTGCTCGCGCTTTAATCCGAGACCCAAAGATTCTTCTCCTCGACGAGGCGACAGCATCTCTTGATTCAGCCAGTGAGCAACGCATCCAGACGGCAGTTGAGTCGATATCCAAGGGCCGCACCATCATCGCCATCGCCCACCGCTTGTCCACTATCAAAAATGCTGATAACATCATTGTTATGAATAACGGTGAAATTATTGAACAGGGCACACATTTAGAGCTCATGGCGCTTGATGGTTCGTATGCTGGCATGGTTCGTTTACAAAACCTGGCGTCCAAAGAACAGGACGACACGCCATCTTTGTCCAGCACAGCCAAAGGCGAAACTGAAATCATTCTCTCAGAGAAAGAATCTTCTTTGAGTGAAACTGCAGCACTGAGAGAAGATTTACCAGGTACAGCTTTGGAAACTGAACAAGAGCCGAGCCAGACAGCCGCCGAAGGAGAAGATAAAGCGCTGGATGCCGATATGTCGGCTTGGAAAATCATCAAGATGTTTGGCCTCATGCTTCGCCCACATCTCCTGATGCTCCTACTAGCCGTCTTCTCTGCCGTTATCGTTGGCGGTACTTTCTCCTCTGCCGGTGTCATCTTCGGCAATACGGTCTCGAAAGTAAGCCCCTGCAACTCGACCCATCAAATTCTATGGGCAGGCAAGTTCTTCGGCGGCTTGTTCTTTATGCTAGCCGTGGTTGAGCTGTTCGCCTACACGGGAAGCTGGTTCGGCTTCGGCTATGTCGCAGAAAAGCTTCTCTACAATATTCGCGTGCTCACATTCCGCTCGCTCTATGAACAAGAGCTGGACTGGCACCAATCAGAGGGCCGTTCGCCAGCGTCTTTGCTTTCCATTGTCACAGCAGATGCTGCCGCCGTCGGCGGTTTCAGCGGGTCAATTATGGGAACAATGTTTTCCATCATCGTCAACTTCTTCGTCGCCATCATTCTTTCACATATAATCGCCTGGAAAATCGCCATTGTGTGCTTGGTAACTGTGCCTATCCTTCTGGGCTCGGGAATCATGCAAGTCCGTTCCTTGTCACGTTTTGAACGCAAGCATGCCGGAGCATTCTCAAACGCTCTCGGTATTACGGTTGAGGCTGTTACTTCGTACAAGACCGTATCGTCGCTAGCTATCGAAGATGAGATACTGCACACATATCGTCGAGCTCTCAAAGCTCCTCAGAAGGAGATGGCTCTGTCAAGCGCCTATACCAACTTTTGGCTTGCCATCGCCAACAGCATCGGTAACCTTATTTACGCCTTTGCGTACTGGTGGGGTTCAACAAGGATCACAAGGGGGGAGTACAGCCAAGCTCAGTTCTTTATTATTCTCATGGCCATGCTCGTGAGTGCCCAGTTGTGGGGCCAGATGTTCACGTTGGCTCCCGAGGTCTCACGTTCCAGAGCAGCAGCATCTAGAATCCTGAGTCTCATAAACCTTGGTTCTGCCAAGCGCCTTGGTGTGACGGAGACCGAGTTTGGCAATATATCACGCGGAGAGAAAGATGTCGAAGCAGCATCAAGCGCCATTTCAAGCCAAGGGATCAAGCCAAGCCGCGGTGGCGTCACCGTCACATTCCGAGATGTATCCTTCGCATATCCTGCTCGGCCACATATTCAGATTTTGAAGAACACATCATTCACGATACCAGCAGGCCAGTTTTGTGGTCTCGTGGGTCCGTCAGGAGCCGGTAAATCCACAATCATGTCACTGGTCCAAAGGATGTATCGCCCTTCTAGTGGAACGGTTGAGATTGATGGGGTCGATATCTGTGCTCGTGAAGGTGTGGACTTTCGTCATGACATTGCCGTAGTGCCACAAGACTGCGCCCTGTTTGATGGAACCGTCAAGTTCAACGTAGGACTCGGCGCGGTGCCAGGTCACGAAGCCACCGACTCGGAGATCGAAGAGGCCTGCAAGCTGGCTAATATCCATGACACCATCGTGGCACTTCCGAACGGCTACGATACGGAATGCGGTCCTAACGGATCCCGATTGTCTGGGGGTCAGCGTCAACGATTGGCAATTGCGAGGGCGCTAGTCCGAAAACCACGGCTTCTGCTGCTCGACGAGAGCACCAGTGCCCTCGACGCAGAGAGCGAGAGGGCCCTGCAAGAAGGCCTGGAACAGGCAGCCAGAGGCATTACCGTCATTGCCATCACCCACAGGCTACACACCGTCCGCAAAGCTGACGTGATCTTCGTCGTCGAGGGAGGAAACGTGGTCGACAAAGGTCGTCACGAGGAACTGGTGGAGAGAAGTGAGTCGTATAGGATTAATGCGCTGCAGCAGATGCTGGGCTAGGATAGTGGTAGAGTTCGGGATAGAATAGAATACAAGCACTAATAGCATACCTATGTAATACATCAACCAATAGCTAGACGCAGTTCCAACACGTGGGAAGATCGAGACGCTATGAGCGGGCACCAGGGGGGAATATATAGCTAAATCATCAGCTCCTAAGAATATGCGCCATCACCATCGTTGCCGGAGCAAGAGGTCTGAGGAGCAGTCATCTGCCCGCCCCTCACGCCCCAAAGGTGGGATGGATATGATATATCACGGAGGTGTGGCGGGAGCTTTCCCTAAACTACGGGCAGCGATGGTGGATGCTTCAAGCGCTGCAGGAAGGCTATAGCTATAGCGTGCATGAACCGCTAGAACGCAGCGTCGCTAGGCCGCCATGTAGCGGGTGCGCTCCGCTGTTGCCGCCCTCCCTGCAGCGCGACCTGAACTTCTCCCATTTAGCGCAGGGCTGTCAGCTGCAGGTCACATGCTTCCCCCCTGAGCCAGTCACAGCGCACCGATTTACCGTGCGTAATGGGTGCACCTTTTCTGGAGCCTCCCGATAGCGCCATTACGCCGATGCTTGACTCGAGATCCGAGGAGCGGCTAGACAGAGGCTAGGGCATCTCAGAGTCCCATTGGCATAGCCCAAGGCTTGACTGAGGCTTGATCGAGTGTTTGTATGTCAACCTACCGATAGCCACGAGACCCCCATCGCAGCCATCCATCGGCTCCGGCAAAGCACAACACTGCACTGCACATCCATTCATCACCATTCAGCCCCAGGAGCGGCCAGGCAATCCCTCCTCCTCTATTCCTGTTACAGACTCGACAACTTGTTCTAGTAACGACAATACACGCTCAATCGGTGGTCGTGAGCGAGGAGGGAGTGTAGAATTGTCTGCGAAAAGCACCTCGTCGCCATCCCGTTCGCCGATTCCAACGCCAGACCTGACATCTTGTGTTCGACCACACGACAGCGACAATACCTACGAGCTCTCCGATTACAAAGAGATTGCAGGGCGCAAGGCTACTGAAGACCGCGAGCGTCGACGACAAGAGAAACGGGCGTCGAAGCGACATTGGCTAGAGACACGGGACGAGATGAAGTTCTCCCATAGCATTCAGTTCAACGCTGTTCCTGATTGGAGCAGCCACTACATTGCATACAGCAATCTCAAGAAACTGTAAGTCTCGCTACGCCAGAGTGAATATCAGCCAGCTCGTCAACTAATCGGTCCTGCCATCGCTTTAGCATATACCAGCTTGAAAAGACTGCGCATCAAGCGAGAGCCGGCGATGCTGAATCACGACCCCTTATATCGGCCGAGGAGCCAGAGGAAGTCTTCAGCAAATCACTAGGCGTTGAGCTGGAAAAGATTTGCTCATTCTACTCTCTCAAGGAGGGAGAATTGCTCGAGGAAGTTAGCCAGCTTCTACACGATGTAGGAGAGGGCCCTTCTCTTGAAACATCGACTACGTTGCGCCCAACGCAATCCGAAACCCAAAGCACCCACGCTCGACCTACTAGCCTGCATAGCCGTGGCTCCGATGACGATGACAGCGCGACCGACGATGACGAAACCACCGGTCTCACGAGACGCAAAGGCAGCAGTAGATATGGCCGGAGAAAGACTGCGTCTAGCATCCCAGACATGGGTGCATCTTCAGAGTTTGGACGATCTAGGAGATACAGCACTACCATAGATGACTATGGCGATCAATCTTTCCTCTTCGGCTCGACGCTGTACTCGTCCGCCATTATGCTGAAGAAGCGCATAGTAGCCCTCTATGTGCAGCTATGCGAGCTTAAGTCATACGCACAGCTTAACAAGACCGGCTTTAGCAAGGTTCTCAAGAAATTTGACAAGATTCTTGACAAAGAGCTGCGATCATCTTACATCAGCACCTATGTCGATACAGCATATCCCTTCAAGCCGGAGACTAAGAAACTGCTCGAAGAAAATATTGCCAAGATGGAGGCCGCTTACGCTGATGTCGTTACCGGCGGTGATGAGGAACTTGCTAGAAAGGACTTGCGTTCTCATCTTCGAGAGCACGTTGTTTGGGAGCGCAACACCGTATGGAGAGATCTGATTGGTATCGAGCGCAGAGGAGAGGCCGCCAGAATTGGCCAAACATTGCTGGGACAAGACTCTGGCATCACACCAAAGAGATTGCAGGGCGATGATGAGATCATACCAGCAGAAACGCAGATCAAAACGCCTATTGGCAGAATAGTTCTTCCTTCATGGTTATCCAACAGCTCTGTGCTCGCTCTCTTCATATCTGTTGCGGCATTCTTCCTGCTGCTGTTTATTCCCATCTTGCAGAACCCTGAGCAACAGAATTGCCTGGCGCTTCTTGTTTTTGTCAGTCTTCTGTGGGCTACTGAGGTATAATCAAACCATATAACGTCACGTTCAGAAACTTTCTCACTAACCACTACTACAGACTATCCCCCTGTTCGTTACGTCTCTCCTCATCCCCTTCCTGGCCGTCGTTCTTAGAGTGGTTCGTGAGGAGGATCCTACCAAGCCTCAAAAACGACTCACTTCAAAGGAAGCCACCTCTGCCATTTTCTCTGCCATGTGGTCGCCTGTTATCATGCTACTACTTGGTGGCTTTACCCTCGCTGCTGCCCTGTCCAAGTGCAAAATCGATAAGCGCCTTGCGACGCTCATCTTGAGCAAAGCTGGCACTCAGCCGAGAACTGTATTGATTGCAAACATGTTTGTCGCTGCCTTTGCGTCTATGCTCATCAGCAACGTGGCTGCTCCTGTTCTTTGCTTTTCAATCATTGAGGTACGTTTACTAGCGATGATATCAATTCTCGACGTGCATGTCTAATCTGTTCTCATAGCCTATGTTGCGAACTCTGCCGTCAGACTCGAATATGTCCAAGGCTGTCATCATTGGTATCGCCCTTGCTTCGAACATCGGTGGCATGCTGTCACCAATTGCGTCACCGCAAAACGTCGTAGCCATGGGAATTATGCAACCTGAGCCTACCTGGTTGCAGTGGTTCTTCATCGTCATTCCCGTTGGCATAGTCTCCATTGTCTTGATCTGGTTGCTTCTGTTGGTCACGTTCCAGCCTGGCAAGGGAACATCCATCGCACCGATCCGCCCTCTTAAGGAGAAATTCACCGGTGGGCAATGGTTCGTATCCATCGTTACCATCATCACCATTGTTTTGTGGTGCACTAGCCATACTCTGGAGTCTGTATTTGGAGACATGGGTGTTGTGGCCATCATTCCCATTGTGCTCTTCTTTGGCATTGGCATCTTGACCAAAGAAGATTTCAACAACTTTCCTTGGACAATCATCATCCTGGCTGCAGGTGGCTTGTCACTCGGCAAGGCCGTCCGATCTTCGGGCCTGCTCCATACCCTTGCCGACATTGTCTCACGCGAGGTTGAGGGCATGAGCTTATACGGCGTTCTGGTTGTGTTCTCCTCTTTGATTCTTGTCATTGCTACCTTCATCAGCCACACGGTGGCCGCCCTCATCTTCCTCCCTCTGGTGTATGATGTGGGCGTGGCTATGGACCAGCCGCACCCCAACCTCCTTGTTATGGGTGGCGTTCTGATGTGCAGCGCTGCGATGGGTCTACCTACAAGCGGTTTCCCCAACATGAGTAAGTCTTGTAATACTTTCCTACGGAAGCGAATAGGTGCTAACTTTGTCCTTCAGCTGCCATTATGAAGGAAGACGCTACCGGTCAACGCTACTTGAGCGTGAAACACTTTATCAGCCGAGGTGTTCCAAGCAGTTTACTTACCTTGGTTGTTGTAGTGACCCTTGGGTATGGCATTATGGAAGTGGCAGGTTTGGACTAAGTTGCAGTGTCAGGAGAGCTGAGAGTATTTTTGATGGGCGAATGGAGCATTTAGAGACTGGATTATATATGAAGCATATGCGGTACGAATTTGTCAAGCATCGCGAGAAAATAAATTGTCTACAATTTCTTTTCCTAATCTCTTTTTTTAATTTTCAGAATTAGGAATAAATGCATACTAAGTAGATTACACCATTGTTCGCCCTCGCCCAAGATTGGCAATGTCTTGTTGGAGCGATGACAGTGTGTTATGCATGTTCTACACTGTGTCGCAACTAAGCTGAAACGGAAGTACCCTGACGTCGTTGGGATAAGATAGTGCAACCTGACGTGAAGAGCTCCGGCACCAGTTCAGGCAATAATGCCACCCTCAGGCACAGCAGCTTCTGTCGCAAGAATTCGGATCCCAACGCTGTAGAACATCAGCGAGGTCAAATGAAATCGACGGTCTTCTGATGCTCATCTTGAAAAGATTGCGATTCGTTCCCTAGAGCTGGCCGACGCCATGCTCTCCGCCTTTACAGCTCGCCCTATCATAGAGCTCCGACAGCGGGACAAGTCAAAGATTGAGACGATCCTCGCTTATGGTAAGGGCGAATATGTTCATTGAAGCGCTCTCTTACTCTCCAGATGGCCTCTGACCAAATTTTCAGGTGACCGAATTCTCGTCGGGCTCAATAACGGCGCTCTTCGGGTCTACCGCCTCAACGAGCTTCCCGCTAACGGCGCTTCAACGCCTCCACACACCGCAAATGCGACTCCTCCTCAGAATGGCGACCATCAGCCCACAGACTCGGCCGCCAAGCCGACGGATTTATTACGTGAGGTCGAACGATTCTCTACGCGGGCGATAGAACAGCTGGCAATCATAAAGGAAGCAAACACCATCGTCTCTCTATCCAACTATCACGTCTCTCTTCATGACCTACAATCCTACGATCTCATCGAGACCCTGTCGCGAACCAAGAATGCGTCATGTTTTGCCATCACGTCCAATATTGTTAGAGATCCCGACACTGGCGTCCCAGAAATCATCAGCCGGCTAGCCGTTGCGGTCAAGCGGCGGCTTTTGTTATGGAACTGGCATGAGAGCGAGCTCAGCAATGACGTCTCCGAAGTGGTGCTATCTGAGTCTATTCGATCAATAACATGGGCGAGCGCGACGAAGATAGTCTGTGGCATGAACGGAGGTTATGTCATTGTTGATGCCGTAACGCAAGAGGTCGAGGACATTGTGAGCCCGGGTGCTGTGGGAGTGTCGGGTCAAGGAAGCCGGTTTGGAGCTGTGAGCAGTGCAGGAATGGGATACATGGGCCTCGGAAGCTACATGCCCAAGCCCCTAGCCGCCAAGTTGGCTGATGGCGAAATGCTCCTTGCCAAGGACATCAATACGCTATTCGTCAACGATGAGGGCAAGGCCTTGGAGAAGAGGCAGATCCCGTGGCAGTCTGCGCCTGAGTCCATCGGATACTCGTATCCGTACATTGTGGCTCTACAACCTCCCTCTAAGGGCTCACTTGAGGTCCGGAACCCTGATACTCTGTCTCTTATGCAGACTATTCAACTGCCTGGTGCTGCTCAGCTGCATTTTCCTCCGCCTACTTCGAGCCTAGCCCATGCCGGCAAAGGATTTCACATCTCAAGTGACCGCTGTGTGTGGAAAATGGGAGCTACAGACTATGACGCTCAGATTGGGGAGCTCATTGAGGCTAGCAGGTTTGACGAGGCCATTAGCGTGTTACAAATGCTTGAGGATGCTCTTTTAAAGAACAAGAAAGAGACTCTCCGAGAGGTCAAAATGCTAAAGGCAGAAGGTCTCTTTAAGCAAAAGAAGTTTCGACAGTCGATGGACTTGATGAACGAAGATGATGTTCATGCCCCGCCCGAGCGAGTCTTGAGAATGTACCCACCTCTTATTGCAGGAGAGCTCTCTAGATGGGCAAATTACCAGGAGACCCAAGAGAATGCAGACAGTAAAGTGAAAAAGTCAAATGGAACAAGACCGAATAGTCCAGAAATTACTACCAGCGAACATGCCGAGTCTCCCACAGTCGGAGGGTTTGTGAAGTATTTCAAGGGAACCCAAAAGAAACCAACTGACGTCACTTCAATAATCTCGACGAAAAAGGATGGAGAAACAGAAGACTCGGACAACGCCAAAGAAGCACCGGTATCAGAGGACACACCCCTTTCAGGCAAGGAGCTTACAAAGGCCGTCTTGGAGCTGAACAGCTATCTCGCTGGCACTCGAGCTCGCCTCCAGCGTGTCATTGATCCTGTCACCGGTAAACTGAAGCCGCGAGTAGATCAGCCTAGCTCGACGGCAGAGGCGGAAGACCGACTTCTGAAGATTACGCCAGATGAATCCGACAAAGAGCGTGAGCAAAAGCTGTGCGAAACTTTCCGATTAGTTGACACAACTCTCTTTCGCGCATACATGTTCTCACAGCCGTCTCTTGCCGGCTCACTATTTCGTATTCCGAACTTTTGTGATCCGGATGTCGTGAACGAAAAGCTGTTAGAGCACGACCGCTACACGGAGCTGATTGATTTCTTCCACGGCAAAAAGCTGCACAAGTCAGCCCTGGAATTGCTGCATAAATTTGGCGCTACTCCGAAGCCAAACGAAGCAGCCCCAACTCTACACGGTCCAGATCGCACCATACAGTATCTCAAGAGTCTTCCACCCTCAGAAATCGATCTAATCCTCGAGCATGCTGAGTGGACGTTGAAGGCGAATCCAGAATATGCAATGGAGATATTCACTGGCGATACAGAGAATGCGGAAACTCTACCGGCAGAGAAAGTCTTGCCTTACCTCCGAGACCTTGATCCAAAACTTGAGAGACAATACCTGGAACACATCATCATGGAGCTTGATGATACCACGGCGGATTTCCATAACCGACTTGTCGAGCTCTACGTTTCAAGCCTGAGCAACAGCGAGAGGGGCCATGATTGGGATGACCTTGAAGAAAGATTTGTCAAGTTCTTGCGAGAATCTCGACAGGTCTACAGTCTCACCAAGGCATTTGCATTGATACCTAAGGATGGTAAGAGTCCTTTCAACTTGACAGCTAGAATCATCAATTATTGTGCTAACGCCGTATAGATCCCGCTTTTTACGAAGCTCAAGCTGTTGTATTAAGCAACATGGGGCAGCATCGACAATCTCTAGAGATTTATGTATTCAAGATGAAGGATTATGTCAAAGCAGAAGAGTACGTTGCCATGGCGCCTCATCGGTATCTAATGGGACTACAGCTGACCTTTTATCCAGCTATTGTAATCGTGCACATAGATCGCAGGCCCCATCTACAACCCCTTCAGATGACCCAGACGAATCAGCATCGTCTGTATATCACACGCTACTCTCCCTCTATCTTCAACCACCTCCGCCTCACAAACCAAACCTCGAGCCAGCTCTGGACCTGCTTTCCAAGCACGGCTCTCGCCTGCCTGCCACGTCGACACTTGGGCTGATCCCCGATGATCTTCCCGTAGGCTCGCTCGAAGCCTATTTCCGCGGGAGGATACGGGCAGCAAACAGCCTCGTCAATGAATCTCGTATAATGGCCGGCTTGCGAAAAGCCGAAGGCATATCCGTGGCCGCAGAATTACAGCTAGGCGACGGTAAACCCGGAGCGCAAGGCGGCCGGAATCGCCACGTCGTGATCCATGACGAAAGGCACTGTGTCGTGTGCCACAAGAAATTGGCTGGCGGAATGAGAATGGGCGGTAGCGTAGTGGCCGTGTTGACGGATAACACAGTTGTCCATTATGGCTGTTTGAGCAAAGCAACGGGCGCTAAAGCAAATGGTTCGAGAAGGCCCAGTTGGAGTAGAGGTTTTTAGACGCCCCTGTTATTTTTTCGGATTGCTCTTTTTTTTTTATCTTCCCTCTCTCATAGCTAGGTGTTCCTCCTTCTTTTCTCTTCTTCTTCTTCTTCTTCTTCTTCTTCTTCTTTGGAGTCGCTGAGCTGGGTTGGCTTTTATCTGTTCGTATGATGTGGCTATACCCTTTTGTACACATTCTAAGGCGTGCTGTCTTTTTTTATATATAAAATCGTATCGCATGTTGTATCTGCAGAAGCATCTTTAAGTGAATAGAGACGAGATTTTTAATCCTCCTCTTCTTGAACCTCCTCGCCGTAGTTTTCTTCTTCTTTCTCCTCATCCACAGCTGCGGCTCCCTCACGAGCTTTGTCTTCCTCCATACGCGTCGTGAGCTCTTTGTTGATCTGATCTTGAGCTGCAGCAACGGAAGCACGTAGCGATTCAAGGTACTTGGATTTTCCGGCCGGATCGAGGGGAGTAGGCGGCGCGGTGATGGACTTGGTGATGCTGAAGGGGGCGCTGGCAGGCGAGGAGTAAGAAGCTGTGAGGGCGGGATCTGAAGGAGCTGATTGCGACATTGCGAAGAGCTTGGCTTTGCGATTGAAGAGGATCGCTTTGGGGCGTTGTTACGGAATGGCAGCAGAGATTGGTGGGGTAGCAGGCTGACTTGAGAGCTTTGGCTGCTTCATGGAGGGGCAGGTTTTCTAGGTGAGAAGCGCGGATCACGTGGCGGTCCAGAAGTTGGTAGATTTCAATGCCAATCTTTGACGGGGCCTCTAGATGCCAGCCAGTACTCTAGTAGTTTGAAAATATGTGTATTACACCAAGTAAACATCTCTGTGCCTTGGAAGGGTTTGATGTGCAGGCGCCATCTGCAGTCGGGGGCTTCAGATGAAGTCGTTTGACAGTGTCTCATCAGATGAAATCATCTACCTTGTTGGCAACAGCAGCAAAAAAGCTACAAGATGCATGCAATGATGCCTTTAGGGTTACATCATTGCACTACGAGTTGGATACAAGAAGCTACGAGAAGGTATAAAGACCAAACAAAGACTTTGGCTCAAATCCTAAGCGTGAGTCATTCGTCTGATGTCTGCCATAAAAGGGCGGCGGCTTCTTTATATGGCTTGAGGCTCAATTGATGGCGAAGCAATACGAGGAAAAGGGAGCAGTAGCCATGAAAAGCCAGAGAATCGATGAGTCGGAGTAACGCAGCAGAGTAGCCTACCACTACTCGATTTGGACGTCTAGGAATCTCAACAAGAGATTTGAATAATTAGTAGTATTCTTGCGCAATAGCGAAATAGGCATACATATCAGCATCTTACCTGGGGAGAAAAAGAGGTGAAGCATCGCCCTCAACAGAATGATCGGAATTGTGTGATTTATCCTGCCGAAGCAAAACAAACGCTGCATATCGCACTCAAGTTTGCGCAACAAGCTTCGCAACGACTTCCCATAGGACACCGAGAAAGAGACAGCCGCGTCTTCCCGAAGTATACACGCGGGTCCTCCCGGGCCTGAGATTTCTGATGTCTGTTGCAGACGTCGGGGTGACGCCAGGCCATCACAGGCAGACTCGATAGACACACGTCGAGAGCCACAAGGGCGCCAGACATGGAAAACGAGCACAAGAGAGACGTATCTCTCTTGCTTTGAAGCTTTCTCCGAATTTCCCACATGCGAGATGAGGCGAGATTGAGAGGGCCCGGAGGCCGTCATTCTCTGTTTGTAGCATGGAAACGCAGCGTTGAAGAGGGCGATGCTTGAGGAGAAGCAAAAAGGCTGGACGGACGAGATTTTGGTTTTTTTTATAGCTTGTCCAAGCTGTGGTAGGCCCCACATACCATATGTACCTCAGTACTGCTACTACATACTGCTAGTCTACCTCCCGCAGGCTGTGCTTTAGTGCGGAATTTGAGCCTCAGCTTGGCGCGTGGCCTCGGTACTTGAGAATCCACCGAATTTGGGGAGTAAATGAGGTACATATTGCAGCTATGAGCAGAACAGAAGAGAAGTGAACAAAATGTGGTATCAGGCAAGTAGAAAACAGAGTTACGCCTTGACATGATATCTCAGAAATAGAATTTCTGTTCACGTAGCCACAATAAATACGTACTCTAGCCAGCCGATGGCCCGCGTACCTATGGAGCAGAACAGGATGTGATAATGCCTGCCGAGATAAGCTCTATGCATGCAGATCTACTGCCTTACAGTAAAACGACCTACAGGTGCTTCGTGTAGATGCAACCCCACGGCAGCCATCTCATCCTCAACAACTCCAACTCCAGCAGCTCAGCATCTGCCCATCAACGACCAACCTCAGCCTTCGGCCTCTCCTAGAGCTCCCCTCTCTTAGTAGTGCTAGACTTCTGGCGCCTCGACTCTTATAAGAAGCAAGCCCAAGCGATAGACCCACTGGCCGTTGTTGCGACATCGAGTCGCGGCCCGTCCGCCCTGGCCACGACGCCAGAATCACCTCGCCTCATGTTCTCGGCAGCAGCCAAGATGTAACGAGCCCCTCACGCAACCGCAAGATGCAGCCCACACCATCCAATACGGGACGGCCCCAGGGCCGAGCTCCCGGCAGCTTCTCTCCCTTGCCCGGGGTGCCGCGATCGTCCATCGACCTGCCGGGATCATCATCGCGACCACCTCCCCTGCGCATTGTTGACTCGCCCAGCAGCGAGGAGGGCACGCCCGCCATTGTCATTCCAAAGACTCGACAGCACAGCGGCGGCAACCCGCCTTCCACGCCCATATACCAACAGTTCGCCAGCCATGCGTTCTCCAGCAGCGCCAGCGTCCAACAGAGCTATCCTCGCCCAAGCGCACCCCGAACCGCGCCTCAGGGAGCGTCGTCCCCAGTTCTGAAGACGCATTCGAGGAAACACGCTGCCACTCAAGGCATGTTCGAGCCATCGTTGCCATCAACCAGCACATCCAACCTATCCCAGATCGGAATGAACCACAGCGGCCAACCTGGTGGTCCAGCGACTGGAGGATTGTCTGCCAGCGCGATTGCTGCGCAAGCGGCCGTAATGTCGCATCAGAACATCCTCCAGTCGCGCCAGCGATCGCAGACGGCCCCAGAAACCGAAGGCGCGAGGAGAGGGAGCGGGAGCAAAGGCCCTATAAGCCCCCCCACATTGAGCCTGACGGAGGCCAGTGCGCCGCGGGAATCAGCCTTCAATATATCAGGAGGAGGAGCACATCAAGACAGGCTTGGAGCCGCCGCCATGCAGTCTTCCGCCGCTGCTACGGCTGCGGCCAATGTCGTGTTCCCCCGGTCTGGCGGTAATTCTCCAAGAGAGCCTTCCGTATCTCCTCAGCCACAACCATTCCCGTCTTTGCCTGCTGCGACTTCCGCTTCAACTATTTCGGAGAAGCCTCTCTCCAAATCTGAAAAGGCAAAGGCAAAGCTCTTCTCACGGCCATCAAAAATTAGCGCCAAAGACACCAAGGAAAAGGCGTTGCCAAGCCCGGGCAAGATTGGCTCAGCATTATCAGCTCTCCAGAGAGGCAACTTCAGCTCAACCAATCTCACAGACTCTGCTAGCCAATCCTTTTATAACCTTAACAATTCATCTTCAGCAACCATTCGGCCAAGTGAAGCTACCGGGGAGGAAAAAGCTAAAGAGAAAGAGAAGAAGCATCACTTCCTATCAAGACAGAAGCAGAAGCTCAAGGACGAGTATCATTTACCGCTCTCCTCAGCCGCTAGCAATTCAAGACCTACGGATCCAAATGCACCGAGCAGTCTTTACAATTTCAGCGTCCCTGCCAGCCCGGGTCCTACATCTTCTACTTTTGCAAAAGCCAAGAAGGATAAAAAGAATGCTGAAAGATCGGATAGCCGCATGGACAGTGAATCGGTGCCCGGAGATTGGCCTGGAAGTAGCAGCTTGCCATCCATGTCACAGCAATCAAGCATCTTATCCGATACATTGGATGGTGTCAAGTCAGTGCTGACAGGCCTGGCTATGGACGATGCATGGAATTATTTAAAGCCGAAGCTTCTTGTCATTTTCCAAGGCGAAGATATTCGCCTCCCGGTTGAAGACATTAACCGCATTGTTAGCCTGCATATTCAATGGTGTGTCCATAAGAGGTCACCGAACAAAATGCTAGAGGACCTTCGAGAGCTGCTCTCATTGGGCTTCGCTACAATGGATAAAACTCTGCGGAGAATGCCAGAAGAGCGCTTCATGCCAACTCTCGTAGACAATTGGCTCGTTACTTTCACTTCCATCTTGCCTTACATGCAAGCGGCATTGCTGCCCCTTGATCTGGAGGTCTCAGGCTGTGGGACTATCATGACGCCTGAACAGGCACGCGACTTTTGGGGCGGCGTTGTCACTGCTCCCTCTCCTGCAGCAGGGCAATCAGCACAGGTGCTGCCTGCAGCGACTGCTCTCGATGTAAGACGCCTAGTTTTGACGGCCTACCGTGACACCGTCATCCTGTCGCGCTATGATACTCTCAAAACAATATTCTCTCGCCTCTCTCTCGAGTTTCTTCCTTCGGCGTGGGCAAATATGGCGCTCGCGTCTCCTCCTTTGGAAGCTACCCTCTCCACATCGCCTCCCGAATCCTTCTTCTCCATGGCTCGTCCAGGCACGGCCATGTCTATCGATCCTTCAGTTGGCTCGTACAATTCCACTAGCACTACCTTGCTGGGGGACGGCTCTGCCGGCAGCCGCAGTCGAGCTGTGAGCAACGTCAGTCTTGGTAGCCGCGGTAGCGATGGGGTGATTCGCCCCTATACCCCATCAGGCATGCAGGCCCTCAGCAGTGTCCGTGAGCAAAATGTTGAGGACTCGAAGCAAGTAGCTGATATGGTGGGCCGGATGTTCCAGTGCATGAGCGTCCTCTCAAGCATCGGTGGCGTTGGTGGCGACCTAGACGACGCGAGTAACAGGAAGATGGTTGAGCTTTGCAAGATGCTTAAGCTCAACTGGCTAGGTAGAGGTAGGACAGGGCGTAACAGGATGGGTATAGTTGGTGGCAGAGTTCGAAGAGACGAGATCCGTGAGGAGTTGCGAGTTGCTTGAGACTTTTTGATCTGAAGGATATCTGGTGTTGTTTTTTACAATGGATAGGAGAATAGGGAGTTTTTCGTTTTCATTTTGGGAGAGAATATATAACTACTCCGTACTACAATGTGGAATGCTTTTGTTCATTTGATTTTTGATAGGAAGAAGAGACATACGTACCTAGCAGCTTATACATTTTCCTCGAGTTGTGTTTACATAGTGTGTGGCGTTGATTCAGCGGGTGCAGGACACGAAGAGGGTTTCCCCAATAGAAGAAGAGAAAGAAAAATGGTCTTAATAATAACATATCAAACATACATAGCTACTAGAGAACCTACGCAGGCCTAAATCTATCTGTTTTCAATGATAATACCATAACAATCTGTTTAATTGCAAACGTCCAGGGTAGCATCTTTCGTGATTACGCAGTATCAACGCACGATATGTAAACTTTACTTTTCGGCTATCCTTTATCGGGATAAGGGTCTTGTCCAAAAAAAAAAAAAAAAAAAAAAAAAAAAAAAAAAGAAAACAAAAGAAAAGAAAAGAAAATTGGGCACCATTGGTTCGGCGGAAAACAAGCCGAGATATCAAAGATATCAAATACAGTACATCATTCAAATTCCTTTTGATTACAATTGATGGACAAGATTTAAGGGACAGATATGTTAATTATTTTTTTTTATTGTAGTGCATAATTGTAGAATGTCTATGGAAAATCTACGACGAGCATTCTGCTCAAGAAAATCACTGTATACACTTTGACAGGTCAGCCTCAAGCTCAGCTAACGCGTGAAAATAGAACAAGACGTGAAAAAAGAAAAAAAAAGAAAGACAATGTGTTTGATCAGACATCCAAGGAAGTATTAACCCTCATCTGTTCCAGAAAAAGGCTCATCGGAACTCGAGTGGAAACTGCGAATTAAATGGAAATTTTCATCATGCAAACACATGACCAAAGGCATAAAAACTGCTGAAAAGTACTCACCATAAGACGGTCAGGGCACAAGCTTTGTGGCTGCCAGGTTAGCTGTCGATGAAAGGGTATAGTAAGCTGAGAAAATTCTAGAATCTGGGCCATAGAGTTAGCATGGCCACCAAAGCAGAAAACAAAAATGTGCATTGAGCAAATGTGTGCAAAGGTCAGACAATTATACTGGCAAGTAACAGATCCTGAGGATCCGAGTAGTCAAAAACTTCTTCATGGTCGATTCGGTTGGGAAAAGAAGACGTTTATTAAGTGTCATCATAAAAAGAGGGAAAAGGAATTGCATATTCCTGTGAAGGGACGAAAAAAAAAAAAACACGGAAATTCTTACCTTTTGACATCACATGTCAAACACGCGTTTGCACAACACGCTTCGAGAAACTCTATTCGGACAGACCCGTCGTCTTTCTGTTCCAGCCAGGAGAAAATAGAAGCCAAAATCAAACCTCTCAGATTCGTTTCCAGCGCTGGGAAAGACGACGAGACTGCCAGCGAGCTCTTTGCGTTGGCAAGAAAAAAAAAGTATGTTGGAAGGAAAGTTTTGCTCAGAAGCTCCATCGGCGAGAGAAGATATTCCCAGACAGTGCTAGCAAATTTTTCTCACTAATCGCACTGTCAATATCTCACGTGATACAGTCCTCCCGCTTAAAGTATTAGCGGCGGCAGCCGGAAATGGTGCCTCGGATTTAGTCATCTCATTATTCAAATGATTTCACTTGACAGAGCCAGGCAAGATTGCTAAGGCTGAATGCAGCGCTAGTAAGTACTAGGTAGGTTTGCCGCGGATTTTCGCAAACTGAGGATTATGTGCATGTCTGCGGATAATTTGTCACTGCGCCTCAGTGTTGTGTCAAGGAGAATTATTCGCTCCGGTATTCGCACTAGCAGAATTCCCCGATACCTTTGTTTGGTTGTATTTGCTGCATGATTCTCCCATCAGCCGCAGAAACGCGGAAAAACCGGTCAGATAAAGAAAGATGCGATTTGGGCCGGTGGCGGACGACGCTGCCAGGTACCAGGTATTCAATTCCGTCTTTCGTCCGGAAAAGAGTTAACCCGATGTTAGCGGCCCCGTTAGAGAGTTACGATAGCTTTACCAGCCACCGACTTTGGGCGGACTATGGCGATAAGCAGACTAGATCAGAGAGTGGATATCAAAATGATGCTTGAATAGGTTTAATTGGGGCTGTTCTTCCAGGATGGCTGCGTACTGCAATTTCAGAACGATTACAAGATCTCGTAGTAGAACATTCAAAGGTTGGATTGCATACGAGATATTCGAATCCTTATGAGATTTGTTTTTCCACAAAGAGAGATAAGGAGAGAGAGATATAGAGAAGAAATCCGAATAAAAATAATTGTAAGAAAAAAGGAGCGATGGTGTAGCCCCAAGCCCCCCTCTTTGTGTTGAGGTATCTACTACTGAGGTATGTGATATGCCAGCGAAAGTATTCGGACTTTGAGAAAGTTGAGGAATACTTTCAGTTTTGTTAGTGCTCTTGGTAGTAGTTCTCCGCTCCTAGACACTGGCACTACTGTATTACTTGGTACCTTTACGTTCTCTTTACAGTACCTACAGGTAGATATCTGGGGTCGAAATACCTTTTGACGGTGCTGCCTATCTGAGGTGATGGGGCCTCGTCGCCCTGAACTTTCCTTACTGATTACTAGCAGTATGACAAAAAAAAGCCCACTCAGTTGTTCACTAGATCCATCTTCAAATCACTTTGAAATTTTCTTCTTTCCTCTGCATATAATGCCACTTCGCTACTTCTCTTTCCAAACTCTGCAGCTCATATAGCACCTACATAGTGGTTTATACTTCCTCACTCACCCTCCCACACACAAGCAACAAAAAAAAAAAAAAAAAAAAAAAAAAAGGCAAGTCAGAAGCGGGGCTTTTGCACGGGATAGTTGCATATTCTCCACGGCCCATCCCTGGCCTCTCTCCTCCCCTGGTCATTCCCGCCCACTCACGTACCCACGCACCAAAGATCCCCCAAACGCCGTCTCGCTGCTCCCGCAGGGTTGGTCTGCCATATCGACGCCTTGCCTGCTGCACTGCGACGTCCTTCGTCTCGCCAGACGGCCTGGGGACCTGACACAACATCCACCTGGATACGTCCCTCGTCCTTTCGCATCTCCTCGCCCTCTGCTCTATACTAGCTTCTAGTATCCGCTCCGGCACCAGCACCAGCACCAGCGCATACTGTGGCGGCAACAGCGCTGCGAGTCGCGCCAGACGCTTGGGCAAAAAGACTGGGAGAAAAAGGACGCGGGCTGCCAAGCAGAACAGCCAAAGAGCCGGTTGGGTCGGTTGCCGCGATTATACGCAGGCTGAAGCAGGCTGCAAAACCCCGTCTGATCTAGCGGAGATATTTATTCACCTCGCTCTGCATCGCGTCCCAATCTCGTTTTGCCGGCCTGTTCCTCTGGCGCCCGGCTTTTCCCTTCTAAATTGGCTTTCTTGTCCCCGAACATAGCTCTTCTTTGGGCTTATTCCCCTACTTGCTGCCCACTCAGCCGCTAGGCCCTTTATTTGTCACCCGTCGCAGTGTCTTGAGTCGGGCTGGTGTGGTATCACGGATCGCACCACCAACTACCCATCGGACCGCATTATCTCTTGCCGATGCATCGTCGCCACTGCAAGCCCCGTCGCTTCTTCTCGCTATAGACGCATTTTTATCCGTTTTGGACGCGGACTCTGCGCTCTCGACGATTGTTGCTATTACCAATTTTCTAGAAGTCCTACTTGCGGTACTGCCGCCTCCCACCGCTGCTACCCCGTGATCCACGCTACCTGTCGCCGCGACGCGAAACCCCAAATATATAGCAACAGAGGACAAGGCAGCAAGACTTGAGCCCACACAAAGAGGAAACACGTCTCTCTGTACCGACAACGGTCGCGATCTCTCATAACCCCCATCGTATGCGCATGCGATAGTGTCTACGGACGCTCGTCGATATCCACGCTGTGGATAGCCGACCTCATCTAGAGATGATGGCCGCAAGTATGGGCCCCAACTTCGCGGGGCACCCTGGGATGGGACATCCGGGAGTCGCAGGGCATCCGATGGCAGGCCCTGGTATGCAACCCAACGCAGGCCAGCAGGGCGCGCCTGGTGGGATGCCTCACCAGTTTGCCGGCAGCCACATTGCCGTGTCTGGTCCAGGAGGCCAGGTCAATCCGGCCTTGATGGGCGGCATGCCTCCCGGGGCAACCCCGAATCCTCACCCGATGCACCAACTGAGCCCCGCGCAACAACAGCAGATGTTTCAACACCAGCAGCAGCAGTTGCAGCAGCAATGTAAGTATCTTGCAAGGATATCCGTCATGGACTTGGCAGACTAACGCGCCGGCAATCTAGTTGGGATGAACAACCCGAGCGCAATGGCTGCTATACGCCAGCAGCACATTCTCCAGCAACAACAGCGGCAAGCTTTGATGGCGCAGCAGTTCCCAGGAATGACTCCTGCCGGAGTCAACGGCATGCCTATGGGCATGCAACTCACACCGCAGCAAATTCACCAGCTGAGACAGGCGCGGAACGCTGCTGGACTGGGTCACGTAAATGTCAGTTGTTAGCTCATATGACAACCTCTTCACCGCAATGGAGAGAGCTGAGACACTTGCTAACATCACTCCGTAGGCGCATAACCCGCAAGCGATCATGGCCCAACAGCTGGCCCTTCAGCAACAGGCAGCAGCCCAAGCCCAGCAACAGGCAGCGCAGCAGCAGGCTCAGCAGCAGCAGCAGGCCGCGCAGCAGCAAGCAGCGCACAACCAGCAAATGGCTGCGGGCCATAACCAAGCACAACACATGACGATGAATGCTCAACCTATGCCGGGTATGCCACAGCCGAATCCTATGGCCACTCAGCCATCAATGGGCGCTCAGCAGCAGCCGGGTCAGCAACCGCCAGGCCAGCCCCAGCCGCAACCCCAGCAGCAACCTGGTCCCCAGTCGCAGCCGACGCCTCAGCAAGCCTCACAAGCCGGTACACCTGCACCGACGGGGCAACAGACTCCTCAGACACCCGCACCGACTCCGGCTCAGGCGAATCAGATGCAGCAGGGCCAACCCCAGCCTCAACAGGCCCATCCTCCGAATCAAACTCAGATGGCTGCCGTGGCAACCCAGCAACTCATGGCCAACACCATGATGCAACAGCAGCAGCAGCAGCTTAGAGAAGGGATGAAGACAAGGTGCCTTTTAAGACTGATGCACTTTGGCGAATGCCTAAGTACCTTCCCTGTATGTGCTGCCCTAAAACCTTTGATAGTCGGGTCTTGAATGCTGACATTCACTTCTTTAGGGAGCAAAGAGCAAAGAGGATCTCGCGTATTGGGGCAGAGTTGTATCCCAGTTCTTCTCATCACCCAACGGCGTTTTCCGCCATTCATTACACGTTAGCGAGAACGAAGATGCAGCAGATAAGCAATATGAAATTGCTTACCCGGTAATTGCTCGATATATCCATACCTATTTCAGCAGTGGCGTCAAAAGTATACAACTCATTCTCGACGGTGGGAGCATCGACAAGGCATTGCCTGGGGACTGCTACTGTATCGAGAACCAACGAGCAAGCTTCGTCTATTGGTTTGAGACGGGTTCACATGTAGGTTTTCTCCCTGCTGCTATGATGTTCACGAGCCCCTTGTTTCCGGAGATTTCCGGAGTTGTTTGGCTGTATTGTTTGGCTGTGTGCTAATCTATCTTGCCTTCCTAGCTTGTGGCCAATGGAACGCTACGTACGCAGTTTGATGCCGAACAGAAAATCGAATTGTTCGAATTTCTCACCACAGGACACGAGGAATTTGTATCTATGCGAAGTGTCGTCGAGGCAGCGAAGCCAACACATGAATGGATCAAGGAGTGGCGTACTGTCAACACGATTGATGGCAAGCAGTCTCCAGAAATGTCCAAGAAGGGCAAGGCTCGGCAGCTCAAGTCGCCTCAGAAAGAGCCACCCGGAGTGCTGGTTGATCTTAATTCGGCTGTTAACAAACAAGGTGTCACTCCGGCCGTCCATCAATTCCTCGAGGTATGTCAAAGACAGGTTATATACGAGGTATAATGGGGAAGTTGAACGATCTAACTAAATTCTGTAGATTGTGGAAGTCATGGGTCAGATGAACCCACTAATCGGATTCTATAACTCCAACCCTGGCCTGACTCCCTATGGAGCGCTTGAACAATACGTAGCAACCCAAATCAATAGCGCGACACCGGCGATGAATGGCCAAGCTATGGTACAAGGGCCCAGGACACCCGGTTTTGGGCAATTTCCAATGGGAGCGAGCCCTGCGGCGGTACATATGAACCTTCCCGGCTCACCTCACATCGGTAGTCCCGCGCCAGGTCAAGCTCCTGGCATGCAGCTCCAGCCAAGCCAACAGGGAACAAGTTCGAGCGGGCCAAGTGCAAACACGTCACCGGCTTCCAATAAGCGTCGGCGTCCGTCTACTGTCAAAGTTGAAGATGATTCCATCGCCCCAGGCGCTGGCCAAGTCAACGGGGTACAGAGCAGGGTCAAACCCCAGACTCCTCGGATGGCAAAGCGTGTCAAGGGCAACCCAGCTTGAGATGCGATAATGCATGATTGACATTATTAGACATCTTTCCTGCCTACGGCATAAAAAGCAATAATGCCGTAGCACGCATTACGCCAATTTTTTTTTCACGTCCTTAATCATCATGCAGCATGGTGGCGTCTTGTGTTTGAACTATTTTATGGTTTCATCGACTTGGTGTTTTTATCTTTGACATTTCTTTTATCGATATTGGACAAGTTGGAAAAAAGCTCTGTTTTGCAAAAGAGAACCCGGATAGTGTACTCGTTCCCGACAGTATGCGCGTCTTGGCAGCTATTTGGAAAGCCCCCTGTTTTCCACAGGTCTATGTGTGTGTCGGTGGATTGATACCCAGTGGTTGGTTTGGTGTGTGTATATGTTGGCAATAAACAAGACCCGGGAGCAGCTCGACGCCTTAGTGCGGAAGCATCGTTCATCCAGGACCCGACGTTTCCACGGACCTAGTGCTCTATTCTCTCTTTTTCCCCCCCAACATTGTTCTGCTCTCTACATAACGACATATACGGAGTAGACGCCATGAGATGCGGAGTTTTTGGGTCTTGCCACGTTGTGCGACAGTTTTAGCGAAGGAAATATTAGAGCTTTTGTGCCGGCGCTGTTTGGAAGAGAAAAGGAGGATAGGCTCTTATAATTTGGGTAACGGAGTTACTCGTGTACCATAAACTTTTATCTCGGAAGACTCGACCTGTCTAGTGGGTTTTGCTTTTTTGTTGCGCATCCCTTGCTTAAGTTCTTCCTTTCTTCAAAGACCTATTTGATTTTTTCTTTCTGCTCTTTCTGTTTTTACCGGAAATGTTTCTGGGATCTCGAAAGTTACTGCTCGAAAAAAAAAAGTTTTTGTGTCTCAACGCAAGATAGACACAGCATTACTTTTTTTTTTTTCCTTTTCTTTTCTTTTCTTTTTCTCTTTTCTTTTTTTTTTTCTTTTTCACTCCATGGGTCAGGGGAAGAGGTGCAGATTGAAGCTTGAAACGGCTTCGTCCTACTGTCACTTTCTCTACTTCTCTTCTTTGTCCGTTGGAGGGGCTGGTCTTTTTGTTCTATGCTCCAACCTCTTTTCTATATTCTTTTTGCCTTTGAGCAAGTCGGTGTTCTCGCTGAGCAGCCGCGATTTTTCTGATATATAAGCAAATGGTCACACACAACCCCCCTATTTCTCCTCCTTCTGAAGCAATAAAAAAAAAGGGCGACAGATATACATAAAAAAAAAGAGTTTTTCTTGGAATATTATACTACTACAGGATGCAAATGTGTGAGTATGGGATGGTTTATTTGCGATGTGTTTTGGCGAGGACTGGTTAATTTTTTCTTTTTCTTTTTCTTTTTGTATACGAATGAGGGGAGCGGGGGTGTTTTATAGTCGTACATGCTGATTTGTTTGTTTTATGAAAGTTGACTGTTCATTTTCTTCTCCTATTTAATTATCTTACTAAAGATGTGATACTTTGAAATGGTCTTCTTCCGCTTCCTTCCTTGTGAGAGTGATGATGAATGAACTCCGTTCGTTTAGCCCATTGTGACAGGGCCATCATGCGGCTTCTGCTGCTGCTGCTGCTGCTGCTGCTGCTACTACGGCCTGGTCCCCATCCGTAGCAGCAGCTGGAGTTGAAACTGTATCCGTGGCTGTAGTTGTTGTAGTCGAGTCCAACCCACCATCATCCTCTTCAGACGTAGAAACGGAAACGCCCATATCCACCGCAACAACAGCTTCATAGCCCTCCCTCTTAATCTCCCGCAGCGCCTCTTCCCAGTCCCTCTCCTCGATCCCTCCCATCCTCACCACTCTGACCACGTCCCCCGGCACAACCAGGCCTACACCCGGCACAACATCCATCCCAGATACCACCAACGCGTTGCCCCTCGGCAAGACATACAGCTTCACTCTGAGAGGGTCGATTCGCCCACCCGGATGCCGGATCGAAAGGCCATGATGTCCAGCCCAGGTCGCTAACCCCGCAAGCAGGGCATCTCTACTCGGTAGCGACGAGTCCTTGTATGTCGCGCTCGAGAGGCACAGCGGAGGCGTATAGTCGTCGGATGGGTGGCCGTAAAAGACAATCCGCAATGTGAAGAAGCTGCTTGGTAGATTGTTGATATCGGTGCCTGGCGGCAAAACTGATGGCTGAGCGGGTGCCACGATGAATGAAGGAGGAGTAAAAGGAGGATGAGCTACCATTGTTGGCGTCGTTGTGATGACAGGAAGATGATAGTATTGGACTTGAGGCGTCAGTAGAAACTGAGGCTGCGACATGGGTATCATTGGCTGTTGAACAATGGTGGGATAATGGACTTGGATTTGCCCGGGGGGGTTGATTCCGAAGCCAAGAACGTGGGATACGAATGTCATGATGTTGGCAGATCTTGATCGGATATCTTTCTGTAGACAAGTAGAGTAACGCCATCGCCCATCATCCATCAGCGAGAGGATGGAGAGCTGTTATGTCGTCGTGAAAAAAGAACAATTCACAGCTCGAATTGGGCAGATATTCATGACACTGTTTAAGTGAGCATGCGAGAGTGAACAAGAGTCGCCTTAACATTGAGAGGGCCGTAGAAAATGACTGTGAATCACAAACAAATGTGCACACTCATCGAAAAAACGTATAGAGTGCCTCAATATAGCTGTCACTCTTGGACACTCCCAAGCAGTAAAAATAGTCATAAGAATAAAGCAAACAGCGTTAACATATTATTGATTTTTTATTTAGAGTTGAGTGAGCAGCCATGGACTCACTCTCTTATCCTTGGCCGATGACCATGCAGTCAGTGTACAAAGTACTCCATTTCCAATCCGAAAAACCACATAAGAACAAGCGTAAGGTGGTATACTAGCCTTGTTGTGTGCCGTTGGTCGGCAGTTTTATCCCTTCGTCTCTCCCAAACTCCGGATACTCTCAGTTGATCATGAACTTAAATGCTTACAATTTTCTTGGTCCTGTCCTTCTCCCCTCCTTGAAATTCCTTTCTCATACTCCGCCTCAAAGGCTTTCTGGAGTGGGATTCTCATGCTTGGCAGTGCTTCCTTTTCCGCGCCAAGTGCTCACAGCAGGAATATGCGCCTCGTACCGAACTTCCTCCGTGCCGTACGCCCTTGGCGTCAATTTGATGAGTGTGTGAAGCGGCACGTTCATCCAGGGACTCTTAGCCTGGTCCTTCTTCATGAAGTATGCATAGATGCAGCGCAAAACCGCCTGGTGAGTCACAATGAGAATGTCCTCGCTACGCTCCAATTCCATTATGATCGGTTCCAGGCGGATAACCACGTCACGGTACGACTCGCCACCGCGGTATCGGTAGTTGTATTTATCCTCATCACGGGCCGCAAAGTCTTCAGGGTAGCGGTCTTTTATTTCTTGGTAGGTCAAGCCATCGCACACACCGGAATCCAATTCATCCAGTGCTTTCCACTGCAACTGATTGTAGTGCGGTGGGAGGAAGCGGGCTGTGGCGATGGTACGTTTCAAGGTTGAGGTCCACACCGTTAGAGGGCGATCATCCTAGTTAACATTATTAGTGCCCATTCCGCATATGTACTCTCAAAATACATCCGAGAAACTTTCACATCAGCTGTAATGGGGGGGGGTTATAAGACTTACTCCCACAGATTCTCGTACCAACTCTGGCAGCTTCTTAGCGTACTGCTCGCCCCGGGGAGACAGAAGCATGTCTCCGCCAATACGTCCACTCAGGTTATAAAGAGACTCTCCGTGCTATTGTTAAACAAGAGGTTAGATAACAGAGCCAAAAAGACATAGCAAAGACATGGCTTGTGCTATAAGGTGACTCACTCTTGATAGCCAGACTGATCGCGGCCGGATATGCAGGTTCATGAGGTAGTAGACAATGCGACTTTGAAGATAGTCTTGAATGCGGTTGATGATGACTTGCTTGCCAACGTTCATCAGCTTCAAGTAGGTGTAGCTATCCTCGTCATGGTCGGCGTCAATAGTCTTGTAGACCTTTTCATAGTGCTTGATTCGATTGCGAAAGTCCTGGGCCGCATCTTCTGGATCTTGGCCGCGGTAGTCAGGGCTTGTCAGCTTGACGTCACGAATGTTTGCCATGATGACCTTTTCATCATCGCATTTGCTTTCGACAAACAGAACCTCAATGCCATGGGCGGTGCACGTGTCCCAGACCCATTTACGACGCTCCTTGGTAGAATTGGTCGCGTCCAAGATGCCAACGACGCCGCCGGTGCGGAACCAAGCAAGCATGTCAGCAACGGCGGCCTCGGCAGCCGCACGGCGTTTCCGCTCACCCTCGGGATTGCTGAAATCAAAAAAGTCGGCCGTTGGCTGTGGAGCGTCATGACGCCGATAGTTGCCGACATTGAAAGTCGCTGCCGGAATTGACAGCCATTGCAAATATCTTTGGGCTGTATATCCGAACAAGCAACGAGAGAAAGAGTAAATGTCAGTCAAAGTCTCAACAGTCTGTCTATACGAAGTGGCGTGAGAAATTGGAGGAAATCAGGCAGCTTCCCGACGCTAGACGAGAGGGGAAGAAATCGCCATAAAGCAAAAAGCTCTGGAGGCAAGCATCCGGCTCAATGGAAGTGTGTGCGTGCGTGCGTGCGTGCGTGCGTGCATGTGCATAGGAATATGTCGGGATTGGGCCATTAAGAAGCCAAAAAGAGAAGGATGAAAAGGAAAAAAAAAGAGCAGAGATGCAGAACAAGCATACCTAGTTGGGCAATGTAACTCTTCCCGCGCGCCGGGAGACCGACCATGACGACGCATATCTTGGTGTCCTCGACCTGAACCCCCACGCCATTGTTAGTTTTTGACGGCATTGTCACGATGATGAAGCTGGCGATGCTGTTTGCTAAGATCAAGTATGCTAATACGGTGTTTGGGGTGTGATAGCAGAGGCATCCGGCGTGGCGGCTGATACATATGATGGCCCAGCAGGAATAGGGGAGACGGCAGCAGCAGTTTGTAACAAGGCAGAAGCAGCAGTAGAGGGTGGCTTTTGACCCTCGGATCTCTCTGGAGAGGAGGCAAAGGTGAATGAAGCCGGGCGATGGATAGCAGCGGCTGAGAGGCAGGCGACGCAGAGGACGTTGGCTGTGGATTGCGTGAGTGTGGCTGAACGGACTGGGATAGGCGAAGGTCCAGAGTCAATCAGTGACTGGGCAGCAGAGCGTGACGAATTGCCCGGGAAGTAGAAATGCGTGAACGGGTGTTCAATCCAAGTGTGCGCGTGAGGGTGTGCGGCAGTGAGGCAGCTTGTCCAAGGACCAAAAGGGTTCGATGCTCAATCGACGTCAAGCCGCTTTAGTGGCTGATGGGCACTAAGCCTCAGTGGTCGAAACAGCCCACAGCCGAGGCAAGCCTGCAGAGACGCAGAGCCGGGAAAAAGGGCTGCACGGCGGGTAGCACCGCAGCAGAGGGCCGTGATTGGGGGGGAAAATGGCACCCCGGCAGAAAAGTTGCAGATTGCCTTATGGCCGTGATAGTGACGATGGGCGTAAAAATCTTCCAATGCTCTCGGATGATGCAGATTGCGGAGACGGCGTTGGCACAAAGTCCAAGGGAAAAAAAGAGGAGACTTTAGCACGCCGGAAGGCCAAATATATCGGCACCCAGAAGTACTGCCAAGTACCGTGTGACAGTGGTGGCGGTTGCTCGTGACTGCCAAATACAAAAATACCCCAGATTATCAAGGTACACGTATCGGCTCAAAGTAAGTGCAGCACGCCCCGAGAACAGCTATAGGTAGGTGGCCAAGTGCTAGTTCGCAGGAAGGTCCTAGGTCTAGTACCCAACGGCAGGTTCTGTCAAGCAGTCCCAAAGATCCTTTCCACAGGAAGGAACAGCCTGAGAGGTGGCAAGTGTGTGTCAATCCGGCAATAGCAGCAGCAATAAAGGAAAACCAGACGCCAGGGGAAGGAGCAGTGTGGCATGCGGACAGGCAACCAAAAAGGCCAGCAAATTCTCCGCAGGCAGGCAAGCAACGGCACCGGGCTCGGTGAGAGCGAGTCGACAAATGCATGCACCTTCCGTGCTTATGCAGATGGCCCTGAAACAGAATGAAAACCAAGGGAAGGGAAAAAGAAGAAATTTGGAACAAAAGAAGCCCCCCTTGCTTTGCCTGCCTTATACCTCGGATTCCCCATTCCAGCATCAACGCTCGGAAGGGCATTGCCTTATGGAAGCACTCCCCGCATCACGGCGGCCAGGCTCGTCTCTGTGTCTCTGCTGCTCATGCCATTTGCCCCTTCAAACTGCCGCCGGATGCCCCGTGATGCGTCTGCGTATAGCACGGAGCACCAAGTAATTACCACTGCTCCATCCTGCGCGGTTGACTCTGTCAGGCGGCTCTCGTGCCCCCCTGTGCCGCCCAGCCTGCAGTGGGGGCAGCTCTGGGGAATTGGAGCAGCTCCAGGGCGGTGGGAGCGCTGGGCCGCGCTGCAGTCCGGCGTCCAGTCAGGGGGCTCAGCACCAGCTGCAGCGCCCCAGCACCTGGGCGAGTGCACTGCGGGGCCGCCAGCCGCTAGAGCCCTTTGCCCGGCCAGCCCCTGACAGCGCCAGCTCTGGTCCCCGAATCGTCCCGGCGGCCAGACGCCAAGGCCCCGTCTCGACGTTCCGATTCGAAGCGCTTCGTTTTCGTGGGCAGGTGACCGCAGTTCAGCAAAATGAGGCGTTGATTGACTGCAATTGACAATCGATTTCCAATGGCTTTCCAATCGTCTCGTGTTTTTCTTTCTCCGGCTTCCGGCTGTCGAACCATCTGCCGTCGAATCTCGCCATATCGCAAGCGGCCCAATGGCGGCGGCCCGAGGATGGATTGCTGAAATCGATCGTTGCTGGTGCTCTTGATCTCTCCCCGTCGGCGCCGTCTCCGTGATTGCCTCTTTCGGGCATCTTGGGCCACAGGCAGTGGTCGCCTGCAGGAACGCTGTGATGCACCCCTGGCTGCCTTTTCTTCCGGGGTTATCCGACCGGCAAGAAGAAGAAAATTCAATCATGGGATCAGGGCTCATCTCGTATGTTGCGTGTGAATGGCCTGAGCGCAAAGTAGACCGGTCACCTGGATGAAGTGTCCTCTCAAGCACAAGAATTGCCAGGATCTGTCCCCGTGTCCTACTGTACGGTATTCCGTACTTCGGGCTTGCTTCGTCGTCTGCATGTAAAGCCTTCTCGCCACGGCTCTGCTGCTGGTGGAACCGCCCCAATCTGACGGAGTCATTGTCTTGGATCCTCCGCCTTCACCGCCTGCGTCTCTTCATCTGCAACCACTGTCTCGTCATGTCCAGTCACTTGACTGGCGACCATGTCTGCATCTCGGAGCCTGTGTGAGAAATAGCAAGGCTAGTACTGGGCACTAGTAGGAGGTAGGGAGGATTCGCAAGGAGATGTGCAGGTAAGCAGAAGACGAAAAACAGAAAGAGACGTGACGATATCTCGCTCGTCCTTCTCACCTTGCTGAAACTCCACGTATTCGCTCTCGCCCTGCCCAAAGGCCTCGACGGCGGCCCAGCAGCAACGCCTATCATCTTTATACCGAGATAGAGTTATCGTCCTGGTCCTGCTGTGGCTCTCTCTCTCTCTTTTCCTCCCCTTGACTTCAATCCTTCCCCTGCTTTTTAGCAGAAGCTCTTGGGAAAGCCGACGAAATGTAATGCCGCGTTATCTTCGCACCCTGGTGAGCGTCTTCAACGTTGTCTAAAAAAAAAGGCGTAGGTAAGGAAAATAAGGAAAAGAAAAAAAGAAAAAGGAGAAATTATGTTGTTGCAGATAGAATTACAGTTGGAAGAAAAAAAAAAATGAGATTGACTCAATCAAAAGCACGCAAAAAGTCTGATAATGGCAGATGGGGGGCAGTGGATTTGAGCTACGCAGTGTTATTAGTACAAGGAACTACGACGGAGTAGCTGATAAGCACTCAAAAACCACCCCCTTGCATTACAAGACAGGAGCCGCATTCCATCAATGTTTTTTAACCTGATAGTTTCAGCACCAAGTCATGGGCGGATCTCCTGAAGGAAGATGAAATGACTGTAAAGAAAAAAAAATATTGCGAGAAAGAACCCCTGGTGAAATTTGAATTAACGTTCTAGAGCGTCTCTCACATGGAAGAGAACCAAGCGATTCTTGCAGCTTTCAACACCTAATCAAACCACCGGCATGCTTCCTCCTTCAGGTCGCACAAGTGCCAAAAGACAAAAAAGAGAAGAGAAGAGAAGAGAAGAGAAGGGAGAGAAAAGTTTCTCATCATGGCATCTCGCCTACAACTGCATCATCACTTTCTCGAGTAGAACCGCATCTCGGCCGCTCCGACGTCAAACACGGCCAGCACGTTCTGCAGAAACACATCGCCTAAAATATACGGCCCGGGTCCACCGCTAGCTATGCCAATGGCGCAGTAGCCCGTCAGCGGGTCGATGAGATCTTGGTAGATCAGATCCGCCGGGTTGATCCAGAACTCGACGCCCGAGATGATGATGGCAAAGTGCGGCGGGATGGCATCGCAGGGGGCAAAGTATGTGCCCCATTGGTAGAGGTATACGGCTCGAGGCTGGAAAGAGTTGGCGATGGATTCAGCCAGGGCTAGAGAGATGGGTTGAAACCATGTAGTCAGTATTGTATCTGCTGCACTGCGAAAAAAAAAAAAGTTACTTACGAGGAGGCAGATAGAGCATCGTCGTGCCAGTGTCGACAATGTACGGATACTTGGTGGTATCCGTCGTCTGGCCCCATTTCATGCCATCAGGCACAATAGTATAGAATGAGTACTTCCAAGCTGTTTCAGGCTGGCCAATAAGATTTGCCTGCCACATTTCATTCATTCGGTGATTAGCTCTCTATCATCTCATCTCATCTCCTCTTAACGCTCGCTCGCCATCGTTTGCCAAACACTTACAATAATCAGATCCGTCTTGGCATATCCCCTGAACTGCCAGTCCATCGGCGGCAAGCCTCCCCAGGCGATAACGCCATCTGTCGAGTTCTTGATCAGGGCAACGCTGAAGACTGGGTCGATGGCGCCCTGGCTGATGGCATTGGTGAGGAAGGGCGTGTAGCTCATGGCGTTCCACGGCGCCTCCTGGCCAATGTCGCCATAGTACGCGCTGGTGATTGCAGGATACGCAAGGCCGAGAATGCCGACGGTTACGTTGTTGCCGTGCCAGTAGGTGTTGTTGGCGAGGCCGACCTGCTGCTTCGACACGGATACTCCGCCGCACGAGACGTCGCTGTAGCCCATGGGGCCGGAGATGCGCTCGCCGGATCCATACTTGAGGTAGAAGTGCAGCTCGTCGATTTGGCCGTGGCTGAAGCCATCAATATAGGGCGTGGAGAAGCCACACGCAGCCTCGTTGTGGGAATCGCCAGAGCCGTCTGAGCACTTGAAACCGGTCTTGGTCGCCCAGGTATCAGAGCTTCCAGTGTCGAAGAGGAGCCAGACGGGGACGCCATCCCAGCCGCACTGGACGGCATACTGGGTAGAGGCAGCAGTGAGGGCGGAAATGTTCTGGAACGACTGGTTGATGGAGCCAGGGACCATGCCACGGAAACGGCTGAGAGCAGAGACGCCCGAGTGCTGCTGGCCTGGTCTTGCCTTGATGCCCTTGAGGTGCGAGAAGAACATCGTGGTGCGATCCTTGGTCGGCTCCTTGATGGCTTTTGCTCTCTCAAAGGTGAGGCCATTCATGGGCTTTGCGAGGTCCCAGTCTGGAGCATGGCGTCGGACTTGGGGAAGATTGGCAGCCGATGCCGTGATGGCAATGCTGCCGAGAAGGCAGATGGCCCACCGTAGAGCCTTTATGAAGATCATGGCGAGCGGGCAGCAGTGTAGTGCTATATGGCGAGGAGATGGGTACAGATGGGCAAGATGGATGCTGGAAAGAGATAAAGGGGATGGCAGGCTGCGAGAAACTGGTGATATCTCACAAAAGCTGTGCAAGGAAGAAGAGACGCAATCTGAAAGACGACGATGATTGAAGACGAAAAAAACAGATGGATGAGAAAGAGGAAAGGAGGAAAAGCCCATAGAGACAGGCACACCATGGAACAAAAAATCGAAAACAAAAAAAAGGGGGGGTCGAGGCGAGCAGCAGCATTTGACAGCTGGCTATTCAGCTCAGAAGCAGTGCAACACCTGCCACCTGTTTCACTCGGCAATCACATCAAACGGCTATCTTGTACGAGTGGCGGACGGGTGCAACGTTTCGACGGTCCTTGACGACAGAAATAGTATCAAAGAGTTGTTTGTTAGGACTTGTTTGGTTCATTCTTACGGTAGGAGGGGAAATGATTTGTCGAGATCTTTGAAGAGATGAGAAGTGGTGTATATGTCTATCAAGAAGATTTATTTCAACCTAGCAGTAGTTGTTGCAATACGCTGTTAGAACTATCATTTTCCATAAATGTATAACATCTCTGGAGCGAGGCAACCCAGTAACCAGCCCTATAAACTCCAATTCTCCTCGTCAGGTGCAGAGCAAATAGTACTAGTCTTGCTATATGAATTAGTACATGTAAACTCTGTACGTTTTTTGTACAAATCTGCTTTCTGAGCCAATGTTTGCTTTTCCCGTGGACCAGTTTCAGGTTTCTCCCGTCCCGGTATCACAGATCTAGCTCTGCCTTTCCGAGACACAACCTAATCGACCGAGTCCTGGTGTCCATCAAGATGAGCTGAAGAGCACATGTATGCGGGCTGTCCTCATAAATCATCGAGCTTCAGCTTTGGTGGTTTCATATAGCTCAATGCGTCCTCGATATGCCATTCTGTCTATGGATAACTGCGTAGAGCTGTATCTGAATGTATAAAAACACACATGAATATAGTATATTACGTCCACTCTACTCGCCCAACAACACATGAGTGTGTATAATAGAGATATGCAACAGTATACTCGGCAAGCTTCCAAGGGGGCTAACTCTGTGCCACCATTGTCCCCAAGAAAGAAAAGAAATTAAAAAGGACTTGTACAACTTCACCACGGCAGCGAAGCAAATAGTATCATCCGTCAGGTTCAGGCGTCAAGATACTGCCCCTTCTCAGCCGTTATAATGAGCCATTCTTCAAAAGTATCGAGCCGTGTATATCGAATTCGCAGCCATATCAGGGCGTACATGTTCCACAACCTTGCCTCCTATTTCCTTCGAGTTCTTCAAGCTCGGTCACACATTCCACCTATTTTCTCGGCTCAGAAAGCCCGGCGGCATTGAGTACGCGATCTGTATTGTATCTCTCTCGCTTATTTTCTGAGACAACAAAATAAAGCCTTTGATATTTCCCCTAGAATATCACCAGATGATACATGACATATAGTAATAGCAATAGCAATAAGAGTAACAAGAAGACGGCAACGGCGTAATTATACCGCATGAATTAGCTAGATACCCAACATCGGTTGCAATTTATATGGAAGGTAACCATAGCTTTTCCCACGAAAAAAAAACAATTCAGCTTCAATATCTTCCATTCTTTAACTAGGAACAAGCATAGAAGTAAGCTATAACTTTAATAAGACATCTCTTCAAGAACCCACATCACATGGAAACCTACCTGAAATCATCCATCACGATCGATCTAACCTAGCAGTGGACCCAATTCTAAACGAATAGGAAAAAGACGCCAAAGGCACTAAATTCTACCTCCATTTCCCCGAGCCTGTCAATCTCAAAGGGCGTAGCGTCTAGTAGATTAAAAAAATAATAACATAATAAAATAAAAAAATCGCCGGGCAGCGCCGCTTCTCGACGGTCTACCGTCAGTGCTATTTTCCATCATGCCGAGGTTAGATCTCCAACAGGGAAGAAGTGGAAATACCCGCCAAACAAGCGGCACTAGATAAAATGCTTCTAATAGCCCATGAAAGATTTCTAGAAGACTGTAAACTAAAAAAAAAGTAAATCAAGAAAGAAAAAAATAAACATCAGAGGTCACAAAAAAGTTGAAGAAAAAAGAATCTCTGCACTATTAGCAAAAAAAAAAAAAAAAAAAAAAAAGTGCACACTCTCAAAACTACTCTTCAGCTTTCTTATTTGATCATCTGGCAGCCAGTCGCATCTCCTGCCAAGCTGGGCTACCTCTGCGACATTACCCCAATCCATACAGCCCGCATGTCCCTTTAGAGCTATACCTCACTAACAAGCTACCTATTCCGCATCTTAATGCACCGTACCGGACGGACCCCCCCTGACGCCATATTTTTTCCTCTACCCAAATGCCGGCCTCATTCGCTGTCGCTCTGCCGCGTGCGTCTCGGGGCTTTGATATTGGCCAGACTCGCCATGTAGCATTAGCTTCGTCTTCTTTATTCACATGTGCGGCGCAGGGGGGGTTAGGGCGAGGAGCGAGGGCAAATCGTCGTCATCTTTATCAAACTTGTTCTTCAGCGGAAACGAAGCCCTCCTTTGTGCTGCCGCCCAGGAGGACTTACACCACTACGGGGGTCACGATGGCTTCGAAAACAACGTCAATTCTTCTAAGAAGAGAGCCTCCACTCTCGTTCATGGAGCATCTGAGCTCTTCCGTATCATACTATTGTCCAAAGGATGCTATTCCTCTCAACAATAAAAGCGACAACGACAATGCCCCAATCGATCAACGCCGCCATCCAGAACTCATCCTCGTTCTCAGCTGGATGGGTGCCCGAGACGTTCACATAGAAAAATACATTGCCCAACACCGCGTGCTCTTTCCCTCGTCCCGAATCCTTCTCATCCGCTCTCCTGCATCGCATGTCTTTTGGCCAAGCCTCGCTCGCAGACATATCCCGCCGGCAATCCGAATCCTCAGACAATTCGCAGAGTCAGAGACAAGGGCCACGAATAACAGCAGAAACAGCAGGCCCAGAGTCTTGTTGCATATCCTCTCCAACGGTGGCGTCAGCACAGCTGCAAGAATCCGGGAACTCCTGAGAAAGGAGTTGGGCAGAGACGGTGCCGGGAACAAGCTCGTCATCCCTCGATATGCCCTCTGTCTGGATTCATGTCCAGGCAACTTCGTCTGGAAAAGCACCCACCAAGCTCTCCTCCAATCTTTGCCTCGCTGGACCTCCCCGTTGGTGCACTTTGTCATCGCGGTCGCCTGGCTGATATACAAGCTTCGCCTCACCCGGCCTGCGCAGAATCTCAATGCTGAAGCCTTAAGGAGAGGAAGCCTACTCCCCAGAGAAACACAGAGGACCTATCTGTACGGAACGGCAGACGCCATCATCGACTGGCGCCAGGTCGAAGATCATGCGAGAAGGGCAGAGGAGTCAGGCTTCAAGGTACGAAAGGAGAAGTTTGAAGGCGGAGAGCATGTATCACTTGTAAGGAAAGAGAGTCAAAGGTATTGGCAGGCAGTAAAGGAGACATGGCATGAGGCTGATCTCGACGCCAAAAAGACGACTAGCCAGGTGTGAGGACTGATGGTAGTAAAATGTTGAGAGATGGCAAATAATGCAACAGCGCCACGATGGACCGATGGACGAAAAGATTGGAAACAAGCATAGAACAGGAAGGGGAACTAAGGCGCATGGCGTTCGTCCGTAGATGTATAAATATAGAGACGCTCGGGATAGAATCTAGACAGTGTAAGCCATGAAGCTAGAAATAGCGGTGATAATTAAGGGCAACGATGATAGTGCTCCGCTGATTATTTTTATGCCACATAATCATGGATAACTCGAAATCAGCAGCCACGTCAAGCCGACATGATCTTCATCATCGCTCATTGTCTCAAAATACCATGCTCCCTTTTGGTTGAATGACGGGCGCAAATGCCTCTGCCAATTCACAACAATGCCGCCCATTATTAAAAATGCTGAATGCCGATTGACAAATATTCCCAGGAATTTGAGCCCGATCAAGGTAATCCGTTATCAACGGCCCAAGATTATCCTCTTCCAACTCCATAAACGCCCGGTACCATACCACACCCTCCCATCACACAAATATATCCCAAAAGAATCGAATGCTGAGGAACTCGGAAGGTGGGAGAAAAGAACAGCTGTATGTGGCGCTCGCTCGCTCGTAAGGCAATCAAGGCAATCGTCGTAAAACAAAAAAGCATTGGTCCATGTCGTAGAATTTTTTTGGTTCCTTTTGTTTTTCTTTTGTTTTCGGTTTTTAACTTTTGGTTTTGGCTTTCTTCCGTGAGTCCTTTGACTGCTCTTCCTCAGCGAGCCGCTTCCCATGAGCAAGGAGGTCCTCCTCTGCCTCTTCACCTACATCGCCGATTCCTTCATCCTCCTCGGTGCATTGGTCGCACTCTTGGTCGAATTCGTGTCGTTCTTGAAACACGCCGTTTGAACAGTCTCCAAAAATCCCATTGTTTTTCGCCTGGAGACATGATAGTTCTTGCGTAAGATCTTCCCATACTTGGGCTTCGCCACACTTGGTACAAGTGCCAGTGAATATGACTAGACGACACATGTCGTTGGTAGCCGGAAATGATAGACAGAGATGGTTTTTTGAAACTGGGCTTAGAGAGTTTGTCCAATCATGAGTTTAGCGTCCATCAATAGAAAATATATCGAAAGATTCGAAGTTATAGTAGCCAAGGGGGGAACAAGAGATTAAGTTAAAAGCCCTTTGCATGGAAACAGTATGAAGATAGGACAGTAGAGACTAAGAGGCATCTATTAGACGTTTAGTCCGCTCTGTAAATCATTACAAAGCTTATTGACACGGTGAAGCAACGAGCAGGGGAGGTGGGCTCATACAAATCAACAAAGTTGTGTTAGTAGAGGTGGACACACGGGCCTCCATTCAAATCTCTCTGCTAGAGAGAATCAAACGTAAATTATTCCCTCTCTCCTTCAATCAGATAGTTGTGTTGGTCGATTAATGAGAGAGAGAAAAAAAATCGAAATGCTTGTTGTACGAGCAGTATACGTCGTAATTGAGTTGGTGCTGTGTTGTCAAAGTCACACAGCTGACAAGACACGGCTTCTTTTCATTTGTATGTGAGTTGGTAGAACCTGGACAATCGGTTCGCTGCATGTGGTGGTATGGTGGGAAGAGGAATGGTAATTAATCGTGCGCTCATTGAAAACCAAGAGAAACACAGGGGAGCAAATGAGGAGAATCAAAAAAGAAGGGGGGCGGATGAGCAAATAATTTGACTTGTATGCGGAAACAAAGTTTCGGTGCGGAAAAGTGGTGAGGGCATGGCAGCCAACAGCATCAAGTCAAGAATGGATCTCTGTGCGTATACTTGTACTTGTGAAAACGCCCCGTCGAATCTTGCTGCACGGTTTGCAAGAGCCTATTCCTGCGACTACCTTAGGCAGTAGGCCTAGAGCGAAAAGTGACAACAGGACATGACTAACCTGCCTGCCTGCATACGTCGCACCGCACAACCGCTGTGGATGGATGCAGCAAACTCTTGTCACCTATCATATTTGCACTTGCGCGCAGCGTCTGTCTAGTTTTGAGCCCACCCAATAAATATGGGCCCGGGGCTTCTAGCTTCCAAGTTTGAGCGTGGAGCAGGCCAAGTTGCGTCGGCTAGAGCTGTCAAAGGCATCGGAACAGGCGGTAGGGAGGGCCTCGTTCAGAGGGAGTCGTCCTGTCCGCAACACGAGACAGCGCCGGCGTCCATTAGGCGACTGACCGACTCGCTCGCAAGGGGTCTTTCCTGGTGCTGGTGCTGGTGCTGATAGTCCACGCGCGATCGGGATGTCCAAGGAGATCTATCGCTGTCTTCCCTTTTTAGAGAGGGCCTTGTAGAGGGCATAGGGGTGCGTGTCTTGCATGCCATGCAAGACCTGGCCCGTCTGCGAGTATGTACAAGTACTGCATGCACGCGCCAGAAAATGTGTGTCTGAAGCCCGTCATCGTCCGGCGACCCAGTCATATGTACAAGCTTCTACCAGACTACAGAGCAGATTACCTTGCTTGCTGACCATTCATGTATCTCTGGCCACATTCGGAGCTGATGGTATGATGCTGCTGCTGCATAAGGGCACTGCTTCCCGAGTCTCGTCCTGCCCTGTCCCGTACCACGACGACAGACACGGCTCGAGAGCCACATTTGTGCGGTCGCCACTGGGCTAGCTTTGTCATGGCTAAGTCATAGCTGGGCTCCCAAATAGGCAAAAAAACGATGCATTATCGACTTGCTGCAGCTGTCACGAGTCGCGTAAGAAGCAGCCAGCCAGAGAATCAGAGAGCGGAAATCAGACCATGCTTCAGACCTCCAAGATGGCCGTCGGAATCCTTCCGGGCTATAGACGTTACGAGGATAGAAGAGACGAGAGATGAAATGTAGAGAGGGAATGTTGGCCACTCTTGGTTCTTGTTGTGTAGCCCTCCAAGCCGGGAGGATGAGCGGGAAGAGAGGGGAAGCTCGGCGCCACCATGCCTCTTGTGCAAAGTATGTTGCCGATACGACGCGATATCATATAACGCTCCATACTGTATGTCTATACGACTGCTGAAGTGGTGAGCGGTAGATCAACCAACCGATTAGCGGACAGATGGACGAACTGACAGGGCAAACGCGTGGTTCGGACGGGGCCAGGATCAAAGATCCCCTCCAGGACGGGGCCTCTGTCATACCCTTGGCTGTACGCACTGCATTTGGCAGCTATTGCCAGCCTCATTGACTGCCTGCCTGCCTTGCTGCTGCCGCCATGCACGAGCACGAGGGTGGAAACGATGCACGAGGGTGCTTTTTGGCGGTTGACGAGGCAGGCCAGCAGCAGAGCTTAGCCATTTGCAGCAGTGCCTGATTGGAGAGCTGAGCTTTTTTGGCACCTGAGGCTGCAGCTTAGGTGCTCTTAAGCTACTGCGCTATTGCTACTACTAGCAGCAGATGCTTGTTCTATCGCGACAGGCTGTACTGTGCTCGTATAAGATCAATGTCTTGCTATACATGCACGGCTTCTGCTAGCATTTCAGCTACTGCAGTGATCTGTACAGCAACCATGCAATTATGGGATTTCCCGCCTCCTCTCGAGCCCGATGCACACGCGCCTTTATCCGCACCAACCGCCGCCAGGCCGCTGCATGTCTTGCCGGATCCCCTTCTCTCCCACCCGTCCACCGGGAGTATGCCTCGATAGGGCACGGAGCATAGCTTACTTGTGCGCTACTTGATCTCAACCAGTTGTCTCTCAATGCCCACTTGCCGCCGCCTCAGTTGCATAAAAAGGAAAGCAAAACCGCACGGCTGCAGCCACACGGCAGGGGTTCGAGCGAGAAGCTCCTTTACAGACCACAGGCACAGGCACAGCTCAAGTCACATGCAGCCCGGCCTGCTGCGGCCAGATGAAGCGGCCACCCAGACTCAGGGCCCGTGAGATTCTGCGGCCAGCCATTGTCGTGGTTGTGCACAAAGACGAGGCGATGGAGATGAGAGGATGCCTGTGCCATGCTCGTTTTCGTGGCACTCATACCTACTGTAGTGTAGGCCTTGTCCAGCCATGGCTCCGTGCAGATTGCATTGCATGGTATCGTAGCACTCCGTATGCAAGGCTCGATGGACATGAGCGATAGCACCGTGGTACACGTATACGCGCAAGGGGACTCGATGAGTTGCTGTTCAACCTGGACAAATTATCCATCCAAAGGGGAGGGGCGTCTGGAATCTCAGCCCAATAGTGGCAGAAGACGAAGCGGGCGGAATAAAGTGGCGGGTAGGACACACACACACACTCCACAGAGAGCGGAATCATGCATTTCGCATCCTCGCGATGCCAAGATCCAGGTCGGCGTCCAGCTCCCAAAGCCCGAGACATCCCACGCCCCCCCAAAGCGTTGGGCTTCTCCTATACACAAGGTAGGCCATTGGGCTCCTCGTCTATATAGAAAAGTGGCTCTTGCGGGCCCAGCATTGTGTTATCGTTCTCCAGCACATCATACTCTATCTTGGCATATATATCATCCCTCTCCGTGCACGGGAGAAAAATATGCGATATTACACCGGCACCTAGGCTCTCTCTACACCGTGTCCAAGGGATATCAAAGACATCTGAGAAGGAAAAGAGAGCCCTCACCGTAACTGCAAAGACAACAAAAAATGACGAGTAACTTATTCGCAAGAGCAGGAGGATTCCTCTCCGGTCCGTTGGTCATCCGAACGGTGGCGGTTTCTGAACCGTCAGCCATCTCGGCACTTGCATCGACGACACCCTGTCCCTGTCCAGCTGAAGATGCTCCCCCCAGCGCCAGTGGCCACAGGCCATCCGCCTATCATCATCACCCAAGGACGGACAAACACGCAGCTGTATGTGAGCAGTCGGCTACTAAACAAGCTAAACGAAACAAGAGCGTGTCACCCGTCTTTGCTCCGTACTCACACATGCATATCCCCATCGAAGGCTGCATATACTGTATCAGTGTTCATATACGATCCAACCAGCCCTTTTGAGCAACTAACCGAAGGAATGCCTAGCAACGGGGAGCACATCCGTCCAAACGAAATGCAGCAATAGTCCCCCGGCTTCTCCTCCGAGCTCCATCCGATTGGACGCCCATCGCAGAACCCGTCACTTATAGTAGTCCGTGCTATGTACTGTAGTATTACTTACTACATACGCTCATCCCCACTTACATAACATCTCATGTGCATCGCCATGGTGCGTCCAAGTAATATTGTATAAAGCCAATCACAGCCCAAATAAATCCTCCCAAGAGCCGCAGCCAGCCGATTTTATATATGCATGCACGTTGCCTCAACTAGCCACGTCGAAGCCCTGCTACTAAATACTACTGCACGTGTAGTAGTATTTCAGCCTGACGTACTAAAAAGTCGCCAATTGCAGAGAAGCGTCAGGATTCTGCAAGGGACACATCACCGGCTTATTTACTAAAGGGTCCAGACGATTCTAGCCAGCTTCCTTCACACCGCAATATTTCGTTTACAACGGTAGTTGTATTACCATAGATAGCAGATTAAACCTATTATACAAACCGTGGCACTTTTTTCTCTTCAACTCCATGCCACCTCTACCACCGCCCTTGTAATATCAACCACTGTCCCATTTCAAACCAGCCGGGTGGGAGCACGGCAAAGCTCCAATCGAGGCGTCGCACCGCAACCAGGCGAGAGCAAAACAAGAATAGAAGAAGAAGGAGAAGAAGATTGCAGTAATAAAATGACTAAGTTAAGATTTAGGGAGGTGGTTTTTGCGCTGGCATAATCTGTGCAGGACTAGTAATCGGCCAAACGACAGCGCACTTTCTCGTCACTCGACTTTGTCCCAAAGGTGTCTGATGGTATATGTACCTATATCCGTAGGCAACAAGGGGTCCAGCTGAATTACGTAGATTGCGTAGAAGATAAGAAAGCGAGATCAAGAATCCAGTAGTCTTTTTTTCCTTTTTTGGTCTTCGTTTTCTTTGTTTTATTTTTCCTCTTTTTTTGTTTGTTCCTATCTTTCAGAACTAGTAGCTGATAGCGGAAAAGACACTCGCGATTGTGACACAAGTCGCCATAATCAGGTAGTGTAACCAACAACAGTTATGCCCTGGCGCCATGTTCCGCAAAGGGGGATGCCTTCATGATAGGAATGCATAGCAGAAAAGTACGTCATTCTCGCAGCAATAGATCGGAGTCAGCGATCCTCGATCAGCAATATGTCGACATGTCAAAGCGAATCCAAAAGTCACGGCTCTGGAATTTTCAGCTTCCGTTGCAACGACAGATTCATAGCAATGCATTCTGTCACTTAGTTCTGTCAACCTGGCGTCTTTCTTTTTCCTGGAACACTGACCTCAGGACCATAAATGTACAGAGGCGATACGGGAATCAAGAACATAGTAAGCAGGCATGGGTGTTGTTGGCGCGCAAGTAGAGTACCAGGTCTCCCCATGCCGGAGGCCACCAGGCTAAGATAAGGGGGGGTTGTACGTTATCATATCAGACGGGCCGTAGAATCGAAAAAGAAAATCAGCAATCCTTGAGAAGAAGGAAAGGAAAGAAATTGGGGTGAGGGGTATATAAATGGTGAGTACAACGTGGACTCCATAAGAATAGTGTCATATAGTCGTGGGCTTTTTTGTGAGTTAAGTTTAGTCGGGAAGGATTTTTTTGATGGTAGCGCTGGTTCAAGTTAAGGCATCTTTCAAGGGGGCGCTCAGTCTGCGAATTTATTAGGCCAACGCCCAGTGTCAAGGTCACACCCAGTCACGAAAGCACGCGGCTGCTCGCAATCAACGAATATTACTGGGCTCCGGGGGGGAGAGCACCGGCAGGAGGGCCCCCAGAGGGAGGAGTCGCTTGTCCTCCCTGTTGTTGTTGCTGGTACATCAATGACTGGTACCAGAGAGCGACGTAGTTTTGATAACCACCATCTAACAGCGTTGGTCAGTAAGGGTCAGTAGAGGTAAGGGCCATGAGCCTCAGCGTCGGATGATGAAAGGCACTCACATTGAGCATATGGATCTGTGCCATCGCCTGAAGAAGTCTGGGGAGGCTGGTTAGTAGAGGAATCAGGGCCTTGGTGGGCATAGCTTGGCCGGTCATCTTGTGGCCCACGGCCACGGCCGCCGCCACCGCCACCGCTGCTCTTTTGTCGCTACTTATATGTTAGTCTTAACACTCATCAGACAGCATACACGATGGCACTATCAACATACCACAGCTTCTACTTTTTCATCGATTGCTTGCTTGGCCTGGGCGATGCTCTCCCGCGTCCCAACGAGCGCAATCTCTCGTTGAACTTCACCGGGTCCTGATGACTGAGCTACATTGATCTTGCAGCCCGTGACGTTTTGCATCTCCCGAATGGTTTCGCCTCCTTTACCGATAATCATACCTACTGCATCAGAAGGAACATATATCGCATCAGTGATCTTGTCAGTAGCGCCACCGCCAGTGTAGTCTCTCGGAGGTCCATCGTTGCGAGAAGCACCAGCAGGCTTCTTGGTACCAGAGGCCGGGCCGTCGCCTCGGCTGTCGCTATCGACAATCTCCATGATGAAGTCCTTAGCCCGGGCAGCAGCTTCACGGCTACCAATGAGGTTCACAGGTCGCAAGCCGTTGACACTCTTTGATTCACCGACAATATTGATGTGACAGCCAGACCGTTCCTGCAGATCCCGAATAGTCTCGCCTCCTCGCCCGATAATGAGGCCAACGGTGCGATCTGGGACCATGATTTGCATATGGTCTTCACCATCTCTTAGAGCAGCTGCTCCACCTCTTGCGGGATCGCGAGGCTTTTCTTGGGCGCGGTTGAGGGCTCCCATTCCGCTGTCTTCAATAATGCGATTGACGGCCGTCTTCACTTCAGCGCGACGAGCGCGCGGGCCAGTGATCTTGCACTGTCTAAATGGGCCGCCATCAGTAGCTGCCAGGAACTGTACACGACAGTTTGTGTCGGCTTCAATCCTTCGCAGGTTCTCGCCTTGACGGCCAATAATCAAGCCGACCAAGCTGGATTCGATCTGGATAGTCTCGGAGTTGTCATCGCCTCCTCTAAGGGGAGACCTTTCTCGGCCGCTGCCACTACGAGGCGAAAAGGTGCGGCCTCGCGATGGGGGCGAGTAAGAACGATCGCGGCCATACTCTCGACCCTGTCCTCCACGGCGATCATCTCGATATGAGCTGCCGTTGTTATGGTATTCGCTGCCGCCTCGGGGAGGAGATCGCGACCTGGATCGACGGTAGGGTCGATCAGGGTTCCTAGAATCTGAGCCGTAGACAAGTGGGCGGTCATAGGGTGTGATGCCCTTCTCGGTCGCAAAGGCCCGCGCTTTCGAGATGATGTCGTCGAAGTTCATAGTCCCCGAGTTAACAGGTCGAAGGGCGCTCAGGTCGACATTGCCGCTAGACGCAGGGGCAGGCAGCGCAGAGCTACCGGGGAAGCTCGCGACACCTGGTGGCGGGGGTTGATACGATGCTGGCGGAGCACCAGCAGGCGGCGCTGGATATGCGCCGGTTGCTGCCGGTGGTGTCTGAGTGGACGTCGACGACGGTGGCCTCTGGGAAGCTGATGCGCGCTATTAGTCTATGGTCCAGTCTCCGTTACAGGACTATTTAAGTGTCTCACCAAGCGCGGCCAGAATGCTCTGGATATCGGGGCGGGCAGATTCAGCCATGGCGGCGGATTAATGTGGTAGAGTAGATGTTTGAGGTTTTGAGGCCGAAATAACGTTGTTCAATACGTCACAATGCGACCGAGCAATGGGCAGCTAAGATCGGTCAATGGCAGATTTTGAGAGCCAGAGCGAGCGGTAGACAGTACGGCAATAGCAGCAGCAACTCGCAAAGTGGTACTAGATAGTATTTTGACCAACACAGCACAATCAACGTTCACAGGTTGGACTCGCGCGCGCAAATATTGTAATCAGAGATGTACAGCCACTCGCGATCGGGTTGTATTGATATAGATATGTATCGTTGGACACAATGCGACTTGCGAAATGTAGGCGAACTTGGGCACTATTGGTGGGATTTGAGAAGAGAATGAAAGAGCAGCCTTTGCCGGGCGCAAAAGTATAAAGGAAGCCGCTGAGGCGGTCGCAGCGCTGTTCCGGAGGAGTCGCCTCACTCTGGGTCAAGGCAAGACAGTAGGCGCCCCGTCTTTGAGGCCGTAAATGTCGGTTGCCTTTAGGCTAGAGGATGGTGAAAGGTCTGGCGTCGGCCGTGATATTCAAGCAATTTTTCGTGTAGTTCATGGCGACCGGATTAACGATGCGCCGGGGAGTTTGGGGTTGGAGCCGCTAGGATTGCCCCAATCCCGGAACGCCTGAAGCGCTGCCAGAAGCTGTGCGACTAGCCTGGCTATAAGGGATTAAAGGTGCTGCAGGTAATATTACGGAAAGGCTTCAGCTACTGCTTTCGTACGCGGTGCTCCGTATGGAATACCACCCCGGCATTATCCGTAATTGACCTGGGACTGTGGATCACGGAGTGGCATGAACTCTCGCAGGAAGCGGCAAAGGCTAATCTCCATGATCCATGGAGCGCACTGCTTGTACGAAGCACTTGTAGCATGTACTGCAAATTTACAGGTAGGTACCTAGACTACCTAGAATTGGTAGGCAGGCATACAAGCATGCAGTTTAGGCACCTTGCTCCGTCGTCGAGTAGCATTAGCTTGCCGGTGGTGTTGTGAGGATTGGGAGATCCATGAAGACCCCAGCGAGCCAACTTGACCTTATGTTAACCTGCAGCCTTGGCAGGTTTTTGTTCAACACATAGGCATAATACAGTTTCATAGCCTGGCGCCACGCAATATACTCAACCTCTCCTGCTGCTGTACCTCTCTACTCGGAGTAGTGGTACTATCAAGGCACCTACTAGTATACTCCGAAGTGCAGTGGATATCGAACAAGTGCCTTGCAGTAGCATTTAAACGAGCACCTTGCGATGCGCTGCCCCAGACTCGGGCCACATACCGCGGCTATCGCGAATCCCGCCCGCTGTCCAGGCCACTGCGACTCCCAGTCTGGCAATGAAGCCCAGCTCAACTCCAAGGGACGAGATGAGCGAGTCACATGCGCCAGCAGGGGCTCTCGATTGAGACAAGCTGCGAAACTGCGTACTCGTATCGTGCTGATGCCACTGGAACTGGCACCGCCACCGGCAACGTACCTTGACTTAATAATTAGCGCGCCTCTTCCTCGGTGCATTCGTGCGATGAGAGAGGCAGCAGGAAAAAAAAATCCTTCCATTCGGGTCTCAGAGGGTTCCCGAACCGCCATTGATTACGCGCCACGGCCACTTAGGGACGCCCATCGTGCCTTTTGGCTCGGTAGCCACGGAATCTACCCTCGTATCAGATCAGCTAACAGTGCGCCGGGTCACTTTATTGCGCACAGCCCGTCATACCATCGAACATTAAATACCTGAGCCTTTGGCCAACAACCGTGCATCGTCTCCATTTGCTGTGCCGTAGTATATGCTTTATGCTTTACGCTTTACGCTTTACGCTCGTTTGCCCTGAGAGAATGCCGTTGAGCTGGGCTACATAGCTTTTGACTTCTTGCCGGAACATAACAGCATCATCCTCCATACCTCGCCACTAATCGTGCCATCGCGACTTTTCAGCGCCTCCGCGACAGTCCGAGCTGCTCGACAGCGCCACCAGCCTCACAATGTGTACGCGCAGTGTCATCGAATACCGCTGCAAGCACCAGGTCTCCAGAGGGAACACACGGTGCTATCGCGACGACTGCCCCGGCCCGAGAGACGAGGTTGCATATGACTCGGAGGACTGCCCGCAATGCGAAGGCAACAAGAGAGTCCACTCTGCTCGATGGTGCCCCATGGGCTGCGCGTGTAAATGCGTCGTCATGTAGCCGCCACCAGCATAGACGAAGCCAAGAGATATACCGGATCTTAAGCTGCTGAGCTTTATTTGTGAGCAGTAGATACCTGCCTTGTTCGGAGCAGTCTCGACAGGGCGAAAATCGAACATGCAACTCGGCGCGTGTACTGCAACCACCCCAGCGAATGTTAGGTTCATTCAACACCAGTGTTCTTTTTCATCACGCCAAAAAACAAAACTCAACCCCCAAAAATGCGACATTAGCGCTGCCCGCGCGTGTTCTTTGTCATTCCATCTCTTTGGATATACTACCATACGCCGAATCTTTGGTGGATTGATCGAGATAATGGTTTGGAAAGACTGCGCTTCTATATATACGCGAGCAATAATGACGATATGACGATAAAAGCAAAAGTCTGGCTGCTTATATAGAAGAGAGTTGGAGGGGATGATTGCAGCACTGGAGAACGGCGTTTTTTTTTTTTCCTATTCTTCTTTTAAATTATGATACCTCCTCTACTTATGAGAGTTGACGCACACAATATAATTTGCTAGATTCATTGTTCCATGTACCTGTTGTAGCACCTGCTTAGTAAAGCCTCGATGAGTCCCATGGCCCGCCCTTTTCGATTCGATCTCGCGCATCACCACCTCTAATTCCATGCCGCTGCAACTTGGCTCTCTCGCGCGACAATCCTCAGCACCTCGAGGTGCCTTCTTCCTAGACTCGGGGCTTCGCTGATCGCTACGCGGCCCCCACCTGGGGAAAGCTAGATACCCTCTTCCCGGCTAAAGAACCGTTGCAAGTCCCTTCGCAGCGCTTTTCTCGCAAATCAATAGCGGCGCTGCTCCACAGCCACTGAGAGACACGTGGAATGACACCGAGAAGCGCTAAAGGCCGCACTTCTGCAGGGCCTGCAGGGCCTACAGGGGAGCTCCGCCTGGCCAATCCAGCCGCTCCCACCGCCGACTAAGTTTCCCCAGCGTAGCATTCGCATCGACTCCAGGCGGCCTTCTTCCCTCTCTTCTGCGACCATCGTCATTCGCTACCAAGACAGCTTCGACGTGCCTCGCTTTTCGTCGAGCTGCTTTATGCCTGTGTTTCGCCATGGCCAAGAAGGCGCGTCAAAGGATCAGCTACGGTGAGGCCCCCACGACTCCGTGCTCTGGTAGCATTTGTCACTGCACCATTGCTTTGCTTCGCACATGCATGTCATGAGCCCACCCCGCACGCGACAGACGGCCCATGGCATATCGGACGACGAACCGAGAACTCTTGTCGATTTCACTTCCCCCAAAAACAGGCCACGGACAAACGAGCTTTGAGAGAGTCTTAAGCTTATGGTTGCTGATATTGTCTTGTCTTATCCAGTTCTCGAAAATGCCAAATCTTCGGCAGGCGGACATCGCCTCGGCGTCAATGGCCTCGCCGTTGATCCGGACAACGCCATCCTGTAAGCCGTCTTCGACTTGTATATTCCCAGCTGCTTGCACAGAGTCTGCGTCGAGCTGAGCAAAAATGGTTCGCTAATATATGGGCCTCATTTTTTTATAGCTACTCTGGCGGTCGAGATGGCATGATTTGCGCCTGGGATCTGAACCTTGACCTGCATCGCCGAACCGACGTCACCGGCGATGCGTCCGCAAAGCCACCCAAATCGACCACAACGTTCCGAGCACAGACGCAGGCGCATATGCACTGGATCAACGATATCGCTCTAGCGCAGCAGAACACCGCATTGGTCTCGGCATCCTCCGACCTCACCGTCAAAGTTTGGCGGCCACACTCTCAGGAAAGCGGCAACCGTGCCCTGAAGATTGGAGAGCATGCCGACTATATCAAATGCGTCGCAACGCCCCCAAGAGATGTCAACGCCAACTGGGTTGCCTCGGCCGGCCTCGACCGCAAGATTTGTCTTTGGGATCTCAACGGCGGGGGTCAGACACTTGAGGTTACAAAGGGCGAAGAGACAACTGAGAAGGGGTCCGTCTATGCTCTCGCAGTTGGTCGTAATCTCATCGCCAGCGGCGGGCCCGAGAAGACAGTGAAGCTCTACGATCCACGCTCCGGCTCCAAGGTTTCCAACCTCGTCGGCCACGTAGACAATATCCGCGCTATCCTGATTGACGATGTAGGCGACACCATCCTAAGCGCCAGTGCCGACAAGACGATCAAAATGTGGAGTGTCAAAGGTGGTCGTTGCATGTATACATTTACCATGCACGACGACAGCATCTGGTCGCTATATTCAGACGACCCTCGCCTCGGCATCTTTTACAGCAGCGATAGATCGGGCCTCGTTGCCAAAACTGACGTACGAGGCAGCTTAGAGGACATTGATGACGGATTAAGTCTTGCGGTGGCACAGGAGCATTTTGGCGTCTCCAAGGTTGTGGCTACAGGCGGTTACATCTGGACAGCTACCAATCGATCATCAATCAACCGCTGGGAAGATGTGGATACGAGTGCAGACTTGCCAATCCCCGAGACGTACCGGCGTCAACGCGCATTGTCAGCTGCATCAAACAAAACACGGCAATCGACAGCAGCGTCAATAGCAGCAGTAACAGCGACTCAACCACAAACAAACGGATCAACCAAGAAAGAAATCCCTGCCGAGTCAATTTTACGAGTATCCAATACAGCCACATTCCCATTGCGCACGCCCTTAGACTCAGAACCGAATCCAGGTAACGATGGATTATCAAGAAAAGGATCAGAAGTCGCTGTGGAACAGCCAGAGCCAGAAATTAAACCCATCTATAATTTGCCTATAGAGACGATTGAAGGCCAATTTGGTCTTTTGAAGCACAAGCTACTCAACGATAGAAGAAGGGTCTTGACTTTAGATACTGCCGGCGATGTACTGCTATGGGATCTAATCAAGGTACGTCCAAGCTGTAGTGTCTCCCCCCTTAATTTGTATAAATACTTACACATAACCAGTGTAAACCAGTCCAGAGTTTTGGAAAACAGCACCTGGAGGACGTTGAGAGACAGGTCAATACGAGAGAAGCGGTTGCGCCGTGGTGCTCGGTTGACCTGAGCTCCGGCAATCTCACTGTTGTGTTGGAGCCATTCAATTGCTTCGATGCCGAGGTATACGCCGACGAGCTGGAACTAGATGAGCCCATTGAGTTCAGGGATGACCAAAGAGGTAAGTTCAATGTCTCCCACTCACTTTCACCAACTGCATAGTCTTAACATTCTCCCCTAGTCAGCCTTGGAAAATGGATCCTGCGGTATTTATTCGCCAACCTCATCGATGAAGAGATTCGACGTGACGAGTTACATCGGCAAAAGCTTAATGAAGGTGTGGAGAAGAGACAATCTACCACCCGAGCAGATGCGCCATCATCAATCATTATACCCTCGCCTGGCCTGTCCATGAGAGATTCATCAGACCAACTCCTCACTCCGCGCGCCGGCGCCCCTCATCTCAGTGTGACCACTCCTGGTCTCGCGATAGGGCTGGCGTCTCCCAGCGTTGCCATGACTCTTCAGGGTGTACCAGAAGATGCTGTAGCAAGCCCCCTGGAGAAGGCAGGGTCGCGCCCATCTGCCGAAAACGACTACTTTACTGCAGGTATTACGCCAGCTGGCGGCGCAGCGACAGCCCCTGCCGCCGCCACGGCAGAGACATCCGAGCCAAAGACATCCACGGATAACGGCAATGAAAAGGCTAAGGACAAGGAAAAAGAGAAAGCCGAAAGTAGCAAATCTCCATTTAGCAGAAAATTCCGCATGTCTTTCAGCTCCAAGCGAATTGGCCGCTCAATGTCTCAGGCGACACAGGATAAGCCGGTCGTCGTGGACGACAAGGCTGAAGAATCCGAGTCTTCTTCCAACCATGAAAAGGAAGTCGACGATAGCTTCTTTGGGGTTATCCAGAAGATTCGAAACGAGTACGATAAGCAAACTGCCGAATCACCCGATAAGCTAGTTGAGACTCGAGTAACGCCGAGCCTGCCATCCGATACACCCGTTTTGAAACTGCCGCCTGGGACCAAGGTCATTATCCAAGAAGAGACATCGGGTGGCAGTGCAAACTTGTATCAGGGGACGGTGGAGCATGTCGGCAGAGATGCCGACATCATCGAGCAGAAGGCGCCCATGTGGCTCGGCGACGTGCTGCTACTAAACCAGATTCCGATGAAGGACCCTGTCAAGATATCGTTTGTCCTGAATCCCATGGACAATTTACCTCCGATTGCCTCGGATGGAAACAGCAGACTGAACGCCAATCGCATGCTGCGGGTGAAGAAGATTTTGGCTTACATATCCGAGAGGATCGAGCCCGAACAAGAGGAGGACCCTAATGCGCTCAAGCCAGAGGAGTATCTTGAGCTTTACTGTAACGATCAGGTGAGATACGTCTACTCTAACTTTTTTTTTTTTTTTTTTTTTTTTACTTCTCAGGATTTATCCTACCATGAACGTTTCTATGTCTAACATAAGCCTCTTTCTGCAGCTCCTTCATCCAACAATGAACCTAGCCACGCTCCGAACCCATGTTTGGAAGGGCGGAAGCGACATCATGCTCTACTACAAGGCCAACGGCCGTAAGGAAATTCTGCCATTACGAACCAGCTCTGATGCAGCGCCCGTAGAGGCAGCTCCCGCGCAAGATACGGCAGAGCCGACTGAAGCTACCAATGGCGTATAGGCGTGCGAGGGCACGCTCTTTTTTTGGTTGATAATTTGTTCTTGTTTTTCAAGTTTCCAGTCCAGCGTGATGTTTCTTTCGGCTTCTTCCCCCCCCTTCGGCCTCTGCCCTTCATCTGCAGTTCATATCCCTGCTCACAAGATATATACGTTGTGTATCTGGCATTTTCTCCTGAATAATTCTTATTGTCGTATTATTTTTATGTCGTTATTGTACACAAAAATATCCCATGGGATAGGGAGGGAGGATATACAGTATTGAAGCGCTGGTCTATTCATACAAAGAGCCCTCCTAATGTTTGTCTTTCTTGTTGATACAGCCATATTGATGCATATATATCCGTCGTTACAGCGCCTATATATATAGCCCTTTTCTCATTTATACTCTTCCTTTATAAATCTGTCGCAGTGTCTTTAGAAAGAAGACGGTGAAGTCTGTTCTGTCATGATTGGATGGTGTTCATCGTGTTGATGACCCATTGGTAGCTCCCCAAGAATATCGCTCCGCCAATCGATATCCATGTTACGCGCGGTGCAATGCCCGCAAAGAAGGGCCGGATGCCTTCCTCTCGAGCCATGCGCCCAAACACTTCGCCAACGGATACTCGGTCCTTGGAGAGCATGACTCTCGTCTTAAGCACATCGAGCGGCGTTGTCGAAGCGGCAGCCACTCCTCCCGCCAAGCTTCCGTATATGGCGCTCTCTCCGGCCGATACGTCCCTTCCGTCGTTTCGGCGCTTGCGACCCCACGCCTTCATAGCCTCCCACAGCGGGAACTGGATCACGGTGAAGGGCACCTCGCGAAAGACGGTGATGCCCCAGCCGCGGTACAGCTCGCGCCACACGGCAAACAGACCCCCTCCCTGAGCAGAGTACCGGCTGAGGATATGGCCCAGCGCCTTTGCAGACGAGCCTCCGTGGTGGCCGGCCTGGGCGCGCTGTTTGACGACCTCGGTAGGCACGCGCACTGAGCAGGCGGCGATTTCTCCCAAGCTCGAGGCAATCATGTGTGTCAGGATATCGGCCGGCACCCAGCCTCTTCCGTTGTCTTTTCCATCATGGGCATGTCGTATCCGCTTCCCGACAAAGCTCTTTGTCGTCTCGTATGTGCAGAAGAAGAAGGCGGCGCCGGGAGCTGATCCCACGACGGCGGAGCCGATGCCGCGGTAGATGCCTGAGAAGCCGCCCGAGGGGAAGAAGCCGGCGGAAGACTGGAGACGTGTCTTGAGGGTGTCGAGGGGGAAGAGGGAGAGGTCGACGGTGGTACCTGCGAGGGCGCCGGCGAGGAGGGCGGATTGGAAGGACGGCGGCGAGGAGGACGAAGAAGACATTGTGCGGACGAGGGAAGAGAAAAGAAGAGAAAAAGAGCAAGGATTGAGACAAGGGAGGGCTGGAGAAGCCCAACCTTGGGGGAGAGGGAGGGAAGGATCCTTTATTTAGTCGTTGGAGGAGGGGTTGTTGAGGGAGGTTGAAGCTGTTTGTATGTATGTATGAGTCCGATATTAGGTGGGTTTATCGATAGCCGCTGAAAAGTGATCGGAGATATGCGAGCACTTTAGGTGGGGTGGGAGGCTAAGAATTGAATTGAATTTTCTTACCCTGGAGAGGGAGAGTGGACAAAAGGCGAGTGTGCTGCGACGAGGAGATCAAGGCGGATTTCAAAAGCAATTTGGCGCAGTGGAAGCGCGCCGGGCTCATAACCCGGAGGTCGCACGATCGAAACGTGCAATTGCTACTCGTCTTGTTTTTGTTTTTGTTTTTATTTTTTGATTATTCTTTTAAAATATCTTGTTATTTTGCCGCCTTGAAAGGGAAGTGTTTTTGGCTGACTTGAGTTGTTAAAAAAAAAAAAAAAAATGAAACAAATCAGAAAAAGAGCAAGAAAACAAAATAATTAGGCGTGATAAGACAGGATTACTTGGCTGATGTGTGAAGATCAATGATACCATGAGCATTGAGCCCGCAGGATATATAAATATGAGACCTTGATCTTTCTTCCTCTTTGTTTGGTACCATAAAGTTACGGATAGAGTATATAGGATAGCAACCACCTAAACACTCAAAACAACAACACTACTACTAGGCAGTATTACAACTCGCCACCAATAACACTTTTACAGACTTTATTCGTCCATCTATAATGATAAGCTCAATGTACCAATCTCTGCTCTTATAGCAATTGTCATTCTCCACAAACCAACCATGATATCCATCCAGACTTTGAAGAAACTCTCCCACCCAATAACAACCACCACCAAAACTAATACTAGTCCCATCTACATGGCATCTCTCATACTCGTCCCAGCCTTGCTCGTCTCCTCAGCAGCCTTCTTCGTCCTCTCCTGCAACGCGGCAATCTTCTCCGACGCATGCAGATCCCTCGACGCCCGGTCCGCCTTTACGGCCTCCTCGCTGTCGGACGCGAGCTCGGGCTTCCAGTGGCCAGAGCCCTTCTTCTGCTTGGCGAGGGAGTCTCTCTTATGCAGGTCGTAGTCAATGTTTGTTTCTTTTTTATCAAAAACTCGTCAGTTGCTTTTCATAATCAATCTTATAGAAAGAATAAATAAATAAATAAATAAAAGGGGAAATAAAAGGACATACGAGTTGATGATTCCTTGAGCCCCAGTCTCTTTGTAGCTGAAAAGGCAAAGCCGCGATGGCTCATCGCCGTTCGTCTCGCAGCAGCGACAGCACGAACAGCTCCAGAAACTGCCAAGCTTCGATTATACATGATGGATTTTATTTTTGTAAGTTTTGAAAAGGAAAGAGAGAGTTCAATTGAGGTTGTTTGTTGGTTAGATGGATGCGGCAGTATGTAAGTTGAATCGGTTGCGAAAAAAGGGAAGATAGACAGATGTAGGACTAGAGAGGAAAAGAGAGAGAGAAAGAAAGAAAGAAAGAAGAGAAATAGGATCAAAAGAAAATGCCAAACCTTAAAAAAAAAAGGAGGAGAAAGCAAGAGAAAGCCGCAGTACAATGCGAATTGCAAAACGTCATGTCACTGCCCTCTCTCCACCTCACCGGAGAGGTACGGATTCGCGCATCATCGACAAAGTAGCTCGAATCGAAGCCCAGTCCGGCCCTGCAGAGCACATCGCAATTTGTGACGTCACCATTGCAACATGTCTGACACCCCAGAATCGACACACGATAAACTGAACGGAGAGCCGCTTTTTATGCTTAAAATCATTGTAAATATGTAAAAGCCTTGGCCTGGTATATCGAGGTGCAATTGCGTGTCTTGGTCAGTGGACTCGGTGTTCGTCCAGCATACTGATTGACATCAGGCCGAAAGCGCATGTCTCCTCCACCACGACGCCAAAGAAGCTTTGCCGGCAAAAGGTACCCGCATACCATACCATTTAGCTCTACTATCCTGACTGGAACGTACATCTACAGGCGAATACCTCCTCAGACGATATCACAAATGGCAAAATATCTAGCTTTGTTTAAACATTCGTATATTCTCGTCCTGTAGGCTTTCAAGCCGCGGTATCTAAACCACACACATGCGCCATATAAAATTCCCGGATGCCATGGATCCGCTGTTCCAACACACCCAAAATTTCCCATGAAAAATTGCAACAACACCGAAAGGGCGATTCCAAGAATGAATGGAAAAAAGCCCGAGAAATCCCTGTGAAAAACCCGACCCGCAAAACCAGATCATTGTTCATATATAGCTTTCCTTCCTCCCAGGCCACTCCAAAATGCTTCGCAAATAGAAACAAAAATAAAAAGGTAATAATCAAACATTTGTCTTTTTTTCTCAGACGGAGAGAGAAGATCCAGTAACACAAGGGGCTCGCGTGTTCGTCAGAGCAGCGAAAAGAAGAACCAAACAGGACAGATCCACACGCTGTGTCTCCCAGAGGGGAGCATTGTAACAAGTTTCGAGAAAAATGAGACAGAAAAAAAAGAACAAGCCGCTTTCCCCGGTTCGATTTGCACACTGCGGCGCCGCATCAACTCCCCCAAAGAAAATCGACTCAGACCAACTCCCCGATTGTTTCCCAATAATAATAATAAAGGTAGTAAAAAAAAAAAACCGTTTCCAGTATGGTGATGCGCAAACAAGAACCGCTCATCCTTCCCAAGAACCCCGCCAGCCTAAGGTATTTCCCGTATGTGACTAGACAAGAACAGCCGCGCCCCTTCCAACACAATTTCATAAGATACTCGCTTCTATATCTTTCTTTTTTTGATTGTCTTGATGACTTCGTAACCCGTATAACCGCAAGGCAGAAGGCATTTTATAGTGTTTTTAAGCAGGAAGAACAATGCACTTCCAGAGATGGTGAGACGCCGGATAGTCGTTATAAAGAAAAAAAGAGAAAACAAATCCCACAACTCCACTGTCGGTTACCGATGCAACACAATTATAGAGAAATGCAAGGAAATTGCCGTGATACAATGAAGGAAAAAAAAAATCAAAAACGCCATGCGTTCCCAGCAGCCTCAAACTCAGCAGGGCGGCATTCTCAAGTGAAACAACAAAGACAGAAAAATGGTATCGATCTTTCTCAAGTCGCGCCGGTAATATCCTCGTAAGAAAATTCTGTCGAAACAAATCGGTGTATGGCAGATTAAGAGTGCTTATACATAGAAATGGGTAGAGGTGTGATATGTAGAGAGGTGAGGAGGATGGTTTTGCGTTTTTTGTCTTTTGGAGATATCCCATGACCAGAGTTGAAGGCGACTGCCAGTAACCCCAGGTCAATAGGAAGAGAGAGACAGAGAGGAGAAAAGAAAAAGAAGAGTCAACAGCCTCGAGGAACCCAGCCCGCGAAAAAGGTGATGCATCATTTTAGTGTTTTTGAAGCTTCGCTTGTGTCCGCCACGACAAGAAGAAAAAGGTTGCTGCGAAACAAAGACGCAATCTCAATTTCTTTCTTCAATGGACGCACAGCACGCGACAGCAAGTGCGAGGGAGTCGTCTCCACGACATTCGTGACAGCCCCTCCCCAACTAGGGAAGCGCATAGACGACTCGCCAAAGACACTTTACCATCGGCGAATGGACTGCTGTAGCCGGGCGGGCGACAGTGACAGAGGCGGGCTGGGCATGGAGATGCCAGTGGCCGGGTTGACAATGGGGATGGCATTGCGGCCGCGCGTGGCAGAGGGCTGGTGCAGCTTGAAGCTTGAGGGCTGGGACTGGAAGCTGGGCGGGACAAAGGGAGGCGATGACGAGTTGAGAGAAAAGGCGGGAGCGACGGTCTGAGGCTGTTGCGTGGGCGACGCTTCGGGAGAGTTGCTGGCAAGTGAGGAGCGCTCAGAGGCAGAGATGGAAACCAACTGTTGGCGCGGCGAGTCAGAGGGGCTGCGCGAAGGGGACGAGGCCACCGATCTTGGAGGGCTACTCACGTCGCTGTCAGTCAGCAGGCCGGGGCAGAACTCAAGGTCGTCCTCGAGATCAAAGGACCGGCCGGCCTCGAAGCGGGTGCGAAAGGCGGACAGGGCCGCCGACTCGTTGAGCTCCTTCATGCTGCGCACGCCGCGGAACTGGCGCTGCGAGTTCTGCGAAACGGTCAGGCGGGGGGTTCTGCGGTTGCGGCCGCCGCTGTGGTGGTTGTGGGAGACAGAGGCGGCGTGCGCGGCATGCGCGTTGTATCCGTAGTATGAAGACATGGTTCGGTCTGTGAGTCTGTGTTATGATGCGAAGATGCGGTGGCGGTCCAGCGTGAGAGTTGGACGATTTGCTGTTGTTGTTGACGTTGTAGTTGTATTGAAAAACGCTGTTTTGTGTGTGTGGAATTGAAGCCTAGGCGCTAAGCGGTAGGGCAGCAACGATTTTGGTATACAAGATTTTGGTCTTGCTTGAGCAGCAGGAGAAGAGGGTTGATTAAATTAGACAGTTAACGACAAATGCAGATGATGAAGAGAACGTCGTCGCTGCAAAGGGCCGGCAATGTCGAGGCGTGGGTTGTGTATGTATCTAATTTTGGAGAGCAAAAAAAGTGTGTGAAAGAGTTGGTGGTTGAAGGCGGTAGCAACGGGGTGCTGTAGAGTTGGGGGCGGGTGGTACGAATGGGTGGGAAGCAGAAAAAGCAGAGGAGCAGGAAAGCAGGGCAGAAGCGCTCGGGGGTCTGCGGCGGGCAGCGGCCTTTTTGTTTGGTTGCGAGCCTTTGGGGGACCCTCTCGCTGAAGGCCCCGGCGGCGCAGCCTGTCGAATGAGATTCCGGCGAGCCAGGATACGCCGTCTTCGCCACCAGCTAGCGATTGGGCTGGCGTGCAGCAGCGCTACTAGTGCTGGGTCGTAGCAGTCGAGGCTCCGTACCGGGACTAGGGGCCCCTTGGGGGGGGGGGGTTCAGGGCGTGTGTGTGCGTCGCTGCTTGCACAGTGGGGAGTGCTGCCGAGCGCCACGCGGTACTTTGCGCTACAGGGTAGCCGCCGCACGTACTGTGCCGGCAGCGCACTGTGGCACCATTGGCCAGAGGCCGGCATCGAGCGAATACCAGGGCCCGATTCAATGGGACTGTGTCGTCAGGTGGCAAACCACACCGTGCATACGCAGCAATGCGCCCACTGCATCCCGCCAGCGCTGCGTCCATCACACTGTGCTGATGCCCGGAACTGCAAGCGGCCTGGCGCAGAGACAAGCGATCGAGGTCCAAGCGATGAAGCCGGACGGACTCGGGCTCTCTCGCTCTCTGGTCAGCAATCCTTCCCCCCAGATTATTCTCTCCCACGCACGCACAGACGCCCTGATGCACTCACCACTGCATGCGCTGGCATGTCTGGACATGCTTGATTCGCACACTCAAGCGCACCGATATTGCAACAAGCGCCGAGACATGGCGATGTCTGCGTCACGCCTGAGAACGGGGAGCCGTACTACAAACAGCAGCAGCGCAAACAGCAGCAAATACAAATACTGCTCTCTATCGTGCACAAAAACCGCGCCTATACCGGTCGATGCCTGCCTCTACACAGTGTCCGTGCTAGCACCCTCTGGACAGCAAGCATGTCTCGCTCCGTACCGTGATCCTGATCCCCAAGTCAAATACAGTATGCGCAAGTATGCCTTGGTGGTCCCAGACTTTTGCCCCTGCATCATTACCAACCGGGCGACAGGCCTCCATCCAAAAAGCCTCCACAGCGCCAAGTGCGCTGGCCGGTACCGACAGGTCGCGTGGCGGGCTGCGTGGAAGCCAAGTCACTCTGCCTTCGTGCCAACGGCACAACGTGAGATGCCAAATTTGCTGGCATGGGCCCAGATGGGATAGACTTCCAATCCTCGCACGGTGCTTGCCCAGGATCTTGCCACCCCTTCGGAGGGTTATGCCGCTGCGTGCGCTTGCTTGCACTGTACGGCAGCGGTACACAGTAGCGCCATCTTGACGGCGCCCTTTGTTGCTGTCACAGGCCCCTCTCCCCAACGCCCAGTGCGTGGTTTGCGTGGCTATCCCAGCCATTCCAGCTCGCTGATTCAAAGGGATGATCACTTGACTGCATCGTTTTCGTGCCTAGTGCGTCGTCGGTCCATGCGGGCCTAACGCGATTTCTGTCGCCTCTGCTGACCAACTTGGTGCGAATCCCGCAAGCGATCTGGTGCGAAAAGCGCTGGACGTACTGTGCATGTTAATTTCAATCGCCTTTTCTGCTCAGGAACAGCAAGGCGAGCGAAGATGAGACAAGCGTTTGGCTGACTTGGGCCACGACTGGGCAGCTGGGTACTGCTAGTAGTAGTGCTACCGGTATGTACTACTTACTACTCTACTACTACTCGTAATGAGATAGTGAATAAATTTCCCGCCCGGCTTTCATCAGGCAGAGCGGACAGGCAGACATGGAGGAGTTCTCTTCATGGGAATTTGCTTTTAAAATTCGCAATGACATGGGCGGAGATTGAACCTCGCTCTCGGGCTGCGAGTACTTTCCAGTCCGGGCCTGGGGTTTTGATGAATTATGGTGTTGGTTTGCGCCTCCATGACATCAATCGAATTTAAAGAGCTCAAAGAAGCGAGACTAGAGGCAATATCCTTCTTCAATGCCATCGGCATCGAGCTGGGTTTTGTTCATTTCGGCCCGCATCTGCATGTACGGCTGCTACCGATGCGCCGGCTCCAGCGTCAGCGACAAAGCAACCCGGTGTTAGTATCAGCTCCGGCCGGCGGTTGTTTTTATTTCATGTTTATTTCTGTCTTTGTTTTAATTGATTCTTATTCTGAAGGCGCAATGCTGCCCTTGATAGCTGTAGAACCGTGCATCCTGGCCTCGTGTGTGGAGCGAGACACTGGGTCTTGTATAGCAAGTGCCAGGCTGTACATGGGATTACTACCACTCTTGTAAGTGCGAAGAAGTACCTGCTCTATTGCCTCTTTGTTGTTGTTGTTGTTGTTGTTGTTGTTGTTGTTGTTGTTGTTGTTGTTGTTGTTGTTGTTGTTGTTGTTGTTGTTGTTGTTGTTGTTGTATATGATTGTATACGTGTGTATGTCGCGCATTTCTGACTGGCTTGACGAGACTCGACGTCGAAATTGCACACCCCCAGACAACGGCACACAATACGGGGACGCTGTTAAGAAACGCATTCCGTTTCTCATCTTGCCTCCATACTTGGACCTGTACCTGCGCCAGTTACCGCCAGGGCCAAGATGAAACCTGAAGCAAACCCCCTGGCAGGGAGTCGAGGAGCCCCTCCTGGCCAGCCCTTGTTTTCGGCAGAGCAGTCTGCTGTACTGCTATATTGACTGACCCGCCGATGGACAATGATGCTCGCCTCTTCGGCATCGCGACTCTGCGTCTGCCTGCCAAGGCTGTTTTTGCCACAGCTCTGTGGATTGACTTTCCCCCACAGCCACAGCTCAAAGCCATCTTTACAGGTACCATCTCCATACAGGTACCATCTCTCGGACAGTGAGGCCGTCGTCTACCGACGCTGCAGATGGACGAGATAACACGGCCCGGCCGCGCACCGGCTCCAACTCTTTTCAGCCAGCTGCACAGTAGCACTAATTTCCAGTCATTTTTGAATACAGCGCAGCAGCACCCCAAAACCCACTCACACACACACACTCCTCCGTGAACCAACCCCAACCCTCCCACCACTGCCAGTAATCCGCACAGGGGGGAGTCAAAAATGTGGCGGTCTCCAGTAAGCACGCGTTCGCGCACTGTGGCGTGGTGAGGTGGTTGGATGTGCGGCCGAAGTGGAATGATGGATGCCAAAAGGGATGGATGTACCATTGGCTGTAGTATGTACAAGGACGAGGCTATCATATCAAATAATATCAAATGACAGGTTGGGCGAACGCCACCGTCGGCAGCCAGCCGGATTTCTGCTAACTGGCGGCAAAGGATTGTTTAATCTAATGATGGGTTTCTTTTCATGGTGTTGCAGATCCCACCCACAGCATGTTTAATCGTCCAAGCATCTGACTGCGCCTCCTCCATGATTCTGTGCAGCCCGGGGAAGCTCATTTCATGCGTGGGACGAGCAAGAATAGGGTAACGCAGATACATGCCCAGCATGAGCGGCGCAGACTGAGACCAGCCCAATAGCACTACATGACAAAGAGAATGGTTGGTCCAAGACAGTCCAAATTCGGGTTTCGCAGAGCTGCATTGGATCGATCCAGCTTGTTACACCCGCGCGGCATCGATCTGCAAAGAGCTGCTTCGCCTCCCCCATGGCTGGTGGTATCGATGCCGCTGCGGCGAGGCTTGGCTCATTTGGCTTCATCTAATCTGGCCACCGGTGCCATCCCAAACTTATGACTGCAACACGGGCATTTGCAGCTATTCTTGCTCCTCTGCCGTCAGGATCATGCCATGCTTTCGTTGTTTGGCCATGCCTTCAGGAGATGCCGTCATCGCTGCTACCCAATCGCTTCTCGGTGACCTGCTCCAGCCAGCAGTAGCTTGAGTGTGTCCGCCTGGTAACGCCATAGCCGCTGGTTTTACAATAAGCACTGCACGGGGTTCCCGCCTCTGGCCAGTAGCGCGGTGCTGCCGCATCAGCTTGCTTCTGCAAAAGCAAAGAGCAAAGCAAAGCAAGCTGCTACGGGGCTAAAATGCTTCGAATAGAACACCGCCATGTCGAGGGCGCTAACGGAGCAAGCAGCGTCATCCGGCCACAAGCGCCATCGTTTATGTTGTAGACGGCCACTCCTGAGCGAGTCCTACTCGTAGAAGTAAACGCCGGGTCGGCTCCGACGTGGCATTGGATGGATGGATGGGTGGTCTGGCCTGGCTTGTCCTCTGGTTCGAGCATGGCCTCGCCATGTGCGGCAATCGTCATGATACAGTACAGTAGTAGGTAGCACTACACGTCGACTTCCACAAAGCGCACAGCCAGCTGCTGCGTATACGAGTACTATACCTGCTAGTTTGTCGTTCTAGCACTCGCCGTTGAACTCTCTTTGCGTTTGGCACCGTCCTTCGCTCGTCTCCCTGCAGACACCCAAAACAACATACCACCGTTACTAGCAGTAGCAGTGTCTCGGAGCGTTGCCGCATACAGCTCCAGTCAGTCAACGTGATGCCGTATGCAGTGCTCCATAGCAGCACTCAGCAGTAACAGACGCTCAGATCGCCCGCTGTATCCGGCTCGGTTCGCCGCTCAATCGCGTGGCTCCTGCTTGCCTGGCTGCTTGCTTCCGGTAGATGTGTGCTTGGTTGCTTCTCCATTTCCGTCCGCTGGGATCGTTCGGTATCTGCACCCCATATTCCGCACCGCGCCCAACGGATTTTGGTCGTGCCTGTAGCATTCCGTGCCTGGACCCTGTTCGATATTGCCAGAAGCAGCGCTCCGATCGATCGTCAGCTTATCATTAGCCGCAACTGGCTCTTCTCCGGATCCTTCAGGTCAAGGTCAGGCACGTACATACATACTGCCGCTGGCGGGATGGATGCCTTACCCACAATCCCTTGTTCTTCTTTTCCTTCTTCCCGCCTTCTACAAGGGTACGAGCCCGCTCGAGGTCAAAGAGAAAAGCCACAGGGTCAGCACGATAAAAGCAGCAACATCTTCTAATTACCCCTTGCACACACCCTGGTATTCGATCCTGGGCGAAACCCTGCCGGACCCATGAAAGAGCGGTGAGACGACAGGGGACAGATACTTGCGAATATGATAGACCATGCTGATTGGCCCAGTTCTGCCTATGGACACTGAGCTCGAGCTCCTGTTGGCTGCCTTGGGTCTCATTTGGTGGAGAAGCGAGACACGGCGTGGTGGAGTCGTCGCCCGTTTGTGGAGAGGAATGACCTGAGACTCTGAGAAGTGACCAGAGCAGTGACTTGCGAATGGCCTTGGAGGCTTCCGAGAGTACTTTGCACGCTGCCGGCGTCTGGAGGCCAGGTACATGCCCGTGTGGTGCTGCATTCCTGGGTCCTCTCCTGGAGATACCGCCATCAGGGTTGCTGGTTCTCGGACCTCAGACCTCTGGCGGGGCGCAAAGCCACGCAGCCGCAGCCACACGGTGCGACTTCGTGCCCTCTTCGTCCCCCGAATGTGGCGCCGGGTCTTCCGCTCTCCACGGACACACGGAGAAGTCGTCGCTCTACTGCTCCTGGCCCGAGGCATTCTCGATCGCCGATTTAGAGGCTATGAGCCTGCCGTCCTTGGCGATTGCAGCAGACGGGCTTGCCGGCAGATAAGGGTCTTCTTGTTGAGGTACCTTATCGTATGCAGAATCCCGAACTGCCACAGTAGAGTCTGTAGCTGTCCTCAACGGTTCCATCCACTTGCAGGCCAAGATGCACCATGCCGCCATGTATGTACTATGCAGTAATTGACTCACGCAAGTTTCCCCTTTTGTTTCTTTATTTATAACTTTTTATCCTTTCTTCGGCACTGCCCTTACATGCGGCATACGCAGGGATGTTTGAGTGAAAATGACGTAGTTTTACATGTTTTGACTTGCAGAAGGGGCTCAAGAATGCAGATACTTGTTCGACTGATGGCTTTCATCATGGTGCATGTCCTGGCTCTATCGATTGAGGCTGAGTTCTTTTAGTATTTTTTTTTTATGACCAGCTGAACTAAAAATTCTCAACAGCCTTGATGGTCGCTTTGTCCCCCCCTTAAACTGGCTTCCTCTCATGGCTTAGTATCTAAAAGTCATTTTCAACCACAGAAAACGAAACGTGGTCTAGATGCCAGCAGGAGGGGCAATTCTGGTGTTTTGTTTGCAGAACGCACAACAAATTGTAATATAGGCAGAACAAAACCACACCAATATGCCCACCTTTAGTAACTGATAACAAAATCCCATGAATTGCCATAAAGTCTGAAGATTTATTGTAGAATCAGAAGCGCATAGCTCGCTTCTGCCGCTTAGACACGGCCGTCCATGTTCACAAGAGAGGAAAACACCCTCGGCATTTTGGCGGGGTGGATAACGGCCCCTCCTCAATGGCCTTGGAGATTGACTACCCTCGCAACAGCATTGAGAATGTGTAGTAAACTGGCGCTTTTTCGATTGCAAAACAATTCCCAGTCTAGATTTTATAGATTCAAAATTTTTCTTCTCTCCTTTTTCGTTTGTTTAGCTGGTCTTTTATTTCTGGTTTCGTGTTCGTAGCGGAGCATAATTACAAAATCGGCCAAGGCCATGAGTCTGTACGGGCAACATCTCCGCCCAGACAAGCTCTCGCGGAGAGGCACCGCTGCTCTCGCAGCAGCGGCCTGTCTGTCTCTCTACCTGCTCGTCCGGCCAGCCTTATCACCGGTTGCAAAGTCTCCCAAGACGAACATCGTCCGCGTCAAGGATCGCGGTGCGGGCGCCGATCCGGAAGACTCCGAAAAGTCGGCGGCCGTGCCGTATCCGCCGGAGCTGTTCCCGGGAGGCCGGGACGTCGAGACGGTGTATGGCACGATCAGGGTCTTCGAGTGGGGTCCTGAGGAAGGCGAGAAGGTGCTTCTGGTCCATGGCATCGGTACGCCGTGCATTGCCATGGGAGACATGGCGTGGGAGTTGGTGAGGAAGGGATATCGAGTTATGCTCTTTGGTAAGGACTTTCTTGTCTCTGTCTTGATGTTGATTTGCCCTCTTGCTTCTACAAATACTTTTGCGTGTGGCAGGCCCTTCATATATGCTTCTGTGTTTGTATTTTCAAAGAACAATGGCAGATATACAGGCAACGACTGTTAGCTTACACTGCGCCGTACGTAGATCTTTTTGGGAGAGGTTACTCTGATGGTCCTTCCGATACGGCATACGACGAGTGCCTCTACACTACTCAGATCCTCCTCGTGCTGGCATCTTCATCGCTCTCCTGGACAGGCGCCTCTTCCTTCCATCTCATTGGCTACTCATTAGGCGGTGCTCTTGTCGCGGCCTTTGCAGCATACCACTCGCACATGGTACGCTCCCTCACTGCCGTCTGCCCAGGAGGCCTCGTGCGAAAGTCGCACATTTCTTGGCAGAGCCGCCTCATGTACTCCCACGGCCTGCTCCCCGAGTGGCTTCTCCAGAGGTGGATGCGATCCCGGCTTGAGCCGCAGCATGGGCAGAGTGCGGATGTGCCCGAAGGCGACGAAGGAGATGTCCACTTTGACGACGTGCAGATTACTGCCGGGAAGAGCTCCGTGAAGGTCGGTGAAGTTATAGGTTGGCAGCTGGAGGCTAATCCGGCATTTGTTGACTCTTACATGAGCACCATTCGCTATTCGCCAATTTACGACCAACACGACAAGATGTGGGCAGTCTTGAGTAAAAAACTCGCTGCTAATCGGGAGCTTGGCCTAGGATTGCAGCGGGTCTGTGTCATTTTGGGGGATAAAGACGCTCTTATTGTGAAAGACGAGTGGATCGAAGATACCAAGGCGGTGTTGGGTGAAGACGGCGTAGACGTTCGTGTGATTCCTGGCAGCCATTCCATTGCTATTTACAAAGGCAAGGAAGTTGTTGACGCAGCCATTTCATCGTGGAAGAGCAGTCGACGTAGGAACGGCAGGTCATCCAAGAACAGTGGAAGTGCAAGCAGCAGCGAGTTTCGGTCCAAGAAGAATAGACATAGAAATTAGAATTATACCAAAATAGATGACTAGCGTTTGTTTTTTAGTCCGATGCTTTGAAAAAAGGGTTCCGCTAAATTAATGCCACTGTTGGTTCCATGTACTTTAAAAGAAAGGAGAGAAACAAGTGCCTGGTTTGTAAACATAGCTTTCAAACGAGGCAGACCGTTCCCAAACGCCCAAGACGCCATAATCCCCAGCGCTTTCCATGCCGTTATATTCAAAAATCAGATCCCAAGCCCCTATTTATCGAGATTTCGAGCCTTGACAAAGCGGTTGATTTGCTCCCTCGTAAGCTTATCATTATACTGTTCGTAACACTCATAAAATGATATAATCTCTTGCGTTGCGTCCACCATGGCGGCAATGTCGACTCCGCTCTCGGCTAGCCAGGCTGCGAAATGCTGTACCCGAGTTATCCTGGCCTCCTGAACCCGTTCTTTGACATCTGGTGTAGACGGAATCTCGGCAAGGATGCCTCCTTGGCCTGATCGAGCTGAGTGTGCCTGGCTCAGCGCAGCTTGTGCGGCAGCCAGGCCAGCAGCGGCAGCCGATCCTGAGGAATTCTGTCCTGGAACAGTGGAATTGGGACGCAGAACTAAAGCTAGGAGGATTGCTACTAGCGCAACGGTGTGAGGCGAGCAGAGAAACGGCAAGTCTGTCATGTAGTGATCGTTGATGATGGACTTGGCGAGCTGCACATCTTCGTCGACCAGGGAGAGCTCGCCGCGCAGAGCCAGCAGGCTTCGATAGGGTTGATGCACAATGAGCTGGGAGCTCATCTCGCTAATGAGGAAGAATTCGCACTCTCCAATCTTGGACGTGTCCAGCCCGATGAAATCCTGCCAGAGCTGCCTAGCCTCTGTCACAATCAGACGAATGTGCTGTGGTGACTCTTCCATCTTGCAGGCCAGGTATATCGCGGTCGTGATGACGAGATAGGGGTTCGTGCGACGGATCTCGACTCGAGTGTAGAAGCGCTTCAGGTAGACCTGCGCCGTGGCCATGGCCTGCTGGCGGATGGTGAGGCGCTTCCCCAGCCTCAGCAACTCTGTTGAGAGGGAGGGAGGGTTAGCTGGAAACGACAGCATCACGGGGCGCTGCTAGCAACTCACGCTGATTGAAGTAAATGGCTAGATGCCTTGGCTGCGGGAGAGGAAACATGCGCACGAGCTCGGTGTTCTCCTCCTCCAGCTTCTGTCGCATCGAGGCGAGCTCATCTTTGGTAAATAGCCAATATCGCTTCTGCGTCGACTCCCAGTAGTTGGCGGACATGGCTGTGGAGCAGGAGGCCGCGAAGGCGCCTCTCCCTCCGACAGCGAGATAAGACGTGTATCTCTCTTAAAGGAACGTGTAACGACTGACCCAGGTTTGGATAAGTGATGATTGTTAGGTTGAAAGGAAGCGTGTCGCATAATCCTGTATGTAATACTGCAGTACTACCCATTTCCTCCAATCTACGCTCAGACAGGCGAGGCTGCGGGGCGATAAGCGATATGCCTTATCCTTATCAAATCAACCCCCCTTATTTGCCCCAAACCAAACACCTGCGATTTATTACGTAGTGGTCGCTAACCCCCCCGTAGCACAGCACTACCAAGGCTATTCCTCCCTAAAAGAGCCGCCGTTAACCCGCGGCCTTCCATCCTGCTACTCCCGAGCTACGACGTCAGTTGCTGTCCCCATTTCTCAATTGGCATCGCCCGCCAGATCGCAAGCTTCCAGACCTCTACGATGCGGTTGAGATAACACCAGAACGACACAAGACGACGTGCCTGCAGATTTCTTCAACCCATAGCGGCATCCCAATTGCCGCTTCGACGTCGCCTTCGAGACATGCCAGAGCCATGACACAGTCTAGACCAGCTACCGAGGTGGAGAAAGGGCTTCATGAGCCGCAAATCCAGCATCATGACCGCGTTGAGAGTCTCTGGGCTCGGCTGGAGCCCAGCGCCAGCGGAGAGCTGGACCTCAAGGGCCTGAAGAAGGGCTTTAAAAAGATAGATCACCGTAAGAAGCTTTCTCTCTCTCTCTCTTTTGCGCCTTTGCGCATCCTACCCCACAATAAGTATCTGGATGTGGATGTTGACTTTTTTTTTCTCTTTTGCAAACAGCACTGAAGAATGCGGATGCGATGCTGAAAAAGATCATGAACGAGGTGGATACCAACGGCGACGGAAAGATTCAATATGAAGGTACATAAAAACAATTGTTCCTGGCGTGCGCAGGCCGCCTTGTATAAAGCTACAGCTAGCTACAGCTACTGACTCGGAGCTTTTTTTCTTTGACTTGCTAGAATTCCGAGATTTTGTGCGGCAAGCGGAGCGCCAACTCTACGACCTGTTCAAATCCATCGATCGCGACGGCAACGGGAAGCTGGATAAGTCAGAGCTCCAAACGGCATTCAAGGCTGCGGGGTTGACGGTGTCGAACCGAAGACTCAATGATTTTTTCAGCGACATGGACCTGAACAATGATGGATATGTTAGCTTTGACGAATGGCGGTAAGCACTTCTTCTGATTCACAGACCATATCTTTGTTTTTGCAATGACATAGATGGGGGCCGTTTATTGGTCTTTGGTGGATCGCTGTCAGGCGCACGATGCCAAGGGGTCATGTGCCTCGGTCTTAAGCTGGGGACATGGGCACTCTGAACACCACAAGACCGATCACCAACAAACGCCCTGTTTGTGCCCTCTGATATATATGCCTCACGAAAAAAAAAAAGGCCCCGAATGGCGAAAAAGAATCCACCAGCTGACCGAGTTATCCCAGGAATTTCCTGCTCTTCATGCCGGGGAACCAGGATGCGTCTCATCTCCATGCCGTCCTGTCCTTCTATTACTCGGTGGTTAATGTCACGCCTGAGGGAGACTCCCTCGTGAGTGGGGAAACATTGGAAGGCTTAGGTAGGGCCGGTTCTTCTAGCTCTTTTCTTAATATCCTCTTCGGCTCTCTTCTAAGAGTGGCCTTTCCTTCGTCCTATCCGAGGACGCCCCCAGAGCTTCCATCACCTCCTCCACCGCCTCCTCCGCAAGCCGCTGGGATAGCGGACCCAGAGCTCCAAGTGCGGCTACAACATGCAAGAGGAAATTTTGTTGACGCGACGGCGCATGCGTCTGCTATCGAGATTTCAGAAGTCGAGCAGGACCCGTCAGGGGCAGATGGTGCCATTACACAGACCGACGGCGATGGCATCTCAGTCGACCACCGTGAAGAGTCCTCTACCGGAGCTTTACCGACAAAAAAGAAGAAGTTTAGACTGACAGACTTTGCTCCCCATCCAGGTTACTTCCTTGCGGGTGCCATCGCCGGTGGAGTGTCGCGGACGGCCACTGCTCCGCTCGACCGATTGAAGGTGTATCTGCTTGTCAATACCAACAGCGGTGCCGAGACGGCCATAGGGGCTCTGAAGCAGGGCCGCGTCATTGATGCCCTGAGAAACGCAGCCAGGCCTTTCAGCGATGCTATGAAAGACCTGTATCGATCGGGCGGAATCCGCAGCTTTTTTGCCGGTAAGCATTTTAAATCATTATATTGATGAGCAATGAATGTCCTTTGCACGATGAGGCTGACCAATGGCCGTTTAAAAAAACAACAGGCAACGGATTAAATGTGATAAAGATCATGCCGGAGACAGCCATCAAGTTCGGATCATACGAAGCGGCTAAGCGAGTGCTGGCAAATTTCGAGGGCCATGGAGATGCCAGAAATATCAACTCGTATTCAAAATTTGTTGCTGGCGGCCTGGCTGGAATGATTGCCCAGTACGTAGCAGCTGTTGGGCCCAAGCGACTTGGTGTTGCTATGAGTTTAGATTTTCTTTCTTGCTGATCATGTCTTTCAAAATAGGTTCTGCGTCTATCCCCTAGATACCCTCAAATTCCGACTTCAGTGCGAAACTGTCAAAGATGGCCTGACGGGAAGCGCCCTCGTTCGACAGACGGCCAAGAAAATGTATGCAGATGGCGGTCTGCGAGCCTGCTATCGAGGTGTGGCTATGGGGTTGATCGGCATGTTCCCATATAGTGCCATCGACATGGGAACATTTGAATTTCTCAAGAAGACTTACCGCATCCGCTATGCCAAATATGCGGGATGCCACGAAGATGATGCTGAACCCGGTAATATCGCCACGGGAATTATCGGCGCAACATCCGGAGCCTTTGGCGCGTCGGTTGTCTACCCACTCAACGTGGTTCGAACACGATTACAAACGCAAGGCACAGTGATGCATCCTCAAACATATACAGGAATTTGGGACGTTACGCAAAAGACGATCCAGCATGAAGGATTCCGCGGACTCTACAAGGGCCTGACGCCGAACCTTCTTAAAGTTGCCCCAGCGTTGAGTATAACGTGGGTGGTGTACGAAAACGCAAAACGCATTCTCGCACTGCACTGATTAGTGAAAATCAGGGTAGCTGCAACATCACGGAGCTGATGAGAAGCATAGAGGAAAGGATATGATGATGATACCACACACGCATCTATTTTACTGCATTAGCATTGTCGATCTCATTTGTCGGACATAATGGTTGGATGGTTGGAAGCGAGCTTCATTCGCATTTGGAAGGCCTTTTTTTTTTTTTCTTTTCTTTTTTTGTGACTGTTTGTTTAAGCTGGACCTATGTAGTAGAAAGGAGGACTGGCGGCTGGTTTTAGACGTATCATGGGGCGGTATTGATCATTGCCACATATTTATTTGAGGGCTTGGATGCGATGGACTGAAGAAAGGAAGGGAAAGAAAAGGAAAGAAAAGAAAACATTATTCCATTTTACACTTTGGTTTCAGTGGGGAAGATGAATTAGAACGGGGGGGTAGAAGAAAGGCAACCTTTGATCCATGCGCATGGTTCTCGAGACACGAAAAAGTGCCATCAATCCAGGTACCATTTTATAGACTCTGTACACTGAGAAAATTCAATTTTGAATCTTAAAACAATGAAACAAAGCATTGTAAACAAACTGGGCAACCTGAAGATGAAGAAAGAACAGAGGAGTAGAAATGGGCACATTGCCAATATGGGGGGTCATGGCTTCGGGCTCGGTACCCGGAAAAGTGGAGACGAGGAGCTCCGTGACCGGTGGCAAAGGCCGGGGGGGATTTCATTGGAGCCGGGGCTCGCATGTTTTTGCCTTTGCCTGGCGCAGAACTATCGAGCAGCAGGGATGGATGGATGGATGGGGATACATGCATGCATGCATGCATTTGAGTTGGAGGGGGAAAAAAAGAAACAGGTCGTAATGCTAGTCTAAAGCTACGTGATATGACTACATTTGGTGGCAAAAGGAAGGGCGCGTAGAATGGCCATCGTTATCGCCATGAAGGACAAGAATGACGAACACCCTATCGTCGCTTGGTGGGTTACGTGCCTGATTACGCCAGCCGGCAGGTCATTTCCGGGGGGTACTGTACCTAGGACAGAGATATGGAGAGTTGGAGAGACAGAAAAAAAGACAAAGCAGCACGTGTGCGGCACTCCCGGCCCGTAGCGAGCTTATGGCGCCGTAGGTTAATGAGGAGAAGCTGGGTGGTTTTGACCTAGCCCGATCCTTTGGGGGACTTTTGCAAGGGCACTAGCGGGCTGGTTTGGCTGGTTGGTAATGGCACCTGAAGCTTGTTGGATCCAACAGAGATTTTCCCTTTTGTTGTATCTCTGGATATTGGAGAGATGGAGGGTTTGGTACGAGTTGAGAGGAAAAAAGAAACAACTGCCTCTCTCTTAATTGGACCACCGAGACGGCGAATTGTTGCCTGTCAGAATTGGCCATCCTTCTGCAATTCTCTATATACCAGGCGCTAGCCCACTCGTTTTCATCGTATCGTCTAGCGCACGCACAGCGGATACAAGTACAGCGAGTGGAGGTGTGGAGAGCCGCGGAGAGGAGGAGAACAGGAAGCTCCCCCAGACGGCTGTCCAGAACACAACCTGCACATTACCAGGTGTCGACGCACGAGCTGGCTGCCCAGCTGCGGTGGCCACAGGTAGCAGCCAGGTAGCGACGAGGTAGCGCTGAGCCGCCAATGTGCAGCAGTTGGCCTATCAACGAATTCAAGTCGCCGTGCTTGGCGTGCGATTTCGTCCAACACCACCGCTGCGTTTTCTCTCTCGCGCTCTCTTTCCTCTCTTCGCCTCTCTTCTTCTCTTCTACTTGCTCCGTTTGCCAGTAAGACTTGTCTGCTTGACGAGATACGAGCGCGCGCTCTCTCGCCTGGTTGGCTGGTCCTCTGCATTGACTTCTGCTAACCTCCTGCATGCTCTGAACCCACAAGCCGTGGTGCAACCCACTTTGCCGTTTCTGCGGGCAGTAGCCTCGTCTTAGACGACGACAGGCTTTCGTCAGCTCTTGAAATACCCGCGCAGCGTTTGACTTTTTCTGTTTCACTTCTGCTCTGCTGCCCGCGTTCCCCATATTCGCAGACGCCACCGGCCTTGATTCGAGCCATGCCGGCCCCATACTCCGACAACCTGTACTCCGGGCACGACAACCCCTGGGAGGATGAGCAGCAGCACGACGACAGCAGTGCGCTGTCGCCCGCCGACGGCTACTTCCACGCGTCGTCGTCTGGGCTAGACGAGGCCGCAACGTCATCGCAGCCCTCCCCGGCGCGCCAGTCGTCCAGCGTGCCCTTTGTGCCCAATGTCATGGTGGAGGACCCGACGCTGCAGGAGGACCACGCCGCCGCAAAGGCGAGAGAGGCCGCGGAGGAGAGCCGCATAAATAGAGCTGCTGCCGGCGGCTCGACTCCCTTTGACGACCGCCAGCCGCATCACCACCCTTCAGTGGCTCACGAGGCCAGCTTCTACCCGCCCGCTCACCCTTCCCGTGCTCCTCCGCCTGCCTCCCCGGCTGCTGCATATCCCCAGTTCCAGCCTCATCGCCACCTGGGCTCGTCGTCGGCCTCAGCGTCGTCGTCATCTGCCTCCCCCTCCGGCCACTATCACCGGCGTAGCATTGACGAAGAGGTTTCGTCGTTCCAGCCTGCGGGTTCTATGGGCCAGCCTGCAAACCAGTACACGGTCCATCGACAAACCGACGCACCTCCGGCATACTCTCCTTCGGCCTCGTCACCGCCGCTGTCTTCTGGCTATCAGACATTTACGCCTCCACAAGCGGCTGCACAGTCCGAAGCCATGGGCGTGCCTGAGGAGAACCAGAATTTGCTTCCACGACAGCCTGAGTCTATGGGTGGAGCGCCCAATGGACCCCAAGAGACATTGTGGCGAAGATTCAAACGTAACACCAACACGAGAAAGAGGGTTCGCACCATCCTTGGCGTCCTTGTTATACTTTCCATTGTAATTGCGTTGTTTGGCGGCAGCATTGGCGTGCGCGACAACGACAGGGTGAGTCCGCTATGAAAAACTATAAAAGAAAGCTTATATATACACTTTAACCATCTAACACCATGACCAACTAGAAGAAGCCTGGCATCATTGACAAGTCACCCGTGAAAGCGCCCCCAACTAACAACCCTCCCCCCAACATGGTGTGGCCTCCTAGCAACAACTGCTTGGGTGGGCCCTTCAAGGACTCAAAGATCAACGAGGTTGTCAGCTTCGGTAGCAGCAAAAAGCTTAGCATTATCCAAACCATCGAGAAAGACGGCAGAAACCGCCGGGGGCCCACGCCAAACGTCTATGGCGAGGTCATCTTACAGCCTGTTGATACCTCCTCTTCCGGACAGATTCAGCTTGAAATCGTCACCAACGACGAAGATCTGCATGTCGATGTCGACTTCAACAAGCGAGACCAACAGTTCAAGGTGACTGTTCCCCGCTGGGTCGACTGGAGGGAGCCCAGCTGGCGGCCCTGCATCCAGATTAGAATCACCGTCTCTGTCCCTCGTGAGGCTCAGCTCGAATCGCTTCACGTTGAGACTGTTCAACTCAACGTCGCTATCAAAGATGGCTTCGTCCTTAGCTCTGTTACCGATGCTCAGATCAAGACTGTTACAGGAGATGTGGTTACGGGCCGCTTGTCGTCGGGCGATGTGGCACCGTACACTTTGGCCTCTCGGAGCATCATCATTGATACCGTCAGCGGCGATGTTATCGGCTGGTTCCCTCTATACGACCTCGTCAAGATCCACAGCGTTTCTGGCGATATCAAGACGGATCTTACTCCAAAGCCGTCACAGGATAAGAAGCCTGAACAGGCCGTGCTCAATGTCGAGTCTGTTTCCGGAGATATCAAGCTAGTTGAGCCTTTGCTCAGCAACAAGCGCGATGACGAATTCCCTCCGCGAGACTACGTCGTTGGCGTGTCCTCGTCTTCTGGCGACATTACCGCTGAGCTGGCTTTTACATCAAAAGCAAAGATTGAGACCATCTCTGGCCACCAAAAGTTGAAGCTGCTGCCCCTCTTTGGATCTAGTTCGTCCCAGCCTATCCTTTCGACCGACACAAAGAGTGGAGGGACTACGTTGACGCTGCTGGAGCCATTGTGGAAGGAGCCTGCAGCCGGTTACCTCGACCACATGACGCCGTCAAAGGACAAGAACTCAAAGTTGGATAACTACGACGAACCTTGGATCATTATCCACCCCGACCAGCAACTGAACAAGCTTCCGGGCCAGAAACGTGCACCCACTATGAATGCCAGCGGTGGAGGTGATGGGTTGACCCGTCTCAAGTCTCACCACGCATCCATTAGCGGCGATTTCAGGCTCAACTACCCTGTTTCATGGGAAGGAAAGTTTCTCTTGACGTCTCTTTCAGGCTCCCAGGACATTCGAGGCGATGATTTGCACTTTAAACGATCTGGAGGTATCATTAAGCGCATTGAGGGAACCAAGGGCGATGGCAAATCTGACCTGACCATTGATTCTATGTCTGGCCGCGAGGAGCTGGTATTTGCAAATGCTTGAATGATGAAGTAACTTTTTTTTTCTTTCTTTCTTTCTTTCTTTCTTTCTTTTTACAATGATGATGATGACGATGATGGTGTAGAGTTTATTTTGGGACGATACCATAAGGAGATGTTGACAAAGACAGAGAAAAAGAAATACAATGTTGGTGGATATGGAGAGATGCTAGTTAATTCACATTAGGACATGAAGCGTGGTAACATGCTCAGAGACGTATACGGCGATTTTTGCTTTTTCTTTTTCTTTTTCTTTTCTTTTTTTTTTTTCAAACAGAAGAGGAAGCACAACGAATTAATGGACTTTTTTTTTTTTTCTTAACCAATGATATGTGGGGAGGAGTGCTGAAACGTAGCAAACATGTACTTGTTTCTTTCTTTTTGCATGGTAGTACAGTACAATATGAAATTTTATTATTATAAACAAAATAAGTTATGAATGCCAAATGAGAATGAGAATAACTATTCGTTTATATATATATTAAAGAAACAAGGAAAGCAATGCCTCAAACACCATCAGCATCAGTATATCAGTATTTGCTCAATGTCATTGTATGTACCAATCGTGCACGCTCGTGTATTGTGTGTCAGGTTCCCACAAGAAAAACAAGGCAGGAAAACAAAAAAAAAAAAAAAAAAAAAAAAAAAAGAAAAAGAAAAGGGGCACTTTGGCCTAAACCCTCTCGAAACAGAGAATAAGGGAAAAGAAAGCCGCAGTTCAGCTAAATAGTAAAAAAAAAAAAATTCTCATTTTCTGAACTAGACAAACGACAAGTAAGGGTATCGGTTGAAAAAAATAATAACATGAGAAAGAAAAAAAAAGAAGAAGAAGAAAAAAAAAGAAGTAAAGATTAAGCCATCGTTCCAAAACCAAAAAGGTATTCAACCTGGAAGAAGTAAAAAAAAAAAAAAAAAAAAAAAAAAAAAAAAGAGCCAACCCCCGTTTCATGTAGTCCAGTTCAGATCGGTATATGTCTCGTTCCCAAAAATGTGCTTCTTTCCATCAAAATAGTCATATAGCGTGATATTAATCATCATCATTTTCATCTCATCTCGTTATGGTTTTTTTTCTCTCCCCTTTTCATCGTTTTTGCTTTTACGCCAATACGCGAATTGCAGACCATAGACTCTGACAAATGCCATATTATGCCGCCTCATGCTGTACCGTATATGTGTCAATATTAAGCCATTTAATCTGAGTAACTTGTCTCTTTCTGGCTCTTATCATTATATACTCCTCCCATCATCTTTCGTCAAGAAAAAAAAAGGGGGGAAAGAAATCATTCTTCTACCGACCAGGGCAGGTCTCTATTGCCGACTTCAGTGCACGTCAAGTACGCAATGCTGTCAGCCACTCGGCTGGAGCCGCTCAAGTCCAGCTCAAGGCCACTGTTCATAAGGGGCCGGACCACAGATCGGGCCATGGCCTTGAGCTCGTCCATGCGCTTCTCGAACCGCCGCAGGTTCTCCCGGCTGTAGAACTCGGGTGTCAGTTTCAGAAACTTCTTGCATTCATCGTGACCCAGAAACGTGTCGGGGTTGTCGGACCCGAGAGTGCGGTACGCTCTTCCGACAGAAGTCAGCGCCGGCGGGGCCGGCGGAGGAGGAGGTGGATCGGCGGGGCGGTTCTCTCGAGATCCGGGGCGGTGCCGATACTCGGGCGGAGGCTGAGGAGTGGTGTTGTCGGCGATCCATTGGCGGAAGAGGCTCGTGGCCAGCCAGTCGAGGTAGCCGTTGTTGGGGGTGACGCGCTCGCCCCTGGACGTGTTGAGGTTGAGGCGGAACAGGCGGCCCTCGACACGGCTGACGGTCTCCTCCAGCTCATCCACCTTGTCCTCGATGATGTCCAGCACAATGTCGGGCATGGTGGCGCGCAGGCTGCGCTCGCCGGCGGGCCACTGGCCGACGACATGGATGAGGGCCTCCTGGAAGATGACCTTGCTGCGCGCAAGATAGCCGAGGCGGAGGTAGGAAATGGGGTATTTTGCAATCTGCTTCCACAGGCGTGACTGGAACTGCAGCAAGTGGTGGTCTACGCGAGGCCCGATGACGGCCAGGGCATCGTATTGGTCTGCCAGCGTCAAGAGGCTCTTGCACTGCACGTAGGCGTCGGCAACGTTGATGCTGTCCAGGACCGGCGGGTAGTTGTAAAAGGTGCGGAACAGATTGTCGTAATCGCGCAGCAGGTCCTCGTCGGCCTGCGACAGCGTCTGGGGCTGGGCGCCGAGGCTCATAACAGACCGCGAGTAGTCGCGCTTGGATGAGTGCGAGTAGCTGCTGCTCTTGTGATGAGAGGAGCGCGAGGACTTGGGCGCCTGGCCAAAGAGAGAAGCCGTTGCCATCGGCCGGGGATCCTCGCGAGGCTCGTCTCGTTGCACCAGCATAGGAATGTCATTCGGCCCCGAGCCGGAATCCAGTTCGTATCGCCATTTTTTCCTCGGCGCCGCATGCTCCGTGTCTGTTGCCTCCCCGCCGTCCTCACCGATGCGAGACAGTTCGTGACCGCTAGGGAGCAGCGGCTGCGCCCGCGACCACTCAACCGACGTGCTCGCCTCGAAGAAGCCGCTGCATCGCGTCAGAGTGTGTCGGTGCAGCAGATATCGGTTCTCGACAGAGCCTGCGCGGATCAGGATTTCGACGTCGCCGCTGTGGGAGAAGACGGGGAATTCATTCTGCGGCAGATACGAGCTGGCGGCTCCGACTGTTGAGCGATTGTAGCGCTTGCTGCGAGCCGACGGCCGGGAGACCAGGGACGAGGTGCCGCGGATTGCGAGAGATGGCGCTGGATCGGGTTGAGAGACCATGGGGATCAGATGGCGCGGGCGACGAGACGAGACGAGACGAGGCGAGGCGATGCGAAATCCGGCTCTGGCGGTGTTTATTCTTGGGCACGGCAGCTTCTCTCCCAGCCGTGGACTGCTGCATCAGCGAGCAAAAAGCGTTAAAGCCAGCCGGCCCTGGTATCTGCAAAAGGTGGTGGTTGGAGTGGGGGACGACCGAATTTTTCCTGTCGCAACAGCAGCTGAGTCTCTAGCGAACCCTGCGCGAGAACATGGCCAGCGAGGAAAGAGGGAGAGGAGAGGGAAGAAGAGAAGAGAAGAAGAGAGAGAAAAAAAAAGCGCTGATCGCCGTTCCGGTTTGTCGTATCGTGTCGTGTCGTGTGCGTGCATGCAGCTGAAGGCAGACTCGGTGGGCCAGTCGCCAGCAACTGTTCCGCCCACTGCTGCAGTTAGCCTCGCCATGCAAGACGCCCGCGAAACCGAAAAGCCGGACGCCTGTAGCTCCAAGCTCGGGTGGCAACAGCGCGGCAAATCAGAGGCGCCAGCGGTGGCCACCCCTGAAGACGGCCCTGTAGAGGGGTTGAAATGCCGCTGCTTGATCCACTGGGGCCACGCTGATGGTTGCCTCCATATCTCGACTGTTTGCAGGTAGAGACGCTTGCAGCATATATCAGCTGCCACCTGTGATTAGTGGCAGCAGCATCGTCTATGCATACAGCAGAAGAGAACGGGAGACGAAGGGTTAAAAAGAAAAAAGAAAAAGAAAAAAGCGATGGTAGGGATGCTGCTGCTGGCCACCCCTTGTCCGGTACTTGGGCAGCTCGAGAGCTGTTTCCAGCCAGAAGAGCTAGAGCAGCATCTCGAGACCTGCTTTGCATGACCCCTGCAGCGGGTGTGTGCGAAGTCTTTTCACATGCACGAGGATGGATGGATGGGATATGCGGAGATGATTTTTTCCCAACTCCTCAGGAGAGGCACCGTACCTGACAGCTCGTCCACCACAGCTTATCAAAGCCAGCACAGTCTGTGTGATGGCAGCGCATGACCCATCATGGCCTATTGTGTTCTGCTCGGCGCAGCACACTTGTCGGCAAAACAGCGGGCAATTCTGCGTCGTGACTGCAGGTACTTGGTGCAGGTACATATGTACGTACCTGTAGCTACTAATTGGCGGGAGCTTTTCCCTCTGAGCTCGTCTCCCGCCAATCAGAAAATATCAATCCTTGCCTGCTTCACTACAACCTCCATCCTTCGCCCTTCCCCGTGCACCACCTACATGGACTTGCCCTGATCGTGCTATTGCAGCAGCACATGGTGGAATGAGCTCGCAGACGCCGGCTTTTCATCATGGCTCCAGTCCCATCTCCGTGCACGAGTTCCGGGATGCCGTGCTGGCAACATGCCGGCCACGGTTCCCTACGGCGTACTACGCCCGGCCACAGCGCATAGGCAAGTGTTGGCAAATGCCACCCCATAAATACAAACATATAGATGCATCATGGCTAATCTCCATTGTTTGTTTGCTATAGCCCTTGCCATTAGCGGAGGAGTAGATTCAATGGCAATGGCATTCCTCTTCTCTGCTCTTCTCAAGGTATACAAGGGCATCAAAATCGCCGATAACCCGGCTGAGAGCGCCTTCGCCATTGTTGTTGATCATAAGCTGCGAGAAGAGAGCTCCCAGGAAGCTTCTCGTGTGACCCAAGAGCTGAAGAGAATTGGCCTCAAGTCCGTCATCAAACCATTGAACTGGAGAGAGCAGAGATGGAATGGCATCGAGCCAACTACTTTACCCAATGTCGAGAGCCTTGCACGCACCATGCGATACCAAGCTCTGGGGTCTACTTGTAGATACCTTCAGGTTCCAAGTCTCTTTTTCGCTCACCATCAGGACGACCAGTATGAGACTGTTCTGATGCGGCTGCTCGCGGGCCACGGGTACAGAGGCCTGCAAGGCATCCGTGAAGCCAACGCCATTCCAGAGTGCTATGAATTGCACCATGTCTACAAGAGTGGCCTGCTTGATGATCAAATGCAAAAATTCCCCTTCCTAAGTTTCAGACCACCGACGCGTGAAATGAAGCGGCTGCGGTTTATTCTGAAAGATGACAAAAAGCAAGAGTCATGGGATCAAATCCAGTCGTACCTCAACTTGGACGATGCGTCTACCCGTTTCCCTGGGCATCTTTCGCGAGATTTCGATCCCAGCATACCATACCTGACTCCTCTGCAGAGTGAGGATGGTGGTGTCATGATATATCGACCACTTCTGGAGTTTGACAAGGGCAGGCTCATTGCAACCTGTGAGGCCAACGGCGTCCGCTGGTTCGAAGACCGCACCAACACTGATCCAACTCTCACAACCCGGAACGCTATCCGAAAACTTACACGACTTCACACGCTGCCCAAGGCTCTGCAGAAGCCATCTGTTCTGGCACTTGCTCATCGGTCGAGACAGAGGGCTCAGCTGGAAGAAGCTGAAGCCCATAGACTACTGATTCGCGAAAACGTCATCAAAGATTTTGATCCCAACGCGGGTACTTTGCTGATTGATGTATCTACTCTTTGGCGCGATAAGTTGCGTAACACCAGGAGCCCGTTCGCTCAAACCCGAGAAGAAGCGCGCAAAGAAGCACGCAAACGCTCTCGTCGACTAATAGCCACTATAGCGATCCGCAAACTCATTGCTTTCGTAACACCAGAGCTCCATCTACCACCTCTAGTCAACTTGGAAAGCGCCGTTGACCGACTCCTCCCGCATTTATCAGAAACTCCCGATGAAGTACTGGCGACAGAACCAAAGACCTTTTCAATAGCAGGTGTCTTGTTTGAGCCTGTTTTTAAAACGAATTCATTGATGTGGCTCTTGTCCAGAGCACCGTATTCCTCAAAGCAACCGTTACCAGAGCGAAAACTCCCGGGCTACCTAAATTATAGAGCTGGTGTTTTGAGATTGGACGCTGATAGCGACCAGCCAAGTCGGCATCGCCACTGGCGTGGGTGGAAAACAGCCAAATTATGGGACGGACGCTTCTGGATACGAGTGAGCGCTTGCATCGCGGCAAAATTTCACGTGCTTCCTTTTCTTCCCTCTTCTGCGAAGCCGTTTCGGATGGCTCTACCTCCAAAGGAGCGCTCAAACCTTGAGAAAGTTCTCAAGCACTATGCGCCGAGAAAAGTGCGATATTCGCTACCTGCTCTTTACAGCGTTGAAGAGTCAAGCGACGGCCAAGATTCCAAGCAGATAATGACACTGCTGGCACTACCGACTTTGGGAATCCACGTGCCAGGTCTCGAAAGATGGGTCAAGTATGAGGCAAGATACAAGAATATTGACATTACTTTGCTCGGATCGACCAAGAAAAACCAAAGGAATAAAGTGTCGCTGTTGAGATCTACCCGTCCCTTGGCCAAGAAGCAGAGTGCGGTACTGCGGAGCCAAGGAACGCGGAGGGGCGGACAAGCCAGAAACCCCCATGGTGTATGGGAAGATTCAACGAGCCTATGAAAGGAGTCATTACTACTAGTATCCGTGTCGGCAAAGAACAGTATTGCCTAGTCTCTCCTCATCCTAAAACAGACTAAAGACTTCCCCAGAGATAGGACTTGCTGCAGTCATACCCTTGGCTCCCCCCTTTTACCCGATATTTAGTGCTATTTGATTCGCGAGATCCGGTTGGAACGATGGAATCGTCAGCTAAGTTATTGGAGGATGCAGGGCAATGTTCCCTTGCCTTTGCATAGGCATCTTGTTTAGCCTTGGTTGATGAATTGAATGAAACGCGCGGGCCAATCTATCTGCCGCAAAGCAGCCCACTGCGGGTTCGATACACTTGTAGAAGACCATCTTGCGAACATATGCACCGTGACGAATATTGCGGATGAGCGCATGTCGTCAGCAGCCGTCAGACAAGGAGCCGATGGGTTATTGACTTCATACTCCGTATAAGTGCGTTGCCGCTTAACTGCACAGCCTGCTGCTTACCTGCGCACAGATATGACTATCTACTCCATATATCTATCTACTCGTATCTCCCTCACTTACGCGCTCTTGTCTGTACTCACACTCAAGTGAAAGCGCGTCCTTTACTTAAATTCTCAAATGTCTGGAACCTGGTATTAACTTATGAGGGAGTACCGCTAGCTACCTTCCTACTACCTACTACCTACCTATAAATATTCTATGTGATACTTTTAGCACCGTTGGGCGATGGCCTGTTGGTACCTGATGCTGCACGTAAAAATAGCTATAAATTCTTTGGTGCCACGATTAGGGTCTTGAAGGCAAAAAAAAAAAAAAAAAAGCGAGTCATAGCATCACATCTTTCGCCACAGAGGCAGCCCATGAGAAACATTGCATATTTGAAAACTAAACAAAAAAAGGTGTTCATATAAAGGATATTTAGTATATCCATATCCATCCGAAAAAACATTCATCCGAGGCCCCCCCTAGGCTGCCGCTGCCTATAATCTGGGCAAACGCCGCCAGAAAGTGCAACCGTGAAACAGATAACAGTCCATCATTTTCGTTTCCACAAACAAATACTTCGTTAACCGAGGATTTAGGAACCAAAACTTGAAACCTGAGACTTGAAACTTCAATCGCCGCGACCGATGCCAGAACTTGCCTTTGCAGCCACCCTGGCATCGAAGAAAGAGTGCCAGCATTCTCTCTCTTGATCAAAAACCAAAGCCAGCCCATCACGCTGACAATATTTCCCATAATGACAAAACATAAGAGGCTTTAAGCCAAAATAACGCCGAGGTATGTCTGTTGCACCCATGAATATAAATCAAAGAGAAGGAGGAAGACGAGGAGGAGGAAGAAGAAGAGCAGGAGGAGGAGGAGAGGGAGAGAGAGAACAAGTGAGAAGAGTGAATAGGAATTAACATGAATCAAGTAGGGGATCTTTCAAGATAACATTTCTGCTCCGACATGCAGCAACAGTCCGACCCATCAAAAGACGCTGCCAACAGGCAACCATGATAGAACTATCGTCAATGACCATCATGACACAAGTCTCCCGATGTGCCGTCATTGTGCCATCCACGCCGCTCCATCAGAGCACTGGCTTTAAACAACGTCTGCCGTGGGGGACGCGATACTGAAGAAGCTGATGACTTCTCCACCACCCCAGCAACGACTGCCGCATCAGATACAGTGGCGATATGCCATATGCTCATGGACGACGAACCATTTGCCTACGCTCCCGCCCGCGACGCCATTTCACCTCGACAGCCACTTCCTGATGATACGCACACGGAGCAGGCTCTTTGGAGTTTATGCCGCCCTTTGGCTGGGGAGCTTCGTGCCAGTCCTTGTAAATTCGAAAGTTTCTTTCTGAGACCAAGCCAATATCTCGGAGATGGTCTAGAAAGTAAAAGTCTGGGCGAATATCGGACGTTGTCGCGCCGCGGGCGTAGTGGTCGGCAATGTGATGCATTCTGGCTCTATAGTTGTGTTCTCGCTCGTCCGCTGTCTCATCTACGGTGTGGAAGACTGCGTCATCGCAAAACCAGCAAATGCAGTCCCTTGGCAGCCTCCATATGAGATGATGGCCGCAAATGTGCTGCACCCAGTCATTAACGTTATTTAGATCGAACGTCTCTTCGCAGTCGTCATACCCGTAAAACTCACACGGGAGCTGTGGCCTATGCATAGCTATGTTAGTACAGGTGGCTTGAAGTAAGAAAATGCTGCGCAGCGGAGAGATATACCCTGGTGAGACTGACGACATGGAAGACAAGGACCTCTCCGAGTCAAAAACGGAGGAGCACACGGAGGAGCGCCGAGTTTCACCATTTGCAGAAGACAAAGCATGTGGTTTTCTGCCCAGATCGATGTGAATGGGTTCAGAGCTTCCTGTTGCCATGTACCTGGTTTTCCTTCGATGAAGATCACTCAGAAAGCCATAAATGTCTTCAGCCAAGCGCGCCGTTGAAGGCCACTGCTCTTCAGGTCGTGGCGTTGCCATGCTGAAAGGCCGCTCGCTGCCCGATCAGTTTGGCCTGGGCTGTCAGACTGTCCCCGGAATCGCCTCTTTGGAGGTCCAGCAAGCGACCAGAAGCTCCCTGTCCAACGAGCTTGTGCGCTCGAGCACTCAAACGACAGCTGCGACAACGAACCCTGATCGGCAACTCTCAAAGACTAGGTCAGACCACCTGAGTGGATGCTTGAAGTTACGCACGTTGTTTGGGGAACAGCCCAATCGACGACGTGCGTGAAGATGCCCTGACACGACAACAGCTGGGGCTTTTCTGTTCCTTGCAAGGGGAAGCAGGAATGTAGGTTGAGAAATGAAAAAAGGATATATATTTTTTTTCTCTCCCTACGGAGTGGCAGCGCAAGTGGAAATGGCAAGCTCTGGCTGGGTCGTTGGGGTGGTTAATATGACGACGGCGGACACTGCAGACGCTCTGTGGTCTCACTGCGTTGTTCTCCACTCAGTCCTGCGATAGTACTAAAAATGTAGAACAGTGCTCGAATCATCAACCAGCAGAGCTAAGAAGCTGTATTTGGATTTTTTTTTTTTCCCTGCACAGGCGGTGTCTGCCATCCATCACGGAGATTGGGACGACGCGTACTGCCACATGTCATTTGATGCAGGATGCATACTGGCAAGGGAATCGCTACAGTCGACACGAATTATCATGGCTGGTCTACTATATAAGGGCGCAACAAAAATTAAAGCCGGGACAAACCGCCAAGCCGGCTATTTTGTCTGAGCAGCTGTTACTATTATGTTGTCTAATAGGGGGGTTCGAAGCGTCAGAATGTTGACGAATAATGTGGCAGCCTCTCACCGACAATGTTACGAGCTTCATTACGATAAAGGCATACCGAGTCTTGTGTGGCACGTACGATGGGCATATAGCAGGCTGGCCATTAGCAGCGCGGCCAGACCGTTACATCATGGCCCTTGGATTGCTCAGCGCTCTACCTCGTCATTCCCAATAGCACTGGCGGCTAAGAGCTACACTATCTGGGAGCAAAATAGATGGGGAAATGGCGAGCAGCGAACGGCTGTAACCGCCATATTCTGCGGCTCTTAGACCTGCGGGGTTCCCCACCAATATTAAAGCAGTAATGGGCAGAGATGCTCGTACCAGGCGGACCTGCGGAATACTGCTTTGTTTTCTCAGAGCTGGGCGATCAGCTCTGTTTTAGACTAGCTATCGGAACTCGACACCTTTTCTTCACTACATTTCAGTTGGCTAACCGCAGCCGACGAGTTTCCCTTGCTGCGGTGAGAGCAAGCAATGAGCTCTCTTGTGCGGTACAGCCTGCTAGATTGTCTCTTGTTCCGTACAGCCGTACGCAGCAACGAGTTTTGCATTCTATGCCCATTGAGATTAGTCCAGCGCTGGCGTATACCGCTTAGCTGTTGACACGAATCATCCCTCAGCGCATCTCGGCATAACACGCACACACAGCGTAGCCCATCCTCGGCTCTTGCTTGTGAATCGTTCATGCCCAAATCCCAAATCCTCATGCCTAGCTCCCATAAACTCGATGCAATGCTTGCTGTATGACGCCGTTTCAAGTCGGATGACTTGATTCCTACCTGCCTTTCCTGCTTCCCGTGATCACTGCGATATTAATCGATGGTGTTTGGGTGGCAAACGGAGAAAAGAAAGAGTGAAAATGGCAAGACAAGAACCAAAGGACAGGGGGGTTCCGGCGAGTCAAAAGACCTGACCCGGTTTTTTTAAGTGCTGGTTACATCGTCAACTCAGCTGCTCGCATTGCTCCATTGCAGGCAGGCCTGGGGAACTTTGCCTACCTATCTAGCTGACGGCGAGAGCTCAAATTGGGATGCCTGCTGCACCTTTTCACTCTGGGGGTGGCGCATTCCGGCACAGAAAGGGTTGGGAGGGCCGTATCGGGCATCAACACATGCAAAAAAGCCCTGTATGGAAAGAGAGGCTTTGAGCCATGAGCAGCACCGTATGCGCCGTGACGGCTGGTGGATTCAGCAAACGGTGGCGCCCGGGGTAGCGGCCCGTTTCCCGTTGCCTAGTTGCTGGACCCGCTTGGTGCTTCTCGTACGGAAACGACGTAATGCTGCAGAATTGAGTTATACTGCTCTTTGATCCTTTGGCTTTGGCGCTTTATATCATGATGCGTTTTGATCCGGGATGGTGAATTGGTAGATGAGGGTTGAGTGGGCTGTGCCTGTAGGAATCACAAAATTGCTCGCACTAGTAGCTACCTAGTAAATTACTTTTTCTATTTTCCCATTTTTTTGGTCACTGCGGTGGGAACATCATGTCATGTCTGTCTATTCTTCTGGACTACACAGGACCCTCGCCTTGACAATGACGTTGCGGTACTGCATGTGCCCCCCGTTTTCGTCCCCGTGCTTAATCACGCCGGGGAAAACAACGCAGTTAATTTCCCGGCTAGCCAGGTTCTCCTCGTCTTCCTCCCCGCCGATGTCTTCCATCGTATCTGGTTCAAAAAGGACTTGCTGATGAGGTAAGATGGAGGGCATGTAGACCCGTAGTCGGGCCTTTTGCACAACGAGCAATCGTGCTAGCTCGATGGAGTTTTTTACTAGTACACGGAGGGCGGAGCCTCGGGCGGTCGAAGGTGAGGTCGAGGTCGAAGTTGAAGCTGGGGGTATTGAAGCCGAGGCCGGAGGCGGAGGGGATGTGATGATGCTGTCGAGGAGCTGGGTAATGCGAGATATGACAGCCTCGGCAAATGTATCAGTGTTGTCGTGGAGGTGGTGTGCCTCGCGGCGGAGGAGAGCCAAGGTAGACGAGCGCCATTGGTTGACTGGATCGGTTGAGGCTGTTTGGTCCCCTTTGGTATTAGTTGATGTTTGTTTCCCCGAATCATATACTACAAACGAGAGAAGAAGCAGAAGTAGGAGAAAGGAGAAGAAAAAGAAAAAGGGACAAGAACGTGAGGGAGTATAAGAGGGGGTGAGACAAACAGCAAAAAGAAGTGAGTAGTTGCTCCATCTGTTGAAAGTGCTGCGTATCTTCTTCTGAGAGTCCCACGTAGTAGGCATTGAAGACCATCTCAACGAGGATGCTCGAAACAATGGACTGCAATAGGTGGACTTTTGACGTGTGTATCAGCTCTTCGTACATGGGCACGAGCTGGCCGAGTTCCGTAAGCGTAGCGTCACTGGCCTGGGATAAGTCTGCTTTTCGCATTCCAGCTCTGTTAGCCCAAATGTTTGGCGCTGATGATACGAGCGAGCTTCTTGGCTCGTTACAATTCAGCTTGCAGCTCACCTAGTTTTGCTTTTCTAAAGTTGGTAATGACCCAGTTCTGCAGCCCGTTGCCCAACTTGGTCATTCCATCACCAAAGACCTCGTCGCTTGTCTGGTCGTCCGTTCTTGTGCTCGTGCTCACAAAGTCTTTTAGTCCCCTGACTTGCCCCCTAAGTCTTCTAATTTCATCATCCTTTTCTTGTAACTCTCGCCGCAGTACTTCAACTCCTTGTCGCAGCTCTTCTCTCTCTGCCTCGCGCACGTCAACTTCGGCTCGCAGCAGTCTCAGCTCTGTATCTGTGCGCAGGTACTGCTGGTTCAGTGCGCTATGTTTGCCCTGCCAAAACGTCGCGGTTTCGCTCTCTGTCTGGCTCAGTCTATCCAGTTCTTGATGGAACTCTCTTTCCATGATTCCCATTTCGTTCTCCAGATAGGCGATGCGCTCGTCTTTCTCGCGGAGGAGGCTTGTTGAGGCTGAATCTGATTGCTGCTGCTGCTGCTGCTGACGGCGAAGCTGCTGCTTTGAGATCGGGCTGCCGCTGCCGCCACTATTAATGCCGGTACTGGACACGCCGTGTGGACTTGATCCTCTGGCTGTGCTAGAAGAGCTGTTCGATTTATCTCGAGCCTTCTCTTTGCGTTTTCGATCTAGGATCGGGCTTCCATTATGGGAGTCGTCTCCGCCTGCTGAGTTGGTGCTAACCATGGCTGCGCGAGGTGGCATCAAAGGCATCGTGTCGGAATTGTTGCCGCCGCTGCTGTTCCCTGCGCTTGCTCCTGCTCCTCCACCTATCGTATGGGTGCTGTGGCGGCTTGTGTGCGTCGCTGGTCCAGTTCGCCAAGCTGGGCCGTTGCTGCTGCTGCGACCGCCACCGCGGCGCTTATCAGATTGATTCATTTCGCCGTGTTATGTCGCGCGCCGTATCGGGTCGAGGTTAGTTCGTCTGGTTTTCGTAAGTCGCTGTTGTGATGCCGAAGTGTAGGACTGTATGACACTGGTTCGGCATGATGGCTGATGCGTCAGGCAGGCCACTCTGGCGGCTTTGGTTTGTGCCCTTTTGTAGGCGAGCGCCTCCCCTGATAGCTCGCTTCTCCCAGGCAAAGACAATTAAAAGCGAAAGGGGACAAGATGCTGGTTCGGCGGCTGCCTAGAGGTCAGATGCGAGGATATGGATCTGGATATAAACGCCTGGGACGTCCCCTAGACAGGGAGCTGCCGCAAATCTGCCGACGGATCTTGGGAGGGGCTTGGGCCAACGCTAAGAGCTGCCATTGTTCCAGAGCCAGCGCGGGGCATATCGATGAGCTTCCTTGCGTTGCAGCGCTAGAACAGCCTTAAAGCACGAGCCTTGTGAAACAGATGCATCCAATAATGAACGGTCGTTTCGTGGTGGATTGCATTCTTCTTGTTCTTCTTTCTCCCCCCCCTTCTATCCCTCTATCCCTCCCAATTATAATCCGCGCCCAACCGCACTTTGATTTCACTCATTGAATTTAGATGTCTTTTGCCTGTCACTTGACAGCATCCTGCAGGATCGCATCTCCACGGCAAAAATCGATATCTGATATAAAGAGAGATAGAACTTCATAGATTTTATGAAGTGGAAGTGGTATCAGAAGTATGTACAAATTGCACACTTCTGACTAAGAATCCTTATATAGACAAGCGGTTGTATGAGAAACATCATACTGAGTCGTGGAATATAGCTTCAATTTTAATGCTGCAGCTTCTTGCAGAATCGCTGCGTATACGGTCTCATTGGCCTATGTTTGAGGATGCATGATTCTATTGACATGTACCATTGATTGTTGAGATGAGTCTCGGGCTCTATCAACACTCAAATTCGACATCAGCTTCAACTTCGTATGCAGCGTCGTCGGTCCCTTCAATCGGCTTGGCGCCCATTCTACACAGAGCGACGCGAGTGATGGGCATATCTTCAGCCCATACGTAATCATCGTACCGAGCTAACACATCTCTTGCGTCGATTGTTAGCTTCTCTCGCCTTTTTCCTCTTGCTCCACTGCTGCCGCCATTATTCTTGACATATATGGTATTGACGATGGTAGCATGAAGCAGTAACGGGCGATTTTCATCAATCATCAGTTCACTGTCTTGAAAGGGCTTTTGTAGCAGCTTGCAGAAATCGTATAGAAGGCCTGTAGGATCTGAGGGAGGTGCGTATAATACAGTTGCTTTCGCTGCTGGCTGCATTGAGTGCAGTCCTCGAATTGTGAGAGAAAGGCCGCCGTTTGGATGTGACAACTGACTCTCATCGGTATCCCCTCCCGATAGAGCCAGGGCAGCAGCAGACATCCTATTAGAGTTGGCCACTCTTGACTCGGCAAGTATTTCTCTCAATTTTAGGCCCTTAAGTATTTCTACTGCTTTTCCCACGCCGTCCTGATTCAGTGACATGACCCCGAGTGTTAGATGCAGCGTCCCCAATGGCCGGACCGCGTCCTTGGGCAGGCCGAAGCTCATTGCGCTGGTCACATCAGTCCGAAAAGATGCAAGAGTATTGGCCAGCTGCATCCCAGCGAGGGGTATGCAGAGAAAATGCGTAGGAGCAGGCCTTGGAGGCATGCTTGCATCAATCAGCCTAATGCGAGAGGATATGTGGCTAAAGGATATCTGCGAGAGACGATTGGTAAGAAGCTGTCAAATATGATAACTTGGGTAAATGTGATGAATCAACAAGGGAATCTGAGAATGTAAAGAAAGGTACAAGCAACGGCGTAATCCCCCTTGTCGGATACAGTCAATAGATAGCTGCCATAAAATACCATCAGTGAGCAGCATCACGTCAGCATCACATCCGGCATCCACGCAAAGGCATCTCCAGCCAACAGAAGCCAGCAAATAACAATCTGCCGTGTGTAACATGAAGAAAAAGAAGCACCGATCGCCGTCCCAATTAGAGTAGACTTGGTGGACAAGCGTCCTTGTACAACACACTGTGTTGCCAGTCAGCACATGCTGAGGCCATACGTTGATGCCACGATAACCCCCAAGTCTCTAGACTTGACCCCATTGCTTATATGCAGCGTGCCCAGATTGCGGAAGACGAATTTCTCTTTTTTTTTCCTCTGAAATCTTCAAGCAAGGGGTGAAGCAGTGTGCCGTGGCGAGTGCATGGCGAGAGAGGACAGGGATGCTTTGGGGCATGCGCTGTAGCATTGAAGATGCAGAGAGCCTTCCATTGTGATTCCAGCTTGGAGAAAACGACAGATGCTTCCTGTCCGCGAGACGCCAGTACCGAGATATATTCTTGAGATGCCTTACGTACCTTTGAAGACTTGTGGGTTGATGGAAACGCAGAGATGAGACGCCTGTCGGATGCCCGAAGCTGGTAGATGAATTGGAGGCAGCCACGTGCATCTCAGTCCTGACTCCTGCCCATGTTAGCCACAGATCTGTGCCAGATCGCGCCAAGCTACATTGGGATGGCGCCGCCAACTACGTAATTGGTGAGCCCTCGGTACGAGAGCTGCAGGTAGATGAGCTTCATCTGGAGATACAGTGTAGAGAAAAAAGACGACGAAAAAAAAAGGCAGAGTAGGCATGAAGAGTATTTGTTTGGCATGCAGATCATGATGGAATTCACTCTTAAATCTGTTGGTATCTCTTCTACGCAGCCCCTCCCTGTACAGACGACCTCTCTAATGTGTGACCAACTTTTTGAGCTCGCCCCAAAAAAAACATATTTGCTGCCATGAACCTGTCATTGCGCTTGTAAAGACAGCCGTGCGCGTTCCCTATATCCTGCCAAGTTTCAAGCGCCAGCCCGCAGACAACAAAATCCAAAGTTGTATTGGTCGCGTTACTTGCTGCTGCCATCACGCATAAGCGATGATGTAAGTAAAAAAGGAGTCGTGAGTGTAGATGATTTGAAGAGGAAAAAAAAAAGACATGGGTGAAAACAGAGGGCGATAGAGCGGTTAGGATGAGAAGCGGAAAATGCCATGGTTTGCATCATGTTGCTCCTCGCGCGAGGATATACAGCAGCCAGGAACCTAAGTGGCTCCCACTGTAGAGCTAGCACGCACAAGTGCTCCTGCTGGGCGTCGCAGAGGCAGGGCGCGCAGCCCTCAATGAAGTTTAGTTGTCATCGCCAATCTTCAGCAAAGACATATTAAACGCCCTCCTCTTCGTCATCGTCCTTGTAGAAATTTCTGAGTCCGGTTTCGACCTCTTCGTAATCGGACTTGACGGCTGTGAGCGCTTTTTTTATTTGCTCCAAGCATACCTTGACGTCGTTCTCTGGAGAGCCGTCAAGGTTTTCTTGCTTGCCGTATCTCTGGATCTTTTCACATCCATCTCGAACCTTGACCAAACCTAGCGTCGCGGAGGAGCCTTTTAGAAAATGTCCGAGTTCTGATAGTTTTTCGAGATCTTCTGCGTCCCTATATGAATTGAAGGCAAGGATAAGCGTCAGTAAACGTGAGAAGAATGAGAGAGGAGTGGAAGAGGGTCGTAGTGTAGATATAAGCGAGGATAGAAAGCATTGCACCCCGTCTCATGGCAGACAACGGGAGGGAGATAGGGCCACAAGCCCGAAGATGTGTAGAGCATCCGAGAGCGTAGCACAACGACAAGTGGTAGGAGTAACGTACAGGGCTGTGTCCATGGAGGCAAAAGTCTCCTCAGCTTGGTCAAAGAATCCAAAGACGATGGACGAGCTGAACTCGTTGTCACCAGGCTCGTCCATCTCGAGAATCTGCTTGAATGTCGTCAGGTCGATGGTATCGCCGAAGATGGCTTCGAGCTCCTAGATATCCAGCATTGTTAGTTTGCATAACGCTGGCGGGGGTGCAGGAAGAGACCAACTTTGTCGTCGGGGAGCGCCATTGTTGAAGGTGTAGCAAGGTCAGGGGTGAAATCTGCGCTTTTCTCGGTCGCTGAGCAGAGAAGACGGCCACGATGGAGGGGTTGCGGTTTAGTCGAGAGTGGGGGAGGGCCAAAAAGCGTCCGCGGCGACGGATTTAATAGTTTGACGAAATGCGACCCACAGGCAGTGAGAAGGTGCCCAAATGAGGATCTACGTGTGCATAGGGTCGGCTAGAGAAGAGAAATCAGGCTGCAAGAAAAGGCACAGTCAGCTATATGCGGAAAAAAAAAAAGAAGGGTGAAAAAAGCAGGAGGGAAAAAAAAAACAGATGGAGGTGTTTAGAACGACAGGGGGCGTGGACAAGCTTTGCGTTCTTGGTACGTCTGAAAGAAGCTGCGTGAGGGGAGCAGCAGTGAGGAGGGGTCCCAGCAGCAGGTAGGTTGCAGGCAATCGCAATCGCAGCTTGGCCAGCAGCCGACATGAATGGCCGCAGTGCCGAGATCTGGGGGATCGTGAAACAGAGTGGGCGAGGGTTGACTCACTAATCTGGCCTTGTCTCCGGCAGTGAACGAGGGTCCTGATTTTGTCGGGAGGGACGAGGAGCGAGGATCGTCAACGAACACGCGAGAGCGCTGCGGGTGTTGAGGTAAGAAGTGCGTCTAAAAAGCATCGCGGAGAGGGGCGGAAGAAGAGAGAGAGAGCTCTGTGAAGGTACCAGCACCATGTATCGGGTACACGGCCTGCCGGGTAAGCATGCTGTAATCGTCAACTTTACAGGCCGGGCCTAGGCGCACAGGCGGTAGCATGAACTAGCGGCTGGCGCTGCAAGCCCCGCGACATTCCCTGGCATGAACTGGCGCCGCAGTATCTCTACATGCTGCCTACTAACCTTACCTTGCCGAAACAAACAATCTTAGAAGCGCCACTACAGGACTAGTAGGTGGTCCTCGGATCGCGATACGATTTACCAGCATCTATTCCATACCTATTATATTAACAACTGCACCCGTTTTCCCTTTGCGAGAGTTTGTTTTACCCTCAGCCAGCTACCCACATATGCATCTAATAGCAATGAAAGGAGTTAACAGTAGTGGCAGTAAAAAGTGGAAGACGGTAGCAGCTGGTGTACATGGTACCATGGGCGCGTGCCTATCGTGGGTAAACTGCACGGGTAGCCAAAATGTTCCTTTTCCAGACGGGACGCCTCTTAGACAAAAACTTGGTGTATTACTACGGGGTAAATTTACTCATGGGGTGCGTTTTCACCTTCTCCTGTTGATTTTGATTTGATAAACCGTAATAATGCAGGAGATGTATTCCAAAAGTAGAAGATAGAGACGTTTCTGATTGGACGCTTGCCACTGCTTTGTTGTCTCTTTCCTCCCAGGCAATGCTCCAGCAACCGCGGTGATGGAGAGAGTGTTGAGCTGTAGTGTGTCTGCTAAGAGCTGCGTACATAGACTGCATGGTAGCTGAGGGCGCGGTAGCTCGGGTTGGTTTTTAAGCTGATGCATGGCTTGTGCCGCCAAAGACGTCAGTGGGGTGAGGGGCACTGACGTCTTTGTCACAGCGGGCCGCATAGTGGAGACGCAAAGCCTGAAGATTGGTTGGCGGGTGGGCGCGGTGGCTGATGCAGTGCACAAGGGAGTGAGCGCGCCCCGTATTTTTGGTCTTTTGTACCTGTACCACCACCTAATGCTACCGCAGAAGGCGGTAGAGCATGCAGCAACACCATGAGCAAGGCACGCTGGTTGAACAAGCAAAAGGGGCTCCGTGCCTTTCGCATGAATTTAATGGATGCAGCTGCAAGACGCAAGGGCGTGATACGCTCTGTAATCTTCCTTGCCCTTCCAAATACAAAGGGAGGCCACTCCTATATGGGCTGTTTGTGGCGCCGTCATCGCATCACAGTCGCCCATCAAGAACATCCCGGACGATGGAGCCAAAAGATTATGATATACCGTAAAAACATGTACCTGCAAGTTCCAAGCTGCTAGCACTACTAGTAGCAGGTATTCCTGAACCAACTCATGGTAGCAGTGGGCGGACGAGAGAAAAAATGGCGCGACGCCGTCTTCTCTGCTCCGAAGAGGCATCTAGACCTAACAGCTCCGGGCTGGTAGAGGAGCTAACACCGGCGCTGTCGCCGCCTAGCTCGATTCACGACTCAAACAGGCAACGGGGAGAAGTCTCCGTATGCTGGCGGAGAGTCAAATCCCCACTAACGCCTGGTGTCGAGTTTCTTCCGCTCTCACGATACTCTCTGGAGAAGGCAGGTACCTTATGGAGCACGAGTGGCTGACTTGCATGGAGTTTTTATGTTAGCAGTCTACCTATGTTAGGTAAGGTATACTACAGCAGGTGCCTACTATGTAGTAGACAAGTGCTGGCAGTAGTGGTACTTGAGCCGTGCTCCAGGAGCATACAAGTACTAAGGCTATATGCATGTAGCAACGCAAGACTTCATATTAAGCACCTACCGTGGGTGGGTAGATGCTGAGGCCGGGGTCCCGCGTGCAAACCCAGGTACAGGCATGATTGATCCTTCTCGACCCGCCTGCAGTTTGCGTTTTAGAGCAAGCCGTCTTCCCAAAAACTAATTCGACGCAGAAGTCCTCTGGCGCAGGGGAGGGGGGCCGGAGAGCCGAGCCAGGAGGAGAGAAATAGACAGGCTTCAACACAGGGAAGGGTGGGCAGGGCCGCAGCATGGAGCGGAGGGGAGAAGGGGTGAGGGGTCACTAGAGGCAGGGAATGTATGGATCAATTCCGTACCAGGAGAAGAAAAAAAAAAGAAAAGAAAAAAAGAGGGAGAGGAAGAGGAGGAGAAGCAGAGCTGTGAGGGAGGTGTGGTAGGGTAGCGTTTGTTGCTGCGGGAATGAGGCATCCCACATCCCACCACTGCACGATAAGGGAGAAGAAGCAGTGAGAGAAGAGAGGGGGAGGATGAAATACCTAGCATCCAGCATCCATCCTTGGATCTGCACGCTCATGCTCTTGCGAAACACACGTCCAAGTAATGCTCACAGAGCCCAATCACCGCCTGATCGCATCCCTCTCCTACCACGATGCGCGAGATGCTTCAATGCAAGTTGGGGCCGTGGAGCAGTACTAGTAGCAGTACTTGGATGGGAGCCAGCTGCTTTGAGGCTCCTGCGCCTGCAAATAAACGGCTTCCCGAGCTGATGGCGCCCATTACGTCTATGGCTGCAGGGGATCCGTCAGAGTGGGAGGCGGTTACATCATTTTTGCAGGGCTCCTCCCCCCCGACAAAGGCCTTTGCGGTTCTAGACTCTGGGAGCAGCGCATAACCTCGCGCTTTTGGGTACTTTGTAATTCAGTAGGGGAAGCGGAACGGCTTTGCAAAAACAGGCCAAAAACAGGTGGCGAGATGCCAGGAGGTTGGGCGTATGCGTTCCGTACTGCCATTTTTCTTATTTTGCTATTTATTTTGATTATTATTTTGTGCAGAGCTGTGATTTATTAGAGGTCATCTGCCCAACCACAGTTTGACGCTTGCTAGGTAATTACGCCAAGGTACCTACACGACACGAGCCACTTATAGACTCTACTTGTAAGTACTCTGGATATTTATAGGTAGTACACATAGCATCAGCACCATCTATCCGTATTGTTTTGTAAACTGGAGTGATAATCATTCCACAAGGTCTGGCCCTGCTCATTTAGGAAATGCCACCATTACTAAGGTATATATTGGTATTTGTACAGCAACCTCTCCCCGCGGAGCCTTGTTCATTCTCAGCGACCCGATAATGCGCATTAATTAGCGTCTGTTTCTCTAACACATACTGCCACAAAGGCTGTCGTCTTTCTCTTGTGCTTTATTTAGTATTAAGTCCTCGTCAGGAGGAAAGAGACTAGCCTAATGTACTGCTACCTGTCCGCCAGGTCTCTGCCGTCGAGCTCCAGCGCATTGGCGGGGCTCGTGACTACCACGACAAACTTCGGGTGCTTGACTTGCAAGGAGGCTCCTGCTAAACCTCCGACGTCCATCAAGATCCCAGCTCACTATGGAGCACGGCCGGCGCTCTCCTCAAGTAGGAATTCCCAGGAGGCAGAACAAGCAGCTGAGCCGATGCGACGGAGCACTAGGCAATGCCTGATATGGAGTACACGCAAAGCTGCAGCAGCCATACCCCCTTACCATCCTGGCTGGCTGGCTGGCTGGGGGGAAAGCAGCAAGAGTCTGGTCCAACCCAGCCCCGAGAATCCGAAGATCCACGTCGTCTCACGCAATAGCCCACAGTTTGCGCCCAAGAGAAAAAGCACTAGGCCCTGCGAGGCCTTTGACGGGAGCACTACAAGTAGTCACTGCTAGTATGGTATACTAGTCATCGCCAGAACCGCACAAAGGACAAAAAAAAAAGCTTCTTCTTCTTGGACATTCAGTCCATCAGTCGCTGGCGAAGCCATGGTATGGGCAGCTAGATCCATTCTGGGGACAGCCGGGCTAGGTTCGCTGTGGCGTTCTCAACGGATCACACAACTCCTCCGCAACTCTACTCTTTATTGAATATCCTTGAAGCCAGAGCCCGGCTTGGCATGCCGTTCGTTTTGTCCATCGATGTTCTAGACTTTCAGTGCTGTGCCTCTTCTTCTCAACAGGGCGATGATCTGCAATGCCCAACACTTCCCTTCTGGCTTACCAAGTGCGGCCAAAGTAACATCCACGGCCTAGCGACCTTAGTTGATCATCCTGCACGGTATCAAGAGAGGGCAGCGTGCTCGGATTTTACGATGGCAACGGCCGGCGGGACAAGTCAGCGCAGCGTAACGGCAGTTATCAAGTCAACACAACAATGGTGGGATTGGATTGGCCCGCAAGCAGCAAAGTGGTAGTAGGATCAACAGCAGCTGACTTGATATGGTAGGGTCGGGCTGCGCCGGCGAACAGAGCGAATATTTACCATGGAATCGTCTGGAATCTATCTACCGAAGATACGCCAAACGCATGATCAGTCAAAAACCGTCCAGGCATCAGTCTGCTGACAGCTTTTGGTACGCAGCCAGGACCAAGATGTGGCTGAAAAGCCCTTGTGGACAGGGGAAAGGAGTCAAACTGGTGAGAAAGCAAGGCAGTAGACTGCTCATTATTGAGCTACGGACAGGTAAAAAAAGCTGATGACCTTGAAATTGGTCCTATCAAATGTGTAAAGAGTTGCCTGTTCGAAAACCACGTAGTTTCTTTATGTCTTTTGCCCCAAAAGGCGAAGTAACAGGGACTTGACATTAGCAAATCTCAGGTGTTGAAGCACGACAAAGGCGTAGAGCATGGCTTTCTATTGCCATATTCTACTCATCAAATTCGCGCAAGGCTATGGCTGAAATGGTGTACATGTGTGGCCCAGCAGACTCAAATTCTTGCCGCAAGTCCAATATCTTGTCCTTACTCTCGAGGCATCTGCTTGGAAATGCTCTCCAAATCCAGAACATTATCATTGCTAAGCCTCTTGGAGATCGCGGGTAGATTGAACACTGCTTAACAGCAAGACGCCTGGCAACAGCCTGACCGCCTGATTGTATACCCACTATAACATCACAGCTTCAAACCGTGACTAGGATCAAGACGCTTTAGATGGCATGATTTTTTGTTGTACTGGGCAAAGAGGAATGAGAAAGTCTTGAGAGACAAACACAATTACAATTCGCTTTGTTGTTTAATTCGTGAGTGAAGGTCGTAGCGCTGTCCACGAATATATTCTTGCAGAAGCCAGGGAGCTAATGGGACAGGGCAATAACTCCACTTTACCTCATACAAGTCAAGAAGAGTCTGATCTTGATTTTGCTAGAAGAAGAAGTTGATCTTGATTTTGCTCTAAATTTACATACTATATAGTTTCACAGTATACCTTACTCTCTTATGCTTGATTCCTTTGAGAGGACTATTCATCTCAAAGCTGGTCAACCTGCATCCGCTTCACCGGTCTCTTTCAGCAACCTCAGCATGCGCTGAGCAGCTTCTGGCAACTCGATGCCCTCTTCGTCTTCGATCTCGCTATTAGCTAACTGTATCAGTTGGGGCTCTATTCTTTTCCACAACGTGCCCACGGGCACATATTCCTCTACAAACTCGAGGATATGCAACAGCCACTCTGGATCATTCCCCTCTTTGAGTATAGTCTCCTGGATGGGACCAATTGTCAGCTCAGGGAAGCGAGCAAGCTGCTTTTGGCAGGCCAAGTAAGGCGGCCAATTGGGGTCGGCAAGCCAGCCGAGCAGCTCGTCAACATACGGCTCCATTTGCTCTGCCGTGTGCACCCTTTCCGAGAGGCTTCGAAATGCCATATAGTCGAGCTTGTGCTGCGGCGCCCACACCAAGTCCGGATTGTCGATGAATCTGATTGCATCTCTTGCTCGGGCTGCCAAAGAGGGCACCGACACTCCCTCGGGGCTGGGTGCGCTGTCGGCTGAAGCCAACGTCTCCAGGGCCGGTCTGTAAAGCCCCAGGGTAGCTAGGGGAAGATGGCTGACTATGTCGTCGAGAGCTGCGCAGACGACGAAAAAGTCGGATTTTGTCTTGATAGGCTTGGACAAGGTAGAGGAGACGCTGGAGACGACTGACGGGTCGGCCGCGCGCCGGATGACCTCTTGCTGCGCGCCTGGCAAGGAGCTCTCGCCGCTATCAGGCCGAGCAGCATCTTGTGATACTGCAGCGTCGCTCATTGCGGTGTTGGTTGTGTTGATCCAATGAAGTGCAACGCCGTCCAGGGGTTTGCTCCTTAATGGCTTCCCCGAGGGCGTCGTCGCTGCACCCTGCGCTCCCCGGCTGTCGAGTTTAAGCTTGTGCCGCAGTCCTTTTGGCCTGGACGGCCCTGTGTTAATGCATGGTATGCGTGCGGGGAACAAATGAATTCCACTGCTGCTTTGTACTTGCCGTAGCCACTGCTGCATAAGGCACACGGATGCTGCTATATGTGTTGTTTAAGCCGAGTCGACGACTCTGCCTGGCTGCCGGGTAATCCGTGATAGCGCCGCAGTAATCATCGGGCGCAGCTCCGTTATACATGCGCCGAGGCCGGATTTCACCACCTTAGATAAAGCACCAGGCCAGGCACACTTGCTCATCTCAGTGGTGAGGATGTGGACCTCATTCAAGCAGTATCTGCACTCTGCACCTTTGTTGTCCTGTTCTGCTCTGTTCTGCTCTTACTTTTACTCCCCCCCCGCTGACAGCAGCCTTACAGTACACGTCAACTCTCAAGCTACTAAAGCACATCGTCTGATTCGGCTCTCGCAGGTGGACCTCGACATGCCGATAATGCAATTAGGCCTATGTACGGAGTACAGTCTCAGTGATCAGTGTGGCTGGTCGCTTCAGGGCCCCCGAGGCGATCTCATCTTATGGATCACCTTTTTTTCCCGCTTCGACGCCTAACCCAACGCAGGCGCTACGGCTGATCTCCCGATCGTGGAATCCTGCAAAAACCACCAGAAATGTCTGTCCTGGAATCCAGCGCCCAGGCGCATCCCCAGCCTGCCGTCTGGAGGAGCACCGCCGACGACGACTCGACGCTGCTGGACGACCTGGATCATGAGCCCAAGGTGCTCAAGTGGTACGGCGACTGGGATGAGTGGCGGCGCGATATTCAGCCCTATATCGACGTCTTTATATGGCGATACATGTGGTCGGACAAGGCGTCAGACGACCTGTCTCCGTGCCCAATCCCGCCGCAGGTCCAGCAGTTTAACCCTCACGCGAGAGACGTTTCGGAGCTCACCAAGGACGAGTTTGACGTGTACCACGACCAGAACAAGATTTACTATTCCAAGAAGCAGGAGTACGACCGCCGCAATGAGATGGTGGACAAGACAAAGGCGCTTATTCTGCGCACCATTGTCCCGGCCAAGGCAGAGGCGCTGGACGAGAAGCTCTCGCTGCGCGAGTGGATGATGGTTCTCCAAGCCACCACCGCCCCGACATATCGCCAGCGGATTGAGATGGAGCGGGTTCACTACAACAACGTGCTGGAGCGGTTCGACCTGGAGGGTGGTGAGGCGGACTGGGCCCACGAGTGGTACAGCGCCGTGACACGATGCCACAAGCTGAACTTCCCGGAGACGCACTGCGGCACTTGGCTGCGGGACGTGGCCGACTGCATCCTGCCGTACTCGCCGAACCTGTTTGAGAAGTTTATGCTGGGGGCTGACAAGCTGGATCTTGCTGCCATTGAGTGGAGAAGCAAAGCAGAGGGGGCTATTGATTTCCAGAAGACGCATAAATGCAGCAACAACAACAACAATAGCGACGGTCGTCGACGGGAAGAGCTTCAATCTGATAACAGCGACGCAGCATCTGCCTCTGTGCAGCCGCAGCCTTTTCGGGACGACAAGGAAGTGGTAGAACTGGCCGCCGCCACACCCGCCGAAGAGGACCGGATATGGACGTTCCTAGAAGTGTACCGAGAGATTCGCGACCTCGACTTTTCCGGATCAGAAGCAGATGTGGCACTCGACGACGGGGCCTCTTGGAAAGCGGATGACTCCCCCTTGTGCCCGGCCTGCAATCTCAAGGGCCACGAGCTGCGGCACTGCTGGTACGCGTTTGAAGATCGACGGCCCCAGGGCGTGATGCTGAGCCGGTCTCGCCTGCGCCGGGTGGAAAAGGCCATCCGGACGGACAAGAACTTGGAGCAGAGGGTGGAAGATATTTATACGGCGTTTACCGGAGGGCGGTTTTATCAGCGACAGCTTATGTTGGGCTCGACGCAGTCTACCTGGTGATTCATCTGATGATTGAGTGACTATTTTCTTTTTTTTTTGATTAACGTGATGTTGCAAATCGATGACTACGACACATGAATTTGACATGTATGATATTTGATCTACGAAATATGCGCAACCTAGAAGCAAAGCAAGCGACAAGATTCAATTCTTTCTTTCCTTATTTTTGAAACGGACTTTACGACAGATTTGGAGGAGACACGTCTATTTTCCTTGTTAGGTTTTTGGAATATATGATTTTTTCGATAACCTGATGTGCTGGCGATGCTTTGCGCTTCGCGGCTAGATGACGCTGACTGCCCCCCTTGACAGAAGCTTGAGTAAGGTAAAAATACAGATATAAATACAAAATTAACATTTGATTGTCCGAGATGCAGACAGACAGAAACTCCTTATGCCGTCCATGGTATTTGTTTACACATCTTGGCTCTCCCCGTGGATATATTGCCCGTAACGCCATTCATTGCACCACCATTCGCCTGCACGAGTTTAAAAAAAAAAGACACTGTCAAGAAACAAGAGGAACAAAAAAAAAAATAAAAAAGACTTCACGCAAACCTCACGTTATTCTCCATCACCGGAAGCCTCTCGTCCTCAAACCGCGAGCAGCAGCACCCCGGGCCATCCGAGCAACAAGCCCCCTCGCTGCTCGAGAAGCAACACCCGCGCTCGTCGGAACAGCAGCATCCCTCTCGGTCGCTGAAGCAGCAGCCGCCGCGATCCGAAAAGCAGCATCCGTCGCGGTCGGAGAAGAAGCACCCGCCACGGCTGGAGAAGCAGCACCCATCTTCCGAGCCGGATCTGAAGCCGCAGCATCCCCCGGAGCCTGAGGACCCGGCTTCCCGATGATGGTGGTGATGATTACGGCGGTCCCAGTGGTCCCATTGATGGTCGCAGCGCGAGGGGCGGCGGCTATCCAGGCCGCGGAGGTTGTAGTAGGCGCTGGCAGCGGTGTTGCTGCTGGCGGTGGTCGTGTGGCTCATGGGCGCGGTGAGCAGGTAGCCCTGGGTGTTGATACTGCCGCGGCCGCCGGCTCGGCCTGCCATGAGGGATGGGAGGGATGAGGCGCTGGTGTTTGATCGGACGGTGACGTGGATATGGGCGTCGCTTGGTCTGGGGCTGTTTTTGTTGATTTTCTTTGGTCAGTCACTTGATCTTTTTTCTATTCTGTGCAGAGCATGATCTTGAATAAATAAATAAATACATAAATAAAACTACGCATAATTGAAGTGTTTTCTTTCAGATGGAAATTTGAGAGCCAAAAATCAATGATGAAAAAACAACTAGGAGGGTCATTTACAGAGTGGAAATCTCGTATGAAGGCGGCAGCTCGGCCTCGTCGTCGGCCTCTGCAAAGGGAAATGCAGTGTCGCCAGCAGCGCTGCGGAGTGGGCGGCGAGCAGCTGCGACGACAGGGCCGGGTGGATCGAGAGGTGATCGAGGCTGGGGTGGACGATGAGGAGGAGGAGGAGGAGGAGACTCGGAGGTGCTCCGGGGCACGACAAACTTGTCGTTATTGATGACATTCATTTCAGGCATTTTTGCAGGGGAAAAAAAAAAACCCAAGAAACTATTGATGACTTGGTTTTTTTCTTCTTTGAAGAAAGAGGAAGAATGAAAGAAAGATGGGAAAAGCTGTGGAGATGAAGGCAATTCCTGAGACATCTCTTGACTCGGGAAAGCTTCAAAAACGATTTAAGTTTCGCCGTAGCTTGCCATACGGTATGACCCGGCTCTTCGGAACTGGGCTTGCTGGGGGGGGAGCGTGGCAAAAAAAAAAGAAAAAGCATGGCCTTGCTTGGCTTGTTGGTATTACAAGCAACGTGCCGAAATGGAACCAGTTCTCCATATTACACATGCCTGGGCAGGATTGGCGTTGGGGAGGCTGGCTTGCGGATGTAATCAAAAGCCCGTGGCGCTGCGTCGTCAGCTGGGCGGAGATGGGCTGAGGGGGAGCTGAGGTGTGGCTTGCGGACCAAGACAGGAATGTATACAACTAAGTAAGTAGTAGTAAGTGTAGACATGGTAAGGGTAAGTAATAAGGGAGGTAATATAAGCTGGGTGTTGTGTGCATGGATCGCATCGCCCAATATGGATATCGTTTATCAAGTGCCGAGGATGGATCAGTAGATGCTTGCTTGCTTGCAGCTTGGAGAAGCAGCTGTGCAGACCCAACTACCCACCTGGGTATATCGCCTCTGTGCCATTGCTCGCCAATAAGTGCCATCATTACTCTTCACTGCTCTGGGTATACCGTCATCGCCTCCTACAGCATCAATGATGGTCGAGCAAATGTCTCTTTCTGAGCGCCAGACTAAAACACAACACGAAAACCCGGCACCTGGCGAGATCCGGGATCCACCGCGACAGCAACGGCGTGGTGCTAAATCCTATTTTAGGTTATAGTACGGAGTTTACAATGGAGCAACACCAATTTACCGGTGCTCCATATGTTTGAATGACAGCTTCGTATGTATATCTAAAACATCTAATCGCTGGGGCCTGCTTGCAGCCGCTGTTGATCAGTTCCTCCCATGCCAGCATTACTATCTACCTTTGGTAGTTAAAAAGCATCCTACCCATTGTACAACTCCATGCCAACAGCCATTGGCCGCTATGAGACGGCCGTTGACGTGGATGCCCAGAATTCATTGAACCCATCCTGCGTCCTAAACTCCTTGCCGTGTTCAAGTAAATACAAAAAAACGAAACAAAACACAAAGCGCTACTCCGTATGCTGGTATCCAACAAATATGTACAAGAATCATAATCCGACCATGATCGATGCCGCCCCCCATTCTCGCTAGTGCTACGGTATGATACTGCTGCCACTAGCCAAAGCGCTCAGCTTTTCCTGCGCGGTATTTCGTAAATGGACACATCACCATTCTTTATACCTGCAGCCCTGATACAGTAACCGACGTCTCAGGCTGAGCGTTGTTCTTGGGTGTTTTGGGAGGAGCTATTGATGTAGCGGCCGAAAAGTTTGACTCGTCGACAGTGCCTCTCCTCCTTCCAATGATGCTACCATCTTCAGTATTTACGACGCCCAACGGCAGAGCAATGGCTGGATCGACCGTCTGTGTGTCAATGAGTGCAAGGCCCCTGTTGCGCCGCATGTACCGGGACAGTTCGACAAGACGGTTAAGCACGCTAAACTCCATCTTCAGTTTTATGCTGTATACCAGAGGTTTCCACGCGGTCTGGAGATCGTAGTTATCGGTATACAGGAGGACCAAGATGCTGATGTCCAGGGCAATAATGACCAGGTTGACGAGTATGAGATGCACCATGGTGGTTCGATTTGAGCCAGTTACAAGCCCCCTGTAGCTGCGAAGGATATTGTATGTCTCGCGGATATACAGCGCCGAAATCATGACTTCTTGGACAAAAAAGACTGTCAATTCGATCTTCTCAAAGATGAAATACGCCTGCTCGTATCGTTCCGCCCTCGGCGTGTTGCAGAGGAAAATCAAGACCGTGAGGGGCACCAGAAGCCAGACTGCATTGACAATAATCATGATGAGTACTCCCCGGACCAGCCTCTCTCTAGGCAGGACAATGTGCAGTCGGGAATACAGCACAAGTGACTGGCCCGTGACCATGGCCGCCCAACCAAAGATGCCCAGCGCAGTGTACACGTAGGTTGACAAGGATGCGCCAATGCTGCGGAGCAGATAACCCACGGCGCTCAAGACGATTCCCAACGTCGAGACAATGAAGCTCCAGCAGTACAGTCCTCGATAGTGCTTGAACGTGACGGCGATGTGGCACATCAGCTCGCCCGCGTTGTAGAGCGCCAGGCTGAAGAAGACGTACATGACGATCTTTGTTCGTTCGTCGTGGCCAAGGCCCTGGGAGACGGCATTGCTCGCCATGGCCATGATTCGACAAGGCTGGGTGGTTTTGATGGAGGGAAGGCGGATAGCAGAGAAGAATGGGATGAGTGGCACCGCTGCGCTGGTTTCAGCAGCATGTTTCTCTCTGCGGCAGTGATGGAGCTGAAGAGCTGAGGGCCATGCACACTTGATTCCTTGTTCCTTGTTTGCACCTGTATCGGCGAGATTTGCCTTGTCGACGCCAGACTCGGATAGAGGGACCCAAAAGAGCGAAACTCTCAAAGAGCGAATTCAAAAAACTCTGAAAGGCACAAAAAGGTTTAAAAAAAAAAGAAAAGAAAAGAAAAGAGAAACTGAAAAGAAGTAAAAAGCACGTGAAGGAGATTAGCCAAATATGTAGGAGAGAGAGAAGGCGCAAAAAGGCTCAGCTTGCCGCATGCAAATGCAGGCAGCATGTAATAAGGTACATGTATTAGCTCCAGACTACGTGCACCTTGGACCTTAGTATAGGCTCTGGGTTTGCCTGAAGACGATTATTATGCCGAGCTCGCCATTTTTGTGACAGATCAACAACGGGGACGTGAGAGGAGAGAGACCAAGGAGAGGCAAACCCGGTGACTGGGGCCGAGACCGAGAGCCCAAGAGGCGTCTCGCACTTGCGCACGAACAACAGCAACCACCTCATCCAATCCGACTATCATCGCACATCCATACATACCTTAGCAGTAGCTGCTGTTACATACTCCTCACTTGTACATGCATGCATGCCCCGGCGGTGCCATTTTTGACACGCCTTTATTATGCATATGCCCAAGCAGGGACTGACTGCCAGAGCAATGAGACATTCGACGCCGCAAGAAAGGGAGACAGACAGGGAGGGGGGGCCGGCTCCTCGCTTTTGCAGCCTTGGCAGTAAGAAGCCGAAGAGGCAAAAAAAAAAACCAGGCCCGTCACGGTTTTCGGGAAGCTATACGCGGGAGAGCTGGTTGGCGCGGCCGGGCCGTGGAGAGTAGCGCTGAATGATGATCTGGCGGTGGGCCCATTGAGCGATCATGCAGTCAGTCAGTGGAGAGGGGCTCTGCCTATTTTTTTTTTTATGTACTAGGTCTAGGCATTATTGCAAGTAGGTGATGCTACAGTGAGTAAGTGATGGCGGGCTCCGATTGGCAGCGATTGATGGGCTTGGAGAGGGTGGGTTTCTGGGGTTGATATCCAATGTCCAACTGGCTTTTGGGTCACAAAACGTGTGGTGACATCAGCTTGGGCGAGGTTTTGCTTGACGATCTCGTCAAATGTCGGGAGAAAGGAAGCAAGGCCATGTGTGTAAATGTAAACACAGAGAGGGGGGGATTCAGCTCATATAGAGTAGGTTTCGTTAAATAACTCTTTTGCCGTACTAAAACACCACACAGGGCCGGGGGTTTGCTTCACCGCATCCTTGCAATGCCCGGCAATGAATAGCACACCCCCTGGTATAAGGACAAAAAGCCAAGGCTGGGGAAAAAAACGACAAAAGAAGCAATAAGAAAAAAAGGCAACACCGCCTGCATCACCTCCCTACAGTTAATAGCGACTGGAGCGCTACCGGGTAATAATCAACTATAAATGGCTTACATGCCGCCAACAGCAGTGGAGTGGGGCTTATTGGCTATGGATATCCAAGCAAAGCAAAAGCAAAGCAGGAAAAGCTTTGGGCAAGAAAAGAAAAGAAAAAGTTCAAGATTGGAGGGACATTTTTTTTTTTTTTTTAAAAAAAAAGCAAGAAAAACGAACCATTGGATGGGCCATTATTTCGGCACCATCTAGCTGGAGGCAGCCCAGTCCCTTTTGGACCTCAGCTGTAAGGGAGGAGGCAGTATAAGCGAGTCTACCTATGTAAGGATTATATGGGCTGCATTTAGTTATGCTCCGTAATGCTGCTTATGATCATCTACTGCTAGTACTAACAAACAGGTTTCATGCAAGTATTATATAGATAGCGCAGCCATAGCGTCGCTAGCCTAGGGGAGGGTTTGAAATCATCCACGGCTCCGAGACTTCTGGCTGCCACCATCGTGGCCCGACAGAGAGAAACGAGAGCGGCCCAAGGGCCCGGATCTGGAGACGACTGGCTTAGCGATGCTTGGCTTGGGAATTGTAAAATAGCCGCCCCTGTCGTCTTCCGGCTCTGTTACCCGAACCCAGCGAGGCGAGCACGTCGTCTCCAAATCCATCCTTTTCTCCGGCAATTGGGCTGCCGCCTTGGGGCTCAGCCTCAAGTCCCAGAGACTACTTGTGGATCGCGGCATCTACGGTACGGCTTCAATAGTAATACCTAATGGGCCCTTTGACAGCAATTCATACCTTGCATGCTGGCACATGACATTACTGTGCGTACAAGTAGTACTTGCATGTTTGGGATAGATTGGAATTGGCTGTGAGGGCGGAGGCGTGAGTGCGTACCTCGTACACGCATTACGCAGATGGATATGGATATGGACGGATTTGGCTGCTCCTATTAGGTACCAAGATGGCCTCACGAGCGCTGCAGCCAGCTGTTATACCCCATATAATGATGGGTACCTGCCCGGCAGCTGCATTAGGAGACGATGAGAAAAGCCTGAACAGCAAATAGCAGCAGCACCAGTGGCAAGCCCTTCCCCAACGGTCCAGCCATCCATCGTCACATCGTGGCATTCCCAGCAGCCAGCTGTGGGGACCAGAATCCCGCGGCACTGGAAGTTATGCCTTTGTCAAGAGGAAGCAATCGTAGCGATTGAGACGTAAAAAAGCCCAGGGCTTCCCCCTTTGTCGACTCGCCGGGTTATTGTGCTATACTGTATGCGAGCATATGAGCTTCCCTGGCGGCATCTTGCTACGGGCACGCCGCTTGAGTCTTGGGACCGAACTCTTCATCTCGGAGCTTGGATAGGACATGGCAGCGCGCTTAACAACAGACGATGTGATGGCACGAAGCCATATGTGCCTAAGCTGAGCTGCGGTGGAGATTGCTTGGCTGAGAATCCCTGGTTGAGCTTTTTGCAAGTTTATCCGTCTTAGGTTTAGGGCCGTGGCTGATCTGAAATCCCCGCATGGGACGACACTGTCAGAGATAATATGGAGTACCTTAGTAGGTAGTTTATATATATAAGAACCTACCTTATATGTAGGTAGGTAGTAGGTGCCTACCTAGGGCATATAACACATTCGGAGTTCTGTTTCTATCAATATGAAAAAAAAAAAAGGTCTAGGGTAGGTACAGAGTAGCTTCAGGGTAAGTTATTTTGAGTCTCATCGCAAAATCTGGTCAGATTTGCTTTTTTTTTTTTTTTCGTATAGCTGTTCCCCAGGAGCCTAGCCGTACCGAGGATGCCTGGAAATCAAAGTTTTCAGACGGGCCCAGCGCCTCTGGCTGTTTCAGTGGGCGTTGGGCAGCGGGCGATTCAGGGGTTCAAAGCCCCTATGGTTATCGTTGGCGAGTTGGTTGGTTAGTTGTGTAGTCTGTTGGCGGCTGTGTTCTGATGCAGCACTTGTTCGAGCTGCGCCTAGTATAAGCAGGTGTGTGGCCCAAGAGCGTATTAAGCCGTAACGGGACACTGCATAAGGCATAGTGGCTTCTTGCGACCTCTTATTGCCCAATTAGAAAACCATCGATTGATAAAAAAGTTCGATCTGTATTGCCTTCAAGAGCCTAAAGTAAAGGGCTAATCTATACCCCATTCGGATTACGACGTAATTCGGTCGCCAGACAAGAACAAGTAATATAGTCGACGCATTTCACCACAATTACGCATATTACAGCGAAAAACAGTGTTCCTATATATGACAAAAGCCGACTGTCGACATTTTGGAGGGAATGCTCCTGAGTTGGCTTGGATGGCCTGACCATTGAGGCCATGTTGCAGCAAGCCTATGCTACTATACAACAGCTGCATTGTTAGCTGCATGGCGTTGACATTGATATCATCTGCTGCAACATACTTTGCAATCGAGAATAGGTTCAAAAGCAGAGACAGCGATCTCAGAGATTTACTCCGATGGCGACTACAAACCACGCTCTATCATGAAATCGTTAATATAATCCTATCTGTGAACCGACAATTATACTCAGCAACCAAGGAAGCGCGGGTTGTCACATCCTCGCCTGTGTTCGTTCTTACCTCCTGCCATTTCTATTGCCTCTGATGAACCCCGCACGTCGACTTCTTTGCGATGCGGCAACTTTGATTACACTCTGTTCTTTTCTTTCCTTCTTTTCTCTGCAGAGCTACAGCGTTAGAGCGGTCTTTTTTTATTTTTATTTTAATTTTAATTTTAATTTTAGTTTTTTTTTTTTCGATATTTTTTCGACACTTTTTTTCAAAAGCCTTTAATATGTTTTACATAATAGAACTGTAAGTATTACCTTATTATTCGATACGAATAGCTTCACCTATACTAACATCATTTGCTATCTTAGTATTCTTTCTCTCTATCTTATCATCCTCGCCATGTCGTCCGGAACTTGGGCTGTGATCAAGACATATCATTCTTTTTGGAAGGCTATGGAAACACGACTCCTTTAGGTACAATCTTTTGCTGTCCCATCCATGGCCACAGACATTCTGGGATTGCCACTGTCCTTTCTTCCTCGTCCCATCCATTCTCCAGCATCGCCGCCAAAACTCTAGGAACCGCCAATGCCGTACCGTTCGCCGTCCATGGAAAAGCTAGTTTGCCGCTGCTTGTCCTAAGGCGCGTTGCTAATCGCCTCGTCTGGTAGTCGGTGCAAAGGCTCGCGGACGTGACTTCGCCCCATCCGCCGCTGTGGTGCTCTCTACTGGGGAACCAAGCTTCCATATCGATCTTGCGGGTGGCGGAGGCGCCAAGATCAGTGGATGGCATGGACAGGACGCGACAGTACAGTCCTAGAGAGGAGAGAATCTCTGTCTGGATGTCTAGTATCTCGTCAAAGACTTCTCGCGCTTCAAATTCATCGGGGTTCGTCCACGCAAACATTTCCACCTTTGAAAACTCGTGCACGCGATAGAGGCCCTTTGTTTCGGCGCCACGAGCTCCAGCTTCGGCACGATAGCATCTTGATACGGCGACTCTCTTCATGGGCAAATCAACGGCGTCGATAGTAGCCATGGCCTTCATGCCGGCGAGAGGAATCTCAGAAGTGCCCGCTAAGCTCATCTCAGGTACACCTCGCTCAGCATCTGCTTGGGACTGGGCAATCGCATAGACTTGCTGCTCGCCATTCTGGTCTCGAGGCTGGAAGCCACAGGCAGCACCAATATGGCTGTACACCATGGTAGGGGGCGATACTTGCGTCCACCCATGCTTAGTTACCACCGCAAGGGCGTATTGGATCAGAGCTTGCTCAAGCTGTGCTGCTTCGCCAAGTAGGTAATACCATCCCCAGCCAGACGCCGTGGCTGCACCAGCAAAGTCGAGAATGCCCAATTCGGCGCCAATATGTACGTGCGACCTCCAAATTTTCTCAGGCCCCTGTTCAAAGCTCGGAGGCTCATTGATGTAGGTCAAGACTTCAGGTTCATCTCCCCTTGGCGTATCCGCGCTGGTGAGGTTAGGAATCTCAAGCGCCAGCGCCTCCATCTGCGCAACCGCATCGGCCTCCTTCTTCTCAATCACAATCAGCTCATTCTTCAGCGCCTTCGCTTCCTCTTGGACCTTCTCCCGGCTCATGTTCTTCACATCCTTCAGGTCCTCGTCATCGCTGCTAGTCGCTGAATTCGCCAGCTCTTTTCTCAGCAAATTCGACCTCTCCCTCAGCGTGCGGCCATCCTTTTGAAGTTGCTGCCACTCGGCATGCAATTGGCCTATTTTTGCAGGATGAGACGCCTGCCGTTTGTAGTTGCGCTCCAGGCAGGTATTCTTGTAGAGCTCCGGGTTCTGTCGAATGTGTTTGATGTCGATGATGGGTTTTGGTGCAGATGAAGGACGCTTGGCTTCTGAGAAGCTCCGCGCAGAGAAGATCCGGGCTTGTAGCCGCCACTGAGGGCAGCGCAAGCGGCATAGTGAGGAGATCATGGCGGGTTTTGTCGAGGCATGGTTTATGATGTCAAGCTCTTTGGAGCTTCAATCTCATGATGGTGGTGTGGTGGACAGAGCTCTGATATGCGATTAAGCGGGATCAGACAGTGTAAATTTTGCACTGTCTCGAGGCCACATGCGCACGACATTGGCTGCGTCCAGAGACGGGACACCGCCACCAATGACATAATAAGAATTCTCGAGCTCTCATTTAGAGTTACAGGCCATGTAGGCTATTTAGCTTTGCCAATCTTAGTTTCCTCATTCGAGACTGAAAGTTGCACATATTCCCACAGCCCTCGCATATAAAATTGCCAGATCAATCACCTCAGGCTATCTACACCGTATGTAAATAAACCAAGCTAGGTAATCAAGACTAATATTCAAATCCTTCAAATCATGACAATCGCATGCACCCACCCCCTTGCTGCCAGGCCGACTCGTGTGAATCAGAAATCTATGCTTAAGTCAACCATAAGCACTCTATTCATTCGTCACAAGCAAGAGAGCACATCAATTGTTATTAGAAATCTATATTTAAGATTGCCCCAGGCTGACTGATGCAATCGCTGTTTGATATCCACCCAAAGCCGACGACCGTGTTCTAGCATATCTAATACTATATCGCTCGTCTCTCATAGTAAAACATTATTCGTACTAGTAAAATATTATGATGCTTCCCAATCCAAGCTTTTGTATTAAAGAACAAAACGCCATGCTCACACCCCCGCTCGTCCATTTATAAAATGGTATGGTATCAGTCCATGTAAAAAGTCAAGTTGCTGATGTGGAAAGAAAACGAAAGAAATGGTAAAGGAAAGATTGTGGCCTCTCTTCGTAGCCTCTTTCATACGGTCTCAGCGGGACTACTAGCCTCGCTCTCCTTCTTTGGCGCATTAGCCAATGCTGCTGCGTTGTGCTCATCTTCCTTCTCTCTCTGCACCTCTTCGTTCTCGTCCACGTTGGTATCAGAAGATTCGGGTTCATCAGCCGGGGCGGAAAAGATGGGGGCGATCTTGCTCTTTGCTCTAATCTTGGCGCCGTAGAAGTAGAACACAAATGGAATTGGAGACAGGACAACGGCTACACAGCCGAGCAGAGTGCTAGCCCACTGAATGTGCATACCAACAAACATTTGACGGCCGAAAAGAGGGAAAGCAGCTCCAAAGAGGGATCTCATTAAAGTGTTTCCAGCAAGGGCTGAAGCAGCAAACATGAGGTAGGCATCGACAATATAGTTGAGAGCCTGAAGGAAAATCGACATGAGGCCGAAGCCAGTGAGAATTCCACTGACAGCTGGGATTGCCCAATGGATATCCGCTGAGAACCCAGTCCTGGAATTATTGTTAGTTACTAATTGCTATTCTGGTGATTCGGGAGATCAAGAACTTACCATCCAAACCAGAAGATGCCGCCAGCAAAGGCAATACCACCAGCCATCATGTTTGGCAATCGCCACTCGGGAATTGGGATGCCATGGTTAGCAGCAAGTTTGCGATTATACCACGGCACCTGAAGAATGATGGTCAAAGTGGCAAGAAGCTCACCAATAACCAATCCGAAAAAGGTCAAGCCAGACAGACCCGGGGAGAAACCATGGACGCCTTGGAAAACAAGAGGGTACGCAGTGAAGAATAGATAGAGCAGCCCATAAATAAAACTCATATACAGTGAAAGGAGGAAGATGATGGGTTCAGTGAACAGAAGCCGTATCGGACGAAGGAAATTCTTGCTGACGAGTTCGCCAAAGTCAATCTCGATTTCCTCCTGCTTGGCGTGGATGCCCCAGTTCTTAGTACGTCGTCGCAGCTCCGAAGCCTTACCAACGAGGATGACTGGTGGATAAGACTCCTCGAGAAAGAACAAGTCAAGAATAAAAGCGACAAATCCCATAATGGCACAGATATACTCGGTCCAGCGCCATCCCAGATAGGATGTTACAATGAAGCCGCCGATAAAGGGTGCCAACATGGGACCGGTGAAAACGGTCATGGAAAAAATAGCAATCGCTGTTCCTCTAGTTCTATTGTCAAACATGTCGGAGAAGACGGCGGCAACGACAGCAAGCGGGCAGGAACCGAAGAAACCAGCGAAGAAGCGACAGATGAGAATCGTCTGAATATCCTTGGCAGTGGCCGTCGCGATGGTGAAGAGAGAGAAGCCAAAGGTGGAGAGGACGATGGGCAAACGACGGCCCCTCAGCTCAGACAGGGGCGCCCACAGCGAAGGACCAAATGCGAAACCCAGGACGTAAAACGAGGTGCCCAAAACGCCAACCTCGAGGCCAACATCGAACTTTCTGGCCACGGTGGATGTCGCAGAAGAGAAGATGGAAGATGTGAAGGAGGCAACGAATGTGGTATAGGCCAACATGGCAGACGTCAGGAGCTTCTTTCTTGTTGGCCAATTCTGGGCATGCAGAGGATCGTCAGGCCCATCGAATTCGACAACGTATTCCTCCTGGGCGGGTAGTAGCGGGGGATATGGCTTGCCGCCGCCAAAGGCTGGCAGAGGCTTTCGTGATGCTCTGCTCTCTGAGCGGATCGAGCCTCCGACGGTGTTAACGTGCTGGCTTCTCTGGGTAGCAATTCGACTGAGAGCCGTGGTATGACGCTCCAGATCGTTCTGCGTTGATACGCGACTCATGTTAGTTCGGCGGCGGTAGATGCTGTCGCGATCCGAAGACGACGAGGCAGACGAGGCCGTCATCGCCCGTTCAATTTCATGGCTCGCCCGCTGATAGCGACCAGCAGAGGCGTCGCGCTCTGCCTCCCAGAGCTCTCGTTCGGCGGAATCCATGATGCCGATATCAAAGGTGGTACAGCGCGCTCAACGTGCGCCTCTTCTCGTATGATCTGCTCCCCAATCGACAATGGGAGAGATGGATATAAGACAGGTATATCTATATCAGACGCTAGAAGACCGAGGAGGACGGTGAAGAAAAAAAGGATACACCGCCGATATAAATGATGCTATCAATGGCTGAGAAAGGAACCAATTGGCCGAGTAAACGCCAGAAGGTGGATGGAAAAGAGGGGAGCCCGATTGATATAGTCCCGGTCAGAGCTAGGGTGAGAAAAGCTTGACGGCGCAGGGGACGGCAGTTGTCGCGATAGGTGGCAGCGAGGCCGCGGCACAGGTACTGAATACGGCGGTGATCGGAAGCTGGCCGGGCGAGATCCCATGTACTGTTTACTCGTGAGGCACGGCCCTAGCACTGGAACAGGGCAAGTGCAGAGACGTCTAGTACGCGTATGGGCTAGAGCCAGTGATTGGCAGGGCTCTAAGCGGGGCTGCTAGTTAGGTAAGGTGGGGCTGCTGTAGATATAGTGATGTAAGGTGCCTATTTGACACTGGCAGGCGTGGTCTAGGGCGCGGCTCTGGCAATAGGAAAACTCTGTTTCAGTGGTGAGTGGTGGAAGAGGGTCCTGGCTTCGCTAAAGCGTAGGCGGATTTGGATCGATGCGATGCGAAGATGACCAGCGAGTCTGGATGAGATTTTCAAATGGGACAAGCAACTCCAACGCGCAGCAGTGCTGTTCCCGTTATCGACTAACAAACAGGGCGAACAAAAGTATCTCAGAGGGGAAGCTGAAGGAATGCTAGCACGGCTTTGTATGCATGTAAGATAGACGGCGCAACGCTGCTCTTTAAGTGCCACGATGATACGACTCGAGCTACCAGCAAGCAGAATGTCACTTCTGACTGACAGAACTGGTATTTGAGTTAGACTTGATTGCCGCCATGCTAGCTGGACCCATTTGGTCGATTCCTCCCAGCTCGCCCCGACATTAGCCAATGTTCCATTGTAATCCACACGGCACCGGCGCTGAAATCTCTGCGTGCGCAGCTCTCCCATCTCATCTCTCTTCCGTCGCAAGCCTAGGCACAATGGTATGGAGCCAGCTAAAGCCCAAGGACTTAAACGGGGTCCAGCCAACACGTTAATGCCGTGCGAATCCCGGCCCTTTGGCGTGGCTCCACCGCCAGAAGCATGTTGTGTGTGTGTTCCAAAATGCCAGCCGAGAGCCTTCAAGAAGAACTACGTCATGCTGCAGCGAATGGTTCTCGGCAGAGGCGAAACCGACGAGGTAGCCCATTGGCATGGTCAGATCTGCCGGACTCTCCATGGAGAACAGGCCCGTGAGGCTGTGGCATTAGAAATCGCATCTGTAGATTCCCTTGCCATGCGCGTTGTGGATATCGATGTGATCGTTGCGAAGATCGATCTGTTTGGTTCGCCATGAAGCAAGGGCCGTCGCCTCCGTCACGGAGCATTTCGCAATGCGGCTCACATGAGCACCTGGCACTCCATCTCGGGCAAGGGTTAGGGGCAGCGAAAGCGAAAGCGAAATGATATAGGGGCAGGAGTTGGATGCACTGTGGAGCAGTTGCTTGACGATGAATTGAAAAGACAAGGGGCTGAAATTTTTTTTTCCCTCGACTCTTCTCTTTTCGACATGTTCTGGAAACGATCGGGCATCAACTGCTGGTTCCTGGCACGGCTGGGCTCTCCTGGACCTACTACGTAGTATGTAAGCCCAGCGTATACTGTAACGTGCACGTATAAGAAAAATTCTGCGCGATACTAACGCTAAACCGCGAACCGAGAGCGAAAAGCCAACTCGGGCAAGGTAAAGCGGCTGTTGTCGGGACCAACGCCGCTTACTCAGGGTGAACTCTCCCGTTAATCCCTACAAAGGCAAAAAGTGGGCACAGCCCAGAAGAATCGGACAGAAAAATGACAGTTTGCTCCTCCAGGCGTCTCTAGTAGATTCCACCTTTTGTCGCGGACCGGCCACCTTTTATGCGCCGGGCTGAGGTCGCTTCTGATTGGCCACTGCGCCATGCCGGGACGGAGAATACCTCTCAAAGTCCGACTGCACCAAGACGGAGATTTCAGCAACGCAGAAAGCTGTGACTGCTACTCTTGTTAAGCATTCAGATTGATTATAGTAGTGCTTGGCCTTGTCTTGGCAAGAAGTTCCCGTACCTGGAGATGGGATGCATATCTGATGCGGGAACACTAGCTCCCGTGCATAATGAGATGGTAGTGGTTCAGCTTCCTTGCGCAACTGGCAGAGAGCCACAGACGGAGCTGCGATAGGACAAGGCTACAGCGATGCTTACCTAACCGTACCTGAGCAGGCCGGAAGCAGAAAGATGGGGACCGCCAAAACGAAAATACACACACACGGAAGATTAAGAACACCAAGGTTTATAAAATGTTCTATTACGATATATTATCATGTATGGTAGGAATGGCAATAACAGTAGAAGCAGTAGGGCCTATATATGGGCGTAGTACTATTCTCAAAGCAGAAACCTCTTTCGAGACTTGCAGCTTTTAGGCTAGCAACTAATCCGTTGGCTTTGGCCCTATGAGACTTTCAGCAGTAGTTTCTCTTGTATGATCATAACATCGACCGGAGATACTCTCAGATCCTACGATCCTATGCCAATGCACACAATACGTAGCCATTGGCTAGGATTCAGGAAAAAAGAGAAGAAGAAAAATCCCGTTTTGCACAAGACTGCTGGGTTTCTTTTTTAAGCAGTCAGTCATGTTGTTCTAAGCGGCCAGTGAAACCATGCGTCTCTCAGGAGCTTGACAACGGCCTCCAACGGCAACTCGCTCCCCGCGGCCAGCGCATTACGTGGCAGATAGTCCATGTGAAGGATCCATAAGAACAAACCCTTTTTGCTACTATTTAATTTCGCCAATAGAAAGCCGCGCGATGATGATGCAGCCGCGTAAACAGCTATCATTCTTTACGCGTCGCTTGGAGTTGAGTAGACCGGGCGTTTCGTAAAAGTCCGCGCCAAAGTGGCTTACGCTTACAAGATGACACGGGCAAAGTCAAAACGGACCGTAGGCGAATTCAGCACAGGACCAGGAGTTGTCTCAGAGGAATACAAAAGGAATGCGAATGGGCCATTTTGATTCTGGATAGATCAGAAAAAAATATCAATTCAATTCTACGGTGTTCGCTTTCCCGCCTACATCTGTACATCGCTAACATTCTCAACACTAAATACACTGCACAACTGCCATCTTACTCCACACCAGACAACCACACTACTTAAAGACACAAGCAGTCGAATATGCAGAACTTACGAATTGCCATCATTGGAGCAGGCCCAGCTGGTAAGTAGGTCCGATACGAATCATCTCAAACCGATGGCTAACAATCAACCCAGGCTGCGCGCTCGCCCGACTTCTTCATCTTGGAGGCATCGAAGCCACCGTATTCGAAGGAGAGGATTCCGCCAGTGTCCGGTCTCAAGGCGGCACTCTGGATTTGCACACTACCTCGGGTCTAGCAGCCGTCAAAGAAGCCGGCTTGTGGGACGAGTTCCTGTCGCATGCTCGCTATGATGGGCAATATATGGCCATTACAGACAAGGATTTGCACTACTACGTCGTCCGGGGTCTTGATGCCGAGTCCAACGTTGCGTTTGGAGAACGCCCGGAAATCGACCGCGTGAAGCTCAGAGAAATCCTGCTCGACTCTCTCCCTGAAGGCACCGTCAAATGGGGCCATCGCCTGCAAAAGATCGAAGGCAGCACCTTGATATTTACCAATGGAACAACCGCTAGCTTCGATCTTATTGTTGGTGCCGATGGTGCGTTCAGCAAGGTCCGCCTATCCATTGCTCCTGAGCTGAAGCCGGAGTACACGAGAGTCGCAATGCATCATTTCAGCATCCCCGATGCTGAGAAAACCGCCCCAGAGGTTTACAAAATCGTCAACCGCGGAAGCGTGTTTGCCAGTGCCGATGGCCAGCGGTTCACTCTTCAGCAGATGGGCGATGGTAGCATCAATGCGGGCTTCGGCTTTGTGCGCGAGGATGCGGATTGGATGAAGCCTGAAAAGTGCGGCTACGACTCCCAAGACTTGGCCGAGGTGAAGAAAGCAGTCGCCAAGGAGATTGAACATTGGGGCCCCGAGTTTCATAGGGCCCTCGATGCCGCTCAGGGGGAGACAAGCACCAGATCGCTCTGGCGACTTCCCGTCGGACAAAAATGGCAGCACAAGGCTGGCGTCACTCTTATTGGCGATGCAGCGCATCTGATGACTCCTCATGCCGGTGAAGGTGTCAACCAAGCTCTTGAAGACGCCATGCTTCTCGCTCGTGTGATTCTCAAAGCTCAGAGCAGCGAAGAGCTAGACGAGCAGATCGTTGCATTCGAGTCAGAAATGATAGCTCGCGTCGAAAAGATTCAGCAGCTAGCCTGGGATCGCTGCCAAGGCTTGATGTTCACCCCCGGCGTGCCCAAGACTCTCATGGATAGAATGATTCAGCAACGGATCAAGGAGGCTAAGGCGATGGGGTTGGATGCAGAGCAGATGAAGGCGATGGATGCCGCTGTGGCCAAGGCACAGGCTCAGGCAGATGCTCTGAACAAGGCATAATTCATAAGCAGCAGCGTGTAATATTTGTCGTCTCAGCTATGTTATAGCTAAGATTATTCATTTCTTTGTCCTCTGCGTTATGTCGCTGCTTTGGTGTTGCGTTTGACCTTACTTGTTGGGAGCAGTAGCGCTTGAATCCTCTTGTTTTATCGCATGATTAGCGTCATCAGAAACTGCCCATTGAATACCTAATTACATAGTTCCTATACATATTACTCGCTACCTACCCTATTGTTGAGCTTTGGTGTTTCTGTTGCATAAATAAAACCCTGGAATGGTATAGCCAGGCAACGGAGTGCCGCGTACCTACTGCGTCACTACTACAACCCCGCGCCCAAGCGTGCACTCATTCCGACTTAGACGGAAGGACTACTTCATCTTCAACTTTGTAAACTCCAAATTCAGCATCATCACCTCCGTTAACAACGACAGCTAGGAAATTGAATTTGTCCACTATGCCAACCGAAGGCGTATACATACGTCCATCCGGACAAAAAACCTTTATCCCGCTGGAAAACAATCCCGAAGTCTTCACATCGCTCGTGCACGACCTCGGAGTCTCTCCAGATCTCGGATTCTACGATGTCTACAGTCTCGATGATGCGGATCTCCTTTCGCTGGTGCCGCGTCCTGTCTTGGCGCTCATATTCATCACCCCAGAGCCCATGTATTATGCAGTTCGCAACCAAGACGGAACTGCCGTGGGTCCGCCTCAACTGACCTACGATAAGAGCGGTGACCAAGAGCCCGTCATTTGGTGGCAACAGACAATTGGACATTCATGCGGCCTCATGGCGTTGCTACATTCGGTTGCTAATGGAGAGGCAAGAAAGTTTGTTATAAAAAACTCTTTCCTGGATGGTTTGTTGAACCAGGCCACGCCGCTGAAGCCCGTCGAAAGAGCCGCTGCATTATACAATAACGAAGAATTGGAAAAAAAGCACATGAAGGCTGCTAGAACTGGAAACTCCCAACCACCTGGTGCCAATGAAGACAATTTTAACCATTTTATATCCTTTGTCAAGGGAAAAGACGGCCATCTGTGGGAGCTGGAGGGAGCCACCGATGGCCCTCTGGATCGCGGACTAATGATCGAAGGTGATGATGTGCTTAGTGACGGGGCGCTGGATTTGGCTGTGCGCAAGTTTTTGAAGGCCAGCGATGGGAACCTGAACTTTAGCATTGTGGCATTGGCGAAGAAGCCGGAGTGAGATTGAACAAGTGGTATGCCATGATGAAGACTGTAGTGCTGCAGCTGTATGCGGTTGTGTAAGTCATTAATCGGTCGCATTATTTCCAACTACAAGAACGTAAGAGAAGACATTAAGAAATATGAAGGTAAAATAAAATAAAATAATGATAAATTCAATGCCGAAGTTGGGTTGCAGTGCATACATTTGTATGTACATACCTAGTATATATGTAGTACACACATATCTATGTATGTATGTAGGGCATATCTTATCTGATCTCAAGTTTCGGTCTGGGGGCGGGACGGGAAACGTCACCGGTTCTTAGTGCCAGGGTCACGCCGCCAGTTTCGGAACTTCGAATCTCACTTGCTCCCCAAAACAACAACAACTTCATCCTCACTCCCCCTTGCGGAAAATCCCCCGCCAATGAGCTTGATGAAATCCCGACACTAGGCGCCCGGGCTTTCTATCGCAATGGATAGCTCACAAGCGCCGCTCATCTCGAGCAACCGCCACGATGAGGATGCGCCGTACGATACTGTCGACGACGTGCCTGGGCCGAGAGCTGCCGCGGGAAAGGCGACGAGCGGGCGACCTGGAGTGTTTGTTCTGATCTTAACATTTGCTGCTGGAATTAGCGGGCTATTATTTGGATGTACGCATTTCTAATCACCTCAGGACTGGTGTTTACAGAGAAGACGCTTACCAGCCGGGGCTCTAGATGATACCGGTGTTATATCTGCCACCCTCGTTTCGATCGGAAAGGCGCTATCGGACCGAGACCTCACTTCGATGGACAAATCAATCATTACATCTTCTACTTCCCTTTTCGCGCTTCTCGTCTCGCCATTCTCGTCTCTTATTGCCGACCGGCTAGGCCGAAAACGGGTCATTCTATACGCCGACGTGCTGTTCATCCTCGGGGCGGTTCTGCAGGCTGTTAGCTCTACTGTGCCAGCCATGGTGGCCGGTCGCTGCATCATCGGCGCGGCGGTGGGTGCTGCAAGTTTTGTAGTGCCATTGTACATTGCCGAGATTGCACCATCGTCGTATCGAGGTCGTTTGGTGACTATCAATGTGCTCTTCATCACTCTCGGGCAGATGGCGGCTTACATCATCGGCTGGGCGTTATCCACGTATGCGTCGAAAGAAACTGGGTGGCGGTGGATGGTAGGCTTAGGAGCTTTGCCAGCGGCTCTGCAGGGTGCCCTTGTGGCCTTTATGCCAGAGACACCGCGGTGGTTGGTAAAGGCTGGGAAATCTGAAGATGCCAAGCGCGTTGTTCAAAAGGTCAATGGCGTACAAGGACGGTTTGATGGCACTGCAGATGCCATTATCAAGGAGATTGAACTTGAGATCCGAGAAGAAGACGAAACACGGCTGCTTCACAATCGCCAGACCTTTGGTCCGTGGAATGGGCTCTACGTGTGGTTCGAGCTGTTGGGCGAAGGGAAACATCGCCGCGCATTAGCAATTGCATGTCTCTTGCAGGGCTTGCAGCAGCTAAGCGGTTTTGTGAGTGCCAACTTGAATGATCCTTCACTACTTGCAGACCCGAGTACTAACGTTGACGGCCCAGAATTCGCTCATGTACTTCTCGGCCACCATATTCTCCATTATGGGATTCGAAAGCCCAACCTTGACTTCACTCATCGTTGCCGTTACCAACTTTGTCTTCACGCTTGTTGCGCTAGGTTTAATTGATAAAATTGGCCGCCGACGGATCTTACTCTATTCAATACCCTTGATGGCTCTAGGACTGCTCCTGGCCGCGGGCGGGTTTTCATATCTGTCTCTGGAGCAGGCGCCGGACAGTCGCAGCAATGCCACGATATCAACAAATGAAAGCCAGGGAAGAAGCGGCCCTGCCATCGTCGTCCTCGTCAGCATCATGATTTACGTCGCGTCTTACGCTCTTGGCCTGGGCAACGTTCCATGGATGCAAAGCGAGCTATTTCCTCTGTCGGTACGCTCGGTAGGCAGCGGAGTTGCGACAGCCACAAACTGGGCAGCAAACTTTGCCGTTGGGTTGACATTCTTGCCAATGATGGACGCGCTGAGTCCGTCCTGGACTTTTGTGCTCTATGCAGGAATCTGCACTATTGGGCTTGGCCTTGTCTGGCGGATATACCCCGAGACGGCAGGGCTGAGTCTGGAGGAGGCTACGGCGTTGCTGGACAACGGATGGGGCGTACGATAATTTGCGGACGATCTACTCCGTACGTCGTACCTGTATCAATGGTTATTTCATACATGCATAGAATAGCGGATATAGACACGTGTAAGTAATCCATGGCCCTGCTCTATGGCACAAGCACAGTATTGCCGCGACTCCTTAAAAGCTGCGTTGCCGTGGTAGCTGTGCCAGGTATTGATGCAAGGTACCGCAGATCCGTGGCTGGGCCCCCTTACTTTGTGCCGCAGGGCAGGGTGATGGAGCGTTCTAGAAAAGTTCGACATTATAACTTATACTGTGCGTATATAACAAAACTCGTCCCATTTGGGGGCCATCAGAAGCCTTTTTTCTCCTCTCCTACTGCATGTATGTAAGAAACACCTGATCCGAGGCAGTGATGGATGCAGCAGTCGGATCTGATGGGATTTTGTGAAACAACCAGGGGGCGAATGTCACCCCAGAAGGTACATGCATGCACAAGTGCCGTCACCCTCGCATAGGCAGAAGTCGTCGAACCAGTTTGTCGAGGCTGCCAGGCACGGCATCGAGATTTATTCGTGCAAATGCCATTGCCGCCAGATCCCCCAAACGATTGCTGGGCGCCAGCGTCGTATCGCTTCTGGATATGGCTTTGGGCAGCTATAAATAACCACATGACGTGAACCCCCAAAACGCTGCCCAACGCTATGGCGCTTCCGGCCACTGACAGCCTCCGGTTCCTGCACTTGAGATCCTATGACCTGCGCAACTGCGCATATCGTGCGCGCCCCGAAAAAAAAAAAAAATGTCCCTATCTGTGCATAAGGGGGGGCCGGATAAAAGACAGATAAAAAAGTTTTTGATATTTTTTTTTCCTTTCTCTGTTTGTGCGTGTGTGATTCGTATTGCAGCCTCTTCGCATTCCACGAGATCGACCATCCATTCATACTAAGTAGTCCATCTCGGTGACCCTGAGAGCCAAGAATAAGCCTCCCATATTCACACTGTTCCTCACCCTAATTCGCTTGCGGCAATACGAGGCCCTCCCTCCCGAGGCCCTGTCTCGAACGCTATTATTTTATACCTTGGCTTTTTCAAAGTGTTCGTATGCACACGGCTTCTGTATCGTCAATCTTGTGCACGCCGCCTCCCTCACATACTTACAATACAGAGCCCTGTTCGCTGCATGGTTGCTGCGTCTGGGTCCGAAGCTTCTCCGCTGCTAGCACAGTAACGCCAGAGACTTGAGGGTACGCGCGAGACAGGGAACGTGCACCCTGCAGACGGCACAGGAGGGTACCAGCCCGGTATTTCCAGGTACCGCCTACCAGGCTGGCTCAGCTCTCCCGGTGGGCTTTTCTGCTGACAAGACGCAAAACACAGACCACCCCCTCTCGCATCTCTTCAAGACCAGACCACGAACACCAGCCTCTTGCAGGTCCCAAGCCCGGCCGTTCATTTCCCTTTCCTTTTTTCTTTCTCACTCTCTCGCCCTCACTCTCTCTGCTTGGCCCCAACGCCGCGAGGGCTTGTCGCAAGTTGTGCCGCCACGTCTGTCCTTTTGCTTCTGGCCCCCAGTTGAATGTGCGCATAGCATAGCGCATGACGGAAAGAGTGCGCTCGGCCTCTTTTTTTTGCTTTTTGTCGTCTGCCGCTCGTTGGATGATGAGGCTGTCCCTCAACCGCTGCTTTAGCTCTCCAGGACTCACGACTTCGATCCCGACCCAACGACAGACTCCGCCTCCCATCGGACGTCGTCGCTCGCTCATTTTCTTGAAAACCCGCCACCAGACGCTTTCTTCGACCCGCTAGCCAGCCACCCGCTTGGCTCCCGCGATCACGGCCCGTGGAACGATCATAAGGGGCGAGGGATAGACCCGACGGGAAAACTCGTCGCTACTACGAGCTTGGAAGGAATAATAGGAGGAAACCAAAGAAGAAGAAGAAAAAATAGAAGAAAAATAAAGACAGAATCGACAAGATGCAGCCGCAAGCCTCTGCCGCTCAGAGAGCATATTCGCAGCGGCGCTCTCCAGGTGCTGCCGATCCTGGGCCCCCGCCTTCGGTGCGAGCCATTTCTCCCGGCATCCCGCCAGGCCAAGCCCAGCGACAGTCCAACGTCTCTGTCAGGTCTGCTCCGTCAAGCAGCGGCTCTAGGAGGGCAAACCGCGAGGTATGTGGCATCTCCATGGGGAACTTGGCGCTCATCCCGGTCGTTGGAGCGCGACTCAAGCTGACGCCTTCTAACCGTGTGTGCAGGGTTCATCCGGATCGGGAAGTGGTTCCAATATGCCATTGTCGCAAATTGAAAAGAGCGTCACTCACCTGCTCGTAGCCACAAAACAGCTTCTCGAAACACTAACGCAATGGTCGCGCGGCCAGGCAACCGATGCGCAAGTCTCCGACGTCTACGTGCGATTAGGCTATGAGTTCAACATGGCTTGCCGGGCCTTCACGGCCATCAACGTTGACACATCCGACCTCGGCAACGTCCCGGATCTGCTTCGGAGTATACTCGAGGCCTGCCTCAGCCAAGAGGCCAGTGCCGAGAGCTTGGAGAAATATCTGCCTAGGATTCGAGATATCATCATCAACCTGCTCCACGGACTGAAGCGAAAACAACAGAGGCTGCGCCAGAAACAGGGGCGGGATAGGGAATCCTCTGTACCGGAGAGAACCACCAGCGTCAGTACGATTGCCAGTGGAAGCAGCGGATTGACAAATATGCTCGAGGATACCTTGGAGAGCCATCGACCAACTTCCCATCGACCCGGATCCGGTCCCCAGCCGAATGGTGGATCATCGCCCACACGGCGCTTCAACGCTGAACGAGACCAATCTAGGGGATCGGCTGCGTCAGAGATGTCCTCTGTTTCTAGCTCTACCATGCAGAACATGCCTGTAGTGCCGCCTTACCCAGCGGAAGAGTCGCCCATGCCTTCAATGCCTCCAGTGCCGCCATCAGCAGATCTTAATATCGATTCATTCCCACCTCCGCCTCCACCACCGCCGGATAATACATCTAGTGCTTTGGCAGCGCTTCAAAAAGGCGGTGATTTGGAAAGAAGGGCATCCCGACGCTACTCTCAATATCAGATCTCGAAACATCTCGGAGGGTCCGGTAGTGCCGTCCCTATGCTTCCCTCGCAAACCGGGACTTTACCGAATAGGGGAAGAAAGGAGGCCAGAGAATCGCTGCGCGCTGTTCAATCACGCGAATCTGTTCGACATAGCCGTACTGCATCGCAAATCAAAAGGGGCAGTACTTACAACAATTCCCCTATTCGAGTTCCCAGCCAGGTAGCAGAAGAAAATTTATCTGCCCAGCCAGCCGAGAGCCCGATTGCGAAGACCCCGGACGACAAGTATGCACCAGGTGCAACTCTTTCTGGGCCTCTAAACGATGCCAATCCTTTCATGGTCGAATCGCCGCAATCTGAAACCAAGAAAGAACAAAAAATTAAGCCAAACGATACCCCGACAACAGCACCTCTTCCCGCAGAGTCAAAGCCAAACGAGAACTATTTCCAGGTTTCGCCCCCGCCAACACCGACAAAAGACTTGACACTCTTCCTCCAGTACAAATCAAAAGTTAAGAAGATTGTTCTGCCCGAAGGTCGCGATGAACTTTCCATTGGACGCTTGCAGCTGGCTTTTATAGATAAGTTCTCTTGGAACACGCAGCAAAACGGCGCCGATTTACCCGAGATTTACATCCAAGACCCGGTATCTGGTGTCCGTCATGAGTTGGAAGACTTAAGCGATATCAAGGATCGAACTGTTTTGGTGCTCAACGTGGAGCCGCTCGACGAAGTTAAGCGACACATTGACGAGGGCATGTCTGCGCTTACCAAGATTGTTCGAGAGGTGAAGCAGAATGTGGATGACCAAGCCGTCACGCTCCAGCGGGTGTCAGATCGCCAACAAGAGACTGCCAAGGAGATGGCCCAGATTGTGGAGCAGGCTCAGCAGGCCCCTGTACGAGCTGCAGATGAACCAAAGACTCTGACTCTATTGGGAGCCGGAAAGAAGTTCAGCAGCGGCCAGATTGGAGAAGTCCAAACCTTGCGGCGCGATCTTGCTGTTCTCCGACAAACTTACTCCACTTTCCAATCTGAGATTCAAGCTTCCATGTCCACTATTCGCAGCAAAGCAGCAAATGTCAAAACAGTGGCTGCCAAGGCCGCAATCCCTAGTATGGATGGAGATAACGGATATGCCTACGTTACGAATGGACGGAAACAGCTCAACGCCGACTCGGATCGACTGGTTGCCAAGGTTGACGACCTCCAAGACTTGGTGGAAGATTTGCGCAAGGACGTCGTACACCGCGGTGTCCGACCACTACCTCGACAGCTTGAAGTCGTTTCTAAAGACGTTACTTCGCTCTCTAAACAGCTAAAGGCAATGGAAGATTACATGAACAAGGAGAAGCCGATCTGGACCAAGATTTGGGAAAAGGAGCTCGAAGATGTTTGCCAGGGTCGTGATGAGCTGCGCATTATGGAGGAGCTGCTTATTGACCTGCGCGACGACTTGGAGAAGGCGTCAGAGACTTTTGCTCTCGTGGAGCAAGCCACCAAAGAGCAGATGAAGGATGCCGGCACCGGCCCCAGCGCTGGTACCGCGCGTACTTTTTCCAAGGGCGTTAACCTCAGCAACCTCGGCAACAGCGTCAATCAGAGTGCCGCCAAAGAAGACATGTTGGGGGAGGTGCGAGCTTTGCAGCCCAACCACCAAGACCGTCTCGAGGCGATTGAGCGTGCTGAGAAGCTGCGACAGAAAGAATTGAAGAACCGTTCGGATAACGCACTGCATCGTGAGATTCGCAACTTTGTCGCCGAGGGCAAGCTGAAGAAATCGGGAGGCTTCGAAGAAGTTGAGCGAGCACGATTGGCCAAGGATGAAAAGATCCGACGTGAGGTGTGGGAGCGTATGAATGGCATGGTCGCTGAAGAAGATGAGGAAGAGGAAGAGGAAGAGGAAGAGGAAGAGGAAGAGGAAGAGGAGGAGGAGGAAGGTGAAGAAGGTGAAGAAGGGGGTGAAGGGGGTGAAGAGGAAGTTAATGAAAGTGCTGCCGGGAGCCAACCTGGTTCACCAAAGAAGGCCGAGAGCCCGACAGCGGCCAATGCCTAATGCAAAGGTCATTTTTTTACCGCAAGTCTCTTGCGGTGAATCGAAGAAAGGAAGCAAGGAGAGAAGAGAACATTGATTGATTGACTCTTTTCACTGGGACGGCTTGCTGTCAACCACAGAGTGGCTTTTGACGTATCCCTCTTTTTCAGGCCACCGACAACCCTTTTTTCCCGCTCTCTTATTTTTCCTTTTCTTTTTTTGTCAATGCCGAATATGAGGAAATCGAGTTAGACGATTGGGACAAAGACATCTGTCATTATCACGACCTCTTTCCTATTTTTTGATACTATATGTACTTGGACTGCCTGATACATGATTACTCTTGGTCGGGCTAGTCTTTTTTTTTTTTTTCCATTACCCCCCTTTTTGTTGTTCTGATTGTTGATCTTCACTACAATTTTTTTTGTTTGTTTGATATGAGATTGATGGAAAGCATTACATTACGTCTATGCGTGGAAAGCGGAGGAGAAAGTAATGAAGTTCTTTCGCTTGATGAAATGGACTGGATTGACTTTTTAATTAAGCTTTGTGTTGAATTGAATTCATAGCGGAGGCGAATGAGGGATCCTGCTTTTTTTTTTTTTTTTTTTTACATCTCTCTATTTTTTTCTTCTACTTGTCTTTTTGCGTGGTGGAGTTCCCCTCCCTTTCGTTATTTTTTATTCATTAACTATTACTGTTATTATCATTGTTAGCTCGCTCTCCCTTTTTTTTTTTTTTTTTTTTTTTTTTGGTTGGTATTAGGAATAACTCGATGCAAGCTCTCTGTATGGCAGTATCTCCTTTTTTTTGGTGAGCTGTCGGTGGGTGGCTTTTGATTACTTTGTTGAGAGATTGATAGCGCAGATCAAATAAATCATATCAAATAATTAAAAACCTAGATTCCAGCAAGGGGCAAGGGCTTCTTATAAGGACTATATTTTCTTAACAGTAAGACAATCGGTCACTTAAATGTAGTGTCATGAATTCAACGACGTCGAATAGCTGCCTACAAGTGCTAGTCACAAACACACAAGTCTCTTCTCTCTCTCTCTCCCCCCCCCCCCTCTCTCTCTCTATCGTCAAATTCACCAAAGTAATTCATTCCCTATTTGAACATTTGAAGCGAATAGAAAAAAAAAATTGAAAGATAAAAAATAAATCATAGACATCAGCTCCAACATCATCCCAATAATGCCAGCTTCTTCATCCCTGTAATAACCGGCGGTTCAAGCTTCTTACCCTGCTCTTGAATGAATTCCTGAAACACGCCCTCTCCTCCAGAAGCCTTCCACGCATTCGCCTCACCAGCTTGCTGCTGCTGCTGTTGCTCCTGTTCCTGCTGCTGTTGAAGTTGCTGTGCCGCCGAAATAGCGAATACTTCCCTCACCGCAACCTCGCAAGCCTCCGTCACGTCCGCCAAGAGCGCCTCTGCGGCTCTCGCTCGCTCAGCCATGCCCCTCCTCACGAGGGCGAAAACTAGCCTCTCGGTTTCGGATTTGGCAGCCTCCACGCGCTCGACAAGTCGTCGCACACTGTTGACCAGATACTCTTCCTCGTAGACAGTGCCCTTTCGTCCTCTAGCGCGCTTCTTTTCCTCTCGCCGACGGTTCTTGCTCGTAGCGCGACTGACGCCTGTGCCCGCGGTGCCCACGCTGCCTGCCTTGCCAGTGTAGCGAGTGAACAAACTGGCGGAAGTGCTGACGCGCGAACTTGCCGCTACGGAGACGTCATCAGGCAGATCCAGTCCGCCGGCACGCTCGCCTTCATAGAAAGCGAGGGGGTCTTCGGCAGCTTTCAGGCGAAGCTCAGCAATGCGGGGGACTTGGGCGCGAAGCTGGGCCTTGCAGTCAGCCAAGAATTCCGTCGTCCGGCCGAGTGCTTCGGCGAGCCCAGTGTCAATGGCGGTCTCAAGAAGCTCGGGACGTGAGTGTTGAATGACAAGGCGAATAGCCTCGGCGAAATGGTAGCCACGGCAGAGACACTTGACAGCAGTCTCGAGCGAAGAAAGATAATCGAGGTGGATAGTCGCGGCAGAGGAGAAGTCTTTGGCCTCCCAGAGGGCGTCTGCGAGGGCGGTAGCAAGCTCGGCTTTGCTGTCTGCAGAAAGGGGAGGATCTTGCTGGTAGGCTGTGAAGAGACATTCCTGCCAGCATGTGGCACCGGCTGAACGGTAGCAGTTGGTGGCTTTGGCGTAGTTTTTGATAGATTCGTATGCTAAACCTGCTTCCCGATATTGAGATTTCGATTCCAGATAGATGGCATAGATTTCAGTCAGTGTCTGTAGACGGGGCGGGTCGTATCGATAGAGTTTGAGGGAGTCTTGGTAGAGGTCGTGCTTGCTAGTGTACTTGCACAGTTCGTCGAATGCATCAAGAGCCTGGAGATGACCCAATGCCTTCTGCCGACGTGCGAGGTGGTCGTCAATCTCAAACTTTCGGCGAAGCTCAGAAAGAACGTGTAGGTTTTGAATAAAGGGCAGATATTCTCTTGGATCTCGCTGAGACTGTTGTGCAACAAGCAAAGCAAGATCAAGGTTGTATAGACCCAAAGCATTCTCGTACACTCGGTTGACATCCACGAGGAAGCATATATGTTCTACCGCCTTTTCGGCAAGTTTCTCGTCTTCCTGCATCAGCTCAGCTACAAGAGTCAATCCGTCATCCATAGCTGGAGGCACTTTGCAGACGTGCGCGGAGATGATGTTTTGGAGGTGAGTTGCTTTGAGGGACTGTAGGCCTTTCAGAACCGCGTCGCAAATTGCATTGACCTTGGAACCTTGAGGCTTCGTAGAGGGTGGCGGTTGTTCTGGGACCGCGTTGATGCTGTGGAAGTGAGCTTTGGATCGCTTGGTATCTTGATACATGGTCTGCGTGACATCTTCCTCTCGAAGTGATGAGAGGAATAGATCGATGTAAGAGACCTCGCCGAGTTGATCCAGGAAGAGTCCAACGCTTGAGAGAAACTGTTCGGGTTTGTGATCATATAGAATGTTCATATCGACTCGCTGCGATCGACAGTAAGAAAATGCCCGTGCATAGTTCTTCTCATCAATTAAGCTTCTGATACCGGCAACCACCATGGCTCTGGGGAAGATGGTTTCCAAGTTGCCTCGTGGCATTTGAAGTACAATGCTCATATTAGTTGGCATTGCTGTGACCAGACGGGAACCACGTTCTACGCTACGGCAACGCTCGTCCTTTTCAGGATCATCGCCAGGAACTTCCAAATCTGCGTCCAGTCAGCATGATAATACCAATTATGGGCTCTTTTTTTTTTTTTTGTAACATATAAACTTACCCTCAACGTCTGCTGTCAAGTGCACGTACTTGACAAAGTGATTGCTAGTGGTGTAAATGAGGTGATTCGGCGTAACAACAAAAGAAGTACAATTCTTGGCCAATAATCTAGAGTTGGCAAAGATGTGCCCCGCTCTCGAAAGTCCAAAGGCCATCTCGACGTCTTCATGCTTGCTGACTTCGAACCATGGAAGTTGCGTTGTGAACTGGAATGGAAGAAGTTCATGTCCAAAATTCGAGAGCCTGTACAATCTTCCGGATTGGTCCTGACCATAGCTCTCAACAGTAGAATCATCCTCACGAGTAGCGGTCGCTCCAAGGATCAGATTGCTATCTAGCATGCTAATTTCGGCAGTGTTTCCCTCGTCAGTCGATACAACCAGCTGTAGATGGCCCAAGTCATCTTGGTAGCTCATACAACGCAAGCTGTTGTCAGCCACCCAGCAGATTCTTAGGGGTATATGATGCTCCGGCATATTAGGGGTATCAAAGGGTAGCTTAAGCACCTCTACCGGCCTAGTTGATCGCCCATTTTTCAAAGGCAGCTCATAGAGGTCTACACCTTTCTGGTGCAGAACCACGAATGAAGAGTTCTGGCGCCCGAACGCTACGTCAACAACAGAAGACTCCGCTTTGATCTCGAACAAGGACATGGGCGGAGGCACATTGGCAGTGCGGAAGGGTGTGATCTTGACAGTCTCGCCATCGATAACGGCGACTACTCCGTTATCATACGGTAGGCGGCATGAGCCTCGAGATGTGTGGAAGATTTGCTCGGCGAGTATCATGCTCTCCGCCGACACTGCAGCAAATCGAAGGGCCTTCTCCGAGTGCCAAGCCAGGCAGGCAAACCCTGGGTCCATGGCAATTTCTTGCTTGAGATACCAATGGTAATTGCCCGTCGTCCAGAGTTGAATTGTATCGCTGAGAATAACAGCCAAGACTGTCGAGTCTGAGTTCCACTCGAGTCGGATCTTGGTGTCACTAGCATCCAAGGGGGAGCCGTTTGGCGAGCGCAGAGTAAACTGTCCATGGCGCAGACCGTTGCGCTCGAAAAACACAACGTCGACTCTATCCGCCAAGCGCTGGATACCGGCAATTAGATTACCAGACGGCCTCCAGCTCAAAGCGCCCTCAAATCCGTCCACGGGCTCGCTGACACTATCCAGCTCTCCCTCGCGAGAGTAGACTCTGATGGCGCGCCGAGAACCGCTTTGAACTGAGTTGACAGCTACATATGCGCCATCTCCGCGCCAGCTGATGGACGCAGACCCGTCTTCGTTTGAGCTCGGAAGGCCCTGGTCGACTTTCAGTGGTATCGTAGGATCTCTGAGGGCCTTGGCACCGCGACCTTCGAATTGTGTCTCCTTCTTGCCCCATCCTACGGAAACATGTTTTGACGCCTTCAGATCTTCTTCTGTCATGGTAACCTCGGCGACAGGATCGAATGTGCTTCCCATAAAGATGACAGTGTTGGCTTTTGTAACAACGGTCAAGAGCTCTCCGTCTGGGGACCATCGTGCGGCCGTAATGCCAGCATCGATAGATCCCATGATCTCAATGTGAACATCGAAGGGTCCTCCCGGCTCTTCTCGAACCGTAATGATATCGCCGCCTCCCAGAACAACACATGTCGTAGCGCTGCCGCTCAAGTACTGCAGATTGACGATTCGGTCGACGAGGAGATCGGGGGTCGGACTGGGCGCATCCCAGCGGGCGAGTGTGCGACGGGATCTTGAGATTTCATCATGTCAGTCAAACTGTTTCTCTCTTTGTGTGTGTATCTTTCTTTTTCTCTTGCCGTAACATCATTTCGGATAAACCAGATGATTCCCTGCAAAAAGGAAAGCAAGATAAAAAAAAATCCCAGCAGTAAAAGTTGCTGCCCCGCCCCCGCCTTCATTCTCACAAAACAGCAATATCTGCAAAGACGCACATTGAATCCTTCTCCGAAAGCCTCACCAGCTCGATGGTCTGATTCTGAGCCGTCGGCCCAATGGAGCACACAATTTCGTCATTCTCGGGATCCCAGCAGGCGGCAGTGATGTCCGGATGCCGCCATCTTCCGAACCGGAGGTTGCGAAGGTTGCGCATCGTGAAGCGGCGGCTTTGGAGGGGCTCAGCGCATGGATCACAAAAAGGAAAGAGAGGAGAAGAAACAAGAAAAAAAAAAAAAAACCCTGGTCGATGGGCTGATAGCGCGGGCGGGCGTCGCGTGAAGAATCGGACGACTGAGACTCGATCTGTTTTCGTTGCTTAATTCCTCCTTGCCTCAAGGTTGCATTCGAGGCCCTTTTCAGTCAAGAGTCGTGGATGTTGGCGGCCCTTCTTTTTTTTTTTTTTTTTTTCTCCGTCTCCCAAAGCTGGGCTGGATGGGCTTACAGCCTGAACCCGTTGTAGCCTCTGCGCCAGATCGGCGCTAACGGCCCCAAAGTTGATTCATGTTCTGGAGCCCACCTCAGTCTTGTAGGTACCTTGTGATGCTGTTGTAGCTGCTAGCTACTTAGCAGACATAGCAGTCTGAGCACAGTAGAATATAGCCTCAACGGATCTTTTACGAGCCATCGACATATAATCGACCGTCTCCTCTTGGCGACATGAATCTAAAAAAGAACACGAAAACAAACAGGAAACGTCGGCAGTTACATCCATCACCGCCACCAACAATGCAACTGCAAATCTCGACGAGACCGGCACTTTTGCAGCGTCATTAGCGGCTCTACAGTGCGTGCGACAGCGCCTGGTGACGGCACTCGGCGAATCACAGGCAGCGTCCAACCTCGGGATCTTGCTTCCCTGCCAGAGCTAAAAGCATCTCAACCAGCGCCCGACTCCTCTCTTGACTTACCTGCTTGTTTGTCGTTTCTCGCCGCTTCCCGCCGATTGTGATTCTCTCTTCACCTCACGCCTGGGTCTCTTTGCTTTGGAGGCTTGAAGAAGCTTTAATTGATTGCTTTCACAATCGGCGCCTTTCTGCTTGATATACCCACCCATCATGGACGTCTCTTACATTCCGCATGCCGAGCGCGTCCGCCGCAAGAACCGATCATCCACCAATGTCAACCATCTCTCGCTTGCTCCTCTGACCACCAAGTTTCCTCTTGATGATGATGAGGTTCTAGTTGACGCCGGCGTGCCGATGCCCCGACCCAGCACTTCGTATCTACAAGGCAAATCTGCTCCCACTACACCTCGGCTTCTCGCCAGCTCCGCAACCAACCCTCGCTCGCGCTCGAGATCACGAAATCGCACGCCTTCTGCTACAGGTGCCCCAATCACCAAGAGCAAGTCATCGTCGCATCTTGTCAGTGGCCATGCGACGAGAAAATCTACGTCCGGCACTATGACCCCCCGCCGGCGGCATGAAGAGGGACCCGACGGAGATTGGCTGCTGAGAACTGGCGCAATGATGACTTTTGAAGCGAGGGAGTACAAGGGCCAATCATGGCTCATCTCGCGCCAGAGCTCTACGAACCTTACAGGCATCCGGAACATTGAGGACGTTGCGTTTGAAGACGAGCTCGCTCGGGAAAGAGAAATCACAAGCATGCTGACGAGCAGACGCGGCAGTCTGGCTGACGATGACATGTCTATTTCCGTCATTGGAAGCAAAATACACAGTCGGTCTCAAAGCCGATCCCACAGCATCCATGGCAGCCGGAGCCAGCTCATGACACCGATAGAACGAACCGTAGACGACGGCTCGTACTTCCCCAACCAAGAGTCGCTCGCGGGACCCGACTTTGTCGACCTTGACGAGAGGCTGGAGGAACTGGAGCGAGACACACTGGAGGACGCCGAAGCCGACGTCAAGAGGCTGATGCGACGCGGCACCGGGGGTAAGGCTTCTTGGATGACGGGCTTCATGGGATGGTCGCTCTTCTCAGTGGACGAGCACGAGGAGGAGACGGATGACGATGACGAATCAGAGTACGACGAGTCACTCGCAGATTCTCGATCGCACGTGGACCGCAGTGCTTGGCTGAAGCGCCACGTCGAGGGACCGTTGGACCCGGAGGACTTTGTGCCGCCTCCAACGACGGATGAGGGAGGCTGGAGTGATGCAGCTTGGCTGCTTAGCGTAGCATCAAAGGTTATCTTTTGAGAAGTGGGAAATCTATCTATATCATGTTTTTTTTTTGGCGCGAATACGAGAAACATCTCATCGCTGGCAGCGGTAGTAATGGAATCTACTTGTCAAGTCGCGATAAGGGCATCGTTTTCCTTTTCTCTCTCTCTCTCTCTCTCTCTCTTTTTCAATCTAATGCATTAATATTGGCCATTTTTTCTTCCCCAGATAAACGATCGATCGATAGATCGGCCAAATGTTGTATCTTTAGTCTCAAGTCTATGTCATCGTTATATAAAGAAAATTCAAAAGATACTCTCACAATGTGCGGCACATGGCAGCGAAAAGAGCCTCTTATGTGTAGACGGATAACAGGCATCATCTAAGCTGCCAAGTCTACCCTTACATAATAACAAAAAGAGATTTCTTCTCATATTTAGTAGCTAACCCGTCCATTTCCCAGAGGAAATGGTTAAGTGAAGTGCGTTGGCAGCTGTTACACGTACTAGCCCAGAGATAAAAAGTGCGTCAACCTCGTCAATAAACATAAACCGGATGTAGCTGAATGACAAGTGAGAACAGAGTAGAGATGGGCCTCTCAGTTTCGCCAACATACAGGTTGTAAATGGCAACTGCTGGCGGAATACAATGAAATCTACTACCGACTGGCTTGCATAAATGAAGGTTTACAAGGTAAATTGTGCGGGAAGCTGACCTAGAGAGCGCGTAGCTGATTTTTGCGATTTTTGCGGATTTGGTCGGAATCATAAGTGTACCTACCCTCTTAGGCTTGAAAAGCATAAATCCAGCAACCTAATTGGCTAAACTGCTTTATATAACCCTGTTTTTTGGATGGTGATTACACTAGAATGGATGGTGGATAAGCGGTCCCTATTATAAAGTATAAACAGCCCCTGAAAAAAAATAAAAAAATAAAAAAAAAAAAAACAAAGAGCCCCTTCTGCCTTGTCCATAAAGGAAAATAAAGAAAGGGGGAAAAAAAAGGAAAAAAAAAAGACAAGGAATATAAAAAAGTAAAAGAAAGAAAAGAACGAAAAGTAAATACATTATTCAGTTGGATTAGCTTTAGTATAACGCCTGATTTTAAGGACAATATATTAGGATATGGCCAAAATATATAATTTATTTACACCTACCTAACCAACAATTTTAACTTTTGCATGCAGTTGCTATAGAGATAATTGTGCAAAACAAAAAAATTTTATTCTTAGCACCAGTAGTAGGTAGTAATCTGTCCACTCCACCTCTCATGAGAATAAAGACGGGATGCCTCTGCTTAGAAAAGAGCCAAAAAGTTTTGCTCGATCATCTAATATCACAACGCAGCCGAAGATCAATACATTTCACACAAATCATCTGCCAACATCACCACACAGCAAAATTTAAACAAGCAATTACTACTCTCTTCTCGACATTATACAAAGAAGATGGATCTGCATTTGGCAAAAATAATTATTTGGCGACGCTTGTAAGTGTATTCGTGGATTCTTCAATATATGAAAATTGATCTTTACCAATACATATTAGTTGCGATTTCATTATTTATTTAATGATGTATACAACGTTAGAATACTTGTAAGTGTATATATAAATTGTTTCATATTAGCGATTTAATCCTTACTAATATACACTAGTAACGATTTCGTCCTTTCTTTTATGTTTTTTTGCTTTATGGGTTGCCTTTTTCAATACCTTGAAAGAACTTTCGAACAGCCCGATGGCCTCATGTGGCAATATTTTCAAGATGGATTCTACAGAAGTGTTATCTTGGAGTTTTTGCGTACTTTACTACGCTTAAGTGCTCAACCAATTTTGGATGAGAGATGCCGAGTTAAAGAGCACCTTGAGTAGTTCCAATAAAGCAGAACATCCCCAACAACTTCTGGCGACCGGGACCCATTAGACGAACTCGTGCTGGGTAGATCAAGTTCCTCCTCTACATAGATATGATTCATCTACTAGATCAAGCTCACCTTTAGAGCGATCCATCTACTTAATTATTAGGTATTGTCCAAAGTAGTATGAGCTCACAATAAAAACTTCTTTCTCTAATCTAACATCTTCGTAAATAACTTGTCAAATTACAAATGCACTGCCGAGCATCAAGCAATTGAAATAACCAGTGGTATGCACGTATATTCAAGAGTTTCTGAGGCCAGTACGAGCTTCAAGATAGCCCCCCTTTTATTGCATTGTATACCAACTGTCTACAAGTAGGTACTGACCAGGTCTTCATGCTAGTTGGGGATATAAGCTCATTTCCCTTTGGGTTCCAAGAGAATCTTATCTGCTTTTCTCCACAAGTGCCTCACCATACCTGGCCGATGCCCTAAAAGAAGCCTAGATTGCCACTCTCCCAGCCTTTCCTTCAAGCGTATCATACTTACGGTTGACCATATATTTGAATCCCACTGTAGAAGAGATCACACGTCAGTCAACGAATAATGTGGTTTCAATTGAACGTGTATTTAAGCAAGTATCAAACGCAGACACTTAATATCTACGGGCCACACGCCTTATTACTCGGTACCCTCCATCTCGGAGACTTTGTTAGGATCATTCATTCTTGATGGATCATGGGCCAAGATTACTTACGAGAGTTGACGGTGCCATGGAGAACTCAAGAATGTGCGTTCATATTGTTGCCAAAGAGGCGCATGTCCCGGACGTTGCTGACCTGGACATTGTCCTCGGCAGACCTGAACTCTGGGAGCTCGCGCCAGGGCTCTTTGCGGTTGCTCCAGCAGAAGTGTCAAAGCCCTCCGCAGCCTGAGAGTGCTCGGGTTTGTTTGAGTGAAGGGGCTCTCTGGGAGCGTAAGCTCCAGCGTCAATATCAGAAGGCATGTTGAAGAGTTTGATTTGGGCTTGATGGCTAAGTAAACTTCTGCTTAGTATCCAAGATTCAATTATCAGGTGAGTGGATGGATTGCGAGTCCAAGTAGGAGAGAAGGGAGTCGAGATCCCTCATTATGTATTATTCCAAAGGGCATAAGGGATGGGGGCGGGAGCCGTGCCGGCACCAGAAACGTGATCCCGACAATTCTTCTTTGATAACGCAGCTTTTGTGAAGAGCCTCGTTTGCCTTTGGGTGGTAACAAAGCATACAGGATGGGTTGCAGTTGCGCAAGCAGCTAAGGCTACCGCGCACATCGTGACTAACTTATGAAGCTCGGATCAAAGTGTGCATTCACGCCTCTTCTGCAAGGCTCACCGACTTCGTCCACCACCGTAAGAACCTGTGCAGATCCCACAAAGTCACTTCAAGTCACTCCGACCGGCTGGTCCTTTCTCTTTTGCCGCTTCTTCCGAGCTGGCCAGTCTGACAGGAAAAACACGTCAGTCCTGGATGCCTTCGATTCTGCAGCTCTGCGCTCGGACTCGGATAATTGGCGCCAACCTTCCACGCAATCATCACTTCCTCCAGCAGCAGAGAGGCGACCTGCGTCTTCTCCATACATCCAAGCCCTTTCAATCGCTTCGCTCAGCACCAGGGATGGACATCCCACTATTGCCCCTCTCTGATGGCAACCAGATACCGATGGTGAGCTCTATGTAGACAGAGCACCAGCGCGTCGTCAACACTAACGAACATCTGCAGTTTGCCTTAGGCACTGGAACGGCTTGGTTCAAGGAGGTTGGAGACACAAACTTTGACCAGCGTCTTGTGGATCTAATTAAAACGGGTATTGGGAAGGGGTTCTACCATCTTGATTGCGCTGAAATGTATGGGACCGAAGAGGAAGTCGGTCGTGCCATTCAAGAATTAGGCATTCCCCGCGAAAAGCTCTTCATCACCAATAAGGTCGCCCAAGGCATCGACGACATCCATGCAGCACTACAGGAGAGTCTCAGGAAATTGCAGACCAACTATTTCGACCTGTGTGTTTCACTATCTGATGGTCAAAACAATCTCGTAGCAGAAGGACTAACGCCATCGCAGTTATTTAATTCACATTCCATTCTTTGCCGAATCGGATGCCGACTTCCAGCGTGCATGGAAGTCAATGGAGGAGATCAAAAGGGCTGGCAAGGCCAAGTCGATAGGTGTAAGCAACTACTTACGCCCTCATGCCGAGGCTACACTGGCCGGTGCGACCATTCCACCCGCTTTTAACCAGATTGAGTTCCATCCCTATCTGCAGCGCGGAGACAATTACTTGTCGTGGCTGCGTGAGAATGGCTTGCAAGTGGGCTCGTTCAAAGGCCTGACTCCAGCATTCAGGGCTCCTGATGGACCACTGCGTGAGCCCTTGTCCCGCATTGCCAAAACGTATGACACCACTGAGGCAGCTGTCCTTATCAACTGGATCATACAGGACAAGATTGTGGCTGTTACCACCACCACAAAGCCTGAGAGGCTAGACGAGTATGCCCAGGCTTTAAAGATCAAACTGACTCAGGATGAACTACAAGAGATCACGGATGTAGGCTCCACATACCACTTCCGCACCTCTTGGTCGGAGCATTTTGAAGCAGATGATCGATCATGAGAGAGAGTTGCCATGTCGATATGGAGACTTAAGCAAGAACGAGGAGCAATTGTCATGTTTAGCATATCCGCGTGACTCGGAGCCAGCCTCGATCTCGGTTCCAGACGAATAGATAGACAGCTTAAATAGATGGGACCTCAATGCTAGAGCCATATCCATAGCTTTCATAATCATGTTTTGTTTTCAAAAGAACGCCAAGTCCAGGCTCCCGTGGCCTTGCACTACGCCATCAGACCAAGTTGATAAACTCATAACCTTGACAGTAGCTTCCAGTAATGCCATCTCGGTAATTTTCTGCAGTTGCAATGTCTAGTTCTGCGTATGTTGCTCTGAATATCGCCGTCCATGCTGCCAACTTTAATCGTCTCATGATGATAGTGTCGGGCCCCGTGGATGATACCTCGGTCGGCCACGCGATTAAGCTAACCCTCTACTTTATGTTCCATATACTACCATGACTCCTTGATGATAAGTGGTGGGGTTATCTTCGAGATGGGCTTTCCAGCAAGTCGTCGCCCGGCCGGCTATGCAACTCCTATATTCTTATATGAGGTCCACCTATTAACAACGCCTGGAACAAAGCGACGACCGTCTTAAGTGGTGAGCACCTCTCTAGTATATCTCTTTAAATTAAGCTATACATTTAAAGCCTTATTAGCATGCGGCTCAGGAAGTGGGTTTTTGGGGTAATCATGTTGGCTGGTTGTAAGATATGGGCATAGCCAATGCCAAAGGTACTTCTTGGAGACTTTCTCATTTCCCCCAAGATTTATCCCCAGAGCTGACGAAACAATAAGCTCATCATCGATACACTGTGTTCTAGTTATACGCTTGATCGGGGCCATCTGAAGGTGGAGAGATGTATTTGTGGGCCGGTGAGCTGGGTTAATGGGAGGAATTACTCAAGAGAATCTGAGCGTATATGGCGAACGATAGAAGCCGGGATATAACTCGTGAGTCTACGGGTAGTGGTAGTTTTGTTAGTATATGTAGGCTGTATTTGTTTGATATTTTCTCGCTTGGAATACTGCCGTGGATTGGGAAGGAGGTGAAGCTGTCTGATTCGAGATACAGTAACTGGACTCATAAGAATCATTAGAATCATTAGAATGTTGGCAAGGTAAGTACTAATGGGGATGTAGTGCGTAATGTACAGTTGAACGCACCATGTTCGGCTCATGTCATGTAGGTGAGGCTGCCCCGCGTGATGGTCTAGCATCTTGTCGTTCATCCAGGTGCGACGTTTAATTATTTCTACAATTGCTCATCTCATTATTCTGAATCAATATGGATAACAGCACCCAGGCGCTGATCTCACACAATATAATTGGCGACAATGCACGGATCCACCAAGGCAATGTCGATATTGCCAATCACCAAGGCGATATCAGCATTACTAACACACAGGGCCAGGTGCAAATATCTTGTTCGTACCATCGTTATGCTTCTGAAGCCACAATATTCATTCTAATGACTTTAATTAGCCCATTATTCCAGCCCCTCCAAGAATTAAAGCTCGATTACTTGCCTGCTACTTTTGACGCTGTGAGCAGGCAGCACGTTTCTGGCTGCCTTCAACATACGAGAGAGCAGGTACTATGATATTCGGACGTGGATTGATAGCGATAGCGAAAAACGCATTTATTGGCTAAATGGCATGGCCGGTACTAGAAAGTATACCATCTCCCTAACGCTTGCTCGCGAATATTCTAAAAAGAAGCAACTGGGAGCGAGCTTCTTCATTTCTAGAGGTGGCGGTGACCTCGCCTCGGCTAGGAGGTTTACAAGTACCATAGCCGCTCAGCTTGTAGAATATTCTTCAGTACTACGGCAGCATATTATAGATGCTTCTACATCGAATCCTCGGATCAGTCACCTCACTTTGTATAACCGATGGGAAAAGCTTATCCTAGAGCCTCTAAACCTACTAGAGCCGAACACTGTCCAGTCGCCACTTGTGATTATAGTTGACGCTCTTGACGAGTGTGACGACGAAAGGGATATGGTGATGTTGATTGAATGTTTTTCGAGCGCTGTTGCGAATGTCAAAAAGACACCACTTCGAATATTTGTTACAAGTAGGCCGGATAGGCCAATTAATCTTGGATTTGGCAACATATCTATCGAATCGCACCAATATTTCGCCCTCCATAGCATTGAACAGTATATCGTGGATGGCGACTTGAAGACATACTATCTTCATCAACCGGCACAAGCGGCTCGGCGACATAGCTGGGATGAAAGCATAATACTTGATGATATGATTCAATCCCTCCTGCAAAAGTCGCATGGACTATTTATCTATGCCGCAACAGCCTGTAGATTTATTCATGAAGGTGGCATCCTTGCAGAACGGCGGCTTCTGAATCTTTGTGCCCCTGGATCATCCACTTCTGGAGCAGAAAAGGAGTTTGATAGTATATATACTACAGTGTTGGAGCACTCGTTCAGCGGGCAATTAAACTCTGAAGAAGCTGGAATATTACAGCAGAGGTTTCAAAAAGTCGTTGGGTCAATTATGGTATTGTTTGATGCGTTTACGTTAAGACACCTCGCTGCCATTATCGACGAGCCAAGACCCGTGGTAGTATCAGTGCTCAATAATCTTGGATCTGTTTTGGAGATCTCTGAAGACGACGAAAAGGAAACTGATATCCTACACGCCTCTTTTAGAGATTTTTTTCTGGACTCAGGAAGATGCCATAACAAAATATTTATAATTCCCGCCAAACAGCTTCATTATGAGCTATTCGAACGGTGTTTGGTGATTATGCGCAGCTCTCTACGCAAAGATTTGTGCGAACTTAAAAAGCCAGGGACAAAGGCGCAGGAAGTTTCCAAAGCTCGAGTGAATAAATATATTCCTGTTATACTGCAGTATGCGTGCAGCCACTGGATGGAACATCTACAGAAGAGTGAACTAAGTTGTTAAATCATGAAGGCATAGTGGAATTTTTTCGAGCTGATTTCCTTGGCGGGCTAATATATTGTTACTGGATTTTATTATAATCATTGGAAACAGAAGTTAGTAGCATTTTTTACACTCAGCTAAGCCTCCAATTGTTGCTGTAATCACTTCAAATATGCCGGCTCAGTAGGAAGCTTGAGTCAAAAGTATAGGCATGCCAGGAATTTTGAATTAAAGAAACCAATGTGACTGGATCGGAACACTGACTAAATTCAGCAGTGTTTGGAACTTAGTGCGAAGTGGCTTTTGAGTTCGGACTCCAGAAACGCAAGTAGCTTGGATCTCACATATAAGCAAATTGCTTTCCCAGTCGATTGTATCGCACTATATATGGCAGATCCAGCTGTGTCATTTCTCAGGCGCGAACTTAAGACACAGATCCCATGCCCTAGGCGGGGCTTGCGATGACGACGCCAAAGGTAAGACACAAGAGCAGCCGAAAACGATGCACTGGTTCGCGGCGACACGTCCCCGCGGACAGCTCTTGGCTATTTACTGGGCATGGCCCTCTTTCTTTCCTGTGGATCTTGGGTATTATTGGATAGTCAGCTTTAGGCATCCTCCCATCTTGGAAGGCTGTTGTTGCTATTCTTGAAGTGCTGCCACGAGGCATGGAGATACTGATGCAGCTGCCTTTTTCTCTTCCTTTTTTTAACTGCTCTCTATAGAGAGTAAGTAAATCAGGCTTCCAGCAAGTAAAACGACAAAATACCCTGGCATCCTGATCTGAGGTAGGTAAGGGCATGTGCCGGAGATGTCTTGAATTATGCGGCATAACTAAGACCACCTTTATCTATGGGTCTCGCGTTAGAGCCCCGATCAATGTCCTGCATGTGTATTTCTAATTCGATAACGACAAAAAAAGGCGAGACAGCATATACATCTCTGTCTCATATTATCGACGCATCCGGTCGTGTGGCAGTAAAATAGTCGACGTCTATGTCTCATATGCAGCTGTGAAGCTTCAAAAACTAAAAGGAAGGTCAGATATTGTCGTTCAGATATCACTCAGTCAGTGGCCCAGTATAAGGCCTGTATCTGGAAGATATAAACCCTTCCTACCTCTTCTCACCCCATGTCTGTATATAGAGATTAAGAAGGCCCAATGCCACCTCGCCTTTATTTCATATATTCTCTTTAGTGCATGCCTTTCCAGTTTTCTACCTGCTCATCTAGGGTTTAGTATTAAAATGGCTTCAACTTCCCCGAATATCATTCTCAACGGCAGTGACGGGTAAGTACAATTGCATTTACGAAATGTTAGATTGGATTCATCACCCCGCTCTTAACCATAAGCTATTCAATATCTGTTTCTTCACGTCATGTACCTGTGTATGGCATCCGGATGATATATATGCCTAGCGTCTGTCTGGATATCTCGAGTATACAATGGCCAAGGTTTATGTGCGCGTCAAACAATGTAACAATCTGGAATGAATGCTGATCGAATTTCATAGCGCTGGCAAACCGACCACGGCTACTAGCAATGGTGACTCTCGGGGCTCCCATATTCATCACAACAACAGTATCGACCGCTTCTTAGCCGACAGAGGCCAAAGAATTCCGGTTGGCTTTGGCCCAGCCCAAACACAAAACGAGGCCAAGGCCGCCGAAGAAGCTCGCATGTTCGAAAATCTGCGTAATTTTGATGTGCAGTTTGGCTGCGACAATTCTCCAGGAGATGAACTTGCGCAAGATCAAAATTCTGATGGTAAATGACATTACCGCATCGGGTGCATATGCAATTGGGCACGATATATATTCCCCAAGAGGTAGCGAAGAGTTGGCGTTGATAATGGCTGCGTGCATTTACCCAGATGGGTACTTTGTCAACGCGATGCTCAGCATAGGTATAGTAGTGCAATATTTAAACTATATTCTGCATGATATATATGTGTAGCAACCCAAGACCAACTAAACTTAATCTATAATTACTCTATACACTGTCCAATTGACAATACAAACTCTTAATACAGAGGAGTCTTGTAGGCATCAAAGTGGTACATCTAAGTATCAGCGGAAACTTGAGCATAAATACAGCTGAAGGAGGTGGTATTGTTCGACCACAAGGGGCACATGGGCCAACGACAGAGGCTATCGACCGCTGGTACTGTTCAGGGCATTGAGAGCTGTGGGCGACGCCGGGGACCAAGAACAAATGGTAAATGTCGTCCATCTCGACGGTGCTAGCGTTGTAGGTTGCGTTGGGATACATGACACTGCAGATAGACTCGTAAGAGTGCACTGAGGATGCCGTAGGGATGGAACTGTTATGCTCGCCGTACACGTGGATGACCTTGCCGCCGGCGGTCTGGAAGTCGGTGAGATCTGGATACGTTGTCTACAGCGAGCCGCCGTACTTGTTCATACCGAAGACCACCCACTCCTTCAAGGTGTCGTAGGTGACGCTAATCAGAGTGGACAACGTATCCGAGTTCACCCGCTCCGGGTAGCGAGTCACCCACTCGCCGCCCAGGCCGGAGATGTCCAGCTCCCACACGTCGGTGGTGGTGTTAAATTGGGTCTGAGCGCCAGTAAACTCGGCACCGATGTGATAACTGATGTAGGCACGCCGGCCGACCTAGTAGAGCTGGTCGGACGTGGCATGTTGAAGAAGATTGCGCGTGAACTGCTTGTCCAGTGTGGCGAGCTCATTGTGCGCCTGGTAGCCTGGTAGTCGAACATGTACGTCGACTGCCAGTTGACTATGCCGTTGGCGAGCAGGAAGATGCCGTTTTAGTTTGTATCAAAGGACTCGAACCCGCCGTCAGTGATGCCAGACACGGCGCCGAATATGATGCCCGTAGGAATAAATCCAGCGCCCGGGTTGATAGCGAGACCGCCTCCTCCTGTAGAGACGTAGCGATTCTGAATGTTGGATGGATCTAGGACCCAGTATGTGACGCGCACGCATAATGTCGTTGGCATGTTGTTACGTGACATTTCGATAGTTGTTGTTGCTGGTCGGATACAAGTTGGAGCTGAAAAGGAGCTTGTAACCAGCGAGACCGAAACGGGAGACAAATCGGTGGTTATGCTTGGGTAGAAGTCACTGGCTTGGAGTGCTGCCTCTGCGAAGCTCGTCGTGAGTGGTCAATTGGCGTGGTCGATGCCATGTCAGCGCCAGCAGTTTGGCTCAGCCTCATCGCACTTGATCTTGCGGCCTGTAAGTCCCGCGCGTTAACGCCAGGCCGGTACTACGGGGAATGAAGAACAGACGTACTTGCATGTCCGACATCAAGTCTTGATTTTAGAGCTGCCTTTGCGGGAGCATTGTGGACGGAATTCCTTCTTGCAAAGAAAAAGTGAATTAAGACCAAAGATTAGACATATAGGGTTGATATGCTGCTGCTCTAACAGGCTAGGAGGATGATATAAGATGACAGAGGCCATTGGGAAGCCCATTTGATATGTTGATGTGCTTGAAGTTGCGAATCAGACGGAGCCGAGCCACCATCTCCACTTCTCGGCCGTGAAATAATGGGGTAAATTCGAGCCCTCATGGCGAATCATCTCCCTATTTTGGCTTTAGCTCAGATGGCGATGCAGGGCATCTGGTGTTACGTCGTCAGTCATACCAACGGGTAGTACAAGGAGGTAGCAAAGAGAACATCGGAATACTTAGCATGCGGGGCCGATGGAACCTCTGCTCCATCTTGATTAACAGTCCTGCATATAAAGCAGGTGGCATAGTCTACCGATTTCTGAGATGGCTGCGGCTTGTATGAGAACGGGTAGCCAACGAACAAGGCCTGCTTCCTTACAACTAAAGAAAAGAACCTGCCCTCTAACTTCCAAAGTCTTTGACTGCCACTGGTTCCTTATCTCCCATTCCAGAACAGCCTGCCCACCTGCAAGATAATATCAAGAGACGGCGTCTGACAAGTGTTGTTCCGTTAAACTATAACTTAACTACTACTTTTGCATCCGCTTTCGGTAGGCAAATACCTCTTGTTGAGCCTTTTACAAAATCGAGCAACACTTTTATATCAGCAGAGTCGACAGACTCTTCAAGGTAACTTTCCAAACCTTGCTGCCCTGACTTCTGGAAGATCACCAGTGCAGTTCTCAAGATTGACATCCTCTCAAACGTCCATCCCCGCCGCCTTAACCCTTCGTTGTTCAAGCCCACTGTCCTTGCTCTATTGCCGATGACGGTAGAAAATGGCAAAACATCCCCAGTGACCATACTTCCCCCACCGACAAATGCCAGCTGGCCAATCCGACAAAACTGATGAATGCCAGTTTGCCCAGACACGATGGCACTTCTACCCACAGAGACGTGACCTGCTAATCCAGTTCCAGTAGCAAGCACTACATCGTCATCAATCTGGCAATCATGGCCGACATGGACGTTTGTCATAATATAACATCTGTTTCCAATACGTGTAATACTACCTCCGTCTGTCGTACCTGTATGTATTGACGCAAACTCTCTGATGATTGTTCCATTTCCAACGACCAAGGCAGTGTTTTCCCCTGAGTATTTCTTGTCCTGCGGCGGTCCACCCAAGACTGCAAATGGATATACTTTACAGTCCTTGCCTAGTGACGTCGATGATAGAATCGTTACGTTAGAAATAAGCTCTGTGCCATCTCCAATTGTCACATTAGCCCCCACATGACAGAAAGGGCCAATTTTGACATTATTTCTGAGGATACAGTCGCTGTCAAGCAGGCTCGTGGGATGGACATATGTATTTTGAGGTTGCAAACTCGTATCCATTATGAAAAGTTCAGGGAAGTTTGATGGAATTATTCCTGATTTCAGAGTAGATTCATCAGCTTCCAATCATGCACTTGCATCTTTTCCGATTTCAATCAGCAGCCCTCCATGTTATAGCAGGTGCGCAATGGTGGAGTTCTAGAAGGGCCAAGACGGGCCGCAATATGACTATGACCGGATAGATCCCAGCTCCTTAAATCAATAGTGCTTACATATGAGTGCCAGTTACTAATCCAATAATGCCAGTTATTAAAAGGCGTTGCTTGGACATCAGATCCAGCTGACAAGCTTGAAAATGGAATCGCTCGCGTGATAGACCGTTCCCCAGAGTCCAGCTTACATGGATGACTGTTATTCATCATTGGGGTACGGAGTATATTTTTTATTGATTTATAGCCTCATTCAAATCTATTTCGGTGCTCATTACCTCATAGACTAAGCATTGAAGAGGATGAGCTGACGACAGTAGTCTAGCCTTTGAAGCTATGGTTTTGGCCCAGCATCTTAGTGGCACTGATCACGCTCCAGTGAAGTTCTACCAGCGATCACGGTCAAGACTATCGAGGGTAATCGGTGCTGCTGCTTTGCAATCAATCAATACACAACCTAATACCGCCGAATAGGGCTACCATTCAAATACGAAATAGCATATTTAACGATAGCTTCATCGGTTCAAAGAGCCGGTGAACCGGAAAATAATAGTATAATGGTGCAACATAATTTACTCAACAAAAGCAGTAGGATACATCGTCAAACATCAGCTGTTAGTAGTTACCAAAATTTCCATGGCGCGTCGGGTCACCGTACGGACCTGGCACGGCGCTTCAATGTATAGAAGTGCCTAGTTAACCATATTGGACGGGGCATCGATTTCTGTGTGGCGGATCACAGGTCTCTCCTAGTTCACATGGCAATGTGGGTATTTGGTCAAGACATTCTGACGATTGAGGCAAATAGGTTTCACAAGAATCATTGCACCACCATTCATGTTCCAGGAACATTCCCATCACCACAATGTAATACTTTAAAATTCGGACACGAAAATATATAATATTATGCGAATATAAGCGTTCTCTGTTAAAAAGATCATTTGAGGACAGATATCAAAATTAAACAGGATTATGAAGTTACAAGTTCCACTCTTCAGAAATCTTCTCAAAGGCAATATTGCCAATTATATAGGCTACAATTTGAGTATCTAGAAACATCAGCTGTTATCGCCATATTGGCAATTCGAGGGGCTATGAAACAGTCAACGTACGACCACTGGCATCTAATTAGTCATAATATTCCACGATAGTAAGAGAAAAGAGTTAATGTACCTAGGAAGCAAAGGAGTTACACTTATATCAGCGACTCTCAAGTTGTGTAACCCATGTACTTTCAGATGGCGATCTACACAACTCAAAGGATCATCTACTGTGCCCATTTTGACTGTACAGCTGGGGTGGAAGAGGCCCATGCCAACAGCGTGAGTAAATGCCTTTGCAACGGGCGTGCATTAGCGAATAGCTTGGCATATTTTAAAAGTGGATTTATACTTGCCTCTATGTCTTCATCGTTGGCTGAAGAGGGGGCCAAGATTGGATGCTTTATATACTGATTCAAATAGGGCGTATCGAGAATTCTCAAAGTTTCCTTAGTAGCTTCTTTTAAGGCAGCACGATCAAATGGACTGGCGAGATAGTTTGGATCGATGACTGGTGGAACGGTAGGATCAGCACTAGCAATAGAGACTGTTCCTTTAGATTGTGGATTCATCAACGTGAGGAACATGGTCAGATAGCCATCATTTTTATCTTCAAATACGTAAGTAGGCGGGATAAGGGGGCCCGGCTAGTATTTTGTCAGTCACTTCCAACAACCACAAAAGAAACAAATTAAGCTAATAGGCTCACCGTAGTCAACTCAAAATGAGGTGTGGTTTGCTTTAGAAGTAGCTCTCGAGATTCGGGAGGGAGTTGATTAAATCCTTCCAAGTCGGCTATACCAGGTAATTGAAGAAAGGCAGTAACAGCTGAAGACATAAACTGTGTCAATGGCCCGGTCTTTGAACTTCTGAGTTCACGCTCGGCCGAAGACATTTTCATCTCGTCAGATAAAAAAGTTACTCTTTCCGAAAAGCCATGGCCCATATGATACACTATTGGTATGCAAGGGTGATCGGAAAAGCCTTTTCCAACACCTGGAAGGTTTTGTACAACGTTAATTCCGATTGATTGAAGCTCAGCCAAAGGACCAACCCCGGAGTGAAGTAAGACGTGTGGACTGCCAATTGCGCCCGCAGTGAGTATAACTTCCTTATTTGCAAAGTCTATGGCTGTTTTAGCGAATCACATCTGTCACGTTTGCTATCATACGATGACTTACATTGTGAACGATTGCACTGCACGCCTACAGCTCTCTTTTCCTCAAAAACTATTTTGGATACGAAGGAGCCTCGGTAGATTCGTAGATTTGGAAGACTCTTCTTGAGGAATGCCGAGTCGCTCGTTGTCCTGAACCCTTTTTTGTTGGAATTTAAGGATAGTCCAAAACCAATAGGATCGCCGTCGTTTTGGTCCAGGTTTATTGAGTACTAAATCCATGAGTTAAGGGACTTGCAATTGGTCGTACCTAAAAAGATTCGTTTTACATACCCCAATCTCGGCCGCAGCCTCCAAAACGTGCTTGGCCTCTGGCTCTATCAATGGACCAATTGATACTTCTACTGGCCTATAATCTTCAATAACTGATTGAAATAGCTGTTTTCGGATAGATATGGAGATTTATTACCCTGAAAATCCGTGACAGTCGGCCCTTTGCTGAGAGAACTTTTCCCAGCCAGTTGGTAGTTTTAAAGTGACCTTTTCAATCTTGGAAATTTTAGCTTCTAGCCTAATAGGTGAATGGAACGAAATACCTTTTTAATACTACTGAGTATAGACTGAAATCCCCATTCTTGGGCTTTGGTTCTCTCAGCCCAAGCGTCAAACTCATCCCTAGCTCCAAGGGACCAGACTTGGAAGTTAATCTGCGAGCTTCCACCAAGGCCTTTGCCTCGGATCATGTCAATTTCTCTGCCACCATAATGGGCCTGAGGGGTTGACTTAGATCCATAGTTTAGTTCAGGATGAGAGGTAGCTAAAGAAAACCGGTGGAAAGTTTGGCGCAGTGAATTGTTTTCCTGTCTTTCTCCTGCCTCGAAAAGCGCAACGCTTGGCTTTGTTGCGGTTGATGCCAGCTTTTCGGCAATAAGGCATCCGGCGGTTCCACCTGGAAAACGAATTAATCATTTCTCCTTACAATTTTTAAAAAGAGGCTTTTTCTCATACCACCAACAATGATGAAGTCAAAAGTTTCAGCCATCTTGAAAGGTATTTTTTGACATAAGGATGAGAAAACTGAGAATGCACCGCTGGAAGAATATATATATATATATGCCACAAAAAAATATAGGAATGAATTTTATAAGGATTTTTCTCTATTAATCTTCCTCTAATTACTAAAAAGCGAAAATCTTGTTATTTCGATTACACTATTTCGCACCTGTATTCGCTTCATATGGATTATTAATCTCCTGCAGAAATAAACAATAAATATTAGAATCAGCATTATTTTAACTCTCTGAAATTTCTCTATAAAGTATAAATCTACTAATCAAATATTGAGAGAGAGTTGTCCTGCATTTATATGATCATGTCGGGTTACTAATGTGCTCTATTAAAGTCAAGTTACTATCTAGCTTCGCAATAGCCTCGGGCGCAGAAGTGATTCCAAACAGAGTCCATAAGCAACAACTGTCTAAACCTGTAACTAATTACTTCTTTAAGCTCATTTTATCTTTATTTGAGAATTCCACGTCACTTGTTGATTAGATAATCCATTCTGTATGTGGCTCTTTTATGTATATCATCATCTTGTCTATTCGGTCATTTTCCTACTGAGTTCAAAGAGTGGTGTGATTTTACCTATGTACATGTAACTAAGCACTAGCAGTAGTGGTTACGTGTATTAACTATTGAGACACTAAGCGCTAGTCTGCAGTCAACAAAGCTGCATGTATTCTCATTCTCCGAATTTCCTTCTCAGATAGTAGTCCATCTCATCCTAAGAATCGTTTGGCCAAGTTCACCACTTGATTAAGATGATTTTGAACACAAAATGGCGCTTCCATCTCCTGTTTCACAAAAGATTAAAACAATCCCCGTTTGCTTCTAGTTGCCGCAGTTAGGGCACTATCGCCAATTTTATCTACTTTGCTCACTATGCACGTGGTAAAGGCTCGAAATACAATTGTCAATGGCAAAGTGTGGACTTTATGGGTGTCTTTAAACCGAATATTGTTATCATAAAACTATAATCAAGACCATGAGAAAATATAATGAATTTCTGACCCCCATGTTCTATTAATAGCCAATGACTTCAGTTATCTGCGTCCTGGGGTCCTCTGCAAATCTCATAGAGCAGCCTACTGCCCACTAGTAAAAGCTCGGAAAGCTTATAATCTTGCACCGAAACAGTTTTTGCTTGATAGAAAGGCAAGTTACGCCTAGATTCATATCTTGAAATGGCCTCTGCCTCGTTCTCTAGGTCCGCAACATATTTATACCAATGGCCTAGATTGAACTTTTACTGTTCTACTACGGCGAAGAGCGCGTGGCTAAGAGACACTATATATCCTCTCCTCTTTTAAACGTTGTGTTTCCTGGAACTTTTTTCTTGGGTTAAGGGTGAATTAATGGACACCTTTGGAAACCCTAAAGAGTAATTCTTCCTGCTGGAAGTATTTAAGTGAGTTTCCCTTGGGCAATATAGCACGTATATCATATATTACCCATCAATCGAGTTGCAATGGACTTACCACCACCACCAGATATTGGAAATTTCTGCTCAAGCTTACTTTAAGGCTATCGCCAGGATTTAAGGTCAAGTGGCTGCTTGCAAATGTCAGCCGGCTGAATGATTCAGCATGGCTACCATTCCGTATATCGAGCATAATCTAGGGACTACAGGAGAATGTCAGTACAGACTGTCACTCAATATCAATTTTTACCATGAGCAAGGGTAGCTCTTTTTGATACCACTGATCGGACAACAGCTGGAGACGCCACGATTGAGATCGTGGTAGACACGCTCAGATCTCGGCCCCCGAACAGGCATTGCTAATATTTTACCTACACTAATTGGCCTAGACCCACAAAGGGTCGACCGCATCATTGAAGTTATGGAAGAGGCCACAGCTGGACATCCACATGCTAAGACAGCGCTTGATGTTGCGTGTTGGGGCATCTTTGGCAAATCGGTCAGACTACCAGAATGTGAGCTCCTAGGGAACGTTGAATACATTGTCAGGCAGGTTGTTGACAGCGGCCTGGCCTGCAAGCAATAAAGATGCTGAGATGTCTTTGAGAGAAGGCATGATGGCAAAGTAAAATTATGTATTCACATTGCCGTTGTCAACGCCGAGAGTCAAACCACTACAGCTGAAAAGAGCGTATCTGGAGAATATCAAGCAGCCTCAAACGCTTGAGGAGAGGTTGCTCCTTTGGTCGTTGACTAGAAGTATGGGCTGTTCCGCTATATAGTTGCTTGAACCTTGAGCATGTGCCCTGTAGCTAGTTCTGCTTATGCTGGCATGGCCATGGATTACCTGTCTCTGTCGTATATATAATACGGTGAGTGAGCCCCGGTTTCCACCACGCACTAATAGCTAATACCAAATGGTTCGCTGAGAACGGAGGACTGCGATCACTTGTGTAAACGCCTCGTATTGCCGCGAGACCCATCGTCTGTATACTAATCAAACTTGCAACGCTTTGTAATACAGTATACATGGCTTGTCGGATTCAATGCCAACAGCAGTTGCAACAAAAAAAAAACATACAACAGCCGGTGTTCGCTGATGGTCACCCACTCAACTACTAATCTGCCTCTCATTGGCTTGACGATGGGAGAGCAGACGGGATCCCGTATTCTCCAATGGATATGGTCGTATGTGCCATAAAGCTGATTAATTCTAGCTTATAGAGAGAGACGATGGCATAAGAGTAAAAGAGAGCAAAAAAGAACGAAACATACAACAGCCGGTGTTCGCCAGTGGTCACCCACCTGACTACTAATCTGCCGGTTAGTGGCTTGTCTATGGGGGAGCAGACGGGACCCCGAATTTTCCACTACCTATGGTCGTATGTATCTGTATCAACATTAGCTTAATATATATCTTGATAGCACAGAGAGTACCGAAGAGCGAAATAATCATTTATAAAGTAATTTTCACGGGCATTTGATATCTCATTTGAGGGCAAGCGGCTAGATATGCTCATAATCGTTAAAAATGATGTTGTAGTGGCAAGATATATATTCATGAATTTTGTGGTTAAGTTGCTTTGTAAAATTAAACAACACGGCTACAGAATTGAATCCCGGGGACTCTAGAAATTGCAGTTCCCTAACCCTGTAAGTAGCATATGTAGTCATATTATAGGCCTGACTATCCAAGGTCACGCTTAATAAAAGCGACTATTATGTTCAGATTATCTATATTGCGTAGCTATTAGATTCAGACCATATTAACTTGTTTTATTAGTAGATCAAAAAATTGGTTAGAGTCAAGGTATATCCTATATCCAGGAACCTGAGTTCAAAGATACATCATATTAATTGCTGATTGAGTGGATTAATAATAGTTCAGACAACGAGAGTATGATCACTAGATGCTATAAAGGTTACGATGATACACATTTGATCAACGTAATACGTAGTGATCAACGTAATACGTAGAAGTGTATGCGGGACATTATATGCTTTAGAGCAGAAGAAAACGAGAGCTCGAATACTTGGTGTGAACAGAATCAGAACAGTATTCTAGAAGCTTCGAATCAAACATGCTTAATCCATGATATGCATTGAGCAAAGCAACTTTTTCTGATGAACAAAAGGCTCATTGCTAGACCGGCACGGTATAATTTTATGCGGGGAGAAAGAGTCGTTTCGGGGGTTATTTTTCAATAAACGTATAGACGGATGTTAAAATTGAATAACATTCTAGCTTGCAGATGATGCTTAGTTCAATTAGACTCGTCATTTATATACGTGCTCGCAATTCCGTGCTCGCAATTCCGTGCTCTAGACATGAGTTTATGCTTAACTTGGCGTGCGGTGGTTGGTCGACTCCTTCGGGATAAGCTCGATTCTGCCACTTCTCAACTTCACAACCAACACACACATGCGATTTCACGCGGTCTGGCCCACAAACGCCAACTTGTCAACCCAGCAATTAATCTCTCCATTTGCTAAGGATGGGAGGAGGTCCATCTAGATACGTTCCGGAGCCCTCTTTATCCGCTGAGGAGAAAGTAGCGCAGGCCTTGCGAGAGAGAGCTGAATGGATACACCATCTATTCCCGATCCAGAGCACGGACGATGATGTAGACCCATCGTTGTTATCATCCTCGCGAAACGCGATAATCTCTGCGTCTGATGGCAAGCCGACTTCTACTCCGTATCTGGTATTATTACCCCCCGAAATCATAGAAAATATCCTCAGCAGCTTGAATAATCGCGCAATTAAAAACCTGCGCCTTACATGTCGGCGGTTTGCCGCTATTGCGGCGCTGCGCATCAACAGGGTATTCCTCTCGGCAAATCCCCTTAATATTCAGGTCTTTCGCGCCATTGCCGACCATGATGTGCTTCGTCATAAGATAGTTGAGATTATTTATGACGACGCGCGTCTATGGCGCTCCGCGGTTGATGCTGCTGAGGCTCGAGAGCCCACAGAACCTGGCTTTACTTGGAGACAATTTCCATCCGACATGGAGTGGTTTGAGAGTGAGCGTGATGAAAATATAGAAAATATATGCGGTCGCCTTGGCTGCGATGATCCGAGGCGCCCCGAGCATGTTGCCAGGGCTCGGCGCGCGCGTGCTGAATTATCTCTGGGGGAATCATGGGAATACTACCAAGTTCTACTACGCCAGCAAGAAGAAGTCATTACTAGTGGAGCTGATGCAGATGCGCTTCGATATGGGTTGCAAAGGTTTTCCTCACTTCGAAAGGTCACAGTCACTCCCGCTACTCATGGGTGGCTGTTTTCACCTCTTTATGAAACTCCCATGATTCGAGCTTTTCCATACGGATTCAACTGTCCGATCCCGCGTGCCTGGCCTTATGTGATCGACACGACCATTCATGCTGCACCATGGGAGAATGAAAAAGCGAGATGGCGCGGCTTCAATCTGGTCACAAAGATATTGGCCGAGGAGCAGCATAATGTTTCGGAATATGAAATTGATGGCCACTACCTTGGGACTGGGCTCAATTGTCGATTATTTGATAGGCGGTGCGAGGAGTATGACGATTTCGTATCAGTTCTTCGTCTTCCAAATTTTAAGAAGCTGAAACTATCGCTTTTTGTGGATGGCCAAGACTTTGTGGACTGGTCAGCTGTTTGTAATGGTCTGTTGCGTAAGGCCCTGGCAGAAGCTACGCAATTGGAGCATGTGAGCATAGCTATGGGTTGGGATCCAGATGGCAGAGAGCAATTGCCGGAATTGAGAAGATTCCTTCCTATCGAGTGCTGGCCTAAGCTGCAACATTTCGAGCTGTGGCATGTTGCAGTCGAAACAGCCGAGTTATTATCAGTCATTTCACAACTCCCAGATGGACTGCTTTCTCTCCAGCTAAACATGTTAGTCATTTCCCATGCTGACGGCTACCGCGACTTACTCAACGAGATGCGCGACAAATTGCATTGGGGAGAGCAGCGCCCTCACACAAGGGTGATCATGGCTGCATCTACCGACGATCACACTCGTGGGCGCGCGATATGGGTTGAAAAAGAGATTGATGACTTCCTTAAGCGTGGTGGTATAAATCCTTTTGAGAATAACGGTCAGGAACTTTTTACGCCTTGCTATGGAATGGGGGTAGTACGTGATGTGTTTGACCCGGACTGGACAAGGCCCTGGGCAGAATACGAAACATACCGAAAATTGGGGTATTATGAGACCTCATAATCATTGAGCGTTATCAAACCAAGTTTCTGCTCGTTTGCTAGTTAGTGGCCACGTAATATTGTACAACGGACTACCCGTTGTGCTCTATCGGCCTTTTAATATCAGCACGAAAGAGTACTCTACCTACATTTGTACGTCTGATGCAAAACCTAGAATTAACACACTTCCTGAGGAGCAGCCAATGGCAAGTTTCTGCGTCGCCACTGCCGATCTCACAGGGCGATATTCTGGCGGCAGCCAGAGGATGTTTTGGCCATTACAATTAACGAGCATCTGTCCTCACTTACAGCTCAGCCTATGGCTTTAGATTTGATACGATGCTTAGATCTCTCACTAGTCTTTGAGCTATGAGGTAGTCTATCCAGAGAAATAGTGGCCCTGTCAGTGACAATTGCTGACTCGTTTATAAGCGATGAGCGAGATTTGCGACTGGAGATAATCCACTTGATGAGAGATGATGAGACCTTGATGAAGTGTGGATGTCTAAAAGTTTTGGCAAATCACCCGATGCACATTCGTCAAGAGCGCCAATGATCCTACAGAACAGCATCGTCTTGCCGTTGTCAGAATCGCCTTTAATCCACAGCAGCTGGGTGTTTTTCATTGCGGCGCCATTGCTACAATAGATCGCAGCATAATTAACCCTAGCTGTGTGCAATTATCATTGCCTAGATTCTGATGAAAAGTTACAGACGCATTAGAACCAATAGCAGAGATTTGGCTGCTGCTTGTATTATCGTTCTAAATACTCCCAGGACCGTCGAGTTGGAACCAAGGGCCATCACTTTGCTAAACCCGAGTGTTTTCTCTGAATACGTCGTCTGAGATGTTCATTCTACTCAATACTAGCCCCTGGCCGTTGATTCTCAGAAGGTGTCTCGAAATGCATAATGTCAGGTAAACCACCGAGACAGCAAAGTGAATACGAGCAATGGACAGCTTGTTGCTGCCTAAGCCTTGCAACCTTGCGGGGCAATGGACGAGATAGAGGGCCATGAGCCAGTAAAATTTCAGCAAAGATTCAGGAAGGATTGGCATTCTTGGCTGAATATTCAAGAGAGGAAGGACAAATGGAATAAGCTTATATGAGCCATACCGTGGAGCCCTCGTCGCAACGGCTTGGACTGCTGTTTCATCGCGTGTTTCCACCAAAGACGGCGCTTATTGCTGCTGATGCGCGCTAGCAGCCTTCAATTCTCGAAACAGCAAGTCCCGGGCCCCTATTTAATTTTTGTATCAGACTCGGACGACGCCACCTATCTTCGACATCTTCAACATCTCCATATCCATTCCCGTCAATGGTCGGACCAGCACGCGCAGCATGACCCGCGCAATTTGGCTCGATGGCCTGCGGGGCATTGCTGCGGCCATTGTTGCGACGGACCACTACTTCATGGGCGCCATTTTGCACGCCGGCTTCAGGTCCTTCTGGGCAGATCCGCCTGAGGAGAATCGTCGACTGTATCAGCTGCCGCCCTTCCGCCTGGTCTTTGCTGCGCACGCCATGGTGCCCCTGTTCTTTGTAATCTCAGGTTATGCCATCTCAATCAATCTCATCCGACTGAGGGCCAGCAATAACAGCGAGGGGTTCCTTCGCCGACTGTCTTCGGCAGTCACACGCCGCGGCTTGCGCATCTATCTACCCGTGTTCTGCATCACAGTTATTTCACAGATCCTCTTCTTCCTCAATCTCTTTCAATGGGAACCCTCAGATGATATTGTATGGGGTCGGAAACCCTGGACTGCACCATGGTTCCACGTTGAGTTCGTTGCTCGGTACATGCTCGACAACATCAACATCCTCGCCATCCAATACAACGGTGGTCTTAATGGCCAGCTTTGGACTATGGCTCTCGAGTTCCGCGGGTCTTGCGTTGTGTATCTCCTCCTTCTGGGTCTGGCGTTTTGGAAGCCGAGGCCCCGACTTTGGGCACTTGGAGCTTTGATGGCATACTGGTTCTACTTCGGGTTCTGGGATGTACTGGGATTTTTGGCAGGGTACTGGTTGGCCGAGTTGGAAGTCTTGTCGGAGTTGCACACTATTAGTACCGAGACGGAGTACCCATTCTGGCTCAAACCATATATCCCAACCCGGGTGCGATCCGTAAACTTCAGCACCATCCGAACATACGTCATGTTCGTCGCCGGCATGTGGCTTCTCTGCTTGAGCGACGACGGTGCTCTCCCGCCAGGATACCAGTTCTTGCAGATTGCCGAAACCTCGCGGTGGGATGGAAATTGGGGGATAGTGGACAAGACGTGGAAAACGGTGGGCTCAGTGCTGGTTGTCTCTGCGATCAGCTCCACAGAACAGCTTCAACGCCCCCTCAACTCCAAGCCAGTACAGTATTTGGGGAGAATATCTTTTTCGCTATACCTTGTACATCAAACCATCTACCACTTGCTCTGCGACCCTGTCAAAAATATCCTTTGGTTCATAGCCACAGGAGGATCGCAACCTGGCGATGATGCTGGTGATTACATAATTACATCCGCATTCTGTTGGATTGTGGGCTTCATCATCCTCTCAACAATCAACCTGTATACGGCAAATGTGTACACGAGATTCGTTGACGAGCGATGCATCAAACTTGCAAAGAGGTTTGACCAATGGGTCTCCCTGTAGCTGTTATAACAGCGACGACAGTCAATAAGTGGCGATCCTCAGCTACTATACTGCTCATAACAACTTAGTGCATTGTTGATCGCCGAATACGAGATGAAGAGTGGAATGAAATTACTACGGTCCAAATTAAACCGGAACTCCGCTAAAGCTGATGTGGCTGTTTGAAGGAGGGCTGGAGCTTGATCGCGACGTTGCGATGCGGTTCAGAGAGCGGAAAAGGTTTTATTATGGATAAAATTGTGTAAATTGTGTGCTAACTACTGCAGGATTTGTTAAAATAGAGGAACTAAACTCGAATAGATGAAATAACGAATTAGAAGAGTCGAACATTTTAAGATAACGAAATAGATATGTATAACAGAGGCATCCAGTACCTGGTTTTAAACGCTTGGCTACACACATTGCCCTACAACGTATAATGCGGGACACAAGGAATGAAGTTTAGAGATTGGCCGCCGAATGCTCGCTATATTACTAGAGGGTATGTGTTGGTACAGTTATCCATGACAAGGCCAACAATTAATGACTTTACGGTTTGTGGTACATATGAGAATATATGGTTTTAGTATAACTTCACAAATGAACAACATGAATGCTCTTCGAGCAATCTTGTTGTCCAGCTCGGTTATTTCAGCACAGTTATAGCGGAGAAGTGACTGCGAATTTTGAGCTATGTTTGCCAGCATTGTACCTCGTATAGCCTGAGCGTTGTTAATATTGTGCATGGCCATATCTTAAAATCGTAATGTAGAGTAAATAAGGAATAGCTCAATAATTATGCTACCTAGAAAATTGAGAAAGCGTGATGACACCACCTTTAATTCACAGGCAAATTCTCTTGATAAGCAGCACGGCCCATTTTAGAAGCGCCGTTATCCTATTGGTAGAGACGGAATGCAATATCCCAGAGGCCTCACCCCCCTACGTAAGAAATGGGTGTACTGAAAGTGTGGCACCCAGTACACCACGGGTTTCGCTGCGTAAACGTACAATGTCATAAATTAACATTCTTTGAACACAAATATTTTGCAAATTATTGTCTCAAATCCATGTCAGACTATTTCGTAGACCATTATACATGGTAACATATTGTTAGAACGAGATGGTAATACAAATATGAGTAAACAGTGAAATAATATTGTCTATATGCAAACTACGGGGTATCAACATTAGGTCACCGTCGCAAAGAAATTATCTCCAGAATATCCGAACGCCATGCCTTGTCTTTGTGCTGCCTTCACGCACCTTGTCTCAAATCCACAAAGGGCCTGAACAAAATGGTGGTTTGGTATCGTCAAACGGCTTAAGCTTTAGTTCTAAAGGTCAGAAAAATAAGCTCTGACTGAGTCACTGATTGAGAAGAACCACTTCACTTTCCTCATCAGCTTGGTCCCTGCGGATAAGTCTTGCGACTTGGTGTCGTGCGAAGAAGTGGAAACGAAACTTTGCTTGGCTTCTTGTATCTCTGAAAGTTCATCCCTAGTGTTGGGGCGAGACATTTCAGCCGGTTCGTCTGTAAGTTGAGCTGGAGGCATCAATTTGGCGTCGACCAACCCGTCGACCGAAGTCTCTGCTTGTTCACCCTTTTCCCCTGGCCCATGCATAAGTTCTCCAAATCTGGCCACTGAAAAGTCGCACATCTGCTTGACTACGCGATCATATACTTCTGGTGACAACTTATATACCTTGTCCTGCAGAGTATATGCGGGCATCTGGAGAAACTCTTCAACGTGCATGACCGTCTCGCGTACTGTTTCTCTAGGTGCCTCGAACCACTCCCTGTGTCCTCCTTGGCATTTGAAGCATTCTAAAACACGAATGTTGACATGTCGGAGTATGACTTGAGCAATCCTCTCGGCCTGCGGGGCACCGACGAACCTTTTCGTTTCGTAAATAATTTTGGTATTAATTCCATAGCAGTTTTTAGGTTGGCGCAGTCTCTCCTTGGCGCTCTTACTCGACCACCCAATCTTAAAGAGTGAAGAGTTCTTCTTATGTTCAAGGATGTATACAACGCCTTCTTTCATCTTCTCGTGTGTAGGATGACTGTTGATCACTTGAAATACTGGCGAGTGGTCTCGTATTGACCTGGTGCGCTGAATCCCGATAATGCCAAGCCCTTTTATGACTGCGTTTCTTCTCTCTTCATCGTCTCCACTCTCTTCATCGTCTTCTCGCCCATCGTTGTCTTCCCTCTCAGATGAGGTATCATTTATGCCGCTAGTAAATATAGAGTCTCTCATTCTCTCGGCATGATGCTCTTGCTTTATATCGGGGGCGATGATATTGTCTCGAATAGTCTCTTCTTTAGCAATGATATCTTCAGCATCTCCTTCGGCACTCTCTTCATCACTATTGTCCTCGATAAAAACGTCTTCCCCATGAATAGACTCAGTAACACATTCTTCCTCAGTGACATCTTCCATGTCAAATCGTGAGATGGTTCCATTACGCAAGGGGGTAGTAGGGAGAGAGCTCATTAATGTCGTATTGCTACTGAGTGAACGAGTCTCCGTAATGCTATCAACGAAAGAGTTGCCATCATCTGATGTCGCATAATCTGAAGATGCTATGGATCGTGCAGGCGTCGAGGGGAGAAGTTGTAGTGCAGCTGCCGTAATTGGTTGTATAGTCGACGTTTCGATTGACTGAACAGATGGTTCTGATTGATGTTTTGAAGTGGATCCATCGATGACACGTTCTTTCTTCCACATATCAAAAGCGTCGAGGGCTCTGTCACGATGTCTCCCCTTACAATGTGTATAAGTGACAAAGGTTTTCATTTTTTCGTGAAAACTTTCAGTGACAGGGCATTCTGTCATGTCCTGGAATTCAAGGAACAGACTAGGAATGTGCCATCTTTCGTTCTTCCTACAAGGGCGATTTCTGCATCTCCCGCCATCAACTCTCTTTGTTCGACAGGTTTCGAAATCGGAGTCTTGTGGATTCGGACATACATCAGTGTGTCGCTGTATCTCCGCGAGCTCCTGGAAGACAGGATTTGGTCTCACTTTTTTGGAAGACATCTCTTAAATGAATTGTTATAAATTATATCTTTAACAAATTTCTCTTGATACAGAAGCAATTCTAACTCATGCTGTAGGGCCCCATGAGAACCATCAAGTATTAATGCACGGGTAGCTGAGGCTGTGAGACTAGATGGAGCGCCTGGTGGAACTGCTATTATGCATGTTGGTTCTGCTTTTCTGCAGCGTGATCACAAGCCCTGCCACTCGGTGGGCAGAATACGCAGAAGATGGGCTGTTTTTGCTACCAACATGCATATCCTGGAAATCACTCATCCAATTAGGCAGCTCATTTATCGATAGCTGAACGTAGGATATGCAATCTATCCCACACCTGAATCCCAAATGAACAGACTCCTCGTGTTTAAAGTGGCAACCCATTGGTGGTTTGTGGCTTGAATCCGGGGGTGGTCGGCTGCCTCTCGATAACGAGAGAACAGGATATCTGGAATGCACACTCAAAATCGCAAATTAGTTGGCCAGCGCAGCTTACGGCTATTTAGCGAGCATTTCCAAGGAATTTTGCAGTCCTCTTTCAGGTATACGAGATTTTGATATTCTCCTGCCTACATGTAGTCAAGTTGAAAGAGCTTTGGAGCTCTCCACGAGAAATACTTATTCAACTGCCACACCCGATCTATCTATATTCGCCCCTCTTATGTTTTTCTTTCTCCTTAATTTACATACGATACGAAATGTCATAATACTCTCCTTTGATTCTGTTGCAGAGCTACAAATCCCACATCTCCAGTAGAGGTATCATGAGGGACAAAACAACTAACCAGTTTAACACACCCTCTCGGGCTGTAACTTCGAACGCGGCCAACAGAAACATCAAATGTTACATAAAGCCGGTTTTTTGTGTTATGAGAAACGTTGGCCCTGCGGTTCGATTAGAGTCCGAAGAGAAGGAAGACCCATACAAGTTGCAACAGGCTACAGCGCGCCGGCCACCATGATTATCAAGCCATCTGTCTTCAATGAGTGACTTCTGTTAAACTTATGCTCGATACGGTTTAGAATTGCAGTCTCATCATTTATCACGATTAATTATTCTAGCCAAGCCAGGCAGTGTAGGATCTTTCGCAACGGGCCATAAATACGGTCGCATTAGTGCACACCCACTCTTAAGTCCTATGGTCAGCCATCAGGTCGGCGCTTCGAGAATGTGATTGCCTAGAAATGAGTGGTAATTGGTAGTTCGTACTGGAGTGTCTCTCCGCTCTAGTCCAGATGTCGGGAGTATCGGAGTTTGGTGTAGCAATCCAGAGCATACGCAACTGGTTTCGTTCAGAGAGAGATTCAGGAAGAACCGTTATTCCCTAATAAGCTATTAGTGTTAAGCTTTTTGATGTGTATGTTCTAAAACAACTAGGAACTTCGGAGTACTAATATCTAAATGCTGTGGACAAAAGATAATTCTCTATAGACTTTGTTAAGTGACGCTTTTTGATACATAAAACTAAGTAACGATTTCACTTTATCTAGTCACTATTGAATGAATTGCCTTATAAAAGGAACTGATATATTATCCTTGAGGTCTTTTCCCTTGATCTGTTAGAGTCTGTAAGTTCAGTTCCTAGGCATTGTTATTAGCTACGCTAGGTGGTATGTTCACAAAGTTCTTTCATTTTGCAATTTCCATAACATAAGATGTGCCATACAAAGCTGATAGAAAAACCCTCCTCTAAAAATAAACCAAATAATAGCACGAACTTCTCTTCACTAGATAGAGAAAGACAATACAAGTTCGCTACGCAAAATGATCCCTAGCTGCGGCAGCGGCTTTATCCTAGAGAGAAAGAACCTGTACAAGCTAGATCAAATGGTTCCGTAACTTGTTGTTGCTCCGTGGTCTTAACAGCGGTATGCAGGCTGGGTTCCGCAGATATCTTTATATAAGTGTAAGCCAGTTCCCAGGTTCGTTCCTGACTTGTCAACAAATTAACATCTATATTTATTCTTTATACTAAAACTTTAATTAATTCTTTATATTCAATCGCTGTCGTAATATATATATATACATATATATTCTGTCTCATATTCTCTATATCTTGACACGTGCTTTTATAGATTAAATATTCAACATAGTAAATATATCTTGTCTTTACTATGTTATAGAATCTTAGATATAAGTTGATTTATTATAAAGACAATATTATACTAGGTAGGTATATGACTAGATGGTAATCTGATACAATTTAAACCAAGAGCCAATGCCCACTACTACGGGGATTCTCTTAGACGCGTGTTGGGTCTTCAAACCATGTTAGCAGGCCCTCGAATTAGGGATAGTGACATGTTGGCCTAAACCTAAGCAGTGAGGCAGCATATTAATGGCCCATTCACTTATGAGCAGCTAGCGCCGGGTTGATAATAATACGTAACTACATGTAATAAGAATTATTGCGGTCTTATGCAGCGTGCGGAGCAGGCTGCATTGGTCAATTCCTGTCCAGGGGTCCCATACCAATGAGATCAGGAACCTGCATTTGCTTTGCGTCTACTGCTTTAGGCCTTCTAGTGGGACATGGCCGAATAGAAGCCATGTTGCCTGGAATGAGTCATGAGAGAGCCTTTCTCTGGTGGGGACTACGACAGGCAGCAAGAGAGGTTTGTAGCCACGTCATTCATGTTATATATTGTTTAAATTGTCTAGCCTCCCTGCTTTCTTCTATTTTATAAGCTTTCTCGCTATATTCATTTCCTATCGCCATTCAAAAATGCCTTCCCAACCACCCGACCATCCACATGAATTCCACGCCGGCGTATGGGATTATGAAGCAAACAGGCCAGTCGTCGATGGGAAGATAGAAGATCCCATCACTGGCGAGGTTATACCAGTCACGGAAGGTACATCATTTTACGCAGGGCCACCTAACGTGGATATTACTATCATGAACCTACATGCCGACGCATCTGGCACATTCCGGTTCCAGCGAGCATTTCCGTTTGAGAGATTACTTGCTCACATTATGAGAGTCATAGATAGGGAGGGAATAACGCTTCACGCGTTGAATGCGACGTCTTATTCTATTACGGTCGTCTTGGCGGATGATTTGAAAGAGAAAGGCGGCTACGATAAAATCGCACTAGAGATGGTCAATGGTATTTGGGACTCGCCAGCATGATCATACGAAGCAGCCAGCATTGAAGTCCATATTACATCAACTACAAAGTTCATAGTTCGTGAAATACATGAATTGGTGCGTTTATTGAACTACACATCCATAACTTATGCCCCATGCGCGAACCGAAGCCGTAATTTACTGCAGGCACGAAGTATACATATAGCTCCTTGCTACCATCGTCTATTGGATCATGGATGGAGACAAGTCGACTTGGGCAACCAAGATTGAGAAATCTAAGTAGAAGTTAGGCTGGAAACAAATATCAAGGGCCTGTGGCCTTGTAGGGGAAATGCCTTATAATGTAGCTTTTGAGGGAAGAGGGAGCTGAGAGCGAGTCAAAAGGATATATACCTAAGAGAACAACAGCCCACCATAGTCGCCTACTCTCTTCAAGTTCGCTGCGATTATATGGACGACGCAGCTTCAAGGCGTTTGGTCCTCCAAAACCCATGGCCTGGCCGTAGCGTGTACAAGCGCCCACGGACAGAAATGCGGATGGGTAGATGGCATGGTTAATCTCATAGAGAGAGATGAGCAGACCAGCTTCCGGGCATTCAACAGACATGACACCTGCCATCTCTAAACTCAAAAACCCTTGCTTTGTTGCAAGATGAGTGTCGGTGCGGGTGCCGTTGCCTGGCGGCTCGGAAGGTGTCGAGGCGACAAGCCTCATGCAGAGGAGAAGCAGCGCCACGTCCGCAGGCAGCTCCGCCGGCGTTTTCCCAACAACCGGGCGCGGAAGCGTTCCTCGTCGAGGACGGGCAGCCATTTATGGACCCCATTGAAGAAGGCCGAGACGTACAAGTCTTGCTCCGCCCGCGTGGCTCCTGTGAAAACGGTGGGAAACGCATGGCTCCCGGGATAGGCCGTCGGGACGTGGATGCGGTGCTGCTGAAAGACATATCGGTCGACGAAATAGACAGCTGGGAACTCTACCGGCGGTGTCCATAGCTCATTAGCCTTCTAGGATCTGCGCTGGTGGTCGGTACGGAGGAGGCCGGGAGTTGGGGGTAAGCCGCTATCAGTCACAACATCACGACCACTCCGACCAGACGAAAGTTCCCGCGGTATTCTGCTCGCCCGTCGGGGGTAAATACATTCGCAAGATCGGCTAATACGTTGTTCTGGTAGTCAGCCATCTAGCAGGGCCTGGTTCCTCCGCCTCTGTGTTGTTCGAACGCCTTACATTGAGCACTGCGAGCACTTCGGCGTTGTTTTGTCGCATTTACGGTTTTGCAACTTGCAAGATACGCATGCTGGCGCCATTGTTCAAGCCGGATCATTTCATCCACTGCTACTTTGCGATTGTGAAGTACATGTAGGTAAGGGGAGATGAAGACGCACGGCGGCCGCGTCTTCATTGTTACAGGTGGCTCGTCTGGGTGTGGCTACGAGACGGCCAAGGCCGTTTACAATCTCAACAGCCGTGTCTACATTGCCGGCCGCTCGGCTCAGAAGGCAGAGGAAGCCATCCGCAAGATCAAATTCGAGCCGGCCGCTCCTCATCCAGCCGTCAAAGGGGGCCGAGGCGAGATTGTCTTCCTTCGACTTGACCTTCACGACCTTGATACCGTCAAGGCATCCGCCGCCGAATTTCTCTCCAAGGAGTCAAGCCTGGACGTAGTGTGGCACAATGCCGGACTCGGAGGTGCGCCGTTCGGAAGAAAGACTGTCCAGGGCTTCGAGACGCATCTTGGCGTCAACGCGCTCGGTCCGTTCCTCTTCCAGCACTTCCTAACTCCAATCTGTCTTGCGACAGCCGCCCGGTCTGGCGCCAAGCCCGGCTACTCGAGGGTCGTCTTTGTTTCGTCTTCGGGCCATCGAGCGGCGCCCAAACCCGACGGTATCAACTAGGGTGACCTCAACTTGCACGAGCTGGGCAGCATCAAGGGAGCCATGGCCAAGTATCCACAGAGCAAGGCCATGGTGGTCATGTTTGCACATGAGTTCGCCCGGCGCTTCGCGGTGCATGGCCTCCTGTCACTGTCCCTTCACCCAGGGTCTGTCAAGTCCAACTTCCAGAGCAACCAGCCCGCGCTTGTCAAATGGCTGACATCTCCGCTGCTTTACGAGCAGCATTATGGCGGCCTCACCCTACTGTTCGCTGGCTTCGCTGATGTCGTCGACACGAAAATGCTCGAGCAGGGCGGGAAAAATGGTTCCTATGTCGAGCCATGGGGTGTTTAGGGTACTGGAGCCGACCATGTCTTTGACGGTCTTATACATCGTAGTATGGGAGAAAGATTGTAGAAGTTGTGTGAGGAGCTCTTAAAGGAGTGGTTGTGATATGTAGATAGAAACCCTATAAACTAGGCGTCAAACACTTGGTTGACCAAAAAGTTGCCAAACGCAACCTAGTGTAAGCCATAAAAATAACACATGTCTCATATTCTCCGAAAGAGCGAAAGCCAAGAACATATTCCGTTGTAGTGGAGGGTGGCTGGGAAGATTCTAGCGGCTCGGCAGTGACGACATGATGTAGAGTGCGACGTCATTTAAAGGGGAGAAGCCTCCCAAAACGGAGTCAAGAAATTCCAAAATCAGATAGTATATAAGCTTCATATGAAGGACCGTGACCAGTTGTAAAGAGCTTGACGGGGTCACATTTCTCCACTGCCTATGGCTGTATATGATCGAATTGAGACAGATTCTTTATAGTTCACTTGGTTGCTAAGACGTGGCTCCTTTTACTAACGATATAAGCTCCCGGTCCTGGCACACAAGTTCAGGATTGCTTTTGCCAGTAGGAACTTATAACATAAGTCAGGAGTCCCTTTACTTAATGATCAATCAAGTAATGGTTTAATAACGAGTATTGACACTTAAGTGATAGGGTACCTATAGGTATAAGATGCAAGCTTGCTATATTAAGTCTAAATGAATGGTCTGATATACTAAGTGAGTGTGATATTAGATCGATCTATAAATGTAAATCTTGTAAAAGTTGGACTGTAAAAAATGCAATAATAAACCCAAGACCGAAACCATTCCCCTTCTATGATTCCTCCAAAACCCCGAGATAAGAGAAAGTCTAAGTAGATCGGTTGCAGGCGATTGTGAAACCAGTTTGCCAGTTCAAAGGCTTCTGAGAGAATGTCTGAAAGTCTCGCTCTGGGTCGGCAATGCTGGCAACCACTGTTTCGAGATCCTTCAAGACAACACATGCCACGTTGCTAAAGTCGGCAGTAAACTCCAGACTAGTGACAAAGAGAGTTCCGTCCTTCTCGAGGTTGGTATCGGCGTAAGCCTGTCCAAGGCTAACATTGGATCCATCAAGAGGGATAAAGGCGTTGCCGTTTGCTCCAGTGACATCGTTGGCAAATTGAACTTGAACAGAGTCTGTACGACGGGCAGGAGCTGCAGAGACAGCGAGGGCGAGAGTGGAAAGAGTGAAGGCAATAGCGGAACGCATTTTGATAAAGATATGAATTATTGGTTTGGATTAGAGTTGAGATATTTGATTGAAGAGATGTTATTTTTTGTGGTCTTGTTGTAGTGGTTGTTGTGGTGAATGTTGTAGTGATTGTTGTTGTGATGATATAAAACAGTATCTGAAGAGCGAGATGGAGAGCTGTTTATATAGAAAACTTCTTCTTTGAAAATGTATTTTTACGATATCCTATATATAGCTTGATGTTGTACAGAATAAGCGGATAGAAGTGTTCCGTACAAAGCCACAGCTAGCTTGAGGCTAAAGCTACCAGACAATAATATGCCAATGGCTTATGAAATTCATAAGCCGCAATAATTATATTTAATGAAGTGTATTACTGGTTTACATAAATTGACTAGTGGGTACGCCACATGGCTAGTTGTTGCTTACGCTGAGGCGGAGTGAATTGTCATGTGCGCTATGTGCTCCCAAATGTAAGCTAACATGCAAACGCAAAGTCTAACGAAGAACTCCACGGGTAAGAAGCTGGAGAACAGTTTGTGCTAAACAGTTTGGTACATAACAGGGACCGGCTTAGTAAATTTCCTAAATATAGACTAAAAATAGAGTATCAGGACTGGAAAACCTAGAGCTGGGCAAACTCATCTGGAAATAGAACTGCGCCTCAGCTGAATCTAGATTGCCACACTAATTCACTCTGCATCCTCTTCAAAGTTACGGCAAAATTTCTACCTTATCCTTCGTCAATACTTGTAAAATTCTTTCGAGTACTGCGTGCGGCCCCCAATCTCGATGAATAATCCGAAGGTACCGCCTTCAAATTGTATGGCGCAAATTTGGGCAGATATACATCGTATTCGGGCTCCGCATAGTCAAATACAACAGGCTGAAGGACCTGTACCAAAAGCTGACGAGCCGTTCTTTCCGTCAACATGCCTGAGCGCCACTCTATAGCCACCTGTTAGCCATGTCAACAGTAAGCACATGCAGATGAAAAGAGTACCAATATTCATGACAAAAGCTAATTGCGCCATTACCTACGGATTGGTTGTTCTTCGGAATTTGATTACTGGAATGTACTGAAATAGATACGGAAATGCTGGATTGCAGAATTGGAAGAGAGAAACATCATGTTATATGTGATATTCTTTTCTAAGAATAATAATTCTACACACTGAAATGTCTCCTAATCCATACCCTAGAGCACAGAACTATCATTTGCAGCGCAGCAAGTTGGTCGATACTTATGGGGAGCGACAAGATCTTATGACTCTGGGCATATATCTGCGTCTTTAAGTAGCCTTGGCATGAACACCGTCTTTGGTGATTCATTTGCTTCATCGCCAGTGTTGTAAAATTCGCTGGTAGTTTTCCGTTTCGTTACTAAAAACGAATTTTATTAGGTTAGTAACGAAACAAATGTTGTTTCGTTTCGTTTCGTTTCGTTTTCTTCAGGGCACTTAAGAAACGAAAACTAATTTAGTACTAACGACTGGTTACTAAGAAATTCCTTGATAATATTTAATTTAGTGACGAATTTACAACCCTGTTCATGGTGCTCAAGGCAGTGCGAGAGCTAACGGGAAGCGCGGCTTAGAGCACACTTAGTAGATGAATCGGGGATAATTCCAACGCCTGGGTCTGAGGTCTTCGTAGAGTATCGTTAGACTGGGACGTTGAATCGCCTAGTTCATAAAAAGGTTCATCTATGGGCCCGAGTTGGTATATATCAGGGATATTATGGATATACAATGCAGAGTTCCTGTGAGTGAAGGAAACATCTCGCGAGGTGTATTCTTTGATGGGTGCAAATGAAATTAGTTTGGAACTGTGGCCCTTCGCCTTGAAACAAGTTTTTCCGTTTATATTTTCCTTTTATCGACATATATTCGATCTTCGCTGTTCTTTCTGGCTTCAATCCAACCAAGCTTGAAATTACAACCAGCTTGTTGTAGCAAATTTCACTCGATGCACTGCGCAACCTCCTCTTTGATGATTTTTATCCCAGCATACCGACACCGAAATGCTGGTCATCGAATCGCGAGCGGGTAAATTTTTTGCATATCATTCACCATCTTCAGAATTGCTGTCCTCCGTTATATCAGAGGAAAACAATTACTGCGCGGTTAAAAATTGTCAAGTAAAATATACCATAGCGAGCAGCTTGCGCTTATGTTTGAGTCGATCTCCGTTTCATACAGCTATGTGCTGTATGTATACGTGCATGCTCTCACGTGTTCAACAACCCTGGACAGCCTAGTAATAAACCCTCCAAGGATTTCTATCGACGACTATCATCCCCGCTCAGTTGTCAAGCACCAAACCAGCATCGCAGTCACTGCTACCAAAGTAGTAATACTAAGTGGGATTAATACTAGGCCAAAATCTACCTGCTGAACCAGGGTTTGGCCAATACATAAGGACATTTTGAGAGTGGGGAGGTCTCTTCTATAATCCCTGTTGCTTGGAATCCAACCAAGGCACACCGCGATTTTGCTTTCTATTGTGCATATCCGGGCGCAGGGAAAATCCACAGATTTGGACTCAGAATCCTTTATGCGAAACTAAGACCGGCAATTTCCTTACCTTACAATATGACGTGCGGAATGAAAAGAACTAGATAATGGGGTATTCGCCTTCTACGCGTCGTCGATATAGTGACGATGCCCCGCCCCGGAGATACAGAGATTTCTCAAGTGGACAACTGAGCCCAGAAAGGATATTTCATCCGTCTCGCAGAGTTATTCAAAGAAATGAAGACAAATTTGATATTTCTTATGGAGGAGAACCCGTACCAGTGCATACAGCATTGGGGGAGCCCCAATCCGCCACAGGGTCTTACGACATTCTGAACACTTCATCGCGCCCGTTATCCCCGACTATTGGCAGTTACAATGTGGAGAAAAATGCTAGTAGTATACCTAGTTTCGTTGAAGGGATTGAGAATGACGGCACAAAAGCTGGAGAAGTTGAGGAGGCTGGCCTGTCGTGGACGGTGACTCTTCCGACCAACAACGAACAAAGCATGCTTTACACAAACCCAACAGACTTAAACTCAGCTTGGAAGGTAGAAAAGGGTTATGACAAAAAGATTGGTACGACAACTCTTCAATCGATTTACTCTATAAAATATTCCATTGGTGAGATGGGACAAGGAAAAACTACACTTTTCTGCCCACAAGGCCCAATCAGGGACAATGAAGATCTAGCCTCAGTACAGGCGAAGTGGCTGTAGGTATCTATACTGTCTATAAAGACCTTTCCGAAAGCTGACCTCTTTGTTAGACATGTTCAAAGGCATTCAATGAGTATTAAAGTCTTGGAAGTAGGATGAGTTGAACCATGATATATCATGGCACTGACTAACGATGATGTAGAAACTCGTCATGGATTGTCCAATAATTAATGCAGATATTCGAAGAGTTGCTATTCTACTCCTTGAAGCTGTCGAAAAGTCATTTCTCCGGGAATCTGAAAATGGTGCATATATCGAACCAGGCTCGGTTTTGCGATTTACTGGCACCCGCCAAGTCCTTCATGACTCACACGATTTTGTGGTCACGGAACCCGTTGTTTTTGTGGCTTTCCCATATGTAGAGTTGGCTTCATCAAGAAACAATCATGGATCCCGTGAAAGGGACGATTTCTATCCTCGAACTCTGCTTCAGAATCTTTACGGATTTGATGTTGTCACAAGCCGGGGCAAGAATCAAGTTATTCACAAAATGCCGGCCAGTAGTCAACCAAATGATACCTTGTTTGTCAATCAGTTGTGGTGCCTCATGATAGGTTCGGATATCTTGATCACTCTGTCGGACCGCCCTGCGGATGATTTGCTTGGAGACATGATCGGGAAACGCACCGACTACTTCAGGCAACCACTTAGGATCGAGATTGTCGATATGAATGGCTACCAGCACAGCATGAGTATATCATCGAAGACTCCATGGGTAGATTTCTTTCGGCATGTTATACTTACTGTTCACGGCAATCTCATCAGCATCATGGACTATGAGCTAGTCGACCAGACAGACGAAGTTGTAACGATGGAACGATGGGCGGAACTCGCAAAAGGGACAAGAACAACGCTTCTCAAGTTTTATCTTGTCGAAAGAAAGACATCAGCATCGCGCTCATCAAGTGTGTCTAGTCGAAGAAGCAGTCGCTCGGGCATTAGAAGACTTTTATTGCTCGATTACGCACACCGCGACAATCGCCACAGCTCAAAAACAAGCGTATCACGCTACCATGTGGATAGGTATAATGGAGATTCATCCTCTAGCGAAAGGATAGCTAAATCCAAAAGGGCCTCAACTCCAGGACGACCCAGGTACTTAGGGTTTTTGATGGATGGTCAATGGCATAACCAGCTAGCTAAGATGAAAGACCAACAACTCGAGGCGCAAGCAGAATTTTCCTCAAAAACCGATACACAAAGTCTCTATCCACATCCTTCTCCCACAATAATAACTCTAGACAGCAGTGACGAAGATTACCCTGGGACTGAGAAAATACGCCCTATTCCGCGCAATTCTCAAGACTTTGACAGTAATTCTGAAGGCGTAAGAGATGAAGGCGATTCTTCTCTGCGAAATATAGCTCAACTTCCGAAACACCAACAGCTACCTCCATTAGGTGATACTGATGAGGGTATCCGCCTTGCAGGACCTTTGTCAATACAAGACCATCCCTTGACGCACGAACAACAGGCTCCTGCAAGGGACAGTGAAGAACAGAGAGAAAAAGCCATAAGCCTCGAAGGCAGCTTTTTCTACATTGATGATGAACAAAACAGGACATTGAAAGAAGAAGCTTCAGATGGGCCAATAATAAAAGATACGGCTAGTTCTGCCAACAATGTTGGTACTCGAATGAGCGATGACGGGCTAAATGAATGCAAAGATACTTCCGCAACCCAATCAAATACACCAACTACAATGTACAAAAAAGTCCAGGTAGAAGATGGATCTGAGTCTTCTGATGAGGTCGAGATAATTAGACGCATATATGATGATTCGACTGAGGTTATTTTACCTAACAACAGTACCGAGTTCAACTTGGAAGATTATGCGGTGCTAAAAGACGAACATGATCCCGCTGCAGATAATTTACCTAACTTTGGCAATCAAGAAAGGTCACCAGAGAAAAGATATATCTTTCGGAATAGTACCAAGGTTGTTCGAGAATTTTCACATGGGAAGTATCGCTCCCGATCCTCCTACCTCTCAAATTCGACAGATGATTCTCTCTCAAACTCGACAGACGATTCCCTCTATTCACGTGGAAGGAGTCGTAGACGGAGACAACCCGCTTGGAGACGGGAAAATGCAGGTTTAGCTCATGAATCTTCGTCGCGCCCTGGGGTGCGCTTTCAACCCCAGGAGTGGCACTCGAGCGACAAGGACAATGCAGAGATGTCCCCTTTTGGAAGTTCAACTGCAACCAAGGTAGACGCGCTGCCTATACAAACAGCTGTGCCATTCTTTTTCTGGAAACAAAACAGTGTGACAAGTACATGCTCGTCTCATGACACTCCGGAGCAAGCCTTGATTAAGCTTCTTGATCAAATCGATGAACGAATTTCTGGAGATCCAATTGGCAGATACTATTCGAAAGTACCAGAGCTGACTATGAATGATGTCTTATCGAGGCAGGAGTCCCTTCACGAGCCTGGTTTGGGCCCGAGAATTGTACTGGATGAATCCAGTCAGGTGAATAGACTTGCTGGTCAAGGAACAATTGATATAAGGACAGGCAACATGTTCGCCTTCCGTTCATCTAAAAACCAAGCTGCAAGGATGAACAAAGGGGGCGATGAGAATAACACCGAAAGCGTGGAAGCGCTCAGCTCCTATTTGGACGATGATCTAGAAAGCAAAAATGAAGCTCCGGGAACAGATAGTAAAGACAAGGTGCCTAGTTTGACAAACGAATCGCTAGACCGAGGTGCACAAGAGCAAACAAACGTTAGCCAAACGCAAGCTCTAGGCCTCATAAGCCATGATAAAGCACTCGCGAAACAACTGATTGAGATAAGCCAGCAGATTATATGGTCATTTATACCAGATACTGGCGGCTCTGTGATACATACCCTATTAAAACGACTTTGGGGCTGTGTAGATATTATGTGTCTGGTAAGCAACCCCCTTACCCTCGCCTATGTATCAAACAGTCAATGCTGATGCCATGTCATCAACAACAGCAACTACTTTGGGAAGAGAACCAAAGAAGAAGTGACTCTGAGTGCACGTATATCATACGTAATTTCTCAAGTCAAGTCAAGAAAATGGATCTCCAAAGACAAAAGCTTACCTCGGGAAAGATACACTATTTATTTTGCGGAGATTGCAAGGCTGCAAAGCCTTACCAATCGGCCATGGATGCTCTGAACCATTTACATGAAAAGCATATTGAATGCAAGCATACTAATTCCGAGCGACCATATGACGATCCTTGCTATGTATGGCTTCATCGTATTTGGCACGATGGATACCCGATGCGAAGTTCCCGTGATGGACTCCTTGGGATTATGGAAGACTTCATCGAGGAGCTTTCCTATTTCAGCAACTATGTGAGGGAGCTACACAATATGACGATAAGAGATTCCTCAGCAAGCGATGCAATATCAACACCTCCATTACCGATGAATATTACTCATGCGTTTCAACAAATTGTCAAAATGTTTGTCTTTCGCTCCAAGCAGCTGTCTCTTATTAATCGGCGGCGAAGCTTAATCAGCGGAAGTTCACTTGAGAATTTTTCATTGATTCAGCGTATTGATCGAAAGATTGAAGAACTTTTTTCGCTAGAAATGGATGCGAACGAACGCATCATAGACCGTCTAGAAAGTGCCAAGAAAGACATCTTTCTGTCTGGTATCGAATCACATTCTGAGATGCTTGAGGCTGAGACTGTCCGAGTCCAATTTCTTGCTTTAGCACTCATGTCAGGGATACAGAGACCTCTTTTGCAGCCATCTGTCATGGGTCGCTCTCGTGTAAAAGATGCACTTTTGCAGCTTTATAAAGACTACACATCTAGACTTCATTTCCAAGCGAATAACCGACCTCGAAAACGAGTCTTCTTGGATATTCATGGTCTCGAAGAAGAGCTTCAAGCATTGGATAAATTGTTAGGTAGCCAGGAAAGCTGCCTCTATAATGCTCTCACTCTTATCGACCCTCTCACTTCTCGTTACACTACAGAGACGCGATTCAGAGAATTCCGAGTGGAAGTCCAATATGGTAATGATCAATTACACCAACTCGTAGAAAGACGGCGAGAGATTGACAATTTAGCGACACGGCTGTGGATTCTGAAAGATCAAGTGAAGCAAACGATTGAAATCATGGAAGAAGACCATGGAAAAGCGATTAGAGTTTTCACCGTCGTTACGCTGTTTTTCTTGCCATTATCATTTGTTTCAAGTTTCCTTGGCATGAATACGGTAGACGTGAGGGATTCGGACTGGAACCAGGGGATCTTCTGGATAACTGGAATACCACTAACGTTAGGAGTCCTATCGCTAGCATTTGTTTACGGCTACAAAGGTGAAGAAATTCGTGACTGGATGATTCCAAAATTGCAAGGCCGAAGCCACCAATATCCGTCACCAGCATTTCACGAAATGGATGGCCGGACATCGCTTGAGACAAGACGGAAAGAGTGGAATCTGGCTACAACAACAGACCATAACGCAACTCAGAAAACAGATTTTAAGACTCGAGTGGGAAGCAAAATAAAGAATATATCCGGTTGGCAGCGTCAAATGAACGAAGCCTTCAAGGTGTCTGACGGGCCTGATGGGAAAGTTTCGATAAGGAGGCGAAACACAGAAGATAGTTTGGCACCCATGAGGCATTGATGAACGTGCGCAATGAAGATAGCTCTGGTGTTTACATTCTACTACATGGATAGTTGTGTCTGCTGGAACTACAATAAGGATAAAGACTATGAGTGGTACAATTTTATGAAGCTAATACATTTCTGCTAGATATCATTGGTATTAGTGGACTTTGACAACAGCCAGGACGAATCCAGTGAACACAGGCGTAGGCACCATTGGGTGGCAAGATACTGTGGGCATCAACGTGGCCTGGACCCTGGGGTCTCTTCCAATCTTTGTCAAGATAGTCTCGCCTCCCTCCTTAGTCTGTCCGTCCTTGATCATTGTGGGGATCACATCGTCTAGGAAGATACATCCATTTGGACGCGTCAACTTAACAGCCCAGTCGAAGTGTTCCCACTGGTCCTCAAAGGCCGCGTCGATAAACACCATGTCAAACTGCTTCCCTTCCTCTGCAAGTTTCGGCAAGACATCCAGCGCCGCTCCGAGTATAACTTCTGCATCGAGGCCCTTCACATTCTCCAACGCCACGTCTCGATGTTTTGGGTCAATTTCGATACTGGTCACCTTGGCGCCTGCTTCCGCAAACCAGATGGACGAGTAGCCCCCTAGCGTACCAATCTCGAGAACCGATTTGGCTCCTATGATCTGAGCGAGAATGGATAGATGTTGGCCGGCCATAGGGAGGACGCTGATGGGCGGAAGACCTTTGGCTGTTGAGTTGGCCAGGCATTGCTCGAGCCTGGGATTGGGGCGAAGGAAGGCAGATTGGGCTTGGTTGTCGAAGCTTGTGGCCAAGCGAAAGTTTTCAAAGTTCATAATGGCCTCCATTTCTGATGTTTTGAAGTCCATGTTGAAGTGATGTAGTTGTTATGAGCTGTAAACTGGGGAAGTGCTTAATGATGATGGTGGTGGTGGTGGCAGTGAGCGTGATGAGAATCTGGACAGGACCAAGCGATCCATCACACATATATATACTTATTTCGGACTCCTTAAAGTACCGATGGGCCACAATGAGTATATGTGGCATTGACGGATGTCAGGAGGTATGTTTCGGGTGACGAAATATGATAGGCAGCTATTCTTGCGGCCACTGTGATCCATTTGGTGATCACTCTATCGCTCAATGGATACAGTTCACTGACTAGATAGCCCTGTACAAGGATTTAGGCTAACCCACAATCGTTAATCTCAAACAGTATAACTCTGGGATTGTCTACATGTGCACCCGTCTACCAACATAACTAAACCGAGTTAAATCCTGCGTTACTAGTCAACCCAATGACCACCGAGCCACTAAACCATTATATCTTTACTCAAGAACACGGATTTGTTCACTTATCTGCGAGTATACTATTTAATAAAATAACGTATGTGCGTAGTTGAGGTTAGAATTTTCCGAGACTATATCCGACGTCTTTCGGTGTTTTTCGGACACTGAAACGGACATAGCCACAGCTCTTAGAACGGGGTCAACCTTTTTTGCAAAACAACGATCTTGTTCGCTTACCGCTCGTTCAACTTTTTTTGATCAAACGAGCACCCTAAGTTAACAAGGGTAGTCTTTCCCAGTTGACGAATCAACAGCTGGTTCGGACACGTTCTCGGCAAGTTGCTTCAACGTCCGAGTCGAAGTATTGGGATTGCCCCATAATTGCCGGGACCCATCTGTTCCCGCATGCCAGATCCGGCTCGTTTAATCTTGTAAGGTTTAGTGTCCGAATTGATGTGTGCCTGGCCCGGTGGAGCGCCTCAATATCCCGAGCACCGAATCCGTAAACACGATGGGCTGCGCGTAAATCTGCATCTGCAATACATGTACCCTGCGTCACCAAAAGGTCGTGTGCGCTGCTTTCTTACGATGGAACCGGTGTCAACGTGCGGCATCCCTTCGTCTGGTCCATCATTCCATGACGCACAAAAGAGGGCCCCTCCGTCGCTGTCTGATTGCACCAATGTCTTTGTCGTGACCCCCAGCTCAGAACAAGCGTTATGCAGGATCCCAGCCACCTTGGTAGTGGATCCATTCAGACAAAAGAGGCCGCATCATAAATCCAAGCGCGGATGCCTCCAATGCAGGAAACGACGAGTAAAGGTTGGTCCTTCGTCTATTGGCTTTCAAACTCCACCGCTTATATCGACCCTGGTCTGCGAATGTTAACCTTCGGCAATCGTACAAGTGCGACGAGAGAGTCCCGGAATGCTCAGCATGCAGCCGCCGACAGGAGTCTTGCAGCTTTAGGGCTATGAGCCGCAGGAGAGAGGCTGCTGAATACCGAGAGAGCGTTGAGCGGGTGCCTCGAAGCGTCTCACAGCAATACGGACTGGCACTGAATGAAGCAGATGGAGCAGTGAATTTGCTACACATGGAACTCTTTCACCACTTCCAACACAAGACGGTCCCAACACTTGTCTTTAGCCCGGAAGCCTGGGATTATGCGCTGCAGTTATCATTCAGCTTCCCGACTCTGATGCATGCCATACTCTGTGAGTCGGCGAGGCATCTGTCGTTTCTCTTTCCCAATGAGCAAAGGTATGCCACAGCAGCAACCACTCATTTGATAAGGACATTAAACCTCTACCGTAACGAGCTTTCTGTTGAATTCACGCCATCTAACATTGATGCATTCCTGACCACGACCATACTATTAGTCGTGGAGATGTGGTCCAATGTCGAATTTGCGGTGCTTGAGCCTGACGGGACCATGTCTTATGATCCACTCAAAGACCACATCTTCAAACATAGCCTCGGTGTTTTGCACGTATTCTTGAGTTGTGTTCCCCTCTCCTTCCATAAGCCGTCCCCATTCCTACCACACATTAGATACAGCTCTCGGACTGTCCTAGTCAACGCTGCAAAGCTAAGTAAAGAGTCGTTTGAGAACTTCAGGCGGTTCTTTTCATATGACCGCCCTATCAGCCCTTCTCTCCTTTCCATTCCTCTCCCCTTTATTCGCAATTCCGACCTTGCCCCAGAAAGCTCGTTGGCTGTGGAGGTTCCAAAACTAGCAGAAATAGGCCCCTCCATGTCCAAAGAAGCAGGCTACTCTTTGCAAGGTTATTATGGCATTGTGGACCGCATTTGCCTCATATCGTCTTTTCTCCCAGAGGCACGAGATGGAGAATTCGAGGCTCTGAGCTCCGAGTTGACAAAAAACATTTCCCGGTATCTTCTCATCTTCCCTCTTCTGTGTGACCAGCAGTTTGTCTCGATGGTGAGACATGGAGACCTTCACGCAATGGTCTTATTGTATCACTTTTACCGCGCTGTAAGGATTCTTGTTCCTCCAACTGAGCATTGGTGGGCGCAAAAAAGAGCGAGTTTGTCAGAGACGGTGATAGAGAGTTGGATACTACGAGAGTGCTCTAGGAATGAGGCTTCAGCTCAATAGGTAGTCATGGACGTACATGGGCTTTCCTGGGAGCGATTAACGTGCTTTTAGTATTTTAAAGTGCAATTGCTACTAAGTGCACTATATGTATTAAAAGTATTGTAAGATTATTTGTAGCTGCAATATAAAAACATTTGTCCCCTCTATTGTATGTTCTTGAACGTAAGAAATAGTGGTTAAAGGGTAGACATATTAGCTTAATGGCACACGCGAGACATGCAGTTGGAATTAAGAAAAATACGAGATTCGCTATTCGCTTTCTAAGAGTTACGCCACCTAAATTGAGAAGTTATATATGATGTGAAAAATCTGTGACCGTGCCATCCCATTACATCCACCCCCGATGTCTATCTCCTCCATAGCATTGTACATTGAGTCCCGTATCAAACGCGACGTCCCTGAAACATGTTCTAGCAACCCCATGTAGATTTGACTTTGCATAAATAGGCGTTTGAGGATATTAGCTGGGTAGTTCTATCGGATGCTCATTAGTTCTTTCGTATGTCGTGCCTGGTAATTCTCTAGGTCCCCAGCCGCCCGTGAAACGATGCTTGGTTTTGGGACTCAGATCATACCAAGACTGATGAGTATTTCTTTGTGCGCCCTTCATTAGCGTCTGGCGGCGACGTGGTCGATTCCTTCGCAAAAGGAAGATGGCAGCAATGCTGGAGAAACACAGCAGAGCGATTCCGCCAATGACACCACCGATGATTGCTCCCGTATTGTTCGTGGAAGAAGCACCAGTGTTGGAGCCACCACCGCCACTAGCGGTTTCCTTTGCAGACGCCTCGGTTGTTGAGGGCGTTGTTGACCCGGATGTACTGCCGGGAGATGCATCTGTTGATTTGAATGATGATGAAACCCCAGTCGTGGACGATAGTTTCGTGCTCGTCGTCGTTGTTAAAGATGACTGCATGGTGGTTGAACTCAAATCAGAGGTGGGAGAAATGAGATAGTGCTCCGTCGTGGGGTTCCGGCCACAGGCAATATAAGAGTATGATTGGTCAACTCCAAATGTCAAGAGGACGGTAGAGCAGAATTGTTTCGGTCCACTACAGAGCTAAGTCATCAGCATCCGCTCAGCTCAAAGGGAATCCGCTACTATACATACCAAGTAAATGTAGTCTGCTGTGTTTGATCGGTATTCCCGCATCCACTCGAGCACGATCCTTGGTCGACACAGCTTCCAGCGAAGCCGCAGTCGGTAGCTGATATCACAGTGACTGGACAGAAGCCCCAGAGGCCGTTCATGGTGTCAACTCGACAATCGAATCCTGGGTTGGCAGTGCGCATCTTCTTGGGGTCGCCATTTAGAAAGCCGCAATTAGACATTCCTGTCTGAATATCAGCCCGTTTATCGAACTCTGTTCCATTGTGATGGACATTGCGTTGCGGTAGCCGTGCTCTTGGAGTGGGCTGTGGAAAACGGAGGTTCTGCGCTCTCACGATGCTAATGAGGGAGAAGAAGAGGAGAACGGCGAGTAGCCTCGTCGCATATGCAGTAGGGACTCTCATGTCTCATACACCGGGCATGTATCGTGAGGATTCTGGGCGATCTGCAAGACAAAGTGGAAGCAAAGTCCGTTGAGCGAGAGGAAGTGAACGCGTCGATCCATGACCAGGCCGCCCCCATTGCGCAGCCGTACAAATAGCATCTTGTCGGGCCCCAAAAAGAACCAAAAATATCTCGGGGCAAGGCTGTGCTTTCAGAAGACTGTTGGTTCCAGATTTGAGCCTGGCGGTTATTCAATCGCCAGCAGTGGCACGATTGAACCAATTGTTGGCTGCCCCACGGCGGCTCGGCACCAGCCGGTTGGGCGCTTCGCTTGTTTGACCCGCAATTCCGGTCAGCCTGGTCAGCGGCAGGATGACGCCAATGTAACCAACGACCAACCACCAGCCAGCGGCCAGCGGCTACAGAGGCCCCTTAATATAGCCTTTGCATCCTCTTGCTGTGCTTCATAATGCGGCCCAAGATGCGCTTTTTGGCATGCTGCATGATTGTCGACTCCCAAGATGCGTAGGAGATTGTTGGCGTTGGCCGCTCCCCTGATCGTGGGCTTCATCGTCGCAACAACTCTGTTTATGGGGCGAGATCGATTTGCGCGGCCTCTGTTTCTGCATGACGCTGATGATGGACTCTTAAAGATACCTGAGATAAAGCCTGTCGTTGATGGTTGGTGCTCTCCTCTTGACTCTCCCTTTGGATGTCGCTTTCTCTTCGTAAACACAACAAGTCCTTGCTGACCACGTCAATCCTTCTAGGTGCCATCTTGCCGGCCGCCAACATCACCCAATATCTCGATGCGATCCTGACGACACGTCCCTCAACGTTACCAAACCTAAGATGCCCCTCACTCAACAGCACTACGCGATACAGCGCGCTCAAGAGCAAAGACCCCTCCGACCCAGCTATTCAATACTTCTTCGCCCTCAACCTGCGACAAAACTTGCCTTTGCTACCCCGGCTGATAGGCAGCATTGTCGAGGCAATTCGCTTTCTCGGTCGAACGCAATGCGTACTGTCTATAGTTGAAGGCAACTCTCCAGATGGTACCGCTGATGTGCTTGCTGCTCTGCGGCCAGCGCTCGAGAATATAGGAGTCACATATTATTTTGAGTCATCTACGATCGATCCGAGCAAGGATGATCGCGTGGGGCGCCTTGCACAGCTTCGAAACAGGGCATTGGCGCCGCTGTTCGACTTGCACGACAAGGTGACAAGCAGCACAACCGTTATTTTCCTCAACGATGTATCCGCATGTCCCGAGGACATCCTCGAGCTTGTCCATCAAAAAAGGGCCCTCGGTGCTGATATGACATGCGCCATGGACTGGACATATGCTGGCGAACACCCCACCTTTTACGATGTGTGGATTGGCCGCACAATCAATGGCGATTCCTTCTTTGAAATCCCTCCAGACGGGAATTGGGACTCGGCATGGAATCTCTTCTGGAACGCTGACGAGACTCGAGATCGCTTCTCCAGGAATCGCCCCTTTCAAGTGTTTTCTTGCTGGAACGGCGCTACGGCATTCACAGCCCAGCCCGTTCTGGAAAAGACGGTACAATTCAGGGCAGCGAATGAATCCGCCGGCGAATGCAGACAAGGCGAGCCACAGTTGTTCTGCAAAGACCTCTGGTTCAAAGGTTATCGCAAAATCGCCGTCGTTCCGTCCGTGAACCTCGAGTACTCTGTGGAAAAAGCAAAGAAGATCAAGGAATCCAAGGGTTATACATCTGACTTGGTGTCGAAGCAAGATGCTGCAGACGATAAAATAGATTGGCGGCTTGACCCGCCAGACATGGTGAGGTGCATGCCTACTTGGACGAACCAGTATTGGCAGCCGTGGAATGAGACTTTGAAGCCATAGGTGCGGTGGGATACCCCGCTGTTTGTATTATTTTCTTTTTCTTTTATTTCTGCGGTTCCGTGTGCCTCAATGCGATGCCTCAATGCGATGGAGGGGGAAAAGGGCGTCAATTTGGATATAATATAGCATTGTATATAACGAGCATATAATGAAAACGGCAATCTTCATTGCCTCTACTTATTCACCAGTAACAATGGCTAGTGAAAGCAAGGCCGTGGTGCCCATGTCATTGTATCTCACAGAAGCTAAGTTGTATTAGAGACTCGTCAACACGCCGACTGCAAATCGTAAATCATCAAAGCCAAAAGGGCATCGACTGTCTCGGTGGAGGCGAGCGCCTTAGACTTTAATCGAGTAATGCAGGCACAATCTTTTATATCTATACTAGAGCCTCAGAGGAGGGCGTGATGGGGCCCTGAGTACTCAACTTTTTCTTGTCATATGCGCCCGAGTCAAGCAATACATTTTGACATACATTTCTGTTGAGCAAACTTAAATCAAGAATGAATTTCTTCTTCTTCTTTGATCTACTAGTCCTTTCGTGTCCGTACTCTTGCATTCTCTTGTAATCATAATCTCTATCTCGGAGCTTCGTAATGGGCGTTCATAAAGTCCGTAGCCTTCACGTGGAGTTCCAATCTAAAATAAGCCTTGGGGCTGGGGCGATATCGTTGTACCAAGAGTAAGAGAATGTTCACCCAGATTAGTTACGCCAATAAGTATTTGGCTCTCCTCTGTCGTTCTGGGTAGCTTCAAATTGGTTCTGTGAAATCTGAGCTTCCTTCTTATATCTTTCTTTGTCCTTTGTCTGAACGAGATTTTCCACATAGCATTGCCGATATACGAGTACACGTATACTAGATCCCAGCTTTCACCTTTGTCCATCTGCAGTGAGAGCTATTACCTACTTGCAAAAAATTAACATCCTGACCGATTTGCTGCCGTAGCTTCGCAAGCGCTCGGATAAACAGCGTCTGCTTCTCGGCATTCACCACGTCTATAAACCAAATAACGATTGACACCTTCCGGTCCAAGATGAAGCTCTCAATAGCGGCTTCATTACCCGGGTCAAGCGACGCGGGTTCGGCACCATGGCCCTAGACGGCCTGGGCTTGGGCATCGCTGCGAACGAGTGCGTAGATTGTGTCATAGGCTGGGAGTTCCATGCTGTCATCGATGAAGTTATGTAGTTGAGCCAGGATGCTCCCGCCAAGGTAGCCGGAGGCACCAGCGAGGAGGATGTTGTGCATGATTCCTTCCCTGAATGGGACGGTGGATAGGGACAGTTTGGCGCGTCGCTTGAAGTTAGCTCAATAGAAACAGCTGTTATTGGGTTGTAGCAAGACAAATGAATAGCAGCTATTGCCGACTTATAATTCCGCTATGGGCAATTATATGTTGAGGCTTTGACTGCATTTAACTCATCAAGACAGGACTGATACGAAATACAACATTTCCACGCATTTCCCCCAGTGACGAAAGGATTGGGCTCTATCGCATACTTTGTCTTTATGTTGGTTTCTAAGAATTAATTTGTCTTATGTTTAATTAATAATAAGATTATTATTTATCGCATATTAAGCCATGAATCAACTCATCGTATACTGGATTGAGTATACGGCTGGTAATGATGTGTTATCTGCACCGAATGCAAAAGAGAAGCTCAAGTTATTCTGGCCAATTGAGATTGAGTCGCGCGAAGTCGTCCAGAAAAGCTATCGCAGTGTATGAATTTTTCATTATAATAAAACAATTATTAGACAGTCGCAGGAATGAAGGCGCCAGAGCCAACATGCTGTGTAAGTCGAGTTCATATTGCTAGATCTGGGCCACTATATTTCCAAGCCCAAAACGCGAACAGCTTAGCTACCATGAAGAAAATAATAGAAAATGCTCCATATGATAGTATGGGTAAACATGATCCAATTTCACTGTTGGGTACTTGACGGCTCGCTCCAGATATTCCAATGCAGTCTAAAATTCTCGCAACTTGCCATCTTTCAGCAACCTCTCCAATGTTTCTGACTCTAGGCATAACGAGATGTCCACGCCTCCATCGAGCAGCCCGCTATCCATCGCACACAATAGACCATCCATAGCGACCATGATGGCATGCACATAGCGTGGACGCAAGCCTCTTCCCACAAAGTCAATATCATAAACCCCAAGTCGGGTCCACGAAGTGACAAGAGTGTGCTTCCTACCGAGAAATGCTCTCCAAAGACGCTGAGGCGCGACTTCATGGGCTTCGTCATGAAGTATAGCCGCTACAGCCTCAGGTGTGAACCGATCAAGGCATGTGCGGATCTGTGAGGCTATAGATTCAATCTTGGTGTCTGAAGCTGCGACGTTGCAAACAGGAGTGCTGATATGTGTCAGCACCAAAGGTGAACCGACAAAGGTGTCTGGGAGGCGCGGCGAAACTCGAGCGCGGACTCCTAGAGTAAAGTCCAAGAAGACTTCATCGTCATTCCCCAGTAATGGTAAGCGAGCCCGATTGATGCCTGTCCAGACATGAGCCAGCAAAGCATCGAGGCGTGAGACCCTGGCCGTGGTCCCAGTAGCTGACTTTTTCAGTCGCTCCATCTCGTCTCCTGTAAAGTGAATGATACTGGTTGTAACGGAATTAGAAATATGCCAGCTCTCCCACGGAGGTGGATACGCAGGCGATATCAGGGCCTTTTGTAACAGCACAGCATCTTTTGGCTTGGAGTTTATCGTTGACTGGCTTAATGTTGCTGGATGTCCGGCAGTCGTATCCCACCAGTCATGCCGAAGCAGAGGGAGAGAGCGAGCCGTTGAGACCAGTTCTGGATCACCATCATGAGCATCGATGTCACCGGCGGCTCTAGAATCTAGCCAGCTGGGCTCAAAGATAGGATACTCCAGATCTTTGGTAAGGTCTTGCTTCGTAAACTCATCGCGGCAGATGGACGCCCATCGACGCATGAAAAGCACGAGAGAATGGGCATCGCCTAACGGATGGGCCATCTTAACAGCCACAGCGAAGCCACCGGTGCCCAGAAGAGTGACCTGCACAATCATACTCGGCAGGCCTTGGAATGTCTCGAGATCATATAGAGCTAGGCTTGTTGACGACATCATGAGATCTGATTGAGGAAAGCTCGCTATCCACAATTCATTGGAAGCACGTATGGCGGGTTCTGGGGCCACTGATGCCGGGGAAGAATCCAGTTGAACAACGTTCCATTCCACACCAGGATCTGAATCTAGGCCGTAGGTAATCATCGGCCGATGGAAACGCTCTCCGTGGGAGCCGTTCTCGCGGAATGGCGCCCATTGAAGCTGGCCCGCCCAGTGTGGGAAAGCTTCGAGTGTCTTGATGAAGGAGGCTTTGAGGTGTCCAACTATATCTGCTGGTTCATCATGGTCGAAGATCCAGATGGCTCCTGTAGGAGCGAATCGAACGACGGTAGCATCAAGAATGGACAATACGGTCGAGACTGCCGATGGTGGCCGGGAGGGCGGGTGCAGCAGGTTTGTTTCTAAAATCTCTGCCCCCATAATGCGTGTTTAAGATGTTGCAAGCTATCTTCTTCTCGTTGCTCTCTTCCTCAAAATCCTGTACGGCAACTACCTAGGTTTAAGTATCCTTTAATACGGCCAAGTTGCACAGTGCATTGTGCTTGGGAAATCGCACAGTATTTTTCTCCGACCTAAAAGGGTATGGCAAATTATTGCTGGCCGGCTGAGTCACACGGCGCTGAATTTATTGAAGGAACATTTACTTCAAGACCCTTGGATATCACCTATCTCTCTATTATTCAGCTTGCAATTTGTGAATATCTCAAGTAGCGCGCGTCTTTTTTCTACATTATTTAGCCCCTAATTATACACAGAATAATCATATGCTAGAAAAATGTATACCATGCAGTAATCTACATGTGGCTTCTGTAGCTTCAGAGGTCCAGCCACATATTTAGAGGATAGGTATTCTCCATCGCCAAATCGCAAAAATTCAACATCTAATACACAGTGTAGTTAAAAGCACGCGAGTTGAGAATGAAGTGGCTATTGTGCGGTTAGAGAATGTGACTCGTGTGATAATTGTAATGAGATTTGCGATAAGGGGACATTTAATACCGCTAGACAAATTAATGCTGCACACCGGCTGAACAATTCCATGCCGCAGAACGTCAATCTCCTACCCATCCATCAAGACTATTTAGTATGGATGCTAGATTTTTCAACCTGGTCTTGGGCAGCGTAATTATCTCTCCGTCAAAGCGAATTTCGAGTGACATTCTTCGCATGTAATGCTGACAGGCAAGTAGGTTTCCATTACACTTTATCAGCGAGGATATCTTTCTTGTGCACAGGCGATGCTACTGCCATAGAAATCGAATGAAGGGGCAGCTTGGAATCAAGACCGCTTTTTTTAATGATCAAACTCCAACAGATGGCGTGCTCAGTTAATCTCGATGATCAATCAGGTAATATCTCTCGACCGTTGTGGGATATCTGGCGTAACATTGATCTTGCACGTCAAATAAGCGGTTTTAGAGGCGGAAGAAAAAGGAGTAAATATATGTATCCTGTGCAATGGTGCAGCGCATCATTGATAGAGTGTGTGTGATTGCAAAGTGATGGGACTAAAAGTGGCCGCCTCACTGATCCCGCGTATTAGTGGAAGATGAAATATTTTTACTACCACCAGAGAAACTGTTCTGGGCGCCTTCTCCGGAATACGAAAGGTTACAACTGTCCAGATTCTCCTTTTCTTCTTTCATTTTCTTACCTATGAGCTTTTTGCATCAGCACACATACTGTATCTAGATCTTTACATAGCCACTGCTTAATGACGCAACGGTAATTTCTTTGAGCAATTCGATTCTAAACTCTCCGACGGACTGCAAGGTCCGAAAGCTTTGTCCAATCCTCACCAGGACGGGCTAGTTTGCTAAAAGCACTGCAAGCTGCATTCGAGTGATGTTGGCTTGATGCAGGTTGGTGGTCGCTCACACCTTGTTTTTGAGACATTATCGTAAAACTGCTATTCAAGGTTAACGCCCAAAAGATGATCTGTGTTATTACGTAGACGATTTTGGCGAGGGATTATTGTTCCGAGGCTGGACGCCACCCCCACAGTCGTCGGTTCTGGGTGCGTCTATGAAGTAGACGGCAGGGGTATACAGTATTCCACCAGATCATGCAGAGCAGAAAGGCGAAAAGCAAAGGACTCCAATAATATTTAGGATAGACTTATATAGTATAATATCATAACTAGTGTTACGGAAATTAACGAGAGTGTTTCGAATTTTAGCAGTGGCGGCATATTTCATCATGATAAATCGACTTCTTTTATGAGAACTACTACGTGGGTAGAGATATACATATATAAAGGGAGGTGCGAAACCTAACTATGCAAGCACATGGGATGCAGGATTATAACTCGACCTTGAATCAAAGCCTAATGGCTAGTAGCTTGTACTTGCATTCAGTAGATATTAGAGGAAAACTGCCTGTCTATATATTACCGTCTTTTATGTATGGTCCAAGTATCTGGTACACCTCTACAGTCCGAAGCGGGAAATACATCATTTGATCGAAGCTGTGGAATGCATGGCAAGCAGCACATGTGAACCAAGACCCTCTTTCCATCTTGTTGTAAATCGCGAGGATTCCTTTTAGGCGCATTGAGGCAAAAAAAGGATAGTCAATCTCAGGCAACGCCACGACCAGAGTGACAACAACCGCATACATATGCGCCAGAAAAAGAAATAAGAGTGGATCTCCATTACTGAGATCTATAAATGATGCAGCCGAGTTTTTTGTGAACCACGCCGTAAACGGGTAGATTAAACGATATTGCTCCTTAGCTGGGATGTCCGTTTGACACCCCTCATGAGTAATTGTCAGGACATCTCGGAGCTGTCGAGTTACGGCTGCGATGCTTTGATTCTGTTTGAAACATATAGTCAGTCGATTCATTGCATTAATACCTTCAACAAACAGCTGTGTAGCGAAGGCGTCCCGGATTTTATTCTCCGCAATTCGATTCGGCTTGTGAGATGGGGTACTCCCTGTTTCTTCAGTTTTGTAGCGGAGATCGTACTCAAATAGGGAATAGAATACGGATTCTTTGAACCAAGTACGCATCTGGTATGCCGCCTACTAGATCGTGAGACTCCCGAGGGATATACCGGCAAGGGGGCGGCCGAATCACCTGAGAAATGCAGTCTACGATCGCCATTAATGAACGGCTACAATTCAATTAGCAATGTAAACTAGGTTCCATGGGAGCTACACACCAGTCTGGCATCTGATATGAACAGCCCAGTGCCGCAGCTAGAATTGCATCCGCATTGCTTTTTGAAAAAGACTGCATTGCTTGTCTGAGCCCACTAAGAGCAAGAGTGTGATAGCGATAGGCATCTACAGATGCCTGGTGTGATTTGGCTCGTATTGCAAGGCGCTCTGCAGAAGCCGCTGCTAGCATATGAGCTACAAAGCTGAATGAAGTTGCGAGCTGAGACATCCTATATAGCTTGATCAATATAAGTCTCAGCAATCCTAACGATGAGACGTACGTTCGAAATTCGCCCAACAAGAGACACATATCACTAGTGCCACTAATGTCAAGCACACTGACCGCTAAACCTGTCTGGTAAAGATATCACAGCTCAGCCAGAGGCATGGTGTGCCAACCTAAAGATGTAGCGATCTTTAACGTGGGAAATGGAGGATATCCGGTTTCCTTCCATTGCATACAAGATTGCTCAATGTGTGCGGGCCAACACAAGGGTTCGAGTGCATCAGAAGCCTCTACTGCATGTGGTCTATAGTATTGACACTCTGATCCAGTAAGTAGGCATTTGCGACTACGGAGTTGCATTAGTAGATCTAATGTCTACACATTCAGAAGAGATAACCAACCACGTTGGCCGAAACTCATCGCACTTAACACGCTTTCGTTTACATGCCTGGCACCCGTTTTTCGACTTTACATGGCTTCGTTGCATAACAGTCTTTATGGTTTCCATAGTGTTTGTTTGATGCCTTCCACTATTCTTTGGGGTGAGTCAGAAGCCTTGGCATAAGGGCTCAGATAATGACAGCTGCAAAGCAGGCACCGCAAGTATAAATCGAGTTCAGGACGAAAAATTAAAACAGGTGAATGATTTGAAAAAGATATAGATGATCGGAGAGAAGATAACAGGATGAACGTAAAGTTTATGAATGCCGCGTAAAAAGTTGACCCGACTTAGTGATACCTACCAGCCATTTACATGAATACACACATCCGAGGTTTACACGAATGGCGAAATCGTTCCTCCCGGGTAGCATGTATTTTCCTACTTTCAGTTTAATCTGACTGTCCTGAGAGAAATACGTATATTATACTAATCTATTCTTATCTTAATAGATGTTATTTAAGATCTCTGAGAGTTATTTGGTTGTCTCGAGGTAGCAACTTTTATTACCATTCTAGGCATGAACGTTTACTGAAATAGTTCCCAATGACGGGATTCCAAGATAGAGCTAGGCTGTTATTTAATACTCTTGAACATATGCTAATTAAATCTTTCAGAAACTCAAGGCCCATGTGGCTTCTTTAATTCTTCAGGTAATCCAAGACTCGGCAAGAGTTGTTTTATGACGCTCTACTTGTGGTCATACAAGCTGTCGTCTAGTCGGATCTTGGCAGATCTATAGTGGCATAATCATTACAAGCATCGCTACATATATGCGTATATACTTCGAAATGAAATGGAAGGCTTAGAATGGCTGATATTGAACACTGCATGATGACTATCTGCTGCATGTGATACTGATCATAGAATACACTTCAGATAGTACTGGCTCGTAGTATAAGGTAAGTTGCCCCTAGGCGCTCTTAGGAAGGCGTCTAAGTGGCTGGACCCTCAGGATTCGTGCCTTTATAGCGCGGAGTCGCTGTTCAGGGGTTACCCTGGCAGGTCCTTTTGTAGTAAACTGCCCCAATTTTAGGATCCCGATGCGGCCCACTATGAACCTTTGTTGGTTCTGCTCAAGATAGGTTTGGGTGCCAACAGCACAAGATATATATATAATCTGTAAGCGTCTTTCATATGGAGCCTGTATTTTGCCACACGCATCATTTCCTCCTCAAGTACGCGTTCCTTATATTCGGAGTCGAGCCTTTTAATCGGCTTCACCAGGCATCAGCTGCTTAGCACCCTTCGCCTGCTCCGACACCATCAATGCCATCGACTTTCTGTAAACACCAAGTTTTGTTTCAAATCTCTCATCATGGCGACGCAGGGCGATGAGTTGGATCGCCAGCGTCCTGCGCCCGACGAGAGTGTCGCTACAGATCCGCTGCTTTATAGCATCTCTCCTGTCCAGCTATGGATCGGTCGGCTGGTATCCCGAGTATGCAAGGCAAAAACCATGGAGGATGGATGGCTCCCCATCTTTTCTTGTGCTTCGGCTCATTTACGCACTGTAGCCGCGCCTCTATATGCGAAACGCCCAGCAGCGGCACTGAAGTTCTTGCTGCAAAAGGAAACAGGAGGCATGCTCTTCTGTGGAGCCATGCTGGAGGTTTGTATAGCTTCGTCTTGTTGATACTGGCCTGGGCAGCCTCACGTCCTGTTTGAAGAAACCGAATTGCTAACGTTACGATTAGGCAATATCAGCCGTCGCCACCATAGGCTCGCCTCTACTACTCCATAAGCTCCTAGAGAGGCCCCATGATGCGCTGCTTGCCTGGGGTCTAGTGATTGTGACATTGGCCGCCACAGTATTTGGTCGCGCAAAGGATCAATTGTGCAGGGTTCATTATGCGTGGATGGAACTGATGCTTCGGGCAGCCATTTTCGAGAAAAGCATCAACTTATGCCCTGAAGCTCGCGTTGAGTACCCCCCCGAACGCATCGTTAACATGAGCTCTGGCGACGCGGATAACCTGGCGTACTATATGCTGAAGGTTCATGACATATGGAGTGCGCCCTTGCAAATCATTGGCATTGCGGTTCTTACTGTTACCATCATGGGACCAGCTGCACTCTTTGGTAAGTTGTATCTCACTCTTCATTGATGACCTTGCTGCTGCTCGTCCATGGCTAAAGGTTTTCTTCATCAGGATTTGCACTCGTGCTGGTGATATTTGTGTCTCAGTCTTGGGCCAACAAAGGAACGCGCAGTGCCCAGAGGGTTTATATCTCGACTAACGACGGACGATTGGGAGCTTTGCGAGAACTTTTGTACGGCATCGGTGGTGTCAAGGCCCTTGGTTATGAAACGGTATTTAAAGAGCGGATTAACCAGTTTCGGGACAAGCAGGCCGGAGCGCTGCGCAAGGTAAGGATATGTATCCTTCGATTGCTCCTGGACGTCGTTGCTGGAGGCTGGGACACGCTGATGCATTCGATTCTTAGTATCTCATTCTTTCCTTCGGTTACTTCACAGCTGTTAACCAAGCTGTGAGTGGCTTTGCTGCTGGTGTGGCATTTCTGGCCTATTACCTCATGGGCCACCAGCTAACAGCAGCCGTCGTATTCCCTGCATTGACGTATTTTGGTATGTTGTATCAACCTATCTCCAGCGCCTCTTTGGCCATTACGAGACAGTTTGCCACTTGGCCGAGTTTTCGCAGAATACAGGGATTCCTAAGAGCAGACGAGTCGGACTTGACTGAGTATACAAGCGGTGAAAGACGGGGACTAGTCAGTTTCAAAGCGGCCACCTTCTCGCATCCAATTTCTGATCCCAATTCCTCATCAGCCACGGCTGGTCTCGAGGTAGGAAACCTCGACATCCCTTCCCGCCAGCTGACAATCGTCGTGGGTCCTACTGGATCTGGAAAGTCAACCTTTTTGCGAGCCATTCTTGGGGATGTGACCAGGGCGTCGGGATCATGTAGCGTTAACGGCTCTGTGTCCTACTCAGCCCAGGACGCCTGGGTTTTCTCCGGCACTTTGCAGGAAAACATTGTGTTTGCGGCCCCCTTTGATGCTACTCGCTGCCGCACCATCATGAAGGCATGTGGTTTGGATCAGGATTTCCCAGGAGAAAACACATATATCGGAGAGTCGGGGAACAATCTTAGCGGTGGTCAGCGAGCACGCATTGCGTTAGCCAGGGCTCTCTATTCGGAATCCGATATACTACTGCTTGATGACCCTTTTGCTGCTGTCGATGCCAAAACACGAGCACTGTTATTCGATACTATCCGAGCTCTGGAGAAAACTGTGGTCCTCGTTACCTTACACCAATCCTTTATCCCTAGATGCGACAATGTCATTGTAATCGAAGATAGTAAGGTTGCCTGGGCCGGTACTAGCAGCGACTTTGTAATTACATCCGAACTTTGGGAGAAATATATTCAAGCCGCCAATGTATCCGAGAGCGATTCCAATTCCACCAATGAAAGCGAGGGAGATTTAGAATCTGACGATACAAAGCCTCTCGAAGCAACATTAGTTGGTATGAGCGAGTCGTCTTCTACAGATGAGGACGTTTTCGAAGAAGAAGATCGAGCCAAGGGCACCGTAAGTTTCACGACTCTAAGATTCTATGCCGCCTGTGCTGGCGGCTTCATCGATGTCGTATCGATCGGCGTATTGGCTGCTCTTTTGACAGCCGCTAAGACAATGTCTTCGTACTGGTTCGTCTGGTGGATCGACGATGCATTTCATCTACAAGGCGGCCAGTATCTTGGTGGATTTATAGGTTTGACTGTCTCGCCAGGCTTCCTTGCAGGTAGGTAATAATGATACTGGTGTCTCTAGACTTTCAGATTCTTTTAATTACATAGACTAACTAGCTTTCAGCTCTTCTTGGCGTTGTGTTGGTCTTCTCAAGCCTTCGCGCGAGCCGCATCATCCACAGCACTATTGTCGACAACATTCTTAGCGCTCCGATTGCATATTTTTCTCGTCAGCCTGTCGGTCGGATTCTTAATAGGTTCACACATGACGTTACATCTATGGATGTGCTTATCATGAACGCTATTGATGGTCTTATAGCTGCTGGAAGTGCACTGATTGCGGCAATTGCTCTTGTGGCAGCCGCTGCTCCAATCACCTTGTTAGCTGCCATTCCGTCTGTAATGGTTGCAAGCTGGTATCAATTACAATTCGCTGTGTATGTTCAATACCTTATCTACTTGTTCCATGACATCACGTCCCTCCAAAGCCTGGGGGTAGGTGTTTCAAACCATCACCATTCTCATCTTGCTAACAGATGGGTTATGACAGTGCTTCGAGGGAGGTGCAAAGATCAGCTTCTATCTTGCATTCGCCGGTACTCAGCATCGTCAGTGAAGCACTTCGAGGCATGAGCTCCATTCGGGCTTTCCGGGCAGGCGGCTTTATGAGCAACAAGCACGATCGAGCGCTTGATACTTACATGTCGGCCGTGATATGTCGAAAGTCCCTCGACACTTGGGTAACATTTCGTGCCGAGTTATCAACGGTGCTGCTTCTCTTAGTCACTGCGATGCTTGTCGTATATACCGATGAAAATAGCAGCGTGGGTCTCTCCGGCACACAGGCGGGTCTGGCCCTCAGCAATGCTACAGCCATTTCTCGCAGCATTTATCTATTCACCTGGGCTATTACTCAACTGCAGATCGAAATGAATTCGATTGAACGACTGAAGACCTATTACGAAGGTATCCCGCGAGAGGCAAACCACTCAAATGATGCAGCACCCAAGCCTCCGGCTGATTTCGACTCAATCCAGTACAGGAACGTCTCCGTTATTTATAGAGGACGGCAGAACCCGGCCTTAGATAGTGTCAACCTAGAGCTGCCCCGAGGCGAAAGGGTGGGTATCATTGGCCGAACAGGCAGCGGAAAGTCGACACTGATATCTACATTGGCACGACTCGTGGATGTAACCAGTGGCAGCATCATGATAGGAGATGCTGATATCTCAGAAATGGACCCCCACAAACTCAGAACCGAACTCGTGTGCACCCTGTCACAACAGCCTCTATTGTTCAAGGGCACCATCCGCGAGAACTTGGACCCAGCTAGCCGCCACAGTAATGAGAAACTTCTCGAAGTACTGAGGATATGCCAATTGAGCCCATCGCTAGTTGGTTCAGCCGAAGGTTTATCGAGGGAGCTTATATCTGAGGCATTAGATCTCTCAGCTGGACAGCGCCAATTGCTTTGTGCAGCACGTGTGCTACTAATGGAGCCTCGCATTTTGCTGGTTGATGAAGGTGAGTGAAGATCCGAAATGCTATGCCCCTCTTTTCTATCTTCTCCCCACTCGTGGCCATGGATAAACTGGCCATAGTAATGCAAGACTGACATGATATTGACCGTAATAGCGTCGGCAAACGTCGACTTCGCCGCCGAAGCAGCCCTTCAGGAGGCGCTGGAAGCCTTGCCTGCCGGGACAACCGTAGTGTCTGTTGCTCATCGTGCTGCAACTCTCTCATGGATGGACCGCATTATCACAGTGGATTCTGGGCGGATCGTTGAAGATGGCGCACCGAAAGACCTGCTACGCCAGCAAAATAGCTACTTTTATCAAGTCATTGCCCGAGATGGAGAGGGAGCGATACGTTCTGCGTTGGCTGTGGCGCAGAAACACAATAGAACCTAACCTAATTCACAATTAAAGGTATAAATGTAATCGTTTCAAGATAGGAGCCGCACGATAGACTATGATTACATATCTATCTACAAGACTACCGCGCATGATAGCCTTCCACGCCCCCGCTTCTAGGCGAGCAACATACGTAATATGGGGAGGTTTAATATTGGCGTTTGAGCAACGGATCAAATTACCAATCATTTAATAGCCCTTGCATCACAAGCTTGCCTTAAGTCGGAGCCGAAAAGTTAGCATAAATCCTTCTCACAATCTTGTCTATTGTCTAGGCGTAGCCTATAATAGAGTCAATTGAAACCGCATATTCGCCATACAAAGTACCACATACTTAACCAGGATTGCACTGAACAATGCGGCAATGTAGCACTTACGGGGGCAGAGACAGTCGGAGAAACGTAATGAGTAGAAGAGGGGAGAGGGAATATATATATGCTCTAGAAAACAGAAATGCTCTGAGCAATAACGTTGATGATGCATATAGGCATAGATTTATGCGGTCGACGTACTGAAAGGAATTTTATCGCAGTAGCGTTATCCTTGAGCGTTGGTGCTGGGCCCTTGAATGCACTTATAATGCACCATCGAAAGGATCCGATACCAGATATTGTTAGCAGTAGATGTATGATGACAATTCCTTCTATCTTGACAACTTTTACGACTCGCAAGCTGCGCAACTGGGCATGGACACCATCCCTTCAAGTCGTGATCTGACGATATCGTTCAGGAAAGATTGTAATTATGCCTCTTAATCGTATTTATGACACAATGTATTCCAAAAATCTCCCCTCACCATAAGCTTGCCCATGGCTTATAGTCTTCAGCCTGCATCAACCGCTGAAGCTGCCTCCGTCGGACTCCAATATTCCCTCCATCGAAGAGGGAGAACACAGCAGCGTCATTCAACAATCTGGGGAAGTCTGAATCGGTTCGATAAGATGTTCTATATGTGCATTAGCGTATTAAACTTTATTTGAGGGATGTTTGACTTCAAAGAAATTGGCACAGCTTTCTCTTGGGGAAACTCACATTCCCACTAACTGCATCGTCTCCCAGACAGCAGCCACGGCCTGATCACTGCAGTACACCTTGGCCTGCAAGCAAGCTTCATATCGGCTTCTGTCGTCTCCTGTTCCTTTTTCTACCCCGTCAAGGGCCTTCCAGACGAGAATGCGGGATGTATCAATCTTGAGCTTGGCGTTGATTAGCAAATCGGCTGCGCTTTGTCTCTCTATAACAGGCACAGTGCCTCTGCGGCTGTCTTCTCGGGCAAATTTCAGGGCTGCCTCGAAGGCCGCACGCATCGTCCCAACAGCCATAGCACCTGCCAGTGCAGCAGACATGCTAAATGCGCGCTCGATAACGGATGCGCCATTCCCCGGTGACAATACGTCTGTAACCGGAACCTTGAAGTTGGTGTACCTAGTCAGTGGGCCAGAGGCGGCGATATGACCCATAAGATTCGGCTCTTCAATCTTTTGATAGGCTCCAGGGTCGTTCTGAGCCACTGTATCCCGTGTAACCAGAAGAACGATGATGTTTGACGCAGGATCATCCTGGGGATCTTGAGGTCCACCATCCTCAGAATACCGACAGCAGAGGCATGAGAGAGCAGCACCCTTGCCATCCCAGCCAGCGCTGTTGGTAGTCCACAACTGAATGCGTTTAAATATGATTAGCAAATGAAAAATAAAATTGAATGTTCAAATCAATAATGTGGCTGATCATTGTTACCTTGTTTCCATTTACAATATAATAGTCGCCTTCTTTTCTCACAGTAGTTTCTAGTCCTTTGCCACCCTTTTCAAGCCAATTGGCAGTGCCTCCAGGTTCGGAATGGGTTAAACTTGCAAGAGGATCACCATCACAAGTGAGGAAAGGAGCAAGAAACCTCTTGTGCTGCTCTGGTGTTCCGCCGAGAATCAGAGGCATTAACCCAAGCCCTGTGCCAAGCACATGAAGCATGATGCTCGAATCAACTGCATAGAGTTCTTCAGCAACAATTGCGCCATCTATGAACGATTCATTGCTTCCACCAAGTGCCGTTGGAACCTGAGCTTTCACAAAACCCGCTTTCACAAGTTTTTGGTAGAATGGAATAGTGGCTTGGAATCGGGATTCTTGGTCGCTATATTGAGAATATATTGCCCTTGCAGGTGAGAGAATTTCTCTCCCAACTCTGCCAGACTCCTCACGCAGAGCCTTTTGTTTCTCAGTTAGACTAAATCCAATCATATTAATTGTTAGTCGATTAACCGGGGAGGCGCAATGCTGGTTCTCGATAGGCAGAAGACAGAGCTAAATATCAAGGATAGAGTGACTTGGAACAATAAAAGATGAGAGCTATCTCTTTAACGTGTTATATATAGAGAAACATTGGCTATTCTTAGAATAGTACTCCGTACGTATGAGTTATTAACTGTTAGAGATGGATTCCCCATTTTGAAACAGAATTGGATGGAGATGATATAAGAGTGGCGCCAGTCCTAAATCCCGTCGTTCTGCGGCCGCTGTGCCCCGGTGCAGAGCATAGAAAGCCGACTAGCCGCGGATTTCTGGGGCTTATACACCATCTTAAGCATAACTTGCGGGCACTTAGTACGGACGATAGGATGTGTAATTTCACACTTAATCTTCCCACTATAACTAAGAAATCGTTTCTTTGCTGGCTTCAACTATCATGGACAATGTTATCCTCTTGACTCAATTACCAATGGCATCTATTCGGCTAGGCTCTGTATTTCGGTAATAAAATCGTCGGCGTTCACGCCCATTCAATTCAATGGTTTCCACCATTTTTCTTCAATCCATATCTGACGCTAGGAGAGTAATACTTCATTTGGTTAATGTTTGCGCGAGTCTTTCTGTTAGTTACAGTCTAATTGAACACGATACCAGCTAAGCGATGAGCACAGCAACTTCACCCGGCAATACGTGGAGCTTCACTGTCTTTCTCTAGTTAATGCAGCGGCAGTAATAACAGGGTAAATACACTTGTGCGAACTACTACGATGGGATACGTGCACGATACAGGAGCTTTCAAAAGGTAACATTATAGCGTAGGGTCTGATAATCTGAAGATCAAAGTCTTGAACTTCCCAAGATACCATCACAAGGACGTATCAGCGTTCCCCGCCCAAGGATCCGCCAATCATCATCAACCACGCAACTGAGAAAAGTGAGCTAGCTATTAGTCAGTAAGAACAAATAAACAGAGGAGGCAACGCAAATGGACAACTAGTGCACCACGGCTTATGGCTGTCGCAATTCATTTCTGTGATGAGCCCCACCACCGCATGCTACATGTAGTAACTGCATGGATACATAATACCACATATATATTTGTAAGCAATGGTAACACTGATCATCGTATGCCTAAACTCCGACTATCACGCACTATTCAATGCACTATTCAACGTGAGCGCATCCCTTCTGTGATAGAACTGTCTTACACTCATGCGTCTCCTCGAAGGCCACCAAAGAACATATGATGTATGATGTGGGGTTACACTCTTAGAACCGAATCAATGACTGTACTTGTAATAGTCGCCCATCACTTAGCGCTTACTTATGGGGAGCTTTTACCCTTTAATAGCAAGATATGAGACCATCTTCCAAGAACCTCAATCTCAGCTACCCCGCCAAGGTATTTTAAACACAACGTTAAAGGCTTGAGGGCTTGAGGTCTCCTTCTTCAGTTTCTCTTTTGTTTTCATCAGGATCTTGAATCGTAGAACTACATTAGTTTGAACTGTATAGGTCATCGTGGTCTTATAAATAACAGACAAGTCTCTGCCGTATTGCAGAAGCGAGATTGCTTAAAATACATTATTTCCCGTTCAAAAGGCGTATCAAGTATGCATGTACCAATGTAGATCTCCTAATATAGATACGCCGAGTAAAATCTTATATCCTTTCAATTGCAGCAGTGGCTAGGGCTTCGGTTACGCGATACGGATCTGCGGTGCCGGAAACCCTCCAACTGGCCACCAGAAAGGTCGCCTATTATTGCCAATGAGAGTGATTTCTTGCTCAAGTCCGAACCATGGCTCGTGCTCTGCATATGTGCCCATTACCTTGGCGCAGCCGTGACGAAAATTGAACTTGTTAGGTGTTCCATCGGCATTCCAATATTCTGCCAAAACAATGATGCTTGATGGTAGGCGGATAGTATCAGGGAATACAGCACAGGGCGCAGTGGTACGTCGGTGTTGTTGATTGGAGCTTGCTTAGTTGAAGAACCATCAAAATTCCAAATTGGAAGACTATCGGGTGTGTTGACTCCTTCTCTGAGAGTCTATACGATTCATCACGAATATGAAGGGTACACAATTCAACTTGGGAGGGGGGATACAGTTTGAACTTACTCTCGATTTTGAACGCGTCTCGCCGAATGCATCAATCCAGACATATCCCGCAATCATTCGTCCGCCTTGATCGAGTTTCACATATTTTTCAGCCTATACTTCATTAGCAGCCTAATCCTTCTAAAGTCGTGATATTCATCTTCTTACTATATAATTCCTGGATGCCGTAGTCTCCATGATATCTTATGATGGTTCTAGAATTCACACAGCAAAGCTAAATATGACAACATCATTAGAAGTCAGAAGGTTGTTATTGTTTCTTTACGAGCACGTACTTTTCTTTTTGTTAGAGCTCTTGGACCAGTCGAAAGGTGCAATCCATTTTCGAGCAGGACTGTCTGCACTTTTTGTAGCTTAATGGACTATTCCTTTCTGTAGAGGATGAGCCATTGTACAGTTATTCCCCAGGCTTAATGCCAATCAATTGGATCAAGGGTTTAGCTGTTACAGGCTGTTGACCCGAACATACAGATAAAAAATAACCCGTATGGATATCTGCATGCTGTAAAGATAAGAAGCTGGCTGGCGACTGCTCAACATATATCCGATTGTACCCGTAATTCTCAATGCGGCCCCGTTTTGTCTAGGTCGATTGGCCATTTGATAAGCGTTCAATTACGTTACTGTGTTAGGATAGTACTTTGAAGGGCGTGGGATCCAGATATAGCCATGCGTAGTGTATTTATGACTCTTCTCAATGCATTCAAACGAATGAATCGCACTCGATAGCCTTATCTGAACAAACTGGCGATCATCATCTACCCTTTTAAGAATATGTTACGTATGATCATTTCGTAAAGTAGTCACCATACACAGCTCATGTAGCCTTCCTTATTTTGTCCTAGTTGAACATTTGATAGGTTTTCTCTCCAAACAGCCCTGCTTCGAGACCTTACTTCACTGTTCAGAGATCATCCTCACATTAGCCAACATATCTGACTATGTTCTTCATCGATGTATCTTATCCAGAACGCTCTTATAGCTACGCTAGTCTACATGGTACATTGAAGTTCTTGCTCTTCAGGTAGACATCAAATTAATAAATATTCCTGAAGGAAGAATTGAAGAATCTTCAGAGTTTTATAGGTGTAATTACGGAGCACTTAGGTTTGAATTGGAATGAAACTCTCTATTTCTAGCTTAACGATTCGAATCTATTTCCTCTGTTCTCTGAAACAAAGTTTAGTTTGAGAAACTGATGAAGTGCTTCTACATGGTCAGAAAATGCGGAATTCGGATCTGCCCAATTTTTCTGGAGTAAACAGCTTGAGAGTTGGAAGGTATTTGATGTATCACAACACTGGCAACTTCCCACCTCGGCTGATGAGAACTGGCTGGCCGGTAACTCCCGTGGCACATGTAGCGCATCTACTACTGGACTGTCAATTCTAGTAGTCCATAGGATAATAAGAAGCACCAAACCTGAAACCCGCTCCTCTGCATGGAAAGTTGCATCGATATCAATTGAAGAGAAGTCTAGAAGTTCGTTAAAATGATAAATATTATCATTAGTGCTCTCTGAGACATTTTGGGATTGAGAGTCTGCATCTTGATTGGTGGTAGATTTGTTAGACGGGTTAGGATCCAATGCGTGAGATATCGAGTCATTTAGCAGTTGAGTGTTGACAACAAATCGGGATAGTTGTGTCTGGACTTTAATAAGCTGCATTCGAAGATCACGGTTCTCTTCTTCGAGCCTGGCAATTGTCTCGCTCTGGGGCTTATAGCTGAAGTTTAAACGTTCTTGGAGTGTTTTGAGATTTTCGGCGCGTCGTCGTCGAAACGCTTGCTGAGACAGGCGATTCCGAACCTTCCTATAGAGTCTATTTAGATGAAGTATCTGAGGTACAGATAGGTAGGAATACTCACTTTTTATCATTATAGTCATTCTTGCTTTGACTATGCCCGCCTCGAGAACTGTTCGAAGGCATGTGAATTGTGCGTTTGTCTCCCTTGTCTCTCGTATGTCGAAGATGTCAAGGATATTGGGCTTCATAGTTTATCAAAGAAGAATATCATCTGCAATCATCCACAATTCATTTAAAAGTAACAGCAGGCATTTGCAATCGAATAAAGATGCATCAGACATCTTTTGGAAATTCCACTGGTTTAGACTCCAAGTCAAGTCGGCTCAGCTTTCACCCAGAGTTCCTATAGATTAGTAGAGGAAACTGGTTACTCATCGGACTTGAGGCTACCTTCGGCTAAGGCACGTTCCCCATAAAAACGTGTAAGAATTTGGTCCTTGATCAACTAGTGGCGTGGAACGGGCACTGGCCTTTCTACTCAATGAAGTCTTCACTTCTCTAATCAAAATACAATTGAAAGCCACAATAGAGTTGATGGTTCGCTGCGCTTCGGTATTGCAAGCCTTTGTCTGATTGTCGCCGAGTGACAGATCATTACCTCAAAGTGGGTCTCTTCTGTGTGAGATTTTTGGCCCGGCTAGTTTGTAGCCTATAATGCGGGCCATGATTCATATTCTACGTGGGAGAAGTGAGAAATGTTACGTATAGTATAGGATTTGGTAAAGGAATATCAGTAAATATCAAAGACCAGTTAATAGTGTGAGGCGCCTCCCGATGCTCGGCACCAAAGTCAAATAAATTCGTCAATGATTCGAGGAAAAAAAGCGGACATGATCTACCGGCGCAGTTGATGAATGTGTATATATATTTATAATGTTATACCAACCCGTCTTTTGTTTTCAGTCGTACAAAATTGCATGTTTTCACTCAAGCATAAAGAATAATTATCTTTTCCAACGGAATACAATGTCTACGATGCCCCCAGTAGCCATGAGTATCTTCGATGCAATCGGTAACACCCCGGTTATAAAATTAAACCACATTGTTCCCGATGGGTCTGCCGATGTCTATATTAAACTCGAATTCTTCAACCCAACAGGGTGTTACAAAGATCGGATGGCGCTATCCATGATTGAACAAGCGGAAAAGCGTGGAGATTTACAGCCGGGTATGACAGTTGTGGAAGCTACTGGTGGCAGCACTGGATCTTCACTTGCTTTTGTCTGCGCGCAGAAAGGCTACAATTTTGAAGTTGTGTGCTCCAACGCCTTTTCAGTTGAGAAACTGCGTTCAATCACTGCGCTTGGGGCAAAACTCGACATAGTACACAGTCCCACTGGTAAAGTCACAGCCGACCTTATGCCATCCATGATGCAACGTGCAAAAGAAGTGGGTGACCAAGAAGGATACTACTACACGAACCAATTTCAGAACCAGGATGCTCTTATTGGGTACGAAGGTATTGGCCATGAGCTGGTCATACAATTTCCCAACGGCATTGATGCTTTTTGCGGCGCCATCGGCACTGCCGGAATGGCCATGGGTGTTGGGAGAGTTTTTAGATCGAAAATGCCCGCCACGAAGATTGTCATTTTGGAGCCAGCCTCGGCGCCGCACATCACCAAGGGCCAAACTGGACCGCATAGTGTCGAAGGCATTGCTGTTGTAAGCCGCCCGACTCATCTTGATGAAACATTGTATGACGAAGCCCGCGCTATTGAAGAAGACAAAGCTCGTGCCATGTGTCGCCTCCTTGCCAAAAAGGAAGGGTTGCTTGTCGGCACATCCACAGGGATCAATGTTGTCGCAGCGCTGGAGCTTGCAAAGGAACTGGGAGCTGGTAAAACAGTTGTTACCGTTGCGGTTGATACGGGTTTAAAATATTTGAATGGCAATCTGTTTCAAGAGTAACCTAAAAGCGAATTGTCTTTTGTAGATACAAGATCACTTATCCAAGGGCCACAGAGCGAGAACAACTCAGGGAACCATTTGATATACTAGCATCTAGCCCAGCTCAGGGTCTTTTTGAATGAAAATTTTGCCTTGTTTTCTTTTATCTATTCAGAAGAAGCATTTATACTTTATATCAGGAAGCTGGGTTAGACTATGTTTCATCACCAACCTCAACCTTGTTTACCCCTTCTAGGTTTGTTGGGAGGTCACTACGCGACATCCCTAAATCTTAAAATAGCAATGTACATGTATATTAGCTACGTCCTAAATTATAGAGAACTTAATGAAAATACGCCTTTATGATCCCCTACGTTGATCATCTTGTTCTGTCACGATAATAGCATCCGGGGGACGTCCGTCTATTGAATGCAATCACTTGGAACAATATAAGATATATGGGCACTTCTTCTGTTAGTATATGCCAACCTTTCTGCGACTTCACATTCAAATGACCTAGAGATGTGTTTGCTGTTCTATAGAGGTAGAGTCTATAATAAATTGACTTGTTCTTATCTATTTAGTTCCTACCGATCTCAGGAGGCTGAATGAAGAGATTGTGCAATGGTGGTGGCGTAAATGGGCTCTCTCCAGGATGAATCTTGAACCAGGCTGAAGCGGCCAGCAAAACATGATGCTTCGTCATTCTCCTTGAGCAGATCAAGGAAAGGGAGAAGAGAAAAGAAAAGCATATAGACCAGCCTCAGACGTATCGCTATAAATCATCCGATGCAGCGCTACAGCGAAAGAGTGCCCGTATCTGCACCAAATTTAGTTTAGAATAAGGACTTTATGGGCCTCTACTAACCTCTTTGGACAACAAGTTTAATGAAAGCAATGACTGGATAAACTATGCTATTCTCGTTTGTATACCTCTTGCAAATATTTTAAGATGATCTTTGCTATATCGCTCGGATCTTTGTTGGTTGTATCAACACAAATTCCCAAAGATAGTCCTTCGAACTCAAAAAGTCTACATTTTGACCGGAAATCTTGAAGAAGAATAGGATCGGTCAACTTTGTTGTGGTGCTAAAGACCCGTTCCTGACTTGTGGCTCTCTCAATATTCACTTCGAGATCGCATTCCAGATAGATGGGGATAAAAGGCCTGCCAGCTGTTATAGCTGCTGTTTGATATTCATATGCAACACTTCGACCTAATTCATTGTCTGTCTGGAAATCTGCTCAATAATTAATTTAGTATATGGTAGATATAAATCACTGCTTTTTAAAGTATATAATATATTTACCTGTGAAAATGATGGTTTCTGAAGCCGTCGTAGGATCTTGAACATGTCTTTGAAATGCTCGCTCTCGCTCTCGCTTTCGTTCTATTTGGTAGCACGGGTCATCGCGAGAGAACTTCCATGCAACTGGATCTATGAGCTGGTGGTTGTCGATAATAGTAACAGATGCGCCTATGGACTTTATTGCCTTAGCTATGGTGAGTTTCCCAGTTCCGGGAAAGGCATTGATCCAGATGAGCGGCGCTGCCATGATGGCCAAAAAGATGTATTGTCCGAGAAAAGAGGTATATGCGAGAGTTAGTCACCACATGTATATAGATGCGTGAGAGTTAGTCACTAGAAGTGGAACCAACGGGTATTAATCAGTTGTGCTAATAATTCAAAATTCCTTAGCTCGGATATCACTAAAGCGGGCGACTTACTTGACTACGAAACGATATCATACCGCTGCATGGAAAGTTAGCAAATCCGGCCAAAGCATCCAAGCACATACGACCATAGATTGTGGAAAATTCGGGGTCCTATCAAGCTCTCTTCTTGCATTGGGTATCTTCCATTTTTTGCATCCCAAGACTCTAAGTCTGGAGTTGCATGATTCCGTTTTTTATGGTTACATCAACCTAAGATGTCCTGCCAACGCGGGTACACAAGGTGGAGTAAGCACTAGGGATTCTGTCAGGGGCTGAAGCTGTCATCAATCGATTCCGACTTTAGCGATTCAATTCACGACCAGCATAAAAGTGAACTTGTCTTTTCGTCGGGAGAGATCCCCGAAAGGCGCACTTGGTGAACAACACTCAAAATGGATGCACATATTTACCCGCAGCCCCTAGTTTTTCTGCTCTGTGCCGTTACCATCTTTGAAGTCTCTCTTTTCTGTCTGCCGCCGCATTCCCTCTACCGCGCCGCAGCCATCGCTCTGCTCGCGGCCGTGACCTACAGCTTCCAGCTCAGCCTCCTGGAACACATCCCAAATCGCGCCTTTCTATCTCTCGCGTTGGGCGCAACCTGGACTACATTCTTGAACGCTTTCGAGATCCTTATTGTGTCAAATGTCGGCCCTCAAGACCCCGGCCTTCAGTTAGCCAATTCCGAAAAGCCGATCTACCAGGCACTTCGGGCAGCCACATTACCATTCAACTGGCGGCGCATCGGAACTAAGTGGCAGATTAAGGCCCCAGCCTCGACGGAAGATGGCTCCATACCCGGGCGCGTGCGTTTCCTTTTCAGGAGACTGGGTGTTCTAATCGCCTGCTATCTCGTCATAGACCTCTGCGCTGCCGGTCCTCCGCCAGACCCAAATATGATCACGAGAGAGAAGCAAACTATCTCGTATCTGCTTGCTGGCACGGGGGCAACCTCAGAAGACGTCGGTTTTCGGGTGATAAGTACCATTGTCTTCCTTATCAACGCAGCCCTTGGCGTGATCGGGGTCTACAACCTTCTAGCAATAGTTGCCATCCTTTGCGGTGACCAGCCACAGAGCTGGCCTCACATCTGGCAGGGCTGGCCGAGTCAGGCGTATTCTGTGAGAAGATTCTGGAGGTATGTTTAAACACGTTCTAGTTGTATTCCTGACCGCTAATCGAATGTATCCAGCAATTACTATCACCAAGGTCTGCGTAAGGCGCTCAGTGGGCCAGCTGATTGGATAGTTGATTTGGTTATCCCCCGTGGTAACCTAATCTCGCGGTACTCGCGGCTCGCTCTTGCATTTTTCTTCTCTGCAATGCTACACCACCAGGCTGAGGGATCTGAAAATGGACAATTAATTTTCTTCAGCAGTCAGGCATTTGGTATCATGCTAGAAGATACAGCTCACTGGCTGTATAGCTTTAGCCCCATACAGCTCCCTCGACACGTTGAGCACGCCTTGGGGTACCTTTGGGTGCTAGTATGGTTAGTGTGTCTCGTGCCGTACTGGTCTTATTCGACAATGCGCATAATAGACGACCCTGTGAGGGATCGAGCAACGTTTGAGATTTTCAAGAAGGTCTTATCCAAGTAAGAGTATTACAACCGCGACTAGTTGAACCCTGACCGATAGGGTTCCTTCCTAGAGGTAAGGGGAATGATGGTTCTGAAAGGCAGTCCATATACAAATATAGACAAGAGAGTTATAATGAGTATATTCATTAGGTATTAGATATTGATCTAATAAGTTTGCTTAATCGCTAGAGAATAAGCTATCGACATTACTCTCTAGGTAAAAACTATTCTCATATACTAGGAAGAAGGAGGGGCCTTCCTACTGTAATTCGATAAAGGTGGCATCTCTTAAAAAGAAGAGGAGGCCTTCTACAAAGCCGAGCAAGCCGATTTCAGAATAGAAGGAAGACATGACTTCCCTGTAGACTTCCTATTACGATCTAGTCCTTCCTAACAGGTTAATCCCTTATAAATAAATAGCTGGTTCTTTTACAATAGCTGCGATAATTGCAATTATTGGCCTAATCTTTTTCCTTATTGTCTTAACCGCACAACGGAGTTACAGCCAATATTTATATATTTAGAGATAGGTAGATAATTTAAAGCAGGTACTAAGTAGATAGGGTTTGTCCTTTACATGTTTCCTGATGTCTACTTTACCATATGGTTGCGCTACCCTTATATACTTTGGCTACTCGTTTGCTATCACATACGACCATAGGTAGTGGAGAATTCGGGGTCCCGTCTGCTCCCCCATAGACAAGCCACTAACCGGCAGATTAGTAGTTGAGTGGGTGACCATCAGCGAACACCGGCTGTTGTATGTTTTTATTTTTTCCTTTTTTTACCGTGCGTTTGTTATCACTATTGTATAACTCCTAGTAGCATAGCATTCTATCACATACGACCATATCCATTGGAATATACGGGATCCCGTCCGCTCTCCCAGAGTCAAGCCAATGAGAGGCAGATTAGTAGTCAGGTGGGTGACCACTGGCGAACACCGGCTGTTGTATGTCTTCATTTTTTGCTTTTTTTCTCTTGTGTTTTTATGGTATCTGGTTATGATTCCTACACCTTGATAGTTGTCACAATAATTGGGATACGGATACGTGGGGTCACTTATTGGCTGTGCATATGCAATGCAACCACACCAGTAGTAGCCAATTAGGTGGTGTCCATAAATAGCCCACTCACTCAAAGCCAGAGCCGCAGGCCACACTGTATTACGAACGAGAAAACTTAATTAATGTAGCATACAGAGTTTTTCAGAGTACCATTGTTCTATTGGTAGATCAAACGTATCTTTATGACTGTCAACAGTTTACATAACATGTCCCTCAAACCCAACCATCAAGTTCCAGTAAACGCCAGGCCAAATGAGACGCCGTATTTAAGTGAACAGACAAGCAACGATGCTGATCAGAAGCTTTTTTACAAAAGTCTCGAGCAATAAACTGTTTCAGGGATCGTACGATGCTCGCCAGGAAATTCATTTTTCTCTTTTTTTGTGTCTGTAGAAAGAAAAACGGATAGCTTGCCTGCTGCTAAAGCAAGAGAGCGGGTGACAGGCTCAGTGTGTAGGCATTAATTCCAAAAACTCAAAAACTTGGTCGCTTGAATAAAAACTCAAATGTCGTAATCTTAACAATCCCATAGCCTTAACCGCGTACACACATGATATCAAAATTTGCGGCGGAGCCTCCAAGAAAAGAAAAAGAATCAGGCTGATTGTAATGCAAAGGTTTCAACTTAGGATGCTGGTGATGATGCATAACTTATATCGTGGAATTGCACGTCATCGTCGTGGTGAAGTGTAACGCTGTTGAATTCGAGGAATGGGTCTACAGCCTCGTTGCCTGGAGTTGCCAGTCCGCTATCCAGTGGAACACCAGTAGCATTCATCGCCCTTGCTCCACTGATATCAACGCTTTCGCTCTCCTTGACGTTCCTAAAATTGATCGTATCAATTCCATGGCCCTGATTAGGGACAATCGGCGGCTTCATATGGCGAATGAGAGCCCACTGCGTCGTACGGAAGAAGGGGTGGGCCTTGATGTCCGATGCACCGGCGCGGGCACCTAGCCTTCGATTCTCGTCCTTGATGAGAAGCTTTCTGATGAGTGATTTGCACAGACTAGAAGAGAGTTAGCAATGAATGTGATGTCAAATATATATAAATAAAGCGACATACTTTGAGATTTGCGGTGCTCCAGTGTGATCAGGGAAAGGTATATCTTCGCGCAAAATGTTGGCAAAAGTGGCATTTCGGTTCTTCCCCTTGAAAGGCGTAGTTCCGTAAAGCATCTCGTATATGAGAATACCCAGCGTCCACCAGTCGACCGCGCTCGTGTGACCACTGCCCTTGATAACTTCAGGAGCAATGTACTCTTCAGTACCAACGAATGAATTTGTCCTGAAGTCAGCGATACATGACCGGGTATCAATAGTTGGTAGAGAATCCGTTCTCGCTCCGTTCTTGCCAACAATCATTGTCGGCTTGCCGCCGGGGCCAGACTGCTTTGAGAGATCAAAATCTGACAACATGATGTGGCCGGATTGGTGAAGCAGAATGTCTAGAAGAATATGTTAGTTGGGAGCTTCGCATCAATATTTCACTATTAGCACATACTCTCTGGCTTCAAATCTCGGTAAATGAAACCCATGAGATGAAGATATTCCAACGCAGCCGTAACTTCCGCGGCGTAAAAACGGGCGTCGTCTTCCGGAATACACTTGCCAGGGCGAGTCTGAAGGGCTCGGAAGAATTCTCCACCGCTGCAGTATTCCATGCAAAGATAAAGATGGTCTTCAGACTGAAAGGAGTGGTATAATGTAACAATGAAGGGGTGGTTGCTCGTCGCGAGGATTTCTTGTTCGGCAAGGGCGCGCTTGATCTTGTTTCTCTTGATCATCTCTTTCTTGCTCAAAACTACGAATTGAATGGATTAGTGACCGGGATTAAGACGCGTTTTTTAGGTTTTGCATTACCTTTCATGGCGTAGAGTCGGTTGCTCTTCTTTTCTCTCACCAAATACACTTTACCCACATCACCTTTACCAATAAGCTTAATCTTGTCGAAGCTGGAGGGACCAACTTCAACATCGCGGACTTTGATAGAGTTGGAGCTGTATGTCCTGCGGAAGGCCAAGGGAGTCTGTGGAGGAGGCAGAGCGCCAAGCGTATCTTCGGCATGTAGAGGATGTTGTGCTTCGGGCTTTGCGCCATCAATGAGGCTAAGTGAACCTGATTTGGCGTTCTGAATTAGAGGATCCTTGCCCAGTTCAGCAGTACCTGGACGATCGCCCTTGTTTCCAGCATTCGCAAATAATCCCTGGGCATTGGGTGCGCTAGCGACCCTTCTTAACCTACGGGCCAGCTCTTCCTTCGTTTCGCTCGTCGCCTGCTCAGCCTCGGCACCATCCGGGCTTGAGATCTTGAGCGTCGGTGTATCTGGGGGGCTCGGTGGCACTGAGCCTTCGTTATGGTGGCGCAGGCCAGGTTGGCCTTGGTGAGCGAAGTAGGGGTTGGCAAGCGCCGTAGGGCTCATAGCCTCTTCCAACTTGTTATTTTCGCTAGCGACGGTGTGTGACCTGAGCCGGCCGACGGTGTTGTTGAAAAGCTTGGTGTGTCGAGAAGTTTTGGTGGAATGTGAGTCGCTGCTGTTTCCATTGCCCGTGGGCACGCCGCTGATGCTAAGGGAGTTGCTGCCCCTTTCCTTCTCGTTGATGCTGCTCGCGCTGCTGTTCATGCGGAAGAAGCTGCGCAGGCGATTGCTCACTGGGCCCCCGGCGGAGGTGTTGGCGGCCTTTGAGGGCATTGTTGGATGATCTAATACGATGGTGGCGGCTGTTGAAAGGGAGGATTGGAGGGTGAAGAGGAGGATGAGGATGAAGATGAGGAGAAAGCAGAAAAACGAGGATGGGATGACAGAGAGCGGAGTCCTGTAGCTAGTGGATGGTATCAATGTTCGGATGATTACGATATCGGGGGTTCGTTTAAGCAACCGAGTCCATGGCTCTCCCAGCAAGGAACAGACGCTGATTGTAGGCAGACAAAACTTTTTTTTTTCGGCCAAGCAGTAGCGAGAGCGGGCGACGAGAGCCTCGAGGCTTATGGCGGTGCGGGAGGATGCGGCGGCGTCCGTTTGATGAGGAGAGTCGACGTTCTCCCTCAACTTGCACCTACGGCTGGACGAGGTACCATGAGTTGAGACGAGATGGTGGGCCGGACCGCTCACGGCAGCCACGTTGCCTCAGGCATCAGCGTCACTGGCCCTTCTGCGCTTTCCACTGGACAGGATATGTGGGGGGGCATGGACAGGTACCGGTACTTTGGCAAGGCCGCGCAGTCGCAGCAGCGAAAACAGTGGGTTCTCTGTCACAGATCGGGGACTCCCAGGCCCTTATTCAGGCTGCTGCAAGACTTGTAGCGGAGCACTATAGCGCCACTGCACACATTGAGTTACGGGGGGCCACAGCGGATAGGATGAGGCGCTCAGGGGGCGCGGAGAGAGCAGCTAATGCTGGTAGCGGTACTTTCCCTGGCTGTTGGAAGCAGTCAACTATTTCCGCTACTAGAATTGGAGTCACTCTCATCAGATTTTTCTCAAGTACCGTGGAACTTGGCAATGGACAAGCTGCCTACAAACATTTGAAGCGAGTCATGCCATGTCGCATCATCAACATGGAACATCCAGAGCGATTCTCTGCCCACTCGTAAGCACAAGGGCACAGGGTCAGCTGATGCTTCAATATCTGCCGTAGGAACAGCAGTAGATGCAGAGCTGCAAAAACAAATGGTTCTTTTGTGCATTTATAATGGCGAAGCACATAACAAAAGGTCCGGCCTATTACTGCGATGCTCGGCACGAGGCGGCGCGCGCATTCGCTTTCGTGTTCCTGCGTCATCTTCCGTTCCTGTCTGTGGCTGTCGCCAGGTACCTGTACCTGCGCTCGTACCGGTACTTGCTCGGAAATGCGGAGACTGTCGGCCAGCATTTTAGCAGCAGTCCAATGGAGCCTTATGACGAGGGTCGTACGTTACAGGGCCTGCCAGCAAGGCGCGTTTCCAAGGCATGAAGGTGCGAGTTGCCCTGCTTACAAACCAGTGCCAAAGAGGCAGAATTCACGAGATGATAATGCTAGACCCAACATCACGTCTGTCCGCAGCAGCGCCCGTCTCCACCACAGGCCGTCGCGATGCGTACCGGAAAGGGCCAATACTGCAGGCTCGCCGTGCGTATGGCTGGCGTGGAAATGCACCAGTGAGAGGGAGCCTACTAGGGCTGCATTAGTTTTAGTGCATGCAAGTGCGTGTAGGAAGTAAGGTGGTTCGTAGCGGCAATGTACTGTAACACGCACCCAGTCTACGGAGTACAGGTACTGTAGGTACTAATTCATGCTATCATCAGTCAGAACGGCTAAAGAAAAAAAAACCCCCCCGAGGCCAACAGAGAGCTCAGTGGCCACCTTGAGCTCAGTTACGTGCCCTTCTCAACTCAACTCAGTATTCGCTTGCTCCCTCACGCTCTGCAGCATCCGACACACTGTCGGGAATCGCATCCTCGTGCCCAACAGCCGGTATGTTCGGCATCCTGCCATGTCTCACGGCGGTATTGATGCGCTTTAATATGAGCTACTATTAGGCAGTCTTGCTTGACAGCCTACCAGGGCAGACGGTCGTCGGAATCCATTTGTCTCGCGCTAAGCCGGGGAGCTACAGCCGTTCATCACATCGATTGCCATGATGTAATCCTGCGCTGGAGGGAAATAGAGCACCATGAAACGTTTTCGCCGATGTTTCCAGCCCAAGCTTCTCTCTCCCAGGTTCCAAGCTGGCGGAAAGTGGGCCGCCAGATCCATGAAGCTCCATCAGCTCCGCTGCAGTTCGTCAGCCTGATGAAGGCGCCGGTTTCCCGTACGCTGCAGCGTCGCAGCCGCGCGTTCTCATTCGATAGCCGGAAGCCCGGTGATGAAAGGCCCAATGCGTTGATGCTTCTGCAGCACAAAACTGCAGCCCCTGGACACAACTTGCAGCGTAGCCCGACTTGCCACTGTAAATACTGGCTGGTACTTATTACGGAGTCCGCCGCCCAGTGCTTGTGCTCTCCAGGAGGTGGCAGATGCCATCAGCGTCTCCAAGGCCAGATCCCAGTCGCATAGCACCAGATAGCATGATGTCTATTTCCGAAACTCGCTGACACCAAGAGACAGCGGCTTACAAAAACAATAACGATAGCATCAGTCATCAAGTAGGCAGACAGATACATGTATCCAGCAGCTAACCCGACACGTACAAAGCGCTCAGGGTATCGTTACTACCTACAGGTGTTTGTCCATCTACTGAACAAAGTATTTTGCTACAAGTTCGATGCCATGGAATTTAATAATGCGCCGATTTGAAAAATCACGTAGCGCCATGATTATTCATGAACGCAAATGGATATATGAGAAGCGTTGATGTTTAAAGTTGCATGCGAGTGGCGCATATCCTCCATATACATATAACTCTGTATTGTAGTCATTTAGGTCCAGCTGTCCTCCCCCTAAGCCCCGACACGGCGTGCCTTCCAGGGCCTATTTGGGCTGAGATATCAAATTAATCAAATCATGGCCTTTTTGTTAGGCAATTTACCTGTGCATTCGCGTCAGTAGTTGGCAGCGCCTTGATAGGCTCGAGGTGTATCTGCTGTACATGGATGGCGCACTATGCGGAGAATCGTCTTCCGTTCTCGAAAATGATCTTTTTTAGCTCTCCCTCTCTATACGCCATTATCCCACCAGGAATTCAATGGTCTATTGTTGACATGTTAGCCGTTCGTCAACCAATTTCAAGGGAGGACAGTTCAGCGAGATCAATAGTTTAAGTCGCGAATATCTGGCAGTGTGTTGGCGAGCCACCCAACAACAGCTCATCTAAGGAAATATGCAGGACAAACAGAATTTCTGATTGCCGCACCCAGTGAAAGAAAAGAAGTACGTCATCTCCTAGGTTTATTTTAAAGTCTCCGCGAGACCTCAAGAGCCCCTATGCATATCTTTCAGCCGATCAGAAAACCGCCAAAGGTAACTTTCTCATATAGAGAGCTACTAATACAACAATACTTCTATCCAGTCGATAAATTTTGTCATGATAATTGCATAAAGCGACTGAATCTTAGATGAATATCCCTTGGACCACCTTTTATTTTTCTTTTATTACTTGAGCGTGTCAGAGAACTAGCGTACAACCTCTAATTGCTCTCATATTTGTATCTTGTATTTGTCGAAAATGAGCTTCATACAGATGGGCACTGGCTTCAGCACTATGCGGTTAACGACTAAGCTGTTCCGATATCAACTTCTAGACGTACGCCCGCTGCATCCGTCATTCATTGTTCTAACAGAGGCTGAAATTACTTCATTCAATACGAAAAATATGTAGAATCTGTCGTCAGATATATGTATCTACTAATATATATCCATTATCTTAACTTCAAAGATCCACCCAAGACTCTCTGAGCGGCAAAAAGTGGAGACGAAGCCGCGCGGACCAGCACTATGCCCTACGACACTTGAGGCTTGATGTCACTAGCCACATGCGGCACTCGCCTTGAACTTCTCTTCTTCAACTCTCATCTTCCCCTACGCTGCTCCAGTAACCCACCCACACAGCGCCATGGATGGCATTCCGAATCAGAAAAAGCGGCTCATGATGGACCCTACCGAGTTCTGGAGCAGCCAGATTGCCCCTCTCAGGCCGTCTACCCCTAGGCAGTCCACCCCTAGGCCGCCAGCAGTGAAAGGGCGCTCGAGCAGCATCGATCTCGATGACCCCTTGCTCTCTGCATCTCCCAGCCAGCTTAATCCGGGGAAGAGTGATTTGCGGCAGTCGCAAATTGCTGTGGTTTTGAAGTCACCAACGGATTTGCATCAATATTCATGGTCACAAGTCGGCGACAGTGGCCAGGGCAATCGTAAATCTGCGCCATCACGGCAAGGCACACCCAACCTTGCTTCACGCGCAAAGAAAGAAACGCCAGTGCCTCTCCCGAAGCAACTACTCAAAATGCCAGCATCGGGGCTAGTAATAGGACCAGCATCAAAGCCTGGGCCAACGCCAACGCCAACGCCAGCTCACTTGCAAAAACTACCAGCCACGCCATTGACTCCGGCAACCGCGGCGGCGGCGACATCATTAAAACCAGCGCCAAAGCCAACTCCAGTACCTCTACCTAAACAGTTGATTAGACCATCAATACCATCATCAAAGCCAGCACAAACGGCAAATACAGCACCAATAACAACTACTACTACTACTACACCAAAGCTTGCGTCATTACCAGCTCTATCGCCCACCCCAGCATCGCAGCCAAGTGCTGGCCGAGGGCGACCCAAGGGTTGGAAGCCAGGCATGTCTTACACTTCACTTCGCGGACCAAGTTCTGCAGTGAAGCCTGTTCGGCAAGCCAAGCCAAAGACTCTCCCTCCAGGGCACGCAAAACGGCGTGGAAGACCGCCAAAAGCGCCGTCGCCTCTTCCATGGCAAGTTTACCAGTCTCTGGAGAAATCATTCGCAGCCTTCTTATGTGAATGGGGGAGTTGTAAAGCTGAGCTCCACAACTTGGATACATTACGACGCCATATCTCGGTGGTTCATTGTCGTAAAAGACCATTTGTATGCCACTGGGACAAGTGTACTGAGGAGGTGCCGACTAGGGTTTTTGCTGATCAACCATCGCTTCAAACACATATCGAAAAGGCACACCTTATACCGTTCAGTTGGCATGTAGGTGATGGACCGCAGAATAACAGTAGTCGGGGGCAGCGCCCGGAAGATGAAGAGATTCCCGATTATTTAAAAGATGAACACGGCAATCAAGTAACGCCATCCGTACGTGACCAGGAAGTGGAGGACTTTGTTACATGGAAGAACAATCGTCAAAAACTAAAGGATCTGCTTGTTCGGATGAATGAGAACCTACCAAGCGAAGAATCGGATTCCCTCAATGACGATGGTTGAGGAAGGCCGAGAGAAGCGAAAGATCTTTTATCAATCACGTTGCGAACTGCATCTCTTGATTCTACGACACTTTGTATGACATACATCCGCCCTTTTTGTGCTAGAACTTTTAATAACTTTCTTATGTCCATTCACCATTGCAACCCAGAAGGGTGTACACCCCTAAATGTTTGTGATATCTGTGTGTATTGTCTTATGCAATATTCGCTTGGCGCAGAGAGCATCTCCCGGTTTTGCTTCATTATAGACTTTTGACATATGCTAACACGTGCCTCGAGCAAGAACTTGAGAAATCCACCCTAACTACGTGTCGCGGCAGCTCAGAGATTTGTTTTTGTAGCAGTGATCTGGTCTCCTCGCCTGTCAAGAAGTAATTCCATCACTTCTTTGTCATTCCAATTTTTTGCTGCTGCTTTAATAATATCTTCCGTGATAATGACCCGGTCTCCTCGCTGGTTCAGCAGTAATTCCATTCTTTCTTTGTCAACCCGATTTTCTGCTGCAAATATAATAATATCTTCTGTAATAGTGATCTGGTCTCCTCGCCAGTTAAGGTGTAACTTTAGTGCATCTCTACCAACCCAATCAATTTTTATTGCAGTTTTAACAATATTTTTTGTAACAATGATCTGGTCTCCTCGCCTGTCAAGAAGCAATTCAATCACTTCCTTGCCATTCCCATTTTCTGCTGCCGCTTTAACAATATCTTCTGTAATAATGATCTGGTCTCCTCGGTGGTTAAGGAGCAACTCTAGTATCTCTTTACCATAAAAAATATTTCTTGCCGTAGCTTTAACGATATCCTCTGTAATTGTGATCTGGTCTCCTCGCCTGTCAAGAAACAATTTCATCGCTCCCTTTTTTGCGCTCTTTGCTGCTGCTTCGATAATCCCATTTGTGATAACGACCTCATCACTTCGCCGATCAAGGAGAAATTGCATTGCTTCCCCACCAAATGAATATATAATATGCATAATTGATTATTCTGTAATATGGCTGTAATCTCCTCTCCGGTTCAGTATATCTGCCATCGCTTCGAATTTTTTTGCTTCTGCATAACGGCCCGAATTTCTAAAAATTGCTGTCAAATTCGTCACGTATGAATGTTCATCTCCAATCTCTGTTTTATAAATCTCTATAGCCTTTTCGACGTTCTCAACTACTGTTTCATTAATTTTCAAATTCCCTAGTATTAATTCAGTCTCCATAAGTGGACGGATCTTACCATCTTTTGGTATTTGATTCTTGATTGAGTACATATTATCTTCTTCACTTTCAGTCAAAAACCAAGTCCAGTCCCAGACGAGCAAAAAGTCGTGAGGCACGACTGTTGCCAACTGTAAAGTCTCTTTCCAACTGTTATCCGAGGTTCCAGCTTGTATATCATGTATTGGGTTGACAGCAATTGGAACAATAGTGAAATAATCCCTCCATCGCCTGATGATCGTTGGTTGTGATGCTCCTTGTAGAAGACAGAGAATATCGTCATACTGAATGGATTTTGCTGGCGTTTGAATAGTCCAACGAATTTGCCGGTATTTTTGTTTGTCACGATATTCCTATTCTTTGCACAATATAATAATATGCTGTTTGTAATCCCAAGTAGTATCACTTTTAACTGAGGAAATATACCCAAGAGCGCAACCTTTGCTCTTGATTACTGCCACCTCTCTATCGTGCCAAGTTGTTACTGATACTTGCTTGCAAATAATATGCCTGATAACTCGTTCAAAGAGTGTTTGCCATGTGATATTATAGTCGGGAGTCAAGCTATAGCTATTTGAGCTCATCCCAAGCAAAGCATAGATTTTGTCACGGGGATCAGAAGCTTCTCTGCCATGATACATATCTATCAGCTCGCTTAGAAGACCTATGTTGAGCGAGAATATTCTTGACTCGCTAGTTGCTTTTTTGGGCCAGAAGCCCGTGCGTCGTATTAGGTAAGTTGCAGTACGGATTAAATTCCCTAAGCCTGGATTGTCTTGATAGGTGAGTTTTAGTGCGTTGACTCCTATGCAGAACACATATCCATCTATCTCCGTAGAGCCACATAGGATAACGACATTTCGGGCTGCGGCAACTTCTTGGAGGACCTAAACAAAACTTGTTAGCAAGCTCTATAATCTCAGTTCGATGTCTGTTTTTACCCAAATGCGTCTGAACCATGGCAGTAATAGCAGCTTAATGACTGCTCTTCGAATTTCTCCGTGATTTTCAGTTGGTTGCTCGTCTGTGCTTTTGTGTATTTCTTCAAGCGCTTGGTCGCTATTGTCCTCCGATTCCCCTATCCAAACAATCACACGACTAGCCATAGCATAAATCATTGCCATGCGCTGGACCTGGCTGTTGCGTTCTTTTATATCTTGCTGATTAATGGAGATAGTGTCTACCCATATAATTCGTTCAAAAAAGCGATCTCGAAGGTGTAATAGCGCAACATGAAGATTTGTCCTAATAAGTAGGTCGCAGCTATCTATCGAGATATACTGAGTCTTCCCTGGAGAACCCCATACATAAGACAGAGCATCGTATAAATGACTGCTCCCGGCTAAATCTTCCAAGGGATAATCAATGAGACTGCATCGCAAAGGAGCAGTTTTATCTTGATCTGGCAACAATTTGAGTAGGCGAATATGGCCTTGTAGCAAGGGAGAATAAGAATAGGTTTTTTGATTACATCTAAATTTGAATCCACTTAGCACAAGCATTTGGAGTTTATAATAGCTAGACTTAGCCTACCAACAGTCGTCGTAGCGCCATCGACTGGCTTAGTCTCAATTTGTGTTGGTGAATACATCTTCAGTTCAGGTTATTTGGAACGCTTTAATTATGAAATTTTCGAATTGGTATATTGTTTTTAATGGCAATAGCTTAGTAGGCTGAAGATGAGATGAAAGCGGGGATACGAGGTGGCTGTGAATCATCGTGATAACATTAGGCATCCATCTATCGCAGCCTAAAACTATACTACAACAAGTAATATCTATGCCTGCGAGATATGTATTATCAGTAACAATATTTTAATTGGCTACGATATGGTGGTAATCAAGAAGCAATTCTGCCTTGTAGCTAGTTATGTAGCTGCATGGCACTCCGCAATATACGGTATTGTAGCATGATACTACTTAAATGTGTGCCGTGTCCACTTTCTCTATGTATAATAGTCGTGTCAAAGAAACAGATCTCGTGGTATATTTCTTGAAGATACACATGTAACAAAATCATTCCGTATCCCACCGGATTTCCCCTTCGTTCAATTAAACCAGATTTCGCTCTTGTGATAAGTTTCTCTCAAAGATACCATTATCCGTGTTGGGTCTAAGGCTGAGAATGACATGCCCCGCATCATTGGCCTACATAACTCGTAGAATATCCTTGAATCTTTAAGCTAAGAATTAAGCATGCAATTTTACTTCCCTTGATCACAGTATGCCTATAGCACATATGCGTGCCTCAAATAACAGTAACAGGCAGGCGGTAGACATGAAAGAAGTGGAAAGCTATCACCATTTATCTAGATCTTGAATACAGATTTAAGAATGAATCTCTGAACTGCAAGAGAAGCTCTAAATTTGTGGTCCATCACTAGTTGCTAATACACGATTTTCTTTATGTTGCTCGCAATTTCTATAGATTCCAGTGGAAATAGCAGACTAGAATCAGTACATTGACTGACCTTAGCAACCAAACTGTTTCTGGTCGTAAGTGCAGCCCCAGCAAGTAAATGGCGCTAAAGATAACAGTTTAGAATGGAGTCTCTGAAGGTTGAGGGTTGGCTATTGCTTACCATTACCAAGACTGCAATCCCAATTATTACAATCTCCATAGACATAAAAATCCCAGCTGCCATGAGGGGTGCCATATTTCACTCTAAGGTGATCCCCAACCGCTACATCGTCAACCCAAAGAGAATATCCTCCATTGCAACCAACATTTCCTGATCCTGAATTAATATGACCTTGACATGTGACCACGCCATTGTCATTCGCGTGGATGTCAATACCGGTCGTGAATTGGCCGACAGAAGAACTTCCAGTGATCACCAGACAAGCGGAAGCGATTTGAGTTTGTACAAGGCCAGTGGCCGATAGGGCAAAAGTAGAGAACTTCATTGTAGATGTAATTCAGGGAGAGAATTTTTCAATGATTCGTACGATGGAAGTTCGAAGTGATATCATTATAATTTTATATCTTGCTGTCAGACGCCTGCTCGGCTATGACACGAATTTACGGTCCCATTATCCTTTAACGTCCCCGAAAAATATGTTTTAGTCGATGTTCTATGAATAAATGATTGTCGCAAGTGCGCTTCTTTCTCAAAGCTGAAAAGAAGGATCTGTAGGGATTATTCCAAGACCTGCTTATTTAGGCTGGCAATGGAAGTCCCACACAGGCAGGAGTAGTCTTAAATATGCTTATACGGCGGAGTCTGCACCATGTTAGCTTTAGCATCACGCTTCGCCTGCGCTAAACAAGTGGGATTCGGAGTCGTAGTGTCTGGCCGGGACCGGTTCGATATTCTGCCCCCCGAATGATATCGCATTAGGCCTTCCACCCTGGAACCTAACTATTTATGTCTTTTGGATAGGGTAGTAAAATTAACCAACAGGAGCACAGCCTCTCTGTAGAATTCTTACTCTGAGACTAGCAGGGATACTAAATATATGCATGTACACAACATTAAACCATGGTTGACCCTGTCCTACTTTGTGCGCCAACTATTTTTGTTGACTCTAGCATTATGCTTGTATGTGTTAAAATGTTGAGTACAACAGTCTGTAAACTTTGCAATTCCCCGCTACTTGACGAAAGCGGACACGGATAATGAAGTAAAACCACCGCCAAGATGGAATGGGCACTTTGTATTATTCATCTTTATTTTTTGCATTGCACTCATATTCAGATCCCTTAGCACAAATGTTAATAGTATATACATGTCATCAAGCACTCAAAGCGAGACTGTCGTTCAATGCTTCGATTTGATGGATAAATATCATTCCGGATTAAGCCAAAAGCGGCCAAATTTTTTTTGCTTTGTGCCTTGATTTGTTAAGGAATACGTTCAACAGCCAAAAGTAATTAAAAGTCCGAACGGACATTTAACAGGCAACGCAAATTGGTTAGCGGGGACGAACAAGCCTATAATTAATTAAAGGATTCGCTCGTTTGGAAATTTCCGAACTACTTAATGGGTTGGAGTGAACTCGCTGTAGAAAACGGTGGTGGAAGCCGTTGCGCAATGCTATTTGGTCGCGTGGGATACACCTCCGAAAGCGCTCGCTCCGACTGAATAGCCAAGGGCACGGGTATATGAACTTTTGGCGTTTGAGACTTGTACTCGCGTTCATTATCGGATTTGTTCAGGGCTTTAGCATATGTAGTACAACAGTGATATGAACATTGGACGCTTCTATCTACATTTAGATCTTCGTACTTGCTGTGGTTGCCCTCGTAAATCTCTAGGGGAAAAAATATATTCAGCTAGCTCCTATAATAAAAATTAGAATGAAATATATCCCTCCTCTCTTTGGTAAGTAGACTGAGTGCTCGTACTTGCAGACACAAGTAACATGAGTCGTAAAGATTCAGCTCATTAACCTACATATTATTAAGGAAGTGTGTGTGAAGTCGTAAATCTGATCTGCATCTCTGCAGATCATTTTCTATGCATGTTCTCTCGCAGTTCGAGATAGAAAAGAAGTTCATGAAGTGACATACAGTTTGATAGTAACTATATGTGTTTATTATCGTCTCGAAGTATATAACGAGCAATTTGAAGGGGCTGAATTACAAACAGCCTTGGCTCCTCATCTAATGCTTCGACATGGCGATGGAAAAATATGAGCTAACCATGGGGAAAATAACGGAGACAGTAGCATGAAAATCTAGCCTATTCACTATGTTCGGGCTATATCTACAAACTGGAAATGAAAAGACCTGGGCCGAACTTGCGGTGTACAAAACGCATATCAAGTTTCGTCTGTCGTACTATATTATACCATCTGTAAGAATCAGAATATAGAAAGAACAAAGATAATCTGTAATTTCACGGCTACTCTGGAGGATCATATTGAATTCAACAGCAACTCTATCCATTTTTTCTCTTTTAGGACACTTGGTGTTATGCATTTTACTTTTGGTACGAGGTCTAATATTTCCCTTTATCTAAAGCGTTAAAAGCCTTTAAAAACTATCAACATTTTAACATTGTGACTTTCATACATGATATGTATCGTTTACCTCGAAATCCAGCTGTAGTCTTTCATATTAGTGCATATTATATATATATATATATATATATATGTAACGAAACCTTACCGCCTATTGGCTATTGTTGCTGTTGACAGATGATGCTCAATCATTGAAATAGCCTAGATACATTGAATCAGCCTAAAAATGCTCAGGCACTCAATCCAAGCCTAATCTGCCTTGATCTGGTTGAGAAAGTCGAAGTAAAGTTATATAGTCGTCGTAATGGCCTACCGGCTAATGTGTGGGGTATCAGGCATTATTACGGATAGTATTAGGCCCAGATCGTAGTATAAAGACGTTTCGCGAACAAGCATCTGGGAGGGAAAAAGGCGAGACTGAAGCCAGTTTCGGCAATACAATGGTCTGATCTAGCATTATCCACTGCCATCCTACCCGACTACAATCCTTGCACTACGTTGAATAGAATCCGGGCCTGTTGTGGTGGTATATGTCAATATCGAGTGTTTTATGCGTCACTTGGCAGGTAGTTGAAGAATTGGAATTCACTAGTAATTCTTGCCTACTGTGTGAAATTGCTGTACTCGATCTCGTCGTCTTAGACTTCTAATACTATCCTTCGTATCTGTTGAAGTGTAGTGTTTGTGCCGCTCCCTATACTAAACCCGAATATTCCCGCTATAGCTTGGAGCTATCCATTGACTCCAGTTTGCGAATAGTCTGGCAAAGTTACGCGTGCTACGCGATTTTTCTATTACTGCTTTTTACCACTCTTATATAGTAGCATCTATAGATACTTATCATATCTTCCATTAGCTGTACTCCCATCTGTGCAAAAACCGATGATATCCCCAATACACCTACCGCATCAGTTGTGGACCACATGCAGCTGACATTGTTAAAATGCAACCAGTCTGATCCAAATAGCCTAATAAGTGATTTGCACTTTTGGTGGAATAGGAAGCCTATAATTGGAGCGCTTCTCATACGTGTTTAGCCGATGTTCAAAACTGTTCCGGCTCCCGAAAATAGGTAACCTGGAAATTTACTCTTAGATCTACAAAGCGAGTATTTTGTGAGCGCCTTGAGGTGAATAGGTCAGCTTCTCGTTGCAAATATGTAAATCTCCAGCTTATACGGAATACTTCGACTATGAGTGATGTGGTGGAATTACAAGCAGAACATAATTTACGCACAAAGAAGTTATAAGCGGCCCAATGAGAACATCAGCTCTTTAACACTATAAGCCGATGAGCTTCATTACATGGTAAATAGTATGCTGGGCTTAGGCTAAGTGTATATAAAGCGCCGAGAATCCGCCAAGACATCACTTCTTTTAGATGCTCTGTACTCCCACAAGCATCTGACTTCTAAATATTATCAAGAAGAACATTCTATGATGATTCTCTCAATGAAAAAGTGCAGCCGCAAGGTATGGGCTGGCTTAGCATTGTTAGCCTTGCCTGCAATTGTAAGTGCATCATGCGCACTTCCTAGCACTTACAAATGGACGTCCACTGGTCCACTGGCAAACCCCAAATCTGGCTGGCTTTCACTTAAAGATTTCAGCCATGTTCCGTATAATGGTCAGCATCTCGTCTATTCTTCGACCGTGAACACAGCAGGTTCTTATGGCTCGATGAATTTTGGCCTCTTTTCAAATTGGACCAACCTCAGCACGGCCAGCCAAAATGCTATGAATCAGGGCACAGTGGCGCCGACACTCTTCTATTTCTCCCCCAAAAAGATTTGGGTCCTTGCGTACGAATGGGCTGCAACTCCATTCGCGTATGTCACGTCGAGCGATCCTACCAATGCAAATGGTTGGTCGGCCTCGCAACCGCTTTTCAGCGGAAGCATATCTCCCGCAAATCCTATCGACCCGGCACTCATTAGCGATGGCAAGAACATGTACCTTTTCTTTGCAGGAGATAACGGTAGCATATACCGGTCCAGCATGCCCATTGGCCAATTCCCATCCAGCTTCGGTACATCGTACACAACGGTTATGAGTGCCGCAACCGACGACCTCTTTGAAGCGGTACAGGTCTACACCGTCTCAGGCCAGAACCAATATCTTATGATTGTTGAGTGTATTGGATCTGTTGGACGGTATTTCCGCTCCTTTACAGCCACATCTCTGAGTGGTACATGGACACCGCAAGCTGCAACTGAGAGCAACCCATTTGCTGGCCATGCTAACAGCGGTGCTACTTGGACAAACGATATCAGCTCTGGCGATATTATTCGCAGCACAAACGACGAGACGATGACAATTGACCCTTGCAACCTCCAGCTGCTATACCAGGGCATGGCCGTTGGTTCTACCGGAGATTATAATTCTCTACCATGGCGACCCGCCGTCTTAACTTTGACCAACCCCGGCTCTAGCACAGGTGGTAGCACTGGAAGTGGCGGCTCAGGCGGCAGTGGATCTGGTCAAGCATCACAGTATGCGCAGTGTGGCGGCCTGGGCTATGCTGGACCTACGGTTTGCCAGGCACGTAACCTGTTTTGAATCTCTTAGACAGACTTTGCTAACATGAGACCAGAGCCCCTATACATGCACGTTTGTCAACGAATATTACTCGCAGTGTTTGTGAAAGAGGAGAGTACATTATGGGCATTGAGAAACAGGTAGTATACGCCACGCATTATGTTGCTATCTCGTCGTAGTCTGCAGTAGGATGTCCACAGTGTGATAATCCATATCATTTTAGTTATTCCAAGTTCCAGATCGCTACTTGTCTTGTCGGCAGATATTTTCCGGGCTTCCTAGATATCTGTCTATGGCAGCTTGGCGAAGCGGCAGACTTCCATTCAGAATTATTATGTACTAAGCTATCAATTTTATTTGTTCGTGAATACGCCGTGATTAACATTGAGCAGTTCCAAGTTTTCCTGAGCCGATTACCGAATCTCTTGTTGAAGAGATAACTATACGGAAGTTTTCAACATTATTAAAGGTAAAATTAAGATTAGGCAACAAATACTTCACTGCTATTAATACAAGGAGAAGCGGACCCAGTGGTCGCATTAACACTCCAATGCCTAAGCCCACTTGCCTCACGAGTATAAAATGTATTTCTTTACTATGGAGATACTATACCATCCTAAACAGATAAGTAAGTTTCACAACTTATACCGATCTTCCTTATTAAGTTTGGCCTGCGGGAATAGGTACATGTTTACTCGCAATAGAACTATACTATCGTGAACCATTGCAAGTCAACTCCTCGAGCCTCTAATGCTTCCGGTAATAGCCTTGGGTCAGAGTTCATTATTTCTCCAGTTATCTTGTTCTTAAAAAACTCAAGAATAATCGGGTCGTCTCCAGTTAAAGGCCTCCCCAAGTCTTCGAGTGATACCCTTTCCCATTCAGGATGATCTTCCAACCTGGGGTCTGACACTGCCAGCTCTCTTGTCTTTTGGTTGTAGTACCTATGCTCTATTCTAAAATCTTGATCCGGATGATCAAATATCTGAACTCGCCAAGGATATTTTAGACTTCCTAGAAGTGCCTGGCAGTCGTTTAAACCGTAAACAAATGATGATCCCATAAGTCGGAAATCTCCATCGTCGGTTCCGCGAAGGACAACGGGTGAGTTGCAACCAGGAATAACGCATATTATATCACCTAGCACTTTGTTAGTATATAAGGAGTTATTTAAAGCGGGACTATCTATCCTTGATTGCGATTTAGGCCTCTAATTTCGCTCACCTGGCTTACAGCCTCTTGGACCAAGGCCAATATACCCCTCCTCAGTCTCCATATAGACTCTTCTGCCACATCTTCCGGAAACCATGTCATCAAGGTAGTGACTGGAGTTGAGGATTTCTAAAGGTTCTGCCGACTCAGAGAATATATATCTCTTACAATAAGCTCTCCACTCCGCCAAAGTGGGCCACCCTTTGTCTGTTGGGTTACGCTCCCTCAAGTCGTTCTGCAAGAGTGTTCTAGCGAAGGCGTCTATAAGTGGCTCTCCAGTAACATAGGTTCCTGTGTATAAATCTTCCGGCTCCCACAAACGTATAGCAAACAAGGTAGCTTGTGGATGTAAAATAGCATATATCCCCACTTTCTTTACGGTCGCGCAGCGCAAACCCCTTACTCGGAATTTGCTAGAGTCTAAAAATTGGCAATCAAGCCGTGAATTCCCTGTGGTGAATTGCAAAAGTCCCGAGTAATACGCATGTCGTTTGCTGGACTTCAAATCCGGTACCCAACTAGGTACATTGTCAAAGTCTGATGTGCGATCTACAACATCGCAGCCAAAGATTTCCCACCGCTCGAGTAATTTTGTATCGGCAATAAAAGCATCCGCGTATGTCTTTGTAACTGGTTGCGTGTAATCTGGATTAGTCGCCGCAACAAAAGCTGAAGGCACCATTGCCATCAGACCGTACACTTCGTCATGCCCGTTGGAACATTCGCGGTGCGCAAAGCGACGAAATAAGTCGCTCAATGGCCGGCCTATGCCATTCAAAGTAGAACTAGTCACTTTTGAGAGGGAAAGACGCTCTTCTCCATGATTCGGTTTATCCTTTAAACATTCTGTAGCACGGCGGAAAAGAGACCATAACAGTGTCGCGTTGCCGACTTGAATGATGGCTAAGCGGTTTGCCAAGTGAATTTCTTGAGCCGTCCACACGCGAGTAAACCATGCTCTTAAAATTAGACATTCGATTGCTTTCCATTGAGCATCGCTGTATGGCAGACTATAGTCAATATCGTACCACATTGGCTCTTCAGCTCCAGGAGATGTCAACCGATAAGCATCCAGCGTTGTTTCAACCTGAGCACCTAAATATTCTAGCGTTGATATGGCAAGGTCACTGTCGTCTTTCTCTGGCCCAAGCCAAACAACAACTCGCGCTGCCAGGGAGTAGATATCGGCCATGCGGACCACTTGGGCGGCTTTCTCTGTGTTGTCATTTTGGTTGATACAAATAGCGTCGATCCAAAGTGTACGATGCTTAGAGGTATACCGTAGGTGTCGTAGAGCAGACTCGAGATTTTTACCAATAGAAAACGTGGCTACACTGGCGTTACCGATTGAAGAAGGCTTGATAAATGCGGTGCCGGGGTTGTTTGGCGTTCCCCACTGGTATGAAAGAGCCTCAAAAACAGCATCTTGCTCCCAAAATGTGCTATCAGGAGGCAGTTCATATAGAGCACGGTCTATGTGAGCATCGGGATGTTCCCATGTGGTTACAAAATCACCATTGCTGGATCCATCAGATTCACTATCTTGCGGGGCTTTACTACCATCTTCCGTTTCATCATCATCCTCACTTTCATCCTCTTCAGCGGGATCGTTGCAGAACAGATACCGGCCCTCGGGGGTTTCAAAAACCTCCCATCCCTTGGGTAATGTGCTCTGGAGCTGTGTTCGAGATAGGCGGGTGGGTTTTGACTCCTCTTTACGTGCATTCAAAGGTTGGTGAAAGATTGTTAGTAAAATATCATCGCAATATTGCTGAGCGGGGTGCAGCTGGATAAGGCGAATTTCAGAATCTTGTAGTGGGTGGTAATGATATGTGCTAAGTTCTGCAGACATGTTGGAATGTTCTCAATTTTCGAATCCGGGTAAATAGTGGATAATATCTTGAGTGAATAGGATGATATCCTCGCCAGCTGTTAGAATTACACCATTTTCTGATGGTAGATAATGCACACGTAGTTCAAATTCTGCAATAGAAATTTCGTCGACGTCTGTTCTAGACCCCTCCGTGCACTATTGGATGCAGGAGATTGGCTTGAATAAAGAACGATAAGCGCGCTTGGAAGCCAGTGATGCGGGGTATCGCAATATACATGCATTGTAAAGTCTGAGGAGAGTACCATTCATTAGTATTAGAATATGCAATGGCATTAATGGAGGATTCATACTAGCACATGTACGCGTAACGAGATTAGGAAGGTCCTTGATGCAGTGTTTAGTCGAGGAATTGTATCTCTATAAAAAGAACAATAGCTATGGCTTCTCAACATATCGTTCCATTCTGTTGAGTCAATGTAACTCAATCAATCATGGAGTTGATAGCCCGTCGTTGGTTAACGATCGCTTCATCATACTCGCATTGATGACTATTGCATTGGCATTGAATATGTCCCGCATGTAGAAAACAACCCACCTCACGTCAGTTGGTCATTCAAGGCAAACGCACAAATATTCGACTAGGAATAGAAAGAACAGTTGCCTTTCTGCTGAAATATTGCTAATGCCGGCAAATTTCCGCCGATTTGGTGTTTTTACCCCTGCTTCCCAAATCCTTCTCCCCACTTGCGTGTTTGCGGTTGGATATTTGCCATGTGAAGATGTATGTCTTCATTTTCCTTTTCAGTTATCGGGTCTCTTTAAAACATTCTTCTCCTTGAGCCCAATTTAGATTTACACCCGAGATGTAACCCCAGACTATTTTATCCCCAATTATTTGTTTTATATTTCTCTAAAGGGCCAGCTCGATGATTCTTCAAAGCGTCATACACAAGCTGCAAAGGCAAGCCTGATATCTGCTATCGTCTGTGTGTATCCTTCGTCATGGCCGACGCCGTCTCCAAAGACCATGTTGAGATCACAGCTGCTTCTAAACAGTTGTCTATGGAGAATGAGAAGGCTCAATCCGGCCCGCATGTTGCACACAGTCGCATCGTGCTGATCCCTCATCCTTCTGATGACCCCAGAGATCCATTGGTATGTTTTCATGTTTTATTTACAACTGGTTGCTTGTGGACGTCATTGATCTGTGTACATGCGACAATGATTCTCTTCGACCAGTCGGATTCACACATTAAGCTTACTTGATAACCAATCAAGAATTGGACGATATTCAGAAAAGGCAGAGTGCTCGCCGCCCTCTGCTTGGCTTGCTTCTGCGGCTTCACAAGCGCACTCGCGTCGCAGCTCGAAATTGGCCCGCTCTCGACTCTCTATCATCAGGCTCCGACGGCCATTTCCTACCAGAATTCATCAGCCAATGCCGGTATGGTAATTGGTGGCATATTCTTCTATGTGCTATCCTTCATCTTCGGCCGCCCTTCAATCTTTTTCTGGTCGCTCCTCGGCCTCATTGGCTCAGATTTATGGTCTTCTTACATGACAAAAGACGACCAATTCAACATTTTCATAGTGTCGCGCGGTTTTGCTGGTTTCTTTGGCACCGCCGTGGGTGTGCTCGGTCCACGCATGCTCATTGATATGTTCTTCCTTCACCAACGTGGACGCGCATTTACCATCTTCCACTTCTTCTTCGACTTTGGCACCGCAGCCGGCCCCTCGCTTTGCTCCTTTGTCGTACAAGGTGCTGGCAACGTGCAGTGGGCTTTCTGGTTCATTGCTATCGTCACAGGCTTCGCGGCCCTTCTCGTCTTCCTGTTCGTCGAGGACACTACCTGGGATCGCACTCCTGGAGCAATTAACAACCCACTGCCCGAAGGCTTCATTGCCAATCGCATTGCGACTTTCTTACCCGGCACTCGTATCGTCCCCCGGAAGTCTGTCGGCGAGCTGGCCCGGATTGCCAGCGTCCCCTTCAAGATCGCTGCTACGCCTGTCAGTTTGATGCTTGGCATATTCACTCTATTCAGCTTTGGTTTCTCAGTTGCAATGAACTCGCTTACCCCTGTGTGGCTACAAAAGCCTGTCAAAGCTGGCGGGTATGGCTTTACGCCCATTCAAAACGCACTCTGTGAGTAACCTAGTTATCTTGTTCATTCTCTCTATAAAAAGTTTACGGGTTACTGACCTTTTCTCTTTCCAATAATAGTCCAATTTTCACACTGGACCGGCGTAGCTCTCGCATTTGTTTACGGCCAGGCCCTTGCCGACCGCTTGCCATTATGGCTTGCAGCACGTTTTAACAATGGGACTTGGAAGCCAGAGTATCGCTTACACGCTCTGTGGCTTCCTGCGCTTGTATGTAATTGCATAGGCATCGGTCTGTTTGGCTATGCTTTGCAGTATCATACATCGTGGGGCGTACTAGCATTCGGATCCATCCTAGTTATCTACGCATCCATGTGTATTACGCCCATCACAGTCAATTATCTGTCTGAGTGCTTCACCAACAACGTTGAGGAGGCGGCCATCGTTCTCAACACATTCCGTATCGCCTTTGGTCTTTCTGTTGCGTTTTACATAACTCCTTGGGTCGATGCCATGGGCATTGGATGGACATATGGGCTGATGGCTTTCATCATGATCTTCAGCTGGCTCTTCGTCTTGGTGCTCATGTGGAAGGGTCATCAAATACGCCAAATTGACCCATTTGGCCTTATTTCGACCGAGGAAGGTAAACACGTCCTTATCGATGAAGAGTCAGTATAGGACGAGACTCAAGTGACATTTGATGCATCCATGTAAGGGTGGTCATTTAGGCAAGGCAACCTTTCACAAGGACCATATAAATAGATCAGGGATGGGAGAAAATGGAAGTATTATAGGATCACTGCTTCGATGCTACGACTTGCTTCTCATTTCCTACTCATTATTACGGATTATCTTCTATGCTCAAAATATAGAATTCCAGCACATATTTAAAAATAGAAGTTTTCTTTTGCCCTAATCTGACTATCAATATGCTTTATAGTTTATCCAAGCAGCAGCTGTTATGGACTTTTAACTTTGCTAGAATCTATAAACCCATTCTTCTTTTTCTAACTACGTATTTTTAACGCTCAGTGCTTCGGGTACAGCGTAGAATCGGAAACTTCAACCACCCACAGCTCCCACGCACGTTTAGCCGTCGTAGCCACAGACGCAGTGCGCTCCCGAGCCTCATCATCATTTAGCAAGCGCAAGTTTCGCATAGAACCACCAACGGCAGCAATTAGCCCAACGGCGGCGCTTTGAATGGCAGCATTCTTCTGCGTGTAGATGGCATAGAAGACGGCGAGTTCGATGGACTTGGCCGCAACAGTGTAGCCGTGGCCACGCATCAGCGTGACTTTGTTGTCGCCGTCAAAGCGCCTGGCCAAGGCTTCGCCCATGTACGTATTGCGCACCAGCAGATCCGGCACATTGGGCGCGACAACATCGTTGGCCGAGTCGTGGACCGGCACGCCATTAGGATTCAGAAAGCCGGCCATGTGATAGCACGGTTTGAGCAGTACGCCCGAGATCGTGAAGGGGATCACCGACTCGGCATGGCTGTGCACCACGGCATTGATGTCCGGAAAGCGGCGATAAATCTCGGAGTGGATGTAGCGTTCAATGTAGCCTTGCGCTGCGTTGGGGTTGGTCGGCTCTCCGTCTGAAACGCGATATTCGATCAGATCTGCCTCGGTAGCGATCAGTGCTGGTGCGATGCTACATGCCATAAAAAAGAGAGACGAGTCTGTGGGATGGCGGAAGGACAGATGGCCGTATGCATCGAGCACATTGTGAAAGTGCAAGATGTGGCTCCCGTGTATAGACTTGCTGTAGTGGGTCTGAAGCAGCTTGGTGTCAGCCATGGTTGTCTTATCTCTGAAGCAAATAAGCTGGGATTCTAAGCTGAAACAATTCGTTACTGACTACAAAAGATTGGGTTGTGAGTTCGGCGTAGGCAATCTTGGGCAAATGCGGAGTAACAACAGCGCCGACGCATTAAAGCCTCATATGAGGAAACATACTCCCAAAGATTGGTAAAGTGTGTAAACTCCATCGAAAGCCGCTTCATAGACAAATAATTACTGGAGACTGGATAATTTTGCCGTTCAAGTGATTCATATTTCCGTGACTACAGATATCTATGACCTGAGTCCAGTGGCCGGACTTCTTACTACCCTAAACAGCTATCCCTCTTTTAATGCTGGTGAGTAGCAGTTTACTTCAGCCGGGTTTCCGTAGAATCTTATTAAATTTCTTAGCTTTGAGCCCGAAATTATTATATTTTTGCAAATTTTGAGCTATGTGAGTGCTAAATTTCTTCTAACCGTAGAAGATGTCGCCTTCGTTATAGGTTTAACATTGGGAGGGCGGCATAAGCCAGCTACCTATAACTTCTCCACCCTGAACTTAGTGAGCTAGTTAGTCTGAGCGAAACATCCCGTTTCCACGGAGTAGATCTGATCATAACAGCCCTGTACGGCAGTGGAGACATAGAATCTGGCATGAATTAGCCAAAGGCCCTGCTAGAGAGCATTAGCTCCATGGCTTGCTTAGCAGGATTGCGATTCCTCGCTCGCCTGGAAAGATACTGCAAGTTGTGCCACGATATATGCGATTAGTCGAAGCACAGTGATGGACGACACTCGATAGAATAGCCATGCACTTGTCGTAAATATACAGATGTATCACATTTCTCATTCACTTCACAAACACTACAAAGAAATCTTTATTAAAAAACACGTTTCGGTCCAAAAGCCAGCACGGCTCCCGTGCCGTGTGTGGGGCCGTGCCAAAGTTCGGCTCCGGGCCGGAACCAGTACAATAATCTAGACTAAAGACTTGGCATCACAGGGAGGGGTCTGTTGACTAATTGGAAAAAAAAAAAGAGTTAACTTGGAGTCTTTATGGATTCTGACAAGTACGGTACGCGCACGCACAGATGCCATGGTGTCAGCCTGGCCAGACACAAGTTCACATTCTCCAAAGATGACGCCATTGCTGCCCGCGTTGCAAGTGTAAGAAGATTCCACATACTCAGCATTCATCAAGTCAGCCACGAATCAAATAATCACCCTTTCAAACAATGTCAAAGAAAACTAATTTTTAAATAAATAATCAAAACAATTGAATAATAAACAGGAGAACAATAATAATAAGAATCATGGCGAGGCCAAGAAAACAAGCTTCCCCAAAAAGGCGAGGAGAAACATTCATCACCCCGCACAAAAACCGCCCGCAAGAGGTAGCAGCCAATTTCTTGCTTTATAAGCCGCACCACCAAAACGGCAAGCCCGCAGATACATACCGAATTAGTGGGAACAAGAGATCCAGATTTATCAGCGATTCCCCGTCCCTATCCGTCCATCTTTATACCGTTGTAAACAAATATTGGAGATTTGTCTTGCGCCATTCGTCGCTTTATCATCGTCATCCTCATACATCATATATATAATCCGCACACTACTCCTATTCACTCTACCTCAACTATACCATTGCCCTCTCTCTCCTCACTCGCCCCTCCCTCACTCATCCAACATATATATACACATCTCATCTCATATATACCCTCACTCAACACTCACTAACAAACAAAAAAAATATAATGGCCCCTCCCCCCTTCTTCGCAGTCATCTCCGGCGTAGGCTCCGGCACAGGCGCCGCCCTCGCCCGCCGCTTCGCCAAGTCCTACGCCGTCGTCCTCCTCTCCCGCAAGCCCTCCAGCTACGAGCCCATCGTCGCCGATATCAAGGCCAGCGGCGGCACCGCCATTGGCATCACCGCCGACGCCACCGACCCGGCCGCCACCGACGCCGCCTTCGCCCAAATCGCAAAGGAGCTGCCCGGATCGAAGCTCGCCGCGGCCGTGTACAACGGCGGCAGCGGAATGGCCCGGAAGCCGTTTTTGGAGCTGACGCTGGAGAATCTGGATGTTAGCCTTCAGGGCGCTGCGTAAGTTTCGAAATGCCCATTTATGCTATTCTATTAAAGTCATGTGTAACTGACAATCTACCAAACAGCAAGGGCCTCTTCATCTTTGCTCAAAAGACGCTCCCTCTCCTCCTTGAGTCTGTCGACTCTTCTCCTAACCCCCCTTCTCTCCTCGTCACTGGCGCTACCGCCTCTGTCCGCGGTTCTGCCTTCTTCGGCACATTTGCCGCTGGTAAATTTGCCCAGCGTGCCCTCACCCAGTCTCTGGCGCGCGAGTATGGTCCCAAGGGCGTGCATGTGGCCCTGGCTGTCATTGATGGCGGCATCGATACACCCTGGGGCAAGGGTGTAGTTTTCAACAACGGTGTGGAGGATGGCAAGATCAGCCCTGATGCCGTAAGTTATTTTTCTTTTCTTTTTTTAAACCTCAGTTTGTGTTTTCACTGTTCGGCTAACAGGTGTAATTCAGATTGCCGAGAGTTACTGGCACCTACACTCACAGCACAGATCTGCCTTCACTCAGGAGCTGGATATCCGCCCATATGTGGAAAAGTTTTAAAGACATTATAGCGTTCGTGATATAACTTAATAATACAAGTAAAATTGAAACAGTAACTCTTTTATACTATTCATCTCGTAGGATATGTGTGTCCCCAGTTGGCCATTAACCCCTGCTGAAAGAGCGTCATCACTCGGCGTGCCGTTAGAGCTAAGCACCGTCATACTTCATAAATCGTTGTCCAAAGCCCATTTGGGCGATTCCTATCCTTTTAATATAATAGCACATGTAAACTGTAGCGGTATCAAAAATTAAGAGAAGAAAAAGAAGGAGAAACAAGGTACTAGAAATAAGAGAGGAAAAACATGAAGAAAATGAAAAGAGTAAAAGAAAGTCCTTGCAGCGGCGCTGTTACATTATATCTCAGATTCCACATCTGGCGTCCGCCCATTCAAGGCCCCCATCTTCTTGACTTTACGGACTGCATACTTGGCTTCATCTTTGGCAAACCGTGCATTGCGCATGGGAAGCCACTGCATCAGCCCACGTTGCTTGCGGTGTAAATCACGGCTCTTCTCTTTGTAATTCTTGTACGCCTTGATGGGGTTCTTACTCCCAGTGCTGGCGTTACTCTTTCTTGAAGTGTTAGTCCCTGCTGATTCCAACGAATGGCGGTCTTCGCTACCTTCAGACGGTGCTGAGCCGTAGGTTGGGTCCGTTTCTGTCCTTCTCATTCCGATAGCCCCATCCCCATCTTCGTCGTCATCATCATTCTCGTCCGTGTCTATCTCAAAGTGCTCGTGACCTTCAGTGTCCGCGCTGGACATGTGCTGGTTCATCAAGTCTTGCGGATCTTGGCCAAATGCTCCGGTCCAATCAGTACCATCTTTTGCAAGCCAGCGATCTTTGTCTTTCTCGTCAGCATGTGCAAGTACATCTCGGCCTTGCGTTAAGGATTCATCATGCAGCTTCTGCACCAACTCGGGAACTTCGGGCTGGACTTCTTGCTGTCGTACGCCCTCCGCATAACACGCCTCCCAAGTTTCAATCGTTTCCCGAGAGTCGCTGTCGCTAACAAACCTAATATGATCCATGTCTGTACCAGCAGAAAAGCGACCTCTGAATCGAACGCGTCCAACCTCCTTAATATCCAAATCAGGGATAGAAGCAAAGTTCTCCTCGGTGATATAGTTTTGAGATAGTCGTAAGGGATTGTTGCACTTCCATAGCGGAATGTCGAATTCTCGCTCTTGGTTGTCGACCAGCTCCAGCAGCCACAACGCGGCAAACGCATCAGGCCCCCTCTTACCGGCGGGATGAAATTCAATGAAAACTGGTGATTTATATCTGAATCGTACCGGTAGTCGAAGCTTCTTGCCGCCTTCAGGAACGCCAATGTTGAACACCATGCTATCTCCTTCACGGACAGAGTGATCCCTCTTCACATTGGCAGTAGAGCCTCCAGTGCGTAGCCGGAGCCGAACGTGGCTAGCTGGCGCATAATTAGAAGCTACGATTGTATCGGAAACAAACTCAAACGATCCTATATCCCAGCCCAGCTGTGGGGGTGGCAGCCTGAGCTCAACAGACCGGAAGAGTAGGGAGATACGGATGCGGCCGAAGCCGATACCTCCATCAAGAGGATACCATCGTGTTACCTCACTGTTGGTTTGCATGATATCGGATAGCTTTAGGGGAACCACTCCGATTATCGGATCGTGCTCTCTATTGCGAGAGTCTCGAACAGCAACGGTAACAATGCAAGAGCGCCAATCCCGGACAAACTTCTCAGTGCCTGCATTGAAGATTGGCTGTGATGACACTACTTTGGTTCGTGTCTTGTAAATCAAATCATCATTGATAAGTATGGTGCAGTAGGAGCTTGGCAGTTTCTTGCCTTGCTCTTCCTTGACTTCACCGGCTTCTGGCCTTGCAGGCTCATACTCTCTGCCTTTGCGGTTTCCATTGGAGCCTTTGACGTTAGCTAGCTCCAAGCCCACAATCTGATGGACAACAACGCTGAGGATACCCGATGGCCAAAGAGGATCAGGTGGAGTGTGGACCGCGGCGTCCTCCTCCTCGTTTTGGATGGTGCCCCATTCGTCATGAAATTCGGGTTTGTCGCCAAGCTCTTTTACCACATTAACGTTGTGGCCATCAGTGCGAAGCGCTTTACGGAACTGCGTCTTGCCGAAAAATCCAACTTCCCAATGGAGTTCACCAGGCATAACGGTGTCAGGTTTGAGTCCGCTCAGCGTAGACACATGCTGGAACATCTTTCCGGGGTGCTGGATGAGCTCCTGGATGCTTAGTTCAATTTTTCCAACTTCATCATCAGCAGACGATCGATCACTATCCCAAAGCTCCACTGATAGCTGCTCATCAGCTTTGATGAGGTCACTGGTAACTAGTAAGCCGCAGGTCTCTTCGAAGACAGGATTGAGATTGTCTTGTATGACTCGGGTACAGAATTGAGGCTTCCCAAACTTGCTCCAGCTAATAGTGATGTACGGATCGGAACCTCCACCCTTGCTACCACGCTGGTCTTGCTTGCTGAGGCCAGTAGCTTTGTGGATTCTGATGAAGATGACGCCAAATGCTTCCGTCTCCTTCTTGATGTCGTCTCCTTGCAGCATCTTGCTCATATCCAGAGTCAAGCTCTTGGGAGCAACATACATGGAGGCTGTAGCCTTGATGGCCCAATTTACGAAATTAGAGATGAGGGGTAAATTCAAAATGTTGACGCCTCTTTGAAGCATTGGAGTACAGCCGGCTTGCACTTTGGGAATACCCATCAACGTTATCGTCATAGTCTTCAAGAATGGAGGCTCAGGGCTAAGCTGCAGTCGAACACGTGCGGTACAAACGAGACCAATCAGCTCAACCCATATCGGAAGAGGGACTCCGAAAAGACCTTTGATTCCGAGGTAAAACACAAGCTGCATGCCCATGTTGCGGGCTTTGGAGGCGATATCAGCTCCAGAAGGCTTTGCATGGTACCCGATCGAAACTTCCATGTTGTAGAATGCCCCGGCTTGGGAGACAGCCGCGAGTTCGTCTTCGTCCATTGTCTTTTCATTCTCCTTGTGTATTTCGTCCTTGATATCCTGGACATGAGAATCGGGGAGGGCTCTCATATTGAGGATTCGAATAGGATTGCTGCCCTGGGAAATATCGGCAACTCGCACGTGCTCAATAACACCAGGAACAGATGCTGCCATGACGTCTTCAATGCTGTTTGGAATTTAGCCAGGGACTTTTGCTTAGTACAAGAGCAAACGGGAAGCTGTTACTCACGTATCTGCAACACCAGCGAACATTTCAGGATTAATCATACCCCAAAAAACGCCAATCGCAGTATTCATCCACTCAACAGACTCCGGGATCAGGTTGATGGTGGCGGTTTCACCACGTTCCTGCTCACTAGACCACTCCAAGTCTCGTCCTTTTCGGATCAAATCCTGCACCCACAGGTGGACGCCAGAAGTGACGCAGATGGCCAGGGGGATCAGACCAAGCAGTCGACCGCCAAACAACCTCCCAAAGAAGACAATACCCATGAAAATTCCAGCACATAGGAGATTTGACCGCATCTCAAGGGCGGTAAACATTGGTTCATAGCTGACTGATGGAGTTTTGTAAAACAAGACGGACGTCTTTTCACTGCGAATAGGCACATCGGAAGTTGACCCCTCTTGAATTGGGTCGGGAGGCGCAGTCACATCCTGAGCATAGCGATATTCTTCTCCAGATTGTTGAGATGAGGTGGCTATTGTGGCATGTTTACCCAAGTTCCCGTTGGGAACAGACATCTGCTCTAATTGTTAGTAACAATAACGCTTTTATAACGTATGAGGCCGACGTGGTAATTCGTACTTGCGGGTTTTCCACTGCTTCTTCAAAGTCCATGTCGGCATCGCGAATCTCAACATCTTTTCCCGTCACTGGATCGCGCACTTTGCGAGTGCCCTTTTTCTCGAGGAGCTCATTGCGATGAATCTTGACATCTGGATTACGCTTATTGCGCCTTAGCTCGGCATCGATCTCGGCGTCTCGCTGCTTTTTTTCAGAGTCAAGGCGTTGCATAAACTCCTGGATATTGGGCACCCGGTTGGTGGCACTGTAGTGCTGCCCAGAGGGCATGGCATGGTCGTCGACATTCATGGCGCCGACATGCAGTGTTTGTCTTGGTGTGAGAGTATAAGAAAGTGTAAGCGGCAAGCCCACGATTCACTCATCCAGGCAATGGGTTTGAGGAGGAGAAAAGAAGATGGCTGTTGATAAATGCCAAGCTAGGTAGAATCCAGTTATGCTGACGACGAGCAGCAGGCCCAACCACTACCGTGGGCAAGATCAGATGCCAGCGCGGGGGAACAGCTTTGGCCAGAGCCGCAGTCAAGAGCAGTGAACAGACGGACGAAAGTCAATTTCAATCGCTGCCATCCGACCAGCTATATTGTGTAGCCGGCCGTGCCGTGGCAAACACCGACACCAGCTGTCAGAGCGCAAACCGGATCTGCGAGCGCTCTTCGATGACGTACAGTGATGCGAGCCAGCCTGCTTAGATTGCCAGCTAAGGAAGCGCATCAGTCAAGTTGGTGGGGATCTAGCTTCCAGCTCGCTCGAGGCAGCAGATGCGGTCCTTGCTCGATATGAGGCTGATAAATTGTCTTGGCCATGATTATTCGCTTTCGCTCCGTCCTCGCGCTTTCGTCATACTGGCGATGGAGGCTGCAGCATTTGAGGCGCTGCCAGATAAGCATGAGGGCGATCTGGGGGGTTCTTGCACGTGGCCTTGCAGCTCTTGTCCCGCAACAGCGAGAGACGCGTGTTGGCCATCGATGATATATTCGGTCTCAGACGAAATCGCTCGGTAGCAGCGCGACGCAAAAATCATGCCATCAACGAGCTCCAGCGCGACGATCGCCCAGCTGGAGATCTTGGAAATGCGGCTGGAAGGAAGGGATCGTCTGCCGATTGCGTAGATGGCGCAGCTGCCCGCAAGTGGGGAGCAAGAACCTGCTTTGCCAAGCTAAGCCACAATGAACAAGGATGTGGAGCTCTCTTGATTGTAGCGGGACTTTCAGCTGTCAAATGCCCCGTTATGCTCTGGAGCTCCTATGCTTTTTTTCTCCTTTTCTTTCTGCGTGTCTTGTCTCATTCTTTGGATGCAAACATGAAGCATAGAGCTATCAGGTAAATAGAGTGCTGGGGAAGAAAAAAATTTTTTTAAAAAAAATTTAATAATAATAAAATAAAATAAAATAAAATAAAAAATAACTGCCGAAACCTTCCATCATAGACCTTGGATAGGAAATTAATTCAGCAGCAGTCTCACCAGTGCCCAACGCAGCATAAGTGCATGCAACCAACCACTCAGCTTGCAGGCCCTGACGGCACGATGATCGCGATAATCACGATGCCAAGACATCCATCATAAACTCCTCAGCACCTTAAACTCCTAGCAACACCCAATGCAGACGCCCACAGCGCAAGACAGCACTAAACAGGAGATAGAGGAAAGGACTCCGGCTTTATTGGAGCTCTTATCGCAAGCCCGCTCCAGCAGCCGCGCCAAGATGCTTCCTTTTCATGACTCCCTCCAGCTATCAAAAAGGCGAAGAGCAGGGATTGCGTCCGATCAGATGAATGGCTAGCGAGAGCTTGGCAATGACTAAGCCGGAGCTCTCCGTCCGCTGCGATCATCGTGCAGTCAACATTACCTCGTCGAGGTGGGTTTGACTCCTGATGGAATGCCCTCCCCCACATAGGTACTTGAATCAGTAGAATAACCACCAAATAGAGTTAATGCAGCGCCTGTAAAAGAAGATTCGCAGTTCAGTTTGCATAGGAAGGAAATACAGTACAAGATCTCAATGCGGTAGATTTCAGCACCGGCTGCAGATGAACAAGAAACGCGTCGGTGGTATTTTATATGAAAAGACCCAACAAGAATACACAATGCTAGCTATATCAGAGCCAATTATGCCAAATCCGTACATATCCATACATATTTTCCCTAATCCCGCCGTTGATGATGATAACAATACCCTTTCCCAATCTAATACTATGCCCTTAATTCGGCCCACCCAGCCCTAAAAGCTCATCGACTTGAATAGCCGCTTCAATGCTGCGTTGTAATACCGACACCTCCTCACCACTCAGCCACCTAACTCTTTCATCCACCATGCAGCTCATGTCCTTTTTCCCGCCTTTTTTCCATTTGCCATCCATCATCCAGTATATCGGAACTTCATAGCCATGCGGATCTGCCAGCTTGTTCTTGAGTAGGCTGCCGTTATACCAGAGCAGCTTGTCCTTCTCGTCCACATGCGCAATAACGAAGCTGCACACGGTATTGTTCTCTTTGTTGTCCTCTTTTCCCCATCCAAGAATCGATCCGTAGTGCTTCTCAAATTCATACTTGGATCCGGCAAGTTCCAGTCCAAGCCACCAAGTCTCCTTGTCTCCATAAGTGATCTTGTATGACACTTCATCTCGAACAGCATAGGTGTTTTGCCAGGCTATGTGAAGCAGACCAACCAAAACCTCGGGCCGGGACTTGTCGAGAACGACGACTCCTGAGTCGCATTCCTCTGCGTAATCTTCGGTCCAGACTAGGGATTTGTTCATCGCCGGCGACGGCTCCTTGATTTGGTCTTTCCACCACTTGTGTCTGTCTTGGAACCCATGTTGCCACAGCAGCCGGTCGTGAAATAAGTAGGCTCCATTGTTGATGTAGGCATGCTGTTCAAACAGGGCATCGGGCGACTGTAAAAATACGGCATCCGCGTCGAGTACGATGACTTCTTCGAATCTGGATGCTAGAGCTGCAAATGACTTGATGGCCCAACCCCCTCTTCGCAACTGCAGAGTGGAATCATCAAAAACAGTCCATACATCCAGGAACTCTGTGCTGTGTGTTTTATCGAGCGATGAGAGGGCGTCGCGACGGTGTTTTGGCAGGTCGTTCTCCCCGGCATAGGCGACTTGGATAGGCAGAGTACAACCGAGAACATCTCTGAGAGAAGCAATCAAGTGTCCCGCAAATCTTGCTGATGAATCACTCCCCCCAGCAGAGATTACAATTCCCTTTGACCCTTTGGTGAAGGAGCTCCGTAAGTCGCCAAGGGGCGCTGTGCTGTCTTGCTTAGTGTCCGGCGGCTGGAGAAAGGGAAAGAGAGAGATGGCAGTCTCGTCAATGGCGTTGACGAGCATGTGTCTATCTTCCTCTGGAAGCTCAGATCCCCATCGACTATCAAGGATGGTAATCCATTGACTCAAATTCCTCGATCGTTGACCAACCTCCCAAAACTTGTCTTTGAAGGGAGGCTCGATGGGGTGCCTGCGATACTTGTTCGATGTTCTCAGAATAGAATTGAGGGATACATTAGTCGTGTCTGGGTCGTAAATTGCTTCCAAAATAGCATCGCCGGCGCCGTTTATGATGAAAAAGTAATAAAGTGCAAATGCAGTAGCAATAAACAAGGCTCCCACCACTCTCGGCCGGCGATGGAAATAGCCGCCAAAATGGGCGACACTCAGGTTGCCAGACATCATGGCATATGAAGAATAGGAAAAAATACAGACGATGACAGAGCCATCTAAAAACAACACAAATAGATCGTATCAAGAGTACGTGTACTCCACAGATAAGATGCTAGATCTAAAGAAACAACCCCCTGATCTATATAGAACGGGCATTTCCAGTCTGGAGTGCCAAGAGAAGAACGAACATGAAACGGGACTTCGGACTACGCAGTACGAGCGAAGGATCTTTTCGTGAATACACGTACCATTTGCAATGCTACTTCGTCATGGCTTACGCGCGCCACAGAAAGGGTGTTGCCGGTTGGCCCGTCTCCTTACTAGTGTGGTCTTTTGTAAACTCAAACTGTCTCCCAATTCCTGCGTATATTTCCGTAACCTTGTATATTCCCGCTCCTGTGGCTGCAGCAACCCGGGGCCTATTGCGTCTGCCGTCAGCTTCTGTTTATTCAATAACGTTAATACCTTAACTTATTCTTATTTATGATTTTTCTTCTACGCACTTTTGATTTCACGAGCTGCCAGAATGGGCGTGCTGGTCTAGCAAACTCAGCTCGTCCGCAGCCTGTCTGTCGGCTTACATCCTAGATGGCTGCGCACTGCGCCACGCACCCACATTTATAAACACGAGATTTTGCGCCCAACCATGCGCGTTGCTGTATCTGTCTAAGCCGCAGAGAGTTTCTGGTGCTAATATGAGATAAGCTCAGCTAGGTAATGAGGCTTTGGAGTGAAAAAAAAATGTGCTCCTGGCCTAAATATTCAGCATAGCTAGATGCAGCAATAGATGCCCCTGTCTACCTATGAACTGATACTCCACATATTCTCGAAATTCTTTGATATTCGCGTATACCAGGAGCTATGGCTATATTCCATTAGCCCGCATGGCATAAGATCCACTCACTAATTTTTTCTAACTCAGCCTCTGCTACCATGCTATTCACTAGGAATTAAGACCGTGCTCTATTCTACTCCAGGACGATGAGGTATAATCATCAGCACCAAGCATCTCCACTAGAATATACGCCTGCTCTAAACAGTCACTTTACGACATCAGAATTTTGGGCTTGATTTGCCAACGCCAAATATATTATTCTATGGTGGCTATATTGATGCTATCGTCCAAGCTTTCGCGTCAGCCTCAAGCCCCCTGTTCACTTCTCGTATTGATACAGTACATGTATACATGTATATGATCATTTCTCGGCATTTGCCAATTACGTTAGCTCTTGTCGTTATTATTGCCTGATTCGCGACCATTGCTCAACATATATATGATCATGTCTTACTAGTTACGTTAGTTTACGCTATTACTATCATCTACTTTACAATCAATCCTCAAAATTAAGCGTACATGTAAATGTTATAAGGTGCCCAATCATGGCTCTTATAGGTACTCAAACAAGATATGAAGTTTGACTAGTAGTGAGATAACCATTGATCTACGCTAATTAAAACAGGCCCTTGGATATTAGTTGGAAATGAATCTCGAGTGTATTTTGGATTGTGATGTCTGAGTCAACTGCCAAAATTTCATAATATCCCCCAGAGTTACAGACGAGTCTCACAGTAATCGCCGCTCTCATGCCCTAATGCCCTATAGAATCTTGTTGAGTAAACACATTCATATCTAGACTACGTTTATCAAAGATGCGTTTATCATTGTGGGCATGTAAATATATACTTATATACGCTGAGCATGTGAAAACTCGATTCTTGCGTCTTTGATCCCAGTTCAACAGATCAACCCAGTTTATGTCTCCTTCTCCGCTTCCACACCAGCAAGTATTGAATACAACGAGCTATATATAATTTCCTATTCACCGCATACCTCAATGAGGGAGATGGAATGGATTACGAGTATAATTGAAAATTCAATAGCCAACGACTTCCTTGCCCTCTTGCTAAGAATCGTCCCGCAGAACAATATCTAAGCAGTGCCGGCGGTGTAAGAAGATGTCTGTTCAAGTAAAAATTCGTATTGGGAGAAAATTTATATCCGGCGAATCATAACACTAATCGTGCGCGACAGGATGCAGCATCTATCAAGTCACATTATTATACGTATGCCAAAAAGAGATGTTGTATTCTTACCACAGAGGGTCATCTGAAACACAAAAGTACCCACTAAAGATGGCTTTGCCGCATGTGGGATACTGAGGCGCAGCCGACTTCAGGCAACATTTGTCGTTTGACTCTGCGCAGAATTCAGGCTAAGCGAGATATGATTAGGTATGAGGCCATTAGTGGGATTTTCGAGCCGGCTGTATCTCATCAGTTGGAAAGACACGCGTACAACAAAGTGGAGTACCAATTGGAAGTAGAACAAGTCCAACCGGGGGAATGCAGACAGCAGGAGACAGAAAATATATGATATGTCTATTCATATAAATTCTGAAAGAATGGTGAGACTTCCAATGACACGTTGAGCATCGTTGTGCCTCGGCTTGGACGAATACTACAAATTTGTCAAGGATACGCGGACCTTATAACTCCGCTATGTACTGTATGAGACATCGAAGCATTAGTAAATTGCATGTAATCGAGAACACGCTGCTTTCCCCTCTAAGTTTGGCTGTATCCTTATCTAGATAAAGTGCCCTTACCGCTCTTCTTCATCTTTAGATGGGTATGCATAGATAGAAGAACCTCCGCTCACTTGGTTCTCGTATTTTTGACTTCTCTCCTGCTTTTTCACTCCTCAGTATGTTCCCTCCACTTCTCCCCTCTTATTCTATTACTTTACACCGCAACTTCTGCCTGCGTCCAACTTTCATGCCTTGCAAATTGTTACTATTTCAACTCGATCCTAAAGGATTCCTGTGTTTGAGGCAACATCAAAAATTTAAAGGTCTCTGCTACCATATGGTTGAGGGCACAGAATGTTTCATACATACTCTCGGTGGCTAGCTCGATCATAATATGGGCTGTGGCCGACTAATCAATTGAAAAGATGAAATAAGTGTTATATTGCGCCTTGCCCCTTGTCAATCCACATCATCCAAACCTTGGTTTTAGAACTTTAGTTAGAGTGAATGAAACTTGACGTTTCTTGTTTGTTGATCTCTTGTGCCTTGACTGGCATGATTGTGACGACTCTTTCTGTTAGTCGTTCAAAGGCTTGGTTGACGTGACACCCAGTTCGGTTTAGTCTTCGAGCATGAGGTAAGAATGCATACATGGACTAACCTCTAGAATGATCGAGATCGTACACATGCAGGCCTCTCGCCCTTTCCTCTCCGTTAAACGAATACTATCTGGGCCACTAAGGAATAGGGTGGAACTCGAGTTAGCATAAGGAGACTAGGTGGGCTTCGAAGGCGCCAGAAAATGATACCTAATTGACTAAGAGCTAACTTAAATGTTCGTTGATGCTGCTGAAATAAGAGGTATATCCGGAAAACCTTTCTGACGTATGAATCGGCAACTAGATTGCCAAGAGAATTACGTTGCTCGAGCTCTCTTTAATAACACGTATGATATGATGTTGTCGAAGACGGTAATTTTTATAGGAGTATGATTCTTTGTACCGTGCTCAACCGAACCATGTTGAATATTTAAAGGGGACTAGCCACCTAGCAGTTTTCAAGACAATGTACGCTCTAATTTCCAGCACAGCAATTCTTAAATTTCTATTTGGAAACGAACTTCAAATACTACGAACATGGTCCTCATTTCTCTTGATAGCTAATCTCTTTGGAAACCCCCTTCCAACGATCCGTTGCTACCACGATGTAAAGCTTTACTATTTGAGATTCTACTTGTATTGTAAACTCCTATGTCAATGCAATTGAGGCGCATAGGTTCATTTGAAAATATACTGTCTGAAGATGTGAGAGCCACCCTATCGGAGGTTGAATCAGGCGGTAAATCCGACACAAACAGCGGTAATGAATACCATGGCGATGAATCCTCGCAGGCTTCTTGACAAAGTTAGAAAGCCAAAAGCATACACTATTAGCGTAGTGGTTCCATATTGATGCCATGTCTCGAATCCATGTTTTTAAGGAACAAAAAGCAGAATAGGATCGTATTATACCCACTTGTAGGGATTTATACCATATTGGCACCATGGGAGGAGCATGAACATGAAGAAGTAACCTGATCAAAAGCCATATTAAAGAATGTCGAGTCGCGATACATGCCGTCAATCTCTCCATCTGAGTAGCTCAACCTCCGTCTTCTGGACCTCCAGGTACATGACCACCACCATCGTCAGGGCCGTCAGGGCCTTCAGGGTCATCAGGTCCACCGGCTCCGCCATGAGGTCCGTCACCGTGACCGCCATCCTCGCCTCCATCGCCACCGTCATCATCCTCCTCGTCCACGGCGTCAAATGCCTCGTTGGCCAAGACATGACCTTCTCCTCCATCCCCTTCTCCTTCCATATCAATATCCAAATTGAAGCCTTCGTGACTCTGTACCACTCGAACCGCTGCCTTGGCCAAATCTAATGCTTCATCGTCTGGCAATCCATTGCCCCTCTCGGTGGCAATTGCGTCGCAGATTCTCGCTACGACAGTCTCCCCAGACAGTTCATGACTGGTGTTGAGATCATGGACCACGTTGAAGATGGCTTGCAGAATCGCGGGACGAGAACCAACAATTGCATCTGCACCACCGTTTGTATAATCGTCTACCAGCCGGAGGAACTCATCATGGATGCTGTTGTAGTCGAAGTCAGCCATGCTGGATATGAAACGAGAGTGGCAATGGAAAGGGAAAATGTGAGAAGAACGTTGGATTATTGAATGCCGAGCATGCAAAAATGAAAATAACAATAAAGTTGCTGGCTCTTTTGATGTGGTGAGGGATATTTGCACTCTGATGGAACTTGCACCCACGAGTTATGGCTGGAGATGGGCGGTTCATCTCTGGTTCTGTGGGGTAGGACGCATGTTGTATCGCTTGTATCATTAAGCACGGGCACGGCAACAGCCGATGGTTCGCAGTAAGGAGTACGGAACACTTGAAACTAGTTATTCTTCATGAAGAAATGCTACATCCGTCCAGCTAGCCAGCCAACAATTATTGAACCATAACTGTCCGAATGATCACCATCGGCATCATTAGGATCAGCCGCAAACGATATATCTCAGCCGCAGCGCCACCGTGACGCCAAATCACATCCCCTCAACCAATCGCCTTCTTATTAAGGTGGTTTCACTGGCTAAATCGGCAACATTTTGCATTCTTGATCCTTCAACTAACCATCACCACGATCCTTCCAAAACTCTACAGAGCGGTTTTCACATGATACAGCGCAGTTCAGGTTCAGCGTCCACTTGGTAATAATAAAATAATTTTTTAGATCGGCCTATATTGGCTGAACTAACTAAAAGCTAGCGTTAGCTTCCATTACACTGTGTACCACTCTTAACTAATGAATCATCTGTTTTTACAAGTTCACTACATTCCCTCCAAAGGCAATAAATAATATATAGCCAATCCTGCTATATAAAATGATATCTGACAGCTCGTGCTGGCCAAGGCTATCGTTTTGTAGCCATCGGCGACATTATATCAAGGCCACCTGACTCATCGTTGCATCAACTTCACTAATGCTGCTGCTGGTTAATAAAACATCAGCTGAGAGACGCCACCAACCTTGAGCAGAGGTACTTTAAGACCCCATGTTCTGGACAGATGGCTACTTACAATACAGTAGGGGAAGGAAAGGTTCCTGATTCAACCTAGAGCTCTTCTACCACAGCTACACCAACATCTGCAGCAACACAATCCACAATCTTCATTTTACCATGGATCCGCCAGTGAATGTTTATGATGAAGCTGACTACATTGCCCACAGCCTATCCCCAAGGCAGAAATATGGCGGCATGATATTTGACACAAGCAGTCAGCCACTAGCTTTTTTCGGTATAGAATTCCATTGCGACACGCAAGCTCGCTCCTTCTGTACCCAAGACGACGATGGTAGCAACAACTTGGTGGACTACGTGCTTTTGACTCATACCTTGAGGTTTATCCCTGAAGTTTCGACCACCTGGCGAGGCTGGGACCGGTACCGTTTCTTCGTCCGCGCCCTCGATAAAGATGCTTCCGCTTCGTTGCAGCAAGGCAACCCAATTCCAGAATCTGATCTTGGGAACTGGTTTAACAATGAGACGGCCCCAGGGGTAAGCCTGTCCATATCTAGCTACTGCATGACACTTGCGAAGACACAAGAGCCGCTAACTGTCTCTAAACAGACTCTACAGACTGCCTCTATTCTTCAATCTAGCCCCCCAACCTCTAATATTGGGCAGACATTTAGCAGTTCAGTAGGATCCAACATGGGCTTTAACGCTGGCTTCTTTGGTGACGAGCCCACAGCAACCTATAGTCAAGGTCAAGACATGTCTAAGAGCTTTTCCTACTCAATGGACAATGTATCCGTGCAGGACTACTCCAAGGAGACAATCATAAACAAGCAATTTACCATAAACCACCTAGACATGAACACCACACTTGGTCTCGACGCCAAGGCAAACAATCACACGGATTTCGGGTTCACTACGTACGAGGTGACTGTGGCTGAGTTATTCAAAATCCCAGACGACGGGCAAGGAGATAGGAACAAGACGAACCCCACCGTGTTCAGACGCTTTGAGATTGCTCTGCAGGCGGAGAGGGACTTGAAAACAGATACTTGGACCAATAAAGCAAACGAGGACATGGTGAGTCTGACAACAAATGTCCGTCAGATCATCAGTGTCAAGGCTCCACCACTTCCCCGGCCTGCTTCTTGAAAAGGATGAAATGAGAAGGTGAATCGGGTAGCCCTTAACGATTATAGCAATCAGGCTCGAAATTGACCAGGATATTTTAGCATTGATTCTCGCTCCCCAAGGCAGAGTTATGAATTTTACCATTAGAATGAAGCTCCAGTATTGTTGTTCTCTTTAATTAAACGGTCCGATATTAACGCGTCTGCATACGGTTTCTACATTTCATAGTTCCCCGTATCAATGGCACGGGCTCTTTGTACTCTGTCGGCTTAATAGATATTGGTGAATTTATACTACCGTAGGCTGCGTCCATGCAAGAACGCTATGTCGCCAGCTGATCTTTCTTTTTTGAAATGTGCCTTCTATAATTTTTCACCAAAAGATTGCTTTACAGAGCTTCATTCATATATGAATGTGATCTCGCTGCTTTGCGCGCGCTGTAAAGCCAATACACCTTTTGCTTCCTCACGCAGCTGTTGGATTTCACTTCTACTGATAAATTTCACTAGCTCTCTGAATCTATCTGACCGATCTTTTTGATGCATATTAATACTCAGATATTTTATATAGCTAGGTGAGTTTTGCTGCTCAGAACTGATTCTAATTGACTAATCAAACCTAGTTGCTGTTCATCTAGCTACCGAATATTGCTCAAAGTATTCGACATTGTTATTAATGCACGCTCATAGGCTCAGCGAAATCTAGTTCCGTTTGTTCAAGCAGATAACCACGTGAGCACATCCAATCTTCTTTTGTCTACTTGGCGTCGCGGTAGCTCGGCATTCGCCCAAAACAGAAGTCGCGTCGACTAGTGTTCCTCATTCAGTTCTAGAACATCGAATGCGATCTTTGACCATCTTTGACACGCCACCAGACGCACAAAACATGCATGCCTTGCTGCGCCACCGATCCTGTTGAAGGATTCAAAGAAGCTGTGCTTGAACCAAACAAACCAAGCACGTGTTGGCGATCGGCCAAGCGAGATGATGCAATTCATCCTATCTTGAGGCTTCCCGCCAAAAGAAGAAGTACCCGGCACTATTTAAAACGGAGAACAGATATGTGTGTATTTTCAGCTAGGATAGCGAGAAGCGAGGCCGAATACGCCCGCTGTACTTGTCGTATTACAGCTAGCTTGCCCAGCTTTCAGCAATTGACGACAGAAAAGTGCTTAGTACATGTAATCGGCCGCCATCACAGTGAATTATGGTAGCTACAAACAACTCAACATTGTAATTGGAATTGTCTGTAAATTAATTACACACAGCAGCGGCTAATACAAGCCCCTTCTAGGCCACTTCTTCACTCATTGTCCTCAATCCGCCGCCGTATTCTTTCCAATCCACCGGCTTAGCGCCAACATGACCGCTTGCGCCTCGGGTGACGTCGACGCTGCTGGTGATCGCTTTCCGCTTACATACTAATGCCAGCCGGAGATCATTTCGTGCCATCGTCCGCCACCCGCCGCCAATCTCGCCTGGGCAATACTAGAATCACGAACAACTCTTGGCATTCAGCACGCACGTTCCTTCGTGTCAGCCTTGTGTCTGTTCCTATGCGGTAATTTCGCTGCGTTCAAATTAACCGCTGGCCCTGCACGATGCCATGTGATATAAAGGCAATCTCATAGCCACCTCCGCATCTTGCTTAAGCGCTAGCTCGCTATTACCATCCAGCTCTCAGTACATGTAATAAATAAGTAGCGACCCAACAAACTTCGACCAATGTAAGCAGGGGCAATTTCTTCTTTCAACCTCATCAACTCATCAACCAGACACAGTCTCTCATCCACCATGGCCAAAGAACCAGTTGACGGCGAAGCGCCGCCGAGCTACACGCCCACAGCGCCGGCACCTCCCAACGGACAGACTAATCCACCCAGCAACATCGATATCACAGCCTCGTTTGCACACCTCGCCATCTCTTCTGATCCGCCAACCGGCATCCCCAGCGTTGACACCTGTCTCGCACATTTGAAACTCCTTCACGCCATCCACTCACTCAAGGAAGACGTGGGCTACACCGATGGCCTGTGGGGCCTCTGGGACGACCGCGCTGACAAGGACGCCGATATCATCGTCGACGGGGCGCTGCCATCGGGAGTAGATTTGGACAGGCTCAGCAAAGATGAAAAAGCCAAGCTGGCTCTCAGCCGTCTGCGCGAGAAGCGATGGGCCATCTTCCTTGCGCGTGCTGTTGACCGTTATGAAGCGTGGTGGAACGCGATTAGCAGAACGAAGGAGATGCTGACTGAGATCGACATGATGAAGACGCACGGCTCCAGATATATAGATTTCCCAACCAGTGGCGCACCATTGCCGTGGAGTGATGATTTGATTCCTCCATTGGGTATGTATTCATGAATCGTTCAGATCAAAATATTGTCATTTTACTTCTATGACCTTTCACTAACATGTCGCACTAGATGTTGTAATGGTCATGCACGCGCACATGTTAAACCCCAGGGCCTTCCTAGAAGACGCCATACGCACCAACATGATCGAGTATTGGACCGCCGGCATGCCATGGCTGCCCGTGAACAATGCCATCTCTACTGACTTTTCTTACAACGCGAATGATGAGGCGCAAACCAATTGGGTCTCACGGACAGGACTCAACTGGGCTAACCAGGATGACCCCATGACCAAGTCTCTTCGATGTCCATGGTGTAAAGGTGGCTTGGAGGTGCCATGGACAACTTGTGGAACAAAATCCGAGTCAGAAAGGTAATGTTGTTATAATTTTTTATAAGCAGATCATTTATCAGCGTGATTCGAGTTTGCCATTGCTAACAACTTATATAGTGCAAAAGGCACCATTGGAAATGGATACGGCGACGGCAACTTCTCCCACGAATGCCCCAGCTGCCACAAAACCATCACCAAAGAGGTCCTTTCTCTCTCAAAATTCATCCAGGACTCTTCTCTAGTGCTCAGCAAAACCGTTCCCATGCCCGGAACGATCCTCTCAGTGGCTTCCGGCACACCAGAGATCATGCCAGAGCCCCCATACTCCTTAATCTACTCCCGCACATTCCCCAACCGCATGATACAGCTTGAATTGCGCTCCAAGATCCTGGAACTCATCAACCCAGATGCCAAACACCCATCCATGCTAAGCGTGCGAGACATCATCGAGAAGACGACCAGAGACGGCCAGGCAATTCGCCGAATATACGGCAACTACAGCCGCGCAAGACGCGCCGCCTTACCGCGCGAGGCCAAGATAGCCACCCGCAAGATGATGAGCCGCTACTGGGAGAACTTTTCGCCCTTTGCGCTCGACCTCTGCGGCGCCGTCATGCGCCAGGGCGTCTTCATCGACAAAATGGTCAAGCTCGATTGGCTTCACAGCCCGGCCGCAAAGGCCACCATGAGCCGCCTCCTCACAAAATACGACCGCTTCGTCGACATCATGAAGAGACATCCAGACAAGATGGCCGTCCCCACGCTGGATGTAGACTTGGCCTGGCATACGCACCAGCTGACGCCAAGAGACTACTACGACTTTACGACTAAGAAGACGGGCAAGTTTATCGATCACGACGACAAGATTGACGAAAATGCATTGAGCGAGGCATTCGAGTGGACTACAAAGACCTACCAAAGCCTCTACAATGAAGTATACAGCGAATGCACATGCTGGTACTGTGAAGGTGAGCTTCACAAAAACCTCCCTCCCCCCATTCTCTCAACTTCATCCCCCACAGAAATTGCCAAACAAAAAAAAAAAAAAAAAAAAAAAAAAAAGCTAACAATATCTCACATCAAAAGCCGTCCGCGAATCCCAATCCTCAAAAATAGGCAAACTCTTCAACATATCCTCCTCCCAAAAACTCGCCGACTCCTTCCACACCTCCGGCTCCGCCAGCCTCTGCCCGCCCGACAACTCGGCCCACATCTCGGCCCACAACTCGGTCAGGACGCTCGACGCCTCCATGCTCGGCGCGCACGCGCAGGCCCGGCAGCAGCAGAAGCTCGACGAGGCCTACCGGAAGGCGTGCAAGCGCGCGGAGAAGAAGGGCAGGACCTTGCCGGCCAGGGATCAGTACTATGATTACAATCACTGGGGCTATCCTTATTACAGTAAATGAAACCCATCATATATATATATATATATATATATATATATATACATACATCCATACATACACATACCCAATGTCTGTGGGGAAAAAAAAGAACCTTATACTGACAGACAGATTTAGTGTACGGCCCGTTCATGTATCCCATCTACTTCACCCCCGGCCTATACTACGGCTGGGATCCATGCTACATCTCCTCAGGACAGGGTGCCTGGGCAAACTGCGCCGGCGGAACTTGTGGCAACGGAAATATTGCCGCCGGTGCCTGCGGAGGTCCGGGAGGATGCTCTACCGTAAGTCATCATGTGTCTCTCCAACTTTGGTCTCCGATTTCATCATGGCTAATCGAGAAATCTTACAGGCTAACTGCGGCGGAGGAGCCGGTGGATGCGGAACAGCCGGTGGTTGTGGAGGTGGTGGTGGGTGTGGAGGAGGAGGATGTGGTGGAGGAGGAGGAGGCGGAGGATGCGGCGGCGGTGGTGGATGTTGAGGGAGATTTTGCGCCCCTCTACTTTTTGTAACGTAGCAGACTTGAGACACTGGAAAGCTGGTTTAGCAGCCCGGTTACATCTCTCGTATACATGTGCCATATGCACAACGACAATGGTAATGTTAGCTGTCTATGTCTGTTTATCTAAGTTCCTCTAACTTTGGTATAATATCTGCTGTAGGAGCTATGGGTGCTGTGGGCGCCTCTCTTATGCTCGTGATATCCGTAAACTCCGTTCCATCTTAAATCACATCCTTCAATATAATCAACGCGTCCAATCCTTGGATCAAAATTAGTAACCATACGCGGGGCTGTATAAATATGTTGTTTGATAGGAATCGCCGAACAAATCAGCTGGCTTTTTGAGATACGCCGTTCGCTGTGTAAGCTTCGACAGGTGTTGGAGGGTCATCTTTGACAAAATGCTCGACATCCGGCACCACCTCTCCCTCACTAACAATGGGGAATGGGGTGAGAACATGGCTAATGTCTCCCCACCATTGCTCGCCAAACCGTCGGTACCATTCCACCGTCATCTGCAGTCCCTCCTCAAACGTTGTCTTCTGGTCCCAGCCCAAGTTTCGTAGCTTTGAGCCATCAACAGCGTACCGACAATCATTGAACGGTCGATCATGGGTATACTTGACCCATTTTCGGAACTGCTCTGGAGTGTCATGGGCAATGTCCATGGCCGAAAGGATTTTGCCGCATAATTCGAGGTTGGAGATTTCGTCAGTGGAACCAACGTTGTACACATGGCCAACCTGGCCTTTGTGAAGTATCGTGTCAAAAGCATCTGCAGCATCGGCGGCAAAGAGATATCTCCGAGTGGGACTACCGTCGCCATGTAGGACGACAGGGCGCTTGCGATTGAGTAAGCAGATAAATTTGGGGATGATTTCTAGCAGACTGAATTAGATTGGATCTTGTGTCAACCTGATTTCCTTGATGTAAATAAAACTTACTCTCGGGGTACTGATGCGGGCCATAGACATTGTTGCTGCGAACAATAATGGTAGGGAGTTTGAAACTCTTATGATAGGAGTGGACCATCATTTCGGCGGCTGCTTTGCTCGCAGCGTAGGGGTTGGTTGGGGCAAGGATGCTGGATTCCTGCAGCTCATCTTCGCCGTGGCCCACTTCGCCATAAACTTCGTCTGTCGACACGTGGATAAATCGTTTAACGCAGGCTTTCTTGGCGCTCTCCAAAAGAACGTGAGTGCCGTAGACGTTGGCATGGGTGAAGCTATATGAGTTGCCGAAGCTCAAATCCACATGCGACTGCGCTGCGAAGTGCATCACAGTGTCGATGTGATAGCGCTCCATGCAGTCGAGGACTTCGGAGGGATTTGTCAAGTCGCCATGGTAAAAAGTAAAGTTGCGCTTGTCATTGAGGGCTCTGGTATTGTTCAGAGCGGAACAGTAATCGAGCTTATCGAACGATACAATGTTGTAAGCGTGGGGGTATGTCAAGGTGAGATGGCGAACCACCCAGGAAGCACTTTGGGATGACGGCAAAAGTTAGTCATGCATATGCAGGGCGGCAGATGTGGCACTGGAGGGAGCGGCAACGTAGAGGCTGGCAGACGAGTGATGGGCCATAAAAAACTCACATGAAGCCCGCACCACCTGTAATCATGATGTTCCTGACGCCTTCACGAGGCTCGAACTGAGTAGTACCTGTGAGAACAGGCGCCTGCTGCCAGATGTCAGGTTCCTGAAAATAGCTACGATGGCCATTCATGGCGCCTAGTCACCATCATGGATCAGCTTCCCGTCTTGGACGTGAACGAATGAGAGGCGGGTTTTTGCCAGATTGGGAGGGTGCATGCATACCGTTGGCCAAGGCGGTCTTGACCGTGGGTCTCCAGCCGGGCTTGTGAAGCGCGGTGGTGGCCATGAGTGCCTCGGGGCTTCTCGCGGAATTCATGGCCGGCGTCGCCTGGCTGGGCGATGGGTTCTGGCTGCAAGCGTGCCGCTGCACGGGCGATGAGGGCGCGGCGTCTGAAGAGTGCGACGACGAGGGAGAAGACGAGTAGTAGGAAGACGCCGCAGACGCAGGATACGATGCCGCCGGCGAGGACGCTGGCGACAACATTGGCGATGGCGGGCTGTGGGAGAAGCAGCGGCAGAGGCTCGGGTGTAGGCCCTGGATCAGCCGTTTCATATCACGACGGGTTGTGGTTTCCTCGGGCTGGATTGTTGCACAAACGGCGGACGATGTCGATCCAAGCAGAAGCGATCAATGGCTCCAAACGGGCAGGCGCACGCGGCAGTTTATATTGCGCAGGCCCCAAACGTCGCTCGCCTTTGCCAGGCTGTGTTCCGTGAGCCGCGTTTACTGTCCGTCTACGAGCCTCGAAATTGGCTGACGCCCAGCTCGTCACAGCGCGCACAGCGTTCGCAAGAGCCCCCGGGATAGCGCTTCCGGACAAAGCCCCGACTCCTCCGTCCGTCTGAGTCTCAGTCTCGGCGCTTCGTGTGAGGGTCGGATCGGGTCTGCCCCTCTGGACGGCTGCAGCGACAAAGCAGAAAAGCGGCGGTGGCAGCGGTGATGACGGCGCATCCGCAGGTGAGGGTTTGTTCCATCTGGGGTCCCGTCCCGTCCTCGTTTCAACGACGCCGGCAAGGCACGAGCAGCGCATCCGCCTCGCCTCTGCTCTAGCACTGGTCGCCGAATCCACTCTTTGCAGACGATCTGCCCGTGATTGCTTTGCCTGTTTTTTAATTGCGAGATGGAGCGGCAATGTCTCACCAGCGCCTTGTCTGGAACCGGCATAGCGCCTAGTGCCTGTTCTTGGTCAAATCGGCCCGCTGCGTCGACGTCAGTACCTGAGAGATACCGCGACTGCAGCATCTGGCGCTGTGCGTTCGCGAGTACAGCGCAGGTCCCGCCACGCATAATTGCCCCCCTGGCTGCGGTGCCCACAAGGCGGAAGACTCTACCAGGTACCTTGCCACTCTCCAATCTGTGCCTGAGTACGTCATCCACAAGCCTTCTTTTTTCACAGGCACGAAAAGCATAATAACCAGGAGCGCGCATTGATTACTCGCAGCGCTGGACATGGCAGATGCCGCGACTATGGAGCACAAAGCCGGTGCTGTGCTAGGCTACGGATCCTCCCATGGGCAAAGCTGCCGAAACGACACAAGCGTGTGCACGCCGTGGATCGACAGGAGGTGCAAATTGGCCAGCACCACACCAGAAGTAACCTCATTTGCCCATCCGTGTCAAGCGTGTACTTGCATTGGCGCGGCTGGCAGCTTAGGCACTGGATCCCGGCCCTGGGCCGAAGCTGCAAAGCGACCAAGTGGCGGGACTGAGCATTCAAGCAATTAGAAGAGAGAAGAGGGAATAAAATTCGTATAAAGGACCTGGTCAGGTTACAGCCTCGTTCATGGCTAGGCTCTGCCACGGGTAGTACCTAATCTCGGGTGGGGCTATTCCATACAAGGCAACATGTTTCTTATGTTTGAAACGCAAAGTATATTTCCTCTGTTGATCCTCACTTACATGGAAGAAGGAGGAGGAGAAGCAGAAATCACAGCCCCACGGCAGCTGTCAGAGCGATCCCTCGCAGGGTCCTGGTCGCGCCAAGCAGCCTAGCTAAATTCAATCTTGCTTGAATGAGACAGTGCCCGCGAGACACGGATAACGCCTCAAACACCTCCTCTGCGAATCTGGCGCGCCACAGACATGAAAGCCGTGCAGTAGCACCACAGCACAAGGAATGCGGGCGCCCGACTCGGCCATTGGACACGCTGCAGCTACTGCTGCTGCAAACTGTATGCCGTCTCCTATATCGGGTGAAACATTATGAAAGATGTGCAGCTTAGCAGCTGAAACTCCTTGTAGTCAACGCCATGAGCAATGCCAAGCCAATGACCAATGCAGCTCGGAAGCTGTCGCCGGAGAATATCACCCGCTGATTGGCATATAATTGCCATGCCGCATGCAGCCTGGCCTTAGTGGTGTTGCATTCCTCGCCTTTGGCTGCGAGGTGTGCAGTGCAATACTCGTATGGATGTATATTGGGCGCGGCATACATAAAGTACAGAGAGCAGTTATCGTGGACGACAATCAACCCCTCCCCCGCCCAAAATGTGTGACATGGCTGATCATCCAGCATATCTGGCAACCAGTCAAATTGATAAGAATATATGAGATGCGTAAGAGGCGTCGTTACTCAATATCTCCTCTGGCAAACACGCCAATCGCTTGCACAGGACGAGCCTCTTCGGCTGCAACATGCATGATGGATTGGGCGATTTGCTGGACTTTTGTCTGTGAGGATGATACTTGGTGCGGGGGTATGACGACTGAATGTCTGATGATATATGCAACTCGCTGCATTTGTGAAAGAGGAGAAAGGAGGAGAAATCGAGTCTTACATCACTCAGACTGGGAGGTTCGTGTCTTTCCTGGGCAAAGTAGGCCGCCGTGCCAGACCACTGCGTCTATAAATATCCCGAGTAGATATCAATCTCTGATATCAAAAACTTCTCCCATAGTATCATCCAGCGACCAGGCAAATATAACTACATCTTCCCAAATCATCAACTTCAGATAAACCCATTGTCACTCATCAGTAACCATGTCGACCACCTTGGTGCCTCTCCCTGTCCGCCGCCACCAAAGGCCGCATCGGGTAGGAGGCTGGCTGCCCAAGAATCCCAAGCTTTTAGTCGATTATCTGCGTGATCTCGTTTCTGAGGTCAATAAACATAGATTATCTGCCCCCAAAGGCGCACTGAGGCTGAGCGAGCCTGTCCAGGATCTCCAAGATCTGATTGAGAGCACTGCTGAGCTTCGAATGCTGGCCCAGGCCATGTTTGACGAAGTTCCCGACAAGCCACCTTACAATGAGGACCCTGTAGGGAACAAGCAGATTAAATCCTACCAAGAAATGCTAGACTGCTTTGAATTTGTCATGAAGCACAAGGCCCCGTCATGGAAGAAGCTAGAATATGATGTCGGCTTGATTGGCTTCCCTTTCAACGCTATCCTGGACTGGCCTATGGCCACAGGTAGTGGATATGCTTTCTTCCTCAATCCCAGGGTCAATGCAAAGCTCAAGGTCATCCTCAACACTTGGAAACAAGACGTTCTGATGACTGAGAAATCCAAATATGTCATCACTACCGCCGACGACGGATGGCTGAGCCAGGAGGCTCTCATGCATATCCAAGACGACACCAACGTCGTCGGCGAGGAGCTGACCTTTGAACAAACCTTCAAGTGCGATCCGGCGGGAGATCCAGTACACTGGGGATTCAAGTCTTGGGACAGCTTTTTTATCCGCGAGTTCAGGAACATGGACCAACTCCGCCCGGTTGCTTTTCAAGGCGAACCACAGTGGGTGGCCAATTCGTGCGAGTCCAAGCCTTTCGCCCTTCAATCAAACGTCCAAGCGTATGATTCCTTTTGGCTCAAAGGCCAAGCTTACTCTGTCAACGAGATGCTTCGAGGACATCAGTACGCGGACGAGTTTGTTGGCGGCACGGTCTATCAGGCCTTTTTGAGCGCCACCTCCTACCACCGATGGAACTCGCCTGTCTCTGGCAAGGTTGTCCATACGGAGATTGTCGATGGGACATACTTCTCAGAGCCTACCATTACTGGTTTCAGCGCTCCCGAAGGTCCTGATCGCGCTGCCCCCGATCTTGCCCAAGGCTACATTAGCCACATTGCCACGCGAGCCATCTTCTTCATCGAGGCCCCGGAGCCAATAGGTCTCATGGCGGCAATTTACATCGGCATGGCTGATGTCTCGTCCTGTGACATATTGGACAAGTTCAGCGGCGAAAATCTGCCGGCGACGGTCGAGAAAGGAGAGGAGATTGGAACGTTCCACCATGGGGGCTCTACCCATTGTTTGCTTTTCCGACAGGGCGTCAATCTCGCGTTTGTAACCGACGCTATTCCTGGAAATGCAAAGAAGAATTTGCCAATTCGGGGGGCTTTGGCGTATGCGTATTAACGTTAACTGACGGTATGTCTGGCATTATACCGCTGGCTGCTGCTGGCTTTGACTAAAGACGAGGGGGTCTATAGGTTAATACACTCATTGCGTCGTTGTGTACGCTCGTTAGACAAATCAATAAACAAGTATTAAACACTTGACTTTGGTCATTGGCTTTGTGAAATCGAAGATACCTACTGTATTCACTGTACCTAGTAGTTGCCCCAGTACCTAATGAAGTTCTACACCATTTTCTCTGTAGTGGACGTTCCAGCGGTGCATTACTCTCCGTCCTATGAGCATGTATTAATGTGATCGCTATGTTAAAATCCACGTTGGACTTTTTCTTTTTATCATCAAGTATGAATCAAGACGCTTTTAATTCCGAAATGAAGCTCTAAAGAAGTCCATATCATAAAAATTGACTCTTTGGGTCTTATCAAGAGCGGTCAAGTGGCAAGTACATGTGCTTTCCATTTTGTGCTGCCAAGAAAATTTGCTACGTCTCACAGAGAAGCAACTTTGAGCTGATTTCATCCAAAACTCCAACCAACAAGGAAAAAAAAAAGCGACAATTGCAGTAAATCTTCCATACCAGAATTCCGCGCAGCTTTGCGTCGTCTATACATCCCAGACACATCACACAGTCGACACCTTGGATTGCAGCAATGCATGACCTTGAACAGCCAAGAATGGAAGAGAGGTCCAGAGATGCTTCCCCAGGACTCTTGGCATCTCAAGATGGGCCAACTGAATCCAGTTACACATCCAGTTCGCTCCAAGCCGTCGCCTGGATGACTGTTAATACATTAGCGACAGTCGGCATAGCAAGACACCCCAGAAAAGAATGCATCTTTAGATCCCTACTAACTGCAATATAGGTCTTTGCTAACAAGGCCATATTCTCGGAGCCGCGATGGAAGCAGTGCCAGCTCACATTCGCCGCCATCCACTTCCTAATGACTTGGTTCACGCTCTTCTTGCTGTCTCGACCAGCAATTGGCATCTTTGTGCCTCGTCGAGCTCCCATTCGGCATCTGATGCCCCTAGCCACCGCAATGTGCTTCAACGTTATTCTTCCAAATCTATCTTTGGCCTATTCAACGGTCACATTCTACCAGATTGCTCGGATCCTGCTTACGCCCACGGTTGCAATCATGAATGTCGTTTTATACCGCGAATTGCTTCCTATAGGCGCTGTACTCTCGCTGATACCCGCCTGCGTAGGAGTAGGCATGGTCACATATTACGATTCTATTCCAACTGACAATGAAGCCATCAAAACCACCTCCACGCTGGGGATCGTGTGCGCCTTCACCGGCATCTTTGCATCATCTCTGTATACAGTCTGGATTGCCGCCTACCATAGAAAGCTCAACATGAACAGCATGCAGCTACTCTATCTTCAAGCACCAATGGCTTGTTTCTTCCTTCTCCTCTTCATTCCCCTTTTCGACCAATTTCCCGGGCCAGCGTATGTGCCGTCTTCTGTAAACAAAGAAATGCTCGTCATTGCGGTATGCCCCTCGTTCATTTCTGCTTCCAGCTTACGGGTTTGAACTAAACATTTCCAGTCAATGGTATTTGCTTCACTGATAAACATTTCTCAATTTTACATAGTGGCACAGACCGGACCCGTTTCTAGCACAGTTGTCGGCCATATTAAAACCTGCACCATCGTGGGCCTGGGATGGACCTTGTCCGGCCGTGGGATTAGCGATAGATCGGCGCTTGGTGTCGTCATTGCGGTAACAGGAATCACTCTGTAAGTACTACCTTGACGTGGAGAACAGGTACATGTAAAAGCTAACATAGTAGATACTCATTCACCATGTTGAAGCACAAGAGACAGAAAATGACTAGATATGGAACCGCAGTTGCGGCTAAGATGTGATTTAGAGGTTGATACGGGCAAAGGATATGTTATTAGAAGAATCTCTATGAACTAGACAACCCTTGTACGTATCTTCGTATATAGACAACCGTAATATGATAAAACATAAAAACAAATAACGCCGCTTCATTGATAAAAGTGAGTCTACAGGTTGAAACGCTTCCGATCCTTCTCCATCTTGGATTTCCACTCCCATTGAATGGCATCATCGCCTTCGCTTCCTGCTCGTCCAACTCCCTTGTCAACACGTCTCAGCTTCAACGTAAACCGCGGACCCAGCTCCTGCAATCCCGCTCGGATACCTTCAACACCCTTGAGCGCATTGCCCTCAGCATCGGTGACGCTCTTCTCTGTCGCACGCTTATCACGGAAGACATATCTGAAACGTCTTACAAAGATGTAATCTCGCTGGTTGTGTAGTGCGGTGACTTGTCGACCCTCAAACTCTGGCCGGGGAGGGAACATTGTCTGGAAGAGCTTTGCCGTAAGAAGACCCAGCGGCGTCTTGAAGTTGTTCAAGAGCAGCTCGGGGTAGTGGTTTGTAGGGTTGCCATGGCCGGGAAGCTTCTTGCCTTCGATCCAGTTTGAGATTGTGAAGTGAAATGTTGGTCCCTTGGGGAGATGGACGACAGAAAGGCCCGTAGGCTTCTTCTGGTCCTCCTTCATGAGAATAACGGCAGTGTAGCCTTTTTCGGTGGAGAATTTGCAGATTTCGCGGAGAGAATATTTGTGTCCATAGCGGTGGGATGATCGCGGAACATAGTTGCTGTTGGGGAAGAGGGTGGTGAGGATATGCGCCTCTTCGTGAAGGGTAGAGTTCAGAGAGGTGGTGACGAGGATCTTGGGCTCAGGAGGAGGCTCGTCGCTGAAGAGTGAGGGGAACTTGAGAGCTAGCGACGTCGGCGTGAGGTCGAGGTTCGTGCTTGTTGTTGATGGAGCAATGCTGGGATTTCTCTGGGCTCGCTTCTCTCGCTGCCTCTCTAGTCTAGCCTCTCGCGCCTCCTCGTCTTCCTCTTCGTCCGAATCCAGCATACTGTCGTTATCATCATCGTCGTCCTCCTCCATCTTCTCTGCCGCCTCGATCGCCGCTCGCTCCTCAGCCTCGGCCTGCTCCATGCGTCTCCTCTTCAATTGCTCAAGATCCACCACGGCTCCGAGGCTGTCATCGTCCACGTCATCCCAAACTCGCTTATGCTCCAAGGTGCGCGGGACATTTTTGGCAAGACGGGCCGCTTTGAGCTCTGGGTTCCGGCTCTCTTCTTTTCTACGACGGTGTCGCTCTTCGTGGCGTTCTTTACCGGATGCTCTCTTGTGGGCGACAAACAGCTCTTTGCGCTTCTGCTTGTTGGCAATTTTGAGCGCCTGGACAGGTGGCTTTGAGAACCCCATCGTAACTGCGCTTTGCTCGCGAGTTTTGGTTGGGAGAATGGCGGGTTGTAAAATCAAAGACGGAGGGTCGCATTGGCAGAACCAGTTGTTAGAAAATTTTAGCGGGTACTTGGATTTTTTTTACTGCGTCCACGGCACTCTGATAAGATAAAGATTAGATAAGCAACTCATCTACATTGTTTCATTGGGTATGGCTTTAAAATATGTGGGTCAGGCATTTGTATACTTACGTCTGGGGCGTTCGTATTAACAAAATTTGGCTTGAAAAAAGTTTTGAGGATTCTCTTATCGTCTACCGCAAGCCAAGCCGCGTCCGTATCGTGGAACAATTTCATATTCGACCTTTTCACCTCGCCTTGGTCGATTTCCCGACAATTATTTGAGGAGAATAAAGCGACAATGGCGATCAACGGCACCAAGAGGAGAAAACTGGCTCACGATTCCTCGGATGACGAGGCGCAAGCCACGGCATCCAGGAAAGCTCAGAAAGACTTCTTCAAGCAGGCGTCAAACTGGGACCTTGAAGACGACTACGCATCTCGCCGTCGCAAGAGCAAGAAATCCGACAAAGAGAGCACCAAGCTGCCAATTAAGACAGCCGACGGCCGATTAGAGATCCTCCGCGAGCTCGAGAAGGAGGAGGATCTGGTATCTGTTGAAAGCGACACAGAATGGCTCGAGGGCCGCGAGGACGATATTGAGTCAGAGGTGGAGGAAGAGGTGCAAGAAGAGGCACCCACCGTGTCTGAGGCTCAGCAGATCCGGGAGGCGCAGGAAGAGCTGGCAAAGCTAGCCACGTCTCTCAATGAGAACCCTGAGGAACATGTTGGTTCGCTGAAGACCATTGCCGCCATTGGCGAGTCGCCAATCCCTGCTATTCAGATGCTGGCTCTCATGACGCAGATGTCGGTCTACAAAGATATCATCCCTGGATACCGTATCAGGCCTGCAAATGAAGACGACCCAGCGGAGAAGGTGTCTAAGGATGTGCGCACGCTGCGCAAGTTTGAACAGGCCTTGGTGCTTGGTTATCAAAACTACGTGAAGGAGCTAGCCCGATGCGCCAAGCTGGAAACAAACCCCGTGAAAGGAGGACAAAGTGTTGCTGGCATCGCCATCACATGCGCTTGCACCCTGATAGCTGCGGTGCCGCACTTCAATTTCCGTTCTGATCTATTGAGGATCTTGGTGAATAAGCTGAGCAGAAAGAAGATTGACGGCAACTCAGTCAAGTGCCTTAAGGCGCTGGAGACATTGTTTCGCGAAGATGAAGACGGCAAGCCAACCATGGAGGCTGTCTCATTATTGTCGAAAATGATGAAGGCTCGGGAGTACGAAGTGGATGAGAGCGTAGTCAACCTATTCCTCAGCCTTCGCCTGCTCTCTGAGTTTGCCGGCAAAGCTTCACAAGACGCAGTGGAGCGAACTACAGTCAAGAAGAAGAAGTGGGAATACCGCTCCAAGAGAGAGCGAAAGGCTAAGAAGGAGCAAAAATCTCTGGAGAAGGATATGGCTGCTGCGGACGCCATGGTCGACCACGAGGAGCGAGACAAGATGCAGTCCGAGACTCTGAAGCTCGTATTCGCGACCTACTTCCGCATCTTGAAGATGCGCGCCCCTCATCTCATGGGAGCCGTCCTCGAGGGTCTGGCCAAATACGCCCATCTGATCAACCAGGATTTCTTCGGCGACCTGCTCGAGGCGCTCAAGGACTTAATCCGCCACAGCGACGATGACGCTGATGCCGACCTGGCTACCCACAACGAGGACGACGACAGCGTCTCCATGCGAAACCTGACGCGCGAGGCCCTCCTCTGCACTGTCACTGCCTTTGCCCTCCTTGAGGGCCAAGACGCCCACAACTCTCGCAACAACCTCCATCTCGACCTTACCTTCTTCACAGCCCACCTCTTCACCTCCCTCCTCGACCTCTCAGTCCACCCCGATCTCGAACTCACCAAGATCGCCCGCAACACATCAACCACCTCCAAGATCAACGTCCAGACCACTACAGTCCTGCTCCTCCGCTCTTTGACCGCCATCCTACTGCCCGCCTGGAACATCCGCTCCGTGCCGCCCCTGAAGCTCGCCGCCTTCAGCAAGCAGCTCATGACGGCTGCTCTACAGCTGCCCGACAAGTCCTGCCAGGCTACGCTGGCCCTGCTCAACGACGTGGCACACACACATGGCAAGAAGATTGCCAGCTTGTGGAATACAGAGGAGCGCAAGGGTGATGGAAAACACAACGCCCTCAGTGACACGGTCGAGGGCAGCAATCCGTTTGCTGCGACGGTGTGGGAGGGCGAGCTTTTGAAAAAGCACTTTTCGCCCAAGGTTAGAGAAGGGGCGAAGCTGCTGGTAAAGACTTTGCCCTGATAATGTTGATTCAATATATAGTGGAGGGATTAGAGAAAAGCGTTGATTTAGATGGAGCAACTGGGTAAATAATCTACATGACTGCACCACAGCGGCAATAAATGTCGAGACAATAGACCGTTGGAATTATTATGCCCACCTCTGAGCTCAACTAGGCAAATCGCCTACAAAGAACTATCACTAATACCTATAGTAGCTCAATTCGCGTATCATGCCGTTCCAAAATGATGATAGATAAATTTATCCATAGAAAATTGACGTCCGGTATAAGCTTCCTCACGCCATATGCCACAAAATAGCCGGAGCAGTAAGGAGTAAAAGCTTCTATAGGCGTCCTTATGCCCACATCGAAGCCGACAGCCCTTTTGTTGACTTTTTGATAGAGAGGTCATTCTCTCCATTTGTATCCATAGCCTGTACCGGATCTTGATGAAGTCTTGGCACAAAGACTGGGGCGACAGGAGAGAGTTTGCGTGAATGCGAGTAACCAGGCCCACTGCTTGGCTCAATGTCAACATCCGCGCTTTTGGGAGCAGTTTTGGTATCGTTAACTTTGTCGTCGCTTTCTTTCACCTCACCATTATCATATCCTTCGTCAACTTTCTCGGCGTTCTTCTCTTGTGTCATATGCCGAGGGCACGTCTTTTCATGTTTCCCTAGCGCATATTAGCTCATTAACTCTACTAAAGGTGTATATGTGCTAAAGTTTTACCTTGTCCATCTAGCTCCTGACAGGCACATTGACGGCTACTAGGTTTGACGGTTTCTTTGATAGGTGGAGTATCCAGGGTGGGCGTTCCTGGGGCGTTTAGATCCATTGCCTTGGATAACATGTTGGCCAGGGTGTCGATCTCTTGGCCAATACTTGGCTTGTCATCCAGTATTGCGTAGAAAGCATCAAGTATGTTCCCAGACTGGCTATTGCCAGAGGATCGTGGTGGAGTTGAGAAAGGTTCGGGCTTTGTTGTCCCTTCAATGCTGTCCTTGTCGGCTGGAAGGCCCTTTTGAGATTCTTGGCCAGGGACTGGGGCAGATATTGTAGAAGCCTTCTCGCCCTCTAAAGGAAAGTCAGCTTTTCCATGTTTACACATGCTGAACAGTCTCCCACAGCTGCTTAAAGGTGCCAACTCACTTGGTGGTTCAGCCTTTGAACCTGAAGTAAGAAAATCCTTGCCTAGGTTACCGATAACGGGGCGACTTGCAGCTCTCCTAGTTGCAAAGTCTCCAGACGCACCATAAGTTCGCCTGCTTGGAGGCGGGGCCGAAAGGCGAGAGGATGGGACAGAGGGCGAGAAAGTCTGGCGCGGTGGTGCAGCGACTTGGCTGTATCGACTCTGTTGTCTTGGCTGGTGAGGTTCATAATGTTCCTTTCCGCCTCCCAAGCTACCACCTCCAGATTTCTTCTTCCCGTTTCCTTTTGATCTTGAAAAGCTCTGGGCAAGCTCAATGGCAGCCTTCATCATCTCGGGATCGTTATATCCACACGCACTCATTGTGCCGAAGAAACAGTTCAAAACGGTGAAACGATGAAATGATGGGTAAACCAAGGGTCAAAACCCACTGCCGCCGCATTTGCAGCACTGCGAACAAGCAAAACGGAAATGTGAATGGTGTTGAAAAGGTGAAAAAGAAGAGAGAAAAGAGACGGAAGTAAGTGACGGGCAGCGGCGCGGAAGGTAGGACAACCGCTGCTTGTGTGAGTGTGGAGAAGTGAATCTGGCAACTGACAGCAAGTGTTTCTGTGCACGGGCATTTTCTCTGTGCACAGGAGCATAAGGAGAATGAATGTGCCTTGAACACCTGCGTCAAGTGCCCATCGCAGGCATATGCAGCAACCCTGCAGAGTCACTTTATAGAATACGCCAGACGCGACGGTCGCCAATGCAAGTCAAGATGCCTAGCTGGGGGCCGCAAAACATGATAGACAGCATATTAAAACAGGTAATATTGATGAACACCAGGTTGGAGATTGACGGTTTCCAAAAGGGCTGGGTGACCCGCAGCCTGTAGATACGGTATAGCACACGGGTTGGTAGAGACATTCATGCATATCCAAGCAACTAGGTAGGCACTTGAGTAATTCGTTCAGAATGGGTTTAAATTGATCCATGCCAGCCCATCTAAAGATATATTACAATAACCATTAATCAGCATTGCCAACTATAAAATTATATACACAAAGCTAGTCTCTAAATCTCTATATCAGTGCCGCTCGTCTGGACAATACCAACCTCGCTAATACCAAAGCAAGCCGTGCATAGGCTCGCGTAGAAAACATTTTCGCCCGTATTATTTCACGCGCTTCGCTCCAATAGCTGTTTCCACAGAGCTTATTTGGGTTGCCTTGTACTCAGCGCTGGGCGCTTCTTTAAGCCAAGGCGAATCGACCGGCGCCACAAGGTTCTCGACAACGGCCAAGAGCGCGTCAGCTCCCGGAGCATGCCGAGAGATGGCAATCGACGAAACTCTGGGAATACCGAGGGTGCTACCTATCCTCTCAGAGCATGGTTTTGAGAACCCCACGAGCCGTATCTTGTCTTTGTCCGGCAAGTTTCGAGACGCAGCTGCCACCATTTGCGGGAAATGGTGGTTGAATGCTGGTGACTGGCTTCCTCTAGCGACGAAAACCATAGAATAATCTTTAGGAGAAGGGCCTGCCTCTTCAGATGACTTTGACAGGGATCCGAGGTTTTGAGTGATGGAGTTGAAGCCAATGTCTACGCTTCCACTGAGTTCCAAGCTGCGTGGTGTTGGTAATTTGACTGACTCCGCCACCCCTTTTGAATTCATTGCCATCTTCTTTTCCCTTTTAGCGGCCCGCTTTCCTTTAGATGGCCTGACGTGAGTCCTCCGATGTTGTCCGATGGGGCTCAGAAGACTTTGGTGCCCTTCTGTTAGCAAACTTGCTTTCGTTGAGACGGTTGAGAGGGTCATCGCGAGCATTGCAGCTTGCCACTCCACTTGCTTTATAATGAAAAAGCTACTTAGGGGAACATACCTGCAGAGGAGTTCCAAGATAGAATCCTGGTTATCAATGGATATCTCAGGCCTATCAAAATTCATTAGTTCAAACTCATGATCGATAGGGGACGCCGTGTTCGATTCAAAAGCAACATACCATGAAGACGTAGAGAAGGGCGTGTCAAGGTGGTGGACAAGCCGTTTTTTTGCTGCGGGTGTTGTCATGGCTGACGGTGTATCGCAGATTGATACACGGATACGGAGTAGATAGCCCCAGTATTAGAGAAACCTGTCGAGAAGGACGACTGCCGCCCGTGCAGGGATAAAAATGAAATAGCAAGCACTGGATACGGAGCGACTTCGCTTTCTTTGACTCTGATATGAACAGCCTCTTGCTCTTGGGGCGCCGCCCCGCAAATCTCAAGCCAACCAAAGGAAAAAGTTTCTGTCCGCGGCAATGAGAACGCTAAGCAGCCTTCCCAAAACCGGTAGGCCCGCTGCGGAAATATTGCGAGCCGCGGAAATAATGCCCGTAGGGATGCGATGTTGAATATAGAATTTATCTCGAAAAATAATGGACCTGATATTTCTATTTTAATAGTAAATTGGGTCATATGTGCAGCAGTTCTTGAGTTGTGCAGTTTGATACAAGTAAAGTCTCTGATTCCTACGTTGGAACTTCGACTCCTATGGCGCCAGTTAGCCGGAGATGCGCGGCATCGTATTTTGGCCGAGATTCAATATGCCCTGAAATACTTTGTAAAGCATGTGCCACATTCAGCGCCGCCATGCTTGAGTACCTATCCGTCGAAATCGCCATGTATATAGTTAAGCTTAGCTTGAATTTATAGGTGGGCGTAAACCTTCGGCAGTCAACCGCAAAAAAGAAGCTTTCAAGGCGATTAGTACCTAATACTACTTGGCAACATTTGTTCATTTTCTATTGACCGCTGCTAGTGGGAGGCATGGACGACACCGTAGATACCAAGGCACAGGCAGCGTGTGACTCCTGTCTACTAGTATTATTAAGCCAAAGGGCACATACCCATCGAGTACATCTCGGTGTACGTTCAATGGTGCTCCTAAGATTCAGTGAACAATCGCGACGACACCGGGCAGGTATATCTCAGTTCCTCCTTACCCGCAGCGGAGCGCAAGTCACGGCTGCGTTATGTCCAGATTCTCCAGCAAAGGAAATCCACCCGTGGTTATAAACTCCGCCCGCCTACTCGACTTTCCAAAGCAGAATAACATCAATTCACATCCATCTCTATTCAGGGAGACGGCGATCTGCCTCAGCCGGGCATTTGGCAATATCCAGACGCTCACGAAGGAACTGCGCACGCAGCTGATGTCGCCTCGACAGCCCTGACCACGCAGCAACAGCAGCATCAGCCGCATCGCATCGCCATTCCTTTGGCCCTATCCCGGCCTGACATCTGGACTGCAGCTGTCACTGTCGCCTCTTGCGGCCCGCTGCACCCCTGTTGCCGTCGTGCCTAACCATCCCCCACTACGCATCGCCCTCTCCCCGCTCCACGCACTATTACACATTGTCATTGATACCGGTACTCCCACTATTCCGGAAGCTAATAGCAGGCAAGCCCATCAACGCAGCGCAACGCAACGCAACATTCTCGCTGGAGTTGCAGTTAATTTGCAAGGCGTTTGCGACATGTGCATGCTTGTCACTTGGGTTTCTCAAGCCTGATCCCAAGTCCACGTCCGCGCCCAAGTCGAGACCCAGGCAAACAGCCAGGGGGGGCTTAGAGCCTTGCATTTGTTCTGCTCTCTATTCTGCCTGGCCTTCTCCGTCATACCTCTATCCAGAAGAGGCACATACTAGTCAACACCTAGTCTGCTTGTACAAGATCAACGCACATGTGCCTACTAATACTACTAATACACTTAGATATTCACTTAGCCAGCTAGTAATCACGACATTGCAGCCAGTTAGCCCAGCTCTCTACAGCATCGAAAGCAAACAGTCGACCAGAAGTCATCGATAGCAGCATCCCGCCATATCGATAACGCCCTCTTTGTTTTTCCTTCGATTAAGAAACGAAAAACGAAAAGGTCCAGCCAAGATTCCCATCGGCCACCACCTCCAGACAGCCAAAGTGGTGCTACTTGCCAACCTGCAATACTTCATTAATCTGCCATACTGATCGGGCACTGGCTTTGCCGGAGGCGCCCGATCCAGCTTTGCCGCCGCAGGTACTGCGCTAACAGAGGTAAGGCAACACCCCACCACAGCTGCCCGCTACTACCCTGGGGCCTAGTTATAGCTACCCCTCGCCCTAGTTCCACACAAGCACCCGCGTCCCTCCAATGCTGCTTCTCCGAATCCTGACTTCATCGCGAGTCGAAACCACTTTTTTTCCGGCGATTCATGTGCATCGGCCTGGCTGTCCGGCTTCTGCTCCCCTTGTCCGCTGCGCATAGCTGCAGTTGCCCTCGGCCTTGTCACTGCACGACTGCCTTCACTCTGCGCACGGCAGCCTTCGCAACCACACATGTTAATTCTCTATAGCTGCCGCCCAGACGGCCCTCGCGTCGCCGTGACGTCTTTGGACCTCCACGCTTCGTGCTGCCACGCTCATCCGCACCGGCCAGATGGCGCCCGTCCCAGAGATCCTCGATGCCCTGGAGCCCAAGACCTCTCCTGAGCCGAGCTCGACCCGGCCGAATCCCTTTGACGACAGTGACGTTTCGTCTCGCAAGCGCCGGCGCACATCCGCCTCGGGCTCGCCTTCAGCCTCTGTCGAAACAGGCGTGCACCGCTCAGACTCCGGCTCGAGCCCGTTCTCTACTGTCAACACCAGCGTCGCCGCCTTGGACGATAAGATGAAGGTCGACCAGGACCCCGAGCAACCTCGAACGCCGCCTCAGCGTGTGAATTCGCCGGCCTTCTCTCCCGAACCTCCCACATCCAGCCGAGTGACCATCAATCTAAGAAATGCGCCATACAGCGACTCTACAGCTTCCCCCTCCGCCCCGCAGTGCTTCTCTCCGTCCAAAGTCCGAATCCAGACTCCTGAGGAGGACCAGGTCCAGAAGAGCATCGAAGAAGAAGCCGATCTTGACCTGGCTCTAAATTCCGGTGGAGGTCTAGGAAATGCGCACGCCTCGCCTGTGGCTTCTCCAAGCCCGCCTGTTGAAGTCATCGCCATACAAGAAGACGATAGCATAGCAGAAGAGGTTGAACTCGTATTTGACCAAGCCCTCCTTGACAGTTCCATCACAGATCCCACAATGGAATTTCCCTACCATAATACGCAGAATACATTACTAGAAACATCGAATCGCCTCCGGGATTACGTATCATCTCGTTAGTATCTAGCACTCATGAAAGTTGTAACAACAGGGTGCTAATTATCCTTGTATTCAGAGTCATCTCTAGACCCAAGCGTCTTTGAGCAAGTTCGAGATTGGTTAGACAGGTTTCTCTCGTTTGCCAATCAAAACAACTCGCAAGTTGTTCTTAGTTCTCTTCGACAGAATAAACCTTTCTGGCTATCTTTACCCAACGTTATCGACGCTACGATAAGCAGACAGTATGTCATAAATTATACTTTGGAGTTTTCAATCTTAGCTAACAATCGCTCCAGACATTGTCTTTCAACTTTGCCAGGGGTGCAAGCCATCCGGGTAGCTGTGCTCAATTTCTATCACTCGTACCTGGCTCTCACAGCGCAGCTCGTTATGCTCGACTATCAGTCCATCCAAGAATGGCAAGCTAACATTCAGCCTCACCCCGATGGCCCTCTGTTGTTTGCTCCCGGATATCTTTATCAGCTTCATAGGCTGAAACAATACCATGAACATCTTAGAGACGGCGACTTCTCCGACTTCCCTCCTAACTCTTGGGGCCGAGTAGATCCTGCCTCATACTTTATATACCAGCTGCAAACCTTTCCTGGAGGCAATATTGAATCTCTCGGCCGCTTAGCGACGGCGCTTACCGAGGTCGTATCAATAGTCCCAAGATTGGCTGATATCCTTGCGCCTATAGCGCAAGTATTGGTTTCCTGTCTGCAGAAACCCGCTGATGTTGTGGGCTTGGACTCACAGGAACAACTAAGAAAGTTCTATGACCTCTGGAAATCACTCTCCTCGCTCCTGGGTGTAGTCATTGACAGGCACGTGGGCTATTTGACTAAGGATAAGGCTGCTTCATTAATAGAAGCTCTTGGCGAGATGCTTAGGATCTGTCTGCCATGCGGCCACGAGGATACCATCAGGCTGCTCGAAGACCATCAAGCAGAATACCCAGATCTCGTTACATCTGAGAGAGAAAATCTTTCGACATCGCAAACTGTCCACGCCATTGCGTGGGAGTGGAGAACGGACATGCTTGCAAGATTGATTCGTTCCACTCAAATGCAGCTGCGAGTAATGGCCATTGAAGTCATGAGTAATGAACTCGTCGACAGTTGGAGAAGGCTCGGAGACCGCTTCATAGACCCCCAAGCCCCCCAAGTCCCCCTAGACCCTTTCCTCAATCACCAAAGCCGCTATTTGCTCCGGATAAACCTAGTGGATTATCTCATCGGCCCAAATTGTCACCCTGAACTCATGTCCGGAAGCACCAATATCATTGGATTCCTAGTGGTGACCAAAATGTACAACGCAGCGCACACCGATCGTTTGTGGCAGGGAAGCACAGAGAGTCAAGATCCCCGCGTTGCAAGAGCTCTCACCGAGCTAACCAGCTCAGTCACCAATCTACTTGATCGCACTGCACTGTTGTCTCTTTGTGAGAAGTTCCGAACACTTCCGATCCAAGACTTCAATCAGTCGATAATATTTCTCTGGGGCTGTGTACTCAAAGAACTGGTACTTCGATGCCAAAAAGAGCAGATATCTCTTGGACTCCTTCCATATGAGCTCTGCTTAAGACTACTGAGGGAGGCGTCAATATGCACACCGGCTTCGCAGTCGCTCTATCCAGAAGTACACTCCGAAGTCATGGCAAGATTGGACAATTTAGTGGCATTTGGCATTGACGATCAGGACCGTCAAAAGCTATATTCCGACTGTGTTGAAGACGTGGCGGCAAAATCTCCCACTACACTAGGCAGTCTATGTTGTTTACAGTTCGCTCTGAAGGGAAATGTGGCAGGCGAGCTGAATGTGCTCATTGAGCAGTTTGATTTCGCAAGATTACTTGTCGAAGAGCTGGAGTATGCTATCCATGCAGGCAGAGCTGCCGGCATGCCTATGGTTCTCTCCGGAACCTTGAACCGACCGAGAAGAGACTTCATTGCAAAAGTTATTCGTCATCGACCAGATGCAATATCTGGAGATTTGGGAAAGAAACTTTGGAATCTCTTGGTTGGTACGGCTTGTCTTGGAGAGGAGGACAGGAATTGTGGTTGGGGTATCTTCATGGCCTTCGACCGTAAGACAGCAGCCGAAAATCCGTTTCTGCAATTGTGCTATTCCCAGTACTTACCTAATCTTCCTACCTCCTGCTTTTGCAGGGGAATGCTCAATTGCGTCAACGCACAGCTCTCTTCCGCGGTGAACGACAATGCTGTTGATTGTGCTCTTGATGACCAGAATTATCTGATTCAGAGCGGCTTGGAACAGCTTTGGCGAATTATCCTGTATGCCGATGATGCTGAGAGTGTCAGCATTGGTATCAAAACCTTGGCCGTTGACGTTTATCTAGACAGCAAGGCGATTTCAACGTATCCCTTCAATCGAGCCCGCCAAGTTCACTCGTCCTTTGTCGATCGCTGCTTGGGCCAATTGAAAGATGCCGCCAGGAAGATCAAAGCGTCCAGTGACGGGACGTCAAGTGGCGAGGATGAACCAATGGTCATTGTGGCAAGCGAGGATGAAATCCAAGAGCAAGAGCGCATCTTCACCCGAACTCTGAGGCTTTTAAAGCTCTTTGTAGAGACTCACTATACAAAACCCGCTCTGTGTGCTCCCGATTTCCGGCCGTTCGCCAAACAAGATCCAAAGGAAGTCCAAGGAGACCTTACGATGCTCCAATATCAGTCTTTTGACGATGGACTGCATACGGAAATGAAGCCGCTGCATATCGGAAAGCTCAACACGGCAGCCTCTCTATTATCCAGTCTGAAGCTCGAGACGGGTTTCGATTGCTATCGCGTATTTTATCAAGGTCGGCAGTTTCTGCCTACCGAAGAGGAAATTTGCAGATCTCTGGACAGCTTGGATGTCAACGAAGGCCTAATCCTGGTGAGACGTGAAGAAAACGACCCTATAAATATAGTCCGAGTCAAGCCAGGCTCATCTCCCATTGAGATTCAAATACTGTCTCGCTTCCAAGAGCTCTGGACGTGTTTAGGCATGGAAGATGCAATCTCCAAAGAAATATATAGCCTTCTCATCCAGTTGCCTACTGACGGCGGTATCATCGACCTTTTTGAGAGCCCGACGGCCACGCACACGGATATTTTCCCACCCAGACAGCCTTACAAATCACTCTATGTCATTCGTGCGTTGACTGAATACATTGAATCAATTCGCTTGATAGAGTCAAGCGATGAAGAGGGAATAAAAGCCTTAAGATTCTCCCGAAGCTCATACGAGGAGGCTCTGAGAAAGTCCTACTCTTTGATTGTACTGGCCATATCGAATGAGAGTTTTCTGGATCAAATCACCCCCTCGTTGCAAATTGAGCTTATGGAAGCCTTAATGGCAACCTTTGTTCGGCTCTTACAAAACACTTGGCTCCTATCGGCGCAGCCAGTCAACGACGGAGCTACATACCCGTCTCCAAGTCGTCTTGTCGACATTTTATCCTACGCATCAGGAGCAATGCAAGAGGGCTCCGAGTCTTTGATCGACCGTGCGATTGCTGCTATATTGCGGCTGTGTCTCTTTCACAACGCTTTCATGGAAGAAATTGCAACTCTTCCCTCTTTCACAAACCTTCTCAAGAAGCTAATACTTCTCGATCCACGCTCGACAGTAAGGAAGCATGTTGTGGAAATGATAAAGGAGGCAGTGGAGACAGAAGGGGGCTACATGCAAGACTCTCTAACCGTCCCATCGGAAAGAAGCATTGCCGTATCGTCCTATCCTCTGACGAAATATGCTTGGTCTACTATTACAAGCTTCCTTTCCGAAGCAATCAGTATTCCTAGCCAATGCCATGAGTTTTTTGGCGGTCTTACATACCTATTATACAGGGCTTCCCAAATTATGTCTCCTGAAGTGGATACGCCCGCCTTTGCTGCGCAAGTTTGTGGGCTGCTGCTCAGCCACAATTCAACTGAGTCGCTCGATCAGCCAGAGACTCAAGATGTTTTGGCAAACGATCTATTATCCATTTTGCTCAGCTGTCTGCAAGTTGACGAAACGCTGCCAGCTTCCCCAAGCTTGCCCGATGACATTGTGCAGAAATTACTTTGGAGACATCTTTTCCCCAAGCAACGAACTCAATTGGGGCACCCCATGCAAAAAGTATTGCTGAACGCAAATACTCGACAGAAGCTGTACGAAGTCATTCTGAGACTGGCAGAAAACAATCAAGTCATACTCGGCCCGTTATTTAGGTCCCTTAACTCTCTCGTTCCTTACTTTTCGGGCGAAGAAGATGGCCATTATATATACGATCTACCCTACCAGTTTAATCGCGAGAAGGCCATTAAACCCTGTGGCTATGTTGGCTTGCGAAACCTTTCAAATACATGTTATCTAAACGCGCTACTCACTCAGCTATTCATGAATACTCAATTTCGGCGATTCATTCTCAGTTTGGACATACCAAATAACGCTGGTTCCCAACAGTTATTGTTCCACGCACAAAAGCTCCTTGCCTACATGCAAGAAAGTCCTTGCCGATTTGTAGATCCTGAACAATTCGTTGGAAGCATAAGGACATACGAAGACACCTATATCGACATCAACAGCCAAATGGATGTGGATGAGTTTTACAACTTGTTATTCGACCGGTTGGAAGCTCAGTTGTTGACAGACGACCAAAAGAGGAAGCTTAGGGGAATCTACGGCGGGCAGCTTGTCCAACAAATCAAATCAAGGGAATGTACACACGTATCGGAACGGTTCGAGCCATTTTCCGCGATACAATGCGATATCAACGGGAAACGAACGCTTCAGGAGAGCCTTGAAGCTTATGTTGGGGGAGAAATCATGGAAGGCGGTAAGTAAAAATGAATTCATACAGCGATATCTCCTAAACCTGTGCCTTGGCTTATGAAAAAACGTGATTTCTAGATAACAAGTATAAATGCTCGTCCTGCGACCGGCATGTTGACGCTGTAAAAAGGTAATTCAAGAGAAATCAGCGCGTCCGTGGTTGATAATTATGCTAACGAATGCTTTCCTTCTTCCTTCCTAATTTTGCAGGGCTTGTCTCAAAGATGTACCAGACAATCTAATTTTCCATCTGAAACGATTCGACTTTAGCCTTCGTACGTTGCAACGAAGCAAGATCAATGATTACTTTTCGTTTCCTCGTACGATCGACATGCGGCCATACACAATCGACTACCTCAGCAACCCAGCAACTGGCACGACACAAGAGGATATATTCGAGCTAGTGGGCATTCTAGTGCACTCCGGCACGGCAGAATCGGGTCATTACTATTCCTTCATCCGAGAACGCACATCAACAGATGACCAGCCTCGTTGGTTTGAGTTCAATGACGATAACGTATCACTATGGGATCCGCGCAATATGGCGAACCATACATTCGGCGGCCTTAGCCAACAGTCAATACATGATACCAACGGAACAGGGTATACTAAAAATTATAGCGGATATATGCTTTTCTATCAGCGCGCCTCTGCCCTCGCTGCAGAGCAGCAGCAAGCAACATCATCCACCACGGGGGCCGTCGCCCCCGTGCAGGTTGAAATTCCCCCACACCTGAAAGAACACATCCTCCGTGAGAACACAGTCATCCTCAAACGGCACTGCTTGTTTGATCCTAACTACATCACATTTGTGGAGAGTTGCTTCGCTCAGGCAAGATTATTCGGAAACAATTCGTCGCTCAGTCCAGGACAGCAGCAATCTCTAGACCCAATCTATGATTTACCTCACGGCTTGAAAGATCTGGCAATGGAGGTGGCTATAAGTCACTTGGATCAACTAGTTACGCGAATCGAGGATACGCCAAACTTCAAATCCTTCTCAGAAATGATCCGAAGGGCTGTTGTTGAATGCGGAGACTGCGCGATTGCGTTTTTCGAGTATTTTAGTAGGCGCCATGCGGCTTTCAGGATGCTGGTCCAACGTCATCCAGACGCCGCTGTCCGCACTTTTTCGTGGAAAACGCTGATTCTCGCGATGGAGAAGATAGCCATCGAAACACCGAATGTGTACGATCCGCTGAGCCCCAACATTATCCAGGACGACAGAAGCGACATTGCTGTCGATTCTCCAGCTTCTCGTAGTTCGCCATCTCCAAGACCCTCCGTCTTGGAAGAGGCAGTACTTCTCTTTGACCATCTCTGGCGACACTTTCATTTCCATCTTCGTTCTTGGGATGAGGTCTTTGGTTTGTTGCTCGATTTTGCGAGAATGGGTCCGCGAGAGGTAGCCCATCTGTTGGCGAATGATTACCTGCTTAAGCTGCTACGCATCATTGCGGCCGACACAATGATGGAGTTGCCGTTAAATTATGCGAGAATGTTGAACAACATCTTTCGGAGAGTTCCACGGCCTCCGTCGTATGCGGCGATCTTGGCGCTCATCGACTATTTTATATCGCAGCTTGAGCCCATGCTGGGCGCACAGTATATCGTCGATACACCAGAGGAGCGGCTAAACTGCGATGAGGCACCGTTTCCTTGGACGGCAGACGAGGTTCAGTTGATACACAGCCATCCAGAGCGTCAACTAGCCAGCTTTTTTATCGAAAAGCTACTCGCGATTGATCAAGCCCGCCCCATCACCCATAGCATACTAGGCCGCTTAACAACGCTCGCGTCTCAAATGGATCTGAGAATCTTGAATAGTCTACGGAAAAAACTAGAGGCGGACTCGACGATGCAACCAATGGACCCGTTCCTACGAGCCGCCGCCCAGTATTTGGAATCTACACAGTCAGCTGCTCACAGTCGAAGCATCATACGCTTTATCGCTGCGCAGGCCCAGAGCTTACAGAACAGTGAACCCGTAGCCTTCTTGGAATTCTTTAGCGCGTCACTCAATCTGAAGAGACCGCATGGCGACATAGTACGAACCATCGAAACGTGCAGCCTCGAGACACTGCCAGACTGGGTACCTCATCTACTCGCATATGGAGACTGTGGGATAAAATACGACACTGAGCGCTTTCTAGATACTGAGCTCTTTGACCGCATGCCCAACGCAGATGATGTGGACGAAGACGATATCGCAATGCTTGAGCGAAGGGAGATCTCGAAAGAAGTTATCCGGAGACTGGGCATGGCGTGCGTATTTTATCTACGAGATACGCACATTAAACAACGGGCTCACATCGGACGCGATACTGCTTCCATGATGGTGCAGGTAGCGGCCAAATGCACCCCCTTCTTTTCGGATGAGCCAGGGGTGGATGATGAAAGAAGTATCGAATTCAACAACCTCCAGCGTGGTATGCATATTCTTGTTTGACTTGATTTTCAACTGACCAAATGGGCACATACACTAATACTTGGTATTAGAAATTGCGAATGCTGTACGAACAATTATTGTTGATGAAGTGGAAGATGACAACTCTGGTAAGACTACGCAGCGCCAAGCCATGAGACGTTGACTAATATGAGTGTCTGTCACTTTTTAGACTGGGAGGGGTCTTACATGTCATCAGATCCTTTGGATTGCCAGCCAGACCTGGGAATACAGCAGATTGGAGAGCCAGACGAGGCCCTTGCGACATGATGAAGATGCATACTGCCTCCTTGTAGGCAGGCCTATGACGAACATAACGAGGATGGGTTCAAAGAAGCAATAAGGTCTGGAGTTTGGGAGTTTGGTCTGATAATCACTAGACGTTTTTACTTTTATTTCTGCTTGTTTTCCCCCCTGTTACCCTATCTATCTTACTATCAAGCACTGCCGATTAAAACGAACAAATGAACACGAATGAGAATGCAAGCATGTAAGAACAAAAATGGTGGATTTGCGCATAGCGTCGGAGTGAAAGGCGCAGAGGAACTTGCAGCTCACTATGAACAGTGGCTATCACGAATTATGAACTTGGGGTTAAAGGAGAAGGGACCATTATCTGCGGCAATGGATGAATAGATCAGTACGAAGCAATGTTTATACAGAAAGATTAACCATGTTTTTTTTTTCGCCCTCATTTGTTACTGTGTTGTTGCCTCCGTTTTCTTCTACGTGGTATGAGGTGACGTTGACAGGATACCCACATGGGCACGCGTGATGCTGCAAGCCATGCGGCCATGGTAAGGCTGAGGGGCAGTCATTAATTTAAGCTTAAACCGAAGCTCTTTATTTAGAAGAGAGACAGGGAAAGTAAAAAGAGACAGATCGATCTAATTAACGAAAGATTGGCCCCCTGTCAAACGGCTCTCTTGGCAGGAGAAGGCCGCAAGTGTGGATTTCGGAGCCAAGAATGGGACTCCGAAAGATGCCGAGGGTGGCCCGACTGCGAGGGGGTGAGTGGAGGATAGGGGCTTCGGGGGTTGGATGCCGAGATTGATTGATAGGAGTGGCGCAACGTCATTTTCACATGCTTTGGATGATTTGCTTGTTTTCTAGAAGAAACAGTGCGTGTCGTCTAATAAGGGAGTTGTATGTAAGTTTAGCTATATGGCTACCTAAGTATGTAACTCTTGGTGACTACCTAAGCAATCAATGCCTCATGCCGATTTTCCAATGTAGTAACTATAACTGTAGTGTATCGTTGGTAAAAAAAAAAAAAAGAAAAGAAAGAAAGAAAAGAAAAGAAAAGAAAAAGAAAAAAAAATATAAATCTAGATACGTGAAATAATATTAGTCTGAACCAAGGCTTTCTAGGACCGAAGGCGGTGGAACATAGAATGTAGTCCCCGTCAAGGCCGTGGAGAAGTCCAGGATGCGGTCGTGCTTGCCGGGAGGATGGCCGACAAACATGCGCTCCAGCATCTTCTCAATCACCCACAGACGGCGCGAATAGCCGATAAAGTAGGTGCCGAAGACGCCGGAGCCGGGCGAGCCAAAGGGCATGTTGTCGCGCAGGATGCTGTACTCGTTGCCGTCGTCGTCCTCGATGGTGGCGAGCGTCTTGTGCGCCTGCTGGTGGCCGTCGGGCTGGTCGTCGAGCTCCATGTTGTCCAGCTTGGTGCGGCCGATGATGGCCTCCTGGGCCTCGGTCGAGAGGCCGCCCCAGGCCTTGACGTCGTGGACGTACTTTTGCACGACGACGTAGCTGCCGTCGGCACACGCGGCGTCCTCGCCGGCGATGAGCACGGCGTCCGGCACGGCGGGGCCGACCGGGTTGGCGGTGCCGTCGACGAAGCCAAGCAGGTCGCGGGCGTCGAAGTAGCGGAAGCCCTGCGTGTCGTCGACGACGGCGGCGGCGTCGCCCAGCTTGGCCAGCAGCTGGCGCTCAAACTCGAAGCAGATGTCGCGGCGGTCGGCGCGGATGTGGAACAGCAGGTCGCCCGGCGTGGACACGGCGGTGTGCTTGGCGCCGCTGATCTGGCGGAAGGGGTGCAGCTCGGCGGGGCGGCCGAGGCCGGTGCCCGCGGTGAGGGCGTCCCAGGCGTCGGAGCCGATGCCGACGGCGCACGAGAACTGCGAGTTGAGGTCGCGCAGGACGACGTTTTTGGCGAGGTCGCTGACGGAGGCGAGGACGGAGCGGATGGTCTTGAGGGCGGAGGGGGAGGACGAGTTAATGGTGAGGACGAGGAAGGTTGCGGATTTGGTGAGGGATGCTTGGACGGCTTGGTTTTGACTCATGGTGGCGGTGGTGGTGGAATTTTTTTTGAGAGATTTGGAAGATTGTGTTTTGGCGTTGAGATGGGAGCTGGAGCTGGAGCTGAAGCTGCGGCTGGGACTGGGACTGGGGAAACTGGGCTTGGATGATGAGATTGGTGAGATTGATGAGGCTGCACCACTGCCAGAAGAGCTGATTGATGAACAAGGTCTGCCGCTGAGGGCGTAGTTATGAGATGAAGATGATGAATGTCGTGATAGTGAGGAGCGGGGTCTTGAGTGAAGCCGGAGCTGAGGCGGGACGACACAGAGACAGTTCCGGCCGTGACTGAGTCGCGCAAGTCTCTGGCTGTGCAATTGGAGTTGAAGGGCTCTTGCTGTGATGCGGCTGGCTGTCACGTCCATACCTCGGCGCTCAGGGCAGAAGCGAGAATGAGAAGATGATGTGAAGATATAAATAAAAAAAAAAATAAAAAAGAGCGAGAGAGAGGATGAGCAGGGATTTGCTTATGAAGTAGCTCAACTAAGGGAGCTCTGGTGGGTTGAACTGCACGGCAAATGGGCGATAGTGGACCTGCCGGATAGCTTGAGCTGGGATTATTCGCTGTCTGGCGAGTATGAAATTGAACAATAGAGTATGAGAGTGACGTAAGGCGGAGGCTGCGGACCCAGTTAAAGCATCCGAAGGGTTTCCGAGATTCGGGCGGCCAATGGGGAGGTGGATTTTGGTCAGCGGGGCTCGTATCTTTTACCCTGGATCTGATCTCTTATCTGATTTCTTGTTAGGCATGTATGTGCATGAGCAAATAGGGGATTGATTGATTGATTAAATCTGCTGGACACGTCGTGAGCATGGAGCAAATCAAAGTGAATTGTGCAGTTGCTTTTTATACAATTTATTTTATTTATTTTTTGTAATGCTACCATCATTCTTTCAAGGGGATCTTTCTTTGCCATCAAATTGTGGCGTTGTGTACTAACATGTATGCTAGGTACCTGGTTTGATATGTATATAAAACAGAGATCCCCATGAGTCTCAATCTCAGCGCCCATCATGAGCCATTGGCCCTTTACGCAGCAACCTTGGCTTCGGTAACCTTGGCGAGACGAGCGCCAAGATCCTTGTCGACGTATGAGAAGTACTCTATCGACAATGTATTAGCAGAAAATTCAAAAAAGGACAGGAGACTTTGTTATCAAATAGTGCAGGGTAGGAAATAATAATAAGACTCACCATAGACTCGGCTTCGGATAGAAGCATTCTTAGCACCAGACAGATGGCCAGAAAGGTTGTCAATGAATCTGTCCTGGTGGCCGGGCTGCTGTCCGAGGACGTTCCACAGGGCAGTAGCCTGCTCGTAGTCCTCAGGGGCCATCTGGCTGGTGAAGCTGCTCACCTCACCGGCCCACTTCTCGTGCTCTGTGATGGTGGTGCTGATCTTGCCATTGTTCTTGAGAGCCGTGGGCTTGAGCGAGGCGTTGACATAGTTGGGGTCCGCACCGTAGTTGTCTGAGAAGTTCATGTAACCATCACGCTGGAAGGGGGCGTAGACGGGGACCTTGGCGCGGTTGGTCGGCAGTTGCTGGTAGTTGACTCCGAGACGGTATCGGGCAGCGTCGGGGTAAGCGAACATGCGAGCTTGCAGGACTATTTTGCGATTTCGAATTAGTAAAGCGTATTTTCAATGGTTTTAAATCGGCGGACATAAGGAAGATGGTGATTACATACTGGGATCAGCAGAAGGGGCAATGCCGGGCACCATAGTGGATGGCGAGAAGGCAGCCTGCTCGATATCGGTAAAGTAGTTTTGGGGCTATTTGCTTCGGTTAGAACAACAACAAAAAAAAAATAGCTCTCTCCATCACGAATAGAGTATAGAGAGAGGGGAAACAAAACAACTTACGTTGCGGTTCATGGTCAACCGACCAATCTGGCGCAGAGGATAGTCCTTGTGAGGCCAAACCTTGGTCATGTCGAAAATGTTCCACTTGTACGTCTCCGCCTCCTTGGGATCCATAACCTGGACAAAGACATCCCACTTGGGGTAGTTGCCCTGCTCAATAGCCTCAAAGAGGTCCTGGGTGTGGAAGTCAGGGTTTTCGCCCGAAATCCTGGTGGCAGTTTGGGCGTCGAAGTTCTTGACGCCCTCCTGGGCCTTGAGGTGGAGCTTGATGTACTTGAAGCTGCCGTCCTGTTGTATTTGAAATCATTAGTTTTAGATGAACACATACACACACACCCCCCTTGCATGAAACAAGTTGTATGTTAAGAGGGCGGGGGAAAAGAAGGTCTTTACCTCTTTGGTGAACTTGTACGTGTGGCCGCTGTACGCGTTGATGTGACGCAGCGAGGCTGGGGTGCCTCGGTCGTTGAAGAGGTGCATAAGCGCGTGGATACCTTCCGGGTTACCCAGGTGGAAGCTGTAACACCCATCATGTTAGACATGCAGTTCAAATTTTCTCCTCTTTTTTTTTTTTTTTTTCAAAATGGGGACTTACTCCCAGAACTAAGCAAGAAAAGATATACATGTTAGCGTTGGTTTCTCGTCTTCGTATCACTGTGGAACTAATGATATCTTGCCACGTACCATGTCCGAGTCGGCCAAGTTAGTTTGAGGATTGCGCTTGTGAGAGCGGTTAAGCGAAGGGAACTTGATGGGGTCCCTAACGAAGAAGACAGGCTAAGGCTCAACCGTTAGCAAAGGTCTCACACACAAAACCACTACCACCCCTGCAACAAATGACAGCGAGCGGAGTGGAGGGGTAATTCATAGCATAAAGAGCTCACAATGTTGTTGCAGACAAAGTCCTGGTTGCCTTCGTCCGTGTAGATCTTCATGCCCCAGCCGTGGACATCTCGAACAGTGTCGGCAGAGCCACGCTCAGGGCCGACAGTGGAGATACGGAGGAGCACATCGGACTTCTTGCCGACAGTGTTGAGGAAGCTGGCAGAAGTGATGTCTGTGCAGTCGTGTGTACATTCGAATTCACCATATGCACTATTAACCACATTTGTTAATTTACTTGAGAGATTATACATTGTGCGTTTGTGCGGGTGGATCGGCTTACCCAGCGGCTTTGGCGTGAACAACACTAGCAAGAGAGCAGAAATCATCATGTTAGTGATACTCTGAACGTGACAAAGTGAGTTAGAAGACCTGTGTGCAAGTTTATTCCATACCGTTCAGGAATTCGTTCACGGTTAAAGTGGGCCAGCGTCTCAACCAGGTGGGAGTCCTGGAGCAGCACAAGGCCACCGCCCGAGCCATTGCGTGCTTGAACGCTGGTGGCGGGATTGGGGATTGGGCAACCTGAATGTAGTCATTATGTAAGTTGAATGATTTTTCCCTCTGCCGTCAGATGAAAGAAAAGGAGTTTGGTTGGATGGGTAAAGGGGGAATCAATGGGGGGTGGGTGGCAATGGCATACCCTCAGCAGTGGTGAAAAATGATGAAGACATGATGAATTGGAGGATGGTGTTTGTGTGAAAAAAGAGTCTTGTAATAAGAAACAAGTAAGAAAAGATGAGGATGGAGGATGAGTTGATGTGGCAATGTGTCTGGGAAAGGCTGGATTGATATACTTGTTACAGGTTCCTCTTTTCCACCCCTTTACCTCGTAGTTTCTCGGCATTCGTCTTCATTCAAATCTACATGCTTAATCTAGCATACTTTATGCTATTACGCTGTACTCTATACACCCATACTCTGCGCCTGTACGTGTTAGTCTTGGATATCAAATTTTCGAATGACGCAGGCAAAGCTTACCAGCCCGATGTCCGACTCCGAGTTCCATCCGAGGCCGTCCACACAGGGCCTATGCGGCTCAAACAGACTCTCAGCCACGCCAATTCAAACCAAAAACCGTGGCATTAAGCGAGTGGCAACGTTTTTACTGTCTTGATGCCCAATGATCAACTATCCTGACTATACTGAAGTGGTATATTCGCCTTCATCACATGCAGTATCAGAGTTTCACCAGCTTTGCAGCTAATGCTGGCCTCAATTGCCTAAAGTCCATAGTGCCAAGATCCTTGCAGGCCCGGCCTCGTCCTATCAAGATGCGTGCATCTGTCATGCGGGATCCTGACAGCTCCATCGCAACGCCCGGCATCTCCTCCATGGTATCAATCAATCTTGCGTTTGGCGAGCTGAGGCAAGGCCAGGCCAGGGTCCGCGTTTGAACGCAGGCGAGGGAATTAACTGCTTCTGGACTCGGAATTCGGCAATGCTCTAGTCCCAGGCAGAGGCGGCAGCGCCGTTGAGCCAGGACTAACGCCGAGCCAATGGCAGCCGCAGCGCAATGACAGCCGCGGCCTGTGATTGGGCTCGAGGAATCTCCGGATGGGCTCCGCCGACACGCACGCCGAACCACCGCCAGGCTGGGCAGGGATCAGGGAGCCAATGGCAAGCTGAAGATGACGTAAACTGGCCAATGTCCGCGGGTGGCTGTCGGAGCATTCCCCACCGGCCGGCTGAGGCTGGGCTCCACTGCGGCTTTTCACCTGTGGCTTGATGCCGAGAAACGGGCGCTCAGCCTTGCTGTGGAGCTCGTCGGTCTAGCCTCGTTCGAAGCTTGCTATGCTCGGCGTCTTCTCGTCTTTGAAGTTTCATTTGCTGGGCGATCGGGCACGGCAAGCTTGGAGCTTCATGCAGGGTTGCGAGCTGGAACCTCGATAGCTCGCGTAAAGCTGGGAATGATGACGATTGTCGAGGTTCGGCTATGGGTGTGCACGGAGGCAATTTCTGGTACTACACCGAGTAGCCGAGATGGGCCTGGTCCAAATAATGGCCTCGAGAAAGATATAAGAAGGAGACGATGGACGGCCTTGAAGTCGAAATTATCATCAACATCATCATCACAACAATCAGCATCACTCACACAAACAATACAACAATTCATCTTTTCAGTTGAACCAACATCAACAATCAATCATAACAACATCCCATCAATATCAAAATATATAAGCCACAAGACAGTGACTACGCAATTCACTCCTCCGCTTCAAATCTAGCCAAACAATAAGCTTCTCAACTTATTCAAAAGCTCAAGCCACCCTTCATCATGCCTGTCACTGTTCCCATCAACGCTGGTGACCGCTTCGATTTCATCGTCGTCGGTGGAGGCACTGCCGGTAACACTGTTGCCGGCCGTCTCGCTGAGAACCCCAATGTCCGCATCCTCATTGTCGAGGCTGGCGTTGCCAACCCCGAGCAACTCAACGAGGTCATGACCCCCTCCAACGCCATGAACCTTCGAGGCAGCAAGCATGACTGGGCCTACAAGACCACCGTGGTCAAGCGGGACGACTACGAGCGTATCGAGAAGCCCAACACCCGTGGCAAGATCCTCGGCGGTAGCTCCTCGCTCAACTACTTCACTTGGATCCCCGGATGCAAGCCTACCTTTGACATGTGGGCTGAGTACGGTGGCGAGGAGTGGACCTGGGACCCCCTCGTTCCCTATCTTCGAAAGTCTGTCACCTATCACGATGACGAGGGCCTCTACGACCCCTCTCTCGCTAAGATTGGTACCGGCGGCCCCATCAACGTCTCCCACGCGGAGCTCCTCCCTGAAATGGCTCCTTTCCGCGATGCCCTGACCAAGGCTTGGGTCTCCATGGGCGAGCCCCTCACTGAGAACATCTACGATGGTGAGATGATTGGTCTGTACCACTGCGCCGACACCATCTACAAGGGCCGCCGCAACGGTAGCTTCCTGTTCCTCAAGGACAAGCCCAACATCACCGTCCTTACCGAGGCCCAGTCCAAGAAGCTCATCATCGACTACGCCTCCCGCACCTGCAGCGGTGTCACCGTCGTCCTGGGCAATGGCCAGGAGCTCAGCTTCTACGCCGACCGCGAGGTCATCCTCTCCCAGGGTGTCTACGAGTCCCCCAAGCTGCTCATGCTCAGCGGCATCGGCCCTGCCCGCGAGCTGGCCAAGCACAACATTGAGTGCATCGTCGACTCCCGCCACGTCGGCCAGAACCTGATTGACCACCCCGCCGTGCCCTTCGTCCTGCGCGTCAAGGACGAGTTCGGCATGGACAACACCATCCTGCGCAAGAACGAGCTGAACGCGCAGGCCCACGCCGCCTACGCCAAGGACCACTCGGGCCCCGTCGGCTCTGGCTTCCTCGAGATGGTTGGCTTCCCCCGTATCGACAAGTACCTCGCCAAGGATCCCATCTACAGCAAGGCCGTCAAAGATAACGGTGGCAAGGACCCTCTCTGCCCTGATGGCCAACCCCACTTCGAGCTCGACTTCGTGTCCATCTTTGGCAGCGCTTTCCAGTGGCATTATCCCGTGCCCAAGGTTGGCGCCCACACCACCGTCGTCGTCGACCTGGTGCGCCCCATCTCCAAGCCTGGTGAGGTGACCCTCACCAGCGGCAGCTACCTGGACCAGCCCGCCATCAACCTCAACTTCTTCGAGAGCGAGCTCGACATCATCGCCATGCGCGAGGGTATCCGCTTCAGCTACGACCTCCTGACCAAGGGCGAGGGCTTCAAGGACCTCGTTGTCGACGAGTACCCCTGGGACATGCCCCTCGACAACGACGAGGAGATGCGCCGCGTCGTCCTCGACCGATGCCAGACCGCCTTCCACCCTTGTGGCAGTGCTCGTCTGTCCAAGAACATTGAGCAGGGTGTCGTCGACCCGGCCCTCAAGGTCCACGGTGTCAAGAACCTGCGAGTCATTGATGCCTCCATCATGCCTGTCATTCCTGACTGCCGTATCCAGAACTCTGTCTACATGGTTGGCGAGAAGGGTGCCGATATGATCAAGGCTGAGCACAAGGACCTGTACTAAACCAAACTATACATTCCCCATCCCAGAAAAAAAAACTCTTAGCTCACTCACACACACACACAACTATTTGATTTGTACTGAGAGGTTTTTTTCATTTTGGGAAATATGAAGGACAAAGGATAGGATAACACCACACCACACCACTAAATGAGATATCATATCCCTCTAATGTGATGGATGCGATGGATTTCATATTTTGTAGTTTAGTTTGTCAGTTGAAGCGAAGTTAGAAGATTAATTAAGATGATGCATTAAAAAACCTCATTGTTTCCACGCTTAAATCCACTATCGTGAAGCTATCCACTACAAAAGAGTGGCTTTTAGTTGAAATTTTCAGCTGGATTAGTTGAGGGGCTTTGAGGAGAGCAATCAACTAACTCCACACAGAAGGTGCAAAACTAAACAAATAGATCTTTGTTCGTTATGACCGGCAAATGATTCTTTACTACCGGCTATTGAAAAAGGATTGTTTTCATTATAAATTAGATGACTAGTTGATTGTGAAACGAGTTAGATTATATTGGTTCCTAAGGCATGTGGCATCATTCCCCAGTGAAGCGGATATCGAAAGAATCGGGAGTTTGCAAAAAGGCCGGCAGATAACTCTCCAATTGCACCACAGCACGGCAAGTATCCGCCCCATAGTTTGTCATAATTGAATTGCATTATTCAATGTGTATGTGTATGTTCATTTTGTGACCACTGCCTTTCATAAATTCGCCTGCGGGTATCCTAGAGTACGACTTCAGGTGTTGAATAGTCCAATTGCTGTTCACTTCTAGTCTCTACCCCGCTGTCACTATTGACTATCACTGCTATGGTGAACATCCAACTAATAGAAAGAAAGAGAAAGGAGAAAGAGGATTAGTACTGGCCAATGAATGAACAGTAAATAGTATTTAAACAATGTATTAATAGTAAATATTATTAAACGAAACACGATAAATCCAAATATATGATTGCCATCGCATATGATCGACATCCAGTCCATCCTGGTGCATACATACTTGTAAACTTCCTCACGTAATACCACCTAACCTGTAAGCACATTGCAAGACATCATAATCTCGATGTACGACAGGCACATAAAAGTATACAATAATCACATGCCTATTGCGATAAACTTTTGGTGACAGTGTTGTTATTATCCTTGTAGTATATGCATATGTTCATTTTTGGGTTCCCTATTATTTCGGCAAGCCATTCCTCGGCATGCATGTGAAAGGGTTAAGCAAGCCCCTCTAAATCTCTAGATGCTACAAGAAAAATATATTCAACAATAATCCCAACAATTTAATTATAATTACTTAGGAAACCAGAAATTAAGCTTTCATGAGTGCATTATACAGGAGGCTGGTGTTCAATAGTTGCCTAGTTGCTGGAGTGACGCGAAAAGTATCATTTCATTCAAGCTTTTGCCAAGGGCGGAGCTGCGTCTCCCGCTTTTCTCACACAATCTCCAGACCAGACCAACAACAACAAGCCGACGATCTACAACTAACTAGTAATGATTTAGTGACTTGCATGTCATGCAGAAACAATGCACTCAAAAAGAAAATCCACATCCCAGCCCCTTCTTTTCACAAATTCAAATTTCTTCTTCGTCTTCCGAGTCCCCCTTCTTCCTGCATTCTAGTATTAATTAACAACCCACAACAGCAGATCCTTCGTGTCGCTCGGAAGATATCAATCAGCTCAAAAACAAGGGGGCAGCATAACTTCCGTTCTATTTTTATATAAATAAAATAAGTCTCCATGAAATCACATCCGCAATCTGCAGCCAGATCTGCGTCCTCTGTTACACTGCATCAAAATCTCGCACGATAATTTTTGCTTCCAACAGTCGTAGAGAAAAGCATTTTGCCAAACTTTTACTAGCAAAAACCTTCCCCTTGCGCTTATCCCAGGGCTTTTGTGCTCTTCTTCACACAAGAGCCCCCCGTCTGGCCAATAGCCATCCAGAGCACAGCGGTTTAAAAATAAACATTCTTCTTTAGGCGCCCAGCCTGTGACACGGCTGGCGAATCAGACGGTGCTCTCCCCCACCTCATGTGCGTGACAGGGGGGCGGCCCAGAGAGACCAGCGCAGAAAAGTCCATCATCTGTCACATTTTGCGGTTGTGCTGTTGGTTCAGCAGTGAAAATCAATTGCTGCGTTGGCAATAATCTCTTGGCTCTTCTTTGTTTTGGGGGTCACACACATGCTTCTGGCCCCTCCTTCAGCTTGCTTCACTCTGCGATCTGACACCGAAATTTCTTTTCTGTAGTCACAGACCGTTTGTTGAGAGCACAGACAGATGATGCACTCCATCACTCGTTCCGGGGTGAGATTTCGGCAAACTCCACTCCCGCAGCGGGGCCGTCACCAAGCACACATCAGCTTCGAAACTCTCTCTCTCTGCATGGCGCTTCAATCATGCGGAAACTCTCGATACCGGCTGCTGACGGACGACAACACAAAATCCATGTAAACAATTAGCTGGTCCCAGCACCCACCACCTGGGAAACAGGCATGGCATGCTCTGCAGGTCGCAGCAAACGTGAAAGCCATGGGGCAGCACACCTGGCTAGCCTGCGAGCCTTTTACGCGCCGGGCTTAATGCATGGGCCGGCCTAGCGTGCCGTTTCAACATCTCAAAATAACTCTGTCGCGTGGGGAATGCTTGAGGCTCCATAGACGGTTTGGCTTCCGGGGCCCTTCTTCAGGTGACATTGTAGGCCTGTACCTGCTTCTGGGATGTGCCGCGATCTGGAGGGGAAACACGAGGAAAACCGATATAACTTCAGCAGGATCCGCTTTTGACCTTGTTCCCTCCCCTCTCTTTTCTCTTTTCCACGACGTCGGTCCCGGGCGGTGGCGGGCAGCATCATTAACAACAACTCGACTTGCTTTTGTTTGTATGGTTCTGCTCTGTGAAGGGAATGACGAACGACCCAGCGAGCCGGGCTGAGGCAAATCTTGGGGCCATTCTTATTCTCTCTTATTTCCAGCGAGCATTGTCGATTCCCCTTCGTACACACCGTCCTTGATTCATGAGGTATCATGGCGCTCAAGGACAAGATCTCCTCTCCCCTCGAGGCGGGCCCATCCGTCCTCGACGCCCAACATGTCCCCCCTCATCTTGCGCCAGTCCTTGAATATACGTCTAGCCGGCTTGCGAAGAAGGCTGTCCACCTTACGCTCATTATCGTCCGTAGAGACTACCAGCTGCTCAACACAAACACAGTCGCTTCCTCAACGCCTCGGACGCCGGGCACCCCTCGAACGCCTCTATCCCCTCCACTCACCGGCGGCAGCACCAGCAGTAGTCGCCTAGGATTGTCCAGTCCCGTCGTAGCGTTGAAGCATTTCATGCGATCCGCTTCGCAGCACGTCGTTGGATCAGGCCGCTCAGCCCAAAGCCCGAGGAGTGCCGTTCCTCCCATCTCACGCCCCTTCACAACCACCGAGCTGCCGAGTCCCAGGTTTCGATGGCCGCTCTCACCCACCACGCCGTTGTCTCCGCCGCCGATGACGCCGTCCACGGCATCATCGCTGACGACCATTGATAGCAACGGACCGCCAACCCCGACCTGCACGGGGCTTCGTTGCTTCTATTCTGGCGACTTATCCCCGCGAACAGAGAAGATCCTGAAAAGCACTCTCATCAAGGCGGGGAATAAGTTTGGCGTCGGGTAAGCGCAGAACAGGGCTAAAAACAAGAAGAAGTTCATGTATTGACACAAGCAAATGTGCGTCCAGGAGCGGATGGCTTGTACCCTTTACAAGCCCGAGCACCCGTGAGCTTGCAACCCAGCTCTTCCACAGCTCCGTCGTCCAAAACGAGATCCTCTTCTCGTCCGACGGCCTGACCCTGCTGACTCTCGATCGACTGTACAGCATCAAGAGCGCTCTATCAAGCTACTCCAAGACAGGTTCCGCGCTCATGCTGGAAGATGCCGTTGACGAACTGCGCCGCTTTGTCCTGGCCCACAATGGTCGTCGAGTAACCAGATCTGACCTCCTTCGGTCATTCGACTGGCTGAGCGTCAGCAATTCCGCCATCATGGATCTCGATCGCATGTATCAAAGAGCATACGGCGGATATGACCAGATAGGAGGCATCACCGGCATGGCACCGGAAGTAGTGACTCAGCCATTTGTGCTCGATCTGCCGCCGAAAAGCAAATTCGAAGACTGGGAAGACGGAAGCCTCAGTCCTTCGAGCACCATCCTCGACGAGGACATCATAGGGGTCGCCGTGACGGCCGTGTCCTTTGTCAGACCACCAACCCCTCGCAGAATCGGCCCTGCCTTGAAGCTGCAAACCGATTTCTCCGCCAAATCCAAGTATCTGGACCTAGGAGACGAAGTGCCCCGGGAAGACGAAGACTCCGAGGACGAAGCCCATACCGCACGGCCCGTGGACCAAACCGCTGCTGCCATGTGGAATAGCCGGCTGACCATTGACCAGATGCTCAGCCCGAACCAGGACCTGCATTCACCGGCCATAGGACCCATGACTCCCCACGGATACGACGACATTTCCCCCGTAACGCGCGGAGAATGGGGCTTCCTCATGGGCGGAAATGGGCTGCAGATAGGGAAAACGGCAGCGGTAGAAACGTTTTGATGCCTTTTTATGAAGACGTTGTATTGAGTGAATGTGGCACATGATTTTTTATTTTCTCTTCTTTCTTTCTTTCTTTCTTTCAGATTCTTCTTTCCACTTTCTAACTTTCTTTTCAGACATTTTTTTGTTGTTACATTCTATAAGTTTCTACTTTATTCCATCCTGGGAAGCGAGGTGAATTGGCGTTTTTTTTTTTAGGTGGCAAAACGGGAGGGTATATTAGAGAAATTTCGCACATACGCATGAAACAAAATATATACAAATTACGTATGAATGCATCGTTGATACAAGTTCCCAAGTGCATAGATCGTCTTACGCTCATTACCATCCGTAGCGACTCGAAGCTTCTCGTCTGTTGCTTTTGCCCTTTGCGAAGCTCTCTTCCAGAGCGTCACGCTGAGAGGAAGCATTCCGTACCAGCTGTTGCAGGCTGTGCTTGCCGCTGTGTATGGCGCGGACGGGGTTGTGTGTCTGCTGCTCGCCAGCAGCTCTGAGCTCTTCGTTGTGTTGATATTCTCGGTCCATGTTGAAATTGATAACTTTCTTCGCCATCTGCGTATCTCCTCCTCCTCCTCTTCCAAATAATTCCCGTCTCGCTGCCGCAGAAAGATTCAAATCATCGGCCACATTGTCTAATGACTCTGTTCTCGTGTTTATTGAAGCAGCAGCCGTCTGACCATTGTTCGTTTGTTGAGAATAGGCATCAAGGCCATATGGGTTCATAGCCTCGCCAGTTTCAAAGAGGGGCTCGTATGCCCCTCCAACTGCCGTCGCTGTTGGAGCTGCGTCTTCCTCGACGTGCATAGAGAAGAGCGACGTCTTTTTCGGAGCTGGCGCCGGGGCTGGTGCCGGTTCAGGCTTTGCTGATGCTGTTTCCGGGGCTAAAGCTACTGGTTTCGTTGCTGATGCTGTAGAAGCCTGGACTGCCGTACTCTTAATAGGTTTCTTCTTTGTATTCCGAGCAACTGATAGAGGCTTGAACATTAACGGTTTCCCCACGAGTTTGACTTCTTCCGCAGGTTTCATTGTATCTGGTATTGACGGTTCGGCTGGTCGTTTAGGAGGTGGCAAGCTCAGACCGCCCGCCGCACCATCAGCGTCGCTATTGGATTTATTTGAAGGCTCTTCATCGCGGCTGAATCCCTTTTCCGCACTAGTTTTGAGGTTGATGCCCGGTCGACTCGAAGATTTGCTTAGTATCGGCTTCCCAGCATTTTTGGGTGGAGGGAGAAAGGAGCTGAAGCCGGCGAAGAGGCCGCCTCCGCCGGTGCGCGCACGTTTTGCCGGGGGTTCATTGCTATTCTCTGCACTCGCGTCGCTAGAGGAGGAAACCTGAGGGAGGTTGAGGACGATTTTGCCTGGATTCGACCGGTCGACAACTTTCTGGAATGCAGGTTTCTTTGGCGCAGCAGGCTTCGCAACGGGCTGCGGCGCATCGACCTCGGCATCTGAGGAGTCGGACTCGGAGTAATCGACGAGACCCATTATGGAGTAAGAAGTTCGAAATGCGATGACGGATTCGACGTATTGTATGGTCAGGCGACAGGCCAAGCTCTGATGTGATAGTTGTATGTAGGAGCCAAAAAAAAAAAAGAGTGACGATTAAAGACCGTAGCAGCACTCTGACGTGAGCGAGCTACCTAGGCAGGTGGATACAATAGCGCAGGTATTAGCGGTTGATGCGCTAAAGCAGGGGTCCGGCTCTGGTATCTTATCTGTTAGTGCGAGACCCTTTTAATGCTACCCCACGGCAAGCTGCGAGCAACAGCATCATCGTTCTGGCTTTACTTGACTTTGCGCCTCCCTCGAGTCCAACTTTGTGACGAGGAAACATGTGAGCGATTAATGGCATGCCCGCAAATGCCTATTTCAATCCTATGAATACGTTCATCAACTCGAATTAACCCCTACAACCCGCCCGCTTCCTCCAACAAGCCGTCTTCAACATGTCTCTCATTCAGCTGGAAGAGTGAGTTCGCAAGTCCCCTGGGTGACGATATCGCCTGCCGACCTGTTGGCGCATAGGCCATTCGCCCAACTAACGGTGTTTGATTCTTCAGGCTTGTCACATACCAGCTTCGCACTGGCTATCTCAACGAAATCGCCGACGGCGTGGGCGAGCGACTCATCACTGTTAACGACAGCAGCATCAATACCGCGCCATTCAAGTCAGCTGGCTGGCGACCGAACTCGTCACATATAAAGCGGACACACTCTCCGCCGATACCTACGGCAATTGCTTCAGAATATTTCCAGGCGCCGCGGCAGGCAGGTCTGACGCTGGAAGATGGTTACGAAGATGGCGGTCTGCTTACTGGCGGGGGGGCCGACACCATGGGCCCGGGAGCAGCAACCAAGCGGCGCAGGCGCCGAGAGCAGATGGAAGAAGAGGACAGCAGCGACTTTAGCGATGAGAGCGATGACGAGTCTGAACATCGGGCGGCACAGCAGATCAAGTTCGCCAAGATGCCCGTGAGGCACCGCGCCGGATCTTCACCTGGCCAAGCCTCTCACATCCCGCCGATGAATACCTCTCCTCGAGCCCCCAGACGAGGCTCCCAATCATCTCTTAACATCCTACCGGGGCGACCACGACGAGACACCGTGACTAGCAGCGAGGTTTCCTCCGAGAACGAGTTCGACATGCCGGTTGCGTACAGGCATAGGGAGGCTGCGCGAGCGGCGACGAGGGCGATGAGGATGCAGGACAAGATCAACGAAGAGCCCTCACCAGGCGTACAGATCGCGGATCCTTTACATGATGAAGACGAAGACGATTCTGACGAGGCCTCTGATATGTCGGGAGAGTATGTTGCAAGCATTGACGAGGCCTCGATCCTCGACGTTGTGGAGAACAACCCGATGAATGCGCCCATGAATGCGTCGCCTACTCGACAAGTGGTAGGCACACCTCCTAGAAACTTTACCAGAAGACAGTCTACTATTCGAACGTCTCGGGTACATACGTCGCCGTCTGTTTTCGATGCACTACCGCCTCCGCGCCCGATGAGCACTATCCGACCTCTCAGCGTGGTTCAACCCCAAAGTCTACTCTCCGCGGCTATAAAGGCTAAGCGGTACAAATCCAGCGTACCCTTTCAAAAATTTGCGCACCTCAACGGAGAGGGAACGCAAGGGGCTATTTCTATTCGCATCTACGCAGCATTTTCCAACGCTCCTAGCAAGTACTTGGAGGTGGTTATTCGACCCAGAGTGCAGAATGGCCAGGGAGTGGAAAGGGCTGTCACAATAGCTGATCTGATAGGTCTGGGACTGTATCGATACAACGAGGAGAAGAGAGAGCCAGCTATAGCCCCCAAGAAGCGCAATATCAACTGGTATACGCTCAGAATGGTAGAAGAAGGGGGCGAGGTGGATGACGATTTCCCCCCGTTTGACCGGACAAAGCCTCTCACATCGGCAACTACCGTCAACAATGCACATATGCGAGGCGGTGGGCGAGGGCGATCTAATTCAAAAGTCTACGACGAGTTTGCCATCGTTGCCGCTACGGAATCAGAGTATGAGGCGAACCAAAAGCTAACTCCCCAGGAAGACGAGGAGGAGGAAGCACAGCCGTCTCAAGATAGCATCCCGGAGGAGGCAGTATCGCCCAAGGCTGAAACACCTACACCTAAAATGGAAAATGCCAATGGAAATGGCAATATCAATTTCGGCATCTTCTCACCTCCGCAGTCGGATCATCCGCGACCAAATCCCATTTTGAATACAGCGTACCGGCCAAATGTGCTCCTGGCAGATGCTCCCCAGACACGTGCAACGGTGTCCAATGCGATGCGAGGTCAGCAGAAGCTGCTACGGATCTACATTATGTCGTCTGATGTGGCAGCCGGTCAAATGGTGACTCTTGACATCACCACCGACACATATCTGGCAGAAGTACTAGATCAAGTATGCCGCAAGAGAAACCTTGACAAGGCAAATCACGTACTGAAGCTGCCCGGGTCTGGAGCGCTGGTAATGCTGGACCGGCCAGTATCATCGATAGGAAATGTGACGGATCTAGAACTATACCGACGTCGGTTTGCGACGGATGGCCCGCTAGCCACAACGGGCTCTCTGGGAACCTCGTCACCGAAGATGGTAGCAATGCTAGAAGGGCCCCAGCCACCGCGAAAGGGCCACAAGAAGGCGTATACACCCGGCTCTCATCCACTGGCACGCGAGGTCATCCAGCCCGATGAGCTCCCGAGCGCCAACTACAAGCGGTACACGGTGTGGCGCAAGCAGCCAATGCGAATAGTGGGCATGAGCGAGCGAGTCTTGGTGATTGATGGCGAGTATATCCACATTGTGCCGGCTTCCGGAGGCAAGGCCATGCAGGAGGGTGGAGGCAAGACGACGACGGTGCACTTCAGCAACGTGATCGGGTGCAAGGTGCCTCGAAAGCACCCCACCAACGTCAAGGTGAGTAGCAACAGCATTCTTTTAAGCTTTCTCTCTTTTATCTTCTTCTTTTCTTGAGTTTCAGCTACATGCCTTGCCATGACAGCCTCCCCGCATAGTGGAGTTGTGTTGTTGCGGGTGGCGGGCTCAGCTTCGTTGTCACGTTTTATTTTCTCTGTATTCATTTTGGATCTGAATTGCCGGATGAGGCTAACACTGGGACTATTTAAAAATAGCTTGTCGTTTACAAAGCCACGGAGAGCAAACGCTACGATTTTGAGGCTCGGGGGGCTGACGAAGCTGCTGAGATAGTGGCAGAGCTGAAGAAGGGCATTTCACCTTACAGAGAGGTTTGAGCTTGCGTGTACTTGGAAGTGGGGAGCGGGCGCTGGAATTGAGTTTGGAGGCGGGCTGTGAAGAAGACATACGCAGCCAATCATTATTTTGCCCTTTTTGGTTTTTTATTTTTTTTTTTTTACAATTGTGTGTATGAATAGCCCTGATTTTCTTTTTTTTTTTTTTCTTATTACGAGTCAGATGCCCGAACGAGGCAAAATGTACACGCGTTCCGTGATGAATTAAGCGTTATCTTGAAAGTGACGACGTGTGGCTGAGGCTGCATGCCGGAGACTTGTGACACGATGGAGATGCTAGCAGCGCACCCAGCCGCTGTGGAGCAGCCTAACAAGGACCGGAGGTTTTTTCTAGGGCCTGCAACGGTAGGTACATTTGCTGTAGGTACCGGATAGTATACCTTTATTACGTACGACAGGGGACGCCATCTGATGACATCTGGGGTTGTCGATCCTAGGAATAAGTCCGAGGTGATGCAGTTCAACTCTGGGCGTAATGGTACCAGCTCTATATTATTGCAGGTGGTTAGAATGAAAAACAAATGTGATGTTGAGATTGACGAAGGCCGTTTGATCGCCAAAGCTAGGGCTGGTTATTTTAATAGGAAGGATTAATACCCATTCTGCCTAAAGTATGGAGCAGATGCGCTTAATATTGAGATTGGCTACGGCGGAAATTATGGTCCCATTTAGGAAATCATAGCTTGCCTGTTGCATGTTGACGTTTTTACACTCAACGCTGGCTATTCTTGACCGTCCAGCTATATGGAACTAAATAGTAGCCCAATCTCCTGCTTATTCGTATCCTTTTCCCTCCATAACCAGCAAGTAATGTTGCCTTGGCGAGCTCCTGCATAGAAGAGGGACATGTCTGACGTGTTCAGCGCTGAAGGCTTCACGCAGGCGTCATTATTACTACAGGCATTCCTAAGCAGGGGGCCGAGCAACGGCAAGGCGAAACCCGAACTGGCGTTGCAACGGAATGACAACAGCATGATATCGGAGACAGCCGGCTAGGAAGGGCCGCAGTGTCTCGGCAAAGTCTCCGAGGCGGCGATGAGAAGCGGACTTGGGCATCATAGCGGCCGAGGAAAAAAAAAAAAAAAAAACCCCTAGGCAGAGGTGGTTGGTTGGTTGGTTGGATATCCTCATGTTTCTATGACGCCAAGGTTGCGCACGAGCGGTGAGCACGGATGTGCTTGTAGCACTGCAAAAAAGGGAGATTGATGTAGCAATCGTGCGCCATTATTCTCATTGGATTCCGTGGCTGGGAGGGGAGACAGAATGTCTTGGTTTTGGATACGGCATCTTGATCCTGCCCCTAGCCATGCACATGGACGCAATGACGGAACATGAGACGTGTATCTTGCAAATGCTTGTGGTGGTACAACTGCATGATTGAGGCGTTGGCTCACTCGGCCCCCTTTTATTATCCAAGACTGGTGCAACAAGGTGTATCGTCACCATGATAATCTGCCTTGCCTTTATCTCCAGAGACGAAATTACTGGTCATTCTATTCCATGACCACTTTTATTTCGCCTTCTATCGGCTTTCTTCTTTGTTATTATGTTAACATTATCATTTTAGAAGAAAGAAGAAGTGTTAGATGCCGACTTGGCTCTCAAATTCGGCCCAACTGTTTGGACAAGCAGTAACACAAACATAGAATATACCCCGTATATGTATGTAATCAGACGCGGAGGAGTGTCTCATGGGTCGTTGAGCTTGAGCTGTATCACGGACAACAATCGAGACCAAATATAGCACATTCTATTTTATTCTCCAGAGAAGAAGAAGGGGAAATGAATGCGGTTGAGCGGGCTGCGTTGCAACGGGAAGAAGAAACGCCTTTTACCAACACAATGTTACACGCAGATATGCAGAAGAAAGGAGTAGTAATACTGACGTTGGTTTCAGGCATAATAATAAACCAAGCGGTGTTTATAGCATAAGCCCGTTTCCATCAGCCTAGGGACTCGCAGCGGCTACCTTTCCTCCAAAACGCCGGCTCTACAATTATACTAAGCCTTGCATCTCTTTGAATCCGTCATGACGCTTACTCTGCTTGTACAACGCAAACCTCCAAAAGCTGATCTGACCCATCTCCATCCAATCAAACCCAGCCCGCCGGTGGCACCCATGACTTATTCTAAAACAGGCCATGTCCGCTTCTTCACATCTACACGCAGCTTCCAAGCAATACGCTTAGAAGTAGGCTCTCGATCCTCCGTACCACTGCTCCACCAGCCGCCGGGCTTCGATCCTTCTGGGGGAGAGTCGGCCACCACGCCTTTTACGTTTCATTTCTTTTTTATTCCCAAGAAATAAGAAAAAGAACAAGGAATAAAAAAAAAAAAAAAAACCAAGACATAAAAACCAAGACATTAAGCATTTCCCTCCATTTCTTAAAAAGAAAAAAAAAAAGTGGCGGTGGCTGGGCAGTAACACATACTTGCACCGACTCCCTATATTCCAGCCCTGGCCTTCTTCCCTTCTCCCTGGTTTTCTTGGGCGAGGCTTGGCCAGACTTGGCTTTTTTTCTTTTTTTTTTTTCTTTTTTTGGCGGCGTTTCCAACCCCCCTCCCCCTTGTCGAGAATCGGTACTTTGGCGGCATGTACCAGCATTTGGATATTACTGTACCGGCAGGGCGTTTGCTAGCTGCATGTGCCTGTGGCCCACTCCCCTGCTGCTTCGATCTTATTTCCCCATGACTAGTTCGATTCACTGCGAGCCTCTCACGTTGCCCGCAACGTAAACGCAGCTGGCCTTGTACAGCAGGATTCTGGTTGCGTGATAATGCCTGTAGATGCTGCTTTGTCATTCGTGTTATTTTTGTCTTCTCCCCCATCGCATTTTTTTTTTTCTCAAGAAAGCGGTCAAGCAAGGAGCAACAAAACTCGGCGTGTCTTTGGGCATGGCAATCGAACTACCAACCTGGGGCCGACACTAGTGCCCTTTACTTGGGACAGACCTCATCTGCCGCCAGACATGAAGCAGAAAAGGATCGCCGCCTCGCCAATCACAAAAGTCAGACGTCATCGTGGAGGATTCTTTGCCGCCACGCACACGCCGCACTGCTCAGCTACTAAGGCAGAGAGAGGTATGCAGGCAGTAGTAGTCGTAATACATGCTGCTACTTAATCTTGTTCGCTTAATCCTATTGCACTGAACAGCAAGCAAACAAGACAGAAGACGCGCCCCAAATTGACTTGCATGCGCCATGATCCACCAGCCACCACTAGCCAGCCCAGCTAAACACACGCCGAACTAACGACAAGACTAATCTGTCTCATCTTCATGTTTCTCATCCTCCTCCACTAACGGGGTCCAGGCCACCCCTGCCCTGAATCTTGTTAGCCATTTTCATGGGAAAAAATCAGCCCAGACAAGACACCAGTAGACACTGACAAAGATGGGCTGCCTCACGGGGGGGAGACGTAGCACAAACCACCAGCACAGCAGGTGGCTGAGACCGTTTATTTTTTATTTTGGCTATCCTTGGTTGGTTGGGCTTCCCTCGCCGTCTTCTCCTCCACCCGCCGCCCCCGAGTCTTAAAGCCCATATTACCACGGCGACTAAAACAAGATTAAATGTGACACAGCCTTGGCACTCTTCATCTTTCGCTCTCTTGTATAAATTCTTCTCTCTCCCCATTCGTTTTGTGCTTTTCTATTTCACGCTTCCTCTCCACATTTGCCATTCTGCTACTAGCCAGATCTCTCTCATCAACATACTCCCATTTTAATCTATCTGCCACAGCAAACGCAGACAGACCAACCCCGTCTTCTCGACTTTTCCAAATTCCAATCTACCAAAACTTCTCTCTTACACACACACACACACACACACATTCACCATGAAGTTCTCTAGCATTGCCATCTTCGCGGTTGCCGCCCTTGTTCAGGTATGTATCAAATCGGCTTCCATCATTCTACCATCTTACTTCTTTGAACCATACACACACACACACACACACACACACACACACACACACACACACATATATATATATATACTTCCCAACACCACACATCATATAAACCACACAAAACGCTAACATTCTCCAAAAAAAAAACCAGGCCAACCCAGCCCCCTCACCCGCTCCCTCCCCAGCTCCCGTCCCGGCCCCAGGCCTCTTCGGCGACATCTCCACCTTCATCGACGGTGCCGCCAACAAGGTCTCAACCTTCATCGACGGCATCCACTCCAACATTGACGAGGGCAAATCCAAGGGCAGCGCCATCGGCAGCGCCATCAACTCCATCCTCCACACCGAGGCGTCCGATGCCTCCAAGGTCATTGCCAGCCTCACCTCCGAGGCCGGCTCAATCTTCAGCTCCCTCAGCAGCGTCGCTGCCACCGCCACCGGCTCGGCTGCCTCCTCATACAGCAGCGAAATCTCCAAGCTGAGCGCGTCCCTCGCCAGCGCAACCAGCGAGGCCGCCGCCGCCGTCTCCACCAAGGAAAAGGGTGCTGCTGGCCCTGCTCAGACCGGCTACGTGGCCATGGGTGCGCTGATGGGAGGAGCTGCTATCCTCGCTAACATGTAAGCGAGGCTGGTGAATGCTCGCCGTACGTGTTCTTTTATGGAGCCAGATTTTGGCCGAGGGAAATGGATGGATATACGCATTTGTATGTGCATGGTGTAGGGAACACCGTAAAGGAAAGGAGGAAGACAAAAATACCCCCCTAATTCACGAGAGCGTATTGTGACATGCCTTTGTTAAGGGCGCCTTTTAATTATGAAATAACGAGTCTAAGACTATATCAGTCTGTGAATTTAATTCAAATCAAGTCTTGATTTACCTTGGATAAAATAAATCTCCCTTTGAATGCTCCATTCTGTGCCACGCTCTCTAAACGAGAGAGAACACGAGAGCATCTAGCATTCGTTATTGCTCAGTAAATGACCCAACGCCCATAGTCTACAACGGGAATTATCAAGACTTCTTCGTCGTCTGTCCCCAGAGCCTATCCACGATTTGGAAAATCGCCGTCACGTCTTTGATAACATCACCATCGCTCTGCCCACCCAACCTCTGCTGTATCTTATCGGGGTGCCAGCGCACTCGCTCCTCTTTGAGCTTCGCAGCAAACTCCTTCTCTCCAATATCCTCCAGGCTCAGGCCGTATATGAGGAAATCTCGAACTGCCTCCTCATTAACGTCCTTCCGCTGCCCACCCAAGACCGGCCAAGCAATCTTGTCCAGAGTGCCGTCCCAAGCCGACCAAGCCCGCGTATATGTATCCCATCCATCAGCCCAGCGCCGCCTCCGACGTCGTTCTTCAGATCGGCGCAGGCTTCGATCCATTTCTTCTCGCAGCTTGCGATTTTGCCTGTCCTCTTCCTTCTTCCTTTTGCGCTCTTCTTCGCGCCGTGCCCTCTCCTCCAGCAGCCCGGCGTTAGTCTTCTCCCACATCTTCTGCCGAACATACGCTGCGTATTCCTCATCCGTCATTTTCTCAAGGTCGCCTGCCGGCCCGACTTTTTCGTCCGAATAGACATGAATAGGCTGGCCATAGACGCCCTCCCAATAGGCAGCGCCTTCATCGTCCGCCATGGCGTCAAACAGCGATTCGCGGAAAGCGGCCTCTGTGTCAAGCGGCGGAGGGTCATGGGGATTAGGCGGCGTGGGCGAGCGGTGACGTCGTCGGCTATGGCGATCGCGATGGCTGCGGTGACGGTGTCGACGGTGGCCAGATTCATCTTCTTTGCTTCGAGAGCGGTGACGGCGCTTCTCGCCCTTCAGCCTCAGCCGTGATCGCCTCGGCCTCGTCGTATCCATGTTTGCGTCTTCGCCATCACTGCCTGCGGCTGGCTTGACGTCATTTGCGGAAGGGCTTGTTGGCGCGTCCTCCCTTTGGTGCTTCTCTGGCGAGTTGCTCGGGTTGATGGATGAAAGGATATGCCGCCTCTTTGGCGACGGTGGCTCATGGCTCATGGTTGGGGCGCCATAGTCACGGCCAGGCAGAGCTTTGGTTGTCAAAGGTTGAGGCTGAAAGGTGCGGAAACAAACCGGGGCTGGCCAGGCTAGCAGGCCACGGGTGTGTGTGGGGGCACTATAAATAACCTTGCCTTCTGCAGCCTTGGGCTCCCGCTGTCCTGGAGCTTTTCAAATATAGTACAAATACGGAGTAAATAGCAAGGCTATGCCAAACACACACTCAATTTAGATTTTCTGTTTTAAACTAGGTTCAAAATTATTCTGTGATAATATGTACATTGAAGGAAAAGCCTGAACTGATGTGTAGAACGATAACACTCCTTCTCCATGAGTACTGTGATACTCCAAGTTAAAACGTCTTCCTAGCAACTTCTGTAGCATGTAGAGACAAACCAAGCCTGCCAACCTAGTTCTACCTATAGGTGCTATCAATCATATTAGTGGCATCTGATACTGCATGCCTCCTTTATTGGATCAACCGTTCGATTCAGCGGATCATCTTCTGAACCCTCTCACGCATCCGCTTGAAGATGGCCATACTAAAACCTTCCTCCTTGTCTTTCGGTCGATGCTGCTGTACAAAAAGCCATACTGCCAGCATTACAACACAAGATGCGAGAACAATGGGCTGCAGTGTCTTGACGCCCTTTGCTTGTGCAATGGCACCGACGGCAAAGGGCAGAGCAGCTGAGCCAGAGCCTCCAACGGCCGTCGCAAATCCAATGGCGCTGATATGGAGGGAGCGTGGTAAAACTGTAGTCATAAGCACCACTGCCGTGGGATAGATGGGTCCTGTAACGAGGATTAGTATAGGTATGTGAATAGACGTCGTTTTCAAGAAAAGGGCAAGACGAAAGATTGACATACCCAAAATCATGCCCAGCAATGCAGATGCCACTGCGGTAACTACCATGTTAGGGACGAGCCAGAAGACCAACTCTATGACAATAGCTAGCCCGAGATACAAGAGCATAGCCCGAAAGCCGCCCAGCCGGGAGGTGACGAATCCTAGGACAAGTCTTCCTACAGTCATGCCGCCCCAGAATCCAGTAGCAGTGGCGCTACCGGCAAGCGTAGAGGCGTTGCGCACTTTTGTCATGAAGACGACAATCCAACCACCAATGGACACCTCGGTGCCGACGTACAAGAAGATGAAGAGAGAGAAAAACCAAGTGAGCTTGTTCTTGAGAGCTTCCCTCGTTCGTCCTGAGGTAGTGTCTTCGCCAGCCTTCTGGTGAGGATTTTCACTCAGGTATACTGAGCCTGTCTGAGTCCAAAATGTGGTGGTGGATGCACCGAATTCGAGTGCCGAGGCGCTGACCTGTCAAATATTGTTGTTAGTCGTGGACCTTGGCATATCAAAGCAAATCACAGGAAATCATCGTACCATGATGTAATAGAACGTCCACCAACCCCCGTGTCCATGTGAGCTGATACTGGTGGCAATCAGGGGAGCTATCGTTGCTCCCAAAGCGTAGCAGGCCTGCAGGACGCCTGACACCTCATGCGAGTTGGCCATGTTGCCGATCCAGGCGCTCCACGCAGCATCCACGACGCCATTGCCGAAACCAACGAGGATATACATAACAATGAGAACGGGAAATGGCGGATGGAAAGAGATAACTAGATAGGGAATCAGACGGAACGCCGGTGCAATCATGGCTACGCCTCGCTGGCCGAGGCGGACATGCAGGGGACTATTGACAAAGGCCGCCATGGTGTATCCGACGAATGGCGACAGAAAGATGAGCGAGACAACGGTGTAAGTTAGATTGTAATGAGTTTCCAACTATAACCATCTATTAATATTTCCATTCTGTTGTAAACGAACAGGGCGGCGAGCGTCATACCTGAGGAACTAGAGCCTATAGAGACGAAGAGCAATCAGTATCTGTACATGCAGAAACAATGTAACCACCGGGTACTATCAAATTTTTTCACTGCACTTACACCGTACGAGCCATCATTCATTCCCAAAACGAAAAAGGACCAAAAGGTGGAAAAGACACGGTACTTGTTGATAGGAGGCGAGTTCCATTTCACCTTTGCCTCAAAGGCGTCGTCCGGAGGGGTCGAGGCTTCGCGAGTGAGTGCGGGCTCGAGAATGGGAGCATTTTCAAATGAGTTCTTAGAGGCACGACTGCCTTTGAAGGCCGCCTGGGGTGGAAGAATTTCCAATGGAATACCGCCCTCTGTAGTGTGAAGAGTCTCTGTGGCCGTAGATGTCGCCATTGTCGAGACGGGCGGCAGCAGACAGGATTAGATTAGCTGTAGTTGTTAAACGTTGTCTCAGAGACTCAAGGATTCAGCGACGATTCCTCCAGGGCCAAAGCTCATATTAATACTCTGCGATGGCGATGCCAGCTATCTTCTCTTGGCCCCAATTAAGATCAGTTGTTTTGCGATGTGTTGTGTTGCTTTCCCGCAATTACGGTGAATCGGGTATTTAGACTTGTTAGCGCCCTCTCAGGATTACCCCATTCTGCTCACCGGCCAGCAATTACCAAGCAGAGATGACTCCGTTAGCGGCGCCCTCAATGCAATCGAGTTCCCTGAGCTTCGTATTGCAACGTAATAGAGCAAACTTGTCAAGATCAGATTCGCCAGACACAGTCACAAGGGCAGGCCTTAATAAGAAACCCCAGCACGTAATTTTGGCTTTAAGCTACGGACTAGGCAAGGGTGGCTGGCAGATGGAGATCGCAATCGTGCAAACACGCTTATTTGAGCGTGACGATCGGCTTTCATTGGATCGGCTTGTCGATTGACAAGTTAACACGATACATTTGCAGCCAGCTGCCGTGCTGTAAACTGATCAAGTTACATCCAAACATTTATGTAAAGATCATGTGAGGGACGCGGCCCTGTATCTGCCGAGGCTGCAGCGGCATACTGTATCGGGGAGTGTCGGGACGAGGCTGTGCTAGTTTTAAGCTTCTAAGAGTCATCCGTTATTCTGGATCTTGTGGGGTGCACCTCCCACCGCGATCCATCTCTCCCCTGTGGAGCCCCGCCTCTGGCAGTCTGTAAAGCCATGTGAAAGATGGCTGTGGACGGATATACCGAAAAAAAGATGCACGTATTGGAAGGATTCTTGTTTGGGTTTGTAATCTAAAAGAGAAGAAGAACGTGGCAACAACGTGTCGGATCCTGTCCATGTCTATACTACACCTCACCGTCTAAGCCTTTGGGCTATCACCGTATCAGAGATGGGCACCACGAAGAGATGGTTAAACACTTGAGCTTATTCGCAGTTTCATTCTATGCTGTATAATGCTGCATATGAAGTGGCAATTATCAATTACTCTTTATTCTTAAAAAAAAAGAAGAAGAAAGAAAAAAGGAGGGAGAATTTAGCAATTGATGCATAGATTATCGTGACTACATACCTTACGCATATCCATAAGCTGATGCTCCGGAAAATTGTGCCAACGGCCCAAGAAGTCAACTGTGTATTTGTAAGGCTTATCCACTAATGATTCTATTACTCAATTGTAGTCCTAGTCCATGCTCGAATCCTTCGAGAACCAGCATCACATCGGCTCCTAGCAGAGGCACTGTTCTCAACTTCGCGTAACTCATACCGTTTAGAGAGTTAGTCTCTAAAAAACAGCCCTTTGTAAGTACATGTATGCAGCGTTACATGCATTTCAAGGGCGCATCCTCCTCATTCCGTGCCAATATAGAAAGAAAGGATGCTATTAGCTCATCTAGTAACAGTTACAAAATATTTGCCAACACAAGAAGCATCCAGAAGACGCTATTATGATTCTCCATCACTTAAACGTGCTGGAAATTCAAAGTTTCGGCCCCGTAACAACAATCTTTAGCAGCACGAGGGATGTGGGGCCCCTTTGTGGCGTTGCCCACCAGGGTGGTTTTAGGACACGAATTGGCGGATCTGAACCAATCAATCGCCCTGTGCACAGAATCGCAACGCCAAAACGCTCAAAGTCTTTGCTACGTCGCCTCCTTCCGCATCCTCGCGATCCAACGCGCCCTGCCTTTCAGCGTCGAGAGTCTCAAACGCCTTGCGCTCCACTGCCTGGACCTCAGTCTGTGCAGAGAGAGGCGAGCTCTGGTCCGGGAGGCCATGCCGCGCAGATGACCCCGGCAGCAACAGAGTTCCCCTATTTGTACGAAACAAGTTGAGTTTGCGCCGGCTTCGACTAGCGATCCATCATGGGCGGCCTTCTCTTACTCGTCGGCCTATGCGTAAGTCTGCACGCGCTGTACAGATTTGGACTCTTCGTTTTGCTGACTTTGGACGTTTTAGATTGTCATGGCAGTGGCGTACGCAATACCTTCATCGAGCGGTTAATACGAAAGACACACTCAGCTAACAACAAAACAGGTCGTTCCTAGCCGGAGCCCTGCCACTGTCGATGACACTTTCACAATCACAGCTTCGATTAATATCTAGCATTGGAGTTGGCGTGTTGGTTGGAACATCTCTTGTCGTTATTATACCCGAGGGCATCGAAACCGCAGTCACGCCTGCAGAAGCCTCTCATCTTCACAAAGTACGGAGCCTAGTTCGGAGATCACCATGGGCCCTTGGAATCGACCCTCGAAATATCATTGAAACATTCCCCGTTGTGCAGACCACCGCCCCCCGAGATACGATATTAAGTGGCGACCTGGCTAGCATTTCACCACGGATCGAAATTTCACAGAGCTATCAAGCTATAAAAAGACGGGATGATGGGGAGGAGCAATCGCAGGAACCGTCCCAGCCTGCTCCGGAGCAGGAAGAACACGAACACAAAGAAAACGAAACGGCGCACACGCACAGTCATGAGGTTCCAACGCTGGAAATTGGATTCTCCATGATTGCTGGCTTCATTCTGATGTTCCTCATCGACAGGCTTCCCAGACATGCTACTGAGAGCCTGCGGTCTGGACCAGAGACTCGCCATATGAGCTTGGACGATCTTGGAGGGGGGGATACGGCATCCATTGACGAAGAGGCGGATGGCTTCTTGAATTCTTTGGCGCCGACCCCTCGAAAAGCGCGTAGCTTAGCAACAACCACTGGATTGGTGATCCACGCCGCAGCCGATGGTATCGCCATGGGAGCATCTGCAACGTCATCTAATATGCGACTGGGCTTCGTCATCTTCATTGCCATCATGATTCACAAGGCCCCCGCTGCCTTTGGCTTGACTTCAGTGCTGCTTAAGCAAGGACTATCAAAGCGGGCAGCTCGAGGTCACTTGGTGATTTTCAGCTTGGCCGCGCCTGTTGGAGCTTTGTCAACATGGATCATGATCACGCTGCTTGGTGGCGATCACTTGCAGGGGAATTCAGGTCAATGGTGGACGGGCATGCTTCTACTGTTCTCGGGGGGAACGTTTTTGTAAGTCCACGTTGCCATGGTCTCTTGGGTTAATAAACCCCAGTAAACTAACTGTGTATACAGATACGTTGCGATGCAGGCTATGCAAGAGGACACCGGCGCTCATAGCCACGATCACGGCTCCGGCATGAATGGCTACTCGGATGGCAACTCTGCACATCAGCGAAAGGCAAAGGGCCCTCAAATGCGAGACACGATTGCCACGGTTGTGGGTATGGGGATTCCACTTCTCGCGCAACTTGGCCACTAGAGATGCCGCTAAATACGATTTGCACGCATACACCGCGTATCAAAAGTACCCAGCAGAAAGGGGGTGTGTTTCAATTGTTTCTATGATTCCAAAACAGCATTTACTACGGGATGATCTACTACAGATGTAGACGGGCTTGTGGATAGTTTAGGTATAGAGTTATCATATCTTTGAGGGTTGAAATAGTTGGTCGCTTTTGGGCTTATCATGCGCAGCATATAATTACATAGAGCACGATACCTTAGATGTCTGGCATAGCTTGGCAGGGACTTAAAAGCATTGGTACTTTTTGTCAATTTAAATTTTCTATATTCACTAATATCTCTACTGCGTTTACTACATGTATGTACATTATAGCAGAGCTCTTTTACAATTTGAGCGTTCTTATTCCTGCCTATGCGCATGTGCACTTTGATTCTACGGCGCCTTGATGTGCACGCCTATCAGATGTAGTGCTGGCTGCATGTAGCTACTAAGCAAATCCACTGCACATCACGCCACTATTAAGAAAAACAGGTACGTTATACTCTACTTCGTGGTGCCAGGATCACATTAATGCCCAACAACGGGTCGATTCAGAGTAAACAGCAGTCTAGATTGGCTCAGCGGAAATGACGTAGCACAGGAAAAGCAATAGTACAATCCGGAGTGAATTTTTCCTTTTCCTTTTTTTTTTTTAAGAAAAAAAGTACCGCAGGTAACGTTGTGAGGAGAGAGGGGATCTCTGTAACCAGGCGGAAATCAATGTGAAACAAGCTTGGATAAGGGGGAGGATCCCTTGCGAAACAAACGATTTCTTTTTTTAACTTAAAAACGCCAAGAGAAAAATTCAATATGTGGTCGATCGGGAGCCCCGTTATTGGAAGGGGCCCTTTTTAGAAGCCGATGCCGATGCTGATGCTGATGCTGATGCTGGTGATAGATAGTACTACTAGCAGTTCTGGTATGCCCCGAAATAAATGAATGGATACAACGTATTTTAACATTGCAAATGCGGACCGCTGCAAGTGAAACGACGCCACGTTGGATGGAGATGGAGAACGCAGTCCCATGCACATGGTGCCACTGCTTGGGAATATCGGATTTGTCAGACCAGGGGTACAGTAGGGCATCTAATACTGCGCCTCCCTCTTTGTTGAAGAAGTTTGGCAAAAGAATGCATAGGCTAATTAAATGGGTAGAAATCACAATGGCTTCAGCAGCAAAAAGAGGAAGAAAAAAATTGGGCATACGCACATATACTTTGCACTAACATTCCGGTTTATTGTGCATCCATGAACGCAGGATGCAGCGGTCAGATGAGGCCACTGCTGCGTGTATGCACCCAACTTGCTTGTATCTGCACTGCACCAGTGAGTCGCATGTCTACAATGAGCTTCCTAAAACGAAGGGGCTTGCCGCAATATTGTCTCTCTTATACTGCATTCCAGCGTGTATGCCGTACTGCGGGCCGGAATGGAAAAGGATGGACGTGCGAAGCCTTTTCAGAAGCACAGTCAGCAGCGGCTGCCCCTTGAGCACGACGATCGGCCGAGATCCCAGCCACCGGTGAGAGCTGTAACGCTTTGTAACATCTAAGTTGATAGCTCCGCCTTGTTTGTTATTTTAAGCTTTTCTACCGGGTGTGCACTATACCAGTATGAAAGCCAATAGTGCGCAAGAAGTCCGACTCTTACCAGCTGTTTGCCGCCCACTATTAGTACGACTTACACGCCGTCTCAGCTGCGATTTGCAGCCCAGCTCAGCCAGCCAGTCAAGAACATACACATCACCAGTGTGCACCTTTGTATTGTCTGTTAGACACAGGCGCTTGAAGCGGCATTGGGCAATGCGGAGAGCAGTATACGGCATAATCCATCATGTATAACATAGTCTGGTGACCAGGTTTTGGGTTACGCGCCGCTTATTAGCAGAAGAAGGTTCGGCAGAGACTCTGTATTCGCAGTGCAGGCTCCATGCATTAGCATCCCATCCATGTTGTATAGAGGCCTGACGGGGAGAGGGGCTCGGTGGGACCAGACCCGATACACGACGCATCAAGAAAAGCCTCCTTGTTCAGCCGTTGCACAGGTGCAGACACCCAAGACTGGCTCTGATCCTGATGCCGGGTGCTCCGCAGCGCCAAAACTGCTACTCCGTCAGTGCAGCGTCAAGGCGGCTGCTGCAAGGGCATCTTGGGCATGTCCCCCGCCTCCACCGTGGCCAGCGAGTTAGTCAGTTGAGGCGCCGCATGCGGGCAGCGCAGCCGCTGTCTCGAGAGCCACAGTGCCGCTAAAGGCGCCCAGGCTAGCATGTACTACTACCTTGTCACGATATACAGGAATAGGTATACCTACCAGCCAATGCTCCGTTCCTTCAAATCAGCAGGTAGTAGGTAGCAATACTAAACACCATGTCGAGCCGTTTCTTGCTGATGACGATGTGCCCGAAAGGGCCCCAGGCGCCCCTCCTGTGGCTCCGGCATCTCCAGCGAGCAGCGCCTGACGAGGCGGATCGCAGCGCACGCAGGTGGGACACCCACACCCAGCGCCAGGGTGCTGTTGCGTGCTGGCGGCGGCTGTTAGCGAGCTGCGTACCGCGCCTCCCCTAAATCGCGGTGGCGCCCGGCAGATCGGTACGCAGCGCACTACTACAGGACACCCTGCCCAGGTACCTGCCACCGCCTGACAAACGATCAAATGCTGTCACGCTCGTGCCGTTCCACTAGGGTACGTACCTGCACAGTAGCGCCGGTAGGGGCGCGGTACGTGTGCTGTACGGGTAGGGTCGCAGTGCCGCCCCGCGCGTCGCAAGTACACGCCCGTACTCGACGACCCTGCCATCCACTCCAGCTGGCACTCCAGCAGACCCAGCGCCAAGCGGCACCCGCTTTCCTCCATTTCCAGCGCTGCTCCTCCTCGCACTCCCGCTCACCTCGCTGACCGATTGCCCTGAATCGCCATCACTCTGGCCTCGAACCTGACGAGAACCTCGCCCCGACAAGCCCAAACGCTCCTCCTTGCAGCCGCTCCACGACTCGACGTCGCGAACCACAAGCCCAGCGGCGCGCGCCTCGTCCTCGGCTCTTCCTGCCCGAAACACTCAGATACGGAGCCTGCCGAAGCAGATCAGGAACCAGGGATTATTCCCCTTCCAAGGCGGTCGACCAGCGAATCCACCAGTCCATCTCATCCATCATCCCTTCGATATTCGGCGCCGCCAGTCACTGCTCCGTCATCCAGGCCGCAGCACCAGGGAGTCGCCCGAAACGCGCGACACGTCTTTGACGATTCTCATTCGCCCTTGTTAATCGGCAGCTTCCACTCGCTTCATCCCATTTTGGACTTTTTGGACCCTCTCGGCCGCCTCTTCCAGCACCGTTTAGGAGGCCGACCCATGTCCTAAACTACCGGTATGCTTACTCTTCTTTTCTCTTCTTCTCTTCTCTTCTCTTCTACTTCCTTTCTGGATTCTTTTCCTTTGCTCTATCCTTCTGTTCTCCCTCCAGAATCCTCCCTGATCCAGTGCCCTTTGATGTTGGCTGTGCTGCTGTGGATTTAATATACCAATAATGCGTCCTTGAATACCTCAGCAACAAGCACGACAATAACTTTATTCAACACACCTCATTCCCTAGAAAACCACCATCTGCGTCCATGTGTACTCAAGCAAAGGCATCTATAAGCTAATATTCGCCCATCATCAGGCTAGACCAGGCCAGGGCCCTCTTTTTGTTTTGTCCAACTCGATATTTGCCATACGCACCCGGCCCTTGTTGCTCACCAACATCACCTTGTCGAGTCCGCAATTATTTCAACTTAATATCCTGATATCGCATACCTTTGCCAACGTTTTCTTCGAGCGACCCTATCGCCCGGGCGACCATGGCTGGCTTTAACAGACCGATGAGCTTTTCCGAGAGGAGAGGAAGTTTGCTGAGTGAAGAATTGACGCTTAATACCAACAACTCGCTATTGCACCAGAGAGTCGAGAAACTGCCGCAGCAGAGTCGCCAGATGAGAGGGCCGCCTACGCCTAACATGCCTACGCCAGCGGCTGATTTCGACCAACAGCTGACGGGATCGGCTCCCGATCCCCCAACTCCAGCCGCGTCCCCCGGACCTGCACACTGCCAACCAGACTGGAGCAATGCCGCCGATGACGAAGACTTCTTCTTGGCCAAGGTCCGACAGCATTTTCAGAACTCTTCCGGTCCGCAGCGGACCAGAATTCTGGCTGATTTGTTGAACCTCTGCACGAGCCAACAGCTTAGCTTTGTTCACCAATTTGTCAGCCCATTATTGAAGAAGGACCCGTTCACCAGTCTTCCAGATGAGCTATGTTTACGGGTGCGAATTTACACATCCAGCAGCATTATGCAATTTCTTATTGCCTTTTTTCTCTTCCTGCTAACGAAGTTACAGATATTATCATTCATTGACGACCCCAAAGTCCTGGCGCGATCGTCGCAAGTCTCGAAGCGTTGGCGAGATCTCCTGAGCGATGACATGACGTGGAAGAACCTTTGCGAGAAGCACGATTATGGTCGCCGAATGTCGGAGGTCTCGCCCTCAGCTCCGATCATGACGACGCGATCCTCGGCCTACGCTGTCGATGTCGATAGCGAGATGTCCAGTAGCTTCCCGGGAGCCTTTCCCTTCACATCACACGCCCCAAGTTCGATGAGTTTTGAGAGCAGGAGGCCCAAAATACGTTCATACAAGTCCCACTTCAAGCAGAGATACCTCGTGGAAGCAGCTTGGAGATCTGGCGGCACAAGCATCACTCGCAATATTACACAGGAAGGAGGCGTGGTCACTAGCTTGCATTTGACGCAAAAGTACATCATTGTCGCCCTCGATAACGCCAAAATCCATGTCTTCGATACCGATGGCAACTCGATGAGAACTTTGCAGGGTCATGTCATGGGAGTCTGGGCTATGGTGCCCTGGGGGGATACTATGGTCAGCGGTGGGTGCGATCGCGATGTGCGCGTTTGGGACTTGAAGACTGGGTAAGTCGGCATCTGCGAATAGGAACCGCTTCAGCACGCTGTCTATTCCTCTTGTATTCACTTTATTAACCTAATGATAGTGCTTGTCTACATACATTGCGAGGCCATACATCGACCGTTCGATGTCTGAAGATGGCTGATGAGAATACCGCCATTTCCGGTTCTCGAGACACAACGCTGCGCATCTGGGATATCCGCACCGGATTATGTAAAAACGTCCTTGTCGGACACCAGTCAAGTGTACGGTGCCTGGAGATCAAGGGCGACATTGTAGTATCCGGGAGCTACGATACGTTTGCCAGAGTTTGGAGCATCTCAGAGGGAAGATGCTTGCAGACACTACAAGGACATTTCAGCCAGATTTATGCTATTGCATTTGACGGCAAGAGGGTGGCGACTGGGAGCCTGGATACTAACGTTCGAGTCTGGGACCCCATGACTGGGTAAGTTGCTCGTGCTATTGACTCCCCTCCTGACTTACGCCGGCATCGCTAACCACTTTTTTTTTTCCTCCTTGCAGAGAATGCCTTGCTATTCTCCAGGGCCATACATCTCTTGTCGGGCAACTGCAGATGAGGGGTGATACTCTAGTGACGGGTGGTTCTGATGGTTCGGTCCGAGTATGGTCTCTGGAAAAGATGTGCCCTATCCATCGCCTTGCTGCCCATGACAATAGCGTCACAAGCTTGCAATTCGACGACACTCGAGTTGTTAGTGGAGGAAGCGACGGGAGAGTTAAGATTTGGGATCTCAAGACGGGCCATCTTGTTCGCGAGCTGATTGCTCAATGCGAAGCGGTTTGGCGAGTTGCCTTTGAGGATGAGAAGTGTGTCGCATTGACATTGAGGCAAGGTCGCACAGTAATGGAGGTTAGTCTTCAACATCCACCCTCTAGATTGACTTCTCATCTTCTCCCGCGGTACTAATTTGGGAATAGGTCTGGTCATTTTCTCCTCCGGAAGAGATGCTTTACGATCGTCCCTTTTCGCTTCAGCAGCGTGTCCTCGAAGACGATCCCGACCGTCCAATGAGCGCGATGGCGTTTGATTACCGAGGCAATGATGTGACAATGGCCGGCTTAGGTCGAGATGCATCATCTCAAGATATGAGTATGGTGGACGCTGGCCCGTCGACAGCTCCGCTTCAAGGAGGCAACATGACTTTCTTCCACGACAATTAATCAGTGAATATTCCCTATATGGTTTGTTTTAATGCGACCTGATTCGGCTGGCGCAATGATGGGAACTATTTTTGGCTCTTACAAAGAGAGAGAGAGAGAGAGAAGCTGGAATCAAGCAGGATTCAAATAATGACGGAGTCAAGTTGTTTGGAGCGGCTGGCTCGCCCGCTTTGGCTTTTATATACATGGCGCGCGGTTCAGGTTATAGATCGCGGCGTGGATCTTGTGGGAAGCATATTTAATGGCGTTGCTGCATCATTTGGAACTTCGAGTATAGCTGGAAGAAATCGCATCACATATGGGCATGAAGATGGGGATGTTTATCAATTTGAAAGCGACTGGGTCGTGGAGCTTCCTTTGTTCTTTTTATGCTACAGAAGATTGGTTTTCTTTTTCTTTTATTCTCTTTTCTCTTTTTTTTTTTAAGGATGCACCAGTAAGGACGGGATTCTGGGCGCCCATAGCAGTTCTAGCGATAATACCAGGAATATAGGATTAGGTAGAGGTAGATCCGATGCGATACGGAGGGAGAGGGCCAATTATATTTTCATAGCCTCTCTAGATTAGAATACTCATATCCATCTATCCAGCTTTGATCCGAAGATTGAACAGCCTCTTGTCAAGACGTAATTTGTCTTTTGCCGCCGAGATCGAGTGGATACTGCGAGTCGTAGCCACATGTCGAAGAAGCGTCATTGACGTCATTGTTTTATTGTTTGGACAATAGGGCCGTCAGTTTCGCAAGAACGCCGAAACTTTGACCAATTGCGTCACAATGGCATAATATGAGAGCAATCTAAGTTGGATTTAGATTGCTCGAGGTAAAAAATAAAGTTCAATATAAATATAGGAGGTAGATACCTTAACCACCTTCATACCTACTTCCCTACCTATCTACCTACCTTTCCACCTATCTACCTATCTACCCCTCAACCTATCCTTCTCTACGACAAAACCTCCTTCGCTATTTCGTTTTCCGCTAGATCCATTGCATATTCATTTCCTCCAAGATGATTTCTACAAGATCAGCAGCCAGACTACCGCTGTCTCAGAGCAGACTTGCTCTACGCACTCCGAAGCGCCAACCCATTCGTTTCCAGTCTACCTCTTCGACATCTTCGTCGTCATCAGCCACGGCTGCAGGCAATGGGTCGCTGGGAGCTGGTATCATTGGCGGCGTGGCCGGAGCAGCACTTTTCTACGGAATATATTCATTCACGCCTGCTGGTCGAACGGCTAGCAAGCTCAACAAAGCCGTGAAAGAGGCTGAGAAGAAGTACCAAGAAGCGGCAAAGAAGTTGCAGGCGAATACTCCAAGCTCATCACAAGCCGTCGATTCCATCAAGCAGTTTGCTTATTCTTACGTTGGATGGATACCTGGCGGCCGCGGTTTCGTGGATGCAGCATTCAAAGATTGGGAGACTGTACGGAAGGAACACGCTGAGGAGGCGGATAAGATTGTGAACGATGCGTATAAAAAATTCCAGGAGATTTCCAAGTCGGGTCTCAGTCTCGAGACCGCATCGCGCGCTTTCGACGCCCTTGCTGACCTGGCAAAGAAGATTGCTAATCTTACTGGAGATGCCCTCTCGGACGTGGTGGATAATCATCCTCAGCTTAAGGAGAAGCTCGGAGGTAATATCGATCAGCTGAAGCAAATGGGCGAGCAGTACGGCCCAGAGGCGAAAAAGCAAGTGGACGAGACTTGGAACCAGGTCAAGGACATTTTTGCCGGGGGATTTAGTGCTACAAGCATAGCCAAGGCAAAGGAGCTCATCGACGAAAAGACGAAGCAGGTTCAGAAGCTTGGCGATGAAGCGTGGAAGAAGAGCTTGGAAGAAGCAAAGCCGCTTCTTGACAAGAGCCCCAAGGTCAAGGAACTAGTAGAGAATAATACCGATGCTCTGAAGAAGGGCAATATCAAGGAGCTTTTTGACAAGGTGCGCGATGCGGCCAAGTCTGGAGACTTGGGCGACCTGGAAAAATACGTCAACCAAGCGAAGCAGAAGATTGGGGACAAGGCCAGCGAGATGGGATGGGGATCCTTGAACCAGTATATGGACAAGATACCCCAAGGCAGCGAGATCTTGAGCAAGTTGGAGGAGATGGGCCGAGTTGCACAGGAGCATAAGGAGGAAGGGGAGAAGCTGTTGAAGGAGACGATGGGCGATATTCAGAAGGTGCTTGAGGAGAAGGGCAAGAAGGCGCAGGAGATTGCTGAGTCTGGGAAGAAGAACTGAATGATGACGGCCTCTTCTTACTCTATTACATATCATAACAGAACTTGGTGAGTGTCGCTCGGTAAGAGTCACCACTTGATAATTTTGCCGTTGCTAGATTGGCTCGCCAATAGTCAACAGCACATGCGATGGCTATCCTGTTAAGATGAATATGAAATTGTACTCTGCTTTACAATCTGAGTGGTTGGGTTTTATTATAGAGTACTTCACTATTCATAGGCTAAATAATCATTGTAATGCTACATTTCAAAAGAAACACACCAATAAACTGGGGGGTACACTCATAGTCTCGTAAGTTCGCTTGATATTATTCATTCGGATGGTTCTAAGGCCAGCTGTTAACACGGCAGTAAATATTACAACTTTCCTAAAGGACTGCCACCTGCGTAATTATACTAAATAATCGCCTTATCTATCTACTTAATGGTATTCGTGTCGGCCTGCATATGAAAAGGGAGTATTAGCTGTGTAAGTTGCGTTTCAACAGCTTACAAAGATGGCAGTGGTCGCGGTTCCGACTTGGGGATCAGTGGACACATGGTCGAGTCTCGGTCAATGTAAGCTTTTCATTGCATGGGTCTATTCTGAAACTAACCGTTATCACTGGGATACATATAATGGAATATGGCGGCTTGCTGCATGGTCTGTCCCAGACGAAGCCCTGGGATTTTGCAACAATTGGCAAATACCTAGGCCAAATAAGTTAAGTTGTGAGATAATTATGCCGAATAGTTCCTTTACTTTGAAAGAGACATGAGGTCTCGTATATAGCGAATGAAGTCAGAGCCTGTGATGCCTGCCAAGGTCCTTTCCGGGAACTTCGCGAAGCACTTAAATAATGGAGGCTGAGCTTGATGATTCATGGTATATGCCGCTGCATGTTGAATAATAGAAACTATCTGAGATGTATATTTGAGATACTCACTACCATGGCAACGAAGAGCCTACTAGATAATATAAAGCGCTACTTGGCTTATGACAATAATTGCGGCGCAGATGCTGGTAAAGGCTTAGCCGCCGTTGCGGCCCTGACTAACTCGCAGCGAACGAAACGCTGCATTTAGCCTGCTGATCCACGGCAAAGACACACGTTGCGCATTGCTTGGATAAGAGTGGATGTCGTCTTCTGGAATGTAACCACGGCTTCTTTTTTCACGTGGACCTGATGATGGTTTTCGGCCGATTAATTTACGGCTACGACTCCGGTTGGTCTGATGATCAGTCTCGGTGGGTGGCAATTGCAGCAGCTGCCGGGCTGCATCTCCCCCTTATTGCTTGCTCTTTGCCGTGATACTACCCAACTCGACACTTTCAGTAGCTCTTTTAGGCAACTCTCATCTCATGGATATGACCTGGTGATAAGAGGTGGCTCCCACAAGCCGAAGCTTCTTTCCCAGGGATCCCAAACTTGGAAGGCCCGATCTCGTTGGCTTCGGTTCTTAAAGGAGCGAGAGTCGGAAGTTTAAACGCTTGTCATTTTGTTATTCTCTGTGTTAAGCGAATATTGTCGACCAGCATAGAAAGAAACAAGAATGATATTGTTGACTTCGTTATTGCTGCTGTTGGCAGTGCCATCTTGTCAGAGTCTGTTGAAGACGCAGGCCAAGGAACAGCACGCTGGAGAGTATGCGCTGAGACCGCTGAGTTTTACCCGGAACGGAACTTTTCAGGTTTCTATTTTTGAGGATCTTCACTTTGGAGAGAGTGGGTTTACTATCTGTTGATTTTGCCGTGATACTTGAGTTTGAGTTGTGTAGCTAATCACTGATAAAAGATGCTTGGGATACGTGGGGCCCTCAGCAGGATATCAATTCAGTTGGCGTGATCAACAAAATCCTCGATCGCGAGTCCCCTGGTCTTGTCGTCTTGAATGGCGATCTTATCACTGGAGAGAACACATTTCTCGAGAATAGCACTGTATACATCGACCAGATTGTCCAACCTCTTGTTGAACGGCGCCTGACTTGGGCATCGACATATGGCAACCATGATCACAACTTCAACATATCCGGCGAGGGGATTCTGGAACGAGAGCAGCGCTGGCCGAATGCTCGCACCACCAACATGGTTCCTGGACGAGATGCCGGTGTTACCAACTACTACTTGCCAGTATACGCGGCGGGATGCAACGAGATAGATTGCTCCCCCGAACTCTTGCTCTGGTTCTTTGATAGTCGCGGCGGCTTCTACTTCCGAGAGCTCAACCCAGACGGAAGCCAGCGCGGCCAGCCGGACTGGGTTGATACCAGCGTCGTGGACTGGTTTCAGCAGACTAACCAACGATTCATGTCAAAGTATAGGCGGGTCATACCATCACTGGCTTTTGTGCACATCCCCACATACGCCTCACAGGCCCTGCAGGTAGAGAATGGACGAAATAGTGTTGACCAACACTACCAGCCGGGGATCAATGACGACTACCCTGTTGCTACTCAAGCACAAGGATGGTGCCCTGATGGGAGAGACGACGGGACATGCGAATATGGCGGACAAGATGTCCCTTTTATGCAGGCCATTACTTCCACACCCGGCTTGATGGCTGTGTTCTCGGGCCATGATCACGGCGCCACTTGGTGTTATAAATGGGACCGTCTAGTTCCAGGAATGACGGTTGAGGGTACAGGAGTCAACCTCTGCTTCGGACAGCATTCCGGATATGGAGGATATGGCAACTGGATTCGTGGGTCACGACAGGTCCAAGTTGACCTCAGGACTCTCCGCAGCGCCACCTGGGAGGCAGAGACGTGGATTAGGCTGGAGAGCGGCGATGTTGTGGGCTCTGTGTCACTGAACGCGACGTATGGGAGTGACTGGTATCCTGCCACCCCGGACAACATGACGTATTGTCCGACTTGTAACTACTCCATTATTACTCCGGGGCCAGGATCAGGGGCCTTTCAGAAGAAGCTCAATGTGCGCCGCCGGGGTTGAGTTGTTGAGTGCCGAGTGCCGAGTGTTGAGTGTTGGAACAGTACTTGGTTAATGTCGATTTTTGTTTAGCATGTATTGGGTAATTGAGGGGTTTCTAATGTTATTGGGGTAGCAGCTTGAGTGAATATAAATTCTTTGAACGCATCTGGAAGAAGCCTTTGTTCTTTGAGGCTAGTGAGTGGAAGGGGGGAATACTTTGTTTGAAGTGGAATCCTTGATTTCTTTGTAACAGAGGGTACTTTTTGTGCTTTTTCTTTAACATGCAGATATAGACATTGTTGTGATACTTTTGTTAAACGTGCAGATATAGGCATTGTTGTGATCTTTCTCTTTAACATGCAAATATAGATATTATTATGTCCATGTTTTGCTTCCGGTGTACTTTTTGTCTCCTGACAAACATTAGTCTATACTAAAATACGGCAGTACTTTGTGATACACAACAGGAATACCATATTTGTTAGAATCCAAGATCAGACTCAGAATCTCAAGGCCCAAGAGGATTCAAATATTCTGTGATAAATAGTTTATCTCTCCATCTGTTAAGGTACATTTTAATACTAATCGCCCCAGGGCCACCCAGCGTGAGTTGTGAATTTTATATATCGTGGGGAATATACTTATTGAAACCGACGGCGGGTTTGTATCAAACTGCAGAAATCGCCGGACTTGGGGCATATCGGCACTTTAATGTTTATGTAGTGCTGAACGAGGGTATTGTCTTGGTGAATTTGGGACTCTTCCTTTAGGATCTTACCAAGCCGTCTGCAAATGGTTCCTTACTCTCACTGGGTGACTGCATTACCAATACCAATGGATCTCCACTGGTTACTCGGGGCCTCATAACATACAAATCAAGAGATTGAAAAGAGGGAGCTGAAAAGAGGTAGCAATATCTACAAAAAGGACCATCGTTGTTTATTTGTTAGGTGGATATGTACTAATAGTCGCTCTATTGTAGCTCGATTGAACAAAGCCTTTATGCTATGTATATATTACGGAGACGGCTTGATGTCACCTAGTAATCAACTCTTAGTGGGACTGCGCTATTTCGTGGAGATGTATCTTAAGAAAAGTTTTTATTGCACAGAGATTGAAGAAGCGGTGGACGCGCCATGAACAAGGCTTGAAGGCCCTAGCTTCCGTTCACTTCCTGTCTGTTTGCGAAAATGAATAGCTTCCTTTACAAAAGGAGTGGGTTTCTTTGTCCCTAAAGTGAACATTTCGAACGCCTTTGTTCGTTCAACAGAGTGATTGCACTGTTCATTTCTTCACTGCGCTCTCCGGCCTCGAACTCTCAAATATATAATGCCCTCCTCTCCCCGCTCTTACACTCGTCCAATACTCTCAGCCTCAACAAACATTCACATCAGCCATCACTCTTCCCTTCAAGGAACACACAGCGGCAAGCCGGCTGGTATTCTGGGCTCAGCAAATCAAAGCGAGAAAATAGTCTCGATTGATTTGCCGGCTCTAGGGAGGATTGATGGCAGAACAAAAGTCTACTTTTTTTCTACGGCAATTTTGAAGCAGCTCATAGCTTGTAAATGACTGAATTGAATTCTTTTATCGTGGAGAGTTGCATCGAAAGCTTTCAAAAATGGGAAGAGAATATAGAAGGACCATCTCAAAGACTTCTCCATTTGCTCAGTCGGCTGCTCGTTTCCAGAAGACATGATAACCTCTCAGATTTTATCAGCAACCTCGAAGCTTTCGATAGCAATACAAACATACAGAGCTATCTCAAAGACTTCTCCGACTGTTTGGCTGGAGGGTCGTTTCTCGAAGATCTTCAAATAATTATGCCTTTTCTTCACAATGTACTGCTTAGCAACTCCAACCGTCAGTGTACATATGCCACAAAGGATCTTCGAAAGGATTTGGGCCTACAGTGGAAACGAGAAATGCGGGAGAGTCGTTTGCAATTCTTGGATAGACAAGATCAATCGGTTGGGCGTCATCCCGTCATCAGCATCTCACCTCGGCGTGGTCGAGCCTGTCTTTACCGAGCCCCATGTCTCATTTCCATTCCCTTACCACTTCCTACTCCTTTTGCTACTAATAGCCCCCCTGGTTCACACATATTGTGGCAGCAGAGGCTACAGTATATGTACCCTCTCCACCAAAACCGTCGGGACTGTATCATGGTTGAGATACAAACGAGCCCCGTGTCTCATTTCCATTCCCTCACCACTTCCTACTCCTTTTGCTTCTAATAGCCCCCCTGGTTCACACATATCGTGGTGGCAGAGGTTATAGCGAGAAACCTCTCTCAGCAAAGATTATCAAGACTATATCATGGTTGAGATACAAACTCTACTCGTTTGTATACAATGCCATTCTCAACTGCCATTCTCAACTGCGCCAGGCCAATACTTTCCATCAACATCTTGCCACGAAAGATTATCGTCACAGACCCTTCTATGCAACATATATTTAAGATAAACCTCAAGACCACCTGCAGACATGGCTCGTATCATCCTCAAAGACTTGGATACATCCATTGAAGCTACTCCCTCACCTACGCGGGTCGAGCAACATTCACGAGTTTATATTATAAGAACACTGAAAATGAGTTGATATTGCTTGTGGTTTGGGAAGCTGGGGTATCTGCATCATGGACATGGGAGACATGGGTATACTTAATTGTAGACAGAAATATAGGATTTCATTGTGTTTATATAAATTTTTACTTGTAACAGTAACAAATCTGCTGTGTTTTTGGATTTTCTATTCCCCTTCGTCTTAGTGGTAGGTATTATGCATTGTGCCTTCTCAAGACTTCGTTATGCTAAGAGTAGATGTACGAGCAAAGCCTTTGGGAAAGGAAATCAATGCGAGCTGTTTTACATGTTTATAAATAAATTGAACTTTGGACAAAATAAATTTACACACAATCAAAACCTGTATTGACCCTTAAGAGAATGGCGCTCTCATACAGCTGCATGCTTCATTACCGCTCTAAGCTACCCGGAATTAGAGCCGAGTGTGGCGCCGAGCAGTGACATTGCATCACTGCTAATCGATAAGAGCATCCCGGTCCAACGACAACCTCGCTTCATCATCTTCCTGGCCTGACCATTGCATCTTCCAACTTTGCCAGCCCTGTCGTCACCACGGCTGCTTATTTATTGACAAGCCAAATAAGAAAAGATTACTTAGATTATATACCGCTGTGCTTGTGTTGCCGTCAACAACCTCCAACATGACGGATCACGAGAATTCGAGCATCAAGCACAGTGACCACCTGCTCTTGGTAAATAAAGCCTCCAAGCTCTGCTTTCCCCTACATGTGCCCGATTGCTTATCTCCTTTCAAAGGACCAACCTCTTCTACGCCTTCCCAACGAGCTGCTACGCAAAAACTTCCGAGCTGCACACTTCGCCATCGAAAAGGACACCTCGACGCTCAAGACGCTCCTCCGAGACTCGGCGACCGCAGCGCTCTCCGGCCGGGCCACCCAGCAAGATGTACTGAAGAATCTGGACGCCATGATCAGCCGCATGCGAGGCGTGAAGCGCAAGCTGGGTGCCTACGCCGACGAAGAAGCACGGCTGCACACCCAGACCGCGGCGCGGATACAGCACCTTGATGAGCTGTATACGATGCACAGCATCGAAGATGTCAAGTACGAGGCTTGGAGTAGGAAGAGGCTGGATCGGCTGCTGGCTGATTATCTGCTGAGGCATGGGTACAATGACAGTGCGAAAGAGCTGGCGAGCGAGAAGAACATGGAGAATCTGGTGGATGTCGATACGTTTGTTAGCATGAGCCGGATTCGGGAGGCGTTGCTGAATGGGAGTGTTGCTGAGGCGTTGGCTTGGTGTACTGAGAACAAGAAGGAGCTTCGAAAGATGGAGGTGAGTTTAGCTGCAATTGCTTGTTTGTGCCTCTTTGAACTTGACAACTAAATCTATCCTCTTTTATTTACAGAGCAAGCTCGAGTTTATGCTTCGATTGCAGCAGTACATAGAACTCATCCGGACTCAGTCGCAGCCGAAACTTGTCGAGGCTATTGCGCATGCGAAGAAGTACCTCATGCCATACTGGGGCACATACCCCAAGGAAGTCAAACAGGCATGCGGCCTCCTAGCCATCCCTCCCGACAGCTCATATGGTATATACAGCGATTTATACAAGAGCACTCGCTGGAACGAACTCGCCGACCTATTTACCACCACCCACAACAGCCTTCTATCCCTACCCTCCGTGCCATTGCTACACGTGGCTTTGTCATCAGGACTATCGGCCCTCAAGACGCCAGCATGCCATTCCTCCCATGCCGACGACATCTACAACGACACAGGCTCTTCTTCCGCACTGGGCCACGGCGTCTGTCCCATCTGCTCCACCGAGCTCAACGACCTGGCTCGCAATGTTCCCTATGCGCACCACACCAAGAGTCATGTCGAGCACGACTTGTTTTTGCTGCCCAACGGCAGGGTGTACGGCAAGGAGCGCTTGGAGGATTACGCCAGGAAATCGGGCTTGTCTCCTAATGATGTTAAGGACCCTGTGACTGGGCAGACTTACCCGATGGATCTGCTTAAGAAGGTGTTTATCACCTAAGAAAAAGACCATCGGGCATCCTGCCTTTCGGTTGTGGGTTGATACACAAGTATCAAAATTGTGTTCCATTCAAGGTTCTCTTACATGATAGTTTCTACTTTGGCATTAAGGAATGGATCAGCTTGGCTTTCTGGAGTACATGGAGTAGTTTGGCTTGGAGTTTGCTTGGTATTAGTAGCATGGATGTTTTTTTCATGGGACCTAGAATTTTAAGTATTTTTTTCTTTCTTTTCTCTGCATCTCTAGCCCCTCGTTTTTTGCTTTGAAATCTGGATATTGAACAGAAATACACATCCTGCAGAAATTCTCAATAGTTTTGCGCTCACTTGATCGTAGGCGTGTAAGTAATTATGCTACATCACCAGGCATGTGAAGACGTACACATGAACAAAAGTATCATTGACCTACACCCAAAGAACTTGTGCAATATCATTACAAAATACCGAAACTCACATGATACGACCCGAGAAGAAGAATGAAAACGGAGCAATCTCGTAGAGCCACAGCCTCATTTAACACGTACGTAAAGAGTTTACCTTGCCAACTGGTCAAGAATACAGCCACGACCTTTGCCTAGCATTGACATTTGACATTTGCCCACACTTTTGTCATAGAAAGAACTTGTTTTTGTTGATTTACCCTCCCTATGAATCCCATTTGCCCGTTCCCATTTGCGTTTTTCCATCCTAACAATCCTATATTCAAGAATAACCAGATTTACAAAAACCAAAACCAAACGCAAGCAAAAGAAGCCAGGCAAAAGCATCATTTTTGAAAGAAGAAAAGCCACTTGAAAAGGATCTCTCACAAAAATCAGTGAGTGATATAGCCCAGTCTGGACACCGTTTCGCTTCCCATCTTTTTTCTGCCCTCACACACGTCATTATTTCCTCCTTCACCCCCTTTTTTTTCGATTACAGCTCGAGCGTTGCACGAAGTTGACGGCATGGATAATTGAAATATCCATGCCGCCTACTGATGTTTATATAAGAAAAATAAAGCACGATAAATCGGAAGGGAAAAAAAAAGTCAAGAGAGATAAGAAAATGAGACTGAAAAATAAAATCTGTTATAAAAACACACGACGACCCAAAAAAAGGTTGAAGTTAAAGAAAAAGGCATAAGCATAAGAGATACAGAGACGGAAAAGGAAAAAAGGAGGAAAAATTAAGAAGAGGGCTGTCATTCAATACACGGATGAGTAAGATCCCTCAGCAGCAGAACTCTATCTGCTGTTCCCTCCAAATGCAAAATTACCAAAGACGCCGCCTCCCCCTCCAGGTGTCATCGGTCCTCCCATTGTAGGCAGACCATTCGTGTTATGGGTCTGGGCCGGGGTTGTCGCGAGATGCGCAGGGCCCGTATTTGGAGTGCTAGGCGTGTTTCCGTTTTGGCCGCCGTTCTGGTCGCCCTGGCCCATCATCGATATGGGCAAGCCGACGTCAGGGATGCCAAGTCCCCAGACTTTACCAAGATGGTCGTCAGGGATCTCGCCGTTGAAAATCCGGTCGCGCATCTGGAAAAACACCTTGCCGGTAAGGAGAGAATCCGAACCAGCCTGGTGAGCAGACCCGATTCGCTTAACCTTCAGAGTCTCTGCAATATTCTCCAAGCCGGACTTGTGCTCAAACTTTTGCAAGATTTCAGTGGTACCAGGATCGCTGGGAGTAAGCAGCCCTGAGTTGTGGAGCTTGATGGCATATTTCATCAGATGCTTTACATCATACGTCATGGGGAAGTACAGCTTCATCTTGCGATCAAAATCGATCTCGTCGTTTGGCAGGGGCATGCAGATGAGCAGCTTTGTGAGGTAGCCAAAGTCGTAGCCGCCGTGGAAGGATATCCATCGAACATTATCGAAGCATACCAAACCTGACGGTATTAATAGGGAGGCGAACTGGTGAGGGTCGATGCCGTCGCGCTCAAGGAGATTGAAATCAATGCCAGCCTGCTGGAGAGACTCAATCGACTTCTCATTGTACATGTCGTCTTTTAGAGAGAATTTGAAGTTGAACTGCCATGAGTAAGGAAATGGTCCTTGCCCAATATGCCGCCTTGTCGCTGCACTGAGTCCCAGCTCGGGGCCAGGTCGCGCCGGTGGTGTCTCGCCATCTTCGTTGAATAATGTGATTCCGATTTGGATAACCTTTAACATATCGACGTTTGTTCGTAGACACTGGTAATGGTAGTCGCTCTTTCCTCTGAAACCGCCCATAGGTCTTGATACAACGCCGGGAAACTCCGTGTCCTTTTTCATCCCCCCATCAGAGTTAGCTGGGTCCTTGTATACAAGAAAGCGAAAGGCAGACAATCGTGAACAATCAGTGGGATGGCAATGGCTGCCAGCTCGCAAAAGAATTCCAGTCATCAACAAAAACTCACCATGGCAATGTAGGGGTATTTATCAATGATATCTCTCAGCACAGCCATCTCCTCTTCCAGGTTGTGTTTCCAGACTTCGCGTATCCTGCCTTTATTTGACTGCTGCGTCCGCATTGTGGGATGGTCCATCAAGGAATTGTGCTGTACCTGGCCGCCATGCTGTTGCTGCTGCTGCTGCTGCTGTTGTTGCAGAGCAGCGGCCGCGCCCGGCCCATGCGCAAACCCCATCCTTGCGCTCTGGCTGCCGAAGCCCGTGTCTGGGAAACCACCGGCGCCATTGAGGGCAGCGGCGTTGAAGGAGTTTATGTTATTCGGCGTAAACGGATTCAGCTGGGCGTTGGCATTGAGATACTGATTACCCCCCAGAGGCCCTCCCTGTGGCTGGCCGTGAGAGGGGAATCCAGGCTGGTGGAAAGGCGCGCCGACGCCGGGCCCGCCGCCGAAGGCCCGGAGCTGTGGTGGCATGGGACTGGGAGGAAAGGGCGGTTGGAACTGGCCAAAGGGTGGAATCCCAGGATCGGGATGGGATGAGAATGGAGGAGGGCCAGTCGAAACGAAGGACGAGGGGAGTTGATGATGGAAGGGGGGCGGCTGGTTGTAGCGTCCTCTTCGGTATCGCGGGGTGGTCGAGAGCGGTCTCTAACGTGACGAAGGGGGGCGAGGTCCTGAATCTCCACGGCCTCTTCGGGCTGGCATTGGGTACGAAGAGGACTGTGGGCGCAAACAAGAGCTGTTGTTCTCGCCTCTGCGGCTGTCAACTCTCGAGTCAATGGCGAGACGCTGGCTCGAGACGGGGAGCGTCGTCGGAGCGATAAGGATGTTGGCGATAGACAGAGCTAGGTACAGATGAATGCGGTTGGCCGAGCAGGGATTTCTCGTCACCTGTCGTTCCTCTTCTTTCTTTCTTTCTTTTTTTTGTGTTTTCCTTTCGTCTCTTTTTCTCCCTTCGGGACACCCTTCAGAATAATCGGTAACGAGATACTCGTATCGTTGATTAGCGCTCAGTGGTACACCTTGCAGAAGAGGAAAAGTATAAAAATAGCAGAGCAGCTGGATAAAAGAACACGATCACTGGTGGCCTCGTTTCTGGAGGAGGTGACGGAAGCGAAAGCGGTACCGCCCAGCAAATAGCCGTAGATGGCCCGTGCGCCGCATGCCACCTTTTCTCGGCCCCTGCGTTATTCCGGCCCCCCAAGGAACTACCAGCTGCGGAACTTCCAATCAAGCCTCGTTCGATATCACCAGTAGAGTCCAATTGCAAGCACCTCAATTGGCACCATGCTTGCTACAAGGTACGGCAATGGCATTCTGTGGTGCTTCTTCTCCGATGTAGCTGAGTGACTGACCTTTCAACCCCGCCTCCAACAGAGCACTGCGAATGGCCCACGGGCCCAAGCCCAACATCACCGGCTTCAACATGCGCGCCTTCAAGGAGGCCACCGGTCAGCCTCGATACGATCCTTGGGAGAGAGCGTTGGTCTACCCTATTTCCTTTTGAAAATTGTTCCGAATTACAAGCAGAGGCTCCAAGAAGAGGCAACGGAGAGGAAGGCTAACCAGAGATGATTCATACAGCGAGGCATGGCGATACAAGGGCACCTTTTCCCGCTGGAACAGATTCAGAACCGGTTTCCCCGGCCTGGGAATCGCCACTGTTGCATTTGCTGGATACTGCGGCTACGAGTACCTGTTCTTGAATGACGAGCACCATGGCGAGGGTCACGGCGAGGGTCACCACTAAAGCGTTGTTTTGTTCTGCGAGGGCGGCATTGTTGGAAGATGGTTTTTTTTTTTTTTTTTTCAGAGGCGAAGCGGTGTGGAGGAAGAAGAGAGAGAAAGACGGAAAGGGAGCAAGTGTACATATATCTCTTGAAAAAGAAAGACAAAGAAAAAAAAGAGCTTGGGAGAAGATTTGCGTTGGACAAAGAATCCACACAAATATAAACTCAATTTAAGAATACCATGCAAAGGAACTCTGCGATACGAAATGCTAAGTGCGTGCTTATGGTTGTGATCACTAACGACGGGTTAGAGTACTTTTCATTGAACAGATAATTTGCAATAGATGGATTGCGGTAAGCTTGGCTACTACCTACTAGTACATGCATAGAAGAATGAAGATAACATAGCACATTCACATTGTCAACTAAGCGAAAAACAAGAAATTGGTGTGTTTGGGTTCTCCAAAAAAATGGAAAAATTTAATCATATTTTCCTATCATAAAGTCTACGTCTCTCATATAAAACGCTAGTTTTCATTCTTTGCTTTCAGGGATACAACTCAATAGCTGGCGCTCTCAATCTCTTATCATATTCTTTTTTTTTTCCATAGAGCTCAATTCCAGCAGACATGCCTCCCTCCATTGTGTATCGCGCGCATGGTGAAAGAAAGGGGGAATAGGAGAAGAAGAAAAAAGGGTAAAAAGGGGGGGGGGGAATGATGAGGGGTTGAGATCAAGAGAAGATGAGAGAAGTGAAGCGAAAAAGAAAAAAAAAAAATCAAAAAATAAATAGATTAACAAAAAGAGGGACAGGAAAAAAGAACAAGAAAAATGGTCATCATAATAAATAGAATCCGACTCCATGTTTCATGCCAGAACATCGTTTCGTAACATCGGCTATTTGTAAGAAAACACCCAGACATGCCAAAAAACTTGAAAGTACGCGGGGGTATGCGATGCTATTGCCCAACGCCGTTGACGACGTCTAGGACCTCTTCGACAGCCTCTTCCAGCTCGCTGACTCTCTCCTTGAGAGTCTTGTTTTCGGCTTTCAGGAGGCCCACGGTGTCCCAGGCGATGCTGGCGTCTTGGCCCTGGCAGTTGCGACATCCCTTGATATCCCTATCGGGATCTATCTTGAACAGCTTCTGGAAAGTGGTCAGCTGTGGCGGTTGGGAGTTGCGGACTGGTCGGTTTGCTCCAAATGTTGATGTCCGTGAAGGGGGTCCGGGCGGCGCGGGACCCTCTACGTCCGAGATGATGCTTAGCGCCGTGTTGGTAGGACTGCGAGGACGAGAGAAGATGCTGGCGGCTTCGACGCTATCTTCGTCCGTCTCGAAACTGAAATCGGTCTTGGAGGTCTCACCGCTTCGCCTCCATCCGCGTCTGCGTTGTTGGTCTTCTTCGACGCAGAGGTCTTCCGATATCGATCCTTCGGATGGCGTCAAAAATTTGTCTCTCGCAGCTGCTCGCTCTTCCATTCTCAGTCTCTTCTCTTTGTTTAGTTCTTCCATTAGCGTCTGCATCTCGCTCTCGGTCTCCGCTAGCTTCTGAGCCATGCCCTCGAGCTGCATCTTGAGATGCCGCGTTCTGGTGTCGGCTTCGGCTTTCTCGTCATCAATAGCCTCCTTTTCGGCTATCATTTCCTGGATCGTGGTGGCCTGGCGCTTATAGGCGGTTTGGTATTTCTTGAGAAGGCCAGTTGCCGTCTGCTGCAGATTCATAAAGGCTGCGGGTGAAAAAGTTTGCCCGTCCGGAGGGTTGCCTTTGGGGAAGAGCGACGTTTCGATATTGAGACCGATGAGCTCGTCGTTTTGCGGCACCACGACGGGCGCAGGGGCGAGGGCTTTGATGGCCGGCATCTTGGAGGCGATGAAGGAGAGCGTTGAGTTGCGAGGAGACGAAGGAGAAGCGGTATTGGACCTGTTGCAATCGCTATGGTTCGTCACGCGTCTATCTTGACCGACTTCTCCAAAAGAGGTGCGACGCGTCGCAAAAGTCGGACTTTGATTCTCGGAATGCGAAGAGTCTGTCGACGGTGATGCTGATTGCGCTCCGGGGGCTTGCCCTGCTCGTAAAGGAATGTTGCTACTGGTGGTATTGCTGGAAAAGTCTGATCTCGACCTCGAGTGGCCTCTCTGAAGCTTGGGATTATGCCTCGGCTTCACAAATTGCGACAAGTCTGGACGTCCAGCGCAGTCTTGATAGGAGATGCTGGTAGATTGACGGAGAGGAGATTGTTGTTTCGGAGGAGATGCAGGTCCCACATTGAACAGGGCGTCTCTTCGGTCGACGACGAGGCGAGGATTGGGACGAGCGCTTGGGGTTGCTCGAGGTGTCGATGGGGAGTCTAGGGCCAAGCTTAAGCTCGGTGAGAGAGGAGGAGTTTGAGTCTGCTCATACCCCTGGCCGGGGGTTGCTGTCGAGCTGCCCATTGTACCACTACCTGGTAGGATTTTGCGCTGGCGCGGTGAAGGATACTAGCAACGGAGTGGAGATTTGGGCGGAATATTGGACCAGACCAGCGACCAGCCCCCCAGTATTTCGCGATCGTTACCGATGCTAGACGGACGCCACAGCGAACTTGTTTCCCTCTAGCGGCAGCGCTACAGAATTTCGCTTTGGCTCGAGGCAATCTCTCTGTTACCGTACGGCTGGCGGTATTGGCTGTGGTGGAAGAAGTGGGCGCGTGGACTGCCGATTTGCCTTTGCAGGAAGGTGAAAGGCCCCCCAAGTCCAGCCGGAAGGGATACTAATCACGGCGAATTCCTCAGGGCTCGAGGGACTGGCGCTGGGGAAACGTGACCCCAAGATTTCGGCGGTCCCCTTGAATCAATCCGACAGTCGGCGCAAACTGCCAGCGTCGATCCTACTGTCGCGAATTAGCAGTTGCTCGTCGCTAGCTGTCGACCGGCCCGGCTCCACCGAAAGGCAATTCAGAGCAGCGGGATGTGCCTGTAGATGCAGAATGCACATGCTCAGTAGCTATGCAGACGTACTTGTACTAGTATGCAAACGTAATGCACGCCCGGCTGCCAGGGCGCGACGCTCTGTCTTTGGTAAAGCTGCTGCGCCGTCCTGCAGGTTCTATGCACAGGATGCTGTGAATGGCGTAGCGGTCACGCACAACCTCGACTCATGCAACAAGGTCCAGTCTTTTTTTTTTCCTCTGCTCTTGGCAACGCTTGTTGACCCCCTTGGCTTATTTTTCTTCGCTGCGGTGCCTCTTCGCCCCGGCGGATCTCGTCGCTCCGTGGCGACCAAAACAAACGTTGTTTCAATGGGCACGTTATCACTGATGACGCCTAGACGGCAGCTGCTGCGTGTCTCAGACGCACCCGGTCAACGGCATGTGAGAGGCCGGCCAGGAATGCTGATACGCCGGACGTCAGCTACTGACTGGGCGACAGACGGCCCACTCGATCAGACGTCAAGCCCTGCCAGCGGATGCACAGAGTCTGCAGTGCGTACGGAGCAGTACAGCAGGAATGCAGCAGCACAGTACCTGCGAGCACGAGGCCCTGCGGCATGGACTGAACATGCGGTATGTACCTACAGGACGAGCCTCTGCGTGTCTGTCCGTCACTCGCTCGCTTGGCCTGTCCGTGGATCCGCGCGGGTCCAGCAAAGTCTCCCCTCTCCCCGGCTTACTGGAGGTGCTAGCAGCGGTGGATAGCAGCTGTGCAATACAAGTACAAGCGTTATGGCAAAGGCGGTCAAGCGAGGACCAAGGAAGAAGCACATAAGCAGAGAAGAGAGGTGAAGAAGAGAAGAGAAGAGAACAGAGCAGACACGCAGATTCGCGACGCCGACAGCGGGCAGGGGCCAGGGCCAGGGCAGCTATGCAGCGCCGTCTTACCACTGACTGCGTCCCTGACTGTTCACATTTGCCTGCGCAGCTCCAGCGCCCCGGGCCAATGACGGCACATGGACGCGGCCGCGCAACGTGGCGGTGGGAAGGCCGTCCAGGTCAGGTCCTGGCCCGCCATGCACTCAATCTGAACCGAACCCGACAGAAAGCTTCTGCTGCAAATCCAAAGCATGTGCTCCGTCCTGGCAACGGCCTGCCACGAGATTGGCCGCCTCGGCGTGCCTGGCTGCTGCACCAGCGCTCTGGTCTGGCGGAGGTGTGGTGGGGTGGGGGGGATCTTCGGCGTCCAGCGTTTCCAGCCAGTCCGGAGCAGCTCCGGGCCTCGAAGCTCGCCAAGCTGCCTCAGGTACACTACCTGTGCTGTAAAGCAGCTGCCTGAACTGCTGCGCTGGCAAGCTGGCAGCCCACTATCGCAGCCGCCACTCCAGCGCTCCAGCAGTCCCCGCTATCTGCTACCCCACTCCATATTCTGATGTGCGTGCCATACACGTTTTGGTACTCGTCTACTCCGTACGCAGCTCGTAATTCTCTCGGTGGCTTGGCTTGGCTTGCCACAAGTCTCAGCCACATACTGCATGTAGCTATACGCAAGGTCTGATATAGCAAACGCTGGCGTAGAGCATATCCAAACCAATAGAAATCGGCGGAGGCAAATCCAATGTAGACTCTAAAACAACAGTCCCCAGAAGACTCAACGATTTCCTTTGCGTGTTTCGCAGTATGGCTCTATGAGAGGGATTTTGAAGACTCAACTGAAGGCCATCAGGTATAGAGTGTATTTTTTCTTACCTGAGTTGTCAATTCGCATCCTTATTGAGTTGTCTGTGCATGAATGGCCGCTCTATAGACATCATGTTAACTCGTCGTGATAGCAGCCAGTTTGATTCGAGTCTCTGCTGAATACTAAAAGTGTAAATGTAGATAGACTGCATGTAGGCATCTAGCATTGAAGCCTCTTTTACAACTCTAGAACCGTTGCCTTTTGTAGATACTAGAAACTTGATACAACAAACTTGCTCGACTTTTCCATGCATTCTACTTCTTTCCGAGCTCTTCCTTCCAGTAACCAAGCAATCTACCATTCCTCTCGAGGCAGTAACCACACTCTTTTACACACGAGCATCAAGTTAATTAGTTCACATACATCTTTACAAATCTTTCTTAATTGTCCTCCCCAAGAAAAGGAGAAAAGAACACAAAGCCACAGTCATTTCCCACAAGACAAGTTTATAAACTCACCACCATCGTTTCCAATCCTGACCATCCATTCTCTCGCTTTGTCACTGATCCAAACCGCTACTTCTCCTACTCTCCTCTCCTCTCCTCTCCTCTCCTCTTCTCCCCTCCCATCATGGCAAACACCGCAAAACTCGCTCGAAAGCGCTTCAAACATCTCTCCAGCCACCTCCTCATCTACTTCGTCCTCTCCTGGTCCGTAGCCAACTTCGTCCTCGTCCTCTTCTCCACCGTCGCCTGGATCACCGCCCGCATCCGCGTCGTCAACGGGCCCTGCAACAATCAAGGCGTCGGCTGCGACTTCACCCGCTGGGGGTTCTACCTCTTCACCGCAATCAGCGCTGCCATCAGCTCCACCACTGCCGCCCTCATGGCCCTCAACACGCTCTTGCGACCTCGGAACTCTACTCTCGACCCTGTATGGGTCTTTCGCGGCGTCTTCTTCACGCTGATTCCCCTCATGACCATGGTGTACATTGGCTGGAGCACCCCGGACAAGCCTCCTAGCATTCTCAAGTTCCCCCGTCAACTGGACTGTCTCGAAGTAGGTGGCCAAGATCAGCTTCCACTTCGTGGTATTGGCGGTGCCTTTATCTTAGAATTGATAGACCCCTGGAAGGAGACGGCTCCGGCATTCGTCGTGATTCATATCAACTTGTAAGAAATTCAAATATTTTTTACTTTCAGTTGTCTCTTTTCTTGGAACAAAGCTAATGGGCTGCCAGATTTCTTGGTGCCCTACTCGCCGGATACTCTACCGCAGTCTGCCACGCTATCGTACCTCTACACTCCCATAATCCTGCTTCTGAAATTCGTCCAAATAAAGGTCTCGTTCTTCCGCCAGTTGCATGATTTGGAGGTGAGAAGAAAGAGAAGGACGTATATTTCATTTCTCGATTGGTGTAATATGCAGCATTCTGGAAGCAGGTTTCACAGGTACATGGGCGATGCTTTAACAATACAGGGGCAAATGGTGGTTAATGATAGATTGGCAATGCGACTTTTAGAAGAGATGGTTTGTTGGCTTGTTATCAACAGCGAACATTGTTACGACAGTAGTCTCACGATGATATTGATACTAATTAGCATGCTCTCACGCAGTACGGAAACTAAACCATTCTTTCGCACAGCTCACGCATAACCTCGAACTTGTGTAAGCTGCAGACCAGTAGTAATATTCATGCATAAGTTGATCGACGCCGTAAAACAACCGCTAATGTCCTAGATTCTTATTAGGTACATGTACTTAGCAGCCCCTGTTGTAGTAAACAAATTACAAGAAATAACAAGCATTGACATCCCCTGGTACCGGGTAACCAACTCCGAAATGAAAGCAACTGGCACCTTTAAAGCCGTATTCCGAAAGAGCGCACACTAACGCCTCTTTGCCTTGAACAAACTCATTCCATCATCAAAGCCGTATGAGGAACTATAAAAATTAAACGCCGATAGTGGGGAATTAACAACAGGTAAAAGATAAAAAGATGAATAGAAGAGGAAAAAAAAAAAAAGAACAGAAGGGCGAGAAAAAGCTTCCCCCCTGTGTACCCTGCCAGGCCCCTTTCTCTGCGCCCATAAGATTTTCGTAAACTACTGCTCTGTACAAACTTCGCTTAATCAAAAGAAATTCCAAACTGGCGTGTGCACTCAATGCATTCCCATCGTATTATTCAGCCCCCCTTATTCGTTTATTCTCATGATTTCATCTTCATCGTAGCTCAATGGAGGGGAAATATCTCGGTCCCGCAAAGCCTTGGGTGATAACGGACTGAACATCAATATTGCTCCCTGGGTCGTGAGAGGAGCTCCACATTTTGAGAAGGATGTAGCGGCCAGAAACAGGTGGCTCAAACTTGATGGTGCACTTGCTCTTCTTCTTCTCGATATAAAACCGCGCGTGAGGAGAAAGTAAGCTGCCGAGACCGACGGCACGGACGGCTTCTTGCGTGGCGTTGGCATGCGCATCTAGTGCCTCAGAGAGAGAGGCGCTTGGCGCATTGACTAGATCATGATCCTGGTCTTGGTCGTGGTCGTAATCTCTACCTCTAGGTCGATGAATAATGTTATGTCGACGGCTGTGATGAAGAAGAGGCTCGTCTGAGGGATCTCGGGGGCTGAAGGGCAGGATAATATCGTCTACGTCAGACTCCAGATTCTCAAAGGGCAGAGAGCCAATGCGATTCGGGGTCCGGTGAAGCCGCGCCCCATCATAGCCATCTTCATCGTCATCTTCTTCATCGCTGCATTCCGTAGTAACGCGGAAACCAGCCATCTCCCTACTAAATTCCTCAGGCATGTCGGGTCGACCCTCATCGTCATCGGTCCGATAAACGTAAGATCTCCTGGCCCTTGTGCTTGTGGTGCCATCGTCATGGTGCTGGATAGAAATAATATGACGAGGCTCTTGCTCAAGAATCAGCGCATTATTCGCCTCTCCCGTTCGTGCCCGGTCTCTAGCTGTTTGGCCGTACTGGATTTGGTATTGGGCCGTTCGATTCAGTACATCGTCGTGGTCCATGGTGATGAAAATCATGCCCTCGCGAACACTGGGGAACCGGGTTAGTAGGAGAAATCACCAAGAGATAGCAGTCTCTCCAGGATTACTAGGAAACCTACGGATGCGAAAAGTTGGTGGCGCAGGGTGCCTTGATAATCAGCTCTTGTAGTGTGAATACTGTTCCGCCCTGATGCTGCAGAATGATATTGCACCTGTTCCCCTTGGTGCAGTATACTGAATTGTCGTCTCTGAGGATGTTCTCAGCCGCGTACGACGAATGGTTCGAAAACATGCCTCCGTCGCAGCTCACAATCTCCATCCGCAGCTGACCTGGGTCTACCTGCCCATACCTGCCATAGCGAAAGGCCTTGGGGCCGCCGGACCCCATTCTGTCCGAGTCCAGTTTCCGGCGTTTATTCCGGCGGTTGTCGTCTGAGAATTCATGCGGACGGAGGGGCTGGGGGAGCGAAGCAAGAGTGGGATCTGGCTGATCCAATAGTGCTCTCAGACCGGAATTTGCTCGACTGAGGGATCGACCCAGCTCTTCAATGTTGGGCGTCTGGGCGCCCGCGAAACTACGCGGCTGAGGGTAGCGTCGTAGCGAAATTCCTGTAAGGCGCTCTAGCTGGCGCTCCCTCTCCTCGGCGCGACGTTCCGCCTGTTCGTTAAGGTTTCGAATCCGCTCGGCTCTCCGGGCTGCAGCGTATGACGACCAGTGAAGATTACGGGACAGCGTACGGGGCGGTGCAGGCACATTCTCGCGACTGCGAGGGGAGTTTAGAGTCCGTTGAGGCGGCAGTGGCGGGGACAAGGCCGGTATGAGCTGTTCGTTTTCGACTCGAGGCAGCCGTGGATAGGAATTCGATTCCGAGCCCGATCTTGACGCCATGACAGACAGCTACCGAGGCCCTGGTTGAACGACGTCGCGGTGCGGCAACACAGATCGTCTTCGCCGTTGAGAGCGACTTGGTGGTTGTCAGTGAGTTGGAAAGACGAGAATCGAAACGTCCTGGCGTGGTTGTCGTTGATGGCGCTGCCAGGGTTGGTTGCGCTGTCGGGGTGGCAATACTGGATGCGTGAGTTGGGCGGCGTTCAAATGACCCAAGCAGACTCCATATATTATGCCGTCAGCCCGCCTAGACTAATAAGGTGTGCTGTAGGGTCCGAGTTGGCGTAAGAGGGCGGCAACTTTATTCGCCGATGCTGGGGCTGATAAGGCGGACGATGATGGAACAAGCTGCGGAAGCAGGATAAATAAAATAAGATGGAATAGAAGAAGAATAGAAGAAGAAAAGGCCAAAGAAGAATACAACTGTCTCAGAGGAAGAAAGGATCAATGGATCTGGTCTAGAGGCATCAGGGGACCAAAGGTCTTGATCAGCTCACTGTCTCTGGCATCTCTCAGGCAGCGCGGCTAATAGCCGGTCTCAGCTGCTCACTTACTTGTGCCTGTCAGTGAGGCACGCTGACAGCAGCGGGGTTGTCGGCAGCCTTTGCCTGAGAGGATTCGCCTGTGCGAGTCACGGTGTGTGTGAGTCGGTGCGTGTAGCGACTTGTAGCGACTTGAAGGTCAAGTGGCTCTTGTTGTTTGAAGCTCGGTGATGAGGATGTTTGGTTGAATTATGCTATTAAGACGGCGTAGACGTGCGGATAAAGAGTATCCAAGATGGATGAGGAATGAAGATGGAAAGCTGCAGCAAGTCTGATCTATCGCGGTTCACCGGCTTTGGCATCCTGATCAATACACGCGGGGTCGGATGGTGCTAGTCCAGGCACTATTCGGCTCTATGCCTTAGCGGCTCAGAGGCCGACTTGGACGAGCCTAGCGGTGATCCATAGCGGTCTGAAAGTCATATTGCGGGCAGCCTTAGCAGTGCAACCTCGAAAATGGCTGGCCAATGAGGGCATGCGACCAGCACCAGCGGGTGGGCTTTCCCTACAGTAGGTGATGGAGGATGCGTACAGTCTGGGGGGAATCTGATGCTATATCACCTCGCTAACATCATGTCAAGCCCTACCTTATCGGCGAAGGATAGGTCCGGAGCACATCCGGCGGATTTCTCCTCATCTGGGGTGTCAATTCGGATACCTGCTGCTATTTCATACCCAAAATGGCCCTCACAAGATACCTCAGCACCTTGGTACTTATACATGCGTGATGCTGAGCGGCTTGTAGGGAGCACTGGGCCTTTCTTAGCTGTCTGTCTGTGTAGGGGCCGCCAAAGCTTCAGGTATCTGGCGACAGTGTTACTAGCACGGAAGCGATTCAGCTACTTGCGTCGACTATCAAAGCTGAGCCGGCTTGGCTGCGGAGGCATTACTCATCATCCTCGCCCGCAGCTGACGTGCGGTTCAACCAACGGAGACTCGGGCGGTGCAACGCAAGCTCGGGATTCCAATGGCGGTGGTGTAACAATCACTCCTTGGCGTAATTGAAGCAACAGCAGGCACGGAATGTTGGAATTCAAGTGAGTTGAGAACATACTTGTAGCGCATGCTTTACAGATCTTACTCAGATCGGCCCACTGTTAAAAGCTACCTGAAAACTCTGCGGTGATTCTCCTAACATCTAGTACTGCTCTAACAGCGCCCCGCCATCTCTAGCGCAGTCGACCCGCGTATCAGCGCTGCACGGCTACAGGCGAGGCTGCGCTGATTCTCATCCGCTTTGATATCTCATCTCTGTATCAACCCAAATGGCCAAAGGCCCGCTAGCAAGCTGCTTCTATCCATTTTGACGCTGGCCGTGTGAATGCTTCTTTAATTTGCTACCAGCATCAGGATTGCTTGGATTTATTTAGCACTCTTGGACCTAAAATCTCAGCTTTATCCATCTCTTCTAGAAGCTCCCACTCGATAGCCCTCACGAGACCTGCACAGCCTTGCCATTTCTAATCTAAACCGCGCCATCCATCTCCATCTATTCACCGCACGACCTAATCAATCCTAGAAAACTCCATTGAAGATGGAACACCAACCGAACAATGGCGTCAGTGACGGTAGCGCAGCACCCATACCCGCCACCAACGGCGGCACAGCTGGACTGAATCCCGAGCTCGCTGCACCAGATGCCATGGCAGCAGCCATGATGATGTCCGGCCAGGCCTTCATCCCAGATCCCTCTCTCGGCACTACTGCCATCTCAGATCCGTCAATCATGGCTACCATGATGTTCAGCAATGGTCATGCTGCTGCCGGCCTCGCGCTGCCAGACAAGGCTATCACAGCAGGTAAATCTCATACGCCCACAAACACACACACACACACTCTCTCTCGGTTGCAGACTCCCATCTCACAGTTTCTCATCAGATGAAATCGCCCTCTATGATCGACAGATCCGCCTCTGGGGCATGGCCGCCCAGGCCAAAATCCAAAACGCAAACATCCTCCTCATCACCATCAGAGCTCTGGCCAACGAGATAGCCAAGAACCTCGTGCTCGCCGGCGTCGGCTCTCTCACCGTCCTCGATAGCGCCATCGTCACCGAGGCCGACCTAGGCGCGCAGTTCCTCCTCTCCGAGGTGGAAAATCCCGTTGGCCAGAACCGCGCCGAGGCTGCCAGCGTGGCCCTGCGCAAGCTGAACCCGCGTGTCCAGGTCGTCGTCGACCCGGAAGGAGTCAAGTCCAAGGGCCCGAGCTACTTCGCCAACTTCGACATCATCATTGCGACGGATCTGGACCCCGATTCATTCAATCTCATCAACACGGCGACGCGCATCAACGGCAAGGCCTTCTACGCGGCGGGCACGCATGGCATGTATGGCTTCATATTCAGCGATCTGATAGAGCACGACTACGTCATTGAGCGCGACCTAGGAAACGTTGCCACCGAACTCAAGCAAGAGACGCGTACACGCTCCATTGTCGACGTCAAAACCAAAAAGGAAGGCCCCAAGGTCATCGAATCCGTCACCAAGCGAGAGCTCTACTCGACCTGGTTCCTCGCCAGCGATGTCGCCAGCCTGCCGGAAGAGTACACAAAGTCAAAGCGCCGCCTAAAGAGCGTCACCCCGACGCTGTCCTGCCTGCGCGCCCTGTGGGAGTTTATGCAGATCCAGGGCGGCCGCCTGCCCAGCAATCGCGAAGACCTTAAGCTGTTCACTCAGATTGCCACGCAGAAGCACAAGGCCCTGAGCCTCCCCAGCGAAACGCTCAAGCCGGAATTCCTCCGCAGCTTCCTGCAGAATCTAGGCAGCGAGATTGCCCCCGTCACGGCCATTCTGGGTGGCCAGCTGGCGCAGGACGTCATCAACGTCCTCGGCCAGAAGCAGCAGCCTATTCAAAACATGGTCATCTTCGACGGCACTACCATGGAGGCGCTCATGTATCCCTTGCACCCGGAGGGCATCCTCGGTACCAATCTTCTCTCTCTAGGCGGAGGCGTCGATCCATTGATCCCCAACGGAGGCATGATGTTACCACCGGACATGTCCGTCGCCCTTGGCGGCAACATGGTCATCCCGCCGCTAGACCCCAGTGCTCTGGCTGCTCACCCGCATGGCATGCCCATGGGCGATTTACCCGCAGTAACAAATGCTCATTTGCAGGCACAGCCTATTGCTGCTACCCAAGCCCCTAACATGTCCGTGCCAGAAGCTGTGCCCGCGCCTCCCGCGCCTCCCGCACCTCCGACTACTACACAACCTCAGCAGCAAGCCGGTGCCAGTGCCAGCTCCGATATCCCCACAGAAGCACCAAGTCAGGATGCTCCTGCAAGTTGAGACGAGTAGAGTATGAGCATGAGCATGAATGAGAATTAGATGTGATAGCATGACGATTTTGACGATGAGATATTATACGATATACAGGACGATTGGACGTTAACAAAAAAAAAAAAAAGATCGACTCATATTTTGACATAAAAGTGTTGAAGGAATAGGAGAGAGGCAGATAGGATACAGAAAAGGCAAAAAGATCAGTTCTGATTTTGCATGTAGTTATAGGTTCTAGGTCATTCACACAAGTTGCACATAGCGTGCCTTTTCAATATGTCTTTTGTTTTAAGAAAATTCATAATTACAATCACACGCAGATACTCTAAGAATGCCGCAATTAGAATGAACTCTCAATTCTTTTATTCCTCTTGGTTCCTAGAAAAATGAACCCAAATGTCTCATGCTTGACAATCCAGATCGCAACCAACCCATCTGCCTATATCATATCATATCATAGGTAGGGGGGAAAACAAAACTAAAAAGACAGAAACGAGAAATAGAAATGCCCACCCCTCCGTCTTTCCATCTATCTCATCCGTCATCGTAGCATCTAATAGTCCTGAGCCCTCGTGAACAATTTTTAATTACTCCCCTTACCCCTTCCAACCTCCCTATGCTACCGAGCCGCCACCGTTGTCCCAAATTTTTAATCCCTCTTCCCGTTGACGAATCCCTCTTCCATCCCATTTTCACAGCTAGACATAGCCCACAAACTAGATGTTTCATTCTCCACATTAAAGGGGGAAATGAAGCACAGGTGAAAGAGGGAAAAGCAAGAAGCAGAGATGACCATATGGTACAACTGAAAAGGGGAAAAAAAAAAAAAAGAAATAGGAAAAGAAATAAACCAAGAATCAAGATGTGGTAAAATTTGAAGAGAAAACAGTTCTCGCGTTTCCAACCTATACTAAGCTGGAGGGTATACGAGGTAAGTCATTCCTATTAGCCACCCAAAGAAAAAGAATCGACCGAAGCCGTCATTTCAAAAAGCGAATAGAGAAAAGAAGAAGAAAGGTATAATCCCAGGAGTTCCAAGCCAAAAAGCAAGATAGGGCTCGCTAAAGCACAAGCGCGAAGATTTGACAAGAAACAAGAACGCAATATTGAAAAGAACAAATTTAGAAAAATCCAGTTCGTCATTTCTTTTAGACGCCGACATAATGCCGAATTAAGTAGCTGTTGGTATAGCTTTTTGTCATTTGTTTTCCTCTATGGGATAACAAGTCATCTCGTTAGGTATTTACGTTGCCTGGGCTTGGTTGATAGCTCCCATGACGAAAGGGCGAAATAGGTCACGAAGTTTTCGCCAGCGCGGCAAAAAGGAAAAGAAAAATGTATAAACAGATGCACGCGAATATATCCGTCATCCGATGGTATTGAGTGCTTGTGTTGGTAGATTATAGCGCAGGTTAAATGTTGGTGCTCTCTGCTTGAGAGGTAGAGCTAGCTGTTGTAGTTGAGGTAACGGTAATGATCTCTTGTTCGGCTTGAGTAGCTTCTAATGCAGTTTCTCTTCGAATAGCCTTCTTCTTTGATGCTGCGCGGCTAGAATTTTTTAATGTTTTACTCCTTGCGGTAGAACGATTAGGCCTGGCTGATTGTGAAGGTGCAGCTCTGTTGGATTCCGGAGCTTTAGTTGGTTTGGCCCTTCTGGGGCGGAGACGACGTGATGTCGTGTTATTCTGAGAAGCCGAAGCGTCAGCAGAGACTGTTTCTGCTGCAGATATGGCTGGTTCGGTAGAGGGACCAGCATTTTCGCTAGACTCGGTATAGAGTTCCTCAAGATCCATATCTTGAGCCATGGTACGCCGTGGAGCCGGAGGAATGTTTCGTGGGAAAAGAGGTGGTAATTGGGTAATTGGTTCAGTAAAGCGAACAGACCAGTTAGGATGGAGCGGCATGGTCTGGGACTTATCATTGTCTGCTTGAGCAGCTGTCTGGCCCGGCGTTTCCCGTCTCTATCTGGAATCGTCTCGGTCATTTCCCGCTTCCGCTCTATCTTGCTTGTCGGCCTTGCTTCGCTTCCGAGGTTGGTTCACATTCCATCCCCTAATTTGCGTTGGACCGGAACTTGGGAGAGCGGCAGACGAGCCAGTTTCTTTATGATCATAGGGAATAGTCTTAAGCTCCGGTTTGTTTGACCATGCTCGATGTGCGGGCACTGGAGCAGGCTGTAGCTTACGATATTTACCGGATCCAGCATCTGAAGACCCCGAAGGTGTAGAACGATGGCGGTGCATCGAACTGTGCATGCCCTGTGGTGTTCCGGGGGGGCTCTGAGCCATAGGGCCGGACATTGGCTGGGGATTGCCAAAAGTCGGTGACAAGATCTGCGAGGCATAGCCGGGGCCAGATGGTCCCATGTAGGACTGCGGCTGCTGAGGATTAGGCAGAATTCTTTCTGTTCCAAGTGGCTGCATAGGAGCGAGAGGAGGCTCCTGGGCTGGATAACCATGATGGTAAGATCGAGATGGAGCAGGGTTATAGTAGTTACCCATGCCGTGTACACTTGGCCTTATCATGGGGTCGCGCATCATATCATCTTGAACAGGCTGAGCGCGGCCTCGAGGTGGCCTGAGTGGCGGAAGAGGCTCAGCGTTTGCATTATGAGAGAAAGGCATCCTTGGTGGAGGCTGTGGCACATAATGCTGCGATGGCGGTGGAGGAGGAGCCTGAGCAACGGGAGGAGGCGGAGGAGCCTGCTGGGGCCAGTAGACAAGAGGATATCCTCCGCTGGGGCCCGGGGGAGGACCAGGAGGGGCTTGTGTAGGAGCTGGGCCGGGTCCAGGAGCTTCAGGTCCATAGTTTGACATGCGGCTGCTTCCATACGCCGGTTCAATGGGACGGCCAGAACCCATATGAATATCTCTTGGTTCCGGCATATAGCCACCATAAGAGTAATAGCCTTGATGAGGTTCCTGAACTGGAGGACCCGGAGGTGGAGGGGGCGGATGAGGATATTGCTGCTTATACTCATTGGCTCTTGAGGGTGGTGCGTGGATCATAGGCTGCTCAGCAGGTGGTGCCTGATAGACGATGGGCTCTGGTCCCTGAGGGGGAACAGGCGCGTGAGGCTGACCAACAGGTTGCATTGGTGGAAGCTCTTGCCCATGCTGGGGATTTCGAATGTATCCCCCAATAGGCTCCATAGAGCCATGCTGTCCGCTAATGGGAGCATGTCCTAAAGGTGCGATGGGTGCCATATCATCGCGCTGCGCTCTTGTGTCGGGTCCGAATTCGGCTACGAGCATCAAAGGAGCAGGTGTCTTGAGTGCATGGCCCTCAGGCTCCTGTAAACGTGTCTCAACGTTGCACAACTCAGCCAAGAAATTGAGGGAGAGACTGTGAGTGTCAGGGGCCGGCGCCTGCTCAGGTTTGGAATCCGTGAAGACATCTCTAATGGCGTCATATCTTGCAGGCTTGGGCGCGGGCTTGGGCGCCGGGGGGACGGCTCGTGTAATCTCTTCGGCCTCAACAAATGCAGTCGCGTAAGTGAGGACGGAAAGAGCGGCGAGGCCACCTTGGGTTGGCTCGGCTGTCTCCTCCTCCGAAACAACCGGCTGCTCATCAGTCGTAGATGAAGCCTCTTCGATCTCAGGCTTAGATTCAAGTTCCAATGCAGCTGTGCCCAAGGATCGATCGCGAAGCTCCTCATCAGTAGGCATATACTCTGAGATGGCAACATCTTCCAAGGGGATGCCGTTGATTTTGCAGAAACGGCGCATAGTGGCACTCATCTTCACTCGCACAGGCGCATCAACCACACGACGGTTGTTAACCGTCCTCTGGTATGAGCGCGAAGCGTGAGAGATGCGTCCAGAAGGTTCGGCAATATAGACTACCGGCTTTCCGGGCATGACAAACGGAGTACTAGGCCCTTGTTCGTTGGTGCTGGTAGGCAAGAAGATGCCATACTTTGGGTGAACGCCATGTTTTTTGACGAGAGCCAGATCAAAATCAGATTCCCGGGTATTGGAATAGTCGTAACCGTTGCACCAGTAGTCGAAGTGCATGCCATTGCTGTTGGGCGTGTCGAGGTATTTACCTCGCTTGGCGCGGGTGTGGCCCTTGGTAGAGTCGTTGGAACTATCACGGAAGCCAATGTCCCATTCATCAAATGAGAAGAGACGTGGAGCGAGAAGACGGCTAGAAAGCCCCTTATCTTTCATGGACGGCCTCTGGTTATACGTGCGGCAGCCATGTTCATCGGGTTCGCCAATATTCTTGGGTAGAGGAGGACTCTTTTCACGAGCCGACAGTCTACCGTTGAACTTGACAACAGCAGAGGAGGTAGCGCCGTTGGGCATACTGACAGGCTCGGGAGACGCAGGGGCTGACTCCTCTTCTGCTGGAGCACCCTCGATGTGGGCTTCAATTTCGGTTGCGAGAAGACCCTTGGCAGGAGCAATTGGAGCAGCCTGCAGAAGCTGGCTATCAAAGTTGCTGCGAGTTGACTTCTTTGGTGTCGGTTGGCCTTCTGGCTGATCTTGGGCGCGGCGTTTGTTACTACCTCGGCCACGGCCTCTGCCTCCTCGGGAGCCGGAAGAGCTCGCGGCAGCCGCAGTGGCAGCAGCAGCCTCAGCATCGCGGGCCCTTTGCCACATGTCAGTGCCCTCAACTCGTGAGGGATAGGGGACCAAGTGGCCATCTTTGTAGCATTCATAGATGCCGAAGTCATCGTCAAGAGATTTGTCAGTGATGACTTTATACTCATATTGGTCATCACGGACCTAAAGGGAAGTCGTGTTAGTGAAAAGGTTCTCGCTGGTATGATTGATAAATGGCAAGTGGAATTGAATCCACAAGAAGAAAGCCGGCAACAGGCTGTAAAATGTGACCGGACTTCAGGAAAGCTAGCTTGACTATGACTTATGCAAAGAAAAAAAGAAAAAGACAAAAGACAAAAGAAAAGAAGATAATAGCCGTGTACTTACATCAACTGGAAGATCTTTTGAAATCAGTGTAGAAAGGATACGAAGACGGTTAGCTTGACTGTCGTCAAATCGTTCTGTAACGTCCTCAAGGCCATTCTGAGGGAGAAAATAGAGTCAGCTTCGAGATACCCTCGGAGAAGGGAAGAATGAAGAAGAGAAGAAAAGAAGGCAATATATCCTTTGAAAGATACACCAGAACAGTGCTGCTATCCAGGGATGGATGCTCGGTAAGCAGGGATAAACAAAAACAAGCATACCTCAAATTCCTGTTTTAGAACATATTGCTCAGCACTATAAGTGCCTTCAGCGAGGCTCAGATTGGCCTCGAGCTGGCGGTTGAAAAGATCTAGCTTCTTAGCCAGCCTCTGATTCAGCTCCAGCACGACAGGCCAGTGCTCGGGTGCAAATCGATGGCCGTCTGATTTCTGCAGCAGCTCCTCGATGCTCCGGTCAGCAAGCTCCTGCAGAGCGGGCTTGAGGGCATGAGCCACAGCTTGGTAGGTGGCCTTGAGATCTCTCTGGCGCTCATAGGCGGCCTGGACGCGAGAGTCTGTGAAGCTCTTGGCTCGGCCTCTGCGGGTGCCTCCACGGCCGGCCTTGTTGAAATTTGCTTTGGATACGCCTGAAGTAGAAGAAGCACCGCCTCGACCGCCACCTCGGCCTCGGCCAGCACGGCCACCGCGCCCACCTCTGCCGCGCCCACGAGTGGCCGGCTCCCGAGCGGGCGATTCATTCTCAGTAGCCATGATGAGGGATGAGCCCAATCATGTACGGGCCTGCGACTGAGAACGAGAGGATGGAGGAGCTGGGGCGATGTGATGTGGTGGTGTTGGGTGTGTGTTAGATGAAGAGAAAGAGGCGTAAAAATGGTTAAGTGTGTGAGAACCGGGGTCAGACCAGCCAACCAAGTTCGTCAGTAAGCCAGAAGAGCACGCGCGCCGCGCCGTGCTGAATAAAAAAGAACAGCTGGACGCCGAAAAGAAGAGAGGCTCGGATTCAGCGGCAGCAGCCCATCCAGTGCAAGCAGAAACGAAGATGTGACGGGAGCAGCAGCCGGGCCTGGAAAAAGACTTGCTGGCGCGGTGTTGATGGGTTTGGAGAGCAGTGTTTGAAAGAAAAAAGGGTCTGCGTGGTACTAGAGGTGATGTGCATGGACGGTACGAGTACGTACACAGGAAAGCACTAAGGCCGGGGAGTACCTTTTTTACCTTTTGGGGGGTGAAAGGAACCTTAATGCTTAGAGAGGCGTCTACTGCAATAGGCCGGACGGGCAAAAAAAGGCTGGGCAGCGCAAGGATTTGCGGCCTGCTTGGCTGACAGCTGGCCGTGCAGCACCACAATGGGCAGGATGCAGGGACAATAGCGACGACAGCAGCAGTCGTGCAGCCGCAGCCGGGCAATAAGTGAAGTGGTCGTGAAAGGGTTTTTGACGGGGTGAAGCGTGCGAGAAAACGCGGCAGCGCTGGCTGCGAGAGACGAAAAAGGTGCGGCCAGTCCCTTTTCTGGGCCCCCCTCAGCCTTGGCCCCGGCCCAACCGCCAGCACAGTGACTTTTGCAGCGCAAGGCTAACGTGGGCGCCCCGTCACTGCGAGGTACCGGCGACTTTGCACCCCAGCGCACCGCAGCCACTGCAGGCCGCTGCTTTCAGCGAGTGGCGCCCCGTGATTGGCGGCCGGGCTCTCAGGAACGTCGCGCTAAGCCGGTTTTGTGCACAATGGCCTTATTCCCGCGCCTCTGGTTGGTGCGGACGAGGTGAATCTCCGGTTGCCGCGCTGGAGCGGACTGCTGGGGGGCGCTCTGGCTGGCAGCAGGTACCGGTGACTTGCAGGGACCCGGGGCGAGACGGGTCGAGCAAACGAAAACTCCTGTTCACCGCACAGCGGAGAGGTGCAGCTGCGAGACTTGAGCATGCGCTCACTTTACGAAACAGCCACCAAGGCGAGCGCGGGAGCAGAGGCTGTGCTGCCCGGCAACAGGGAAAGCTTGGGCTGCTCTTCTGTGCGAGATGGCGCTTTTCCTACTCGAATCAGAGCAAGCAAGCGTGGCCGTGTGTTAGTTATGGCTGCTTTAAGTTTTATCGTCCGTGTTGTCGCCGAGTTTCATCAATCAGGTACCTAGTTTTCTAGTACATGTAGCTTGTAGCACGACATCTCTGCGCTGTTCAGCTCTTCACTACAACATCTCTCTGCCGGTACAATACAGAGCATGTACCTCGCTCTGCGACTTAATGCAACTGTGGGGGGCCCGAGATGCCGTCGCTTTGCTGGTTGCCATCATCGTCCTCCACCGCGCGTCATCCTCGTGAACTGCGCTGCCACGTTGGGCATGACATGCAAAGCCCGATTTCACCTCAGCAGTGATTCACCACACAGTGCTCTTGGGGTGGGCCGCTTGCATTCCGTGATGCTCCGCGGAAGAAAGAGGCTAAAGCTGTGTGAGAGTGATTTGCCGAACAAATGTCACGTTGAACTGATTTTCTGCCACGCACCCCTTGGTATTGGAGCGCAATGGCGCCTGGTAATTGGCCAAGGCACCGGGCGGCTCCAAGCAGAAGCATGATACAGAGCTACGAGACGTATTGACTGCGTGTTTGAATAGCTTTCACACGCTGATTTCTACCTATTGCCCTCTCAAGCCGAGCTGCTGATGTGTCTAAATGGCGGCGTTTGCAAGCCAATTTCTCTGCGGCACAATAGCGGCAAACAGACCCGCTCCACTTATATCCCCGATTGCCTTTTTGGGCCTTTGGCTCCTGTGACGGCAACAGGCTACGTACCTTGCTAGCGAGAAACCTCCTGCTACGTGGTGCTATGTATTTGGGGAGCCTTACCGAGCAGCTGAATGATTGGTGTCAACGTGTTGGATCCCTGCTTATGAGAAGCTGCTCCTTGCATTCCCTCGTGAGAGATAACACACAACGAACCATTTGAGAACAATTTGAATTATATTATTTTGCATCCGCATGCTGAAGCGAACCGAGGTATTAGAAAAACAAAGATTAAAAAAAAGTTTAAAAGTCAAAAAAGGCAAACCAAGAAAAGCCAAGCCGCTGCACAAGATCTCAGTCCCAGATTCTGTCATCTGCAGCAGCCGCTGTAGCGCTGCGGGTTCTGCTCCGCAAAAAAGAAAAAACAGAAGCCTGAGGGAAAACCGGACAGAATCGCGTTAAACAGGGTCAGGCCTTACAGATTTTAGCGCGGCTCTCTGGGCACGGCACCTAAAAATTGCGCTTTTGGGCCTCAACCGCTGTAGCCTTATCGCTGATTGGGCGCGTCGTCGCAATCCGCTGCCGCCATCCCGCCAGTAGTTGCACGTGAGATCTTCCCTTTGGAGCTGGTGCTGCTGGAGCTTTGGCGCGTGTACCGTGCCGGACCTACCAGACGCAGCTGGTTGGTCCCTTGGTTTTTTTTTTCCCTTTCCATTTTAATTTTTTTTTTTTTTTTTAGTACACGCCCCAAGAACATTCCGCCTCAAAACAACATTTTTCTTCTACTGTTTGCTGCTGCCGCCATTGGATTGATTACTCTCTTTACTCAAGTATATTTCATCCTACTTCTCCAAAAACAAGACTCCATCTTCAATGGCCAAAAGACGAAAGCTGCAGCACCCAAAAGCGCCGCAGCGGCCTGCTGCCCGGCCGCAGCAAAAAGACCACGGCCCGTCAAAGAAGAAGCCCCTCCAACCCGCAAAGAAGCAACAACACCGCCAGCAGCAGCACGACGAGCCCGTGATCCCCTTCAGCCCCAACGACCGCATCCTGCTGGTGGGCGAGGCTGATCTGAGCTTTGCCGCCTCCATCATCCAGCACCACCGCTGCACAAACGTCACCGCAACCGTCCTCGAAAAGGACCACGCCGAGCTGGTCGAAAAGTACCCCGCCGTGGATACCAACATTGCCGTGGTCAACCGCCGCCCGGACGCCGATGCTCCTCCCACGAGCCCCAGCCACGGCGCCGAGTCTGCCGCCGGCAAGGACGGTCAATCGGACGTAGACGAGGCCGCCGAGGACAGCTCTGCAAACTACGATTCTGAAGACGACTCACAGGCAGAGAAGCCGAGGCCCGTTGCCGTCAACAACAAGCTCGTCTACAACGTCGACGCCACAAAGTTCCCGTCCTCCATCGCCCGCACCCCCCACGACCGCATCATCTTCAACTTCCCCCACGTCGGCGGCAAATCCACAGACGTTAACCGCCAAGTCCGCTACAACCAAGAGCTCCTCGTCTCCTTCTTCCAGCGCGCCCTCGCCTCGCCCGCCGCGCCCCTCGCCCGCGGCGGCTCCATCATCGTCACCCTCTTCGAGAGTGAGCCCTACACCCTCTGGAACATCCGCGACCTCGGCCGCCACGCGGGGCTCCAGCTCGAGCGCAGCTTTCGCTTCCAGGCGGCGGCTTATCCGGGCTACCACCACGCGAGGACGTTTGGCGTCGTGAGGAACAAGAAGGGAGAGGAGAGCTCGGGCTGGAAGGGCGAAGATCGACCGGCCAGGAGCTATGTGTTTATGAGGAAGGAGGAGATGCAAGATCAGACGAATAAGAAGAAGAGGAAGCGAGGCGGTGACGATTCTTCGAGCGACGAGGATGACGACTAACTAACTAATGCCAAGAAGGCCCCCCCGTCTTGGCACTGTATATATTTGATGGGCTATAACACATGCATACGTACATATGTACAATTTCAAGTGGAGACTTTTTAGACGATATCCATGGCAACCTGGGCAATGGCGTTTTATATCGGGATATATTCTGGAAATACTAGCTAAAAAGTGTTTTATTATTTCCAGAATTGCAAAAGAAGAAAAGGCCCAAACCGGTCTATTCGTATAATAATAATACTATACAAGACATCAAGACATATTCCACACCCAAACTCCATACCCATGATTCGCGCCTAACGTGCATTTCACCTCCTTCTTACACAAGCTCGCTTATCACATGCTGGCCACAATTCGCAGCAGCAACGCCGCTCCCCCAAAAAACCCCCCCCCACTAGAAGCAAAGTACCCTCGCACAACCTTCAAACGCCACCTTGAGCCAATTATGTATGGCATATGCAGAAACACCATATTCCAAATTTTACGCAGAGTCAAGAAGAAAATCCCCCCGAAATAGTGAGCAAATTGTTCTTTTGTTTTTTTTTTTTCTTATATGGCGACGACGCCTTCGAGTCTGTTTAAAAAAAAAAAAGAAGAAGAAGAAAAAGAAAGATGATAAAGGTAAAGAAAATCCATTAATAAGATTCCTCTTTTCCTCAAATTTCCCAAAATTCCAACCCCAAAAAACTCCAATATCATCTCATATTTTCCTCCAAAAATGGCAAAGAAATGACAAACATCCCCTTTTTGGCTGCTCCCTAATGGTGTAAAAAAAAGGGAGATAATGTCAAAAAAATAAAATGAGATAGAAAGGCGGAACAGCGGATCAAAAAGCGGCATGTTCCACCTTCACCCGCTCCCCACTACCAGGGGGAGTATATGAAGGATTAAAAAACGAATAAAAAATGGGGGGAGCAAAATCCTCATGGAGAAGAGGCAGGATAAAAAAATAAAATAAAAGAAGAGCAAAATAAAAAGAAGAAGAAAAGCCATAGGTATAATACAATGCAGATTTCTATCGTGACCCCTGAAACTCCCCATTAAAGGAAATAATAATAATAATAAGCAAATGGTTTGTGCATTAATGTGTAATATGTGCAATCCAGGATAGCTTGAATTATGCTGATACCTCATATGAAGTTAGTGGCCAAAAGAAAATTAATGGCTTAACAGTTCTTTTTGTAGGGCGTTGCCATGTTCGTCCATAGACGTCTGTTGTCCGGCTGGGTCATCTGAGTTTGGCCGGGCCACGGCCTTCTTCCGGGCTTGCTCTTCTTCATCAAGCCTCTGTGCCTCCTCATTCTCTCGTACCAAGGCCTCTTCTTGCTCAAGCAAAGCCTGCGCCTCCTCTGTGCGGGCTGCACCAGGGTTCTCTGGAGGAGGCGGCGGCGGCGGCGGGGGAGTAGCCCCATCTGGGTCATCCTCTTTCAATCTCTTCATCTCAGGTCCATCTAGTGGCGAGTCTACAGAGGCCACAGCAACCTCAGCATCTCGCTTCCGTTTACGGTCAGCAGCGCCGTCAGGCGACTCTTCTTCCATATCACTAAGAACAATATCCTCTGCAGTAGCTTCTCTCTCTTGAGAAGAGTCTGGGCTTTCACCAGGCTTGTCTGCTCCAGAGGCCGGCTTGCCATTAGTAGCCTGCTCGCCGCCCGCGCTCTTCTTGGCGGTCTCAGACGTCCTCTTTCTATGGTGTGCTTCATACTTGGCAACTGCACGGTCCAAAAAGTCCTTGACGTATTTTTTGATGTTTCGCTCTTGCTTTTCGGTGAGAGGCGCAGCAGGGTCACTAACGCGGTTATTCTTGTAATCAGATGCAACCAGCTTCTTTGCAACATCCTTTCCAAGCCTCTTCAGTTCTTCCTTGGGAAGCTTATGCCGAAATTTGTCTAATACGTGCTTCACAGGAGGATATACCTATACACCACATTGTCAGCCTCGGCTCCGGCAGCGAGAAAACGTACGAAATCAGAGTTATAGTAAGGGAGGGACCAGGATAATGGAACGACGTACTGTGTGTTCGTAGAGTTTCATTTGCTTCTCGATCGGCAGAGCCCGCCACTTTTCCTTCCTGGGCTCCTTTGGAGAGGCTTCGGCTGGTGCCGGAGTCTGTGAAGCAGGCTGCTTGGGTGTGCCCTCTTTGGTTACCTTGTCAATAATGCTTTGAATGAGAAGCTGCTCTTGGATGGCCTTGGATGGGGCTTTTGGTGTCTGCTCCGCAGCCGGCTGCGTTGGCCGCTCCCAAGTTGACTTGCCCTGCTTGTTATAGAAATACGTGTTACCATTCGCATCCTTGGCGGCAAACCACCCTACAGGCAGGGCATTGTGAAACGGTCTACGTTGACGATGGCCATTGTTGAAATATGAGTTATTCCTTTGTGGCACATTGCTTCGCGGTCCCTTGGGAGCGTCAATGGGTCGCGGAGAGGCGGTCTTGGGGGTCGACTGAGAGCCCGCTGCCGCCGCTGCCTCCTCTTCCCGAGCCTGCCCTCTTCGCTCTTCGAAGATGTTTTGTGTCGGTGCGTTGGGATCAACCTTGCGCCGTCGTATTCGATAGGCGACCTCGAGTTTACTCCATTCTTCCAGCAGTTTCTTGGACTGGGAGGAGACATCTTCATGCTCGGACTGAGATAGGGTCTGGATTGTCGCCTCAATATTGGAGTCTTGGATCTTGTTCCTTGTTAATCGTGGGAATTTGTCCAAGATGGCCAAAATCTGTAAGACCACGTTGCGATCGTCGATGAATGTGTTGAGAGTTGTTTTGAGGATTTGGTATGCGTGCATGCGCATCACGGAGTGAATGACGCGCTCTTCGTCACAGCGTTGTATTCGCTCCAGCAGCTTAACCGCAATCCACTTCTCCTTGCACTGCATCAACGTAGCCATGACCTTGCGAGCATCGTCATCATCCAAGCTTCGGGGCTGTATGCTGTTGACATACTCCTCGTCATCCTCATCGGGACGCTTCTTCCGGGGCTTCTTGGGTACCTGGGTATCCCAGCCGTCGGTAGCATCGATACCCAGAGCCTCGACGGTGGCAGTAGGTAGTTTGGTGGCGCGCTCCGTCTGCGTTTTCCCTCCAATGAAGCCAACGCAGTTCGTTTCTCCGCAATAACAGGGCTGAGGCTCCGCGCCGTAGCGATCGACATTGTAATTGAATACAAGCTCTTCGCCCGCCTGGATCTTACGCAGAGCAAAAATTCCCATGCGAAGCTTGTCGCCGACGACCCATTTGTCAACAAAACAGTTGGGATTGCACGAATGATTGCAAAATCGGCCTAGGTTTCCCTTTTTCGTGGCGTCTACGAATTCGTTTTTGTTGAGCGACATGAAATAGAAGTGCTTGATGCCCTCCTCGTCATACTGAAGCATCCGCCGCCGAAATGTGGGTTCATTGATGACCTCTCCAATATACTCGTAGATGAAATCATTTGGCTCGAGCATCGCATTGGTGCGAAGGCCAAAGCCCTTCTTCTCGGTCTTGATTACCGTCACGTCTGCATACTGCTTGCGCTGAAAGCGCCGATTCTGGCAACCGCCGCCACAGTTTCCTGCATTAGCGCTACACTCCATCTTGGTCGCACGGTTGATGCAGTCCGACTCCTCGCCACAAGCAAAATTTTCGCCATCCCCTGCTCGCCGTCAGCAAAATAATGCAAGAAAGAAGATTCCCTATGGCCTAGAAGGCCACGGGTGAAAGGAAATGGGGATTCGGGCTGGGAGAAAGGGGAGGAGGGGAGGAGGGGGGCAGAAGGAGCCCGACATACGCCATTCTTCTCTGCAGTCGCAGTCCAGGGAGTCGTTGTCGGTCGAGCCCAAATTCCTCGATCCATAGAGACAGTCGGGGATAACCTGGAAAGTTGTGCATGATTCCTCGGTTACGCTTGGGAGGTGGGAGTATAGCGGGACCTCGCGAGCGGGCGGCTTCTGTGACGACTTGCGCGACAACCGCGCAGGCCTGGTGGTTGAGCTGGGGGTGCCGACGCTTTCGCTCTGCGATTTCGTGCCGTCCATGGAGCTTGGCGAGGGGGTTTCGCTATTCCGAAGCTTTGGGGTTGAGGTAGAGCCTCTCGCGGCAGATTCCAAGTGCGCGCCATTCTCGACGGCATCCTCGAGCTTCACCTTCTCCATTCTGCTCGTTGTGTTCTCTTCATCCTCCATTTGACAGCCTAGTCTGCAGTGTGGAAGCGAGGAGGCGAGGGATGCAGCGTTGCTCTTCTGCCAAGGCAAGAAAAATAGCCTGATTCAAGGGTGAAAGGTTGCTGAGAAGGGCGTCGCGGTGGCAGCTGTCTCTCTTTTTTTTTTTTTTTCCTCGTTTCCCTTAGAAGATACGCGCAGGGCAGGGAACCGCGTGCGGAAAGCGAATTAGGAGAGATTGGGCAGAAACGCGAGGGTGGCGGAGAAGCGAATGCATTAAAGGACCGGCTGCTTCAAGATTCGCATCGGCAGTCGAGGGCTAGCAGGCTGGAATGAAAACAAAGCAGAAGCTTTTCGAAGTCGGGTTCGCACCTCTCGCCTCAAGCCAGAGAGGCGTTCTCACTAAGCTGGCCGTCCAGACCCTAGCAGTCGGAGTTAGAGGTACCGGTAGCGGTGCCAGCGGATTTTCTTAGGCCCGGCGCGCCGAATTTACAACAACCAGGGGGACTCAGCTGCCGCCTTTTTTGGTGGTCAGTTGGGTCGGCATGAAGAAGGTGCATGTATCTTCTTCTTATCCATTGACTCGTTCTGGATGCAGACACCGAGACATTTGTAGTAGGACGTGCATGTAGCTTATTTCACCATCACGAGCAATGGTGAGTTAAGTAGACGAAGGAGAGCCGGGAGCGAGGGATAAGAGCAGAGAGACTAAAAGACTGATGCATTTCTTGCTTGATGAATGTGTAAGTAGCCGCTCAGCTATAAGATTACGGATATTAGGTATACGTAGCACAGTTGCAATAATCATGGTGCTTATATCGAGACGCAGATCCCCCAGATAAAATGCACCGTGTAGGCTCTAATTTGAACTCAGCATGCTGCAAGGCAAATTCTAGAAAAGGCTCGCTCAGCTGCAAAACAGATTGAGCCAAGCTGTGACATACAGTGCATGGACCAATGGCAGCATCTCGGGCTCAGACGTTTGGCGCCAGCCGTGAAAGCCGTTTAGCGCCCTCGCAAGGGGGGGAACCAAGATGAGTTGGCAAGGTTGGATGTCGTCAGAAGCACAGCACCAGCACAGCGCACAGCTATCCCCAAGCGAAGAAGTTGCAGTATTAGCCTTGCTTGTGGCAGTAGTCGGCGAGACTGGGCCTCAGCCTTACTGCTCAACCACCGAGAGTGAAGTACAATCGGTCTGATTCACTTACACCAGACAGACTCTGTCTGCTTCCAGCCCGCATGCCTTTTGGTCAGATTCCGCTGTGTTCGTGCCACCTGCGCGGGATGCAATTAATTCAGTCAATAGTCCGTCTTGCACATGTCAAGGCTAATTGATCGTGAACTACCATCCAGGAGTCTATGATAGCACCATCGCAAAGTCGCATCTTGACCGCCACTTCAAAGGGTGCTTACCCAGAAGTAGCAACACCGGAGTTGCCGTCTCTCAGAGAGGAACCTAACAGACTTGGAAGCGCATGGGAAAATATTCCTTAGCGTTCCGGCTGATATGCAAGTTGGGAAAGGGCAGAGAAAAAAGAATTCAGCACGAAGCTGGCCGGCAAACGAAAGCGGCTTGCTGCCAGCGAATTACATGTAGAGATTCAACCCCAGGTTTGGCTATGCAAGCGTTTGTTGCTGCGGCCACGTGGCGACGTAACAGAAAGACAGGCATTGAAAGCGGTACGACCATGTTGAAAACGAAAAGATGCGATTGGGAGATCGACACGATTCGTCAACCAAGGGGAGTCCATTCCGGGAAAATGGAAAAAGGAAGCAGTCTTCCAAGGCCAGGTAGGGAAGCATCATTGTTCAAGTGTCTACCGCCTTTACGCAGAGAATTTTTTTTATGATGTGTTGTACATGAGTGGGTCTTGTGGGTGCCAGCTCATTATGCATGAGGTATTGGCCGCAATAAGGAACCGGTTCATGTTGAAATAGCAAGCCTATATAAGAGGCAGGCTCCGATGATTTAGCCCAAGTGGTCTTGTGTCGTCGAACGAGCGGTGGCAGAAAAGAAAGCGAAGCAATCGCCTGAGGCGAGGTCGCGATGCTTCGCTTCGCTTCATGGTTCGTCTGAATCGCGGCTAACGGGACGGGGGCCGCCGCCGCCCAGAATATCTCTTTTTCTATTTGTGCAGCCAGCCATACTCGCCAGTCACTTGTGACGAACCTTGTGTGGATTGCGCTGCGGCAGAAGCATCTGACAAGAGCGCAGAGCGCGGCATGATTGGTGCGCCGCCGCCCAGTGGTCTTGTGGCCATCCAATCTGCTCTTCAGCAAATGCAGAACCAGTGGGCCAATGGGCGAATAGCAGTCAGCTCGATGCCGCGGTGCATCACGCGCGCAACAGACGTCGTTTTTACTAACTCAAACCCTCTTTCCGGAGCCTTGCTTTGCAGCATGTACTATCGTGCAAGCACAAGATTCATGGAGCGAATGGCCACCGCGATGCATATCTGGTGCGATGCGGCCACTTGAGCGGCCACCCCCACCTTTGCTCAGCAATCAGGATGGGTCAGACAGGCAGAAGACGAGGGCGGCCCCAAGCAGAGCAGGACGACGGATGACACGAGAGCCAAGACGCAACAATGAGAGAGGGAAAAAGCGAGCTTGCCGCTTCTGGTACTGAGGGACGGAAATCAAAGCAAGACAGTCAGGCGGCCGATGGCCGGCGTGGGATTGGCCGATTGAGCGCAACCAGGTCCGCCGCGATGCAGCTGCACGTCAGGTATGGCCACACCCATTCGACGATGATGCTTGACGGCGTCTGGAGCGTCGGCTGTGTGTCGCATCGCCTAGGCGTGGTAGCGCGCAGCAAATCGGATGGCGCCGTGGCCTCGTCCAGCACCCGAGCCCTGCTGGGATCCATCTACGGTACCAGCAGGACCTCCAAGGGCCTCCTCGGTAGTTGGCGGTACTGGCCAAGGTGGTTCGCGCACAGCTATATTAATTCCCTGGTGATCTGAGGGCTGCGACGCCGGCTGGTGGAGGGGAGGGGAGGCAAGCAGCAGCGTGCAGTATGAGAGAAGATGGGTGGCGGAGGGATCAAATGGGATGAGGTCGAGCCTTCTGCCTCAGACTGCACGGGTTGGCAGAGCCAGGGCGAGGGAGAGATCCAGAGCCACGACTTTCACCGAAGTTGCCATGCCCTGGCACGACGGGCCATACAAAGGCCGGCCTTGGACGACATATCTGCGAGAGGACCCGCCGAACCGCCTGCGTGTGGACGACGAATGAAACCTTGGTCATGCTGCCGACCAGGCAGTGACTTGCGAGGTACCACTGCCGGGATGAGATGGTTGGCGATGTCGATGGTGTTGGGGCATGGCGATCGCGAGATGCGGTGCGAGTGCGGCTGCGGCTATGGGTCGCGTCGTGTCGTCGTCGTGTTGCTGATGTTGCCGCCGCGGTGTTGACGCTGCGGGCGTTGGTGGTGTTTTGTTGCCAGGCCCGTTTGGAGATACACAGCGAGCTGGACAACTCCACGGCCCTCTGCAAAGTACCTGCCCGCGGCTGTTTTCCTCTCCCACGACGCAAGTACCTCCAGCCAGCGCGCTATCGCACCGTGGCCTCCCTGTCGTTCTGGTACCCGTGCCACCGCAAGGCCCGCTCCGGCTAAACAGGCGCCCGTCCGCATGGCTAAGGCGCATCCATGTTCTTAGTACATGAGGTTGGCACGGCCGTCTCACTAGACGGAGCGTTCCATCGACGAGAAAGTCGAAAAAGGCCCTGTCTTGAGTGCCGAGAGGCGAGGAAAACAAGGCGTTGTCTGTTTTCGCCGTCTTTTCTTTTGCGGCCGTATATACACATGCAAATGCAGGCATGTGCAAGCATGGACGGGCATCGGCCACTACTCCATGCTCGACACAGCTGTGCAGGCGCCGCTCTGTACGGAATAGCATCAGCTACCCTTTAGTCCTTGTCTGGGGCCCTCCCACTCCACCTCCCAGGATCAACCCCCCTCCCTCTCCGTCTATGCGAGACAACGGTACGCCCAAAGTAAGCCTTTCAGGCCTGGGAGACGGTCCGGAAGCAGCAACGGGCGACGCGGCTCCCCATCCATCTAACGATATGCTGCAGCTCCCCGGCAGACCTGACAGACCTCAGCAGGGCATGCTGGTCGCAGAATTGCCTTCTCTGGACTCAACTGGACCAGCCAGACACGCCACTCCCAGCGCCAGGTTGCGGACGGCCCTCCATACATTAGCGTGCGGCGGCCTCTGGATCGCTCTGTCAAATCGCCACTGCAGGGTGCCGTCATACCTAAATATCATGTGCGCAGGTTGTACCAGTGAGTAGCTCTGGTTCTGGATGGGAAACAAGGCCGTTGCTGCGAGTACGAAGTACATCCAGAATACTCCATACTCCATTTCTGGTCGATACTACCAAGACAGACCAGGGGGGTGGTCTGGCGGGCAATAATTTTTTTTTTTTTTCTTTCTTTTGAATCCAGATCCAGCGGGCAACGATCACTCAGTCTTGGTAAAGCGTCTAGAGGCCGGAACAGACATACGTGCATCCATCCCTTGCTCGCACGTCTTGGTGCTAGCAGACCGTCCGTGGAGACCTGGTAGCTGCTGCCGACTTGCGGGCTATACAGAGCGCGGCGCAGCACGGCGTGTTGGATGCTGTCGATAACAAACTGCCTCGCGGGCTCTCTTGGCCACTCACAACGGCTCCGCAGCTGCTCAGCTCTGTCAACCGCACCGCTGCTGCGAACAGGCCCGCCAACTGACTAGTGGCCGAGGATACACGGCGAGAGACGACGACCGAGAGAGAGAATATACTGCGGGATACTCGTATCCAGATCCAGATAGGCCTGCCTGTGCCTTGCCATCGGCATTCCCCAGTGGTGGCTTCCCCCAGCCCACCGTGGCAACCTTCTGCTCTGCTCTGCTCTGAGAAGAGAGGAAAAGAGTCCTACGATCTCCAAGGCTCCGGATTTCTTTGTAATTCCCGTCCTCGTCTCTTTTTCAACCCCCCTCCTCCGCCTTCTCTTCCCTCCTCCGTCTCTTCCTCCTCCAGCATCTCTCCTTCTTGCGCTTTTGTGTTCCTCTTACGACCGCAACGGCTCCAGCTCGCATCGGGTCATAAATCGCAAAATTTCAACGCCGGGGTTTCGACTGGGCATCTGCCTCCAAGTAAGGACGGGCCAGCCCTTATTTATCCATCCCGGCAATCTGCACCGTTCTGGTCGTTCTTTGCATCTGCTCGCTTCGGTGCCTGCAACAAGCGTGCTACTGCATGTCGCGGATCGACGCTGCACAAGCGGCGCCTCTCCATTCTGCTTGTTTGTTTCTCGTCGAGACCCGTAAGAGCCCGCTCGTATTAGCCACGAGGCCCGTGGGAAAAGCCGCGCGCCTGCCGGCCGGTGTCGTGCATTCTTGGTATTCACGATAGTGGGCTCAAGACCACATCGAAGGAGGATCCAGTCCCTCCACCACTGGTGCCGGGGAGCAACGCCCGCCTGCAGGGCGTGCCATTTTGGACGGAACTTGTTTCTCGACTAGTCTCTGGCCTGCTTTTTCCATTATTACTGGCTCTGCAGCATCTGCCTGCCTGAGAGGGGTCTTGTGGAGGAGTGGCTGCACAACCACCACCATCAAGTTATCTCGACCAGAGCCGTACTACGACACTCCCTCGCTCTCTACCTCGCAGCGCTGCGGTTTTTGATAACTCCCCCATCCGGGCTGCTTCGCGGGCCCATATCTTTGGTCTTCATCTACTTTTGAATCTCTGGTCGGTAGTTTCAACTCCTCTTCTATTTGCGGCGTCAATGTTTGTGCGAGGGCTGGCACCACGTTCTATTCTCCTTTGCTCTTTGTTTCTTTGACATTCACCACACGCTTTTTTCGACAACCCCTCCTCTCAGAAACCATGGCTGCTTCTTTCAGCTTGGACGAAAAGGTATGCTTGGGAAATTCCTATTTCTATCATACAGTTGCAAGAGCCAAAGTTTATTTTACTAATGAACTTTTACCTAGCGATTTGTTCTCGCAGAGATGATCAAATGCAGCTCAGTTGATGTCGACATGTTGATACGATTTGTCGAGTCAAATGTGTCCGACCCCAACTGGATGATTATGCAAATCCCGCCAGGTACGGTGAATCCAATGATGCTGCATTTCTACTTCGATATTTTTTTTTTGTTTTGTTACGGTGCATTCATTTTCTAACTTGACATTCAGGTCGCAATCTGGAACAGTGCATGCAAGTCGCGAATCGGTCGCCGACAGCCCCAAACCATAGATCCGCAATGTCTCAAAACGACCATCTGGCCAACAGCGGTATGAATCATTCAAGACAGTTTGCGCCGAGAACAAGTCCTGGTGGCCAAACTCCTGGGGTTATGCCAATGTCGCCCGTCAATATGGCTCCGTGGCCACCAGCGGATGGTGCTGAGGACAGACGTGCACCGCCCTACGAAGCTCCAAATGCCCCTGCTCCTAGAAAGAGAGGACGTCCTTCACGAGTAGACAGAAACACAGCTGTGCCTCCTCGTCTTGCCAACATCGCCCCCAGACCTCCTCAGTCCGTTCCGGGCTCTAACACACCTCGGCCTATTCTCCCGGCTATTCAGCGCCAAGCTGATACTCGAAGCTCTCAGCCGCCACCTCCAGCGCAGGTCCCACTAATGCTCGACTCTCCACCGAGTAAGAAAAAAAGAAAGACGAGCGCAGGTGCAGTTTTGGTTTCCACCCCGCCTCCTCCTCCTTCTGTTACCACACCTCCTGCGTCGGTGGATCACGAGAAACGACCAGTAAGTAGCCAAAAATAGCAAACGCCTGTATGCCGGTCTAATTCACAGCGGTAGCGAGAGTCGAGCGAGGCAAATTCCACAAATGGACGTGAGAATATACGTGAGATGGGACAAATACAGTCTCCTCGCCCAATGCCGCTTGAACCGGAGCCACGACATCATCCCTCCCTCATGCCCGTAGCCTCCGCGGCACCATCTCAAATCAAAGCTTAAATAACAGCACTAGCCACAGTTTGGCACTTCTTTCAGGATTTCTGTCAAAAACCCCAAAAGGCTAGGTTAAGGGAACGCTATTGTGTGTGTTTACTTCTACACTTCATGTTTCTTTCTTAGTAGTGTCACTACATTATACCCTTCCAATTTCACCCATTATCCCATTTCATGTATTTGCTACGTTTCTTTACATTTCCCCTTTTCCTCGCTTTCCTTTTCCCTTTTCTGTTTGTCTTTCCTTTACGTTTTGTGTGGAGGTGATTTGGAGCATATTGGCGTTTTGTTACTACATGACCTGCGGGGTCGGCCTTTTGATATTTGGAAACATGTATGTGCATGGATTGAATGAAAGTCAAGAATCTAGGTTTGAGAAACGAAACGAGCTAGGTAATCATGAATGACATGGTCTCGAAGCGGGGTGGCACCATCTTCCCGCTTCTTTCACTTCTCCCATTTTCTTCACCTCTTCCGCCTTTATTTTCTTTTTGCATCGCACGGGTAGATAGATTGAGGTGCTGTTGAACGGCATTTCATCCATACTTTTCATAGGTAGCCAACATTTGTGTGCCATATGGCGTTCAACGATTTGAGTCGTTGTTTTGGCATCTGGTATAAAGGGATCCAAGGGCTGTACGATTAGTACCAGTAGGTAGGCATTTTGCTTAGATAGCACTGTTTATTTATAGATGCGTTTTCCGGGGCAAAGAAAGTAGCATTTGGCTCACAGTGGAGTGCTATACTTGATACCCAGATTCACCATCTCCAGAACTTGGTATACCCCTAGCAATATTTATAACTGTGTGTATATATATATGCGGGTGTACGGTACGAAAGCATTCATTATGTGGTAACGAATAGGTTTCAAGCCTCTTCTCAGGGATGACGAAATATCCCCGCGCTATGATTGCACGGAAAACAAAACAGGCCATGGGTGTCTTTCCATATGACGTGGGGTTTCATTGGTGCTGCAACACAAACAAGGGGGTCAAGTTTGCGATTCGTTGTAGTACTGCCTTTATTAGGAACTAGGTAGGTACCTATGCGCCGAGCACAAATTAACGCCAAATGTAGGTAGTTGGATTGGATTCTAAAAATAGGCAGCGTTAATATATCTGATACTGATGTCGATATTGCAAGCAGGGGACCAATAAACTGGGTTGGCATATTGAAGTAAGTAGTAGTGTCTAGTAGTAGCGGTATTAATACCATGGCGGCCTGATCTGTGCTATATTACATCTATTACATACATAAATAGTAAATAGCTACTAGCAATGCTCTGTGCAATGAGAAGCATGAGTGTAGTGTTGCTGTATTCTCAGCCATGATTGTTCTGGGATAGTTCAATTTTCATTCTCGCAAGTACTTACACGTTGAGTTTACATGATAAGAGTTCCCCCATCTTGAGATAAATGGCAAACCTCTGTTTGAAATGGGAATATAGGTAAATATATATGACAAAAGAATATAGGTAAATATAACCAACTGCTGCACATCTTTTCAGTGTGCCTTTTCTTTGGAACCATGTAGGAAATAATACGGATGAACGCCATATATGTTTGTTTTTATTCACGTTATTTATTTATTTTTACATCTTCGTTTTTTATTTATTTAAAGCAAGTCGCTAAGATATCTCATATTCTTCATTATTTTTTTTTTAACTATTCCTTTCGTTCGTTCTTTATTGCATTTACTTTTTTTTTTTCCAGCTGTTCCTTACAAAGCCTTAACAATCTTCTCCAGGGCATCAACCAAGATATCCGCGTGGTGCTCCTGGAAGGTCAGCATGGGACGCAGACGCACGGCGCTGGCGCCACTGCCGCCAATGTTGATGCCAAACTCCTTGGCCTTGGCAAGGAACTGGTCGCGCTTGGGGTTGTCGAAGGCGATAAAGGTGCCCTGGCCCTTGCCGCGGAGGTCCTTGAAGTGCTCGGGGTACTTCTTCTGCAGGCCCTCGAGCTTGGAGTAGAGGTAGTCGCCAATCTTGGCGGTGTGGTTGACGAGGTCGAGGCGCTCAATCTCGCCAATGATGGCGCGGAAGAGCAGGGCGCGGACGGGGTCGCCCATCCAGGTGTTGAACTGGCGGTAGGGCTTGTTGGGCCGCAGGGCCGGGTTGCCGTAGTAGAAACCGGCGGCCTGGGCCTTCTTGGAGAAGGTGACAATGTCCGGGGGGTCCTGCAGGTTCCAGTGGTCGTGGGCCCAGAACTTGCCGGTGGCGCCGACGCCCGTCTGGACTTCGTCGACGATGAGGAGCACGTTGTGCTTCTTGGTCAGCTCGCGCAGGCCGCGGAAGAAGTTGGGCGAGGCGTGGTTGTCGCCGCCCTCGCTCTGGATGGGCTCGACGATGACGGCCGCGGGGGGGATGTGCCACGTCTTGATCAGGTGCTCGACCTCGTCGAGGCTGGCCTGCTCGATCTTGGCGTTCTCCTCGGCGTGCTGGTCGAGAGGGTACTTGAGCTTGGGGAAGGTCGCCTGCGGCCAGTCGAAGGCGGGGATGTCGACCTTGTGGATCGGCTTGGAGCGCGTGGTGGACAGAGTGCCGAACAGGCGGCCGTGGAAGGCCGTCTTGAAGGACAGGATGGAGAGCGAGGAAGAGCCGGGCGACTGGTTGTTCATGGCCGAGTCGAGCTCCTCCTGGGTAAACTCGACATCCGGGCCGCCACGCTCGAGCTGTCGTCGGTAGATGAAGGCGGCCTTGAAGGCAGTCTCGTTGGCGTCAGAGCCCGCCATGGCGGTGAAGACATTGTTGAGGCCCTTGGGCGCGACCTTGAGGATGCCGGTCTTGAGGATCTCGGCGTAGTCGTGGGAGGGGAAGTTGCCCAGAGCCGGGCGGTTGATGATGGCGTTGACCATCTCGGGAGTGGATGCGGCCTTGGCCAGCGCGGGGTTGTTGTAGCCAACGGGGATGGAGGCAATCTGGGCGTAGCTATATAGATCCAATCCCAATGACATCGAATTAGCACCCAAGAACCACGCAAACCACGCTGCTGCTCGTCAACTAGTGCACTTACACGTCGAGGAGGTAGTTGCCATCGGGGTCGGCAATGTAGTTGCCAATGCTCTTGGTGAAGTCGGTCATCATGTTGATGCTGCGAGTATCAAAGACCTCGCTCAGCTCGGCAATCCTCTTTGCACTCTGGGGCCCAGGGATGCTGGACTTGAGCACAGGAGCCTCGGGCTCGCCCTGGATGAAGGCCTTGGTGGACGCCATTCTGATGGAGGCGTTGGAGAAGCAGCGGGCAGAGTTGAGGGAGGAGGCGTGGAGGGAGCGGATGGCAGGGCGCAATGCCTGGGCGGCACGGAGGGCAGGCATCTTGACGGCCGTCTTTATATGCTCTGCCGGGGGACCGTTTGTGAGTTTCTGTTATGTATCGCGGCTGCGTAGCGTCGGCTTGAAGCGCAGCTGGCCTTGCTCCTTTTCTCTCTTCTATTACCTAATTGGGGGCCAATTGGAGATGCTTGACGCGCTTCCCCTCACCGGCTGTCACACGAGAAGGCAAAGAGACGAGAAAAAAAGAGGGAATAGCAGTGTCGTCAACAGGCTCGCTGTCCAGCTGCGTGGTGCGTGCGACCCGGTGCTTTATATCAACGGATGGCGGCGGCTTATCTGCGGGGCGCGCAATGCGGGGGAAGCATTGCTAACACGAGGCAGCTCTGGGGGCGCTAGAGCACCATGACGGGCCCTGATGGCGCTGCGGCGTCCACTGAAGGCCGCTGCTGTCGCTGCTGCTGCTGCTGCTGGACCGGTCCCGAGCCGGAATCGGGGGAGCCGGTCCTGGAGCCGGTGCGCCCTTTGGTGGCTGGGGCGGATCTGCCCTGTTTACGTTATTGGATCAATGAAGCTTTTCTTCGACGCAATTGCACGACGAGATGGCCCAGTCGGGCAGGGGACCTAATCTCATCGTGCTGTCGCCCTCGGTTAATTGTTCCTGCGCCGTCGTGGCTTGCCTCAAACGCGTTCCTGTGATCATCTAGAAGCAGCGGATTCAGACGCTCTTATACACTAGAAGACACTAATTCATCAAGAAGCAGATACGACTACTAGGTACCTACCATCAAATTGCAATTGCTGTCCATCTTCCCTCATCTCCTCCTCCCCGACCTCGGCCCCCTCTCTGGCCAATTGGTCAATCTCTCGCATTCCCCTTACCCTTTAAGCGGTGCACCTGACCGTCTCAACGCATGCACGAGAAGCCCATTTGTCTTACGTTTTCAGTTGGCCCCGGCGGATCGGACGTGTAGCGAAACATCCCCACGTGGGGCTCTCTTCCCCAGTGCTGCTACTACTACTACTACTAACTAGTATTATGACTACTAGCAGCCTCAGTAGTATAAGTGGCAGAGGGTAAGTGAGAGTGAGGGGCGCGTACTCGCTCGGCTTACTATACGGAATGCAGAGTAGTGCAAGTGATCCAAGATAAGGCAATGGAGTGTAAGTTTGGCATTTTGGAGATGCGACAGGCACACGCAGTCACATATGGCATCTTGCGGCACCCGAACAGGAAAGAAACAAGCAAATCTGCCTATTTTGTAAGCTGCCGGCAGTGGTTGGATCAGGTCCCCCCTCGTTTTATTTGTTTTTCTTTGTTGCATTACTAACCGTGCCATTTCTGCTGCCGGTCCGGCCTCGCTGCTGCTTCTTCCGGGGGCTCTTTTCAACGTTGGCATCGGCGCTCTCCCGGCTTCCGGCCTTGCATGAGTCTCCACGGAAATTGTACCATGTTCGTGTTGAACTTTGGTGTTGTTACTAATACCCACGCATACAGTCAGCTACCATTCATCTGAGACGTACATGTACAATTTCTTTTATCTAAATTGACATCATTTATTAATTGTTACTATCATTATTATTACTAGTAGTATTGAACATGTAATTTTTTTTTTTTCTTGTCCCTTGGTAGCCTTACCCCCTTACCCCAAACGAATGATGTACATGAACACGATGTACATGAACAGCAACTATAAAGCATCTTTATATTCAAACTAACATCTGCCATCTCTTTTCCACATAGCCCCCCTTCATTCGGCCTAGAGAATGGCTAGGACCGCGAGCTCATCCGCCTCCCGATTCTCCTCTGTCGCGGCGCACCAAATCAAGACATTCGTACCCCCTTCTTCATCTTCACCCGTATTGCCCACGTCTCGCATCAAACTCTCAATATCCATGAGCAGCTGGAAGTACATCACCTTCTCTCCATAGATGTTCCTCCCAGCGGCTGCGGCCCAGCGGCGGACGAGGCCTGGAAACACCTGCTGGATATACAGCGAGTGCGTCTTGATGAAACACCTTCGAGGGTGAAATCCGTCAGAGATGATTGTGTCCTTTACGACCCTCATGGCCCGTGATAGTGCCTCGATCTCGGCCCTAGTCTCCGTCTGCGGAAGATCAGGATCCAGGGGACCGCTCGCGTTGTGGGGAGATCCAGGGCCGAAGTAGATGCCCCAGCCGGCTCGAGCGCCGCGGACTCCAGGCCGTCGGCACCGACCGCTGATGCACAAGACGATGCTGCCGTCATCTACCTTTCTCTCTTCGCTGCCGGGTTCTTGCTCTTGGATTTGCAGGATGCCTTTGGTGGAGTTGTAGGCGAGGAGCTGGTCTTTTGGAATGCTGCGGCAAAGCACGTCCCAAGTTGGGCGATAATGGCGGCCAGGAACAGAGGCGTCGCGTTCATCTTGATGTCCACATCTGGAGTATGAATACATTCCGCTGTGTTGGTTTTGGTGTTCGTTCGTCTTGATGTTGAAGGCTTGACAGCAGAGAGAGAGAGAGTATTTTGACCGAAGAGACTGCTTAGAAAGAAAGAGAGGTGAGCAAAGCTGCATGGGAGGTTATAAATTGCTTATTTTGCCATCAAATAGCATCAGATGGCAATAAATTTTATCAACAGTGGGGTTGGATGAGGCGTGGATCTGTGTATAAAGAGTATACACTTCGTGGCTAAGGAGCTTGAGAAAGTACTTTGGCGATTTACACCAAGAATGGGTCATTTGAAATGTGAGTGGAGGAATCTACAATCTAATGTTTTCCACTACTTTGAACCAAATGTATGAACTTAAAATGGGAGAGAGTTTTGTCTGTGCGATATAACTTTTGCTACTTTACCTTAACATCGCCAGCTTGCAGGCAGTTGAATTTTACCTAAATGTCGATGAATCTTTTTACTTTATAGGCGCTCGCAGGCTTTTATATACCGTGATGGTAGTTTAAGTCAGTTCGTCCCTAATAGCATAAGAAATTGTTACCCAATGCATGGAATTCGTAATTCAGCGCCCCAGTTGTAGGTGTTGCGAATAAACAACCTAGTAGTATTGTACTGCCAGGTATTTCTACTGCCTCTACTGCTTCTATTTCTTTTACTCTCTAAGTATTATACACTTTTTAATATTCTTCTGTGTGGACTAGGCCTCTCGTCAAGCCACGTCTAAGTTGCTGGATAACGAATCTGAAAGCGTTGAATAACACTTCCCTGAGTCAATTACATCTTAGCTGTTGTATCTTGCGTCAAAAAAGTCGTAAGGAGTACCATGAGTACTGTTTCCTTATTACTCTTCTGCAGAATCTGTGCACTACGCTGTAACTACTACTAGGTACTACCTACTAGGTAGTAGTAATGTTTAATGCTAAAGTATACGTGATCATAGTAACGTAAGATAAGCGCGCAATGATGTTAATATGAGTAACAGCTTGAATCACGAATAAAAAAGACATGTGTGTTGACTCTTTAAGCAAAAAATCCATAGTGCCATTTTATCAATCTGATTCCCAAAATATATCGCCACCTAAAACTCGGGGCAAACACAGCTGTGCAGAGACGATGCTTCCATGCGCTTCAAGAAACACGAAAAGAAAAACAAGGAAAATTCTGTTGCCATGTTTATAGCATGCAGTAATCCGCCAAAGTAATAATGCGAGCCGACAATCTTTCTGCGTCTGCGTGAAGAATAAAACCAAACCCAAAAGGTGTAAACCAACGTTGTCCAAGTCGGTCACAGGCCCAAGCCAAATGCGCCAAGTGTATGCAAAACTAAAATCACCGCAATACCCAACGAGTCTAACTCTTTCAACTCTGAATGTGCAAACCATTGCCTCTCTGCTTTACAATGTCTAGCCGCTCCGTAGCGCGCTGCAAACATCCACATTGGAGGCCACTTCTCTTAATGGCCACCTTGCTCGTCTTCTAATTCTCGAGTGTATTTAACGAATGTCTTTTTATGGATCTACAACGCAAGACATGATCAGCACTGTGGCATCTGGCACGACGATTGAAACTTTGGGAGGGGTAGAATAGCCACCACTTACCATTCCAGCATATTTGCCGTCCCTCAAGACGCAAATGTACCGTAAACCTAGCTTAACAAAACATTCCCACGCCAAATCTATCGGCGATCGAATATCCAGTGCAACGGGTGCCTGTATGTCGTTAGCAAAAGTCTCCACCTCGTTTCCTTGCCATCGAGAATTATCAATGAATGCTTACTGGATCAATATATTGGGTAAAATCTGTGGGATCGGGCCCATTAATGTCTTCATCTTCATCAAGGCTTGGAACCTGGTCCATCAAGCAAAGGTTTGAGCCTTCATCTTGCAGCTGGTCCAGGGCATATTGAAGATCCGGAGCAGGTATAAGCCCCACCAAGACGTCTTCTCTCAGGATTGGCAAGCCGCCATCCAGTTCGCCATGGCGATGAAGGATCTCCAGCTTGCTGCGCAGACTTGAAGCAGGGACCAACGGCGAATTTGTAATATCTATAATTCGTTCTCTCCGTAGTCGACGGACCAGATCCGTCAAGTCGCCGCTGAAAATAGGCTTATGCTTATTATCCAGGAATGGGTACGCATTCATGTTCGTAAGAAGGTCCTATTATATAGGATTAGTTGAATTGCTTTCTGTTAGTCGCCTCGCCGTGTTTCACTTACGTAGATGCTGTTTGGCTCAATGGCATCCGCCGTCCATTTGGCCACAAGAATCGACAGGGAGAAGGGCAGAACGTAGTCAAGACTGCCAGTGAGCTCGAATAGAATAACAGCCAAAGTCACTGACAACCGTGTTACGCCACACATGGTTGCACCGGCGGCAATGAGGCCATAAACTCCGGGCTGGATACACGTTCCATCCGCTGCGGTTGCACAACCACCCCAAACACTCCAGTTGGGCGTGGCAAGCACTAACCACTGCGCGAGGTGTCCCACAATCCGCCCCATCAAACCACCGACAACCATTGATGGGATATATATTCCGGCAGGAACTTTCTGTTCAATTGTTAGAATGTTCGTTTTCAAGCTCTTAAAGGCGGTACGGATACATACAATTCCAAATGCAATGACGGTCAAGAACCCCTTGATCAAGAAGGCCATGATAAGCGTCGACAAAATCAAGGGTATGTCATCGATTGACCTCGGGCAAAGCCCCAGGCTGTCGCTCTTAGTGCGGTCGCACGGAGAAGCCAGGTTGAGAAGAAGTTTTTGGACTGTTACTTTGGTTAATGGATTCCAATAGCTCATGAGACCTGTTACAACAGCCACGAGAAACACCTCCAGCATTGGATACGCCTTGATAACCCTAATCCGACGGAATGATTGTGCCCAATACTTGGATGCTTTGATGAAGAGAGCTCCCATGGCGCCTCCGACAATGCCGACAAAGATGAAAGATCCCAGTTCAAAGTACTCCCAATCGATCAGGTACCGAATCTCAAACATGACAATCTTGTGGGTACCATACGGATTCAAGAACTTTAGAGAAAGTGATGCAACGATACAGGCGAAAAATGTCCGAAACAGCGTTTTGGCCGGGAAAAAGTACGATACTTCTTCCAGGCCAAACAGCACTCCTCCTAGAGGCGCGCCGAAAGCCACGGCTACGCCAGCCGCGGCAGCAGCAGAGAGAACTTCACGTCTCTTGGCATCATTACGATCGTACTTTGCAAAGAGACGGCACGCGATATTGCCAACACAAGTGGCCATGTGAACGAATGGGCCCTCTTTGCCAATGCTTAATCCCGAAGACACACTCAAAATTAGCGAGACCATCTTGAAAATTAACGTCCTCAGGCCGAGGAAACCGTGAAGAACAAAGCCGCTGAGGATGACTCGAACTTCGGCGACACCGCTGCCTGCTGCTGAGTAGTAAACCATGGGCGGATTGTCCGGTTTGCTATCAATCACCTGTCGAGGGCTTGCACTATCATCGCCAGGGCCTTCATCTGGCACGGGATGGGCGCTCTCAGCAGCAAGATTTTCGTCCAAGGTGGTCAAACGATAGGCTGAGGGAACAACAGTCTTTGTCCACAGGGCCACCCAGCAAGAGGCGCAAGCAAAGAGAACGACGCCTCCGACATAGATGAGGAAATCCGTCCACTTTTCTCCAAAGGGGTGATAATTCAGTGCTTGAGACCATGTCTTCCAGTCCTCGCAGTCGGTGCGTCCTCTAGGACAGCATCTCTAGACGTCATGTCAGTCAAGAATTTCAAGGCCAAGACAGCTACCAAATGGTAAAAAGAAGACAAAAATTCTGCTTGCACCCACCTTTTCATCAAAATACCAGGCTTTTGCACAATAACCGTCCTTGAAATCAAACACAACAGACTCTGCTACATCGACTGTATACGCTATCAGGGCAATAACAAAGCCGCAAAGAGCACTGAGAATCCAACCCTGGCTCCCATCAATGGTCGTCAGGATTCGACCCCAGAAATCCTTTCTGCTGCGGAGCGCTTTCACGCGATAGGAGTCGGCTATCGTATCGTGCACCCAATCGGTGCTTGTAAACTGATCGTACCATACTCGCTCGTCGGGGAAGATGGAGCCCTTGGACTCTGACATGGATCGCTCAGAGAACGCATTGACTAGGCGCTGCCCCCAAGAAGAGCGACGGCTATGGTGTCGAGTGCCCGGGATGCTATCTACAGTCGTCGTCGAACGTTGTTAGCTGATGCTGATTTCAAAGCACAAGAAAACTCGGATTTTCCAGGGGCCCAAAGGAGGGGTGGCCGCTGCGTTTCTTCTTCCATACCTGAGTGGCTCTGATCGCGGGATAAATTTGGACGGCGTGGTGAAGCAGCCCCGCCGTGGATTCGAATACGTGATCGAGAGGTGTTTAAGAGTAGTGGAGCGCGCTCGTCGGGCTCGTTGGCCGAGTTCTGGCGACGCATGGCAACTGGCCGGCGAGAGAGACGGGGAGAGGTCGGCTGCGACATCGAGCCGTAGCCGTCTCGTTCGGCCATTGCGGTGGGCGATGTGAAGAGAAGCTCTAGGATAGAGGTGGCGGATGGTTGCTAAGGAGGAGGAAGTGTTATATGATGAAGGGATTCTGGATGTGGTAAGCTTCGATGGGGGTGTGGGCTATCAGGGTGGTATGCATTAGCATCAGACAGGTCATTTGGGGCCTCGGATCGGCTTTGGCTCGGTGATGGCGCAGGGACTTGTGCTTTTGCCCGGCAAGGAGGATGGAGAAAATGAAGGGCTGCTGTTGGCAGTAGCCAAAGCCACGTTGGAAAGTGAATAGATGGCTGTAGACTAATAGCAGACTAGCAAAAAGGGGGACGAAATGAAAGCTTCATGGCGTTCGCAAGGCTGAGCGTTGCAACCTGCACGTCTCAGCGTGCATTGCCTAGCTCTAGTCCCGAGTCTGGGGTCGCCTGGGGCTAGCACTAGCCTCAGCGTCTGACCTGGTATAGCCACTGAAGGCTTCCTATGCATTAGGCACCGCACAGCGCGTTATAGGCCGGGAGCCGTCAGGTGAGCCGCTTTGATGGCGGTCGAGTCAAGCCATGACGACAAGTGGCGGACGGGATCCAGCCAAAATGGAGCTTTCGTGCATGCAGACGAGTTGCAATAACCAGCAAAGAGACTCCATGCGACTTGCTGCCTGGTCTCTGTCGCTCTCAGCAAACATGCGCCGTAGCCGACTCGGTAATTCGGAAGCCAGAACCGCGGTGATGCCACAGGGTATGAGATGAGATGGTATTGCATCAAAGGGTCCCCGAAAAGCATCGGATGGGCTGCAGCGTCCATGCAGGGCCCTTGGCATTCCATCATCCAGCATGAATCATTGGCGAGTAGCCTTGCAGTTGCGCAACACGCACTTGATTGGCCCTGGAGAAGAGGGTGTGCGCGCTGAGCAAGGCCCCTGTAGTCTACAGTATTCAGGCGCGCATCAAAAGAAACTGAATACACGCATATTACGGAGTATACACCAAGGCGATAAGATTGGCACTGCAAAGCAGGTTAATGACTAGGCATGCAGGTTGTCTTATCGACGTATCATCCGACATGTGCCGATCATTTTGCCCAGCCTCTAGTTTTTTGATAGCCGCTTGGTCATCTACACGAGATCAAGAGACTGGCCTAGTGCCCATCACACGAGCAACTGCGGGCGATCTCCATCATTTTTTAGCTGGAAAGCGCGGCAGAGCGCACTCGCTCCTTGCCTAAGCCAAATAAGCATATCTGATGCATACCGTAGGCCTAGGACTTGCAAACATGCCACCGAGGCAATTTTGGATATCAACACTCGTCAAGAAAGCCCAAAGTGCTGCGAGGTTTTTTTTTTTTTTTTTTTTTTTTTTTTTTTTCTTTTGCCCCTAATGAAATTATGTAGGATTATGGATGGTTGTCTAAGACTATTGCCGTCATAGCTTTAGTTGCTTGCTATCGCAGCCATTCCCTCTGCAAGTGATCACGATTCGCAGCATTGTGCTACCAGCCACTCTCGTTAGCAGCCCAAAGAGGTGGCATTACGTAGCATTGGCACAAAAGTACGAGAAACTGCAGGCCATATGCGGCAATGTGCACAGTAAACACCCGCAGGCTAGTTTGGGTTCGACCTCCAGTAATTCTATGGGAATAAGAATGTCTTTTGTCTTGATGTGGGTTATCATATGTATATCCAAGCAGATGCTGCATTTTCTCTTGGCGGATGCGGCGGTCATCTCAACGGCTCCATTCACACAAGCAAAGCGAGCGCTAGCACAGTGGTGGACGCACTTATTTCCGGCGTGGAGCTCAAGGTACATGCACCACGTCCCAAGAGTGGACTAAAATGTGCTTATCTTATCGGCCAGAAAATTTCATGCTCCATCGAAAAGTTCCAAGCCATAGAGCGCCATAGCGACCCGTCTCAAGCAACTTTGTTCAGTCGACGCTCCCAACTCAGTCGACCAACTTGTTGTATTTTTTTTGTTCATACAATCGCGCGAATCCAACAATCTAATTCGGAAAACCACACAAATTCCGCCATGGTAAAGAAGAGAAAGGCCTCTCGGCACGCCGCCGAGCCCAGTGGGCGAAAGGAACTGGACCCTGCGGACGCTCGTCTCAAAATCTCTACATACGAGGATGTGGCCAATTCAGAGGACGAATTCTTCATGAACCGGGATACAATCATGCTCGATGATGAACCCAACATGAAGCGCAGGAGAAAAGAAGACGAAGAAATCGACTTTTCAGACGAAGAGGTCTTTGGTTACGACGACGCAGATTCAAACAACAAGGCCCGGCCGAGTAAATCAAAACGAAAGGCCACCCAAGACGATTCAGAAGATGAAGCAGATAAAGCCAATGGAGAAGAAGGCGAGGAGGAGGGATGGTGGGGTGCATCTAAGAAGGAGTACTACAATGCGGACAACATCGAAACAGAGGCGGATGCTTTGGAAGAAGAAACTGAGGCGAAGAGAATACAGCAAAAGAAGTTGGCTAAGATGGCCGAGGAAGATTTCATCTTCGACGGCGATGAGTGGCTAACAGGCGAACAAGAAGAAAAGGAAGGCGCAGAAACAGTGACTGAAGTCCTCAAAGAGGTCGAGGTGACCGATGACATGAGCACCGAAGAGCGCCTGAAGCTGCTATCTGCTCGATACCCTGAATTTGACTATCTCGTCAAAGATTTCCAAGAGTTGCAACCACAGCTGGATATACTGCGGACAGACGCCAAAATCTCCGCCCCCAAGTCTCTAGCTGCCATCAAGTACTGGGTGCTTGGATGCTATGTTGCCTCGCTAGCCAGCTACTTGGCCATCCTAACATCACCAGCTCGTGATGCTGCCAAGGCACAAAGAACCATCGATCCTGCCGAGCTGCGTGAACACGATGTGATGGAAACTCTGATCCAATGCCGCGAGGCATGGGAGCGGGTCAAAGACATGCGATCCCTCAAGACATCTGAGGAGTCATTGGCACCCGATGTTGACTCTATTCTTCAGTTGAATGGAGGTGAATCAGCCGTCCAGACTAAGAAGAAGGCGAAGAAGGCGAAGGAGGATGCCGCTGCTGCGGCGAAGAAGGCCAAGAAGCTGGCAAAGGCAAAGGCAATCGAAGAGACAGTTGCTGATCTTTATGACTTGCCCATCAATACAAAGCCAAAAGCAAAGAAGAAGGATCAGACAAGCCACGCTCAAGATGACGATAGCTCGGACTTTGGTGAGGAGGAGGCTTTGGACGCTCGCGCAGCAGCTGACAAGGCGGCGCGCAAGAAGAGCTTGAAGTTTTACACATCGCAAATCGTGCAGAAAGCCAATCGCCGGGCTGGTGCTGGTCGCGATGCTGGTGGTGATATGGATATCCCTCACCGCGAGCGCTTACGAGACCGCCAAGCACGTCTCCTGGCTGAGGCTGAAAAGCGAGGCAAGAGAGATTCTAAGCTTGGCGCGAACCTCGGCGAGGACAGCGACGAGGAAGATTCCAAGACTGCCAATGCGGTGCGCGATGAAGAGGACGAGTATTACGACATGGTAGCGAACGCTTCCAAGGCCAAGAAGGAGGACAAGACTGCCCGATACGCCGCCTACGCCGCCGCAAGCAAGGCCGACAGAGTGGTAGAGACAGAGGAGATTGGCGAGGACGGCAAGCGAAAGATCACATATGCCATCCAGAAGAACAAGGGTCTGGCGCCCAGAAGAAGCAAGGACGTCCGCAACCCCAGAGTCAGAAGAAGAAAGCAGTTCGAGGCCAAGCAGAAGAAGCTGAAGAGCATGAAGCCGGTGTGGCAAGGCGGCGAGCCCAAGGGAGGATACAGGGGAGAGGTCAGTGGTATCAATGCTACTGTCATCAAGAGTACGAAGCTGTAGAATATACTCCGCGTTTAATAGCATATATAAATCATGGATCTCGGCATATAAACTTGTATCTACCCGGGAGTGTGACTTTTATTGTGATTATTATTTTATTTCAGGCTAGCTGCATATTAATATTATTATACATATTTCTCTCAGATTCTTTTTTGCTGGTGGCTCATAAGCCTCCATGCCTTAATCGTCATCTAGTGTAAGGGTTTCAGGGTAATGCAAGCGGTGTTGAAGGTGCGCACCTAAGCTGTCATCTTGTGCCCCACCTAGTCAACCGCCAACAGCATCTCTACTTGGCCTGTAAACACCACTTCAGCACTAGCTGCGAACGCAATCTAGAGACTGCAATTCTCTTGACGAATAGCCATTACACGTTTCAATGACGACAATTCTGTGATATTCGACCCTCAGACCTCGCCACCATGGCCACTCCCGATGCGACCAAGTTCACCACTTCCGACCAGATCTTCTCCGCGAACCACACGCTCCCCCAGATTCGCTCCATCCACAAGGCCCTCCATGTCGAGATCGAGGACAAGGCAAGCCGCCTGCGTACGCGCGTAGGCGGATCTTACCGCGACCTTCTCGGCACGGCCGACACCATTGTCCAGATGCGCAGCGACAATGATGCCGTACAAGAGCTCCTGGGCAATATGGGCTGGCGGTGCGGGAGGACGGTGGTGTCGACAAAGGTGGCTGGATTGGCCAAGTTTGTGCGCAAAGAGCAGAAATCAGAAGTTGCCGAGTCAGCTAGAAAGAAGTTGCTGGATGGATGTCTGCTACTAGTTGGCAGGCTGCTCAGAGGTCGCGGGGAGCTGGACGAGAGTGTCAGGATCGGCGACAGGCTGGTGTTGGCAGCCAAGGTGTGGGTGCTGAGCCGCCTCCTGGTCAATAGCTTAGGGAACGAGTTTGCCAACGACGAGGCTCGGCAAGCTGCTGATGCTGTCAAGAAGAAGCTGGATAGCTTGCGTCGACGGCTCAGGACGACTCTGGAGAAGACCATGGAGAAAGCTGGTCCCGACTCTGATAGGGATGACGTGTTAAAGGCTCTCGCTGCTCACAGCCTTGCGAATAGCTCTGGAACCAAGGATACCTTGCGGCACTTTTTGGAAGTGAGGTTCAAGGCCATCGCTGTGGCTCTGGATTATGAGGAAGAAGATGGACGAGTAAGGAGTCCGGACGATGTTATCCAAAGCCTGGGACTGTATGCACAAACTCTATTAGACGTGCAAGCTTTGGTTCCAAACAAACTCTCGCAGGCGCTCAATGCCCTGACAAAGAAGCCTCTCCTGGAAGATGCCTCACTACAGAAGCTGGAAGGGCTCCGACTCGACATTTTTGAGAGGTGGTGCGGTGAAGAGATCCAATATTACACGCCGTTCATTCGTCATGAAGATCTCGATGGGGCGCAGGCAAGGGAGATGTTTGACAGCTGGATGGAAAAAGGCCAGCAAGTGCTGCTTGATGGGTTGAAGAAAACTCTAGAGCCAATACACGATTTCAAATCCATAACCGAACTTCGGACGAATCTTCTCCAACTATGGATACGCGAAGGTAGCAAAGTGCGAGGTATCGATCCCGAAGAGATGCAAAACGATTTACGGAAAGGCATCAATGCGCAGATGCTTGCCGTTTTGGACGCAAAGGTTTCCAAACTTCGTCTTGTAGGCTCAGAGGTGAAGGCCACGCTGGAAAGCTGGAAGGATGGCGCGACTGGGAAATTACCAGGCCTTTGGGATGAAGAAGGCTACGAGGATGCGTTGGCTATCGGAGCTCGCCCATTTTTACAAGAAGTGGCGTCACGATTCTACGGCCGTAGCGACGCTGTGTCCAAGGCGCTCAACTGCTATTCTTCTTGGTACCACATCATCGACGACGTGAAGGAGGTGGTTGGGCAATTGGAGAAACAGCGCTGGGATAACGACTTTGAGGAGATTGAAGATGAAGAGACCATCGAGGCGAGACAGCAGCTGCTGAGCAAGGACGATCCGAAAATGCTACAACAAAAGCTGGATGCCAGTCTTGACGCATCCTTTGATTCGCTTGGGAAGGAAATTCAGCAGCTATGGGGCGGCAAATCCGAGAGTAGCAGCAGCAGTGATATCGCCATGTACTTGGTTCGAGTCTTGCGTGACATTCGTCGGCAGCTCCCACAGCGCGATACCCTCAAAAACTTTGGTCTGGATATAGTCCCTGCCCTTCACCAAACGATCATAGTATCGACATCAGCATCGTCCGTGGACGAATTTGTGATGACCGGATTATCTGGGAGGGTTGCAGTTGGAAGGCCGTTATGGGAAGGCGACCCAGCACTGCCAAGTCAACCGTCCCCCGAGACATTCCAGTTTCTCCATAGCCTGCTGCTGTCTTTGTCAGATGCTGGCATTGATTTGTGGACCGCAGCCGCAATGTCAGCTTTGAAGAAGCATGTCAGCCAGCGATTGTGTGAGGCATGGGACCAAGAATTGCAGACCATTAAATTTAAGGAAGAGGACAAGGCTGTGGAGAAGAATACTAAGGAGGTGAAGGGGCCGAAAGAGGAAAATGGGGAAGAAGTAAAAGGGCCAGAAGTTGATACAGAGAAAGGGTCAGAAATAAAAGAGGAGGAGAAACAAGAAGCAGATGATGGGGAAAAGAAGGATGCCGCTGGAGAAAAGGAAGAGCCAGACGGCAGTGAGAAGGATCAGGACGTAGAGAAGGAAAGAAACGGTTTGGCATCTAGCAACGAGCAATTGCGAGATCTTTGCATTCAATGGCTGTTCGACATCTCACTCCTACGCCTCTCAATTGGAAATGTGGCAGGAGAGACAACACAAGTGTTTCAAAAACTGGAAGATGCAGTTTATGAGCGCAGTGGCCTAGAGGATTCCTCGCGGCAGCAAGTTGGCAAGGCGGCCAAGAGCTTCTGGGGCCGGACGAGTCTGCTATTTGGATTGTTGGCATAATTAGACACAGACATAGCGAATTGCTTTTTCCCACTTTATAGACATTTTCATCATGCCTACAATATTAATTACATGAAAACCAAGAAAAGAGCAGAAAATCCGTCCAACGACCCCCCTGCCGCATTACAGCTTGTGCCTCTTCTCGCCGCTCCCAAGCTTCCTAAACTCCTCCTGCGGGACGCCAGTCATGAACCTCTCCAGCCCAGCAAACACCTCGTTGAAATTGTTCAAGTTTACAATGTTCTGTTCCGGCCCCCTTATCAACTTCTTGATGCCCAGCAAACTATCCCCCACAAGATGCTCCCCCAGCCTCTCATCCACCTCCTTGAGCACCAACTCCCTAAACTTGCCATCCTCACCCTGCTTCACCTCCTCAAACACCTTGTTCACAAACCCGCACCGCTCCAGCTCCGCGCTCGCAATCCGCTTACTCATAATCAGCGCCTCGTTGGCCCTCGCGGGGCCCAGCCTCGTGACGAGCGCGCGCGACGAGCCCCCCTCGGCGACGAGCCCTATTGACGAAAAGGGCGTGAGCAGGAACGCGTGCGGCGCGCAGTAGATGAAGTCGGCGTGGGCGATGATTGCGGCGGTGAGGCCCACGACGGGGCCGTTGAGGCCCACGACGAGGACCTTTGGGTGCGCGGCAAAGGCCTCTGTGATGTTGAGGTTGAAGGCGACAAAGGTCTGGAGGAGCTGCTTGCGGGCTTCGCTGGGGTCGGTGGGATTTGGTCTGCCTATGGAGACGTCTGCGCCACTGTATATACGTTTTTTGTTCAGCATCTCATTTCATCTAACCAGCTACCTTTTCTTTTGATATCGTTTCTCACGCATATCCCTGTTATAAGACAAAAAGTGTTGAAAAAAGGAAAATCACCTACGCGGAAAAGAAGCGTCCCTTGCCGAGAAGGACAGTGACATAGACCTCATCGTGCGTGGCCACTTCTCTCATCGCCTGCGAGAGCTCATAGTACTGCGCCTGGTTGAGCGCATTGAGCTTCTTCTCGTTTGCGATGGTGATGACGGCGACGCGGCCGCGATACTCGACTGAGATGACGCTGGGAGAATCTGTAGTCGACATTGTGTGTGTGTGTATATATGTATCTTTGTACAAAAGCTAGGGGGTAACAGCGGCCAGTGTATACTACAAATGATAAGAACCAAATCTTTCAAGAACGGTAATTGCGCTGCCAGGAAACAAAAACAAGAACCCAGTAATCGCTACTTTATCTGTGCCATGCCAGTGAGATTCCTTCGATCTTTAAGTTCCGGGGTTGATGCAGGGCTTCCCCAGACATACCGAGGTCTACGGGCCGAGTTTGCGGGGCTGCTACGGGATGCGTGCCGCCGAGTGCTTATTCGGCCTACCCCGGCGACATTTACAAGAATCTATACAAGGTAAGAATTTATAAGCTGCTTTTGCTTTTATTGTGCCTACTACTACTATATGTTCTATGTAACTGAAACCCTGGGTATCACCACGTATGGTACAATATCTCAGGTGCAACGACATGCTTTGGAAAAAAATAAAATAAAATAATAATGCCCACATGTTGGTGAGTGCATGTAGAACAGCTGAATGACAGAAATGTATATACACGTCTCTCCAGCTGCGCCCGCTCATGTAATCGGCATCCCTCCCACTTCTAAGCTTTCAGATCTTGCCGCCGTTTTTATCTCTTCTCTCGTACACATTCTCGCCTTTTATCGGCGCGCTCGAATTTGTCGCTGCTTTGGAAGGTCCAGTGGCAGCGTAAGCTTCGCCACATGTAGAGTGCGATCCTCAGTCTTGTCTTTGACAGGCTTCACCCTGGCTCCGATCTCGTGGAAGTACTGATTCATCACCCTCTGGTCCAACTTGAGGTCATCTTTCAGATGCTGTGTGTCCACCTCGAAGTTATCAACAATGCAAGCCAATGCGCAGCAGTGCGCAATCAGGAGGTCAATGTGGAACTTCCGCAGCTGACCACCGTCTGAGAACTTGCGCCGAATGTTTTCAACGACCGCTTCGGGTGCCGGTGCCAGTAGCTCTCGGAGCTTTTCTCGGGGAGGCAGCTGTCTAGTACCCTTTTGGCGGCCAGGCTTTGAGTAGAGGTAGAACAGGAGGACAATGGAGAGGTATCTCAGCACGCGCAACCGCATCTCTGCAGAGTCGTTGGAGGCAATAGCTTGCACACGAGAGACAACATATCGAGATTGAAACTGAATGCTTTCGCCGTGTTTCGCCTTTTCCTGCCATTCTCGGATGGGAACAAGGTTGATGATGTCTGCTCCGATGAGTTCCTCGGGGCGGTATACGTCATAGACTTCGCTAGCATCGACATTTGCTTTGGGCACCGGCTTGGCTTCGTCGACGGCTGCCTGCAGCTCTTCTCTCGAGGCCATTGTTGATGTAACCGCGCCAATGGAGTTGAGGATGGCTTTGGAGGCATCGTCCAACTTGACTGGGGTGCTGGTGTCGCCAGGCTTCCTTTGTGGAGTAATGGCATTCAATACCTTGTCTTGGATGGCCTTCTTGGCCTTCTTGGTTCCGAAAGTCTGACCAAGATCCGTTCTCTGGTCCAGCATGCTCTGCTAATATGTTAGAACTTTTCCATGCTTGAACTGCGGCAGAATTAATTCTGAGAGGCGAACGCTTACCTTCTTGCCCTCTTGCTCCGTTGTTACTTGCTTCGATCGGACGGCACCGCGCACAACCATCTTCTTGGCCTCAACAACTTGTAATTTGCCAGTTTTAGGATCGTAAATTCCGATGTAGTGGTTCAGAAGTGGTTTCGAGCCGCGCTCTTCTTCTCTTGCTGTATAGTCCAGATTTCGATGTGTTGTGGAGTGAAGCAGAAGTCCCTTGTCGATGGCGGCCTTTTTTGACTTTGAAGAGGCCGCATTTTTAGGGAGATATGAGTGAAACATAAGATTCGAGGGCATTTCCATGCCTGGGGTATTCGCTATATTCTCGTTAGCAAATGCGCAAAAGACTCAATTCAATCGGCGCGCCGCATACCAATCACAGGAGGGCATGACTTTGGGCGAAGAACGGAGGAGACTGTAGCAATTGGGTGCGGTGCGTCAATGATGACTTTTTTCTTCGATGACCCCGACTTCTCCCCATCCCTCTTCCTCTTCTTGTGGCTAAGATCAGACATTTTGCACCGAATTTCTGCAATCTCTCTTCAGTCAGGCGTTGTTGCGAGGTGGGATCTTGCCTGTTCCAAAAAATTTTGGTTATCGGGCGGCAGGAAAAAGTTGGCCGGCATTTATCCGGGCGGGCGGTGAGAATGCCACCCCACCGATCCAGAGTGACGTTATGAAAGCTGCAGGGATGAGAGCATAGCTCCAGAGCTTTGTTTCATATCAATGGGTTATCAGCTCGCACACAAATTGGACCGAAAATTACATGGTCACACGAGCTTTGGGTTTGATACTGATAGCTTTCACAAGCTCCTAATGCAGTAATTACGATAAGATTCACGTCGTCACATAAGAGCTCAAATTAGATGGGAAATGAAGTCAAATCTGCATTTTTGTTTTTGTCAAGTAGCGAAGATCGATCTTAAGCGCGCCTATTGTAGCAGTTTTTGCTTCACGGCCTGCGATCCATCAAAACGGTGCTTTCACCCAACTGAGATTGTCCAAAGCCCCATCCTTCGCGTTCGTCCTTTTGACTACCAGAGCTGAATTGGCGAGGCGCACCGGCATGCAGACTCCAATTCGATCGTCGCAATATCCATGGTTGGTGCAGCAGCCTAGCTGGTGTCGTTTCATCGTGAACTCATGTTGTATGTGAAAGATGTGTCAAGTCAGGTAGAAGAGCGAGTCGTTTATTTGCTAGTTTCTCGGTTAGCTCTCGCGATTCCTGCTGAAAAAAAGTCGGCTCGAAAACACTTACGAGCGAGCCCTCATCTTTCTTCTCTTGCGCTTAAGGCGACGAACGCGCTTCTTCCTCCATTTGGCTCTCATCTTGAACGATGCGTCTAAGTCGTCGTTAGCGATGTGATTCTGACGGCAGCGCCAACATCAATTCGCATTATGAGAGCGCATTGGGGCAATTCCAATGCGCTCTCTAGCTGCAAAACGCCATAAAATTGGCTGCGGAAAGGGCTTTCTTACTTGTTCTTTGATGAGAATCGTTGTTGGGATGAGGTAACAAGGGAAAGGAACTTTCGCCGGAGCGGGGGAATTTCAAGCACTTTGACAAGGCTGCTGTAGGGCACAAACCCCCCAGGCATCACGTGGTGACCCCTCATCGGGGCCCGTGCATGAGAGATCAGAACAACTACAGTGCCAATAATGCATTTACCATATTCGTACTGTATATCTCCCCATGACGGGCCAAGCAGAGATGGCAGGTGCGATGCAAGTCGACCTTTGCTGCAAATTCTAGGGTAGCAACGTAGACGAGGAAGGTGGAAATTCGTACCTTGATAGATTCTGGATTGCACCCATACAAATCTTTTTGACTTGACCGATCTCCCTTAATCTGGAGATTTCAATATTTTGTGACGTCTTTTACATATGGCGAGCTTGACACAATCACTCACTATGGCGGGTGCGGCAGATGATTTATACGATGGCTTTGGTCAGGATTGTGAATTGGCAGCCGCGCATCTTCGCTTTGTGGACAATCGCATCAGTGACCAGCTTGGCGAAGACATTCCAATCTAGGAGCAGGAAATCTTCAAGATAGGGCGAGATCCTGATGCAAAGTAAGCTTGCGATGTGTGTAATGTCGAAGTTGCAGAATATCTAACAATATCTGCAGCACTTTCTCCATTCAAACCGACTCAAGCAATCTCGTATCACGAAACCACTGTGAAATTTATGTGATTGTCTATGAACCATCAGTCAACCACGTCTATGTGCGAGATCGCAAGTCTGTTAATGGAACGTTAGTCAACGGAGAAGTTATCGGTATCGGACCGCAGATATCCTCAGGGTATCTCTTACAAGACGGCGATGTTATCGAGATTCGACCCCATTGGAAGTTTTATTTTCACCAGCCTCGAATGCCTCCTCCCCGTCCATTGACGGCTATTCAAACTGACGAATGCCGAGTTTGTCCCTCTTACTGTTCTAAGCCAGCTATGTTTCATTTGTCTAATAAGCAATAGATTTTCGAAAATGAGTATCTGATAACCCCGCGCTGCCTTGGCACCGGTGCAGAGGGAGCTGTCTACCTGGCCCTCGATTCAAAGACTAAACGACAGCTTGTTTGCAAATTAGTCAAGCTAGGAAGGCAAGATGGGAAGATGCCTCAAGATGAGATTTATAGGAAGCTCCAAGAGATAGATGTCCTCCGGCAGCTAAAACATGTGAGTCTCCTACAAACGAGACATTGATATCCGTCCACGATACTAATTTGCCAACAGCCTAACATCTTACCCTACATTGACGCCATCACCTCACCACACTCCTTGTAAGTAAAAAAGCTGTTTCTGTAAAAATGAAGCTATACTAATTTAATGGCCTAGGTATATTTTTACCGAGCTCGCATCTGGCGGTGATCTCGTCTCCTTCATTAACCGACATGAATTTATTCAGGAGATTGATTGTCGAATCATCCTACGACAAGTAGTGCGTGGGCTGGCTTACCTTCACAAAATGGGCATTATTCATCGAGACTTGAAACCGGAAAACATCCTACTGGCATATTCTCCAAGAATATCTTGCCATCGCATTATGCTTTCGGATTTTGGTGCCTGCGCCGTTCCTCGTCGGAATAGAATGATAACGGATATTGGTACATTTGAATACAAGGCTCCGTAAGACTGAGATTGCCCTCATCATTTAAGAAAATCTCATGCTGATATGTTCTAGTGAGATTTTCTCGACTATAGAAGCGCAAACTACTGCAGTTGATGTGTGGTCCCTTGGCCTCGTCACACTTCGGTTACTAACCTATGACGTCGAGAGCTTTGGAAGTCTTATACGATTAGATCAACCGTCTCTTGAGAGAGCAGTCAAGACAATGATTCAAGAGGTATCTCCCAAACGCTCTTCTAATAGCCAGAGATTTGCTTTAGCCTGTCTTCAATTGACACCGGTAAACCGGATCACTACTGCCGAAGCGGAATGCCACGATTGGTTTTGCACTCCACAGAGACATTTCGAATTCTTCCAGCAGCTCGACCAGCGATGTTTTGAAGATGTGGGTGACAGCACCCAACTCAAGCCAATGCCATGGGATCTGGCTGCTCTTCAGTCCTTTTCACCTACATCAACAGCTGGCAAAATTTCTGCCAATAGCGGCGAGAACTCGACTCAGTGGGGCTCGCCATCTTGTATCGAAACGTCTGAGTATTTTGGTGGCATTAAACGAGACATAGAGTCGGCAAAGGTAGAGCTGGCGAAAAGATTGTCGTCACCACCCCAAAAACCCGAAGCGCTACCATCCAAAGCTAAACCAGCGGCGGGTTGCCCAAGGGCTTACAATGAGGAAAAGTCCTTGAAGTCACACAATCATTGTCATAAGGGATATCAGAAAGTAGAGGCCCGAGTTATGACGGCTCGGCAGTTACGAATCTGCGATGTGCTTCAGCTTCCTTTCACCGATCTTCACAGGCATTCGAAACCGGCAAACGCAAGCTCCAAGAGTCATCGAGAAGATGTATTGGCAGAGCTGAAACGGCTAAATGCCAAATTTTTGACAGATGATACGCAGATCACCATGGGAAATGAAGACACTAGGGCCAAGAAACATTAACATCACATATCATCGGGTACAAAATCAGCAATGAACCAGCGAAGACGAATGCTGAGTAGGTGTAAGCTATCAAAGATGACTTGACTATTTTTGCGGGAATGGTTTTCCTGAGTTCGGATTCCATTCCAATCGAATGAGAATAGATATAGCAAGCTTGAAACCCCTGTCACCCTTCATCTTGCCTAGAGAGTATGGTACACTGGCGCTATTATGTCTGATGGATTATAAGGAGACTTATATATGACGAAGTTTTACAAGTACAATCATTTGAAACGGCGCTGCCACCGACAACGTATACGAAGGAAGTGAAGAGAAAGAATGATTGTACAACTACGAAAGACGCCATGTATTGTAAATGCGAAATATAAGCCATGCGTTGAACCAATCCATATTGGACGACTAAATAAAGCAGAACAAAGTCTCAACTTTCATTGGGGTTTTTCACGACCTGGCAGCGCAAAGCCTCCCGCTTCAACCCACTGCATGCTGTTCCCTATCACTTCCAGCTTGTCTCCTCTCCGTCGACGCTTCCACATCTCCAAAGTCTCAGCCACCAGCTCCATGTCCGATGCTTCATCCACCCAGTCCCACTCATAACTCTTCTCCCCTTGTTTCCCTTCCTCTCCATCACTCTCCATCTCGTACTCAACAATGCACCGATATCCTTTCCTCTCACACCTCTCACACCCCTGCCTCTTCAGCGCCTTTCCCGATCCTCTCCCCGTAATCACCCCTCTGGAACACGCCATTCCCTGCACATGGCATTGGAAACACGCTCCCAGCCCGGATATCTTCTGCCTCCGCTCCCCCACAAACTTGGGTGGCACGATGGCGTCTCGAACAGCGCTGCCCTCCACATACCGCGGCAGCGCCCCCCTGATTCTCTCCTCGTTGTCATTCCACAGGCGGTAGATGCTCGCTCTCAGGACAAGCATCCTCTCTCTCCATTCCTCGTGGGGCTCCTCCGTCCCACCTTCCATCCGCCGCTTCCCCAGCCCAAACTCACAATCTACTTGCTCCACCATCCGCAAAACTTCCTCGTCAACCTCTGCTCTCGAAAAGTAGTTGCGCCGCGCCTCCTTGTCGCGCACACATTTCCAGGCTTCCAGCTCCTCTTTGAATGACTTGGCCTTTAGCTCCCTGGCCTCAGCTTCTTCTTTTTCTTCTTCTTTTTGCTCACTTTGCGCCTTTAGGACTTGTTCTTGTCGTCCATGCTCCCGTTCTAGTTGTGCGTCTCGTTGGCGATTGCTTTCTTGCTGGCGTTGCGCGGCAGCATGGCTGACGGCCAAGAGAAGACTGGCCTTTTCTCCCATGGCCGCTTTCTTCTTCCTACTTCCTTTCTTTCTCCCCCCCCTTTTTTTTTAGAAGGCTGGAAATGAGTTGTTTGCTGGGATGGCTTCTCATGGCATTGGCGTATGGATAGAGGTTGATATTCATACTGTATTTATAAAGAATGTCTGAATGGATCGTTACAAACGCAGCGGCAGCGGCAGCATTCAAATAACAAAACACTCACTCAAACACACATGCCTGTTCAAGATCATGGTGATTGAGGAACTTGTTCCTAACAACGCAAGACGCAAATAATATGGGTCGAACTCTGCAGGTATCCTCGAAGCTTCATTCAAACACACCAAATTACAAACGGGAGACAAAGGGGCGCAAACGCATGCGCTTTGTTTGTATATAAAAACAGTCGGCAGCAATGGTATTGGTATCGTGGACTAGGTTACGCGCTGAAACGCAACAATCTAAAAAACCATACAAATTCACTTTCACGCACAAAAACCAGTCCTCGCCCATAATCCGATCCCACCGCTACCCATGACTCTCTTGGTCATGAAAACGAGCCAATCCCGTAATCCTTCCCTAATCCGCAAACCGATGACGTGTCCCAATAAACAATAAAAATAAAGGGTAAAGAAAAATAAAATAAAATCCCAAACTCCAAGTCCCGAATCCAAAAAAAGACAACAGCAAGCGATATGAGTGAGACAGAGCCGACCGCTACGTCGTATAGCAAGAATAAAGAGCGCTACAAAGAAAGGCTTCTTTCCAAAGCCACCCCGGACAGTTGCAATTGTATGCTCGCTGTCGTTTCTCACTCTTTTGGTCGCTTGCACCCAAGTAGCCAGTCCTGGCTGCCGGAAGAAAGTGCAATATAATCTTAAAAAAAATTGCAGTAAATAAGGTCAATCAGGCTCTAGCTCGGCTAGAAAACCAACGACGGGAAGAGAATATAAAATAAAGAAACGCCTGTGCCATGAATATACCGAAAACCCTCAAAAGTTGAATACCAAATAATCAGCCAAACGCCCGCTGCCAGTACCTGAGCGGGGATTCTCTCGTCATGCTTGTATCTGCCAAGCACCGTCAAACGCCACCAGAATAGGAAAAAAGAAATATCGGAAAAGAAGTAAAACAATTGAAAAAATCGAACCGAGATCCAATTGGACTTTTAAGAGATCATACTGGTTTTGTCCAAATTGATGTCCAGCCGTGAGGCTTCCAGTGTTATGTAGTGTTTTGCCTTTTGTGTAGCATATCGTTATCTGCCCGGTGATACAGTTGGGGTGGTTCGCGCCATCCGCTTCTTGGGAGTTTATTTTTTTTTCTTCGCTCTGATATTTTATGCAGACCCCTGTGAGAGGGGGCTGCGAGGCGTAACATCACCACTACGGCGGCGGTTTAGCGCTTGTGCCTTGGCGTTTGCTTCGTCAATGAGCCGCTGCTTCTTGCGGACGACGGCAAGTCTGCCAGAGATCATAGAAATCACTGTTTCTCAGAGTTAGTTATTGCTTGAAACAAGAAAAAAAAGAGGATAGGGTTAGAGTAAACGTACTTTTCTTGATATGAGCCTCCTCGTCACTCTCAAGGTCGCTGCAACTCTCCTTGATGACGTCGCTGCCAGATGCTACCTTTTTCGAGAAGTTGGAGTCATCACCACTGTCCAATACAGCCTCAAGCATGCGAATAGCAGTAATGTATGAGATCTCACAGCCAGGCAAATTCTCATTTGTTACTTCGTCAATGGCAGCAGCGCGACTCATCTCAAGAGCTCGGTCATACATTAGCCTTTCAGCAGTGATGCCTGGCGTGAGATACACCTGCTTCATTCCAGATCCTGTTGAGGACATAATCGAGTCCACTCCTTGATTTGATGGGTGGCTTGGATGGTCTTCTGGTAGCAGCTTCTGAGCTTCCATCAGCTTTAGGCGCACAATCTCAGACTTCTCCAGAACTTCGTTGAAGCGTTGGCGCACCCATTGCACCACCGCATTGATGCGCTGGACTACAGACTGGGATACGGCTGCCGAAAGGCCATTAGTGACATCTCCTTTGCTCTTCATCGACCACCAAATGCTGGCAATGTCCATGGCCCGAGCCAAGAGAGAAAGCGATTTCACATAAAGAACCAAAGCCTCCTCCGAGAGTGCTACGATGGCTTCTGCTGTCAGTCCGTCATCCTCTGCTGACATCTGCTCGGCCGCAATGCCACCTAGTCCGTGGTTTGTGGATGGCGCCATAGGGACAAGCTGCTTATACTTGACCTCGGCAAATCCGTAAACGCAGTCACTTCGGGTGGCAAAGTCTTCGATGGCCTGTGCAGAGCGGCCGTCTTCGTCCTCCGAGTGGATGCTTCGCCCGTCTCCGATCAGTCCTGCCGAAGTTGGCGGTGTCGGATATGCCGGGAAGGGATGGTACATCGGTGGAGACTGTCCCTTGGGGCGAATGGGCATCCTCACCCCGAAAAGACGCAAGCTGGCATCTTGGATGGCCTTGGTTATGGCACTCGAAGCAGATCCAGGGCTCGCAGACAAGGCCTTCTCATATGAGGCGCGGCGGCCTTGGCTGGCTCGGCCTTGCGCTACAAGCTGCGTCCGCGATGCAGGAGCTGCAGTGGCTCCGGTAGTAGAATTCGGTGCCCCCTGTTGTGAGTAGTGACGAGCCAGCTGCCTTGATTTTAGAGAATTAGGGCTTTGAGATGCGAGCTTTTCGTTCGCGGCCAGCTCATCCGCGAGGGCGTTTACTTCGACATGCCTTCTCTCCACAACCACATAGTCTCTCTCAAACATGACATCCTGCGCGGCCTTTTCCTCTTCGTCCGTCAGAATCTTGCCGCTCGGCACCCGGGCCTTGCGAATGTCCTGTATGAGAGATGAAGGGGGCGAAGTATTATGCAAGGATGTTTTAGATACCCTGGGATGATTTGGGAGTGACGCGGCATGGGGCGCTGGTGCTGGGCGCTGGATGCCCAGGCCTGCCCCGGTCTCTCGAGGTGAGGTTGGCCGTCTATGGATCTCGCCAGACGGCGGCCGATGTCGGCCTTCGTTGGTGTTTTCTATTATCGGTGATGACCGAGGCAGCTGCTCTCGAGATGACCTAGCAGAGCCAACCTCGATCGCTCCATTTCGTAGGGATCCGACGCGTGGTGACGGTGCCGTAGCTTGACCGTGGGAAACCGCCCTCAGCTCACGCCTAGCGGGCTTTGGGATATCATCCTCGACTAGTCCGGGTATTTCATTAACAACGATGGGGTGGGCAAAGAAGTTTTCAAAGCTCATTCGCTCCACAGGGCTCCTCTTGAGTAAACCTCTTACTAGGGATTTCATTTCAGATGTAATGATCACTTCTTTAGGGAACTTGATGACGTCTTCGGCGGCCTCTATCTTCCTCAGCAGTTCGACGTGGTTTCTTGCGCGGAATGGGGGCTTCCCCGAAATCATTTCATACAGGACAGTACCAACGGACCACAGGTCAGCTTTGGCGTCGTATCGTTCGTAACGGAGGATCTCTGGGGCCATGTACAAGGGTGAGCCGCAAAGGGTGTCGGCGAGAGACGTTGAGGGTAATACGCGAGCGAAGCCAAAATCAGCAAGCTTCAGCATCGGGAGGGAAGCGATGCCAGACATGGGTATTAAGGAATCCTGGCTTGCCTCCATGATAGGGAGGTTTCGCTTTTCCCTAAATGCTTGAGACGGTAGTAGAAGGAGATTCTGGGGCTTGACATCCCGGTGAACGTAGTTTTTGCTTCGTAGGAATTCCAGGGCACTAGCCAGTTGCTTGAGGAAATGACGAATGACAACTTCGTGAAGACCAGAATCTGGGGCGCTGGGGTACTTGCGAGCCATGTCGTGGGTGGCAGGATGGGTAATGAGCTTGTCACGTTTCTTGATGAAGAGGGAAAGGTCACCGAGCTCGCAGTATTCCATGACAAGATTAATGTGTGTAGCGGATTCGAGGCAATCATGAAGGGCAACGATATGCGGATGTCGAAGAGTCTTGAGGATTTGGATTTCGCCATATAGATTTTCTTTCAGTTTCTTGTTCAGTCGATCTAGTTCGACGGATTTGATGGCCACGGCAGCTTTCGTTTCCTGATTGAAGCCCAGCATGGTTAGCATACACGTCATGTTAAGGAACGAAGGGGTAGGGAGATGGGGAGAGATAGAAGAAAAACAATGGCGAAAGAAGGGCCAGGCCAGGCAGAGTTAAAGGAGGTAGCTAGATTGAACGGTGACAAACAACAGAGTGCCGCTGATGATGATGATGGATGCAAGCACACGTTTTTGGTGAAACGCGGTCGGGAAGAAGCATCGTACCTTATGCCAGCCCATGTAGACCTGGGCAAAGCTGCCTTTGCCAATCTCCTTGTCGATGGTAAACTGGCCTACATTGCGCCCACCCGAGCGCCGGGAGGAACTATCTTGCCGGCTCGCCATGGCTCCCTGTGTAGCGTTGTCGATGACAGGAAGAGAGCGAGGTCGGTCACAGCCCGTGGGCTTACAAGATTCGACGGTCTATACTAGCGACCAAAGCTGTCATGTAGATCTAGACGGGCGTGGCTTCGGACGGGCAGCGATAGTGAAAGAAGTAGAAGAAGGAAACGAGCCCAAGACGCGACGAGACAGGGCTATAAGAGAAGTGGGCGAAGGGAGATCTGTGTGACAAGGATAGGAGGTCGGTGCAGTGGTAGTCGAGAGCTTAGAATGGAAAGCCGATGCTTTTAGGCAAGCGGCGGGTATCAGATAGATCGAAGAGGTGGTTTTCGCTGGAGGTCGATGATGGCAGGTTAGCAGAGCCGTAGGGGACGGAGTAGTATGTGAGTGTGAGAGGTTGGATGGAGAGCGAAGGGTGGTCTTGTCGTCCCGCGAGCCGGTGTTGCAATGTGAGAGAGGAAAATGGAAAAGAAGGTAAAGAAGAAAGCTGGAAGTAGAAACAAAACAAAAGAAAGCCAGGGGAGTGTCGGAGAGAGGCCGCAAGCCGAGTCAGACGAGCGCCGGCGTGCAGGATGCTGTGGTCGAATTGGGGATCGGACGGGATAGCTCTGCTGCGAGCTGGGGGTGACAAGGATCGGGGGAGGGCGTGACTAACACTTTCAAGACAAACGAAACGAGCAGTGCTACGGCGGACTGGCACCGGCAGCTCGTCTCGTCAAAGGCGCCCAGCGCTTGCACACGTCCCAGGAAGCTGTGGTCCGGCTACCACCTGTATGGCTACCTAGACAGATGCAGATGCACCTTGCGATGCACCTGGATGGAGAATGTGCGTGCTGTGCTGTGCTGTCGCCTGGCCTGGGGACCCGGATGATGAAGACGCAAGAGACGCTTCCCGATTGTGACTCGAAAGCGGCGCCAGGCAGAGGTTGCCAACCCGGATGGTCGTTCTAGGTTTGCGGGGCGTTTGCGTGGGAGGCTTTCAAGAGGCTGCAGCGCAGTTGATGCAGATGGAGACGCAGCCGGGGGTGTCTATTGGGTACAAGGACCAAGATAAAGCAGAGATACCGCGGCCAAAGTACCGACGCCACAAGGCCTTAGGGCGGGCTTGACGGGGTTTGGGCCGCCTGGGAGGCGAAAACCAGAGCTTGACAGGAGGAGATGATCGATCCGAGGGTCCCAGATCGGGGGTGGTCAGATGATTAAGAAATGATGGCGCCAGAGAAGAGAGGAGAAGAAGAGCTAGAAGAGCGGCAAGAATAACTAGGAGAGTAAGATTAGAAAGTAATAGGGAGGTCAGAGGGAGGAAAGGCAGAAAAGAACAAAGAAAAGGGAGCGAGGGAAAAAAACGAAAAAGCTCGCGATGACGAGGAGATGGAAGAGGATGGCGCTGCAGGCGCTGAGAAGCGCGAGATAGACGAGGGCACAAGTACCGCGCATCGGAAGGTCACTGCTGGATGACCTACGTGAAGGGGCTCGTGATGTAGTGGTAGAGCGACTTTGGAGGTCGCTGGGGGGGAGCAACGGAAGGCGCGTACCGGGTACTTCTGGCGCCGGGACTCCCACGGCGGCATCAGCGCAAGGGGACGTTGCCGCAATCTTGCAGCAGTACCTGTACCTGCCCAGATGGAGTGAGCAGGCAGAGCAGCTTCCAGCCGGCCTAGGCCAACCCCAGCGCCATGACCTGGGTGACCACAAGGACTCTCAGCGCTAAGCTGGCGGGCCCCCCACCCCAAACGGCTGCTCGATACTCGTACTGGTACGACGCAATCTTCAGGTCAGTCATGTACGAAGTACAGCTCAAGTACACCCCTAACAGGCTTCCCCGCGGCACGCACGCGTAATTGGTCCCCATATCACATGGCTCGGTACCTGCAGAACACTCCAGTGGCAGGAGGCGACCAAGCCTGAAGCGGACGCCGTGGGTCATGTTCGAGAGTGCTGGGAGAAGCGCAGAGACATCATCATGATGTTACTTATACTGACGCTCGGCACGGCTGGCTCATAGCCACGGGCTGGTACTTGGTACTGGGTACTGAGTAATTGTCTCAGCTAGCCGTGCGCCACCGGCAGCAGAGCTTGGCTGAGCAGCGCTGCCTCGGAACCACGTCGCACGGGCCCTCGGTTTGGCAGCACCTTTGGTCATTAACAATGAGCGCGCCAACTGTCGTGATTGACGGCCAGCAGCAGCGTGATAAGGGTTGGGTTGGGCCAGATCAGGCCAGGCCGACATACAATTACTGGCACAATAGTGCTGCTAGTACGAAACAGTGATGCTGCCACAGCATATGAATGGCGGCTTGGAGTGGCTGGCCGCACCTACTAGAGGAAGGGCGCCGCATGTACATGTACATGTGCATGTACAGGCGCAGGGCAGCGTGAGGACACTGCACATGCAGGCTGCTGCTGATTGAATGCAGCCAGCAGTAGTAATATGGAGCAATCTGTACCCAGCGCTATCATTCCTCGGCATGCGCCGTACAGAAGAGATAAGAGATAGATAGAGCAGGTACATCAGGTAGATAGCAACAGCGATAACGGCGTTCGCATGCTCTGTACAGTAAGAAAAACAGGGCATTGGACGCTGGCCATGAAACTCGCGCACAGAATGGCGCCAGACCGACTTGGGCGCATGCAAGCACGGCATCTTCCCTTGACAGCGTCCGTATCTTTGCCGCACGATGCCCCCCCTTTATTCCCGCCACGGTCCTTATCGCGGCATGTTCTGGGGTCGCGCAGCCTCTCCGAAGCGCTGGCGGACAGAGAGCCAGAGAGAACACGCTGAGCCAAGCAAGCAGGCAGGAAAGAAGATGGATCCCGGGGCCAGCGGGAGGAAGGGATCGACTGGCGTGCATTCGAGAGAGACTCGCATCATTGCGCTACCGCCATGGCCCGTCCGGTACTTGCTGCGTTTAGCTGCCTTTGGCTGGGGGTGCTAGGAACAAGATTCGAAGCTAGAAACGTTCGTAAGTTTGGGGCCGGAAGTTCCTAGACGATGCCAGTGAATGCTTTGTCAAACATTGATCGGAAATGGCGTGCTGGACTGCGGCGAGTCGTCGATGAGTCGTTCTGTGTCCTCGCACTTCTGGAGTAGGGAGTAGTGCAGCCTCTCGTGCCTTAGCACGCATGGTGGCATACGTGCGACGCACTTGTCTGTAGGATGTGCTACTAGATCGCAGTTGAGTCAGAGAGCCGAACTGGTGCCTCAGTAGGCTGGCTGGCCTTGATGCATCGCCTGCGGACTCGCAGTAAGGTGCTCTCCCGTCTCTTGAATACCGGTGCCATCCAAGTACCGCTACATGCACTGCGGCGTCCACGGAGAGCCACAACCACCCTTCGGCTAGGAGGACGTTAGCGATGAGGTTAGAACGGAACAAAGTCTACTGCTGCGTATTTCGTACTCGTAGGTGGTCACCTTGGAGGTACTGCTATGCACCGCAAGCCATTAGCGCCTTCGGATTGCAACCCCATGCCTGCCGGCAAGGCGCAACCAGAGCCCAGCTTTTGCCTTTTTGAACCCACTGCGAGAACAGGACCCTTAAATCGAGGGACCACTTTTGAGGCCGCTAAACCCACTCCTTTGCATTCATGTAGGACTTTTTAGGCCGTGCTCGATGCCGCCAATGGCGAAGGGCGAATGCCTGGAGGCGTGTGAGCAAGTCAGTGACAGCTAGACGACAGAGTGATGCTTCCTCGTGCCTGGCGTGAAGGAGGGCACTGCCTCTGTTTGTGACGGCGGCTGCCTCCATTAGCACATTTTTAGCGATAATTTAGCAGGTATTGCTAGCTACACGATTAGCTTGAAAACTTGATCAGAATGATGCTTGAATGTCGGAACTTGGTGGCTGCAAAGATGCAAGGGCGGTCAAGAGCTGTAGAATGAGGCGGCGCCATGAAAAAGCATGAAACAGACCATTGATGCTTATACTTTGTACTCCGCGGGCGCACTACAGCACCTGAGTACTTGCCGGCCAAGTACCTGACTTGTCTGCCGCTTGATAAAATGAATCGGCATGGTGCTCCGCGCCTTGTGTGCCGAGTACGAGAGACTCGATTCCGTATTCTGTAACTACAAGCAATCTGTGTATACCCAGGTAGTATGTGATGGAAGGCGGGAGGCTGATCCCATGTTTTCTGCCGGGCAGTTTCTCTCGGCTAGGCCTGAAGAGGACTCACCGCACTGGCGTCTGAATGCATGCATCATCGCTGCGGTTAATTTTGGTTTTGGATTTCTGACTTCTGCCTGGTCCTCCCTCAATGCCTTCTTCTTTTCGTGGCTTCTGTTTTCCCTCTTTTCTGATATTCTCATCATCTAGCCGAGACTGCTGCTAATTGGTGGACCGACTGCAGTAGCAGCCTGCTTGAGACAAGCCCAAGGGGAGCTTCACATCCAATCAATCTCTCTTCTCATCCCCACGATGCCATCGTTTATGCTGTGCAACATGAACCGTCATTAACGACGGCGTCCATTATACCGGGGGATATCTGAACGGCTCCCGCAAGTCAAGAGTACTATGTGTCTCACATCTTCCCTACATTCGATAAGTGCCAGCAATATTGACAAGCAGTATGGCGGCGTATTACTACACACGCTGTGCTTCGTAGTAAGTACTGCCTACTACTACCTCTATTCAACACATCTTTTTTTTTGTCGCGTCAAATCATCTAGCCCAGTTTTCTACGTGGGATCGCTTGATTTGACTCTCAAAAGTGGCCCCTTGCTGCAGCAAGCAAGTTTGGAGGGAACCTGGCCAATCCCAGTGATAGCCGGCGTCCGCAACCGAATACGGAGTTGAGATGCTGCTGCAGAGCTGTATACATCAAACTCTGGACTCCATTCCTCACGCAATAACGATGCTTCGGTGGACGCTGACCCGTCTTTTCAGTATTCCGTCTCTGCACCTTGCAGCCTGTTACTTCGACTTGTCATCTATACTTTGCACATACCTACTCCTCCTAGTACGGTAACTACTAATAGTAAGTAGTGCTAGACCGGTCGCTGCCACCAGGCATTACTCGTGCAATAGTGCTTCAGTACGTGTCCATATCTACCTAGATCCAGACTTTCTACTCTTATACTACTTGGCCAGTGAAGCAGTTTCGAGGCCCTAGAGATTTCATCTCCCTCGCTTCCAATCTGCTGAGCCATGATATCTATTTAGCGCTCAGCGACGCGCGATACTTCGGTCCTTGACTTCACCCAGGCTGCCAACAGTGTGGGTATCACAAACGCGGAACGTTTCTCTCTCGTACGCGAGGGACTCAGTTGCACCTGGACCTGTTTATTTTTAGTATCCTTGGAGTTCTAGACGGACTGGAGCCCCAACGGATCTCATCGCATGCCCAACATCATATGCACCAATCGAGCCACCCCATACTCTTCCTTGGCTCAACTTGGCCATCGCTGACGGCCTTTGACATCACCGCGGCGACCAGGGTCTTGGGTACCTGGTCTCATGGCCTCAAGCGCTGTCAAAACGCCCAGAATTGCCTGATCGGATTCTCTTTTCAGGGCATGGAAAAAGATCTTCTGTTGCCTGTTTCCTATTGTATATCAAATGCCCATTCATCACCTGACACTGCGTCTGCGTGGCCTGGCACCTCCCCGCTATTACATCTGGCTTAGCACTTGGATGGCCCATGATGCTACTAAGTATCGCCGGCCATCAAGCTATTGACCACCAGCCCAGCCAGCACGTGCAACGGCAGGGCGATGGAAGGCCCGTGTATCACACGCCTTCTCCCTTCTCCCTTCTCCCTTCCTTTAATTCACGCAGAGATCTCGACGCCAGTTCAATTCCAAAGTGCTCACCGTCCTTGGAGCGGCTTGAGGCGGCATCGCGGCATCGGTCGTCGGCCGCTACCATCTGCTGTGTCCCATGCGGCTGACTCGACTTGGGCCGATGCGCCCGTTGGCTTTTGGAGAGGGGGAGAGATCGACATGAAGAGGCGCTGTGTATAAAGCCGAGTGGCAGGTTTAGAAACATGGGCTTGTTCCCTGTTTCTGTAACCCAGACGCTAGCATCGAGGCAATCGTGAGCTGCGATTTAAGCTTTAGAGGTGGCTCACTGCTATCAAAGGCCGGGCTGAAATGGGCCGAGCTGGCTTCTAGATTTACTTCCCTGCATGCTCTACTGCTTCTCGATCGATTGCGGCTTAAGTGGCTTGCAAAAGAGCCGACAATACGAACCCGTGCAGGACAGAGCGCGACACAACGCAGGCCAGCGTCCTATGAAGACGAACCACGTTCCAGGTATCCATGCCACCCTCACATCTGTTGTTCACGATGAGGCGAAACCCCAGAAATACTAAGCTGCCGCACATCATGACATCAGTGCGAGGCCGAGAGATCTGCGCTCTGCGGTACCACCAGGCAATTTACCAAGCCCCTTCCCTTGCATGCTACTTACACATCTCATCTTATCCTCTGTAAGGATGAGAGCCGTAGACGGGGTATTGCTGGATTGGAATGATGTTAATTGTGCCTGCTTAATCCGTTAATGATACTTCTTGATAATTACACGTAGGCTATGCGAGGACATGCATGTACTGAACGACCTTCTACAGAGAGAGACACGGTGCGGCCGATTTTCCTAGATAAGATAAATCTGATGCATTTATTTTTTTCTCTCGCTCCGTCTTCCGCGGTTAATTAAATACAGGCAACGAGGCAGCAACGTGAAAAGACGGCCGTCTTAATCCAATAGGATCGTTTCATTTTCCACCCTATCATGCTTAAGCGAAGTCATCGCAGGCAGCATATCCCCCCTCTCGCCCAAACTTCACTTACACTCCATAATCCAGGCATCCGCCCCTCCTACACAATCTATCGTTTTCTGCTCTCCAAGATACACAGACTGCACACGCGTCTTTCCGTGCCCTCTCTCCACCTTTTTCAAACTCGATAGGAAGTGAAATTGACTAACACGGAAGTGCTTCTCTCCTAGTATGTAGTGCCTGACACCGATACCACCCCGCCATCAAAGTCCTAGATATACATACCTATTAGTCTAGTATACGCATCACCACGCACTCATATAGTGCCATCACACATCACCACACACCCTCATTAACATGCATACCCACCCCCTTCCCTTTTCCTCCCCCCCCGCTTTTCAATAGTTTAGCAAGCACGTCCTTTCTCTTCTCTCTTCTCACCCCCCGCTGCATTATCTCCCCATTCTAATGCAAGCGTGCATCCTTAATTGCCTTTTCTAGGCACACTGTTCACTTTGGCATGCGTAGATGAGTACTACCTTTGTAGTATCGATCAAGCCTCGGCTTATCGTATTAGCTATGAGCACTTTTCTTCTTCTTCTTCTTCTTCTCCCCATCTTCCTGGATTTCTATTAACTTACACGGACGCCCTCCAGGCAACTACGACATACAATAATTGTGAAATAGGACTAACTCATCATTGTAGATTTGGGGGTGTGGGGGATCTGCAGGCATGTGAAATACTAAGAATTTATGAACAGAACCCTACGAATTCCCCCATTCTTTTCATCTCGATGACTCTCCTGTTGCCTAAGGGTAAGAACAAGTAAGGCAGACAAGGACAGATTGGTAGTTTCCTCGTTAATGCATGAATGCCTATTCCACCAAAACTCTTCATTGGGCATACAAGACACAAAGAGTAATATGAGGGCGGAGAAGAAAGAAAAAGGGGGAGGAAAAACAAGAAAGAAAGAAAGCCAAAAAGAAAAATGCCGCTTGAGCCGCTTCAGCCACTGATACAAGACACCCTAGACGCCCTTGAGGATTCACAGCATCACTTCAATGCAAACAAAATGCCTAAGGGGGTTAAAGGGTGTCTTTATCAAATAGCAAGAGATACTGTCATTCTCTCACTAAACGTATAAACGAAATTCACAGGTAGGACAAGCGGCAAATCGTATACCACCCCCAATTGAATGTTAATTGATCGTTTTGTGCCTTCTAAGCAAGGCATACACACTCCACTTCAGATGCTATCTGCGCCGCGGACGACGATCCGCCCGACCTGGTTAGAAAACAGGGAATATGGCTTCCGGCGCAGAATGAAAAACAACAGCAACAAGAAAAAAAAGAATAACAAAACAAGCCCAAAACAGTAATCCATAATATGCTCCCGTTCCTATGCTGCTTCATGACCGGTCCTGGCTATCCCTTGGGTATCTTATATGTTTGACGTGTAAATCAAAAAGGAAATTCCTCGTCTCTCTTTTCGCGTGGGTCGCCCTCATAATTCCCGGAGCTCGCGCTCACGAGGCAGCGGCGTCTACTTCCCGTAGGACGGTACGCTCTGAACTTTTCCCCTTTAGACTGCAAGAGGAAAAGTCGTCACTTATCATTTAGTGACCCTCGGATTTAGCGACGGTGGGCAGCTCCTTCAGAGCCTCAGCAATGATGTTGAGACCCTTGCGAAGCTCCTCTTCGGTGATGACGAGGGGAGGCGCAAAACGGATAATATCTCCATGGGTTGGCTTGGCCTAAAAGGGTGATTAGCACAGGAAATGTAGCGGGTAAAGAGGGGTAGAGAAGAGAAAAAGAGACAAGGCAGCCATGAGATGCAAAAGGTTAACTTACCAAGAGGCCCTTGCTCTTCAGCAGAAGGCAGAGGTCCCATGCAGTGCGGCCCGAAGCAGCCGCCTCGTCAATGACAACAGCATTCAACAGACCCTTGCCGCGGACGGTCTTGATAATGGGCGACTTGAGTGCGGCCACGCCATCGCGGAAGATGTGGCCCAGACGCTCGGCCTTGGCAGTCATGTCCTCCTCCTCAAGGATCTCCAGAGCTCGGATTGACACTGCACAGCCCAAGGGGTTACCACCGTAGGTAGAACCATGGGTACCGGGCTCAACGACGAGCATGACCTCCTTGCTGCTCAGAACAGCGCTGACGGGGTACATGCCTCCGGAGATGGCCTTTCCAAGAGTGACCATATCAGGCTTAATGCCTGCCCACTCGGAGCAGAGCATACGGCCAGTTCGGCCAATACCAGTCTGGATCTCGTCACAGATGAGGAGGACGTTGTGCTTCTTGCAAATGGCGTGGACCTTGGTGAGGTAGTCGTCGTCGGGAACAACAACGCCAGCCTCGCCCTGGATGGGCTCAACAATGAAGGCGGCGGTATCCTTGCCATGGGCCTCCAAAACCTCCTCTAGATCAGCCACGTTGTTGTAGCGGATGGGCTTGCCAGTGGAAGGAGAGGTGGCACCAATGTTGGGGACATAAGGGCCATAGTTGTCCTTGGACTCGGGGTCGGTGGACAGAGTGATGGCGGCCATCTGCGGCAAGAGTTAGTATACTTTGTGTTGTTTAATTTGTTGGAGGCTCAAAGAGAGCTTTGATCCTTTCTTCTTCTTTTGACCCATAGTCAAACTTCGGATTGTACAGGAAAGCTGATAGAAGATTACTCACAGTTCGGCCGTGGAAGTTCTCGGCAGCGCAGAAGACCAACGCCTTGCCCTCTTCAACGCCCTTCACCTTGTAAGCCCACTTACGGGCAATCTTGATGGCGGTCTCAGTGGCCTCGGCACCGGTGTTCATGGGCAGCACCATGTCGTAGCCGAAGACGCTGCGGACCTTTTCGGCCCACTTGGGGAAAACATCATTGTAGAAGGCTCTTGAGCTCAGAGTCAGGCGGGAGGCCTGGTCGACGAGAGCCTTGACAAGCTCGGGGTGGCAGTGGCCCTGGTTGACGGCGCTGTACGCAGACAGGAAGTCCAGGTACTGGCGGCCTTCCGGGTCCCAGACATTGACGCCCTGGGCCTTGGAGAAGACAACGGGGAGAGGGTGGTAGTTGTGAGCCGCAAACTCGTTCTCGGCGGCGATGGCTGCATCGGTGGAAGAAGCGTGGAAGCGGGATGCAGCAGCGCCGTTGCTGGCAGCGGCATCGCTAGCGTGGGGAGCCATGGCTGGATAGAATTGGTGGTTGGTGTTGGAAAAAAAAGATCTAACTTTGTTGCTGTGTTAGCTGGAAGTCGGATTTGCGAGGAGTGGAAAGTTGTTTGCGATAAGCCGGAACACGGAGGGGGAGGGGCACTGATAGCAAGGATAAGCGCCGATTGACGTGCCGATTGACGTACCAGCTAAATAGTGATCTGAGCAGATGGCTGGGCAGCGAGGCAGATACTATGATAAGAAATAGAAGCTGTTAGGACAAGTGCTCTGGCTTGTTTGCTTTTTTTTTTTTCTTTTTTTTTTTTTTTTGGTTTTCACGTACAAATTCATAAATGCGGATGCTGATGAGAGAGAGTCAATTTCCAAACCACCTGACCACTGGGGGAGACGACGACAGTTATAGGCCCGTGGGAAAGCGGGCAATCGATAGAACCGTCGACGCCGCGTGGAATCAATGTGTCACCTACTCGAGCTGGATCCAGGCATTGGAGACGAAGATACGCCGCCGCTATACCCCTAAGTGCAAGTGTGAGCGTGTAGCAGCACGCCGGTGGAGCAGAGGCTCCAGACGTTGGGCTTGCTCCCTGTAGCTCCCTGCACGCCTGGAGAGCCACCGCCGTGGAGGTGCCGGCGATTTCCATCAGCGAGGGCACGATTCGCCGCAGGTCCGATAGTCCAGAGACCGCCGATGCCGTAGGAGCCCCAGAGAAGCGGCCGGCTGGCCTCGGCATTTTGGTCTGGACCCCTAACAGAGGGTCTCGAAAAGGGCTAGACTGCGCGTGGGAGCGTGACGATTGCAATCCGGGATCTAGGCGGACGAATTCCACGCTGGGCAAAGCAATAGGCAATCATGCCATTGTTTCCTCGAGTATCTAGTCTATACGCTAGATTCCACGCATCTACCTACTGCTTAAGCGGCGATGATAATTCGTGCTGCCTTGTTCGCCATTTTTTAGCATCGATCCCCACATTCGGCGGCTCTCTCATGATTTTGGGCTGCTGCAGCATCCGGTCCGGCCACCAGGGAAGGAAAAAAAGGGTGGGGAGCCCTGTCGCCGATTTGGAGATGAGCCAATGAGACCAGCCATATTACGTACGCAGGCTTGGCTGTTTGTGGTCTTGTGAGATCTGGGAATGGTATCTGCAGCCTATGACGAGCGGACGGACGAGGGAATGATGTAATGTGAGATATGGCTGCATGGGAGGATGCTTTTGTCGACTGATGCTGACGCGGATGCTGATGCCAATGCTGATACCAATGCTGTCGCAGAAGAGCGGATGTACACATACTACTACTGCAAGCGAGTGGTAAAGAGTCAAGGTGGGATGAGCATTGCTGTATCTGTACAGCAAGAGACGGGGGTGGTTTCATCTGCAGATAGGCGTAGATGTACTTACTACGTACTGATCAGATGAGATTAGATCACATTGAATTCAAGACAGCACATTTTAATTGGTGTTCGGCGGTGTAATAACCATGTAAAGAGCTACAGTACTGGGCACCTTCCACGTCTACCGCCTTCTTAGGTGTGCCTCTTGTGGGAATCATCACTTGTACAGCTCCTTCCTCGCATCATCATTCACTCAATGGCTGCTATCTAGCGGCTTCTATTGGCTGCTTGTGCGAAATGCCAATTGCCAAGTGCCAAGTTGTACGGCAGGCGCAGCTGTACTTGCAGGGGGGTCAAAACAAGCTCAAGGTCAGTGCTCATCGTCTGAACATCGGTAGGCACTAGGGGGATCATATTGGACACTTCGACAAGATGCTTCGACAAGTATTTATTTTGAAAATATACTCAAAACAACAAGCGAAAGAAGAAATCACGAGAGCTGTCGTGCTGCCACGTCCGGCTGCGCAATGCATGAATTTGGCCACGTTACTGGCTGTCTATCAAGCCTGCAATGCAGCGGAGCAAGCAACTGGCCCAGCCAATCCAGTCCAACCCAGCATAGCGTGGCGGGAGCCTGATTAGCAGCCGCTGGACGCTAAAGGGGCTCCCCTACAACGGCTGCAGCGCGCCAACTCAACCGGACACGCTCTTTCAACGTTCGCCAATGCCCGCCCACTAACAAACCATCCGCACAACCATGGCCGGCCACCAACGCGCTCCTTCGGCCTCGTTCAAGAGCAAGCCGCGTCTCTCGCCCGTCCCACTGCGAGACATCATCATTTTGCGGCTGCTCAATGCCCTGTATCTGGCCACCTTTTTCCAGCCCGATGAGTTTTTCCAGGCGCTGGAGCCGGCTTGGCGCCTGGCCTTTGGGCCCGGAAGCGGCGCGTGGCTCACATGGGTAAGTCTTTATACGCACATTTATATGTATACACACACACGCACACGCACATGTATATCCTGTCTGAGTATAAATGTATATATGTTTGTATATATCAATTGGTCAACTGATATAGTCTTCTCGAAAGAGAGAGGGGAGAAACATCCACAACTCCTGCATTTCTAACACCACTTCATCTCATTACGCCGTCACTAACGTGTTCACAGGAATGGCACAACCAGCTGAGGTCGTCTCTCCATCCTCTTCTCTTCTCGGGTGCATACATGGCTGCAGATCGTCTATCCGCCATCTTTCCTCCAGGAAATGCCATCCGCTCTGCCGCAGTCATTGTTTCTCCTAGGATCTTGCAAGCCATCATCGCTGCTCTAGGGGACTGGTACACCTGGCATCTTGCTTCGAATGTGTATGGCTCTGATAGTAACGCTTCCTTCTTTGCTGTAAGTCTCACCTCAAGCTCAACCGTTTCTTCAGTCTGAGTACGCCACTTACACGATGAATGAACTTCTTCAGCTCTTCATGCAACTTCTGAATCCCTGGCAATGGTATTGCTCTACAAGGACGTTTTCCAACTCTCTCGAGACAACCCTTACAGTCATGGCCCTCTGCTACTGGCCTTGGCAGCTCGTTGGTGTTGCCCCCTATTCCATCAAGGAGAATTCCAAGCCTTTCAACGTCCTGCGCGGCAAACTCTGGCGCCTCCGAGCTTCGCTATGTCTTGCTGCCTTGGCCGTCGTTTTACGGCCCACCAATGTTCTTATTTGGCTAACCATCGTCTTTGTGGCTCTGACGAGAGTAACCCTTCAAGGGAACTCGCCCTTGACCTTCTCTACCCTCTTGGTTCTATTCAGAGAAGCAATTCTATGCGGGTCTCTGGTGGTGGGCTTGTCCATTCTCGCTGACCGATTCTATTTTGGATTCTGGGCCTTCCCGCCTTACAACTGGCTCACTTTCAACATCTCCAAATCACTTGCTGTCTTTTACGGTCGCAACCCTTGGCACTACTACATCCTTCAAGGCATACCTCTGCTTTGCACCACAAGCATCCCTTTTGTCGTGCCAGCACTATTCAAACCTGTATCTAAGACAGCTGATCAGGCCAACGTACTTCGGACGCTCTCCAACGCCGTTTCAAGCACCATTATTGCTCTTTCACTCATCTCTCACAAAGAAGTTCGCTTCATTTATCCTCTCCTTCCAATCCTTAGCGTCCTTGCCGCCCCACGGGCCGCGTCCTTCTTCACTTCAGTCACACGAACAAGTCCTCCTCCCTCTATTTCCTCCGCAGCTCAAATATCTGCATCTCAGCCCTCCGGAACAAAGTCACCAGCTGCTCGCCGTGCTCGCCTCCGCAACAAGCCTCTTCTCTTTACCGCCTTGGGGATCAACATTATCCTTGCCGGCTATCTCTCTTTCCTGCACCAACCAGCACCCCTTGGCGTCCTCTCATTCCTCCGACAAGAATATGAACGTATTCATCCCTCTGCTGTTCATCACGCTCATCTAACCCGCTACGCCAATGCCACGACATCTGCTGACGATACTAAGAAAGAAGATCTCTTCGCTCTTTTCCTGATGCCGTGCCACTCCACCCCTTGGCGCTCACATCTCGTCTATCCAGGGCTATCCGCCTATGCGCTCACCTGCGAGCCCCCACTCCATACCCAGCCAAACACTCCGGAACGCGAATTGTACCGCGACGAAGCAGATCGCTTCTACGACAATCCTATCCCATTCTTACGCGAGGAACTCTTTGCCCATGAAAACCCCGTCGTGCCTGTCCCCCGGTACATTGTCGGATTTGAAGGCATAGAGCCTTGGCTAGGCGAGTTTTTGAATACTCCTGAGGGCAAACAACTAGGTATAACACAGTTAACCCGCGTATGGGCGGGCTTCAATGGATTTTTTAATGAAGATTGGAGGAGAGCGGGGTATATGATTGTTTGGGATACGGGGGCGTACGAGGGATCCGTCACAATGGCCTAATTTGTCCTATCTCTTTTTGCAATTGTTTCGTTGATATTGGCTTCCTTGTTCTCCTATTGGAAAAAAAAGAGCGGCAATGTTTATATCTCAAAAAAAAGGAAATAGCATACAGTTCATTCATTAGATATGCAAAGCACACATTTACAATTAATCCGAATAACCTAATTTATATCAAATCTTGACAACGTCTTCTCATCCACAGCCAAACTCATGATCCTAAGAGACATAGAGGGGAAAATATCCATAGGAGAGTGTGTGTGAAAGTAAGGCTTTGCATATAGTCTATCACCCTTTTTTTTTTTTTTTTTTCAAATTACGTCAACAGCCGTAGCACCGACATATATGTCTTTCATAAATAAATAATTTTTTACCTTATATTTCCCATTTCCTACACATGCTTCTTCTCCCGCCTTCAGCTTCAACATACATACAGCAGTGTTTTGACGTTAAAAAAAGCTCCCTATTCCAATTCTCTTTCCTTCAAGGAGAAAGAAAAAGAGAAAAGAAAAGGGCCTTTGAATACATGATAGACAAAGGAAATTCGTTAATTCTAGAAAAAGAAACAAGGTAAAAAAAAAAAAAAAAAAAAGACAGAAAAAGGGGGGGTAGTGAGAAGAAAAATTAATAGAGAAAAAAAAAAGGCCCATCCCATCAACTCCTCGTAATCCTAGATTCATCTTCATCGCTTGGAAAAAGCTCATTTACAACTAAAAAGTCACTATGCTTGCTTTTCCTCTTGTTCCTTATTCTTTACAACGGATGGCAATGGTTGCTCCAAAGGTGGTGGTGCTTGAGGCTCAGGTACTGTTGCAGCTTGCGTCTTGGGCAGGGCAGCAGACTCGGGAGCAGCAGCTTCCTTGACAGCATTAGCTACCGGAACGGCGTTCTGCGGCTCAGAGTCCGATTCGCTAATGACCCTGTGGATGGTCATGCCTTGAACAGAATCTCTCTGAGCTGGTTCGGTTTGGCCAAGCTTCCTGTACACTTCTGGTGCTGCTGGTGGGATATTTGCTCTTTCTTTCGGAACATCTCTAAACGCAAGTTGTTGAGCCGCATTCGGAAAGAGCTTCTCCTCTTCTCGATTTAGATCTCGTTTTATATCTAAACTCTTACCCCGTGGCGCCAACATACTCTGGTTGAATGGTTGATGGCCATCTGAAGGAGGCGGGGATTTGTTCCGCTTGTTATCAGCAACTTCTTTTGCCTCTCGATATTTATGCTTTATCCATCCAATAGGTCCTTTCGGGTCATCTTTTTCATCCTTGGAGCTATCATACGTGTAACCGCGATCGCTGCCGCTTCCTAATTGCTCGGAGCTCTCGCCAGTGAAGCTCTTCCGGGGCTTGGCAATGGCACTTCCAATCGATGTGGTGCTAACATCTGCGTTATGGTTTGAGCCAATGTTAAATACCGGCGGCGACGCCTTGGGGCTAGTCGGCCCGCTTGGAAAGTCATCCTTCTTCGTCCTCGACAGTCTCCACCTGCTCTTTTTTTCCTTATCGGCTGTCTCGACAATTGCCGGCAAGGGGGGCTCTTGAGCCACCGGGTCTAAATCTGACCCGTCATTGAACGATGAATTAACTGAAGCAGGAGGGGATTTCTTGCCCCGTGGCGCAGAAACATCCTCGGGTCGAAGGTTGTGCTCATGATAATGTGAAATCGAATGATTATGCGAGTGATTATGCGAGTCAGTGTCGTTCTGGTGAATAGCAGGGGTAGAGAGCTGGTGATGCAAATCCGGCTGCTTTGGAGAGTCTATCGCCGGTGTCGAAGCAGAAGGCGCTGGCTGTGGTACTGAATGAGGAATGGTACTTGGACGAAATTGGGGCTGTGTTATGGGCTGTGCAAAAGCAGGTGTCGCTTCCAAAGGGTTTCCTGCTTCCGTGCCTGGCGAGGCGGAGTGCGGAAGCGAGGAGCACGAGCTCTGGGCGCTGATGCTCATGCTACCTGGTATCCGCTTCTTCTTTAGCTTGTTTGGCTGCCTTTTGTCACCGCCGCCGCTCTCATGGTTTGGAGATCGCTGAAAGAGGTGCTCTAATTTTTGGTGCTTTGAAGCCGCCGAGTGGTCATGTGGGACGTCTAACAGTCTCTCTTGGCTTCGACCAGCTGATAGTACACGATCGGGAGCGAGATGCATTGAGTCAAAAGTCGTATGCGATGGGGTCGGTGTAGAAGCTCTGTAAGGGGTATCAATGATGTCCTGTTGAGGTAGGCGAGCTGGCGTCAGCGGCTCCAAGGCGGGTGAGTGTGGTGCGCGACCAGGGTTCTCATTCTTCTTGAATTTGCCTCCTACCAGAGCCGGTGACTTCTTTGATGGTACGGTGTTGCTCCTAGCCAAGCCACCACCAGTGGGCGTTGCAGCCAAGGCTGGGCTGTTCGGAGTGACAGCACCATCAACCCTGGAGTGCCTGGAAGATACGGATCTGTTTCGTCGAATTAAGCCATCTTTGCGGATGCTCTCGGCACCAGCACTGGCGTTAGAAGCCGTTCTCCCTAGCCCCGAACTTCGATCTTGGTTCGGCGTACGCGGGGGGTTGGGAGTCCCGGAGGCCACTTGCTGCATCGTTGTCTCGTCGGCCTCGGTACCTTGCATCCCAATGAGGAAGTGGTCTTGATTCTCGATGAGAAAAATGATGACGCATTGATTTAGTCGATACTCCTCGGGTGCCATTGCATGTGAGGGGTGGGATAGCATGCCGGGTTGGAAAATGGCAGCCAAATTTTGAGAATTCATGCGGTTTTCATCAGACTTGGCGGCAAAGACGGCCAGCAGATCTAGAATGTAGAGAAGCAGCTGCTTGTTAAGCGGAGGCAATTCTGTAATCAGCTTCTGGTATTTCACAATGGCTGCCCTCTCGTCAAAATTCTCAACGAATTGCGGACCCTCGGTATCTCCAACTGCTTGCTTTGTAGCTCCACGAAGGGGGTCGCGGAACTTTTCGTATAGGTCTAGAGGTACTACGGGTTCGGGTAAATCGTTGAGATATCTTCGGAGCACGTTGGCAGCATCGTGAACGGTATATCCTTCCCAAACGAGTCCCTTGCCATATCGATCAGGTGAATCGAAAATCGTCTTGAGCTCTTTGATGCGTTTCTCGGAACCGCTTAATCGGAAGATGCCTTCAATACCAGTAGCTGGGGCGGGCGTTAGCAGTTGATCAGGATCCATGAATAGAGCAGCTCCGTTGTTGGCCAGACGCACCCTTTTCCTTCAGGAAGACACCGCATTTAGCGACGACAATGGGGACATAGCCATAAATGTAGCTCTTGCCATTCTCATCAACAAGAGAGATGGCAACGTTTGCGTATGTTATGCTCTGTCGGAGAGGAACACCAAATATGCCTCCGCCGCCACGAGGTTCTATAGATTCATTAGATTAGTTTAGTGTGTTAAAACAAGTGAGATGACGCATTAGGAAAGCTTTGTGTTTTTCCCTCTCCCTCTTTCTGTTCATGGACATGTACAATGTATCCAGGGGACAGCGGAGACGATTAGTTAAAAAGGCAAGGGAAAGAGTATTCAAGAGGGAAAGGATTTGCATCGCTTGATACGCCTTTCAACTATGACTATTCAATGACCAAACAAACTGCGACAAGAAGTCCCTGGCTTCAATAGGCATATGTGGCACGCAACGAAACGCAACCTAGCAAATTGAAAATCGATACCAGATGATCTGAATAGCGACCAGAGCTTCCTGAACGAAGCAAGCCGTCTGCGGATAAAAGTATGAGGGCCGACGGAGGGGGGTGTTGTGGAGGCTGACAGCGTACCCTGCTGAGACGTTTCCTGATGTTTGGTAGGCAGCTTGAAGTTCTTCCACCAGGACTTGAGGTCGCGTTTGTTCGGCGGCGACGCAGGGGTGTTGGGCATCGCAGGCAGCGATGGCGGGCTGCCCTGGTGCGGATTCGGATTGCTGGACGTCATGGCGGGCGCCAGCGCGTGGACGGCAGATGGCGAGAGACACGCAGCGCAGCCAGAATCAATGGGCGGGCAGAGTCAGCGAGACGGCGAATTGCCCAGATGGACGGAGGGCGCAACGAGCGATGGATTCGGCCCCCGAAAGGGAGGCAAGAGAAGAGAGGGTGGTGAAGCGAGAGCAGGGCGAGGGCGAGGGCGAGGGCGAGGGGCGTGAGCGAATGCAACGGAGCAAGCTCGAAATTCGCAGATGGCGCCAAAGTCGGGGAGATCTGTCAACGAGCGTCGATGATTGCGCACAATGAGGAGGAGTGACTCTTGGTCTCGTCGCTCAGCTGGGCGAGACGCAGCGCCGGGCAGCGGGCGGGCGGGCGGCAGAGCAGGCGATCCAAGGGTGAAGCAGCGGCCAGATGCCCCGACAAAGGCCCAGAGACATGAGGGAAGCGACTCTGGCGGCGGTGGTGATGGATGGGCGCGGAGGGAGGTTGAGGGAGGTGGCACGGCGTTTGGTTGAAAGGCCGGCTGTGGTGTTGCAGCTTTGTCGCTGTGAGGTTTTTGGTGGCGGGTGGCACAGCGGTACGGCGGGTACTCTGAGGGCGCCGCGGGCCAAGTACCTCTCGGTAGCAGCGTCGTACTGCTGTGATGAACCAACGGGATGGCAGGTCGCAGTGCTAGGCCCTCTGGCCCTCTAGCGGCCCCGAGACAAGGCAGCGCACCAGGCCTCACGCAGCCCATGTGCCGGGCCGGTACCTGTGCGTACAAGCGTGTACGTGGGCTGCAGGCACGCTTCTTTTGTGGCGCGGGCTTATTATTAGAAGTGCCACGGACGTAGCTGACGAACCGTCAGGAGCGAAGCTGTTCTGATACATGGTACACGATGCATATGCGCGGCACAGCCAATGCGTGACGAGGCCTTGCTTGCGGGAGCATGGCTGTAAAACACAGGGGGCTCCAGAGGATGGCAGTTGCAGCGACTGGACAAGGGGAAACAATGATGATACTACTGTACAGCAGCACTGCTACTACCAAGGCATGCGACAGTACAAGCAAGTGATACCAAGGTACATTCTGCTGCAAGCCATGCCAGGTACCTTGGGCACAGTACTTTTGTTTCCAGCCAGGGTACTGCCTGCTAGGTCTCAGTTGGGTTGAGTGCCTGAACTATCTGGACTCGCTCCATTCTTCCACTTCTACTTCCATGCATACCTCCATCCATACAAACCAGCCCCTCCTCCACAGCATAGGCCCAAGGTGCTGCTAAATGCAGCTCCTCCATGCACAAGCAAGGAGGCAGTGCACCCTCGCAAAACGAGGGGGAGCAGAGAAATCGGCAGGGAAGCCAGACAGCGAATGACGTTGGGACAAGGCGTTGGTTTCTGGATGATCGGCGCCTGGATCTTCGAAAGGCAGCGCAGCGCAAACAAGGCCATGATCCCTGCAAGGCGCCGCGACGGACGTCTCGCGAGGAGGGGCCGCGACCTGGTGGATGGACGGCGGCTGAGCTGAGCTCGAATGTCTCGCGCGGCTCTGTCTCTGTGTGGCGGCATGTACAGACTGTAGCAGTAGGCCTACCATCTACCAGAAAATGCATGATGAATCATACAGCATTCATACAGGCCCAAAAAGGGGGCGCTACACAACAGCTGAGCTGCTAGCGGCCCAGTATGACAAGCCTGCAGCACGCTGGTGCTAGCATCGAGCCAGGGAGGATGACATATACGATAGTGCTCGGGACTTCGTATTATACCACCTATTCCAACCAGCGTCGGAGCTGCATCCTCTCAGCAGGCCAATATTGATTAAGACCCCATCGGCTTGCTCTTTTTTTAGCATAGCCATATGGGGTCGTGCCCGTGCTAGCGGTAGGGCCAATATATCGCCCCAATCCTGCTGCTTGTATGTAATATTACTACGTATTACCCAGCTCTCTCGCCTCCGTTCAATTAAGTTTACATGCATATACGCGGGCAATTTTTAGGCCTGCCTGGCACCGTCAACCACTAGCTCGCCCAGGAATGCCAATCAGACGTCACGGCACAGGCTCTTCGTATTTGTTTACTCGGTAGCTTGGCGCGCGACAGCCTGCTCACTCACCAGCAGCAACGACAATCGCCGAAAGACCACAGCGAAGACACCACAAGGCGAGGCTCTGGCCAAATCGTTCACGATGCCGTTGTGGCTTGGGCGACCAGGCTGGCTGCTGTCGTATTTGTCGGCCTTCTCGTACGTATCCGGCCAACGACAAGGTTACGAGTAAGTCGTCATTTTCACCCCATCGCCATGCATTCAAAGCCTCGCCTGAAGGCAATCCTGGCCCGGGTTAACGGTGATATCATGGAAAGCGAGTAAGCTGTTGTGTTGCGCCGTGACCAGGGGATTGTGTTAAGCCAAACGTCCGAGCATAGCCACACTGGTTCCAGTATTTGAGGCTCACGGTGGACGATGCAGCCGAGCAATCCAGGAACTAGCAATGCAATACGGATTCTGACGTCTTTGCGGAATTCCGAACCAAACCAAACCCCATGCCATATATAATCTTGCACTAGTGCAAGCTGGGGCATAGCTAAGCTGTGTAAGACCCGGGGTAGGTATTTGTAGATACGAGCCAGATAGAGAACGACGATGGCTTCAGCTTCTTGCTCCATTAGGAAACTCTATCAATCATGTAGCTTTGACTCTTGGCTGTGGAGTTTGTCTTTGCTGCCCGGGCCCAGTCTTGTGCTCCGTTGGAACTCGAGAAACCGTATTGCGGGCAATTGTTGTGCCCTGATTATTAATTCTAAGTGAAGAAGGAAGTAAACTGCACAAGCATGGTAGGTTTAATAATTCAGTATACGAAGACAGTCATAATTTCCACATAAACGTAATTGTTGTGTTAACTACATGTATCTATATACATCATGGCTTTCGTATACTCTGAGAAACTTGATACACACAGTCAGATGGAAGAAGCCTAACATTAATGGCTTAAAAGAGAAATTAAAACAGCAACTTTATAAAGCGCATCTTGTTGAAGGATTAGACGTAGCTTACCAAGCCTGAATTTATTCGTCTTCAATCTGCACAGAAATGCCATCACCGCTTGGTGTTGGATATATTCTCATAACAGTGGCTCTCACAACCAGTCAATTCAAACAGCCGCCTCCAAAGCCTAAACTGGAAACTTGATGCCAAAGATTAGCTTTCCGCAGTTCCCGTAAAAAGAATGAAAGGGAAAAGGCTTAAATAGATAGGGCAATCCCCCAGTCGCTAATGTAATCATGAAACAGTTTTCCCATTGGGGGAGTACAAGCCTGTCATCATAGATCTTCTTGGGAGATGAGACATCAATTGATATGCTAATTACCATTAGTAGTGACGGGATTATGTAGGCTTTAGGGAATTATAGCAGAATCGCGGTAGGTGGAGATTGGGTGAGAGGGAGTCCAAGAGATGGATCATTTCCTTGAGCCACGTCAGGTATCTGTTGGACAAGATCATACACCCTTCTTTTTAACACTCTCAATGGTTACATAAACTTGTGAGCCACGCCACTGATAGATGATCTTCAAATTTGACTACGCAAGGATGTGGAATGACATCAGCTAATGTATGTTGACTTCTCAAGACTCTCGTGGTTATTGTTCGGAAAGACACTGGCAACCTGCTGTATATAAAGTCATAGTCATCAGCATTGTCTAAAACAAGAAACCATCTTCCAGCAATTATTGTGCTAAGATAATTCTTGCCGACTTGTTTAGATGAGGTGTAGTTCTTGCAATATCGGCACATGCCTGTTTATATGGAGCCATGTTTAGAGTAGGAATCTAAAGCACTGAGTATTTGAGAAGTGAGATAACATATATCGTCAGGCGTGCGTATGTTCTAGGGATTTTTGTACATGCTGCAAGTGATGGCTTATCGTTCTTCAAACAACTGTGTGCCTCGGTCTATCTCTGGGAAACTCGGCAACCCACGAGTACCGTAGTTGAAGTTGTTTGTGCCGAGGCCAATGGCTTTTGAGAGTTGAAATCCATCTGGATAGTGCCGTATTGATCTGTAGTGCACATTCGATTGCTATTTTGACATCACTCCGTTGTTTGGGCCATTAATGGCCAACATTGATCGAGGACAGCACCGGAGGTCCTGACATGGTGACATAGGCAAGGTAGCGTGAAACTTGATTCAAATGTGATGCTTGCTCGAGCGACGGTAAACAAATGATCAGAAAAAAAAATGAGGAAATAGTTAAACATTCTAACATATGAAGTGAGGGGCTTGCATCTTTTCGATTGAAGGAGTGTAGCAGTGAGATGACACAAAGCGATGCGCCGATACTCCTACTCTCCAATCACCAACTCTATACATCGGGCGAGACATGGCGCCATCCAGCGAGCTTATGGGGTGCGTCCGTCTTGCAGAACATGACGATGAAGCAAGCAATTCGGAGTTACTTGAAGCTCAGTAGCGTAGCGCAAGAGAGAATAGCCAATGGTTAGAGTCTGAAAGTATGCCAATGGTACACCTGCAAGCTATACATACTTGGAGCTGCGTGTAGTTGAGATACAGTGCAAACGGGACATGCCATATATTGACACTGTATGACCTATCGATCGCTCTAAGCTACATCCGTCATCCGTGCGGAAAAGAGCTTCCACACTTCAATGTGGGGTGCAACGTCTCTAGCACCTACTTTGAAATTTCATCGTCATCAGTCTCTCGTCCTCCCAAGCCAAACACCCGTGATCGCTGTTTAATCGTCTTTCAACCCCCCTCTAACACCGCCACAATGGATATGTACGCAACGATCTTATACAATCAAGAAGATTACAAACTAACATTTACTGTTCCCCCAATCTCAGGTTAACAGCCGCCGAACAGCGCACTCTCGAGCAGCGCATGCAGAAGCGTCAAGTCAAAGAGTTTGTCGGCGTGCGTCACTCTCCCTCTCCCAACACAACACATCACGATATATGCTCTCCCGAAAAAGGAAAAAAAAAATGATGAATCTCAATTAACAATACCGCCCAACCTTGTAGGCTTTCGGCGGTCTTGTCGAGCACTGCTTCACCTCCTGCGTCGACGACTTCACCTCCAAATCACTCTCCTCCAAGGAAACCGGATGCCTCAACCGCTGCGTTCTCAAGTGGATGGCCACGCAGCAGCGCGTGAGCGAGCGCTTCCAGGAGCACAACGCCCAGATTACGCAGCAGATGCAGAAATAGAAATTTATGAAAGAAGAAATTATAAATAATTGCCAAACAAAACAAAGCAGCATACGAACTTGTTCCGCGACAGAAAACTTTGATATCAATGGCGGGGTAAAGGGAAGATGTTTTGGATATTCCTCCGGCCCCGTCTAAAGCCTGTGTGGAAAAGCCGTGTGCTGGAACTGTCACACCCCGAGGCATTGTACGATATAAAGAGCTATGCCGGGAAACCATCTTGACTCGAGGAGATAGAGTCGTTTGTATCAATATTACGGGATATGTTGGAGCAAGGTAGTTGAAAAAGAGGGCTGGTGTTATTGGTCACGTCTCAATGTTGGAAAAAAGATCAGCCAAAATGGTATAAAAATCTCGCTCAATGGGAATTAATTTTCGATGCTCGAGTTTATAGTTGTATACTTCGTATCCACAGGGGGGATTTGCATGTTACATCTGATGCAGTAGTAGCCCAGTCCAACATCCAACGCCTAATCCTAAAGTCCATTATCATCTCCAACACTCTCGTCTAGTAACTCAAAACAAATCCGATATTTATTCATTTCAGCCTTCAAATTCATCACTAAGCACATCCCGAACCGTCTCGAGCTGTGCCACCACCTTCTCCTCAAGCAAATTGTCACAATCTCCTGACAATTTCTTTCCTCTCCATTCCATCTCTCGCTGTCCTAGAGGCAGGAGCCGCTCCTTCAAAAGCCGTCTGCTGGAGAGCCAATAGTCAACATTCTCAAGTAAGCCTGTCGCGTCCCATTCGACTGCAGGAATATCTCTGCTGTTATTCATCCGAAGAGCCGCAAGCACACGCGTGAGCAATGCCAAAGAGTGAACCTCTGCGGTACCAAGCAGCGTCAGATATTGTGCAGACTTCTCTTTTGTCCGGCTGGCCCCCGGTGCCTCGAATCGGTCTACGCTAGCCCGCAGCAAGTGCGGAAACTGGTTCAAGACATAGGTAATTTCTGGAGCAACAGTAGCCCCAAGGGCGGTGAGTAAATTCAGCATGAGTGGGAGCATTCCCTTCACCCAAATTCCGTAACACCGTTGGGCAATTGGTACATCTGCGTACGGCGAGACATTGGTTCTGAGCATAAATTTGGTGAGATTAGCGGACAGAATAGCACCGAGAACGCCATCGCACGCAAGCTGCTCCGCCAATGCCGGCAGAGTTGAGAGCTCCAGCAGGAACAAAATACTGAGTTCGCCATAAACAGGATCGCCTTGATCGCCAAGTTTATCAGCCCATGAGTATAATGACGTCGCTGCATGCATAGCGTCGTGAGATGCCATTATGTTCAAGATTGATGTCTGGGATTGCTCAATATTGGGAACACTGAGACAAGCTTGCATGATTGCCGTGAGAAGAGCTAGATCCTCTGGGAAGACATCAGCTTCCCTGTCATGGATCAAGCTAACCAATGTTCTGAATCCTTTGGCAACCACATGGTCCAAAACGTTGAGAACAGTTTGCGTAACATTTACAATCGATCCTTCGAGATCATCGGGAGTGTTCGTGGCTATTTTGCTGGATGCCGCCTGATACGCCCGCAGAGTAACAAACAACGTCTTCAGAAGCGTTCGGTAGTAAGCAATAGACTGAGGCTCGAACGGTTCATCAACGCTATTGATGGTGCCGATCAAAGTCTCCAGCAGTTGGTTGACGTCCTTGACAGCAAGAGTGGATTTAACCAAGCGTTGAACCAAGATGAGAGACAGGTTGGCTCTCGCGTCAACAATCTTGAGAAAGATATTTTCAGGACCCGGCGTCACCTGGTTAGCATTCAGGCACTGCTGTGCAACCTGCATCATCTGCTTCTTAGTAGCATCGGATTCCGGGAAGCATGTGCTTAATTCAAGCAGCAGAAGCTCCCATGCGTGGAAAAGAGCCTGAACAAAAAGTAAGCAGTTGAAAATTATAGCATCCACGTATAAAACCTAGAGAGGATACTTACGATCTGAGCATCGACTAGAGACAGGTTGGCGTTCGCAATCTTCATCTCGTTCAGGAACCCAGTTCCCTTCCTCTTTCCCCGCCATCCAGGATCAAATCTTAAGATTTCATCGGCACGATCCAGGTCATAGTAATAGTTCTCGCCCAGTTCTCTTGGTTCCACCATAGTACGCTTGAAATTGTCCAAGGCGCATCCAAAGTACTTATTGGAAAAGTTCTTCGCAAAGTTGTTGTGGAGAGACTTGTTGTAGCTTGCCACCTCAACACCATCGCGCAGATAGTAGTCCAAGTCGTTGACTAAAGCTTTAGCAAGCGTCTCGGCGTTGCCTAGATGGCGCGAATGATAGAGTTGCATCGCGAATGTTTCGGCAATGTAGGCAGCAATTCTTGCTTGAATACTAGCCAGCACTGCGTTTGATTTAACGGTCTGATGTGAAGGTTTCAAGTCGCGAACATAGGCTCGCAGCCCATCTATGTATGCGGTATCCTTCTGTAGCGTGAAAACCGTCCAAGGCCAATAGTTTTGTGCAGATGCGACAAAGTCCAAAACAACAAGCGCCTCACTTGTTTCCAAGTCTTTCAAAGTTTTGAGCTTAGACAAAGCTGTTGCGAATACAGAATCTGCAGACGTCTCGTTCTTAGCATCTTGTTTCATGGCTTCTCTGGGTGTTTGTCCCGTGAGAAGGCAGTTCGACATCCACTGCTGACGGTTCTTTAGTATGGAGGAGAAGAATCTCCAAGTTATCTTCACTACTTCCGGCAAAACAAAGGGTTGGCCAATTGTTGCAAGAATTTGTAAGAAAGATTTTGAGATTTGTGGGCCAAGATATCCAAGCAGGGACGGTGGTTCGCTGGTAGATTGGCCAGCATTGATGACAAGAGCCTCCAGTAGCGATAAAGCTGGCCCGCGGAAGTGATCAGACACTGCGCACAGCCGAGCTGATAAAGTGGAAGTCTTGAATAGGTAAGTCTCAACCAAAGTCGAAGGCCGTTCCAGATAGTTTGCTACCCGAAGTAGAGTGGTAGAAAAGTCGAGTATTGAGGTGACTTGAGTTTGAACAGCCTGTGTTCGGTTAGGGTATAGCGTCGTATCTGCTCCTGTAAGGGTAGAGATGAAAGAGAAGAGGAGAGGCTGGAAACGCAAGCTTCCAGTCGATGGCGATAAAAAGGAGTCAATGACGTGAGAAGCGGCAGGTCGGAGGCAAGACGTGAGATTATCGGACTTGGGAGAATCTCCCATACCGTATGTATCGAGGACAATTTTGTTGAGAATGGGAACGACAATCTGCAACAGCGATATCCTGTTGGTTTCTGATTCAAACATCCATGTCGAGGTGTTCTCAAACACGTCAACAGACGTTTGAGCAATTGAAAAGCTCACGCTGGAGAGTACCTTGTCGGCAGTTCCAAGCCAAGGATTAGATTCTGGCTGTTGCCGGCTCGTAGACTTACTTCCCGCCCGTCGCTGTACGGCGGAAGACATGACAGTATCGATAAGACCAGAAAATAGTGACAGTGAGGATGTGAGGAATTCGAATCTCTCTGAAACCAGGTCAAGACTACCCGTGATTTTGGTGAGCTTGCCAGCTCTTGATTCGGAGTTCAACAGTTCTGTCTTGGCGAGATAAGACCAGACTCGGCTAGGTTGGATCTGCAGAACAGCATGCAAAAACTTGACGCAGGCAGTAAGAACGCTCACGGCAGAGTCCTCAGTCATAGCCAGCTCATCTTGCATATAGTAATCCATCGTTTCGCACACGACGGTGACAATATCTTTGCCACTGCTAATGTGTACGCTAGCCTCGGACAATATGCCGTTGTCGAAATGAACCAACGCACCACTGTCACCTTGCCTCGTAGCCTTCAACTGCTCCATTCGAAGCAGCGATGCTAATAATGAGATAACTTCGGCCGTCTCGTCTGGTTGCAGCATTCCCAGCTCGCACCGGTAGCCTTCTTGTGTAAGGCTGATCTCTAACCGCCGTCCTAGGAGGGATAGAGTTGAATGAGAATACTCCATCAAGACAACACGACCGGTATCTGTAATAAATCGCCCATATGTGCCTACAGGTATTCTATAAGCGTCATCTTCGATGAACCTCCGGCTCCATGCAGACGACAAGGAGATCAAAGGAAGCTCCTCCAAAAGGCAAAACGAGTTTGTATTCTCGTCTTCCTGAACTAGTTCATACTCTTGAAACGTATCCGGTAATGTAAATGTAATTGTTGGAGTCTGGCGGAGCAGATCCAGAATAATTTCAGTTCTGTCATCCTGAGCCTGCTCTGACGCAGTGCAAAGAGTCCGGCATAGCGTAATAAAAGGGAGGAACTCGTAAGGATATCGGTCAAGGGCCTGTTGGAAGAAGATATCCATGGCCAGGTCATCCTGCAGCACGGATCCGAGGAAGTCTTGGGATGGGGGCAAGTTTTCCGACGCAGATAAGTCCCAGTAACCGCTTCCAGGAGAAAGGAGGGAAAGTAGACAGCTCACGGAATCCGACTGATAGCCAACAAAGGGATACGAGACCTTCAAAAGCTCTAGAAAAATTACGCGAAGGCGCGAGCTAATTAGCGGCGACATGCTACCGTCTACAGACGGACCTAAAGTTTGGGTCATCTTTGACATTACATCAAAGACCCGGCCTTGAGCTGTGGCGACTGCTGCAAGCTGCTCAACTACCTGCATATCCCTAGGAGTGGATGAGTTCTCGAGAAATCCATCGAATTTTGAAGATTCAATGGAATATATGCTTCCAGCTGAATTTCGTCGTCCGGTAGGCGTGCGCATCACGCTTCGAGTTTCAAACTTTTCTCGGGCACTCTGCTGGATTAAATTGTCTCTCCTATCAGATCTGGTCTGGTAAGATACGTTGAGTCGGTGAAGGATAAAAGACCACGTGAAAATGATAGGGCAGGCAGTTTCAGAGTCGAGGCCAGCCGCATCCAAGATGCTTTTGTGGATTTGTTCGAGAACATCCGGCGAGAGCAAATAAGAATCATATACATCATCAGCTTGTGCCGGATCTTCGTCTCGATCAGACAGATATGCGAGTGCCCTTGCGGGTTTAAGCAAGCTAATCGAGATGGCTGAAGCCAAGACCTTCATGGGCATCACGAGCTCAGCAGTGATTTGGTTAATCTGCGCGCCAGTTAGCTAGTGAAAATGAGAGAATCTGTCCTGTGAAGCACATACTGGCTGAATAGAATCGAAGAAGCCATAAATTTCCATCAGGGAAAACCATTGGTTGATGGCTCCGGATGGAGGGAAATCAGTTCCATAACAGTCTACCACCTGAAGAACCACAGACAGGCTATGAACAATCTCGGTCAGGAGACTTCGAAGCCAATCTAGCTCCACTTCATCGTTAAGAAGTAAGGCCTCATCCGTAAATGCTCTCATGCCAGCCTCGATCCCGCTCATGCTGCTTGCTACGATATCTAAATAGGCCGGCAGAAGATCTTCCATCTCATCGCGTAGCTGAGCAGACGGCTTCTTCAACTTGAAGAGATCGGCGATGCTGTCGTCTCCAGGGGCGAAAATAGGAAGGCGTTTATATAGTTTGATGGAGGTGGCATAATCCGCAGCCATTATGAAGAATCGACGTTCGGTCAATAGGGTATCAAACAAGCGACGCTTTTTCGACTCGGAGTTTTCGAATTCTGCTGAAATCTCGTCGGCATCCAACGCTGCAGAAGCACCCATTTCTGATAAAAATGCTGCTCCCTGGCCATTTTGCAAGCCTGCAGCTTCTTGAAGATTGGCAGCATCGTGGGATGATAGTGGGCCCAAAAGGTGCCTTGAAGAACGGGATTGGTACTCGATGATGACAATTCGCAAGGCAGCCACCAAATTAACTTTGGCATTCCTGCTTAACCACTTCGCATCCTCCTTGAATACGTTGATATCGTGTCGATCGGTCGATGCTGAGGTCACGTTGATTGGTGCTGTCTTGGTCTCAAAGTCCTTGTTTGTAGCCTCGTCAGGCGGCGCAAACGCGGTCGACGGCTCGCGCAAAAGTCCACGGACGTAGTCGTCATCGAAGAACTTGGTGATGGCAGAGCTCTTCTGTCTCTGCCCGGTACCATCTGAAAGTGCGGTGGCGACAAGCTTCCAAGACCTTGATGCTGCAGTTAGTTGCATCCATCCCGCCCAGCACACAAGCAGCGCTGTACTCACACAAGCTCTTTCTCGCCAGAGAGGCACTGTCCCACGGAGGGAAAATAATTGCTGTCAGACACCGGCGCCATTGCCACGAATGTCAATAAGGCGGCAGAGGCGCTCGCCGCATCACCTTGAACCTGTTCGTGCGAGAGCGCTGGTAATTCACGTCTTGACGCGCTTTTAGCAACGAACTACGGGATTCTCATCGGCGGCAGCATCAACAACAGCTGCATTGTTAACTTTTTTGGCGAAGCTCCCAGGAACCCGAGGTTCAGCCGCGATAATGCCCACGGTGCCTAGAGCAGATTGCACTGTGCAGATGCACTCCGCTACTGTATTATCTGGCTTCCGCATTTTGTTGGCTGGTGCCACATACAAAGATCGGCGTCTTATCGGCAATCGAATAGGCGTTGGTGGATATAGCTACTAAGCAGTTGAATAAGTGGCGCTGCCAGAAATTATTTCCTATTATTCTTGTTAGTCTGGCTGACTCATTGGCAACAGTAAGACGAGACATTCTGACTTCTGGCCGCTGGGAGAGCAAACTTTCTTTCATCCAGCTCACCAGACTGTCATCCGGTTTCCGGGCCATCTCTCTGTTCTCGTAGACAGCTGCGATCTTTGCTTTCAAGATGTCTTCTGCTACTATCATCGATCACTCGCCTCACCAGCCGGATCCGTCTCCGCCAGTCGCTACAGCCTCCAACCTCATTCTCATTGACAACTACGACTCATTTACCTGGAACATCTACCAGTACCTTGTGCTGGAAGGTGCTACGGTCCATGTCTACAGAAATGACAAGATCACAGTGGAAGAGCTGATCAAGAAGAACCCAACCCAGCTCATTATCAGCCCTGGCCCTGGTCACCCTCAGACGGATTCCGGTGTCAGTCGAGATGCAATTCGCCACTTTGCAGGCAAGATTCCTGTCCTGGGAGTCTGTATGGGCTTGTAAGTTTCCCTCTCCGGTGTTTCATTCACTGGCTTCTTTCTCTGGCTTCATTTATCCAAAACTTCATGCAGCTTACAATTATAACAGGCAATGCATGTTTGACGTCTACGGTGGAGAAGTTTCTTCCGCTGGTGAATGGCTACATGGCAAGACCTCTCCCTTGACTCACGATGCCAAGGGTGTCTTTGCTGGCTTGCCTCAGGGCCTTCCTGTGACTAGATACCACTCGCTTGCAGGTACTCATCTCACTCTCCCCGAGCGCCTGGAAGTCACTGCTTGGGTGGCCAAGCCAGATGGCTCAGCCGGAATCATCCAAGGCGTTCGACACAAGGATTTTGTTGTTGAGGGTGTCCAGTTTCACCCGGAGAGTATCCTCACTGCTGAAGGCCGTGTGATGATTAAAAATTTCCTCCACATGCAAGGTGGTACCTGGGAAGAGAATGAACGACTTCAGAAAGCTACATCAGCCGGCAACGCCAAGCCTGCTGCGCCTAAGCCTCAAAAGAACAACATCCTTCAAAACATCTACGCAAGCCGACGAGTTGCCGTAGCCAAGCAGAAGGAGATCCCATCTCAGAGGATGAGCGACCTACAAGCCGCGTACGACCTAAATGCCGCTCCTCCCCTTGTACCATTCGTCAGCCGATTGAAGCAGTCGCCTTTTGATGTATCTCTTATGGCGGAGATTAAGCGCGGCTCCCCGTCCAAAGGCGTCTTCGCATTAGAAACTCAGGCTCCGGTTCAGGCTCACAAATACGCCCTAGCTGGTGCAAGTGTGATATCTGTCTTGACAGAGCCCGAATGGTTCAAGGGCAGTATCGAAGATCTAAGAGCCGTCCGCCAAGTTTTGAACGGCATGCCAAACAGACCAGCCATCCTTCGAAAAGAGTTCATCTTTGAGGAGTATCAGATTCTGGAGGCAAGACTAGCAGGAGCGGATACAGTGCTATTAATCGTCAAAATGCTTGAAGTTGAGCTACTAGAACGATTGTACAAGTACTCGCAGTCTCTTGGAATGGAACCTTTAGTAGAGGTGCAGAACGCAGACGAAATGACAATAGCAGTTAAGCTTGGTGCCAAGGCCATTGGCGTCAACAACCGAAACCTCGAGACATTTGAGGTTGATATCAACACCACAGGTCGACTGCGAAGCATGGTGCCCGATACTACGATGATTTGCGCACTGAGCGGTATCAACAAGCACCAAGACGTTTTGGACTGCAAGAGAGATGGTATCAATGCTGTCCTTGTTGGCGAGGCCATTATGAGAGCCCCAGATGCTTCAGTTTTCATCAGTGAACTATGCTCTGGCAGTAAACCACCGCCGAAAGACAACTCCCTTGAGAAACTACACGTCAAAATCTGTGGCACAAGAAGCGTGGAAGCCGCCTTAGAGGCAGTCAAGGCGGGTGCCGACTTTATTGGCGTTAACCTAGTCCCCGGCGCTAGGCGAGCTGTTTCCCACGAGGTTGCCTTGGCCATCGCGGACGCAGTTCACTCGGCTACCAAGTCATCAGTAGCCCCCGCTAAACTCTCAATCCCTTCATCAAGCGCCACAGATTTCTTCTCACTCACAGCAAACAATCTCAAGACTCCTCGTACCCAGGTAGTTGGCATATTCCAGAACCAGCCCCTGAGCGAAGTTTTGGAAAAGCAGAGGCTTTACAACTTGGACCTGGTTCAACTTCATGGCGAGGAGCCAATCGAGTGGGCCAAGGCTATTCCAGTTCCTGTCATTCGCTGCTTCAAGCCTGGACATCCTAGCCTCGGTATCCGAGGATATCATGCCGTACCTCTACTGGACTCCGGAGCCGGGTCCGGGAAGCTGCTGGACGTCTCAAGCGTAAAAGAGGTCCTACGAAAGGATCCAGATCTCAGAATCTTCTTGGCTGGTGGCCTCAACCCCGAGAATGTTGCAGAAGCAGTCAATGCTCTGGGAGAATACAGCAGCCAGGTGATTGGAGTGGATGTTAGCAGTGGAGTTGAGGAGGACAGCAAGCAAAGCTTGGCTAGAATTACCGCCTTTGTCAATGCGGGAAAAGCAATTAGGTAGATGGACAAGAATAGAGATCTTGTGTTGGGATATAAATGGATGGAAAATGCGTAGTTAGATAAACTGAATACATGCTTCTGCCATTCATCACATCTTGGTATCTCACTGCTGATGGCTTACAGTCAAAATTATTTCTCTCTCATTGGCTAGGGCCAAGTAGTCTATGGTTAGCTATACAAAGCATATGTCCACGCTGCAGTTGATCTTGATCACATCCGTCTTCTCAGCACCAAACAACTCCAAGCTCTCGCAAGAGCTGTCTTTAGAGGAAAAATTATCACACCGCCAATGCCTTCTGTGCTAATTCATCCCGCTGCAATTTTACCCAATTTCGTATACAATGACCGTAATCTAAGTTTATTTGCTTCCTATCCCACTCCAGTGTGAAATCTGATTCTCAGAGCGTCGGTTGTCTCTTCATCTCTTCACAACTTCATCTATGCTTTTTGTCTATAATCTACAACGATGCCTCGTCGAATATTCAAAAATCTCGTCATCGCCACAGCAGGCCCCCTTCCCGGCCAACTCACCCTTGACAGCCTACGACAATGGACTACAATCCGCAAAGGGGTCTTCACTGAGGACTTTGACGAGCATGTCACGCACCTTTTATGCACTAGAGAACAATTCAACCAAAAACTTCCAAGAAGTATCCTTATATATTGCCAACACACAATCACCTCTGCTCCTAAGCATGGATTATCTAACCAGGTTATAGTCAAGGAGGCGCTAGCCCGAGGGAAACAGCAACACATTGTTCACTGCGACTGGTTCGAGATATCCGCCGTCAATGATAAGAAAGAGCCTGAGAGAGACTATTCCATGAGAAATATCCTTGCCAAGCAAAACGCGGCGAAGAGAGAACTAGCTCGAATCGAAAGGGGGAAGAGAGAAGGCGAAAGAGCTGTCAATACAAGTAAGATTGCATATCTACGATTTTCCTTGGGTGCTAAAGAATAATATTGATAAAACAAATAATCACTAGACTTGTTCCACATTTACATCGACCGAGAGTTCTTCTCATATCAAATCGATATTACCCGCGATGATGACGAAAAGGGAGAGTTGGGGCAACGATACACTCTCTACGTAAGGCATCTATCTATCAACTACCACACGGCAAGCGTGCCGCTCACTAACATGGACAAAATACAAAACAGCTCTGGGAATCCAACGCCAAACCCCACCTCTACTGGTTCACTGCCAAATTCATAAAGAAGAAGGGAGACAGCCAACCCAGGTTCCACCGTCCAAGTCCCTGCTCTGGCCCTTGGCGCCGAGAAATGGATCTGTTCATGGGCTTTTTCCGCATCAAAACGGGGATAGAATGGCAGGATCGCATAATTAAACAGAAAACGATGCCGAATTCATTCTTCCAGTATTCGCCACCAGTAAGTTAACGTCGTCTCAGTACTTTTCTGTCCCACCACTTTTTATTGCTTGATGGATACTAAGACGAGGCGTGATTTAGACAGGCGGGAAACCCGTTGGACGCCGTCTTCGATTCTGCTACGAATATTGTCTACAAGTTAACGCCCAACTGCGAGGGTTGCCCTGGCCGCCTGTAGAAGAAGCAGCTAAAGTCGAAGATGAAGATACAATGACGGGACCACAAAGCCGATCGATCATGGATAGCTGCGATCATGAGATCGTTCCCGTTAATGAAGGACATAGTGAATCGGATTCCCAGCCGCAGTCCGAATCCAGTGTCGCCGATAATGACGAGGAGGACCGTTTCTCGCATCATGAGATTGAAACAGAAGAGTGTGCACTATCTCAGGAAGTAAAAGGAGTGCCAAATTTACCGCAACCTGATATGACCGTGGCGTCTTCTGAGTGACTCGGTTTCATTTCCATGTCATTCAACATTTCACAGACAAAACCATTGGACTATTAATCAGGATGGCTACTCCTTGCGAACCATGGATATGAAACCAAAGCTATGGCAGAAAGCCATTCCAAGAAAAGATAGCTCGACTACCTAGTATTACATTACGTCAAGAAATATTAGCGCTTTCATCTATGCTGTACAATATCGTAATCGTTACAACTGTCCTCATAATGATCCGTCATTCAGTATCAACTTTCTCCAACATTTCATCTCTCGTTTCAAAACCTCAGTTTGGGAAACACAAATACGAACAATATCAACGCCACCATCAGGCCATATACCCACGCATACAGCATCATCCTCCCCCACCAGCCTTTCCCCTCAGTCATCTTCTTAAGAGACCCCATGCGGCCCTGTGCCGCCTCCATACTCAGTTCTGATTTCTCCATGCTAGCTCCAGCAGCACCAAGTAGATTTTTGTCCTCTTCGAGGGTAGCTGAGAAGCTCTTAGAGCTTTCCTTTAGCTTGCTTGCCAGATCGAGGATAGAATTCGAGATGGCATCTTGTTCTGCTCGCTGCTGATCAAGAATGGCCTCTGCCGTGGCTGTCGAAGTTTGGGGGCTTGCAGGTTTGCGGCGGCTGGCAAATAATGCGGCGCGAGCTGTGCTGTGGGATGAAGGAGTTGGAGATGGGGCTTCGTGGCGGGCGCGCAATGCTTGTGTCGTTTGCGTAGGGAGGACTTCGCGTGTACTCGTCTCAGCAGGTTCGCTCGTAGTCGTAGTCGTGGGAGGCTCGGGTATGGCTTCAGTTTGCGTCGGGGGTTCAGGGGGCTCGGGCTCTGGTACTTTGGGCTCTTCAAAGGAGTCCCCTCCTGGCGCGTTCGATGATCGTCTTGAGTCTACGCTCTCGCTCGGGGTAGGTATGATATCCCCCAGGAGATCTTCTCCTTCGGATGAATCGTCTTCGTCTACAGCCACCTGAGAATCATGTTAGGTTCGTTCCAAGTCTTTCTGTACCGAAGACGAAATACCTTTCTTAGGTCGTCTAACCGGTCAAATAACAAATCTAGGATTTCCCTTTGCGCTGTGAGATCGCCATGTGTATCTACTCTCCTTCCCGGTAGCGTTTGTTCTAGCTTTGTAAGCGCCGCCCGCGCATATTGAAGGTTCTATGAAGACTCATCAGCAGCGTAACCAGTTGCGACACATTCGTCCAGCCTTACAGCTTCGACCCTCGTCCTCTCAAACTCGCTGTTGCGCAGCCTTCGTTCACGTTCGGGGCTCGGATGTAGCACAGACTGCTTTAATCGGGAGAGGAGCTGCGAAAGCTCAACTGGAGACAAATTCGGCGGTTCCCCAGCAGGTAAATTGGGAAATAGTGCCATGATGGTTATAGAATTATTCTATTTGGACTGCTGGCGAGATTTGCGACAGAAGTTGTTCCTGGCATGAGACATGCAAATCGACCTACCGCATGTAGCATTACGTCGCTACAAGGGTCTGTGGCTGAAGCTAGGCAGTGCGCCACAGTTGACCAACCAGGCGGCTTTTACTCATGCGCATACTGTATGTCACTACAAGACGAAAAGGCCAACATCGCTCAACTACTAGTACTAGGTAGTACTGCAAGGCTGCTACGTACTACTTAAGAGCTTAGTACTTATATATTGTGTTTTCCTATTTGTAATTCAGGATACTAGTTGTGATTTTGTAGCCACGAGGGAACCCTTTGCAATGGATCCAACTTCAGAAATTGGAACGCTTCGCGAGGTCCACAGCATAAAGCGTATTATACTGAAATCAGCATTGCGCATTGCGCACCTCTTGCCGGAGCTCAGCCTCGTTACTGATATCTTGAAATTCCCAATGTGATATTCTAGAAATAAAGAATCCCTATGGATTTGTAAGGCCATGCAGAACGCCGCATGCTCCAATGTCGCTCAAAGAATAATGAAAGAAGTTTCCGAAAGAGAGCCACCTTCCAAATCGAACCGCAATGTTGCCCGTAGGCTGCGTCCCTTTTCAATTAGCTGGACAGTAAATGCGCCGATATAGCTCTGGGTTCCATCAGCCAACCATCGACTGGGCCAACTGCATATGAATCTCGATTTCAAGCCCATATCTTGCTGGAAAATTGTCAAGCCAGAGTACTCATCAGGGCCTGAATTTCCGAGATAAACGTTCTGTATGTATCCGTAATGATCGTCTTTGTTGCCTTAAGGCACTGTGCAACTCATATGCTAGTACCAGTCGCAAGTAGCTGGATAGTAGTCGGGTAGATTGCTGTCTCAAATCGCAAGCCATCAACAGCTCTGCGAACATAAATCAATCCTTCTCTTCATCCTCTTCCTTCCTTGCCAGGGAATCCTTCAACCTCTCCTCCTGTTTCTTCCAGTGTCCTCCCTCTTCGTAGTCAGAGCTAATCTTAAGAGCTCTTCTTAGTCGCTCGCTTTCCTTGATCTTCGCGTCGGCCATCTCGTGGACCTGGTGCTCTTTGAACGTCTTTCTCGGCGCATTGTTTTTATTCCTCGAATTCATTTCTGCAAGCAGCTTCTTTCGTAGTTCATCGCAGCGGCGATCAATCTCCTCTTCCTCAACTCTGCAAAGTATGTTAGAACTAGAGCTACGCTTCTTGAGCCAAGAGATGCACCTACTCTTCTTCCTCAAGCTTGTCTCTCAGATCAAAGACTTTTACTTCAATCTCTCTCTTGCGATCATGTTCGAGGATTCCTTTGTCGGGTTGTCGCTGCTTGTGTCGCATGTCCCGATCTTTGGGGTACGGCGCGCCGTAGTCGCGCGGCCTGACTTGGGCAAGATTTCGCTGGACGTAGCCGGAGGTACCACTTCCTCGCGGAGTCGAAAGGCCAACGTTGTCTGACATGGCTGTTGTGGCTAAATTTGGCGATAAAACGCGGATTTCCTTCAGTGTGTGTCGCGTCGAGAATGAATTCGTTGTACAGAGGTTGGGCCGACAGCTGCAAGCAAATGTCATCATTAGCGGCTCCAGCGGCCAGCAGCGACCCGAGATAGTGGAGGTTAGCACCGGGCGGTGAATCCTTGCCGCTGATAAAGCCCGGCAGAACTCGATAACGGAGGGGCAGATTGCCCCTCTAGCACTTTTCTTACCCTGCATCGTCGAATGCATGTGAGTCAACATTTATGAGTGCAGGACTAAATTCTCATTTAAACGGCCCTGTACATCTCTTGAAACATCTTTAATCTCTATTCTTTCTCAGAACTATCTGTTTCCCACCATAAACCTGCTCAAAATGCCACACTTAGCTGAGAGTGCTCCCGCGGAGGGCGAGACGGCAATTACTTTCCCTCCCATCAGTAGAGATCATATACAAAATTGTTCATACGAAGCATGGTTCCCCAAGTACCGGAGCTCATGTCTAAAGTCGCGAATTATACCACTATCTCCGGCATTCGTATCATATCTACACGAAGATGGCATTATTCTCGCAGACGACGATGAGGCCAACGAGCCAGAAGACGAAGAATGGTCAACTCCCGCTGCTAGCCATCCGCGAATTACTCCATATGAGTCCGACGACGAGGAGGATGAAGAGGAGGAGGAAAGGCTTCCACCAAATAAACGCTTCCCGGAGATTCACGAGTTAATCAAGCAGAAAATTGCAGAGCTTGGCGGCTCCGTTGCGCCAAAGCTGAACTGGTCATCTCCAAAGGACGCCAAATGGATATCCCCACACCAGAACACGCTCAAATGTACATCTCCCAACGACATTTATCTCCTCCTGAAGTCATCTTCCTTCGTTTCGCATGACCTCCTTCACGCATTTGACGACTGTACCGATACTCCACCAATGAGACCATTCACCCCTGTCCTTGTTCTCAGACCTTTCTTCACACCTCATGTCGCCCTCGAATTTCGGTGCTTCGTAAAGCATAGGTCGCTGATTGGAATTACACAGCGGGATCTTAATCACTATGAATTTCTGGAACCACTCCGGGGACAACTGTGGAAGAAGATTATGAAATTCTTCCGCCAAAAGCTGAGACTGACGTTCCCCGACTCAAGCTTCGTGTTTGACATTTATATACCTGGAAACTCCTTTGCCGAAGATGGATTGGGAAAAGTGAGACTTATGGATATCAACCCATGGGCCCCTAGCACAGACAGCCTGCTTTTCTCATGGGAGGAGCTTCTCACTATGGAAGTTGAGAATCCGTTGTATGGATCCGTTTCGGAGGATCAGGCAGCAGAGGGAAGTGGAGATGAGACTACGGCCGACGAGATGGACGGTGATGCTGCCGAGTACGACACGAATCGCCAGCCAGAAGTCCGCATCGTCAAGAAGAATGACCCGGAGGCATACAACTTCAGCTCGCCGCAGTACTCGGCTCATAAACTCCCCAAAGAAGTAGTTGACGCCAGTCTGGCTGGAGAAGGGGGTCTAAGGGAATTTGCCCAGCGATGGAAGGAGATCACAGAGGGGAGAGCTCAAGGCATCTGGGAGCAACCGAATTCCAGAGCATAGACAAGAAGAAAGCCATACAGTCGTTAATCCTAGAGCAAAGATAAATGGAGGACAGTTGAGACAGAGGCTCCTATGCGCTCTATAAGTGAGCTGAAAGTGACTTGATTCTGATGACCTGAGCAGGTTTGAGAGCGCAGAGCAATATTAACACAGTGCGAAGTATGGCCGACCAATAGAAACCAATATGCCGAAACACAGTGTGGCTATAAATCTGCCTAAATTCCCCACGCGTTCGTCGTCTTGTCAGGCTTCGACAGCTGCGCCCAGCTGTTGCCAATCCCACCCACGCTCATCGCCATTCCATCTCACTTACACGCTCATCGGCTGCGAGCTTGAACAAGTCCTGAGTTTCACTGGCCATCGACCAGTCGCCAACGCCGCCCGCCATGCCAAGCCGACCGCGCCCAAATAAAGTGACCAAGCCGTCGCCCGGGCCTGCCGCTCGTAGGGCCAGCCGGTCATCTCTCTCTGCCGCTGCCCAGGAGCAGCTGAAGCAATACGCAAAGGAGGCTGCCAACGCCAACTCCAACGCCAACCACGACGCAACCGCGCTCGATACGTCGATTACTGAGGCTGATCCCATTGAAGAAACCCAGATTGACGGCATTGATAAGTTTACCGCGGTCAATCTGCTGGCCAATGGGAGCTCGATGACCTCCATCCGCACGTCTCTCAGCGCCTCGATGCGCCCAGGTGATGAGTTCCAGCTCGACCACCAGATGCCTGACCATTCGTCGCCAGAAGATCCTTCTGCCCGCACTGCAGCCGACCTGGCCTACGCAGCGTACGGAGACCTGGTCAAAATCGACAGTGCGCTCTGCAAAAAGCTCGCTGCCGAAACTGCGCTGCGTGAACCGACTCAGCGCCGCGTCGATCAGAAGCTCAACATTGAGCGCCGGAGCAACGTCGAGGCCTTGCTCGCCCACATGACAGGCCAAGCTGCCCCCAAGCCTTGCAAAAACTGCCACAAGGGCCATGGTCCCTGGACCCAGTGCGTTGTATACGACGGCCAGATGTGTGGAAGTTGCACCAACTGCTGGTTCAATGCAAGCGGCTCAAGATGCACGTTTCATGGTAAGTTGTGATTATTTTTTTTGCTCATCTTCTCTCCAATGTTGCCCACGTTAGCTACGGGCACTGGATTTCATCTCGTCTTTGGCTCGATCTCAGACTCCCAAGTGATTTCTTCCCTTTTCTACCAGATGGAGGTTTCTAACTTAACCATCTCATGTAGAGAACAACCATCAGCAGCCACAAACCTTGTTCGCAGCAACTGTCACTTCAGGAGCAAACCTCCTGTTCTCACAGCCCACCATCGCACAGCCATCGCCATCCAATGTCAATCTCTCGACGGATGTCAATCACTGGGGTCTGTCTGAGTCGACCAAGCAGTTGATCACCCAAACGATTACTGATGTGAGCACCTTCTCCCGACGAGATCGTTTCCTCGCGAGAATCGAGGCCGCTGCTAAGGAGCTCGGCATGAGAATCGCGGAATACGAAGAGTTTCTCCGGACTCCAGAGGGCATTGCTGAGCAGAATGCTGCCCTGGATAGAGATCGAGCGCAGAATAGAGACACTCAGGCTACTGAGGCTTCTATGGCCGATGCTCCTGCGGACGATGTTCTTACTTGAGCTGCTGCCCTTTCATTCTCGCACGCTACCTTTTGCTATGTCTTGCCCTTCTGTGATTACAGCAACAGGGACGGTAATTAAGACGAAAGAAGAAGAAAGTTATATCACAAAAGGCATGGAAGATATTGCATCAGCCTATTCTTTGGCTAGTATATGAGATGTATATGTGTGTACATGCCCAGAAATTTGTACCTCTTTTCCGAATACTAATCCTCTCGACTATAGGCGATTCTGAAGGCAGTCTCCCTACCATATCTGATTCGACTTCAGGCTGCTTCCATCTACTAAAAGAAAAATTGCGGCTACAAACCGAGCTTGTGTATATTTCGAGAATCTTTCATTCGATCAGCCATACGATGCATTCTGGATGGCGCCACTTCGGCATGCCTCATAAGGAAAAGCTATTGGAAAAAAGCCTAAAATCCTACAGGTGCATATTTTCTCCATCTCTTGTTCTATATATATGCATTTTGGCCAGTTGACACGCCATTGTTCTTTCTTTTCTTCCCCCTTCTTCTTTTTCTCGCATCTACTATATACTGGACATTTGGTCATATGTTTGCCCTGGCTGGCAAGTTAACATGACGAATTTGGCGACGATTTTTACACGCATATGAAAAATTGGTATTTTGAGGATTTGGCATGATCTTTTTGAGAGGATATATACTTGGTTTTTATAGTTTGCTTGCTTAGGAAAAGCTAAATAGCACATATAATACCCCTTTGGTTTCTGTATTGATTATACCTCCCATTAGAAATGCCTCCAATGGTATATATTTATCATCGCGTGTATCATGTAATTTTGACATTCGTTGCATATTACGTTTATACTCCTGGCGTATTCACCACAAGTTGCCATGGATACATATATCAACATCACACGCAAAAGTGCGTTTACAGCAGAAAACAGTACACCATGGAAAGAAAGAAAGTTAAAGGTTAATCATGACTTTATTACATAAAAATAATAGAATTTTACAACCATCTTTCCATACAAAAAGTATTCTTCTCACCATGTCGAATAAGAAAAAGGCGGCAAAGAATAGAGGAAAATCGTACTACCAGTTTCCACGCTCTTCTCTCTAACAACTCAAAAACAAAGCTGTAGTAGTAGTCCTTTACGCGTAAGCTCAGATCCAAAAAAAGAAAAGGAAAAAATTAAGAAAAAAGGTAAGAAAACAAGAAGAAAAAGGAAGCGAAAAAGAGTTGTTCACAGGCGAACGAAACATTAATGATAGAGCAAGGCTTAAACAGAAATAAGAGAGGGCAAACGATGAATATGCAAATACACAAACAAAAACTGGAATATGATGGATGACTGTAATACACATTGGTTTTTTCTTTTCAACGACGAGGGACAAAGCCGCAGAGAGAGACAGAGAAGGGCAGAAAAAAATGTGGTTTCATAATTAAACAAAGTAAATGGCCGCCGCCCATTCGCACCATCGTGTCAGATGTAAAATAAAAAAAGAAAATTGAAAAAACAAGGTAATAAGTATCCCCCCTTCTTCCCAAAGAGCTGCCGCGCCCGCTTTTTCTCCTCTTCCTTAGACGGCTCACAACTCCTCCACGCCCAAGTCTTTCACGCTCCGTTTAGCCCCTGCCGCGTTCCTCTTTCTTTTAATGAGTTGAAAAGAAACCAGAGAGGATGGGTTTTATTTTTGGTAATACACAAGCATCTCTCGACAATCCTTGCGATGGAGGGCTCTCACAAAGTGCTGTAAAATGCCGAAATGGTTCGCCATAAAGAGTCTCAACTTTAGAAAAAAGAAAAGTACCATTATCTAGGACGGTGAAAGATTGCCAAGGAGAAGCCCGCAAGAAAAGAAAAGAGAAATTCCTTGAGCTGGCTTTCATCTCGCAAGGAGTACAATCAAAGATCATGAGCCGTATCTCCGTGGCCCATCTGGTGGCGGTCGTAATCGAGTTTGAGGGTATTCGTGCGTCTTAAAACAAAAATAGAAAAAAAGAATAGAGAAAAGACAAGTCGTCTAGATGAGACCGCATAAACGGAGGTTCTCCTGAATAATGATATCTAGCGCAGATAGTTAGTGACATTGAATACGAAAAAATGCAAGAGGGGAAAATCGCATACCGTTGACTGCCGCCATGACAAAGCGGATCTGGGTGGTATCTGTGGCGCAAGTGAAGTGCGTGTAGATTTGCTTGGTCTCGTGCTGGTTCAGGCTGACAAATCGGTTCAGGATGTAGTCGCACGCCGCCGCATAGTCATCACCGCCCTCGTAATCGGGGAAGTAGTTCTTCATCGGGCTGACCGGCAGCTTCTCCTTGAATCTGTCGATCTTGTTGAGGAAGAGAATGATGGAGGTCTTGATGAACCATCTGGAGTTGCAAATTGAGTCAAAGAGCGTCAGAGCTTCCTGCATTCGGTTGACGGTCTCATCCTCAAACAGCAGCTGATCGTACTCGGAAATGGCGACCAGGAACAGAATTGTTGTGACGTTCTCGAAGCAGTGAATCCACTTCTTTCGCTCAGATCGCTGACCACCGACATCGAACATTCGGTAGGTCAGATCGCCGATGATAAATGTCGTCTCGGTGATACCAGTGGTCTTGACACGTGATCGGAGCACGTCCTGGTCGTTGGGCATGTAGTCGGGAGCGGCAATTCGCGCGATATTATCGAAGTAACTGGTGCAGAAGTCAGCATGTGAGTGAGATTTTTGGCGGTGCCAGCGAAAGCGGGCGAAAGAGAGAGACGGGATGGGGAGACTAACTATCTTGCCGAGTCGTTCAGCTGATATTCGCGAGATCGCTTGAAACACTCCTGCACGCCGTGGTCCTTCCACAGAGCCTCGATAGCACCTCCGACTTCCGGGGGCAGAACATCGCCTTCGATCTGAGCGGGTTGGATGAAAATGGTCTGGACGTGGTACTCCATGCGCTGATCCTCAAGGGGCAGCTCAAGAGACTCCATGGCCTCGAGAATGACGCGCATCGACTGAACGGTGTTGCTGAAGATGATTTCCTTGAACGACTCGCGCTCGTCGCGAGAGTAGCCACCCTCGTGGATCAGCTTCATCTGCTTGAGAATAGTAGACTTTCCAGATTCACCAGCACCTATTGGTAATCCAGGGTTAGTCGGACTGCAAATTCGGCAGCTAATGGACAGGTGAAAATTTCTGCATCGAATGCCGGCAGATGGTGATACGTACCCAGAAGTAACATCTTGATCTCGTTGCGCTGCATCATCTTGTCTCGCTTGAGCTGATTCTCAATCTCCTCGTTTCGGGCCTTGCCCTCCTTGTCCTCTGTAGACATTCCGCAACCCATCTTGGCGGTTGTGAGGGTTGCTCTGATTAAATCTTAAAAAAAGAAAGCTGTAAGGAAGGCGTAAATGAATGATTCGCGTATATGCTGCGTGTCTGGAGTCGCCAATGTTGCAGAACGGTAGGTACTGGAGACAAGCAGGATCTGTTAGCCAGGGAATTCGCCGAAGAAAAGCTGTGCCGCCAGCGGCTCGTACGAGCAATCGCGACGAGGTGCACGCGATGCAATCAGCGGAAAGCGACAATGACCCGATGAAGAGAGCTCGCGTCGTGGTCGCTCACGAACTCGCTGATAGTCGAAGAGAGGTGAAAAGCGCACGTCGCGGTTGGGGAAGCCCTATTTCCACAGAACAAGAAAAAAAGAGGACAACCGGAGGAAAAGGCTCTCCAAGGCGGAATGAAGGCGAATGGAAAAAAGCAAAGAGCAACGGAAAAGGGAGGCGGGTAGAGCTTACTATAGAATACGGCCTGCTAGGCGAGGATGAATGCCAATGGCGGGCAATTCAAGACGGACACAAACAAATAATCGCAAACAAGAGAAGAGAAGATGACCAAGGAAAGAGTTGGTGCGCAGGTTTGAAGACGCAGAACTGGGCGTCGTGGAAATGAGATCCGCGACGGAAATGGAGATTTGGGGGGGCGAGAGGAGCAAAAGCGGCTGGGGAGGATGGCGAGAGAGTCCTGCGCTGGGACTAACAAGCTGGGTATGGCCGAGAAGGAGGTACTATTGCCGTGCAAGTAAGGGGGCTATACCTGCAAGTACTTGTACTAGTGCTGGCGCCAGCGCGAGAAAAGGGAGCGCGGGAGTACTTGTGCTGCACCGTACCTGAAGGCGCCCTGGAGACTGTGGAGCTGGCCAGGGGGGGCAGAGCTCCAGCTCCAGCGGTGGAGCCGCCGCTGCAGCAGGGAGCGCGCTGCGAGGAGCCGTCACGTTATGGCGGCCAAAGTGCGCGCAGCAAGGCCAATGTCCGCCCGAACCGGTGGATAGCACAGTGCATAGACGCGCGCGGCGGCGCTGAAACGAGGTCATTTCGCACTATGAGTCCCCTTTTGCGCGAGTACTCCGTGCGTACTGCGTGCGACATCCGCCAAGCTCCATCTGCTGGGCTCCGTACCTGTACCCGGGCCTTGCCTCGCCCATCCTGCTGTAATCATAGCAGAGCAGAGCTGTGGGTGGCTTGGCCGGGATGCAAAAAGGTACCTGAGGTTGTTTTTAATTGCACATCCCACCCAGGTTGCACGGCCAGTGGCGCATACTGTGCAGGTACCGTATCAGCAGGCGTCTGAGCATGACAGTAATTTCATTTCCCTCCATTTCCAAATCGGCAGACGCAGACGCAGACGCAGACAGGGCAGAGCTAGAGCAGGCAGCTTTGCCGCAGGGCCTCGCATCGGCGTGGGCGAGAGTCCCTTTTTTTTCCCTTTTCTTTCCTTCTTTTGCTGGTTTGGAGGTCGGTTAGCCAATCCCACGCAATACGCAGGCAAGGCGCTGCGATGCAACACAGACCAGGCGAGGCACAAGAGAAAAGAGGCTTCGGATGGATGCTTATCGCGGCCAATGGGTCGCTTGCCTCCTACACCTTCGTTTACTTCGTCTGCCGTTCGACAAATCCTCCGGGGGCTCAGAGATGGACCAGACGCTGGTACGAGCGCGCGGTACCTGTACTTGGCACGCTCAGTGTTTGCGGTGCCAGCTGCACTTATGCACGCACTACTCTGCGGTATCCCGTACTTTAATATTCTGCTCCCAGTTCTCAGGCCGCCTCGTCCTGGTGAAGCGGCCAATCATCATGCCACATGGACTCTGGGATGCTCAATTTGGCACGAACGGGGGTTAGCGACTCCAGGCTTGCTTCAAGGCTTCCCGGCGCTCTCACTGGCCCAGACCAGGGGCGCAACTGAGCCGGCTAAGACTCTAACCATTCGCGGTGGAGCAAATGTCCTAGAGCAGTAGGCAGCGGACATGGGGATCCCCTGCACGACGGGCTAATATTTTGACGCTGCAGCAGGTAATTCAACCATCGTGATGTTCAATTTTAATATCGACGATGTGCTGACCTGCTTGGCTGCCTGCATGTTTGCTCTGCCGATGTGTCATTGACTACCTATTACGTACCTCCACCTACTCTATAGACTGCGGCGTGTATGTGTAATTACTACATGTTTTGTACTGATTCATACCTGTATTCACTAGGCAGGATACTGACTTCAATCCTATACCGTACTAAAATCTTCCCTTATTAGCAGCAGCAGTAAGCAATCTCAGAAGCGAGGCTTGCGAGGCACATGCTCCTCACCTACCTATACTAGCACTGCAGCACGTCCGGCGCCAAAAGAGTAGGTAGACCGCGCTTTGCTGCTCGCCATCGCTGATGATCGCCACAATTTGCGTCTTCCTGGGCAATTGCTGCTGCAAAAGCGGATCCGCTCCAGGGAGCTAGGGGTGTCTCGACCAGGGGGCCACAATATTGCTTGCTCCGTTTCTCAGTGCTCTAGTCGCGTAGCTCGAGGCTTCTCGAACAAATGAGAAGTGTCTTTTCAGTTACTCCGTCCCAATTCCCAGAACAACGGTCTGGTCTTGGTCCGCTTGGACTTGGAGCTCCGTACGATTTCAATAAGTCGGATGGGGAACGGAGCACGCCGTCCCGCCTTACCATTACAGGAAATATCCATTCCATATCATGTGCTGTTGTCTTCCAGGTAATAGCGTGTACTGTATGTAGGTGTCGGCGGTGTTTGCTACAGCAGAGGCAATCAACCAAAGAAGGATATACACACGTACATACTACATACCTACACAACACCATGAGGCATCTTCTAGCTCGAGACGGATCGATTGATTTGATAGATGCCCATCGAACCGTAGCACAGATGCATAGGTAATGCATACGCAATACGGCGCATTAGTCTGGCTGCATGTGAACGTATCGAGCCGAGATGCAGCTGCAGCAGAGCAGTAAAACGAACTTACTTGTAAGAGACACGCCACCGTTTTCACGAGCAGAAGCTACACCTCGATGTACCTGCACAGTATGCAGTGTATCGCGCCTCGGTAGTGCTATACGGGCACTAAAACACAATGCTGCCCTCTGAAGCAGAATCGTTCGTCTTCACCAGCAGAATAAGGGGCCACACGTTTGTCACGCGAAAGAAAAAAAAGATGCAAAGAGATCAACGCCAAATCAAGGCTCTTGCATGGCCCAGGGGTCAGGTTCAGACGAAATATGCTTGGTTTGGCGCTACGTACCAGCGTCCTCACACATTATGCCCCGCTACTCCGTAATGCTAGCAGGCCTGTGGCAATCTGGGGCCAGCTGGTATCATTTCTTAGTACGGAGTACGGGGCAGCTACCAGTCAGGCACAAGTGCCCTGATCAAGTTTGCACGAAGCACAACGGACTTTTGCGTCCCCATGCGAATTCTCGTATCCCGCACAACCAGCTGTGCTGTAAGAAGGCATCAGCACTCGATGGCAGCATTCCGCGGCCAGTGCTAATGTTTGAGCAGGATCTGCTACTGCGGTAACACAGATTTGATACTTTGTCCTGCGCTGCCAAGGCCACAGGCCCTCAGTGCTGTCCTGAGCGCTCAACTGCGCCGAATCGCTAGCAGCCTCTTTGGGCCTGCTCCACAGACAGGCAGGTTGACTGACTTGACCCTCATTAACTGCCCCGGTTTATGCTGCAGTCTGGCAGCATGTACTTGTGCTCCATGCTTGTGCCTTCTAACCAGTGTCGCGGGCTGAGAGGCGGCACGGAGCGTTGATAAGTGAACTGGAACCGGTCGTGGGTTATCATCTGACCACTTACATGGCCGCTCTGAGAGCTGCAATCGCAAACAAGACTTGTCAGACAAGATTTCAATTCCATGTGCATACAAATGACGCTAATATCTAGGACTCGACGATTGCTTATACATGCAAGTACATGCATCTGTTCGGAGACTGTCACAACCGATCATCGTCACCCGAAACATGCGCCCGCAGCCTCATGCATCGAGGCTGGTCGCCATTCTTGCTCCGCTTGGCGCTGCAGACAAGCCGATTGAACGACCAACTGGGTAGTATTGGTTACTGCTGTGGCAATTACGGTAGGATTTTTCTGTTGGCAGCACAACACAGTCACTCCGGCCCATGCCTGAGCCAACAGGCCGTGGCGCGTCGCGATCAGCCTAGCTCTTTCGCTCGCACTTGGTGGATCTTATACATATCAAGAGGCGGATGAGACAGTGATCATCCAAATCCAAAGCAGGGCTTCTCCCCTCTAACGGCTTCGTCCCCCTGAACGGGGGGCGGGCGGCTGCTAGATATGACAGGGCAGTTCAAGGCCTGCCAAAGCCGTTCCTACAGTACGGGGCGCAAAAAAGTTGCACTGCTGCCTTGATCCAAGTATCAAAGTTGTCTCTGATTTAAGTTTGGAATGATATTCCTCCTGCCCATCACGATAGCAATTCAGTTCACACCGAAAGATGTACGTGATACGAGCACCGTCATGAACTGCATTAGCTTAACAGTAGTGCCTTCACATCTAACTATTTCCAGGTCGTAAAGCCGATGATAGTATTCGTTGCACCATGATTGAAGACTCCGATCATCTGTTTCTGCTGAATCGCTATAGATGCAGTAGTGGCCTATTATGTCCCCGGACTGGCGAAGTGATCATCATGATCATCGTTGAATATCATGAGAGCATGACTCTCCCGATACGGTATACAAATCTATTTCCTACCTACATGATACAAATCCATTATATACACAACCCATTATCAAGTGTTTCTACCAACTACACAACTCTGCAAAGTGCTCAGCTGCTTACGTAAATACATATGTACGATGTCGTTTAAAGTCTCCTGCCATATTGTCTGAAAATAGTGGGCAAACTTATGATGGCATAAGATTATAATGTCCTTGCCAGATCAACGAAGAATTAGAACTACGAGCAGGGAAAATGGAAAAAAAAAAAAAGGAACGGACAAGGTTGTTGACACCAGACAAAACCATGACGAAAGTCGAGTGCGGCTTCTCAAAAATTGCCCTGTCGCATGGCGTCCACGATCTCCAGGGCGCTCGGCTAGAATGCCTGTCCCATCCCCTTGTCTGCTTCCGAAACTCGTGCTCCGTAATAGGGCTGGGAATGTATGGTAGATCCTTTCCTATTCCTTTTCACAGTCGTCCGATATTGACGATTTTTATACGACCTGTGTTTGAACACTCGACCCCGGCACGTCCTTGGGAGAGCGTGACGATGGGGGGCTAGGTAAGCGAATGTACATATATAACCCCATACATAAGCAGAGCAAGTACACCTTGGCGCATGCAATCAACATCTTGATGCCGTTTGTAATAGAGGATAAAACAAGTGAATGCTTCTCGGGCCTTGCGTGTACGCTTAGGATAAGTAATCTCTACACCGCTTGTTTGCTTCCCCATATCGAAACGCTCATCTCGCGTTCTTCAGCTCATCTCGAATCATCCGGCACATCTGCAGAGTTACATCCACGTGGATAGCTGGTCAGTGCTGTCTCTCGTCTCATCCGCTTCGGTTTCAAGGTATTTATAGCTGTGAAATGAGACTGCACCGTGCATGTCTGAAGTTCTCCGAACAAGCATGGAAGAGACAGAACCGACGCAGTGTGCAGCCCCCTTTAGAACCTTAGGTAGGGCAGACATGAGGTTGTCAAAGTAACGGAACGGCAGTCATGTTTGATTACGACGGGCTTCTCCAGGAATCGCAAAATAGATCCTGTTGCTCCGTACTACTGCTAATACTATCACTAGTGCTAATTTTTCTTTAATTTCATCGCCCTGCGCCAAGCCCGTACTTGTAATTCTCCATCACCACTGGCGTGGGCCCTGGCTGGTCGCTAGTATGAGATGGGCGTTGCTGGTGCATTCACTAGATTGCTAGCCATGCAGGGATTAACACATGGCTTCGAGGCGGCGAGTCCCATTGTAGGCTGGTTCGATGGAACTATCGTATTAGGGACGAATATTTAGACGCAATCTCTATCTGGAGACCACTCAATTTCTCTTTAGGGGAGAAGAGCTTCTGGGGATTTAGCCGAATGCTGGACGGAGACATTAGGGTATACACGTGGGGAGCAAGCATGGCTGTAGGCGCGATGATAGGAGGGCAGAATACGACAAGGCAATTCTAAATGTGATGAGACAGACATGTCGTAGCACTGGAGGGCATTGTTGCTGTATCCAACACGTGCAAATGTAGCAGCAACCTCCACACATGGGTCTATTGGCAGTTTTAAGCTATTTCATAGCATACGGCAGAGTATACGAAGAAAGCAACAAAACCCAGCAAATCATGACTGGACTACAGTTGCTAAATATCATGACATGATGACGTGGTCTTCTCAAATGCAGATTTATGAACATCTTGAGATAGAAGAATTGGCCGAAGGAGGTTGGAATAACCTAAAGCCGAAAGCTAAAGGGAGGGCTACATATGAACTTTTACACCCGCAGGCGATGATACTAAGTGCTTCATTCTGTATCTTGTATATCTAGCCTTCTAGTTGATACAAGAACATTCTCACAATGATTTATAAATCCACGTTGATCCAATTGGGTGAATTTGTTACTTGCAGCCTTTTTTTTACAGTTACACGATTCTGGCAAACCCAAGATGGCAAATCCAAATCTATCTATACCACGTCATCTATGTTATGACGAGGCAGTTGGGCAATCTTATCTTTTCAAATTGCTCGAATCCAATCTGGCCGTTTATACTGGAAGAAACAAAAGCAGTAAGCTTATTGAATGCTGCGCTGTCAGTGGAGGCGCCGATCGGCAATGCGACCGATCCCTCAGATATGGTTGGCCCGGGTTCCAGCCGACTCGCCGGCGCCAACAAATCCAGGCACCGCCTACAGTATTCAACTGGCCGCCCAAAATCTCCAAGCGCCCAGCTTCCAACCACCGAGTTTTGCTCTTGACCACGGCGCTTTTCGTCTACGCTGCGTCGCTCGTGTCCCAAATCGCTGCATCGAGGGTATTCGAAACTCCAAAGAATCTGCGTCTCTAAATAAATTGCAAAAATGTCGATTCCTATGACGCAATTGGGCAGTCGCGGTAAGTTGCTGATTGCCCTGCCTGGTTCTCCAATTGACTGACCAAAAGAGCAGCCTTCCATCATGAGGAGAACCCCGAAGTAGAGCGCGAGTACGACCGCCTTCGCGATATGGCCCGCGCTGAAGCACAGAAGCGTGGCGATTGCTTCGAACGTGTACGTTGAACCGTCGACCGTGTGGCCCTTCCTCTCCAGCCTTCACAGCACACATCAGGCACAGGTTGCGAAAAAGGATCGACTGTATATACTGACATGTTCTTTCTGGGGGCGCGTTTAGTCGAAGCGCGCGTACGAGGATGGCGACGGCGCCAGAGCGAAGGAATTGTCCAACCAGGGCAAGGCCCACGATGCCAAGATGAAGGAATACAACCACCAGGCTTCCGACTACATCTTCCGGGAGAACAACGCCCCCGGCCGTGTCGACGCCGACAGCATCGACCTGCACGGCCAATTCATCGAAGAGGCGGAGCGCATTCTCGAACAGCGCATCCGCGCGGATCAGGCTCGGGGCCAGACGCACTTGCACGCTATTGTCGGCAAGGGCAACCACTCGGCCAACCACGTTCAGAAGCTCAAGCCCAAGGTGGAGGAACTATGTCGCGAGCTGGGACTCCAGTATAGCACAGAGGAGAATTCTGGAAGGATATACATCAATCTCCAGGGCGGAGAGCCTGTTCCGCCGCAGCATGGCGGATACGGCGACGGCTACCAAGACCAAGGGTACCAGCCGCATCACGGACAACAGCAGCAGCATGGTGGTCAGCATCGGCCTCCACACCAGCAGCAGCAGCACCACCAGCAGCAGCAACAGCAACAGCAGGAGGACGAGTTCGGCGATGGTCTGCTTCCACTTCTCCTGCGCAAGCTGGAAAAGGCTTGCTGTACGGTTATGTAAAGTGGATCTTGGGGACGACGACTATATTAATGCGACGGTGCTGCTAAATTTTGATATGCGAGTGGCATTTAAGGCTATTTTTTCTGCTTCAAGCAATTTTTCCTTTTGGATATGCACATATACCACATGGCGTTTTAGTCATATCTGGACGAATATGATAAATTTTGGATAACGGAGCCAAATGAGTATTAAGAGAATAAAGTTAAGAATTAATATATTCTAGAAAACAATGATTCTTTTGTGAAAAGAACGAAAACGATCTAAACTCTGTATAGGTATCACTATGTCTCGCCATAATTCTCACAAGAGTATTTATTACTTTAATAATCCCATTCCTGTTCCGCGCTGACCCTATTGTAACCTTTGTTTGCCCTTAGTAACCCATACTGAAAACATCCCCACCATTGAAGACCTCTCGAAAGCAGTTATCCTACTTACTGCTAAAAGCTTGCCCCTCTTCGTCGTTTCGAGGAACTGGCTGTGGGCCTGCCTTGTCCAAGCTGAATCCAAGAACTTCTGAGAACAGCGTGACAATCATCTCCATTAGAGAGGACAGACCCAGATAGAGCCAAGCAGTGGAAGTAACACCGCCAAAGATGATGAGACAGGAGTAGACAAGGCGAACAAGGATGAATGGGAAGCAGACAGCCACGGTGAAGATGATGCGGTGTTCACCCACGCCGACGTATTTCTGGTTAAGGATGGCGAGAGCGATGGCAAGGGCCAGGAGAGCTGCGATTGCAATCAAGATGCCCTCGGCAGCATGGCTGATGGTAGAATAATCGACCTTTGGCTTGCCGTCGGTGATGGTGAAATTGGACTGAGTGCCACCGACAATGAGGAGGATGATGGCAAGCAGCATGAGGATTTCAACAAATCTCTGGTGCTGAGGCTTGATGACGACGCTCCCCTTTCGCCGCTGGATGGACTCGAAGACGCGACTTAGAAGACCAATAGCAAGCATGATAAGAGGCGCAAGGCCAATACCGTTGAGCGTCATCCATCCAATGTAAAGATTGACATTATCGGGAGATGAAATGGTTGCCAAGCGAAAGGAGGCACCGATGATTCGAGCAAGAGAGAGGAGGATGAGGGATCGAAAGCCGGCGTTCTTGGCGAAGCCATGCTTGAGGCAGAGGAAGATGCCTCCTCCAAGGGCGAAGGTGTAGAACACAAGCTCGGCGATAGCAATGTCGTCGTAGGCTTGAAGAGGGCGACCCATTGTAGTGTTGAGAGTGTGCTCGCGCACGTGTAAGTCGAGGGTCAAAGGTCGAAGTGGAGAGGAATATGAGTTGAAAATAAGCGAAAGGTTATAGACAAGACAAGCCAAAATAGATGTGCACAAATATACAAATCTAATTCTCTTCTAATAGTATAGACCAAAGATGCCGCTCAAGTCTATTGAGAGTTGAGTAAGGTGATAATGGTGCAAGTATTGATTCCCAGCAACGAAGTGAAGCAAGCTCAAGTTATATATATTTTCTATTAGAACTATCTAACTTCCCCATGCGCATTACAACGCTACGACATAGTTAGGCTGACAGCAGAAAACCGCTTCCTTCGCCAGCCCCTCCACTCAAAACTTTTAATGAGTCGTCGTCGTCGCCGTCGTCAACGCCTCGAAAGGAGCAACAAAAGGTTCAAGGCTTCGTAAGTTCCAGGAACTGCCAACGCTCATTGGTTGCGTCGAAAAGATTACCCAGTATGGAATAGCGCCATCTCCGTTACCCCTGGTGGCTTTTGATTCTTATCGCGTCTTATCTGCTTGCCGCGACCCACTTAATCGGCAGTCGGAGCTCGTCAAGCACGGCTAACGGCTTCTTTTGCTCGAATCGATGGACGTTTTCAGAGCTAGAGCGCTGTAAGCTGCGGCTGGGCGCATTGGGGCGGTGCACTGGGGAGCTGGCCCTGCGCCAGAACCCTCGAATGGCTTGTTCGAAAAGGGAAATTATTTTCAGAGAGGGCTGCCTCAGCCGCGTATATTTTCCCATTTGGTTGTTTTGGCTGCTTTCTTTGGTCCATCGCTGCGGGACGGCGTACCCGAGAATACGCGGAAATCGTTTCAATTTGCCAAGACGAAAGGCTTGTTTACGAAGCCTTGTGGTCTTGGATCATCTCTAGGAGAGCGCTAGTGAGGCATCTTGATCCTGTGCCTCCTCAGCCTCTTCAGTTTGGATTGAATAAGAACAGCTGGGTTGGCTTTGCAAGGATAAGCCCGTCATGTAACAGTAGAGCAATGTTGGATCCAGTATTATCCCATAACCGAGACTCACCTCTTTGGATACCCCCGCAATTACACAATGCTGCGGCCATAGCGAGACCTGAACGACTTACTAGCGACTCAGCTAAGGGTGTTATAATATTGTCCGATATCTAAGAATCGCTGCTATCATACAAATACTGGCATATACGCCTCCATTTATCTTTCCTGTACCGCCATCTATATGCTATCTAGCCTTTTTATCCTTCTCGCCTATTTTGTTGACATCATTTCATACGATCTAATATCAAAACAAATCTTGGGCACAAATTTTGTTCGTGGTCTCGCTTATTTTGTGCCTTCAACCGCCTTCGTTAGGTAACAAGTCAGAGCAACAGAGTCCTAATAATTGTAAAATGTATTGTTTTACTCTCATTTTACAATAAGCATATTTTGATCATAATGGACCGTTTTTCTATTGGCAGCGCAAAGGAGGCATGTACCGAAAGCGATGGCGTCTGGCATCGGCAAAGATTTCGCAGTGACGTCGCTCGGCGCTTCTCATTTGCACCGCCAAAAATTGCACTAAGCTAGAGCACTTGTGCCGCCACACAAAATCCTTTCCACCCACATGCATGCGACAGCATCAAGAAGAATACCAAGGATAGATTGTCCTTGACTTCGGCAACAAGATGCCGGTACGTACGTCGTTCGCTGCGTGCTTTTGCGCGCAAAACACCACGCCACCAAACATGGCAAGAGAGGGGTTCCCATTTTAACATGGTTGTCATGGTTTTCTCTATAGCTCATCATTCTCACGGGTCTGCCGACGTCGGGCAAATCGACGAGGGCGAACCAACTACATGACTATCTTACCGCCCGCATAGCCGGAACAAAGTACCGGTTGCATCTGATATCAGACGATTCTCTATCGATATCACGAACAGTATACGATCTCTCTACGGTGCCAGTGCACGCAAGATCAGCAAATGCGAGCGAAAAGAATGCCAGAGCAGCCATCTATGGAGCTGTAAAGAGGGTTCTGAGCGACAAAGACATTGTTATTCTGGATGGATTGAACTACATCAAAGGCTGGCGGTACCAGCTGCACTGTGAAGCGAAAGCCGTCCGAACCCCGAGCTGCATATTGCAGATTGGATGCTCCAAAGAGCGCGCACAGCAGGTCAACGAAGACAGGCTAAAACGAGACCAAGCTGCTGCTGTCGAGCAGGAGGGAAGCGATGTACCAAACGATGCGCCAGGCGACACTACAGAGGCGTATGAGCCTGCAAACTGGGAGAATCTCGTCTTCCGTCACGAAGAGCCCAATCCTATGACCCGCTGGGATAGCCCTCTATTTACAGTAATATGGGAAGATGACGAGCAACAGTTGAAGAGAACATTCGACTCTCTTTGGGAGGCGATTGCTGGAGACGGCCGCAAAGTTATCAAGCCAAACCAGGCTACAGAGCCACGCGGGCGCGATGCGAGTGGCGATTACTTATATGTGCTAGATCGTGAAACACAAGACATTGTGAAGCGAGTTTTGGATCAGCAAGGCGACGATGGTGGCGGGGAGGTGAAAGTGCCCCTTGGCACGGGTGGCAAGAAGGATCTTGTTATTGAGCTGCCGGCGGCGAGAAAGGTTGGCTTGCCAGAGCTGCAGAGACATCGGAGGGCCTTTATGGGGCTGAATAGAGGGGGTATTGGGCTGGAGAAGGTGACGAACATGGCTGCCGATGCGCTGCGAGAGTCGTTTGTCAACTACCTCAACAATACGTTTGAGAATGAGTAGGGAGTTTGAGGGAGCCAGTCTCAACCGACCATCGGATCCTACGCGCTCTAAATAAGCCCGACAAGCCTACGTCTATGCGCAACTTGAGTTGAACTGTGATACGGGCCAAGACGAAGCCTGGACCCAAGCATATCGCGTTTTAGGGTAGGCGATATCGGATATACTACAAGCGACATATGAGTGGCCATATCCGCCCGCAGCAATGAAGATAATAGTACCTAGCAAAAGCAGCATTGAATGAATAGACTGGCGTTTTGACGTTAAAATAGTCCTCTACGATCTCTTACTATTGAGAAGCGAGAATTCGCATGGATAATAACTACACAAGATGCATCGGTAGGAATACTGTTAAAGAGGCATTGGCGAATGGAGCTGTCAACTTGGAAGGGTTAGGTACCTTAGGTAGTTAATTTAGGTGGCACTAATGTATCTAGTGGTATGACTTCATCGAAATAATACGCTGGTGAGGTGAAGCCATCAAGGTATTGAATGGTCGTCCAATGCTTGCCACAGTGCGGCGTAGAAGCAAAAATATTAAATGCAAATTCACTATAATCAATTCCTTTACTACTGCTCTATTGTATGAAGGGGCAAATAGCCGCCTCCTGTGGCAATACATAGAACTGTCCTGAACGTGCTCTGCTTAATAAACCGTTTCGCCAGGCTACAGCTGGTTATCGTACGCGCTACCAGGCACTGGCTGCAGCAAAATGCCGGTTGCGCGTCCCCAGTTGCCTGGCGGCTTTTCAGTGGAAGGCGGCAGAAGATTCCACTCTGTTGGGCGAGCTGCAGCCTCGCAGTGACAAACGAGTGCCGTAGCGCAGCTCAGCGCCCGAGCATCATTGATATTCCGCTCCGCTCAGGGCAGCGTGCGCTGCCATTGGCCCGTGCCCCTCTGCCGGGTGCCTTTAGGCCGTCAGGTGTGTGCCAGATCTCTGAAGGGACTCTCCGGACACCTCTAGCTTTCGCCGCTGGACTCTCTCTCCTTCATATCATCCTCCCCGAATCCAAATTCGAGATCGAATCCTTCTCCTCCTTCCCCCATAGACCACTGTTGAGGAGGAAGCACATTTGTCTTTTGTTTTTCTCCCTCGACTTCCACGAACCCCGGCTTTGTTTCCGTCATCGTCCCCCCACATCGTCGTGAACTCAGTCGTCATTAGACACCATGGCTTCTCAGCCTGAAGAGCACAAGAAGAAGGTCAACTTGACGTATGTGATCCCATCCGGAGGCCATCTTGGCATAGTTATCAGGAAGCTGGAAGCATCTGACCATCTCACAGCGACCCCTCCGGCGCGGAAATCAAGCACGTTCGTTCAGCCCACCATGCTTAGATATCCAGGGCGGGGAAGCTAACTTTATGACAGGAAGATGACACCGCCACTGCCATTCTCAAGAAGAAGAAGAAGCCCAACCAGCTGATGTAGGCATTCACACTCGGATACAGAAAAACCAACAATATTCTAACTGAAACCAGGGTTACCGATGCCGTCAATGATGACAACAGCATTATCGCCCTGTCCGAGGCCACCATGGACGCCCTCCAGCTCTTCCGCGGTGACACCGTCCTTGTACGAGGCAAGAAGAGAAAGGAGACAGTCCTGATCGTCCTTGCAGACGAGGAACTGGATGAGGGAAGTGCTAGAATCAACCGTGTTGTCCGCCATAACCTCAGAGTCAAGCACGGTGACGTGATTACCATCTCCCCCTGCCCCGATATCAAATATGTGAGTCCGCCTCGATATTCTCAAATTGCTGCTGTAGCATATCTAACCATAGAATAGGCCAAGCGAATTGCTGTGCTGCCTATTGCCGACACCGTCGAGGGCCTTACTGGTTCACTATTCGACGTTTTCCTCGCCCCATACTTCCGCGAAGCCTACAGACCAGTTAAGCAAGGAGACTTGTTTATCGTACGTGGTGGTATGAGGCAAGTTGAATTCAAGGTTGTCGAGGTGGATCCTCCGGAATACGGCATCGTAGCTCAGGATACCGTTATTCACTGCGAGGGCGAGCCTATCCAGCGAGAGGAGGAAGAGAATAACCTGAACGAGGTCGGCTATGACGACATTGGTGGATGCCGTAAGCAGATGGCTCAGATCCGAGAAATGGTTGAGCTTCCTCTCCGTCACCCTCAGCTTTTCAAGTCAATTGGTATCAAGCCGCCTCGTGGTGTCTTGCTCTACGGTCCTCCCGGTACCGGTAAGACGCTCATGGCTCGTGCTGTTGCCAACGAGACTGGCGCTTTCTTCTTCCTCATCAACGGCCCCGAGATCATGTCTAAAATGGCTGGAGAGTCCGAGTCCAATCTGCGAAAAGCCTTCGAGGAGGCGGAGAAGAACTCACCTGCTATCATCTTTATCGATGAAATCGATTCCATCGCCCCCAAGCGTGAAAAGACCAACGGTGAAGTTGAGCGTCGTGTCGTCTCCCAGCTCCTTACCCTCATGGACGGTATGAAGGCTCGTTCCAACGTTGTCGTCATGGCCGCCACCAACCGACCCAACTCCATTGACCCGGCTCTGCGACGATTCGGTCGTTTCGACCGTGAGGTGGACATTGGTATTCCCGACCCAACTGGCCGTCTGGAGATTCTCCAAATCCACACCAAGAACATGAAGCTGGGCGATGATGTCGACCTGGAGCAAATTGCTGCCGAGACCCACGGTTACGTCGGTTCTGATGTTGCTGCTCTCTGCTCCGAAGCCGCCATGCAGCAGATTCGTGAGAAGATGGATCTCATCGATCTCGATGAGGACACCATCGACGCCGAAGTCTTGGACTCCCTAGGTGTCACCATGGAGAACTTCCGATTCGCTCTGGGCGTGTCCAACCCCTCTGCTCTTCGTGAGGTTGCCGTCGTCGAAGTCCCCAACGTCCGCTGGGAGGATATCGGTGGTCTCGAAGAGGTCAAGCAGGATCTCCGAGAGAGTGTCCAGTATCCTGTCGACCACCCCGAGAAGTTCCTCAAGTTTGGTCTCTCCCCGTCCAGAGGTGTTCTTTTCTATGGACCTCCTGGTACTGGTAAGACAATGTTGGCCAAGGCCGTTGCCAACGAGTGCGCTGCCAACTTCATCTCCGTCAAGGGACCCGAACTTCTCAGCATGTGGTTCGGTGAGTCCGAAAGCAACATCAGAGATATTTTCGACAAGGCCCGAGCGGCCGCTCCTTGCGTTGTTTTCCTCGACGAGTTGGATTCCATTGCCAAGGCTCGTGGTGGCTCTGTCGGCGACGCTGGCGGTGCCTCTGACCGTGTTGTTAACCAGCTTTTGACTGGTAAGTTTAATGGCGCTCTACTATAACACATTATTTGTCATCATTTAGCTAACACCATCAACAGAAATGGACGGTATGACTTCAAAGAAGAACGTTTTCGTCATTGGTGCTACCAACAGACCCGAGCAGCTCGACCCTGCTCTTTGCCGTCCTGGCCGTCTGGATTCGCTCATCTATGTGCCCCTTCCTGATGAGCCTGGCCGTCTTGGTATTCTCAAGGCTCAGCTGCGCAAGACCCCTGTCGCCGCTGATATTGACCTTGGCTACATTGCTGCTAAGACCCACGGCTTCTCTGGTGCCGATTTGGGTTTCATCACCCAGCGTGCCGTCAAGATTGCCATCAAGGAGTCCATCTCACTTGACATTGAGCGCACCAAGGCCCGTGAGGCTGCTGGAGACAACATGGATGTCGATGAAGATGCCGAGGACCCTGTTCCAGAGCTGACAAAGGCTCACTTCGAGGAGGCCATGCAGATGGCTCGCCGTTCCGTCAGCGATGTGGAGATCCGAAGATACGAGGCCTTTGCACAGCAGATGAAGAATGCTGGCCCTGGTGCCTACTTCAAGTTCCCTGACGGAGCTGATGCTGGTGCTGCTGGTAACGCTGGCAACTCTTTCGGCGATGCAGGCAACGATGACGATCTTTACGACTAAAGCATGATGGCAGAAGGCGAGGAAGAAGCAATTCCCCAAATCCCCTTGTAATTTAAGAAAACAATAAAAGACCTCCTTCCTACATCTGCATCTATCAGCACAAGTTGGTCGGGCAGAAGCCCAAATCACGGTATCGTATGGATATACTATTTCGGCTCAGGAAGGCAGTAGAGGATGGCCAGAGTTAGGCCAATTCAGAACATGGCGCTCGGCCACTAAGACATTCTCAGGACATTTTGGCATGTACCAGATTAAGGGATGGGAACACTGGGATCTGAAAACACCAGAATAAGATACGTTAGCTTGATAGAAGAGTGCAATTGATTCCACTTAAACCAAATTGCTGCTAGCTGTGAAGTGAACAACATAACGCAGTACACTCACTAGTAACCTGTGACTACTTATAATTCATGATAACCTGGCAGAGGTAGAGAAAATCGGTCGAGATGAACTCTCCAGTCTGCTACTGACTTAAGAAGGCAATTGTTTTTGTGATGCTAATACGACTGATGTAAAATTTATATAAAGCTCGGTGGTCTGTATGGTATTCCCACCTGGTAGGCGTCGTCTTGAGACACTACAAATACGCCCTAGTAGCTCAAATTCATATAATGCACCATACGCTCCCAAAAAGCCACATACAATATCCTTGCCGCTCGTCCTAAAAATGGGGAGCAGAAGGAGAAGGAAAAGGAAAAGAAGCTATATCCCCAAGAATCCATCTCGCGTCCCCTTATCTATACCACAAAAAAGAATCGACCAGAACAGAACAGTAAAGAGAAGAGGAAGAATCAAAAGAAAACGAAGTGGAAGAGAAGCGATTAGATTTTATTTCGACCGTGTGCGACATGTCCTGAAAAGCCCCAGGCGCGGTTTCTTCGCAGTTGTAGCAGTAGTTGGAGGTGAGCCAAGCGTTGTTGGCGGAGAAGGATGACGAGGTAGAGGTGGAGGAAGGGGGAGAGGAGAAGGAGAAGGGGGAAGAGGAGGAGAGGGAGGAGAGGGAGGAGATTTCTAGCCACTGCCCTTTTCCTCGATTTCGCACACGGAGTCGAGGCATTCTCTTGTGATTCTCAGGGCCTCTTCTATTACGGATGTGGGGATGGCGAGGGGGGATTTGTCGGAGGCTGGTGTGCCGTTGGCTTTCTTGGTGTCGCCGTTGCCGTTTGTTGTTGCGGCGGATGATGACGATGGCTTGCCGTTTGCGCTGGATGTTGACGAGGGCTGGCCTTCGCGGACGTCTTCGAGGACGCGGCGGAGGAGGGCTGGGTATGTGGTGATTTCGCCGGAGCGGAGGAGGGCTAGGGCGTGGTTCTGGATGGTGGTGGGCCAGTTGGAGGAGTTTGAATTGAGGGCGTGGAGGAGAGCTTCTTGGATTCTAGACAAGACAAGGGTAGGTTAGCATTTTGTTGTCGGGATGACATTCTTCTCTCTGTGTCATGGGAGTAGTGACGGCAGCTAACTTTGTAATATGCCCGTCCTTGAGCAGGATTGTATTTATCTGCGATCGCAAGTCTGGATCTAGCGTCGCGGGGGTATAGTTTGCCGCCGATGACGGCACTTTGACGGGTGTAGACGGCCTCTGCGACATGATGGTTGTGTGAAATGTGATGCGCAGTGGTTTTTGTAAGCGAAGAAAGCGACCGAGGGCGGCGCGCGCGCGTGTATGCGAGCGATATTAGAGCGAATAAGAGGAAAGCAGGAGGGAATAATGTAAAGAGTAATATCGGTCGGGATTCCGAGAGAGTCGAAAGAAGTATGAGAATCCGATGGAGGTGTAGATGGGAGCCCCAGGCCTTGAAGCGGACGATGGATGTGATGATGGCAAATGGGATGGTGTTGAACCGAGGGGACGGGCGGCCACTTTCTGGCTTCTCGTTTGGTCAGCGGTGCTGGAGCCATTGGGTCAGCAAAGCTGGATTAATAATACAAGACGGAGAGGAGGAAGAGTCTGAAGATATGAAGACGGCGATGCGAAGGCTTACCTGCGTCAATCTTGGCGAGGCAAAAGATGCAGCTTCTCTCCCACTTTTTGTGCAGTCACCCAACACCACTCACTCCTAGCGCGCGCAATTGACGAGATTCGACCCTGTCGGGCTGTAGCATATAAATTTGCCGAGGCTAAAAAAAAAAGAGCAGGGAAAATTGATGGTGGTGGGAAAAAAAAAACAAAAGGCGGAAATAATTGGTTTTGTATAGTAAGAAAGCTCCTGTTTCTTTTTTATAACGTTCCAAGAGTTGAGGAAGAAAGCTTGCAAAAACAGATTGGGCGAGGCTGAGGCGGCTGCCGTTTAATTAAGCAAAAAAGAGTACATTGACGCTGCACGCGGAGGAGGCTTGTGGAAGGGTCGCTCTCCCGATTTGGCGCTGCTGCTTACTGTGCCGGAGCGCTTTTTGTGTGGCTGGGTTGTGGCTGGTGGCATTGCCGGTGCCCGCAAGGCTGAGGTGGGGGTTGGGTATGAGAGTTTGTTGCTTGATGCTGCTGATCTTTATTTGTTATTGGGGGGTTTTGAGGTTTGGAAGGCGGGGAGGGGTTATTATTATTATTATTATTATTTTGGTAGCCAAGATTTTTGCTTCTCAAATGATTGTTATAATACATGTGATTTTGTTTTAGTAATAACCCTTGAATACGATTGCTTTGCTGGCGAGGGCGAATCCGAATCTATAATTGGAAACTATTATCCCCTCCTTGAAGATATCACATCGTATCTAGCGAATGACTGAATGAAGAGGTTCACCGATACAGAAATATCCATGTTAGTCGTTTCTGCTAGATATAAGCGCTGCTATAATGAGATATATTGACCTAGAAGAGACATGAGTTGCGAATGGTATGGGAAGCACTCCTACCTGAAAACCGCTGCCTAAATTCTTTCTTCTTACACTCTTCAATTCCGGGCTTAATAGGCTTTTATTAAATCCAAAAAAAAAAAAAAAAAATAAAAAAAATAAAGGGAATATTGCCCACTATATAGTTTATAAAAAACATTTATAAACATATGACTAGCATCTTTTCTTCAGGGAGTGCATCGCATTTCACGACATTGGTAGAGGTTGTCTTGTCGACAGCAGCTGATATGGTTGGACCGCCGCGAGTCAACCCAATAGTGCCAAGTTCGATATACGCTGATATAAAACTTTGGTAATTGAACAAGAACAATAAATAGGGAATAGTCTATTAAAGCAATCGCATAGAACAGGCGATGGAAAAAAAAAAAAAAAAGAAACGTTTGCATGTTGGCGTGCTGAAACAAGCGCCTCCAAAAAAGACCTACACTATTCTAAACTCGCACTTTATATGCTTCTTTGATCATTCATCAGTAACATTTTTAATAGTATCGTTTTGAATAAGGCATAATAGACAGAAAGTCTAACCTAGTCTTCCTGCTCAGGCTACAGAAATAAGCAAGGTGTCTGTGCAAATTTTCAGAAACAGCAATTTGAGTACCTGCAAAAGAAACTACTAAATAGGTAATTATAAGAGGGACAGTGAGATGTATAAACAAGCAATTTGAGTACCTGCAAAGAAAACTACTAAAGAATTATAAGAGGGACAGTGAGATGTATAAGCAAGCAATTCTATTCTATAGGTACACCGTTGATCCCTTCTTATTCCTAGACCATCTGAATGAACGTCCCTTATTATAATCAACCTTTGCATCGTTTGTCAAAGTTCATTATTCCTCAGACAAAATTGTTAATAGGTTCAACTACCTGTCATAGAAGACCATTTGTTACCTATTTTGACGCCTTCAAAAATATTTTGAAAAGCTATTTTCTCTCATTTTCATCCAACCATGTATGAAGAATCTGCATTGTCCATCTTCTTATCCTCGGAATAACCAAACGTAAACCTTATAAATCCCATCTGAAATGATGACTTGCTTGAGAGAAGAAATACAACGTTGAATCACCGCTTTTTCAGCTATCAGTACCCCTTTAAGGATATAGAGTTGTCGATCAAACGGCTTCAGGAGCAATAGGAAGAGGCGTAGGCCGCCCCCCTGGCCTACGAAAGGCGTTTTTCCAAAATGATCGACATGACTGATGGCAAAAGGGAAACTTATTGGCCAAGAACATTTCGTGAACTCCTATGAGATCTACGATCTATGTACCCAGACACTGCCGCCCGGGAGTAGAGTACGCGGGTAGCTTTTATTTGGAGTAGTCAAGGCAATAAATCCGCTGCATTTCTTTCTACGATGGTATACAGCATTTCAGACGGAATTTTGGCTCCGATCCTGGTATATTTAGATAGAGATAGACTGTCATGGAGCTTAAATTACCTTTTTGCAAGTGGCACGAAGAGCCAGCTTCGTAGAGACTTCTCACTGCCCTGAAGTCTTCAACTCTCTTAACCCATCACAATTGTGATACGAGCAGCGGGAGAAGCAGCCATAAAGATAACATGCCTATTCTATGCTGCCATGTACTGGGCGGTAAGAGTCTAGACCAGCCCTTAGATAATGGCCACTTCCTGTTGTACCGCTAGAGCTGTTATCTGGCCAAACCAACAATCCTGACCGTGCAAATAATATCATAGAGGCCCGCAAATGTCGGATCCGAGTATTGTGTGCTAATGCCGGTTCCCTCTGGTGGTACCAGTACCATGGCCGTACTCCGAGAGCGGGCGGAGTGCGTTTCGGTGAGCCAATAACAAAATCTGTCTTGCCTTCCCTTGCGCCAGGTCGAAGAATCTCTGAGACAAACATTGTACTGATACTTACCGAGACGGGAAACATATCAACTTTCACCCCTCACTTGGGGCGGCCATTAAATCGGACTTTTTATTACACACTGTCTCAGCTTTATGTTGCGATCTGGGTTGCGCAGTGCGTAGCATCGGTAGGCTTGGCTGCAGGAGCATTGCCTTTGGCGTTGCATAACTCGCCTGTTCTCGGAGTTTCAATGCCGTAACATCCAAAGCTTGTTCTAGACCTGCACAGCAAAGGTTTCTTGTTTTTACGAGGATGGAAAGAGAGGAGAAGCAGCCTCAGTAACTGGGCCGAGCAGGCCAATCAAAGCCGGCACCCATTTGCAAGGTTATAATTGGGCATTTTAGAGAGCCAAGGAGTTTGTGCGCCCCGAAACTGCCAGAAAAAAGAAACGCGTGACTTGCCTTGATATTGGCATCGCGTCGTGTATGGGCGAGAGCCATGCTTTTTCACACCATGTTTACTATTTGGGGGTGTGGAGGTGTCTTTGTATAAATTAGGTAGTAACGCTGCGTGAACCCGGGGTGTCTTTGGATGCACGGGGGAGAGAAGAAGGAAGAAAGCTATCCGATGATGGCAGACACCCTGCTGTTAGCATGCTAAATCAGAGTGAGAAGACATTCATGATTGAGTTAGAAGCCGTGTTCCACAGGGTGCGAAATGTTCAGCCCCCTTGATGGATTGATGCGTTGGGTGGAGGTTTGTAGTAATTCAAATACCCAAATTAGCCAGTAGGCCAACAGTCTCTCCTGCAGCAACAACATATATCAAACTACATTTCACTCATGTCTTAATGCTCTTTGCGGCTGAGAAGCCTTAGCCAAGCAAATTGCTGGATTACGAAAGCCTGGTGATATCGGCAGGCCAGGAGGGGCGACGATCCGAGGACCTGGTATTCCGTACCACAAATCAAGTTGTGGGGGAGCGACGCCAAGACAAGTAACTGCTTTGGGATGAATTTGGGGAAAACATCTGATGAAAGAGGAACTCGGTGTAGAAGGCTGCCTTGGTATGCATGACGTGCTCTCCTGTCCCCAAAGGCTGGCCCTGCTCCCTCACCCATTCAGTGGTAAAAGGGGCTACCAGCCACACATTGATTTGTGAACTATCATATGGACAAGCCATCTTAATGCAAGGAGGAAAAGAAAGCCAAATTTGGCGACTTGTGATGCAGAATCTTTTATTCTTAGATTGGGGTGAGTTCTAGAAGTATGGATAATATCGGGTTCCAAGGCTCAGATGCCTGGTAAAGTCAGTCGCTTTGACCCACAATACCTATGCAATAGAGTAGGCAGCCACAGAGTAGCAGCGGTGGGATATTTGTACAAACAATAGCGGCCCTGCCATTGCTGTAATGGATTTTTGAACGGGAGGGAGTGGCTGGATGATGGTATCTCCGAGAGACGGAGAGTCGATATGCGGGCATGAAACTGTAGGGAAAGCTCACGTTTTTGCCTAGGCCATGTGCTTTGATTATACACGTCACAGACAACACAGCAGTGACGAACCGACGTGGCAGAGATTCAGTGCGTAAGAAGCAAACGTGTCTGGGACAACTTCCAGAGATGTGAGAGCGTATCTTTTCTCACATTTTCGCAAAAAGCCACCAGCCGTGACACACGCTGTATTGCATGGAGCAAAAGCAAGGCCTTTGCAAAGTCGGGCTGGCCGGCTGCAGCTATGCCCGACGCATGTGAAGACAGGCACTAAGCTATCTCACCGACCTGTTCTTTCTGCATCGTTCTCCGTCTTTCTCAAGCCATGGCGTGACAGTCGGCATCAAGGTTCGGCGACCTGCTGCTTCATCAGGCTGAAACCGAGACGCACAATCCTAACTGTGTTGATACTTTTCGCAGAAATCTTCATAGTACAGCGATGATATTGTCATCAATGCTCTGTATACTGCCTGTGGAGCGCCCCACTGCTCCTGAGCAGCTGCTGGCTCCGCTGATGACAACAGGCGGCCAAAGGATAGTATGCAATCCAGCTCATAGTAGTATGTGCTTGTGCCCGGCGAGCAGGACAACGCTCAGAATTTTTTTTGTCCCCTTCTCTCTCTCCCTCTGTCCCTCTCTTTTGAACAGTGGTGACGCCAACGTATTAGAGCTGCTCGGCGTGTTGCGGTAGGGAGGGGAGAAACGGCCCCGGCTCCTGCAAGGTTAGTTGACCGGCTGACCGGGGTCGTTTGCAGGGTATGGAATTGGATGCTTCTTCATGCAGCTGGGGCAGCGAGTGAAACATGTCGCAGCCCGGTCAATGAAAGCCGGAATGTCAACAGGTGAGATAGACAAACTCGGAGACAGATTTCCGTTGAGGGCTTAGAGACCGTCGGACAGTTGGTCTTGAAGCCATCCGCATGGCGGCTTCTCCACCTTTGTCTATGCGGCGGCCGAGATGCGCTCCGGATCCTGGAGAGAACGATGAGCGGTAAGCAGCTGTTGTTGTACGACGCTCTCGCACAAGAGGTTACCGGCGGTATGCTGCATTCCGACGAGCGGAAGACCGAAGCGGCAGGCCGCACGCGAGCAATTGCGGAAGAGGCCTCTTAGATGCCCGAGAGAGGAGAGGAGAGGAGAGGAGAAGAGAGGATTAGGTGCGAGTTGAACCTTGAGGCTGCGCCTGAAAGCCTTTGGTGCAAGCCCTCAGGCTTGTATGGAGTACTTGGCGCGACGCGAGAACGGCGCACGAAAGCAGTACCTTGTACCTTGACGAGACCGGCATGAAGCCCATGAAGCCCTCGTGGCTGCGGATACCTCAGGTTAGCACGACGTGATGCATGCCTTCCTTGTAGCTTACCAGTGCTAGCGGTAGAACTTGCAGCTTCCTAGCTCTCCAAGTGCCAAAAACGGCACGCAGGCAGGCGCTTTTCGAAGCCAAAGGTGGCATCAGCACCTGCACCTCGAGGTGAAGCCCGGCCGGAGTATGGGGTACGTGACGGGTACTCGGTGCATTCGGCGTAATCCGTTCTACATTGAGTGTCGCCCTCTTGTCAATGGGAGAAGCTGAGAGGCTTGTTCGCATCCATACTCGAGTACCTATAGTAGGTTAGTATGGCTGGTGCTGCCAACCACAAGCTCCAGAATTTGGCTGGGAGATTGAGGACGATTTTTTCTGTACACTAGCACTTCTTCAAGGTACTACTATCTTTTATATATATATTTCAATGCAGAAAAGCACCACGCATATACACTATATTTCCAAGACCAATAACGGTCGATGAAGCTGGCAGATTTGACCTGGCGTTACGTCTGTGTTTCCCTCTCTTGGAGACGAGAGCAAGTTTACTAGCGCTCCATATATCATGCATCTTCTTTAACTACCTTGCGTGTTGAGGGAAAATTTTTTCTTCCTCCCCCTTCTCTAACCTATCCATGACCATGCAGATTGCCGGGATTCTCCTGGGCACCCATTCTATCTGCTCCTTACGACTTGTTTTTAAAGGGCGTTCGCTCGCGTTGCACAGCTTCTAGGCCATGGACGCTTTCGGCATCGCCTTTTCGTCTCTCGCCCCAATCCATCCACATAGGATCTCACATCCCTGTGGCCTCTGCTGTTTTGTGGAAGAAGTCGGGACGGCCGAGGAGGCAAGTCGAATCATGATCTGAGCGCATATCGTACTACCACTACCACTACCACTACCACCACTACTCCCGCAGCTAGGCATGTAGCAGCTATGAGTTGGCAGCATCCCCAGAGCCCGCATCCCCGACCGCCTCTGCAGCTACTGGTATGTTGTTCTTTGGCTTTCTCTCCTTCTCACTGGCTGGGTGCTGGATGTTGATGAAGGAAAGACGACTCTCTTCCCCCATCAAGGCAAATGGCGGAGATGTTGCCGTCGAGCAATGACGATCCTCAGTGAGGCTACACCACAAATGCCCTTGCTGTGTTCATGAGCGTTGGACCTGCGGTGCCGCTAGAATCAGAGCTTGGAGCCAGTAACCTTCTAGCGCCTATTCGGTTCCCATCGGACAAGTGCGAAAATGCTCCGTGAACCGACAAGACGATCTTTGTTGGCTCTCCTGTGCATACCGGTACCTTGGCTCGGCCTTGGAGGTGATGGATCTGCCCCTCACAGAACATCACCCGCTGCCTCGGTATCTAAGTTAGGTAGGTACCTTTGTATAAAGGAGGATATGAGATATAGCTGCCATTTACAGATGCTCTGATGTCAGACAAAAGTCGCCGGTCAGCGACGCAATGCTTGTAGGTATTTCGTACGATGGATGTCCTTGGTGTCTACGAGCTATACGCAGCGGCACTCTCAAAATTGAGCTCTCTGCAGCTTGTTCGACGTACCCCAGGAGCACAGCTCGGGCTAGTCACTGGTTTTATGCGAGTTAGGCTCGCCTTCTGAGCGATATAATGGTCCATGGCAAGCCCACAGCAGTGCGGTCCCGCGATTCTGTGAGGTTTCAGGTAGTGCCGGTGTGGATGGCGCTTTGGGCTCTGGCCACACCGCGAAGTGGCTGTCATAGTTGTACGAGGTATGCGTATTGGGCTTGCATTGTGCATTGGCGTGCATGACGGGGACACCACCACAGCTCCTTGCAACGGCTTGGATGCAGCCGTCGTGTGTCGCCGGCCGGCGGTGAATGAGCTGCTGCGCGGTATGGAGCTCGCACTTTGCGGACTGACGTCTTGTCCTCATCAGAATGCTTCTAGATGCTCGAGCTTCCGCTGGACTCGGCCAACGGACGTATCCCTGGCACATACCGTCACCAGGGGCTGCTATTATCAGAAGTGCTACGGGCCAACACCGCTGCTAGCGGCGCTGGTATCATGCATCTCGTCGGCCATGACGGCGCCGGCTTAGATGATGGCAATACTTTGAGAACGAGACAGACAGCGGCGGAAGACCAATCTCCACAGCTATCGCAGGGCCAGGTTGTATTCCCAATTGGCTTTTACGGTAACGCAGCCTAGTTTTCCGTGCTCCGTTGTGCGGCATCTGCCTCTAGCAAGCATCCGCCTTTCACGGGCTAACCAGAACAGGCCACTAGCCGAATCCGTTTTCTCTTTTCTCTACTTTGTACGAAACACTGCGCGATCCGGAAGGCTGGGGACCTGCAGTAGGGAGAGGAGCCGTTTACTGTAGGGGCCGGACAAGCTACTGCTAGTAGTAGCTCTAAAAGCTTGGCTGGAGCCCGTCCGAGGTCGTACGTGGACCGGTCACAATCGAGAGCGAGGTAGCATCACCACTCACTCTTGTGTGTATGACGGCGTCTGCAAGCTCTGGCCTCCGGATGGATGGGCATATCCCAGCGCACACACCTTCGGCTGCACGGTACGCTTATATACGAGTAGTGCCACTGGATCTCAGACGCCAGGACAGGCCGCAGAGTGCCTCCTGCACGCTGGCTACCCCATGCTGGATTCCCCACACATGCAGATGCAGACTCTTGAGACCTGGATGTACAAAGGACAAGTACTCTCTGTACGACTGCCAGGCATTGACGCACGGAGAATTTACAAGCATTTTGAAGCCCTTCTTGAGCCACAGAGAGGGCATGCGAGAGGTGCCATGCATGTATGCCTGTATCTGGGCATCTGGCGATGAAGTAGCGCGAATCGCCAAGGCAGATCACCACTCTCCCCTTGCCATATCCATATCCCACAGCCTGTACTTGTACGAGTACATGCTGCTGCCACTGCTTCTTTTCCATGCTACGCGCACCAACAACTGCAGTCACTCAAGGCGGACGTGCCGCATAGACCCGGTTCTCTGCTAATGCCGGGCTTGGGAACTAGGGAGGTTGCATCGACAACGGCCTGTAACAGGGACTGTCCAATCGGCTGGGACTGAAATGCCCGCCTCGCTTTTCCTTTGGAGGGGCCATTCCTACACAAAGGGGAACACCATCTGCTCCTCTTCTTGTGTCTCTCTCCTCCTCCTGCTCCTCCTGCTCCTCTAGCCTTGCCGATAGTATTGGGCCCGGAACCTTTTGGACTGGAGGATGGATAGTGGGAGACCCGTTTAAGGTAGGCGTGCAGCACGCAGACGCATCCTCGCATTCAATTGCATGGACCTTGGCAGACTGGTGGCATGAACTATCCCGGGTCTGGACAACTCCATGCATCTGCACCTGCTATCGAGCAGCGTTTCACATGCAAGTACATACATGTAAGTGAGTGCGTGCTGCAGTGGCAGCGGCACGTGTGAACAGCTTTACAGAGCTTTTTACACACACATGCACACATTGTCCCAGGCCATGCAGACAGCGGCGGGCGTATTTTGCAGAACCAGGCCATTCTGCCACATCCATGTAGCTTCCAGCATAAGGCAGGTAATGCAGGTAGACGTACGACTAGCAATTTCTTATTTCCAGTGTTTGGCAATTAAGCTAAGCAATCAATTGGCCTTTGTTACTGCTCACAATGACTGCGAGCAAGCTGATGGGGTGGCAGTAGTCGTAGGCGCCATGCAATCTGGTTAGTGGCTCGGGAGGCAGCTTATCTTACCTCGTAAACGATGCAGGCGCACACCCACAGCTCCAGATAGATGAGAACAGGGCGCCTGGGGGCGTCCAAGCAAAATGCCTGTCTGCTGTCACCAGCATTCTCTGCTAACCGCCATTTTACACGGACTAGCTTGTTGGAGACACTTCGAAGTAGATGCTACCTTTGCACTGCTGCACATAAGACTGGTACGGCACCTAGATATTCATACAGTGGACACAGGTACCGTGAGAGACTCGGATTCACAGGGCACGCACCTCACCACAGACGTCAATTCACAGACCTTAAAGGCACACGGACACACACAAAACGGCCATTTCTCGCAGCCAACCAGCCAGCGCGAACCAACCGACCAGCTTGTTCTCCCGTCGCCAGCCGCGGCGCCTCCCTTGCTGAGGCTCGCATGCTAAGCATGCGGATCGCGGGGCTGGTTCCGATTAGATAGATCCCCCGATTCAAAGCGCTGGGGCCGTGCTGCACCGCGCACGAAGCGCCAATCCATCGCTCAGAGTTATCTATCACATTCGTTTCTGGATAGACCACATGGAATGGCAGGCAGTTTACAACGACGAAGCAATGCAGTGCCGATGCCACGAATGCGCGCATGGGGCTGCTACGGGTGCCGGCTGTTGCAGCTGCCGAGCATTTCCCACCCTCTGGGCGAGGGCTACCTAGAATAGGCAAGATAGCTTGAGCTCCGGAATTCTGCTCTTCTGTCGGCTGGCTGGCTGGCTGGATGTTGGTGGCATTCGCAGCAGACGACCTAATAGGCATGGCATGGCATGGCATGGTATGGCACCAATGCTCAATCAAGCACATCAATCATTGCTACAAGGTATGGCTGCGCCAATTTACAGCAAAGCTGCAGGAATGAGCAATTAAATGGCCTCGGTTGGCAGTGGGAGAGCTCAGAGCAACAGACATGTCCGGCAGCATAGCCACATCTACATGTAGGCGAATGTAGGCCGCGCGGACGATATTTTTCCTTGATTCCATGCTTTTTGCCTCTTTGGCGAGAGCTCCTTGTCCTCGCTTAGAACCTAAACGTCGCCCAACATCGGCCGGATGCTGGTGTGATGGGCATTAACGTAGGGATTCAATACCTGCGCGGGCGAAGCGAGGTGGTAACACAGCATCTGCTGCTGCAACTTTGCGTTGTCATGGCTGTCGGTCGACTCGTGACAAAGCAAGCTGCAACGTGAATGCGAGTAGGCGGCCTCTGGGAAGACGTGTGGATAATCCTGTGGATAGGTGAGAGCAAGCATCGCAACGCCTCCCAAAGCAGCCCTATCCCTCATAGCGAATTTCCAACACTGGTCTAGATATCTCCATAGTGCCACCTACAACGGTAAGGCGTATCTGCCCTATGAGGCGTGCAGAGTCAAATGAGGCAGAGAGCACGATAGCTGTTGGGCTGAAGAGCAGCTCCAGCCCCAGCCCCAGCTCCAGATGCAGCTCCAAGCTCTTTGCCCCTCTTCGCACACCATCCAACAGGAACCCCGGCTCCGATTCTCTGGGTTCGGCGTGAAATCAGCGAACCAGAGAGCAGGCATACAAGGCAAGGCGTTTGAGCTTTTTTTTCTCGCAGGGGAGGGTTACCTTTTGCAGCGTCCGGTTGCAGTCAATCCGATGTGATTTGACCAGCGCAATAATAGCCCGCATATTAATTAACATGTTTCCAATTTAGCCACGGTCATGAATCAAGGTCAATCAATTCGGGGGCGAGCGTTTGTTTTCCCTTCTGCCGACCGAAACCTGTCTGTGCAGGCACGCACCTACTAGTATGTAGATACTCCTAGATATGTACATGTAGATAATGCATATTAGTACATTGTCTGTCTGTTCTGCACGCCTGCTTTGGATTTCATGTCGTGTGTGGCACGTCAAAGAGACGGCCGCGTTGATTCTGACGGCAGCCGTGCCCCGTTTATTGCTCCATCGATAGCTGCCGTACTATAGACAGGGCTATTAATACCTTTAACTTTCCAATAAGCTGCTAGTCGCTGCTCGTGCCTTGTACGCAGCCAAACCAAGCCTTATTAGTCCCGTCCCTTTGCGGTCGAGGTCGATATGGCGCAGCGACTCCTCGTGCGGGTGGCTTGTTTTCGCCACTGCAGCGTCTCTGGCACAGGCCTTATGACCACGCCCCCCCAAGTCAGCTGGCTGGTGCGCTCCACCAGCTGGACCCCGGAGAAGGGCCCCAACTGCATGCGGGCCTGTGCAGCGCAGCCAGCGCGGCACTAGGCCTGCTGGAGCCCCGGGCCTGCACACTCCCCTACCTTATTGGGTCGATGGCCAGACAGGCGCGGTGGCCAATGCCAGGCGCCAGACAGGCACTGGCGGCTGCTGCTGCTGCTACTGCTGCTGCTTGTAGGGCGCTGTAGGTACGGCAAACGGAGCTCTGCAGCGTGCAGTGCCGGACCGGCCACCACCGAGAAACACTGGACCCTGGGCCGCTAACACGACGCCCAGCCCACTCGAGGCCACTTCGCCAGTAGGGGCCCAAAGGCGTCCGGTGCCGATTTGACGTTGAGTCTGCATCGCTGCTCGTTGCTCGTCTTGGACCGCGAGCTTGTCCATCGCCGGTTTCTGTGCCCTCTTCATCGTCCCTTTTCGCGCGCTGGCAGCTGCTCAGCTTCCTCTCAGCATCCCCTCACTTGCTGCTCACCTCCCCCTCATCGCCAGCTGCCAATTGCCAGCTGCCCGGGCAATGAGTTCGTCTCTGCGGTAACTGGCTCTCTCTCCCCCCAGTCATTAATTGTAAGCTTTCGTCCTCGCCCTCGTATCCTTTTCCTTCTTTTCTTTTTCCCCCTTCACGCTTCCCCGTGACGAGCGCACCACTTGACCTGGACATCGCCACGCCCCTGCAAAAAGACCATATTCCCTGCTCGAAATCCAAACCAAACTTCCCTGGTCGCAGGCAAAGGCAGCTTCTCTCTCTACGCCCTCCCACATCGTCACCATCACCTTCATCATCTTACGCCTGCGAGTAAGAGCATCTCGCAACTAGCCTAGCCGTCCTTGACGTCTTCTCTCGTGCCGGTTGTTCTCCCTTTGCTTGCCTGTACTTTACCTTTTCGTTTCTTTTACTTTCTTTATATTCTCAAAAAGGCACGCAGCTTTTGCTAACTGGACGTTTGTTTCTGCTTGCAGTTTGCCGCCATGCTGGCCGACGACGCGCCGCCCGACGACGCTCGCGGCGCCTTTCCCGCCCATTCTGGCTCTGATGGCCTCACCGTGGCCGAAAAGGTCCTGCGAGACACACAATACCTCTACTCTCTGATTCTGCTCGTGGCCTTCATCTCTCTTGCCGCATGGTATTCCGTCTTCAACGCCAAGAAGGAAGAGGATCTTGTCCAGCCCACCGTCAAAGGTCCTGGAGGGAAGCCCTTGCCCATTACCAAGCGCAAGAAGCGCAGCAACGGGGAGCGTAAGATTGGTCCGCGCTTTGGCCCGACCGCTAAGAACGTCTTTCGCTGCCTTGCTGCTGTTGTCTTCGTGAGCTATGTGGTTACTGGTATTACCATGTTCGTTCATGCCTTCTGGCACGAGAACCCTTATAAATGGTCAAAGGAAGGGCTTCCCTGGGCTGGCGAATGGACAGTGGTATGTCTCTCGCCCCCCCCCCCCCCCCATACTTCCCCATACTTCCCCGGATTTTCTTCGTCTTCCCATCTCCACGGCCTTGGGTCGACCTCGAGTTCATCTTGCTCTCGAGAGAACTGGTCAAATGACCTGGCTTTCGGGGCCCCTCCTTCCCCAGAATCCACTAACCTTGTTCCTTGTTAGGTTCATATCGTGGGAGCTACTTTCTTCTACCTTTACATCCTGTTCTCGTTATTCGACTGGCGCAAGGGCCCCAATATCGTCCACCTCACAATCTGGATTCTAAGTCTCGCTGGAGAACTCATTCTCTTCACCACCACAGCTATTGTTGCCGCTGGTTGTCACTTCGTGCGCGCTTCCAAGCAAGACGACCAGACCACGGATGACAGCTGCATTGATTCATGGACAAAGCTCGATCTCGTTCTCTATTTGGTCCGCTTGCTGACCATAGCTGCTTCCATCTCCCTCTTCTGCGTTGCATGGATTCTCAAATCTCACGCCCCAGATAGAGTTGAGGAAGGATTTGGCATCTCTGAAGCCACGCCTCTACTGCTTAATGGGCAGACTCGATCTTATGACGCCAGGCAGAGCACCAGTTCTGAGACTAACGGCCGACGATCTCGTGGTAGAACCATTTCGAACGCACCCAAACCTACAGGAGGATCCTATTCTCGCAAAGATGAACAAGCCGCCTTCTACCGACAGAAGAAGATCCCCCACAAGACCTGGTGGGAATATGTCAGAGGCTACTCTCTCTTCTTCCCCTATCTCTGGCCCAAAGACTCTACCAAGCTGCAGCTCCAGGTAATGTTGTGCTTTGTTTTAGTCATCATCCAGCGATTGGTCAACGTCTACGTTCCATGGCAGATCGGCAAAGTCGTCAACAAGCTAGAAGCCGTCATCAGAAGCGGCGATCCCATCACCACTGAAAACTTCCCCCTCAAGGACTTCCTCATCCTGGGTACTCTCTGGGTACTTCAAGGCCAGTCCGGTCTTCTTGGCTCCCTGAGATCTCTCCTTTGGATTCCTGTTTCGCAGTACTCGTACCGAGGATTGACAGCGGCGGCCTTTAACCATGTCCACTCTCTCAGCCTCGACTTTCACTTGTCGAAACGCACTGGCGAAGTCCTCTCTGCGCTTAACAAGGGCTCTGCAATCAATGCATTTCTCGAGCAGGTGACATTCCAGGTCATCCCTATGCTCTTCGACTTGTTCCTCTCTATCTCCGTCTTCTACGTCAACTATGGCCCTCTCTACGCTCAATTGAATCTGGTGGACACTTGCTGGTATCTCTATATGACCATCAAGATGGCCGCCACTAGAGCAGATCAACGACGAGAGATGACCAATGCTGATCGTGAAGAGGAAGCGGTGAAGAACGACTCCATCTCTAGTTATGAGACGGTCAAGTATTTCAACGCGGAAGAATACGAATCCAACCGATATCGTGCCAAGGTTGAGGTTTTCCAAAAGGCCGAGGCCCAGGTCCAGGTAGGCATGGTCCTCATGAATATCTGCCAGACCTTCGTTTTCAACCTGGGCAGAATTGTCGCTGCCATAGTGTGTGGCTGGCAAGTTATGGTTGGCGTGCGAACTACCGGTGACTGGTTCACAGTCGTCTCTTACCTGACCCAACTTCAAGGCCCTCTCAACTTCTTCGGCTCGTTTTATCGCACAGTCCAGCAGGCCATGATTTCTGGCGAGCGCCTCCTGGAGCTCTTCAAGATCCAGCCAACCGTGGTTGATTCTCCCAATGCCGTCGAACTGGAAAGTTTTAGTGGACATGTTCGATGGAAGAATGTGAGCTTTGCCTATGATGCTCGAAGACCTGCTCTACGCAACATCAGCTTCGAATGTGCTCCGGGAACTACAACAGCCTTTGTTGGCGAGTCTGGCGGTGGCAAGTCTACCTTGTTCCGACATATGTTCCGCTACTACGACTGTGACGAGGGTAGCATCGAATTTGATGGCAAAGACGTTAAAGATCTCACAATCAGCTCGGTCCGTCGCCATATTGGCGTTGTGCCCCAAGATACGACCCTTTTCAACGAGACGCTCATGTACAACCTCAAATATGCCAACCCTAGAGCGAGTGACGAAGAGGTTTATACCGCTTGCAAAGCTGCCAGTATCCACGACCGCATCATGTCATTCCCCGATGGTTATAACACGCAGGTTGGAGAACGCGGACTGCGACTCAGTGGCGGTGAGAAGCAGCGAGTTGCTATCGCTCGTACTATCCTCAAGGATCCTAGAGTTATCATGCTGGATGAGGCTACTTCTGCACTTGACTCGCACACGGAACAGGAAATCCAGCAAAATGTTTGCAACATCGGTCAAGGGCGAACGTTGCTCATTATTGCGTAAGTGACATATACCCTCTCTTATGATTATTGTAAAGCTTAGGATGGGAGGGTTTGAAGCTAACACACAGTTTTTCCTTTTTCTACAGGCACCGATTGTCGACCATCACCCATGCCGATCAAATCATTGTGCTGCATGCTGGAACAATCGTTGAACGTGGTAATCACCAGGATCTTCTCGCTGCTAAAGGTGTGTACTTTTCGATGTGGCAAAAGCAAGTAACGGCAGAGCGCGCCCTGGACGTTGCTAGAGAAGCGTCTTTGCAGGCCAAGCGAGCCTTGAAAGCTGCCAATATGGATGGCAAGAACAAGTCGGGCGCTCAGATCGACGGATATGAGAGTCACGGGTCTACGACTGAGCTTCTTAGCGATAACTCTCAGCCGCATGGCAATGGCGAGGCTCATCCTTCGACATCTTCTTCCGATAATGAATCGACCCATGAACAGGAGCCGCGTCGCAAATCAGGACTAGATTCCTAGATTTCTTCAGTAAGGCTGGCCATTATGGCCATATCTACTGTCTCGGGTGTCGAACACCAAGAGACTTGACCGGATACGACCTTAAACGGAAAACTGCGTTTCTTCTTAGAATCACGGCTTTTTTCCATTGCGACCCACTTGATATCAATATACTGGCCCAGGGATTATGCCAGTTACACTTCTCGTTTATTTCAAAAAAGAACAAAAAAAAAAACCCCCCCCAAAAAAAGCCCAAAGGAAACAAAAACAAAACTGCAGGTTTATTCAACATTTTGTTTGGCATTCAGTTGCTGAACTTGAACGTCTAGGCCTAGCATGATGACTGCATCACACCGGCGTTAAGGAGGAAAAGGATATCGATACTCATCATTTTCTATTCATCATTTTCATTCATCTACACAGCATAAGGAACATTTGCCTATTCTCAGCAAGCCAATTTTGATTCTCCCGTTCCTTTGGAGCCTGGACAGTCAGCCGGGCTTCTGGATATCCTCGAATTTACTACACAAAGCATTTCATCGGATAACCGAGACTAGAATTTTCATAACTACGGTGACGCCTTTTTTCTATCTATTTCTACTTATTTCCTACTTTACGACCGTTTCAGGCACAGACATTCAGATCTAGCAGCCGCCAATCTGCTTTGTTCTTGTTGCAATCTACCGCCACATAGCCGGACTTAATAATACACCTTTGCATTGTTACGAGAGATGAGATATAGCCGCAGTTACACGCGGAGACATATAATGTGTGTTGTTTTACCACTGTTTCTTGCATCGGCTCTACATCTCACTTGTTACGTCTTCCGTCGAAGGTGGCCCGAATGTTTTCCATTCGCTGGTCGCTGTTTGACTATGATGTATTGATATCCAATATCTGGAGATGTGAGAAGGACAATTGACTGGTATAGCATTTTATCATTTTGTATTCGCCTCATTTCTAAGCCTTTGTGCCTTTCATGGGCGCTGGTGGCTTATGAAATCATCTCCTTATCATGGAGAGAATGAACGAGGTGAATGAATGTTGAAGGCGAAGGTTTACCGATGAGTTCGGTGGATTTGAGAGGATAACATGTGGATGACAACACTTGTTCTTTTTTGTCTCTATCTGAAGGGATTTGTGATTATGGATGCCACCATGGCGAGGCCTACGGGACTTCGCCTTGATTACGGGCAACGACTATACGACTTTGCTTTTTTCTATTTCCTTTTTATTCAACAATTTACGCCCGATGGACTGGATGGATATCCGGAATTTAGTGAAGAGGAATCACGCCTTGGGTTTGTGCTCTCTGGTATTTGTGCGATACGGATATGGTTTTAACATACATTTTTTGGGATTCTTCCTCAAGGAAGCTGAGAGATATGATATGATCTCCAGGATGGAAAATTTGAACAAAAGCAGAAAAAAAGAACACACAACTCGTCGGGCCTACCAGAAAACGGGAAATTTCACCATTTTACTAGAAGTACGGGGCAGCCTCGATAACTTAGGTAGATCACAGAAAACAATTTTGGTAAAAAAAAAAAAAAACTTGCCATCGAATGTAGGCGTGAATGTTTAATGCTAAACGGGCCATCCACCAAGACATGGAAGGCTTGTGTTGGAGAACGGCAGCTTGATTGGCCCGATTGTTGGTTTGTATTGACAGTATAGCAAGTATTCTTGAACATCACGGCGCCGAGTGGACAATTGTATTAGAGCCTTTGCAGCATACCCATTGTGTGATCCATCAAAATGGAGTATTATGTATTGCTTCGTTTCTATATGTATAAAACAAGAAGATATCGTCCAACGGCTTTCGCCGATACCTCATTTCATCCGACTCAAAAGCCACCAGGCTCGACCCAATCCGTATTTTTTCAAAAAGTCCCTTCATCCAGAAGAAGAGATAACACAGATACACAGAATGAACTATGAAGGAATTTAAAGCATTCCCAACCACTGTACAATTATTCAACCCTCCCTTTGCTAGAAACCCTAGATTGCTCATTTCAAAATACCTGCAACCATATCAATCGTTCCGTCTGACTGACAACGTATCAAGTGTCCGGAGAATCAAGTATGAGAAAAAAAAATGTCATCATAAAATTAAAATTAGTATTAGCCCAAGCCATTTCTTCTTTTCTTTTTCCTTTTTCGTGTTCAAAAAAGGAGAACGCCAGTTTTCATGCTTCACATTGCTCCCTACCCGGCTTGACCCGTGCGGTACAAATCACACGCAGGTAATGTAGCCCAAAGACGTAAAGACAAACGGGGCAGCTCAACAGAGTTTCTCGTCATTATTCGATTAAATTGCACCAGTGCAAATCCGCTTGCTTTTGCTGTATAAATCGTGCATGTCACCCAGCGTTTTGCTCAACTCATTGCCAACATGGATGTTGGCCGTCTATTGCTTAGCAGAACCATTCTGCTTATCTTCGTCATGTTCGTAGTGAATTTCCAGCTTAGGAATGCCCTTATTTCCACTGTGCTTGCCTGATTTCTTAGTTTCGTCCTCTGCCTCGTCATCTTCGTCATCAGATCGATCATCAGTGGCCTCCTTGTCGCGGATAAATCGGAAGGCAATACGCAGAATGTAGAAGAGCCAGAACAGGTTCAATGCTTGAAGGGAAGCAAGCAGAGCAGTGGTGATATACTGACTGATCCAGCACTTGTATTGCTGAGTCTCCCAGTTGAGCTCAAAGGGACCAACGGTACGGAACTCAGTGAATAGAGACCAGATGATCTTGAGGTTAATGTAATGACGCATGTAGATCCAAACGGCAACAAAAGTGGCGAAATAAGGAGCAACGATAGGATGGTCGATGTAATTGAGAGCTTTGGAGGAGGCGAGGAAAAAATCGCTGATGTCGTGGGTGATGTAGACAGCAATACCAATGTAGGTGAAGTGGAAGCGGTAGCTCAGGCCGATAAGGGCCAAACTGACGATGTGGTGGCCAACGAGCTCTTTGAAATCCTTGCGCGGCTTCTCCATTCCCAAGAGAAGCACGATGGCCTGCTGGGCCCAGTAGGCAGCCTGGAAGAGGTAGTAGAACTTGACAACGCCCTCATGCGACCGATGCGGGAAGCCCTCGTACATTCCGCGCGTGTTGAAGTACCAAACAGGTGTGCGGCTCATGACATACATGCCAGCAGGTCCTAAGATGCCAAAGTAGAGGGCCGTGTACACCTGTTCCATGAAACGTGCCTGCTTTCCCTTGCTGAGACCCGTTCGGCGGGCTAGTGGGCGCAGCAGCTCCTGCATGATAAACTCGCGAGTAAACGACAGGACAATGGTGTAAAAGGCGACAAATGCAATATCCCATTTGCCCTTGCCGTATTGGACAGGCTTGAGGGGGTCATCCTGGGGAATCGGGTACGACAGAAAGATAAAGTGGTGTAGGGGATTGGTCTCGGAAGGGTTAATGGCGTATCCGGTTAGGAAAGTGAGTAGCAAGACGGCAGGCAAGACAAAGGTGTGCTTGACCATGGTCTGGCGAAGCTGTGAGAAATATCCACGAGCGCGACGGCGCTTCGAAGGCCTAGGGATCCCAGAGTGATCTTCTGAGCTCTCAGATGAGTAGTTCTATTGATTTGCGGTGGTCAGCTTCAGAAAGGCCTGAGCAGAAAAATCAGAGGTGACAATCTCACCTCAGAGTCTTGGGCATTGAGACTGACCCGGCTGGACGCCAGCGCGGGCGCACCAGTGTCACCAGCACGAATCTCTCCTCCAAGACCACTGCTCTTGCGCCTGCGCCTCGCCAGGTTGACGTCAGCGCTGTGCAGTTGATCTGCCGACGTGTTGAGCAGCGGGAAAGGCTCTACCCCCGCCATTGTGATCGGAGAGTGGTCTGTATGTCTTGGACGGTGAAAAGTGGTGTAGTTGTGGTGCAGTTCGAGGAAAATTCCCCCTGGACGCCCTTGAGACAGTTGCGCTTAGGAATGCGACCTGCCGCCTCGCAAGAACAAACGGCAAAGCCTCGATCGCCGGAAGAAAGAGGAGAGCTTGCAGGACGCTGGAAGAAGTAGGAGGATAAAGGAGACAAAAGGTAGGTAATAAACAGTGCTGCCACTACCACTCCAATTAGGATCGTTGGCCTCTTGTTTCCCCCCTTGTCGTTGTCGCGGGGCGCACGCGCAATTGATTGGTGGTGTGGGGGGTGAGAGGATCAGCCCGATGTGCGACTCGCGTGGATTATCCGCTTTGTCTCGTCTCACAATTCGTGCTAGTGAGCCTCGGTTTGGGTCGATTCTCGCATGGGCCAACCGCCAAGGGAAAAAAAAAATTGGCGGTCTGTTTTCTGGAGAGTCAACAGAGACAGAGGAAGTCTAGGACGGCTTGGTCGTAGAGCTCTTATAAGATATAGCAGGTGAAGTCCTAAGGATAAAGGAGCAGAGAGACACGGACAGCGCGCAGAGACGGCGAGGCCGTGGGTGGTCGGACTTTCACGAGATTCCGAAATGGAAGCGTGAGACGAGAGATAGGAGAGAAAGGCCTAGGAAAAAAATAGGACGGCGCTCGGTGAGGTGGTTGTCTGGCGTCGTGTCCGATCGGGACCCAGATTAGGGGGATAAGCGGTCATGCATGCACAGTGGATGATCAAACTTGGCTGTTTGTGCCGCGTTGGGTATTGGAGAAGAGGCTGGAGAAGATGGGAGAGAGAAGGAAAAGAAGAGTTTGGTGGAGTTGGAAACAAGCACAAACAAGCACAAACAATGCTGCAATGCTGCGTCTAACACTGTCAAGTACCGTCTACGCAAACCGCGCTGCAACTGGGAGATGCTGAGAGGTAGGTGGTACCAAATATCCCAGCTGAGGCAGGTGCCGCTAACAAGGAGAGGGGAAAATCGAACTGGTTCTGTGGCGAAATGGCAGGAGCGCTGAAAATGCAGACACACAGCACCTGCTTTTACAGTAGCAGGTATTACAGTACCAGCTCACATAAATTACTGTCTGTTACCTCGGACGCACTTTATATACTGTACTCCTAACGTTCGTTCCTTAGTATCAGGTACCTCTAGTAGGTACTAATCTTACTTGAAATTGTTGAAAGCATTTCAACAATGTGATAATCATGCATCTGCTCTCGTCTTATGTTGAGACACGAATACGTGTACTGTATGCGGCCGCGGTGCATTTCCAAGGCCAAAGGCAGCACGACGTACTAGGTAGGTGCCCGCAATAAACCACCAAACCAGGTACATAATGCAGCATTAGCCAGCGACTAACACACAATCTATAAATGGCAAACATATCACCCAAGCGGGACTGCTCACGGCATCACCATCACAACTCACCGCAATCCTCCAGATCTCTTTCTGCCCATGCTCCATGTAAACTGCCAAACTTCTCTCTGTCCCGGCCAGAAACATGCCAAAAAATGAGATACAGTAAGCCGCCAAACAGCCACCAGCACCAACGACAGCCGCTAAACGCTGGGGGACCCTGTTTTAATCTCGTTCGACATGCCTCTCGCGCCTCGTCACTGGCCCAACGCCAGCCGAAGCCCACAAAAAACCAGCGCCATGACCCCTGACAGCCAGCCCTCTTTGTTCCCTCTTCTCTAGCGTCCACATGCACCCAAAGGTTTAAACTTGACCGAAAAAAAAAAAAAAAATCCCTGTCGTCAGGGCCCTGTTAGTCCCATTCGGGAAGCGAGGGGGTCACCCTTGCATCCCTGTGGCATTTTCCTTTTCCACCTCTAACGAACTTCTTTTTTTTCTCTAAGCCGGCCGCCTGTCACTTTTGTCTGTTCCGCACTCCGTGAACTCTATTAGCACCATTACGCGTATCTAACATGGAAAATCGTAACTCGCAGGAGTGAGAATCCTTTTTTCTTTCTCTCTCTCTCTCTCTTGCTTTTCGTGAGCATCAATCGGCTGCGTGGTAGTCTAACAGACGGAGTGATGCGACATCCCGCGCGCCACACACCAAAGCACAATCAGCTCATAGTGATCCGTGCTCCGAGCGCGGAATACGGGACATGAATTATCACCAAGTCCACTCGACGAGGAGGTGTGGTGACATAATCGGCGTTGCAGACATTTGGGGCATGCAATTCAAGAGCGCTAGTTAGCTGCAGCTGCATGAAATGAAATGGGGAACTTTTATGAGCACGGAATAAATCGCTGAAGCTGTAAGCTGTAAAATTGTCTGCAAAGCATTGAGACACCAAGTTGGAATTTCCTGATTACCTCGAGTAGAAATGAGATTCAAGTGTTGAACGGCTCGAATGATGCCCAGGGAGAGTAAAGCTGTGATCCATTTATAGAGGCAGCAGAGGCAGCAGATGTAAAAATCGACGCATTCCAATTACAACAACTCTCATAATGTTATAAAAGTGTGTGTGTACCTATAATAATGGAGTTGGGTGCTTCAGGTTATACATTCATTCTTCTACTGTTTAGCTCTCCGCTTGTCAGATTCATGCTGCCAAACTTTCATCAATCGCAATGGACGCAGTATCACAAACCTCTCGCTACCCAGATTTCATCAGATTTCTCATAGAACATGTAGTGTACTTATTCATTAAATTCAATTCATATCAATCAACGTATTTCTGTCATCTTCCGCTCCATAGCATCAATCATTCGCCCTCTGTAAATCTCTCCAAGAGGCTCCGGGGTATAGCTATTCTCCATATATCGTTATATACTCGTACATACACATCCTAAACATAACTACCGCTATTATAATGTCGAAAACCAAGAGAGAGAAGAAAAAAAAAGGAGGGGCATTGTAAAAATGCCCTAGCCAGAAACGCCACGCTCAAAGACAAAAGCACCTAGGAATTTAGAGAGAGCGAGAAAGAAGAAGCCAGGTTCTTTCTTCTTTTCCTCTTTTTTTACAATGAAAGCGTTCAAGAGGGGCCTGGCTCTCTCGGTGGTGTTGTGTTCCTGTCTTCTTGCCCGGTGTCTGGCTCGTCAGGATCATGATCGCGAGATATCACAGAAGAAGTCTCCGTTATAGAATCATCATACGAGTAATCGTCGTCGTAGAGGTACCGGTTTCGTACTCCCGGCCATAAAGGCGGATTGCTGGGCGGTATAGGTCTCTCATACGCTGAAGCCGCCGCATTCGCCGTCGGATACACGTTGGGGCCCATCTGATTTCGTCCCCTGGCTTCGTAAATCTCCTCAGAAGATGAGCTGCTGCTAGATCCTCGTGCTCGCCGCAACGCCGACGCCACTGAACCGCTCAAATCTTCTCCCTCTTCCTCAAGAACCTGTTGTAGCGCCGCGCCTCGCCGTGCTGGTGCTGGTATCACCATTACGGGGAGATTGTCCGTGTCTGTCGTGGGCCGGAATCTTTCTCGGATCCTCTCTGCTTGGCTGGCTGCAAACTCTTCTAATCTGCTTCGTATATCCCACCGGTTGGTATCCATATGGGTTCTTGAAGTAGCAGCGGACCGGGCATCCGGATAAGCTCCAGGAGATTGCGGTGTTGACGTGGTGCCATGGTTTCCGCGACGAAGCAGTGCCTGCCAACGGCCACCGCCAGAAGAAGAATTCGCTTCCAAATCTGGTATTCTTGGTTCTTGTATCACAATATGACTGGCTGGAGAATCTCCAGGAGAAATAGACGAAAGCGCTTGGCTTGTCGAGACTGCGTCTTCCACGGTAGGACCACGACCTTGGTTGTGGCTCTCGGACCTTGAAAGATCTAGTCTAGGCTGTGGATGCTCTCTCTGGTATCTTACCGCGTAGACAGTACTGGCAGCACTTGTTGTATCGGTCCTGCTGGCTGGCGTTACGGCTGGAGCAGGTCGTGAGAGCCAAACTGGCGGCCTTAGAATATGTCCCGATGTTCTCTCCACCTCTGCACCGCCAGTCTGGCCTGTATCACGGCCGCGTCCAGTACTTCGCTCCCGCTCGCGGTGGCGACTGCCGATAACCGACACGCCTGGCCATCCGTTGCCTTCGCCTGGTCTTTGCTCTCTTGCCGTGATGATGACGCCTCTGCCATCACCACCACCACCAGTTTTGTAGCCTCTTCTCTTCCGTGACCAGGGGACCTCAGCCGCGTCAACTTCTAGCGTGTCATCTCCGTCAAATACTTCTCTTCCAAGTATTCCATCCTTTTTCTCTTCACGCTCCAACGCTTCAATTCGTTCCACCCATTCCCAAACCACCACACTAGCTGCTGCTGCACCAACCCATCGCACGTAATCTCCCCAGGCTGTAAACTCAGGCTTCGATATATCAAGTATAAAAAAGACAACTGGTATTAATATGGCGCCCAAAGATATAATGGCCACCAGACTTATGTTCTTCATCAAGGGGTGGTAGAACGAATATCGCTTCTTCATAATTGCATAGTACACAACCCACGCAGCATAGAGCACCCCAAGGGCCAGTTGAAATAAGTAGCTCAGCGCCGGGATGGGATGAGCAAAACTCTTGGGCATAGAATTGCCGATGCTGTCCGGGTCGGAGTATAAAAAGCTGTTTAGGGCACTGAAAATGACATCGAGACTGATGAGGAAAAAAGCAGCCCATTTGATGATGATTTTCTCGCGGTGGCGCGGGAACAGCCGGATCAGCGTCTGCGCCTGTGCGAGCCAAAGAAAGGTGTCGGATACCACCCGGATCGCCTTGAGCTCCGTACTCCCCATGACCTCGTTCTGAAGCACTTTGGCATTCTGCACGCCCCATATGTACTGTATTTTGGCGATCCTGAAAGTGTCAGCCGTGGCTATCGTCAGAGATATCGCAACCGACAGGGCGGCCAGCTTCTGCAGCCACGGCCGCCCACCGATATTGACGCCCCCAGAAGAAGAATTGGTAAAGCCACCGGGCCGGCCAAGGTAGACAACGCCACTATCGAAGAAAGACCTTGGCGTGATGAAGAGCATAATAACGAGCATCCAAGCGGTAACGGTAGTCGCCGCGAGTGCGTAACAGATGGGAAAACTCGAGGCGTAAAAGGGGTCTCGAAAATCGGAAAAATGCGGGCTGTCATCGTCATCACCGTCGTCTCCGAGGTCCTGGAGGGTCAGGCTCGAGTCTCCGTCGCTGGTGCTGGTGGTCTCCGGGACTGCAACGGAGACTGTCGGTATTGTCGCAGTCGGGCATGGTGCCTGGAAGAGGGCGTCGTTGTCTAGTGTCAGTATAGCATTGTCCGACTCTCCATCCAAGGAGAGGATTCCGTTCGCCGGCAGCCACGTGCTGGTGCACAGCGCCATCGACGCCTCGAGGGACGACGTAGCCGCAAGAGCGGCCACATGGGTGGCCATGGACGTCACCGACATGGTCGGATTGGAGCGGAACCAGGATCGGGATCTCGAGAAAGAGGCTCGTCGATTTCGTGAAGAGTCAACCGGCGAGACGGCGACGAGAAAGGAGAGGGTGCCAGTCGGACCTTATCGCGGGATCGCCATGGAAAATGGTGCCGACGGAGGGAACGAGCTGAGCTGAGCTGAGCTGAATTGCCTTTGGTCCTCTGTACTTCGCTTCGCTTGGTTTCGCTTGACGGGCGGCGTGCCTCGTGCAGGCAACCTCACAAATCTAAGACACGCTGACAGAACTGAATCGAAAGTAAACAGCGAGAGGCGCCACGGTTACCAGAGCTGTCTCTGTGCAAGTCGAAAAGGAGCGAGTCGTGAAATCGATGTCGAATTCAGGCGAGCGCGAGCAAGCCGAGCGTCATAACAATCGGTGGCGCAGGGGCCGAAGTTGCGTCCAGACGAAAAGAAAATCCAGGTAGGTCGCAGCTTTGTAGCAATACAGCGAAAAAATGGCCGTATCCGTCCAGCCTCCGGGCTTCCGCGTGCCCTGAAACCAATATCCTCGTGGGTAATGTCCAAAGTCCGTCTCTCCTGTTCGCTTAGGCCTGTACGTCTGTTTAAACTCTGCGATCGATCTCGACAAAAATTCGACGCGGAGAAGCAATGGGGAATCTATTTCGGGGGGGAGAAGAGGAGAGAGAAGTTGGTTGGTGTTGCAACTTACTCGCTGAAGAACAAGCAGCTGATTTCCTGCTGGATGGCGTGGCGTGCACTGTGTCACTTCTGGCGGTGGTGGCGGTACAACGTGGTGCTGTGCCTTTTGGGGCTGCGGGGGATTGGGGCGCTGCAGAAGGGCTGGGCCAATGGGCGCCGAGAGCAGCGCATGGTGCGGCACACAGTGCATCTAATAAAGCATGGACACGGTCCCATTCTTGGAGCTAGTAGTACCCACGAATCTGTGGAATATTGATTGGGAGTCATGAATTGACTCCACGGCATGGCCGTATCTGCGGGCAGCCAGAGACCGCTCGTATTCAGGACGCGCAGCGCAAATAGAGTTCACCAAGCCATAGCAGTCGTCTTGACAGCCAAAACTGACAGGCCGCTAACTTGCTCCCCATCCCACGTGTCCGGCCAAAAAAACACACATCCAGACTCCAAATCCGATACAAAGTCCAAACAGGCAGTCGGTACTGCGCCGCGCCGCGAACTTTTGTCGCCCATTTGCCCACTCAAACGCCTCGGGGTGCGGAGTAACTACTGATGAAGAAGTAAACTTGGAATCGCAGCTAGCTTCCCAATCTGCCGGATACTAGTTACTAATACGATCAACACTAGTGCTACTACTACTACTGCTGCATCAATTGGATAATGGTCAAAAAAATATATACCTATATATGTATAAATGAAGCCTACTAATGCGACTTATACTGCCAAGAAAGGGGCCTGTTTTCGATTCGTCTTTGGCCGTGCCCCCCCTTAAAATGGAATCGCAAAAGAAGCACTAGAGAAGCATCGGAGAAATTTCACATAGCAAATGAGAGAAGAAGCGTTCTGAGTTCTTCACATGCCTGCCTGCGGCTGGTCTTGGCAAAAGCTTGTCTCCGCAAACCCGCAGTCTTGGCACGCGTGCTCTAAATCCTCACAAAGAAAAAAAAAAAAATCTCGTCCCTCCAGCATAACTTTTCGAGAGAACCCGTGGTGTCAAACTAGAATATATTCATTCTGTCGAGAAATCGAGAATAAATGATCCCCTCTGACGCCTCATGATGCTGCGTTGTAATTACATTTCGCTATTGTATTCCTTTTGCTGCTTTCTTTTTTCTTCCACTTCGTTTTGAAAACCTCAAAGTACCAGCCTCCCACGGGCCATTCGGTGTGACCAACATCACGTCCTTAAATCATAGGTATATCCCATTCTTTTTGCATCATTTCTCTTGTTTTCCTTTTGTGTCGCTCCCTAAAATAAATCGTAATCACCCTTTATCCATGTGTATATGCATTATTTTCCCTTTCCCTTAATCTTCATCTTCTTCCTCCTGAGGTCCGCGGTACTTCATTTCCAGCACCCATTTGCCGTCAAACTCGATGCCCTTCCGTATCTTAGTACCAGCCTTCCTCCAGATTGCGCTTCCCAGCCCTAAATCGGCAATGAATAGCCGCCACTCGTCCTCGTGAATAATATTTGTTGGTAGGGCTGTATCATCGTCAGGGGGCGGCGTAACAGCCTCTAGAAGCCCCTTTTTGGGTGCGCCTATGGCAACAACGTAGCGCGGTTTGACAAACAGGTGACTTCCATCAATAATAGCAACATTGCCGTTTGAAGGGTCAATGCCTGAAGGAATATCAATTGCTAGTACGAACGCCTCATTCCGGTTCGCCCATTCCATCAGCTCATATACCGACGCCTGGTCACCGACTCGCAGTTCCTCAAACGACATGGTAAGGCCGAGCAAGGCGTCAATAATAAGAGATATTGATAGGCCACTACCCGCTCCAGCCCCTCTTCGAAGAAATTCAAAGAAGTCGTTCTTGCTCAAAATTCGGCCTCCAAAGTTTCTGTAGAGCTGGATCTGTCTCTTCAAATCTTCCAATAGGTCTCGCTCGCGCTCAACACCAACCAAACATACAACCACATCAAAGTTTTTGTTTCGAAGATGGCGAGCAGCAGCCAGCGCACGAATACCCGACTTATGATTGCCGGCAAGTATCACAATCGTTGATGAGCGCACTGAAGCATCGCTGGACGCTCCCGCCACGACCATCTCGAATCGGACTTTCATGGCTGGGTCTGACAATACGGCCACAGCCACTTCAGCGATACCCCTTCCTGCGTTTTCCGCCATCAAGGTCTCGCTAAATCCAATCTCGTTGGCAGCAATGTTTTCAATATTCAGCATCTGAAGCGTAGAAATCGTCTCCACGCGTCGATTTGAAGGCAGTAGATATAGTCCCGGGCGTTCATGCTGCTGCTGCTCGTAGTCAGTGCTGCGGTGCCCGGTCGTGGGGCTAGATCGGCGAGACGCTTGATACCGTAGGCTGGAGTTGACCCTACTAAGTGGCTGACTTCCAACAGGAGCGGCAGTGCTTGCCTTGCGGGACTGCGAGCGCCTAGCACCAGTCTTGCTGTCAGGCCTCCGACCGGTTTGGCTGGCATTTTTGTGTTCTCGGCCGCTTAGCTTCTCAGATCCGTTGGCACCAACATCTGCTTCGCTATTCCAGTAATCAGCGTTTGACGCAGCCGTTGTGGAGGGCATATCCAGGACATTTTCGGTGTAGTGCAGGTTCTTGCCTCCCGCCGTTCCGGGCTTGGGCCGGCGGTTGTGTGCTACAAGGCGGCTCGCATCGTCAATGGTATCTTCTTTTCTCATTTGATCAAAAATCTTGTGCTTGTCGAATTTGGCCAGATTATTCTCAAAATCGAAATCGCCCATTTCCTCTGTAACGTCCTCAGATGCCCATCCATTGTCCAGGAGACTCTTCGAGTTCTTCCCATTCCGTCTAAGAGCGGTGAATGGCTGAAAAGAGGCAGTGCTTTGCAAGATTGGAGTCTGTCTCCAGCCTTTCCCATGTCCTTGCGTCTGAACAGCTGGTTGCGCTTCGCCTAAATGCTCCTTGTGGGCCTTTGGATGCCGCCGCGCTTTCTTCTTTTGCTGTTGCTGTGTAGAACCTGACGCTTCTTTGACCTGTCGAGCTTTATTACCTGACAAACCTTTCAAAGTGGCTACTGGGTCTATCTTTAAATCTTTCACTGACGCCACAAGGTTGTTCTCATCGCCAGAGTCGACCGACGAGCGCGTCGCATGAATGCCATATAGGACTCCCGGCTGTCCTGCTAGGTCGGTTTGGTCTGCGCCCTTTTCATCCTTCTTCTGTTTGCCAGACGCCGCTGACTTGGGCCGTCTTCCTAGACTCAGAATAGCTGGATCGACAAAGGCAGGCTGGGCCGGCTGGGTCGGAGTCTGTGCGGCCAACTGAGTCGGCGGCTGCTGCACGGTGTATGTCGAAGCCGTAGGTTTCTCAGCAGGCAGAGGGTTCTGGTCTGGCCTGTCGTCACCATTAACTTCTGAGAGATCGGCAATGTTGGAGGCATCGATTCGCATATGAGGGACCCAAGCTCGCGTTGCAGCAATGAATACTTGATTGGCAAATTAGTCTTGTCCATGTTCAGTCCAACATTCTGGGGGGGAGGGCGAGATAATGGACGCGCTTACCATTCGTCAAGGTGAGGCTGCTCCCTGCCTGTACATCGCGGACGGTGCCTGTGAGCTGGTGCCCAGGAGGATCTCTCAGCACCACCCGCATGTGCAGGCCGGCAAACTGGCTCGCCATGGTGACACGTCAAGTCAAATTCGCAAACGGCGACTTGATCTTCGCAACGCAGCCGTGTCGCCTCTCAACCGATGAATATATCACAGAGTATTAATCGCTGTTCTTTTTGGCCTTCAAATCGTCATCCAGAGACGAGGTAGCACCCTGCTTAGCCTTATAATAAAGACTGCCTCCACAGGTGATATGGAAGTGATCGCCAAGTGTCGCCGTCCCAATGGATCCCGATTAAAGGTTGTAATAGTCGTCAAGAACAAAGTCTGGTCAGTGAAGAGATTGTGAGAGTTTTCTCAGCAGTGCTATATCGCAGAGCCGGGTGTAGGCAGAGAGCCCCCGAGGCAGCTCCAACGACGCCGGGAGGAATTTGGGACACGCGCGCAGTTGGAGATGCAGCCGGAAGTGAGGGCAGGCGCAGGCGCCCAGAATTGTCGTCGAAACGTGCTAGAATTGTGTCAAGACCTCGAGACTATCAGTCCATGCACTCCAGTATTTTGCCTCGTCTCCGCCAGGCCAAGCAGGACGTTCGGGGGAGGATAGCGGTAAGTAGAGCGGACGACAAATTTTGGTGGACGATATGGATGCTGGCTGGCACCTTTGGCGCAGACACAAAGCGGTTTGAATGTGCTGAAGCTAGCAGGTCGGGACTAACCTCAACCGGGTCGCCGATAATCGATAACAACCCTTGCAGCACCCTAAAAGGAACCTCAAGGTCCCAAAGCAATGGCTCCGTCAGCGCTGATTAGGGGTGTTGGGTCGCCCCCTGCAGCGCAAATATTACTGCCGCTGGTGCCAGCCAGCCACCAGCCCGCCCTTTTAGAGGCTGGTGCAACGAACGCACATGCAGGCGCATCCTGCGTCACCGTTTTCGATGTGCTAGGTATTAGTGCGCGTGCGGTAAGCTGGGCACCACTCTCTTACTAAGTTAGATCTCGTGCGCATAAGACCAGACAATGGCCAGGAAATGTGTTTGCCTAGGAACGTTCTATGCAGAAGCGCCTATATATATATATATATATATATATTTACGAAAAATCCATTCAGCCCAGCTCCGAAGCTCACGTAGGATATCCTGGAATTCGTCACCGTGAATCTCTCCACCATCCTGCCAGCGATCTCATGTACATCCTTTCGCCAAGCCAATAAAAGTTCTGCAAGGCCCAACTTGGCAAGTCTAGCTACACATATCTTAGAAATCAAAGCAAAAAAAAAAAGTCTCGAATATGCATATTCAGTTCATGGTGGAACTACCTCTATGGCTCTTTAATATATTTGGAGATGAGCTATAAAATTGCTGCTCTCCCTTTTAGAGGCCTAATCCCGTAACGACGCTTTCTATTGCAGCTGTCCTCCCGGATCTAAATATTTCATAAGGGGAATCCATATCATCGTATAATAACAACACCAGCAGCACCGTTAGTAGTACAAATTCTCTCACATATGCTATTGGTCTATAATTCGCCATGAGAAGGACCCTAAAATGCCACTGCGCCCTCTTCTCCCTTCCTCGTCTAGATCAAAAATCTCTTAAGCCGAAGCACTTGTGACACCTTTTCTATTGGCGACAAAATCCGCTATGGATTGAGGCCTTCTCGTCGCTGCCTCCTCAGCACTGTAGAGCTGTCTGTAAAACACAATGACCCGGGGGTGGGCCATAACTTTGTTCTTGTCAAAGCCCAAAACTCGTAGCCCCTCTTGGCTCGTAGCACGGCTCAGCGCAACATATGCTTGTCCCTTCTCAAACACTTTACCCAGATTGACAGTGACTCGCTCGAGCGTCTGTCCTTGGGCTTTGTGAATAGAGAGCGCCCATGCAAGGATCAAGGGAATCTGGACTCGTTTGGCTTGGACCTCGCCATTCGGAAGCTCTACCTTCCACTCTTCTGGCTGGCAGAGAATTACTCGTGCCACGCCATCTGTTGAAATGAACCGGACGACGGGGTATTTCATGCCAGACCCGTCCGGTTCAGGCTCACGGCTAAAGGCTTTTAATTTCCTTCGTGCCTTTGCCATTGCGTCCATTCCGTCATCATAGTCGTCCATGTTCGACATGTCAAATGCTCTCTCGTCAGAAAAGGCAATGACCGTGCCGAGTGATCCATTTACCAGAGATCCGTCAAGATTCTTGATAAGCATGACCTGAGAATTGACTTTGAGCTCAATAGATTTTGGAGCCATCATATTTGCCAACAACTTTTCTCTAATATTGACGTCTCCCGTATCTATGGCATCATACCGGTTCGGAGTTCCAGGTAGCTCCCTCAGCCGCCTCTCATTGGACCCATCAACTTGTGCTCGTGTAGGGAAGAGCTCGGCTGATTCGACACCATCGTTGAACTCAAGCGGCCTCGATAGCTTTTTGAAGGTGTCCACTGTCTGTTGGCTAATCTGCCCCAGCCGCATCTCGTTTAACATGTTGGCAAAAACAGGATCTCGCTGACGGAACACCTGCGTAAGACCAATTGTGTGGTCGATTGACGTACTCCAGGTAGCAGCATCAAAAGCGAACTTGGCTTCACGCTTCTTATCCCCATCAGGGACAGGCGGAAGCTGGAAAAAATCGCCTGTAATGATCAGCTGAATGCCGCCCCACGGCCGGCCGTTATTTCGAATTGTTCTTCCAATCTGCGACAGCTTGTCAAACAAGTCGCCATCCACCATGGAAACCTCATCAATGATGAGGCATTTCGTACGAAGCCACCTGTTTTTGGCTTTGGGATTCCTTCTAATTTTTTTCACAAGAGTAGGCGCATCTTCCTTTCCAAGTCCAATACCTGTTGAACCGGGTCAGCCAAGAATATCAACGACGATAGCCGACAGCAACAAGCCTGTGGCATAGGTCAGCATCGGGCCTACCTGAAAAGCTGTGGAGCGTAATTCCTCCAATGTTACACGCGGCAAGGCCCGTGGAGGCCGTCACAGCCACCCGTTCGCGATCTTTGGCGTGTTTGGATCGCAGTTGGGTGATGATGGCTCTCATCAAAACTGATTTTCCTGTTCCAGCAGGGCCAGTGAAGAAGACGCTCTTGCCCTGGTTTACCACCAAGTCGAGCACATGTTCCTGTTCCTTACTCAGATGGATGGCTTCGCCTTTGGAGGCATCGTGGGTTTTCCCGAACTCTAGCGGCCGCTCATCTAAGCCTTGAGAATCCGCCCGAGCGGCTTGCTGAATCTTGAGCTGTTTCTTTTGTTCTTTGATAGCATCGACGGAAGCCTCCCACATGCGCGTTGGCTTTGTGGGTTGGACATATGTAGGGATATTGTACAGGCCCTGGTCTTGGCTCTGTTCTGGTTCTGAGCGGAAGCTCGCTGGCAACACCCGCTTCTTTTTTGGAATGGGTAGTCCTGTCAGCTCGCTCTCGCCAGACGAATCACGTTTCAATGAAACTGTCGACATTGGCTTAGAAGGAAAGTAATGTGATCTAGGAGAAGAAGACCAATCAATCTGCTGAGTCGGCGGAGGGCGGAGGTCGTCCTCTTCTACTATCGGAGGCTTTGGGTCAGGGAGAGTGGGAAGCGCCGAAGGCGCCTTATAGTCGAGATCGAGATCTTCATCATCGCTGAAATCGTCTTCCACGAAATATACATGCTGTCCAACCTTTTCATTTTCATCAGGTCCAGTGAGGTCAATAGTTTCGGCATCACCCTTGAACGGGTCTGACTTGTTGTACAGAGATGCCAGCGAACTCGTGGCACTACCAACGGAGTTGCTCATTGGCGGCGGCTTCTGATCCAGAGGTTTCGAAGGGGGTGCCATCCTCGCCGACAGTGCAGAAGCGATGCCCGTCGTCCCGGCCTTCTTAAGCTGGTCTCGAATGTCGGTCACGGGAGACGCACTCGGGCTGCTGGACGGGAACAGCTGCTTTGACAGGGCATTGCGACCAGGGGGGTCGTTGGCCTTGAAAGCCTTGTTGGCCTTCGCAAACATCGAGTCGGCCACGGCGAGAGACGAGTTGCGAGGCGTCCAGTGGGCATAGGCAAGCTGGCCAAGGATGCGCTGCGAGGTCGGCGAGGATCGAACTGGGCGGCTCAAGAGACTGGTCTTCATAAACAGACGCCACGGAAGAGGGGAGGCCTGGAAGAATAGCAGTGCCGCTCAGCTATAGCCGATAACTGCCCATTCGTGCACCATCACATCCCAGCCCAGGCTCTGCGGTACCGATCGAGATGCTGCTAACTTTGAATGGAGGCGCGTCCCCCAGGCTGTGGGACGTGCATCAATCAACGCGTGAGGAGCCGGCCGCTAAGTAAATCGCGTATCCATGCAAGCTTGCGCTGAAGGGCGCTAAAATTTGGGAAAAAAACATGCTGAGTCATCATCGTAATTGCCTTTGATTTACAGATACTTTTTGGGAATAGGTATACGCTTTGATCAATGGCCACTTTATAGGTATGCTTTGGAAATTGCCTGCCTGTAATAGAAATACATAGGCATATACCTAGGTACCTATATTACAAGACAATTTAATAATACATATGCTGATTTGATGGTGCCTATCAATTGCTCGCTTATACTAGTCCTGTTGATGTTGTGAACACCGCCGATGAAGGAGCTAGCCAATCAACCCAATGCACCTACAGAGGGTTATAACAATGAATTAAGGCCTTTGAGAGGGTTGAATTTGCTGTGAAATGCACGCTAAGCACGCTGATGCACATTCGTAACTGGCTACGTATTATTAGTAGTAGTATCACAAGCTCAGCTCCATGCAGTGCGAAGCATTGGGGGCGGTTAAAAATGCTGTGAAGCTTATGGCTTCATGCATGTAAATGCTGGCAAGAAGCTAACCTATGGAGCGTGTGGCTAAGAAAAAAAAAAGGAATAAAAATCTTATTATATTTTATATTTAAAATATTATATAAAACGTTATAATATTATATATTTTAAGCTATATTTTGTAGCTGATGTAGGGATAGTATTAGAAACCTACCTTGACCCCTTTATAATAATAGTGCACAAGCGTCCATGTATCCAAAGCGGCGTCTCGGCATCTAACCTCTAGGCAAGTAGATTAAAGTGAGAATAGAGGGAAACTGTGTATATGAAGTGGGCTAGAACTAATCTAAAGCACTTCGAGTGAGTGAAATTTGAACCTTGGGATTGAATGCAAAGTACACAACCACGATACGAGAAATGGTCCGCCGTTACATGTACATAGCACATGCAAGTATCTGAGCAAATATTGATATTTCAACAGTAGCTACCTACTTACGCAGGCATACCAACTTGCAAAGTTACATACCATCCGATTTCTTAAAACTACCTACACCTTTCTAGTAGTAGTAATCTAGCTGTGCTTTAAGCAAGTGAAACAACTTTCTCAAACCGAGTTCAATCGCATTGATGTTTCAAAGCATAGTTCACAACATTACTAACGAGAAGAGAGATAGCTAAAAGTGATTCGCAAAGGACATCTATATCCAGTCTTGAAGAGGACAAAACAAAAACAATCATCATAAGAAATCCAAACAACAAGCAAAAAAAAAAAAAAAAAAAAATCAAGTCTAGCCATCTATTACCTATACTCTCCACCGCCATCTGCATATAACAAAGGACTCCTACGACCCAGATCCCACGCATCTTGATCGAAACGCCGTTTGTTATCCATATACCGCTGAGCATCTTGCTTCCGCCAGACAATATCATTCGGCTCCGAGACTAGCAACTCCTCGTCGCCATCGCCACGACATTGTCTCAAAGGCCTGTATGTGTAGTGAGCTGTTGCAGCGCCCGAGGCCGGCTCTTGGCGACTGCTCTTGGGCGCATCTGCAAGTGATGCACGACTGAGTCCATCTCCCAGCTGGTCTACATCCTCACCACTTAGGGCGTAGTATGGAACACGATGGAGAGAGATGCTTTGTTTCTCAAGAGGGCTTTGAGTAAGGCGAGGCTGGCGTGGCGAGTCCCTCACAGATCTGGATCTTCCCTCGCCGCAAGCCCTCTGCTCCATGCTTCTCAAGGAGTCTGTTACAGGTTTAGGCTCTGGCCTGGTAGGATCAGGAACTGGAGGAGGAATGTAGTCGTGTCTGCGCACAGAATCACATTCTCGCTGCGGGCGGGCTACTACTATCTCAAAGTGCTCCCTGTTCCTGCTTTGGCGGTATCTACTTCGCCCTCTTCCCTCTTCGTACTGACGATGGGGAGATATGTCGTCAACAGAAGAGTTTGGCGTTGGAACGCCATTGGAGTCTTCGCTGGAGAAAGAGCTGAAGGAAGTGGCTGAACTCCTAGAATTCTGTGATCCAGAGGTATCCTGGCGTGCCATTCCAGATGACTTAAGTTGGCTTCCATCTCCTTTCTTGTCGCTCTGCTGGTGGTTATACATCTTGAGCCAATTTTCATTGTTGGAAGGCTCCCTCTTAAAGTACGCCGTCACCGACAACCGCTCTTTCTTGGGCCTGGACCTATGGCGCTCTTTGGTCGTCTTCTTATCCTTGCTGGGCTTGCCATGCCTTGCATAGTATTCTCTTGGTGTTTCGACCCTCTTAAACGTCCAATCTAGCTGGACAAGTGTATAGACATAGCGACGATCCGATTCCATCTTCTCCAGCCAAACATGTGCACGCTCCAATCGTCGTTGAAGGGCCGATGAAAGCTCATGTTTCTTGTCCAGCACGGAGCCAGTCTCTTGGTTGAGCTCATGTACTTTGTACTTTGCCTCCTGCTGAGAGATGTCTCTCTGGATCATGTGCGATGCTTTTTCCCAGGTTGGAGGTGCAAGATTGCCTTCGTCGTCGATAGTAGACGGCGACTTTTCAACGCGAACGACAACATACGATGACAGGCGCTTGCGAGCCTCTACTTCAGTAATATTGTCCTCGTGAAATTGAACGGCTGGTGACTGAGAAGAGTAGGACAGACGTGTTTCAAGTCGGCGCGGCTGAATAGTCCTAGGACGCGAACGAGCAGCCATGTTTCAAAGGGGCTCAATGGTAGATTCAAATGATTGGTTGGGTGTGGTGGTGACTTGATGAAGAGCTAGATTCAGAGTTGGATAGGAGGAAAGTAGACACATATTTATACTCAAATCCAGGTCGAATATCGTGTCAACTCTTGTTGCACATGCTATTAATTATCTAGAAAAAGTGAGGCGAGCACGCCCATTGCTGTATTTGAAAACCTATGAAACGTATGGCCTGCAGCATGTCCGTGCCCGAGTGAGGCGAAGCTAAGACCCGTCACTTACACGCTTTGTTTGGTGTTGTCGAAGTATGTATGCCGCTGGTGCTCAATTAGGTAACCGTGAGATTTCGGTGAGCAAGACGGATCTGGTTTGAAATCCTCCTCGCCCTGGCAGGGAGAACCTCGTGCATCCGCACTAGCAGTTACGCAGATGGTACATGTTATTTTTACTTTATTGATACCTGGTTCTGAGACCTAAAATCCAAAGCAAAGGACGTTTCTACGGTTGTTCCCAGTACGCCTCTTTGAGCGGGATGTTTGCATTTCGCTTTAGTTTTGCAAGGCTTGCCATCCACTAGGTTTTCGACTGCCACGTATGTTGTTGAGCACGATGAAGATGCCCGGTATCACACGCGGGAAATGATTGTCGGTGAGGGGGGAAACATATACACTGACCTTGAAAGCCTCGCTGTTCCCTAGCTCAAGATGCAGCTAGTCGCCTCATTCTGACGCTATCGGTATCGAGCCAAACATGTGAATGTCGACTAGGTATTTGCCTACAAAGTTGAGTACACGATGCCTCATTATTCAAAAAGCCTCACCTCGTGACCCCTGTAATCAAAATACGTCATTAATTTGCGCCCGAATCATTGTTCAGCAAAGGCCACTTACATACCGAGAGAGGCCAAGGCTTTCTCAAAATTGCCATTTCATACCAACATAAGCCTTCCTTATCAATGAGAGGCGTAGTAACTCAAGGTAGAATGCAAAAGAGGGAGCCAATCAGATTTTATCATTATTTTTTTTTTGTCGCGCAGCCTCAAACAAGAGCCTAGCACACAGCTACTGTGTTACGGCAGATAGAGCTTAATATATTTTCGTCAAGTGAACCACGCATAGACTTGATAACTTGAAGGTAATACCTGTCCTACGCCAGCGTTTGGAATCTGAGCTCAAGCGGAATCTTGCATCCTTGACGTGGGCGGTCATACGTATGACTAAAACATTGAAGTAAAAACCCCTTGTGCCTTGTATTTGGATACCTGTATATATCCATTAGACTTTGTTGCCGACATATATCTTATCCGTATCTAGGTTTAGCCCAGGGGAGTGCCTCGAAGGCTTTCTTCCCGAGTTTGACCAACTATGTTCCGGCATAACGCCACTTTGTTCATACTTCACCGTCATAAGGTCCTAGCACCTGATGGGCTGAGATGAAAGGGGCGAAATATTTTGTCACACAGCCATGTCTCGCTTCATCCAGCTGTCTTTCTTCCAGATATTGACAGGCTGACTCGCATTGAACATCCCCAAAATTCAAGTTCCACAAAAGTACAACACAGATATTACAGATTATATACGAAGGTAACACACGCCAGCGAATAGCTAGGGGAAGCTAGGTCATGGGGATCGTCATAGAATCGTAAAAATTATATGCCTAGAGGAGCTCTTGCTGAATCTAGGTTTGTATCGATGTAACAATCATCTGGTCCATTCGCCCTTTTCTATCAGTGTCAAATCAATGCATCTAACCAAAGTTGCGTCTAGACAACTCAATTGCAAGTCTTCTTATGCCAAGTAAGTGTAAGAGTTCTCCTCTCTCTCAAGATAATCCTTCTCAATTAGACTATTGCAGCAGTTAGCTCATCTGACTCCCTTTCCTTTATTATGTTATCTCGTTCTTACCTCTCGATCTCCTTCTTAATAGCGGCCGGCTCGACACTGCCTCTCTTCTTGGTCAAATTGATGACTTCGGCCACCAATTCTGCGTGGCCCATTGTCTTGCGGCTCTTCATGATACGCACAATCGCCGCTTGGGTCTCAAAGCGCCTGTCTTGGGCGATTTTCTCGTGCGTAGCCTTATTTTCTTCCTTGGTCTCCTTTAACTGGATCTGGTTGATCTTAACACGATATTTGGGGTCGGTAAAGGCCTTATTAAAAGTAAATGTGTCCGTGGGATTCACATCGCGGCCTTTTGGATGCTTTGTCAATACACGCGCCTTTCCACAGGCCAGCGACTGAAGTGTTCGGTCCAAGTCACCCCCCTGGAGGCCAGTGGCCGCCGAGATTTGCTCATACGCCAGGAATCCGTCTGCAGAGACATCGTTGAAGAGCAAAAGCACAGCAGCCTGGAATGCCGATACCAAGAGCTCCTTTGCCCCCTTAGGGAAGGTTGCCTTGACAGAACAATGTGCGAGTGAGTGCTTCCATGTCAAAACTCGGCCTGTGTGCTTGTTTTTGTAATGTCTCTCGAATTGTTCGGTGCGTGTAGCCACCTCACCCGGCAGATTCAGCCTGACATCGGGATATGTCGGCCATGCAGCAGCTGACAGAATCATAACTTGCAGATCCACCTTGCCAGTGCGGTCAGGGTTGCCTTCACACCACTCCTTGTAGGCCTCCATCTCATCTTTAGCAAGCTCTTGGTCCTTGAACATTTGCTCCAGGTTATGGGTGAAATTAGAACCACATTCTCCTCGCAACTTGGTAAGCATATTTCGTTCAGCATCTTGACTAGCACTGCGACCCATGAGAAGACGACGAGCCAAGTCTTTCTTGTAAAAGGCCTCAAAGGCGTCCTTGCCCTCGATAAATCGAAAAAGTTCGAGAGCCTGATCCAACTGCCTGTCCAGCTCAGCGTCTTCATCTGCGCTGCTGGCATGCCCCGCCTTCTCTGCCGCAGCTCGATCCTTGACATCGGACAGAAGCTCCTTGGGAAGGGCTCTTATACCACCACGAAGTAACATATCGATGTGCTTCGCCGTCATTTCGCCAATCTTCGATGTGCCTGAAGACCAGCAATCGGCTATCTTCCGGTCATTCATGAATTTACCAAATGCCTCGCGCATTCCCCAAAGGAAATCTTCGTCCTTGTTGAATGCATCGCGAATGGTCAAGTCTAGCGCTCGCCGTAAGTCCAAGAGGCGAATCACCATTTCATCGCCTCTGTTCTTGTCAGATACTATTGAAGCCCCCGTTTCTCGGATGTAATCACTCCACGGTGTCTTTAACTTCTTTTGTATTCCCGATAGCCGGAGAAGGTCATATAATCCCTTCAGAGACCTTACATCTCGATCAGTTAACAGATTAGACAAACTTCCTCCATGCAGAAGCTTATCAGAATATTTATCAATCAGGATATTATGCGCCAACGACATCGACTGCCTCTCTGTTGTACTGTCCAGGTTGTACGCCATGCATCGGTAATCTTCGCGCTCCAGGAGCCGCTCACAAGCTTCGATGTACTCTTTGAGGCTCAGAGGGCTACAGGTTTCTCCAAACTCTCTAAAGTATGCCTCGGATTGCTTTAGGTATACGGGTTCGAAATGTTTTGTGTACACACCCAGCACATAAAGCATCATGATAGAGTCTTTGAGCAGCTCGGAGTCTTTCCGATTATCTCCCCGGCGATCGAAGTTGATCAACTCGCATATCGCGGAGATAAGCTCGGCACCAATATTTGGGCTAGATTCTGAATTTTGCGATGAGAAGGCCATTCGGCAGAACCGTGTAATAGCCATGTCGTTTATTGATGGTAAGGACTTGAGGAGCAGATATGTGCGGTCTAGATAGCTAAAGGTCGATCTGACAAGAATCTGACATCGAATGTGTGAGCAATGCTGTTATATCAAAGTTCATGTCTCCATAAAGAAAATAGTCATACCGTCTGAGCATTCCATGTCTTCCATTCCGCCAGCGTTTTCCTCAGCACGTCGAGATTGGATATCCTAGCTGCGCTCTGTATCTTGGGCAGGACCACATTCTTCAGATGGCTATCCACCTTGTCCTTGAGCGTCTTGTACACTGTATCGGCGTTTCCCTTTCGGCACATATCTTCGACGCCGCGGTAGAGCCGCTCAAGCGGAATGGCCGGGGTCCGGCTGTTGAAGATCGCGTCCAGCGCTCCCTCAAGTTCCCTCTCCGTCCGCGCATAGTACTCCCGGATTCGTGCTTCGTGGTGGACGGGACTGCGTAGGTTCTTGATGACAAGCTTCCGCGCTCCGCTGTGAGGCTGATATGCCGACTGACGTTTCGTCGGGTCGATGATGTCGGGCATCCTGCCCCTCGCTGAGACGCTGGCCATGGCCAGGCTATCGGAGAACCGGGGTCTCTTGGCTGCTGATGGAGACGACGTGGGTGACGAGGACGAGGACACGCGTGGACGGCGGCGAGAGGAAGAAGCCGGGTCGACTGTCGCTGGTTGCATGAACGCCGATTAGCAATCGCACCCCGGCTGGAGCTGCCGCTTTGTTGTCTGTCGATGGCTCGTGATACGGGCCGAGGTTGGTGGCACGAAGGCACGTTATCGGTGCTAGGAAGGAGGTCGTGGTGGTTGCTAGTAGCTGGATGCGTAATGGCCGGGGGATATCAAATAATCGGGAGTGGGACTGGACTTGCGGTTTTTGGGTCGAAGTTTGGGAAGTGGCTATTATTATGTCATGATGGATGGGCGGATGGAGGAGACGCCCCGCGATAAGGACACTTGATTACCAGCCGTCTCCAGCGCGCCTGGCGCCTGCGACGCGCGCCATAGCGGGCCTCTTATAGCGCTGCAGTTCTATTAATAAGCGGTACATGCTCTGATACTGGCGCTTCCGGGTCACGATCAATGTATAATCCAAATAGCCGTGGATCAGATAGTTTTATTCATTAGTGTCGCTCTATTTATTGGCTTTGGTAGTGGTTGGTATAATATCTACAGTGATTTAGCCTCTAACATTATGTAGTCGGTGTGGTTATCTTCCTATAACTCCCATATCATCGCTGCCATATAATTTGTACTGGCAAATCACCACTATATCATATTATCCACATCAAGAAATGTACAATTTAGCCCCTTTCCATATTCCACAACCTGGCTACAACTAGTAATTCACATTTGCCAACAGTAAGTCCCCATGTCCACTCGTTAAGATGTACATGTTCCGTCCTTTACGCATATGCCGCCCACCCTATGATTCAAAGTCAGTACGATGTAGTCAAAGCTTGAAATAGAACGAATTTTTCAGATATACGTACCAGAATACAATACTGCAAGATTTCGTTCATCTGTTGCTTGATTTATAAGATCATTGACCATGGCAGTCACGCTCAATGTCTTTGAAAGCTTCTTCCTCACAACCTCCAAGGCTCGATCGCCTTCGGACGGCTCATTCAGACGACCTGCGGGATTCTTCCCCTTCTTTGGATCTACGTCTGCTTGAACCGCGTCGTCAATCGCTCCATCACCATCCTGGCGAGCCTTCTGGAGCTTCGCCAGCCGCACCGGCGAGACCGACCAGCTGTACAGAGGATCGTACCGCAAGACATCCAGAATCGTCATGATTGAATATTGCTCTTCTCGAAGAGCATCAAGAGTAAATTCGCAACACCGACGGAACACACCCTCGGTCTTGGCTATTCCCATGCCGTCTACAATATCTCTGGTAAGGCGGAATGGTACAAGCTCCGGCACGGGCAGGATCCTGCCTGTCTCAAACGCGATACCCAGATCAATATGGACGGCTTCTCCGGTTTTGGTATCCAGAAGGATATTATGGCCGTGACGGTCTCCCAGACCTAGTACATGACCAAGCATCGATATAGCTGCTGTACTTCGCGTGTATGCTAGCCTTCTTGCGAACCACTCATCGGGATCCACAAAGTACTCCATGAAGAAATATCGCATAACAGGTTGAAATCTTTCAGTGACTTTCCTGTAAGTGCTGATACGCTGCTCCACCGTCCTGTTCTGGACGTTGAATATCTCTTTCCGGCACTGGGTGCCCTTAAGATCACGAGGATTATACCGTTCGTGTGCTGGCATGAGAAATTCGTGTAGGGGAATTGTGTCACGGACAAACTCGATCAACCCAGAGGAGGCTGTAAGCGGAAGCACTTTGTATGTTCGAATGCCTAGATTTCTCTGTCGGGTAGCTCTATGAAGTTTCAGCAGAGATGAGACGGCCGCGAACACCTGCTCCATGATAGCATCTTGGCGAAGATCGTCTTGGCCGCCCTTTACCAGCTGCTTATATTTCATACCATCTGTTCCAATAGCAGTGATGATTTTCGGCGCACTCACTCCGGACGCGATTGTCATTGTTGGTTCAAGCCTCGAGATCATGGGTACTTTAGAATAATCCTTGTTTGCGTTGACCTCGATATGCATTGTCGGTGGAGGTATGTGAAATTTGGTCAGGTAAGTCACCAAATTCTTGGCTGCCGTGGAATCTTTCAACGCAACCTTTGCTCCGGATTTGTACTTTGCAGGATCTCTATCTAGAGCAAGCACATGATAGTATTTGCTTGTTTTCTCAATCGAGACCCACGCATCAGCGACAGCTTTTGTACTTGCAAGCCTTTGCGCAATTTTTTCGTTGGCCCTAACGCGAAGAATCGCCACTTCATCCTTTTGCTGTACTCTAGCTTTGGTACCAGACCAGATATGATACATGCCATGGTATGGGTGGTCTACGCAAATATTGTAAACCAAATCTGCGAGGAGCTGTTGGAACGTCAAATCTTGGTTCTGTAGCCGTGATGTGAGTTGGCTCATAAGGCCTGCGAATTTGGCTGTCGGTACTTTAGCGAGGTGCCATCCCACCGCTTTATTTGTCGTCTCGTCATCTGACCTCTCGAACCACAGTGCTGTGAATCGCAGGGCATCGTTATTATGCTCATCTGAAGAGGCCAGCGAGAGTAGATAGTTTTCTAGACTCAGACGAACGAACTCACTCCGCGTCGTTTCAACACGGCGCAGCTCTTGCTCATCGAGATCGAGCCACTGCTTTTCCTTGGAAAGAACGTGCGTATATTTGGCTCTGAGCTGTGAGTCTTTAGTAGATGAGATCAGTAATTTCAGGTCTTCGACTTCATTATTCTTGCCCTTCTTTAAGCTTTGTAGTCGTTTGAGGTCCTCCAAGCTATCCTGATCTTGAAGCTGCTCGTCGCAAAACACAGCAAATTGATGAAACACCAGACCTGCTCCTTTTGCTTCAACGCTACCTCTAAGATCTTTGAGCGCTGGCTCTAGGTATTTCTTTTGTATATCTCGGGGCTTCTCCAGGCGTGCGACAGACATCCTATGACCAATTTTCGAAAGGAGGTCAGATCGGCTCACGGGTATTGCTTGCTTCTTAAGTGCTGTAACATTGTCAATGCCTTGAAGCATTTTGATCGATGAACTCATTTCTCCGTAGTCCCACAATGAGTTTGCCACTTCGATCGTAACAGCCACGTCAATATGAACACCCAAAGCTTCGCATGGCTTGATAAGGTCGTTTAGAGCTGTTGAAATATTTAAGGATTCTTGTGTGGCTTGGTGATATCGGTAAATGCTTGATGCGAGAAGCATTGATTTAATTTCCGTTTGCCTAATGGCTGCTATAGGAAACGTGGTATATCCCAGACACAATGCTCGTTGGCTAAATAGGCTCATTGTTGTTCCTCGGCAAGAGAGGATTTGGCTGACATCGTCGTATCTGTACGTGAATTAGTAACGATGACTTCACTTCTGGAGAAAGGGGAAAAAAAGTCTTACAAGCCGCTCTTCATCCATTGGCTGCGCCCCTGAAATTGATTCATGTAGCCTTCCAGTTCAGCCACATCTGAAATATTCAAAGTCTCATCCAATTCAGAAAGCGCTGCCAAAGCCCCAAGGCGGCTTCTCAGTGCCGTTGCGTTGCGACTGCCGCCAACTAGGCTCTTCATTGTACGAGCAAAACCGTCATAAATAGCCGTTCGGACCGCTGCCAGACTCGTTGCCTGTTGCATAATCTGGTATGCCTTATAAGTGACAACAGCATGATGATCGCTTGCAGCCGGCACAGGGAGATTCCATATTTCAAGTCTTCGGGCAGTTTGAAACGTGCTTTCTATGGAGGCTGCAGTCGAACCGAGATTCTGTTGTGTTTGCATTAGAGAATGAGACAAACCGGCCAATCCTAGCGTGCCCAATGTCTTAACGAGTACATTCGCGTCCGCTTCTGAAGTATTCTGTTGTAAGCGAATATGACTATCGTACTGAGCGCCTCTAAAAGCTAAATTCTTTGTGCCAGCTTGCTCGTACTCCAAACGGGACAGGACGCTCGATAAGCTTGCTTCCTCCGTTAAGCCATAGTACGCATCTGGATCATCAATATTCTCAAAAATTGCCAATAGAGTTTCATTCATATCGGCTTCTTTGGCAACAGAAGCCCTTCGAGATGTGCGTGAAGTTTCTGATGCGGCTATTTCGGCAAAGAGGAGAGCTGTCTTGTGCATTCCACATCGAGTTGCGGACGATGCTGCTAAAGCGTAGTCTATATCCAACCAATGCAGTCGATCTACTATAGATGACTCCTTAGGGTATTCTTGGGTCCTGAGATAAAGAATCGTGTTAATCAATAACTTGATATTCTCTTTAGCTGTTTGGTCAGTTGATCCTAGCCATTGTTTCATCGCGTTTGACAGCAACTTCTTAGTCGCCTGTTGTTGCTCTAATTGAAAGTAGAGCACCAGATGCACAATGAAAGGAAAAGATTTCTCAGCAAATCCCTTGACATTCAGGAGCCCCGATGACAGCACCGAGAGAAGAATTGAACTTGATACTGCATGTGCAAGATATGCACTCAAACGAGGTAGCCAGCTTTTCGATGTGATATCTTCAGTCCACGTAAACTGGTCACTGTCGACCGGAGTAGTTTCTGAAGGGGGGGTCCTGTACGATCCCCATTGTGATGCAAGGAAAAGCGACTCGGACAGACTTCGCTGGCCTGCTGTGACGAGTGGAGCATCATCTTCCACAACTGCTCGTGATATTGCAGTTCGCAATGTAGCTTCAGCCAACCCTGCAGTGATTGAGTCTGGATTCGTTGTAAGGTCTTGCAGGAGATGTAAGAGTCCCATTTCGGATCCATGGGGCCCCGGCGCTATCTTCTCATATTGGTCGAGTCGTGACTCCCGTAATATGTCGCCAGGAATGCTTCCAGATGCTAGGAATGAACGACCAACAACTCGTCCTGCCCAAGCCAAGTAATTTTCGCTGAGATTTTGAGCTCCACAGCTTTTCCACACCGCTGAAGCATGGTTAATCGCATGTTGGTCACTTTCCAAAACATCATCTTTAATATGCGTCGGGATCATAAAATCGCCACAGAGGAGACCAAGTGCAAGCTGTCGTGAAGACTCATTGAGAAGTTGGCTTCCCGCTATTTCATCGTTCAGGATATCCAAAAGAAGCTTGCTTTCTGAAGTGTTTTTCTCTGCATTGCCAGAAGACCGTATATGAGCTGCCGACATGGTGATAGATTTGAATAAGTCGTTTTGTGGCTGGCTTTCGAATCTCGGAGAGGTATAATCCGCTAGATACTGACTAAACCACTCGTGAAACTTTTGCGCCTTACTCATGGTAGCCTTGAATTGGCTCTCTTGCGTAGTACTCGACTGACTGGATTCGAGGAAGACTCTAAGCGATGCCAAAGCTGACAGAGAATAGCCAGCAAGGAACGAGGGAACTTGGGCTAAGTATGTCTTCCCCCGGGAGAGTAAATACTGGCTAATCCCGAGAGCATCATCTGCGCATTCGGAATCCACAATGAAGCTTCGAATGGAGGTCAATAACATTTCTAAACAGTATGATTCCCAAGCAACTGGTCCGGCTAAGCACACTAATATCCTTACTTTGCGAAGAACAGAGCATGCGTGAAGAGAGCCAAGTGCTGGGTGTACCGTATTGAATAGCTTTCGAGCAATCGCAGCTACAACGGCCGGTGTCCAAAGGTCGTGAAACTGAAACTCAGTGCTTTGACAAAGGCGAACAAGTTCGTTGAACACAAATTTCGCTCTGAACATGGGCTGCTGATTTGGCGGAAGGATAGCTGGCGAATGGGCAATTGCCTTGATCGCTGCCATGTTTTCGCCTGCATATTTGAGGTGAGCTTGTCTTAAGAAGACCTTTTCGATAGAGTCTTCTTGATCAATTAGGTCAAAGAAGAGCGCGACGATGTCGATGAAATGAGTATAGGCTGAGTCAATAAAGATCTTGGAACCTAGCTTTCCCTTAATGCGATCTTCCCCTCTTACTTTTTCTTCCACCTTTGTCTTTTCTCCCCCCTTTGTCTTGTCTTGGCTTGCATTCTCTGTCAATGTATGCAATAAGCCGTATGCTAACGAGGTTGCAAAGTTTTGTTGGATAAGTTGGGTTTCTGGTATGCCGACTAGGCGGGCTATTTCTGCGCTTGCAGCATCCTGTCCTCGCATTGTTGCCAGTCCAATTGCTTCCGCCTGTGCAGATTTCAACAGCTCTCCGAGGCTAGTATATCCAAAGATTGAATAAGGAATGTTTTCCACTGTATTAACTTCTAGCCAAGTATATAGAAGTTGGCGAGAAAATAGCTGAAAGAGCTCTGCCGGCGTCTTGAGGTTCAGAACAACTGAGATATCCGCTAAACATCGCTTTGCATAGTCTGTTGACTGAGATATATTGCCTGGGGTTTCAAAAATATGATAGGCACACCTTCTCAGGAGAGTAGGCCAGCTGCAAGCTATCTTTGATAGTACGAGCAGGCGGAAAGCGATGCCTGCTTTATTCTCAGCATCTGTCGGGAGGTTGTCCAGAATATCTAGAAAAACATCCTCGTGCAGCATCAAGATGTATAGCTCGAATATGTCTGCTATTCTTTCTGCAATAAAACATTTGACTTTCATTGAACCCTTCTTCATTATCAAGAGCAGCGAGGTTCGGCACGAATCAAGCTTCAGTTTTTTTCCATACTCTGGGTTAATTCGTAGCAGAGTGAATAATAAACGAGCAAGTGACATTTGAGTTTTTGGAGAGAGAATATTAGAAGGAAAGCAGACTTTGACGAAATGAACATATAGGTCGCCAACCATATCTGCCAGGTTTTGGTTATCTTGGATCCAGACGTTGCTGAGACCGTCGATTACCTCAATGCAGGTGGTTTGCGCGACTTCGCAGGATTGAAACTCTGGGTTCCCTACTATTTTCCCAAGCCTCTCGACAATTGCCAATGATGCTTCCGTAGTAACAACAAGGTCAGATCTGACGATCTCTATCAAGAGACGCTGGCATGAGAGGAACTCATCGTCAGACCGTGCTAAGAGATCGTCAACAAATGAGTTAGGCAATAACCCCAGCTGACTGCTATCCTGATTAATGAGTCTCAAGAGGACCAATCGGAGTCGTGTATCAATGTAAAATGCTTGAGCATTTAGGCCGAGCTGGGCATTGTGCCTTGGGACCGAATAAGTGTTCGATGAAGAAATAGCTTGGCTGGTAGAAGAATCGAAATCGTCGTCTATGTCCATGATATCTGCGTGGATTCCAGAGCGCTGACTTGATTGTCGCTGCTCTATAACTTCAGAAATCTTGGAGAGAAGATTGAGAATTCCGGAGCTTTCTCCAAATAACTGGGTCAGATTTGCGGTGCTGATTTCGGGTATGCATGATCTCAGCTCTTTTAGAGTCAGGCCGATAAATGCTGTAGGCTCTACTGAACTCAGTGCGGCTGAAAGAGCTCTCTCAGCTAAATCTAATAAGAGAGCCTCTATAGAAGATGACTGAGTAGAATTGAGATCCTTAAGATGGGGCATCAATAGCGTTCCTACTATGCATGCAGATATAAGGCTTTGAAATCGGTTAGCTGAAATTTGGCTCCCACCGTCACTAGCTCTTTTGGTCCAGGAGATGCACAACTCTTTCAGTTCTTCGAGTTTGGGATAAAGAAGCTCTAAGACGAGCTTCTTCAAAGTAAAGAAGATGCTAGTATCTGCTGTGAGAGGCAGAGCTTCCTTGGCTGATAAATAGCAACATTCGTGAGAGATGACATCAGCTGTCTCATGCCCTAATAAGAGGAGGTATTCATTGAACTCTCCGATCTCTCGTTGGGATATCCATGCCTCGCCCAACAAACCACCAGATGCAATATCTTGGCGACTTGTACTAAGGGGCTGGGCTCCGCAGCACAAATGTAGGAGGTTAACGAGGTCAATGGGTCGTACATGGGCAGATTGGAACGATGAATATGCCAACTCGCCTAGGATTATTTAGTAAGTAGATACCACATACCGGTTTGGGATTATAACATACTCGGATTCCATCGCAAGAAAATCCATCTGATAATGTAACTTGATGTACTCTGGCTTGCGCTAGGCAGCCTGGAGTTACGAACGTGATATAAATGCGACATTAAAGCAAGAGACGTGTCACATATGACGCCTGGTCCATTGATGTCAGCTGTTGTAATAATGTTGTTAATGTCGTCTGCTAGATTATGATATGGCAGTATGTCAGTTTCTATGACGCAATGTATCAGAAGGCACGCAGCGCGACTCGTTGCTGGTAGGCTGATTGATCGGGCAGCCGAATGCCATATTTGCTTCCATGTGTCATACTGGAGTCGACACTCTTTGGACCAAAGTGCACAGCTATAGAATATTAGCACAGAGCAAAAGTGAGCCGTAGTGAGTATTACCTAGCGCAAGCGATTAGAGCCCAAGACGCTGTGATGGTGTTTTTGCCTCCGGCAAAGTGAGAGAGGTCTCCGAGAAGCTCATCAATTTCGCTATGGCTTAGAGTGTTGGTCGCCAGCATAAATGGTACTAGCTGCAAGGCAGTTCGAACGACGCCAGCTTCTTCTGACTTGAGTTTGACTCTGATGGGATTTGGATCTTGATTGATTCGTCTCCTCTTGCGAGGCTGCTCTCTATTATCCACATCCTGCTCGGCGACAGCCTTTCTAGATCGCAGTAAAATCGCCTCCAAGTAAGCGAGATTCTGTACAATGGCCCAGTGGCTCTCTCCTTCAACGTTGTGAGGTTTGAGTCTTAATAGACCAAGTTGCATGGCTGGCCCTCCTGAAGCCGAGGGACCGAAGGTCAAATCACTAAGCTGTAGCCGAAACGCTTCACCTCTCCTAGAATACTCTAGCCATAACGGGTCCACCAGATTCTCCAGCTCACTGCGTACGATTTTATCCCCAAGATTGACGGCGAGGTGCTCAAAATGTAGATGCATGAGGATTATACCCCGTAATATCTCATTCCGTAAGCCTTTGATGAGCTCGTCCTGAGAGGCTTTTTCTGGGCGCCACCAGTAGCCCATATGGGGCAAAACATTCTTCGCCAACGTAACTGCGTCGTCCAGGTTATCTGCTTCAATGGCACGAAAGACAGTGTTGATAATTGAGAAGCAGAGCGTCTGCGTAGAACCCAAGCTGAGATGCTTAATACTCAGTATCCTCAGGGCAAGGTCGGTAATATCTTGCATTCGTTGAAGGATAGGAGCATTGGCTGCCGATACCAAGTAGAAGAGACCTTCAAGAGTATCCTTCAATGGGCCTCCTTCACCCGGAGCAGTGTGGCGCTGGGCTTGCAGAGATGAATTTGATCGAGGCACAGATCGAGACGAAGAGGTTGTTGGTGCGGGGGAAGACCTTGCTGCGTGGGGTAATGAAGCTGTGTTCGCTTCATTTGGGAGAATGTTAAGAGCAATATCGAGAAACAAATCAACGCAGTCTTGCCAAGTTTCTGCACCCTTTCTGGCTAAGAGCTCGGCGTTGACTTGTCGAGATATAAGTTCCGTAAGGGCCTTGACATAATCGTGGAGCAGCGGCCGTACGAAGTCATCATCAGGACCAGGCAAGGTTTGAGTGATGTGATCTATGGCGGCGAGCAGTGTCTTCCGCCCTATCTTGGAGGCGCCGCGACTTGCTGCCATCCTAACTGCGACGGCACATTTTGACAATCGGGCTACGACAAGCCCCTGTGATTTTTTCTTGTCATAGTAAGCAGGCTTTTCCTTGAGTACGAAGGCGAATATGGCTTCAAATATCTCGTGATAACTTTTATCTCCCAGGTCAGAGCTGAGCATAATGTTAGCGCTATCAAACATCATTTACACGGGGAAAGCAGCCGTACAGATTCGTAGATGCATTCCGAGGATTTAGAAGCTGGGCCAGGCCTTGAGATGGGTATTAATATCAGCTGCTAAATGGATTAGGTAGAAATATTCACATACTATCTACGGATTTCTCCTGCTCTTTGACGCCGCCTGACTTCACTTTCCCTACAGTGATGATTAGCGAGCTTCACATAAGGGTAGGTAGGATAAACGCACTCGCCAAGTCCATGACACTCTGCCCATGAGAGGACATGGCGAAAATTCAAGTCGCTAAATCTATGATGCAATGAATGTTGCTATTTTGGACTCCAGTTGATGCGTATGAGATGCATAGACATATGAGATGGACGTCAGTTCGCGTCGCGACGAGAGCTCATAAATAGAATAGTATTGCGGAAGAAGAATGAGTGGTCACGACAGGAGTCATCACAAAAAAAGAGGCCTTTCTTCTGTATAATAAACCGAGACAAAAAAAGAAAAAAGAAAAAAAGAAAAACTCTTGTACACGTCCAATTAACAGGAATAATTCACTCTGGCAACTCTTTGGCTCCCCATGTTGCAAATGGCCCACTACTGCCTAGAGTGGCCTGCAGTTCTGAGGCGCCTTGACTAGCTTTATTTACTTGAGCGGCTGAGAGCTGCATCGCGGCAAAATCTTCACCGCCTGCCCAAACTGCCCAAGACAAGGCTGCAAATCTCCCAAAATCGTAACAATCCTGAAGCTGCAATCCACCAACACTGCCGTTTTCTTACGGCCGCGCACCGATTTACGCGTTGGGAGCTTCTGGGCGGCTCCCCTTATAGCAACGTCTTCTAATTCCAATATGCGATAGCTTCCGATTGCCAATATGGCCGAGATTACGACATTAGATGCCCTCCAGGCCCTCCACCGCGAACTGCTAACGCTGAGCAGCGGTGGTGGCAGCAGCTCTGACAACTTGAACAATGAACTTCTTTTTGAAATCTTTGAGAAAGAGCTGGAGAGGCTATGGGAGCGCCAGAAGAAGAATGAAAAGAGCCGCAGTGCGGTGAGGAGCGGTATGATGCATCATCATCCACGGACCAGGAAAGGAACGACAGCAGCTTACAACATCTAGGCAAGGTTTCAATTGACGGCAACGAGTACTCGTTGAACGACAGATTTCAACAAGACGTTTTTGCCATATCAGACGAGATCGACCTCGACGAGTTGGACGCTGTCAGATACCTCCTCGATTCTCAGGATGACGTCTCCGTGCTAGGACGGTCGCTCCTCGAATGTGCCGTGATTCGATTCCACCAACAACGGAAATACGTGTTGGACTCTCTAAGGCTGTTTTTAGAGTTGAACAATATGGATTATGATGGAGAAGAGCCGAACGCGTTGGAGACCATCAAAGTTTATGTCGATACCCGTGTCCTACGAAAAAGTTCCGACGCCTCGAAACGTCTTGCGCCGAGATGTTTACACGCGATGGCGGAAATCAAAATGTGGTTACAAAAGCTGGGAGAAAAAATAACAGCTGCTCAGACCCTAGGAAACGTGCCTACGGATGATCTGCCCGAAGAGCTGGAAACCGTGGAATTCTCTCGCGTGAGCCTGGTGCAGCAGCATGAGGCTCTGGGAGTCATCCTGTGCGAATGTATCGATAAAGGACAAGCCGAAACACCAGATTTCCTAGAATTTATCTCTGTACTAAAGAAATGGGACAAGTATGATACGCTATTAGGTAAGTGTTGACAAGTTTGGAAATCAACGATGCGGATGGCCTAGCTAATGCAAATCTACCCCAAATAATAGTTCACCTTGTCCCGGCAATCGGTGCCTACATGTCTGTTTTCGCATCATCTGAGGGAGGCTACGACTTAAGGCAGGGCAGAGAGATTAATAGAAAAATCTTCCCTCCTGCAGACGACTCGACTTGGCCGCTTCCCTTTCTACATGCAACGGTTCGTGCATGGTGGCTTGCAGAATACAGTGGATGGTATCTAGATGATCCTCCCGAATCTGCTATACCGCCAGGCATTGATTTAGATGAAGGTATGAGCTTTGAATGGCTGCCTAACTTGAACTTAACTAACTCAACTCCAGAGGATCGTCAGAGGTCAAAGCAGTTCTTAGATTCCCTCAAAGATGGCGCGTTCGATTTCATGCTCTCCGTAGCTGGAGACATCCGATCCCCAGACTGGCATGATTCCGTCCGGGCTGGCATGCGCAAATGGCTACAAAGGAAATCATCACCTTTGGTCTCCGAACGAACTCAGTTTTCGAGCTTCTTCCAGCTATGTCTCATGTCACAGCTGGAGGTTTTTGTCGATGCTTTTATAACTAACTTACCTGACGTCCTCCGAAAACTTAGAGTGGAGGAAGATGAGCAGCGCCAGCTCAGCCAGACACATGAGCAAGACTTGGATTTGGAGAGATTCCTACTGATTATTGCATACGCCTACGAAGGACGGCCTGAGGCGTCTTCAAACTTTTGGCAAGATCCAGACAGCAATCTCGCTGGATTTATGCATTGGGCTTCTAGAAGAGCCTCTACACCCCTAGTTGCAGCCTTTTGCGAAATGCTTCAAGCTATCTCCGTGAATGACGAATGTGCAACCGCTGCACACGAGTTCCTTTTAGACGAAGGCCATCATTCATCCGGAAAGATGAGAAGGACACAATCCCTGACCTGGACTCAAATATTCAAAGAGCTTGACTTTTTCTCAGACAAAATAAAGCAGAAGCCTGCTCCAACACAGTCAGTAAGATTTCGGGCTGGAAAACCCGCTGCTGATGTCATAGAAACCGAACCTGAGTCGTCCATGATGCTTGAGTGCTATCTACGCCTTATTACTAAATTGGCGAGCGAAAGTGAGACTACCAGACAGTTTCTGCTGCTAAATTCGGGCTATAATCTTGTCGATATGCTATTCGAGTTGGCCAGCAGCCCCATACCTTCTCAGCTGCGTGGCTGCGTCTTCTTGGCTTTGAAGGCTCTGGTGAGCCGCAAGAGCCTTCAAGAAAACCATGCAATGTGGAGGTGTTTGGAGAATTGGATCTCAGGGGGATATGTTGTTGGTGCAACCACTGCAGGTTCGATACGATCACAGCAGCCAGCACCAGTGGTATCGATGGACCGTATTTTTGATGAAATGAGTAATGGCTTCGAAGATCCCGAATCTTTTATCAAACTCTTACTGGAACTCGTTACTCCGGCAAGCGACTCGAGTCCGCTGAACGATGGTCTACCATTCCCTGAAAATCTCGGCGCCAGTTCTCGAGCGCCCGGCATTGAGGTTTATATCGATTTCGTTATCGGCCTCGTATTTTCATCCAAGATTCAGGATCTCCAGGATATTCATCAAACAAGAGTGCTGCGTCTTAGCTGCCTGGAGTTTATTCTTGCATGTCTAACGTCGTTCAATGAAGATCTGCTGGTTTTAGCAAACGAGACAAATATTGCCATCGACGCTTTGGTCTCAACCACCGATTTAGCGACATATGTCAGGATGCATCCTTTCGCACGGGTGATGGAGTGGATGTTCAATGATAAAGTTATGACGGCTCTGTTCAATACCATCCATCAAAAGTCTACCGACATTGGAAATGCGACTCCAGACTCACCACTTATTCTAGGTGTTTTGCGCGCTGTTGAGGTCATATCTAAGGTTATTGATCTCGAAACAACGTATCTCGACCTTGTCCGACCATTGATTAAGAACCAGCCGGGACCACGCAGGCAGCCTGTTGCAAATGCCGCGTATGCTTCATTCCAGGATGGACTGGTGACTAGATTGAATTTAGTCGTTGACCTGGGAAAATACTGCGGCATAGGTCATCCTGACTTGACTTTGGCTTGCTTGAAACTGCTGGAGAAGATGTCATCATCCTCCAAAATAACAGCTGCTTGGTCTGGAAGTAGTCGCCATGTCCATCGGAATAAGGCAATCGTTGCTATGGAAGCGAATGGAGAGCATGAAGCCATATCACGAGCATTCATCGCTGAAGTAATGACGCCTCTCGAGGCGGGCAGCGGGGCAGAATCACCCCTCTACATAACAAAGCTCTATATTCTGGATTTCTTATACCAATGCCTTCGAACGACACCGAAGGAGCCGACCATTGCACACTTGCTGCTTGGTTTCAAATGCGGACTGGATTCCGTTTCGGTAGAAGTCAACAGTGCTTTTGCGTCTCGTACCTCGCTGTTCCACAGTATATTGGGACTTTTGTTAGAGTCTCCTTCTAGCGATGCCCTTGGCATGAGACAATGGCTGATTGCCATCAAATCTCGTGTGATGCGCATACTTAACATCCTCTGGACCTCGCCGCTATCATCAGCAATTGCTATCCGGGAGCTTCGTGAAAATGAACTGCTCTTTCATCTTCTTACCCGCGAGACCGTCATTCAGCCAGACTTACTATGGGAAGGCCAAAATGTTGGAAACGCGCAATTTCCGATGAGTGATGGGGCCGTAACACTGGTTGAATTTCTGACACTACGAAGTATGAGTTTGGAGTACATTGCCATGGAACTCTGCAAGATAGCCCAATCACGCATGCCCGGTGTTAAGAGACGCATATTCAATGCTCTCAACGGCCAAATTGTTGTAGAGAACAACGAGACGATTCAAACTCCGACTGTATTTGATTTGTTCGACTTCCTCCTGCCAGATGGGTTCTGGGAGATTACCCCACCGCCGATTCAATTCTACAAGGACTTGGATCTTACCAGCTGCTTGGAGAACGACGCCGATGCCAACCAGATTTACAATATAGATCGTGTTCGGGAGATTCTCTTACTAAAGAGAGGCGAAGCGCAACAGGGGGCCGTCATCGCAGTCAATGATATGGCACTCATCGAAAGAGAAGAGGTATTAATAATGGAGTATCTCATCTCGTGCGATAGACAGAAGCAAATTGGGTCACATTGCCTCCGAGTCTTGCGATCCTGGATCAAGGTTCTGCTTGTCATGGTAGAATCTTGCGACTACAAAGGCGCTGCGCAGACGTCATTCTTCCTTCAAGCACTGCAAGCCATTTTGCCAAGCTTGGAGATCTTTGCCGCAGACCGTCCGGATGAGGCTCTGGAACTAGCTAAGCTTGCGAGGGTATTGCTGTTCAAGTTGGACCTTTCACCTCTCCCGACTGAAGACAAGAGCAGCAGAGCCATTGGTAATTTGGTCAGCGATAAGCTATACCAGCTCTTCCAAACCTGTCTCCAGGCCATTGGCAAGTGGGCAGGCTCACCTGCACTAAGATCAGTTTACTACGAAATCTGCTACCGCTATCTGACTGGAATGTCCGAGGATCATGGACCTCTGGCTGCTAGCCGCCCGAAGACCTTTAAGACTGTGCAGGTATATGGCGAGCGTCTTATCAACGTTGTCTGTGATGATGCATATTGCGGAGAGCCAGCATGCCAGACCTCTGCCCTGATCTTCCTGGGCGCCTTGGTCCACATGGATAGCCGAGAGAGAAAGAGCTATGTTGTCGAGGCGCTGAACAAGCTCAATTTCATCGGTATCCTGATTGACTCATTGCGGAACATTATGCAAGAATGGCATGACGTCTTTGCATCCAGTACGTTTTCTCCTCCAGTTTTGTGACTTTGAGACTTTGTGCTAACCTTGGTCATCTCTAGACAATACAGACCAACAAAACTTCCAAAATGCGCGTCTCGCCATCATCCTCCAACTAGCTCAATCTCGCATCGGTGCCAAGTACATTCTTCACGCCAACCTTTTCCGCTCCCTCGAAAACTCTGGGCTCTTTGCCGCTGACCCTGAGCTGCAAATCGATGCAGCAAACCCTCGTGCGCTGGAGCAGCACTACGACTTGCTAGCCAAGGTTGTCCGTATCATCGGCGCAGCCATCCTAAGCCGCGGCAACAACAATGTGACCCAGGGACGCAAGTTCCTTACAGACCACCGCATGCTCGTGAGCCATGCCTTGAAGCGCAGCGCCGGCATCGGCACTGGGAATGAAGGCCAGCGCTTGGAGGAGAAGATTGAAGAGCTTGCTGATGCACTGGTGGTTGTTATTGCCGCAACAAACTTCTTGGAGGTAAGTCACGATACATCCTGGCCGCTATTTATTAAAGCCCCAATTTGAATTTGGCAAGCTAATTTGTCCTCTCTCATAGTTTGAAAATGATATCCTACCAGAGCCGAAGCCGCATGAACATGGGTTTTTCCACTAAGACGAGAGATGAGGAGAAGAGAGGCAAGTTTTCTAATACGATTTAGAACATGTAGAGCACAATAATGGCAAACGTGCTTTTGGTTTTCTATTTTAGTCTTTTTTTTTTTGGTTTAAATTTTTTTTTCTGTCTTGATTGAGAAAGAGAGAGAGAAAGAGAGAAAATAATGGGCGTTTGCATGGGAAGGAATTGTACAGACACATATAAGAAGCATACAAGATTCACGGGGATCGCGGAGGATGGTGGTGGTAGAGAAAGCAAACTGCCTTTACCCGAAAGACAAAATAGATATTTTTTCAAAGTAGAGTTGTAGGGACATGGCCACAGACAAATGGTAGCTGCAGATGAGTTCATGTGATGGCGTGATATTGATTCTCAAATTTGGCAGCTGTTCACGATATAACTCATGTGATAAACAAGTCAGCGGAATCACTTTGCGGCGGATTTGAATATGGATAAGTCACCAGTTGCGTAATGAACCACTCCTTCTTTTCAGTATTTTCATTTTTGCTTCCCATTCTTGTAGTAAGCGGTATGTATATACAGAGATGCAATATGTAAGCTCAAATGGAATATAACAATAATACTATACGTCCCATTCGTGGCGGCTTTAAATACATATCTAATGGTAATGCCGGTGAAGAAGGGCTAGAATATATACACGAAAGAAGGAAGCAATGGAGAAAGAGAGGAAAGAGAGAAAAAAAAAGACTTATGGTATGTATATACGCCTGCGCCCCGTCCCTTAATGTACCGCTGGAACCATGCCTTCTGAAGTGGTTTTTTATGCTAGTGGGCATATAGATGAACTGGTTGGTGGTTATGGCGCCTGTGAAAGTGTCGTTCGTGGTGGTATATCCGTTAAAAGCAGTAAAAAAAAAAAAAAAAAAAAAAAACATAAAAGACGCATCAACTCCGGTCGTAAAGTTCGTAAAGTTTTTTTTGTTTAAGTCATGGCCTGAGCTTTTCGCTTGCCCTGGCGCGTTCTCGTCATCAGTTTCAACTCGAGCGGCCAATACCCTTTCGTCTTCGTGGTGTAAGTATCGCGGGCCTTCATGTCGATCTTAGCTCGACACATGGGGCATTTGCCTCTTGTTGATTCAATGTTGAGCGAGGAATGGAGGCACTGCGCGCAGAATAGGTGGCCTAATCACAAGAAAAAAAAAATGTGAGCAGACTGCGTGGCGTTTGACTTGCGAGAAGAGAGCGGAAAGGGCAAAACACAAGAACCAGGTAATGGAGATGGAAGTAAAAAGAGGCTGGGACTTACCACAATGCGTGAGCGTCAATCCCGTTACATCGTCCATGCATATGACGCATTGGAAACCGGAGAGCTTGACTCTATTATCCACTTTGGGCTTTTTAAGCTCTTCGGGAACGTCGGTGGCCTCAGTGAGGTCAATCGTCGTATAATCCTCGCCCTGCAGAGATTTGGAGTCGCCAAACAAGGAGTCGTCATCGTCATCTATGACTTGCTCGTTCGCGTCGGCACCAGACGGCACGACCCTCTGGCGCTTGCTGGCGCGCGCGGCGCCTATTGAAGGCGAAGTCGAGGTCGGGTCATGGTGAGTTTCGGACGTGATGGTCTGTCTCCGCGATCGTCGCCGCGCCGTGGATGCTGGAGGCATGGTGGCGGATGGCGAAGAGAGGGTCGGATGCGTCGTGCTGGCGAGGGGGGGTGGAAAAGGAAAATTGGGAATATCCTCAGGTTCGTCGAAGATGCCGTTGAAGGCTCCGGGGATGGTTCGAGGGAGAGCGAAGCCGTCGAGCAGGGCCGGTGGCGACGCCAGGTTGTGAGTAGCGCGGTGGTGGCGCTGGCGGGGCGCCGTAGGCCGCTGGGCAGTGGAAGTGGCAGCAGCAGCAGCAGCAGCAGCAGCAGCAGTGGCAGCAGTAGCAGAAGCCGACGTGGCCGAAAATGTAGCCAAAGTCGACGACAGAGCTCGAGCCCGAGCGCGCAGGTTTTCAGCGCGCAGACGGTCCGCAAAATCGGCGTCGATGTCAGAGTGGATGTCAAAGTCCTGCAGCAAGTAGGCCTCATCTGACTGGGTCTGGGGAACAGGCGGCCGCGATGACTGGAGAGCAGGTGATAGTGGAAGGACCATCACAGCCTGGCCAAGGGCTGTGGAAACGTCGAGGTGGCCGAGGGCGTGAGCAGACTCGTTCCAGGCCGTTGGCAGGTTGATGGGGTTTTCATAGGCGGGCCAGAAGGACAAGGGCTGCGATCCAACCAAGGCCGCAGGGAAGTGGTTGAAGGAGGGCGTGCTGAAGTGGGCGGGGATGTCGCTGACGTCGGCGTCGGCGCCGATGTTGCCGCTGTTGCTGTTCTCGCTGCTGCTATTGATGCTATTGATGTTGTTGTTGAGAGGAGCTGAAAGCGACACAAGAGGGTCAAGTCCGGGGAAATGGTGGTGTATCGAGGTCCAGGGCAAGTATGTTGGAGAGCTCTCCTGCGGCAGGTTGATGGGCAGCGGCGGCAGAACTGGGTGGGAGGCTGTGTAGGAGGAAGACGAGGTTGAGACAGACGATGGCGATGAATCAAGCGGCGAAAGAGGCGGCCGAGGAGGTGAAGAAGCAGAAGATGAATCAGCGGCGGCAGCAGCAGCCGCAGCAGCAGCGGCCGCGGCAGTAACAACAGCAAACGACGGCAGACGAGGTTGTCCTCGAGCTGGCGTGGTAGGTGGAATGCTAGTATAAGTAGTGGTGGTAGTGGTAGCAGCAGCAGCAGCAGCAGCAGCAGCAGTAGTATTAGAGGCGGCTGAGGCTGAAGCCGAGGCCTGAGAAGCAGTTGAAGCAAAGGCGGCAGTGGACGTGGAAGCAGCAGCAGAACCAGTATCAGAAAAGAAAGCCAGGGTAGAGGAAGCAGAGGAGGAAGCAGGGAGTTGAAGCTGAAGCGAAGACGACGATGGAGCTGGACGTCGGCGCGGCGGCGGCAGGCGGTGTTGCAGCGGCGTAGTGACAGTGGCTGCCGGGCCTGCTGCTGAGGGAGCTGAAGGCGCTGAAGATGCCGGCGATGAAGACAGCGTCGCTGGGAGATTCACGGCCATGGCCAGCATCGATTCCCGTCTCGCAAACTGCTGCATGTCAAATGCCGTCGGCTGGGAGGGCTCAAGGCCGCAGCCAGAGCCGGAAGCAGAGCCAGAGCCAGAGCCAGAGCCGGAACCAGAACCCGGGTTGGAGCCTGGGCTGGAACCGAAGCCCTGCGGCGGAGGCATTGATGGACGGGAGACTCTTCTCTGGATCAATCACAGGCGGAGAAGCCAGACGAAGATGAAGAAGACGAAGAAGAAGAGGGGCGTTCAGACGAAAAGACGAAACAACAGGACAAGAAACCAGCTGAAGGCGATGCCCGTCCCGTAGGCAGCAGCAGCAAATGGGAGGATTATGCCGGCTATTTCTTAGTAGTAGTGCAATGATCAATCACCAGATTTGGGCCTCGCATCTCGACATGTCACTCTCACTCTGACTCTCACTCTCGCTCTCGCTCTCACTCTCACTCTCACTCTCACTCTCACACACGCTATGCTGCAACACTGGATGATGGGACAAGGACGGACCGGCCCATCAGGAGTCCAAACAGTACGGAGGGGTCAAACGGACGAACTGATTCATCAGCCAAACGGCTCAAGCTTCAACTGGGAAGAAGTTAAAAAAGCAGGAAAACACTCGGGAAAGGGTGTGGTAATACAGTGGTAATTATTGACAACGGACTTGTCCGAGGCAAGCAAGTCATGGGGAAAAAACAAAAGCCACAAAAAATCCGCAAGGGCCCTTTTTTTGGCTTCAGCTAATAATGGGTTGGCCGAAACATGAGCAAAAGGAGGGAAAACGGTAGGGCGAAAAAGAAACGAGTAAGGAAGAAGAAGAAGAAGAAAAAAGGAAAAATAGTTGGCCATACTTGATGCTGCATGTCTGAGACCAGCTATCTGTTGTTCAAATATTTATTTGTTTGTTTGTTGTTTCCTTTTACTACTTCTTATTTGCTTTTTTCACGGGCGATGCATCCCATCAATCTCGATTCCTCAAGGACCAAGACGCCAATGCAATGCACATGCAGCAGCAGCTGTTCATTGCGCGCATGGACAAGCCACGTACGCTCCACCTTCTCTTTTGTTCCATGTTTTTCTTTTTTGGCAAATCCAAATCGTAATTTTCAAATTTGGGCATCCCCTGTTGGTGCCAACCGACTCATTTCTCGCACCCGTTCGTTCGCATTGGAGTCACGGCAAAGGGGCCGGGCGAATGGTGCCGCGAGCGTGGTGGCTTATACCTGCATATGATGTGTTATTACTTGGCAGCCAGTAAACGGTCTGAGCAAAGCCGGCGCCGAGCGGGCCTCGCTTCTGGAAGTTGGCTGTTTGCTTTCTCAGCCGCAGCTGAAAGAGATCACTAATGCCCGTATATGTAATAGTATCAGGTATATACTTATACATGCACTATAGGTATAGATAGAGGGCGTTTCATCTCCCTCGCATAATCTAGCAACACTGTACGACTCATGCTCGCACCTCGTTTACCGCAAGGCACGCGAGCAGTCGTATGCATATACGCTTATACATGTATTCACCCAACAAGCCAGTTTGGACGACAACACAGGTCTCTTTATCGAAGCCACCGCCGACGGGGGCATCTGTGCATCTCTACGCTTCATCTCTACTGTCCATACCTCTAAACCCCCTATACAAAGTGATGGACAGCAATCTGTCTCTGTGTGACTAACAGCTCAACACAGCAACCCAGCAGCGATTGAGCAAAACGAAAACCACCAGCTCATGCCTCGAAATGGCATCTATATAACATAACCACCGCAACGGGTGTAGCCACTTTGCCGGGTCAACTGTGCAACCCCCTTGTTGTAGCGCCGCCATGCCCATCTTCACCACTTACACCCCACATCCCATGTCCCCATCTCTCAGCATCAGCACCTTTCAAGCCCTCCAAGCCATCGACAAGCTCCAGGGCAGCGAGAACTGGCCATCCTGGCAGCTCCTCGTCCGAGCCAGCGCCTCTGCCCTCCGCCTCTCCGCCCACCTCGACGGCGCTGCGCAGCACAAAAGCCCGCTTCTGCCTCGCGCAAGAGAAGCCCACGCCCAGGCCGAATCTTGTGCCCGGATCCTCATCTTGGGATCCATCTCGCCGGAGCTGCGGTCTCGGCTTTGCGAGCTGGGTCTGCGCGACTATGATGAGTCTCCAGCCGTTGACTTGATGAGTTGGCTGTGTGCGACTGTGAGCTCCCAGGAGGCTACCAAGACGGCGTATGATGACTTGGCGAAGCTCATGCGCATCCATCGCAACGATTTCCCGTCCATGGATGCTTACGGTAAGGAGGCGCTGAATTTGTGGTCTCGTGTTAGACACTATTGGCCGACCAGCGCGAATGTCATTGCGGCGACGTCCATATTAGAGGGCATGAAGCAGTATAACGAGCACGCGTATCTAGGCTGGAAGCATCTGATTGTATCAAGGAAGGGCAAAATTCCTCAAGGGGACATATTTGAAATTGTGGCAGCGTTGAGAGATTGTAGTGACGTAGAGAATCCGATGGATGCGTATAGAGTTGCGAATACAAATACTACCGAAGAAGATTCCATGTACAGCCGGTTGAGCGTCAAAGGATAGGTCGTATGATGAGAACAAAAAGTAAGAAGCAAATCAGAGTTCAGTCGGTTCGTAATCCTGAAGCAGACTCCTTTCGCTACGATATGAATCGTTCGATTGTTGACAACAAAGAGAGAGAACAACTGAGCAGACGCCCAATTGCCATCATCCAACAGCCATCTAGAATACTCGCAGAGGCGTGTTTTACTTGCGGTTAGAATAAGATTATTCATTCATTGTCATGATACTTCCAGCTTTTATCTTTACGAAATCACCCATCTTTAAAATTCTCCTCTAAAACTTCCCTTGCTCCACCCTTCCTCCTCGCCCCTCAACTCCAAAACAATAATGCTAGATTTTCGTCCTCAATGTATTCTAATCCAGTACATAATCATCCCTCTTCAAAACTACATCCCACCGAGCTCCTTTTATTGAACCCCCCATTGAAGCGTTACGAGCATCACTGCGGGCCATCGCTTCTAGACTCAGACTCAGACTCAAATCTCCCTTCCGAATACGAGGACAGACAGTGCCATGCAAACCATCCTTCAGTCAAGCCATCCAAATCCTTAGCTGACAATTCAGAAACAGACGGGAAGAATTCAAAATGACTCGTCATAGTCCACGTTGCGTCCAGATTCGGCGGCGAAGATCTGTGGCCGCGATCCCCCGGCAGCGCACCCGTAAAAGCATTGGCGTGGGGAGGCATCTCCTCCAAGTTCAAAGAGCGATGCCCCTGTCTACGGTTTCTGATTCCTTCATCCGGTACATGATCATCATCGCCAGCCTCGGTAAGCGTTGTGCTCGAGCAGGTATCGGAAGACAAAGTATCGGCATCAAGGTTGGTGATGGCGGATTTCTCGAGAGCACTGCAGGCTTTTGCCACAATCTTGTCAACGCTCTCCTTGGCCAGAGCTAAATTCTGAGCTGAAAACTCGCATGGGGTAGGGGCTAAATGAGGAGTATCAGTGCGCAGCAAGTCGTAGTCATCGTCCGAGTCCGTCGTCGGGTCGCCATCTACCTCCACCTCCAAATCACCCTCCACAGCATTTTCCTCCATAAACACTTTTTTATGCGGGTAAACATTTTCGTCATCAATCACCTGCTTCCTTTTCGTCTCTGTATCGTCTGTGGATATCATTGTTCTCCTGTCTATTGATACTATCACCTTGTGGTCTTTTCTTTTTGGGGGAGGAATAGTATGATCGTGAAAATCTGCGACAGTTAAAGACGAATCCGATAGGATTTGCTAAGCAAATGATGGAATCAAATTCTTGTGTGGTTTTTCGGATTGGGAGACTTTGAGTGGGTTTATCTTGATCAAGAGCAATGCACAAGAGAAACAGACATATGATGTCGTCTTTGGCCTTTCTTATATGCAGACATCAGAACCCTTTAGACCACAATATCAACTTACAAGTTGCTCAGTTCATACGACGTTGATTCCATTGCTCATTCTTTTGTTTTTTTCCTACAAAGGTCAATATCAGCCAAGAAGTAAACCACATTTGGTTCGCCTCTGAACGACATCAACAAAGTAAAGCTCAATGAAAAGGAACCATGCTGCCTTTCTACGTAAATCTGGATTCGGTAGTACTACCTTTTCGTTCATCGCGCCAATTAAACCGTAATACTTCAATAAAGAGTGAATTATCTATCATCTTATATTTTTTCTATTTTTACTCAGACTCACACGTCCGCCGAACAGCACTTGAACTCGCACTGAATTGGAACCAGTGACTGGGCATTTGCTGCCTAGCCACTTTTAACACGTTCGCTATATATAACAAGGAATAAGTCAACATATTTCGTTTGACACGGAGGCAAGTGAAGATAAAAGCCACCGATACGCGCACAAATCACAATTGTTCAAACAGGAAGATACGAAAATGTATATCAAAATATTCTTTATTCATTCATAAACCACAGGCCCTCAGTCATGCCATGCAAAAGTCTGCTTGTTTGACCGCTAAGTTTCGGCCCTCATCCTATCTCATGCACTTCGTCGCCGTAGCGCTACATAAGTAAAGTGTGAAAGGGAGAGAGCCAGCAAACAAATATGCCGCTACACCCCATTCGTCATCATGAAAGAAGGAGAAGGAACAAGAAGTACACGTAGAAAAGAGAAGAGTAGGTATGCGTCAAGTCGTGGGATAATACCACCTCGACCTGTTGATAAAACGCGATTAAATACACTTTTTTACCCATAAAACATGAAGAAAAAAAAATTCGGAAAAAGGATGAAAATAGTTCCCTTTTCTTCCACTCCTTGATATTCCGAGGACTTGTTCTAAAGGGGCCGTCATTCCTCTTTCTTTGTCTATAATATCACCAAACAAACGCCAATAGATGGATAAGGTCAGCTTTGTATTTGCTGCCTGGATATCTCATGCGCAAATTAAAATTCGAAAATGAGTGGGGAGAATCTCCCGTCAATCAACAAGGTTAAAAAAAATCGAAATCGAAATCAAAATCAGATTTAGTTGTTCTTGGCCAAGCTCTGGAGGTTGACAAGCTCGGCATAGCGGCCGTTCTTCTTCATCAGCTCAGGGTGAGTGCCGGCTTCGACAATGCGGCCCTGGTTGAAGACGTAAATGACGTCTGCCTTCTGGATTGTGCTGAGACGGTGGGCTACAGCAATGGTCGTGCGACCCTTGGCGGCCTTGTCCAAAGCAGCTTGGACAACGTGTTCGGACTCGGAATCCAAAGCGGATGTGGCCTCATCGAGGAGCAGGATTTTGGGGTTGCGGATAAGTGCTCGGGCAATAGCAATTCGCTGCTTCTGACCACCAGACAGCAATGTTCCCTTGCTGCCCACAACAGTGTTAAAACCCTCAGGCAAAGAGACAATGAAGTCATAGATGTTGGCTTCGCGGCAAGCAAACTCAACGGCCTCGTCAGAAACATTCTCCTCAGCAGATCCGAGCAAGATGTTTTCCTTGATGGTTCCCTGGTACAGCGTAGGCTCTTGGCTGACAAGCGCGATAAAGGATCGATAATCGTTCAAGTTGAGGCTGCTAATCTCCTTACCATCGATGAAAACGCCACCACTCAGGGGATCGTAGAATCGTTCCAAGAGAGCAATAGTAGTACTCTTACCACAGCCAGAGGCACCGACAAGAGCAACGTACTGTCCAGGCTGGATGGTCAAGTTCAAGCCTCGCAGAACTGGCTGGTCAGGGCGAGTCGGGTAGCGGAAATGGACGTCGCGGAATTCCAATCTTCCGTCAACTTCGGTCACGGGCTGGCCTTCCTCTGACCACGTATCGATGGTGGGCTTGCGGTCAAACAGGGTCTTCAACTCCTTGGCGGCGTGGTGCGCCTTGCCCATATCCGGGGCAAAAGAGAAGATAGTACCAGCTGACTGGGCACCAAAAATAATGGCCATGAAGCAAAGGAAGAACTGGAACAGGTCATATTCACCCTTTCCAATCAGGGTACCACCATACCAGAAGCCCAGAGCGAAGACCAAGAAGATGAGAGACTGCGAAGCGGCGTACAAAGAGCTAGACTTCAACACAGACCTAAGACTACGTCGCTGCTGTTCAACAAGGGAGTCGTGGTACATTCTCAAGACATCGTTCTCGCGGGTAAGAGCCGCTACAGTTCGGATGGCAGAGATAGCCTCGGAAGCAAAGGTAGCGGAGGCGGCGTACGCTGCCTTGGAACGCCTTTGGAAGTGGGCAAGCAGCCAGAAACGGAAGAAACCACATGCCAGCAAGATGGGAATAGTAGCGGTAGCAACGAGCGCGAGCTTCCATCCAATGGAAACCGACACGACGATGGCAGTGATCAAAGTTGTCCACATCATGAGCAAAGTGCCGAGGGTGGCGCCACTGAGACCAGCGACGTGAGTTGTCTCAGTCGAAAGGAAGGAAGTCAAAGCACCCGAAGTATTCTCGTCCTTGTCAAAGAAAGCAACGTCTTGGCGCAACATTGAGCGAAAAGCACGGTCTCGAACACGGTGAACAAGACGCTCAGAACATTTAGCGAACAAGATGCCCTGAGATGAGAAGGCGATAAACTGAACGAAGGCAAGCATCAAGAACATGGCACTCCAGAAATCAGAGGTCTTCTTGATGTGGTGCGCATTCTCGGGGGTGATGGGCTGCGAAAGAGTGACGATTTGTTTGGCGAAGAAGACTGCAGAAGTAGGGTTACCGCCACCACAAATGGCAGAGAAAAAGAGACCCAAAATCATCAGCTTCAACTCGGGACCGTTGAATGAGGCAATCAGTTTAATAAGAGTCCACAAGCTATACTCCTTATCCTCTTCCTCCTTTCGCTTCTGAAGGGCAATGCTCGAGGCAGACTTTTGCGTAGCTGATCGGTCAAGTTTGGCGGCAATATCGTCATCAGGGTCGGCTTCGTACTCGTCCTTGTTAGTAGTATGCTTGCGAATCAGGAGTTCGGCCTTCTCATCAATTTCTTGTTCATCCGCTGGCGTATCTTGAGTAGCAACGGCAATCTTTTGGGCTGAAACAAGATTATAGTAGGCACCCTGTTTTTCAAGAAGCTCGTCGTGGGTACCTTGTTCTACGATGCTACCTTGAGACATGACGACAATGTTATGAGCGTCTTTGATGGTGGATAATCTGTGGGCAATGGTGATGGTGGTTCGACCCTGCGAGGCAGCTTCCAAAGCGGCTTGAACGACACCTTCGGATTTGGTATCAAGAGCAGAAGTGGCTTCATCTAGCAGCAAAATCTTGGGGTTCGATACGACGGCACGAGCGATAGCGATACGTTGTTTCTGACCACCAGATAAGAGGAAACCACGCTCACCAACGTTTGTCTCATATCCTTCAGGAAGGGCAGAAATAAAATCGTGGGCATTGGCCTTGACAGCTGCTGCGATAACAAGCTCGCGTTGCTTCTCCTCGCTATCATTTTCATGTGGTGTGCCGATCAAACCGTGGCGAATATTGTTGTAGATGGACGTTCCGAAAAGAGTAGGTTCCTGGCTGACAAGGGCCATTTGTTGACGTAGCCATCTAAGATTAAGCTTGCTAATGTCATGGCCATCAAGGTACACTGTGCCTCCGACAGGGTCGTAAAACCGTTCAACTAAACCAACAATGGTACTCTTGCCAGAACCAGAAGCACCAACCAGAGCGGTCGTTTTACCAGCAGGGATATCAAGAGAGACGCCGTTCATAACCTTAACCTCAGGTCGGGATGGGTAAATGTGCTCGACATTTTCCAGGCGAATGTTTCCTTGGAAGTTCTCGATCTTCTCGCCCTTATTGTCGTTGGGATCCAAAGGAGAGATTCGGTCGATAGTGTTGAAGATTTTAGCGGCGGCTGCAAGAGCAGTAGTGAAGGCCTGAATGTTGGGAGTAACGTTGCCCAGGTTGAAGGCACCAATCATGACAGACATCATGATGATCAGGACCTTGGACAGCGGGATGATACCCTCCACGAGGAATTTGCTGCCTTGCCAGAACGCAAGGCCGTAGTTCAAATACAGAATCAGCATCATGCCGGCGACCATGACAGCCATGGAGGCCTTGACGCGAGATCCAAAATACTCGGCCTTTTGAAGATGCTTATCGTACTGCTTGGCCAGGCGATCTTGAGTGCCAAAAGCAACAGCGTTTCGGATCGAGCTCAGAACTTCATCTGCCACGCTACCGCCCTGAGCATAAGCCTCGAGAGAAGCCTTGTTGTGCTTGAGCATAATACTACCACCAGTGCCGACGTTGATAAGCAAGGCGAACACGGTGGAAGAGAGAATAAGAGTCAACTTCCAGTAGTTGACAAAGCCGATGACGAATGCGGTGACGAAGGTAGCAAGAGCAGCGAGGGTGAGAGAAACCTTTTCCGAGATGCCATCCTGGATGAGATTGGTATCTGAGGTGATACGCGTGGTGACTTCACCAGCACCGATCTTATCGAAGAAACCAATGTTCTGGCGCATGCAGCTCTCAAGATAGTGCTCACGAATCTTGGCGGCGATATGCTCACCAGTGTAAATGAAACCGACGGTGCAGATGTAGGTGACAATGAATTCTCCAATGGCCAAGTACACAAAGTAGAGAACAAAGTGGCTCAGCTTGCTAGCAAATTGGTCATAAGTCATGAGGCCCTGGGCGTAGAAGTACTCCTGAAACACGTGTTGAAGGTTACCAAAGATGACGGTCATCAGAGGAATGGCGGCTCCAGAGGCGATAGCACAGATAGAGGAAACGAAGATGATAGTCAGGTCGGCTCGAGAGGAATATCGGTAGATGGCCTTGACACCAGCCTTGATCTCTGGGGTATAGACCTGGCGCTTCAAGATCTCGGCCTGGTGTGGAGGCAGATGCGCGTAAAGCTCATCGATGTTGTCGGCCCTTGGAGCCGGAGGGGTGGGTACTTTGGAGTCCACCTTTTTCAGTTCAGCATCGCGACCAGCTCTGGATGAAAGCGTGGCATCGATATCTGACGAGTTGCTGTGGCTTGAGGTTGGTGCCGACTCCACGCCAATAGGCGTTTTCTCGTCGGCGGACATCGTCTCTCAGTTGCCTCGCCTGCTGCGGGCGGCTGGATGGAGGAAGCAGCGGCGGTTCGAAGGGATCCCCCAAGCTTAGTGGTCGTGATTACGCCAATGCGAGATATGCAGTTCGATGCAATGAAAAACAGCAATATGTCGCTGCGCCGACCGGGGGAAGAAAGCAAGATGAGATCGACGCTGTTGCTCGCCGAAAGAAACGAGTGTGTGGGAGATGCAAAGGTGCCAGATACGAAAAAAAAAAAAAAAATCACAAAAATTAAAAGGTCCCTGCAATGCTGCGACGGGCCGGTGGAAGAAGAGGCTACAGCTGGATATATAGCTCTCTAAAGAAGAACAAACACAAGCCAAACGTGGCGAGCTGAAGATGTGATGCTTCGACTCCAGAAAATCGAGGCGGCAGGCAGAAGAAGTAGTACTTCGCGCCATGCTCTCGCGGCCCGGCCCCACTGCAGTTAGTGGGAATAATGGAGCGCACCGGAAACAGTGAAAGCCGATGGCTGCTGCACTATACCAGGGTATGTACCCGTTACATGCGAGAGTGGAGCCGTCTTTCTTGTTGCTGCCTCGCTCAGCGTTCGCATCGCCCTAAGAGGCTTAGCTCGGCAGCAGGTGCGGGATGCAAAGCTTGCGCAGCACCGTATTTCGTATATGATGTCTGTACCCAGTACGCGCCTGTACCACTGCGACTCCGTATTTTCGAAAGACACGCCTACAAGAACGACGCGACGCATTCCAGCCACGGCACAAGAAGCTTGACTTCACCCCCGTCGAGCCAGAGAGAAGACAAAGAACTATTGAAGGCATCCATTTTCGCATCAAGTTACGGGTTCCAGTAGGGCCCGGCGGACTAGGGCAGGCGCTGGCCGAAGAGCAAGGGGGGCTTAGTTTTGGCGAGATGAAGCACTTTGTTTTAGCACTGAAGATTTGAATAGGAGTTTGGGAGGATCAATTGAAGGCTATCTTGAATATGGCCCACCCAAGGAGACGGGTGTTTCTCGCTTAGACCAGCCAGGGGCCTTTCTTCTAGATAGCGTCGCGTCACGAGGAGAGCGAGTGAGGATCTCGTTGCTAAAACTTGTTTCTCCTTTGTGCAATGACTCTGTTTTCTCCCTGTGTTTGTCTTGAATGCTGCTGTAGGGATTTATGCAGGGCTTCGCTCATGTTCGGAGTTGCCTTGGCTCAGCAGGATGACACTGCATTAAGTACAGAGTACCAGTTTTACAATCTGCAAATATCAAAAGTACAGGTACCATGGCCGGCACAGCGCCACTCGGAGTGCTACCAACTCCTAGTGCCTGCTCAGCTGCAAATACGCTTGGCGCTAAGCCAGCCGGGCAATGGTGGACGAGGTGCCCTGTAAATCTGCCAGCAGCTCATGAGACCCTGGGCATCAAACATCGAAAACCGTCAACTCGCAACAATGGTACGTCGTACTGATGTCTCATGATATTACGCATCTTCACAGCTGCTCTTGAGTGCTACAAGCTATTGTCTAAGATTCTACACTTTCACTGCTCTCAAAGGCTACCAGCATATGACTCGGCGTCTGTTGTGGCCCGCATCAAGTTCTGGGTGTACGAGTGCGAGTACGCGTATCTCGATGCTCACACTTGCGAGATTCGTGGCATCTGACCAGTTCACACGTACGTTGATACGCCCAGCACACAGGTAGCACCAGTACGACGGGCGTTTGCGAAGCATGTCTCTCTTTCCTGTTATTTTATGAGTGAATATTGATGACATGGTAACCACGATGGTGAGTAGTATTTTTGTTCAGTGCGAGGGTATGTAGTGAGGATCTGATGATTATCGTATTGCCCATGCATGTAGTATGGATGTAAAGGTACATTCAAGCCCCCCCCCCGCGATGATCTAAGCAATCTCGCTTTTAGCAATCTGGTTGCCAAAAACGGCAAAGGTACGTACTGCCGCTGGGCATGTAACTTGAAAACAGGTACGGAGTACCAACGTATAAAACAAAATAAACAAGAGAAAAATGCGCATAATGCTGCTACACTTACGTCTTTGTCTCTCATCATTGACTCATCTGCCGGTGGCAACAACACTTGCTCACGCCCTTTAGCACCCGTGTCTCCAAGTTATGGAGCGCCATGACTCCTGATTTTCGGGCTTTTCGGGTCGCAACCCGAGCCCGAATCCCGGAGGCATCTTGATTAGAGCCTCAGCCACGAGCAAGCAAGGGTCACTTCTCGAACGATGTTTGGTCCAAAATCCGGCCTTCCATTCGACGGCTTATACGCAGGGGACCCCAGCTGAGAGTTACTGGCACCCCCGCGTCCCATTTTCACAAAAGACCCTCTCCTTTTATGGAGGGTTCGTGCTGCGTTTTAGCGTATTGCGCTTGAATGCTCTACTGACTAGGCAACTTATGTATTAATTGATGCCGCCGTAAACAATTTCCAACAAGTCGCAAGCAAAGCGTATAGAAACTATTTACATGTAAGCATTCCATGACTTTTACAACCGGCAGATTGCCTGCTATTTTTGTTGAATTATCTGCCTTTTACAGGGCAACGCCAGTTGACTCGGGACCCTGGAGAAGGGTTAAAGTTTACTTGTATAACCCTCGCGTTCAAGAAGATACCCGAACTCCAGACCGCCCAAAGCAAAGAGGCGATTGGTGACCGTTTGTAGGGGTTATCATCCCTTTACTTACCGCTTAGCGGTAGAGTACGTGTATAGGGGAGAGCTGTTGGCTAGCATAAAGCGTATTGATACGCAGATAACTCAGAGCAGAGCCGTTTCCCAATCAATTCACGTCATCTATAAGGCTGAGCAAAGTTGACGTAGTGAATGACATCGGAAAGCTACTCCGTGTTGTGCTGCTAACCTGTAACTGTCCAGAAGATACACATACTTTCGATCTAATTTTAGTCATTTCTTGGTTCAGTCATCCGCATTGTCAACAGAAACTGCCATTTATCTGCATTGGCTCGAGTTCAACCAATCAATCCTTGCTTAATAAAAGTCCGAGATTCCAACTATTGCTGCCATGCAGCTCATTCGTTTGCAGCGCAGGGGTTCAAGTTCAAAATGCTGTTGTTATCAAGCCTCGCAATCCCGGTTACCGAAGCCCGCTGGCTTAGCGCCTCTAGCAGGCAGCCTAGCTCTGGAATCCCGATATGAAGAGGACAAACTGCTTGCTACTAGCGCAGTGCTAGCAAGATTGTATTATGTCCGAGTATTGGAGCATGAAAGCGCTGCAAGTAGAGCTACTTGGGCGCGTACAGGCCGCTGCGGAAAGGCAATCTGGCGATAGCCATGCGCTATCAAGGATGGAGCCTAGATTGAATCTCCCGTGTATCAGCACCATGGATCATTCCTTCGGTCGGAGTCCTCCTACAGTCCGACAGTCGAGGATTTGCGATCAGGCTGATGTGTCATGCAGGCATTACAGCTTGTTTGTAAATGGCAAGAGCTCGTCATCCACATATCGCTATGTCGGCTTTATGTGACTCAACAGAACACCAAGGGTCGCACAGAAAACAGATGAACATCAGGCTCCAGGTTAACGTTTCAGCTATTTCATTTTATTATGTCTATTTTTTTCTTTTCTATTTTTTCTGTTTTCTTGTATTATGAGCATACTTGCCAAGCACCCAGATCAGGCATCAATCCGCGAATGTAAGTCCAGGGCGTTTCAAAGGCTTTGTCTATCACAAACGATTTGCTCGATGCTTCAGCCACGTCTGCATTAGCGCTGTTACATACAACGCAATCCCGACAGTAGCATCTGCTTCCGCGCCCTAGTTATTGCCGGTGGTCGTCTGTACGGCCCCATCCGGGCTGTTAATACCCCGCTACCCTCGACATTCGCTGCCGTAAATCCGTATTGATGGGGTGACGTTGATAACACAGCTTTAGTAACCATTCCGATGGCCAGAAATACTACATGTATAGAGTCTCGTTGGTGAGACTCTCTATGTTGGCGGTTGCTTCTTGAATGCTGACAACGACGTGGAGAGACATCCAATCAGGAAAATCAAGATATGGTTTCGTGGTCTAGTTGGTCATGACATTTCGTTAACAACATCTGTTGACACCACCGAAAAGGTCCCCGGTTCGAGCCCGGGCGAGATCATTCATTTTTTTTTTCGTATCATTAACGTCTGATTCCACTTTTCTTCTTCGTTTCTTTTTATCCACTGTAATTTGTCAAGAGGCGAGAGTAGAATGAAGGGCGTGTGTTCAATAGTAGAGTCATGGAGACTGCCCATGAGTAGATGCCCAAGCATCACCCCTTCAACTCCCAAGGAGAACGCGAATAAATACGAGTGTTTAATTTAGAAACGGGGTCAATGAGACATGAATGGAGTCACAATAGTGGAAGAAGTATCATAATGAAGCTTTGTATCCCGTCCTTGCCCATCATTCCTTCGTAATGCGTCTGGCTGGAGTAGAACTCCGCCACCGCCAGTCTCCAAACTCATAACTGAAAATGTAGGCTCGCTCAGGGGCTGAATACGCCTGCCTAATACGCAAGGACGGCAGATCTTAACCATTAATTTGATTTTGTCCTTTTCTTGCCGAATTCTCAAAATCTATTCCATCGTCGGTGCGTCTGTAATGTTGCTGCCTACCCCCCCTTTTTCAAAACATTGTCTAATTCAGCTGCCTAAAGCCAAACGCCTCTTGCTATTTCACATCAACTTACTCGTAAAATCAGTAAAAGTAGTGATTCGATAGTTATTGAACCTTCTGAACATAATTGTGCCAATGGAAAGCAGAAAGGGGGTAGCCGTATCAAGCATCCAATTTGTGAATCCTGCTTCGGACCATGTTGAACCAACAACCACAGCTGCAAATAAAACCCGGCTCCTTCAAGGATGACCCGTGAGTCATTTAGCTCATAAGGGGGAAGTGTCCCACTTGCTCTGCATGCGAAGTATCATCATGTAGTATCTTTTACTAAATCTAGGTTTCTCAAGCCGGGCTCCTACTGAAGGGGCAAAGGGGATTCTCATCACATCACTGCGGCAAAAATGAAATGAGTCATATTCCATTCCCGGCGAACCCGACTTCAAGGAAAGTGCAGGTCGATGGAGCGAGTCTCAGTTCCATCTTGCCGGCATCCAATGATTACCTGTATAAGGTCCTGTATTTGGGCTTCCATGTTTTCCACTTGGGCTTTTATGGTTTCCATCTGGGCTCTCATATCTTCCAGTTCTTTCCGAGCGTCACAGCAAGCCGGCTGACGTTCATCGTTGAGCTGCTGGGCGACTTCTTTCCGCTGCAGTTGTGGAGATTGCTGTTCCCGAGGGTCCGCTTGCGGTTGACCAGACACCTATTGTACGTATACTTAGAATTATCGTGCTTACTGAGTAATACTTTTAGAACACTCACTGAGAGTTGATCATCCGCCAAAGCCGCCAAGCCACCATCTTCTAGGATGCTGTCTAGATCGACTGGCATACGTGCCATTGATGCAGATGAACTGCGCCTATGTTTGCCTGCTTGTCCCTGAAATTGGTTTATGGCCTGTAACGTCCTCTCGCCAAGAACCTCTAAATTCTCGACCTAATCCAGTTGTTGGTCAGTATAAAGTCAACTCCCCGAGCTCTTGAACTTGAAGTTATGGGACGATCTACCTCTTCTCCCTCAAAGCGTCTTATGCAAGCGTTTTGAAACTCTCTGCCTAGTTCAATTGCACGAATGGGCAGCTGGATAATTAATTAGACGGGGCTCAGTTGGAATTTGAGGGGGGAGGGGGAACTCAATATACCAGGTAGCATCTCTGCTTCTTGCGGTTACACATGACGCAGCCGGCAGCCGTAGGACCTGTAACAACTTGTCAATGCCGAAATTCAACTAAAGCATGATTATAGATATGGCCACAAGAGAACTACTGGATTGGCTTTGGCAAGGTTGATACTTTGAAAGTGGATCCGAAGTAAGGCGATGAATGCATCCGATACACGGTATTAGACGTGGTAGATAGGCTTTTCCCTGGATATGGCTTGACATTGTGATGTCTGTAATTTGGATATGGTTGGATATGAGTTCAGCTATATAGAAGAGAACTTAAGGCCTAGTAGGGAAAAGCAGAGGGAGAAGACAGAGGAACTTTATAGACATGAAAAGCCAGCCGCGATTATTGACAAGATTGTATGGGAGCCAAGATAAGAGGCATCTATGCTACCCTTGAAAGAATAAACTTCAGAACTTCCGTCTGCTGTTATCAAAATAGTATGATAATATAATGCCTTATGCTTCCTTTATTTTCCACAAAAAGTAGAGAAAAAAAAAAAAAAAAGAAAAAGAAAGAAGAATAGAAGAAAAAGAAAGAAGAATAGAAGAAAAAGAAAGAAGAATAGAAGAAAAAGAAAGAAGAATAGAAGAAAAAGAAAGAAGAATAAGAGAAAAGAATGAAAGAAGGAGCATGATAGAGTGGATGCGCCTTAGCTTATGGAGTAACTCTAGGGTTGATATTGCTCCAAACTGCAGCTACTATCTACGGGAAAATCTAGTAAGGTTAATGCCAGTGTTATTATCCGCTGCAAACTGGCTGTAACTGTAGCTTGGTTTGGTAATATGGATGGCTGGATAGAAGAAATTTTCATGCTGCTTTTTATCATTACTACATACTGCTTATTAGTAGGGAGGTAAGGTATGTATAGTTTTTAACGACTGGAAATGGTTTTTATTTCACAAAACTGACTCTCATATACTCTTGGATTCTCACCAAGGCTGAAAATAATACATCTAGTACTTGCCTTACTATTACCCCGTTATCTTTATTAGGCGGCATTGCACCCCGTATATGATCAGCCCTGCGGTGCCTGGCTGCCTGAATGTCTCGAAGATGGCTTCAATCCTCCATTTCCAAATTGGGACGTTGGACCAATGGCGGGGCTTTCCAGAAAGCTGCAGCAATGTTGGTTGAGTGAGGGGCAGCTCTAATGCTTGTCGGCTGCATCTCAATGGCTGGAATTTTTCAGATCTGACCTGACGTTTGGCAAACCATCGGTATTCGTGATTCTGTCCTTAATTGACAATCAAATGCGATACATGATTGAGAACAAACCCTTCTTTCCCTTTGCAAGGCGTGAGCCTTCACACACGCCCGTCCAAAACGTCACTTTTGCCATCTCCGCAACCACTAATTGATAGGCTCACCCTTGTAGAGCTTGCGACCCACCCCGCTAAAATTCCCTTCCATCGCCCTGGGAAGCATGAAACTTTTGCTCGTGAATTGCTACTTTGGTCGCAACATTCACGGCTCTATTGCAGCCTCGTTTCTCCCTCTCCTTTCATCCCATTTCAGTCGACAGAGACTCGTTGGTGCGCAGTCGCCGCGTTTTGATGTCTCACCAACGCTTATGAGAGCACTTTACTCTGCCGCTGGCCAGCTCCAGCGAGCTCCGATCGCAAGCTTCGTCCGGCTTGCTCGCTACAGAGGATGCCAGAGTATTTGTAGAGGCGCACCGTCGCGATGGCTCGCAACTCTCACCCAGGAGCTTGAGTCGAAGGATTCCAAGTCGCTGTCTTGTGAGCCTCTTTGCGACAGTGTTTGCGATTGTTATTAGCAGCTAACGGCGCAATACCAGTGCCTTCGTCGTCGCGATACAATGAAGTTGGTGTACAGCAACTTAGCGATTACATCTTCCCTCAAATATTCCCAAACGGCTCCAAGCCTCCACCTGAAGACCTGGTAAAGTTGTCTGTCGATCATTTGAAGCGCCATGAGCTCTATGGCAAGAACACAGATACTTCCGGCCCCATTGCCTTCGATCTGCCCAAACTCCAAGGCACCACCCTCGACGAACATTTCTACAGACTTGGAATTGATTGTGCTGGTTCGCATTTGCAATACGCTAAAGAGTTTGCTTGCGCAAATGTCCCTTTGAAGCCGAAAAGATGGATATCGCGAAGTGGGTGGACGAAATACTATCCTGATGGGCGGACAGAGTCGGTCGTGGCGCCAAACGAAGATATGCTGTGTTTTGACACAGAGGTCATGTGGAAAGAAAGTCCGTATGCAGTAATGGCTTGTGCAGTCAGTCCTACGGCCTGGTATTCTTGGTTATCTCCTTGGTTATTGGGTGAGTCTCCCGACGACAAGCACTTAATACCAATGGGGGATTCGACTAAGGATCGCATTGTTGTTGGACACAACGTTGGCTATGACAGGGCAAGAATATTGGAAGAATACAGTCTGGAGCAGACTAGGACCGGATTCCTCGACACCATGTCCTTGCATGTTGCCGTTAATGGCATGTGCTCACAACAACGCCCGACCTGGATGCGACACAAGAAGAATCGAGAGGAAAGAGAAAAGGTGGCGAGCGGCGACATCGAACATGGCTTAATTGAGCTTTTGAGCAATCGAAGTATGCATGAAGAGGAGGAATTATGGGTGGAGAAGAGCTCAATTAACTCGCTCCGAGACGTTGCCAAGTTCCATCTCAATGTCACAATTGACAAGGCGATACGGAATGATTTTGGTGAGCTGGATCGCGATGGTGTGCTGGAGAAATTAGACCAACTTCTCGAATATTGTGCTGCGGATGTATCCGTTACTCACAAAGTGTATCAAACTGTCCTTCCCGGCTTTTTAGAAGTTTGCCCGCACCCAGTTAGCTTTGCGGCCCTGCGGCACCTGTCCTCTGTCATTTTACCGGTCAACCAAACTTGGAATTCATACATTGCTAATGCAGAAGCCACTTATCAGAAACTTTCTACATCGGTCCACGAGAGGTTAGAATCACTGGCAGAGAAAGCGTTGGAATTAAAAGACAAGCCTGAGATCTGGCAAAACGACCCCTGGATGATGCAGCTAGATTGGTCCGGCCAAGAGATCAGAATGGTCAAGGGCAAACGGAAGGGCGATCCACCGAGGCCAGCTGCAAGGCAGAAGAAGCCAGGCATGCCCAAGTGGTACAAAGATCTCTTTGCCAAAAATGACGCCCCTATCAACCTATCACTACGGACTCGTATTGCGCCTCTGCTGCTGAGGCTGGCCTGGGATGGGCACCCGTTGTTCTGGTCCAACCAACATGGCTGGGTGTTTCGAGTTGACCCGGACGATGTGTCCACTTACACTGCGAAGCTCATGTCAGAGTGCCTCTTTGATGACTCTGATCCGGCCTTGCGCGATGATTACAAACACTCCTACTTCAAACTTCCACATAAAGATGGCCCCACTGCTCGCTGCGCCAATCCAATGGCGAAAGGGTATCTAACTTACTTCGAAAATGGCACTCTCTCGTCGGAGTATGAATATGCTAAGGAAGCGCTGCAAATGAATGCATCGTGCTCATACTGGATGGGTGCGCGTGATAGAATTATGTCGCAAATGGTTGTCTATGAGAAGGATTTACCCGAGGCTGAAGAGGGTATGGCGGCCAAAAAGGATGGAGAGAACACCCAAGGCTTTATTTTACCTCAAATTGTTCCCATGGGTACAATTACTCGGCGAGCAGTTGAAAACACTTGGCTGACAGCAAGCAATGCGAAGAAGAACCGTGTTGGGTCCGAGTTAAAATCAATGGTCAAGGCTCCAGAAGGCTACTGCTTTGTTGGTGCTGATGTTGACTCAGAAGAGCTTTGGATTGCAAGTTTAGTAGGTGATGCGACTTTCAAAATCCACGGTGGGAATGCCATTGGGTTTATGACCCTCGAGGGTACTAAAGCTGCAGGCACGGATTTACATTCGAGGACAGCGTCGATTTTGGGCATCTCTAGAAACCAAGCCAAAATTTTCAACTACGGTCGCATCTATGGAGCTGGGCTCAAGTTTGCAGCCACTCTTCTGCGACAGTTCAACCCCAAGCTTTCCGAGGCGGAGACTACAGAAATTGCGCAGAGGCTGTATGCGAATACCAAAGGCATCAAGACCAACCGCAAGACTATAAACAAGCGCTTGTTCTGGAGAGGAGGAACGGAGTCGTTTGTATTCAACAAACTGGAAGAGTTTGCTGAACAGGACTGGGCTAGGACGCCAGTGTTGGGGGCGGGCATCACGCAAGCGCTTATGAGCCGCTTTGTGAGCAAAGGCAGCTACTTGCCCTCTCGAATCAACTGGGCCATCCAATCCTCGGGCGTCGACTATCTCCATTTGCTTATTGTCTCCATGGATTACTTGATTCGTCGGTTCAATCTCGATGCTCGACTGGCCATCTCGGTTCATGACGAAATTCGATACCTGGTGAAGAATCAAGATAAATACAGGGCAGCGCTTGCACTCCAAGTAGCAAACATTTGGACCCGAGCTATGTTTGCGCAGCAAGTAGGGATTGACGACCTCCCCCAATCTTGTGCGTTCTTCTCTGCTGTCGATATCGATCACGTCCTCCGCAAAGAAGTTGATATGGACTGCATCACGCCAAGCCATCCAGATGCAATCCCTCCTGGCGAAAGTCTGGATATCCAGACTCTCTTGGATATGGGGCCCGAAGCGCAGCTTGATCCGTCAGTCGTTCCGGATCCTAGATTCGCTCCCAAGCTAGATGATATTTCCTACACGCCGCGCACCCCTATTATGCAGAAACTTCAAGAATCGTCGGGAAGCAGCACTCATTTTATCAAGGCTCAGATTGTGAGCGATGAAATGGAGTTGCAGGATATTGTTAAAGAGATTCGCGGCCTCACACCATCGAAACCACGAGAACCATCGAAACCACGAGAACCATCGAAGCCGCGAGAACCATCGAAGCCGCGAGAACCATCAAAACCACGAGCACCACCAAAACCGCGGGCAGTATCATTGAAGGGCGTACTTCCGTACACCAATCGCAAGGCCCCCAAAGGGCCTAACGCGCCATCATCATTTCCCTCGGAATTTGATGTCATACCTCTGGACACGCCGATACCATATTCCGAGACAATGGCTTTCAAATACCAAGGCGACAGCCAATGGCTCCAAGAGCAAAATGACACGAGCTAAGCCTTAGAAAAGCTCTAGTCCAAAAACGAATATTTCCACCAGGTCGATATAGTGTGATAGAAATCTGTCGGGAGAACAGACGAGAGCTGATGTATGACATATTAACAGTAGTCCGGGACTGCAATTGTATTTTTAAGATTCTGCTGAAAAAGAAAATATGGAATGGCCTGGAGTTAAGCGTATGGCTACTATTTGCTCTTTTTTTTTGGGGGGGGGCGGAGGATATACTCTTTACAGGAAAAGACGGAGCACTACTTTTAGGGAATTGTTATTCAACACTCCAGTTGTATTATCCAGCATCTTAGTTGTAGCTAACGTTGTATAATTACAATTACATGTGTTTTGATCTTTCACTGCCTCTACTACCTCTATTACCTCTATTACCTATATTACCTATATTACCTATATTACCTATATTACCTATATTACCTATATTACCTATATTACCTATATTACCTATATTACCTATATTACCTATATTATCTCTATTTTTGTTGGATTATGGCTGACTACTGTGTATTTAACATATATATATATATATTTATATTTGTACGAATAGAAAAGGAGAATAAATGCAAATGTAAATTGTCACATTTTTCTAGGAATAATCTGACGGCTATCCAAACTACGGTATAGACGAGGGCTGTTGTATGACATGCTAACAGTGGTCTGAGATTGCCCTTTTTTTTTTTTCAAGATTCTGCGTAATAAATTTATACATATATTGGCCTAGAGTTAAGCATATATTTATCATTTATACCTTTTTCAAGGGAAGGAGTTTATGGATTTAATGGCAAAAGACGGAGCATTACTTGTATGGGATTATCGCTTACTTTAGGTACTGCTAGGCCTAGATGTGCATGAGTGTAAAAAGAGAGACAGAGATGGAGGCGCAAATGATACGATGTAGCATTTGCCATTTGTAATCAGGTGGCTATTCAAGCTGTACCTATCACATTAATTCAATATGCATGTATGCCTAGAATAATAGGCCCTTCCCCCCGCCCAACAACGCGACCCGGTGACCGGATTTCGCTAATGCAGTGACGCGCTCAGAATTTACATATATCAATCTTTTCGCTGTCTGTGGTCAATATCTACAATATACGCGTCAAAACGGTCATCATCGCTTTCCTAAATGCGAAAAGAAACCAGTGCAGTCAATAGTCCACGGCCCTGGAAGCAGTCGAGAGAATATGGAGGGGGGTCCCTCCCAAACGCACAGGCTGACCGACATCTACTTGCAAAAAACGAGCGACGAATATACAGCAGGATGGATCTGTGCCATATGCACCGAATACATTGCCGCGCAAGCTGCTCTTGATGAGAAGCATAAGAGACCCAGCCATGTGGCGCCAGCTGATCAAAATGATTACACGTTCGGCCGAATTGGGAACCATAACGTTGTTATTGCTGTTCTGCCAGATGGAGAATACGGAGTAGAATCTGCGGCGATTGTTGCAAGGGACATGATGCATTCTTTTGCCAATATCAAACTCGGGCTAATGGTTGGCGTTGGTGGTGGTGCGCCTAGTGAAAGGAATGATATTCGTTTGGGTGACATTGTGGTCGGCGTTCCTCGCGACGGACAAAGTGGTGTATTACAATACGGCTTTGGAAAAATGGTCCAAGGTCAGCCGTTTCAAGCAACACGGCTGTTGAATCAATCGCCAAGAATCTTAAGAGCAGCAGTCAATGGGCTTCAATCGCAATACCGTCTTAAAGGCTATCGTCAACTGAAAGATATAATTGACGACGTTCTTGCAAGAAATCCGATTTTACAAACAGATTTTGGCCGTCCGAGTCTTGATAGTGATAGGTTATATCGCAGCGAGATCATGCACCCCAAAGATAACACACTAGACTGCTCGGTTTCCTGCGGAGATGATCCGTCAAAGCTGGTTGTACGCAGGCGAATCGCAGGCGAGGGTGCGCCTGTTGTTCATTGCGGACTAATTGCTTCGTCAAATACACTTATGAAAGACGCCATGATGCGTGATGAATACGCGTCAAAGAAAAATGTCATGTGTTTTGAAATGGAAGCCGCCGGCCTTATGAATCAATTCCCCTGCTTGGTTATTCGAGGTATATCCGACTACTCAGACACGCATAAGAATAAGCAGTGGCAAGGATATGCTGCGATGGCAGCGGCGGCTTACGCAAAAGATCTTCTCCGTCGAATCGCTCTAGATAACACCAACATACCGCAAAGAGTGGCTGGAGAAGAGGATATCCAAATTCCCAGCGACAGCCAGAAACAAGCTCTGCTTAAATCTCTGAAATTTGACAACTATAATAAGCGCTATGATAACATCAAGGCCGCCCACGCAGAAACATGCAAGTGGCTACAAGAAAGCGCTGAATATATCACCTGGCTGGACCCGGACAAGATCATCAACCATCACGGATTTCTATGTATTATGGGCAAACCAGGCGCCGGAAAATCAACAATTATGAAATATGCCCTTGTAACTGCCCGGGAAACAATGGGAGATAGGATTTTGCTCTCTTTCTTTTTCAACGCACGAGGAGGCGATTTAGAGAAATCTACTCTTGGCATGTACCGATCATTACTGCTACAGCTACTGGAACAGCTACCGGCGCTTCAAGACTCCTTAGACTTATCGAAATTCACAGCATGTCACGACGAAGGCTACCGATGGCATATCGAACCGTTAAAATATTTATTTCGCCAAGCAATTGAAAACATTCAGACGTCCAAAGTGGTATGCTTTATTGACGCTCTGAACGAGTGTGACGAAGACCAAGCCCGAGATACGCTATCATTCTTTGAATATCTGATCGGCTCAGCTACATCCAAGGGTATCAGCTTCTTAGTATGCTTTTCAAAAAGGTACTATCCTTTGATCTCATTTAAAAAAGGGCTAACCCTTGTCCTCGAATTCCGAATACACCAAGATATACACCAATATGTGAGACGCGAATTGAAAATTGGACAAAGTGATATCGCTAATCGAATTCGCGCCAATCTTGCAAAAAGATCCTGGGGGCTGTTCATGTGGGTCAATTCGGTTGTTTTGATCCTTAACAAGGAATACGATATGGGGCGGATCTATAATTTACAAACCCGGTATCTGGAGATTCCTGGAGACCTTCGCGAACTATTTAAGGATATCTTGGCACGAAATTCTGACCGAAAATCGATCGAAACACTCCGGTGTTTCCAGTGGCTTTTATTCTCAAGGGAACTGCTGCGACCAGAGCAGTTATATCACGCTGTTCTCTCTGATGTCTCATCTAGAGTGGCTCCTAGCCAAATATCTAAGCCCGACATGCTGAGATTCATTCTAAATTCTTCCTTGGGACTTGCCGAGATTTGTACGTCTTCGGGTTCGAGTAGAGACTGCGAAAGAATTAAATTTATCCATATGTCAGTGCGAGTCTTTCTCCTCGGGGAAGATGGGCTAAAGGAAATTTGGCCAGACCAAGGAGATAATATTCCTGGACGAAGTCACGAATATTTAAAAGAATGTTGTCTCAAGTGCATCAAAATCGGCTCTTTCTACGCTTCCCAGTCGCTTAAACAGGTCAATCACCTCTCTGAAACAACAGCGTCAATTCAATCGTGGGCAAGTGACCATTTTCCAATTTTAGGATATGCTGTAGGTAATATTCTTTACCATGCAAATGAGGCGCAAAAGTACGGTATCAGCCAAGCTGAATTTCTCAAAGAATTTAAGCTGCGCCCTTGGGTGGTACTCAGGTGCATATTTGAAGTTTGGGCACATTCACTAAATACACGGCTTTTATATGCATTGGCGGAACTGAATATGAGCTATCTCATCGGATGCCATCCTTCCAAACTCGCTTTTTCTGAAGTGGGAGACGAATATTTTGGGACACCACTTTTTGCAGCATTAGCCAACGGCAGTAATGAAGCGATTATAGTGTTCTTGAAAGCTCAAGCAGAGATCATCCCCGAATTCCTTAATCTTTACGAAGAGTATTGCCGCAAGAGCCTTGACTTAAGTCACTTCCGGCAAGGCTTCATATTTTCACGATCCAAGAATATTTTATCACATTTCACGCATCCCGACGAAGGGAATAAGATACTGCAAGTCGCTTTCTTATTGAACATGCGCCACCCTCATCTTCATTTGAATTGGAAAGACGAGTGCAGTCAAGCGCCATTACTGTATGTCTATGGCAAGGGAGACAAAGCTCTTCTTAGCGTTTTAATCAGTAAATGTATAAACGATGTCAACGAAATCGACCATTTCAGTAATGCGTTACTTCAAACAGCGGTAAAGAAAGGATACAAAGATTTCGTCGAACTATTACTTCAAAAAGGCGCCAAAATAGATGAAACGGATAATCAGGGGCAGACGGCACTGTACTGTGCAGTGCAAGAAGATAACAAAGACATGGTTCAACTGCTAGTTAGAGCAGGGGCAAACATCGAGGCCTATGATTGGAATTATGGCAATACACCGTTGGCGTTGGCAGCGGAAGAAGGCTACGTGGACATAGTGATTCAGCTCATCAGGTCAGACGCAAAAATCGAGGCCAGAGATGGAAATAACCAGACACCGCTAATGCTGGCCGTGATGAATGGCCATAAGGATGTTGCTATTCAGCTAATCAAAGCTGGCGCAAAAGTCGAGGCCAGAGATGGACAGGACTACACACCGTTGATGTTGGCAGTGACAGAAGGTCGTAAGAATATGGTCGTTCTACTACTTGAAAATGGATGTAACATCGAGGCAATGGATGACAACGGCATGACGCCATTGCTGTTGGCGATGGAAAACTATCGTACGGACTTGGTCACTCAACTCCTTGAAAAAGGATGCAATTTTGAGGCAAGGGATGCGAAAGGCATGACACCGCTGATGTATGCAGTGAGGCTAGGCTCCAGGAACGCGGTCCGTTTACTTCTTGAGAAAGGAGCTAGTATGGAGGCGATGGATAAGAGCGGCAAGACGCTATTGATATGGGCAGTGATAAGCTGCCATGAGGATTTGGTCATCCGGCTACTTGAGAAAGGATCTGATATTGAGGCGAGAGATAAGGCCGGCCAGACACCGCTGATGTGGGCGATAAGGAAGAGAAATCAAGCCTTAGTGAGGCTACTGCTCAGTCGAGGAGCCAAGGTTACTAAGGAGAAAATCGCCAACATCCAACCACGGCTGTTTGAATTCCCTGAACAGATTAGAGAGAAAATTATGGCTAAAAGAGAATTAACGCTGTTAGAATTTGCTCAGCAGTTTGAGGAGACGGAAATCATTGAATTGATATCTAGAAATGGTGCAACTTAGATAGGGTTCGGAGACGAAAAGGGGAAATATATCTGTTACATGTGTTGGAAGGAGCAAGTATTGATATGTACACTCAAAATTAGAGATTCTTTATGTAGGTAGGTACCTAGATGTATACTTTACAGCTAACGTCACGGACGTACGACCCCAACCTAGATTTTACATAGCAGCCACCCACGGTCGATTTACGTGTTCTGTTCATTATTCAACAGCATGCAGCTTGGCTGTGAATCATATGTAGAAGACAAGTACGCATAAAATGGCGACAAGTTATTATCTTTACGTATATAGTCCTATAATAATACCAATATCTTTAAAGAGCTTATTGGGGACCAAATCAGGAAATTCATACCTAGTAGTTAGTTAGGAAAGAATTGAATCCATACAGCTGAGGGTCTTCACCCATGCTAGCCAGAAGAGGTTGTCCCTTAGATGATGGGGTAATAGAGGTAATGGAGGTAATGGAGGTAATGGAGGTAATGGAGGTAATAGAGGTAATAGAGGTAATAGAGGTAATAGAGGTAATAGGGAGGAGATTACATTATTGTTGTTAATAGACGACGAGTATTTGTCTGATGTTTAGGTAGGCATGTTCATATAGCCAAAGCTAGGTAGTATGAGCTGCATGTATGTATGAAACTCAATGGGACTCATATATTCTTACTGTCGGTTTAATTAATGGAAGCAAAGTTAAGGAGTCTTAGTATTGGTAGTCCAGTATGTTGATATAGAAAAGTGTAGATCTTAGTCATTTATCTACAAAATGAGATTTACGTTGTTTATACACATAATCATCAATATCTTTATAATGAAGATGGACGTGTTTTCGGCCCTCCAGACTAAGAAACATGACTCTTTTCGCTCTCCTATTCCCACTTTAAGTTCCATCTGTGCCCCTGTTACAGTGACGTCTCCAGCGCATCCCCTCCATCCAATAGCAGCTAGCGCGGGGCACCGGTTCCGCGTGCCAGGGAGGGGCAGAAACAGGTGCATCACCACTTTTTGTTACTAAGGCAAAGTCCCTGGGACGATCCTCATGGCCTTGTGATCTGCTCCCTCTTCCCTCTTCCCTTTCCCTTCCTTCACACTAACAACTTGGATTTTTTTTTTTTCGACAAATCGCATTGACTAGTTTTGCTAGAGCCTCTTGGCTGCGAACCATCTCTCGTTTATTCTGCTCATCTCGATCTGATCGCTTTGGCGATTGTATCCAACTCGGTAGCGCAACTAATAATACTCGTCAAGATACATCGTCGCAACACCACCACTATGGCGACTACAGAAGAGATTGTTCAGCGACTTCATGAGTCCCGCCCGCCAGCCACAGATGTCGCGACATATCTCACCATCGTCGAGATGTCGCTGTCTCCAGAGATCCTGCCCGCGCTACAGGAGATCCTGGAGGACGTTTCATTAGCCAGTGACATTGGCTGGGACCTGGTTGATATGCTGATCCCCATTCCGGGTAGCGAAGAATGTTTGGAGAGCATTGCGCGTCTGGGCAACCCGCGGGAGGTCATCCTCAAGGTTCTTGAGGTCATGGAGAAGACAACTGCTGCGGGAGAGGAGGAGGAGGAAGAGGAGGAAGAGGAGGAGGAGGAGGAAGAAAAGAAAGCAGGAGCTGAGGGCTCTGCGAATCAAGCAACCAAGGGCGAGACGAAAGCCATTAGGCATTTTGTAACGCTCTGTGGAATGTTGGGGATTCTACACAAGCGACTGCAAGTCAAAGCTCCCTCACGTTTTCTACATACGACATTGGACACAGTACAGAGGTGCTACGATGCCACGAGTGCAGCGTCTACCGCCGCAGTCATTTCTCTGGTCCAATCTCTCGCACGTAAGACGCGACCTCCTTTGCCATCTCGTAAGTCGAGCGTCAAACTGGACACGCCATTTCAAGACAGCGACCCAGCAAAACAGGCGCCAGACCCCGAAGCCGATCGCACTGATACGTTAAACGCAAATGAACCGGGCCTGATAACTAGCTTGCTGCAATCTTTCATCACATGCATCCTCGAAGCCTATGTCAATTCTAACAGTATAGAATGGGCTTCGAGGATGTTGGAATATACCTACCCTGAGCGGATAGTGCCCGGTCGGAAGACTATGATTCAGACATTCAAAGAGGTTGTAGAGCTTCAAGCTAAAGATGCCTTGTTGGGACAGCTAGTGGTGAGCATCCTTATGTCTGGTACACGAGCAAGACAAATACTGACTGTTCTATAGTCTCTGGCTGGCGATTTAGGCTTGTCTAAATTACCTCCGTTCAAGATGAAAGAGTACCTCGAAGGCCCTATTTACCGGGAACCCCTCTCCATCGAATTCGACCCTGCACACCCGGAGCAGCTCCATTTATCAACAGGTGGCTTGGTGTGCCTGAATGCGTACTGGATGTTTGCTGCCGACGTTTTCGACGCAGATCGAGGCCTTCCAACCAGTGAACTACACCCACAATACATGTTGCCTGATCATCAGGCCTTGCTACAAAGCTTCCTCGGCGATGAGTCAGGGAATCAGATCGCCACTAATCCGGGAACAATCGAGGCTCTAATTGTTATGGCCATCTGGCTGGACGGACGGAAAGCACTATCGAATCCCAATAGCAAGGGGGCTGTTGCAGGATTTATGCCCTACCATCATCTTCTCACACTTGTTTCAGTCTTCCACCCGAATATCCGAGTGCGCAATGCGACAACCGTTGTAGCAGGCTCAGTCTTACATGCGGATCCCGAGGAAGAAGATCGGTTGGCTATTCTAGAAGACCTGCTGGAAAACTGCGTATTCTCATCACTTCAAGCGTGCGCGGTCTCATGGTTACGAGAGGAGCTGATTGCCGCGAAAAAGGCCGGCTCAAAAGGTCGCTTCTCTAGCCCAGAGTGCTTCGAAACCATTCAGTATTCCTTGTTCCCAGATCTATCACATCTCCAACAGGCCGACACTTCTGCATTGCTGGAATTCTGGGCACAAAATGCGCCTCTGCATTTACAGGTCGCCAATTTTGCCCTGTTCCTGTTCGGCGAAGACTACAAGCCTCTTGCACCGGTAGGCATGGCTGCGGCTATTGAGCATCGCTATGTCGAACCGTTATTGCACGCCGCGAGGACGCTGGAGAAGGCTGCTGGTGCAAAGGAGATAGAAGCTGATGGGGAGACTCTGATGCAGCTCGGTATCTTGACGGATACACTAAGTCGGGTGTCGCTGCAATGAAAGGATAGAAAAGAAAACTTGGCTAGAATGTAACGAAAAACGCATAAGAAATGACAATCAATGATGAACACATTGTCGTGGCGGACGACGAAAAAAAGGCGATTTTGGATTCTGCCGAGACTGAAAGTATAAACGCGTAGTTATTTACCTCTCAGCGGGAATGCGTTTTGCCTGATCATTTAACGTTTGTACTCTAGTAAGTGCTTGACCGATGATTTATTCAAATATTATGCGTTGTGCTTGCGGAGCTTGTCTATGTGAGAAAAAGTGAAATATGCCCTGTTATGTGCCCTTTGTTGCAAATTTTCGAGGTATAAGGAAAACCAAGAGGAGTATCGCCAATGTGCCATCTCATTCAGCTGGCTGATGTATGAAAAGCGTTGACGCAGCAGGCTGCCCTCACTGTCGTCGATCCCGGTCAGAGTCGCGATGTCGGTCCCTGTGCCTGTCGTAATCTCGGTCTCTGTCCCGATGCCTATCCCTATCCCTATAATCTCGATCTCGGTCCCGATCTCTGTCCCTGTACTGATCCCTCTCGCGATCACGTTCGCGCTCCCTTTCTCGTTTATAGCTGTCCTCATGTCGCCGAGACTCTTTGCGTTTGCTCTCTTCCCTCCTGTAATCATCCAGTCGTGGCCTGGACTTCTTCTTGCCGTTCTGGTTCCACCCTCCGAGCTCCTCCTCTTCCTTGAGCTCCTTGGCGCCAAGGCCGAGGCGGTTCTGTCGTCTCTTGACTTGCTTGACTTTGGGACCACGGTTCTCGCCGTTCCAGCCCATGCCGCGGAGCAGTGCGGCGCCAAACTCTTCGACGGGCATGTCTTCGTAATCCTGGAGGCTGGATACCGCGCCGGAGGCTTCAACATCGCGGCGGTAGGCGTCATCCTCCGTTGGGTGTGCCGCGGTAATAACTTTTTTGTCTTCGGTTGTTTTACCAAGGAGAGCGTCCATAGCCTCATCATCGGCGGTCCGCTGTACAGGTGCAGCATCGCCATCGCCATCGTCCTTGTCTGCTTCTCGCATTTCATCGTCGCTGGCATGTGCGTTCGATCCTGCGGCCGCATTGTCCTCAGACACAGGCTTCTTCTCTTTGATCGTCAACCCCCATTTAAGCAGTGTATCTTGGCTGGCTGGTTCGGTCTCGGCGGTGACGGCATTCTGCTGGGCTCTGGCTTCGTCTGGAAGCAGATTCTTCGACTGTCTGTGGCTCCTTACTTCATCTTTCCAGCTTCGATTCGACTGCCGCTCGATAATGTACACCTTCTTCTCCTCCTTTTGCCGTTTGCGCTTTGTCTCTGCACCATCTGCACCAAACCCTGTGATGGCTTCATGTCGTCCTCGGTGGCGATCGTCTTCAGAATCCGAGGCGTCGGAGTCGCCTCCCAAGGCGTGAGAGCGCGGTCGCTTCCCTAGACTCGACGACGGTTTCGATCGGGACTGTTTTGCTGCAGATGAGGAGCTGCCTCCGCCAAATTTAATGGCTATGCGACCTTTATTCTGGTCAGACATAACGCGTCAAGTCTTGCAGCGCGATGATGTACCTTGATGCTCTGATGGAAGCCTTGAACTCTTAGCTTCTCGGGTTTCGATACTGGGAGCCTCAAAACGGGAAAAGGTACGTATCGGTGCGAGCTAATACGAAAGGACTGTAGCGCCCAGCTACGAGAATGTTTGAACTCCGTACGGAGTACGTAAATTTTTTTTTTCTTTTTTTGCAGGCGGAGCGGTCGGCTAGAATAATACAGTCGAAGCCACAATAACGCTGTGGGGGTTGTGTGGCTGCCTGTGGCTGCAGGCGGAAAGGAAAAGAGGTGATGTGGCCAAACCCCCCCATGTTCAATTGTCTTGGGCGCAGAATACCGCGACCGTAGCATCGAGTTTTGTGGAGTGCGTGCGGATGTACTCACCCATGCTTTCTACTGCGGGCGATACCTGCGTGTGGCACGACTCTTGCAGGAAGTCTATTTTCTCTGATGCACCATTGTTGACGCCCAACTGCCAGAAAATCTCACTAGGAAAAAATGTTCGCAATGGATCCCCCAATGCGTGCAGGAGAACAGATTGCGGCCATTCGGAACTCTAGGCAGGCCCGAAAAATTATGGAGGCAGCAAAGGAGGGGTTGCGAGAACATTAGACACTTTAGGCAGCATCTAAGCTTAGCAGGAGATCTCGGGACGTCTCCTCGTCCTCCTATTTTGAGCCGCCTGAAGATCGTCTGCTCAGTGAGTTTCAATCAATGATGCAGCGTTGACAAGCACCCTGCGAAGCGGTGATGGACAGTAGTAGAAAACCCTGAGCTTACTGTGCACTAGGCGTCCTAGGCGCCCTGTCTCTGCTGCGCTCGTTAGCGCCGCGTGCGGCCTGCTGCCAGCCAACTCCCGCCAACAGCTGTTAACGGCTAGCGCACTCCATACAGTGCCAGGCGACGAGCAACAGCGCCTCCGCTGGCTTCCAGCGCTTCCCCCCTGCGAAACTCCCCCCAAGACACTGGCGCCCGACAGAATTTGACGCCCTCCCACAGACCGGCGACACGAGCAACGGTCAGAACTTCCGTCAAAACGGCCACCTCCACGATCCTTTCCATCGTCGTGCATCGCGAGCCTCATCTCAGACGACCTCTCTGGCCATCCTCCGACATCCGTTTCGCCTGCAAACGGATGTCGCTCCCGCCGATGCTATGACTGAGGTCGGCCACACCGATCTATCGAGGCTGCTTCAATCCAAGCGTAACGAATTCAAGTGAGTGTGTGCTCGTTCGAAAGAGCGGATTTTTCCGATTAAAACGAGGTGCTTTTTGCCATGCTAACCGCCTCCAGTGCAATCGTAGCGTCTCGGAAGAGGAAACTTCGCGAGCTCTTCGCTGTCGCGACGCAGGCCGAAAGCCTCCCGCAGGATGCCTTCGCGAACCCCGACGCGCCGGCCACTACTGCTGCGGAATGGCAGTTTCTTCAGACCAGCGAAATCTTGCAGTGCGTACCTTTCATAAAAGTTATTTTTTGGGGGCTCCTTCTCTCTTTTTTTCTCTCCTGTAAACAAACGCAAGCCATGGCTTCGAATATAACATCGGCCATGTCACGCGTCTCTTGTACATACTCCAAGGCCAGCCATAGCTAACTCTCTTCCACAGAGGAAAAACTCTGAACGAACAAGCTATTCCGCCACGGCCCTTACTTTCGGTTGATTTATTGAAACGATTAATCGCAAAGTCAATACAGGAAGCAGCCCTACACTCACCACCGATCCCCACGCCGACCACTGCATCTACGAAAGAAGATGCTTTCATCTCCAAGCACCAAACTCTACCATCCGATGGCTTTGTGTCGACCGCGTCACCCTCTGCGCCTCCCGAGGATACTACCAAACCCCCAGAGAAACTAACAAAACCCCCGCCAACGCCTGCTTCCTTAACATCCAGCAGCGCCGTGCCACATCCAGCTGGAGGCTCCGCCGTCCCTGTGCAGACCACCCCTATCCCCACGCCTTCCACCATTCTGCCGCTTGCAAAGGATGAAACGAAACGGCCCGATCGAATGACCAATGGAGCAGCGAGTGAAGATGCTACACCTGAACGGAAACCAGCACAAGTTTCTTTCCCACCAGGAACCAAGGGATCGCCTTCAGAGGAATCATCTGATACAGGAGCAACGAGAGGAGAAGGCGATGCAGACGCTGTAGAAAACGGAGTAGTCGATAAGCTTCAATCGAACCAGACGGGACGTAATCAGGAGCTGTCCATCAAGGTTCCGCACAGTTTAACCAAGGCTCCAGATGCGCTTTCATCTCCTGGATCAACAGCACCAAGTGCCACGACTCCTGGGGTCCATGATGTGTCGGCGGATACCAGCCCTGAGCATGATGCTCCTCAGTATATTCACGATCGACTGGAGGAAGATGTTGAAGACAAAGTAGAAAGGGGCGATGAGATGGAAGATGTTGCTGAAATAGAGGCCGGAGCTGAGCCAGCCAAACCAGAGAACGATGAACCAGAGCCAAAAGCTACAACTCTAGACGAAGATCAGCTCCTCCAGGAGTCCATCCGGTCAAGTGCAGCCGCCGCAAGTCCGGAGCCGATAAAAGTTTCTCCTGGACTCGAAGTAAAGACTAACGCTACAAACTCTATTCAAGAGGCGGGCCCTGCCGCAAAGCAAGACGTGGAGCCGCAAGGTATAAATACCCAGCCATCAACCGCGCTGGCCACGAAGCCTGCTGTTGAAGTTCCCGACAGCCAAGAAGAAACTCCGGAAAGAATGGATGTGGATTCATCCCGAGCCGTGGAATCGGAAAGCACCGAATTGCCTCCGACTCAAACGCCTGCTGTCCCCCCTCCAGCTTCTACGAATGCTACTGCCAAGCCTACGCCAGTCAGGGAGCCACTTCCAGCTCCCGAAAGGGCAGTCACAAGGGTATCATCTGGAGCGATGCGACTGAAATCCGTATCGGAAATTGTGGGAGAGAGCCCGCGATCTGCCACCATGACAGAACGAAGCACGACGAAAGCACCGCAAAACCAGTTGACCCCGGTTACCTCAACGCCTCAATCACCGCCCCCTAGGCCGAAGAATACAACCAAGAGAGATAGGTCGAAAGCTCAGGTTTCTACTGTTTTGTTCGGTAAGCAGCCTAAGCAGGTGGAAGAAAAGGCGCTGGTCCCTGGCCAAAAGGAAACAATCCAACCATCCGATGACTACTACACACCTCTTTTCATTCAGAACTTTACAGGCGCGACAAACTGGATGCAACCTATTGAAAAGATTCTTTTCCACGCGAACAAAACCATCGCCACCCCCGACGCATATCTCGCTATCCAAGATCACCAGGCGTGTAAGGTACTCCGTAGGGTGTATCACCTGCAGCAACATGATAAGTGGTCTCTTCGACAGCCAAAGCGGTGCCCAGAGCCGACTCGCCCGCCATCACATTGGGATGTCTTATTTCAGGAGATGAAGTGGATGCGAACAGATTTCCGAGAAGAAAGAAAATGGAAGATGGCCGTGGCTAAGAATATTGCATACGCCTGTGCGGATTGGGTTGAATCGACTCCTAAGGAGCGCAAAGCAATGCAGGTTGCCGCGTTTATCCCTCCATTGAAGACAGGTGATGTAACCATGGGAGATGCCGATGCCGATGTAGCTGAGGCGGAAAACCATCCGACCCCAGATCTCATAACGGAAGATGTGGATTCACCCCAGATTCTGGACAATCTCAGTGAAGATTTCCCTGAAACTGTTGCGCCTTCCGCTATATTTGCTCTGCAAGAGGATGACGTGGTATTTGCTCTACGGCAATCACCTGCCTCAGATAAGTTGTTGGAAGAGCTACCTATGTACGGGGCTCCTTTGAAGATCCCGCGGTTCGAACTTACAGGACCCGAATATGACCCTGACGCTCATTGGCGACGACCCGCTTTGCCTCTAAGCAAATATGTTGAGGGGGAAATGAAACTATTGTCCGATGGCCCTCCACGGAAACGCAGCCGTTATAGTTATTATAACGAAGAATCCGATGACGAAAAAGAGAGCGCTTTCGATGCTGATACCCTCGCACATAATGTCCGGCTTCCGCCAAGAAGCACCGAAGTTGCGTTATTCACCCCTGAGTCGAAACACATCCGCGACCGGCTACACGCTGGCCACCAATTTCGACCCCCCTCTGAACATCCCATGCCGCTACAAAGCTTTTACGAAACTCGCAGTTCCTCACAGTGGACCGTGGTTGAAGATGACGAGCTCCGTAGCTTGGTTCGTGAGCACTCTTATAATTGGTCACTAATTTCGACTCTGCTATCTACTCGATCGCTGTTTGCATCGGGCGCAGAGAGGAGGACGCCGTGGGAATGCTTCGAAAGATGGATAAACCTCGAAGGTCTTCCAGCTGATATGCAAAAGACGCAATATTTCAAGGCATATAACAGTAGGATTGATGCTGCTCAACGTATTATCGCTCAGCAAAATCAGTTGGCGGCACAGCGAGCCTCTCAGGAGGGAGGGGCAGTAACACCAATACGGCGAAGGCAGTCTACTCCGCTCAGAGTCGAGAGACGGCGAAATCAGAAGCACTTGACTCTCATCGATGCTATGAGAAAGCTTGCTAAGAAAAGAGAGACCACAATGCAGAAACAGCAGCATTCAGCGACACAGAACGCTGCGAAGAAGGTTAATGATACCATGGCTCAACGCCCAGGGAAAACTCCACGGGACTACAGTATAATGCGCTGGGAGCGCGACCAGGCTCTGGCTGAAAAGATGGCGCAATTTGCGCAGCGGCAGGAGGCTCAACGACGAGTAAGTTGATATCTATATCTTGCGATACCGTCTTAGCTAGTTTAACTAACACTTCCCGTCTAGGCGACTCTCCAGGCCAGAGCCCAAGCTCAGTCCGCTCAGCTGGCTGCACCCGGTGTACCCGTACCAGGCGCTCAGAATCCTGCTCATCTTGCGGCAGCTGCTAATGGCGTTAATGTCGTAGTCAACCGACCCGGTGCTCCTAATCCACTTGCTGTCGCTGCGGCTGCTGCGGCTGCAGCACAGGGTCGCGCACGTTTGCCCATGCAGGCACCTGCCAACGGCATGGACGGTGTCGGCGTTCAAGCGCAGATGAGCAGCAATCTCGCTCCACCGGCGCAGATGAACGGCATTCCGCAGGCTCAGTTGCAAGCTTTGCAAGCAATGCAGGCTCAACACAGGATGCAGATTCCTGGCCAGCAACCCGACGCGAACATGATGATGCGCGCACAACGCATCTCAGAGCAGCAGCGAGCCGCAGCTCAGATTCAACATGCGCAGCAGCAAGCCCAAGCTGGTGTTGTAGGCGGAGCCCCTGTTCAGCAAGCACAGCAAAATTCCTCGCCCGCTATGCGGAACGGAGTCCCTGCTATCGCTCAACAACAAACCTTTATGAATACCGCTCAGGCTATGATGGCCTCGTTTAACGCTGCTAACGGCCATACCTCAGCTACGAGTGGTCTGCATATGCCCACACTTACCAACAGTGGTTCTCCTGGTCCTCGACTGCCAACCCAAATTCCTCCTACCATAGCAGCGCAAATTAACGCTTTGGAAGCCAACTTTAGGAGCAAGAATCCTAACCTGTCACCCGAGCAACTTCGCCATCTCGCTACTGATCAGCTGACGCGCGCGATGATGGCGCAACGGCAGAGCGCGATGAACGCTGCTGCGGGACAGCCCGGTATTGCGACTAGTATTGCTGCTACCACCAGCCCTCATCAATATGCCGCGCTGCTTAGACAACAACAGCAGCAGCAGGCTCAAGCCCAGGCACAAGCACAGGCCCAAGCACAGGCCCAAGCACAGGCTCAGGCTCAGGTACAACGCCAACAACAGCATACGCCGCAGCCGCAGCAACATCAGCAGCCGCAACAGCATCAACAGCAGCGACCTCCTCAGGTTCCTCAAGTACAACAGCAACAGGCCGCCCAACAGCAAGCTCAGCCGCAACAACAATCTCCAGCCCTGGTACAGCAGCAGCAGCAGCAGTCAACCCCACAACCCCAGCCGCCACAACAATCTCAACCCCAACCTCAACTTCAGGCTCCAGCTCAGGCTCAGGCCCAGGCTCAAATGCAGACTCAAGCCCAGGTACAGCAACAGCAAGCCCAGTCACAGTCGCAATCTCAAGCCTCGCCTCAGCTGCCGACGAATCCCCCATCGGCCAGCCCGGTACCCGTTCAGCGTCAGGCTAGCGGAAGCGCAACACCTTCTATAAGCAAGTAATGATTAGCGTTTTTTCTGGAATTGTCTTTTCTTGTACCCTTAACTTTTTAATGCGACGTCTTGAGTGGTTACTTATGGTTTTTCTTTTAACGTCCTATGGTCTACCTTTGTTTCGTGAAGGGCAAAAAAAGGGAGAGGGTCTTCGCGGAAGGAGGGCTGGTTTACTTTTTAACGTTTAGATGCCTTTTTTTCCCCTACTTCTCTTCCCCACTTCCTATCTGTTATAATGTCATTTTAACGGGCTTGGAATTATTCGGGTCTCCTCTCTTCTCTCTTGTGCTAGAATGGGGGCGGGATATCGTTCACTGAGAAATAGTTTTTTTTTCTCAGCTGTTATTATGAAACTGGAGGGAGGATGAAAAACAATGAAAAAACGGGAAAGCGCAGGAAAGCGACGGCGGGAGGATAGGGGCAGGGCAGGGCAGGGCCCAAGGCAAGGCATCATTGTTAGAGACATGTACATAGCTCTTATTTCGTCTTTTCAGAGACGTTATGCACACCACCAAAACAGACCAAATATCTACTATCTAGACTTTCCCCACAAAAACAAAAAAACACAAAGAGGGAAATGGTAGTAGTAGGTCGTGTTGTGCAAGAATTGAATTATGGGAGTCACACGTAGGGACTCTTGATTATCCTGTTAAGCACTGTATACTTCGTCTTATTATTTGCTACGTGAGACGTAAACGCGCATGGGCGAGGGGGAAAAAAAAATTCATCCATTCTATGACTTTCGTCAATAACGCCGAGGGTATGTATGATATGTATATATCATATACTTCCCAAAAGTAACAAAGAAAAAAAGAGGAAAAAAGTAACAAACCAAAGGAAAAGAAAAAAGAAAAACAAAAGGTTTAAAGACTTTCCGTCTATTACAATCCATTTCTTTCTACTTATACAGCCCCTGATCCGTTACCACCGCCTCTGCCACCATCTCCGTGAAGTAATAAGTGAGGCTTGATAAAGTCTTCGTCCAACTGTCTGAACAAGCTGGCCGGGTCTTCAGTCGAGAGCAATTGCCGGATTGCCCCTGTGGCAGTTATCGGAGTAGCGTTTGACGCTGGTTCGGCGGGACTCATGAAGGCACTGCCGTCTGATCCCGAGGGGTTAGGGCTGATGGGTGGTCGAGGAGAGCGTCGAGCAGCCGGAGGCGGCAAGTCTGATATGTCAATGTCGCTACCAATGTCAGAATCCTCAGCGTTGGCTCGTAGGAGATCAGCTCGCTCGCTGTCGGTAGGGTTGCGGAGGGAGTTCTTGCGGCTTAGGTTGTTTGGCTTGACACCTGTGTGAGGCGAAGAGTGGCCGGAAACATAGGCTGCGGAACTGTCTGCAGGCGCGCTCAAGTTGTGGAGAGCGACGTTGCCATTACGACGAGGGTTATATCCGATGGCAGAGCCGGAGCGTTTGATCTGAAGTCCAGTACCGAATGACTCAATGTCAAACTCGTCGTCGCTATCAATCTCTTCAACCACGCCTGTACGAATACCGAGTATCTCCAGCATGCGGGCGGTAGTTCCGCCAAAGATAATAACAGTCAAGACCACGACGACCAAGACCGTAGCTCGAAGGGTGGATGAGTTGTCGCCTTTGAGAAGGGCGGCCAGAGCCACGCCGACAGCACCACGGAGACCAGCCCAAAACAGCATGGCTTGGTAGTTGTAAGGGAGCTCATCACCGACTTCCAAACCTCTCCTCCGCGCGCGATAGCGAATAAACCAGTTGATCGCCTTTGAAAGAGGAAAGACAGCGACCCAGCGAGCAGCGCAAACAGCGCAGATAGTAACAATAATGAGAGGAGGCTCAAACTCTAACTGGTTATCTGTGAAAAGAGCCAGACCAAGGTAAATGAAGATGAAGTTTTCCGACAACTGGGACATGACTTGGAAGATGTACTTGGTGGTAAGCTGTGTCCGTCTCGACATGTTGAAGTAGGCGTAATGCTTCAGGGTGATACCGCAGAAGAGCAGTGACACAATACCTGGATATAGATTAGACCTGTACGTTTTGGTGGCGTATCGGCGTGGTACGCCAAGCAACAGGGGGTCTTACCAGACATGTGCAAACCATGTGAAAAGAAATAGGTAGCGTAGGCGATCAAAATGATTAGACAGCTTTCAATCTTTGGAAATCTGCGTACATAAGTAAACTTGAGCAGCAGAGCGGTGCCAACGCCCACGATGACGCCGATAAGCATGCTGCTGAAAAAGACAAGCAAGAAGATACCGGTACCCTCGAAGAAGCTGATGATGCCATAGTTGGCCTCGCCCTTGTTATACTTTTGCGCGGTTTCGAAAATGACAATAGCGATGGCGTCGTTGAGAATCGATTCGCCAAAGATGATGGTGTACAGCTTAGGATCGACCTTGTACGTGTTGAAAATGGCCAGAATGGTGACGGGGTCGGTGGCGGAGAGGGTCGCGCCCACTGAAATGGCATCAACAAGAGTCAATTTCAAGGACCCAGGAACCAAGTTGAAGATCCACAGGATCAACCCAATGACGACAGCAGACAGAAATGTTCCGGCGAATGCGAACGTTAGAATGGTGCCGATGTTTCGGAAGAAGTTGGCTTGGTGTAGCTCGTAGCCGGAGGATAGGATGATGGGAGGCAGGAGGAGGTTGAAGAAGATCTGGTAGTCGAAGCTGATGAGGTTTCGGATGGAGTCGCCGGAAGTGATGATCAGAATAAGGCCGACCACCATTCCTGTAGCGAGTGATATTAGCAGGGGACTCGTGCTTGATTTGGAGTGTTGCGCGCTCGAACCTGCAAAGATAGATATGACTGTCTCGTGGATAGCCGTCACCTTCTTCTGCTGGAGCATGTAGCTTGTGAAGAAGGCGATGATGAGCAACATGATGGATATGAAGAGAGCCCATGCTGCGAAGAGCTCTTTCTGCGCGGAATCTCCCTCTACATATCGGCGTTAGCAAATCTGCAACTTTTGTTCATTTCGTTTCCTATGCCTCTTATGCATATTGTCCATTCCTGTCTCCCTCTCCCTCTCTTTCTCGTCTCGTTTTTGTTCGGCATCGCGGGGCGTTGTTACCTTCGGGATCATCCTCTTCAGCCTCTCGCCCTAATCGTCGCAAGTCAGTTTATTTGGCGCTCAGAATATGTCGCGCAGCAATGCAGCCAGACTCACGCAAGAGCTTGAAGCCCAAGTCGGCCAGCTGGGTGGCGGCCATGGTGGCCATGGTGAGCGGTCTTGACGGCAGATCTGGACACGATCAAGGTGGGAGGGCAGTCGTCAAGTGGTGGAGTATGCGCGAGCCCAAGCGAGACGATGCGGGCATGGATTCGCAGGCTAGAGTCGCGGCAGCCCGTCGGTTCGATCGTCGCGAGACACGGCAAACGCGGTTGGCTGGCGATGGTGGATGAAGATGGAGGAGAGTTGCGATTGTGCCAAGGATGCCAGCAGAACTGTTATTGCAGTACCTTGGTACATGCTGCGCAGGCAGCCTCTCTGATATGGATCAGACACGCAGCGATGGCCAAGATCTGGCCGGGCACTCTAAGCCCTGTAATTGGCGCTGGCTGTTAGTGGACTGCCTAGCTGCAAATGCCCCTAGCGCGGAGAGTAGTGGTGGATGACGAGTCGCCGCATGTGGCCCTTTTGCAAACTTAACGGGTCGAGTTCCAGCTCTCTCCAGATGGAGGGTGCTAGGATTAGCATCGAATTGTTAGTGCTGGCAGTCAAAAGAGAACATGCGCTACATCAATCTGCAGCCCCAACTACAGTAGAGAGACGAACAGCAAGATGTAGCCGCGTGGCCATGTCGTCTACAAAAGGTACTATGTACATGCACCAGAATTACAAAGCACGCGTGTAAGAAGTTGGCACTACCACCAGCCAAGACGGGAATGCGGAAGACTGATCCCAACAGTATAAGTGGGCTCATACAAGCCAATAACCGCATACCAAATGACATCTCTCTTCACAAAGTGATGGCTGAAACTAACGGAGCAGTGATAGGCACATGTAGTCAAATTGTAGTGATGACAGCTCACTGCATAAACGGGAGGCGTATTAAATAGATACCTTGAGGAGCACTTGTGTTGATGCAACTTTTATTTACACCTTCAATCAGAGTCAGATGCCCATTCATGTACACCTACATCTAGTAGTCCATCAACGTAGCAGAGTGGAATGAAATGAATAGACCAAAAAAAGAAAAAGAAAATCACAAATGTAATGCTAAATGAGCCTCTCTTATTACTCTCCGCTTGCAGCCATTTTTTGCCCCAAGATTCAAGCAGCCTCTGGCGGGGCTCTTCGGCGCCTAGCGCGGAGTGGGGAGACGCTCTCGGGGCCGCTCACAAAAAAGGAACACCGGGCTTTCGTCGGCCCAGCATCTGGTGACGGGCCTGACTACGGCTATCCATCGCATCAGCCTCCCATAAGCAAGATCCAAGGCCGATTCATGTCGCCCCTCGAACCGCGGCGTTAATTATCCACTGTCTGTTGCCTATTGCTGTCCATTCGCCAGCGACTCTCCACCCTAGTAGCCCACCAACTGGGTGTTGAACAAAGGCGCCAGCTTGTCACAGATCGACTTGCGCGATCCGACCCTCGAATCCGTCTTCAGTCTTCTACATGACATAGAAGTGAGCTTTGCGAAGCTCTCCCCCCTAACAATGTACCACCTTGCCAAAGGCCTCTATATGCTGGCAACAAGTAAAGAAGGTTGGTTCATCGCCGCTTGCTTAGCGCGCCTCACTTCCCACCATGTCTCACGCTGTATCCATCCTGTCTCTAACGCAGCATCTTCTGGCATATAGAATACTCAGTCATCCTCCTCGGTCTCGACAATGCCGGCAAGACGACCTTCCACGAACAGGTCAAATCCATGTACCTCCCCAATACGCCTGAACCGAAGCTCAAGACGGTTCCCACCGTCGGCCAGAACGTCTCGACCATAACTCTGCCAGACATGTACCTCAAGCTCTGGGACGTTGGCGGCCAGCACTCCCTGCGCAAGCTATGGCAGAGCTACTACACCAGCTGCCACGCCATCGTCTTCATCATCGACAGTACGGACATCGGCGATGGCGATCTAGAGCACGAGAACACCGGCCGCTTGGACGAGTGCAGACTGGTGCTGGAAGACGTGCTGCAGCACTCAGAGACGGAAGGCGTGCCGCTATTGATATTAGCGAACAAGCAAGACAGAGAGGACTGCGTCGAGACGATCCGCATCAAGGAGGGACTTGTGAAGCGGGTCATGGAAGGCGAGAAGGGCAGCGCCATCCGCGACTCGCGGGTGCTTGCCATGAGTGCGCTAACGGGTGACGGCGTGAGAGAAGCAATCGATTGGGTACGATCGAGGGTCCAGTGGAATAAGGAATCGAGACCACCTGTCATGAGGTAGCGAACGGGTGTTACTTTGCGATGCACACAGCATGGAGAAAGGGGGAGGGGAATCGGACGATGTGACCTTACAGACAGACAACGAAGTTGTATTTTGCGTGAGGCGTGGCGAGGCGTTTTTGGTTGGATAGAAGCTGGGTCATGTTCTGCTTTTTATATCTGGTTGTCATCATATCATGGCGAAAGCTGGGCACATTCATCAGCGAAAAACTTTTTTCGGGGTATCATGCATTTTGTTTTGCCGTTTTTTTTGTTTCTATTCTTAACGTATAATATATAGATCATATTATTGCCCATTTTGGGTTTTTCTGAGCACTTGTCTTCATCTCTCGTTCTCCGCAGATAGTTCAGCCATTAAGCCGCCCTTGTCTCTCCTCTTCGCATCCTCTGCCAGCCTCGCATCAACCAAATCCGTAAACTCCTTTGACTTTGCCAGCGCCATCTGGGCGCACTGTATAATCAACGTAGCTTCTACGGGCTTGCCTCCCAACTTGGAAATCTGGCATATTTCACCATGCTTGTTCAGGCTGAACGTCACGCTGCCCACCCGTAGTTGTTCTTCCAGCCATGTTGTGTCGACCAAAACGATCTCGCCATCTTCGCCAAAGAAATCAAACGTCGTACAGAACGGGGAATGCAGCCAGCTCAACGGCACCGGTTCGCGCTCCGCTGCTGTGTAGATGGTAAGTGTCTCGCCCTCTATGCTGGTGTCTGGTCTTCGAAAGTGTCTCAGAGCGGCTACAACGGCCAAACATGAGCTGTCGATGAGGTTGCCGTCGGCGGATAGAATGTGCAAATCAACTCTGACGGACCAGCATTTCTGTCCGGCGATGAGACAAAGTGACTCTGTATCCAGAGCTCCAGATCTCCGGATCGTCTTTTCGAGGAGTCTTGCGAGTAAAATTTCAGTCTCGGTTGGTCTGTTCACCTCAAATGAAGGGGCGACCATGGGGCCGAGTTCTGAAGTGATTTGAAAGATGCCATCAAAGGGCCGATCAGAGAACGGGACTGTGACTTCTGCTGATACCTTGGCCAATACTCTGAATGAGAAACCAAGTTAATATTTCAATTCTAGATTCTTTCCAATAGTAACAAAATTGGACATGAATTGAGCTTGCCTTGTTTTCCCCAGCTTTACATCTGCCACGCCGTACTCATCGCCAAAGCTGAGTTCCAGAGGTCTAAACTGATCGAGTTTTCGGCTATCCAGTCGCAGTCCCTCGCTAATGGCCTGGAGAGTAAATGTCCGTTCGCTTAATGATGGCTCTGCTTCTCGAGGCATGGTGATTTTGGTGATTTATAACCTTAGGCTTGAGAAAATAGGTTCCTCTACTTTTTAGAGTTGGCGATATGAGATCTCAAGTGAGATCCTAGATCGCCGCTGAAAAATTCTGCCGGGCGGTGTGCATAAAGTCGCCTGCATCTGAGCTGCTACCGCGACGTAATTGAACGACAACGCGCTTGGCCTTTTTTCCACTAATTACCCAGTCCATTGCAATTGTTCGGCATCTTTTGTTATTGCATAATCTACAAAGATGACTACCGCCCATAGACCTACCTTTGATCCCGTAAGAATTCGTCTCCCTAGATACGAAACTGCAAACATTAGTGCTAACTTTGGGATCAGGCTCGAGGCAAAGAGGCCCTGCGTGGCCCAGCCTACCACCAGCGACTCCTACCAGCTCACACCCAGCTCAAATACCGAAAAGCTGGACAAGGTGGCGATGCCGACGACGAGCCTACGCGCGACCTCGCTGCCGAGCTTCTTGCCGCCGAGGCAGCCCACTTCAAGAAGAAGAACGGTGGCGTTCTGGCCCCTGAGGATGACGCAGATGAGGATATGGAGACGACATCAGTGCGAGGAGAGAAGAGACCGCTACAGGGGCAGTCTTCAAATGGCGATGAAGAAGGAGAAGAGGATCTAGAGGCGAAAAGAAGGAGGGTATTAGAGGAAAGCAGGGATATTGACGCAGATGACTCCAGTGAAGTGGAAGAAGACAGCGACGAAGAGGAGGATAGTGATGATGACGAAGATGCGGAGCTACAGAGAGAATTGGAGAGAGTGCGGAGAGAGCGTGAGGAAAAGAAGAAGAAAGAGGTATGTCTCACATGCACTGAGATTCAAACAATCCGGGGGATTATTCATGCTAATCACTACTTTTTGGGGGACTATAGGAAGAAGAGCGATCAAGAGAAGAGCAAGAAGCCCGAGAGCGAGACATTGCGCTCGGCAATCCCCTCCTCAACAAGCAAGACTTCACCATGAAGCGCCGGTGGGACGATGATGTTGTTTTCAAGAACCAGGCCAGAGGGACGGAAGATAAGAATAAGAAGAAGGAATTTGTAAATGTGAGTTTTGCTTGTCCATCTATGTTTTCTCCCCCTTCAAACGATTGCCATATATATAGGTGTACTAACTTTTGAACTTAGGATATGCTACGTTCTGATTTTCATAGACGGTTTATGAGCAAGTATGTTCGATAGAGGCGGTTCAAGGCTTTTTGTTTGAAATATCCAGGGTTAGCGATGGGCAACATTTTCTATTGTTCACTTTATACTGTTTTTCTTCTTTATGTTCTAGAGACTTAGACGCCGTCAAAATACACCAATGGCCTCTCTATGAGCGGGATTACATAGCACATGTGAAGCAAACCTCCCCTCCTCTTTTTTTTTTCTTTTTTTTTTTTTTTTTCAATGCTCTTCCTCGGCAAGCAATCTACCCTCCATCTCTTCAAAAGCACCAAGAACCTTGCCATACTTTTGATACGTTCCCTCTCTGTAACCGATATCCACCTTTTCGATCGAACCCTCCTCCGTCCACCGCTTCCCAATCAGCTCGTCAAACGTCTCGCCATCTTTTCTCTCCAGTGCCCAGAGCGCCTTGTACGCACCGCCCAAGGCACATGCGTTGCCTCCCACATCGAGCTTATACACACCGTCCGCTCCGCCGAGGACCTCACCGAGGACTTGTGTGATTGCCGGGTTCAAAGATCCGCCGCCGACTAGGTAGATGCGTCGGGGCTGTTCGGGGAGGCCATCTCGCGGGCTGTAGACGAGTTTCTGGGAGCGAAGACGCATAGAGAGGGCCTGGGACTCGACAATGGCACGGGCGTCGGTTTCCTTGGACCAGCCTTGTGCTGATTCCTTCAGGTCGCTGCCGTCGCTGTTGCAGGTGAAGCGCCACGTTCCGGCGCGGATGTTCGGTACGGTCTCCCGGAGATAGAAATAGAGACCGAGCTTGGCACGGTCACTCTCGCTTCTTACGTCTAAGGGAGGCGTGTCCAGCACGGCTTTGTTGAAGTTCTCCCAGCCTGTTGCGCCGCCTTCAGGCTTGGGCAGTGTATCGCGAACTTTTTCGCGAGCCAGGCCGCCGTTTTTGTAGCAGAGCATGAACATGTAGTTACCGGGTGTTGTCGGATGGTTGAAGAAGTGGTATGAGCCGTCGGGCTTGTACGTAGGCGTGTTCATAAGGAAGGTGGTCGATGTTCCCAGAGAAACGATTGCGTCGAGAGGGCGCAAGGGGAGAGCTAGGATAGTGGCTGGGTTGTCGCCTGTGAAAGAGACAATCTGGCATTCCGGGCAGAAGCCGTACTTGGAGACAAAGTACGATGAGATGGCGCCCATGGAGCCTCCGCCGTCCATTCGTGGCTCGCCGAGTTTCTTGCGCAGATCGGCCGCGCCTTCGGGTCCGGCTGAGAGGGCAAGCAGGCGCTCACTCCATGTCTGGTTGGGGATGTCCCAGAGGTTCATGCCGCAGACGTCGCTTACATCGAGGGGAGCGATGGCACCCATGAGGACGGAGGCGAGCCATGAGGATACCAGTGATATCCTCGTTGAGTTTGCGTAGATTTCCGGCAGGACTCTCTTGATTCTCATGATTTGAAGTCCTGTGAATCTCTAGAAAAGGAGAATCCTGTCAGCATCTTTTTCTTGTATAACAATAAGGCAGCCATGTTCCTCTTTTCTTCGTTCTTCTCCTTCAACTTACATGATGTGCACCACTTCCTGTAACCTCGGCCAACTTCTCCCGATCTCCCAACTCGGCATCAAATGCCTCCAACTCCTTCTGCGTACTATGATCCTGCCAATTCGGCGCAAACTCATGTGCCAGCGACTTCTCCAGCTGCTCAACGAGAGACTTGGCAGGGTCCAAGCCCCGCAGCAGCTCCTCCGCCTGGTCGTTCCAAAAGACGCTGCCGTGCTGCTGGCCAGAGCCGCTGACGCCCTTGATTCTGCTCATGGGCACGGGCGCCATTGCCTTGGACAGGCGCTCCAGCACAAGGTCGAGGGATTCCAGCCATAATGCGACCGGGGCGTAGACCTCGCCAGTTGGATCCTTTACGTGGACGCCCTTGTGGATGCCGTATTTTGCGCCAAAGTCTTGGTCAAAGTCTACTTTTGCTTCGGCGATTGTTTTGAGGTCGGAGTTGACGACAATGCCTTTTGATGGTGGTCGTGTTAGCCGAGGTGCCTTGGTTATATGAGAGAATGAATGGTGGTGAGGAGACTTGACGGGGTGACCTGGTGAGGCGCCATAGAATTGCTCATTTCCGCTTACCCTTAAGTTGCTGGGTTGAAAGGTCAAAGCCCAGGTATAGGGGGCCGTTATCTGCACTCATAGTGGCAGATTTGGTACTTAACCCTCCAGCTTATTAAGAGTGAATGTGTATCTCTATATCCTGTAACCGTATGGTTCTTGCCGAGGGGAATGGGATGCTGCTATTGGCGGCCAGATCTAGGTATAGCTCGGAATTTTGGGTGTTTCTTTGTTATTATAAGAGTCTCAAGAGCGTAAACTTGGAAAAGAGAACGCAAAACTCAAGTGTAGCTTTTATGGAAGACAATTAGAAGAAATATGTCGCATCCACGACGTAATTGCCACACCACCACAAGCTGCCCTTGACATATAAGCATATATAGGGAACAGCTATGATCGCTGCTAGAAGGGAGGTGGAGAAGCGCTTAAGCGTTTCTCCGACTACTCGGAGCAAAAAGCTAAACTATTAGGCTAAAGTGGTAATGATTTACAAACAGCTTGGGTGGAACTTATCCACCGCTGGGATTGATTCAGTGTCTTTAGATCATTCTTACATTTTCGACTTCTCGATAGCTGGGACTCATTTTGTATTAGTGCCTCTGTCTGTATTGGCGCGGTAATGGCAGAAACTATTGTCGATTGAATGTGGATTAACAGCGTCCTCGTTATCAGCAATTTAGCCTAAATAGCGCTTGGTCATTGCTACTTTGTGATGCCACACGTTATGGGGAATAATATATGTCAAAGCAGTGTATATTCTACTTATATGGAGCTAGCCTATCTTGGGACTATCAATCTTGTGAATGCTGCCACGACAAAAATAGAACAAATAGAACATCAAGGGTTAAGAGCTGAAATCAATATTTCCGCTCATCCTCTAATTTGATTTTTACTTTATTTGAGGGATAGATAGAAAGACAGAAGACTACCTAGTAGTGAACATACATATCGATGTTAACATTTAGCTCGACCAAATCAGAACATGAACTTATGAACTCATGTACTAGAAAGAAAAAAAAAAAAAGAAAAAAGATGGGGAAAAAGACGAAAGGCAGCCTGCGAATGATATTCCACAGGACAGAGGCGAGAGAAGGCAACAAAAGGCAGCAAAATGTAAAAAGGGAAAAAAGAAATCACATCCTCTTTCACAGAAGGGGATTGAACTTGTGACCGAGACAGGGGTCGAACCTGCAACCTCCTGATGTACTTAATCGTAGTCAGACGCTCTGCCATTGAGCCACACGGCCATTGAACTGTGATTGACGACCATCGCCAAATGCTTCAAGAAAGCAGCGATGCCGGGACAGCCACCTAGGAGAAAGAGAATCGGGGCCGAAACTCTCTGGAGCCTGTATGGCACTAGGTGGTAGTAACAATAAATCATTTAACAATGAGGTCTAATACTGCCATATCTAGGGTTTATATACAAAATGAAAATACCAGGGAAACGAGGCTGCTGTGTCTCTAATGTCTGTGCTTGTGGTCATGGTCATGGTTATGATCGTGGTTGTTGTCGTGTTCCTCCTCTTGGTCTGATTCTTCCGAAACACTCGCTCGAGCGCTGCCTGGGATGAACTCGTCAAACTTCCGGTTGACGTCTCCATCGCGGGACACGAATCGCACGCGAATTCGCTTCACCCCACGCACCTTACCTCCAACCTGGGTGCGAACGGCGTCTTCCAGGTCCTTCACATCGTTCACGGTCCATGCGCCAGGCACAGCCATCTCCAGGTCGACCAGGTAGTTGGGGCCAGATTTGGTTCCGGTGATGTCTCGCAATTCGGCTTGATGTCCTTCACTAACGTTGGCAATGGCCCTGTGCGCATGCTTACGAATAGATGATTTGATCTCGTCATCCAGGCTCTGGTCTATCAGCTCCAAGAAGGCTGCTTTGGAGTTGCCCAGGCCGGCTTGGAGCACCATGATGGAAATGAGGAGGCCGCCGACGGGATCCAGCCAGGCGGCATTTTCGATTACGTTGGCACCGACAATTACAAAGAGCGTCACAATACCCGTCAAGCTATCGATGCGATGATGGACGGCGTTGGAGGCTAGGACCGATGACTTGCGCTCGCGCGCAACTTTCATAGCTGTAGAAAACGCACATGTTAGAAGAAAATTCAATCGACAGAAAAGGGGGGAGGGGGCTTTTGGCATACTGGCTTGGTACAGCCATTCCTTGACCAGAATCGTTGCTGCTGCCAACCAAGCTGCGTGTATGCTGGGAATACCGAGATCTGCGTGACTGTGAGAGTGGCTGTGTCCATGGTGGGCGTGCTCCAGCATGTGATGGGCCGTCTCTGGGTCCCAATGGCCGTACAATGTCATCGCGCTTTCAAAGCCCATGTAGCAGCCGCCAACGAGGAGCATTCCAGACACGCCCAGCGCGCCCAAGCTCTCAACTTTGCCAAAGCCTAGGGGGAATCGGTCGGTCGGCGGTTTGATGCTCCACGAAACGGTCGCGAGGGTAAGGATATCGGAAGCGAGATCAGCGATGCTGTGCCAGCCGTCGGCAATCATGGCCTTGGAGTTGAACGCCCAGCCGCCGATGAACTTGGCAATGGCCATGGCCAAGTTACTGAGCAGGCCAATCCTCGTTATGCGCACGCCGGGGTCGTTCTTGTCGGCCGAGGTGAGGTAGGAGCTGTCATGGTGATGGTGGTGATGGCCAAAGAGGCCGTGGCTATGGCCGTGGCCATGATCGTGGTCGTGATCGTGGTCGTGGTCGTGGCTGTGATCGCGTGCCTGGCGAGGGGCGCCCATGATGAAGGGCAGCGAGCGGATGCGGCCGCGGAAGACGGGGCGGATGAGGAGCACGGAGCTGCGCGCCGTCAAGGTGTCGGCGAGCGCAACGTAGCAATTGGACGACGCCGACAGCGAGAAGGGCGGCACGATGGTGGTCGGCGACGACAGCGTCTGGAGGGCTCTGCGGGTGCAAGGTTGGCGTTGAGGTGTCCTCTGCTGGAGGCTAAATGGCACGGCCAGGGCGCGCCGCTGGCCAGCAGCAGCCGCCGCCCCAGAGCCGCACCGCACGGCCAGGCCCGTGGAGCGCCTGGCCTGAGCAGACATGCAGACGCAGCGCCGTTTGTTTCACCCGTTTCAGACGAGAGGGCAGACGAGATTCAGGGCCGGGCCGCACGCAGACATGGGATGGGAACAGGATGAGAGTGTTTTTCCCAAGCGCTGCCTTTTCTGCCTCTTCCTGCTGCAGGACCCGAAGAGAAGTTGTCGGAGAGAGGGCCCGGTCCGTCGTCCGGAGACCGAGTTCGCCGCGTCAGGCCACTGCGCACGCAGGATTGGATTTCCGTTGGCAGCGCTGCCAGCGGGCTTTTCTGGCGGGCTTAGCGCTGTGGCTACGGGGTGTCGCTCCCCGGAAAGGCCCCTGGCCTGCGTTGAATGCTGCGCTGGGGCACGTCAAGGTACATCGGCACATTGATGTAATGGTGCGTCTTCTTTGTCAGCCCGGCGCCTTGATCGGAGATCGTTTGGGGCACGATCGGAATAGGACGTTGTTTATTATTAGATAATCATCCAGCATATCAACGACGAGGTCAATGGGGCAGCCTTGGTTGGCTGCGACTAGGCCGCAGCTAGCCAAGGACGGTGCTGGCCAGCGCCGTCGCGATCTTGTCTCGCCCAGCATCTATTCGCACCTCCAGATATACCGAGCGCGCCAGTACCAAGCGCAGCTGCTTTCTATTTGCTGCTATCCAACAGGAAATCATCAGAAAACCATACGCATCTCATAATATTGCCTACTTGGGTGCCTTGCGGGATTCAACACAGCAGATACTGGCGGAAGGCTGCTGAGCAGTCATCAGCCCTTATGCCAGCGCTCCGATGCGGAAACCCTTGATGCGAATCCCTTACACTGACATTCTTCCGTCACCAACAATCATCCCCGCCTCGGCTCACTCGCTCTCCGGCGCTCTCGCTGCGCTTCACAACTTCTTCGCTGCTCGCCCGCCTAACCGCCTGCCTCACTCTACCGTCGTCCTCACAGGCGCAGGGCTCTCAGTATCATCTGGACTGCCTGATTATCGAGGACCCAATGGCACGTATCGAGTAAACAAGACATACCGCCCCATCTACTACAATGAATTTACACAAAATCACGAGGCTCGAAAGAGGTATTGGGCGAGGAGCTTTCTTGGGTGGCCCAGTCTTCTCAAGGCAAATCCAAATACGGGACACTACGCTATCAGGGACCTGGGGGAGATTGGGCTGATCAGTGCTGTCATTACTCAGAACGTTGATTCGTTCCATCCTAGAGCTCATCCGCAGGTGCCCTCGCTCGAGCTCCATGGCTATCTAAGGTCAACTAAGTGCACCACCTGCCATACCGAATATCCCCGTGAGGATTTCCAACGCCATCTTGCTCGGCTCAACCCTCGCTGGGCAGCTCTACTCGAGGAAGCAATGGCATCGGGAGCTCTCGACACCGAGGACCCTGAAGAAAAGAAGTTCAGGGGCCTAAAAGTCAACCCAGATGGCGACGTTGACCTTCCTGATGCGCCTTACACCACATTTAGATACCCTCCATGCCCTCGATGTTTGGCCGACCCACCAATCAAAGCGGAGGGATTCAGACACACAGTCAGGGCAGACAGTGATGGTGCATGGGCACTGCCGAGCACAGCTGGCATATTAAAGCCTAATGTCGTCATGTTTGGTGAAAACATCCCCAACCATGTTCGAACCGCTGCTGAAGATGCCATCGATAATGCTGGCAGGCTTCTTATTCTGGGGACTTCGCTCGCTACCTATTCGGCATGGAGGTTGGCCAAGAGAGCCAAGGATAGGGGTATGCCCATCGCCATCGTAAATATGGGCGGCGTGAGAGGAGAGGATCAATTCTTTGCCGACCTGAACCCTAGCCAAGCCGGCGAGCTTGCTGTAAGAGTGGAGGTATCAACGGACGAAGTCCTCCCAGCTCTGGTTTCGCAGCTTCGTCAGAAGCTAGCATCGACCTCATTGTCTCATGAGGCCTCGATCGGCAATGCTTCGCAAGATAGTCCGTACGTCTTCAAAGACATGCTCTCTTAGACACCTTTAGATATATAGTATAAAAAAGGCGCTCCGAGATATAGGGCATGACTCAAAAGAAATTTCCAAAACTGGCCGTCTTTGTCTTGACAGGTTGTTCTGAGGGCGGCTGCTGAGAAGCGCTCTCAAGTTGGCTTGTCGTCTTGACCTGGGCTTCCGCCTGCTTCTGACTAGGTTGCTTCTCGGGATTTCGAGATGCTTCGTCGCGTTCAATAGCTTGCAACACTTCATTACTGGTCGTTAGCAATATCCTGATGCATGGCCATTCCCAGGATTACTCACCCTCTTCCCACTCTGTCTCTTTCTGGGGATCACCAGTACCCAGAATCTTTTCTACATCTACATCCTCTCCGTTTTGTATGCGTTGAACCACTTCTCGAAGCTGAGCAATCCGTAGTGACGACTGTCGCATATATCGGTCCGTCTGATTTCGCAGCGCGATCATTTGGATAGACATGGATCCGATGAATAGGAACATGACAATAAAATAAGTGGCCGGGTTCCAATCCTTCTTCTCCTTCGTCTTGAGCTTGCGATTTGTCCTGCGCATCGGCTTGGGGATAAGAGACTTCCAAAAGGATCCTTCAACGATGTTCACTGGCTTTATTTGCGCTGTGCTAGCGAAGCGCAGCCCTGGTCTTGCGTGCGCAATGCCGTTGGCAGCAAGGGCTGCTATACCTTGCCTTCCGGCGTAGGAGAGAAATTTCTGGGACAATGCCATTCTCGCTGTCGTAGGGATTTTCTCTCGACTTTAATCCTCGAGGTTTCGAGCTGTCGTAAAGTCTTCTAGAATCCGGGGAATTTTAATCGGATCTCCGAAAAGCGCCCGTCTGATCCCGACCAGTTGCCCTAGACAACCCCCGGTGTTTAGCCGATACGGCGCTAAACCCAACACCCATGTTCACATCACCAAATGCATTGATTGGCGATTGACGATTAGGCTCACGCACTCATTTGTATAATCAGCCTCGCGCCACATGGCGAAAGCTCTTTTTGGATTGGCTTTTGGGATATTGAGATGATATGATTAACAGCTCTCAAAAAAAAAAAAAAACCTAGATGGCTTCTTTACAGGCAAAAGTCGACGCCGTCAAAGCGGCAGTCTCGTCAACGTCAACCTGCACACCAGCAACGGTCGTAACACTCAAAGAGCTGCTACTCCCAGATCCCGAGTCGTTACCTTCGAGACTAAAGTCCGCTGCCACTCGACCTATCAAGACGGCATCTGCAACGAGAACGAAAAGCGGCGCCGGAAGAGACAATGCCTCCAGCTCACAAACCGACACTTTGAGCTCCCGCGAGAGAGCTGCTTTGGCGACTCATGTCATCAACGTTACGCTCAAGACCCTGTCCGAAGTAGCGAAGCCACTGCCCCCTTCTACACCGTCAAAACAAAATGGCGACCTTCGAGAAGCAGCAGGGAAACAGTCAATTCGAAGATCTCTGTCTGCACCGCTTTCTCCCGTGCAGCCCAGGGCACTCAACCGTGTAGTTGCGTCTTTCGACAGTGAAACAACTCCGACGAAAGCACCCTCGCCTGCCCAATCGACGGGATGCCTTGCTACAGTGGAGTGTGCGCGTGTTGCATTCTCTGCACTTCGATCCCTCAAAGGTCCAACAAAACCTGAAGAGGCGGACTTTCAGCTAGAGACTGGCATGTCCGCGCTGGTGGGGAAGCTGCTAGGCTTAGGGATGCATGATCAGGCTCTTAAGGAGCTGAGAGTGCTGAAACGGAGGCTGGACAGTATAATAAGCGGAAAACAATCGACGGGGACCAAGGGCGGATCCGAAACTACGAGTACCACTGCAGTAATCGCCGATTTGTTGAACTTTCAGGGCGCCATCGCGAAGCCTTGCCTTGCGACCATCACAGGCTATCAGATGCAGGTTCTAAAGCTGATTGCAGCGACTAAAAAACCATCTCACATAGAAGCTATTCTTCCCCACCTTAGCGATTCACATGCCTCGTCCCCATTGAACCTCCTGTCTGCTCTCGCTAAGGAGGGGGCAAAGGAGGCTGCAAAGGTAGCTCGTCAAATGGCGTCCATATCACAGATTCTTTTGTCCCTTGCGCCGAGTATTTCTAGTCAGGAAGACGCAGTAGCTACCGAACCGCGACTTAGCCCATCTCCTAGCGCCGCCTTTGAGTTGCAATCTTTGGCTTTCCGAATCCAGCTCAAGTGGTGGAAACTGGCTCAGCATCAGGGACATATTGATCATGACTTGCTCTCACCCTTCTCACGCTGTCTAAGAGCTTACACCCGACGACAAAAGCTAGATAGAGGTCCCGTTTACCAAATAATATCCGAATCATTTAACACTATAATGCAGCTTATTCATTCTCAAAAGTATCTCCCAGCAACATCATTCAATTCACCTCTAGCATCCATACACCATATTTTAGGATCCGCAGCGCAAGCAGAACGACGATATGCCGAAGCACATGGTTGGTTCCAAGAATTGAAAGGTTCGCTGACCGCAGGGCAAGACTCCTCTGTTCTCAAGTGTTCAATCTCTGCGCGCCTCCTTGCTGTTGCGCTGAAGAAGGCTGACTTAGACCCAACCGTCGAGCCTCTCCTTTGCGAGGTCATTGAAGGATTGGATGGTAGCCTTAGTGGAACAATGGCAGAGCTGAACGAACTTCTCGAGGGCCTTTCGCTGGCGAGGCGTTCCGTCGTTGGCCTTCTGATGACCTGTTTGGGGCCAAATGCTTCGAAAAGCACTGTTCCGAGCGCCCTCACAACTCATCTAAAAACTTTCATTCTCAAGTATCCGCGATTTATACGCCGATGGATGGGGCTGCCGCCAGGCAAAGATGTACAGCCCAAGCATGTTCTTCAGTTCGATCAGCGGCGACAGCTGGTTGCACAATCTATTGGACAGACTCTTGACTCTACCCTGATGGTCATCAAATGCGACATCCAGTCTGAAGAGAGTGAATGGCATGCGATTGATGATGTGCTTCAACACTGCGCTTCGCTTCTCGAATCTATGACTGCTTCTAATCTATCTACCACCAAGGTTGAGAATCTTGGCAGGTACTCCGTCAAGATCTCAAGTCTTTATTTCTCCGTCTTTTCTCTCCTTCGAAAGAAATCCTATCGGTCCAAAGACGAGAATAAGCGTCTTCTTCAGGCTTTGAACCGATCGATTGATGTCGTTAAAGACTGTACGGAGGCCGAGCAAGAGAAAGCACAATTATCGACAAAACTAGAGATATTTGCAGATATGTGTAAGAGCTCTGGTAGGACTGATGATGCCGTACGCACGCTACGATCAATTTGTTCCAAGGTAGCTGAGAACGGCGCATTATCTGACGTTGCTGCTGCTCTCTCCACACAGCCTCCAACCCTGGCGTGGGCCATGAACGACAAAGTATCACTCTTGTCACGCACTTTGCGTTCCATGGCTAGGATCGACAGAGCGTGGAATGAGTGGACCTTCTCGCTTCCTGAGGTGGAGCGTGCTGCGGTTCTAGAGCATTTGACGTACGTCAGTCTCATCGGCTCGTCCTCGTCGTCGCAGCCCCTTGGACTGCACGACGCAGGAGTAGCTGCGTTGCTTCGCATCTACTCGTTGGATAAGTACCCGGTTCGCCGCCTCCGTGTATTGCTGAATCTTTACTATCAAAGCGTAGGAGAAGAAGAGCAGCTTCTGAATATTGTTTCGCTTGCTGAGGAAACATGGCGACATCTGGAGGCCGGGGCCGGGGCGGAAGATGCCTTGCTATCTCATTTCATCCCGCACTTGCAAGCCTATTTTACATCCATCTTTGCACTGACACACACGGATGGAACAATGTCTACAATGATATTCCAGGCAATCGACTCTTGGAAAGGCATCATTAGAACCTGTCAGACGCAAGACCAACTTTTTATGGTAGTTGACGATCCTCAAAGACTTCTCGATCATTTACGGTCGCTACACCAGCTTGCCGGCCTAAGGGGGGAGACACATCTCCAGCTCGCAATTTCCGAACTCAACATCGCCATATCGACGGTATTTGTTGGATCTGCGGAAGCAACCGGTGACGGCTTGATTCTTGGCCACAGCCAGTTGGCAGCGCAATACGTTAGCATTGGACTCTTCCCCCAAGCTTTAAAGACAATAGAGCATACTCAAGAGCTTATCACCCGCTACGATGGCCTATCGCGCCAAGTCCTTGTTGAGTTTTACCTCTCCCAAGCAGAGTATTATACTGGTGTTGGCGATATGGACACTGCGTGAGTATTTCAATTTGCTGTAAATCCTGGTGTAGTGAGTAAAAAGAAGAGCTAATGCTTTATAGTCTCGGTTCTCTATCCAAAGCCGGTGATATTTGCAACGCCCCATATTCCTCTTGGGCTCAAAGCAAATCTCATGCATCCATGATAATATCCATCACCTTACTGCTACAATCGATTGCTACTCTTCAAAATGGAAATATCCAAGACGCACTATCCTTTGTAAAGACGAGTATTCGCATGCTGACTCATGACTGGACCAAATTAGAAGCTGCGCTAGGGGCCGATTCCAAGAGCCCAGATGCCAGCGTATCAGATATCAACGCCAGCAGCACAGACTTGGCTTCGACAAAGGGGAAAGTAACTGGCCCTCGATTCTGGACCTTAGCCAGTCCACTTCTCCGAAGTCTCTTACATATCTCTTCCGTATACGCTCATATTGGCATGTTCCAGGAAACTATCTACTATGCTGACTCTGCCTGGAAGATTGCGGAGAGTACTCAGTCTTCGCTCTACAAAGCACAGGTGGCTGCATGGACTGGTTCTGTTTATCTTAAGGCTGGAAAGCTGCCTAAAGCACTTGCCACCTTTAAAGATGCAGAACAACAGTTACCGCGTGATACCTGTTCTGCTCGTGTACGCTTTGCTCGTCAACTCGGAGAGTTTTATTGGGAAATCGGAGACGATGAGAAGGCTGGCGAGTTTTTGAAAATAGCTGAAGAGACTGCTCACCTCCTCAGCATGCCCAAGAATAAATCCAGTATCCATATTGTTCAGGAACCCATTGCAGCCCAGGAGCCCATTGCAAAGCCACAGAGTGCCGAATCTACCAAAGTCATGAGAGCAAAGAGAACAACAAGGTCAAAGGTCAAAGTACCAGCCGCTCCTAAACCCGCCAAGCGAGACTCGCCCAGGTCTAAGACACCTGCAGCAGCAGATTTCGCTCAGCTACCAAAAGATATATACTACGCATCCCTACACACCGCCATCATCATGTCTCGCACTTTGGGACTCATTTACCAGAAAGATTGGGCATCGGCTCTACAGGCTCTAGAAAAAGTCAAAGATTTGCCCAAGCTTATCAGCATACTCTCTCAAGAGCAAGTGATGACGGCCATATCATTAATTGGACGTAGCATGGAGCAGATGATTTCCGATCCTGTCTTCTCTGTGATGCAAGACTCGACCATTTCGTTCCCTGCTGTCTCTGCTTCCATGGCTCTATCCGATAAATTGTCGCACATGCAGCTATCGATGAAAAACGAACTTGCCGCGGAAGGAGCTCAGAAGAATATTGATTATCCTGCTTTTGCAGATGCATTAGAGCGAGCACAAGCGCTTCTCGTAGAAGCTCACGCTTCTGCTCTCTCCAGTGCCGATAGTAGCATGGTTCGTCGTATCTCTACGCTGCTTCAAACCACAGTGATTTTCTTGTCAGCAACCCTGGCTTCAAAATCTCTTCCACAAACAGGACTGGGTACGATTGCTGTTGATATGGCTCGAAACGTGACATGGCAGCGAGAACAGCAGACTCTAGCTGGGCCCAATAACGATACGGCCACCATCCGTATCACAACTCCAGCTGCCAAGCCACTAACAACAGAAGCAGTGGCTGATATGGCCAACTTTCAAGAGAACTACGTGGATTTGATCCCAGAGAAGTGGAGTGTTGTCTCTATTTCGCTGAGTGACAACCATCATGATCTCTGTATCACAAAATTCCAATCGAACCAAGGACCGTTTGTTTTGCGCCTGCCTTTGGAAAGGGCTAACTCTCGGGATGCCGACTCCAAAGTTTTCAACTTTAAAAACGGCCGTGAAGAATTATTAGAACTTATCAAGCTGGCAAATGAAAGCAGTCACTCTGCACGAGACTTTACTGCCAAAGGAGAGCGTGGGGCTTGGTGGGCAGAGCGAGAAGCTTTGGACTCTCGATTGAAGCGACTCCTGGTTACTATCGAGACTACGTGGCTAGGAGGATTCAGGGGCATTTTTTCGCAGCAATTCAAGCAGATGGATCTGTTGGCACGCTTTCGGAAGGACTTCCACCAAATGCTTGATAGAATCCTGCCATCTCGAAATAAAAGCCGAGGGAAGAAGTCGGCGACCAAGACAGAGGCTATTACTTTGGATCCTCGGATCCTCGATCTCTTCATTGGCCTGGGCAATCCAATTGATCCTGACTGCGAGTTTGATGAGGCGCTGAATGATTTGCTTTATTTTGTCGTGGATATTCTGCAGTTCCACGGCGAGCGGAACGCTTACGATGAGATCGACTTTGACGGAATGGTCCTAGAGACTTACGATGCTCTACGCGGGTATCACAATGCTGCTAACTCTTCGGAGAGGGAGGAAGGGACACATACCATACTTGTGCTTGATAAACTGCTCCACGCTTTCCCTTGGGAGTCTTTGCCTTGCATGGACGGCCTGTCTGTATCTCGAGTCCCTTCGCTCGAATGCCTTCGGCAACTCATTCAAGATGCTAGCACAGGTCCGACAAACGGATTACAGGGCCACTTTGTCTCAGCAAAAGCTGGTACCTATATCCTTAACCCGTCATCTGACCTGAAGAATACACAGACATTCTTCCAGTCAGCTTTTACAACCCTGTCATCGTGGAATGGTATCATCAATAAAGCGCCAAAGGAGTCGGATTTTGAAAAGGCTCTTTCGACATCCGAGATTATGGTGTATTTTGGTCATGGCAGCGGTGCGCAGTATATTCGGGGAAAGACGATTCGACGCTTGGAAAAGTGCAGGCCAGCGACTTTCCTCATGGGTTGTAGCTCCGCTGCCCTCACTGACGCTGGAGAATTTGAAAGCTATGGTCCAGTCTGGAATTACATGATGGCGGGTTGTCCCGCCGTGGTGGGTACGCTCTGGGACGTGACGGATCGTGATATCGATCGTTTTGCAGGCAAGACTTTTGAGGAATGGGGTCTCTTTGCAAGAGGCACCTTTGATGGCTCAACGAGCAAGAGCAAAAGCAAGGCTAAGAGCCGTGCTGAAGGGGTGGATGAATTGAGCCTCCCTAGAGGAGATGGTGCTCCAGGTGATGCATCCCTTGCTGAAGCAGTGGCGGGGGCGAGAAGTGCATGTCGTTTCAAATATCTTAATGGCGCGGCGGTGGTTTTATATGGAATTCCGGTTTACATTAAGAGGGAATGAGTTTTGGGTACATGGTTAAAAAAAAAACTAAGGATGGGAACAGAGTATGACACGAATGATGAACAAAGTGAGACTTGCATAGCACAGGCCACTACTAAAGCGTTTTTTTGAAATAATGAAAGTATATAGAAGGCCGTGGGCAATATGGTCTTGGATGGCGCTGTTTATTATACCTTACTTTTTTTTTCTTGGGCACGGCGAGGCGCATTGACTCGAAAAGAGATGATGATAATGATACAAGGGATACCTATATGCCATAACTCGTATTATTACAAGAGAAATATTGATAAAGACTGTATGAAAAGAAGAGAGGTTAATTTTTTATGCGCGTAGCAATATGTCATTGGCTATTTCATGAGAATATATGTATTGTGTCATTGAGAAAAATTAACGAGGAAGAAAACAAAGAGTTATTGATTCATAGCGCAACTCTTTATAGTTCTCTGTTTGTTTACTTGGGAGTACCAATAGCTTTAGGAAGAAAAAGAGAGAGAAGACGAGCACCGTCATAAGGGTTAGCACATACTGCTATGAATATTCATTAAAAGACTAGTTAGAATACTAATAATACATCATAAATGAACAAAACTATGCAGAGTAGTCAGTCACGTATGTCCCCACCCAAATAAAGACAAATAGAAAGGGAAAGTAGTAACAAAGAAGAAACAAAGAATAAACAGTAAGTAGTCGAATAAACGGAGCCCGAAAAGAAAAAATTCAGTAAGGAAAAAAAAAGTATCTCATTCAATTGTGTTGTTGGTTCCAGACGCTCCTTTTCTCACCACAGGATATACTAAAAAAAAAAAAAAAAAGGCACAAAAAAAAGACAGCCAAGCAGCATATATACTAGACAGCCCAATCATCAGGCGTCCTCCGGCCCTTCCCCCAAAAGACTAAATTGTGTTCCCTGGGTATAGTATATAGATATATGTCCATTTGAAAACAAAGAAATCCAAATATCCACCCTTTCCGAAGCGCCATTTTCCCCTTGAAATGCTTGTTTTGTTTTGCTTTTCTCATCACTCGACATTGTGATAAGAGATAATGACAGTAAGCAGTTAGTAGTTGCTGCTGCCTTGTAACTGTTAGATAAAATATGTTGAACTTAAAAGGGGGATCCGCATCATTCAAAGATCGTTGATGTAACTCCCACTCGTATTTATCGTAGTTTGCTACTGCCCCGAGTGGCAGCTTCGCATTTGAATTATCATCAAACGGCCACAGGAATATACCGCACAGAGCTGCGGCTCACTGAACTTGAAAAGGTGGTAAGCTACATGCCACCTTGGTGATCAGCCATAAGCATTCCTCCATTGCTGCCAAATAGGGCTGCAAAAGGATCAACGCTCCCGAAACCCATATCTTGGCCTCCATCTAAATTCAGGAACCATCCTGGAGACGCATTTTGATTCAGATACGGGTTCAAACCATTGTGGCTCTGGTCCATCTGACCCTGGGCGTGAGCATGTTCGCCACTCATGCCGTCCACTTTCATGCTTTGTTGGCCGTGGATCTGCGTATTAGCCGCTGCGTTGTTCCCAGACATATTTCCCCAGCTGGTAGACCCATTCATCATATTCTGCAGACCGTTTACACTTCCAGACTCCATTGAAAAGTCGCTATAGTTGGACTGCATCATTGTATCTGGCGGCTCAATATCCATGGATAGCATATCCGTTGAGAAGAAATTGGAGAAGGGCATGCTCTGAGGAAATTGTGCGCCGTTGGCAGAACTAATTGGTGATATGATAGGATATGCCGGATTTTGCGTTTGTGATACGGTAAGGGGATTAAAGGTAGAGGTGTTAGTAGTCTGGACTCCGAGCGTGTCTGAGAACCTGGGCGGTTGCCGAGACTGCTGTTGCATAGCTAACCTCATCTGTTCATGGAGATGCTGCTCACTTGCCGCCGCCGTAAGCTGTTCACCAGACTTTTGCTGGTCTATGCTGCTTGATATCGTGACGGTTGGCCTCTTCAAGGGGGCTTTGCGCTTAGACGCACCAGCTCGTGGCCCTTCCTTATCGTTCTGCATTGGCCCAACAGTCATGAAAAAATCTTCAATTGACTGCAACTCCGACTTCTGCTCCAAGGCGCCATCTTCGCCCTTCTCCTTCTTCCTATACATGGCGGGATCCATGTAGTCTGTGTCCGACACTCCATGGGGATAACGGTTGAACCAGTCAGAATATTGCAGGATTGGCGATGATGCGGTGCTACCATTGGTAGGACCACCGGTGCGGGACGTTTCAAGGGCATTTCGAAACTGAATGCGGATATTCTCTACCATCCAATGAAACATGCCCCAGTATTTCATCATGCTACGCAGAAATCTTACGTTCACGCTGGAATTTGCCTCAGCTGTGGCTTTCATCGCCGGGTTGCCAGAAAAGATACCAGTGATATGTATGGTAGCTGAAGAGAAGGCGCAGTACCCGGCAAATGGAGTTGATATGCTGCACTGTACCTCCTCAGCGTCTCTGAGAAGATCAGATATTTTGTTGGCGGCCAAGAAGGTCTTAATATTGGCCTGCGTAATGAATTCGTTGGGTGCCTCTTCACCAATACGATCGCGAGAAAATGAAACCGCGGCTTGGTGGAGGAAGAGCAGGTTTTGCTGGATAGCCATGTGCAGGAAAATGAAATGTTTTGCGGTACTTTCGGCTCGGTGAATCTCTAGAGCCTCGCGGGTACATTTGAGGGAATCCGGGAGAGTGCGTAATAGCTCTTCAGTATCTCGCACCAGTTTGGCATACTGGGAATTCGTATCCCACATTGGGTATGCATCCTGTTCTCTTCCACCCTGGTTTAAATAGGTGACAACACGACCCCAAATGGATATTGAGCGGATAGTATAGGCTGCTGCTCCCATGTTGTCGCGCGGTAAGACTCCCGTTTGACCTTGGTCGTTTAGCTCACTATTTGGAACGGTGCCGTCGAGATATTCTGTTTGTGCCGGCATATCAAATTGGAAATGTCTCTCCGCAACGGGCAAAGGTATTTTAAGGGTGTCTTCTTTGATGAACAGAGGCCGATCTGTTCCAGAGGAGTTGAAACGGTCCATCATAAAACAAGCCCACATAACGCGGCGACGAATTTCCCGATCAATAAAACTCAACTTGATCTTCCTATTTCGCATCTGGGGGTCGTATTCCAAATCTTTATGCAGGTGGAGAGCAAAGGCCATACGAATAGCCTGTCCACCCAGAGCCCAAGCACGGCCGCCATGGCACGTTCCGAACTCATGCATCCCCAGGATGAGAAGACAAGTCAATATCGTTATGTTGGGCCAGTCATATCGTCTGGTGCAAATTTCTCTGGCGTGAGAGGCCCACTCCTCTCCACGCATAAATTGTTTGGTCGAAGAGGTGAACTTTGGGTTCGACGTGAAGCGTGCTGCGATAGCGCAAACAGAGAGAACAAGCACCGGCGGTAGTGTATCATTTCTAAAACTTGCGTTAGCAGTTGCACTGGTAGAGCTTGATGAAATGGGTAGGGCACTAGGAAGGAAAGGCGACGTGCTTCATTCCCCGTGGAAAATTGGTCGTACTTTAGTTTGCGGATGTAGCTCGGTTTATGGAGGAGATGATAAGACTGGCCGTAGACATTGTCAAAAAAGACTTCGGTAAGGTGCTCTTGGACATCCTTGGGAGGAAGGGCATCCCTTCCCTCGCGCAACAGCTCGTTTTCTTCTGCCTCGCGAGACTCTGGTGTGCCCGCCTGGTCTTCCGGTAGTTTCGGTCTGGGGGCCTTGGCCCATGCTTCCAGATTCCGGCCAAAGGCTTCGTCCGCATTACGCTTCTTGGTGGTAGTCTTATTTGACGTCATTGTCCCAGTTCCTGGGATGGCAGGCTTGACAACAGCGCGGGGGACCGAGGATATCGAATCCTGATCAGATTTTGGGAGTATCTTGATGATGCGTTCTTCCATGCGCTTGAGCCGCTTGTCGAGCATGGCCATATAATCGGTCCGCGGGGCGGCTTTTCGGGTAGTGACTTTGTAAACACAGGGGATGCGTGACCTCATGCAGTGTTTGCAAGCAGGCTTTTCTCCAGAGCAGCGTATCTTTTTGCGACGGCATGCGATACAGGCAAGCGGCAATCGTTTCCGGTCCTTACCAGCTTTGGTCTTGAGTTCACTCCAGGCAGGAGGAGCCGACGCAGAGTCGTCTTTCGACTTGCCTCCCAAGTCTGTGCCATCGCCACGATTCTGATTTACGTGGCCGAAGTCGTCTGCATTCCCGTCATCGGTGATGGAGTTGGACGCCGGAGTCGATATCCTGGCCATCGAGTTGCTCGTTAGTTCCAGATTCGGCGTCGGCGGATCAAGAATCGGTACGAAGGGCTGTCGTGCAATGTTACTCATGGCACTCATGCTATGTGATGGCGGAATGGAAGAGATGGTGCTGGCCTGGTGCTGCGAGAAAGGGTCGGTCTGGTGGGCGAGAACGGCTTGATCGGGCATGGCGGAGAAGGGAAAGTTAAAGTCGCTAAAGTGAGGGTTGCCACCCAGCATATCGTCTGAAGGGGCCTCGCCTTGCCCACCGCCAGGAGCTGGTTCGCGCTGCGGGTACAGCTGGGACGTGGAATCGAAGCTCTGGCGGTGGGCGTTGCGAAACTGACGGTTCATGCCGCCCCGGCCGTCCGACATAGCTGGAATCCGGACTACAGGCCAAGGAGACTGAGCGGCTCTCTATGCTTGAGAATGGGAGGATGTAGCGGCTCGTCAGGCCGATTGCTGGTCATTTCACGACTCTTGATACTCGTTGTAATATGGCAGCACCGTACTTTGTCAAAGCTGTGTCAGAGAAGAGGGCAGAGAGCCGATTCCACTGGGAAACTGCAAAAACACACGGCTGGAACACTGGGCTGCTGGAAGTTCAAAGGCCGATTGATTCTCCAGCAGCCAGAGTATGAAGATTGCGATGCAAGGGCTATGATACGACGGCAAGACAGTTGCAGTCCAGTCGAGACGCCACGATCAGTCAGAGAGACGCATGGACGGCGAAGTTGGGAGAGATGAGATACGCAGCAAAATGCCGGTAGGAAGTAGAGAAGTAGAGTGAAGGCTAGAGGGGATCCAAGGAAAGAGGAACCACGAGGTGAAGGGTGGGACAAGGCAAGCGGATCGAGGCGTGGGTCAGCAGCGCTCCGTACTTGCCGCGCTGTCCTCTGGTACTGGTACCGGCGCAGGTACTTGGCGCCTGCTGCAGTTTGCAGCGGACGCGACGCCTGGGCTGCCCGGGCCTGCAGGGACGGCGCTGTACCCAGCTTGCGCCACGGCGTACTTGTACGCGGGAATCCGGCGCTCGGTACTCTGCGCATCCTTCCATCGACGAGCAGCTCTGGCAGGGTTCAGCGCAGCGGCCGCAAAGTTCAGTGGCCTGGAGCCTTGCGCCGGGGGCAGCCCTCCAACTGTCAATCTGCTAATCTGCTAGCACAGCATAGAAGCTACTAACCTTAGGTCTAGTAGGTACCCTTGCCGGAGGTACGAGTACTCTGGACCTGGCGCAAGCAACGGTGACAAAACTGTATCAACCAACGCTCCATACACGCTGCCGCGGGGGGCGTCGCTTGCAGCAGGCTCTCGCTACCCCGTCAGACGCCATGGGCTGGATGCTACTGTACGGCGCCCATGCGATTTTGCATGCGCACTCCGTGCCTGTGCTCGCCGTGCCTGTGCTCGTGCCCGTGCTTGGACCTGGTAGCGGGTAGCGGTAGGGCATTTGCCAAGCCCGTGATTGAGCAAAGGCCTCTGAAACCCTGTTCACAGTACCTGCGGGGGGGCATATGGGGCCGCAGGCGCCGCTAGACGCCTCTTCTGCCAATACGACACCGCCGTGGTACCCCAGGCTGGCGCCTAATTATGGGGGCAAAAACGGCCCTGGCACCGATGGGACGCACAAGTATGTAGCAGTACTCGGGACGGCGTACAGTACGGATGAAAACGGTTGTCCCGAGGCCATGGATCTGTCCCAGGTGCGCCCTCTCGCATCTGCCCTGGTTTTGGGGCCACTCCAGTTGACAGTTGGAAGAGATAAAGCCCTGCAGACTGGTGAGGAGGGGTAGAGAGTATCCTAGAGGGCGAAGCACTACTGGCATACATGCATACTCAAGCCCGAACAGTAGTCCAATTACTTCAGTACCTAGTAAGTTATATACACATTCCTAAGCAGGCTCTGGTGGATGTTACTACTCCAATCAACTCTTCTTACACAGACGGTTATACATCGTAGTCATACCTACACATATACACGCCCATATATAGGAAAGAGATTGCGAGGGGAGAGAAGGTATTGTATGATATCCAGGCTATGCAAGAGCCAACAAACGGAAGCATAAGACAGAGAGACGGAAGAGGGGGCTTAATTATCTGGCATGTAATTCTGGGCTTGGGCGGCTATATGACGCGGGGGAACTATCACCAAGGGAAAACTCGCCGTCACTTCGTCACCTCGTAACTTGGCAGCAGCTAACATGCAGACGATTCGTACGCCGGGTAAATATTGCCGCAGCGGTATCCGAACCGGCTGAGGCCCCTAAGAGCGGATGTCCATCATGTTGCGTATCGGGGCCGCCTGGAGGGGCTGATGCAACATCCAGCCACTCCGCAAAACCCGTTTCTCATCCAGACACACCGAGAAGGCTTGAGAGGTGCCAGATCAAGGTTGGCGGATAGCCTCAAGCCACGCCACGCCACGCCACGCCAAGAATCTGCATCGTGACCAGGCTGCACGTTGCTCTAGTTAATTGTCTTGCGAAGAGCGACGGCGCAAAGGCATCGTCCCCGAGTGGCTACAACCGGCCACTAGATGAAGATAGCTAGAACTCTCAGGATACTACCTATATCTCTCCGAGGAAGGGGAGGGCTGAAGTGGACAAACGCGCGGCCCCGTAGCTTCGACAGGTTTCGATACCTAGGATCCGAAGAGTCCGTTTGCTCCGCAACACAAAGAATGTCAAACAAAACTCAAACCACAACTGTAGATACAAGGTAGGAACACTATTTTAGCAGAATAGATGCCGTTGGCGTTTATATCGTTTTGCAAGCACGGACTTGGACATGCGTGCTAATGTTGGTAGGATGCAGATGAAAAGTACCTACTAATAACGTATTAAGCTTGAACAGCAGAAGTGGGTGATCTTTACACCAGTCTCCTTCATTCTCCATCTTTGCCAGCTGTAGACGGCTGCGCGAGACCCAACCCGTCTTCACAATCCTCCCAGCGGCTTCTCTGGTCTGTAGAACACGGTGAGATTGTCATCCTGCGTGATAACACAAGTTGTGTGCGCCTACGGAGTAGGTAGCCCGTTCAACACACGTTTGCCTCTATAACCAGGTCTCGAAAGTTAGCCAATGGGCTGAGATGCAATGCAACTAAAATAGCAGCAAGGCCTTACAGTCGGTCCATCTTCGTCGGTCCATCTTCGTCGGTCCATCTTCGCCCACGTCAAATACCTATCGTTTGAGCGAGTTGCCCCCAGCCGTTAGTTGGAGATGTGATGCTACAACGCGGCTTCCAGGCAACGGCTTTTACCCTCCACCTGTAGGTTTGACGGCGTTGTAATAGTATTGCTACTACTTCGAGCTCCGTGTAATGCCTATCAAGGGATGCTTTGCTATAGCTGCGGCCGGCCGCGAGGAACTTATTGGCGTGGCTGTGGTATTAGCAGGTAGTAGATCCCCTAGCGGCCCCAACTGGTGCAATTCGCCGACTACAAACCGCAGTATTACAATGCTGGGACCCACGGAGCGAGATGCTTAGCCAGCAACGGTCGAATCTGGGACCAATGCTGGCAGTACGAAGTAGCCAATGCAGTGGCGAGCAGCAGATACGCTATATTAGACATGGTTATGCTTGCCTTGGTGGTGCTCTATGGGGGGGAAAGGTGTAGGTTAGCATGTCGGGATATCGACACCGCAGAAGGTGGCTTGGGCTAGTGTCGGTTTTTGATTTAGCAGTGCAAGGTGCAATAGGAGCTGACAGCCAGGGCGTTGTCTTGTGTAGATACCAGAGCAACGGCAGAGAAGCGCACAAGCGAAGTCCCAGTAAAACAAAAACCTAAAAGCAGCCCTCTGTGCTCCGTAAGAAACGGCGCCAGGCGAGTAATGGCCAGGCATGCGCCGCGCATGGTAAGACCTGGCTACCCATTTAGGGTTTTGGGCAGGTTATTTCCTTCTGGGTGCTAGGGGGCGCTTGCCGACAGCAATCAAACGGGCAGATAAGGCTGCTACGTCCGCTCTTTCCCCGGACTCATACCCACTTGCCGCCTACCTTTATCTCTCCCCAGGTCGGAGTACCTCGCGCGAGATTACACACCGCGCAGGCATCTCCCTTGGCAGCAAGATCGGCCGCGAACCTCTTGTCGCAAGGTTATCGTGCCTCTGCCTCTGCCTCCAGTCCCTCTGGGGTTGCATTGCGCGACAAGCGACAAACTAATGCTGTCTTATCCGTTAAGATTTCTCTGCCACAGAGTGCCTGCATGGCGCTGCGTTGCTAGCACCTCCACTTGTTAGCAGAGCTCTAGCAGCTGTTGCAACCCAGAAACTTTTTCACCAGCAACCTTTTCCCGCGAGTTTCGGCGGGCCCCTGTCAGAGAGAGAGCACTAAGGCAAGCCACTTGGCATGACGTTTCCCACCCAGTTGGACGGAGGTCTTAAGCTAATTTTAATCGCCTCTAAGCAACTGCTGCCCAGCAAAATATCCCTGCTACTGCTACCCCGACAGGCTTGCGGCGGCCAGAGTGGCCGAGAACGACTACTGCTCGCACCGCTTCTGCTAGGACGAAACTGCTACTCCATGATGCCGCAGGCGTTGTTCACAGAAGCTTTCGGGAAATAAAGTCATCATCAGGGCATATCCCGATGAAGAGAGTCAGAGCGGAGGGGAGCAATATCTACACGGCAAACTGGTCCCAGCAGAAGGCTAACTACTTGCTATAGTGCTACGGTAGCTTGGGCTTGTGCACGTACTCGTTTACCAGCCCAGCCCCTGGTATTGTGCCCCCTAGCCTCAACTGAGCGACTACTGTGCGGCTTCGTCCATTTGCCCTTACGCCTTATTTCTGGATATATGTACATATGTACTCCATACATATGCTTTGGTCGCTCGAAGCGCACAGAATCAGCGTGTCAAGTGGAGGCATAGTTCGCTCACTCACCTTTGAAAAGCTTTAACTGGTGCAGCGAATATGGAGCACATACCTCTCTCTATTTGGCAGTGCGGTAGTGGTGGTATCCTGGAACTGAAGTTGGCGCAGGATGACGCGAGTGAGATGAAGTGGCCGAGAATGTCAATCAGAGCGAGCCAGAGCCGAATAGGCATGAGACGTGCATAAAATGTTCCGTGCCGCAATAGATGAGAGCAGAGTCAACAATACAAGCAGAGGCGGTCGAAGCTCAGTGCCGTGGTATTACAAGTACTACTCGTACACATGGATTCTATCTTCTTTTCCGTTCTCGAATACTAGATCTATGCTCTGCATAATATCGACGAACGGGGAATTTGCAAAGTGCTCCACTAACACATCTGTATGATGAGGTGATCACAGTATCTTGCTCCACCAATTGATATTTGGAATAGTTGCCCTACAGATACCGTTCCTTAGAGTGGAGGTCGATGCAGAAAAAAAAACATCTTTAATTGGTATCCGTTTTGCCCTAAGCACCGCAGGGGGCAGAAACCTTGTCTACTTGTATGTTGCGAGCTCTGCCGCACTCCAACATGTTCTTACTTCGACGAAGCTGATTTTTTTTTTTTTGGAACCCCTTCCTATGATTTTCGGCGGCACCTCGCTACATTCCCCCTCTTATCGGAACGTTCATGGGTTTGCCGCGCGGCCGGGCATTATCGCCGGCCAGTGAGAGTTCCTGTGAGACACGGAACGTGGAGAACGGAACACGGAATCGTTGTAAGTCGAAAGCTTACTTTGCCCTACAGCTGGTGGCATCGTATACCTACTCCATATAAAACTGTCAGTGGTGTTACTACCTTTGCCCTTTTCTTAATGGGCCTGTCTCTTTTGAGGAGAACTCCGAAGACGTGTCCCAGCGCACGCCGCTCATCAGAATCTTCCCCCGTTGACACTCTGGAGTCCCAACGTTTTATAGACAGCATTTTAAGCACTCCGAAGGGTGCAACAGATGGCCCACGCCAAAACTATAAGGCGCCATGACAGTTCATCGACGCCAATGGCGCCCCGCACGTGTAATGGCTTCTTTGTCTACCAATTATTACCCCAATTTGTAGCCCAGCTCTGGGCTGGCTGCAGTAGCCTGGCTGCTACCCTTGTGGTGCTTTGCCATCAACTGCGCCATCTAGATGTTAGTACTATACCAACCTGACAGCTGCTCTCAACCAATGCTGAATGATGGCTGATTGGTTATGATTGTTCTCCTGTTGCAATGCTAAAACATCTTAGCTAGATCATTACCACTTTAAACCAGACCCGGTGTCTTTCTCGCAGTACGGAGTACAAAGAGTAATTGGGACTGATATCGACGAACGAGCAAGCCAGAGACCACAGCCTGGCACACAATGAAACGAAACGTTGAGTAAAAACCACCCCTCTCTTGGGCCATTTCCCCGCAGATGCGTCATCTCAGAGCCTGCCCTAGCATGGACTGTCCGTTGTACTTCGTACGCTTCTCTTTCCCCCAAGGCTGGGCTGGCGCACTAACTGGAGTTGAACTACATGTGCTACTCCTACCGCCAAGTTGATGACACCAGCTCAATCTAACGCGGCAATTCGTATTGCGCCTTTCTTGCTGCAAACTGCCGAACACTCCATGCCCTGTATCTGATATTCGCTTCTCCTTTCTTTTCCTCACATATACTTATATGAAAACATTCGAGATGCGGCTTGTTATTATCATAACCACACCGTATACACTACTTGATCCGCTTGTTTCCCAATCTTACGGAAATAGAGTTACAATAGGCAGCGACATCGGCCCGCTGCTGATCCCTTGCAGACAGTTTTGTATTTAATCTATTCAATTAACGATGGATGGATTAATTATAGCGGTCACCCCTACGCTTGGACACTTTTATACCTTATTTATTCATATGCCCCGAGCCCGCTCACCTTATGGATGAGTTGCCATCTAGCGTCTCTTTCTAGCTTGAAAGCTTGGCAACGGAGCCAGCTCCGTATGTGGTAGTACGTATTGACGTACGAGCACCATGCCTGCCTGTCCTTTCCCGCTAAAAGCCTGCTGCGGTCCGTTGTTCCAAGTCTGCTGCAAGGATGTTGTAGTATCATCTCTGCTAGGATGTCTCATCCCGCGTTGGAGAATATGAGATATTACAGGATATCTTGCCTTTCCTCCTTTTAGCCTTACCTGTTGCTTCAGGTAAGACTCCCCGATTAGCCTAAGGAAAAGTTACTGCTTAATTCGCCTTTTCACAACTCCGGATTGCATTTTTCTAGGTCGAACAAAGAGAGAAGGCAAGGAAAGGTACCAAGGCACTCATCAAGCAAACGAAGTAACTGTTGCTCTTTCTTAGAGATGTGACTATAAATGTATTAATCTTGGACATGTAAAGATGGCGTTCTCCACCATTTTTGTCTCAGATGCCGAATAATGTTCTGCTGACCACAAAGAGAATGTTCAATGAGTGAAGTGGGATGAGGCGAGGTGGGTGGGCTTCTCGAAAACGGAGGAGTATAACGGTCACGATTTGAACTTAGCTCCCCACCTTTGCCCAACAACCCGCGGATAGCCCTAGGCCAAGCTGAAGGGCAATTTCATTCGACAGGGCTAATAGAAGCCTCACCGACTCTTAACAAGATTGATTCGATGCACTGCGGCGCTCACCAGAAGCACTCCGTACCGTCTCTTTATTACCAACCTCCACAGCCGCCCAAGGCATAGATGCGGTGGGTATCAGCGAGACACTACGGGGCAGCTCTACCGTAGATCATTCGCTGATTGTTCTGGACCTGAGCGATACTGGGTTGTACATAGTAAGTATGTGGTTAGCTAGCAAAGGGCTAGTGACCCATCGTCTTGGTACTACTCCTCCTTGTAGTGCGTTCTATTACCATGCTGGCTGAGAATGATCCAAATCTTCCAAGCACCTGTATAGTATATAAGAAAGTATCTAAGAGCATGGGCCAAAAGGAGAAAGCGTATGCCCTATTTCAGGCTATCAGGGCCACATAGGGAGCACATCATAGATCATTAGGATAGCTTTGCCTCTCAGCAATTTGACAAAGGGAGGGAATCCTTCTTCCAGAACGAGCCTAGTTCGGAGAAGTTCCGATTCCGTAGTCTGCTATATTATGCAAAAATAGAATAGAACTATAGTCCAATCTTAGCCATTCTCCCCAGCCAGCTCTGCAGACGCCGACAATCGCTCGCCGGGGATGATAGGTGGCAAAATGAAAAGACGAAAGGAAAGGAGCCGAAAAGGGGTGGGAGTGTACGCTACTTGCAGAGTATACTGATGGGAGGGTGCCATAGCCCTTTCCGGAGAGAGCTTTGCCACCAAAAGAGGGCGTTGCCAAGTCATCGGCAGCATAACCGTATGCCGTGGGACCTTTTGTTGTGAATCAAAGCGCACGTTTACGCTACTGCGATCTCAGGTAACCATGCTTGCAAGCCATGCATACCACATCAGGGTTGGCACATCTTGTAGTAAGCCCCCAATATGCTACGTCTCATCAGGCACTATGTTAGGATTCTACTCCCGAATACGGACGACAGGTACCTACCTGGACAAAAGTTGAAACAGTTACTAACCACGGGAGAAAAGGAAAGAAAAAAAGTGACAAAGGGAACTGAAAGATGCCGTTTAGCCCCCAAAGACTCAACGTCAGTCGCGTTTTGCCTATGCCCTCCTCCAGTCATGCTTACAATCTAGGAACTAAATATCTTTTTTTCTTCTACTTTGCTTTGCTATGCTTTGTCTGCTTCGTACCGTTTCTAAGAGTTGAATTTTTCCCCGTACCAGTAGGAGAGACATTGAGTATATATCTCTCTCTCCTCCTCTTATGACTTGCGCTTTTTGCTTTTAATCTATGTGCGGAGTATATATGTTGACATGTAAGCAAGCAAGTGGTTTTTCAGATACCTGATTGGCTGGGGCCTCCCAACATCACCTCCTCTTTTCTCTTTCCCCCCCCCCCCCAAAAAAAAAAAACAAGGCCGCCGTGAGGCGTTTTGCCGTTCATGTCCATCAGATACATCCTATATACGCAACCGCATTGGCGGAAATTAAAACTGCTACCGAAACTCCGGGTATAACGAGAGAGGAGAACAAAAATAGCTGCTACAACCCCCGGCGGAACACTCCGTATTATAAATACACATGCAGATATCAAGCGGCGCGGATTGCTGCTCGAATCGTCAAGAGACAGCAGCTAGTAATAGATAAGATATAGTAAGCGACAGTAGTACTAAATTGCAGCAAGCAACAAAAAGCCCCAGATATCTCGTATTCTATACATACCTATACGGCGAGGGGAGGGGGGTACCCCACGCAATCTGCCCATTTCTTTCTTTTTCTTCTTCTTCCTTCATAGGTACCATATCTACAAGCAGAATTACGTGGGTATTAATTAGCTAAGGAAAAAAAAAGGATACATAGCCGAATGATACTACTCCATGCTAGATCGGCTTTATACGAAGCGGGTAGCATGCTTATTATTAGCAGTAGTGGCAATGGTAGTTCTTACATATACGCCAAGGGCAGCAATGTGCGCCTGATATCGCCGAGAAGACAAGATAGTAGATAGTGCTACATCCTTGCTTGTTCCTGGTAGGTGATAAGCATGTTCCAATCGATGCTCATCTGCTACAGAGTACATACAGAGGTATGCCAGCCGAGTAGCGTTGAGCTTGCCAAGCTTGCCATATGAGAGAGCGCTGATCCTGATCAGCGCTAGGATGGACTCTTCATGTTTTCCCGTAAAGAAACGCCGTATTTTTTTGTGCCATCTCCCCTTTCTCGCGTATTTCCTCACCGAACGTTTTGAACGTCCGAATAACATTGGCGCGTTCATAATATACCACAATCGCAATCGTATTCGCCTTCTAGTCTAGATATGGAATTTGCAGAATCTGCAGCGTGGAATAGGATAGTCATCAGTTAGCTGTCTAGGTTCCTTGAAATTACCCGCTAGGCCTTGGCCTTATGGAATAATAGTTGAGGTAATGTCCAGGGTTATCTCGTATAGTACTCTCCGTATTAATTAGCTCAAATACTCTTTTATTCTAAACCTGCTCTGTCGCAAACTATGAGAGATGCCAGTTTGGCCTAGCAACCATATGTACATAATAGCCTAATGAAAACTTGCTTTCCATGTCTATAAAAACTTTTGCTGAGCATCTCCGCCGTATTGTGAGATAACTCGTTGTAAAACAACCTTAAACCTGTCTAAACTTGCCCAAAGACTGTGATTCCGCCCTTAACAGACTTTGTCCTCCGGACTTCAAACTCTTCAAGCTCATATTGAGCATTCTCTGCAAGAATACGGGCTCTATGCCAGGGCCCGAGAAACATTCCTTGTGGGTCGACGGCATCTCGGACATTCCTGAACTTGTCAAGGTCGCTGCCATACATGAGTTCGATTTCGGAACGATAGGTTTCGAAATTTTTGGCCCAGTGCGGCCTGCCGCCCATGTCCTTCATTAGCCATTCAAAGGCCTCGTAGTAACGTTCCCGACAAGGGGGGTCACGCAAGTAAGGGCGGTATAGAGTGGCGTTGAGGTATAATGTTGGTCCGTCCTTGACAGTTGGGTCAAGGAAAGGCCGGGAGTTTGAAGTGAGCGTCGTGTCGCTGATGCGAACCTCAACCGGCGCATGAACATAGAGACCCTCAGCTGAGAAGGGGATGTTGTGCGGCACATAGTCTGGGTCACTAGGAGTGAGTTGATTGAGCCATGAGCTAAGCCTTCGGAGTGCCTCGGGACCCTTGTGGAGAGGAATAGCCCACTCGTTAACAAACTGAGAGTATAAACAGTTCATTAACAAGGCCTTGCGGCTTGGTTGGACTGCTGACGTTGTGGATCCGTTTGCAAAACCGTATTGCATGCCAAATACGAACCACTCAACCCAGGGCAGAATGCGAGGCACAAACTGGGCGACGTAAAGCAAATTGTGGTAGATGTAGTAGCCCAGGGACCCATCATAATAGCTCACTGGAGGGTCATAATGACCCTCATCGGTCTTCTCGGCTTGCCAGACTACCGCCCGGCGAGTGTAAGGGAACCACCAGACCCGGACAAACTCACTCTGAGTCCACAATTCGTTTGGCCAGGAGTCGAACATTTTTACATCCGCATCAATGGTCTGTTTCCACCTGAGGGTAAAGGCTGGAACGGCACGAAAGGTGATTTCTGAGATGATGCCAAGTGAGCCTAGAGACAACAATGCAGCTTGAAACAGATCAGGGTTTACGTCCCTAGAGCAGTGCTCAGTTGTTCCGTTGGCAAGAGTGATTTTGAGAGCGAGAACGTCTTCAGACATGAGGCCGTGGCGAAGACTGCTGCCGTGCGTCCCTGTTGAGATCGCGCCGGCAATTGACTGCTGGTTGATGCTGCCTAGGTTTGGCATAGCGAGGCCATGCCGCTCAAGTTCCTCGCACAGGGTGTACAAGCGGATGCCGCTTTGCATCACCACAACGCCACTTTTGTCGTCCACAGAGAGGATTTTGTTATACTTGTCCAGATTAACCAACCAGTTGGAAGTGCAGGTGATGTTGGAGGGCGAGTGCCCACACCCAACCGTCACTATGCGCTTGCGACATTTGTGCGCGAGATTGACGACCTTTTCGATCTCAGCCAAGGATTCAGGCTGAACGTAGACTTCTGCAACGCACGAGAATGTGCGCGCCCATGTGTGGTGCAAATGTTTGTATACTGAGCGAAAGGGAACGATTTGACCACTGTTGGAGACGGAGATGCCATCCAGCAGCTTCGGAAAAGGCTCCATGTCTGCGGCCATATCACGGGATGCCGCGAGAATTTTTTTTCCCTTCCTTATCTTCTTCTCTTTTAGCCCACCTTGTTTGATCTCCGACGCTGGCAATGGCAGAGCGAAGGGCAGTGTTTCCGATAGACGTTAGAAAAATTCCCAAGATGGATAGATAGATAGGTAGCTTGATAGGGCGATCACGCCATATAGCCGCCTCGATGAAAAATCCTTCACGAGCTGAAATTACATGTACATGCGCAAGTACTGCAATTCACTGCGATTGTTCAAGACAGAAGAGATAGAGGAAGAGGCTGCGGGAGAGTTTGGTCATGGAAATGCAGAAACGCCATAGTGATTCAGATAAAACGCGAGCTAAGCGAGGGAAAGAGCCATTGTGCAGTCGTGAGTGCCATGATACAACAAATGTTACTGCTTGGCGCTTTCCAATATCCGAGGAGAAAAAAAAAACATGGATTTGTAACCTGCCGGCCCGTCTGCTTCGAGATTTACGGGATAGGGCTGCTGTCAATCGCCACTGCCATGTGCTTCTTCAGGCTATTTGGCCCGCTAAAGGCCTGGATCTCGGGCTGTTGGACCCTGCGTCGGCGCTACACAAAACTCCGAGCTCAGCCGCGCATGCGCTAATTTGTTTTTTCTTTGATAGGGCGAGGGGCGTCGTAAATGGACAACGGCATGCCGTGAACCACTGCCAACGAACAATTGAGAAGTAGTATGCAGCACCGCATATGCAGTAGGTATGCAGCATGTACTACGCACTACGCACTATGTAGTACGTGTGTACTGGGCGGGAGAAGAAGCAAGAAGGCGAATGAGGAAAGTGCAAGGAAATTGCAGACGCAAGAGAGATATGAGAAGCTGCTGCACCTTGTACCGTTATTAACTTTGGGAAACGGGTCTTCAAAACGGAGAGCGCCGGCCCAGTTCCAGTACGGGTAGTGCCGAGTGTCCACTCCCGACTTAGGCGAGGCACTGATGATCTGATATTGGAATATTCAGCGCCGCCAATTGGGTTGGAATTTTGACAAGTCGTAGGCTGAATAAAACTTAATTATATGCGCACGACATAAGCATCATCCTAATTAATGCCTCGTTTATATCGTACTAGCAAGCGCCCGGGAAGCTGGATCTCTACGCGAAGTCGGATGATTGTTCTAGTAGGTTCTAGCAGGACTAGCTATGCCAGAAATGTGTTTATATTTGCTGTTTCTCAGCGATAATTGCCTTGCACCTGATGTCCCCGATACAAAAACTACAACATCAGCCGATCTCAATGCGTCTAACTCCCCGAAACTACTGCTACCTCTGCTGAATCGGCCCACACTCAATCTAACAATCGAGTAATATCTTGCGAGCATGACTACGTAATTTGGCTCTTTTGAATTTTTGGTTTCAATAGCATTTTTACTCTTGTGGGGGTTGTTGTCTATGACTAGTACGCAAAACAACTGCCGACATATTAGACTTACATAGCTCTTACAGCCTTGCCCTTTTCTTATGGAAGTGGATATGTCTCCCATGCACCAAAGCTGCTTGGTTATAATATGAAACAGATGATTCAACAAGGTCGGTCAGTGCATCTACTTGGACCAAGGGTGGCGCAGCCATGGTTCTTGTGGTGCTGCGGGTTTGTACACCCAACTTTTGTGATTGATCCCGACAGACTATCTAACCAAGGCAATGGAGTAACCACGCCATCCTAGTCTTGTATCGGTACTTATGCCATCCTACTTGCACCAATAGTTCATATTGCTACTAATAAAACATACGAGCAAAATGGTAGTTATAGTTATACTATTTCGACTTGCATAATGTGTTGCAGTTGGGAGCCAACGAGTGTGGATCAACAGGAACTATGCAGATGACTTGTCAATTGATCTCAAGTCTTTGAGCCCCGCAATGTTTGGGTCGTGCATTACAAACTATGTATATACTGTAATAACTCGCCACCTACCAATAACAGCTCTTCGCCCGCTTGGCTAAGCGGTATAGCGTGTCACTAGTAAACACTTGACATGACAAGGTGATCAGTTCGACTCTGATAGTGGGCATTTCTTTTTTTGATATTTTTCTAGTTATCTTTGCAAACTAATTCTGCGGATAGTGGAAACATAAATTTTTGCCGATTGCATGTACTACGTAGCCGTCTGTCTAATGAGATGCTAATTGGAAGGTTAGAACTTCCGATTTAGAGTTTACACTCGCGACGATTCAAGTGTTCACCTATTCACTAATCGCCATGGATGGGAGAGTAGGAAGTAGAGGAGAGAAAATACATGTCTATTATGTTGGTAGATTCAACTAATTGTTCCGTTCCGTTCCGTTTAACACCATATGCCAAAAAAAAAAAAAAAAAAAAAAAAAAAAAAAAAAGGAGAAGAAGAAGAAAAAGAATCCTCTCAATCCTTCGTTGCCAGATCCCATTTCTATTCTCATAATCAGCTTCAGCAGGTGTTCATATCTCGACGACTAGAGGATCTTCTCCTCGTAAAGCTCTCCATTTGTTTGCAGATTCAACTACATCTGGGCACCCTTGAAGCAAAAATGCCCATCTGCTGACAAACCTTTCCGTAACTTCCCAACCAGATATATCCCACGGATCGGACCATGAGAGGATACCAAGTTCGGGAGTGCTTGACGGAGTGTAGGTTTTCAGCTCCTCTTTTACTTCTGCAGTTACTACATGTGGCCTTGTATGAGTTTTCGTATCGCTCGGTGACTCGTCCTTTGAACCTTCTTTTGAAATTTCCTCTGGTCCACAGCCCATAGCTTCGAATATATCTCCTATCAAATCTTCGAGGATTTCTTCTTCGTCGACATTGAATTCCATGACCGCAAGAATGAGGTTGTCCCGTAGCTGAGGTGACGGAAAAAGATCTATCCAGCCGGGGTGTGGGACCTCCTGCTGCATTTTCGTCGGCATAAATGCTGGGGGAATTGCACGGGTACCATCGAGATTTCTAGGAGCTTCTGAAAAGTCTTCAATTGTGAAAATGCGTCGGCTGACACACAGGGCGGCGGTTACTGGCGCAATGGTGGACATGATGAAATAGTTGGTGATGATTGCCCGCGAGACGTTGAGAACGATGACATAGAGCAGTTTGTGGTCCGGGGTCAACGGGAAATAAACTTGGGTAGAAGAAATATTGGGCCCTCGACACTGGCATGCAGGAATAGTTGCATTTGGAGGTGATGGTACCGCTGTAGAAGCCGCTGACTCGAGCTCCCGGGCAAGATTCTCTCTTTGCCGCCGGCCTGGTTCGGATGCTCGGTTAGTCTTCCAGGTGCAATAAGTTCAGAAGAAAGGCTGATGGCGTTTTCCTACGAGCTGCTCTTTGATTGATCCTATTTTGCCTTTTCCTCCTCTCCTTAGCATCCCTCAAGCCGTACCAGTCGTCATTCTCGTCAACCTTCTGCAAGGCTCCCTGATTAGCTCCCAGGTAGTTCGATGTGATTGATGGAACAAACTCACCTCTTCCCGCGCTGGGACTAGACGAAATTTCATGAATGTAGCCATCGTATAGCCTATTATAGAACAATTATTCTATCCACAAAAAGAGTACGGAATATTCTTTTGGTAGATAGAAAGATGAATCTGGATTTGAAGGGTCATCAATCGTTCCTTGAATGGCTCCTGCTGACTACGTATAACTTGATTGGGAAGGCTGGTGGGGTTTCAAGAAGCTAGCGCTAATGCAACCTGATGACATGACCATCCCTTATTAGGACTAGGTCTGTAATTCTCTGGATCTCCAGCCCCAGGGTAGCCTCGAATGTTCGCCAGCGGGTTGGACATCTCACAATGTTTGTTCCCCTTTCAGAAACTGAAATTGCAGGTTCTGGCTATATTTAGATATCAATTCCTTTTTTTAACTTAGTAAAATGCCTGAAACTGTAAAGAGAAATTTCTCATTGGATCACCATTGGTCCGTTAGAAGATGTGCGTTGCGGAGCCCCTTGTATGATTACTATCCTTTCTAAGCTGAGGAGCCAATACTTCCACAGAACCTTAGATTACTGCCTGGAGAACTTGTATTTTTATAATTTTCCTGACTTCAATTTATGGCCGCCTACCTATAGATCAAATTGAAGGGACCCCGGGCAGTTGGGCGAAATAATTTCTTTTAACCTCTGCCGATGGCGAAGATCAAGGAAAACGCGGCATGGTTTCTGATCTCAGCTCCGAAGACACTTAAACTGACGCTATTGTTGATAGATACAGGTAGTAGTCCAACGCCGCTGGAATCAGTTAAAGCAACTTGCAGATCGAGGAACCCACGAGATCATACTAATCGACACATGCTTCTCTCAATGCGGTGGTAAAAAAAATCCAATATGGATTTGCAAAGGGTGGGCGGCCGGGAGGGAGCAACGCGACTCAAGGCACCGGCAATAAGTCTTCTCTCATTCTCACTACTTCCGAATATGCGACGGTCTTCACGGCCGAGATGGAAACCGCCGCTAGGGGTCGCGGCCTCATCAAGTCCTGAAAGATTGTAGACGAAGGAATCTCAACAAAACACTCCATACGCCTTAACATTGTTCTCACAAAAAAAAAAAAAAAAAAAAAAAAAAAAAAAGAGGAAGGATATAACAAATCTTTTGAAATATGTTGTTTTGGCAATCTACTTTGCCGTTTCTGCAACAAGGGAGCTCACGAGGCTTGTTTTTTCCACCTGAAAGCCAACCTGAAGCTGTAGTGAATTACCTATATCGGAAGAGAAAAGTTGAACCCGGTACGGCAATTGGACTTTCTTGGCAAAAATTGGGCATGCATTCATACGCGTGGCGGTTGCAAGACAATTGAAGAAAAGATCTATCACGGTGGCCCTTAAGAGTTGCCCTGGTGCAAAAGAGCCATGTGTTATGGCGCCCATCTCATGATTTCTCTCAAAGGCTATCGTTATAGATCTAAGATTGCAGAGTTCTCCGCAAGATCCAAGATCCTCGGATTCACCTATTCGTTAAGACATTATTCGAGATATGTGACCAGCACTGTGCGATCCAACAGTCTTAGGGTAGTATTGGTGACGAAATGGAGGAAAGACGTCGCAAACAATGATCGGAGAGACCAAGTTTGTTTTTGCGGCATATGACGTCAAGACGATTTCGGATACCTCAAGTTTTGCCGCTATACTGTCATCTATCTTAGTAGCTACCTACTAGTAGTAGGTATAGAACAGCTTGCTGATACCTTGTTATATGCCCATGCTCTAAATACAACATCAAATTTTCTTAATTGTATTTTGTTTAGTACCTAATTTCGTTAGAATGAATAAAACTATATACCCGAGCCTTACTTACTCGCCTAATAAGCTCGGGTATATAGTTTTATAGAGGCAAAAAAGATTGGATGTCTAGACTCTGATGGCAAGTTCACAAGCAAATGTATGGACACGTACTCTCCATGGCGATTCCGCGTATCTTTTTGCCCCAAAAGATATCGGATTCCGTACACGGAGAAAGGAGACAATTGCCATATCCCAGCCTGATTCAAGCAAGCCATGACTCGCTGCGTTGCCATTGGCGTGCCCGCATGGCAGGCTATCTACACACGACCTCCTCCCGCCTCTCCCCGCCTTCCTCTGGCTAAACCAGTGTTGCTATGATCGGCCTGGGCAGTTCTTGTCCTGCCACGGGCCCCTCGGTATTAATAGATTAAAGTCCTGAGGGGCTGCATGAAGCGTCAAGCCAGGCCGCGAAAGGAAGTTGGCAGAAGGCTTGACTCATGACTAAGCAGGCCACCCACTGCTCAAACAAGCATTGGCCACGTTTTGGACAAGAAAACGTCATGCCGGCTTCCAGTGCTGTCCACGAAGCTGCCTTGGCCGCTTTGGTGCTAGAGTGCTCGCGCAACACCCTAGACACTGTGCCGTACAGCGCTCCAGTCGCTGACTACAGTGTCTCGAGCGCCTGAAGACGCCTGTACGTGGTGGCTGAGTGCGCTGTGTATCATCATCCCGCCATCCTCGTTTGTCATTCTCAGGCCAAGTCCCTGGTCCATACATGCCACTTCTCCACCACCAATCTCCACGCCGGCCGCTCTGGTTTCTCTTCTCCTTCAATTCACATGCAGCTCTAGCTGGATCGTCCCTATTTTCCCACTCTTGTACGATTACCAAAGCTCCCATCCTCACAACGCGCTTCGAGCTGCGCGACATAGCCTCTGTGTTAGCGGCCGGGGGCTGCCTCAGTCTGCAACTGAATAAACGAACCCCCCGAACTCGACAGAGATAATTGCTTGTAGCCCAGCATGTCGGACGTGGGCGACGGGTAGGTTTGATTTCCAAGAACCATCGTGTCTGTTCATTCGCTGTAACATCTCCCGGAGCTGCCTTTTCTCCCCTTTTGCATCATAGCCCCCACTCAGTTTGGTCCCTTTGTTTTGAGAGCTTCTTGTCTTCAGCTGGCTGATCTGGATGATGTGGCTACAGCAACAACCACAAGCGGTCCAAATCCGCCGCGGCGCTGTCGCTATTGCGCCGTAAGGACACTCGCGACGACGAATCTGGATCCGAAGACGGTCGATTATCGGCAACGGGCAGCCATGCATCTCCCCCGAAATCTACCGCGCCCCGAAGCCATGTATCTCGACTATCAACACCGTCGGCTGTTCTAAGCAGGACGCCTTCTAACCAGACTGCTGCCAACGCAAAAGCTTCCCCCGTTCAAGAGGTCAAAACTGGCAGCCTCGAACAATCTGTACGCAAATTCAGGGTTGTTGAGGCCCTGAGAAGCGGAGACACCGCGTCCATATCGAAAGCCATTCGAGAGACGGCGGACGGCCTCCCACGTGCGAGCACATCGTCGCTTAGTGGGGCTAGTGCTGCTGGGGCGTTGGAAGATACCACGATACTTCATTTAGCCATGCAATGTGCCGAGTTCCCCGTTATCGAATACGTTCTGTCCGATGGCCTCGGTAGCTTGGATGTCAATGCTCGAGATAAAGATGGCAACACTCCGTTGCATATTGCCGCCATGCACGGCCGCACTCAGGCCGTCAAGCTTCTCTTGGAGCAGAAGGAGATCAACGATGCGATTGCGAACTCTCAGGGGAAATTACCCATCGACCTAGCTCGGACTCCCGAAATATTCCAGCTCCTTCAGCTTTCTCGATCCCTTTTCACAGATACCAAAGTGCAGCAGGTGCAAGACTTAATCGCCAAGGGTGACTACGAGACTCTTGCCCAGGTGCTGGAAGAGTCGCGACTAAAGACCATGCTGGACATCAACAGCACTGAATTTGTTTCCGACCCGGCTGTTGTACAGGCTGGCGGCACATTACTTCACGAAGCAGCCAAAAAGAAGAACATCCAGCTGATCCAAGTGCTCTTACTTCATGGTGCCGACCCATTTCGCCGTGATCGAAGAGGCAAGCTGCCTCAGTCCATTACCAGCGATGACAATGTCAAGGCCATTTTGAAGAAGTCACCGGCTGCCGTGGCCGCGCAGAGAGGAATTCAAGAAAAAGCTGTCCTGGGGCACGCTGCCTCCCAGAATGCCGCAGCCGGTGGACCCAGCGATCCCTTGGCGGGGCGTGAAGCTCGTGAGATGAAGGGATACTTGAAGAAGTGGACCAACTATCGCAAGGGTTACCAGCTGAGATGGTTTGTGCTCGAGGATGGTGTGTTGAGCTACTATAAGCACCAAGACGATGCTGGTTCTGCATGCCGGGGCGCTATCAATATGAAAATTGCACAACTCCATATGAGCCCTGATGAAAAAACGAAATTTGAGATTATCGGAAAGTCTTCCGTGAAATACACCCTGAAAGCGAATCATGAAGTGGAAGCCAAACGCTGGTTCTGGGCCCTCAACAATTCTATCCAGTGGACCAAAGATCAGGCGAGAGAGGAAGAGCGCCAGGCAGCTCGTAGCGCCGAGCTTCTTCGACTGGCCAAGGCCGACCAAAGCGGTACACTCTCAATCCAAGAGTCTCACAGCGAGAACACGAGCATGACGGATTTGAGGCGTGTGAGCACACAGCTTCAAGGGCGCCCAATGCTGGCTGTTAAAAGGTCAGATATAACTGGGACAAGTACAGTGGAGAGCGTTGAAGAGGAAGATTTCGTAGATACCTTCACGGAAGCGGATGGACATGGAGCTGGTCCTGGCACAGCACCCGGAGACCAAGACGACGATGACGACTATGCAGAGGACACTAGCGGTCGCGAGGAACCCCAGGCAACCAAAGATGCGCTCAACATTACTGCGCAATCAGCAAAATTGCAGCTGGAGACTATGGCAAGTGTTCACTCGGCCCTTTTGAGTGAAATGTCCCGCAGCCCTGCCACGCCAATATCGGATGTTAAAGTAGCACAGGCTCTCTCCACATACGATGGTGCTATCCGAAGTTTGACTGGCCTAGTCGGGGATCTACTCCGAATTTCAAAAGACCGCGATGCATTTTGGCAATATCGTCTCGATCGGGAGTCTGATATGCGGCGCATGTGGGAGGAGAGCATGGCACAGGTGGCTCGTGAGCAGGAGATCCTCGAAGCCCGAGTTGGTGAATCAGAGATGAAGCGTAAGCTAGCCAAGAAGGCGTTACGCGAGGTGATGGAAAGTGGTGGCCTGCCATCTGCCAGCGTCACACCAACGATGGAAAAGGTTCAAGAAGAGGTTGAAGAGGCTGTTGCTATTGCCAAGGCGTCTAGCCGCAACTTGGCCCGAAAGCAGACTGCTCTTGAGCAGATGGCAGAAATGTCCGACAGCGAGTCTGGAGTGGAAGACGAGTTCTTTGATGCTGTTGATGCTGGCGATGTCGAAGTTGCGGAGCTCTTCCCCATTGAGGCAAAGCAGGAGAAGAAAGCCATTGCAATTTCGGGATTGGATATTAGCAGCTCTTTCAGGGGATATGAAAATGGAATTCGACACAAACTCAAGATGGAGAGTGATGATCGGCCTAAGATTTCTCTTTGGGTATGTTTGGCGCATCGTCTGAATTGAATATGTGGGCTAACATTTAGGACTAGGGTATCCTCAAGTCAATGATTGGCAAGGATATGACCAGGATGACACTTCCTGTGTCCTTTAACGAGCCGACATCACTACTGTATCGTTGCGGTGAAGATATGGAATACGTGGATCTTCTTGACCTAGCAGCCGAACGCGCGGACTCGATCGAAAGACTCATGTACGTGGCCGCTTTTGCTGCCAGTGAATACGCATCTACCATTGGTCGAGTTGCAAAGCCCTTCAATCCCCTACTTGGCGAAACATTTGAATATGTCCGCCCCGATAAAAACTACCGCTTCTTCATCGAGCAGGTCAGCCATCATCCGCCAATTGGTGCTGCCTGGGCAGAAGCACCCAACTGGACGTACTGGGGCGAATCACATGTCAAGTCCAAATTCTATGGTAAATCGTTTGATATCAACCCTCTTGGAACGTGGTTCCTTAAGCTCCGACCTACTGCTGGCGGAAAAGAAGATTTATACACGTGGAAAAAGGTGACGTCTTCGGTTATCGGCATCATCACAGGAAACCCTACAGTGGACAACTACGGCCCCATGGAAATCAAGAACTGGACGACTGGAGAAGTAGCTCTGGTTGAGTTTAAGCCTAGGGGATGGAAGGCTTCAAGCGCTTACCAGATTGTCGGCAAGGTCATGGATGCCTCGGGCCAGGTGCGGGTGAGCCTTGGCGGTCGCTGGAACTCGAGGCTATATGCCCGATTAACACCAGGCTACGAGGCTGCTGTTGACGAGCCCTCGACTAAGAATGGAGATATTGTCCACCGAGGCAGCATCGCAGATCCCAACCGAGCTTACCTTATCTGGCAGGCCAACGAGCGGCCGACGGGCATTCCTTTCAACCTTACTCCATTTGTGCTTACATTCAACCACATCGATGACAAGCTAAGGCCGTGGATTGCCCCTACGGACTCACGCTTGCGACCAGATCAAAGGGCCATGGAGGAAGGAGAGTATGACTTTGCCGCCACAGAGAAGAATAGATTAGAAGAGAACCAGCGAGCCCGTCGACGAGCGCGCGATAGTGCTGGCGAAGAGTTCGTTCCTGCATGGTTCACAAAGGCAAGATGCGAAATTACAGGCGAAGAGTTCTGGCAATTCAACGGCAAGTACTGGACGCAACGAGAAAAAGCCGGCCCTGATGGCGATTATGAGGCAGCGTGGGGAGGTCTGGAGCCTATTTATGACGATATACCAGCTTAGAGAATTCATTCTTGTAGGGGATGAGAGTGGAGGATGGAAGCGTTGAAAACAATGGCGTGGGGAAAAAAAAAAATGTAAATGTATAGTTTTAGCACTAGATTTGAGGGATTGAGCTGTCTATTTATTGTTTGAAACACACACGAAGAGGGAGGAGGGGTGAAGATGATAAGATGACGGGAGAGAGAGAAAGAGAGAGAGAGAAGTGGATGATATATGAAGTAGCCCGTGTGCAATATTAGTAGTATAGCAATAAAATATTCTTTTTTATCTATCATGTCAATGGGCTGTAGAGCCCAAGTATGGGATTTGTGTCCGGAATACGGAGTAGGCATTGGCAGAGCGTCGGTGTTGAATGGCGTCGATTTTCACATGGAACGGCATCCATTTGGCAATTCGGCCCCCCAGCAAGGATTCAGTATTTGCATTCGAGGACTATCTACGCCTTCTTGTCCTACAATCATGCGTATGTGCGCCCCTTTATGATTATCTCCACGGAGCTACGGAGACGAACGCAGTCCGCGGCGGACGAACTTAGCCTCGGCAACGGCAGTGATGATGTGCACCTAATGTTGTCCGACTGGCTCAGGAGAGTGTTAATTCGACTATGCATTGGGGAATTTTAGTGGCTTACTTTGCCTGCTTAATAATGGCAGCTTATTTCCTCTTTTGCAGCTGTTACTGATTTCGCGTGTTTGCATGACAACCAGAGCTGGACGTGCATCGCAAAAGTGGACTGCTGAGGACTAGCCTGAGACGGGCAGACAAGGCCGCTTGGGTTGAGCCGAGGCAAATTCTGCCGGACCTGACGTCAAGTGAGACCCCTGATGGCATCTGCCAACGTACTTGACTCGATGTCAGACCCTGAAACTGATTTTAATTTTTGTAATGATATAAGTAAAAAGCGTTGCGATTGAGATTTGATTCCCGACTGAATGAAAGTCTTTTGGTCTTTGCTCTAAGGGACAGAACGGGAATAGAAGGAAAGCGGCAAAGAACAAATGAGTGACAGCAACAAAGAGGCGCCCAAGATGGAGGGAACGGAAAAGGTGCTGGACAAGCGAACGACGCTGCTACGGCCTCCAGAACCGGATCCAAACAAGGCGCCAATCGAGAACACGGTGGAAGTGACGCCGCTGGCGGTGCTGGGCGAGGTAAGTAACAGAGGAAACCTTGCAAAACCATGGGCACTTGAAGGCGCATGCATCCATCACCACAGCCATCCCGCTAACCCGCCTGCAGGACATCTTCACCAACACGCGCCCGCTGTGGCTCCCTCCCGGCGCGCGCGGCGTCTATGGCGGCGCCGTGATTGCGCAGTGCCTGGCGGCGGCGCAGCTGACGGTCAAGGACGACTTCCTGGTGCACTCGTGCCACTGCTACTTCCTGCTGGCGGGCTCGGCCACGATCCCCATCATGTACCACGTCGAGCGCGTGCGCGACGGCCGGTCGTTTGCCACGCGGACGGTGCAGGCGCGGCAGAAGGGCAAGTGCATCTTCACGACGACCATCAGCTTCGTGCGCGAGGCCAGCGGCGGCGTCAAGCAGATCCGCCACGCGGCCGCGCTGCCCGAGGGCGTGGACATGCCGCAGCCCAGCTGGGACAACGAGGACGCGGCGTGGGACAAGGGCCCCTTCCAGAGCCGGCGCATCGAGCTGCTCAACATGAACGACAGCGAGACGCGGCCGGACCAGCGCCGCGCGCGGCAGTGGCACCGCAGCCGGGGCAAGATCTCGGCCGAGGGCGGCCACCAGGCGCACCTCAACGCGCTGGCGTACATCTCGGACAGCTACTTCATCGGCATGGTGTCGCGCATCCACAAGCTGTGGCGGCTGGGCATGACGCCGGAGCAGGTGGCCGCGCTGCCGGAGGAGAAGCGGGCGCCGCTGCAGCAGTTTCTCGAGTTTGAGGGCTTGGGCAGCACGCTGGAGGACTGGGTCGGGCGGCCGCGGATGGGGATGCTGGTGAGCCTGGACCACAGCATATATTTCCACGAGCCGAAGAAGGTGAGGGCGGATGAGTGGATGTTTTCGGAGATTGAGAGCCCGTGGAGCGGTGATGGGAGGGGCGTGGTGATGCAGAGGATATATGCGCAGGATGGGACGTTGCTGGCGAGTTGTATGCAGGAGGTGAGTATTTTCGCATGCTTTTTTGAGTTTGCTTCCTGATGATTATGATGATGGAGACTAATGAGTGAAATGTGTTAGGGTGTTGTGAGACTGCAACAAGATGAGACAGAGAAGGCAGCCAAGATTTAAAAGGCGTTTTTGGAAGAAGGCGTTTAGTGCCTATGCACGACAAGCTATATTCGGGATTCGACAATTTGAGCACTACATTGATGAATATTTTGTTATAATAATTGTTCACAGGCAGTACATAGAGAAAGATACTATGTTGATGCTGATGCAGGTTGTATCTATGCCTTTGAGCATTGCTATTGTTATTGTTATTATTGTTCGTATTTTGCTTGTCTGTTTGTTCACCATTTTCTCATGAACGTTTTATTTGTTCAGTTTCTTTCATTCTTGGGCCTGCGTATGGCACACACCTACCTATATCCTATGTATAAACATCTCTATATAAACGTCTCACAGTTCAGTTGATACACGACTTCGAGGAAAACAGTCACAACTAGCAGCTCAGGAGAGAGAAAAAAAAACGACTAATGTCTGTATTGCTTTGCCAACAGAATCTTCGTCTCCACGACCCGCGGCCGCAAGTTACAACATCTTCGTCATGTGCATCACAGTCTATTCCTTATTTACTGTTTGTGGACATTACCCGCCCTCCGATGAGCAGAGATGCGCAACTTACTCCAGCTATTCGACCCCGAGGAAGAAATTTGTGGATTGCTGCGATAACGAGGCCAAAATAGTCAAATTCGTCTTTGGTTGGTGCCCAGACTGCGAGATAGTGCTCTTCGAAGGTGTCACTACTGGCAAAGGGAAGGAGAAGGCGCACGACGGCGAATCTCGAAACATACACGCCGTTCGGCGATATTGGGAATACAAGTTTATTATAGGATGCGCGACGGCCATTAATGCTACGACACGGTTACGGTTTATAGTCAGCCTCGATCGGGATATGGCAATGGACAGCCCAACGCGGACAAGCATAAGCATGTTTAATAGACTGCTGGAGATGCTGGAACTTGGAAGAGAAATGTCCCTTTCTCAGAGAGCGATGGATTTTCGCACGTTGACTGTCGACGAGGCGACGCTTCAGAGAGCACTCTTGAGGTTGAAGCCTTCTGAGATATGGCTTGGGCCGGGGAAGCATAGCTATGCTATCGCTGGTCGGGACGGATTCGCAACAATGCTCCATATGGTAAGAATCGGCACCATTATGTGGGCTAATGGTGATGATGAGGTTTATGAAAAGGAGCCTAGCGTGTCTTCACATTGGGAGAGTCCTTATGCCCCGGGAATCTGGAATGTGACTAGATATGGTGAGGCTGTAGCTGGTGCAGCTGAGGCTCCGTACATAACTGGATTGACGTGGCGAGAGGGTATTAAGCTGAGACTTGAGTCAATACTGGAGGCTTGGAGTTATATTGTGTAGCGATGTACCTCTTTACCTTGCTTTTTGCTTGGAGCGAAGAATGTTCCAAATGGATTAACTAGCGAATAATATAATAGCCGAAATGATGCGTTTTGGAAGCTCGGATGGAGGACATTGCATGGTGATTTTAGTGTAGTCTGTTTGCGAAGTTGTACACACTACTTACCATGAGTGTATCATTCTCCAGCATCTGAAACATTTGTTAGATTTGAACATTATATTGATATATATCATGTTGTAAAAGCTGAACGGTACGTGACAAGGTTAAACGCGCTGACGCTTATACTAGCATCTAACCACTACTATTTGAAAGACTTTGGACTTTACAACTTATACTTCATATTTGGCATATTTGCGCAGGTACACGACGCGCCAGATTTGAGCCTTGCAAAAGTCACAAATGGCAAGTAAAGCCTTTGTGTCGAGTTCATTTGTACTCCGATATGGCGTTGGCCTATTGCTGAGCTCGATTCTGAATGTCTGAGAGGGGAAGATCTGGAAATTGTTCAACACGGGTTCGTATGTGGGAATTAGCAAGATGTAAGAATGTAGCTCAACTTTGCATCTAGATCTCATAGTAGTGTTTTGAATGTTTATATAATAAGAGTATTATTTGGCCTAGACCTTTGCGCTTGCCCTTGAACGCAGCTTATAGGATACACCTGGGATTTTGGAGGTGACTAGACGCACGGAGAATCAGGCTGAGACCCCGCACATGACTACTACTGTATCATGGCGGAAGGATACAAGGTGAGGCTTGAGTGACCAATAGGAACTTTGAATTATATTATATAACGATGTATTTTGGATGCCTAATATGTCCGATGCGCGCAATATGCGAGCATGCCCAATATTTTTCATCTATCTAATTTATTAATATCTTAACAAAGTTAGCAATTGTCTGATCTCACACATATTGTAAATATCCATATTGTCAAAAGCAGTTCAAATAACCTATGGCCAAAAATGACATCTATGAGAGAAGTTTCCGCAAATACTTTCGGAAATGATGCAAAAGTAATTCTCGGGAATATAACCAACAATATAACCAACGGTAAAAGGACCACAAGCTACCTATAATCTCTGGCCTGGCAAGACTAACTAACTTTGCAGATCCCTCTGCTGCGGATAATATTTTTCTTCAAGAAATCAGCAAAACGAACCCTGTGGATGATAAAAAACGAATCCTTGAATCCAAGGGCCCCCTTATATACGAATCGTATTGCTGGATTCTCGGGCATAATGATTTTAAACAATGGCGCGACAAAAAGAACAACGGAGTTTTCTGGATTAAAGGGGACCCTGGAAAAGGCAAAACAATGCTTCTCTGTGGAATTATCAAAGATTTTGAAAATGATTCCAAGCTGCAAGAGAAATATGCGTATTTCTTCTGTCAGGGTACAGATACCAGACTCAATACGGCCACTGCTATTATCAAGGGCCTAATTTACTCAGTACTTCGACAAAACCAAAACCTTCTTTCAGATATCCAAAAACAAATCGAAAAGGAACCGAAAGGATACTTGGAAGGGAATAATGCATGGGTTGCACTGAGCAGGATTTTTACAACTATTATCCAAGATCCATGCATGGCACATTTTACTTTTATTATTGATGCTCTCGATGAATGCCAACACCACGAATCTCGCAAATCACTCCTTAATCTCATCATGGATACAAGTAACCACGTCAAATGGTTAATATCTAGTCGAAACGAAAAGGAAATAGAACGCGGTTTAAAATCGATTGAAAACAGGCTAATATTGGAGTTAAAAAGCAATGCAGCGCATATCTCCAATGCTGTTGATACATATATAGACCGCTGTGCTCAAGACATTGAGGCACTTGAGGATGATATGGATCTTCGCATCAAGATAACCAACTCACTTAAAACAAAGGCGAATGGTACCTTTTTATGGGTAACGCTTGTTGTCCAACAACTGCAAGATGCTGGCCGTCCTCATATTGAAAGAATTCTAGAAGAAATGCCTGAAGATCTAGAAAACCTTTACGATGAAATAATGGAGCGTTCCAAAAAGGGATGGAAATATGATGAAGAAGCCTGTCTAGTTTTTCTAGCAACAGTCACTGCCGCCGAGCGACCGCTTCACATTGATGAATTATATATATTCACCAGCTCACAATTAATCGGTGCCAAGGTTAGGTATCTTCCAAAAGATATCAAATACTTAGCCAAGGTCTGTGGATCATTTATAACTATTACGGACAATACTATATACCTCATCCACCAGACTGTTAAAGACTATCTGGTGCACAAGGGGGCTACAAGAATTTTCCCCAGAGGTATTGGGCACCAACACTACAAGATGTTTGAGATTTCACTCAATATAATGGATAAAACCCTTCAAAGCAATATTTACAACATCAAATCACCAGGAGAACGTGTGGATGATATTACTCCACCAAATCCAAACCCTTTAGCCTCAAAAGCGTATTGCTGTGCATTTTGGGTTGAGCACCTAACTCATTGCAGCCAACCTCAGCTATTTCAAGACGGTGGAATACTTCATTCATTCCTTAGAGAAAAGTATTTATATTGGCTAGAGGCAATGATCTTGTTAAAGTCATTAGCCCGAGCCGTAATTGCTATACAGAAGCTACGAGACTTGATTGCCAATTATTGCAGAAATGAGGACAATAACAACCGAATTTCTAAACCGCCCCGCTCGAGAGAAAGAGAAAGAGACAGAATTGGACATGACCAGTGGCTAGCCAACGCTGTGATGCCTGAAAGGAGGACAGAGACATTGGTATGTGAACCTGAACCTTAAGGGAGAGCCTGCGAAGGATTAGTTTAAGCAAAGTGTGGTCTAACAATGTCAAAAGGTAAAAAGCGGAAAGAATGAGACTCTTGAATTGACAAGAGATGTCCATCGCCTTATTTTTTCCCACAGGGCTATAATTGAAGCTTATCCTCTGCAGATTTACGCTTCAGCCCTTATATTCAGCCCTAGCGGATGTATATTAAGAAAATTGTTTGAGGCAACGCAATGCCCGAAATGGATTGTGGCTAAACCTACGACGAGGCCATTTTGGAGTCCCTGCATGCAGACAATTGAGGGCTTCCAAGGTTTCGTTAATTCAGTGGCAATTTCGCGGGATAATACAATGTTAGCGGCAGCTGCATTTAGTGGCATGGTCAAGGTTTGGGATTTAACATCTGGAGCGTGTTTACACAGGTTTAAATCCGACTATTTAAGAAAAATGGTCTTCTCACCAAATAGTACCCAATTAGCATTGGTTTGCTTTCAAAATGTTGAGATCTGGGATCTTATTACAGGCACCTGCCTCAAGTCAATGGCCGGCGATGTTAAATCAGTGAGCTTCTCCGCAGACGGCACCCATCTGGCTCTTATGAGCGAAGATATTATTAAGATTCACGATCTTGCTACAGGCGTGGATATACAAACACACACCAGTCACTCAAACGAAAAATTTCTAGCCTTTGTATTTCCCTCAGATTGTGCACAACTGGAACCAGGATCTGGCGACGGAACCATTGAGCCCCAGAGCACAGGAACTGAGACTGGCCCATCAGTGCTCAGAGATCAAGCATCTCACGCTACGTTGGTGGTTTCGATTCAGGAAGGGTCAGCTATCAAAGTTTGGGACTTGGCTACCGGCAAATGCATACAGAATATAGCTATGAATGTGTATATGGGGAGCATAAAAGTATCACTATCACCTGACGGTATGCGATTGGCATTATTATTTGGTCAGGAAATAATCAGCATTTGGGAGCTTGCCACCGGTAAATGCCTATTGACACTTAGAGACCACATTAAGGGCCCAAATGTGTTCTCCGCCGACGGTTTGCGGCTGACATCAACAATAGATTTTGATATCAAAATTTGGGATATTGCCACTGGTACATGCCTGAAGACATTTTCAGGCCATAGAAGCACGATCTTCTCACTGGCCTATTCGTCCGATGGCTTACAGCTGGTATCAGGTGACTCAGATGGAACCATCAAAGTCTGGGATCTGGCTGCTGATAGCTCCCCGCGGCCGCTTTTGAGATATCGTTTACACCAAGATCGGATTAATTTAATGGCATTCTCGCCTAATGGGAGGTGGGTAGCATTAGCTTCAGCGGGTAAAACTGTCAGGATCTGGAACACAGCCACACGTACGTTTTTATGGACCACGAAGATGTCGGATCATATTGTCGCCGTGGTTTTCTCGCTAGACAGCATGCAGCTGGTAACGTCAGGCAATGATGGTATTATCAACCTCTGGGATGCGGCCACGGGTGCACATCTCCGAACACTCACGGGCCATACATGCGCTGCTCTTTCGATTGCATTTTCTCCAAGCAATACTCAGCTAGCGTCGGCATCGCGCAATGGATCCCTGAACATATGGGAATTAACAACCGGGACGTGTTTACGTACTATTGAAATCGATTGTGATGCCATTTACAATTCAACAACAGCGTTTTCACCGGGCGGTACACAGCTCGGTTTTGTATCAAGCGAGGGCACTATCAAGATCTGGGATCCATTCACAGGCATATGCCTTCAAACAATTCGAAATTGCTTAGATCCAGAGAAAAGGAAACGCATAATTGGTGAGCCGTTTCCCAAAGCTTACGGGGCATATCCGCCGGAGACACTCTTTGCTTTTTTTTCTCGGGAGAAATATCTATATTACAGCCCTAAAGTGCCAGATCTTGGTCTTGGCGATGATCAAACCTGGATACTAAAAGGACAAAAGCCAGTGCTTTGGCTCCCCCCGGAATATCGACCCGAACAAATTGCGGTGTGTGAAAACTCTTTAATTATCATTACTATTTTTGATGAGTTTCTGTATTTCGAATTTTGTTTTGATGATTTAGATATCTAAGTTGAAATTATACGAGGGCTTGAAGGATCATACAACCATAAAAGCACTATGATATTTTTTCATATTTAACAAGCTTACTTTATATATTCAAGTTAAAAATTACAGTAGTCTATGTTTAAACGCTGACGCTAATGTATATTGCGAATTTATTCAGCCTCATTTACTCTACTTCTACTTGCGCATGTGGTGACACTAAATACAAGCGCATAGTAGTTCTTGCACAATGGCTGAGAGTGTGTTATTTCAGCTCCAATCACTAAGAGGGACTACCAATTGCAAAAGCGTTTGCAAAAATGCACATATTTTTTTTATTTGCCTGTTAAAACTTTCTCCTCTTTCTTCGACCTTGTCCAGTCGGCCAGTTCCCCTTTTGGATAAGGATTACGGGACAGAACAGGCAAAATCACCCATTTCAACCGTCCGCGGCAGGTGTACTTACTTCGTCCCGGCCATTGACTCATTCTCATCCTGCAACGCTCAATTGGCTTGAACCGGGTTAGTGGCGCAGCGAGGCACATCCAAAACTAGCAAAATGGCCAAGGAGATAAAAAAAGACATGCATGGATTAAAAAAAAAAAAGGGATATCAAAGAGCGCGCTGGCTGGTCCCAGTGGAGGCTCTTCACGGAAGGTGGACAGTCGTCTTCGGCCAGTTCTGGATCGCTCAAGTGGCGCTTCAGCTCCAGAAGGATTGACGGGTGGCTGAATTGCGCTGCCAAGCACATTCGGGCCTGGCTACACTACTATCTGACTACCTAGCACTGCTAATATTCATGCTAGCGGTGCTGCGCTCTCATCCTACGCGACGCCGTCTGTCGAGCTAGCTGCAGCCAAGGCGCCTTGGCGTTAGGGAGGCTCCCCTGGCTTGGCGGGCTGCTCTGCGCTGTCACTCATTCACTTGCTGGGACAATGGTGACGCCCGCAGCAGTCCAAGACACAACTCTCAAGGCACAAACACACGGCAGTTTCATCAGCATCGCGAGCCCCCTATCAACGGCGTCACGCCCCCCCCCCAAGGAACCTCTGCTAGGTACTATTGAGCTCGCCCATCACGGGTAAAAAAGAGACTTACTTGCAACATGGGGCGACTTTTCGCTTACACTGGACTGGGGGCCTTTTGGGTCACAAGCGTGATATCCCAGCCCAAGCGGCTCTAGCCCGTTGCAGCGGCAGGGATGCGGCGACGACGAGGAAACGATGGTTTTCAGCTCTTTCGGGCAATCGCCGCAGCTCTAAAATCTATGCTTAAATACACAAGACGGGCCCCAAGTCTGAGGTCCTCATTTCCGCGTTTCCAGAAGCACGTTTATTCTTTTTTTTTTTTTTTCTCTCGTTGGCATTGGACTTTTTGTCTCTCGCTCCCTCGTGCGATTTTTGGCTGTTCACGTCCACAATGCGGTCCTCCTTGCAGTACGCCTCGCTGGCAGGTCTCGTTGCTGCCGGCACCGTCTCTGCAGGCGTCGTCTCCGTTCCCTTTGAGAAGCGCTTCCTCGACAGCAACCCGCTCCCGACATTGCTGCGGCGCGATGGCACCGTTGGGCTGGATGCCCTCAACAACCTCACCGGGGGTGGCTACTATGCCGAGTTCAGCGTTGGCACGCCGCCCCAGAAGCTGAGCTTTATGCTTGATACGGGTAGCAGTGATACCTGGGTCAACTCGGTGGACGCGGATCTCTGCACGGATTCGCTTATACAGAAGGAAGTTGGCGAATACTGCTCAAAGCAATGTAAGTCGGGCCAGTTGCTGTGAAGGCTTCCTTCAGAATCAAAGCGCTCAGTGAAGCTAATTTTCTTTCGCGTCCCTTAGTTGATCAGAGCAAAAGCAAAACCTTCAATTCAACTAGACAACCCTTCAACATCACCTATCTTGATGGCCGCAACATCATGGGCAGGTACTTCAAAGACACCGTTACCATCAACAGTGCCACCATCAAGAACCAGCAAATGGGCCTGGCTACACAGTCTGTCCGTGGAACAGGCCTGATGGGCTTGGGATTCAGGTCAAACGAGGCCGCTTCAATCAAATATCCCACCGTCATCGAAAACATGGTATCTCAAGGCATCATCGCCATGCCGGCCTTCAGCCTCTACCTCAATGACCTGCAGACCAGCCAGGGCTCCATCCTCTTCGGCGGCGTTGACACCGACAAGTTCCACGGCGGCCTCGCCACTCTGCCCTTCCAGTCGCTGCCTGCATCTATTGCTAGGACGAAAGAAATTGTCATGTACGCCGTTCAGCTGAATGGATTCAAAGTCACCGGCGTCGACTCTCCTGCGGTCAACGCCACCGCTGTTCTGGACTCTGGTTCAACCATCAGCCTCCTCCCAGATGACGTCGTACAGGCTGTTTGGAAGCAATTCAACGTCATGAACGTCCGGGGCATTCCCGTTCCCTTTGTTGACTGCGCCAAGGCAAACGCCAAAGACACATTTTTCAGCTTCCAGTTTACAAACAAGACAATCCAAGTCCCCATCGATGAAATGGTCCTCAACAATCTGTCAGGCGTGCAAGATCAGATTTTCTCAGACCCAACCTTGAGCCAGGTATTCAAGGGCTGGAGCGGCGTTTGCACTTTCGGCATGGCTTCTATCTCGGACTACGGCATCTCTTCAGACCAATTTGTTCTTCTCGGAGACACCTTCTTGCGCTCCGCCTATGTCGTGTATGATTTGCAGAACAAGCAGGTCGGCATTGCCCAGGCGACCCTCAATGCGACAAGCAGCTCCATCATTGAGTTCCAGGCGGGCTCCAAAACTATTCCTGGCCCTGTTTCTACAGGATCCGACGACTCAAGCGACTCAGGCAAAGGTAAATCTCTCTCTCTCTCTCTCTCTCTCGCATCCTTGGCAATCCCTGGCCGTTCTAACGCTTCTTTAGGAAATGCCGGCGTCGCGCTGCATCCTGCTTTCTCAGCCGCCATCGCAGGCACCGTCTTTGTGACTCTTTCCATGATTATGAATGCGCTATAAAGCTAGAAATAAATATAGCGAGGTGTTTAGGATATTTTTCTCATTTTTCTTTTTTTTTTTTTTGTCTTTTCTACAACTACTAATAGGTACTACTGAGATGGGTGTGAGAAGCGCGTGGTAGATATATCGTGATTTTACCTGTCACATTATGAAAATGTTTGAAAGTTCGAAACGATTTAGAGGCAAGGAAACGATGTTGGCTTCTTGGATACGTTTGAATAGGTTATGGATTTTGCCGAATAAACCAAGCGCGCACATGGATGGACGCTGAAAAAAAAAAAAAAGATATAATTTTAATAAAAGACATTTTTGGCATTTATAATACAGCTCCTCTACAGAGAACCATTCGTATAGTCCTCGAGCACTGTTTTCATACGCAAGGCTTCCTCTTGAGGTTTCAAATATAGCTTCAAAATAAGAAGAAATGCAATAGGGGAAACGTAATAGGGGAAAAAATCTCTGGTAAAGAAATAGCTATTAACTAAAGCTATCGAATATCACTTGTATTTTCAAACAAACGCCATTATATGTATGTAGAAGCATATCCACTCAGCTTCAATCTCCAATACCTCATGCCTATTGTTGCTTCACGACCTCTTTCCAACTGTCTCCCCCAATCTTTCTACTCGTCCTTCTGCTCGCCATTCTTCTCATCCTTCTTTCCACCAAACTCGTTAAAAAACCGCTCTCTCGCCAGGTCGTTCACTGCATTCATATAATCTTGCCGATTATTGAGTGTCCTGCTCTCTCCATACGCCTGTGCGTTGCCTAGATTGGCGCCTTCAGCTCCGAGGCCGACGCCCTCCCGATACACGTTGGTTACGATACTCTCGGTGCGTCCCTCAGCATTGGCACCAAGGCCAGTGCCAGTCGTCCAACCCATCTTAGCAAGCATGCCGGCACCCTTGGACTGTATCGGAGCTTTCTCTTGAGCTGGAGGTTTGGCCTGGTCCTTCGGAGGTCCTGAAGCGCCTTTATCGCTTGAGGTAGGCAAGGGCTTTTTGGGCTGATTCCATTGCTCACGCCGTTCCTTGGCTCTATCGCGATATTTTGGTGCCGTGGAGCTGCCATCATCATCCGCTTCAGCTTGCGTCTGCGGCTGGATCCCCCGTTTTGCTAATCTCTCCAGTGCGTTTTTGATAGACTGCTCGTCTTGCAGCTTTTCCGCATGTAGCTGCGAACCTTCATGGCGACCTAATTCGTCCAATGACTTGAATTTACGCATGCAAAGAAGACATTGAAGCTTGTCTCGGTCCCCATATGGGGTAATTGGCTTCTCAGCTTTGATTCCCGCATCAGACTTGCTCGGAGAGATATTGTCATCCTTCTGTTCGCTTGATGGAGGTGGAGGTGGAGGTGCTGCATCCGCAGGAGGTGCTGGAGGCGGTAATGAAGGCGGTGGAGGATCAGTAGCCTGCATCGATGTTCCAGTAATTGAAAACTTGATAGGTGCTGCCTTGGAGTTCTTCGGAGGCAGTGGAGGCTGTTTTGCTGCTGCTGTGCCACCAGGTTCATTTACATGAATCTCTTCATGCTTCTTCTGCCACATGGCCATGTGGCCAGCCATAGCTGGGGCTGATCTTTTAAGGGTAGCGCCCAGAGGATCGTCAGCTTTTCTCTTCTTAATCTTTTTGCTATTGTCTTGCTCGCCGCCTTTAGGCTCTCCGTTTCCCGTGGGATTGTCAGGAGACTCTGTCGCAATAACCTTCTGGCTGGGATATGCTCGCAGATCGCGGTATCGAACACGCAGAGCAGTGTTGAATAAAGGATTGAAGGAGAATCGTTCCATGTCAGGCGTAACCTGACGATCTTCAGGAACAAATACTCCCATGTGAATATGAGATACGGTAACGGCACAAGCCGAGACAGTAAAGGATGGCAGCAGCTTGATTTTAGCCATGGCGTCAACGGCGTCTTGCAGAGTCCAGAACTCAGCAAAGCCATATTTGGCCGACTCCTCAGTAATAGGATCGCGCATCAAGAATACGCGGTGGAGCGATCCTGGGCGTGCACCGGTCCGAGCTGCGCGATCAGCTGGAGCAGTCGACTGCAGCTTTGAGCCTGATGCCAGCTTCTGACTGGCTGCGTCAGGCTTTTCAAGCTCGAGTCGCTTCATATCCGCAGCAAACATGTCCTCATTAACGAACACAGGCAGGGGATATACTACCAGGATCTGCGTAGGTGCATCGCCCGCATCAGCCGCTGGATTCAAACTTAATTGCATTGCTGAGGCTAAGAATGATAGACGTTGTTAGTTGAGAGATGCCGTTAAGAGCATGCGTTCAAAAACATACAGGATGGTAACGCGCCGCATCGCTTGCACTTGGTGCGGGAGGAATAGTTGCTGAATCCGCACTGCGTATATCTTAGTTATGGCTCCAGTCAGAGCAGCATAGAGAGTCTTACAGGTTGGCAGACCCATTGGCCACCGCCGGAAACACGCGCTTCTGTGTCATCTCTGCGATGAGCAAAGTGGATATAGGCACTAATCTTGCCATCTGGAGCATCATCAGTTGTGTGAGGCAGAGTGATGCGGACTTTTGGGAAGTTTTCATTGATAAAGGCGGCTGCATGTTCAACATCCTCAAACTGAATGAAAGCCCTGCGTTTGCCTTTTACGCAGATTAGTGAAATATTCTCAAGATATAGATCCAGAAGATAAGAACTACCTTTGGCATGAGTTATCCGGACATCGACCAAGGGGAAGTCGTCCGAGATGCAGCTCTGGACAATGCTCTCTCGTAGCTGGATTCACGCTTTCATTAGACACACATTACGTCCTGTTTGTTCTCTCTTTTTTTTTTTCGGGTATGCTCTTTGAACAGTACGGACCTCTGCTGCATCAATCTTGCCAGGCAGCCCTTCAAAGATAACGGTATCGCTAGGTGGGCCAGCTTCTCTTAATCGACCGCCGTCTAAGCCAAAGCCAGGACTGCGAGAGCGACTTCTGCTGTAGTAATCCCTGTGCGGTGATCGGGAGTTGTAAGGTCGCCTGTCGCGATAGGAGGGGGAAGCATAATCTTTGCCCCCGGCTTGCTCATGGCGTCCACGGTGATAGTCATCGCTATACATTCTGCCCTGGTTGTCACGGCTCCAGTCATGAGGGCTCAGGTCTCGCCTTGGGCGCGTATCATGAGCGTCTCGGTAGTCCCCAGCGCGATCTGCATTGTAGGGATGCTGTGAATGCGGCCCGGGGCGATGGCCGCGCCGGTCCCACGCGCTGTCGTGCATGTCGTCGTCCCTGGATGGAGACTGTGAATAGCCTCGTTGACCCGTGGGCAAGTTAGCCGTCAAGCTCAATTCATCTGCCAAGGTGTGTCCTGTAGCTGGAGTGGAGGCTTTTCAAGCTCCTATGAGTGCGCGGGCCGTGTCTTTACCCTGCCGCGATTGTTGGTAGTCGTCGTCCGGCCGGTGCTGGAAGTCTCTTGATCGAGAGTAGCGAGCGTCGCGCTGGCGTTCTCGGTCTCGGTCTCTGCCCCGGTCTGGGGATCGTGCGTGATGGTCGTCGCGCATAACGACGGAGGGCAATCAAAGCACAATATATAGCCGGCGTATAAGATATAGGCGTGGATGAAGAAAACAAAAAGAAATACAGAAGAGGGAATCGGGAGCAAAAAAGGGTTAGCGATGGCTTGCTTGAACAAGGCTGAAGACAAGGGAACAAGCCATTGGTGGGATGCAGTACTGGGTACGTAGTACTCCGTAGCTTATCGATTTTATAGATGGCGGCTCAAGTTTAATGGAATGCCCAGAAACCTTCAGAGCTGAGGCTGACTCAGCCGCGCTCGCTGTGTTCCGGCGAGGGGCTCTCTTGTCTCCCCGCACCCGTTTATTGGTGCAAGGTACATGCTAGACCCAGAGCGCTTAAACCTTCGCAAACAGCCTGGAGCTGGATTATACTTTTTGGATATTCATCGCTGCTATTTCGCTTTTACATCTCACTTAAATCATATCTTCTTCTAATGTATATTTGAGTTGCATCTTTTTGGGAACCTGTCGAGCGCTTGTTTTTCGCAGCATCTCTTATGAGTTGTCAACTTGTCTCAGGTCTCTGATACTGTCTCACTCATTTCAGCACCTTGTTGAGCTTCTTTCGCCACCAGCCATGGGGGACATCAAAGACGGCGACGCAAATGAAATCTGGGAGATGTCGGAGCAGGGCTGTTATGTGGGATTGACGTATGATCACCTCAATATCCAAGAGGCAATGGATAAAGTCCGCAGCCCCATGGCCGGGGCAATCGTCTTATTCGCAGGTTGGTCATGGAATCTCCTCATCTCAGGTAATCTGCGCTCCAAATAATTGCTCTTTAATGACACATAGTTCACAGGAACCACAAGAGATAACTTTGCCGGAAAGCCGGTAAAGGAACTTCATTACACAGCCTACAACAAACTGGCATTGCGATCAATGCTGGCTATCTGCAAAGACATCCTCAACAAGCACGGACTCAAGGGCATCTCCATGATTCATCGTTTGGGCACCGTGCCCATAGGCGAAGAGAGCATTCTCATCGCAGTCTCGTCACCGCATAGACAAGCTGCGTGGCGGGCAGGTGAAGAGGCCTTGGAAGCATGCAAGTCAAGAGTAGAGGTGTGGAAGAGAGAAGAGTTTGAGGGCGAAGAAGGCGTCTGGAGGGCAAACCGAGATGGCGCCATGGGACAAAAGATGGATTCATAACCTTGAGTGATCTTTCTTCTATCTTCTTTATTCATCTTGCAAATGTTTCCTCTTGCGCTATCATCTATTAGCATACGAGATATTCGTATTCTTCAAACTCGCTACTTAATTCCAAACCACGACCACTGTTCTGAACGTTATCCTCTCACTTCTCGTATACCGGCAACGGCTCCTTTATATACTCAAAGGGGCAAAGTGGTGGATGGTTTGTATCTCGCCTTCCAAGCATGACTATATTATAAAAAAAGAGTCACACGTTAGTGCATCAATCCAGATGTGTAGATTCCGATGGCATTCCCTACCAATATGGCTGCTGTACACCTCCGAGAAGGTCTGGGACGCTCCCACGCCCACGGCAGCAACATTCTCTGTCAAGGCCGACGGATAAACGATGATTCCATACTCAGCATGTAGAATCTTCCAAAAATCAGCGGGCAGTCTAAACGAATAGCATTCCAAAGTCAGCAATCAGCACCAACATCCATACGATCGGCGGAATGGTAGCTTAGCTCACTTGTATTGTCCTGATTTGATACATCCGTGCACAAACACGCACACTGTCTCCAGCATCACCATTCCTTCTTTGACAGCAGTATTGAGCTCCGCATCTGTCCATTCGTATATTCTCTGCAGTCTTTGTTCTGAGCACCGCATTGCAATAGCCCATCCCTTCTCCATCTTCTTTAGCACGCCGTCGTCGTAGTCGAACATGGTGTCGCGCGAGACGATAAACTGATGATATCCAAAGCCGAGCAAACGCCCCTTTGAGTCAAAAACAGGTAACTATTGAGGCTAAGCAAGAGATTTAAATGCAAAATATTTCTGCTTTATGGTGTCTCTGTTAAGAATGCAGATTATATGCAGCAGGAAGATTTGCAGTGAACCACGGTCGGCCTATATATGACGACAATGCCGCTAGCCATCAAGGTGCCCGGCAGGTTCAATGGAGTACACGGAAAGTTCAACACTCGCCTTCTGGCTGCCCGTTTGTTCACGACTCATGCCATCAAGGTAGTAAGTTTGACTAATTCGAAAGAAAATAAAAGGCTCAAGATCTTCATTAAAAAAGAATTGCCATAAACGGAAGTATCGCCTTTGTTCCCGAAATTTAAACAAGCTTCTGTATTTTTTTTTCCTATACCGGCGTCATTAAATCTTATCTGCAATATAATGACTAGACAATATCAAGAGAAATTCACAGGGAAAAACTAAAAGCTTATGAGGCTGAAGCATGGATGCCAAATATGATATGAGGCGCAACAAGTCTGCAGTCGCATGGGCACCGTGATTCAGCAGCACATTTCTCCTCAGCAGGCTCGTAAAAATCAGTTACTTGCAGACCTTGATCTTGTGCCGCTTGATACAAGAGAGTGAGCAGCACTCTTTGTCAGCCTTGCAAGACGCTATGAGAGAAAAGCTTAATTAGAAGGTTCCTTTTTTTTAAAGGTGTCATGGATTAACAGGTGTAGTTTAATGGCTCTTACTCAGACGAGGACGGCAGGAATTTCGACAGTCTCGGCGTTAATAATATCAACTCCAGTCTGTTGGGCACCCGGACTTGGCCCAGTCAAGACAGGAGCCATCAGAGCAGCGAGGGCGGCAAAGATATTCAAGAACTGCATTTTTTAAGATATCCGCTTTAGCTATTAGAATAGGGTAGGTAGGCGTGCGGATGGACACGAGTGAGAAAATGTTTTGTAAAGAGACTTCTGCTTCAAAAGAGACCTAACATTTCATTCAAATGTAAGATGTAGAAGCTATCTGAGCATATAGGAGCCAAAGGAAACATATTTAGCGATCGCGGCGTCTCACTATAATTGTGCTACTATTACCGACCAGCCGCTGTCCTTTATTATATGTCCATATTACGCTACCTCCAATGACATCAGCTTCTATGACCATTGACATATACAAGAAGGAGAGAGAAGATAGATATGAGAGGATTAATATACTCAATTAGGAACAAAAATGAAAATATGTGTTTGCTGCTATGTACAAGTGGTATCTCAGTGGCTCTGTAGCCTATCATAACTTCAAAGAAAAATATACATCAGTCATAATCCTCCACCCCAATCATCCTTGTATCTACAAATACACATAAGAGGAAGCTGACTCTATAGAGCGTAATTCTCTGTATGCAAAAATATTTCTTCTAGCTCATCGTCGCCCCAAATTTCCGCTTGAAGTTTCGCCACCGAATTAGCCACACCGACTCTCATTCCCGGAGGGCCACAGACGAAGACGGCGGTCCTTCGGCCAAGGATGCCTCTGCCCTCTGGTCCACCTGTGGCCCATTGTTTGAGCATGTACCCCAGTTCAGGCCGACCGTACTCAATGGTCCAACCGTCCTCGGTTTGGTGTGGCATAGGAAACGCAGATCTCATAAGGTTCTTTTGGAACTCGGTGGGAGTTTGCGGGAATCCAAAGTCAAACCCAGCCGGTGGGCCAAAGGTAGATACGGGACGCTCGCTGGCTCCGACGGGAATATTAGAATTGTATAAATGCGCGAGCTCCGGGACTGGGATAGGATGAGCTGGGATAGGTTGGATTTCCTGCGCCGGGTCCTGTGGCTTTTTGTCCTCAGGATAACCATTTTCATTGAGCTTATGATCGAAACCATCTTCAGATGCAACGGTTTGATTTATCGTCGACGTTTCAGAAGGGAGGTTAGGTGGAGGTGGATACTGATGAGGCTGCAAGAACTGTTGTTGTGGAAGCGCAGTGATGCGATCCTCATTCTCAGCGCGAAGTTCGCGCTCCCGTTCCGGATCACCCTGCGCCTCAGCCTGAATAAAAGCCGAATTTCGCTTTGAAGCAATGCCTGCGACAAAGCCATCAAGTTTATCGTGGAGCTTGTGAGTCAAAGCTCGGCTAGCTCCTCCGTTGATGGGGGCAGTCATTTGCTGCCCTGGTCGATTCCGAACTGCTCCAGTGACAAAGAACTTGCAGCTTACGCTCTCGGGAGGCGCAGATTCACGGCAGATGCGCAGCTCCTCTCGAAACCAGTCCATGTCTTCCAATTTTTTCATAGCCCAAACGACTACAACTTTTCTGCTGATGGCCTTGCCATCACGCATTCGCTTCACCAGGTAGAGAAGCTGTGATATCAGTGAAGTAATGCCACTTCCGCCAGCAATCAGAATACAGGTATCAAAAGCAGCCAGATCACGCGTCATGCCGCCATATGGACCATCTAAAAACGCCCGGTATGTATGGAACGGGCCCTTTTCGATTGCAGTTTCCAAGACCTTCCGAGTAAAGCCGCCATAGGCTTTGAAAAGGAGAATACAATCTCGGTAGTTCTCTCCATACTCGGAAGGGAAATCCTCACTGCAGAGAGATGAAATTGTGAAAGGATGGTTATCGAAGAACGAAATACCAGGCATACGAAGATAAACGTACTGGCCGGGCTTCCATCGCATCTGAGTAGGTATAGTGACTTTAATAGCGTTCTCAGCCATTAGGGTAATGGCAGCCTCATCACCGACCATGAAAGACAATCGTCCTGGCTTGGTCCAGTTCATTTTGAAGAGTCGCGCGATATTACAAGCTCCCCAGATGGCCACAGTCACATAGAGATAGTCCCAGGTCATCAGGCGATTTTTGGTGTGCCAGAACAACACGCCAACGTAGAGAATGCCGACTGGAACGTGGCACATGACAAACAATTCGTAGGCGACTCTCCGGATCCAAGGGAACGAGGTCACACATAGCCAAATCAATGGCACTATGCAGGCAATACCGGTGCCGTATATAATGCCGCTACCAGGTGGGAAAGTCGAAGCCCAAACGGACATACCGTTATCGTCCCACACAGGTTGAATGTAGAAAGGGATCATGTGAACCAGGGCCAGAAATAAAGCAATGTAGCTAAGCCATCGGTGAAATACATTCAACCGCTCTGGCCCAATGCCAAGGAACAGGGTCAATAAGTTGGACTTCATGCTCGTTGCGACAATCCATGGAGTCAACGCCACGGAGAGCATGCCAGCTCTGATCGCCACAGGCGGCGCGCCAAATCGAATGCTCTCCCAGTAGAGTGGCTGCTGCAAAAAGGTATAAAGGGTGACGAAAGCAAAGGCGATGAATGTTGCCGTCAGAACCGCAAGCGACGAGAAGGTAAAGCGGAACTTTCCGATGACAATATCCGGAATAGATCGATAAAAGATCCATCGAAACAAGGCCAGAGTATCGTTTACAAACCCAATGGAAGAGAAATGCGCCTTCGGACGAAACTTCTTCTCGCCTATATGGTTACCCTCGGTGAAGAACTCTTCGGCTGTGCCAGAGCGAATCGCAGACATGACAAACTCGGCGTCAACATTGTAAGTGTCTCGATAGTGAGCTTCTACTTGTTGTTTGTAAATGGCTTGCCGAATCTTGTCCTGCCAATAGTGCCACACGCGAACCAAGAATACACAGCCCGAGAGCGCGGCCGCGAAATAGGTCCATCCGAGAGCATATTTGCCGGCCTTGGCCCAAGGATCGACGGTATTCGCTTGGACGAGACCCGGCGGGCTGGTAGGAGTCAAGGGAATCAGTATCCGCTTGACAACATCGGAAACGCTTCGCGTGGCTTGGGTGGTGAGTTCCTGCACCTGGGGTGCCATTATGGCCAGCTGGGTCGCTTCAGCTGCGCCGTAGCAAAGGTGGTGATGCGGCGCAGGGAGTTGGAGTAGGACGCGGTGGTAGTATTACTCCGCGCCTGGGTGGGACGCAAGTAATGGGAATGCTTGCGGTTTCAAGCTGGGCCAAGGACAACGAATGCTTTTATTGCATTACAGCCGCCTGGGCGCTTACAGCCACCGATCAGCGATCAGGACGGACTTGCAGCCGTAAACGAGTGGCAATCAAGCAGCAGCGCGCTCTGCAGTCATACCGAGGAGTTCCAGACTTCTCGAAATGAGCAACGCCAGCAGTAAGCGAAAGAGCTTCAGCAGCGGGATTGTGAAGATTGATCAACAACTGATGAGCAGTGGGGGGCTAAAATGTGGCGGCTCGTGAGGATATAAAGCACAGACATCACTCCTACAGCTTCCTAGCTCCCTGCACTCGGCATGGAGCAAGTGATACAAGGGTTTTTAAGTCGGTGGATCTCATTAACGATGGATTACCACAAGCAGTAATGACCATGGAAAAGGCGGGCGACAAGCGGCGGATCAGATACGAACGGGCATCAGGCGTTGGTGATGTACGATATTGCCATGTGAGCGGGGAATGGAACGATGCAACGACTGTGACAGCTCGAATCAATCAATCGGACAGTCCGGCCAAGGAGGAGATGGAAAAGCTGCAGAGATTAACGGGAAGCACATCGACCCCAGCGGCTGGGCAGGTCGCGAGATTGGTCGCTTGGTGGCTGACTTTGTGCATCCGGGGGTGACCACGCCGAGGTGGGCAAATTGGCGCGGCCCAGTGTGACAGGCAAGGTGATGAACGCGGCGGCATGCAGGTCAGTCCACGGGCATAGCTCCGGAATACAGACATGGGGTGCCCCAAGTCAGGCAAAGACAGGTACTGCTGCTGCGACGCAGTAGCAATCAGCGGGACTGGCGAACGACTGGTGGGGGCGGTTGGCCTCTTCTCGGCAGACGATTGATGCTTGAGCAAGGATTCGGCTGCACACTGCACAAGCACGGGCGGAAGCTAACCGGGGATCGATTCATGGCAGATTCTTCGTCCAAAGTCGTCCAAAGTCGAGCTGCATTTGGTCTCCGATTTTGCTGACGACAGCCCATGGATATCATTGACGACCCCGATTTGACGAAGAAATGACTAGGCCCCGAGACATTTCAGAGAACACAGTGCTGGCTAGAAGCTCAGATCATCCTCTGCCGCCAGGATACCGCATCCTCCTTGCCTGCCAACTGCCAAGCAAAGGCAGTGGAGCAAAAACAGCCACGAACTTGTAGTCACCAACATCAAAGTCCCTTCGCTCCCGATTAGGGAATTAGCCCTCAAATGATTGAAATGAGGGGGGAGCTCCGAGTTGGCGATTGAGCCACTCACGAGCTCGGACAGCTGCAAATCGAGGACCGTTTGAACAAGTAAAAAACGGCGGCCGAGGGCTGTTGGTGACGACCTCAGCGAGCTACATGCGCTCTGCACTGTGATTCGACGGGCGGCACTCGGTTGGAGGGGGCCTGTCTTGGACACGGGCGGCAAACTGGGGCGTATGATTCGCTGCTCAGCTTAGAGGGACGGCAGCGGACTCAGCAAACGGGGGTGCGGGGACAGGGAAGATGGCCGCCAATCTTCCTCATAATGAGCTCTTTGTCAGGAACAAACAGCCAGCAGTACATGCTATGTGCAGAGAGCATGCTTTCTTGGCGTAGTATCTGGCTGGCTGGCTGTTTGCATGGCATGGCGTCTCTCGCAGGGTTGCCTAATTGCTGTTGCCGCTGCCGCTGCCGCCCGTTGCTGGACATCGATATCGTGCATCGTTCGGGAACTTTTTTTCCCCTGATTGCCTTGCTGTTCCGCGAGAATCATCCCATCGTGGCATTTATTATCAAGCGCCGGCTTGCTGCAATAGGGAGGATGGTTCCCAATTTCTGGCGGTGGGTTCGTGTACGGAGTAGCTGCAGCTGCTCCTTGCAGATGCTGCTATCGTAGCACTTCAAGAATACCACATTCAAGGTACTGTAGTACTATACGTAAGTACCTTAGTGCTAGGCATATGCACATATGCATACTCCGTAGGTACTCTGTAGAAGATTCTTGAGAACTGGGTTGCAGCGTTGCAGCCAGATCACGTGTAGCGAAAGTCGGAATCCAAAACTTTGTTCCTGAGCAGCTTTTATGCAGACAACACGGCCGATTCGTCTTGGGATGAGTAGCAATTCATGATTGATCGAACCACACGCTGCATATATACGAGGCAATCCGGCAGCAACGGCATCGATCGATCAGGATCTTATTCTTTCAAACTCCGAATTCCCAAGCCATCTCCTGTCCTGGCGATGAGGATCAACATCCTGTCATGGTAGCCCATGCTCAGCCTTGTGACCCCACGGCGATTTCATTGGCTGCAGATAATCCAGTTCTCCACACTCCGCAAGGCTGATAGCCAAGTTTTCTTTTCCAGACGCCTTTTTGGATATTGGAGCGCAGAACACAACTCCAAACAAATTCCGAACATTCGTTTCTCTGACGGCATTACCTGTGAAAACGTCTTTCGTATACCCTTCTAGCACGCGGAAAATTCTCGAATCATCATGGCACCAGAGGTGGGCCTATCACGCTCTACCTTTGCCAAGCTCTCACCTCATCCGTATCTCCTCGCAAACCTCGAACCATCCGACGACTCCATTCCTCCTGCGCGAAGCAATGGCCGTGCTCCTTTCGAGGTCCGAAAACCTACAGTGAATTTGTCTAGCTTGTCACATGCCCACGGAAGTGCTTTGGTCCGGACAGGAGACACCACAGTCATTTGCGGAATCCGGGCCGAAACTATCCTGACAGACCATATCCCCAACTACCGCGCATCCAATACACAGACAGAATTGGCCGATTACGACTTATTGGTCCCCAATATTGAACTTGCCACAGGTTCTGCGCCGCAATTCTTGCCTGGTGGCCCACCCACAACTCTCGCCCAAACCTTGAGCACCAAAATTTACACTCTTCTACACAGCTCCAAGCTCCTACGAGCAGAAGACTTGCGGATATGGCACAATCGACCGGCTGAAGCGTCATTCGCAGATGAGGAAGAAGGAGCTCAAGAAAGTGAGGAAAAAGAAGGAGAAAAATACGTGGTAGCATACTGGGTGCTATACATCGACCTTTTCTTCATCTCTTTCGATGGCAACCCGTTTGACGCGGCATGGGCAGCAACAGTAGCTGCTTTACGCGATACAAAGCTGCCACAGGCTCGCTATGACCCAGACAGAGAGATGATTCTATGCTCTAGGAAAAATCCCAAGCCTCTCGCTGTGGAAAGCATGCCTATTTCTTGCACAGCCGTCATTTTCACCGGCAAGGAGACGAAAGACCAGCCTGCGGATGGCAAGTTCTGGCTGCTGGCCGATCCAGATACTTTGGAGGAATCATTATGCGACGAGACAGTCACAATTGTCATTGACTGCACAGGAGGTTCAAGAAAGATCTTGTCCATCTCGAAGCATGGAGGCACAGTCATGACGGCAAAACTGCTTACATCGAAGGAATTCTTGGATTGGGCAAGTAAGCGATGGGAGGACTTTGCATCAGCAATAACTGGCAGCCAGTAAAATCTAGAATAGCATAATACCAACTTTGTCCAGATACTGGGAGCTATTTTGCTCTCCGAGTTTTACATAGCCAGATCATATTAATAGCGCCGTGTGCAAGCTCTGCATATGAGGCCAGATAACTCCGGAAACAAGTCACATTACATCAAACACAATTTTTCAAGTGAGCATGTATCAACCATTCGAACCACCCTTTCAGACTTTATTCTAGGGCAGTAGATACCGGCCGACGACTCTCTCTACCGCTTAAGTCAAATGAGATCGCGATGCCACATACATAAAGTATCAAAGACATAACGGTAAAAATTCGACGGGCGGTGAAACTATGGAGAGAAAAAGAAGAAGAAAAAAAGCTCAGAAATTGGAGCTGCTTGGAAGTTAGACGATGAAAAAGCACGGGCCATCTGCCTTAGCTAATACAGACCACTGGTGCTAGCACTTATTGCTGCTACAGCTTCATATGCCAAACCTCACTAGCAAGATTCATCTCCACTTCGCTTGAGCTTGAACCCTCTAGCTAAACGCTTTTAAACACTTTTTTCTTTTTTTCTTTTCCTGCTCTCGTCTTTTTTCCCTCCCTCCGTCCATTTTTGAACCGAACCATGGAATCCCTCTCAGACACACAGTGGGATGTAGTGATCAGCGGCACGGGGCTCCAGCAATCCCTCTTCGCCCTGTAAGCTTCGGATTCCATCGGCTTGGCTGCTGCCCCTTCAAAAGACTGACTGACCAGCCTTCTCTCTCTCCCATGAAAGTGCGCTGTCGCGATCTGGCAAGAACATCCTCCACGTTGACCCCAACGAGTACTACGGCGAGGCGGAAGCCGTCCTGAGCCTGCAGGAGGTGGATGAATGGGCCGCGAACCACCAGTCTGCTCAAGGCGATGGCGTGTTTGCAGCCGCGCAGGCCACTCGACCCGGTGGTGCCGAAAGCCTATCGTCGTCTAGGGCCTACAGCCTCGCGCTGGCACCGCAGCTGATCCATACGCGCTCGGAGCTTCTTTCGAAGCTGGTGTCGTCGAAAGCGTTCCGCCAGCTTGAGTTCCTTGCCGTGGGGTCTTTTTACATACTCCAGCCCAAGACTTCAGAGTCGTCGTCTACCCATAGCCTGAGTCGCATACCCTCGACCCGAGAAGATGTATTTACCAATACGACTATTTCGGCAAAGGCGAAGCGTGGGCTTATGAAGTTCCTCAAGTTTGTGCTGGACTACGACTCTGAGCCGCAGGCTGATGTGTGGAAGCCTCATGCAAGTGACTCGCTGGCGAGTTTCCTGGCGACGGAGTTCAAGCTCGACGCCGATCTGCAGGCATACATCATTACTCTGACCTTGGGTCTTGATGGCAAGATTTCAACAGAAGCTGGCCTCGTTGCTATCCATCGCCATCTCACATCCATGGGAGTGTTTGGCCCTGGCTTTGCAGCTGTTTACCCCAAATGGGGAGGCCTTTCTGAAGTTGCCCAAGTGGGCTGCCGAGCTGGTGCTGTTGGTGGCGCCGTTTATATGCTTGGCGTTGGCATCAAAGACGTTCAGAAAATCTCCGCCGCCGCTGAAACGCCCGAGGAGTTCAATGTCGTTCTGACCAACGATATGACTGTCAAGTCAAAGGCTATAGTTAGGGCCCTGGGCAAGCCGGCAGGTGAAAGCCGCCGTCTTAGCAGGCTGACAGCGATTGTCAACTCAGGCCTACCGTCAATCTTTGAGACGGTGACCGAAGGTGCTCCGGTGCCAGCGGTTGCTGTGGTTGCAATCCCTGCTGGCACCACCCTTGGCGAAGATGGAGCCTCTTCTGAGTATCCCATCTACGCCCTAGTTCATTCGAGTGATGCGGGCGAATGCCCTACTGGACAATGTAAGTTTTCTTTCATTTACCCCAAATTTCTTTTCTTTCCACCCCTCCGTGTTATGATGAAAAAACGAAAAACGAATACTTTATAACTGCGGAATTACATTGACGATAATTTCCTCTGACAACCTGATAAACACTTCCATATTTGGCATCTTATTTTCTACTTTTGGAATATGAAAATGCGATAGTTTTGCTAACATTCTATCTCATCAGGTGTACTGTATCTAAGCTCTCTCACAAGCCCAAATGCCCAAACGCATCTTGAGAAAGCCCTCTCATCTCTTCTCACCTCTCTTTCGCAGAGTAGCGAAGAGTCCCCCAAGGTACTATACCAGTTGTATTATGAACAAACTGGGGTTGATGCTCCATCTGTGGAAATTGATGGGCAAACAGCCGAATTCTCTCTGCTGCCCTTGGATCTTGCGTTCAATGATTCTGTACTGGATTCTGTTAAGAGCGCTTGGGAGATGATTAACCTAAATGCTACTGATGAGGAACGTGCAGAGTATCTGGTATTCACAGATCGGGAGGGAGCAGATGCTGAAGATGAATTTGATGATTAAATAGAATAACTGGCGTTAATATACTATTTTGTGTCCATGAACCATCCTAGTAGCTATCGTGACGCGGTGGAAACTGCCATTTTGCAGTGCCTTTGATTAAATCATCCTTTGTTAACCCAGTCCAATTGCCATCATTAACGTTCGCATCTTAACTAAATCAATCTACACTAAGACGTCCGTATTCCCGTATTTGTCCCAAATGCTCCGAAATTCATGGCAGAAGAAAAGATGAAACTCGAAATATTAGTTGCGTCCAGTCGCTCAACTGACTTGCCTCCAGATGTCCCAGTGTGAAAATTAGATACCCTTGTTTCCTAACGCCCCGTTCCAGATGATGATGAAGAAAAAGAAGAAGAGGAAAGAATCTTTCCCAGTAAATCTCGAAAATCATAGATACGCCATGCAAATTAGAATATTTGATGCGTCCGTAAATCGAGGATCGAAAAAAAAAAAAAAAAAAAAAAAAAAACCACCATGACATGTAATTACACCCGCTCTGAAAATTTTAAGCAAGCTCATCTTCCGACTCCATCTGCGTGTCAAACATTTCGTTGACAGAGGCGTTTATTCCAATGTGAAGAGCCCCGAAAGGCTGCATGGTTGCCACGCCTTCTTGGTGGACTGAGATTACGTTCTTCGACGCCAGCGATAGCACATGTAGAAACGCTTGAGCGGCAACGGCTCTAGGATGAGTAGTTGGTTCGGCTAGCTCCTCAAACTCAATCCACCGACGATGTTTTTTGTCTCGGCCGTAGACGACCCCTTTTTTTGCAGCTTGCTCTGCTACATAACCCAGGAAATCTTGACTAGTAACATCAAGGCCTTGAGTCGAAAATTGAGTGGCATTGTCTCGATCATAGTCCAGAGGACCAATAGGGCCACTCAGTTGGAAAGACGAGTCGTGAGAACCAAAGTCGTCCATTCCAAAGAGCGGCTCGGCAGGATCACTATGGCGATCGATGGTATTCAGAGCACTTCCACGGCCGAGTAGAGGGCTGGGGGCAGTCTTTGGCTTCTGGGCACTGCCTCGGACGGAAGATCCTGGGACAGCCGAGCCAGGTCGACTCCATGGCATCATTGAGGAAGAATGATGATCTTCCATTGGCGGCGGCGCATCCATTCCTATCTCAGGAACCGAGTTATCATCAAACATGATATGTGCTTCATCGTAATTACCGCCTCGACCAAGCTCGACTTCTTCAATAACTCGTTGCTTTGCATTTCGTTGGTCTGCGCCATGTTCGTCTTCAAAAGCTTCATCTGACTTCCGTCGACGGCCTCTCTTTATAGGTTCGAGTTGCTCGATTTCATCTGGCTCTTTTCCTTGGAGGCGTGCCTTTAACGAGATGCCGGAAAAATCAGCTGCCAGTGGATGCATTAGACCTTCCGCTTGATGATATGCTCCGACACGAGCGACACCGTAGTCATAGAGGAGTGCCATTGCATTCCTCCTCGCTTGCCCAAGAGTAGTGATGGTCTTTCGCTGTTGTTGGCGGAGGGATTCGGCATTCGAAACGTAGTTTTCAGTCCAATCTCTGAGTTCTCGGCTGGAAATTTGGATTCTTTCATCCAACATAGCATGTGGGTTGATCCGCCTCGATCTAGCCATCTTGGCAGATACTCGATTAGTGCCTGCCTCTGTTTGTTCTGCGGCCTGTAGCTGGGCCACCGAAGGCTGTTGAATCGAAGCATTTGGTGGAACATCATTTGTAACCTGCAATAGTTGGTCCCCAAAGTCGAGTAAATTTTCTTCCTCGCCCAAAATGAGAACTTGATCGTCTTTCATCACTTGCTGTAATCCAAGACTGCTTGTAGCATTTGTCGCGGCAGGAAGAGGAGGCAGTTCAGGCTCAGGCTCAGGCTCTTGATCAAGAATGCTAACGAGATTTCCCTCTGCGTCGAATTCAAAGCCGATTCCCGAGATGGATGGAAATTCATCGTCAGCAAGCGGTTGGAACTCAGTCATGCTGTCAGGATGGTGAATTGATTTGCCAAACAAAGGACTGAGTCTACCAAAATCTGAGGGAAGGCGGCAGCTTGCAGCTGATTGTGAAGAAGGTGGAAGCTCAAGATTGATCAATGCAGAGCGGTGGCGTGGCGAGAAACTACCTTGGCTACCAGCTGTTGCGAGCGGTGTCATTTGGGAGAACTTGCTTGAGGAACCCTGGCTTGGAAATAGCACAAAATCTTTGTCCCATTGCAGCAGGTTCAAGTTTGGAAGTGAGGTGAAAGGATCAAAAGCAGGGTCATCTTGTAAAACAATGTTCTGACGCCTATGAACAGAGATTAGCTATTATTTATCAACTTGTCGGCATGCAGCATTCTGCCAACTTACTTGGACTTTCCGGCTCGCGGATCAGTTTCACTTGTTTGAATGATGCGAAAAAATGTCACCATGTCAGACTGGGTCTTTTCAGCGTCCGTGAGAACATAGGCACACTGCTGCTCGAAAACACGTGAAACACCATAGAGTAGATTGCCTTGGAGACGGAGAGCAAGAGGAGCTCCTGGATCCAGTATTTTCTCGCAAGCCTTTGGAACGTTGACTTCTTGGATCGCCTTCTTAGTCAGTCTCTTCTGGTTTCCTTTGCCTACCGTGGCCACCAGCCTAAAAGAGTGAAATAGCAGTTAGTGGAAACGGCCATCTCGCGAGGGAGCTTAATGTAGATATATATCCGTACCAAATAGTAGCAACCCCATACTGGGTACTGCTTAAAACTATGAGTAGTTATTAGCGTTTCTGGAATTTAGAAGTAGAGACATGCTCTGGATAACATACTCTCATGGGAATAAAACATTGTAAATAGGGGTTCGCTGAAACCGCGATACGAAAAGGGGGAATAACGTAAATGAATTTAGAAAACTGGACTTGCTCGAAAATGAATTATGAAATTTTAATAGATGAGATGGGTTAAAATTATCAGGCAGATTCTGGAATGTATCATCGGAACTCTACATTTGAGCCCCTTATGTCTCCCGCTGATCTTATTTGCCAGTATGTTGTATGAGGGAACTGTTGAAACAAACTAGATAAAGAGCGTGTAGATGTTGAAAGGAAAAAGGACGCGGACGATGCTTCACACGTCGAAACGTGACGCGATTGATTAAGCTGCGATCCCGGAGAAGGATTAAGTCCATTCCCCCGAAACCACGCACCGAGGAGTTGTTCCATTGCCGTCCTTTTTCTTCCAGACGACAGCCGTTTGCCAGCCGGCAAGTTCGTAGTCAGCATAGAATCTTTTCTAACACTCTCCATATTCAAAAGCAAGCGGCATTCTCGCTGTTTTGTGCTTACAACCCATCTTTTCGTTGAAGAGATGTAAAAAAAGAGAGCATGAAATATTGATCACCAGAATGCGCCGTCAACATCATGTACTAGTCCACCAGTTGACTCGTAAGTAATCTAACATGAGATATAGCTATTTCTACTTGGAATATTAAGCGTGGGATTGACTTATTGCATTGCTAACAGTTGACGCAGGATTAAGCCTGTAGACGGAGAGTCGCCTGGATCCCACCTCTTTTTCTTGTCCCTACTAAATTGTCGGCAGGTAACCCATGAAATTGCCCAATTTTTCGTCTTGAGGATGACCATATTCGAAGCTTGTGCGATTGACTATTGAATAGCTAGCTGCATTGGATAATCAGTATTATATGCAGTTGATCAAGTGTTAGTCTAGAGATAAAGCATCCAGCATCCATGTACGGAGTATACTCAGACCAACTGCCATCTCCCCCCAATCTCTACATCTATGACTGCCCATTAGTCTAAGAATCTGCCATTCAGCGGTCTTAGCTCAGCTGGGAGAGCGTCAGACTGAAGTCTCAACTTCAATCATCAAATTATCTGAAGGTCGTGTGTTCAAGCCACACAGACCGCAATGGTTTTTTTTTTGTGCCGTCTAGCCTCCCCACCACCCCCTTTTTTTTGTGTTTTGGCATAAACCATGAGATGGAATAACGTTGCTATTGTCTACTGGGTATCTATCTATCCATAACAGTATCCAATGTGTCCATTATTATTAGCGGTGCGAATATATTACCTAGATAGATAGGCTGGCAAATGCAATCACGCCGGGCAGCTCTCGGTTAGGCCCCTTTAGGCAACAGAAAAGATGATTCATACACCGAAAGCATTAGCCTACTCAAACACAGAGCTCTAGTTTTCATTCAGTATTAAGGGGGGGTCAACCAAAAATTCCATTTGCAGTTTCTGATGCCACTATCTAACGATGGCTGAATAGCTCAAGCCCATCGTACATGGAACGAGATCACTTGATTCTCTAGTTCTAAAGTCATTCCCCTGAACTTGTCTGATATGGGTTTTAATCTCTTTCCTTTCTCCGTCTTTGCTGCGTCTCACCAGTCGAGGGTGAGAGTCGAGCTACAAAACAAACAGTCCCCCACACGCTCCTAGTGTCCTGATATTTCATCCAACACTACCGTGCCGGTTGCCGCTCCTGCGAAAAACCTATCACAAGAGCCATTCCTAAATGCAAAGCCTCGTTCACTCGAACGGGCATCCAATAGATGAAATATGCGACGACTTTAACACCAACACAGAAACTGAACCGAAGAGGGCTTTGACTTCTGCGATTGTTGCTGGGGGTAAAGAAACCAAGAAAAGCAAAACGATGAATAGCCGGCCTCCTTTGTACTCCCTTTCCCTTTCTACATGACTTTTGGTTTAGCCACCGCCGCTCTTTTCGATGCGCACGGGGCATACATGACTTCTCTATTCCATCGTTACGACTAGGGGGGTAAAAAGACAACAATTAAAATTGATTGAAAGGGGAACATGTGGAAAATTGTAAATATGGGAACTGTAACCACTCAACAACAAAAAAAAAGGAATATTGTGTAATGTGTGTAGAGAAGATTTTCGTGAAAGTGGGTATTGGATTACTGTAGTGTCATAGGGTCTATATACATATGAAGTGGTCATGGGATCGTGTTGCTGATCTGATGTGCTGTGCTGAACTGGGGAAGTGTGGGGTGATAGGTGTAGGCTATGAGTGCGGTAGGAGGCTGTAACGAGGTGCTCTTGGTCTGGATCATCGGTTATTGTGACGCACGGAACAGCTGTGGCTTTGTTATTATTAGAGGCTCATTGCCCAAGGTAGAAAGCTCGCTCAAGACTGAGCAATGACACCTTGTGAGCCGCCCAGCTGGCGCTTGACCTGTTCACGAGCCCACCGAGCTGTTTCTATTGTGCGGGGCTGGAAATCGCGGTTGGTCTTGGTCTCCTTGATCATGGCGGTCAACCAGCCCTGTCGGAAAGCGTCAATAAGCTCCCCGTTGGGGTACGCGTCAGCCAGGTCACTAGAGGATGCTGTTAGTATATTGTATCTTTCAACTCGGAAATTGAAATAAGTCCTTACCCGATGACACCCATAGCTGCCCTCATAAGCGATTCGCTACGGCTGGTATCGCTACCGATAAGATTGAGAAGATGGAAGATGGATTCGACGTATTGTTGAAGAATTTGGGCTGCAAAGAATTGTCAGTAAATGTTGTATGCGAAGAGTATACGTGTGCATTCAAGGCAAACTTACTCTTTCCACTAGATTTCATGGCACCGATAATGCCACCCCATGCATCCATGATACCTTCTCGCAATGAAACGACGTAGTAAAACATCTCATCAGGGCCCTCGGGCGTTGCGGTGACGGTGGATGCTTGCTCCAAGACTTGGGCAACAACAGAGAGATAGGTCTCAAAGTGGCCTCCAATGGCGCCAGCAATATCTCCAAAGCACTGCAGAATAGCGGGCTTGAACTGATTGGCAAGCGTGGTACTCTGTGACGTCAAGTTAGCAATGAAAGCTTCATGTGAATGGTCAGATGAAGAAAGCAAAGAAAGAAAACTCACTCTAAGGTTGTTGAGAAGGTAGTTCATAAAGTTGTCGCAGAAAGGCTGGCTGCGCTCGCCCATGGATCGCGTAATGTCGCTAACGAGGCCAATAGCCATCGAGCAGAGACTAGGCTCGTCTTGGTTTCCAAGTGCGTTGTACAAGAATGGGACGAAAGCCTCCATGTACTTGATGAAGTCTTCCTCCATTGTGGTTGATAGAGCGCTGATGGTAGCGAAGATGGCCTCTGGGACGCTTGACTTTCCTCCAATGGTGCTGAGGATCTGAAGCAGGACTTGCATGATGCGGTCGCCCTGAGGAGCAATTTCCTTGTCGAGACGAGAGATGATGGCCTGAAGAACAGTGCACAGGCTGTTCTGCATCTCTTCCAATGTCAGCTTGTCCTCAACGCTGACAACCTGAGACTGCAGAGGAATGGTCTCCTCCAGGCGCTTGATGATGACATCGGAGAGTGATGCAATGGCAGACAAGCTCTCAGAGGCAGCGTTTTGAACAAAGACGTTCAGGACCTCGTAGGCAGCGGTTCGAACAGATGTCTCAGTATCTTGGCGGGCCGTGACATCGAGGAGTGAGCTGACGGCCTGGTTGAAGTGAGGGGTGATTGGGTTAGAGGCGGCGCCAAAGTCGCCGGCAAAGCGCTCAGCGAGGTTCATCAAGGCCCAGCAGCATGACGGAGCCATCTTGGCGTTGCTGATGAGGCCCTTGAAGAGGGAGGCAATGAGGGTGGGAAGATGCTGCTGAGCATCAATGGCCTCCGAGCATGCCTCAGTGACACGGCCAAGAGCATAGGCGGTAGAGTCCTTGACCTGAAGGGACTGGTCGTCCATCATGGTGATCAGAACAGGAAGGGCCTGCTTGACGATGGGCTCCAAGACCTTCTCATCGGGGCCCTCCATGATGGCGCCAAAAGCAGAGACGGCAGCGTCTCGGTTGTGCCAGTCATCAGACCTGAGGTTTGCCTCAACAAAGGCCAAAACGGGTCCGATGATGGTGGAATTGACAGCTTGAGAATAGAGTTGCAGGCACTGGTAGGCAGCCCGGGACAAGTTGTACTCGTCGTCTGTAGCATCCTCATCCTGCTTGGTCAAAAGCGTCAATAGCACGGGAACGACCTCATTGGCGGCAACTCGTGCAAAGTTGTAGAAGGGGCGCATCTGGTCGGCGTTCTCGACTTGCGAATTGTCATCCTCAATGGAAACTTCCTCCTCGCAGACGGTGCTCCAGAACTCAACGGCCAGCTTGGCAACATCCTCATCCTCAGATTTCATCCCGAGAATGGTCAGTCCAAAGAGGGCCTTCTCCATGTAGAAGCGCATGTTCTCGTAGTAGAGACCCATGATGCGGTTCAGGCAGCCGAAAGCTCCCTGCTGGATTCTCGAATCGTCGGCCTGGGTGGCCTCGCAAACGACCTGCATGATGTAGTTCCGCTCGCCCTCATGCTTGAAGTTATTGGCAACAAACTCGAGGGAATCGCCGAGGGCTGTGATGGCAGCGAGTCGGACTTCGACGTTGGTCTCCTCCTTTCGGGCGCCCTGTACGACGGCTGTCAAAATGGCGTTGGAGTGGGCAACAAGAGCTAGTCGCAGCTCCGGATCTTGGCTTTCGCAGATGTAGCCAATGGTGGTAAGAGAAGACTGCTTCTGGTGATCGGCGCCTTCGCTGACGTTTTTCACGAGGAAGGACAGTAAGTCCGTCCACTGGCCGCGGGGAAGCTCAATTGCAGCAATTGAAGAGATAACCTGGGCGGCGGCAGTACCAGCCTGAGTGTTGCTCGAGGACAGGGTCTGCAGTGTCAGCTGCTTTACGCGGCTCTTGGTCTCTTCGTCTGTCTGCTGCAGCCATTTTGACTGTAGCTCCTGTTGCCGAGCGAAATCCCTGGCTGTGAAGGCGTTTTTGAGGGCAATACCGGCAGCGGCTCGGATGGAGCCCTCTGCTTGGTCGTTGGCAAGTTCTTGGACGAGTGTAGCGAGATACAGCGGCTATATGACGAAAACAAATAGAGAAAAAAAAAATGTCAGTTGTCTGCGATCGATTCTTTCGTTGACTCAAGGGAGGTGGGATAACGTACGAAGTTACTCTCCGCTGCCTGAGTGAGTTGTTGTTCGGCGGCGTTTCGCAGGTTCGCATCTATAAATTTTTCTTTGAGTCAGCTAACGATACTCGGTACTTGATTTCCGACGTTTTTCTGCTGATTCCGATCGAGTGAGGCCCTCCATCAGCAAAGAAATGATATCATCTCTAGCCGAACGAAGTGCCCCTCAAGAGGGGTGCGCAGCGAGGGTATCCTGCGGACGAGATTTTTCTTCTCTGTTCCACCACCACTAACCTGGAGACAGCGAGTTCGCGAGCACCGTATTAATTTCTGAGCCCGACATGATTGCGGTCTTGAAAGCGTCCTCTCATGCGTCAACCAAAAGGGCGCTGCTGATGCTGGTGGGAAACGCCGTGTCGATGTTAGGTGCAGCTACACGTGTTTGCACCAAGGGGGGGAAAGGGAAAAAAAATAAGGGCGTAGGCGCGGGGGAGGTTCCCAAGGCGGAGTCGGCGAGTTTAAAGAGAGAAAAGTAAAATGAAATAAAGAAGAAAAAAAAAGAGGTAGCCTTGTGGGATGCACGTAGTCGGTTTGGTTCGACAAGGCAGGAAGAAAAGCGAAAGGGCGGTCTATTGTTTTTGTTGATGTATAATTTTTTTTTCCCTTTATCTTGGTCCCTAATCAAGGCCGAATCGTGAGGATCCCAACAGCTGCCTGGCTGTATTACGGTCAGAAGCAGACGTAGGTGGTGAGGGAAGAGAGCGAATAGGGTCGACGGACCGCACAGAGGGTCTGGCGCTCCAAATAGCAGTCCCGGTGCAGGGGGCAGTTTCTGTGGGATGACGGGGCTAAGGTTGCTACCGCCACTTGCTTGCAGCAGCTGCCGGATGCCTGTTTGGGCGCTACTTGAGAAGGGCCCAGAGGGGAGAGGAGAGGGACCTGCTAAAGAGCGTTCCGGGCTGAGAGAAACAAAAAGAAGCACACCCAGAGCAGCGAGGGCCGAAAGAAAAAAGCCAGTCGAGAAATGAATGGCTGCAGGTAAAGGCCAAGATCAGGTGGAGGTGACGGCTTCAGGCCTTGTTTGTTGTTTTTGGGAGAAGAAAGTGAGAGAGAAGGAAGTGAAACTACGAGCTCTGTTGAGAATGCGATAACGAATAGAGTTTATGCCTGGAAATCTAGATCGGACAAACAACCTACGCACAGCACGCTGGAGTGCCGCTGGAGCAGGAGAGCCGACAGCTGAGCTGGGCGGGCTGTGGGCAGCGAGCACCAAGTGGCGGCGGCCTTTTAGCGGTGCTTCCGGGGAGGGTCTCAGGCGTTGGGAATGCGAGCAAAAACAGCAGAAGTGACAGCTGCAGAGCGAGCAGCAGCCGGGCGCGGCGCGGGAGGATGGTTTTTCCCGGGGCCCACCCAGCGCTGCCTGTCGAATCAGCGACAGCCGTGGCTGGATTTTAGGCCGCAACTTCTCTTTCTTTGCGAGGGGTAGACCTGCAAGGGCGACGCCGGCGAAACCTCGTTTAACGCAGCTGAGGCGGCGCGAAAAGCTTTCTGGGATAGCGGGGCGGCCGATCCAAGGGTTCCCGCCAAGTTGCCTTCCCGGCGGCGGCGAGCACGTGCAACTGCAGCAGCTGCATTTCGCTCGCCTTCATTCTTTGCTGGATGGACTGTGAAGACAAAAGGTACATGCAATATACTTGCACGCTCTCGGTTTATGCATTAGCAGAAGCAGAAGGGCCGTTGATAAGACCGAATCGTCGCTTCTGCTGCGGATGCAGGGCCCTGGGCAACCGATAGGGCTCCCAGGGGATCAGCAGGGAGTGGCAAATATGCGTCATCCTCGCTGCCGCCCATCTGGCCCGGACATGGAAGCTGCTAGTGTTGCAGCTCTGCTTCCAACGCCGTCATGTGAGGGCCTGGTACCTTGCAAGTCCAGCAACCCTCCTCTGAGTCAACGACATGCAGATGCCCGGAACCCCGCTATTAGCATCTGCCTACCTGCGGTACCTGCTATACGGGCTTTGAGCCTCACTCTTGTTATGGGCCTAAGAATCGAAAAGAAGCTCGCCCAGGCAAGCGGGGTCAAGAGAGCCAGGCCTTCGTCCAAGTGTGTTCATGCAGACCGTGAATTATGCGCATCATTGCACAGCGCTTTTCTGCACCCCAAGCTCCGTCATACAGCACGCCGCATATGGTGTTGGGGGTCTTTCTCCTCCCCCCTCGTATACGAGAGGCCCATACAGCCATGTTCACACAAACAAAGCATGTGCCGCGCCGACGTGCAAAAGCTCGCACAGTATCCGGTTACAGCCACCCTTCGAAAGGCTTCTATTATTCCCCGCCCGACAGTGTCTCTTTGTACTCCGTAGAATCAAAATACTTCTCCACAGCTTCCACAGCAACGACTCCATATGGCAGTTTTTGCCTCATTCTTGCTTGTAAATGCGGATACGGTGTCAAAACCCATGCATTCAAACGAGAACAAAGCGCAAAAAGAAAAAAAAAAGTAATTAAGAGAAGAGATTATAGGATTGTTTATTTCAAGAGCAGTCCATCAGAGCTAAGCCCTCGCACGAATTTGTGATACTGAATCAATCGTAACACGCTTGTCTATGTAAATGGTTCGTTCCTATTGACACTTCAGCGATTTATCCCAAACAGTAAAAGCGAGCATACACTTCATATCTACTAGGTAACATCTTCTGATGCATTTTTTATGCCATTTGTGGGCTCTCCTTTTTTCCCTTTCATGCAACCCAACACTCTTCTCTTCCTCAAGGTATAGATTTTTGCAACAGGTGACTTTTCTTCCTCACATCGTTCTTGTCACACTTCCATCCAGCATGCAAGCAACTTCTTGCTTTGTTATTTCTTCTTCCTCTTCTTGTATCTCCTCAGGTATATCCGAAACATGTAAATATGTTGTTTTGTTAATTTAGGTAGATCCATTCACATTGCTGACATTGCCATTCAGATTCACCTCAGCAAGGTGACCATACACACTCGCATCTTCGTGAATACCCACACCCCATACTTTCATACTGCTTCCAGCCGCCATACACTATATATACGTAGCAGCCTTGACACACAGACCCCTACAATAGCGTGTTCCTTATAGTAATGGACATCCAAATTGACATCGACGCCTCTCAGGGGGTTGCCCAAACTGGAAATAGGACCGTTGCCGCGGCTCTCAAGCTTTAAACTCCCTTCTGTCGACCAAAACCACACCATTAAGCACACGCATGAGATCCTTTGTGACGGGTGTCTTGCTGGGTGTCACGGGTGCCGGAAATTTAGATCTGTCGGTGGTAATATCATAGTCAAGATGCCGAAGCGCGGATTGTTGCTGAGGAGTTAAGTCTGCTCAAAGAGCTCTGTAATCTCAGAAGGCAGCATCTCTCCGCCAAGCTCATCAGCTCTCTTCTGGGCAACCTTGGAAAAGGCAACTTTCAGGCCGCGATGCAGATCCAGCAACAGGCCATACAGAATGAGCCTGACAGCGCCTCCCTTGCCTTTCTATGAGTTGACACAAATGACAGCCTCGTATATACGCCTGATATCTTGAGGATCCAGGGGCAGGTATGGCATCTGCCACTTGTCATCGAACGTCTTGCCCTCGCGCTCCCGAAGCTTCCTGATGCGGGAATCTTGTTGCAGGTCTTAACCGTGTCAATAATACTACTAAGATCTAAAAAGTCATTGTTCGGGTGGATACCCTGTGGTGGGCAGGTTGAAGATGATGAGATTTTCCACTGAAGGCCCCCAAGCAGCCTTGACAGCATCACAGACCTGGAGGACGAAGCTGGGCTCAGTATCAGAGAAGGTCTCAGGGCTGCACTCAAAGGCCCATTCAGTGCCGGACGTGGAAGGGTCGTCCTTGGTGAGGGGCCGGACCAGCTTCATACACCGTGTAGTCAGTTCCAGAGCCTGTTCCTGGAAGAAGTTGAAAACAACTTTCCAGAAGCACTCGCTGGTGGCGAGGTAAATGTGAATAGTAATTCCCTTCTTGGCCCCCCTTTAGAGACCCGACGGTCCGCTTAATCAGTTCCCCCGCAACAGGGCAACAGAACCTGCAGCCAGACATCGTCGGGAATAGCTCCAGGTGTCTCAATCAGGCGGCGTATAAAATCAAAATCAGCCTGCAAAGTGGAAGTGAAGGAAACCTCAATCTCCTTGTAGCCGATATCAGCCAGCATCTTAAAGTAACATCGCTTCTTATCGCCGCTCTGTATAACAATTCCTCAGTTAGCTCATTAAAGGCAGTAAGATTCAAGGTTTTTTTTTTTTTTTTTTTTTTTTTTTTACATTTGTACCTCTTAATGCGAATTATATAGATACTTGCCATTAGGTCAACTAGACTTTAGTTACCATCGCGCAGGTCGGTATACAGCCAGCCATCAAGGCGCCTTGTTAAGTGTTTTTAAAAGCCGTTGGCGATCAGGCAGGTTCATCAGCGGAAACGCCTTGTACTTCTTCTACGGTTCCTTGAGCCTTCAAAGGACATCATCGGGAGAAAAGTCCTGGGTTGTGCCCTTTTTACAAATAACAGAAGAGTTGAGTAAAGATATCTATTCTTCTTCTACATAATTCAAATGGACACTGGACAGAGAGTACAAGTACCAGTTAAACTCAAAGTGATTGCATGCACGCGCTGCAAGCCATTTACGATTCCAGTTTGTGATCCGCCACCATCACGCCAACGGCTAAAAGGATGTAGCCAACCAACATCATCTCCATGGACTTAAGTTTTGGACAGGGTCTTTGTTTCATCCTATCCCGACTCTACCCATTCCCTTTCCTCTGATGAGGGCGGGCCACCTCATCAATTGACTCCGAAACATGAGGGAAACATCAAGCGTCTATTACCATCACCTCTGATATCGTTGGCTATTGTCATCAACCGTCTAATTCTCATAGGCCATGTGGCTGCTCTGGATCAACGAATTCACTACATCTTACCAGTACCTGACAGTGAGGAGCCGAGACATGACTGACTTACCATAAGTAAGTCAAAGATAACAAGATATAAGATATTATGTAGAGTGTTTTTTTATTTATTTGCCTTTTCGTTATTCATTACATGTAAGAGAGAAAAAATAAAAATAAAAATAAAATAAAACAGATCGTCAATGTAAAACTCCCAAATCGTCATCAAGCATTCATCGATCGTTAGACATGAGGAAAATCAGAAAGTGGAATATGAAAAGAAAAAAGTAAACCATCCAACTTCTCGCCCGCCTTTCCATCGTCGTCTCTCGACCGCTCAGCTGACTCAGTTTATATCATCTCCGCTTTACATTCTCCTTCTCTTTTGAGCAAGCTGTTTTTTTCTTGCTTCTGAGTAATAAGCGACTCGGATCCCAAAACACTCAAGAGATGATGCATCATGATAACTCGCTCTCTGACATGCAAATTCATTTAGTTTCTTATCCCCTCAAACTGTTGATTCAACTGAGCTATTTTTAAAGTGAAAGAGCACAATGTCGTTTAACGATAGCGAGCGGAGGGAGCACGGTCGTAAATCACCTCCGTTTCCCTGATGCGCTCGCGGTCATCTCGCCGAGGGGCTGTTGGTGCTGGGCGTCTGTCATAGGACCTTCGGTCAATGTCCTCATAATAATCACGCTCAATCCGGATGCTGTCGCGCGCTCGCTGTCGCCTGGATCGTCGAATATCATCAGATAGCTCAGTCAACTTCAGAACGTCATCCTGCGGGAACCATTATGTTAGCAGACTTGTTTCGGTCAAGGTTTAAAGGCATCGCAACAACAAGACTTACATATTTCATGTAGTCCATGACATAGAAGAACATGTCAGTCTCCTCGTATTCATATCCGAGCTCCTCGATAGCCTCTCGGATGACCAGGTCCTTGGTGATCTCGGTCCACATCTCCTTAGGCTGCCTCCTGTCGGTGACTCTGTCAATTTCAATCTCACGGTCACGGTCGAGGACGGACACGCTGACACGCTCGCGGCCGAGACCAGGAGGCGGAGAGGGGGCTCTGTTGGATAAATCATCTCTGATATCCCTCTCTCGCTCCGGGACGAACTTGGTCCTCCTCACGCCGCTGTACTTGGACCAAGTAGTGTCGGTGGCTGCGCCGCCAATACCGTCCATGCGTATCCGCTCAGTTCCGGGCGGCACATCGACGATGGCCCAATCCCTGGTAGCGCCTCCCCAAGCCTCGCCCATTCGTCCACGGCCGTCGACCTTGGACGTAATGTACTCAGCCTCGTCATCCTCAACAGGGCGCGCGGCGGCTGAGTGAGCCCTCCGACGGCTTCTGGTCTCATCAATTTTGAGGTCGCGGCGGACGACAATGTCGTCATCATAAAAGCGGCTGGAGCGCCTCTCACGGCTCTTGGAGCGAGTGCGGCTGGCGGATCGATGAATGTCAACTTCCACTCCAGTGCGGCCCTTGGACAGAGAAATGTCAATGTCAGTCTCGCGTGTCTCGCGCTCTCTCGGGCGGGACCGGGCCCGGGCCGCTGGAGGCGGGGATGGCGGCCTGGCTTGAATCATGCCTAAAGACCCGTTAGCATCGAACTCTATTTGACAACGCCCAAACAACCGGGATTTCTGTAGCGAGAAAAGAAAAACCACTCACCATGGTCAATGTCTGTGTAGTGAGTAATAACCTCACGCTCTATAACGGGGCCGCGAACAACGGGAGGAGCTGGTGGCGGTGAGGGCGACGGAGAGGGCACCCGCTCACGCTCACGCTCTCTCTCAATGATGCGGATGTGCTCAGAAGTGTCGGTGGGCTCAACATATCGGACGGCCCCGGCTCTGGGCGAGGGAGACCTGCGCCGGGCAACCGAGGGGCTGCGAATCTTCTCGGTGAATCGAATCTCTTCCTCGGGCGCGACGCTCTGGGCGCGGCGCACAAGGCGCTCCTCACGGAAGACAGGCTCGCGCGGCTGGCGCTGCTCGTAGGGATCTTCGCGCGGGCGCAGGACCATGGGGCCAGCCTCGGGCCGTCGAGATCTCATGAAGTCAGGCAGATCGCCATCTCGCTCACGGAAGCGCACATCAATCTCCTCAAACTCGCCGCGGCGAGCTCTTGGTGGCGCGGGGCTGCGGGTAACGGTGCGAGTGCGGATGTCGTCAAACTCGACGGCGGACCGACGATAGTCCTGGTCCCGGTCTCGATAGGCCATTGTTCTGCGTGCCTTGTGTCTTTTTTTTTTAAGCTTCTTTGGCTGGTCGGTCTCGTGTGCCGCGAGTCTCAAGTCTTAAGTCTCAAGAGGAAGCTCTGCGCTCCTCTTTGTGTGGTGTGTCTGAGTAACAAAAAAGCCGGACAAGCGTCTTCTGCGGTGACTTCTGCTTTATCAATCAGTATAAGCGGGAGGAGTCGAAGCGGGGTCCAGGTGGGAACGTCATGCGGCTGAGACGAAATGCCCTCCCTTGTGACGTTTGCCAAAGAGAAGAGAGCGGCAGAGCGTGAAAGAGAAGCGCGGGCACTCACCTTTCTTTTTTCTTTTTTCCAAACAGACAAAGAGAGAGCACGCGCACGCGGCAAGCGAGAGACTCGAAGTCGGAAACGGGAAAAGGGCGTCGAACAAGGTGCGCAGCGACGAAACTAGACAAAATGCAGTGTGCAGAGGCGGACGGCAAAGCGAAGGGGAGGCGGGGGAGAGGACAAATAAAAAGAGCCCCGGCGCTGATTTCGACGATTTTCTAGCCTTGGTCTGGCAGCAGCTCCAGGCGGGCGCCAACGGCCAGAGGGGCAGTGATGACTTTTTAGAGGCAGCAAGGCAGTATCAGCTGGCGACAGGGGGTTGGCCAAACGTCATCCCGCTGGAACTGGGCTCAGGCGATCAGAAGTTGCTGGTGCTAGTGCTAGAACCTGACCTGATGTCTCTGTCAAATCAGATGCATAAGAGCCCAAAAAAGAAACCAGGGGCCATCCCAGAGAAATGCGCCACCAGACGATACCGAGAGCGGACTCGAGAGCTCAAAGGCCAAGTTTCTCTGCTTTGTTTCTGGACTCTTTTCTGCTCGTCTTGTTTTTGGGGGCGCTTGGATGGGATGCTGAAACACCACACTGCTGTGCTCTGACTCTTTGTTCGGTCCATTTTGGAGCCTAAGCGGGGACAAGACTTGCTGCATTCATCATGGCGGACGAGGTGCGGCGGTACATGAGATTACAGAATGCATATATGGAGTATAGAGTATATATACGACTAGACATCAAGTACTACGAGGTACATACTGTAGTGTCAGCAACAGCAATAGGTTTGTTTGCAGGCGGTGTTGCAATAGCGCCTTGATGTAAAGATGGCAATACTACTACTAGGTACTGGCTACCGTGACGATGCTCCCAAAGAAAGGCCACCACTGGCTGGCTTGGGCGCTTGCATGTGAGACACCGCCAAGGTGCTATCGATTAACAGAGTTCAGATTGTTAATGCAGTACGTAAAACGCAGCAGCAGAAACAGCAAACCACAGAAACGCAGCAGAGAGCAAACCAAAGTCTGTCAAGAGATTCTCCCAGCCTCGCTAACAGCTGTTAGTGCTCTCGCGCTTTACGCCAGACTAACAGGAACACAGCCCGCCCGCCTCCAAAAGCCAGAAATCTACTTCTGAGCGCCGTAGCAGCGGCTCGGTCCATGCGTGGCCCCCGCCTCCAGCCTGGTGTGCAAACGCCCATTTCTCAACCTTTCCGAAAGCCTCACTTCAACGGCGTCGCCTGTGAAAGGCGCAGCCACCGGGTTCTGCGAGGGCCATGACCCTCCCTCTTGCCTTGCTCTATTCTCCTTCATCTCTCTCTCTTCTTCTTCTTTGTACTGCTTTTCTGCTGTCGACCGCATACACACCACCAACCACCCCCGGCTTGGCTCCATCCCGGCGGTGGGCTGTGAAGCTTCCCCATCCACTCACCCACCCCACCCCTCTAACGATTCCAGCCCAACCCAACTTGTCTCTCCTCTAGAGCCAAAGCTCCCACCTTAGCGCCTGGCATGGGGGCGCCAAAAGCCGTTCCTTTGAATCCCTGACGCAATGGTGCAGCAGGCTAGATTGCCCATCTTTTGCTACCGATGCTGCGTTCTTTTTTCATTTACTCGCCCTCACTTAATTAATTTTCTTTTTTTTCTTCTTTGGCCTTTCAGGTACTCGCTAGCAGCCCAACGAGGGGGGACACAGCATCATGATGGCATAGTGAATCGAGGGACAGCCCCTGGTTAGGCGTCTTTGAGCCGGGACCCTCCCCTCTCTTGATGCCAATAGTGTTCCTTGCCGTTCCATGGCCTTCTCGAAAGAGATGTCAAGACGAAAAGCACGAGTACTGTATACATACACCATGTATTACTCGCTTTTAAAAGCTGCTCCATATTATTACTTGTTTGTTCTTCATGCTAGCATTACGAGTAATACATAGTACGCAGTTCGCAGTGGCCCTCTATCCGGTGACATGCGCCGCGAACCACACCAAGCATCCAAGCCTGACGAGGCGTCCATCCATCTCGTCTCTCTTCTCTCAGCCAGAGCCAGAGCGTAGCAGCACGAATAGATGGTAGTAGCAGCAGGTAGTAGCATTCGAAAGGGTCATGGCGTCACAGCCAACCTCTCCCTCTCTTGCCGTCCCGGCTCTTTGCGCATCAGCAGCCCGGCCTGGGACCAGGGATGGGATGGCCAAGACGAAGAGGGCACCCCCGTCACATGCGTCACTAAAACCCTGGCATCGTGACCCCAAAAAAAAACTCGCTACTACCGGCGGCTGGCCACGAGAAGGAGGGAAGAGGGGTGCAGGTGAAGGTGTGTGGGTGTGGCGGCATTGCCCTCGACGCCATGACATGAGAGAACGTGATTCATGGAAGTGTTGCATACGACATGGACAATGATGAAGAAGAATATTCAAGTGCCTTGCGATAGATTAAGCGCTGCATACCGGTCCCAGATGCGATGGAGATTAACTTGAATCACCGCAGATGCAGTTCTAAACAGATACAACATGTGTACTAATGCCTACTAGCAGCGCCCGCTAATTAATGACTGCTGTAGCCCGCAACGCAGGTCCAAGGACCGGGGCCATGCGCAGCCACATGCACAAACTCCGCCATCAACTCTCGTCTTGTCTGTAGATGCTAGCACTGCGATGTGCTGCAAGGAACGCCTCGGGCTCCAGCGCGCTTCATGCCTTACGGAGCGCATCTCCAAGCTCCTCTGCTGCAGGTCATGTCCAAAGCGGCATCTAAAGCTCGGCAATATCCCATTTGCTCATATATTTCCTAGCGGTATGGCCGATGGAGAACCGTTGGTGGCCTCGCAGGTGCTGCGGCTCTGGTGCGGAGCCAGCTGGGGACACAGCCATCGAAACAAATATCGTGATACTAGTAATGATGAATTTTTTTTTATTGGTGCTATCTTTTTTTCTCTCTTTTTTTAATTTGTCTTGTTTTTTTTTTTTCTTCTGTCTTTTTCAGTTCCTTTTGTTGCACTATTGAACCAAAAACTACCTATAAAGTAAATTGTATACTCATCCTTTTCATTAACCCAAGAAACAAGGAAAAAAAGAACCAGCATAGCACCCATTAGTCCCCACCCGAATAAAGTCCACGCTTCGTATCCTTCGCAACAAGTCCTGTTAAGCTCTTCTCTGGCTTGGGATAAGGCGGTCTTCCGCCCAGAATGTCCACCACCTCTCGCATGTCCAACCAGTGGGCAGCCTTGGGTCTTCTGTTGGGCCAATCTGTGTCATTCTCTTCAAGCTCTACAATCGGTGTGAATACGACCTCGGAGCCTTGAATACCAATGACGCTTGTGCTGTTGGGATCCTTCTTCACTCGGTTGTGCGCATTGCGGCCAAAATCCTCGAGATGCTCGATACACTTGATGGCCAGACGGACAGCACGGCATCGATCCATGGGCGAAGGGACACCACCTTGCTGCACGTGGCCGGGAACGCTCTCTCGGCTTTCGAAGCGGTCATGAGCTTCCTCGCGAATAATGTTGGCAATGAGCTTCGCATCGTAGACTTTGCTGGCCTTCTCGTTGATCAGGATAAGGCGGCCTGCGCGAGACTGGCCCTTGTCCTGGTTGAAAACCTCCTTGAGGTGCTTGACGTCCGCGTTAAGCATCTCGAGGCTGATTCCTTCTTCAGGGATGTAGACAGCAGAGGCTCCCACACTGAGGCCTCCCAGTGTAGCAACGTAGCCGGAGCGCCCACCCTGAGTCTCGATAACAAAGACACGGCGGCGGGTGGCTGAAGCGGACTGCTTAATCTTGTCGCAGTAGTTGACCAGCTCATTTAGACAAGTGTCCGATCCCAACGAGTACTCGGTGCCTGGAACGTTGTTGGAGATTGTTGCCGGCAAGAGGCAAAGGGGGATGCAGAGTGATGGATACTGATCCCTAGCCTTGCGCAGCTCCGAGACGGCGTGGAATGCTTCGAAACCACCAACAATGAAAAGAGCATCAAACTCATACTCTTCGATGAGATTGGCAATTAGTTCCATGCCGGACTCTGAAGGGAGTTCACGGTTGGTACCAATCTCAGAGCCACCTTTGCTAGCCCAGCCATCAACCTCGAGCCAGTTGAACGGTCGGACAGCCCCGAGAGGCGAATCACCATGGTGGCGAGCGAACCCAGCGAAGCCATTGTGGATAGCAAGGGGCTCGTGCCCACGAGAGATGCAGTATGCAACAGCTGCGCGCACAGCGGCATTCATACCACCAGCAGGAGCGCCAACGTTGATGAATCCAATCTTCATTCGCTAAAGGGGATATCAGTAATCAATACCATCTTCAAGGTGGGAAAGATACTAACGCTTTTCTCGGGTAGCTTGTGGTCATCAATCAGAACGTTTGTAGTCGTCAAGTAGGACTTGTATTGGTCTGAGAACTCGGTGTCTCGTAGGCTCATGGCCTTTTCGAAATCCTTGGCGTCAACGGCAACAGCGACCTCCTTCGTCTCCTTAACGGCCTGCATAAGCGGCTTTCGCACAATCTTGTTCTCGTTGATAGCAATGAAGCAAGTTTCGGTCTCGGGAGTGGCCTCCAGCACAGCCTTTACAGCCTCAACACCTTGTAAGGTAGCAAGCATGCGGTCGTAGGCCACAGCTGTGCCTCCTCTCTGGACATGTCCCAATGTAGTGATTCGAGTATCGAGGGCGAGGCCTCCCTCGCTGGTGTCTGCCAGCAGATCTTTGATTTCAGAGGGTGTAATCTTGTTGCCATTTTTATCGCGGGCGCCCTCTGCGACGATGACGATCGTCTTTCTCTTTCCCATGTTGCGGTGCTGATAGGGGAAAAAAAAAAGTAAGATTAGTCGTATGTTTTAGAGGTTCAAAGAATAGTATAATTAAAAAACTTACCCGTTGAACCACGAGCTTCATATCCTCTCGCCAATCATGATCTCTTGGCCGCTCAGGGATAAAGACAAAGTCTGCTCCCGTTGCAACGCCCGCCAGCAGAGCCAGCCATCCGCAGTGTCGTCCCATGACCTCAATAACGAAAGCACGAGAGTGCGAAGAAGCCGTCGCCTCGATGTAGTCGACCATTTCGCAGATACGCGACAGGGCCGAGTAGCAGCCAATTGTCGCATCCGTGCCGGACAAGTCATTGTCAATGGATCCGACGAGACCGACGATGTTCAGGTGCCTATACGGCGCAACCTGCTCGGCGGTCAATTCCCCGTTGGCGACGAGCTCGTCAATCAATGACGGCCATTCAGCCCGGAACTTGTCAGCGCCGGTAAGAGAGCCGTCACCTCCGCAGATAATGAGGGCGTCGATGCCGTTGAGCACCATGTTCTTGGCCGCCGTCAATCGGCCGGGTCGTTCGTAAAAGGCCATGCATCGAGCAGTTCCAATCAGGGTGCCGCCCTCGGACAGGAAGCCTCTGACATCGTCCCAGCCCATCTTCTTGATGAAGTCGCCGCCCTGCACCAGACCCTCGTATCCCTCGTAGACACAAAAGGCGTCACAGCCCATATGGATGGTCATGCGGACAACGGCGCGAACAACGGCGTTCATGCCTGGGGAGTCGCCTCCCGAGGTCATGACGGCAATCTTCTTCTTGACAGACATCGTGGGCGGTAGATTCGCGAAGGAGGCCGCCGTGGTGTATCCGATGCCGCGAAAGAGGGCCTGCCAGATGCGTTGAAAGAAGCGACGAAAGGTTAAGAGGATGTCAATGGGCCCTGGAAAGAAATCTAGGTAATGCTGGAGAGGCATTTAAGGGGGCCCGTCGCCCGTGAGCCCAAGGATAAACAATATTAAGTGGTGGATAAGATATACAGGATATGGGATGCTGGTGTAGTTCAAAGTGGCATGAGGGGAATTGGCGACAAGAAGCTCTTATCGGCCCTTAATGCGATGCTATCAGTTGGCGGGGCTCTTAATTTTTTTCCCTGCCCTCTGTGATATTTTCTTCAGCACAACCTGAGAGCTTCTCGACGCAGATCTAAAAGAGGGAGAAAGGCCAATTTGAGGAGGTTGTGAAGCGCTGCTGCAGAACTCTAAGCTGAACCTAATCATGATCCGCATTTGGACGTCAGAGCGTGGCGGCTATCTCTGACGAAGATAATTCATCCATTCGTCATTTACAGCTGGTAACCCCTCCTACGTAATAGGTCCAGCACAAGCAAGGTACAGGTCTAAGTACACACTAACCGGGCCCCCTCCGTCTGATTCCTGGCGCCATGTCTGCGGTGGCGCGATACACGCACATAATGCGAATCAATCCCACTCAAGCAGTTGGCCATTGACTACAAGCACCACGTAATGGCAATGAGGGAATTTGTGAGTCGGTGTGAAGGACAAAGTCGAGGTATGTTCGTCGATACCAGCGGCGAGGCATCCCACATCACGGAGCTCCGGCAGTCGGCGGTTACTGCGCTAGAGCCCCCTGTAGAATGTCATTAGGGCCTCAGCTTCGGAGCTTTGCGAAGGTTGTACTATAAGGGCGCTAGCAGCCGGCGTAATTTATAGTAGAGACAGTAAAGGCTAGTAGGTCGTGAGGCTGCGAGTTGTTTGTACCTGCACGCAACAGATGACGAGTATCGGTACATGACCGCGAACAGCGAATCAGAGACGACCTGCAGCTCAACATCTCCACTCTAGTGTTCGCTGCGCTGGAGCTTCACAGCGCTCAGCCTCGTCAAGTTCGAAGCTGTTGATCATCTACAAACGGCGTCGCGATTGGTCATCGTAGCTGACCTCAATGAGGCTGCCAACACCACCAACCTTGGCATCTACGCATTGAACCCATCATGTCTTCAGAAGGCGGTCCGCCGCTTTCGCTACGGCCGTTCCCCGTCGCCGACCAAAAGCCCAAGAATCTCGCCGAATTCATTGCTCGAGTCAATGCCCAGCCTGGCGGCTTCCGCAGCATAACAGAGGACAAGCTCCGTGAAGAACTCAGAAACAGCGAGGACCCCGAGGCAGCCACCGACCAGGATGAAGAAATGTCCGAGGCGGCTGGGGAGGCCGACATAGCAGAGAAGGACCCCAATGTTGCGCGGATGGAAGTCTTGAAGAATATCGAGTATGCAGGCTCTTATATGATATAATATACAGGACCATCCTTTTTTGGCTCTTGAGATGAATGCTCTAACGCGCTATAAATTGCAGTATAGCCGGCAACGCTGCTCTATTGACACTCGACTCCATGTCCCTCCTCCTCTCCAAACAGAATCCGACGCAAGCAGGCTTGACGCTATCACAACAGCTCCGCGACATGGTCGGCATTGGCACTCTCGGCGCAGATAAGCTCAATGATTCAAACGCCACGCCTACAAAAACAAAAGATCAGGAGGCGACCGCCATGGGATGGACCCTTATGGAAATCAACAAGACCAGAGATTCTGCAGAAGAGGCCGCTTCATTTTTAGAAAAGGAGATCAACTCTGAGAGTAAATACTGGGAAGATATCGTCGGAGTCAAGAAAGCCGGCTGGTCTATAAGCAGAGTTCCACAGGAGAGACATACTTTGGGAGTCAGATTTGGCTTTTCAGAAGGTATGTTTGGGCTCGAGTCGTGTGCTTGTACAAAAAAAAAGGGGGGGGATGAACCTAGAAGCTAACGTCTTTTTCTCCAGCTGCTGCCGAGTTTAAAAACAATGGTCTAGCGCCCATGTGGCGTGGCCATGATGGCTCTGCAGATCTCGACTTTGGACGATTGGGCGGCGTCTCAGAAGCTCTCGTCGTGACGTATGAAAAGGACGGAAAGGTCATTGGCCGATCTACTACACGGCCGTCCTCTGATGACGAATCACTAGAGGCTCGAGTACTAGAAGCACGCAACACAATCTTCTCGCAGGAGCTGTGGCACGAGCTCACCAAAGAATCCCGCTCACTGGCTGCCTACGACGTAAAGCCTGAAGGCAGGAAACTGGCCTGCCAAATCGACGAAAGAACAAAAATCACATTGGAACTGCTGCCTTTGGAATCATGCCCCTCGCCTGAACAAGACATGCCAGAAAATGGCCTAGCAGAAAAGATATCCATGGCTCTGCATATTCTCCTTAGCTACGCGCATCGATATAATGAGCTCATGAGAATACGGCCCATCCCCCCTCACATCTCCCGCTCCTCTCGCCAACAATCCTACGCCCTCCTCCGCCCTGTCCTCGCGCGCACAATGTACCTCAAGAACGTTGAGGAATCCATGCAATACATTGGCTTATTAGTACGAACCCTCCAGAAAGCCGGTATTCAATCTTCATTCATCCTACGCACCACGCAGACGAACGCTTCCGACCCCAACTCTCGCGGGCCAAACCAGCTATCCACATCGCACACCTTGGTCCGCAATCTCCTGCAAACACAAGACTTCACCATCGAGCTCACCATACTCCCCGACATCTCCCTCACCATCCGAGGCCGTTCATTCAGCTTTCCCGTTACGGCAACCTACTACTACATCCTTCTGCCCCCCTCATCTCCTCTCCCCGCCATGTGTCCCCCCTGGTCAGAAGGCTATCCCAGCGTCCAAGCCCTAGGCGACTACCTCCGCACCGCCATCGTCTGCATCCTCACAAATCACTTTGTCAAGATGCTCTCCTCCCCTTCTTCAACAAGCGGCGATGGCTCCGCTCTCGTGGAAAGTGCCCAGGGAGCCGATAAGAAGAACTTCGATATACATTTTGCCCTAGAGCTTGGAGATGATGTTGAAGAATTGACCCTCTCTGTCAATAATGCCGCCCAGAGCGAGGAAGAAACCAAGATATGGAAATGGTCCGTAAATGGACCCAGCGAAACGACTTCGGCGGAGCAGGTTGTGAAGACGCTCATCGAAGAACAGGCTCCAATTTAGAGACTTAGGAACGAGAAGTAAATAAGGGTGAAGTAAAGACAGAGACACACAGATGGAGATAATGGAGATGCTTAATCATTCGCGATTTGCAAACAGCGCTTGGCACTCAGATAGTGTTTTGTAGGCATCATATAAACAGGCTATTGGAGTTTCGTTTTTATCTCGTTGAGAATTCAACAACAAATATAGTTTACCACACATTGCGCAGATTTTGCATGTCATATAATGAATTTCTAGTATTTCTACTTAAAAAGAAATATCTTAGCGTGTGCGTAAACTATCGTCATATCTATCATCAATTTCATTAAACATGTCAAGTGTCAGCCTTTCTCGACCCTTGCAAACCTATACGATCCTTGACCCTTCCGCTATTGCCAGAGCAGCGTCTTGTGCGCTGGAAAGGTTTTTGGGTAAACCATCAAATCTTTGCGAGCAATCGCAAAATAGGAATATAAAACACATCTTAAAAGCAAAACACTTCTCAAATCTCTCAAATTTCCCCAAGAAGGGAAAAGTGTTAGTAGAGAAAGAAAAGAAAGAAAACAGAACAAACCACAGAAAGAAAGAAAAAAAATCTGTTATAAAGCTCGCAAATGCATCTTGAGAGCACTCTAGCGGCCGTTGAAAAGAAATTTCAGTTCATTCACATTGAGACGTCCAATCTTCATGCTTTCGGCTTCATCGAGGGCCGCCTCCACCATCTCCTTCTTCCGATTCTGGAGCTCGACAATTCGATCTTCGACAGTCTCACTGGTTAGGATGCGGTATACCTTCACCTCCTTCTTTTGGCCGATGCGGTATGCGCGATCAACAGCCTGCATCTCAATGTATGGATTCCAAAAGGGATCCATGATAACGACGCGAGATGCTGCGGTGAGATTGAGTCCAGCATTTCCCGCGCGAAGAGACACCAGCATGACCTTGACGTCGTTCTTATCACGGAAGTCCTTTGCTGCATCAAATCGCTGCTCTGAACTCATGCTTCCATCGTATCGTCTCAGTTTGCCTGGATAATTGTCGTGCCACATAGCCACCTCCAGTAAATCCAGCAAGAGAGTCCACTGAGAAAACACAATTGTCTTTTCTCCGGTTTCGTAAATCTGTTTTAAAAGGTTCATGCACTCCGACACTTTGGCAGCGGGTAGCCAAGTCTTCCTCAGGTAGCTCATGTACCTCTTGAACGCCTGTCTGTTTTTGGATGCTTCGTGACGAAGAGTCTTCAACATAGAGGGCTTAATTTCGGCTTGCTTCTTCTTGCCCTTCCTCTTCTTCTTCTTTTCCTTTTTGATTCCCTCTTGATCTTCTGATTTTACATCATACTCGGGTTCATCATGCACAATGAAATCTTTCAAATCGCCATAACGATCTACCTCATCATCGTCGTCGTCGTCGTCGGAGCCATCTTCGTCAGCGTCTGAGCTGTCAGTGTCGTCTTCTTCAGCAGCCGATGGTTGGACACATTCGGGCATATGCACTTTTTGAAATGCATCATAGGTGAAACACTTTCTAGGATCGAAGAGTCCACGGCAAACAGGGCACTTAGCCTTGTCACTTTCATTGCCCTCTTGGAGATTCGCCGCAGCTGCGCTGTCAACCAGTTGAGTCAGACACTGTTGACAAGAATCATGTCCGCAAGGGATATAAAACATAGGAGACTGAACAGCATCGTAACATATGGGACACTCAAATGCGTCAGACTCTTTGATCCTTGCCACAATATTTGCATCTAGGCTCTTGACTAGCTCAAGCATGTCCTCACTAGAGATTGGTGCAGTGTCATCCACGTCCAGGTTGAGATGGGGATGGCAGCATGCTTGTCGTAGTCGAAGCAGTAGAACAAGGATGCTCGAGTAGTTCTTGCCCACGCTACCATCGCGCAGATACTTGCTGAATTGTACCTGAGATTTCTTCTCAAGTTGGTTGTAGAAATCGCGCTCATCTTTGGACAGCTCGGCATACAAGACTTCTTCGTGTTTGTGTGGCAGCCGGAGAATAGGCTTTCCATCCAACTGGGAGTCCTTTTTACGACGAAGCATAATAGCCTTGAGGAGAGCACGAAGTCTATTCATGGCAACACTCTTGGGATCACCGTTTTTCCCAAAGAGCACACCAAAGCTCTGCAAACAATTAGCTCATTGAACTCTGGGAGTAGACAAAGAGTGAAGGGGAAGGGGGATTACCTGGCGGAACTGTTCCCACACACAGTATGGCTTTATGCGGAGGAAGCATAGCAGGGAAAAGAGCTCACCAACTCCGTTCATCATAGGAGTTCCAGTAAGGCACCATCGATGTGTCGCTCTCAACTTGTGACACGCCTTGGCAGTCTTGGTATGCTGGTTTTTAATGCATTGCGCCTCATCGAGAATAACTCGGTAGAAAATGGACTTTCTCGGGTTCAAAAGTGGAAACTTGGTTGCAATAGCTCGATCGTTAAAATCGATGTTGCGGCTCGAGTTTTCTTCCATGAATTTATCCAGGCGCTTTAGCTCTTGAGCTATTGTGCCATACGTCGTCAACACAACGTCGAATTTGAGGAGATCATCGGTCGTCGCCTTTTTGTTATGATACACAAACACAGATAGTCGATGTGATGCTCTCGTCTTTTTGTAGATTTCTTCTTCCCATTGTCGAATCAAGGCCAGCGGGCCAATAATCAAGTTGGTCTACAAAAAGCTTGGTTAGCACAAAAAAGCTTGCCAAATACCATGTCTATGGTATCCTAATCGAGGCTCACCTTAGGGCGGGACTTTGCTGGGCGGGACAGCATAAGGGCCAATGTTGATATAGTCTTACCAAGACCCATATCGTCGGCCAGAATGCCACCCTTGTTGGTTCCCTCCTCCATCTTCTTCATCCATGTCAATGCGACAATTTGGTGAGGGTAGAGGGAATTCTTAAGACCCTCTGGTGTTCCATCGCGATTGCCTTCTGGGATATCCATGTCAGGGCGGATATTCTTCAGCAAATCATCCAACTCCTGTTCTGTAACCTTGGGATCATGTAATGAGTCGTTGATGTAGTCCATTATGCGGCTAGGCAACGGATTTCCGAGCTCATCTAGTCCGTTAATATAATCAAACATGCCAGTTCTATTGATGATATCCGACAAAGGTGTTCGGCTAGCATTGCTCGCAAGAGTCGGTGCTCTGGCCATGCCAGGAAACGTTCCTGGCATTTGTCCATTTAATCTATGCTGCATATGGCCGTTGCTATAAGGAGATGCGGCTGCAAAAGGTTGAGTCATGGCTGCATATGATCCGGGCACAAAGCTATTAGCATTGGGAGCTCCGAGGGGATATTCCACCTGCAGTTGCTGCGGGTCTCCGAATCCTGACAAAAGGCTGTATGGATTATCAAAACTTGAGCCTGGAGCAGTTCCGGCCACGATAGAGTTCCATGATGCTGAATGGGATCCATTAGACTCGATTCGAGGATTTGATGGCCTTAACTCATCGTCAGAGAGGATTTCTAAGGGAGCTTGATGGGCATTAGAGCGCTGTGTGGCCATTATCCTGTCAAAGGCTGAAGGCTGCTCGGGGTCAGAGCTTCTAGGTGGCCCAGAAGCACGAGGGTAGGAGGGTTGTGAGTCTTGGCTTGAAAGAAAAATGGCCATCTCTCTATCTGCTTTCTCCTGCTCGTGTCTATCTGCTTGTCGAATCTGTTCTGCAATGTACGTCGCATCGGATTCCACATCAGCTCTGCAGAGCCCGTCAGTTTCCAGACTTTTAAATATGATGAAAAGGGCCAAACACGAATTGCAGAGCTCACATACCCAGTCAGGTCAATAATCTCGACTTCTTCGTCTGATAGTGAAGGAGGGGCAACAGCTCTTGGGCGGACTCCAAAAGGTATTGGGGTCGTCCGTCGAGACTTACTCGACTCACGGCCAGCATCCAAATGGGTTGACTCAAAGTCCCGCTTTCGATTCCTCAGCGACAGCGAGGCTGGACTCACTCCATCTGCAGCAGTCAACGGCCTGTGTGGAGTCTCCATAGCGGCTGCGCTGTAGTGCGGCCTCGAGGGACCAGCAGTGGCTGGTGTTACCCGGTTATGGACTGGTGTTGAAGAAGAAGAAGGTCAGCACCAAAGAGTTCAATCGCTGCCCGACAGAAAAAGTCAAGAATAGTCCTGACGGAGGAGTAAATCAAGAAAATATGTTCGGGGAAAGACGCGGGAAGAGGCAGCCAATTGGGCACCTTCACGTCGCACAAGGAGCAGGCCCAAGGAGCGTTTGCTGAAACAAGCAAGCTCCGAGTGACTGAGACCGTTGCCGGCACAGGAGTAACTGAGGCTCTGGTGACAAGAGAGAGGATTTTCACCTCTTGATATAATCCAGCGGGTGAAGTGGCGTGAATGCAAGGCAGCGGGAGGCGAAGGAAAAATTACGATGCAAGGGAGGAAAGAAGAAGAAAATGTATCAATGCACAGACCAGAGCGAAAAAGAGGAGTTCTTGAAACCGTGAATTTGAAAGCTTCTTCTTTTCTTATGACTGTTTTCCCCTTTGACGCAACACAGTCTCTTCTTTCGTTTTTGAGATGCAAAGAGAGAGAAGCGCCTTAGTGAGGCTGAAACGAGACATGAGAGGAGGTGACGCCCAAGGCCACGAAACAGTGATATCAGACGATAGCAGATAACGATGACTCAAAGGAAAACGAACGAAAGTATATAGAGGTACTAGAAAGCACAAAGTTTCAAAAACAAGTACTTACCTGGCGTTGCTGGAACATCTGGGCCCATCCTCCGCTGCGGTGTTACGCTTCGGCCATCTAAGAGCATCATATCAGCACCTCCAAACCAATAAGCCATCGTGAGCAGTCCGAGAGAGAAAAAGGCGAAAGGGAAAGAAAAAAAAAAGGTAAAAATGGTGTTTTTCCTTCTCCATACCTTCCTCATCTTTTTTCGCCTTGGAAAGGGCCTTCAACGCCCTCTTAAGCCTCGAAATCTCCGCCCGAGCCTCATCGCGGTCCTGTTCCACACCCTCAAACGTCTCGCCCTGCAGCGAGTCCAGAATCACCTCCTGGACCGTCAGCTCCTCCTGGAGCTCCTGACAGTTCATCGCATGCGCTGGTCGCGCCCTATTGGTACACAGCCGTGCAGGAAGAAAAAAAAATAAAGAAGGTTGTGAGGCTGTACAACAAGGGGGGTGAAGGGCCAGATTAGGCAGTCAGCGCAGCCTTTTTTTTTTTTTTTTTTTTTTTTTTTTTTTTTTTTTTTATAATTCTTTTACTTCTCTCTTCTTTCTCTTCCGATGCCCATGAATCGAGCTCCTCTCGGTGATGACGGCGGCCAATGAAGTTCTGCACGCCCTTGAATCGGTGTTACCAGAGGTGTGTGTTGTCAGAGACAAAAGCAATTCCAGCTGGAGGAAAAAGTGTTGCCACGTTAGTCAGGCATGAATACAGAGGTATCGTCATGCAAAGAAAGGAAGGCACGGAAAGTGGATATCGCGATTGTGTTGAGGCGCCTGCACAAGGTTGCCATGAAGAGAACGAGATGCAGAATGAGGCTTAGGCCGTGAATATGACGAAGGTGCTTAATGAGCGATGCGGCGCGTCGCGTAATCCAGGTCCAGCATATGCAATTGATTTTCACAGTAGGTAATGCACGACTTGCTGTAGGCTGGTGGAGCCTGGCTGAAAGAAGCAATTTCTAATGGAGCTGGATTTATGGGCCCTTGCTGCCAAAGCCGCAAAACAGGCACCAACGCCTTTGGAGCCGCATTGAACATTCGCAGCTGAACCCGGCCTGCAGCACAAGATTGATATTTTCGGTATTAATATATAGTAATATTAAGTAGGCAAACACGCTTTGCCACAGCCATCTATACCCCCCCAAAACGAGGAAAAGAGGAAAAGAGAGAGAGACAAGTATAGCAAATGCCAAACCACAAGCGAAAAAAAAAAAAAAGTATACGCTCACGCTATTTTCCCTGCCCCCATCAAAAAAGATACGAGTATACAGAGTGTATATACCAACCCAACGCCTCTAATGAAGTGGATATAAAAATCAAAATGCCACGCAATGACAGGAGGAGTCCCTCAACTTGAATCAGATCCGCCAGTGATTTTGTGCCAAACTTTATCTATCTTGTCGGAGAACCAGTCCCATATGCTTTGCAATTTGTCTGGCGGTGATGAATCTGGAGCGCCATCTGGATCTTGAGGCTGTTGCGTTGGTGTCCCCGCTGCGGCTCCACTTGAAGCGGTGTGCAGCTGGAGCGAAGACGTCGTCATAAAAGTCAGTTGCTCCGACGCAGCAGCCGAAGAAGAAGTTGTTGGCTTGGGGGGACCGACGGACGCTCAATGGTCTTGGTCTTCGCAGCTTGTGAAGATGTCGAAGTGAGAGAATAAGATGTAACCGGATCTTCCGGTATCTTAGGTTCATCTTCAGACTCGTGGGTGCCAATCGGCTGAAGGGGTAGACGTAACGTTCCATTGTTGGGCTTCGGTGTCAAGCCAAGCGAGTCACAGAGCAAATTATAGACTTCGATATTTTCTGATACAAGATTTAGCCACGTCTGAAACAATTCGGTGAGTACCATCCATTCCACTTTTGACTTACGGAAAACATCGACTTGGCTGTTCGCTGGATGAGGAAATGCTGGGCCTCTCGCGATGAAGATAGCCCTCATCAGCGGGTGCTCATGGTCATACCCGTGCAACCCACGAGGATGGTATACAAGGTTCTCCTTCTTAGCCTTCTCTACGTCAAATTCTTCTTTGGCGGCAATAGCCCAGCCGGTCTTGGGCACAATCCATAGAGGAGCAATGCGGTCGTTTTTGGAAAAGTGATATCGCTCCGGCATGTTCACATCACGGAGATAGACTTCAAAGTTGGGGTTAGATTTGGCCTTTTCCGCCAAGCCGTCGTATAAACCTTGTAGGTCATCGGGATTCTTCGGCCGAAGTCCATACAAAGGCCAGCCATCAGTGTGCTCAATCTTTGAGGTATCGATAAGATCCTCTAATTGGAGCACTCGAGTTGTATCTGTCGTAGCCATACCATGATCCGATACAACGATAACATTGACAATGTCTGTCAAATTTCGCTCGTCGAGTCCTCGGAAGATCTTGTCCATCATCGTATCGACCTTCTGAATCGTGGCTCGGATCTCTGTGCTGTTTGGCCCATATTTATGGCCGTGGCTGTCCACGTTGGGAACATATGCTGCAATGAGCTGTGGTCTCATCTCTTCGACCGCAACAGATCCACTCTCTTTCCCAGGCATATCCAGCCACCCAAGAATCCTTGAAACCTTGTTATCCAGCTCCTCTTTGCCATTGAACTTATCAACAAAGGCAGGCTCCTTGTTTAGGATGTGCGCTTCGCTTCCAGGCCACATGTGAATCGCAGTCCGGACACCCTGCTTCTCAGCCGTCACCCAAAATGGCTCTCCGCCCCACCACTTGGGGTCCAGACTCCGAGCTGGATCTGTATAATGAAACTCTGCCTCCAATTCGGGGTCCCAGAAAGTGTTTCCAACGATACCATGAGCCTCAGGATATAGGCCAGTGGCAAGCGTATAGTGGTTCGGGAATGTAACGGAGGGGAACGACGGGTGCATCCATTTGGGAGAAACGCCCTCTTTGACAAAGGCATTTAACCTTGGTGTGATTCCCCGCTGTAAAAAGTCGGCACGGAAGCCATCGAGACTTATAATGATAGTGGTAGGCGCAAACAGCGCAGTTCCGTTGCTGACAAGATGAACTTTAGAAGATTTCGCCGACTTCCGCCCCTTTGAAAGCTTCCAGGAAGCCAAGACTAAAATCGCAAATCCGATAGCAATCAACGAGTGAATGAATAGCCAGCGGCGCCAGCTCCGTCCTCGCTGTACCTTTGCGTTAGCAAAAGCATTGAGGTTCCGACGATCGTACTCTTCGCTTTCGCTGCTGGAACCCGTAGAGCTGCCCTCCTTCATGCCTCCCTCCTCCATTTCGTACATCAGCTCACCGTCCTCGCCATGCTGGGCCTCTTCCAGGATCCTCTTCCGCTTCGTTTCTCTTCTTGTACGTCTCTTCTGTTTCCTATTCTCAGACGAGCCCTTTTCCGCCGTGAGATTCTCGTTCGAGGAGCTGCCGCCAGTCGATATACTCCCCAGACTGGGCTTGCGCACCAGATTCTTGAAGGGATTAGGGAGCGCAAGAGCCGAGCCTCGCCGCACCAGTTCCTGCTTGCGTCTTGAGTCCGTCACCAGTTGGTCCAGCTCCTCTTCTTCCATCAGCACGATCCGGTCGTGGGCAAGGAGTTCGCGGCTGTTCCTTGCGCGCTGCTGCAGAGCATCGTCTTCACTGTCGGTATCTTGGTCTCGACTGTTGATAGATGACGCGTCATCGTCGTATGCCATCGCGGACAAGAGGGACGAATTGTCGCGGTCCACTCTTGCCTTTTTTGCATCTCGGCGACTGAGAGACATCTTGCCACGGCCTCAGAGAGCCCCTGAGGATGCAGCAAAGCAATTCCGCAGTCGTGCTATTCAAAGATCTTAGCAAGAGGCGAGGGTCCAAGATCGGCTCAATTATCCACCGGCCCACTTAGGCTGGCAGGGTACCTAGTACATGTACTTTGATTAGCGGGGCAAGCTGCTACCCTACTCTTAACTTCAAAATTGACTGCAATAGTTCTTGAGAACTCCGTTGGGAATAAGCTATTAATTACTAGGTAGACCTCTCCTTTTATCGTCTTCATGTTTACATCCGCCATTTGCCATCTTATATTATGCTTTGTTTTTTTTTTTTTTTTTTTTTCGTCTTGAGATGGTACCATAACCGCAGTGGTGAGAAAGCTGGTGCATAGGTACACTACCATATTATACTTTGGCTTCAATTCCATCCTTATGGGATGATATCATCTTTACATACGAGTACGGTAATTCTTTTTTTTATGCCATACTGATTGTATACAGAACTTTACAGCCCGGGAAGACAGAGACATTTGGTGAGGCATTATTTCAATATTGCTACTAATTTCTCACATGGTTGTCACCGTTGTGAGAGGCTTCTTATCAGTGTAAGCTGGCGTAGCCTCCATCACATACGCATGTCACGCCGCTGAGGTCGAAGCATTGTATATCGATGCTATTTTAGACAGATCCATATAAACTCCGTACGTTACAACGTTACATGGTTAACCAAGCCAAAAAAAAAAAAAAAAAAAAAAAAAAAAAAAACGGAGGAAGAAGAAGAAGCCAGTCTCGTCACTGTTCCAAGATGATGCCCCGAAATACCCCAGATTCGCCATCGGAAATACAAAAGAGAGCGTCCTTAGGTTAAAGATGGTTCCCAAAATGAAAAAGACATAAGAAAACACCGACATGTGTGCCCAGTGTCAGAAAACCACGCTTTAGTAGCAGATCAGTCTCATAATCTTCTGTTACTGCTGCTCCCTTCGGTAGATGCTCCTGCGGATGACGACTCTGCCACAACAACACTGTTCCGGAGGGACGGGTTCTGCGGCCAACCTATCGGCATATTCGAAGATCGCCGTTGACTTGCCCTACTATGCCGAGCCGACTGGTTAATAACCAGGGGTGCTTCCGTCGAGGTATTGTTTGAGCTGCTGCCCTGCAGACTACCATTGCTTCCCGAATCTCTGCTCTTTGTAACTACCTTTTCTTTGATAACGACTCCTTTTTCTTTCTCACCCCTTTTTCGTCCGGCAGCGGCGGCCGCGGCTATACCTCCACCCGCGGCAAAAGTGGTGATGGCTGCTGAGGCAGAATAGTAAAATCCTTTGGCAGAAAAATAACACCCTTTCAGCTGAGCTACAGGCCCTTGACCAGATGTCTCGTCCAGGAAAAGGAAACCCATGGTTCCTATCACGCTAGCGATGACAAGAATTGTGAGAATGGCCGCCCCAAACCTATCGCCTCCGTTGATGGGTGCATAGTCTGGACCATTTGGCTGGTCCCGACCCAAGTCATCGCCGCCACCACCAGGGTCTCCTTGGCTGGTGCCTCCCCTGTCGGCAGTGAGGGGAGCACTGCTATTGCCGATTAGGTTGGCCATTGTGACTTCAAGAGCCGCCATTTGCTGACCGACACCAGTCGTTCCATCGTAAGAGTTGTTACTCCAGATGAGGCCGCACATACGCCCATTCTTGCCGCCGACGCATTGCTTCGCCGCAGCAATCGAGGATGCTCGGAGGTATGGCATGACTGTATTATAAGTGTGAGGAGCCCATTTGGTGATGTTGGCCAGCCAGCGACTCAAGTATGCCTTGAATGAGTGCTCATCAACGTTACAAGTACCGACCGACTCACACGCAACCTCTGCCATGATATTGCTTTTGGGGCCCGTGAAGAACACCTTGCTGCCAGTGATGAGATTGTCTAGGCGATCCTTCCAGACCTGCGACTCTGTATAATTATACATGGCAGCTGCACCGAGGATCATGCCTCCGGCATTGTAGGTGAATTGATAAGGCGTGAGGACGGTACAGTTGGTCTCGACATCGGCGCCGTCATAAACGTACCAATTTGTAGTGTTGATGAACTTGACGCCAATCATCCAATTCCACGTCTTCTCGGCCCAATCAGCGTAGGTCTGGTTGCCGGTATACAGAGCCAATCTGGCACCGAGGGCGAAGAAGCATGCCTGCGAAATTGAGTTCTATGCATTAAGTTAGTTTGATTCGACGAATGTTTATATTTGGGCAGAGCATGGGTCCAGCCCACCTTGTAGTCGAATCCGTTATTCCATGTGAAAATTTGCCACCGCAAACCACCTTGGCAGTACTCTGTATCCCATCGAGAAGCCTGAGTGTTGAATACAGCTTGAGCAAGAGCAAGCCATTGTGGCTTGTCAGCAGGGGGATTTGGAAAGTTGTATTCGGCAGCCGACATGACGGAAAGACCCCAAAAGCCCTGGTCATCATTACCTTCTGTCCGAGTTTGATTTCTTGGCATATAGTCGTTGGTATCCCCGACTTGGAAAAGGAGAGCTTGCTGCGTGATATTATTATAAGCATCATCGCCAGTATAATACCAGTAATCGATGAGAGTACCCATCATAGCACCGGCCTCCCACCCTGAGAGCATTTGTAAGTAATGTGTCGCAGGGCAGTGCTGATAAGACTGCATGGGGAGACTACCTACAGTAATACGGATCGGGAAGAAGGCCGGGCGTTTGGCCAGGCTCATTGCCTTTATAAAAAGCTACCAAATCCTCTGCCATTTGTTTGGATATCGACGTTATAGACTCTACAAGATCCAAATTAGCCACTGATCCAATGCAAAACGATTGGCCGAGCTGATATCATCCTACCGCGAGAATCTGGGTTTAAGTCATATGCCGTGGCGAGCTGGCTGGTTGCTAATAGCAATGCCGTAGCCACGCGGACCAGCAGCGGCACTCGGCTTGGATTTTCCATGTTCGAAAATACGTGTTTTAGACACGAAGCTCAAAACCTGGTAGCGATAGAGAATCCCATGGGCCGGTGGTACAAGTAAAGAGTTTGTCAGCCGAGGGTATGTCGAGGCAGAGGCGGACCGCAATACGCTACAACTTCAGATCCATCGGCACTGCAGGATTCACACTCGAGCACCGGCACGAGGGCGAGAGTATTCGAAGCAGCACACGAATTCACTAAGCGAGTGACGTTGAGCGAGAGACAAGGGATGAGACAAGATTTCAAAGGACGGGGCACCAAGAAAGAAAGAAGCGAAGACAGGACGAGACAGGCAGCGTCTCTGTGGAGAGAGAAGGGAAATACGGGATGGACAAGCAGTGTCTGCGTCTACATAGATATCCAGAAGCGGTCCGGCTGGGGAGCTGCCACCGGCTCCGGAAGCGCTTGCATCGATAGCTCGCGGCATCGAGCCGAGCAAGAGCGGATTGACGCTCTCCTGACGTACGAGCAGAGCTGAGGAGCACCACCTTGGTAGGACTCTTGCTACAGAATCGAGCCCATGTGGCGAGGGAGTATCTTGGCCGTACTGGCCCCGGCAGCCTGTATGAGACAGTACTTTGGCGCTACATGGCGTCCGGGCCATGGAGCGATCTCTGCCTCTTTGCTTGCTTCTCTGGCAGACGGCAGTTGGAGAAAACGCCACAGGAAACCTTGGTAATGGTGGGAGTAACACAGCATTGGTGGCACGGCTGCTGTGCGCCGAACTATCTCAATGGCGAGCTGGTTCTAGGCCTGCGCCGCCAAGATGCGGCCAAGATGCCACCCAACGGCCCAAATACGAGAGCAGAGCCGCAAGCAGCAATGACAGCACGACGGCCCCGCTGAGGCCCGGCAGTTCGTGCAGAGCGGCGCGAGCCCATCAACCCAGTGCCGGGGGAGAGGCTGCTGAGTCCGGGAGACAGGAGCCACCTCGCTGTCCTGGTGGCAGCCAGAGGAGGCCATGATGGCCAGATGCGGAAACAGGCTGCAACGGGAGCATCGCAAGGGCCGCAGCGGCCGCAGGGAGGCTTTTTGTTGTTTTGTTTACGCGGCACGGGCACAAGGTGCTGACCGATTAACCCATCACTGTTTTTGCCTTTTGTTTCTTCTCGCTGAAGGGGCGCCGTGGCTGCTCCCTGTGCGGTGGTTGGTGCTTCAGCCGGCTCCAACACCGCTGAATCGTGCAAGAAGTAAGCTTGTGTTGGTGGAGATGGTATGGAGTCGGCTAGTTCAAGAGCCACCAAACCTACGTGGGCACATACATACTGAATGGGGGAAACAAAAGGGCGGAGGACTAGGGACAGCGCGGAGCAGCATGCTCGATAAGATCCATGGGCGTCGCATCATGAACACAACATGCTTCTAGGCGATATTCTCGATCTCTTCTCTGCTAGTGTGTAGCACGCTGCAGCGCAATGCCCGTCATACAGCGATGGCTTATCTGGCTCGAAATGCACCTACTTTTGATAGGGCAGGACAACGTCATTGCACCTTTTAGCTCTTTGTGATCTGCAAGATTGCGTATGAAAGAGTACATGATTGCGTCCAGAGGGCCATCTGTTGTATGCACCATCCAAGGCACCAGGACAGAGATGGAAAAGAGATGGAAAAGAGAGTGATCAAAGACGGGTTGGTCAGCCTAGTAGTAGCATTACGCTGTTGTGTTTGGTTCTTGGGTAGCTGAAAGGTTCATGTGGTGCCTGTGCTCTCTTCCTTCAGCCCTCATGCATAGGTAGGTACAGCATACTATGTATTATATGAGCACTCACATCATATTCGCTAGACGAAAGGAATCGCAGCTCGTATCGCCTGCATTGGCTTCAGGTACACCGTGATTATGCATTGTTTAGAGCTCAAGGGTTTGACCCTAAACTCTGACTATTGCGATACATCTATAAATACATGCACTCATACGAAGTGATGATTAAGACCAAGACCACTACAGTACGGTTACTGTCGCAGACTTATTGCTCTTATCTAGTGTCTTAGTGGCGAGGGCATCCGCTAAACAGCGAGCCTAACGCCAGGCAAAGCATTACTAAGACGGCGCCATGGATAGAATACGCTGCAAGGCTCGCTGAAGTCCTGTGCCTGAAAAAAAGTGGCTGCTTCGTAATCGTAACGATGCTTGTACTCTGTACTTCTTGGCTCGTACTTTGTCGTGGTCTGCCAATGGCTGAGGTAGATGCGCACGGATAGATGTTTGAACCCGGCGCCGCTCTTCCATCCATAGAGATGCTGTTGCACTGGTACGGAGTCTTCTGTGCTTTTAATAGTAGATTTCAGGTACACAAACGCTTTGCACCGACTAGCCGCTCGTCTCGTTCTAGGAATGCGTCAAAAGTCGCAAGCGAGGCGCTTTCGTCGATGCGATGAAACCGGCCTGCGACAGGAGGGAGTTGGTCAATTACCTTGTTGATCCGAAGCCGAGGCCTCGACATGCGCACAGTCACGCAGGTGGCCAAGGCTAAGTGCTTGTAGGTCATCTCTGGACATGGCCAAGCTGAGCAGCTTTTTCTTTTCAGCCTTTTGGAAAAGGCAGCATTATCAGCACACTTGTATTCGTATGTAGGCGCAAGTGAGACTCCAGGTACTGCTACTAAGGGCGGTCCGTTGAGTCGGCTTCTGGCCGAGGGGCAGCAGATCACGTGCACCTGTGAGAAGAGCGCAGAGCCACACTTGGCGGAGGGGACTGTGGCGGGGCAATGTAGCAGTACAAGCAGGATTTCAGGACTTGCTCCCGGAGCCTTGGGATGGTGATTCCGGCGTCTTCTCCGGGCATCCCAGAATGACATCTAAACCTCTGCAAGGCTGGCAAAACAGCGCAGTCAATGAGGGCTTATAAATCTCCAAATGACGCGCCCAGTGATTAATCGGAAGAGAACAAAAAACATGGACGACGCTGGGCATTCATACCGCGCCCGAAGGCGGCTGGAAGAGTGGATACGGAGTTGGCCGTACTCGGTACTTGTACTCGATACTTGTACTTGCGGTAGCGTGAGGCTGGGGCGGTTCCGTAGTCTCCGCGCTGTCGTCAGCCTGGGGGGCAACGCCTCCAGCAGGTATGCTCCCTAGGCCTAGGCGAAGGGGCTGCTCGGCGGGCAAAACGTAAACTTGTCTTCCTCAAAATCTCTGGCTGCCATTACGAACCATCCTCTCTCCATATCCGTAACAACACCAAACCACTTGCAACGTTGTCGCTTGAGTGCGCTCTACACTTCTGATCGCTCGCTCTCCTGCGTTTTTCCTGTTCGAGTCTATTGTATTGAATATTATACCCCGTCAAAATGTCCGAAGCTCCATATGATCCCTACGTTCCCAAGGGCGGTGCCGACCCGCAAGCTGGTGGCCAGTCGCGCACGCAGGCGCTCCAAGGTGTAAGTTTAGTTTAAATGTCGGACGAGATCAGTCTTTGACTTGAGACGAAATACCTTCCGTCTACGAGCCTTGATTTGCCGCCGAGTTCAGATTTGGCGGGCAGCTGGTGCGCTCATTATTGGGCTTTGTCACTGAGCAGTAAATGATTCGGGACTGCGGCCTCAGATTCATTCGATTTTTCTCGTCCGAAATGTCTAAAATATCCGACACAAAGGCTAATTCTTTTTCCGCATAGGAAATCGACGCCACGGTCCAAGTGATGCGAAAGAATATCGAGAATGTGGCTCAGCGAGGTGACCGCCTGGATGTTCTGCAAGATAAGACGGATAACCTGGCAGAATCTGCGCAAGGTTTCCGTCGCGGCGCCAACAGAGTCCGCAAGCAGATGTGGTGGAAGGACATGAAGATGCGAGTCTGTATCGTTGTCGGAATCGTTCTCCTCCTAGTTGTTATTATTGTTCCTTCTGGTATGCTCCCCAATAAGCCTTTGAGAATTATAGCGAAATACTGACTAGAGACTACAGTTGTTGCGACACACCACTGATGCCCTACTTTCTTTTGTTGGAGTACCCTGTTTTGTAACGTCGATGATGAATACCAGACGTCGTTCTCTGAAGCTTGAAGACTGAGCTCGAGATCAAATGAAAGGATTACGAATTGTTATTGGATGTTGGTTCTGTAAATGATGGAGTTCGTTGAAGACACGCCCCAGACTATTTTCACGGGAGATGTTGTCCTGAGGACTCTCAGGCTGGATTATGTGTATGACTTTGCAGGCTAGGCGTTCTTTCCGACCAATTGAGATAATGCGTGCTCTCTCTGGGTCTAGAGGAATCATAATGGGCTGATGTCTGGCCATGTTTTTATAATTTAAGCAATGGTATGGCCGCTGCGATAACTGCCACGATGCACCAAAATGTGATCAAATTTGCAAAGGCCTCATATGGAGTGCCAAATATAACCAGCAAAGATTTGAGCTCTGCTCTGACTTGATGACGCAGCCAGTGTTTTTTTTTTTTTTTTTTTTTTTTTGAATGGGATCTCTGAGACATTCTTCGACCTACTTTCTCCAGCCAGGTTATCAGCAGAGCCTAAGAGAACCTCTCTAATCCAATCAGATCAATTCGCTGGCTGCACGTACTGAAATGGCTTTGGGAATTAGTAGATCACGAACACGAATTTTCTTCTTACCAACGCTCTCACATAATAGTTTGGCTGAGCGAGTTCCCTATTCATCTTCCAACTAATATGACCTGTTTATGTCACTATCGTGCCGAGGCTCAAATGCCAAAACTGTTTCGCCAAACATATATGTCCATGTAGGTAGAGCTGAAATATGTATGGGCAAGCTATAGCCGCTTTCACCGCTCTAGTGATGACTCTATCACATGCCCTGTTCCGACTGCTGTTTAATCGCATTCTGACATCACTCACGGCAAGATCTACGCAGCTCTTTTACTGCTCATGAGAATTCTGACATCAAGGCCAAAAGCTCCGCCTATGCACATCATTTTTACTTGCACAGAGTGTGACCAACAGCTGAACATCCATCTTGTCTGGCTGGGAGGGTTTCACCGCCTGCCCGCAATTGGGAGCGATTTCGGGCGGGTTGTTTTTTCTGCCCCTCCCCCCACATATTTGCTAGGCCAAGCTTGAGTGACTCTTCTTATCTGATCTTAACCTTGCGCATCCTCATATCTTGCTACTTTCCAATTTGCCGGGTCAATTGGACCAGAAAACTTCGTGAAACATGATTTCTGCAGCCTCTGTGGCCCTGCGGGCCGGTGCTCGACGAGGTATTCCCAGAGCTGCGGCTGTTGCTTCTGCTCTCAACGCCAGTCGCAGGGGTATCTCAGCGACGAGGTCTCTAGCTCTTCCCGCGAAGGACCGAACTCGGGAGATTGTCGCCCAGACCGTGAGCAGCATCGGCAGCAAGCGCGAGGGACAGCAGTATCTCAAGCTCTTCACCTCTGTCTCGTCCCAGAAATTCGCCGTCATCAAGGTCGGAGGCGCTATTTTGTAAATATGTACCTACCAATATGAGTGCTGTGTTAATAACGCTGCTTTACACAGAACCGAGTATCTTGAGGAATTGTCTCGAAGTCTTCTTTTCTTAACAGAGCTGGGTCTCTACCCGGTCATTGTGCATGGTGCTGGCCCTCAGCTCAACCGCCTCCTCGAGGAAGCCGGCGTTGAGCCTCAGTTCGAAGAGGGTATCCGCGTTACCGATGCCAAGACACTGGGTGTGGCCCGCAAGCTCTTCCTTGAAGAGAATCTCCGACTAGTGAACAGACTGGACGAGCTAGGTATTGCGACTAGGTCTCTCAGCGGTGCCTTCATGGCCGATTACCTGGATAAAGAGAAATGGCAGTATGTCGGAAAGATCACCAAAGTTAACAAGGAAGCAATTGAGAAGTCCATCGAGGCTGGATACATCCCTGTGCTTACTTCTATGGCTGAGTCTGAAGACGGCCAGCTTCTCAACGTTAACGCAGATGTAGCCGCAGCTGAGCTTGCTCGTTCACTGGAGCCTCTGAAGGTGGTGTATTTGTCCGAGAAGGGTGGTCTATTCAACGGCGACGGAGAGAAGATCTCGCACATTAACCTGGACGAGGAGTTTGATCACCTCATGGCACAGCCCTGGTGCCGTTACGGTACACGTCTTAAGATCAAGCAGATCAAGGAGCTTCTCGATACTCTTCCCAGGACATCTAGCGTTGCTATTATCCACCCTAGCGATCTTCAAAAGGAGCTTTTTACAGACTCTGGCGCCGGTACTCTGATCCGACGCGGAGACAAGGTCCAAAAGGTGACTTCTGTCTCAGAGTTTGAGGATTTGGATAAGATCAAGGCCAGCCTGATTCGAGAGCGTGGGGGTCTCGATGCCGAAGCAACTGTTGACCGGTTCATTGACTTCCTGAGGGAGAATCCTTTCACTGCCTATTTCGACGATGCGACGCAATGTGTTGCTATTGTTATGCCAGCTGGAAAGGACCGACCGATGGCTACCCTTGCTACTCTAGCCATCACCAAGTCTGGCTGGCTCACCAACGTTGCGGAGAACGTATTTGCCGCCATCAAGAAGGACCACCCTAGCCTTGCCTGGACTGTCAATGAGAATGACGAGAACTTGACCTGGTTCTTTGAGAAGGCCGATGGCAGCTTTAACCGCAACGGAAGCGTCCTGTTCTACTATGGCTGCGATCTTCGATCCGATGCTCTGGCTCCGGTATACGATGACTTTGTCTCTCACGGACGTGCTATGTTGGGTGATTCCAACCTCGAGGCTCGACTGCGACGTGCCGCCCAGGCCGCGAGCGAGGCTTTGAAGGGCTCTCAGGCCTAAGCTTATTCTAGATCATGTCCCTGTTTGTTCCGTGATGGACAAGTTGGCGACGAAGTGGGGATTCTTATAGAGATATTCCTTGAATGTGATGGAATAAGAGGGGAAAAGAGGCGAAACGAAAATGTAACATCATCCTTTACGGAGTTTAATGGCGGGAGGCTTGACTGGAAATATAGCGGCCGATTGAAATATAAATAAATATGTATTATATTTACAAACTTGTCTCATCAAATCATGTTGCTGAGGCGTTGACGACGGATCAGGCAGCCGCAGTCTATATCACAAGTAGGAATGGTCTCGATAGAACTCAGCCCGCCCAAGTTGCAGCATTTCGCTTAGCCTGTATCAGTTTACTCCACGCAATGGTCCAACCTCCAAAGCATCAGCAGTTTTAGAAGAGGCAATTCACGTACGCAGCAGTCGTAACGAGGGGCTGCAGCGGCCTTTTGGTTTAGACTCTGACTTTGATGATGACGATTTACGGAGAAATACACATCAGTTGATAATGTGCAGCGCTATAGTGGAAGACGCATATTAGTACGTTGAGACTCCATTAGAGCTTGGATCGCTGTGCAAGGTACCATGTGATCTCAGAACAGACTGTCAACTCCATCAACAGCATTGTCTAGCGGTCTATTGGGATTATAAATATTGATAATACTTTCGAGGAACATATGCTATGCTAGGCGAGTGGTAGCTTGTCCTGTTCCAGTAATTAGATTTCGCCGTGAGTTGCTCTGATTTTATGGGCAGTGACATACATCCCAATGATAAGCTGAGTTATCTATGTGCCAGTCAACCACGGTGTTATCAACAGTTTACACATTTGCCAACCTTTGTGATTCTTGCCCACATAGCGTTTAATGTATATCCAATGATCCAAACATACGCTTGTCTCGACCATGGCCTCCGCGCTCCAGCTGTCGCCAAGCTGTCACGGCAAGCAATGAGCCTGACCGCAGCTATCACGTGACTACGCATTCAATGTGCGCCAACGCTCCCAGAAACGGTGATGGAGCTCTGGTGGATTCGTAGAAAGCTCCCCAAGACCACACTCCCTTTTTCGATCTTTCCCACCACAAAACAGCGCCAACACGTTTCATTCTCCAGCAATGGCGTCGCGCTCACCATCTCGAGAGTACCGCCGGTCCTTGTCACGGTCTCCTCCCCGGTCTGACGACTCGCGCTCGCCGCCACCAGCGCATCGCCGTCGACGCTACGATTCGCGATCCCCGTCGCGTTCGCCTCGATCCAGATCGCGATCGTTTACGCCGCCTCCTCGTCGCAATGGACGTCATAGGAGTACTAGCAGAAACAGGAGCCGTGATCGCGGTAGGGATTCTCGATCGCCCGGCGAGAGCCCTCTGGCGAAGAGTACAAAGGTATGAAAGCTACGTAAATCGAGCGCAGGACAAACGCAGGTGCTAACTTGGCTACGAAAATAGATTGTGGTAGAGAGACTGTCGAAGAACATTAACGAGGACCATCTTTATGAGATATTTGGTCAATTTGGACATATCAAGGATCTTGATCTGCCAATCAACCGAAGTTGTCAGTCATATACAGAGCCGCCTCACGACCTCTAATTTACCTTTTCGTGTCGTTGTTGCTAACATGTCTTGGACGAATTATAGTCGGCACAAATCGAGGCACAGCATACATCCTGTACGATCACGAAGCCGACGCCGAAGCCGCCATTTCACACATGCACGAGGCGCAGGTCGACGGCGCCGTTATCAACGTCTCCATCGTCCTACAGCGCAGAAAGCTATCGCCCGCACCCCCTACAGCTCGGCGCGGCGCCAACATTGACCCTCGAGTCCCCTTCCAGGGCTCTCGCGGAGGAGGCCCACCTTCTGGCCCGATGGGTGGTGGTGGAGGAGGCGGTGGGCGCCGTCGCCTCTCTCCAGCAAGTCGATACGGTCCTCGCTCTGATGTCTACCGACCCAATTCGTTATCACCGGCCCGATCACCTGGCGGTGGCCCTCCATCTCGTGGTGGTGGTGGTGGCGACGGCGGTCGATACCGCAGCCGATCCAACGATTCATACTCTTCTCGCTCTCGATCCAGATCACCAGGACCCAGACGACGGGGTGGAGGAGGAGGGGGAGGTAATGGAACTAGTCGGCATGATGATTATGATGCCCGACGCCGCAGTCGCAGCCGCAGTTTCGACGACGATCGTAGCACAGGTCGAAACTATAGGTAAAAGGAAAGAGGGAAAGGGCCCCTAATTAATGGCATGTCTTTTAGGCTTGGGAAATAATCTTTGCTTCTTGTTTTAAAAACCACTGATGGCGTTGGGAGCTCAAAGGAAAGGCACAAGGGGGGGCCTGTGGCAAATGGACAAACAACAATAATGTTGGAACCGCTGGGTTTCATAACTCATAGGGCTTGTGAAGTTTTACAGATATCATGATGGCTAGATAAGCCTAGTTAAATGGTTTGCGTATGTTGGGCGATTGCCTCGAGATAGACGAGATATCACTGCAATAATAAAAGATTGTATGTCATACCGTCTTTGCTGCTTCACAGTGTGCTATTTGGAATTAATCATTCTTGTCTTGAACGTATGGTGCTTGCTCTTATTTCCTGAAATGCATTTACCCTGCATTTTTGCTTGAAATTTCTTAGTAGGTAGATTATGGAGTAGTATATAATGAGGATTATGGCCATTTCTGAATATTTTAATTAAAAAATTAGTTTATAGACTATTATTCACTCTATGCTTGGACCAAACACGAAGAGATCGGGCAGATATGGCATTACATCATTGTACCAGGTTAATTTGAGATGTACTATGTTTTTATTGAATAGGTAGGTATATATGCTGCAGTGAAGTTCCACTAGATCCATTGAATAAGAAACAACTTGGCAGTTAAAGGCACTTCATTTATGAATACTCACTCATGGTCACTATAATCATCTTCTTGTTGTCATGGATAATTATGCCTCTTTATTATATGACCTAATTCCAAAAAAAAAAAAAAAAAAAAAAAAAAAAAAAATCCCGAACATCTAAAACGTTTCATTACTTCCATCTACCAATGAAGGTCCACACATCTGCTTTAAAAAAAAAAAAAACATCCTCCCTCCTCAAATCGGAAAAAGAATATATACATCTCTCTAAATAAAAGATAACAAACAAGTCCCTCCACTCTTAAAACAGCATTCCAGCGCCAAGCAAACCCAATGCCACTCCAGCAGCACGCATATCCGCCGTAGCAAAAGCTCCAGCTACATCCTTGCTCCTGGTTGTGAATATGCTGGTGCTCGTGGTTGTGGGCTCTGCAGTGCTGCTCGCTGAAGTTGTTGTGACGGGGCAGCTCACGGTGCAAGGCAGCGCCGACGTAAAAGGGTTACGAGCCGAGCTGACGGGAAAGACGGGCGCCTGGGAAAGCGCCGTGGGGTTTGGCACGGCGGCATCGGCATCGGGGTTGAGCACGTCGGAGATGAGATGCATGATGCCGTTGGCGAGGAGGATGTCGGGCTGGACGATCTGGGCCGAGTTGACGTATTTGTTGTTGCCGGCCTGACGGATGACGAGCGATTCGGGAGCATTGCCGGCGGCGTTCTCCGCGAGAGTCTGGAGGCGAGTGCCGTTGGTGAGAGCGGAGGAGACGAGGACCTGGTTGGGGACGATGTGATACCCCATGATTCGGGCAATGCTCTTGGCGTCCAGGTGCTTGAGAGAACCGCCAATTGTGGCAAACGCGCTGTCAATGGGCGCAAAGATTGTGATGTTCTCCTCGTAGGAGACCTTGGGCATGAGCTTGCCGGCGTAGAGCGCGCCCAGGAAATTAGGCACGCTGAAGGCCTCGGATGTGTTTTGTAAACGCGCGGGAGGCACGAGCAAGTTGTCAACCACCTGGATGAGACCGCCCTGGAACGTGATGTCGCCCTCGGTGAGGGTGCAGCGAGTGCCCATGCTGGTAGTGAAGACGACGTCGTCGCCGGGTTGCTTGGCGATGAGGACATTCTGTCCAGATGTCACGTTGGTGTAGCGTGTGCTGGTCAGGAGGGTTGGCCGCACGTAGGTCGGACCTGTCTGGAGAGCATTTGTGGCGACAGTTCCTTGAAGGATGTGATATTGCAAGAGAGGCACGGTAGTGTCTTTGTCAGTTGCGTTCCACACGCCGTTGAGGGCAGTGTAGGGAATGTTTTTAAAGGCTTCATTGGAGGGTGCAATGATCTATTAGTTTGTCGAAGGTTAGTAAAGAATTGACAATAGGATATAGGTCAGACGTATTTATGAGTTAAAAAAAAAAGAATGAAAGAGAAGAAAGAATAACATACTGTTACGCCTGCATAGTTGGGAAGCTGAAGAAGAACATCAGGATATTTCTACAGAAGCTAGTTAGCATCAACTGGCGATGACTGGATCTTATATATTACGCACCTGAATGAGTTCATAGTACGTGGATAGATCTTTGTTGCTGGCTAGCACACTGCCCAGATCTTGGGGCGCAGTGGCTGTTGATACCACCTTTGCTGAAGCGATAGATGCCAACAGCGTTGCCGCGGCCGCAAGTCTTTTTGATAACATTGCTGCTGTGAGATTAGGGTCGTAGAGAGGGAGGGAGGGCGTGTAAAGTCAGGTCAACTTGAGAAAAGTGTCTTGAATAACGACGAGGAAAACAAAGAACAAAAGAAGGCGTATGTCGGTATGCAACCAACAACAGCAGCTATTGAACTTGACAGATTTAAGATAAAACAACAACTAGAGGAATAGAAATCTCTGGTTGTTGAGAAGTGCTGTTGTCGTCGCCCTCAGGTCTGGTTGCCGAGTACCGAGTAAAGCAATTGGCTTCAAGGGGTATGGATGGCCTTGAAAAAATAGCCTGACAATAGTGTGTAAGCTAAAGCCAAGCGATGCAGGATGTCCTAGACGCCTCTTACAACTATAGCACAACAACTCAGAGCGCGGAAGCAAATAGGCGAATATTATGAGGAGGCTGGACGTTGCCAATGGCGTATGAACAAAATAGATATACTTGTTGGGTTTCGAAGAATATCAGGCAGTGACATGGACAACAAACAGAAAAGATAATATGATTAGGTATCTATGATATGATCCTTGGACACCCGTGAGCTGGCAGCATGCAAGGAAGAGAGAGAATTATAGAGAGATATTGACTGAGCTGAACGACTGACCGCCTACGAAAAGATGCTTATCCACGCCACTACCGTAGCACCGAGTATATCGCCAAACGGGCGTGTTCTCTAGATTGGCTAGAAAACTTACGAGGTTCCTGGATGATCGGCATTGCGGCCTCTTTTCCTGGCCATGGTGTTTGGGCGGCGGCCGGACGCAAAAGCTAGCCTGCCGCTAGCATCCAGCGGCTGGGATGAGGCTTGATTGGCCCGGGCTTCTTTTTTCTCTTCTCCCTTGCAAGCTGCATGTATGTACAAGTAGGTATGCTATCGTATGTATCCATGACATGGATGGATTTGCTAATGCTACTTTGCCAGCTGAAAGTGTGGCTGGGCATGGGTGTGCCGTGATGCTGCAGCAAGCTCCTGCAAGGGAGCGAGGAAAAGAAAAAAAAAAAAAAAAACTGCAAATAGAAAGGAGCCCACTAAACGCAAGCAAAAATAACAACAACAATCCTGGCCTGGAGGGGTAGGCAAGCGGTGCTAGAAAGGCGCGCAACTTGCATCAATGACGCAGTAGTTTGTGTATGTGTGTGTTGGCATGGAGCCCTTGCAACCGAGGATACGAGGAGGAAGGGCAAGCAAATAGGCTGCACGGCCAAGAGACCGGTCTGCATTGTCCTGCTGTGTTTAATGCAACGTTGGCACGGAATATGCATCTCGACAGTGCGGCGCCGTCCAATCGCCGCGCTGCTCTGCGATATGGCAACCCCTGGCATTTGCGGTCCTGCGTCCATACGAGCCCTGGTGCAGCACAAGCGCGACCGCAAAAGCGGAACGTTTACGCAGTGGAATAGCGCTGCGCTACTGGCGAAGCCACAGCACGGCAGCCTGATAGCAGAAGAACAGCGAGAGGGGAAAAAAAGAGGCGATAAAAACAATGTCCACATAATAAGACCTGAACCCTGTATTGCCCCATCGGGAACTACCCGATCTCGTCCGAGTCAGGCTCCGTCACGCCGTAGTGTTATGGAGACATCGGGTTGTGGGAACGATGGTTATGGAACCACCCGATGAGCCGTGCTGATCCACCGCCGCCACAGCACGAAGATGAGCTTCAGCTAGAAGTTGAGTAGTCTAGATGGGAGATGGGGCCTGTGAGAGAAGTGGAGGCCTTCAGCTCTTCCAAGGATACCAACTGTTAGAGTTCACTCCAGTTGTCAGCACAACATGTACATGAAACTTCTAAAAACCATAACGCAATTGCTTTCAATGAGCGCTGTCTATTTGTATTTTCGTGTGCACGCCACTGTCCTGATTGAGTGGATTGGAAGGAGATGCAACGGTCATACGAAGAGGCGGAAAATGAGTTGAGTTGTAGATGTAAAGGACGGAGACAATTGGTAAACCGGGTGACACTGAGTAAATTAGCAGGCAACGCAAGGATTCGAGCTAGCATGCGAAATCAGTTCTGGTTGCACGATTGATGTAATTTGCGTTACGCCATCGGTAGGTGGATTTCTCACGATGCTCGAGGCTGAAGTGTCGGCATATCCGTCGTGAGTGCCCAACTGCATTCGCGAGTCGTGTCTTTCGGTTAGCCTTCCGGGAACAAAAAAAAAGTGCATTTTCTCTGAATAGAAGCATGCCACGACGCACCTCTGTCTGTTCGGATACGAGAACCGCATGCGCCAGCGGAATGGCTGTTGCGACTGAGACATGCAGCCAACAGGAAGCCCCAGACGCTAGCTGTGCCGATAAAAATAGAGCAAGTCTCATCGATTGGCTGTCGACAACTGCAGCTTCTCGCTGGGCAAGATGATAGCCATAGGTGCTGCCAACCATAGGAGTTTGTCTCTTTTCCTTGTATTGGCAGTGGATGTGCTGTATGATACAACAATCCCTGATATATCGTGCGTTGAATCGAACCCCCTGCGGCCTCAATACTGATGTTGATCATTGGGAGTTGAAGGGATGGTGCAATATTGGAGAAGAGTAAGCAAGCGTTGGGGAGCATGTCGAAAGAAAGCCACTCCCCACAAAGCGGAGTCGAATCTCAGCTCCTGCTGTATCGCTGCACTAAATAGTTTTGTTTCAGCAACAGAGTAGAAAACTGCCCGCAAAAAAATAGTTGTTTGAGCTTGCAGCATCCAGCCAAAGTCAAAGCTTCAACGGTCATCTCGCCAAGCCGGACTTCGCCGCAGGATATTCATCAGTTATTGCGTAGTCCTCAACAATAATGACGATCCACAAGCAAGACAAGAGCTTAGTCGAATGATGTGTAAGACGCTCCTTGTTTTGCGGCACGTGGTAGATCTGGAGGCTCTGAAAACACCGCGCCCGTTGCATATGTTGTTATCGGCGAAAGCTATCCGAGTTGCACTCTTGTTGAGTTCAAGTTGCGACTTTCGTGCCGCTTGCCGATCAACTCTTTTCCCCATGGGGGGCGGTTTCAGTCATCATCGTATTGCATCGGCCGCAGATTGTAAGATGAGAATGCCAAGTCGTTCGAGTTGATCAAGCTGAGTGGAGAGACTAGCTGTAAGCCACGCTTGGTATTGCCGTTTCTCTTCATTTTCCTGCCGCCGATATCAACAACTCGCATTTATCAGATGAGAGTTTGATGAAGCCCCAGTTGTAAGGGTGTATGGAGTATGTGAGGGCTTTATGTGTTTCATCTAGCGGCAAGAAAGTTTAACAGTGGGATCCGCATGGGATCCGCATGGCATGTAGGAGAGACGTGATATCTATCATCTTTTCTTCTGCTTCTGTTCATTGTACCTTCCTGTAACGTGGACGCGGTCGGCACGGAGCAATTGGCAACCGGATGAAAGACTTGGTTATCACATTAAGCAGCAAAATGAGATGATTGATTAGTAGATAAGATACCTTGGTAGTTGAGTTGAGTTTCGTGCCTGAGCCTTGAATCTGACAATTTCAGGTACAAAATGTCAAATGGTGCTAAACAATGCCAGTAGCTCCGAGTCAATTTGCCGGACTAGGCGATTTTCGTAGGGCCTTATGCTACGTTGGATATACCAAGTGTCCGTTCTAGTACTTTTGTATTACAGGAATCAATCATGCGTGCAAGTAGCCGGAACTTTGTCATGGTCGCTTTATGCTGCACCGATTTCTCAATTTACCCGACAAAGTTTGTCACGTCTTTTACGCAGTCTAGCAAGCGTCTAGCGGGAATAAACACACACAAAAATAAGACCGAGAGAATCACCAGTGAACTTTTTTTTTTGTGCCCTGGGTTGGCCTCTTGGCAGCATTAACGCGGCACCGGTGGATGAATTCTTGTGCGGCAGCTCTCGCTGTTACGAGGTTCCCAGCGTCTTAGCGACGCGCTGATCTGTAGCTACCAGATAGCGCCTTTCAGCGCATCCTGGCTAGTGCTAAAGCGGGAGCAGTATTCCGTAAATGCACCTAAACTTTTGGAACTCTGGAAGGATCAAGCACAAGATGCACGGAAGAGAGAGGGCGTGGGCGTATCCAAAGGCGGTGAGAGCAAGCTGGGCGGTGACCAGGGGATCTTCAGGCACGGCACGTTGAGCGCCAAAGTGGCGCAGGCGGCGCCAGCACGATACAGCGCTGGTTCGACAGCCATAGCGGCATCTAATCGCACGCATAGACAGCCCAGCGTCGCTGCTTTTGCGCGCCTTTTGCCTACCAGGCGTCGAAGCCCACTTTCCGGCTTGTGCCGCTGGAGCCAGCCCGTGACAAAAGTGCGCCAGGCCCATCTAGCCATTTAGCGCTTTGGGGGAATAAACAGGTAGCCTTCTAGCGCTTCTGGTGCTTGTAAGAGAGCCAAGGGCGCCTGTGAACACTGATGCGAAAGGCTTGCTTGCGAGAGGCCGGCTCGGCTCTGCGGCAAACATGGGCTCTTTTCTTTGCTTGGAACTGGCCTCGGTAGACGTAGTGCTACGTATTACCACAGGGCTCTTTGATTTGGTGTTCTGGCATGGTGGAGCGGATGCAATTGGATGCGGCGGATCAATAGTTGCAAGCAATATACGGTATGGCAGACGCTGCATGGCTCAAGCCTGGGCTGTGGCTGGATGCAACGTACAATCACCAATGCCAATGGCTTTGTAGGACAACTGCCGCGTTAAAATTACCTATGGATAATGGCATCTCGCCAGCAGGGTCGCAACGGGCGATATTATGGAGGAAGAGATTGTGATGAAGTGGAGGGATTATTGTGTCTTGGTGCAAGCACCTATTCGCGGCCGTTTGCGCTTCGGATTAGCATTTGTGCGGCCGCGGAGATAAAGCAGCAGCAGAAAAAGAAAGCAAGGCCAGATCTAAGCATACCGGACAGTGTTAGCCCCGTGTTTAATTTTTTGCATTCTCTCTACCGCTTCCCGCGCTGACTGGCGCCATGTTCATCCTCGCAGCGGCTTGATAGGACAGAGCCGAGCTGGCATGGCACTGCAGGGGGCTGAGATGGAGCCAGCAAAGTGGCCAACACCATCTCCAGCGCCTGCATGGCCCCCCACCCCAAATCCCAGCTTAGCAAGGGGCCGGCTTAAGCACACGCCCTCGATGCTTTGATTTTGCGGCATGGTTGGCTGGCGAGACTCCGCTGGACAGGCCGGGCAGTGCCACTGATGCCAGCACTAATGGATGCAATCAGAAAAAGAAAATGTGAAAAGTTTGTGATGCGAGCATTGCACCGGTCTAGAGAAAAGCTTCGAGCCCATCATACATCCGCTGTACGTACCCGTTCAGCAGCGGCTGAGAGGCTCGAGTCTATTATTCCGGCATGCCCACGAGGTATTCTTTTCATCTGCCTCAGCATCTGCAGTCTCTCTTTCTCGTCTAAGGAGCACCGATTCTTTCTTTCTTTCTGTTTTGTGTTGCAGCCGGGCATATCCTGTCGGTGCTGGCCTTTCCATTCCAGCATATCAAAGCCGGATCACCACCTCTCTCTTGAGCCCCACCACGCCGCAGGCCTCTTGTTTGCTTTTCGTGTCTCATAAGACACAGGACTGCGTCTTGGCTCAGGCTTTCCCATCTCTCGATTCCAGACACGCAATACTTCTCAACTCGACTGGTTGCCATTAGTGCTGCTTCGGGCGTTGAACACAAACTACACTCCCAATGGAGCAAAACTTCTACGGGCGACCTCCCGTCCCCTCGGCTGCCACTTCCAGTGCACCAACACCTCTTCGCCCTGGAACCCCCAACACAGATGGCAGCCGCAACATCTTTGATAGCACTGATAGCGCCTCCAATGCTCCTGGGACTGGCACAAATCCCTTTGTTAGCCCTGATGGCTCAAGGCCGGCCTCTAGTTTTGAATCTTCCAGCGGTGGCCCTTTCGAGGGCACTGGCCAGCGATACTTCCACTCACGATTGGTAAAGAAAGGCGAGATTGAGAAGCCTTGGTTGCAAAAGACGGATCCCAAGGAGAAATGGGTCACGATCCTGCCCCTCCTTGGTATCCTCCTTGGCCTCTGTATTTCGGGGTTCCTGATCTGGGACGGCATGCGCAGTGTTGTCCACCACAAGTACTGTCCCGTTTTGGATGACGACTTTAGCAACGGGCTTGATCCTAGCATTTGGTCAAAGGAGGTGCAGGTTGGCGGCTTTGGGTAAGCATGCTTTTCTAATGTCGACCTAACTTTCATAATGATTTACTAACACCTATTGATCAGTAATGGCGAGTTTGAGCAGACCACTGGTGGCGATAGCAATGTTTATGTCCAAAATGGCAACCTCTTTATCCAGGCAACCCTCCAAAGTGCTGATCTCGTTGAGAAGAACAACGTTATCGATCTGCTCAAAGACGGCACTTGCACCTCCAAGGACTACTACAGCTGCGTCGCGGCCACTAACACCACCAATGGCAACTCTAGCATTGTCCCCCCTACTCTTTCTGGCCGCATCAACACATTCAAGGGAGCAAAAATCAAGTACGGCCGTGTTGAAGTCACTGCAAAGCTGCCTGTAGGCGACTGGCTGTGGCCTGCTATCTGGATGCTGCCCGTCAATGACACCTATGGTCCCTGGCCTGCCTCTGGAGAAATCGATATCATGGAGTCGCGTGGTAACAACCATACCTATGCTCAAGGCGGCAACAACATTGCTTCGTCTGCTCTTCACTGGGGGCCCGACCCGGCTAATGACGCTTGGTGGAAGACTAATAACAAGCGTCAGGCGCTGCACACCACTTACAGCAGTGGATTCAACACTTTTGGCCTTGAGTGGTCGCAGAAGTATCTCTTTACGTATATCAACAGCCGACTGCTGCAAGTCACTTACACCAACTTCAATAAGCCTATGTGGAATCGAGGTGGCTTCCCTGACTCTACTTCCAATGGTACTAGGCTAGTCGACATATGGAGTAAGACCGGCCTCGACAACACCCCCTTTGACCAAGAGTTCTATCTCATCATGAACCTTGCTGTCGGTGGCACCAACGGCTGGTTTGAAGATGGCCAATCTGGCAAGCCTTGGCTGGATCAATCTCCCAATGCCAAAAAGGATTTCTGGAATGCCCGCGACTCCTGGTATCCTACATGGACGCAGCCTCAGCTTGAGGTTAGCCGCGTTGTCATTATGCAGCAATGTGACGGCAACGAGGATTTGTGAGCCATACTTTTTGCATCTTCATCTACGCAGGTAGCTATAGACACGACGGCGAAGGGACTTTAACTGTTTAAAATTGGGTATACGCGGCAACAGATTCTTTACGATTGGTGTTTATAATGGTGTACTAAGTCGGAGGGTTTGGAGGGCATAAATTTCTTGGCTATTGGATGAGATGCGTGAGATTAACGGATAATGGGCGTTTTGAGATACATATCTACTGGTTTTCTTTTTCTTTTCTTATGCTGTACACAAAATTTATAATATTTTTGCTTAATATGATACTACCTACTACTATGCACTTTGAGAAAACAGTAATATGCTGCCTCGACGCTTTGATGCAAGCTATTACCACCACAGTTGACTTCCTTGTACATGTAGAAGTTATGAGAGCCCGTATAAGCCAAGCCAAGGTCAATGCGGTGAAGCATTCAGCTATAGACCAGGGGTCCGGAGAATGTAAGTCGTTTAAGGAAAGGCGTCTCTTTGCTGGCAGGTGGTGTGTGACAATTTTATTATTTTCATCAGCATTAGTTGTGCTAGAAGTATGTACTATTTTTGATCAGAATTTTGGATGAGCTAGTATGTTTCTATCAGCAAGGCTGCATAGGACCAAGGGCGGGCTTCTGCAAGGGAGAGTAAAGAATACACCATGGAAGCCAGGATTTTGTCCATCAATGCGGCAAGGCAGGCTTTCTCCCAAGTAGGTATAGTAGGTGCAGCTTTTGTTGGCTTCCCTTCCCTAGGTATACTGTATATTGCATGCGCATATATGTACGTACTGTGGTATTGGATGAAGCTGAAAACAGGGATGTAGATAAGGCTGAAATGCAAGACGTCAGCATGTTAGGCTTTTTTTTTTTTTTTTTTTTTTTTGGTTACGGAATCACAATGGCTGTGGTGCCTGAATGACAATAAATCCGTAAATTCACTCTTTTTTCGGTGAGTGTTATACTACAAAGAGATTGTAATTGAGACATTCGTTATCGCTTGTGGTACCGCTCATTCAGCCTCCATTGACTCTATCCACCGGGTACCTATCCACTATCTATCTATATACCTACATCGCTACTTATCTACCTACCTATACTCCTGACATGACGACCAACTCTAGGTAAAAGATTGGATTGCTATTGATACCTACCGGAGCAGATCTTTCAATCAGTTCTTAGCGGCAAGTTATGGGCGTGTGGCTAAGGATATCTTCCGAACGGCTGCATTAGCATCCTCTTTCTTCTTCCCTTTTTGAGCTGCTCTTCACTCTATCAGCAACTTGGATACTTTTCTGGTACTATTGGATGAATTCCATTATTCTAAGAAGCTGATTATTGCCTAGTATCGGTATTTGACGTTTACTACTGGTCCGGAAAAGGCGAGTGCTGCAGCCGTACATTAGATCTAATGTACTGCGATGCATGAACACGTTTCAATGCGTATAGGATCTGATCATCTTTACCAAAGTAGGATTTTAATGCAACATGGATGTATGTAGAAACACGTATGCGATATGCTAATGCAAAATCGAGCCAAGCAGGGCTTCTGTAGATACGGTGAGTCGAGGACTGATGTGATTTTAGTCTAGCGGATTCAATAAAAGCAGCCATAGCGGAGATGGAATTCACTATGGCTGAGCTGAACAATGCATATTTCTTGGGCTACGTGATGTTTAATTACCAATCTGCTTTCTGCTCTTGGCGAGCCACGCCGGTCTCGAATTTGTGGTGGAGTGTTAGTGAGTACAAGTGCCGCGTTGACGTGGTTACCCGCTGATGGCGGTTGCCCCCTTATCTCTGAGATGCCATGGAGAGTAGCACAAACTACGTGGGAGCGGTTAGTGGCCTGAAATTGCGACGAATGCATGCAGAATGGGCGACTAATCACAAATGTGGAATGAGCTGCCAGATTGACGCCCAGTGTCGGCGCGCCTTGACCGAGGCTGGTGTAAGTGGCCCAGGTTTGAGGCTTGGTCAATAAGGGGGCGGCTGACTGATTCACTTCAGGTGAGTCTCTCGTAACAATGTGGCTTTTTTTTGCTAATGAAAAGGGAGATTGCCGTGGCGTTTACACGGCACATGGCAGGCGCATGGGCAAACGCGGAACCCAATGAATGATAAAGTGTTCTGCAAAGGCGCGAAGCTCGGCGGCAGCCACAAAACCCTTGGTGCAGGAGAGTCAAGGTGTATTGACTGTCTGAGATGGTAGGTAGGTCATGATAGACGCAAGGCCGTATCCTGAATTTACGGCCTTGGTAATACTACTTTACGCATCAGATTGGTTATCAGGTGAGTAACACACATAGCCATACCATCCTTTTGGACTACTCTAAGTTGACGGATAGACCGACAGTGCTGGGTGCTCCTACAGCAGTTTTCAGCTCAGCCCCCCTGCATCTAAACCCAACACGTATGGGCAAAAATGGGAAGAACGATTTGCAGAATTTTGCCAAATACAATCAGGCCGTAGCAAAAATGCTCCTACCGTCGTTCCATGCCGACGGTGCTGAACCCGCGGCTATGGGAGAGACACAAAAGTGTGCCAGTTGGGTCCACGTTGATGCAAACAAACACGTAAATTTTACCCACTCAAAAAGTGGAAATACGATACCCCCAAGGAAAAGGTCCCAAAAATAGCTGGTTTGTGTGTGATATTCGTGCCAGGCACCAATTCCGTGCCATTATGCGCATCTACATACTGTAGACGCTCAGGCCCGTTGACGGCACCTGATTTGCAGACAACGCATCCACACCGCAGACCATGGATATCTGTACCTACTGTATGGCGTTCACGATAGGCTTCGTTTAAGTGAACACAAGGGAGGCAAGCTGACGGCGAACTAGTATTGCAGTTGGATAGTTGAAGCAGCCCCCGTTTCTCCTGAATAGCTGCTCTCCTCCTGCAGGGCGGCTTCTCCTACTGTTCGCAACGCTTCGTAAGCAAACCGCGGGTAGCGCTGTGAGGGAGGATGTTCTCGACCCTGTACAAGGGGTACGGAGGCTGGAGTCTCTGGCCATCTCTCTTTGCTTTTCGCTGATGCGCTGTTGCGGTGGCGCCGGCCGTGCGTGTGCGGTTATCCTGAATCTGGCGTGCAGCATTCTTGGTGTCCGCAGGATCCAATCGGTCGTCAGGAACGCGCCTTTGTGGCTGGCCAAGGCTCAGGGCCAGCATTGAATGCCGTTATCTCTGGGATTCGACGCCAATGCAATCTGTTGCCAGGCTGACCCGTTGCGTGGTTTATCATGCATAGATAGAGTTTGGGCAATCTCGCTGGTGTCTTACAGGTTCTTAGCACGCCTTTGCGATACGCTGCATCTCGCGCGATCTGCCTGGCCACGCCGATAAGACGGAAGCACGACTGCCGGGAGACAGTCTGCCCTAATACTCCGATCCGGGACTGCGGATTGTGCGGCCTCTGGTCCTTGACTTGGAGGGATCGTATAATGCCTTGGTGAGTGCATATCCAGGCGAAGGCCAGCGGTAGACGCATGGCGCTAGCACCGTTAGATGCCGCTATTGTCGCTGCTTTAAGCAGGCCGCGTGACCCACTCTTTGGTCCGCAAAAGCCTCTTTTTTTTTCTGCCGGTTTTTCGAGCTGTTAAGGACACGCCCTGCCCGGCCCACCGCCTTGCATGCGTGGGAGTTGCGCCAAGTTGACGGACGATTCGCCAAGAGAACCACAACGGCAAGCCGGACAAAGCCAAAAGCGAGGAAAAGAGAATACTGAGAAAGCTACGACATCGTGTGCTGGGGTCACCCTGTCTCAACGCCCTGAGCAATCGCCACTGATATCGAGCAGTCGTCGAGTTTCTGGCACTCGACCGCCCGTTCGAAGCAGCGCTGTAAGCCGCTTCAAACTCCAGCTAGCCAAGATCCTGGTAGTGCTGGGCGGGGGAGAAAAAGTCCGGATTACTGGTACAAACTGTCTTTTGACTACGAATCCACAGCGATTGTTACCATGGCGGCGGCTGTTTTGGGGGGTGGGCCAGTCCGTCGGCGGACGGTTTCCGCAGAGGCAAACACGAAGAGAGATAGAGAAAAGCCTATTCGCAGGTGTCAGCATCGGTTTCTGCCCCCGAACGGGCGTTGGCCTGGTGCTATTTTCAGGCACACAAAGCATAAACGAGCTGCCACTGCTTCGCGCGATAGCATTCCGGGAATTGGTCTAAGTTTACGACGAGCCTAGGTAGAAAGCTGCGTCACTCCATGTCAGTCATTATTGATAATCGTCCAGATTGCTGAGCAAGGGTCTAAGTGTGTGTGTTACGGAGTGGTGCTTTGATCCGAGAAAAACGTGGGCAGTGGTCCGGGGTCCATCAAGCAATTGTCTCCCAGAACAAGGCTTTCTTTGTCCTGAAGGGGGTCTCAGCCAGTTGTCTGTCCTCCACTACACTGTCACCCACAGGGAGGCTGTGGCCTGGCATCATTCAGAACCCGGTGCCTCCCAAGTGAGAGCTCTATCTGGCCGCCTATCTGACTTGATTCGTTTGCTGGAGGTTGGGCACGAACTCGAGCCAGATCTTCTCCTGGCTCGCCGCTTTGCCGACATGATGGCCCGTACTCCTTTGCCTTCCTATCATACTGACCATTTGCAAGTCTTCATCCTTGGCGTGGCGTTCAAGCGGAGGCCATTTGCCATCAGCTCGCTCTGGTTCCTCGACATATCCCCTCCCACAACAGCAATATATGCACCTTGGCGCATAAGAGCTGCAGCTTGTTGCGCCCACAACCTTGCGCCGCAATCCACACCCCCCTCCCCTTGCTAGGCTTTGATCAAACTCTGTTGTCTCTCCATTTCTGCTCTCAGCTCCAGCCGCAGAGGTGCTGCCTTTGCCCACAATGTCCGAGGTGCATGACGATACTTCATACACCAGACCGAGAGATCGAGCGGTAACCACCGATCGGGATGCTTTGAAAGTCTAGCCCACCAGCCTTCTTGGGCTGCCACACAGGCCCTGGCCTAATGTCGTCCCTGGTCTATCATCCGTAAGTGCATCCTCAACAATCGTCCTGCTTCACCCCCCTCCACCCACCCTTTCTCCCTCTCTAATCGTACTTCATTTATACGTCGTTGCGCCTCTTTATCTTCTGCCTCCTTCCCCTCGCTCAGCAGACCTGCAGGCTTTGCATACTCGGCCAATATTGCATAGCTGGACAAGGTGTTCGGGCATTGCTTTCGTTTTCGTCCACACCACATTCACTTACAGCACCACTCGTTTCTTTCAAGTGCCTGGCCTTGTTGCCTGGGATCGTCCTCCCCACTTTGCAATAGCACATCTGGTTCCTTTATATTATCGGAGACCGTGCTGTCCTGTTTAGTGGATTACAATCACTTACATACGGCATATCTCACTGCATAGGACATTCTTGTCCTGCTGCCAACACTCAACACCATATATACACATCCACACCAGAGAGATATTCACAACAGAAGCAGAGAGAGTTTTGAAAGAATACTCACCGCGGTTCCTCAAACTCCTGGAGAAGGCTTGGGACTTATATATAAGCCCATTGCCTAGGGAAGGTAAACCTGGAAAATTTTTCTTTACAGCATCTCTAGATCATATCCATCAAGATGGGTCTTGGAAGCTATTTCAAAGCGAGCACCAAAAAGGCTGAGCAGGAAACTCCTGCACCACCGCCGCCAGCCAAACTGGCGCCTCCTCCTCGGTTACAACATGAAGGTCGGCAGTCAGTACTATCAGAAAAGTCGCCATCGTCCGCGTCCGTCAACGATATGGACCTCCAGGCACCTACGCCTAGATTTCATTCCCGTCCTCAGTCTAGCTCTGGCACATCTACTCCATCAATTCAGAGCTCCCTGTTTCTTGATGATATCAAACATGAGGTCATGGTCAACTATCTGTACCAGCAGCAGTGCTCTCAGCTCTGGGTCAGTGATGGATCTGGAGAGATTGAGGGAGTTTTGCTTCGTAAGGCTCGGGGCCACTACATGGCTTGTCCTGCGCAGCTCGCCAGTTCTCCCTTTGCTTTGGCATGTGCCGCTCTCAACGTCCAGTGTGCCATGACTGTCAACTCTCGTGTCATCAAAACGTTCCTGCAATGGTCTCCAGATGCTGTTGATGTACCACTCATGAACGGCCTACGTGTACAAATTCTTCCCACAATTGATGACTTGCCGCGTGCTCGCAAGTATCAATTCGCCGCTTTTGTCGCTTCTGAAGGTCTCTTGGTCGTTTGGGACGACGATGCTCTTCATTTGGTCGCACGCGCCAAGGCCATTGAATCCGAACTTATGGAGCTGGTCTGGAAGGCTGGTAACCCGGATGAGGAAGAAAACGACGAAAAGCGAGGTCCGCCCGCGGCTGAAATTGAGATTGACGAAGAGAGTGGCGAAATCATACCTGAAAAGCGGCCTATCCATCTCCAGAACACGGTCCTCGTGTCTCTCACTCTGGCTCTAGTTACTGTTTCTCTTGGTGCTGCCTGGAGGCAGTTGGCTATTGAAGTCTCCGTCGACAGCACATACATACGCCTTGCGCTCGTTGCGCTGGCTCCTGTTCAAGTGTTTTTCACTCTGTTTTTTGCCCAGGTTATCATTGGTTGTCTGGCTCAAATCTTCGGTCCCATTCGCCAGCTTACCATCAACTCCAAGTTTTATTCTGCTCGTCCTCCGCCGCGTCTGCAGAGTGCCATTCTACCTCACGTCACTATCCAGTGTCCTGTCTACAAGGAAGGTCTGCAAGGTGTCATTATGCCAACAGTCAAGTCTATCAAACAGGCCATGTCTACATACGAACTCCAAGGCGGCTCTGCAAACATGTTCATCAATGACGACGGTCTGCAGCTGATTTCTGAAGAAGATCGCCAGGCTCGCATTGAGTTCTACGCTGACAATAGCATTGGCTGGGTTGCTCGTCCAAAGCATGGAGAAAACGGCTTTACACGCAAGGGCAAGTTCAAGAAGGCTTCCAACATGAATTTTGCTCTTATGATTTCCTGCAAGGTCGAAGAGAAACTTCAGGCAATTGAACGTCCCCCTGAGTGGTCCCAGAATGACGAGGCGATGGCGTATGAGGAAGCTCTCAAGGAAGTCCTGGAGGCTGACGGTCGCGCCTGGGCAGATGGTAACATCCGTATGGGAGACTACATCCTGCTTATCGACTCTGATACTCGTGTTCCCGCTGACTGCTTGCTTGATGCTGTTTCTGAAATGGAGCAATCTCCCGATGTCGGTATCATGCAGTTTTCTTCCGGTGTCATGCAAGTTGTCCATACTTACTTCGAGAACGGTATTACCTTTTTCACCAATCTTATTTACTCTGCCATCCGATACACCGTGTCAAATGGTGATGTTGCACCATTCGTCGGTCACAACGCTATTCTCCGCTGGACTGCCATTCAACAAGTCGCGTACCAGGATGAAGATGGATACGACAAGTTCTGGTCAGAAAGCCACGTCTCGGAAGATTTTGATATGTCTCTACGTCTGCAGGTCAATGGATACATCATTCGTCTGGCTGCTTGGGCTGGTGAAGGTTTCAAGGAGGGCGTGTCTTTGACTGTCTACGATGAGCTTGCTCGATGGGAGAAATACGCATACGGCTGCAACGAGCTTCTGTTCCACCCTATTCGAACTTGGCTTTGGCGCGGTCCCTTTACTCCCTTGTTCCGCCGTTTCCTATTTTCCAACATTCGATTCACGTCCAAGGTCACTGTCATTTCTTACATTGGTACCTACTATGCTATTGGAGCCGCTTGGATCTTGACTGCGGTGAACTACTTCGTGATGGGATGGTTCAATGGCTACCTGGACAAGTACTATGTCGACTCATGGCAGGTCTGGTTCTCCATCATCATTGTATTCAACGGCCTTGGTAACATTGCTTTGGCCGTCATGCGCTACCGTGTTGGTGAGCGCGGCTTGCTTTACGCCCTGTTTGAGAATTTCATGTGGACTCTAATGTTGGCCATTTTCCTTGGTGGTTTGTCGCTACACGTCAGCCAAGCTCTGCTGGCTCACATGTTTGAGATTAACATGACGTGGGGTGCCACCAGTAAAGAAGCTGAATTTTCCAACTTTTTCATTGAAGTTCCCAAGGTTTTGAAAAAGGTGAGTTGTCTTACCAGTTGTTCTCTTGGTTTTTGACGCGAATCATTTACTGACATTATGTCTAGTTCAAATTCTCAATGATCTTCTCTCTGGTATTTATTGTCGGCATGATTATTCTTGCTCAGGCACCGTTTGTCCCCTATGACTGGCAAATCAAGGATTTCGTTGCCATTCTGCCCATGGCCACTGTTGCAGCTTCTCATTTCCTTTTGCCTCTGGCCTTGAACCCTGCCCTCATGACCTTTTCGTGGTAAATTGATGTTTTGCATTGATAATATGATCACTGAAGCCACAGGGGGGTGAAAAAATCACATACATTGGGATTGGCGTTTTTGACTTTCAATGGACAGAGCAAAGGCTCATGACATATTCACATCCCTTTACCTTTCTATAAAATCTCTGCGAAAAATCTCTCCACAGAAAAAGAAAAAGGGAAATGAGATATGAATTTGTCTGAGTCTTTGCTTTTCTCTTTTTGCTGCATTTTTATACAGATGATGTTTGTTGCACGCGCTTTCAAACTATGTCATAATGTGTTTTTATTGTTAGACTTTTTTCTTCTTCTGGGAACGCATAATTATTGATACTACTACCTACTAGGAGAGGATAATCTGGGAAACGCTGGAAGACTTCTAAAGTGGTGGATAGGTTTTGGGAAGGGAGTATTTTGGGCACTGCGTATTTAGGTAAAAACTCTGGAGGGATGGTATCAAGAGGCATGAAAATTTACGGTGGATTGTGTATTAGTGATGCTAGTAAATTATAGTATAATTGGATATATATATCATAGAATATGTCTGTTGTAACTTGATGTTTAGAATCACCATATTGATGCTACCATAAAGGTAGGTAGACGATAGACTTGCACCGTTTATCCATTCATTGACAATTTAACAAAAAAAAGTCTATACGAAATGATATATGTATTCCCAGGACAGAGAGAAAGAAAGAAAGAAAAAGAATCTATCTGTATGCCGAAAAAACGCCTCTATGCCGTCTCGTTTCGTTCCACCAATGGACTTCCAAAAAGTCGTGTATGATTTCCACCCATATCACAGCTATCCATCTCATTCTATCTATCCAGTTCCTTCCCACAGAGCGTGCGCGAGCGTATGCAAGCTTCTCTACCAGAACCGCTAACACGCATGTATATCGCATCCCAACTCAAAAAAAGTGTCAGGCGCACCATATAAAAGTGCCTCTAAAATATCAAAAGCAAAAACTTTTCTTTTCCCACATATTAAAAAAAATTGACCCGATTAAAGTCAAACTTTTTACTCCTCATCGTCGGTGTCAGGGGGGTGAGGAGTTCCCTTGGGGCTGTTGAGCCACTCAATGTGTCTCAGACGGCGACGGACCTCTCGCTCCTTGAGTTCCTTCTTGGTCATCTTCTTCTTCTTTCTGGCCTTGAACTTGAGTTCACCGTTATCCTCGACGCCAGAGTTGACAGCACTGCTCACGACGGAGTTGGCTGCAGTGCTGACTGCAGTGCTGGTAACGCCGCTTCCAGGACGGCTGTCTTCGAAACGGGCAAGATCGACAGCGGCAGTACCGCGCTGGGCAACTCGTCCGTTGTCGACGTGCCACTGCTCAGAGCAAAGAGCTCCAACGAACTCCTCGTTGTGGGAAATCAGAATGACACCTCCCTTGAACTCTCGAATAGCCACGGCTAGACCTCCAAGAGAGTCTCGGTCCAAGAAGTTGGTAGGTTCGTCCAGAACCAACAAGTGAGGGTTGTTCCACATGGCACCAGCAATGACAACCTTGACCTTCTGACCACCAGACAGCGAACCAATTTCATTATGGTTGGCGATATCAGGGTCCAGGCCAAGATCCTCAAAGTGCTTGGAGATGACAGATGGCTGAAGCTCACGGTATCCAAGACCCTCACGAGACGCCTCGTGATCATCAAACTCTTGCACCAGCTTGTCGAAGCCGAGCTCAAGAAGGGTCTCACGAGAGATCATAGTGTTGTACTTGGGCAGAGTTGCACGCCATTTACTATGTTGACAGTCAGCTTTCTGGATCCAAACGTTGGGGGAGGCATTTTCTCAAACTGCACTTACACTTCATATTGGAACGTCTTCTTGTACTTCTGACGACCAACAAGCGACTCAATTTGCTTGGCAGGCTTGCCGTCCTTGAGATCGATGAACTTATCCATCTGCGCACGATCTTGGTCCGACAAAGCACGAGTCTGTTTCATGTGAACCTCACGATCGTCGCCATGCTGGTATCGCCATTGCAAATACTGGTTGGGAGTCTTCTCAAGGTGCATCTCAACGTGCTCTAGGGCGTGCTGCTTGATGTAACCAATTCGAAGGTTGGGGTGCTTCTCGACCTTACCAACGGTGGGAATGGTCTCACCGGTAAGCAACTTGATCAAGGTAGACTTGCCAGCACCGTTGGGTCCAATAATAGCCACTCGTGAGGACAAAGACAGAGAGCAAGAGACGTCTTGGAGTGAAGGCTTAGGAGCCTTGGGATAGGTGAAAGAGACGTTGCTCATACGAATGATGGCACGGGTCTGAGACTTGATACCAGTCAGGATACCAGGAGGAGGGAACTTGAACTGGACATTGGATGCCGAAAGGGTGTAGTAGCTCTTGGCCTCGGGGCGAAGCTGAACGAATGCGGCAAGGTTGCCCTTGTAGCAAGCGAGCTTCTTGTTGGGCTCATAGTGGTAAATATCGGTGGTGACGTTATCCAAGAAGCCAGAGTCGTGAGATACGATCAAACTTGTAATGTCAGGGTGTGTCTTGAGGTAGTTCTCAAGCCAGGCAATGTTTGCAACATCCAGATGGTTAGTAGGTTCGTCCAACAAGAGGACATCGGCACCCTTCAGCATGGCTCGGGCCAAGGCAAGCTTCATCTTCCAACCACCAGAGAGGGAGCCGACGGCCTGAGACTGGCGACCCTCAGGGCCGTCAGTAAAGCCGAATTCCAACAAAACTTTGGAGATGTGGTCATTGCCCTGAGGACCAATTTCAGGATCCTTGGCAACAAACTCGAGAATGCTGATGTCGGCATCTTCGCCCTGGTTGTGCTCGACGTAGTATGTGCGGAGGACATCCTGAGGAGGGAAACCCTCCAGCTTACCACCGGCGATAGCCTTCATGAGGGTAGACTTTCCAGCACCGTTGCGGCCGCAAAGACCATATCTGTGACCCTTGAGAAGCCGCAGGTTGGTGTGGGAAAGCAGCAGCATACCACCGTAAGCTAGGGAGAAATCAGCGTTGACAATCTCGACCTCGCCATCGTCCTCCTTCTCGGGAACACCATAGCGGCGTTCATCCTCCTCCACGTAGTGTTGCTGGATAGCATCGGCGACTTGCTGATGGGCGTCGGCAAGTGGCAGCAGATTCTTCAGATAAGGAGCAATCTTGGCAGAGATTCGCTGAACGAAGCGGTAGTTGACATCGGTGGCAACCATCTCGCCAATGTAGGTTCTAGCAAGCTGGTAAATCTCGAACTGCAGCAAGAACGCATTGTGCTTCTTAACCTCCTCGTCAAGAATCTTGGCAACGTCATCGGCAGTGGTTCGGGCAATAATGTCCTTGTCGTTGCCCATGGCCTTCTCCATGGTTGCAAGGGCTCTCTCTGCAATCTCTCGAACCTCTGGGAGAGATGCGCGGTCGCAGACAGCCTTGACACCAGGTGTCAGCTTAGGAAGGAAAGTTCTAGCCTCGATAGGATCGTGGACAAGCTTGGTCAAGTTCTCGACAATGACGACGGTCTGTCGGAGAACCTCCTGTGGCGTGGTGGGGGTGTTGAGGGATCGCTCAAGGAAAGGGGTCAGCAGAGCCAACACGGGGGACGTGACAATGGCGACGAATGTAGTCATTGACAAGGCGTGAATGGCCTTCTGGAGCGTCTGAGGAGAAGGGTGTTGCATGGTATCGACGAGCAGGGGAATCCGAGGAGCAACATCGTCGTTGGACAAGAGCGTCGTGAGCGAGTTCATCGTCTTAACAGCCTGCTTCTCTACTTCGGTCTTCAAGTCGTGCATGCCGCCCTCGACGATGGGGATCAAGGCGGCGAGCTTGGCACCCATGGCCTCGCGGAGCACGTCCTTCTCAGCAGCCTCCTCCTTGGTAATGCCTACGACCATCTGAGACTTGTCGGCCATCTTTTGCAGCAACTGGTAGGCTCCCACGGTGCCCTGCCACTTGCCCGTCTTCTTCTCCAGATACTGCGTCAACACGGGCAGCAGTCCAACAACCTGGGCCTCTGCACTCAGATTGGCGAAGAGCGCATCAAGGCCATATTGGGCAGCCTCGCGGACAACAGAGCCCTTATCCGACAAGGCATCTAGGGCACACGCAACGGTGCTGGCGTCCTGGACCAGCAGCACGACCTCGCTCAGGGACTCCCTCGAGGGGAAGCGCTCAAAGATGGCACCAAGCAAGTTCTGGCTGCTCTCTCTTCGGAGCCCGCTCTTCTTATCAGCAGCCGCCTTCTTGACCTCTGCCAGGACGCCGTATTGGGTCAGGCCGGCCGATCCGACCGAGTTGAGGAGGAGTTCGCAGAGGCCGTAGCAGGCATCTATGGACGCAGAGGACGTCTGGGCAGTGAAGATTGTGTTGAGAAAGGCGGCGACATCTTCCTGTGATGGCGGGGGAGGGGCCTCTTTCGAAACCACAGTCGGGAGGCCCGACGGCGGCGAGACGGGATGAGGCATGGCGGTGGTTCTGAGCGTCCTGCTGATTTGACTCTGCTAGATGAAGAGAATAAAGGGGGGAAATAAAGGAAAGCAAGAAATAATTCCCCAGAGCAAAGAGTCTCAGCCGCAGGACGCAAGAAGGGGCTGTGCAATAGCAAAGTCTGGGGAGGGAAAAGAAGAAGAGGCGATGTCGTCCCAAGGAAAAGGAAGAAAGAATTATACGGGGACAGCTGAACCGGGCCCCCTCTAGTGACCATTAGCGGTCACTGCACTGGCTGGCGGCGCCCCAGAGCCCAGCATTTGCCTATCTTCTTAGCTTCCCAAGCCCAAAATTTTTTTCTGTTCCGAAAAAAAATTCTCTTATCAGCCCCTTATCTCCTTAGCTTTGCATGTGCTCGCTGACGTTATCACCACTTGCAACTCCACGTGGGTCATTGGGGGCGTCATCTTTGGACGCAGATACCTACCTCTAGTAGGTTAACAAATAATAGGCGATAGGCCTCAGCTTGTGAAAGAGAACTCTCCCTTGCATTTGCCAGCTTGATAATTGCAGTTAATTTCATAATTCTTGTACATTTGTTCACGCTGTATATGTACAATACGAGAGGTGCAGAACAAGTAAGCCATGCACAAGGAAAGGCAAAGATTAATGCAAAAGAGAATAGAATTTTGTATTCGTGTTCAGACCGACTTCATCCTCAATCAAGCCCAGCATGCTTTAACTTAAATTCGTGATCCGAGTCTACGCTTCATATGTTTGTCCATCTCATTGACGCCACCACGCCGCTCCAATCAAAAGTTTAAAGAAGAAAAAAAAAAGACATCAATAAGATAATGAGACAAGAACGGGCCAAAAGTACAGTAAAAGATATACCAACAACGTAGGGTATAATCCGAAACACATACATTAGCTATATTCCAAGACGTTGCAAGAATCGTACACTGCAGCTCCATGTATGTCCACTCTAACAGTATGTGTTTCCTTCATGAATTATTTTGTAAGTATGAATGAATGAAAAAGGGGGGCATCGCAATCATGGTTGCGTAAGAAAAAAAGAAAAAAAAAATTGAGTAAGAAAAAATAGCAAAGTTGGAAAAAAACAAACAAACGCGATATGCTGAGGTCATTAACATCAAGGTTCGCCCTGGCTTTCGCCTCGTAGGGCTACTGGGCCTTGGAAGCCTGCAGATGTGGGCTTGACAGCGTCCATCTCAAGGCCCCGAGAATCAAGCCTTTGTCTTTGGTCTCGGCGAAGGCCCAGTCGCTGATCACCGTTATCATATGTCTTCTTGAACTGATAATAAGAGGGCGTGCGAGGTCTGCACAGAACAGCCAGGATGTTCCTCCAGAAGCTGACCTGATCAAAGGGACGATATCGTTCGGCCTTTGTGAATTTGTGAGAGTTCATAAATTCTCTCGTCGTCTCGCCACGAGCCATCAAGAATATGTGGTATCCCATGAGGGCAGCGGGGTAGAGAAACGCAAAGACTCCCAGAATGATCAAAGCCAGAGAAACGCGGAAGTGGTTGATGGATTTGGAAAAGGAGATGTTTTCTTTGTTCATGTAAACAATAAGCTGAGCAAGACTAGCTCCAATCAAATAGAGAGACAAGAAGGTGGCGGATGAGACGAATGTGAAGAAGTATCGGTAGTTGCGCTTGCCAACGCAATTGTTCAGCCACACGCAGTGGTGATCATGCGTCTCCACGCAGTTGTCACATAAACGGCAATGGTGAGCACGAGGTGGCCGCCAGATGTTGCACGTCCGGCAGTGCTTGACCGGAAACTCCATGGCGGCGGCTGTTGGCTCCGCTGACTTTATCAGCGTCCAGTCGTTTGTCGGGGGGTCGACACGAAGAGCATCTTCAAGTGAGCCGAGGGGCGGAAACTGGTGAAGATTTCGCGGGAGAATCTGACATCTGTTAGCACTGACAGGTACTCTTAGGAATGTGGATTTCTAGACATGTGGGTATGTCTCGTTTCATCCAGGAGAAACTGTAATTCCAGTACATACCCCAGGATCTGAAATGGAAGCGTGGATGAAAGATGAGAAGCAAATGTAAGCAAGATAGGCAAAGATGATTGGGATGGCTGGAGAAATATGGTGCCATAGCCACGGTGCTTCAAAAACGAAGAATAGAACACAGGGGAGGACGATGAAAACGCCAGTAGCAATGTTGATTGGCCGTTGCCTGGTGTTTTGCCATCGACCTCCAAACCAGAACATGGTGTTGCCTTCAAAATACTCATAGTTGCGGTGCTTGCGGATTTTGTGAGATGCCGCGGTACTCTCGGTCTTGGGCCGATGTTGGGAATCAACAGGGTTTAGTCGAGGTGAAGACGCAGTAGAACCGAGCTTCTCGACGCCGGCTGTGTTTCGGTTCTGGCCGCTCTGGCTCTGATCGCGGTCTCGGTCACGGTCACCCATACCAGAGAGGAATGTCGATCCAAAAGATTTGGGCGTTTTTAGCATTGGGCTAGGGAAGCTCTTCATGTTCTTGTCTCTGCTGAGATCGAGATGTGGAAGAGATTTCTCTTGTACCGAGGCCTTACGCAGCGGTCGAACGCTTTCTGACATGCTCCCAGCCGCATAATGCCCAGTGGGACTAGTCGCATCGGTGCCCTGATCAAACGTCTGTTCGGTGTTGTCGGTGCCGCGGGAGGGCAAATTCCTGTGGTCCTCGGTGTACATGACGTGGTGAACGGGCGACACAGGGCTAGCCAAGGGTGCAAAGTCGTGGATAACACTTCCATCTACATCTGTTGCGTTGTCCGGAAGATCCCCAAACTGTGGCTGGGGCGCAGCTGGTGGCTGATTCGTCGCAATGGGCCGCACGGCTCCGGCTCTCTGGGCCTGCAGCTTTTGCGAGCTCATGGGATGGAAAAAGGCGTTTGACGTCAGAGACGGAACATGACTTCGCGAGGTCAGACTTGGCGATCGTCCCAGTGCAGAACTTGTCGTGCTTGTGCCGCTTCCTCTCTTTCCAACGCCAGTCAAATTCTTCCTGCCACCTCCCCATGCTTTGGAGGTCGAGACCCCTGTCCTGGACGACTCTGGCCGAATTACTGACCCCGATTCTCTTGTTCGATGTGTCTTGGGTGCTGATGTCGACGCAATATCATCTCCTTCATCCTCGCTGGCAATGTCCGTCATGTGAGAGGATACAACGCTGGCAGGGCGCTGCGCGTCGGGCATGTTGGAAACTTCGGGAGATGAAAACGTCTGCCCGTCGCCCGACGGCGCAGCAGGCTCGTCTGGGTGCGGGGACGCCATCGTGATGCTCCCGAATGTGTAGTGCTTGCAGCTGGTCCTATAACATAGCCCGCTCTGGTGTGTGGTCTATTTCTTGCTGTCCTGTTCTCGCTTCTGTTGTTCAAAAGCACCAGGCCCGAGGATTCCGCTAAGAGAAAAAAAATTCGAGGGCAAGTAGAGATCGGGCGAACAGCGTATGACAGATCGACTCGACGTTTGACAGAGTAGGCGGCTGCCGGGAACGCGCAGATAGGGGGGAAAAGACGAGATGGCTTCCGGTCGTTGGGGAAAACGGTTCGTGTGCAAGTCGTGATTACTCAGGTTAGCTGCTTTGTAAGATGAGTCGCGCAACAGAGTCGTCGTGTCGTGGGTCGGATCGCGAGAGTCCACAGTAGGCGTACTAATCAAAGGAGCGCGGCGAAAGGGCTATATAAAAAAGACAAGGGAGAGAGAGCGTAGACGAATCGAAAAAGAGAAGAAAAAAAGACTGCACAAAACTGGATAAGGGAGTGTCGGAAGCGGGGATGCTTCAAGCTGGGAAGAAAAAAAAAAGAAAAACAAAAAGAGTCCAAGCGATAAGGCAGTTTCGGCGCTGTGAGTGAGGCAAGGCCGGAAGGACGCCCGCTCCGGCAAAAGCGGAGAGAAAGAGAGAGAGGGAAGAGAGGCCGCGAGCATTAAATGAAATCGACCTGCGATTCTCTCGTCCTTGGGCCGTTCGTCCACTTTTTCGACAATGCCCTGCCACTGCTAACGAGGCTGCAGGCATGCCGTCGGCGCAGACCCTCCCTTTCCGCAAAAGGGGCTGGCCATTGGTGCGATTGTCTCTACGCAATTTGGACGTGGTTGCGGCGCGCGTGGTAGTCGCAGCGCCGGCACGGCGTACTAGCTACGAGGGCTTTAGCGGGCGGCGCAGCACGGCTTGGGCGTAGCCGGTACCTGCGTGCAATGATGTCGGTACCTCCAGCCATCTCCTGCACGGAGCACATTGCAGCCAAGGTGCGCGAATCGAGCTGCAGCTCCGGGGCTCTGCATGACGGCGCAATTAACGGCCTGCGGCACCGATCAAAGCAAGACATGACTGCTTACAAAAGCCTTCGTGTAGGTACATAATACGGAGTACTGCTAACTGGAAGATACGACAAGCAATCTACCTTGTGCCTTGCATAGAAGGAAAAACAAGCCAAAGGGGTGGTCCGGCTTGGTCTCGCGCTCAGGCACCGGCTGCTTCTCAGCGCTGCGCTAAAGGCACCAGCTGACAAGCTCCGGATACCTGCCTTTGAGCTCTCTCGGCCCAGGTCAGTGCACAAATCCGCCACGTCCGTCATTGGCCTGTGGAAATTGCCCAGCTGCCATCACAGGCCTTAGCGCGGATCGATGCCTAACCAAGATTTTTCATCCTCCTTTGGCCTGTGCGGTGAGCTCATGGTTACCTAATCCGTCAAGTTCTTTGCGGGCCGCCATGTGACTTTTCACGTGCACCATCCCACCTTCGGCATTGGCCAATAGCAGCCTCGGAATCTCGGGCTGGGCAATTCATCATACGACCCCCCAGCTTTTAGCACCACTATTCCGGCAAGCTTTTGGCCTTGGACGAAGCAAAACCACGTTCGTGCCAAAAAATCGCAACACCCGATTCTTCCCACCTACCAGCCAATCCGACCCGACAAAATGGCTTCCATGATCACCCGCCGTTTCTTCTCCACGACTGTCCGTCGTCTGCAGACGACCAGCAAGCAGGAGCTCCAGGCTGAGTCCAAGCGAAACCCCGAGACTTATGTGCGTCATAATTGAAAACGAAGCTTGTTTTGCTCGGCTCCGTGATGTGCCGAAGCTTCGGATTGGAGGGGGGAATTGATGGCTAATGGTTCGTGTTTGTTCGGTTTACAGATCCTCGGTGGTGTTATGGTCCTCGCTCTGGGCGGTGCTGGCTTCTACTTCGGTATGTATATGCATATATGCGCTCTACTCGCTATGATGCAATGCAGCTCAAATCACTGCTGCTTCAAATTGCTTCTCTTCCCTTCTTCTTCTCTTCTTCGCCTCAGCAGCATTGAAAGATTTCCATGCGAGAAAATACAGATGCTAATCTCTCTTTCCCTAGGCCGATCTCCCACTGGAGCCACTTCCGAGTCCCCCGTCAACGTCGACAAGATGGCCTGGGAGGGCGGCTCTCAGGGCAAGTACTCCTACCACCCCGGCGGCGACCCCAACGCTGCTCCCCGCGATGCCCCCAGCGCCCTCAACGTTGTCATCATCCCCAACGTCACCGCTCCCAAGGAGTACCACGACAAGTACAACAAGTGGGGCAAGGAGGGCTACCCTTAAAAAGATGGAATATGGGTTGCATGGAACCGTGGGATGGTGACGGAGGAGGTAGAGCAGGCATACTTTGTATTTAAATGAGGCGGGTTCGCCTGTGTAGACATATGAATGGATGTGGTGGGGGCGTGTGCACATGATGCATGTCTTGAACCAAAACAATGACGTGAGAAAAGGGGTATAAGAAGACAAAATTATGTTTACATATGCTCTTTGAAAGTGAGTGAGCTGCTGCATTTACTTACCTACCTTATATATTGATATCATAACCCGGAACAGTTTAAAAACTTGTCCAAACATTACCTTGTTACACTACTCCTCTTCATGGGCGATCAATAGTACCGTCACTTGAGCATAGCAAAAGAAAAAAGCAAAGTAGGTCGCCGCTATTGCCATTGTGACCCTCTTCATTTAACAAACGAAGGGAAATTTTGAATCACACAAAGAGCTTAAACACGATATCCTCTCCCACCAATGAGTCTCCAACGCCGAGAATCTGATTCTCCCAAGTCATCTTCATCATATCATACCCGAGTTTCCCTTACGCCCCCTTATCTCTCTCTCTCTCTTTTCACCAAACGCCCTCCAACGTATACCCTTGATATCTAAGAAATGAGCAGATCTATCTCCTCGCCCGTAAATCCAAACAGGTAGAGCAAGTCCAGCATGCTCTGTCCGTTCAGCCGTGCGCCCGCCTCCATCTGCACCGTTGGCTTCGCGTTCCACGCCACGCCCAGGCCGGCCTTCTCCATCATCAGCAGATCGTTGGCGCCGTCGCCAACGGCAATGACTTGCGACAGATCAATGCCCTCCTTCTGGGCAATCTCAACGAGGAGATCGCGCTTGCGCTCTTTTCCGACAATGACACCCTTTACTTCGCCGGTGAGCTTGCCGTTCTCGATGACGACCTCGTTGGCATGCGCGTGGTCGATGCCCAGTTCCTTGGCCAGCCATCCCGTCAGGGGCAGGAAACCGCCGGAGAGAACGGCCGTCTTCACGCCCAGGCGTTTCAGAGCCTTGATCAACTCCCGCACTCCGTTGGTGACGTCGAGGACTGGCCGGAGATCTTCAAAGAGTGTTGCCGGCAGACCCTTGAGAAGAGCGACTCGCTCTCGGAATGACGACTCAAAGTTGAGTTCTCCCATCATAGCCCGGTGTGTAATGTTGGCCACTCGCTCCGCAAGATCCGGCGGGTCCTTGACGGTTTCGGCCAGCAGATCGATAACCTCTTGAGTGATGAGGGTGCTGTCCATGTCAAAGACGACCAATCTGGGATGCTTCCTCCATATCACATCCCTCTGCAAAGCCACATCAACGTTCCACTCCTGCTCGAATCGGTAAATCAGCTCGTGCTTTCGCAGATCATCCAGGCTCAGATAACTGGGTGCCGGGGCGGGCGTCAATATCAGCTCGACAACGCGCGGGTTCTCCTGGTTATCCAAGCAGCGATGCGACGAGTGAGGCTCTTCCGCGCCGTCGGGCAAAGGAAACGTCGACATGAGATGGAGGAAAGACGTGACACACAGCGGCGAAACATAAGAGCCGTAGAGATGGTCCAGCTGCTCCGACTCCTGCGTGGGGGGCTCCAGAGGAAAGTCATCCATGCTGGTCGTCGGGGCCATGTTCGGGGGCAGAGACTCGGTGCTGTCGGCCAGCCCGCTCTTGGCCGGCGAGCGCGATCTGCTCAGGCCGCCAGACGTGCTCCGCGCTCCAGGCGCGTTCCTGTCAAATCCCTTGTAGAACAACGTCGCGATCAGCCGGTCCGTCTTGTGGCCCGCGGCGGGCGCGCAGTTCTGGTGCGAGTAGCTGTGAGTGACGCCGCTGTCCACGATGATGGGGGGGTGCTCGGGCGACGGCACGCCATTGAAGGGCAGCGCCGCCTTGGGCGACTTTGACGGCGACGAGTCCTCGACGACGGTGTCGATGCCGTGATGCGCCTCGGGGATCCGGTGCTGCGGCGGGCGGTACTGCTGGTGGTCGCTCAGGTAGGAGCTGCTCCGCATGCTGCTGGTGAGCTGCGGGCGCTGCGAAGACTGCTTTGCCGAGTCTGCCATTTTTTTTCCTCTATGTTGATTTCACAAAAGAGACAGACCAAAGATGGGCGACCTGGAGAAAAAAAGCTGGGAGCACAGCCGGGGCTGGTGGACAAACAGGAAGCTGGATGGACAAGTCAACAGCCGCAGATTTACAGCCTTGCGCGCAAAGTTCAGACCAGAGTTCAGCCTGCCGGCTACGTTGTTGATCGCCCGGGCGTGGAGAAATTGCTCCGAACCTGGAGGCACTAACCGCTAAAAACGGGGCTGGGCGCCAGTGCAACGTCCAGAATATGGTCTGATTTGCGCAATGCGATGCCCACCCGCTATGCGTAGATGGAGATTTTCCTTGGAGCTCGAAATGCATGCCACAGCCTTTTGCCCCGCATCTGTCAGTCCCACGTGCGGTGATTCCTCAGTACTGGTAGGTAGTACTTGTATACATGGCTGTCAAAAATGCATATGGCGTTTTAAGGTCGTTTTAGGGTAAAGTAAATTGAGCAGTAAAGTGAAGTGTCAGTTTGGCGATCATTTCACCTCTCATGAGGAATCGATTTCTATTATTCTTTTTGATGCAAAATCAGACGTAAAATAGTTTCTCCTTTGGGTAAGATGTATAAAAGCAATAGATGACGGGTGTATATGAGTCTATCTATCATCACCAACTTTAATCTCCAAACAAGTTTATCACTCCTGCTAAACTCCCAAGACAAATATCAGATAAGCCAACGCTCCCAAGTCCAAGTGTCCCATAATCCATTTGTCCTTCCATCCTCCCTTATCCGAATACAATTATCAATTCCAACCCCCCATCGCAGGTTGCAGCCCCCATCTCGCCTGCTCAGGCTTCCCACCCAGCCAATTCTCCATCAGATCAAGGCCATGATGCAGCGCCCAAAGCACATGGCCCAAATCATCCAGGTCCTCCGGCAGTGCCTCCCGAATATCTTCATTCCAAGACCGCATCGTCACCTCAAGCTTGGGGCCGCGCGTCCACATCGCTTCCCACTCGACCGCTGACTTGGCCACCCATAGTGCCACCTGCGCCGTGAACTGGAGCTGCAGAGTGCGTCCCTCAACTTGGTCCCAGCCTTGCTTCAAGAAAGTATACGTTCCTGCTAGAATCTCGGCGGTGAGGATGGTGCGACGCATGCTCTCGTAGTATATCCAAGTATCCCAGCTGTCAATGTGTTTGGAGAAGGACCGAAGACGTGGATATAAAGCTGCCAGCAGAGATTGTACGATGGCTTCATCTCGTTCTGCGCGCATTCGTTCGCTGATGTCGTCTCTTGCAAAGTAACGAATGCATTGATAGACGACAAGGGCTTGTAGAACAGGGAGCAGGTCAAGCTCCCTGCCACCACCACCGCCACTAGCAGCATCGTCAGATGCGGAGGTAATGGCGTGTCGGATGGACCCAATGAGGCGAACGACTCGCTTGGCAACCTCGCCTCGCACAAGGGCCGCATTGGCCGTGTTCCTCATACAGTGTAGCGCACTTGCGGCGAGCGCTTCTTGCAGCACTTCTGACGACGACACTTGTGTGTGGTGGATGAAACAGCTTTGGCCCGTCATGGCCAGCATCTGCGGCTGCGTGGCCAAAAGGCTGGCCGCATACTCTGTTCTGGACTGAAACACGGCACCGATGGTCGGAGGAGTGTTCGATATGTCAAAGTACACAAATTCGGGAGTGGAGTAGTCCGCAGCGGGAGACTGTTGGCCCGAAGAAAGGGTATGAATCAGCCGGGGACTCGGGCCCAATGACAAGACCGTCTGGTCCTGGTTTTTGGAAATGTACTCGTCTAGCTGAGACAACAGGCCGGGTACCAGCGGTGTGGGCACCGTTAAAGACGGATCCGGTGATAAATAGCCCGATACGGTATTCATGTTACCATCGTCGCTATTGCTGCTATTGCTCCCGCTCGCTGTCCACATCCCGCTCATATCATAAACTATACCATCTTGTGCAGTCGTGGAAGGTGAATCCAGATCGATAATTTGATCCTCATTCCCAATTGTCATCCAGGGGTAAACGCACTTCTTCTTGACTCTTCTACACCGAGCGCAAGTAGGCAAGTCGAGATCGCACCGCCGCTTGCCAGCCACACAAGCGGCACATGACTTTCTACGAGTTGATAACATGGCGAAGTTGTTTCTCCGTATCTAATGGAGTCAGCGGAAATAGCCAAAAGAAGGGAAGAAAAAAAAAAAAAAAAAAAGTGAAAAAAGTGCGGAAGAAAGTCAAGCAGACGTTGAAGGTTCGAAGCGTGAGAGGCTGATCGGCCTCTGTGATAAGTCGGCGACGCCCCACAAAAACGCGGAATTCCGCATGGGGCCCTCCGCATATTGGATATGGGGCGCTCCAGGACTTCACGGAGGATAGTGAAGATGCCGTGAGATAGCGTGAAGGAGAACCGCAGAGGGCGTCCCTGAATTTATGGAAAGCCACACGCAATTGATAGCTATAGCTATTGACGAAGATGTATATAAAGTCCATAGGTTGTAAAATAGAATTCGTTTCCAAGTCGCAAGGACATTTCAACAAGTTATAAGCCTCAAGAGCCACAATTGTATCAACAACACCCAGCTTTGTAGCCCAGCAATCACTAAAAATGGCAGCCACGTCAAACGACGGCTTCTTAATCCCTTACCGGGTCATCTCAATCACTGACAAAACCCACAAATCCTCTTACCCGGCCATTTCGCCCTCTCGGCCCGCCCTCTCACAAGCCGGCCGGACGGTCCTCATCACCGGAGGCAGTGGGGGCATCGGCTACGGCATCGCCCTCGCCTTTGCCGCCGCCGGAGCTGAGAAAGTTATCATCGTGGGCAGAGAAGAGTCCAAACAAAAAGCGGCAGCTTTGAGTCTAACTCAAGAGGCTGGCCCTGAATCACACACCAAGTTCGAAGGGAGGGCCGCTTTGCCAAACAAGCCGGAGAGTATCAACAGTTTGTGGGATTCGCTTGGGGCTGAGGGCGTCCATGTCGATGTCCTCGTTCTAAATGCAGCTGTTACGGGCTCTGCAACACAATCTTCAATGTGGAATGCCGGCTGGGAATCTACCTGGGAACAGTTCATTGTGCATGTGCGTTCGCTCAACCACTACAGCGAACGGTTCTGGAAGCAAAACACGGATAAAAAGGTAAATCACGAGAGCTCCCCCACCTATCTATGCTTCTTTTTCTTTCAAACTGCAGTTCACTAACATTAATATTGCCGCAGAAATACCTCGTCAATGTGGCTACTTCTGCCATCCATGACTGGCCCGCTGGGGAGACCACCAAGATCTATGGGCTGACCAAGAATTCCGGCGTGCTCCTGCTCCAGCAACTTGCGCGGGACACTCCAGTTTCGAAAATGCAGATCATCAGCTTTCACCCAGGGGCTATCTTAAGCCCTGGTGCGAAGAGTCATGGCGCCACTGAGCGCTCTTTGAACTGGGATGACAGTACGTGTACATCCCCAATTCCGAGACAGGATTCCCTCCTGCCTATCATGATTCAAACCTTTTTTTTTTCTTTTCGTTCTTGAATTAGTTTATGGTCTAACCATCCTTGTCATGCAGTCAGTCTCCCCTCCTCGGTTGCCGTGTGGGCAGCTTCAGACGAGGCGGCCTTTTTGCACGGTCGGTTCATCTGGTCGGCATGGGATGTGGAGGAGCTCCAGAGTGGACAGCTCAGAGAGCGTATAGAGAACGATGAGCAGTTCCTTCGGATCGGCGTCCACGGCGTATAGTTGCACGTATTGCATGCAGATGGGCAAAGGGGGTTAGTACCCTACATACGGCGCAGTCGTGGTGGTACGAGCACACGCGCATGCATAGCATAAAGCAAAGCAAGTACTGTAAGACGCATCGTCAACTCTGCAGCAATGGGAAGCGACCCCAACCAATCCCGGCTCTTCCTGCGTCACAGGAATACAGGATTGACTAGCTAGGACTTTGTAAAGAGCGCATAGAGAGCAGGCATGCCCCTCACACTTGCGGAAATGTGCGTAATCAATAGCTCTTCCGCAGTTATTAATAAAGCAACTCGTCTCGCGAGCTGACGCATACATTCGCTAGCCCAGGCAGTAAAAACATCCTTCCCAATTCAGCCAATATTCAGCTCTCCAATGAACCCGTCGAGCGACGAGCCGACTCGGGCCCTCGCGACGATCCACACAAGACCCATAAAATCGGATTAAAGTGCAAATCTTATCATCCAACGGCCGTCGGCATCCGACTTCCTCAGAGCCGCCGACAGCCCGAAGGCGCACAAAATAAGCCGCTTGCCCACTGAGATGGCATCAAATTTTCAGCAAAAGTTGGCCAAAACTGTCCCTGTTGGACCCATCTCTCTGGCACCTCTTATATCTCCCGATTTCCAGGCTTTTTTGGTGTTCCCATGGACGCTTCCATGACGAACATTGACGATTCTTCCAGATGCTTTCGTCATATTGGATGAGATCATTCCCTCCTTCCTTTGCGATTCCATCTCCGGCAGCCACTCCATTTCTAAGCCAACAAAGCCCCGGAAAACCCTTCGCAGCCCCAGTATTTGCAATAATGGAGCCTGCACAAGTAGAAGATACTCGAATTAATGCTGAGCAATTGTGTGAAATTCCTTGTCCATGATACTGAAATCTTTTGCCTGGGGTCCCCGCTCTCAGCCAATCAGAAGCCTTAGCTCGACATCGCGGAAGCTTTGGCGTCGATGTCGTGATCGCTCCTAGACTCAACGCCAGACGCCTAAGGAGCTTCTAAGGCGCGTGCTCAATGCAATTTGGCTCGTTTTCTGCTGTTTCTGTGAGCGATGGTCCGAGGGGACTGGCCTGGTAGACTGAACGGGGGCCTGCTCTGTTTGCCATCATTGGTTTTTTCGCCCGGGAGGAGAATTAGTCAGGGCGGGCTTGGTAAAGAAAGGCCACAGATTCCCCCGGAATCCCTCCTTTCATATCAAAAGAGTGCTCCCCCAGGTTTCTCAGTAATAATAAAAAAGCCTTCTTTCTTTCTCTGCTCCCATAGTCTCTTCAAACCGCATCCCTCTCGGCTCAGTGACGCACACTCTTCTCATTGAGAACCTAGTCCTGAAAAGTATCAGCCACTTGCATCTCTGCGTTGCATTGTTTCCTCTGAATACAATCTGGTCGTCAAGCAAACCCACCCAGTTCCTTCGTCTGTAGCCCAATTCAAGAGCGGCCTCAACTTCCACACAACCAACACAACACTCTCTTGCCATCATGTCTGTCATCATGGAGCAAGCGGCGGCTCAGCCTTCATACACCCACGAGAAGATTGACCCCAACGACATCGAGTCTGGTTATGCATCCGGCCAGTCCGATTACTCTCCGTCACCACGAACAGAGAAGCCTGTTATTTCCCTCAGCAAGTCTCACATTGAATACCTCAACGACCAGATGGAGTCTATGCACCCCATGGACATCCTTCGGTTCTGCAAGATCATGTTCCCCAACCTGTACCAGTCGACGGCTTTTGGCCTGACAGGTCTCGCCACCATGGACATGCTGTCGAAGATCCAGCAGGAGAACCCGGAGTCCCGGACTGTTGACCTCATCTTCCTTGATACTCTATACCACTTCAAGGAAACATATGATCTGGTCGATCGTGTTAGAGAAAAATATCCCAACGTTCCCATCCACATCTTCAAGCCCGACGGCATGGAGAGTGCTGAGCAGCTTGAGGAGACTTACGGAGAAAAGTTTTATCACAATGCCGGCGACATGTATGACTTCATTGTCAAGGTCGAGCCTCTTCAGCGAGCATATGACGAGCTCAAGGTTGCTGCCGTGCTTAACGGCCGTCGACGATCTCAGGGTGCTGCTCGTGGCTCTATTCCCATCATCGAGATCGACGAGGAGAGAAACATTGTCAAGATCAACCCCATGGCCACTTGGACCTTTTCCCAGGTCAACCAGTACATCAAGGAGAACAACGTCCCTTACAACGCTCTTCTTGACCAAGGCTACAAGTCAGTCGGTGACTGGCACTCAACCGTCCCCGTCGGCGAGGGAGAAGATGAGCGCGCCGGTCGATGGAAGGGCCAGAGCAAGACGGAGTGCGGCATCCATAACAGGAAGTCCAAGTATTCTGAGATTGCCACTCAAATGGAGAGCAAGACTGCTGCCCCTATCTCATGAGACTTGAGTCCAGCGTGTCGTGCTGCTCTACGGCAAGGCACGCTCAGGATATAATATGTTATGACATGACGACCTTTACTGGTTTTTCTTTTTCTTTTCTTTTCTTTTGGCGATCGGAGTGTTTAAAAGGAGTTGCATCGAGGGGCCAGCATTTTTGACGGAGGCATTTTACCTCCTAGATACACATCATGGAAGAGGCGTTTGGCTTGATTTTATCTGTTTTTGCGCTTTGGACGACCTTATCCCGAGAATTCCCCGACTGAGCAGGTTTTGCTGACAAAAGGCGGCATCACATGCCCGTATATAGCTGTAGACAGCGGGAGCAAATAAAGTAATTCATTGATAAACCTGTTGCCACTGTGACTGAAGTTGAAGGAAACCGTCGCTGAAGTCAGCAACAGGTCTTTTGAGCCACGCGGTGCCCCACGCGGCGCCCCGTAGATAAGCGTCTGACAGCGATCCACGAGGCTAGCAGCCAACTGCTGATAGAGCACTATCAGCATTTTTTTCTTGCTCTCTCCAGGGTAATATGGAGAATGTATATACAGTTCAATATTCTATGCGATATACAGTCTTTTCACGCTCGGGGTAAAGCAGGCATATAATAGAGGTTCATTTTTTATTTCTATTATTTATTTATTTATTTATTTTTCCATTAAATTTCGTTCCATTTTCTCTCAATTAATCTATTCATAATGCAGAGCCTTGGTGCGCCTTCTGCTCCATTTCGCGAGAAAAAGGCAAAAATTCTTCAGCAGCTGGCTATCCCTGATGCAGACTACTCTGATGCATCACCCAAAGGTTCCGTTGATGAAGGAATTCGGTATCTCATTGACGAAATCAACACTGCTGAAGGATATGTAACGACAAGTAGCTGTGCGGGCCGCGCCAGTGTTTTTCTTGAAGGTCGCAAATCCAAAACTGGGGACGGGGAGAATGGTGAGAGTGAGCAAGTTGCCAGAGTAGGCGGCAAGGGAGCGGGAGGCACATGGCTGTACGTCTCTCATGATCCCAAGGCCGATGGAGGTGTAGGATATTTGGATTGGATGAAGGAACTGGGATTGCCAGATGCAGCGGATGTGCTCGAGATATATCATGATGCCAGTGATGAGAGGAGACTGATACACTTCAAGTTTGAGCCCATGGTGAGCAGCTTCTTCTTCGCTGAAAAAGATATTGTTTGATAACATTGACTGATTGCTAACTGTTTTAAAAAGATTCTTCATGTTCTTACTGCTTCGCTTGGCCATGCCCAGCTTCTAATAAGATGCGCCTTACAAGCAGGATTCCGAGAATCTGGCGCCATCAACATCACATCTCCATCTAGCGAGCAGACCACACCCATGGTTGCCATCCGCTCCATGGGCCTAAGCCTCGAATCACTCATTGGTTACGAAGATGCACAAGGACAGCGTCGACGGATAGTCCCTCCGGAGTATCTCAAGATGCTCTTGCAAATCTCAAACGAGCGCTTCGTAGAAAACACAAAGCGGATAGAGAGATTTCGATCAGCGTTGAAAGAGGCCATACTGGAACCAAAGCCAGCAAACGTACCGAAAAGATTGAATCCTGAAGGCAAGGAGTGGGAAGATGCTGCGGCTAGGCGCGAGAGGCTGCGAGCAGAAGGGCTGAAAAGGAAAGCAGCGCTTCAAGCTGAGAAGAAGGAATCAACATCGCAAGATATAGACGTGGATTTGCAAATGGATCCTTCTTTTGAATAGAATAAAATTTTCTTTTTTGTTTCTTGGTCATACATTGCAACTCCCATGCATGCAGCTTTTACCGCTGCCAGTTTTGCCATAGTATACACATATATACGCCTCTGTTCCCAGCCCGTTCGCTCCCAAGTTCGGCCAGTGCTTTAACCACTGACGGTCATCATAAGTCTATATGCCCGTCTTTTCCATTTTTCTCTTTCCTCTCCTTTTCTTTCCTCAATTGTCTCTAGTCATCCCTGCCATCGCGTTTTAATAATAAGTTTATGCGGTCACCCTGTTGATCCACTCCTTCTCCAGCTTCTTCACCTCCGCCTTGAACGCCTCAACCTCGTCGTAGCAGACTAGCGGTTTCCTGTCATTCTCTCTCAAGCATCGAATGACGTTGTTTCGTGCCGTTTCCACGCTCTCGGGCAGTTCTCGCACTTTCTTTCGCTGCTCGAGTTTGCTGCTTAGCGCTTCGATCTCCTTGCCGACTGTATAGCGCGAGGGGCCCTTCTCTTCGGCGTCCGAAGATGCGAGATCGGCAAGTTTGTCGTGCGCAAGTTTAAGGGCCTCGGCTTCTTTCTGATGCAGCTTCTTAAGCTCTTCGGCAACGCGGGCCTGGATGTGCTGCTCAACTAGCCTGCTGCGAGAGGCATCGGTCTGGGGGGGTTAACCGCCATGTTAGTTTTTTATGGGCAACAGTGAATACGGAATATCGAGTCGGGGGCGTACTTCAGGGCTGGTTTGGAGCGTCTCCAGGACCGGTAGAGAGACACTTGGAGGTCCTGAGCTGTTTTGATATAAAATTTTACCTCGTTAGCCAACCAATGCGGCCGCAGGGAGGTGGATTTTTTCATATTAGTGGAATCAGTGGAATTACATACACCTTCCATGAATGACCTTGGGGCTTGGATTCTTGGGCACCCATGGTGGCGAGCTCAATGGCGATGCGACAAATATTGGACGGGCGAGCTCGTGATACCACTCTTGGAAAATTCCGGGCGTATTCGGCTGGCGTCACTGTGAACGGCGGCCGGCCCGGAAAGTTTTCTGCCTGAGGAGCATGTGTGGCTGATGGCGCAAACCATGTGGCTGGTGCATATCAGCAAAATTTTGGGTCACATGATTTGAAGCTTATATAAGCCAATTTGTAAGAAGTCTGCGTGTAGTTCACTTTTGGTTGATTACTGTCAGCTGTTCAAACTAACAATAGCAACTTACAATGAAATTGATTACACCACAAAGGGCTAAAAAGATGTGATGTTAGCATCGTTCGATACGGACACCAGCATCTGTTCACTACAGATTGACCTCAAACAATTTCTGCACTGTTTCAGATCATCGTGACTGCGGAGTCAAGCAAGCAAGATTGCCGACTCGATTGGAAGTATTCTATTCTGGCATCCAAAGTGAGACAGTCATCACAACATGTAGCCTGATTGTCAAGCCACTGCTGATTTAGAAGAAACTACTACGATAATGATTACTTTATTGGCGATTAAGCTAGGACGCTTATGACGGCCATTGTCGCTTCATCGGGTTGTTCGCCGAAGGAGCCGTGGGGCGGTTGAGCAGGTTCTGGCCCTGCCAGCAGACGAAGATGGCCTTGGCTTCATCTTTCTGTGACAGCTAAACGCGCCCGGTCCCGATGAGATGGAATATTTTTTTCCTTCTCTTCCCCACTAGCATCTTGCTTATTCGGCTCGCCCACGTTTTCTTACACCTTCCCCTCCTGCTATTCCATTATTGTATTGAAATTCCGGCCCAGTATTGGCAAGGCATGCCCGAGTGGGGAGATTGCGCGTGTGCAATCTTAGAAGTAATCTTTTGCAATATATCTTTAATATCCATCCCCAGTAATTGGGCAGGCCGGCCTGGATAGATGATGGATTTTATGTAGCTGCCTTTCAGGTTCAGGCCAAAAATGAAGAAGGGGTAACATGACGACGTTTTAGAGCAGAAATGTCTCCTTAGGCCTCGTGTGTCATGCCATGTGCGCATCTGCTCATGCCTTTTTGTGTTGTTGGAAGCAGTATTGTGCGGTGGGAGGAGATTACATTTATGGGGAACAACAGTAGCACCATCTCGGCAGCCGGTGTAGCGCCTGTTTCCTGTTCTCTCTTGGCATCCTGGAGTAGATATTTTTGAGGCGAAAAGTGCCTTGGCGGCAATGGCGCTCCGCAGATCCAAATGTCAAGCTGTGGGCTGGAGCCTTTGACTGGCTGCTCGCCCCCAGCCTCTCGAGTTGCAGCTGGTCGGAATGGAGAGTCAGTCAGTGGCCGGCAGAGCCTTACGTTTGCCACTCCCTCGTGTTTCTGTATCCTCTGTGTTCAATAATAGCACTGGTACTCCGTAGAACGTCGAGAGAAACAAAAGCCAGGTAGGCCCCCTGAACCAGGCTCTGCTATGGCATGCAGGGCCCGCCGGGTGGCTTGTTTCAGAACCACGATGGGCCAGTCAAATGGCGCATCTGGTCGCCAAGCCCCAGCATCTGAAATGTAGCGTTGCAGCCAACCACGGCGCCCGGAAAGGCGTTCAGATGGAGCTTTTCCTTGTTGGTGGTTGCTTGGGCATGCAGCGCTTCTCTGAGTTTGGCGAATCCCTGCATAGCGCTCCCGAGCAGCCCCGAGCAGTCTGCAGTTCGAGTCGAGAGCGTGAGGGCCTATCATCAGTCGCCAGGCCAAGTAACTGCCCGAGGCTAGAAGAGGGAGAAAATGATGCAGCCAGGCATTTGTCTGCTCCGTGATGGAGAGCCTGGCCTAGACTCCAGATAAGAGAAGCGTCGGGCACGTGCTTGCAACCGCCAGATACTACTAGATACTAAGATTAGTAGGTACCAAGTGCCTGTGAAACAAAACGATAATCTGCCGAGTCAACATTGATCGTGCGATGGCGTGTTCTGGCGAGAGAAGAGCCCAGAGGGAGAAAGATCGTCAGAATTAAGCGTAAACCCAAACTCGTGGCGTTGTTGCATTTTCTTATCTTACTGCTCTCTCCTCCACAATTCCTACAGCACATGCGTGTACGTGGTAGATTCATCGCTCGCAGTGGCGTCGTCGCCGTGCTTGGTACCTGCGTCTTGCGCCATGAAACAAAGCCAGCTGGCGTTTTTAGTGGCCGCCAGCCACTGGTAGCTAGCCCGAGGAACCCCTCCGTAGGCCCTCATCGGGCGGGGCTAGAGGCTGCAGGGGCGCTGTCATCGACCCGTTCAAGGCCCACGCTCGGCAGGGGGGCGCTAACAGCTTAGCACCCCGGCGCCCTGGACCAGCCCGCAGCCTCAACGTCCAGCAGCCACTGATCGCTGTACAGACTCTGGACATGCCATCTCGAGGCCATCAGGGGGAATGTGGGCATTTCAGGGCGAACCATCATTTACTCTCCCTGTGCCCCTCGCTCAACTCTTGTTTTCATCATCGTCTTTTGTCTTTTTCGTCCAGCGTGGTTGGCTCGCCCCCGTCCATTCATTCTTGTCTGAGTTTCATCTGATTCACCTGCACTCGCTCGTCGTTTTTCCTGCTCTGGAGGAGCAAAAAGCAATTTAATCAACCACCTTCCTTCGCATCATTCCTCAGAGAGGCCTGTGATCTTTGATCTTTGCACCATTTCCACAACCCTTGCGGCTGTCGCCGTCATCGACCATCTCTACGAAACGCTGAGAGGTGCTGCTTGCAGCATATTTGTTTCTATCTTCACTCGCTATCACACCCCTGGCGCGGGATCGGCTCGACTACTGCGACTCTGGCGTTTCAACTATCGTGCCCGCTGCTATTGCCGTAAACCGCTACGCGCATACCAGCGTCTGATCGCCCGAGTGAAACGAAACTGCATAAACAAACACACCAAAAGAGAAAACACACATACCAAGAAGAATAGCGGCCTGGGTCGCCTCTCCATTTTACTGCTTTTTTTTTTTTTTTTTACTTTTGCGACTTCCTGGTCCTTGGCTGGGTCTCCATCTCCCACACTATTCAATATCCACGGGTCCACCGAAAACCGCCCGTTAGCACCCCCCGAGACGAAACGAATCTCGCAAGGAAACAGTCGCAATTTTTGGACCGATTCATTTAGTTCAATTAACCCGAAGCCGAGTGGCCCTTCTGGAAGCAATTGTTGGCTGCCGCTGCGGAGTACAGCGAGCCACAAAAGGTTGCCTGTACACAGCGACGGGTGATTTCTGGGACCCCTGCACCACTTGTCGCTTCTGTTCACCCTCGACGTTCAACTGGTTCTTCGTCCCTTCAACCTTCACTTCCTTTCTCACCTTCATTGTTGTATGCACAGGATGCTATTCAACTTCGGGGTGTAACACAATCGATTTTTTTTTGCCCTTTCTTCCGACCGTCCGTGACTCCATCTCGCTACTGAGTGGCGCCTTTTGGAACACGGCCGACACACTCTTTTTCTATTGGATTCGCCAACAAACACCTTTTTGGTTGACAGCTCGTTCACTCCTTTACGGCTTGTCTCCTTTCTGCTATTTACACTTCTTCACCCTGCCTCCCTGCCTCCCCCGACGACGAACATCAAAACTCGTGAAAAAAAAAGACCAGATAAGTCAGCATGGACTACCATCCGCGCCGGTTCGCTGGTGGCATCGAGTCCCTGGTACCTACATCAGTGCTGCAGGTCAGGTCGTCGGCCAGCTCAGAGGTACAATCCAATCCAACCATCGCACCCTATACCACAGCGCTAAATGGTGTCAACCAGACGCAGAACAATCTATTTAGAGACTTACTTTGGATCAGTCTGGGAGCCGTTGGTGTCATCATCTTACTTATCAGAATAGCAGAGCTAGCATGGGCCAAGTTACGCCAGGTATCGGCCATGTCGGTGCCGCGGGAGAAGCAAGGCTACTGGAAGATTTCTCAATGGAGCTGGATGCCGGGCATGAAGAAGCATATGATACATGCTCCTCTGTTTGGGAAACGCCACAATCGAGAGTTTCGCTTTTCATCTGCCATCAACGTGGGCACCCTGCCGTCACGGCTGCACGCCACCCTCCTGTTCTTGTACCTTGCTAGTAACATTGCGTACATGTTCATCCTTGACTGGACTCAACCAAACTACTATTCCTTTTGCGCCGAGTTGCGAGGCCGAGCCGGCACCTTGGGCCTTGTCAACATGGTTCCCTTGATCATCATGGCTGGACGAAACAACCCTCTGATCAAGCTTTTGCAAATCAGCTTCGACACATACAACCTCCTGCACCGGTGGATGGGCCGTATCGTTGTTATCGAGATCCTCATCCATACCATTGCCTGGGCCATCCCAAGCATTGCTAACAGCGGCTGGGCTGGCGCTTGGAAAGCCGTTACCCACAGCGCGTTTCTCGGATCTGGAGGCCTCGGCACTCTGGCTTTGTTGTTGATCTTCATCCAGGCCGTCTCGCCTCTTCGACATGCCTTTTATGAGACATTTCTCAACCTTCACATTCTCCTTGCTGCCGTGGCATTTGCTGGCACATGGATCCACTGCGTTACCGCCAGTATCCCGGGTGGCCTTCCTCAGCTGTCTTGGATTATTACCATTGTATCGCTCTGGATTGCCGACCGATTCGCCCGAATTGCTCGCCTAGCGTGGGTCAACTGGTCCGACAAGGGCTTTGCAGATGCTCTGTGCGAACCCATGCCTGGCGACGTCACGAGAGTCACTTTCCGCCTGCCGCGATATGTTGACATCAAGCCAGGAACTCATGCCTATCTTCGCTTCTGGGGCGTTAACGCATGGGAGAGCCACCCCTTTTCCATCGCTTGGGTAGAGCATGAGGTCCAGCACTCCCTGCCTTCGTCTGAGAAGGAACCCCTCACCGCGCTGGACCGCAGTAGTGCCTACACTTTGGTGTCGTTCCTCATCGGCGCCCAGACCGGCATGACACGAAAGCTCTTCAATACGGCTAGAGCCTCAGAGCAAGGTGTTCGAATGAAGGCGGCGCTGGAAGGTCCGTACGCTGGACACCACAGCCTCGACTCCTACGGCCACGCTGTCCTATTTGCCGGCTCTACAGGCATCACTCACCAGATTTCCTACATTCGACACCTGCTCAACGGCTACAACGAAGGTACCGTTGCGACGCGGCGAGTTACGCTTGTCTGGATTATCCGGGAGTATGAATCCCTAGAGTGGGTCCGTCCTTTCATGGACCAGATCCTGCGAATTCCCAACCGCAAAGACATCCTCCGCATCCAAGTATTTGTCACACGACCCCAGAACCCTCGCGACATTGCCAGTACTAGCTCGACCGTCAAGATGTTCCCCGGACGACCTAACGTTCCGTTACTGCTGGCTAAGGAAGTCCAGGAACAGACTGGAGCCATGGTGGTCAGCGTCTGTGGGCCCGGTGCTTTAGCAGACGATGTGCGAGGCGCCGTTCGGGCGGTACAGGGCCACACGGTAATCGATTTCATCGAAGAAAGCTTTACTTGGTGATTTACGTGTATACATATACTACTACTATCTGGGCGCTATGAAAGGATTTTTTTTTTTCTATTCTACAAAGCATTCTTTCATACGATACTAGATGGGGAAACCGAGGAGTTAGCCGGCGACGGGGTGACCATTCTTTTTCCATACCATTCGACTTGTACATATTTGATTTAAAATCTGCCGCTACGCGGAGGTTTATAACATTTACAGAGGGACGTATCAGACGTTGTATAGAATTTGCATACTCCTTCATCGCTCTTTTTGACAAGTTTTAAAGAACAAATCGGCGCAAATGGTTGTGTTTTTATTTTGTTTGTTTCTATAGCATAGCGTCTCGGAGAAAACGGACTGACAAATTATTTTCTTCTTCATTTGCTCCTACTCTATTCGTTCATGGCGATATATATATATGGTGTGTATGTCGTGTGACTCAACATTCTCTACCTATAAACTTGTAATAGACTACAAATAGACTACGGTGTGCCAGATAGATAGATAAACTGCATATGCTTTATTTTACTGGTTTCTCTTGCGATGAATATTTATCTTTATCAAAAGTTTCTTTGAAATATACCAAAATAAATGCTTTGCCCTGTATCCCGCTTCTCAATTAAAACGCTCGGTTGAAACCAACCAAACAGCCAGTTAGTTGTGTGATTTCCCGTCTCTTTGCTCCCACAAAATTCAATGAAAACGCCGTCATGCAGATCGATCTTGGCAACCACGCCTTGAGCCCTCCTTCAAACCACTCCAGTCTCAAAACCTCCCCCAGATAAATGTTACCTTCTCTCTTTCGTAATATCTTCTCCTCTGGGCCGTGAAGCTTTACGCTTCTCCAACAGCTAGCCCCAGCCCCGTCAATTGCGTAGCAATCCCCACGTCTTCCAACCCCCTGAAGCCTTCCTCGACGGTCCACGCCCTGCCTTTCTCCCTGGGGTGCAGGAACTCGCATGAACGGCCGACGACGAGGAGGCCGGGCGGGCGGCTGCCCTCTGTCTCGATGGCCTCGGCGACGTGGGCGAGAGTGGTGCGGATGACGCGCTGGTCGGGGCAGCTGGCGCGTTCGATGACGGCGCAGGGGGTGGAAAGGGGCCAGAGCGCCCTTGTTGATGTGGTGGTTTCTGAGTGTTCGTTTTCGACGGGCGTGGTGAGTTCTGCGACGAGGCCGACGATTCGGTGCAGGGCCATGAGGAAGACGACTGTCCGCGAGGGGACGTATTCCGGCGGCTCGGGGGCCTTGCCCTTTTTGCCTGTGCCGGTACACACGAGGACCTGGTCGGCGACGTCTCGCTGAGTGGCGGGGATGGCGGCAAATAGGGGTGCGCTGAGGGCGCTGGTCACGCCCGGAAGAACTGTGACAGCGCCGTCGGCAGAGAAGCCGTTTTGGCGGAAGTAGGCCAGCTCTTCGCCGCCGCGGCCGTAGATGAACGGATCGCCCTGCTTGAGGCGGAGGACCGTCTTGCCGGCCTTTGCGGCGGCGAGGGCGGCGGCAAGGAGCTCCTCCTGGGCCTGCTCGGCGTTGCCGGGGAACTTGCGGGCGATCTCGACGGGCGTGCGGCGCGGGATGAGGTCCAGCACGCCGGAGGGGACGAGCTTGTCGGCGAGGATGAGGTCGGCGGACTGGATGGCGTTGTAGGTTGCGCGGGTCAGCAGGTCTGGGTGGCCGGGGCCGCTGCCGGCGAGGATGATCCTGCCGAGCGGCCGAGACGAGCTGGCGTCGCCGTCGCCGTCACTGCCGCGGGTGCGCCTTGCGACGTCTTCCCTTGCGGTGTCGGCGTAGGCCTCGAGCAGGCGATGGACGTCTTCGTCGCTGACGGAGGCGAGCTTCTTCAGGGGCCAGTACTCGCAGACCTGGCTGAGCCAGCGTATCCTCCTGTTGCGCGCATCTTCCTCCGTGACGAGCTTGTTGAACAATGCGCTCTGGTCCACGGAGTCGTCCAGCTCGCCGAGAGTCGCGGAGCTGGGCAGTCCGTTGGCTCTATCGTACTGCTGGATGCGCTGCCTTGCCTCGCCGAAGCGGCCGCATGCGGCTCCCAGGTTGGGCGGCAGGGAGGAGGCGATCTCGCGACGGATGCGCGAGGCGAGCTTGCAGCCGCGGCCGTTGGTGGTGACGCCAATCTGGAGAGGGCCGTCGCTGTGGGTGGAGAGGAGGGAGAAGGTGCAGAGATTGGGGGCGTCGACGACGTTGACGGGGATGCGGTTGCGCTTGCACAGAGAGGCGATGTGGGAGCCTGATGGATGTGTGTTAGTATAAGATGATGGTTATGCATATGTGAGTATATATATATATATATATAGGCATATGTAGGTATATATGTCATATACACACACACATATATATATATATGGACATGTATAGGAATTATTGCTCACCAAGCTCGTCTCTTGACCCTGAAGTCACAAACACAGCATCGACTACTCTTCCAACCTCGTCTCGGCCCAGCTCAAAGAGATGCTCGTCCCTGAACGCTGTGCGCACCCACTTGACGCTGCCGTCGTCGACTCTACGCTGCAGGCTATAATGCAGCTCTGCCGTCTCCGGCGCAATCAGCACGGGATGCGCTCCAGCACCCAGAGACTGAGAGCATCGCGCCGCAGCCAGCGGGTTTGTGCCAATAATGAGATGGACATTGTCTGCGCAGTTGAGGCCAGCGAGCATGTAGTTGCTGGGAGCTTCTGCTGCGGCAGCCATTTTGGGGATGACGCGGGACGTCGGGAGGACCGAGATCCGATATATGCTGGGGATTTGTGACAGTCTTTTCTTTTTGTGTTCTCTTATGCTTGCTTTAATAGTGTGGGGAGGGAGATCCGAGGAGATGAAGTTTGAGATAGGGAGATGATAAGCTGTAGGGTTTATCACCAAGTCACAAAGGATCAATGCCTGATAAGAGTGAATCAGAGTTCTCCGAGGAACACTCCGAGGAACAAGCTTTTTCTATACTTCTGGAGAGAGGCGTTGCTCATTCTTATCAACAGCTACGAAATATCCACCTGCCAGCCAGATTCACCACTCATCGTCGCTGCCGACAGGCCGACGACTCCAGCGCCGAAGACCCGATGGAGATTTTTAATCTAGCATGGATTGGCCGGGGGAGGGGGCCTTTTGCCTGTGCTGTTTTTTTTTTGCTTGGAATCCAGCGTTGCGCGATTCGTCTGTGGGAGCGAAAAAAAGACAAAAAAACGCCGCTTTGAAGGCCGCAAGAGCTGCCCGCAGAAATGAACAATCTGCCACCAAGTTGACGCCATTTGGCGATGTGGGGCCGCTATCGGACGAATCACCTCGGGGTGGTTGTTGTACCGCAATTTGTAAGATTTTGATATGCCGACTATTATAGTTAGTAGTACTAGCCTATTTGTACATGTGCGTGCTACTGACTATTGCTATTGCTACGACTATTTCCCCTCTTCTCTCTATACGGACTAAATACATAGAATCTGGGGTTGAAACAACTATTTTACATGAAAGAAACGCTGGCCATGGCCGCCAAGGGAAAAAAAAAAGAATGAAAGAAAAGAATGAAAGAAACGCTGCCTATCCATTTATGAGATTTCATCAAAAAGTATTCGTCGTCGTGAGCATTCATAAGATCTTTTTTCCAAGAGCGCCGAAGTCTAAGTAGGTAAAAAAAAAAAAAAAAAAACAGTGTAAAAGAAGCGAGGAAGGACTCTGCGCCGCGCTTGAAAAAAAAAAAAATGGTAAAGAAAAAAGTAAAAGGGAAGAAGACCAACCGGAGACCTGTGACTCAAGTTAGATCATTACGGCTCTCAGCACTATATAAGAGTTGGGCAAGTCGTGAAGTGTCGAGTTGTTTTTATACTTCCCTTTTATCATAATTATTTTTTTTCCCAACATGCATGTTCAAAAGATATAAAGAGAAAAAAAAGCCCTCGTGAGAACCGGTTCAGTGCTATGATAATTATATGCTTAGATACTGGGCCCGCATATTTCTTTCTTTCTTCCGCGTTTCTCAATGGTTTGGAGAAGAGGAGGTATTGCGTGTGCTTTGAGTGCCTCGTTTTCTCGCTCCTGGGGTGTCGGTCGTGAATAAATAAAAATGAAGTAATGGCAAAAACTCCTGTCTGTAGCATAAATCGAAAAATCTTTGTTGAATCGAGGGTAACAAATGGAAAGATTTTGTGATTGGAATATCGCATTGAGGAACAGCATTTCGTGATGAGAAAGACACCCCCTGTCCCCCCTCCCCCTCTCCCGGAGCTTGCTGGCCGTCCGACGAGAGGCGAGAAATAGAAGCAGAGACAGGAGGGTGATTTGAGTCGAGTTATTGATCCAGTCCCATGTAGGGATCCGCAAGCGGCATGTTCGAGACGCCCTCAAACGGCTGCATCGGCATTACGCCCATGGGATTGCCCTCGGTGCTGCTGCTGACGCTCGCCATGCGTTGCCGCTCCCCTTTCTCAACGAGCTTCTTCACAAAGCCCTTGGCCTCATTCTCAACCCAGCGGTTGATGTTGGCGTCGTTGCACTCGGTATGGTTGATCAGATCGCTCTTCACCTGGCCAATCTCCTCGCGGAGCTTCTGGAATTCCATGCGGAGCTGGTTGTTCTGAGCCTCCAGGTTCGACTGCATCTCCTTCAGCTCATCCACCTTGACCTTCTTCTTCTGTCGGCATTTGGACGCGGCGACCCTGTTCCGCTGCTTGACCTGTTCTTTCTTTTCCGACTCGCTGCGGGCCCGGCGATGACCCTTTTTGCCCTTTGTGGCTTTTGGAGCATCCTTTTTGGTGTTGGTGTTTGCTTTGCTGGTACCGATATTGGCATTGGCGTAGGGTTCGGTTTTTGTGCTGGCTCCAGGCTCTGAGACGGAGGTGATGGATGTGTTGCCGGGTGAATGGTCCAGGGTGAGTGACGCTCCCTGTATCGGAGACATGAGAAACTCTGCATTCTGATCGTTTCCGAAAGAAAACGATGATGACGTATCGCTATAGTGATCCGAGTTCATCATGCCTGGGTCTTGTGGGGCTTGTGGGAAGTCCCCTATTGACTGGAACATGGAATTCCATTGGTCAAAAGATGTGGTTGGATACGAATATGCCATTGCGTCAGGCGTCAGATTGCCCTGGCTGCTTGTAAGCAGCTCCAGTTGTGGGTCGATGGGAGCCTCCGGCATGGCGTTTTCGAAATCCATGCTGCGCCTATACAGGTTGAAGAGGTGATTTGTAAAGCGCTGTGGTGAGAATGCAATGCTCGAGATCTCACTCAGCTGCGGCGAAGGTTGGTTTTGTGGCGAATATAAGTGAGTTGCCTTGGTAGGTTGGCGTTTCAGGATGAGAGCTTGGTTTAGAGCTGAATTCTTCTTGTGGTGTGAGCTGATGTCTCGGCCGTGAGTAATGTAATGATTAATGATATACCAAAGGAGAGAGTATAGCAAGCAGGTACAACGGCACAAACGAGAGCAAACAGGTGCGAAAAGGTGCAATTGTTATGAAAAGGTTTGATTATAAGAGAATAGGTTCCGGCATAAGGATGTTTGCTGCTAAGAGGGTGTTCAGGATAGCTTACAGATTTGAGCTGATTACCATTACAGACTTGTTCACACTTGGACACGTGTATCGTCCTGTGTTCAGGTAATAAACATGTAAAGTATAATTTGTTAAAAGAGGAAATAAAATAAGAAATGGATTGTAGCTTTCCACGGGGGCAGAAGAAACAGGCAGTTGGTGGCGATCTTTATATACAAAATCAGGAATTGGATGGGAAGTGGCTTTTCACATGGAGGAGGGCCATTTCATCATAGCGTTCGTCACCACTGTAAACGGAAAGCCCAGCAATTTTGGATTCCCTAGATTTGCTCCGTAATACTTCCTGTTTTTCCCCAAGTTCCCCTCTCTAGCTCCGCGCAGGCGGCCAGGAACGGCTTGGCTACCTAGCTGGTGCTACATGTGCCCAGTTCTTTTACATGGTTCGGAGGCAAGTAGTTTGACATGCTGCAAGGCACGACCAGGTCGTCCCATGGGGCTTCTATCTGTGTCTGGAATCACTCGGAGCTGCGCTGCTTCGCGCTCTCAAACGTGTGATGATTCTCGTGGCCAATTGATCCACTGCCAGACTCTCACATCAGATACGCATCGTAACATGGACTTGATGCATCGGCATGTGGGATTCAAATAACAAGATTATCGATATCACGGCTGTTAGAGCAGCAGGGATCCCCGCCACCCTCAATTGCCATCCACAGAACAGGGATAGCTAGATCGGATTTTTGAATTCGTGCCAACGGCAGAGACGGTCTTACATCCGAGTCCAGTTGAGGATGTGCAGGCAGAATCTCCCAGAACAGCCATGTGTGGCGCGGAGGCGTGGCTAGTGAGGCTCATGGGGCTTGTGACCCCCGCCGTCAGTGGCTGCTTCGGGCAGTTCTGCTGTGAGCACCGAGTGCGCCGGACCAGTTGCTCCGGCCAATGAAACTTTGGCAGCCAGTGAAGCTGATGCTGGGCGCCTCTCATTGAACAGGGGAACTCGGCCTTGACGTCAAGAGGTGGCGGCATAGCGATGAACTGCTGTGCGCTGCCCATTCAGAGACGAGACACGTTCCCACGCAAGTCTATCATTGCGTGTTGGTGGCACGTTTGATGGGGAGCCTTGATCTGGATATGTTTGCACGCAGAAACAGCAGCGCTAATACATGCACCTACTAGCTAGCTGTGGCTACCTTGATGGAGAGAGGACAAAACCATCCGGAGCAAAAACAAGCATTGCAAAATGGAATATTCAACATATACAGTAGTACAGGGCAATGGTAAAAGCGAAAAGCACCATTTTGCAAGCGGACCGTTTCCTGCTTTTGCGTGCGCAGAATTACAGCTTTCTTGTTCGTTGAGGCGGCCTAAGTTGCTGTTCCCTTTTTTTTTTTTTTTTTTTTTTTGGAGCTTCCCCCCCTCGGTTGGCTGCTTACAAAGTAACACCTGCAAGACATGCTGCCCCGAGCATTACAGAGGATCCTTGCCTTTGCTGTCAATGGACACGCAATTCTGACCATGAGGAACACAGCACTGCGGGGGAAGCGGTAAGTGGCGACTGTATAGATCCAATCGACGTACAGTATGAGGATAAGCCTTAGAACACCTCCGGCGCAGAAGCGTATGCTCTTCGCACGGAAGAATCTCCGACTTCCAATCAGGTCTCATCATTAGCTGGAGCATCTGACGCTAGAAAACATGAAACTTTCTATATTTGATCATGGTACAGTGCATGACGACGGGGCTGCATTTCTACAGTCATGCCGTAGAGCTTGGCAAGAGTGAGCTTCGGCACATGTTGTGGAAAGCCATTTCCAAACTCCAATCACGTCTTCCCCGGTATCTGAGTATTCGACGCTAGAAACAAGAGAATTTTCTCATCGAATGTTGGTACAGTACATCTCAATTTTGTTTTACTATCATTTCGTAAGCTTGAAGGGGTGAGCCTCGGTGTTCAACACATAGTCATCCAAGCTGATGATATCTGGCGTTGAGAAGACCAGGTAGAAGTACTTGAGCGTCTCGGCGAGCCAGAAGCTCTGGTTATTCACTGTCAGTATAGCAAAAACCACATCATGAAAGATGGACAAGGGGTGGGGGGTCACTCAGCACTCACCTCCATGTAGTCCTCCTGAGGCGGTTTCTCTGCCCTCGTTGTCACATCCAGTACCGCGGCATTCGCATACTCCGTCTTGGTGGCCTTTGCAATGGCCGTAAACATATCCCACGCGGCATCCTGGAATTCTTTGCGTCCCGTGAGTCGGTACGCGTAAAAGACGCTCTCAATGGCCTCTGGTCGAAGGAGATATCGCGGGTCCTTGGCGGTGGTGAAGCCCTTGGGCAGGTGCTCTCTCCACTCGTTGCGCTTATCACGCTCCTGGATCCAGTACTCTTCGTCCCAGGGGCAGTGGGCGCGGTCCTTGCACGGCGCGAAATCGATTCGCTCCGGCATCATGCCCGTGGGAAAGGCGCGGTATGCGTAGACGCAGCCGTTGGTCAGCTTGATGCCTCGCTCAACGTCGCCTTCGTTGCCGAAGAGCCTTCCTGCCAGGCCAAACATTCCACCGACAAAACAAGCCAGATGCTCCGTTTCGGGATCAAGCACCGGCTTGCCTTCAGAGTTAATGTTGACGTTGCCGGATATCAGAATGTCGTCCTCGTCGGGCAGCATTGGACGGAACAAAAAGTGCTGGTCTGCGGCCTTGAGAAACGTCCTGGACATGATGTCGTACTTGGGCTCGCCGCCTCCCAGCAGCTGATGCATCTTAGGCAGATACTCGTACAGAGAGTCGGCGCAGCCGCCAAGCGTAAAGGAGCTCCCCTGGACCACGTCCTTTGCGTTCATGTTGATGTTCATCGGCCAGACTCCCGGCACGCTCGTCTGATTCTGGCCCTGGTAAAACACATCCATCAGCTGCGCCACGGCGCTGTAGTATTTCATGTCTCCGGTGACCTGCGACAGGTGCGCCAGCTCAAGAGACAGCGTTCCGGGCGAGGCTGACACAACGGCGCCTTCGACTAGCAGTCCTCCTCCTTCTTTGGCGGCATGGAAGCTGATGAAGTCGACGGGCATGCCGTTTTCAGTGTTGAATCCGCCGTAGATGAGATCCCCCAGTTCTACTGCCTTCTTGAGCAATAGCTCTCTACCGCTCAAATCATACGCTGCTAACAAACCGCCGAGATAACGAATGTTGGTTTCAAAGATGTTAATCCGGTTACTCGTCGAAGATCCAAAGTCAATGTCTGCCACTGCCGCCACTGCCTCGTCGAATTCCTCCCGCAGGCCCATGATCCAAAGCGTGTCCAACGAATCGACCAGCGTGGCCGCCCAGCCCGAGAAGTGCTCTCTTCCGGCTCCAGAAATGGGCAACAGAGCGTCTTGCATCCAGGCGTGCTTCTTATACCCCCGCCATGCCCGCAGAGCGACCTTCTTCACCTCAAGCAGCCTTGCTTCCCGCTCCCGCGCTGCAGGCGATGGTTCGGGTCCAAAGGGATGCTGGATCCGCGGAAGCGGTCGCGAGCTCTTCTTGGGCAGTTTTGTGGTGCTGTTGGGGGCGAAGCGCAGCTTCACGGCGCCCCAGTCGAAGCTAGACTTTGACTCGGGATACTGGCTCGGCGACGCGCCGTGGTTCATGCGATGCTGCAGCAGCTTCCATTCTGACGTTGATGGCGATGGTGACGTGACCTGGAAGCGCCATAAGACGAAGAGGAAGATTGTGAGGATGATGCCGTTGCGTATAAAACGCGGGCGGCCTGCAAACATGGCTGCGGCCCTCAACAGAAGATGATGGAGTCGCGACGCCCTCTGCGAAGATGAGGTGGCTTATTCCCAAAAAAAGAATGCAACAACTGGCTGGCTGAAGAACAAAAAAAAAAAAAAAATGAGACACAAATTAAATGAGAGAAAAGAGAGACAAAATCAGATCAAAACCACCACCGCGCCTTATTTCATGCTTTCCAAGCGGTGTCAGAACAGCAAAGTGAGCAGAAGCCACATCACAACCTAAACGAAGACGAGATTGTGAGATTCAAACAATCTGTCCGGATGCCGACGCTAATAATAGCAGGCTTAGTAGCATCAGCTCAGCCCTGAGACATACAGATTAAAAATTCCAGACCCGACCTTTACTTTCCCCCTCTTCGCTCTTCCCCCTCCCCTGATGGGCCATGGAGCTTCCAGATGGGGAAAATCAATTTCCAAGGAGTGCATGGCTTGGGATGGATTTGCAACCTAAAACGCTGCTGCGTCTCGCTAGTGGGTTTTTGCCTAGGTGGTTAATAAGTTCTGTTTTGAAGAGCTTGTGGCAGAAACCCCGCTGGAAATCTGCGTTTGTTTCCACGGCGCTCGTATTGCCGGATTGTAGGTATTGTAACTTCGTATCAAAAGGTAAAAAACAAGGGTCCATAATGAAGAATCTTTGAACTGAGATTTCAAACTTTGGTGAAAGTTTAGCTGCATCGCCGCCTTGTATTATCGTTATTATCATGGTTTGTTACGGCGCAGCGCCATCTGGTTCCCCGGCGCTGCGATATGCTTAATTTGCACCTTATTCCTTAATTTAGTCGAGGCGTTTGAGGTGAAACCCCCGCCTATCGCCCAAAAGAGGCAATGCATGAACTGGGGAAATATACATACCATGCAATACACACATATACGCTGCATATTGGCAGTTGAAACAGAAAATGCATTTTATAAATGGGAAAAATAAATGATGATTTTTCTTAGATATCTCATATAGCCCTCCAAAGAGCTCCCTAGACCATTAATATACATGCAGTTCTCCAAGTCATATATAGTACAGTTTCTCACTTCTACATTCATCGCCTCCCTCCGCGCTTCTCCTCCTTGGCCAATTCAAGCTCCTCTGCCACCTCCGCGTCTATCTCTCTCTCAATCTCCAGCTCTTCAATATCCTCAGCTTCTAAAATCTCCTTGATCAAATCAGTTTGTCGATCTCGCTTGCCTTTGGTCCTGCGTTCCTTTCGCGCATTCTTCTCGTTCGCGGATAGACGGCCCCCATCCATTGTAATCTCAACCTTGCGAGGCTTCTTGCCGCCTTCAGCCCGCTTGCCTCCATCGTCTACCCCGCTGCCGACTCGGACGCTGCGAGATACCCTGGTCTTGGCGCCTAGAGCCCAGAGGTCCCCCCAGTGCGATTTTCTCGCATCGTGGTAAGCGAGCTTGCTGAAGCTCTTCGGCACTGTCCATCGCTCAATCTTGCCTTCGGGCGTGCACACATCTAGCGTGACGTGACCTTTGCGCTTCAGCGGTGGTAGGACCATCCTAGGTAGAGTTTGCATGTCTGGTCGACTTGGGGACTTTTCATAGCCTGCAAAGGCCTGCTCGGTCGATTTCCACCCTGGGAGCTGGTCTGCCTTTGCGCGGCCACGTTGAATCGCCACGTAGCTAAACTCCACGTCGCCCTGGTTGTTTGTGCTATTGCCTAGCATTTTTGTATAAAATGTAGGCCGTGTGAACCGTTGGTTGAAGTAGCAGTAATCTTTCCGGCCTTTGCTCTTCCCAACTTCCTTGTACATAGGACACGTTCCATGATTTGTGCATGGTGCGATGATGTGACCGGGTTCCCGTTCCTTATGATATGCCGGGTTCAATTCTTCAGTCGGAATACCGGGCTCGCCATTTTGGGGTAAAAGGAACTGTTTCAGAAGCGTATCTCTCACATGGGCGACCGCTTCGAATCCACGGGGATGCGCCTTTTCGATTACAATAAGCACACCACCGTCCTTGTTAAGGAGGGTCCAGAGGTTGTTCAAAACGGCCTGACGGTAATGATCCTGCTTCTCTTTGAGGAATAGATGCGAGGCAATGATGAGATCATAGCTTTTTCGTGCCTGTGGCTTATCACCAGCATCCAGGCGCTCGCCTTGCATCTCACCAGAGTGTTCGTAATCTGGCAATCGAGGCAAGAACGTAGTGTTGTGTAGGAAACTCTTCAGCCTATGTCGCAGCCGATCCGATCCAGCAATCACGGTTTTCCTCCCAGGAGGTTGTGAGCCTTTAACCACACCCTGTTCTCTCAATAAATCCCACTCCGCCTGGAGGACTTGCTCCCAAGCAACTAAACCAGCACCGCCAGCACCAGCGTCTAAGACACTCAGCCCTGCAGATTCGTCTTTTTGGAGGCGTTGCCTGATCCAGTCACTGCCCAGTCGTTTCCGTACCTCCCGCAAAACTGACACAACAGAAGCATACGAAGGAGGTAGATAGCCGGCTAGAAACGCGTCTGCCTCAATCTCCGTCATGTGTCGCTGATCAGGAGGCAAGCCAACCCCTCCCATTTGCCCGTTTTTTCTCCCTTCCGGCGTATATGGAGACGTCGGCAACCCTTGTCCACCAAAAGCTGCTTCGGCAGCCGTCTTGACATGACCTAAATGAGTCCTATCCAAGAGATCACGTATGGGCGTAACGAGACTGCTTTGAGGTAGCGAGATTTCGACGGGGCTTCCATGAAATCTGCCGTCCAAGGTGTAAGGGTGGAATCGTCGTGACTCTCCGGAACCCATCTCCCACTCTGTATCGGCAAGGGGTTCTTCTGACTCTGGGAATAGCTCTTCTTCTTCCTCCATTTCATATGCCTCCTGCTCGGCCTCGGCCTCTTCTCTCGCAGCTGCAATTTCATCTTCTAGCTGCTTCTTTTGCGCCGTCTTAAAATCTAGCATGAGCCTTTGCAGTGCTTCGCGCTCCCTTGGATTTCTGGCAACGGCATCAACATAATCTGAAGGCTCTTCAACTGATTCTATCGCAGAGTCGGATTCTACGAGCTGTTCAGATTCTGACGATAGCCCTGGCTCGTCGCCCTGCCGCGGGGGGATCCTGTAAGTCACTTCCTCAAAACCTCCCTCTTCAGACTGTCGCAGCAATGTCCCTTCATCAGTTGGACGCGGGGATTGGCCTCCCATGTCCGCGTGAGTTGGAATGCCAACATCTTCTGGCGCAGTCTCTCGAAGTGGTGGACCATAAAGCCGTTCATAAAGTGCATACTCTTCTTCATTGAGATAGCCCTTTGGAAGTGTGTCTCTAAAGCGCTGCTTTGCTTCTCGAACTACTTTTTCAATATCATCTGGAGATTGGCTCTTTGATACATCATGAGATTCCTGAAAAGCAATACTAGAGTTGGAAAAACATCGTCTGTTTAACTGATGCGAGCTTCGCTGAATTTGCTGTATGCGTGGGGCGGTCGATCTTCGCACTGACGAGGCTGTTGAAATCGAATGGCTGAATTGCCGCTGTGCTGTGAAGAGATATGCATAACTGCACTTTGGGCAAGCATTTTTGATTCCATTTAATGACAACATCTTCTCCCCTTGCGCATAATTTGGCCACAGAAAAAAAGGTTGCTGTGATGAAGGTTCATGGACTTTTTCAAGCTCTCATGGTCACGTGATAAGATGATTGGATATGCTCGCATATGAGAGGTCAGCTACAAAAGCTTTAGGCCCACTGCAGGAATAGCTCCATTGAACCAATTTAGGAAGAAGCTCTTCAGTATTCTTACTTGTTTTTATTCATTTATTTGCTTCCTTTTCTCTTTCAAAAGAAAGCAGAAGTTCTAAGCTCCATTTATTCATGTTACGATAAGAATTCAATATGCCAACGTGGCTAGGATAGTGCAAGAACGCTCACACACAAACAACACTACTCGTCCACTGCCACACTACCGCCTCGGCCATGGTATAACAATCACAAGTCGGCTAGGGTCCTAAACGCTGGCTTTTGCTGTTGTTGCTGCCCCCGGGCGCTACCTGCTGGCGCAGGCCCTTTGGCCGCTGTTGGCTTCAGCTGCGGCGCTGGCTGTTTGTTCGGGTTAAACATGGACTGTTCCGCAGCCTTGAAAGCGTCAATCTGGCTCGCCAGTTAGCAGATTGTTCCTCCTTGAACCTCCTACGCCTCCTTTTTACGTGCCGAAAATAAAGACGTCAAGTACAGTCCGACGAGCATGATGACAATATTCAGCAGTGAAGACACATTCCAAGGGCGGCCCTGGCCCTGAACGGGCCCATCGCCGCCAAGGGTCCTGCCGGGGGTCTTGAACACGGCCTCGGCTTTCTTGCCACTGCTGCCGCTGAGCGAAACGGCCTTGTTGACGGCTTCGGTCAGGGCCGACGGGTTGGCGCCTCGAATGGTCTCGATGGCTGTGCCGTTGTGGAATATCTTGAACGTGGGCATGGCCGTGATGCCGTTCGTGCGGGCAATATTGGCTTGGTTATCGACGTTCACCTTGGCAAAGGCGACCTTCTTCGGTGAGGAGTGCTCCTTGGCGAGGCGCTCAAAGTGCGGCGCGATCATCTTGCAAGGGCCACACCAGTCGGCGTAAACTGCGATGCTTGGTTAGTATTTACTTGTTGGCGCAAATGGCCAAAGGGTGACGCCGTACAGTCTGCGACAACCACGCTGGTGCCGGACAGGAGTGAATCCCACTCGCCATCAGATGCGATATGGACGGGGCCGCTCATTGTGAAGACGCGCACGTAGGTTCTGGGATATCGTATGCTTTTGTAGTCGCGACAACTGCTGTTGTTGGTCCGAGGTTTTAAACGTGGCCAGCTTGACACATGCGATTGTCTGCCTTAATCATTCATGGCTGATAAATAGCCAATACGGAGCATGCCATGGCGTAATCCGAGCTGTCGCACTTGACAAAAGAGGCAGGCGGTAACATATATGACCCACTATTCTGCCGGAATAATGTTAAATAATTTTGAGACTGAGCTACCGCAAAAGCGACGCCTGGCTATTATTTTGTATTCCATTGATAAGATAAATCCATCATGTCGTACCAAGAGCGTGAAGCAAAGGTATTGCCTTCTGAATTGTTTCTAGCATGCGGTTGAATACTAAACAGGTATGCAGAAGAGAAAGCTTGCCAGCAGCGGCGGCAATGCTCAACAATCCTTCCATGCCGTCAATGTCCCGGCCCAAGAGGGAAGAGACTGGACTGTCTCTGTAGCTTTCCCCAGCAGCACAATCGCAACGTATGTATTCATATGATTACTCTATGCCACTATATTGGGAAATCTCACACGGTGTTGATAGACTACCTACCGCTGAACAGCGAATGGCTGTGCCCAGCCGCATTGCCCGCGCCCTCGCTATCTTTTCGGTCGACGAAGTCATTGTCTATGACGACTCTCCTTCGTCTTCGCGTCCGCACAAGACCGACACATCTGTTTATACCGGAGACACAGATCCATGCCACTTTCTGACACACGTACTATCGTACATGGAAACGCCGCCGTTCATGCGAAAGGCTCTATTTCCTCTACACCCCAACCTGCGACTCACGTCCTCGCTGCCGGGTCTCGATACTGCTCACCACCCACACCCCAAAGAATCAATGCCCTACAGGGAAGGTGTCACAATTGCGGGAATGACAAAGTCGAGCAATGGCACGCTGGTCGACATTGGCTTGGATAAGCCCGTCGAGATCAAGGAGGACATTCCTCCCAAGACGAGAGTCACCCTCAAGCTTGCAGAAGATGAGTCCGAACCCTGCGAGTGCGTGCATCCTCACGCGCCCCGCACAGAAGCCGGCTTCTACTGGGGCTACACTGTTCGAAAGGCAGCCTCTCTTTCGGCTGTCTTTACCGAGTCTCCCTACGAGAATGGATATGACCTGAGCATCGGCACGTCCGAGCGAGGATCTCCTGCGTCTAAAGAGTTCCCTGCTTCGAAGCGCGTGCAATTCAACCACATGCTCATTGTGTTTGGTGGGCCGCGAGGCATCGAATATGCGGCGATGAACGACGAGGAACTCGGTGGGATGGGTATTCAGGGCGGGAAGACAAGGGAGCTGTTTGATCACTGGGTCGATGTGCTGCCGAACCAGGGCAGTAGGACGATTCGGACGGAGGAAGCCATGTATATTGCGCTGACGGTATTGAAGCGGATTTGGGATAATGAGTAAAAAAGTTTGAATAGAGTTGATACCCCCTCTATATCTTTCGGTATATATAGAATTACGCATTTGACACCTATTCATGTTTTCGCAGAGGGATGACGTGCTTGTATTATAACATTTCTTCCACGCACTTTAGTGGGTTTATAGCAATCTATAAGAGCCATTGTTGAAGACTCTCACCCTTTTCCATCGTTGAATTCGTGAGTCCTCTAGATAACTTCTAGTCTCGCAGATAACGCCTAATTAATAATAACCAAATTTAACAAGTCTTCTTTCTTTTGTACATTTATACGTCTTTTACTGCGCCTTGGTAGCATCAAGGGCAACAGTCTTGCCGAGACCCTCGCTTGCCACCGCAGCAGCCTTATCACCAGCCCTCTTCCGCAACACATTCTCAATGAATGCCTCGCCGGCTTTGTATGATGAACGCACGAGAGGCCCGCTCGCGCAGTAGAGGAAGCCCATATCCAGAGCCCGCACGCGCCACATCTCGAATTCGTCAGGGGTGATGTATTTCTCGACCTTGAGGTGTCGCTTGGTTGGGCGCATGTACTGTCCGAAAGTGACTACATCGACGTTGGCCTTTCGCAGCTCTGGAAATAAATCTGTTAGAACATCTTTTCTCTGCAACTTGTGGCATATGTCCAAAGTAACGTACCTCTCAGAGCATCCATGACTTCGTGCTCTTGTTCTCCCAGACCAAGCATGATGCTTGTCTTGGTGATGATGCCCTCCTTGCCCTTCACCTCCTTGACGTGATTCAACACCTTCAAGCTCTGGCGGAAAGTCGCCCTGCGATCGCGCACATACGGAGTGAGGCCTTCCACAGTCTCAACATTGTGCGCATATACATCCAGTCCACTCTCGGCCACAATCTTGACCATGTCCAGGTCGCCGCCGAAATCTCCCGTCAGGGCCTCGACCAGCAATGTCGGCTTCTTCTGCTTAATCTTGCTGATGGTCTCTGCAAAGTGTCGGGCACCACCATCGGCCAGATCATCACGGTCCACGCTCGTCAGCACAACGTAGCCAAGGCCCCATCGCGCCAGTGCCTCGGCTGTGTGCTCAGGCTCGTGGGGATCCAGAGGAGCAGGCGCCCGGCTAGTCTTGACGCTGCAGAAGCGGCAGCCACGAGTGCATGTGTCGCCCATGAGCATGATGGTGGCCGTGGCGGCGTTCTTGTCGGAACCGCCCCAGCACTCGGAGATGTTGGGACACCGCGCCTCCTCGCAGACGGTGTGTAAGCCCAGACCGCGCAAATCGCTCTTGATCTTCTTGTAGTTCTCGTTGCCCGCGGGGATGGACGTCTTGAGCCATTCGGGCAGTCGTGTGATTGTTCGCTTCTTGCCGGCAGGGCCGACTTCGGCCGTCTTCAGGGCGTACGCATCGCTGGGCGACAAGGACTGCACGGGAGACGAGGTCGCAATGAAGTCTGAGAGCGACCCCACTGTCTTATCCTTGAAGTACGTCGTGGGCCGGGATGCTGGCTTTGTGGAAGCTTGGTTGGCGTCGGTGGGATGCGGCGGGACAGTGGCGAAGGATCTGAGGGCGGCGGGAGAAGCGGCCAGAGCCCTTCGCATGGGCGCCTGAGCTCGCTGGATCGATGGGGCTATTGAGGCCATCTTGGATATGTGAGAGACCTGACGCTGGGATGGATGCTCCTCCGAGAATTCCGTCTGGGGGTCGGTTGTGGGTGATGAGGAATGATTTAGTTGGAAGAGCTCTGGAGGAAAAGTTGGGGAGCCGATGGGACCCGCATCATAGCGCCGCAAGCCGGAGACTTGGGTGGGCGCGCCAATAGGGATTTCTCTTTATTAATCAGCATTCAACAGCAAGCCGTTTATCAGGTTTATGAGAATAGACGACCTTCTTTTTCTCTTCTCTGTGTCTTTGATAATTAGATTTCACAGTGTTTGCTTTTCTTTTATGCCATTCTTGTCTTGTTGAAATACCATTCGATTCCTTCATCGGCCGTGTAAGTGGCTCACTCGGTTTGGTATAGTTTTTTACCTAGGCGTGTAGGCTCAAATCAGTACCGAGACATTCGTGTTGGAATGTAAAATTGAATCACACGAGATTCAAAGTTGGTATTATAGGCAGTGAAGTCACGTCATGAGATAATACGAAAACTGATGCGATGATGGTTAATTGCACTGCCTAGTTCTAAGAAGACAAACGCCAGGCTCGAGATCACCGCCTTTTTTCCCTCCCTAACACCGAACCTCCTCTGTCCAAACTCCAAAGGGCATAACGCCAAAACCACAAGCCTTTAAGTCAGGGACAAATGTGTAGTTCAACGAGCCCTCTCAAGGAATGCTTGAGAGACTTCGCGTCAAATACAATCCAGCCCCAACTAAATCGTCTCCAATATACAAAAAGGGGGTATCACCAATAGAAGAGAATAAATACCCGTCACCCGCGAAAAAGAAGTACACCAGCATGGTAGATGTAGATCCATGGTATCAGATCCAAAGAATTTTTTTTTTTTGAATGGAAGAGTTGCCAAGCGTAGGGGTTATGACAGAATCAAGAGGCGTAAAAAGAATATAATTGAATTGAAATTAAGATCCAGCTAGCCCGCTCGCTCACACATACAATGCGTGCTGTCTCTGGTCATATTAAAGGATATAACTGAGCTTTCAAGATACTAGCTTTCAAGATTCAGTCGATTTCCACGAGTGAGAATAGACAATGCTTAAGATTAAGCATCTAAGAATCGATGAAAGAATGGGCGGTTGACGTATCACGAACCGCAGCCAGTAGTCATCTTTTCAGCGACAGGAACCGCGAGCATAACAGGATCACCCAAGAAACAAAGTATCAAGGGGGAACATGAGCTCAGCAGCGCCATTGGCGCGCTCGAGCACAGGAAGAAAAAAAAAATTGGGGGAATCAGAAGAAGAAGAAGGAATTAGACCGCCAGGCCTTTGTGGACGAAAAGGGCCCATCCCTTTTCAACAGAAGCACGTTGTCAAATCGTCGGCGAGTCGTAATGATCGTAGATCGTCATACAGAAGAATGGGTTTTTAATTTTTTTTTTCAAGATGACAAAAGAAAAACTTTTTTGGTAAATGAGCAAAGAAGACAAGACGGTTGCTGTCCGCGGAGGAAAAGGATCCGCTTCATCCCCTAGTTGTCCACACTCCCAAGTATTCTGTCATTTCGCAAAGATTTACATCATGGCGAAAATCATCATTCCAGCGACACCGACCAAGGCGACCTTGCTAGCCTCAAGAGCAACACCAGCGCTGTGGGGGCCCTTGGTGGCAGAAGCGATGGGAGCGCCAGTTGAGGGAACGGATGTGGGCTTGAAGGCAGTCGAACCAACGCCAGTGCTGACAGCAGTACCGATGGACTGATAGCTGGCTGAGGTGGTGGTGGCGTTGTGAGAGGCAACAGCAGTGACTGTGTGAAGTCTGGCGAGAGTGACAGTCTTGGTCAGGACGGTGGTTGACGTCTCAGTGGTGGTGGACTGAGCGAAAGCAAGGGCCGGAAGAGCGGCGACGGCGAACAGAGAGAACTTCATCTTAAATTCTTCGGGATGGTTTTTTTGTGGTTGAGATTTGCACACAAGCTGTCTAAGCGTCGCGTGAAGATGGGTGAAAGTGAAGCGCAAGTGTTATAGCGGTAGAATCAGGCAAGATAATGGATATCTGCGATGATACGCTAGAAGTTTTGAAATGCTGCAAGCCGGTTAGCAAGTCATATTCTCCAGTCAATGGTGATCAGATCAGCGTGCCGCCGAGCCTACCTTGCTGCGTGTGTTGTGAGAGGTGGTTTGTTATTGCACGAGGCAGAAATGAGTGAGAGGGTATATAATGCTGGATAATCGATATCCAAGAAGCGTTCAAGTGAAGGAGTGGATAAGACTTTGCCAACGAAGTCTTGTTTGTTGCGTTGAGTTCGTGAAACGAGAAGAAACGTCAGAGCAGATGGTGAGGGAGAAGGAGAGTAGAAAAAGAAGAGACGAAACACGCACGACTGGGACGAACGAGCCCGGCAAAGGCGCCATCGCAGGGCGGACTGGCTTGGAGGGCGACTGAACCACGGTGAGGGCCAATAGCGCTCACAAGTGCCACCCAAACAAATATGGGGCCCGGTGCCGAGGGCCGCGCAGGTAGACGAGACGCGGGCGGCGTAGGGGGACGAGCTGCAGCACCAGGTAGACGGGACTTGGCCGCTAGCCGCGCATTGACGGGGACGAAATTAAAGTGTGTCATTTAGGTACAAGGCCAGGCTCTAAATTTTCTCTCGACCTCAGGGCGCGTCGCAGCAGCAAAGTCAATGCGCCTGGTGGTCTGCTTGGTGGCTGGTTTCAGTGGCTGGCAGCTTGTCCTGGCCTCCTGTTTTGGCTCTTTTACTCTTTATTCTTAATTTTCCCCTTGTTTCTTCTTTATTGTGTCTAGTTCTCTTAAACTCTCTCCATCCGCACATCGTCATCCACCATGCAGTCGTGCTAGGGCGTCGTACCAGGAAACCCAAACCGCTGCAACTCGCCTCTTGTTGGTCACATTGGCCTCGCAATTCTTCCAATACGGGCTGACAGGGCAGATCTTTTCCTAGCTAAACGAGGAGCGATCTGCGCGCTCGACGACGGCCCAAAGCGAGCCCCTCCTCCACACATGCCCAGGCGGGTTTTCTCCCCGACCACGTCCAGGGGCCCTGACGAGGGGCCCAAAAGGGCATCGTTCGACTCGTGGCGATTCATGACACTGGTCGACGTAATCAAAGGACCAGGCTAGACGCCTGTGCAATTAAAACTTGTGCCTGCACATGCACGCAACGCTGGCCAAGTACGCGGATTATGGCAGAAGAGGTCGGCCCCGTGGTGCGCTGGCGTCCGCCTTTAAATGCTTCTCATTTCCTGGCGGCCGCTGATTGGCAGTGGTTCGCTCCGTTCCTGCATCGGTGCCTGGCACTTGACTGCTTTAGCGGAAAGCTTCAGGCACTAGCCAGCTAATGGCTTTTTAGCGCAGCGCCTTTAGCGAGCACTAAAATTGCTACGAGACGCCCAAAAGGGTAGTAGAGAGTCGAAGCCGATTGCTTCCCTGCGTCTGATCACAGGGGACGATCCAGTCGAGCTTATTTCGGCAAGTTGCTGACTTGGATGCGTCCTTGTTGCCAGACTTTGTATTAGCAGCACGTGCTTCGTCCATTTCTTTGCGCCTATTCATCCTGCATGCTGCGCGTCTGCGGCCTAAACATTTATCCAGGGCAGCGCCATGTTGTCGCACCACGTCCCCTGAAACTCAGCTCCCAGGCATGGGCCTCTTTCGCGTAAAGCAGCATCATTCTGCGCTCTAGCGGCGTTATGCTAGTGGCGGTCGGGCCTCAGCTCCGAGATCTCGCGCGAAAATACTATCGGTGGACCGCCAATCGCATGGAGCACGTCCCAGGAACAAGGAGCGGTGTTAGTGCCACAGAGCGGCCGAGCAGATTCTACATGGTAAGAAAAAAGAAGGAAAAGGAAAAGGAAGGAAAAGAAGGATTTTTAGATCGCTGCTCTGAGGGATCTACAGACTCCAAACATCTTAATTTTGACGACTACTGTTTCTATTCCAGGGCATGCATGCTTATAGATGAAGAAAAAAAACGCGCTTATCTAGGTACTTATCAACAGCCCAACAGCCCATCATATGCCAAAGACTCGTTTTAGTGGATTACAAAAACCTACAGACTATCGCTCACGGGCTCTTTGCACTCTTCAAGTTGATTCTCGATAATACGTAATGAGCACTCACCACCGCTGTAAGCATTTCAAAGCTGTCTATAAAAAATGAATTAGGCTTTTTCCATGTCAACTATTCAACCTTGTATTGCTACACAAACTTCTATTCTATGCCTCAATTAGCCCCCAAGCTCCTCCTCCAGGAGACTGAATCACAACGCTCTCTCCGGGACCCAGCCTTGTGGTGGCCTTTGCACCCAAATTAATTACTCTCTTCTCCCCTGTTGCTGGGTCCGTAACTTTGACGCAGTTCAGACCGGCCTCGCCGTCTCCTCCACCCTCCATACCGTATGGACGACGGGATCTTCTCTCGCTCAGAATAGAACACTGGACAGGGACGCGGAACTCAATCTCTCGAACTGTTCCATCACCACCCCTATTGCGTCCTTTTCCTCCCGAGCCCTTCCGTAGCTCGAAGCGGCGCAAGATGCATGGATATCTCTTCTCAAAGACCTCTGGATCCGTGATTCTCGTGTTGGTCATGTGCGTATGGACACCGCTCTGGCCGATCCAATCGGGCCCGGCGCCAGATCCGCCTGCAATGGTTTCGTAGTAGCCAAAGCCCTCCTTGTGCTCTCCCGTAACGGGATCCTTGCCGCCGGTGCCAAAGGTGAGGTTGTTGCAGCAGCCTTGGCTGGCGGCACAGGCGTTGAATGCGCGGAGAACGACGTCGGTCACGCGCTGAGAGGTGAGGACGTTGCCGCCCACAACTGCGAGACCGTCGCCTGGCGTCAGGATGGTGCCTTCAGGGATGACAATCTTGATGGGTGTTAGGCAGCCTTGGTTGAGAGGGATAGATGATGAGACAAGGCAGCGAAGACAGTAGATGATGGCGGAATGAGTGATGGCAATAGGGGCATTTGTGTTGCCCAGGACATGAGGGCCAGTGCCGGTGAAATCAAAGACAGCAGAGCCATCTGGAGAGATACTGATGGAAAGGCTAATAGGCGTTCCATCATCCATATAGTCAGTCGCCGTGAGGGGCTCTGAGCCGTATGTGGCGAGCGTCTTCTTTAGCAGGGTCCGAACAGCAGCCTCTGCCGTGTGCTGAATGGCGTACATATATCTGTGTACGCAAGCCAGGCCGTATTCTTCGATGAGTCCCTTGATCAGCGCAATGCCCTTTGCATTTGCAGCGATTTGGGCTTTCAGATCTGAGATGTTGTCCTGCAGTCTGCGGGTGCCTGAGCAGCCATCGTACTGGGCTGGCTCTTCCAGTAATAACCTGACGACTTCTGCCTCGTCGAAGCGGCCTTCGCTGACAAGCTTGGTTGACTGAATGGCGGCACCTTCTTGCCATAGCGCGGTGGAGGTTGGGGGCATTGAGCCCGGGAGAATGCCACCAATGTCAGCATGATGGCCGCGAGAGGCAACGTAGAAAGCGAGTTCGTCTCCGTCAAACACAGGGGTGATGACTGTGATGTCGGGTAGATGCGTGCCGCCGCATGAAGGGTGGTTGGACATGAGCACATCGCCGTCACGAAGCTTGCCTTCCCATAGGCGATGTTGGTATTGGACAGCGAATTGCATGGATCCCAAGTGGACTGGCACGTGTGGCGCGTTGGCGACGAGGCCGCCGTCGGGGCTGAAGATTGCGCATGAGAAATCGAGACGCTCTTTGATGTTGGTGGATACGGCGGTTCGCCTCAGTGTGCGGCCCATTTGCTCTGCAATGCCCATGAACCGGTGACCAAAGACTGTGAGCTGGATTGGGCTGAATTCTTCCTGTGCCTTCTTTGACTTTGAATCTGTTGTGTTTAGCGCGCCGTCAATAACAACGTAGCTGTCCAAGATGGTGGCTGTTGTTCCGGGGGCGACGACAATGGTCTGGGTGTTATCGATGATGAGTGCTGGACCTGAAATCTGTGATCCCTCCGAAAGCTTCTGGAGCTCATAAATGGGAGCATTTACGTGCCCAGAGCCTTCAAAGTAGACAGAATTCGTTCCATCTGCAGTAGGCGAAGGGACGCTAGTACCCTGGACTTTTCTGAGTTGAGCAAACGGAGTTTTGATCTCCTTCGTGCCTGTTCCTCCAATGGCTCGAATACGGATATCATCTACAATAATGTCCTTCTCTGGGAAGTGGAATCCGAAACTCCGCTTGTGAGCATCTTCAAACTCTCGCTTAAAGTCCCAGTCTTGGCCCTTGAGAATCATGAGCGAACTGTTTGAGCCAGCGTATCTCATGCTGAGGTAAGAGTTGTGGGAAATGTGGTCAACAGCGAACCCCTGCTTCAAGAGAGCGTCTGTTGCTTGCTGGGCCAGGTTCTCAAGCTGTGATCGGATTTCGCCCTCTGTCTCCGGGCTGTAGACTATCGCGGCAGGACGCTGAGTCTCGTGAACGACGTCTGCCAGTGAAATGCCGTAAGCAGACAGAATGGAAGAATATTTATGCAAGATGATGCGAGAAATGCCCAAGACATTGGCGACTGCGCAGGCATGCTGGCCGCCTGCACCACCGAAACAGGCAAGATGGTGGTCGGCAGCGTCGTATCCACGAGCTTCTGTGAGAGCTCGAATAGGCCCAGCCATGCCTTCGTTGGCAACCTTTAAGAACCCAAGGGCCACTTCCTCAGGGCTGAATAAGGTAAGGCCAGAGGCTTTTCTGTCTTTGTTGATCTCATCTGTAAGCTCGGCGAACTTGGTCTCGACAATTTCGCGATTCAGCGGCTCGTTTTCTTTGGGGCCAAACACCTTGGGGAAGTACTCTGGTAAGATTCTACCTAGGAACAGATTGGCATCTGTGATGGTTAATGGACCGCCCTTGCGGTAACACGCTGGGCCTGGATGAGCAGAGGCCGATTCTGGGCCCACGTTAAATAGCCCGTTTCTCCATGAGAGAATGGAGCCACCGCCGGCGGCAACGGTGTGGATGTCGAGCTGTGGCGATTGGATGGAGATGCCTGCGGTGGTGGTTTCGAAAACGTGATCGTAGACACCCGCATATCGGGATACATCTGTTGATGTGCCGCCCATGTCAAAGCCGATGATGGGCTTCTTTTCCTCTTCATCCCATGACGTCTGAGCATAGCCAACAACTCCGCCTGCCGGGCCGGATAGAATAGCCTTGAGGCCGCTAAATTTGCGGTAGTCCGCGAGACCTCCATCTGATTGCATGAATTCGATTCGTGTATCTGCTGATGAGAAGCCTCCGCGGAAATTTGCCTCAATGGAGCTGATGTAATTCCTGATGATGGGAGTGAGGTAAGCATCTGCAATGGCTGAAGTTCCTCGGGGAACCACGTTGATCATAGGCTGGAGCTCTGATGATAATGTGACGGAGAATCCCATCTCCAGAGCCATTTTCCCGACAAGAAGCTCGTGGTTGGGGTAGGCATATGAATGGATGAATACTATGGCCACGGAACGGAAGCCTTGGCTCCATACGTCTGCAAGTTGTTTCTGAACTGCGCTGAGATCAGGTTCTTGTAAAACCCGAATAGTCTCGCCGGTGACGGCTGTGACGAGCTGTGAATCTTGGCCTGTAGGGATTGTTTTGTTGGACTCTGGGTCTTCCGTGTAATCTTCCATGGTCACACGCTCATCCACCTCTACTACGTAATCGTAGAGGACTTCTGGCCGCGACACTGATAGATCAAAGATCTGTGGCCGAGACTGGTTTCCGATGGCTAGGAGGTCGCGGAAGCCCTTGGTCGTGACCAGGGCGACTCTCTCGCCTTTGCGCTCCAACAGGGCATTTGTGGCGACTGTTGTGCCCATGCGAATAGATTCAAAATGGAAAAGGTCAAGGGGTTGGCCTCGAGGGAGCTGCTGGCCCGTCACCAACTCCAAAATTCTTCGGATGCCTTCTGTTGGGGCATCTTGGTAGTTGGCGGGATCGACGGATAAGAGTTTGAGGATGATGTCTTCTCTGCCGGGTATTGAGGCGTGAACATCAGTGAAAGTTCCGCCTCTGTCAATAGAGACTCGGATACGGAGTGATTTAATGGCCATGATTAGGGTATTAGGTTAGCTGCTTGGCTTGTAGTGTTCACGGACACAGCTGAACAGCAACCTTCTAGCACTTTATATCAAGCTCTCCCGGCAAGTTGAAGATGTGTCGGAAAAAAGAAAAAGTCAAAAATCTCCACGATCTATCGGCAGCAAATGAGCCCCATCTCCGGGATCGCAGTCTAACTCCATGCCTCGGAAATCTTCCTCCCCAAAGCGGCAGTAGGCGAGAAGCAGCAGTGCGTGATTCGCGAGTTACGCTTGCCAAGCCGGTGTGGGTCCCCGCGACCGATACGGCGGGTCGGAATTTGGCGTTGGAGCCGGTCTAAACCGAAACGGTGTTAACGTCGCTGCAGATGAGGAGAACCGTCGGGGTCGATTCCCGACGCCTGTGATTACTCCAGGTGGGAAGCCAAAGAGAGCAAAAGAGAGCACAGATCGCGGGGATCAAGCCCCGTCACTGATACCGTCTGTTGGTCGTGATATCGGGATTTTACAATTCGGGATTTTACCACAGTGTTTGAAGCTGCGGCTGGAAAGCCTTGCGAGCAAGAAAGGGCTCATCCAGGCTGATTTCAATATCGGAATAGTCCCCCGCGGCAGACTGTTGCGATCAGCGAGGTCCGGAATTATGCTGAGGCTCTTGCGCCTTCGAATAGGTGGCTCTGGAAAAGTCAAATACTGCGGGAGGACAGGGTCGTTTCCCCACCTCGCAGGGTTCTCCGGCTCGAAGAGTTAAGCAGAGAGTAGCATCACCCTATCAGGTGGTAGACTTGGCGTAGGATGGCTTCTCCAGATGCTGCTGCAGGGACGGGACAGTCTGTGGAGCAGTTTACTTCACGGCCTGTTGCGTAAGTCGTGTTCTATCATTCCATTTGAAACCAGAGAAACATTGTTTACTTATATTACATGCGCATAGCTGTCTCAACTGCCGCCAACGCCGCTCTTATTGTTCCAAAGAGAAGCCTGCCTGTTCAAGATGCCGTGATGCTCGAATAAAGTGTGTTTATGAGGGCACCAGGAAAATACTGGTTAATGAACCGTAAGTGCAAATCGTATCCATGTTTCTAATTTCATGTAGTGCACTAGGCCTAATTTGAGCGAATACAGTTATTTACGAGAATTGGAAGCAAAAGCAAAGATTTTAGACAGTTAGTAGAAATCTTTCCTTCATTTTATTCACAGATAATGTTTAGAGAATGTGCTTTTAGTTGCTAACACGTTTTGATGCAGGCATGCAGCCTGGAGGCTCATCTGCTACCCATGGTCACCGCAACACCAACGACGAAGACGACGACTTTGAAGACGAGCAGCCTCTGCTTGAGCCATTCACTCAGCTCAGTTTAGATAAACCTTCTACGAGTAAGCACAGCCGGTATTGTGTTTCATGAATTACTCTCATATGACAATCTTTCTTGTAGGCTTCCAGGGCCCTGCCTCGTCCGATAACTTCCTTCGCAATGTGAGAAAGCTCTCAGGCTTCCAAGGTGATGATGGGAGCCTCGATTTACCCTCAAATTTTTATGAGCCTGGCGCGCTACCTTCAAGGCGACAAACTGTATTTAGCATTCGCTCACGATTACCACCGATTGATATGGCACGAAGGCTCTTTTCAGCGCAGTACATGTATATTGGCACGATTTTCGCCTTTACCGATCCCAGAGATTCATTTGAGCGCTTGCTTCTTCAGGCATATAGGGGGCCACCCGATCCTTCTGATAAAACGGAGTGCCTAGAATATGCCAAAGTTCTACTCGTACTGGCTTTTGGACAGTTATACTCTGTCAATCAATGGGTAGACTTTCGAGGGCCACCAGGCTTTGACTATTTTAGAGATGCGGTAAATCTTCTTCCTGAGACACACGAAGAAGGATCTATCCTCTGCGTCGAGACTTTAGCTCTCGCAGGATACTTCATGCAGAATATGAACCGCAGAGATGCGGCGTTTCAATATATTGGCAAAGCTCTGCGCATGGCTATTTCGCTGGGCTTGCATCAGGAAGTCAGCCCGCACTACTATTCACAACAAGGCTCAGAACTGGACAAAACGGCCAGAGAGCATCGCAGGCGAGTTTGGTGGTCCATCTATAGCCTTGATAGGATCTTGTGCGTCAAATCTGGCAACCCTATCACTATCCAAGATGAAGATATAGGTGTAGATTTGCCATCACCACTGCCGGGAGACCCCGAATATTGTCCTGCCGTCGTCTTACGACACTACACCGAGCTTTCTCGCATCCTCGGCCGGATTCATATGACGATATATCGGAGATCGAACAAATCGGCACCAAAATCCGGCAAGAGCCTCATGGCGTCAGTGCAAAGCATCATTTTCTCGCTTTCAAAATGGAATCGTGAGGTGCCAGATGACCTGCGCTTCGATCCCGCGCAGCTCTCCTTTAGTCGTGAGAGTGTCGGAGCTCTTGCGCATTACTATCAATGCATCAATATGACTGTGCGGCCGCTGCTTTTCCACGTCGTGCAGAAACGTTTACAGGCTATTCGAGGTGGAGGCGGTGCAGCAGAGAAAGAGCGCGACTGGAAAGAAGGGCTTTCGCAAACGACTGTGAGGGTCATAGATATGTGTATTGGAGCTGCGCAAGATGTGATCAATATGATGGCAATCGTAGCTCAGAGAGATATGGTTGGTAAGTCGTCGCTGAAGGATTATACATCCGCGCTTCACCAATATGCGCTCAGGTTCACTAATCTAGCACTTTAGCAACATATGGTTATATGGATGGTGAACACATCTTCTCAGCCACAATTGTACTCGTCATGGTATGCACAGCATTTCCTGATAATACTGCCAATACACTTGCTATGACGGCTGGGCTTGGCCTGCTGAGAAACATGGGCGAGAGAGGTAACAGCCACATGGGTGCTCGCTATGAATTGCTTGTGAGCATATATTCCGGCTCAAGCATCACACCTCTCACCGCTCCTCACCAACAGCTTGCCATGATGTCGCCTAACTCTCAAGTGTTGGAAGCCTCCATACAAGGCAAGGGCGTCGTCCCTCCGCGAATATCGATGGCGCCATACCCTATAAACGCATACGACAATAACGCAAGCACTGCAAATATACCTCTTACTTTCCCGGTTGTAGATAGCAACGCGTTAAACGAACCGTTTTATGACGACAGCGTGAATACGGGTATGGATTTTGGACTTTGGGAAGAGGGCTTTGCATACCCGACAATGGATTTAGACATGGACTTGGCGCAGCGCACATCAACGATTGGGGGGACTGGCGGGACTGATATTCGAGAGTGGATGTTTGATTTCATGGGCCAAGGCAGTTCAGCATGAGATATTGTCTATGTAGAGTGTAAAGTCGAATAGAGATATCATCAAGTGGTACCTTATCTGTTCTCAGTCTTATGCCAGCTTCCGGTCTCCTATCTCATTCTACAAGGGTCACCTGTTTATCATGTACCCACAAAGTCGATATCTAAACGAGCAAATGTGGCAAGCTACAGGGTATGTATGTATATATGTGTATCCATTTCGTAATGTGACGAGGATGCAATGCAACGACATGATCAACATATCTCCACATGGTTACTAGCACGACGTCAGCCATCCCCAATACTGTCTTGGTATCTTGAACACCAGTCCTATCAACCTATCTCCAACTTCCCCGCACGACGCCATCCTCCTTCTTCGACCTAAATCGCGCCTCCCCAGGGGTCGGTGAGGGTCTCCGACTTGCCCCGCAAACTCCACCGTCATCCATAGAACTAGGCTATCGCCAACGTTGGCTATCTTTCAGCCGGTGTTTCTAGCGGTCTTGAACTGAGGTCGGCAATCGGCAATTAGCGATAAGAGATTTTTCATTCGAAAGGCTACGCGCTGCTAAGGGGAAAAAAAGATATGGCTTTTTTTTTTTGCGAGCTGACGGAGTTGCTCTCCGGTTTCTGGCAGAGCCTTCTTTGTTTAAATGGATCGTGATGCCCGCGCCGATCTACAGGGGCGTTACATTTGAACCCAGGTTCCCCATGGGGTTTCAATTTCAATTACTTAACGTGGGGTTCAGAATATCGACATTTTTGTTTCGTGCACCCATTTTACTCTTTTTATCCCTTCATGTAAAGCCCGTCTTGAATACAGACTATTGAATATCTTCTACGCAGCATGACCGCAGAGCAAGTCAACGTCGGTTTCGACGATGATGAGAAGCGCCCATCTTCTCGAGATGATTCTCATGAGATTGACGAGTCGGCGACGTCCATCCCGATCCTCGATCCAAATGCCGAGAAGCGTCTTTTGCTAAAGCTGGACACTTATTTCGTCCCCATCATCATGCTTGTCTATTTGACATGCTTCCTCGACCGCAGTAACATCGGCAACGTCAAGGTCGCCGGCATGCCTGAAGATATCGGCGCCAGCCCAAAGCAATTCTCTACCGCGGTTTCCATCTTTTATGCGACGTATGTGGTTTTTGAGGCTCCCTGGAGTATCTTGATGAAGAGGATAACGCCGCGAGTTCTGCTCACCGGCCTCTGCACTGTCTGGTCTCTGGCAACTATCTTCTCGGGCTTTATCCATAACGTGGCAGGTCTATTTGCTGTGCGGCTTGTCTTGGGTGGCTGCGAAGCTGGCCTATTCCCTGCACTGAACCTGTATCTCACAATGGTGTACAAGCGTCACGAGCAGGGAATGAGAGTATCGTATCTCTTTGTATGCACAGCAATCTCGGGCGCTTTCGGAGGCTTGCTTGCCTATTGCATCCTCAAGATGGATGGCATCGGTGGCTTTGCCGGTTGGAGGTGGGTGTTCATCATTGAAGGCATCTGCAGCTTCCTCATCGCACCGGTTATCTGGTTCGGCTTACCGAATAATCCCACCGAGGCCTGGTTCCTCACGGAAGAGGAGAAGGCCATGATGAAAGTTCGCGAGGCGCAGCGGGCGCACTATATGGGCAGCGAAGATTTTGACTCAAAGGAGATTCGTATTGCTCTAAAGGATCCAAAGTTATACCTCAGGTAAGGCTATCATCAAAGAAACACCTCCTCCCATGAATCCCTACTTACCCTGGAGCTACAGTGGTGCCATACAATTCTGCCAGGACATACTCCTATACGGCTTCTCTACCTTCCTGCCTTCTATTCTAGTCAACATGGGATATTCTTCTATCCAGGCACAATACCTCAGTATCCCAGTATACATCTTCGGAGGAATATGCTTCATAGCCTTTGCGTATGTTTCTGACCGGACTTGCGTCCGAGGGCCGCTGCTCTTCCTCGCCAATATCCCAGGCATTGTGGGCTACATCCTCATACTCTGTCCGACAAGCAACGGTGTCAAATTCTTTGGCACTTTTCTCTGCGCCATTGCCGTGTATAATGGCCCTGGGCTGAACATGACGTGGCTCAATGTCAATTTCGCGCCGCATTACCGACGCGCGACAGCAATTGGCGTGCAGCAGAGTATCGGCAATACGGCCGGCATTGTTGCCGGCCAGATTTATAGGACAGCGCCGTACGTGCTGGGGAATGCCTTCTCCGTCGGGGCTTTGGGCGTAGTGCAGCTGATCATCACCACCAACTGGTTCTACTTGAGATACCTCAATGGCGAAAAGAAGAAGATTGAGAGTGGAGAGAAAGAGGACACGCGAAAGGTTAAGAGTGGCGATAGAGCCACAGACTTCAAATATCATCTCTAACTGCGTTATATTAACCTATACCTTGTATTTATCTCATTACCCGATATCCCTTTACTCTTCCTATCTCCAGCGCTAAATAAATGTTAATGTATGGAAGCTGCTTACCTTACTCACATGTGAAGTTGCCTACACTTCTACAGTTCATTTCATGAACATTGCCATCTATATTTTGCTTCATCTCTATTTACACCTAGGAATCAGAGTGTGCATGCTTATTTTCATTCATGTTTCTACAAATAACGGCGGCTCTAGGCCAGTGAGTGATGGTTATGCAATGGAAACATTCTATTGTAATGCTGAGAAATATCTTGGCTATCATTATTAGATAGCAAAGGCATAATACTATCCTGCTGAAATCTGTCATGCGAGTCCGCTATCTATCTGTATACCTAGCACTTTAGGATCACGTGGAGGTAGGGGCAATGGTAGAACAGACTCTTGACCTGCCGTTGCGGTATTGTTTTCGGCCCTCTTATTCTTTCCAAGCCCCCAAAAACTCCATCCCTCATCCTCAAACCGTGCCATCTTATACTCATCAGCCGCTGCTTCCTGATTATGAGTATCAGTTAGATCACCACTCGGCGATCCAGATGCTGAAGGTTTAACGTCCGATTTCTTATTCTCCGCTTTGCGCTTTTCCCGCACTGAAAAACTCCATGGATCAAGCTCCATATTGCTCTCATCTTTGGTATTTCGGTTGGTCTTGTCAAGTAGGCAGTCCACCAATATCTCAGGCGTTGGACTAACAGCAGCAACGCTCTTATTTTTCTTCTTCTTCTTTGTTTTCTTCTCTTTCTCTGGTGTAGCTCCTAGAGCTTCTGCGTTAGCCACATTATCATGGCTTGTGCTGATTCCAATGTCTTGTGCAGCCTGAGCTTCGACGTGAATATCATCGTCCTTTATTGCATCTGCTTCCCCTATCCCCCAAGAACCATAAGAACCCACATCGAGTGCGCTATCTTTTTGAATCATCTTAACTTCTGTCAAATCTTCATCCTCTACAGGCTGTTTATAAAGCTCGTGTGCCGTTTCGGGATGTGCAATGGCGGCAGTCTCTTTTCTTGATTCTTGAGTAAGATACTCTGATTCGCATGTGCCTTGTTTCTCAGCTCGTTTCATCGTCTTAGCCTGGAGCTGACTTAACCTCTTCTCCAATTTACTTGACAAGCCCATGAACGAATTATGCTTCTTATCAAGCAGCCGGGCTATTTCACGTTCTTCTTCAGCAATCTCGGCAGTTACTTTCGCCTCAATATCCTTCTGGTTAGCCCTCTCTGTTGCTTCTTTAACAGCCTCTTTATCTTCCAGAACGGCCTGGGCCTCTGCCTCCTTGGCAGCAGCTTGTTCCGCTTCTTGGGCTACCTTCTCTTTTGCTCTCATTTTTGCATTTTCTCGGAGTTCAAGACGCCTAGCCTCCTCTTTTCTGGGTAACTTGCCTTTTTTGGCTTTCTTTGACTCTAGCATGGCTAACTCCTCCTCCTCCTCCGCAGCAACAGCAGGAGCAGCAGGAGCAGCAGGAGTAGTAGGAGCAGTAGGAGCAGTAGGAGCAGTAGGAGCAACTGTCTGTTCCCCTGGTTCGCGGGTCTTCGTTTCAGCTTCACAAGTTGCCTCTTCAACTTCTTTAGTAGCTTGCTCGTCCGCCCGTTTTTTTGTATTTGTCGATGCTTGCCCAAAAGCATGGCTCTGCGTCTCACGTAGTGAGGCTATATTTTCGTGATATAGTTCGAACATACTCTTGAATAAGAGGTCGCTGATTGATATGGTCGCTTGATCCTCGGCTTTGTTCCCTGCAGGTGGCTTCAGAGGGCTCTCGAGGAAAAGCCTCAGCTGTGCCTTCAGGTAGCTACTGAACCATGTATCGTCGGTTTTTAGACCCAAATGTGCGTCTTTAACCAAGTCAAATATTAACGCAGTTGGAAGGTTTTTGCCCAGTTTCTGCATCTCATTCTTGGCGAGTTCCACAAGAGGTGGAAGTGTGTAAGTCTGGGCGACGTTATAAACGCGAACGCTTGTAAGGAATTCGGCCGCCAAGCAATCTTGAGCAGACGACCTTTTGGGCTTAAGACTCTGATAGGTACCCGTGAAAAGGTAATGCACGAGGACGTGGCCGGCATCTGCAGAAACATCCGTAAATTGCAGTGTGCCTTGTTGTAAAACCATAGACCCCAGCCTATGACTCTGGGCGAGTAAATGGGGCGGAACATAAAGTGTGCTGCCGCCTTGGAAATATAATGCAATAGTAGGCACTGCATATGGACTGCTACCATCAGCACTCATCAACAAGAGAAGCATAAAACAAACTCACGATATTTCGGGCCGCGTTTCTTTTGTCATAGTACCAATTGAGCGCATATATGGCGTACGATGAAGCTATTTTACTATTGCAATGCGAATCGAGCGTGGAATGGGGTGAAGAAATGTTAAGCCTGATGCTGCTTTTGATCTTATAGGTACATGTAGTTAGATATGAATGAGGGGTAATCGAGGGGAGCCCAAGAGCCCGTGTGAAATCAGGCACTCATACACGGCACAAAACAGGTTTTCAAGCTGCTCACATGCACAAATACATCTATAAACCAATAAAATGATCTGTTTCTAATATACAAGAACCAACAATAAGGAATTGTCGCTAAATAGAAATATATAGGCCTGTGCGATACATAGAATCCGACTAATAACGGAGGCATATGAAGATAATTATTGACACTAGACTATGTGCCCCACACGCAAGAGATGCGATGCTGCCACCTGGTTCCACTGAATTGAAGCAAAGGGCGCCACGTCGTCGAGGGGAGTCAGAGAGGCAACCTGCAAGATGTCTGAATTCCGTGGCCTCATAGGCTGCATGTTGTCTTAGGTGACGTGGCTTTAACTGCTCGAAAATTTCCTTGCAGCGGACGAGACCACATTGAAACACTTCATAGAGCAAAACTCCTACTTGACTTTTTCATCGATTTCTTATCTCAAAGAGATTATACTCCGTACTAATTCTAGAGCTACATGTATCCTTGCATATCCTCGTACTAGAAAGCTAAGGTGTCGCCCTCTTACTCGATAATTTGGCGGCACCCTTGATCGTTGTGATGATATCCTTCTCATTATCAACAACTTCATTGTATGAGATATAATATAGCCTATACGATTTGGTATCGATCATAAGATCCCACTCCGATTCAATATGTTAGCTGTTCATTCTTAAAATTAGCTCGATTGCTTATAAGCAGGCTCTTTAAGCCACATCATCTTCGGTGGGTCAAACAGAAAAAGTCATTTTTCTTCACAGATTGATGTCCGGAATTAACATCTATGTCCGATATATGAACGAGCTTGCTGTATATCCTATTTTGTATTTTGCGGATGCCTTTCGTCGGACTTTACTCTTCTTCCTGTGTATTATATCTGCCAGGGGAACCCCCAAATATACACGGACGAATTCTAACTACACCCAGATAACTAAACCTAATCCAGCCTAAGTAATTTTAATATACATTTTCTTAAGTAATTATACCTCTAGCTGTTTAACTTAAGTTTTTTACAAGTACCTTTAGTTATAGCTATTATATAAGCTTAAAGTAAATACTACTTATAATAGTAATGCACTATATTATCTATATGCTTCCTTTAATATTACTTTAAACTATAATATAATGCATTTTTAACTTTATTTTTATTACTTTTTTTATATTTTTTTTTTTAATAAAATAAATTCTCTTTAAAGAATAAATTTCCTTTTATTTAAAGCTGCTTTTAAGGCAATAAAGCAGATATAAATAAACCTAGGCTTTATTATTTTAAAAAAAAGAAGTTTAAAATAAAATTTAATTATAACTTAATATTAAATTAAGTATTAATAAAGCAGCAGCTATAGATAATATAAATATAGTAAAAATTAATATTAAATATTAATATAAAAAAATAACTATTTATTTTTTTTTATAATTAATTATTAATTTATAACTTTTTTATTTATTATTAAAATAAAAGAATTAATATATAATTATAATTAAATATAAAAGCTATTAAGCTCTGCTGCTTTTTAAACTGCCTTTTAATATAAATTTAGCTTTAATTAACTTTAAAGTCTTATAGAAATATATAGCAAAAGTTTAAGTTTAATAGTAAAAAGCATTATCTATAAACTTAGCTATAAATATCCTTTATTTAAAATTATTAACTAAAATATATAGGTTATTTAAAAAAAACTTTATTAAAGTAAATATAGTTTTTATATATTTACTTAAGCCTTTCTATAGCTTTTATATAATAATAATTATATTTTTTTTTATGCTATTAATTATAATAACTTTAGTTAATTATATAAGTTTTTTTAAATTTATAAAAATAATATAAAAAACTAAAAATATAACCTAAAATAGCTTTTAATAAATAATACCTATAAAATAAACTATTTTAATATACTTTTATTTTAAATTATAGATATAATAGCGCTGTATATAAACTTTAGCGCTGGCTTTAAATTAACTATTAAAGAAAATATAAAATTATTTACTTAACTGCTGCAGCAGCTTAAAGCTGCAGCAGCTAAAGCCTTTATTCTTAATCTTTATATTATTATTATTAATTTTAATATTACTTTAAAAAAAGCTATTAATAATATTTTTAAACTTTTATAGCAGTAAATATATATATAGTATATAATAAAAAATATTACTTTTTATATTAAAAAGAATTAATTAAAAAGCCTTACTAGCAGTAAAATACTAGAAAATATAAAGGAAAATAAAGTATAAGCAGCAGTAAGCTTTACTTTAAAGGGAAGCTATTAATTTAATAATAAAATTAAAGACTTACTTTTATAGTGCGCTGCTAAAAAAGCTATTAATAATATAAATAAAATAGCTATTTAATTACTTATAAAAAAAGCTTTATTTTCTTAAGAGCTTTTATTTAATAAAATAAAGTAAAAATATACTTTTAATAATATCTACTATACTTAATGCAATATATATTAAGCAGAGACTGAAGAGTGTTTTTTTAAGCTTTAGGACTAACTAAAGGCTTTATTTTTTAGTTAATAATATATATCTTATAGTACTTCCTTTTCTATAGGATTTTATGCTAATTTAAAGTTACTAAAAATAATTAACTATCTCTTCTAAACCTATATCCTTAAGCAATTTTAATTTATATAATTTTCTATAAAAAAGCTATAAAACTATAGCCTTATAATAACTTTATATATAAAAGCAGTATATATATAAATAAAGGTATTCTTTAAAAATTAATTTATTAACCTCTTTAAGCTATATATATATATTTAAAAGCTTTTAAAGTACTGCCGGCAGAAGTATAGCATTAGATTTAAGAAAGAAATAATAATTTATTAAGTACTATAGCTTAAAGAACCTATTTTTAATAATATAGCCTATAAAATAGGCTAAAAGCTGGTCTAATGGATTACAATATAACTTAATAAGGCAAAAGAGCATTTATAAAAAAAAACACTCCTTAAGCCCTGTTAAGGAGATTTTTTACAGCAGTAGGGGTTCCCTTGCTGCTATATAATTATTCTGCTATTATAAAGCAGCTAGTCTCTTTAATTAAATAATATTAACTAGCATTAATGGCTGTATACTATAACAGTAAGTTTAATATTAAAATAAAGGTATTTTAACTAACCTTTACAGCCTAATTAACAGGCCCTCTTTAGCTTAATCTACAAGCCTAATCCTACTATAGTACTAATGCACTAAAGGGCATAAAACAATCCCCTTCCTCCTTTAGTAAAATTAAGGTAAATTTTATTAAATTAAAAGGCAGCTGGTTATACTAGTATATTAACTAATACCTCTACAAGATCTAGGCTATAGGGAAAGGCAAGAAAATGCCTTACTGAATGCCTTGTGCCTTAAGGAAAACAAAGGATAATAGAGGATTTAAATCAAGCTTAAACACGCCTAAATTTACAGCTTAACAATAATCCAATGTCTTCCTTTTAAGCCTTACTACAGCTGGTACAGCAGCCTGCTTTATAAAATATAATACCTACAATACCTCCTCTTTTACTACTATATTTACCCTAGGGCACCCTGCAGCTGCTGCCTTTAGTACAGGCACCAGGGAGCTATTAAATTTAACCTAGCTTTTAATAATTTTTTAGAAACTATAGAAGTATTTCTATATATAATTTTATAGGTAAGGTACCTCCTTAGTTTTATAGTTAATAGCTATAGCCTTTAATACATTAGTTTAACCCTTTCTAGCTATAGCAGCTGCTTTATTAAATAGCTGTATTTATATAAAAAAATATAATTTTAATAATTTTTATAATTTTTAGCTAAATTATAAAGGGACCCCCTTATGCCTCTAAAGTAGTGTTTTTCCTGGCCTTTAATTAGCTTAAACTGCTTATATAAGTAAATTTCTAGGCCTTTAATTAGCTTAAATTACCGGGATAACCTCAGTTATATTTTTAATTAAAATTTTTAATTAATTTAAATACATTAAAAATGCCTTATAACCTAGCTTTTTATAGTATACAATATGCTGGTATAGCAGGCAGCTTAAGGTATATTATAGAGAACTAAAGGTATTTATAAAAAACTAAAGTTAAATAGCTAAAGGTATAATTACTTAAGAAAATATATATTAAAATTACTTAGGCTGGATTAGGTTTAGTTGTCCGGGTGTAGTTGGAATTTGTCTGTGTATATTTGGGGGTTCCTGCCAGGGGCCAAAAGCCTCAAGCCTCTGTCATGCCAAGTTAGGGTTAGCGCGCGTAGATGTCATACTAAAAACGGCATACGATAGGCCTGAATAGGCTTTACACGGCTGTCAACCCGAAAGCTATGAATCGCGTTCTTGGGGATCGAACAAGTGGTAGGACCAAATAGATATAAAGTCAACCCAATATCTCTCATTAAATATATAAATTAAATATATAATCTTCATTCTTAAAATCGTCAAATAGCAATTGCTTCTCAAGATTCTCATAGCACACGCACAATGGCGTCCCCAAAGCCCAGAGTTATCCTCGGTCTTATGACCTATGGCCCTCGTGAAGCTTCGGCAGACAACCGTGTAACAACAGTTGAAGAATTTCAGCAGCATCTCGATGCCTTCCAAGCGCATGGATACAACGAACTTGATACAGCTCGTATATACTCTGCGCAGAAACAAGAAGCCTTCACCGCAAAAGCAGGATGGAAAGAACGCGGTTTCAAGATCGCTACCAAAAGCTACCCCCACGGTCCCGGGGCTCATTCAGCTGCCAACCTCCGCAAGGATCTGGAAACGTCCCTAGCAGAGCTTGGTACTGATTGCGTGAACATTTTCTACCTTCACTCCGCTGATCGAACCACCCCCTTTACCGAGACACTCGAAGCCGCAAATGAGTTATACAAGGAGGGCAAGTTCAAACAGCTTGGCGTTAGCAACTTCCCTGCTTATGAAGTTGCCGAAGTTGTTATGCTGTGCCAAGCTCGAGGTTGGATTAAGCCCACCATTTACCAGGGAATTTACAACGCCATCAGTAAGGACCCCTCCCCACCCGATCTCTTTGACCCAGGGAATCGACGAGAAGCTGACTCTGCTGCTACCAGCTCGTAATCTTGAGACTGAAGTGGTTCCTGCTTGTCGCCGTTTTGGATTGGAGATTGTCATCTTTACGCCGCTCGGTGGAGGCTTGTTGACTGGGCGCTATAAGTCTGCGGATGACGAAGAGCAAAGCGGTCGCTTCAGCACTAGCACTTTCCTGGGACCAATTTTCCGGCAACTGTACTTCAACGACAGCCTATTTAAAGCGCTTGACATTCTTCGACAAGCTGCTGAAAGTCACAGCTTGACTATGCCCGAGGTCGCGTTGCGCTGGGTCATGCACCACTCTGCTTTAAAATTCGCCAAAGATGGTGGAAACGACGGAGTCATTTTTGGAGTAAGTAAAATTGAGCAGTTGCATCAGAATATCGCGGACCTGGAGAAGGGGCCTTTGCCAGAGGAGGTTGTCAAGGCTCTTGATGCTGCCTGGATTGTCGCAAAGGGAACCAGTCCCAACCCCTGGCACACGCCGCTTGTATATACCTATGAAGGCCACTCATAGAGACTTCCGATGCATACGCCGCATTTTGATAACTTCAATCAATTCAATTTTCTCTCAAAAAATCTCACATTGAGTAGACTTGTTTTTCCACTGTTGAAAGAATCGGGGATTTGTGTTGTGCTATTGGCTCTTATTTGAGACTACAGGCGGGCAGTATTTGTCTGCCACGGTAGTTTAGACCTCCAGGTAACCAAGTTACTCAACCATTTGTTAGATCTAACGTTAATATCTTCTGGCGGCTGTGTCGCACGATTTCGAAGGATAAAGGAGAGAGACGCTTACTTCCCGGTTGCGCCACTCAAACTAAAGCCCCCCAGCCGCCGTCATAAAATCTCCCAGTCAGAGATAGAAAATTTGTGTAGTCCGCAAAATAATATCTCCATATATCAATTCGAACCCCACACGACATTCAGAGAAATAAATTACGGGTGCTAACCAACTTCAGTCAGCTAATCTACATAGAAGGAGACGGGATCAGATATTGTGGCTGCTGAGATATTAAGGTCATCGTCATCATAACAACCATGCCAAGTTCATCAGAGCTTTCTTTCCACGTTTCCACAGGAGAGCCATCTAAAGATGCCGTGGAGACTAAATCTCTCCACGTGAGTTCTTTTTCCGGTGGCAAGGCGCTCATCCACTCCGAAGCATTTGCAGCGACCCATGAAGCTTTTGTAGCTGGCACCAGCATGGAACCAAAATTCCAATCTTTCGGATCATCGCACGGCAATCCAAAGTTCGTGGATACTACTGCACTCAGAGTGAAGTATATACAGGCAATGCGCGTGAAGGATTCGAAAAATACCCATTGTCTAAAGTCTTGTCGAGGGCGGCTGTCCAATAAAGTGGTCTTATGGAAATGTCTAAAAATAGCCTTTTTTTTTTTTTTTTTTTTTCCGTCAGTTTTCCATTTTGAAACTTTATGGAATAGAAAGGGAGAGAATCGAAAGATATTGGCGAGGTAGCTCACCCCAAGCGTAAAGAGGAGTGCAATGTCCCCGTTTGGGAATGCTGCGCTATTCCTCCCCTGCTTAACTCGTAAAAGAAGGTAAATGGTAGTCGCTTGCGCGGCAGATAGCAATTCCCATTGGCTAAACGTAGTTATCTTGATAGCAAGTTAGCTTCAAGCAACCAAGTATATAACACAGTTGTGCGAAGACGGCTGAAGTGTGCTTCTTACCCTTGAGTATATCCATTCTTGATGCTGGTGTATCAATTCCCATAATGATTCATTGTCTGCAGCAAGATTGGGGAGGTTATTATTATAATTACATGATTGCAGTACGTTCAGGCTTGTTTTGAGGGTATTGTGATTCATAACCATATTTTCGGAGTTGTCTTTGAGTTCGTTCTGAGAAGTGGTATGGTGGATAAATCCCACATAAGACAAGTCATGGGAAGCCTTTGAGACTTGGCCACAAAGATACCGTAGTAACAAACAGCTTATTTGTGTCATTGGTGGCTCGGAAAATCTTATCCGTTCAAAAAGGATGAACTTGGGTATCTTTAATACAGTAAGATGATGCCATCGGAGATAACAAGAGAAAGGCCAGTTGATCCATGAATACTAACAAGGGCATAAGACTGTGGAGCCATTTGTCTGTCAATAGACGCCATTAGTGCTGCTAAATGCTTTCCAGCTCTCTTTTCAGCTACAGCAGCCTCAGATTTCGGAGCCCTCTTCTTCTGGCTTCGGCGCTCGTGGTAGCTCTTCATCACCGCCCGGCGGATATATGTGCGCCTTGCGCCTCGTCCCTCTGCGGGATCGTCCGTTAGATTCACAAATGTGCGATCGAGGCCTGAAATTTGCGGAGTCATTTTATTTCGTATATACATTACTTAAAGAAGAACCAAGAAGTTCTACAAAGACTTTCATGTCGAGCTCATGAATAGAGTAAAGGGGAAAGCAGCCTGTCGTCCATAAGCGAGTGGGGCGATTTGGCTTCGGAAACAAGAGCCTGCATCGTCCAAACTCCGCACGCCAATTTACCTAGGGTAATGCTCACCAACGCACAACAATAGGTTGGTGCTATTGAGTTAAGAAAATCATATGCTAAAATATTACTAGACGTATATTTCATCCACATATACGGAGTACTCCGTTTGTGTCTATATTAAAGCAAGCTATGCTCTATCATTTATGAATTAGCAACACCCACAAATAGGATGTTGAAATTCTCCATCCTGATTCGTACCCTACACGTCTAGTGATGCTTTCCACTTTTCAAATTTTTGTATAAAAATGGTAGCATGTAATGCACAATATCCCTCAGATTGCTAATCAGCGCAAAATGGCCAGCATCAATGAGGTGAATCTCAGCATGGGGCAAGTCTCGTTTATAGGCTTCCGCACCAGCGGGGAGGAAGCTAGAGACCGGTTAGTGACCGACGATAACACAGCATAGTACTTCATTATACAGGGAAGCATCTTACAACTGGTCATTCTTTCCCCATACAGCGAGCAGAGGCACTTGAGACTGGCGCAAGTACTGTTGATACTGTGGGTACTGTGCAACGTTTGTCTGATAGTCGAAGAGGTAATCTAGCTGGATGTCTATATTTCCTAGTTGGTCGTTCATGAGTGCATAATCGAGCCACCACGATTCCGGTTCAAGAGATTCCGGGTTCTTCGTGCCGGTGGTATACTGCGACTCTGTTGCGTTTAGGGTGAAGAAAGGAAGTAGAGCATCCCGGTCACTAAGACGATCAGCCGCAAGCTTTGAAAAGATGATTCCTCAATAAACTCCGCAGCAGTAAGCTAACTCACGATTGGCTACCAGACGCCCAATATGATCTTATTGCGCCGAACCCTGGTCCAAGACCATCCAGGTAAGCGTTCCCGTTTTGAGATACAATGGCCTTGACAGCGTGTGGACGCCTTACGGCAAGTCGCAGCCCAACTGGAGCACCGTAATCAATAATGTATTCGGCGAATTCTTGAATATCTAGCGCGTCCAGGAACCCTTCCATGACATTGGCTATGTTATCAAAAGTGTGAGGGAAGTTCGCAGGGCTCTTTGTGAATCCAAAACCGGGAAAATCAGGAGCAATGACGTGATATGTCAATGCAAGAATAGGAATCATATGTCGAAAGAGGAATGAAGACGATGGAAAACCATGAAGCAGCAGTAGAGTTGGAGCATTCAGAGGTCCTGCTTCACGATAAAAAACGGAATAATTACCAACTTCAACCTGGTTGACAGTCGGGAGTATCTGGTACGCCAGCTCTGACATCTTGATGGCAGAGACTTCAGCTCGTAATGCTTAATTTAAGAGTAGGTAGTGATGTGACCCAAACCTCCGAAATCTGCGATATCTCTCGTCTATATAGTCAGCCGCTCCTGTCCCAGCAGCTTTGTCATCTTCATTAGGAGTCCAGTGTGTGTTATTAATACAATGAGTAAACCAAGCTTGCTTATCTTCAACTTTACAAGTTAGAGCTGTGCGGGCAACAGGGAAGCATTTGCTAAGCATGAACATAGCGCTGACCGACTGTAAATATCACGACTTTAATTTAATCTATATCTGAAGATGACGCACCCAGCCGACTGAGCTGACCGAGACGAGCTGCTGTTGGTAATTCATTTGTCATACATCGATCACTAGGAGAAGGAAAGTATGCACGATGATTCCATTATTATATGGAGAATTACATAAAGGGCATTGTCAAACGAACCAAGCTAAGCGAATGCGTGTAATAGACGACGACTGCCGCGCTCACGTGGCTCCTGGTGCTGTTGCGCTCCTCGGGAAATGAGAGCTCCGATAGACTGCGTATGTAGCTAGGAATAACTATAACAGAGGATTAGAATCTTCTTCCGTTTACACTATAATACAGGATTAGATTCGTCTCTTTCACTTAGATAACCAGACAAGTTACTTTGACTCTATGATCTCTAGCTGCCGCTACAGCACTGTCCTTTGAAAAACTGGCCTTCGCAAGCTGATCAAATGGTTCCTTGGCTTGCATGATTTTGGTGGCCATAGCCAAATGAACTACGTTGCGTTCGGTTGCAAGTGGTTGGCTATTGATCAGAATTGTGTATTTCTTCTTCGTTCCAAGCACTGCCTTTGTGTGAGTAGGCTAGCACGAGGCTTTGGTGATTGGTTTTAATAACCGGCACTAACAAATAGAAGCTCAACAATAAGCCCGCTCAATACCATACGGCAATGCTACTAACTACTAATGTATATATATTCACCTTGGCCCCCATTTGATTGCGCCGCTAACGAGTACTTTCTAGTTGCAGCTGAGATTTCTGGTGCTTTTAAATTAACGATGAAGCGAGTGAGCCTACGTCAGAGACATGTCTTCCCTCTGGAATGTTGAGCATCATTTGATTAAGAATATCCCACTCCTAAATAATCTCCTAAATGACGACCAGCAGGCAGAGTTATTGAGCGAAACGCGAGCTCTTCACAAGGGTAACGCGCATAGAACACAGAAGCTCTTCATTACTAAGACCAAAAAGGTAAAGCCATGGCGTTCATATGTACAACTTGACTATCTTAGGCAAGGTGTAATTAGTTCTCACGAGCATCTCCGCCCGACCATGCCAAACGGGGGCAATGCTCGTTTTTGTAAAGGGCAGTCCCACCGCACTCACACGTCATTTCCATAGTCGGTTCATAGGCCTACAGTATAGGCCGATGGGATGGTCCCATTGGGAGCAGTAGAATCAAGCGCAGCTATGTAATTACATCGCTGTAGCTTACCGTATTAGGCAGGATTCAGCGCTGTGCTATTTTTCTTATTTCTCGCTCTCAAAGTCATTACTAACCCTAGGTTTTCAGTCCCTTTGAGTGAGCAGGACGGAAACTCGGCGAGCCCGTCAGCCGCTTAATGATAGAACTTCTCAAGCTTTTTACATGCATCTGTCGGCGTTTTATTATTATACGATCAGTTTCAACACGTCATTGGTTCTTAGATGCGTGCAGTCAAAATGCCTGTTTCACCAGCTTCAATTAATATATATCAACTGCCGACCCTGCACGATGTCACAATGCGATGTACACACATACTCGTGCTTCATAAGTCGACAATAGCTCTTGTGGAGTCACAGCAACAATGCAGTCCTTTATACAACGGCGTAACATAGCAGCTCGATCAGTGCTACAACTGACAGAACAACTCCCAATCAGCTTATCCGAGTCCGACGAGACAGCCATCAATAAACCCACGATATCAACTTCGCCACACCGCAAGCAACAAGCCGATGAAGATATTGATGTTAATCCTCGAAAATGGCCTGTATGGAAAAAGCTCGGCGCGACTCTGATCGTCACAGCGATATCTTTTGTTGTACAATATGCTTCTGCTGTGGACTCTGGCGCGGCTGAAAGGATCCAATCGGAATTTGGTGCATCTGCTGTTGCGGAATCTCTAGCAACTGGTTCGTCTCTAAACCCCAGCTCGAATAGAATATGCACTATTTTGAATTCACTTCTAACTTTCACAAAAGGCCTGTTTCTTGTTGGCTTTGGAGTCGGTGCTCCCATTGCCGGCCCCCTGTCCGAAATTGCCGGTCGAAATCCCGTTTATATAATTAGCTTTGTGCTCTTCATGCTGTGCACAATGGGAGCAGGTTTAGCACCCAATATCGGTGCCCAACTTGCTTTGCGATTCCTTGCCGGCATGTTCGGTAGCACCCCGTTAGTTTGCGCTGGTGGCACCATCTCAGATCTGTGGGATCCAGTCGACCAAATTCACATTTTCCCGATTTACGCTACAGGCGGATTTTTCGGCTTGGCAGTTGGACCAGCAATTGGAGGACTGATTGCTGATAGCAAGATTGTGGGCTGGCGATGGGTGGAATGGAGCACGCTGGTTCTCTCGGGTGCTGTTCTCTTGCTGGTCTTGATTTTTCAACCCGAAACACATGCGTCAACGCTACGTGAATGGCAAACTGCCGCTGCCACTGCGAAAACCATTTCAGGGGATGGGGAGATTCCTTCAGCCAAAATCCTTGGAGATACAGAGCAGGCATCTGGGTTTCAGAGATTCAAAGCTAAAATTGGCCCTGCTCTCTATCGACCAGTGCAACTGTCTTACTCCGAACCAATCATCATTATGATTTCGGTATATCTTTCCGTGCTATACATTGTCATCTTTACATTTCTACCAGGCTATACTTTTATCTTCACGAACACATACGGATTCAGCCTAGCAGAACGGGGGCTTTCATTCTTCGGATTAGGCGTTGGGTTCTTGTTAACTTTGGCGACGACAATACCAATTACTATCCAGTCACGGAAGATCATTCAAAGGGATGGTAAACTTAGCCCTGAATCTCGTCTTTGGTTCGCGATGGTTGGCGCACCTACAATCCCGATTGGGCTTTTCTGGATGGCGTGGACAACTAGGGCATCGATATCATATTGGTCCGCCCTCGCGGCGTCCGTGCTACTTGGATTTGGCATTCTCTGCGTTTTCATCAGCAGCTACCAGTACATCATCTATACTTACGAACAGCTAGCTGCTAGTGGATTAGTTTTCGTTACTTTAACGAGATATCTGGTTGCTGGTGGAATGGTGGAAGTGGGCATTCCCATGTACGCAAATCTTGGCGTTGCGTGGGCTTTGACGCTGCTTGGAATATTGAGTGCCTTGCTGATTCCGATTCCGTTCTCGTTGTTTTATTGGGGACCTAAGATTAGACAATGGAGCAAGCATGTGAAATAGAGGCGGAAAATTTTAGACTATATGTCAATACAATAGAGCTTTAGATAAATTAATGACAGAATATATGTACATGAACTCGACCTGCAGCACATAAGTGATGTTACTAGGATTTATGCGTTACTGTGCATAAGGGTAGATAGATGTAGCTGCTTATTCATATTGTAGCATCGTTGTAATCATTATAACTTGGCTATATCAAATGCCACAAAATAGAAGCAATCTACGCCTGCTCTTAGGGGAACAAGTCACTAGAAACTTTCGTTTTTCACCTCATAGTTAAATAATTTTTAAACTTGATTGGAAAAATTATAGGTAGTAGGGCCGTACAATGTAATTGATCTCAAATATTGCCTGCTTCATATGTCTAGCTAATCCTAATCTCTCGCAATCCTACTTAATAGTCTCATCTATCAATTATAGCCCCCAAAGCTTAGCTACTCCACAATCTTCTTCAGAGCGCCAGTATCAGTATCCTGGATCCAGCCCGTCACTTTAATCTTGCTCAGCCAAAGAGGGTGGTTGCGGAGGTATTCCACTTCTTCCCGGGTAGATGCCTCTAAATCATGGAAAGTAAGAACATCGAAGTTATCCACGTCCTTGGACTCCTCCACCCCAAGTTCTTCTTCATGATTCCATGAACTGCCTCTTGAGGAACACCCAACAATCCGCATCGCGTATGCTTGATGAGAAGAACCTCCTGAGCACCCAAGACGTGTGTGGTGAGAATTGCTGAGCGCGCTGCATCTTGGCCTGATGCACCAGCATTCCGGATCGTTGTTACCTCACCAAGCTCGAAACCCAAGGCTGACTTGGGGTCAAGACGGCAATCCATGCATGTTACTAGACATAATGAGTAAGTTTGGATGTTCGAATTAGATTTCGAATGAAAGAGAACATACCAAGGACGGCTTTCTTCTGAGGAGGGCACTCAAGACCACTATGTCTGTAAGTGCTCACATATTTAGCATTGGCTGCGAGGATCTCTGATTCGAAAGGAGTCGACATATTGGTCAATTAGAGGTATATTTGAATGAGGTGATTGATTATTCGTGTTAGAATGTATAACTAGTTTTCTAGAAAACTGATTGTTGAGTGTTGTAATATGGAATGATTCAGACTATATCATCCGAGAGAAATAGGACTACTTATAGTAGAAGAACAAGGCACGAAGCAACTACGCCATTTGACCGAATACACCAAAAGCATCCGAGAGCTTCAAAGTATGGCATGCATACAGCTTGCTCAGATGACAAATGCTTCCAATAGCTTCGGAAAAATCCAATTGCCATTGCAATCTTCTCCTTAGCAAATAGTGGTATACGAACAAAGACTAGAATGTAATAGGCCAATGCTGTAAAGATTTCATTGGAATGAAACGATCGATACGACTTACAGATTGGCAGCGTATACCCAAAAGAACGAGGGTGATGTCATGCGCTGACGAGTAGCGCATGCACATGTACGCCATGTTTGGGCAATGGCCCAATCCGGCAACGGCGGGCGGTGCGAAGCTGACAAATTTTACAACCAGGACTTGCGCCCGGGGAAGGTGTGCTTTTTAATAAACATAAATGGTACTCGGGATATAGGGCGCTTTTATCAGTTATCGAGTGAAGTATACAAACGGAAGTCAATTCCGCAAAAGACTATTGCTTTGCAGTTTCATAACATCTCTATGCAGCTAGTGACACTTGCGAATCGCCTGAGAATCTGATTCTGTACAGTGTACTATGCTGTACTCTAATTGAAAGCTATATTTTTGTGACTCCCCTACGGCGATAACTTCTTTTAGGGCTATTCTCTGTTCAATACTTGTTTAATACTAGAAGAATATTTCGATTAAATGTAGTAAAGAGTCTCCAAATATGCACCGTAAGCTACCAGGAAACCTAGGCCTGAATCTACTGGCACAGCCTAAAGAACGACCAGGATATTTGTGCAATTACATGTTAATTCACCAAGAGGTTTAGCAGATAAAATTTGAGTGCCTTAAATGAATTACAGAGGCAGTTGGGTTGGGATAGAAATTAAGAGTCATGAGCAAATTTAAACATTTAATGATATTCATCAGCATAACCCTCATCTACGTCATGATTGGGTATCTAACAAGAAACTATATCCTCTCTAGAAACATTCCATCAAGGTCAAACAGTATCTTGAATCAACAGTATATACAATAAAGAATAGCAACACCATATACAAAACTAAAGCACACCTTCATCTCTCACGTACGTTTATGCCAGCCAGAACCAGATCTTCTGAAGCCAGTTCTTGGGCACAGGGGGCTGATCCATCGCCTCCATCTCGTCCATTTCCTTCTTACCCGTAATGACATCGACTTCAGATGTCTTGATGCAGAAGGGGGTGCGCTTCCAGATCTTGTGGCCGAGATAAAGAACAAGGACAATGGGTAGAGTGATATACGCAGCAATGAAGTCGCTCACGTTCCAGTTATCTCCGATGAAAATTTGGAAGCCGTTTGTGAGAGTGAGAATGGAAATGATGAAGAGCGCAAAATAAGTAGCGTATGGCTGGAATGGCGTCTTGTAGGGTAGTTCTCCCAGGAGATTGTTGAAAATAATCGCTTTACGGAAGCGAAGATAGGTAATCATGATGATGATCCAGGCAATGAAGCCAGAAATGGTTGAAATGTTGACAAACCAGTTGAAGACTGTAGCACCAGAGTTGCTGACATTGAGGAAAGCGAGGAGGGTAAAGACCCAGGTAAACAGGACAGCGACATAGGGGACACCCATGCGGTTGGTAAGAGCGAATACCTTGGGGGCTTGGCCGCTCACAGCCATGGAATATAAAACTCGGCTGGCAGAGTAGAGGAAAGAGTTTCCGGCAGACCAAGCGGAAGTCAAAATGACGGCGTTGATAATATGGTTCAACACAGGGATGCCCGCATTCTGGATACCAATGACAAACGGTGAAGCGCTAGCGTCAGAGGCCCCAAGGAGTCTTGGATCATTCGAAGCGACAATGATGCCAATGATGAGGGAGGATACACCGTAGAACAATGCCAAGCGGAAAACAAAGCGACGAGCGGCCTTTTTGAGGTTTCGGCGAGGAGAAACGGCCTCTCCGGCGGCGATGGCGATCAACTCTGGGCTGGTAATAAAGGCAAATCCTGCAGGGAAAGTATTGTCAGTTAATTGTAGGCAGAATGGGCGAATGACTGTGAAATAGGCGAGACGTACCAGCTTTGACAAAGGCGTGCCAGTAGCCCAAGAACTTGCCAGTCGACCCCTTCGCATTGTATTCTACAAAGGCTCCAGGATCGTTCCAATAATGGAAGCCGAGAACATGATGTTGATCAGGGCCACCGCCAAAGAACAAGACAATGCCAATTATGCAGAGAACAAACAGGGCGATCAGCTTGATTGACGCAAAGACAAATTCTGCCTCTCCAAAGATGGCCGCGGCGAATAAGTTGAGCGCTAACAAGACAACGAGGATGATGGCGATCCACACGGCAACATTGACATGGGCTTTCCAATATTCTATCACAATGGCTGCCGCCGAAGCTTCTGCCGCAACAAGCATTGTGTAGGCATACCAGTAATTCCAGCCGGCAGCGAAGCCCAAGCTGGGATCGACATATCGGCTGACGTAGTAAGGGATGGTGACTCCTCGAAACGGCAGATAGACAGTCATTTCTGCCAGCACGTTCATGACGACATAGACAATGATGGACATGGAGATGTAGGCCATGAAGAGCGGCGCAGGGCCAGTGTCGGCGAGAATGCTGCCGGAGCCGACAAAGAGGCCGGTTCCAATGGCTCCTCCCAGGGCCAGAAACTGCAGATGGCGACTCTTGAGACCACGCTGGAGCTGCTCGCCATCGTGGGCCAGAGTGAAGTCGTTGTTGTCATTTGGCGAGCTGGCCTCGATGTTGATGTCGTAGGCCTCGTCGGGCCCGGAGCCGTACTTTTTCTCCATGATCGTCGCAGCGCCGTGGTTTGCGACAGCTTTGCTCTCGACTGCGGGTGGCAGAGAAGGCAGAGAAGAAGAAGAGGCAGCGGATGAGGGAGAAGCGAGAGCAGAAAAGAGGAAGCCAGCGCCGAGGCTGCAGGGTCTAGATATACCTACAGGCACTGCTACTAGCCCGTGGACTGCCTGCGCGCAAAGTGCGAATGCATGCGGCAACCGCCGCTTGTTTATCGTTTGCTCCAGTATCCGTATCGTGAGTGGCGCTAGAGTGGCCCTAGAGAGCAGATCCCCGGCACATTGACGCCTCTGCTAGCTGTTTGCAGGATGGCTGGCTGCGGGGGGATATGGTGCGGGACGCTGTACATTCCGTGGGCCAAAGCAGGTACAGGTACTTGGAGCCGGGGGTGGATGTGATTGATTCCTCAGTGATGGAGGATGGAGGCATCAAGGGAACGGGCGACGAATGTTGGTGGTTACGGAGTGGGATTGTTGCCAGAGTTTGATCAATGACATAGCAATAGCAGCCAGTCTTCGTTTTGTCTTTTCCGTTTCAAAATAATTGCCTTTGCTACTGCTACTACTTCTACCTGTCTGACTTCTTCGTACGCGCAACGGCAGCTGCGCAGGTACCGGTACTCGGTGTGGCGTCGGCATTTATCTCTCCGAGGCCCATTTGCTTATCTGGATTCATCCCAGCGCAAGCCTCTTTTCTTCTCCTCTCCTCTCTAGCTCAAGCGAAGGTCAAAATAAGGCTTCCGTTCCTTTTCCTCCTGGCGATGCCTGTGGCGCTACCCTTGTGCGGAAAGTTTCCAGAACACGCCTCAGTTGGAGAAGAAGAAGGAAAAAGTTTCTCTGCCTCTGTCACACGGTCGCATTGGATGCATTAGTGTGCATCTTGCAGAGTCTCATCGTGTCAAGGATGCACAGCTGCTCGTACGTGTGCGTGTACCGCCCAGTGCATTTAAGCTTCTTGCAAGGTAGCTGCTGGGCCGAGGGTCCTGACTCAAATCCTTATCTCTCGTTTCTTGTCTGTCGCTGCTCTCACAAGCGAAGATGGGGAAGCAGATGCGGAGAGAGCGACTAGGTGGGCAGAACATGATTCAGTTGCGCGCAACCAGTCTCCACCGCGACCTGTTACGTACGAAGATGATCCTGGAGCTTGTCCGTGCCACCCCACTTGGGCCTGCGACTGTTACATTCACGGAGCGACGCCGGCGTCGGTTTGGTCTCTGTCTCTGGTATCATGGCCCGTCGGAATTCCTTCACAATGGCTGCAAAGTAGCATCAGGATCAAGTGCTCTTACACCGCGGGCCATGGCCTGATGTCCAGACTGTCCGCAAGATCTAATCTCCATGGCCTGATACAGCCACTGGGCACTGGTTAACTCACTCTCAAGATAGGGGGCCTGCCAAGTGCCAAGCGAGCTGTCATTTGCTAGTCTCATGCTTGGGCTCACGCTTGTAGTAGGTATTACGAGCCCGGCTCTCGCTCGATAACATGAAAACAAGCTGAAGGCAAGAAAACCCCACAGGGCAGGCTTCGCGCATATTCGCCTCACATGTTGGCTAGGCCGCGGCTGCGCAAGCTATTGAGGAACCAAGGACAATCAAGGATCAAGACACCAAGCCGATGAAAGCCGTTGGTGGGAAGTCTGCCTCGTATCGTTGCTTGCAAAAACCAAAACAGGCGCGTGAGCCCGCTATGACCACGGATGGTTTTTAGTTTCGCGGTAGCATCAATCTTCACAACTTAGAGTGAAAACTGCTTCTCAGCCACTGAGATTCTTTTCGCCGCCCTTGTGATCCACTTGGGCGGTCCGCCCGATGGAGAAAAATTCTAGAAACTGGCGCTAGTCTGTGATTCGACCGTCTCAAAGCCTCTCCCCCTCATTCCCCAGGTTTCCCCAAGTCCAAGTACGGAGTTGTCGATGAACTCCAAGGAAAAATCTGGGAGGCGAGGTTGGGGAAGTGGAAGCGCAAGTTGGATCTGGGGCCATTATCACCCCATGGCGGACTGAATCGTAAAACTATACGCCGATATTGCACCTGCGCTGAGATAGATGCGGGCAAAATGCCTCATCTTCTCAATGCGGGCTCCAGTGACACTGTGGCGCGTAGATTGGATACGGGACATAGTTCAGCTTATCTTAGCCAGCAATATCAAACATCACGCAATCTGTGGAATCCAATGATTACTATCTTGATAGCTGACATCCACATTCATGCAGTGCCTTTTCCTCTGGTGTCATACACTGCGGGTTCTACTACTCCACAGAAGAGCTGAACCGGCCTCGCTGCCCCTTACAGGAAGCCGTCTGGTTGTCATTACAGCAGCTACCCTTTGTTTCCGAGCTGTAGGCAACGAATAAAGGTTATCATTCCGCCGCATTACTGCTACCTGAATACTGATGTGAGACTACCGGAGAGGGTTTATACCAGCTGGATATGTATGGCATATCTCAAGATATTACCGAGTCTAGTATGCTGGGCTGGATGGTCTAGGAGTTGTTAGTCCGGAATTTGCAACGGCAGCAATTTTCATGCGTTAGACAATCAATCTACTCAAAGCCGCGTGAAGCCGCGCTCGATTCCTCTCTGAAGCAAACCTGAACTAACTTCTAGCGTCTTTTGCTGCTTTCTAGAAGGCGAACTACCATCGATCAACTGGAGTGCGAGATCCTAGCAGTGACACTACCTATGCACGCTAGTGACGCCGTAAATACGCCTCATCTATCCATCCTGAGAACCCCATGCCGGATTATTGAACTGCACTGATTCTACTCGTTATAGAACCACCTGGTCGCCTATTCTGGAAGATTGTAACACGAAGCGACCCTAAATGAGGAACTGCCGGCTTGGAAAATGACTTGATTAAAGTGGAACGTGTACTTGTATCCTGTAGGGCGCAAGGCGCGCTCAGCTAGAGCTTCGCTCTGGAGCAGTCTCACAAGCGCCCCGTAAGCAAGCTACGTAGATAAGAGAGATGACATATCTTATATCGAACAATGGCTAAGCCTGAAAGAGGACGTGGTTCGCAAATACCGTTATGCTCTTGCTTTGTACACTGGCAAGGATCATTGAGATGGTGACCCTGCTATAGATATATATAATCGCGTATTCATCAGCTGTTGCTTGAATAGTCTGAAACCATTGAATCTCCATTCACACCTAGACCGCTAGAAAGAGAAAGATAATATTATATACCTATAAGTCAAGCTGTTAAATAAAACGCCCTAGCGCAGCATGATGATAGTTGGGGATAGGGCTTACGTGACAAGGCACATGGCACCCTCCAAGTAATTGCTTTTGCCGTCGCGGCACAGCTCGGCAACCAATAGCGTACCAAGAAAAATGGAAATTGTCTCTAAAGTTGGGAAGTGCAAAGTCATTGGAGTGCTGGACTGAGCTGCCCATGAGAAGAGGACTAACATGGGAGTAACGAACAAGGCGGCATTCATGCTTCGACCAATTGCGAATTCTAGAGCCGTAGTCATGCTGTTTCGGTATGCTGCCACAATGGCTTCTACTCGAGCTGGCCCATCGGTGGACAGCGGTAAGAGGACAAAACTGACTGTCTTGTCGCTGATAAAAACAGAGTCTGTTACTAAACTCAGTGTCCGCAAGAGAAAGTATGCAGATAGCGAAGAAAGCCCCAGGACGGAGATAAGAAGCAGTCCCTCGAAAATTCCTAGCAATATCCGACTTATATCGTGCTCATCATCCAACCCAGATGGTGTGCCTTCTAGGAATAGCCATCGGTGAGACCGCCATCGGTAGTGCTGATATATAACAAAAAGAAATAAAAGAGCTACAGAAACAGAGCGCGACATTCGTATCAGTTGATCTTCGCAATCGGCGTCGGCCCTGCACTGCATCTCAGAAATGGCAGACGGAACCACGAGGGACGTTGATGCAACAATCATCAGAGATGACGCTGTTGATGCAAACGTGGTATTAAATATCAATTCACTCTGACGGATGCTCCCGACCAAGAAACACCACCCAACAACCTTTTGCGCTCATTAATATGCCGATATAAAAGGAAGAGTCAATTAGAGCTTACGAGAAGAAGATTGGCCAAGACACTTCCAAGGATGCAGGATTGCGCAATATGGGCTGCGCCGTTTTGGATGGCCGCAATGCCTACCTAGCAGCTGGTGAATATCTACCGAATTTTGATCTTCAATTAGCATCCAACTTGTAATACATACGATTAATAACGGCGCATTATCTAAAATGGCATGCAGAAATCCACCGCCCAAAGGGCCTAACGTGCACGACAGCCTGCGGAGTTTGCGAAGATTGAGTTTTGAGAGCGGGATGATGGCCAGGAGGTTGAACCAGAAGATGAGTTCTGGAGTTCTATTCTGCACACCAAAAGTTATGCCCAGAGGGATAAAGACGAGGAGAAGATTGGAATAGCTGCCAGGAGTGAGCATTCTCAATAAGACCCGGAACTCGTGCCGACATGGATCAGAGCTCGGCAAGAGAGGAGATTGCTCTTCAACATCTCCACCAAGGGCAGAGTCAGAACACCCGATGTTATGTTGAGAGTTCGCCATGTACTTCGTAACGAGCTATTAAGTCCGTTAGAGAAATATCGTTCATGATTTTCTGCTTGTTGAGGCTATCGTGAAGGGAATAAGAATGCTGAAGCATGTGGATAATTATATTTGGTGTGAGGCGGGGAGCATTGAGTTTTCAATAGCTCCCGCCCTTATTGAACAACAGTATTTATTAAAGACGTCGATGTTGTGCTAGATATGACACCAACTATTGCCCATTGATCCAACTAACAGCCAGCTGAAGTAGATTAAAGTTCAGTCGAAGCCGAATCCGGGCTTAAGCTTGTTCCCCCTTCATATGCACAATGCGGGGCTGTCTGTAGGAAATTGTGAGTTCTTGCTGGATATCTTATTCATGCAATTAGAATCTGACGACATGATATGCACGAATCCATCGTAAAATGTGAAATCGTCGGCTGTGTTTACATAGATGTAAAACATATTGTAACTAAGCTATAAAACCACTGCGCGTAATTGATATGTTGCTGCGGGAGATTCCAATATTCACTACTCAGCATTCCAATGTGACGTCACTGAGGCTTGAAGCCATGGCGAGATTCTCAAATAAAGTTTCAACTTTTCAGCTGTGTTTATAAAGGGAGTAGAGCTCTCGAATAGGTGGATCATGGAATTGACGCGATGCTGTCAGGCCTGATCAACGAAGCCATCGTCAAGAGCCATCATGGATATATCGGATTTTGAAGATCTAGGAATAATTTCAGCTTCTGAAGAGGATGATGAAATAAGCGAAGCATCAAAAGGCGCCCTCATGACGCCCGCAATACCTGCAATCCCTCTTGGAGAAGGAGATAGGCCTCATCCGCCATGGGAGGGACACAGAGACAAGCTTGTTGGGATTGTGGACATGGGAAGGTGAGTGATCTCGGGTATAAAGGAGTATGCATGAAGGCAAACAGATTAACGAATGACATGTGTTTTTTTTTCTTCTTAGCAATGGCATTCGTTTCTCAATTACGGATTTATCGGCTCCCCTCGCGCGTATCCTACCGACAGTATTGACCTACCGATCTGGCATATCGCTTTATGATTCGCAGTTTGATCCTGAGACAGGAGAGCAGGTTCCAATCCCAGAAGACGTAATCAACGATATAGTTACGGTCTTCAATCGTTTTCTGATCGTCTGTAACGACATGGGAGTCCAACGAAAGAACATCCATGTTGTTGCAACGGAGGCCACACGCAAAGCTATTAATTCGGCCAAATTTTTGGAAATTGTCAAAGAAAAGACTGGCCTATCCATAGAAATGCTACCGAAGGAGGTGGAAGGCCAGATTGGGGCGCTGGGCATTGCGAGCGGGTTCAGAAATTTAGCCGGCCTTGTAATGGACCTGGGAGGAGGCAGCACGCAAATCACCTGGATGGTGAGCCAAGGGGGCCATATCAGGATCAGCCCTATGGGCAGCTTTAGCTTTCCGTATGGCGCGGCAGCTCTTAGCAGACAGTTGAGTGATTTGAAGAAGGGCAAGAAAAAACAAGATGGAGAGGCAGCCGTTGCTCGATTTCGCCAGGAAATGGTGGAAAATTTTCGAGATGCCTATAACCATCTACAAATCCCCGACAGTTTGGTAGATAAAGCTAAACGGGAGGGAGGATTTCGTATCTACTTGTCGGGCGGTGGATTCCGAGGCTGGGGTTATCTTCTGCTATACCTCAACCAGTCTCGCGGCAAACACTATCCAATCTCCATCATCAATGGGTATACAGTTGGCCGAGAGCAATTCGAAGATACCGACACGGTGAAAGCAATAGCCAAAGCGGCAAAAGATGTCTTTCGAGTTTCGGATCGTCGGCGATCTCAGGTTCCTGCAGTGGCATTCCTAGTCAATGTCTTGGCTGAGGCTATCCCCCATGGAATCCGGGAAGCTCACTTCTGCCAGGGTGGTGTACGAGAAGGGTATCTATTCAGGACTCTTCCTCCCGACATCAGAGAACAATCTCCGTTGCAAGTGGCGACTATGAACTTTGCGCCACCTTCTTTCCTCAGCATCCAGGAGTTGATTAAACGTGCCATCCCAAAGCCTTCCAAGAATCTGACGAGACGGTTTCCTGAAGAATTCGGCGAGCACGTCATTGATTCTTTTGCCAACGTTATATATGTGCACATGTTCATGTCCAAAGAAACGGCATCGACGACTGCACTGTACTCGACCAGTGTCGGAATTATGTCATCGACGCACGGGGTGTCGCATCAAGACCGTGCTCGACTCGCCTTGATGCTAGAATCTCGGTACCGAGGAGAATTACCACCAAGAGAGATGGAATTCCGCGAAGCATTGCGATCACTAATTACTCCAGAGGAAGTGTGGTGGACTACTTACCTAGGCAGGGTTGGGTACATGATCACCCGCCTATACCCATCTGGAGAAATTGACCCAGTGAAGCCCAGGGTCGTGTTCTCTTCCGAGTGGGCATGGAATTTGGGTAAGAAGAAAAAGAAGGAAGGTTTAGTGTTAACAATATCGATACAGAAGAAGAAGGACGATCCTGCAGAACTGAAACATGCATTGGAGGAAAATGTTAACGTCATCCAAAGAGTTGGTAAGAAAAAACACTGGATAGGAAAAGATGACCCTTGGGGCATGAAAGTCAAAGTTGAGGTGGTTGAAGAAGGGATTTTGGAAGCTACAGAATGATAATAGTTACGTTGGGAAGAGTTTCTGTCACGTAGTTTCGTAGTAATAATGGATACGGAAACATGATTCATGAGGTGATAAACATTGCTGGGCCACATTTATGTTACCATCATTAACTACACAAGTTAAAATTTTCTTTGGCACTTTTATTCACACAATGGCCGACGGTATGAGAAAAGATGACTTTGAACGGTTGAATAAGAAGACTAATCTAAGAGAAACACATTTTTTGTGCTGATTATAGGACTAATCTAATGAAGGTTTAAAGAAAACAAAGAAAATGTAAGACTTTGAAGTAAGTCACCAATTATGATGAAAGAAAAAAGACGACGAAAAGAAATAGGAAAAGAAATAGAAAAGAGAGACATATGAAAACCTCACGTCCTCCAATGTCAAAGCCGTTGGCCCCTTAGCCATGAATACGCTGGAAAGTGTCTGCGCGACGAGGCTGCGAAAATCCTTCTGTAGACGACTGAATGAAACCAATCTCAATTAGGTATCGCATACTCATCTTTATAGCCAAATATCGCTGCTGAAGCTCAGAATCTTCAACTTCGGCATCTCGAGCGGTACGAGGAGTGCTGATGGCACCGAGGAAATGCTGCACAGGCCATAGAGGATGCTCTTCACCGACTTGGTTCATTGACTCCAAGGCTCGGTGGATCCATTCATCCAAGGTAATAGGCTCGCAGGGAACCTCAAGCTCTTTGTTGACAAGATCCCAGAATACTGTCGCGGGTACGCCTCCATGAACGCTGACGAAGGGTTTGATACCCTCCTTGGTGTATATTTGGTTGAGCACCGAGGAAGCTACGGTGTCGACAGCAACGGCAGAGGTCCAATTATTTTCTGGCTCGGAAGGATGGACGCGGAGAGAAGCAGCAGTAGAAACAACACGCCACAGCATGTCGTCCACGTTGGCCACACCAGTTTCTGAAGATCCAATGATGCGGCCGGGTTTGAGAGTGGAAATGCGATTTTGGTCAGCGGGAAGAGTGTTGATAACCTCTTGGATTACACCTTCACAGACAAACTTGGTCTGGCTGTAGCCGTTCAAGTTGCCAATGTATTGCGCGACAACTGTGCGATCCGTAGTAGGGTCAGTGTTGATACCACCAGAGACGAAGAGGAATTTGGGCGAGGCAGGAGAGTTGACAGCAGCTTTGAGAAGGTCGACAGTAGAGTCAACATTGGCAGGACGCATCTTGCTGTAATCGGCATTCCAGTTAACAATGGCACCATTGTGAATGATGGCATCGATATTGTTAGTAGACTCGCCAGCCAAGCGTGCCCATTGTGCCTTTGTCAGATCCATGCGCTTCTTACTTAAATCGCCCCTCCAGATCTCAATCTTGTTCGCGTAATCTTCACTCCACCAGCCAGCGATCTTGGCAGTCTTGCGAATACGATCCAGACCGTGGTCAATAGAATTGCATCGTACTAGAGCGATGACAGAAGCAATGTTGTTGTTGCATACCAGCTGCCTGAGAATTTCCTGGCCGAGGAAGCCCGTTGCACCGCTGAGGAAGACGGTGGCTTGATCAGGTAATTCGGTCTTAGGGTTGGCAGCGAGATCGAGGGCACCAGTTTCCATTATTGAGCGATTAAGAGACGAGATTTCGGCCATGATATCGACGCGACCTATTTCTTGTCCCTCTTGTCCACTGAGCTCGTTTTTGACATGTTCTGCCATGTTTGCGATCGTAGTGTGCTTCGAATTGAGAAGAGACATCCCAAGAGAAACGCCATATTGGCTGACGATAGCCTTGGAGATGGTAACAATGCGGATGGAATCACCGCCAAGGCTGTAGAAATTGTCGTCTACACTGATGGTCTCGCCAGGAAGGTTAAGAGCAATCGCCCACTGGTTACGGATCCAGAATTCAGTGTCATTGGAGCAGTCACGGAAAGGCAAGCGCTGATCAGTGAGATAGCTCGAAAGTTCTTCAGTCGTAAATTTGGCAGCAGATGCAAGAAGCAGCTTGCGATCCAGTTTTCCGGAAGCATTATGCGGCATATGGTCAACAGGAATGAAGTATTTAGGGACCATGTGAGCAGGCAAAACAGAGCTAATTTTTGCAGCTATGTCTGAAAATGTGTCTTGCAGCTCACTGGTAAGCTCTGTGAAGCTTACTTCATTAGAAGCAGTCTCAGTTTCCTGGTGGGACGTAAAGCAGATGAAAGCAATGAGAGATTCATGGCTGTCATTTCGCGAAATGTCAACAACAGCGTGTTCCATGGTGTCGTTAGCGCACCTAATTTGATATTCGATTTCGCCCAGCTCAATACGTTGGCCACGGATCTTAACTTGGGTATCCTTCCGGCCAAGATACTCGATTGAGCCGTCTGGGGTGTAGCGAACCAAGTCACCAGTCTTATAGAAACGACGCTCGCCAATGTTGACACCGGATGGTAACCAATCAACATCTTCAATAAATGATTGCCTCGTCTTCTCTTCATTGTTGATATAGCCGCGAGCCAAACATGAGCCTTGTAGCAACAGCTCACCAACACAGCCAACAGGCACTAGGCGGTTATGATCATCAGCGTTGACAATCCATATGCCGTGGGTAAAACTGCGGCCAAGATGGGTTGCAGAAGTCTTGATAGAAGGCGAATACGTGTAATTGGTAGAAGTGACACAGGCTTCTGCTGGACCATAACAATTGTGGAGGTCGATCTTGCCTGCCCAAGTCTCTATGAGTTCTCTTGAAGGAGCTTCACCCATAGTGAGAAGAGACTTCATTCCGGGAATTTGTTCTGGTGATAAAGTCTTGATAAAAGTAGGCGTGAGCAGCCCGTGATTGACGCGAGCTTCGCGAATGAAGGCGGCGGTATTGTGCAATCGTTCGTGCTCTGTGGGCACGCAAACTGTAGCACCCACAGCAAGCGATGTAAAGATTTCAGCAATACAAGCATCAAAGGTATAGTTGGCAAATTGTAGCATTCGTGTATCGTCGTTATATGCGTAGGCCTCTCGTTGCCTGAGGAGCACAGCAGAGACAGCCTTGTGATCAATAACGACACCCTTTGGCTTGCCAGTTGAGCCAGAAGTAAACAAGATATACGCAGCATTATTAGGATCAGAGCTTATAACAGTCTGTGTCGTAGCATTGCGGGTAGAGATGAAGGAAATCAAGGATGGCGAAAGCTCAATCGTGCTTTGGACCATGCCCTGGCAGTTGGGGGCGGTTGTCGGCGATACTATCATGAATTGTGCGCCAACTTCATCAATCAAAGCCTGGCGTCGGCTAACTGGGTGAGAAGGGTCTAGTGGAATAAAAGTGCCACCGACTTTGAGAATACCCATCATCGCAACGATAGCCCACATAGACTTCTCGAAGCAGAAGGGAACAATGGCCCCAGCTCGGATGCCGAGGCCGTAGAGGTATGTAGCCAGCTGAGTTGTCAAATTGTCAAGCTCAGTATAAGTCATAGATTGTTCAGTACTGTAAAGAGCTTCATGGTTAGGTCTACGGGCAGCTTGCTTCGAGAACAGATCGTGAAGAGTGGTGTCCTCAGGTCCGTAGATCTTGTCGTTCCATTCGAGTTGCTTCTGGAGATCCCAAGAGCCGGCGACCTCCACATCACCAAGCATCCTCTCATCTTGAGCGAGTAGTTGCCTAGCGACATAACCAAATTGCTCAGAGATTGCCGTGGCTTGGAATTCAGTCATAGCGCTAGACTTGTAAATGAGCAACAGCTCAACTTGGCTGTCCATGACAACGATTTGAAGAACCAGGGGGTAGTTTGCAAAGTTTTGCAAAGACTCTTCGGTGGAGCTGCCAGATTCACCAGGTAATAATATTGAACCGTCATTATCTATGCCTTTCTCATCACCGGTCGGTCGTTGAGCAGGCTGGATGGAGAGCAGACTGGAGAAGTCGCAGGCTTGCCTAGCTTCTGAATTTAAAGCAGAGATATTCTGGAGGCCAAACTGTTCATGGGCAACCATCTCGGAGGCTTGAATTTGAATATCCTGTAGAAATTTTGATATAGGCTGCTTTTTATCTAGACGAACGCGGACAGGAACAGTGGCAAACATGGGGCCAGGCATGGACTCCAAGCCAGGAACAGGCGCGTGACGACCAGAGACGGTAGTACCAAAGCAAACATCATTGACATCACAGTATTGAGCCAAAACAATTGACCAGGCTGCCCTAATGACTGTGGCCTTGGTAATAGAAGTGTTTGTGAAGCGTGGAAACTCAATAGACTTTTGCAATATCCGGGTTATATCGACTTCGCCGTTAGCTGTGGCAGAGTATTGATCAGCCCTTGGGAAAGAAGCACGCTGGGCATCACAAAGTTGACGTTTCCAGTACTCTGCAGCATCGTTATCGTTGATGCTCGTCGTGTATTTCACGAAGCGAGCGAACGGCTGCAAAGGAGGCAATTCAGTGCCAGCGTACGCAGCATACAAAGTGCCCATAATAAGCGGATATGTCCAGCCGTCATACACTGAGTGGTGCATGTGGCATACAAAGTAGTGGCTACCGCCATCTTCTATGAGAGCATAGCGGCAGAGGCGTGTACCATAGCCCATATTGAAGACATGGATTGCATTCTGTATATAGGATTGCAGCGAAACACCCGCGGTTGGCTCCCATAATGAATCTAAATTGCCTTTGATGACAGCTTGAATGGTTGTATAACCAACAAGAACAATAGAAGTGCGAAGATTGTGGCAGACCTCGACAGTCTTGTTCCAAGCCGCTTTGAATCGATCAATATTGACGTGCTCAGGAATACGGTACACATATCTAGCGGTATATGAGCCAGGCTGCTTGACGGCTAATGACATAAGTCCTGCTTGTAGTTTGGTAGTCGGATAAGCATCTTCAATTGACTGATTTTTGGGGAGATTGCATTGCTTCTCAATCTCGCTGACGATAGCATTGCGCTCGGAAGGTGGGATCATGCTAAAAGGCTCAGTACTGTAAGTATCCTTAAACTCGCCTAGACGAGCAGAGAGAGCAACTGCAGACAATCTGGGATCGGCGAATATTGAAGCAACGGTGAGTAGAATATTCTTCTCTTGAGCCAATGAGATTAAATGAATAGCCGAGATGGAATCTCCTCCGATTTGCAAAAAGCTGTCATTCTTGCCAATTTCATCAGGCGAGATTTTGAGTATTTGAGCCCAGAGATCGCGTATCTTGAATTCCATATCAGTTGTTGGTTCAATCTTGTCCGCCTTGCCAGGAGCAAATACGGCAAGCTCCTCGGATGACAGGGAGCTTGCCAGCGTTCGCAACTGCTTCCTATCAAGCTTCATGGAAGTGATAAAAGGCATCTTTCTGATAGGCAGAACAAGACTAGGGATCATGAACCCGGGAAGAACAGCTTTAAGATTATCAAGCAGAGTGGCATTAGCGGTACGAAGGGCATCACTTGGCTGGATGAGACTGTTAGAAAAGCTGGTAACACCGTTGTCGTCGTAGGTACCCAAAAATGAGATAAAAGCAACAAGCGATTGTCCTGATTCTCTAGTGATGATATCAACAGCCACATGCTCAATATCGGGCAGAGTGCGCTGAATATTATACTCAATCTCCCCGAGTTCGATACGCTGACCACGAAGCTTGACCTGAGAATCTTTACGGCCGAGGTATTCCAATGAACCGTCGGCACAGTATCTCACCAAATCACCTGTCAAGTAGAAACGCTGAGGACCAGTGATAGTCTGTGTGGATAGTGAAGAAATCTCTGTAACAAAGGAGGTTTTGGTTCTTTCCGAGTCATTGATATATCCGCGAGCAAGGACATGGCCCTGAATGACGAGTTCACCAACACAGCCTACAGGAGTGAGTAAGTGGTGATTATTGGGCTCCACAATCCAACAAGAGCTGTTAAATGGCTTTCCGATAATGTGTGGTGAATCTTTGCTAGATGAGAACGGGTGCCATGTGGCATAATTGCATGCTTCAGCTGGTCCATACCCATTGATAAGATTTACACGATCGCACCAGGCATCAAGAATATCTTTGCCAGCCGGCTCACCACCAAGAACTAAAGTCTTAAGGTTCGGGACTTGATCAGGTGTAAATGTGCGGACAAAGGAAGGCGTTAACATGGCAGTGTTGATGCGAGCCTTGCGAATGAAACCTGGCGCATCTTGTAGACGTTCAGATTCGTTAGGAATGCAGACAGTTCCGCCAAATGCCAAAGTAGCAAGTATTTCGCCCAAGCTGCCGTCAAAGATATAGTTGGAGAACTGGAACACACGAGATGCCGGACTAAAACTGTAGACGCGGCCGTAACCAATAGTACTCGTTGTGAGAGCGGAGTGTTCCATTACTACGCCCTTTGGCTTACCAGTTGATCCAGAAGTAAACAGCACGTACGCAGCGTTTCTAGGTCCAACTTTAGGGAAGGCTCTTGGGATAACAGAAGCAGAGAGCTTGGCCAACACGCTTGGTGATAGCTCAACGATGTGCTCAGCCATACCTGCACACGAGGTAGCAGCATTTTCAGATGCGATAAGCACGCGAGCTTTGACTTCTTTGACCAGTTCTGCACGGCGCTTGACGGGGTGTGATGGATCAAGAGGCATAAATGCAGCTCCTGTCTTGAGAGTTGCTAAAATTGCAATAACGGCCCACATAGATTTCTCAAAACAGTACGGTACCACTGTTTCTGGACCAACACTCAAAGAGCTGAGATATGCGGCAAGGATATCGGAGAGATGATCCAGCTCACCATAAGTAAGACTGCCCTCAGAAGAATAAATGGCTTCGTGGGTGGGATCGCGTAAGGCATGCTCAGCGAACAAGTCGTGTAAGCATGTTTGGACGATTTCGGGTTGTTTGTTGTTTAACTGCAGAGCTTGCTGGAGATCCCAGGGACCAGCAACACTCACATCGCCCAATGGTTCATCGTTCTGAGCAAGGAGCTGTTGGACCACATGGTCAAATTGATGCATAAGCGCGCCTAATTGAGCCTCCTCGAGGATATCAGAATCGTATACGAGAACTAAGTTAACGTGGTCGTCAAAGAGATGGCACTGGATGACCAAGGGATAAGAAAAGTAATTTTGCAGCATATCCTCGGCTTTAACATTAGCAGAAGCTGATGGAATGATGAGAGCATCTTGATTGCTAGGATTGTTACTATCGGCGCTCATATGCTGAACTGGCTGGATAGCCAAGAGAGAGGTGAAGTCACAGGCCTCCTTAGCATCCAAGCCTAGTTTAGAGATATTTTGAATACCGAATTGCTCGTAATCGACCATGTCGGACGCCTGAGTCTGGATATCTTGAAGGAATCCCATCAAAGTCTTTTGTTTATCAAGGCGAATACGAACAGGGACAGTCGCGACCACAAGTCCAGGCATAGATTCAAGGCCGGCTATATTGGCGTGACGACCCGACACTGTTGTACCGAAGCATACATCGTCGCTATCTGAGTAGCGTGCAAGGACAATGGCCCAAGCACCGCGGAGAATCGAAGCCTTGGTGATTGATGTATTGGTATTGTGGAACTCAATGGTCTTATTCATGATCCGTGTCTGAGACGCGCCGTGTTTGTCGCTGGGCGCTGGGAAGGTTGCACGTTTAGCATCTCGGAGCTGCGTCTTCCAATAGTTTGAAGCAGCGCTCTTGTCAAGTTCCATTGTGTACTTGACAAATACAGAATAAGACTGCAGAGAAGGTAACTCAAGTTCATAATAAGCTGCAGATAGTGTACTCATAACCAAAGGAAGAGACCAGCCGTCGAAGACGGTGTGGTGGATACTGAATGCAAAATAGGTTCCGCTCTGTTCTTGGATGATGGCATAGCGGCATAGTCGCTGGGCATATCCCATCTCAAGATGAAGCGTAGCATGAGCATATGCCTCAAGTGAGACACCAGCAGTGTCATCCCAAGCGATATCATCACTGAGGATGGCTTGAATAGTGATATCATTGACGAGAAGCATGCGCGTGCGAAGATTAGCGCAGCTCTTAACAGTACGATCCCAGGCAGCACGGAATCTACTGACTTCGACATGATCAGGCAGCTGATATAGGTATTTAGCAATATAAGATCCAGGCTGCTTGACTGCGAGAGCCACAAGTCCTTCTTGAAGCTGTGTGCAAGGGTAGGCATCATCAAGTAGATCGTCTCCTGTAAGACCGCACTGCTCTTTGACCGCATCAATGATATGAGCCTTGGTAATAGATTTTTCCAGCAAGCTAAAAGGCGTAATAATTGATGGGCCTTTGCCGCTAGAGAGAGTCGCTACTAGAGCAAGTTTCGAAAGGCGAGGATCCTTGAAGATGTCTTTAACAGAGATTGAAATGCCGGCATCACGAGCATTAGTAACGAGCTGGATGGCAGCAATAGAATCACCGCCAATTTGTAAGAAGCTATCATCGCAGCCAATATCGGATATAGGCCTATGTAGGACGACAGACCAAAGCTCTTGCATACGCCTCTCCATTTCGGTGTCAGGCATACGCTTGCTGCCGCTACTCAAAGAGTAAGTATTGTAGTCTTCTTGGCTAAGTTCAGAAATGAGTTTCTTCAGCTTATTTCTATCAAGCTTAGTAGAGGTGATAAATGGCATGTAGCGACAGGGGACGAAAAGTGAAGGCACCATGTACCGAGGCAGCGAAATGCTGAGCTGGCTGACCATGTCAGCAAGCTGCTTTCGAAGCTCTTCGGATATAGGAAGGAAGATATTTTCATCCGATTGAGAAATGCTTATAGTAGGTATTTCATCCGAGAAGCAGAAATAAACTACGAGTCTCGTACCGGCATCGGTCTTGAAAACGTCAACAGCAACTTGACGGGCGCTTTCAAGATTGCTACGTACGTGATACTCAATCTCTCCCAATTCCACACGAAGACCACGAATCTTGACTTGGGTATCTTTTCTACTAGAGAACTCGAGAGTACCGTCGGGATTGTACAAAGCCAGATCCCCAGATTTAAAGAAGCGAGACCAGTGAGGCTCGTCGCGACGGGGTGCCCAGGCGGGTAAGTCATAGATTGTGGAGGCCTTGGTACGCTCGACGTCATCGAGATATTCTCGCAAGATTGCTGGGCTTTGGATCACAACTTCACCTAGAGTACCAATAGGAGCGAGCTTGTAAGGATTTTCAGGGTCCACAATCCAACAATGACCTCCAATAGGGCGACCGATTGTTAATGGAGATTCTTCAATAGATGTAAACTCATGCAGAGAGCTGAAAACGCAAGTCTCGGCGGGACCCCAGCCGTTAAATAGACGAACACTACCACACCACGTGGTAAGAACATCACGGGTAACAGCTTCACCGGCCAGCAGCAAGAAGTCAACTGAAGGGACCTGTTCTGGACTTATAGTTCGCACAAAGGATGGCGTTAGCCAGAGCGAGTTGATTTTATGCTCGTTGATGAATTCCGTTAGTCCATTCATTCTAGTGTCCTCAGAGGGAATGAAGATACAAGCACCAGAAATGAGATGCAGAATTCCTTCACCAATAGACATATCGAACACGTATGAAGCAAATTGGAGGGTCCGGTTGTTTGAGTCTATGCCCATCCTATTCCTAATAGCAGACAGAGTGGATGAAACACCGCCATGTGTCTGAACCAGACCCTTAGGCGTACCTGTGGAACCAGAGGTGAACAACACGTAGACAGCATTGTGAGACGAGACGGGAACCTGCGGATCTTCTGTACCCAGGGGAGAATTAAGCCGTTCATATAAAGCTGGAGAGACCTCGAGCACTTGATCAACAATATCAGAGACTAAATGCCTCGTAGTGTCAGACACGAGCGCCAGCTTCGAATGGGTTTGCGAGGTGACTTGACGAATACGCTGCTCGGGATGAGATGGATCAAGAGGGACCCATACAGCACCGGCTTTGCTGATAGCAAGAACAGATACCCAGTACCAAACTGATTTTTCGAAGCAGACGTGGATGAGGTCTTCGACTTGGACGCTATAGTGAGCAATCAGGTGATGAGCTAGAATATTTGCCATTTCGTTAAGTTGTCCGTAAGTCATTACACCATCCCATGCGCATATGGCTGGTGAAGTAGGAGCTTCTTTGGCATGTGCTTCAATGAGATGATGGACGCAAGTGTCCATAAATTCGGGGATCTCTTGGTTAAATTCAATGACACGTTGAAGATCCCAATCGGAAGCGACTGTCAGATCTCCTAGGGTAAGGTTTTTGCCCTCAAAGAGCTGAGAAGCCACATGATTGAATTGATGGCACATGGCTTCCATCGCTGGCTCAGAGACTGCAGAAGAGTCATAAGTGATAAATAGCTCAATGAAATCGCTAAATAGATGGCCCTGGATAACAAGGGGATAAGAGAAATATCCTTGCATAGATTCCTCAACTGAGTTACCTTCAATACAAGTGGGTAGGAGAAGAGCGCTTGATGAAGCTTCAGTCTCAGCAGACATAGATTTGCTGCGTGAATCCAGGTGTGTTCTAGGCTGTACAACCAGCAAGCTCGTGAAATCGCACGCTTCTTTGATGTCGGCACTGATCTTTCCAATATTTGACAAGCCATATTGCTCGTATGGAACCATCTCATGAGCCTGATTTTGGATTGCCTGGAGATATTTGCTTATCGTCTGTTTCTGATCCAGACGTACACGCACAGGAACAGTGGCGACTACAGGACCCGGCATATCCATGAGACCTGAAACCGGAGCTTGTCTACCAGAAATTGATGTACCGAAAGTGATATCGTCAGTATCACAATACCGAGCGAGCAAAATTGCCCAAGTGGCACGCATAATAGTAGCCTTTGTTATAGTAGGGTCGGCTGAAGCAGGAACTTGGATAGTCTTGTTGATTTGCCGAGTAGCACCTTTGGGTGCAGAGGCAGGCGCAGTAGAAGGATAAGAAGCCTTTCTAGCACCTTGGAGCTGCTGCTTCCAGTAATTGGCAGAATCTTCATTCTTTGTGCCTGTAAGATAGTGTATGAAAGCAGAATATGGCTTCAAAGGCGGCATTTCCAGATTATGATATGCGTTCTGGAAAGTAGTCATAACGAGACGAACGGTCCAACCATCATGAACAGCGTGATGCACTGTCCAGAGGAAGTAGTTGTTTCCATCATCGTCGCTTACTAAAGCCGACTGAGAAAGGCGAGAGCCATAGGTCATTTCAGCATTTCGGATAGCTTGGCTAGCGGCGCGTACATTCAGATGACCCTGATGCCACTCGCCGTGGGTCTCTTTAATGACTATTTGAGTGCATTTGCCATCAAGTAAAACAATCCTGGTGCGCAGAGTGGGACACAAGGCAACAGTTTGTTCCCAGGCTGCTTTGAAGCGACCAATATCAACGTCATCTGACAGCCGATAAGCGTATTTGGCAATATACGAGCCCGGCTGTTTTACAGAAAGAGCCATTAATCCCTCTTGGAACATAGTTGTCGGATACGCATCCTCCACCTCCTCGTCAACGGTCAAACTGCAAAGGCTTCTCACTTCGTCACTAAGAGCCAGCTGTTGTGTGGAAGCATCTAGCAAGCAGAATGGAGAGGCATCGAAGCTAGACGCTTGTTCATCTTTTCCAATATCACGAGATTTGCTGGCAACGGCGGATAAGCGAGGGTCATCAAATATTTCTTTGACAGTAAGCGTAATGCCCGATTCGCGAGCAGCGCTGACCATATGAATGGCAGTAATGGAATCACCGCCCAGGCCGAGGAAGCTATCGTCACAACCAATAGACTCAATAGAAACTCCAAGCAGTTCGGACCAAAGCTTTTGCAAGAAGACCTCCATGGGAGTTTCTGGCAACCGCTTCTTGCTGCTGATGAGAGAATATTGTGCGATTTGATCCTTATTTAGGCAGCTAGTGAGCTTCTTCAATTGATTGCGATCAAGCTTTGTTGAGGTAATGAATGGCATATAACTGCAGAGGATGAACATCGTGGGTATCATATAACGCGGCAGGGAAATCCTGAGTTTGCTAATCACAGTTGCTAGATGGGACTGTAAATCTTCATCAAGCGGTAGGAATGGCCCCGCAGAAGTGGCATCGCTTAAACCGGCTGTTCGAGTTTCATCACTAAGGCAAAAGTATGCGATGAGATTGGTGCCATTTTCGCCTTTGTATACATCAATAGCGACTTGTCGTGCTCCAGTAAGTGCTTGTTGGACGTGATGCTGAACTTCTCCCAACTCCACACGGAGACCGCGTATCTTAATTTGTGTATCTTTACGAGTGGAAAATTCAATTGTACCGTTTTGGTTATAATAGCAAAGATCTCCAGACTTGTAAAACCTGTTCCAGTGCTTGGAATCAGGACGAGAATGAAGAGCCCATTGAGGAAGATTATCTAGAACAGAAGCTTGAGTTCTTTCAGGATCTGCAAGATACTCCAGTAGCAAGGTCGGCCCTTGAATAACGACTTCTCCTAGTGTTCCAACGGGGGCTAGTCGATCAGGATGATCTGGCTCAACAATCCAACAGAAGCCACCGACGGGTTTTCCAATTGTGAGAGGTGACTCGTTAATTGACTGCCACTCATGAAGGGTTGAGAACACACAGGTCTCGGCCGGCCCCCACCCGTTGATTAAGCGGACTTTACCAAACCAAGTGGTAAGAACATCTCGAGGGACGGCCTCACCCGCTAATAGAATAAGCTCAAGGCTTGGAACCTCGGATGGGTTAAGCGTACGGATAAATGAAGGTGTAAAGAAGGCCCAATTAACGTCCATTTCTCGAATAAACTGCACAAGCCCATTCATCCTAGTGTTTTCTGACGGTATACACAAGCATGCACCTGTAATCAATGGCGCAATAATCTCACCAATGGAAAGGTCGAATACAAAGGCAGCAAATTGCAACATGCGTACATCTGAGTGCAGGCTAAGCTTCTTGGCAATAGCGGTTTGTGACGTGCACACAGATCTGTGCTGCATAACTAACCCTTTTGGTGTTCCAGTTGATCCAGAAGTAAAAAGTACATAAACAGGACTATCCGGAGACACAGTAGTCACTGGACCTTTCTGGCTATACTCTTCAACCTTGGACAGTTGTAGATCGAGATCTGAGTTGACAGTGATAATAGACTCGACTAAGCTAGCACATAGAGTGCTATTCTCAGTTGAGGCCAGTGCGATTTTAGCACATGTTTGGGATACGACTTGCCGAAGCCGCTGTTCTGGGTGAGAGGGATCTAGAGGAGCCCAAGCAGCACCGGATTTGTTAATGGCTAGAATAGACACAAAGAACCATGCTGACTTTTCGAAGCACACATGAACTAAGTCTCCAACACCAAGGTTGCAAGTAGCCACAAGATGATTGGCGAGTCGATTAGCAGCGCGGTTGAATTCAGCATATGTGAATTTGGCATCCCAAGCGTTAATTGCGATAGCATTGGGGCGGCTTATGGCTTGCGCCTCAATAAGTACATGAACACATGAGTCGATAATGTCAGGAACTTCGGAGTTGAATTTGAGAGATTGTTCGACGTCCCAGCCTGAAGTAATAGATAGAGACTCAAGGCTCAACTGAGGTCGGGAGACAAGCTGTTGAACAGTATTCTTGAACTGCTGCGAAAGCGCCAGAAGCTGTGCTTCAGGCAGAACAAGGGAATTATAAATCAATACAAGATTGATAAAATCATCATGCAAGTGCCCTTGAATAACCAGCGGATAAGAGAAATAATTTTGCATCGATTCTTCTTTAGTCTCGCCAGCTGAGTCTGATGCAGCCAACAAGATATCTTCGTTGCCATCATTGTACATTATAGTTTGCAAAGGCTGAATGACAAGAAGCGATGAAAAATCACAGGCATCTTTAGCGTCAGCACTTAATTTGCCTATGTTTTGAAGACCGAATTGTTCATAGGCAACCATTTTAGTAGCTTGATCTTGAATACCTTGAAGAAAGTGATCCACAGATTGTTGTTGATCCAAACGAACTCGAATAGGCACAGTGGCGATAACTGGACCAGGCATCTCCGTCAGCCCAGGAACAGGGGCCTGCCTACCCGAGATTGTTGTGCCGAAGCAGACATCATCAGTATCACAGTACCGCGCAAGAACTACTGCCCATGCTGCGCGAAGGATAGTGGCTTTAGTGACCCCCATGGTGTTCTGTGGCAGATCAATTCGAGTTTCCATGAAGCGTGTAACATCCCCCTTCTCAGCCACCCCAGTGGAGACAGACGATGGGAAGGTTGCTTTCTTGACATCATGGAGCTCTCTCGTCCAGTACTCGCTGGCCTCCTGGTGGTTGATACCCATCGTATACTTAATGAATCTGGCATAGTTCTCGATCTTGGGTAGCTCGATGTCCCTGTAGGCACTGTGTAAAGTACTGAGAATGATAGGTGTTGACCAGCCATCGAAGACAGCGTGATGAATGCTCCACACAAATTGAACATCTTGACCCTTCTCTTCGATTAAGGCATATCGACAAAGACGAGAACCATAGCTCATTTCTGTCATCTGGGGAGCACGAAGACAGGACATAAGGGTCATGCCCTGGGTGTCTTCCCAAAACACATCGTTCTTGATGACCGTTTGAATTGTCGTACCACCAACGCTGATTATACGAGTGCGCATATTAGCACACCGTTCAACGGTTAGCTCCCAGGCATGCTTGAATCTAACAACATCGACATGTGCCGGCAAGCGGTAATGATATTTAGCTATATAAGATCCAGGCTGCTTCACTGCTAAAGCCATGAAACCTTCCTGGAGCTTGGAACAGGGAAAGGCATCCTCGATCTCCAGGCCGGGCGGCAGTAGGAGGCCAGAAGAACTGCCAAAAACCATGCTTTTGCGGTCTTGATCAAGAAGACTAAATGGCTGAATGGCGATCATCTCTCCAGACTGGCCTCCTCCAATGGTAGCTTTAGCTGCAACAGCAAGGAGTCGGGAATCGCTAAATATATCATTTATACTAAGGGAAATGCCATGATCACGCGCTTTGGTAATGAGTCGAATTGCAGTTATAGAGTCACCACCAATTCTCAAAAAGTTATCGTCGCGACCAATAGAGGTGAGAGGCATATTCAAGAGAGAAGCCCAAAGCTCACGCATACGGTATTCCATTTCGGTCTCTGGTTGTCTCTTTTCACCATCAGAGAGCGCGTATTTCTCAAGGTGAGCTTTAGTTAGAGACGCAGTGAATTTCAGTAGAAGCTTCCTATCAAGTTTACCGGAAGTAACAAGTGGCATAGCTTTGCAGGGAACGAACAGTGTAGGAATCATATAACTAGGTAAGGCAACATTAAGACGGCCTTGTAGATCATTGATACTATTTTTCAGTTCGGCTGTAAGTGACAAGAGGATATCCTCACAAGTGATATCACCAGTGGCGCTAGCAGGAAGCGTGTCGTTGTTGAAGCAAATGAACGAAATAAGATTGGAGCCAGCCTCGGTCTTGAATACATCAACAGCAACTTGCTGGACACCATTAAGGCTCTGACGAATATGGTACTCAATTTCGCCCAATTCCACGCGAAGGCCACGGATTTTGACCTGTGTGTCCTTGCGGCTATAATATTGAAGAGTCCCATCGGAATTATACATCGCCAAATCCCCAGTCTTATAAAATCGGTTGTAGTAGCGAGAATGTTGATTAGGCGCCCATTGCGGCAGGGAGGCGACAGTGGAGGAGGCTGTCTTCTCCTTATCAGACAAGTACTCGCGGAATAAATTAGGTCCCTGAATAACAACCTCGCCCAATGTGCCTGTGGGTGCTAACTTCTGTGGATTTTTAGGGTCAACAAGCCAGCAGTAGCCACCAAGTGGCTGACCAACTGTTAACTGGGATTCATGAATGGACTTCCACTCATGCAATGCGCCAAAGACGCAACTTTCAGTAGGACCCCATGCATTGAACAGACGAAGCTTGCCAAACCAAAGCTCGAAGACATCGCGACTAACAGCCTCGCCACCAAGCATCAAAAGCTCTAAACAAGGAACTTCTGCCGGATTAATAGTACGAGCGAATGACGGAGTCAACAATGCCCAGTTCACGTTCGCCTTGCGAATATAACTTGCAAGAGAACTCATCTGTGTCTCCCAAGACGGGATGCAGACGCAAGCGCCTGAGATTAACGGCGTGAATATTTCTGCTATGCATGCGTCAAAGACGAAAGAGGCAAATTGAAGCATTCGGACGCTAGAGCCATAGCCAATTCTTTTACTGGCAGAGGTCTGACTGCTACAGAGGGCCACATGCTCCATGATGACGCCCTTGGGGATACCAGTAGACCCAGATGTGAAGAGGATATAAGCAATATCCTGAGGAGTAACACTAGTGGCTGGTTTCGTGTCGTTGAATTGTACATCAGCGATAAGTCTGTCATCGAGCTCTCGTGTTACCTCCAAAACATTAGCTACTAGATCAATGCACTTGGAAACATTGGCTACTGAAGTGAGTGCTAACACGGAGCTAGTTTGATTAACAACTTGCTGGTGGCGTTCAGTAGGATGTGATGGATCGAGCGGTATCCAGGCTGCGCCTGCTTTGTTGATCGCAAGAACAGATACTACATGCCAAGCTGATTTCTCAAAGCACACATGAATAAAATCACCCACTTTTACGCCTAAAGACTGAATAAGGTAGTTTGCCAATCTATTGGCGGCGCGGTCTAATTCAGCATAAGTGAAATCGGCATCCCATGCGTTAATAGCTGGTGCATCTGGGTTAAGTAGAGCTTGCTGCTCAATCAGATTGTGAATGCAGTCTTCTACAATGGCGGGCTCAATTTTGTTTGAAGCACACGCGAATTCAAGATCCCATTCGCTTGCCATTGAGATTGTGGATAGAGGGCTATCGTCCTGAGCAAGTAATTGAGTAGTGATATGTTCAAACTGATGAGAAAGACTAATAAGCTGGTGCTCAGCAATAAGGCCATCATCATATATGAAGACGAGGTTGACACAATCATCAAGTAGATGGCACTGCAAAACCAGGGGATAATTAAAATAATTATCCAGCAATTCATCGGAACGAATGTCATCGGTTATTGTAGCAGTTAATAGGGTCTCTTCTTCCCCACTTCCCGTTGAGGAGATGTGTTGGGTGGGTTGCACAACTAATAAACTGGTGAAGTCACAAGCCTCCTTGGCTTGAGCATTTAATTTAGAAATATTCTGGATGCCAAATTGTTCGTAAGCAACCATTTCAGAGGCCTGTGATTGAATTCCCTCTAAAAAGCTGCTTAAAGATTGATTCTGGTCCAGTTTGACGTGAACGGGAACAGTCGCGACTACAAGACCAGGCATTCGTTCGAGACCGGGAACTGGGGCGTGGCGGCCAGAAACCGTAGTTCCAAAGCAGACATCATCACAATCATTATATTGTGCAAGCACAATGGCCCATGCCGCTCGAAGAATTGAGGCTTTTGTGACTGAGGTATTGGTAGACCGAGGGAATTGAATCGCGCTGTGCATGACGCGAGTTGATGTCTCCGATTTGTTGGCTTTCGCCGTTCCATTTCCTGGAGGAAATGCTGCCTTCTTAGCGCCATCTAATTGCTGAGACCAGTACTCGCTAGAAGCGGTATAATCCAGATTCGCCACGTATTTCACGAATCCAGAATATGGGAGGAGTGAAGGAATATCAGTGCCTCGGTAGAAGGCATGGAGAGTGCCCATTATTAATGGTAAAGTCCATCCATCGAAAATAGCGTGGTGGATGTTCCAAGCAAAATATTTTTCGCTACCCTGTTCAATAATTGCATATCGACAAAGAGGAGTACCGTAACCCATTTGAGAGTTTTCTGTGGACATTGTAAACGAACGGAGGTCGGATGAAAACTTCCAGCTGACTGAATCTTTAATAACTGCCTGGAAAACGTTGCCATCAACAAGAACAAATCGCGTTCTAAGGGCTGCACAAGCCTCCACAGTTTGATCCCAAGATTGCTTAAAACGTTCCATGTCGGTTCCAGTTACTAGGCGGTATACATGCTTGGCAACGTATGAACCTGGTTGCTTGACTGCTAACACCATTAGACCTTCTTGAAGACGCGTGCATGGATAAGCATCCTCGATAATCGCAGACTCAGAGAGATCGCACTGGCATCGCACTTCGGTAAGAACAGCATCCATGGTAGATGCAGGAATCAGGCTAAAAGGCTTATTCTCATAGGTTGGCATAATTTCATCAACATTAGCAGCCTCAGCCATCTGAGATAGGCGAGGATCGTTAAAGATAGTAGCCACCGTTAGACCAATGTTATTCTGCTGAGCCAGAGAAACTAGCTGAATTGCACTGATGGAGTCACCCCCAATGCGCAAAAAGCTATCATTTTTACCAATGGATTCAACATCAATATGGAGTACTTGAGCCCAAAGATCTCTAAGCTTGAATTCCATGGGTGTTGTTGGTGGTTCATTCTTACTGATGTTGGGTGCAAAGCGCAAACGATCCTGTGTAGATAAGTTCTGAGCATGAGCAAGCAATGCACGACGATTGACCTTGCCATTCACCGTCTGCTCAGGCTTACCATTAAACACTAGATAAGATGATGGAATCATGTATGACGGCAATATCATGCTCAGTGAAGAGTCAATATGAGAAATCATAGCACGAGCTTCATCAGTGATAGTCTCCACCAAACTGGTAGTAGACTTAGAGGCAGTGGCACCTTCAGTGTACCAGAGGAAAGCAAGCAAGCCGTCGTGACCATGACCATCTTTAACAACAGCAACTATGGCAGCTACATCTGTTGGGAGGAACTCGTGAACTCGAGTCTCAATTTCGCCAAGCTCAACGCGCTGACCATGGAGTTTAACTTGCGTGTCTTTTCGGCCGATGAAATCGAAAGTGCCATCAGCATTACGGCGAACCAAATCGCCGGTCTTATAGACCCTCTTGATATCAGGACCCGGAAGCCAATCCACATTTTCCATCCAGTTCGAAGCACTCTCGGCGTTAGCATTGATGTATCCTCGAGCAAGCATAGGGCCTTCAATAAGAAGCTCTCCAATGCATCCGACAGGAACAAGTCGCTTATTGTTACTAGGCTCCACTACCCAGAAAGCTGAGGACGTAGGTCTTCCGATATTAGTTGAGAGGCCAGATCTACCGACGGCAGGGTTCCAGGCACATATAGATGCTTCGGCAGGACCATATAGACCGTGTACTTCAGTGTGATTGATCCAGCGCTCTGCACATTTCTTACTGATAGCTTCGCCACCCAAGCAGAGAACCTCGAGATATGGGACGTCAGTTGGCGAAAGAAGATCTGCAACGGTAGGTGTAAGGAACACCCAGTTTGCCTTTGTGGCATTCATAGCGCCGGCTAAGTCATTAAGGCGTGCATGGTCGGATGGAATGCAAATAGTTGCGCCGCGCATGAGAGAGACAAGACAGTCAAGCACACCGACATCGAATGTATAAGCAGAAAATTGAAATACTCGTGTGCCCGGCCCGATATTAAGATCTGTGCCATAAGCATTTCCAGATGAACACAGGCTATTATGTTGAATCACCATGCCCTTAGGCTTGCCAGTTGATCCTGATGTGAAGAGGATGACACTTGCATTATCCGGCTGTACTGAAGACGTAATCGGCGCTATGGGGTCAGAAAGTTCAAGTAATAGAGCCTCGTCGACAACGAATACATCGATACCAATATCACGGATGGTAGCTTGACATGATGGGCTTGCAATTGCCAAAGTTGATTTAGTATCCTCAATAAGGCTTTGAAGACGAGCAGCCGGTGCGTTAGGATCAAGAGGAACAAATGCACCACCGGCCATTTCCACGGCAACCATCGCAACGACAGCCCAGGTAGATTTAGGGAAGCATAGTGGAATGAGAGATTCGGGCCCGACTCCAAGGTCTTGAAGTTTCCAGGCTAGACGATTTGCAAGAGTACCTAGCTCGGCGTAGGTGAGATTACCATCCCAGGAAGAAATCGCGGGGTCATTGGGCTGTGCTTTGATACGATCATGGATAAGCCAATGCGTACAAGCCTCTGTAGATGGCTTAAGTCGAGTAGACTCCAAAGCGTGCTGGACATCCCATTCTCCGACAAGATCAATGTTACCAAGGATGTCATCGCCATCATCTAACAGCTGCTCTACAACGTGACTAATATGCTGCGATAAAGCAGACACACGAGACTCGCTCAGGACATTGGAATCAAAGAAGAAGCGTTGCAGGATGTGGTCAGTAAAGGTGTTCATAATAATCACAAGGGGATAGTTGAAGTAATTCTGCATAGCATCATCTGTACGGCCCTGCTCTTCACTGCCGTAGACCAAGATATTGGATGCTAGTTCGTCCTCTGAGATGTTCTGTGCAGGAGGCTGAATAACGAGCAGACTCGAAAAGTCACAGGCATCCTTGGCATCTTGGCTGAGCTTAGAGATGTTATGAAGACCGAATTGTTCATAAGGAACCATCTCATGAGCCTGGTTCTGAACTCTTTCTAAGAACCCAGACTTGGTAATAGCACGATCCATACGAATGCGGATAGGAACTGTTGCAATCATAGGACCTGGCATAGTTTCGAGCCCAGCTACGGGAGCATGGCGTCCTGATACGGTCGTTCCGAAGCTCACATCTTCTGTGTTACTGTAACGGGCAAGAACAATGGCCCAGGCGGCCCTTAGGATAGAAGCTCTCGTAACCATAGTTTGGCTGGGCTGTCCAAGTTTAATAGTGGATTTGAACACTTGCGTTGATGATGGTGAGCTAGTAAGTGGCTGACGAGCCGGGAAAGCAGCCCTCTGAGAGCCAGATAATTGCTCCCGCCAGAAATTGGCAGAAGCAGTGCTATCCAATTCTATACTATACTTGATGAAGCCAGAGTACGGTTGTAGCGTTGTAACCTCAGCGCCATGATAAACAGTGTATAGGGTAGTAAGCAGGATGCGCATTACCCAGCCGTCGTAGATGGAGTGATGGGCTGACCACACCAGATATCTGTCATTGTTATCTTCCAGAATACCATACCAGCAAAGAGGAGTTCCATAACCCATCAGAACATCCCTCGAAGAATTGGTGACTGAGGCCAGAGTTTCATTCTTCAATGACTGCCACTGGCCATCTTCCTTAAGGAGTAATTGGATGGGTGTGCCGTTTAACAAGACAATTCTCGTTCGCATGTTACCGCACAGTTCCATGGTGCGGTTCCATGCAGCTCTTAATCTTTCAACATCGACGAATGGAGCAAGCTTGTAAACGTACTTGGCAACATAAGACCCAGGCTGCTTGACTGTTAATGCCATCAGGCCCTCTTGTAGTGAAGTGCAAGGATAAGCATCTTCAATAGTTTGGTCGTCGCCAAGGCCACACAGTTTGCGAACCTCGCCGCCAAGCACCAGAGCACGAATTTGCTCGTTTAAGAGGCTAAAAGGCGCAACAGACTCCGGTTTCTGCTGAGCAGCGTCACAAAAGACCGCTTTGGAAGCCACCGCAAGTAGACGAGAGTCAACGAAGACGTCTTTGACGAGAAGTGATACCCCCACTTCACGCGCCTTTGATACTAGGTAGATCGCAGTAATAGAATCGCCGCCAATCTGGAAGAAGCTATCATCACGACCGATAGACTCGATAGGGAGATTGAGGATTTCAGCCCAGATAGCTTGGAGGCATGCTTCCATTTGAGTCTCGGGGCTGCGCTTCTTGCTATCAATAAGTGAATATTGCGCTAATTGATCACGGTTCAGCGAAGCTGTCATTGTCTTCAGCGTCTTCCTATCCAACTTGGTGGAGGTGATGACAGGCATAAACTTGCAAGGAATAAATAGCGTAGGAATCATGTACCGTGGAAGTGTCACATTAAGTTCACCAACCATGGCAGTAACGCGGCTCTGAATATCAGAGTCAAAGGGTAAATAAATATCGCTGGCCTTGAGTTCCAATGAGCCGGGTTGAGAATCATCACTAAAGCAGAGGTATGAAACCAAGCTTGTCCCTGCTTCGGATTTTAAAACATCAACAGCAACTTGGTGAACACCATCAAGACATTGACGAATATGGTGTTCAACTTCGCCCAATTCAACACGGAGACCACGAATTTTAACCTGCGTATCCTTGCGGGATGAAAACTCGATTGTACCGTTGGGATTATAGAAACACAAATCACCTGACTTATAAAAACGGCTCCATGGTTGAGAGTCTTGCTTCGGCGCCCAGGACGGCAGTGGGGTAATAATTGCCTCTTTGCTTCTTTGTGGATCGGCGAGATATTCACGGAGTAAGGTAGGTCCCTGAAGAACGACTTCACCCAAACAACCGATTGGTGCTAGCTTGCTGGGGTCTTCGGCATCAACAATCCAGCAGTATCCGCCCACAGGCTTACCAACGGTTAAAGGAGACTCGTCAATGGAAGTCCATTCGTGTAAAGTAGAAAACACGCAAGTTTCAGCTGGGCCCCAGCCATTGATGAGGCGCACCTTACCAAACCACATATTCAGAATATCCCTACCAACAGCTTCGCCGGCAAGAAGTAAAAGCTCGATGCTGGGAACATCCTCTGGCTTAAGTGTTCGAACAAATGAAGGTGTAAGGAATGCCCAATTAATATTCTTTTCGTGGATAAATTCCTTCAGGCCATTGAATCTCATCTCCTCCGACGGCACGCATATGCAAGCCCCGTGAATTAAAGGTCCAACAATCTCACCAATAGATAGGTCAAAGACATAGGCGGCAAACTGAAGGATTCTAACATCAGGAGTAAGACGAAGTCTCTGAGCGATAGCTGTTTGGCTTGTGCACACAGCCTGGTGCTGCATTACGAGGCCTTTGGGCGTGCCCGTGCTGCCGGAGGTGAAAAGAACGTAGGCAGCATTGGAAGACGGCACGCGGGTAATAGGTCCATTAACACCATCGTATGTCTCGGAAAGCTCATTTATGAGCTCGCCATTGACTTCAATGACCTCGCTAATAATGTCTCTACATAACGCCGCGTTGGTAGGGGAAGAAAGGGCTAGTTTGGCCAAAGTCTGACCAGCAATTTGGCGCAGACGTTGCTTAGGATGAGAGGGGTCTAGTGGAACCCAAGCTCCGCCAGCCTTATTGATAGCCAGAATGGAGACAAAAAACCAAAGCGATTTCTCGAAGCACACGTGGACTAGGTCATTAGTCTTGACGCCAGCATTCACAATGCGATGGGCGAGCTTATTTGCAGCATTATTGAGCTCATTGTAGGTCATCTCACCATCCCACGCGCACACGGCTGGTGCATCTGGTCGGACCACTGATTGTTTCTCGATGAGGCTATGAATACAGGTATCGAGAAGTTCAGGGTCTTCGGTATTCCATTTCTTGGCCTGCTCAAGGTCCCATTCGCCGGCGACGGCAACAGAACCAATAGGATCATCTGATTCACGAACTAGCTGATGAGCGACAATGTCGAATTGATGAGAAAGGGCTTCCATTTCAATCTCTGATAAAATGGTCGAGTCGTAAGTCAGAAGCAACTCTATGGAATCATCAAAGACATGGCCTTGGATAACTAGAGGATAAGTAAAATAGTTCTGCATCAGCTGCTCAGCACTTCTCGCTTCAACTGACAGAGCCATTAGAGATTCAGAAGATTCTTTGCTGACAATCGAATCCAAATGAGTCCGAGGTTGAATAACAAGAAGCGAAGAGAATTCACAAGCATCTTTTGCATCAGAACTTAGCTTTATGATATTCTGGAGACCGAATTGTTCAAATTCAATCATATCAGTTGCCTGTGATTGTATTTCACTGAGGAAGCGAGAAACAGGTTTGCTAGCATCAACACGTATACGAATTGGAACTGTTGCAACGGCTGGACCCGGCATTTCCGTTAGACCAGGCACAGGGGCTTGGCGACCGGAAATAGTAGTTCCAAATGTTACGTCGTCAGAATCGCAATAACGTGCTAGTACAATTGCCCACGTAGCACGGAGGATAGTAGCCTTTGTAGTAATAGTCTTGATAGATGGAGGGAAAGAAATCGTCTTATTCAGCATGCGAGTAATGCCAGTGTGAGACTCAATATGAGGCATTGGAGGATATGTAGCGCGCTTCGCATTCTTTAGCTGTTCGCTCCAGAAATTGCTAGCCTCTTCCACGTCAATACTGAGAGTGTAACGAACAAAGGCCGAATAGGGTTTAGGAGGAGGAGAATTTAGGCCCAGGTATGCCCCGTAGAGCGTATTCATGATGATTCGAAGTGTCCAACCATCATGAACGGCATGATGGGTGGTCAAAATGAGGTGATTACCAAATTTGTTGTCTTGAACCAGAGCATAACGATTCAGACGCGATCCGTAAGTCATCTCAGATCGAGTAGCACTTATAGAGCCATCCAAGTCTGTTGGGAATGCGTCATCCCACTCTGCGGGTCCATTAGTTATTATTTGAACACAGGTACCGTCCAGCATAACAATACGAGTTCGAAGGGAAGCGCAAAGCTCGACTGTGCGCTCCCAGGCAGCCTTGAGTTTGGGAAGGTCCACCGCATCAGACAGTTTGTACACATATTGTGCGACGTAAGAACCACGTTGTTTAACAGACAAAGCCATCAAACCTTCCTGGAATTTTGAACAAGGATAGGCATCTTCAATGATGTGACTAGAAGAAAGCGAAAGCCTCTCGTCCTCATTAAGAGCCATATCACGAAGATGATCCGAAAGCAAGCTGAAAGGAGCAACCGATACATCTTCTTCGACAACTTCGAGGTTTTGGGCTCGAGAAGCAACGGCGGATAAACGGGGGTCATCAAAAATATCCTTCACCGTAATAGAAATTCCGGCTTCGCGACAAGCGCTGACGAGATGAATTGCTGTAATTGAGTCACCTCCTAAGCTAAGGAAGCTATCGTCACGGCCAATAAATCCTACGGTAGTAGAGAGGACTGTTGACCAAATTTTCTGAAGTCGAAGTTCCATGACCGATTCAGGAGCGCGTTTATTGACCTCGTGTAGAGAGAACTTGATGAGCTCATCTTGGCTAAGGATAGAGATTTGCTTTTTCAACTCCTTCCGATCCAGCTTACCAGATGATATAACAGGCATATAATTGCATGGGATATAGAAGGTAGGTATCATATATCTCGGCATGCTCACTCTTAATTCACCTATAACACCAGCGAGTTTATCTTCAAGTTCTGAACTCATTGGAGTAAATGGACCCTTATCATCATCATCGGAATGCTGGCGCTTCTCATCAGTGAAGAACAGGTATGCAACTAAGTTAGAACCGCTGTCAGTTTTGACGACATCTACGGCGATTTGGCCGATATCGTTAAGCAAGGCATGGGCATGATGCTCAATTTCGCCTAATTTAACACGAAGACCATTAATCTTCGTTTGCATGTCCTTAGGAGACGAAAACTCGATAGCGCCGTTGGCGTTATAAAAGCATAAATCGCCAGTTTTGTAAAACCGATTCCAATTCCTTTCATCGGGTCGAGGGGCCCAATCCGGCAACACGTTCACAGTCGTTTCTTCAGTCTTCTCGGGATTGTTGAGATATTCGCGGAAGAGAGCCGGACCTTGGATCACAACCTCACCAAGACTTCCGATTGGCGCGAGATGATGTGGGTTTTCCGGATCAACAATCCAGCAGAAACCACCAACAGGAGAGCCGATAGTCAAAGGCGATTCGTCAGCATATTCGAATTCATGAATGGCACCCATCATACATGACTCTGTGGGGCCCCAAGCATTGAGCAGACGAACATGACCAAACCACATATCAAACACATCACGTGGCACAGATTCGCCACCCATAAGAACCAATTCAACACCAGGAACGTCGCTTTGATTCAATGTACGTAAGAAGGTGGGTGTAATATAAAGCCAGTTGATCCTCATGTTGCGGATAAAGTCGACTATACCATTTGTTCGCTGATCCTCAGAGGGAACGCATACACAGGCTCCGTTAATCAATGACATGATGATTTCGCTGATAGAAAGATGAGATATAAATGCAGAAAATTGCAAGATGCGCACATTTGAATGATAATGGAGTCTCTTCGCAATGTCATTTTGACTTGTGCATAAAGAGCCTTGTTCAATAACGGCTCCCTCAGGTGTGCCCGTAGAGCCGGAAGTGAAAAGGACATACGCAGCTGTTTGAGATGAGACGGATACGTTGGGGCTCTGAACTCCATCTTGCCCGGGAAGCGAGATATCCAGATCTGTAGTTACCTCAATAACATTGTCAACCAAAGAGGAACAGAGTTCCACGTTGCGTGGCGAAACCAAGGCTAAAGTGGCTTTGGTCTGGCTAACAATGGATCGTAATTGCTGTTCTGGTTGGAAGGGATCTAGGGGAACCCAAGTCGCGCCGACCTTGCTGATTGCAATTATTGATACTATATACCAAGCCGATTTTTCAAAGCAGACGTGAACAAAGTCATTGAACTTAACACCATAGGCATTGATAAGGTGATGGGCCAACTTGTTAGCGGCGCTATCAAGCTCGCTATATGTAAAGTTCCCATCCCAAGCGGCAATAGCTGGAGCAGATGGGTTCAATTTGGCCTGGTTCTCAATTAGTTCATGCATGCAGGCATTAACAACCTCAGGGATTGTCGCATTAAAAGATGTTGCTTTCTGGACATCATGGGGTGAGAAGACGGAGACCGTATCCAGAGTAGCAGAACTTGAATTGTTGAGCTGGGTCATAACATGGCCAATCTGATGAGAGAGAGCAACCAATTGAGTTTCTGGGATCACTTTCGAGTCGTAAATAAGTACAAGCTTTACGTGGTCATCGTATAAGTGAGCTTGGACAACTAAAGGGTATGAAAAATAGTTTTGGACAGTGTCAGCGACACCATCAGCTCCAAGATCAGTGCTAAAAAGAAGATCGTCTTCGTTATTCGTGCTTCCAAGATACTGCATGGGCTGGACAACGAGAAGGCTGCTAAAGTCACATGCATCGCGAGCATTCTCGCCTAGTTTCGCAATATTTTGAAGTCCATACTGCTCAAACGCAGTCATTTCTAGAGCCTGCTTCTGGACACCTTCGAGAAAATCCGAAATTAGCTGTTGGCGGTTGATACATATGCGGACTGGAACAGTAGCGATTATAGGACCAGCTATTTCCATAATTTCAGGCACAGGTGCCTGGCGGCCTGAAATAGTAGTACCGAAAGTAACATCGTCAGAGTCACAGTATCTAGCAAGGACAATAGCCCATGCAGATCGGACGACCGTAGCCACTGTAATTGTCGAGTTTTTCACGTCAAGAGGAAGCTCAATTAACGTCTCTAGTACTTGAGTAACGTTTGGTGTGTTATGAGATGTGCTGTTCGTAGGGGGGAATATTGCTTTTTGAGCATTATGAAGCTGCGTCTTCCAATAGTTTGCAGTGATTTCTTCTTGGAGACTAAGAGTATACTTGATGAAACGAGCGTATGGCGGCAGAGGTGAGGTTTCAACGCCATTGTATATGTTTGAAAGCGTACTCAAAATCTTCATGGTTGATAGACCGTCTGTAATTGCGTGATGAATACTCCACATAAAGTACGTGCAGTCAACATGCTCAATGAGAGTGTACTGGCTGAGTCGAGAACCATAACCCATCTCAAGACACTGAGCCCTAGCAAGCGATGACTGTAAATCATTACTTGTTTCGCCCCAAGCAACATCGCCGTTGATGACAACTTGAATGGAATAATCTCCAGCTCGCACGATTCGGGTGCGTAGACTGCCAGTCATCTCAATAGTGCGTTCCCAGGCCATCTTGAATCTGTTGACGTCAATATGTCTGGAAAGCTTATAGACAAATTTACCGATATAAGAGCCCGGTTGCTTAACAGACAAAGCCATGAGACCTTCTTGGAGCTTGCTGCAAGGATACGCATCTTCGATGACTTGATCAGCGGCAAGTGCGCATTCTTTTCTAATTGTAGGAGATATAACCAAGTCTTCGATGCCCGCAGGCAGGAGGCTAAATGGCTTAATTGGAGCCAGGGCGTCATAGCCCACATCAGTATCAACAGCCTTGTCTGCGACCGCAACTAAACGGGCATCGTCAAAGATATCGTTAACTGTGAGGATAATTCCGACGTTACGAGCCATTGAAACGAGGCGGATAGCGGCAATAGAGTCACCGCCAATGCGCAAAAAGTTGTCCTGTCGACCGATTGCAGTTTCTGGCAGATTTAATGTCGCAGCCCAAAGTTTTTGTAAACGAATTTCCATTTCAGTTTCAGGCGCCTGCTTGTCAGCATCAAGCAAAGAATATGCTTCCAGTTGTTCTTGGCTGAGCTGGGCAGTAATATGGCGAAGCTTGACACGGTCCAACTTGGCAGAAGTTATGAGAGGCATATAAGCGCAAGGGATGAACAGCGTAGGAATCATATATCCCGGGAGTGATAGATTCAGTTTGACCAACATATCATTCAGCTTAGTCCGCAGCTGGGCATCAATATTCTCGAACACGTCTTTGCCCTCAGGATCAGCATTTGAACTAGGGGTCTTGGTGTCATCGGTAAAGCAGAAATAAGTAACCAAGTTCGCTCCCTTTTCGGTCTTAAAAACATCCACTGCAACTTGACGGGCCCCTTGCAATGACTCTTGGATTTGATGTTCAACTTCGCCCAGCTCGATACGTAAGCCACGTACTTTAACCTGTGTATCTTTTCGACTAACAAAGTTAAGTACGCCGTTGTGATCATAGAAACCCAAATCGCCAGTCCTGTAGAAGCGGTTCCATGCCGCAGATTCGCGCCTGGGAGCCCATTCAGGAAGGTTAGTGACAATAGCAGCAGCTGATTTATTAGGATCAGCTAAGTACTCTCTGAAGAGCGCGGGACCTTGAACGATAATTTCGCCCAAGCAGCCAGTGGGTGCAAGCCGCATAGGATTTTCAGGGTCAACTATCCACACATAAGAGCCTACTGCCTTACCTATCGTCAAAGTGGACTCGGTATTAGACTGCCACTCGTAGGTAGAACTAAGAACACAGGTCTCTGCGGGGCCCCAGCCGTTGACGAATCGCATGTTAGGAAGACCATACCAGGTATCTAAAACATCTTGAGTTGTCGCTTCGCCCATGAGAGCGAGCAACTTCAGTCCAGAGAAATCTTTGGGATTCAGTGTACGTGTAAAAGATGGGGTTAAATAGGCCCATGTGGCCTTGAAATCGCGAACGAAGACGTCAAGACTATTAAGACGCATTTCATCTGAAGGAATGCAGACACAGGCCCCATTTATCAAAGAACCCATGATTTCCCCCACAGATACATCAAAGACGAATGATGAGAACTGTAGCATCCTCACAGTGTGATCAAGGCCTAACCGCTCGCCGAGAGCTGTTTGGCTGGTGCAAAGAGCTCCATGCTGCATAACAATCCCCTTCGGCATACCGGTAGAGCCAGATGTAAACAAGATATAGGCAGTATCATTAGAAGTGACACAGACATCGGGTCCCATGTCACTGATACCTTCAGCAGAAAGAGCTTCTTCAAGAGAGGCCGAGACTTCGACTACACTATCAACAAGCCGTTCGCAGAGCGCTCTGTTGGCCGTTGAAGCAAGGGCCAACTTGGCCCCAGTTTGTATAGCCACAGCTTGCAATCGATGAAAAGGATGAGCGGAATCAATAGGAGACCAAGAAGCACCGGCCTTGTTGATCGCAAGGATTGCCACGATATACCATAAAGACTTTTCGAAGCAAACATGCACAATATCGCCAACCTTTACTGTATAACGGCTAATGAGGAGGCGGGCCAGCCGATTGGCAGCGCGGTCTAATTCACCATAAGTGAGCTTGCCATCCCATGCGTCAACAGCAAGTGCATTAGGCCTCTCTTCAGTCTGTCTCTCGATCAGGGAATGAATACAGTCATCAATAATATCAGGCCCGTCGCCGTTAGACCTCTGAGCAAGCTCAAGATCCCACAAACAAGAGACAGAAATATCGCCCACTTTGCCTGCTTGCTCCGCTAGCAGCTGTTGTACAACATTATCGAAATGATAGGAAAGAGCAGTCATCTGCAGCTCCGAAATGATGGTTGAGTCATAAATTAGAACGAGATCGGCGCAGTCTTCATAAACGTGGCCCTGAATCACCAGAGGATAGCTGAAATAATTCTGCACCATATCCTTGATCTCTGAGTGAGCAGGGGCCAAGAGAGCAGCACCATCGGCCGTAATAGGTGCGAGACGCTGGACAGGTTGGATTACTAAGAGTGAAGTGAAATCGCAAGCGTCTTTTATACTTGCACTCAGCTTAGAAATGTTCTGAAGACCATATTGTTCGTAAGGAACCATTTCATGGGCTTGGGTTTGGATATGCTGCAAGAATTGTGCGACTTCCTGATCTTTATCCACTTTTACATGGACAGGGACGGTTGCGACCACCGGACCAGCCATTTCTATAAGGCCGGCCACGGGTGCTTCTCTGCCAGAAATAGTGGCGCCGAAACAGACATCATCGCTATCGCAATACCTTGCAAGAACGATGGCCCATGCAGCCCTCATTACGCTAGCCTTGGTAAAAGTTTGATTAGATGACGTGGGAAAGCTGAGAGAGGTAGACATCACACGAGTCGTCTGCTCATTGCCAGTAGATTTTTCCATAAGACCAGTCTTAGGGAAGCTGGCACGCTTAGCGTCGCGCAACTGTTTTCTCCAATAGCCGATCGCAGCGTCTTGCTCAAGTTCCATGGTATAGCGGATAAAGCTTGAATAAGCTTTAGGAGCTACCGATTCGAGACCCTCGTAGGCTTGATAGAAGGTATTGAAGATAATGGGCACAGACCAACCATCGTGAATGGCGTGATGGACTGTCCATAGGAAGTATTTCTCGCCCATTGCAGACTCATAAACCGCGTAACGAGATAAAGGTGAACCATATGTCATGATATATGAATGCGAAGCACGGACAGCCTCGTTTAAATCTCCGTAATCAAGATTGTCCCAAACAGTGCCTTCGCTAACCACTACTTGAACGCATACATCGTTTATCATAATGATTCTAGTACGAAGAATATCTCGCATAGCAACAGTCTGCTCCCAAGCATGTTTAAAGCGTGCAAGATCGATTTCTCTGGATAGTCGGTATACATATCTTGCGATGTAGGATCCTGGTTGAGTGACAGACAAAGCCATAAGACCCTCTTGAAGCTTAGTGCAAGGATATGAGTCTTCAACGGCGTCATTTACAAGCAGCTGGAGTTGTTGCTTAACATCAAGACCGACTACAAGTTCACGTGTCTCAGACCCAAGTAGACTAAATGGTAAAGCATCAACAGGCTGTTGTCGGGCTTCAGCATCAAGTTCCTGTGCCTTGCTGGCTATAGCCAGCAGACGTGGATCATCAAAAATGTCTTTTGCAGTAAGCCGAATTCCTTTCTCGCGAGCGATGCTGACGAGATGAATGGCGAGAATTGAATCACCGCCAAGGCCTAAAAAGCTATCATCACGTCCAATAGAATCAGCTGAAATGTGAAGGATCTCCGACCACATATCTTGAATGAGGCTCTCCATCGGTGTTTCGGGAGCCCGCTTTTTTGTTCCAAGTAGCGAAAACAGAGCAATTTCTTCTTGAGTAAGCGCTGCAGTGCAGCGCAATAGCTCTTTTCTGTCAAGTTTGGTAGATGTAATAGAGGGCATATACTTGCAAGGAATAAACAGTGTAGGGATCATATATCTGGGCAGGGTTACACTAAGTTGGCCAATGAGAGCAGCCAGGCGGGATTGCAAGTCCTTGTCAATTGTTAAGAATGGCCCAGATACGTCCGCTTCATGATTCTGTCGAATATCATCGCAGAATGAGAAATAGGCAACGAGATTAGTACCATTAGTTCCTTTGAAGACGTCAACAGCAATTTGGCGAACGTCGTTTAATAGAAGCTGTATATGATGTTCAATCTCACCCAACTCAACTCTCAAACCGCGTATTTTGATTTGTGTGTCCTTGCGGCTAGAGAATTGAATAGTTCCATCGGGGTTGTAAAAGCCAAGATCCCCTGATTTATAGAAGCGGCTCCAGTTGGCCTCCTCACGGAATGGTGCCCACTCAGGAAGAGACTTAACAAGAGCAGCTTCAGTGCGCTCGGTATCACTTAAATACTCACGAAGAATTGTAGGTCCTTGAATAACGATCTCACCTAGTGTACCAGTTGGTGCTAGACAGTGCGGGTTCTCAGGGTCGACAATCCAGCAGAACCCACCGACCGGACGGCCGATAGTGAGAGAGCTCTCGTCAAGCGACTGCCATTCATGCAATGTACTATAACAACAAGTTTCCGCAGGGCCCCATCCATTTATTAAGCGCACTTTGCCAAACCAAGATGTAAAAACATCACGAGGAATAGCCTCGCCAGCAAGTACCAAAAGCTCTAGGTTAGGCACCTCAGACGGCTTGATTGTGCGCACAAAGGATGGCGTCAGGTAAGCCCAAGTGACCCTCTCCTTCCTTATGAAATCGACGATATTGTTCAAGCGAATGTGGTCTGACGGGACACAAATAGTAGCACCAGAAATAAGCGTGCCAATAATCTCACCAATAGATAGATCAAACACATAGGCCGCAAATTGCAACATTCGAACCTTTGGATGTAGCCCTAGCCTCTTGGTAATGGCGGTCTGTGATGTACAGACGGATCCATGTTCCATCACAAGACCTTTTGGAGTACCTGTACTTCCGGATGTGAACAACACGTAGGCTGCGTTACCCGAAGAGACGGCGACATCAGGGCCGTTTGCGCTTGGCTCGATCTCTGAAAGCCTGTTGTCGAGCTCAGTATCAACTTGGACAACGTTTGCGATGAGAGTAGCACATAAAGCAGAATTGGACGGAGACGATAATGCTAAGACGGCACGAGTTTGAGAAATGACTTGGCGGAGACGTTGTTCAGGATGTGAGGCATCTAGCGGAACCCAAGCAGCGCCAGCTTTATTAATTGCAAGTATTGCAACGCAATGCCAAGCGCTTTTCTCGAAACAAACATGGACTAAATCGTCAGGTTTGACGCTATGCTTATTGACGAGGAAGTGTGCGAGTCTATTAGACGCTTCATTAAGCTGCTTGTAGGTGAAGTTACGGTCCCAGCTTATGATAGCAAGGGCATGCGGCTGGATAGTTGCTTGATGATCAATAAGATGGTGAATGCAAGAATCAACAATGTCAGGGGTATTGCTATTCTGGCTCAAGGAATTATTAACGTCCCAATCGCTAGTGATAGAAATAGAATTCAGATCTTTTTGTGGGTGTAATGCAAGTTGTTTCATGACAGTCTCAAGTTGATGAGATAAAGCAATCATCTGCGTTTCCGACAATACATCTTCATCGTAAATCAAAACGAGCTTGATATAGTCTTCATGCATGTGCCCTTGGATCACTAGTGGATAAGTGAAATAATTCTGAACGGTGTCTACAACCTCTCCTTCAATCTCTGTAGGAACAAAGAGAGCGTCGGCCTCTTCATCGTCGTAGATGAGTGACTGAATAGGCTGAACGACGAGCAAGCTACTGAAATCGCAAGCGTCTTTAGTATCAGAGCCAATTTTAGAAATATTTTGCAAACCAAACTGTTCAAAGGGTATCATGTTATTTGCTTGACTTTGAACGGCCTGGAGGTAATCAGAAATGGACTGCTTGCGGTCAATAGCAATGCGAACGGGAACTGTCGCAATACAAGGCCCGGCCATATTCGTTAGACCGTCGACGGATGCCTGCCGACCAGAGATAGTGGCGCCAAAAGTAACATCTTCCGAGTCTGAGTATCTGGAGAGAACGATAGCCCAAGCGGCTCGAAGCATGGTGGCTTTTGTTATAGAATGCCTGCTTAGGCTAGGCAGCTCAATGATTTTTTCAGTTACAAGAGTGCTGCTTTGTTTTGTTTTCTCTTCGCGCGTAAACGATGTGGTAGAAGGGAAGATAGTTCGCTTTGCACCTTGGAGCTGTGACCTCCAGTAGTCAATGGCAGCACCGCTGTCGATATCCAGAGTGTACTGAACAAATCGCACATAAGGCTCTACAACAATTGCGCTTTGTTTGCGGAAAATAGAGTGCAAGACTTCCATGAGAATTTTTAGACTCCATCCGTCGAAGATGGCGTGATGCATTGACAGTACGAAGTATGCATCACCATTCTCTTCGATCAGGGCATAGCGACTGAGCCGCGAGCCAAATATCATTTCAAAATTCTGGGCTGACCGCATGTAAGAGCGCAAAGAAACCCCTTTGCTAGGTTCCCAAGAGATGTCATCTTTAAAAATCGCTTGGACAGGCACGCTGTCTGCAGTGAAAATTCTGGTTCGAAGATTGGGTGAAATTCGAACAGTTTCTTCCCACGAAGCCTTAAAATGAGAGACGTTAACATTGCGAGAGAGACGGTAGAGAAATTTAGCAATGTATGATCCAGTCTGCTTAACAGCGAGCGCCATAAGACCTTCTTGTAATTTCGTGCAAGGGTAAGCGTCTTCTATGTCCTTATCGACTGGAAGGTCATATTGCTCTTGAATAATCTTGCTGAGAACAATATCCTTGAGGTTGCCCTCCAAAAGACTAAAAGGCTCAATGATAGTTACCAATTGAACCTCTCCATTGATCTCAGCGGCTTTTGAGGCAACTGCCTGTAGGCGCGGGTCATCGAAGATGTCTCCAACAGTGAGTTTAATGTTGGCATCCCGAGCGGCTGAAACGAGCTGAATAGCAAGAATAGAATCACCACCCATCTGAATAAATGAATCGTCACGACCTATTGAATTGACGGGGATATTCAAAACTTTTGCCCATAATTGCTGGATTTGGCTCTCCATAGCGGTCTGAGGAGCTACCTTATCGTCATTAGTGAGTGAATAGAGCGCTATATCCTCTTCCAGAAGAGCATTAGCTAGATGTTTCAGTTTCTTGCGATCTAATTGTATAGACGAATTAAGAGGCATATTGGCACAAGGGATGAAAACACTCGGTATCATATACCGAGGCATCAAAGTGCCCAAAACTCCCGTTAGAATACTGAGCGTAGTTCGGAGATTCTCATCTAGCGGTAAAAAGATATCGTTGCCTGTGGCAAGTGTCTCTGATTTTCTTGATATGGTGATTTTAGAGAAGCTAATAAAGGCGACAAGCGTTGTGCCAGCCTCGGACTTGATGGCATCTACAGCAACTTGCTGAACACCTTTAAGGTGGACTTGAATGTGACGTTCAATCTCTCTAAGTTCAAGACGCTGACCTCGAACCTTGATTTGTGAATCCTTGCGGGTACAGTATTCCATATTGCCATCTTCATTTATGAAACCCAAATCGCCAGTCAAGTAGAAGCGATTACAATAGGCAGAATCACTTTTTGGAACCCATGATGGAAGACCAATGATCGTAGCTGCCACTGTTTTGACGAGATCGGAGAGATATTCACAAAATAGATTGCGGCCTTGAACCGCAATTTCGCCCACGGTTCCGATAGGAGCCATGCTTTTGGGATCATCTGGGTCAACAATCCAGCAAGAGCCACTAATTGGTCGTCCAATTACATTAGGTGACTCAGTAGCCGAAGTCCATCGATGTATGGATGCAGCAACACAGCATTCAGCGGGACCCCAGATGTTAAAAAGCCGAAGTTTATTGCACCAAATATCGAGAATATCGCGAGTAGTAGCTTCACCGCCAATCAATAATACGTCTAGAGAAGGAACACCATCAGGGCGGATAGTTCGCGCCAGTGTTGGCGTCAAAAGCGCACAGTTGATCTTGTGCTTGCGGATATAATCTTCCAATTGGTTCTTCTGTTCGTCTGGCGAAGGCACATACAAGCAAGCGCCTACAAGGAAAGTAGAGCAGATCTCGAAGAGTGCGGCATCAGAAGAGTAAGAAGAGAGCTGAAGGACTTTGAAACTCTCATCCAAATCAAGAGCATGTGACAAAGACATTTGACTGGTGCAAAGCGAAGCGTGCTCCATGACAACACCCTCAGGTATATCTGAAGATTCAGCGGCAAATAGGACGTAGGCGGCATCACCAGGCGTAATATTGACAGTTGGTCGGCTGATGTTCTGACCAAAGTTTTCAGTCAATTTGGCATCCAGCTCAGGTGTTAGTTTAAGAACGTTAGGCAGCAGATCAGCGCATGTGTGAGAATTGGTGGCCGACGCTACTATGAGCTTGGCACCAGTTTGGCTAATGATCTTGCGGTGGTATTCAGCTGGGCCAGATGGATCAAGAGCTGACCAAATAGCACCAGCTTTATTAATTGCCAGAATAGCAATCATAAACCAAGCGGATTTCTCAAAGCATACATGAATAGTATCTCCAACTTCTATGCCATAGGTATTCACGATATAATGAGCAATACGGTTGGTTGTTGCTGATATTTCCTCGTAGGTGAAACATGCATCCCAACTAGAAATAGCCAATGCGTTGCCTCGAACCAAAGCAACATCGTCAATCATTTCGTGAAAGCACCGTTCGACAGTTTCGGAAGAATTCTGGTTGAACTTGATAGCTTGGTCATAATCCCAACTACTGGAAATAGATACAGCGCCAAGAAGCTTATCACTCTGTTCTGTGAGCTGTTGGACAGCATTGTCGAAATGGCGGGCTAAGGCCTGCATTTTCTTCTCTGAAAGAACCTGAGAATCATAGATCAACATGAGATTAATCTTGTTATCATAGAGATGGCCTTGGATAACTAGAGGATAAGAAAAGTAGTTTTGGACAAGATCTGTCTCTCCAACGACCTCTGGTCCAGCAGGGACTAAAAGAGCATCATCGTCATCACGAACCAGCTGGTCAACTGGCTGAATAACAAGTAGTGAGGTGAAGTCGCAAGCCTCCTTAGCATCATCGCATATCTTCGAGATATTCTGTAAGCCAAATTGCTCATATGAAATCATCTCCATAGCTTGGCTCTGAACACTTTTCAGGAAGGCAGAGACGGTCTGTTGTTTATCAAGGCGAATTCTAACAGGAACGGTGGCAACGGCGGGGCCAGCCATGTCAGTAATGCCATCAATAGGAGCCTGTCGACCTGAAATTGTAGTTCCAAAGGTTATATCATTGGTCTCGGAATAACGAGCAAGTACAAGGGCCCATGCGGCCCGAAGTATAGTAGCCTTTGTAAAAGAGCTGGTGCCCTGGGAATACGTAATGGATCTTTCAAGGACACGTGCGACGCTTGGCTGAGATGTCGTAGCAGGAGGGAATGTAGATTTCTTAACATCGTTTAATTGGGTTTTCCAGTAGTTGATAGCATCTTCCTTGTTTGCGCCCATAATGAATTTTACAAATCGAGCATGCGAAACAGGTTGAACTGGCTCAACGCCGCGATATAGTGCATTTAAAACATTAAATATGACGGGTATTGTCCAGCCATCGAATACGGCATGATGAATTGCCCACAAGAAGAATATATCGCCGCTCTTTTGTTCAACAAGAAGGAATTTGGAGAGGGGTGAACCATATGTCATCTCTACTGATTTCATCGTTGAAATTGCGGTCGTCAAATCCCGGCTATCAGCCCAAACAACAGGCTCGTCAATAATGGTCTGCGTAGCTTTACCATCAACGAGAACAATGCGAGTTCGGAGATTATGGCATAGAGTAATAGTTTTCTCCCAGCACGCCTTGAAGCGAGGTATATCCACGTTATTCGGCATGCGATAATAGTATTTAGCGATATACGATCCTGGTTGCTTAGCTGATAAAGCCATTAGGCCTTCTTGCAAAGACGTGCAGGGATAGGCGTCCACAATAGTTCCAGATGACCAACCATATTGAGCATGAACATTGTCAGTCTCAACTAATTTTCTTGAATTCTCACTCAGGAGTGAAAATGGAGGGATCCCAACAGCCTCTTGCTCAATTGAATCCACCTTCTTTGCGCGTGCTGCAATAGAAAATAGTCTCGAGTCGTCAAAGATATCCTGAGCTGTGATCGAGATACCGTATTCTCGAGATAAAGAGACAAGATGGATAGCTGTGATTGAATCACCACCTAAGCCTAAGAAGCTATCATCGAGACCAATCTTCTCTGATGGAATGGATAAAATTTGAGACCAGATAATTTGAAGAATCTTTTCCATCATTGTCACTGGTGCACGCTTCTTATCTTTTCGAAGATAATACTTTGTAAGCTCCTCTCGGCTAAGACTGGCTGCTCGTCTCTTGAGATCATTCCTATCCAACTTCGTAGAAGTAATAGAAGGCATATACTGGCAGGGGATAAAGAAAGCAGGAATCATATATCGAGGCAATGAGATGCTCAGCTGGCCGACAGCGGCAGTGAGAAGCTCCTGTAAACTGTCGTCTATCTCAATAAAGGGGCCTGATTCATCACCATTTCCACGATTGCTGGTGATTCTCGTCTCGTCGGTAAAGCAAATATATGCCACCAAGCTAGTACCAGTGCTAGATCTAATAACGTCCACAGCTACCTGTCTTACGCCACTGAGGGCATTTTGCAAGTGATGTTCAACTTCGCCTAGCTCAACACGAAGGCCTCTTATCTTGATTTGTGTATCTTTACGGCTCGAAAATTCAATGGTTCCGTCAGCGTTGTAGGAGCAGAGATCCCCAGATTTATAAAAGCGATCCCAATGCTGAACAGTACGATTAGGGGCCCAGTCCGGAAGACTGTAAACAGTACTGGCGGCTGTGCGAGCTGTATCAGATAGGTATTCCCTTAATAACGTAGGACCTTGGATAACGACTTCGCCTAACGTTCCAATCGGCGCAAGCTTATTAGGATTCTCAGGGTCAACAATCCAACAGAAGCCGCCTACTGGGTGACCAATTGTAAGAGGCGATTCATCAACTGATTTCCACTCATGAAGAGTTGAAAACACGCAGGTTTCAGCCGGCCCCCATCCATTAATAAGACGAACTTTACCAAACCAAACGTCTAAGATGTCCCGACTAACGGCTTCGCCAGCCAGCAACACTAATTCTACACTTGGCACGTCTTTAGGATTAAGTGTTCGAATAAATGAAGGAGTAAGATAAACCCAGTTAATGTTGTTCTGCCGGATGAACTTAGGGAGTTCATTCAACCGGTCATGTTCTGATGGAACGCATAAGCATGCGCCTGTAATAAGGGGGGCAACAATTTCTCCAATGGAAAGATCGAACACAAACGCAGCGAATTGAAGGATCTTAACGCTAGTTGTCATTCCTAGGCGTCTTACAATTGCCGTTTGTGACGTACAGACACTTCCATGTTCCATCACAAGACCTTTGGGAGTTCCCGTAGATCCTGAGGTAAAGAGCACGTACGCAGCGTGGCGAGGTGAGGTCTCGAGATCAGGGTTGCGTTGAGAAGAACCAACCCTGCTTAAATTCTCGTCAGTAGTTGATGAAACTTCGATGACGTGGTCCACAAGATCGATACAGGTTGAAACGTTGGAGGATGAGACAAGAGCAAGGCGAGCTTTTGTTTGAGTAACAATCTGCTGATGGCGCTGGGCAGGGTGGGAAGGATCTAATGGAACCCAGGCACCTCCCGCTTTATTAATGGCTAAAACTGCCACAAAAAACCAGGCAGACTTTTCGAAGCAAACGTGGATAAGCTCATTAAACTCAATCTCATACTCTTGAACAAGATGATTTGCCAATCTATTAGCAGCTTCATTAAGCTGAGCATAGGTAAATTTAGTATCCCAGCCATGAACCGCAGGAGCGTCAGGCCGAACAGTAGCCTGCTGTTCCACAAGAGTGTGGAAGCAAGAGTCGACTATCTCAGGCATTTCTTGGTTTTGACACAGCGCATATTCAATGTCCCATGGGCCTGAAATAGATACATCCTCAAGGGCCATGCTATCGTTTGCAACAAGTTGCTGGGAGACATACTCAAAATGGTGAGTCAAAGCTAATAATTGTTGTTCAGGCAGAACATCCGTATTGTAAATGAGCACTAGGTGAACGGAGTCCTCATACACATGGCCCTGAATGACAAGAGGATAGGAGAAATAATCTTGCATGAAATCTTCCTCGCCGTAGATTGCAGCATCAACGGATTCTAGAATAGACGTCCCATTGCTGGTACCAGTGAGGCTCTTCATTGGCTGAATAACTAGAAGTGATGTAAAATCGCAGGCTTCTTTGGTCTCAATGTTCAACTTTGCAATATTTTGTAAACCAAACTGCTCGAATGGAATCATACCAGAAGCCTGGTTTTGAACGTCTTGAAGGAATTTGGAAACCGATGCTTGCTTATCCAGTCGAATACGCACAGGCACAGTTGACACAACTGGGCCGACCATTTCAGTGATTCCGTGAACTGGAGCTTGCCTACCAGAAATTGTAGTACCAAAAGTTACATCATCCGTATCGCAATATTGCGCAAGGACTATCGCCCATGTGGCGCGCAGGATAGAAGCCGTTGTAATAGACGTTTGCTTGAATTGCGGAAGCTCGAGAACTTTTTCGTATACGCGTGTACTATATTTCTTGCTCTGAGATACATTGGTAATGGCCGCAGGGAATAATGCGCGCTTTGCATCTAGAAGCTGCTCGCTCCAGTAAGCTTTTGCAGCTTCAGCGTCTAGATTAATGGTATAATTGATGAAGCGAGCATATGATTCGAAATGCGTAATCTCGTCACCCATGTAGGCTGAAGCCAGAGTGTTCAAGACCAATCGAGTGGTCCAGCCATCGAACACAGTATGATGAACGGACCATACAAAATACTTTTCTCCATCAACCTGCTCGATAAGGGCGTGGCGACTTAGAGCAGAGCCGTACGTCATGTGAATGTTTCGGTTAGACTGAAGATATGATTTAAGACTCATATCAGTAGTCTCATCCCACAGACCGATATCCTTAACAACGACTTGGATAGAGGCACTGCCGGAGAGAACTATACGGGTGCGAAGATTGCTACACTGTTTGAGAGTATCGTCCCAAGACGCTTTAAAACGAGTTACATCAATATCGTTCGGCAGCCGATAGGTCTGCTTGGCAATGTAAGAACCAGGCTGCTTAACAGCCAAAGCCATTAGCCCTTCTTGGAAACTTGTTGTAGGGTAGATATCTTCAATAACGGCAGTGCTAGATAAAGCACACTTGATGCGAACTTCTTCAATCAAAGAGTTCAAATTTTTCGTAGCCGCCATAGAAAATGGTACTACCTCATAAATCGGCTCAATGTCACCTTCCCCAACTGATAATGCTATAGAGGATAGCTTCGAGTTCGCGAAAATACTAGCGATAGTCAGATTAATGCCGGACCGTTGGGCAAGTGCAACAAGGTGAATTGCAGTGATGGAATCACCGCCAATTTGGAGAAAACTGTCGTTCTTGCCGATATCTTCGGGGCTAATATTGAGAATTTGGGCCCATAGACCAGCTAATTTCTTCTCCATCACCGTGGTTGGTGTAACATAGTCTCGACCAGCAAGAGAGAAGGATAAAAGCTTGTCCGAAGATAAACCAGTCGCTAAAGTAATTAATTTCTTTCGATCAATTTTCATTGAGGTGATAAACGGCATCTCTCTTAGTGGTAAGATTGTAGAAGGTACCATGTAGCCTGGGAGAGAAGTCTTTAAATTCTCCATGACTACAGCTAAAGTAGATTGTAAATCGTCGTCTAGAGGAAGGATGTTGTCTGCGCCGGAGGCAATCTTATCTTTGAACGAGATAAATGCAATGAGAGCATCGCCAGTCTCTCTATGGCACAAGTCAACAGCGACATGCTCAATAGTAGACAAAGATCGTTTGACGTGGTATTCAATTTCTCCAAGTTCAAGACGTTGCCCACGAAGCTTAACCTGTGTGTCTTTTCTTCCAATGTATTCTATCTCTCCGTTGGAGTTGTATCGAACAAGATCACCTGTCAGATAAAATCTGTGTGGGCCAGCAATTAGAGATTTAGGCAAACAGTCAATATCAGTTATAAAGGAACAAGAAGTTTTTTCGGCGTCATTGATATAGCCTCGAGCGAGGGCATTTCCTTGGATAATTAGCTCTCCAACGCAGCCAATAGGTGTTAACTTGTTGCAATCATTTGGCTCAACGATCCAGCAAGCACTGTTAAATCCATGACCAATTGTGCGAGGAGAGTCGCTATCCTTAAAATCATGAGTTGTCGCGTAGTTACAAGCTTCGGCAGGGCCGTAACCATTGACAAGACGAACATGGTTACACCAAGTCTCAAGAAGGTCTTTCGATGAAGGTTCACCACCTAGCACAAGCAGCTGCAATGACGGAACTTGTTCAGGTGTGAAAGTCCGAACAAATGATGGCGTCAACATTGCTGTATTTACTTGAGCTCTGTGCATGAATGAAGGCGCATCTTGAAGCCTATCTGTCTCAGAAGGCACACAGACTGTGCCACCAAATGAAAGAGTGGTGAAAATCTCACCCAAGCTTCCATCAAAGATATAATTAGAGAACTGGAAGACGCGGGAAGTTGGCCCAAGCTTGTATACACGACCGTGGCCCAGAGTGCTAGTACTGAAAGCAGAGTGCTCCATGAGAACACCCTTTGGTTTCCCCGTGGAGCCCGAGGTGAAAAGTACATATGCGGCATTGTTAGGTAGAGATTTCGGGTGAATTGGTTGAAAGGCATCGTAGGTAAAAGCGAGCTGTTCAAGTAATAGAGCTGTAAGTTCTACAGTAGTAGAAGTTAAGCCGTCACAAGCAAGGAAATATGAGGAAGAAACAATCATAACCTCAGCTTCAACTTCCTCAATTAAAGCTTTATGACGGCTGTGGGGATGTGATGGATCCAAAGGCATGAAGGCGCCACCGGCTTTCAATATACCGATCATAGCAATGATAGCCAAGACGGACTTTTCAAAGCAGAACGGAACGACGGATTCTAGCTTAACGCCAAGTTCTTGTAAATGATGAGCAAAAAGACTGGACAGACGGTCCAAAGTTGCATAGGATAGAGTGCCTTCGCTTGAGTAAACAGCTTCATGGTGTGGATCACGAGCTGCTTGTTGGGAGATAAGCTCGTGCATACAGGCGTTGACAAGACTAGGTTCTTTAACATTGAAGTTTATGGCTTTTTGTAGATCCCAAGGCCCAGAAACGCTAACAGACCCTAGTTTAGCATCAGGGTCATCAGTAAGTAGTTGCTGAACAACGTGATCAAACTGCGTAGACAAGGTTTGGAGTTGACTCTCTGTTAAAATACTAGCATCATAGATGAGTATTAAATTGACTGCGTCATCGTATAAATGTGCTTGAATAACCAGAGGATAAGTGAAATAGTTTTGCAAGCTCTGCGCTGTGGTATCCGCACCAAGGTCGGTGGATACAAGTATGGCATCTCCTGAGTTGCTGTTGCCCACAATGCTAGACATAGGTTGAATAACCATTAGAGATGAAAATTCACATGCATCCCTTGCCTCAGTGCTAAGTTTGGAAATTCTTTGTAGACCAAATTGCTCATACGGGATCATGCCAGTTGATTGAGATTGAATGTTTTCAAGAAACTGAGATACGCTTTGTTCGGGATCTAATCGAACGCGAACAGGAACGGTTGCAACTACCAGGCCAGGCATTGATTCAATACCAGTAACAGCTGCATTACGACCCGAAACATTAGCGCCGAAAGTCACATCAGAACTATCAGAGTATCTGGATATCACGACAGCCCAAGCAGCTCTCAGAACAGAAGCTCTAGTAATACCGGATTTAATTGAGTGAGGAAAGTTAAGCGGCTTTTCAAGAATTCTGGAGATTGACTGAGGTCGTTGAGCTTGTGTGGGCGATGGGAATGAAGCGGCCTTGGCTTCTCTAAGCTGATCACTCCAGTAATCTGAAGCGGCTGCCTCGTCGATTTCCAAAGCATATTTGACAAATCCAGCATATGCTTGAATGGCCGGAAGTTCAACTCCACGATAGGCTGAATTGAGGCTGCTCATCAGCATTGATAGCGTCCAGCCATCAAATATAGCGTGATGAAGGCTTAAAACAAAGTAATTTTCTCCCGAGGGCTCATGAATGATAGCGTAGCGGCATAGACGGTCACCGTATCCCATTATGAAATCCTGAGAGAGGTAGGAATGTACAGACCCGTGAAGAATCTCCCACTGGATTTGATCATGTTTAATCACAACTTGCAAGCTAGTATCTCCAGCGACAATAAGACGGGTCCTCAAATTGCCACACAGTTCAACAGTACGCTCCCAGGCAGCTTTGAACGTAGCGAGGTCTACATGATGAGGCAGACGGTAGACTTGCTTAGCAACGTAAGAACCAAGCTGCTTAGTGGATACAGCCATGAGACCCTCTTGAAGCTTAGTTGACGGATAGGCGTCTACTACAACAGCGTTAGGCCCCAGATTGCACTCAGTCCTGATAGTATTGCCAGTAACAAGGCGACGCTGATCATCATCTAATAAGGTAAATGACTCAATAGGGGCCTTTTCAATGGAGTCCAATGGTTGAGCAACCTTGGCCACGGAAATAAGCCGTGGGTCCTTAAAAATATCCTTGACTGAGATGGAAATACCCTGATCTCGAGAGGCACCAACAAGCTGGATTGCAGTTATTGAGTCGCCTCCGAGACCAAGAAAGCTGTCGTCGCGACCAATAGAGTCTGTCGATATACCTAATATATTAGACCAAATGTATTGAAGCTTGCGCTCCATGTCAGTCTCTGGAGCTCTCTTTACACTATCAAGCAGAGAGTACTCTGATAGCCTAGCATGTGTAAGGCCAATTGTATATCGACGTAGCTCATTACGGTCTAACTTAGTAGACGTAATCGACGGCATGAAGCTACAGGGAATGAAGAAGGTTGGAATCATATATTGCGGGAGCGTCACTCTAAGCTCGCTCACAAGCGTACTCAAGCGTTCTTGGAGCTTTCCATCAATTGGCAGGAATGGACTGCTGGTATCGCCACTGATACCTGTGATGCGAGTAGCATCAGTAAAACAGAAATAAGCCACGAGATTGACACCACTTTCGCTCTGATGAATATCAACAGCGATTTGACAAATATCATGTAAAGCAACTTGGATGTGGTACTCTACATCTCCTAGCTCAACACGCAATCCTCTAATCTTGATTTGCGTATCTTTGCGAGAAGAAAAGTGGAGAGTTCCATCTGAATTATATGAGCATAAATCCCCAGATTTATAAAAGCGGTTCCAGTCGTTGGAGTCCGACTGGGGCGCCCACTCAGGAAGGACCTTGACTAAAGAAGTCGCAGTGCGTTCTGGGTCTGACAAATACTCGCGAAGTAAGGTTGGACCTTGAATGACAACTTCGCCTAGTGTGCCAAATGGTGCTAGCTTAGAGGGATTTTCAGGATCAACAATCCAGCAATATCCTCCAATAGGTGTACCTATAGTTAACGGACTGTCATTCATTGACTTGTATTCATATAAAGTGCTAAAAACACAGGTCTCAGCGGGCCCCCAGCCATTAATCAATCGTAACTTGCCGAACCAAGTGTTTAGGATTTCTTTTGGGACTGCTTCGCCAGCAAGAAGAAGTAATTCCAAAGTGGGAACATCTTGAGGCTTCAAAGTCCGCACAAAAGAAGGGGTTAAAAATGCCCAGTTAATGCGCTGGTCACGAAGATACTTGGTAATGCTGTTCATCCGGGTATCTTCCGAAGGCACATAGATGCAAGCACCACTAATTAACGGGGCAATAATTTCACCAATTGACAGGTCAAACACAAATGCGGCAAATTGAAGAATTCGAACAGCCGATGTAAGCCCCAACCTTTTGGAAATGGCAGTCTGCGAGGTACAGACAGATTTATGCTCCATAACAAGACCTTTAGGGGTACCAGTTGATCCAGATGTGAATAAAACATATGCAGCATCACCAGGCGTAATATCCACCTGAGGAGCATCAGAGCCAACTGTAGTAGCGAGCTTTTGATCAAGGCTTGGCGTAACTTCTAGGACATGATCAATCAAGGCGGAGAAAACATCCGTTTTACCAGCAGAAGTAAGAATCAGCTTAGCATCAGTTTGGCCAATAACTTGCCGGAGACGTTGTTCTGGATGGGATGAATCGAGGGGAACCCAAGCGGCGCCAGCTTTATTGATTGCGAGGATGGCAATAAAATGCCATGCAGATTTCTCAAAGCACACGTGAATAAAATCCCCCGGAAGGACATTATAAACGTTGATAATGTGGTTAGCTAGTCGATTCGCGGCACTATCGAGTTGGCTATACGTAAGCTCAGCATCCCAAGCTGAAATAGCTGGAGCGTTGGGCCGGATCTCAGCCTGGCGCTCGATAAGGCTATGCACACATGCATCAATGACTTCAGTAGTGTTACCATTCATGGAAACGGCATGCTCTAAGTCCCAAGAGGAAGATAGGGAGATGGAATCCAGAGTGTCTTTGCTAGTGGCAGCCGCAAGTTGATGCATAACGTGACCAAGCTGATAAGATAAAGCCTCAATCTGCATCGCAGTCAGGACCTTTGAGTCATATATAAGCATAATGTTAATGTGGTCTTCGTATATATGGGCTTGTGTAATAAGAGGATATGAGAAGTAGTTTTGCATTGACTCAGCGGCCTCTTTCAGTTTGCCATCTGCTTCTACAAGGATGGACTCAGCGCTCCCGGAGCCCGAAACATGCTTCATCGGCTGGATGACCAAAAGCGATGTAAAGTCACAGGCATCTCTTGCATCTTTGCTAAGTTTAGCAATGCTCTGTAGCCCAAATTGCTCATAAGAGACCATTTCTAGAGCTTGCTTTTGAACAACATGGAGAAAATCAGAGGTAGCCTGCGCTTGATTCACTCGAATACGGACTGGGACAGTGGCGATAATCGGACCAACCATATCCATTACTCCCGGCACAGGGGCCTGACGGCCTGAAATTGTTGTACCAAAAGTGATGTCATCAGTATCACTATAGCGGGCGAGAATTAAAGCCCAAGCTGATCGAGCTATTGTGGCGAAGGTAATTCCTGATGAAGCAATTACGGGAAGCTTAATAGACCTTTCAAAAACTCGAGTAGCTTCGGGCTGACTAGAAATTCTACTTGAAGTGGGGAAAGTTGCTTTGCGAGCGCTCTGTAATTGTTCTCTCCAATACGAAGCAGTAGCTTCTGCGTCAAGACCAAGAGTGTACTTGATGAAGCGGGAATATGCTGGTGCTTCGAGGATATTGACATTGTGATAGGCTTTCATCAGGACATTTAGAATATTCTGGATTGATAAACCATCGAAAACGGCATGATGAGCACTCCACGTGAAATAGTTGTTGCCGTCTGTATTTTGGATAAGAGCATAGCGCGAGAGGCGGGAGCCGTATCCCATTTCCATATTTTGGATACTTTGGAGATATGCGTGAACGTCTTGATTTTGGACCGGGTCCCACTCAAAATCGCCACTGACGATAACTTGTGTAGCAGACGCTCCAATTAAGACAATTCGCGTACGAAGGATGCTGCAGGTGTCCACTGTAATCCTCCAAGCATCTTTAAACCGGGAAACATCAACGTGTTTAGGCAGACGATATAGGTGCTTTGCGATATAAGATCCAGGCTGCTTAGCAGAAAGAGCCATAAGGCCTTCTTGAAGTTTTGTGGTCGGATAAGCGTCCTCGATTTCTTGACTTTCTTTAAGATTACAGATTTCATAGATTCTTGGACTCTGGATCAGGTGTTGGGTATCATTATCAAGAAGGGAATACGCAGGAATATGAGCGGACAGCTCATCCTCGTCATCGGCTATACTTGCAGTAGCAGCCATAGAACACAGGCACGGGTCTTCAAAAATTCCAGCCACAGTCAGAGTAACGCCAGACTCGCGGGCCATAGAGACCAAGCGGATTGCAGCAATAGAGTCTCCACCAACACGAAGGAAACTGTCATCTTTGCCGATAGTTTGAGCAGGGATCTGCAATAGTTCAGCCCACAAGTGTTGCAATCGGATCTCCATCTCCGTGTCTGGAGCTCGCTTGTTGGCATCAGTGAGTGAATAAGATTCTAGATCTTCTTGGGATAATGTTCTCATGAGCTTGCGAAGCTTAGCCTTATCTAGTTTACCAGATGTAATAAGGGGCATGTAGCTGCAAGGAATGAAGTACGTAGGGACCATGTAGTTAGGTAGCAAAGCGTGAAGCTTGTTAACAACAGTATTCAACTCGTGCTGAAGAGTTTCAGTCATGGAGAGAAAAATATCTTCGCCCTCGGAGCCAGGGTTAAGGCCAGGGGCTTTCGTGGCATCACTGAAGCAGAGGTAGCAGACAAGGTTTGTCACAGTCTCTGTCTGGAACACATCAACAGCGGTTTGGCGAATAGAATCAAGGGAGCTTCGAATATGATGCTCAACTTCACCCAACTCAACACGAAGACCCCGGATTTTAACCTGTGAATCCTTGCGACCCAAAATGTGAATATTTCCATCAGAGTCATAGAATCCCAAATCGCCTGTCTTGTAAAAACGATTCCAATTTGTTGAGCTTGCACGAGGTGCCCAATTAGGCAAAGAGGTGAGAGTTGATGAAGCAGTCTTGACGGGATCTGCCAAGTACTCGCGAAGAAGCGTCGGTCCCTGTATAACAATTTCGCCAATACACCCAACCGGAGCTAGTCGACGATAATCCTCAGTATCAAGAATCCAGACAAAGCTTCCAACTGAGCGTCCAATGTTTGATGGTGACTCTGTTGGTGATTTCCATTCGTGAATCGAACTCATCACGCAAGCTTCAGTGGGACCCCAGGCATTTACTAGTCTAGCCTTACCAAACCATAGATCAAGAACATCTTGACTAGCAGCTTCGCCACCAACAAGAAGAAACTCTAAACTAGGAACATCTTCAGGCCGCAATGTACGAGCAACCGATGGTGTCAAATATGCCCAGTTCACTTTAGCTTCCGTAATAAATCCACTCAAGTTGTTAAGACGATCATGATCGGATGGAATGCAAACACAGCCGCCGTGCATAAGAGAGAGCACAATGTCTGTGACAGATAAATCAAATACAAAGGACGAGAATTGAAGGATCCTAACGCTACTGGTAAAACCAAGTCTCTTTGCAATATCACACTGACTGGTGCAAAGCGCTGCGTGCTCCATTATAATTCCCTTAGGCATGCCAGTGCTGCCAGATGTAAAGAGTACGTAAGCAGCATCGCGTGACTTGACATTAACAGAGGGCTTTTGGTTGCTGATAGCCGTATCTTCTTTAAGCTGCTCGTTAAAAGCCGAAGAAACTTCAACTACAGAATCGAAGAGCTCGGAGCACAGGTGACTATGGGTGGAAGAGGCGAGAGCCAGCCTAGCACCAGTCTGGCCGGCCACCTGCTGAAGGCGTTGAAACGGATGTGCTGGATCCATGGGGACCCAAGCAGCTCCGGCTTTGTTGATAGCAAGTATTGACACAATGTACCAGATAGACTTCTCAAAGCACACATGGATGAAATCTCCTGTTTTGATACCGTGGCAATCAACCAGCAGATTGGCTAATCTATTAGCGGCCAGATCAAGCTCGCTATATGTATATTCGCCATCCCAAGAATGAACGGCAGTAGCATGAGGGGTCTGCTCGGCTTGGTGCTCGATAACGATATGGGCGCAATCATCAATAAGTTCGGGGCCGTCGCCATTAGAGGCCTGAACAAGATCAAAATCCCAAGAGCTAGCGACAGAGATCTCGCTAAGTTTGCAGTCCCTACCGCTGACAAGTTGTTGTATAACCCCGTTAAATTGATGAGACAGCGCAACGATTTGAGACTCAGGGTAAACGGCTGCATCATAGATTAAAACAAGCTCGACCTGGTTATCGTAGACATGTCCTTGTAAAACAAGAGGATAAGAGAAGTAATTTTGCAACTGATTCTCTTGAATATCTTGTTCAGAAACTGTTGGTATTAAGAGAGTGTCCACATCTTCTCCAAATAAATGTTGCATTGGCTGAATTACCATCAAAGATGTAAAATCACAAGCATCTCTAGCATCGTCTCCCAGTCTTGAAATATTTTGTAGACCAAATTGTTCAAACCGAATCATCTCAGATGCCTGGCTTTGAATATCCTGAAGGAACTTTGACACGCGCTGCTGATAGTTAAGTCGAACTCGAACGGGAACAGTGGTAACGGCAGGGCCTGCAATCTCGGTCAGACGTGGAACTGGGGCCTGTCTACCAGAGGTAGTAGACGCAAAAGTTACATCGTCAGTGTCACAGTAGCGGGCAAGAATGACAGCCCAAGCCGCTCGAAAAACTGTAGCCTTAGTAATAGCTGCATCCATCGAGGCTGGGAAGCGAATAGATTTTGTCATCATGCGTGTAATATGCGTCTTGTCGTTTGAATTGATTGTAAGAGCTGGGAAGCTAGTTCTTGTAGCATCCTTGAGCTGGTTGCTCCAATATTTAGTCGCAGCTTCTGTATCAATACTAAGTGTGTAATTAATAAAGTTTTTATATGGCGTAATGGTAGGGGTAACCCTGCCGTCATATTCTCGCCACAAGGTGTCTAGTATAATTCTCATAGACCAGCCATCAAAAATTGAGTGATGAATAACCCACATGAAATAGCTGTTCCCGTGGTCATCGTTTACGACCATGTAGCGAGATAGAGGCGTGCCGTATGGCATTCGGAGAGACTGGGCTGACTCGATAGCGGTGCGAATATCATCCGTCTGAATAGTCTCCCATGGGAGCTCCTCGTTGATCACAACTTGGACGCAAGAACCGTTAACCATCACAATACGAGTTCGAAGAGCCTCGATGACAGAAGAAGTATATTCCCAAGCCTCTTTAAATCGACATAGATCAACATTAACAGGTAAACGATATGTGTGTTTCGCAACGTACGATCCAGGTTGCTTGATAGATAGGACCATAAGACCCTCTTGGAGCCTGCTGCAAGGATAGGCATCTTCGATTTTTTGTTCAACTGAGAGTTTGAGCTCTCCGCGAAAGTTATCAGAGAGAACAATGCCGCGAATTTCCTCACTTAAAAAGGTGAAAGGCTCGATCTCTGCTGTTTCCATTTCAGCATCGCTTTCTTTAAGCTTACTTGCCACAGCAAGCAAGCGAGGGTCATCGAAGACATCCTTTATAGTTAGAGCGATGCCCTCTTCACGCAGAACATTGACGAGATGAATCGCAGTAATAGAGTCGCCTCCGAGACCAAGGAAGCTATCGTCACGTCCGATTGATTCTGTGGGAATTTGAAGAATTTCAGCCCACATTTGTTGCAAGTGACTTTCCATGGAAGTCTCGGGCTCGCGCTTCTCACCGCCAATAAGTGAGTATTTAGAAAGCTCCTCAGTAGGTAAGCCAGCGGTATATTGTCTAAGCCCTTTGCGATCAAGCTTCATGGAAGTGCTGGCTGGCATATAGCGGCAGGGGATGAAAAAGGTTGGAACCATGTAAGATGGGAGAAGGACTTTCAGTTTACCAGAAGCACCAATGAGAAGAGCTTTGAGATTTTCATCAATACAAACAAACGGATTCTCATTATCCTTTGCATCGGTCGTCTTTGTTTCCTCGCTGAAGCAGAGGTACGCAACAAGATTTGATCCGTTTTCGCCATGGAATACATCAACAGCGACTTGTCGGACATCATCAAGAATAAGCTGTAAATGGTGCTCAATTTCGCTCAACTCCACACGAAGACCACGAATCTTGATTTGTGTATCTTTACGGGCCGAAAACTCAATCGTTCCGTCAGGGTTATAGAAACACAAGTCTCCAGATCTATAAAATCTACTCCAATGCGGAGACTCGCGTCGAGGAGCCCAATTCGGTAGGTCATATACGGTCGATAACCTTGTTTTTTCTGGATCTGCCAGGTATTCTCTTAGTAAAGTTGGACCTTGAATTATGACTTCGCCAATTGTGCCTATAGGGGCCAGCTTTTGATGATCTTGCGGATCTACAATCCAACAGAAGCCACCAACGGGTCGGCCAATAGTAAGGGGGCTCTCAGAGGCCGACTTCCATTCATGGAGAGATGAGAAGACACAGGTTTCAGCAGGTCCCCAGCCGTTGATAAGCCTAACCTTCCCAAACCAGGACTCAAATACATCACGACTAACTGCTTCACCCGCTAGAAGTAGTAGCTCTAGAGCAGGGACGTCCTCGGGTTTCAGAGTACGGGCAAATGCAGGGGTAAGATAAGCCCAGTTAATTTTATGTTCTTGAATATAGCTTGTTAAGCTATTTAAACGGGTGTCTTCATGAGGAATATATATCGAGGCTCCAGAAATTAAGGGACCCACAATTTCACCAATAGATAGATCGAAAACAAAGGAAGCAAATTGTAACATGCGAACATCTGCTGTTAACCCAAGTGTCTTGCTAATAGCAGTTTGTGAAGTACACACTGAGCCGTGTTCCATGACTAATCCCTTAGGAGTGCCTGTAGAACCGGACGTGAAAAGTACGTAGGCAATGTTGCGAGGTGTCACAATAACGGCAGGCCCAGTGGCACTCGGCATGCCAGACTTGATAAGCTTCTCATCAAAGACAGGGCTGATCTCTATGATGGACATGTCAAGAGTAGAACAAATATTCACGCTAGCAGGCGAAGTCAACACAATCTTCGCGCGAGTTTGGTAGACGATCTGGCGCAAACGCTGTTCAGGATGAGATGGATCAAGAGGAACCCAGCCGGCACCAGCCTTATTGATTGCGAGAATAGCGACAAAGTACCATGCGGACTTTTCAAAACAGACATGTATCAGTTCGTCAGCCTTTATGGCAAAATTCTGGGTGAGGTAATGAGCTAGTCGATTGGCAGCCTCGTTCAATTCAGCGTATGTAAAAGTTCGATCCCATCCAGCAATAGCGAGAGCATCAGGCCGTTCTATGGCTTGTTTTTTGACTAATTCGTGGATGCAAGAGTCGATAATCTCGGGAACGCCCTTGTTTGCCTTGTAGCTCTGTTCCATATCCCATGAACCAGCAACAGAAATATCACTAAGCAGCAGGTCGTCTTGATCAACAAGTTGCTGAGTAACATGTTCAAAGTGGTAGCACAAAGCAGTGATCTGAGATTCGGCGAGAGTGCTGGCATTGTAGATTACAAGCAGTTCCACATGATCCTCGTATAAAACACCCTCCGCTATAAGAGGATATGTAAAATAATTCTGCATGACCTCTTCTTCAATGATCTTTTCGTCGTAGGCACTAGTAAGGATAGCGTCCGTACTGTCGTCGCCATACTGCAAGAAATGGCCAGGCTGAATGACCAACAAGCTGGAAAAGTCACAAACCTCACGAGCATTTTCGCTAGTTTTAGCAATGTTCTGAAGCCCGAACTGCTCATAAGTTATCATTTCAGAAGCTTGATTCTGGATATCCTGAAGAAACTGAGTTACAGATTTAGAACCGTCAAGCCGAACTCTGACGGGAACAGTGGCGACTGCAGGGCCGGCAATCTCGGTCACTCCAGCCACAGGAGCTTGACGACCAGAAACAGTGGTTCCGAAGGAGATGTCATCAGTATCACTGTATCTGCTGAGAACAATAGCCCAAGCTGCACGTAGTATAGTTGGCTTTGTAACTGAACTTGCCTCTAAACTTTTAAAGTATATCTTTTTCTTCAAAACTCGAGTGATGGACTCATCGGTCGACGAATTACTGGTAGGGAAAGTAGCTCGCTTTGCATCTTTAAGTTGAGAGGACCAAAAGTCTTTAGCTTCAGCATGGTCAGTCTCGGACACGTAACGAATGAAGTCCGAGAATGGTCGAGGAGCTGATATCTTCTCCTTGCGATATACGCCTTGTAAGGCTTCAAGAACAACCTGCATTGTCCATCCATCAAATGCAGAATGGTGAATAGTCCAGACAAAATATCTAGCACCGCTAGATTCCTCTATTAGAGCATATTGGCAAAGGCGTGAACCATAAGTCATCTTAATGGCCTTTGTTGTGTTGATGTACGCAACCATATCCTGTCCATTTGCCACATCCCAAGCAATATCATCGTTGATAATGACTTGAATAGGAGATCCCTTGTGAAGCACAATTCTAGTACGCAAGATATCGCAAATCCTGACGGTTTCTTCCCAGGCATCCTTAAAGCGCCCAAGATCAACATGCTTGGGGACCTTGTAAACATGCTTAGCAATATAAGACCCTGGGTGCTTAACGCTCATCGCCATGAGGCCTTCTTGAAAACTCGTAGTGGAAAAGGCATCCACAACGACCTGGTGGGGAAGCAGCTTGCAAAGGTTACGAATCTCATCACCCAATACCCAGCTACGCGTGGTTGCATCGACAAGGCTAAAGGGCTCGGTGGCGGCATTCTGTTGACCTGCATCGCCACTCATATCGACAGCTTTAGCGGCAACCTTCGACAGTCTGGGGTCATCGAAGATATCTTTAACAGTCAAATCAATACCCGCTTCATTTGCAGCCCTAATGCTGTAGATCGCAGCAATAGAATCACCACCTAAGCGCAAAAAGTTAGAGCCGCGACCGATGGACTCGGGAGCAACCTTGAGCGTCTTTGCCCATATTTGCTGCAGCCTTGCTTCCATTGGGGTCTCAGGTGGCTGCTTGTCTTCTTCGTCAGAAAGAGTATAAGCCACGAGCTCCTCTTTGCTAAGAGCAGCAGCGGCAGCTCGAAAAGCTTTACGATCCATCTTGCCAGATGTGTTCAAAGGCATAAACTTGCAGGGCACAAAGATAGTAGGGATCATATAGTGAGGGAGATAAATGCTGAGCTGGCTAAGCATTTCAGAGAACTGCTGTTTCATCTCGGGTGTTATGCTCAAGAACATTCCATCCAGATCGCCACTACTGCCTTTGGTATCATCGCTGAAGCACATGTAGGTAACGAGGCTAAGGCCAGCTTCTTGGTTATTAATAATGTCAACCACGATTTGTTTCAGCCCTGGCAAGTTGGCCAAGACAACATATTCGATTTCACTCAACTCAACGCGCTGACCACGGATCTTTACCTGATTATCCTTTCGACCCATATACTCAAACGTTTTGTCAGGATTACGACGGACCATATCACCAGTTCGATAGGCCCGTTTTGGGCCAGCAGCTGGGAGCCAGTCATATGTCATATCTTCCAGCCAGTTGGCGGTGTTTTTAGCGTCGGCATTGAGATACCCGCAAGCTAGAATAGGGCTTTGAATGAGCAGCTCACCAATGCAGCCAATTGGCACAAGGCGGCTGGGGTCATCGGCCTCGACAACCCAGAAAGCACTGGAGAGTGGGAAGCCCAGGTTGGTAGAAGGTCCATTGTGTATGTCGGAGTTCCAAGCGCAGACAGATGCCTCAGCAGGACCATAAAGACCATGCAGGTCAGCATAACCCTTCCATCTCTCTGAATTCTTCTTATAAATAGCCTCGCCAATCAGTCCAAGAGTAGTTAAACAAGGTACCTCAGCTGGGTTAATCATGTCGGCAACAGAGGGTGTCAACAAAGCCCAATTAGCTTGAAGAGCGTTGATCGCCCCGGCAATATTGTGGAGACGATCATATTCGGATGGCACACAGACACAACCACCGCGCATTAGCGTAATCAAGACATCAAGAACACCAACATCAAAAGTATATGCAGAAAATTGAAACACTCTAGCTCCAGGCCCCACGCCGGTACTCGCAGCATGGGCATCGCTTGCAGAACAGAGACTGCTATGTGGAATGCGAATACCTTTAGGTTTGCCTGTAGAACCGGATGTAAACAACACTGCGTAGAGACTATCAGGCGTGGCACCTGATGTGATGAACTTGCTCTCAGGGTCTGGAAGCTGGTGTAGCATTGAATTATCAACTATCAGGAGGTCAACGCCAAGCTCTTGAAGCTTATCTTCAAGAGAAGGATGAGTAACGATAAGCTTAGCCTGAGTGTCCGAGACAATACTTTGCAGACGTGCTAGTGGAGCCGCAGGATCCAGAGGGACAAGAGCACCACCAGCCATCTGGATGGCGACCATCGTGATCATAGCAGGGGTAGATTTAGGGAACGAAATAGGGACGAGGGTATCACGGCCGACTCCAAGACTCTGCAGTTTGACAGCTAAGCGAGAGGCCAGAGTACCAACTTCGCCATAAGTAAGCTTAGCATCCCAAGAGTCAATCGCAGGGGCATCTGGATTTGCATCGATCTGCTTGTATATCTCCCAATGGGTGCAGGATTCAGTGGCGGGGTAATAGAGCGATGCGTCGGCGGCATGTTTGATCTCTCGTTCGCCGACAAGAGATACGTCCCTGATCAGCTTGTCGTCAGGGCTTAAAAGTTGCTGAACAACGTGCTCAAACTGGTAAGAAAGAGCTTCGATTTCGTCCTCAGGCATGACATCTGGATTGTAACAAAATCTGTGGCTCACGCTCTGTTCAGCCATGAAGCTAAGCATGACTAACGGATAGTTGAAATAGTTATTCATAGACTCAATTGCCAGCTGATCCTCCTCACTTCCGGATTGCAACAGACCATCCTTCGTGTTGAAAATGGTACTTTCTTGCTCTTTGGGCTGAATAACCAGCAATGAGGTGAAATCACAAGCTTCTCGAGCTTCAGGGCTCAGCTTCGAGATATTTGGCAAACCATACTGTTCGTAGGGGACCATGTCTTGTGCATGAGCCTGGAGATCTTGGAGCAATTGTTTCACAGGTTTATCTGCTCCCAGGTAAACTCTTATTGGAATAGTGGCAATGATAGCTCCAGAAGCCGATAAAATACCATTCATGGCGGCTTGGCGGCCAGAAACACTAGCGCCATAGCACACGTCGCTGGCCTCGCAACGTCGGCCCAGAACAATCGCCCAGGCAGCTCGAAGTACGGTGGCCATTGTAATTGAGGTATCTTTTTGGCCTTGAAAAGATATCAATCGTTCAACAACATGTACCGCGCCATCAGAGCGATCAGTAGTGAGAGCATTTCCAGAAGCTGGGTAGATTGGTTTTTGGGCACCAGACAGATTAGATCGCCAAAAGTTAGCCGCACCATCATTATCGATCTGGCTAATATAGTTTATGAAGTTCGAATAGGGGGTTATAGGAGACAACTTCTGGCCATAGTAGCGGTTATAGACGTTGTCCAGGACAATTCTCATGCTCCAGCCATCACTTATAGCGTGGTGAGTGATCCATACGAAATAGGCAGCATCTTGTTCTTCTACAAGAGCAAATCGAGTAAGGCGAGTTCCATATCCGATATCAAGTTTAGGGATTAAGCGCTTATAGGACTCAAGATTATGGCCAATAGTTTCCTCCCATCGACCGTCATTCGTAATAACAGCTTGCATTGCAAAGCCATCCTGAAGTATAATACGAGTCCGTAAGGTTGTAGTAAGCTCCACAGATTCTTCCCAGGCAGCTCTGAATCTGGCAATATCAATATGTCTAGGTATGCGGTAATACCAGTGCGAGATGTACGAGCCCGGTTGCTTAGCAGTGAGAGCCATAAGACCCTCTTGCAGAGGGGTGCAGGGGTAAGCGTCTTCGATTACCTGATCTTTCTCAAGGCCAAAACTATCTCTAGCTGCATCACTCTGTATGTATTTGCTCAAAGGGTCTTCAAGCAGACTAAAGGGTTTGATATGAGCAGATTGGCTCTTATTCTTAACAAGAGTGGCCTTGGAAGCTACTTGGTACAACCGAGGGTCGTCGAAAACATCCTTGACAGCAATGGAAATTCCAGCCTCGCGGGCAGCAGACACAAAATAAATGGCAGCAATGGAATCACCGCCCATTCTCAGGAAACTATCGTCTCTGCCAATTGAATTGGCAGGGAGCTTCAAGAGTTCAGCCCAGATTGTCTGAATTTGTGTCTCCATGTCAGTTTCTGGTGCACGTTTCTTGCTATCCACAAGCGAATATCTCGCCAAGTCCTCTTTACCAAGATTAGACGTCGCGAGTCGTAGAAGTTTCATATCCAACTTCGTCGAGGTGATGAATGGCATGTAGTGGCATGGAATGAACAGGGTTGGAATCATATAACGAGGAAGCGTTACGCTAAGTTGTCCAGCCAAGGCAGTGAGCTGGCTCTGGAGTTCAGCAGTCATTGGAGCAAACACGTCTTTCACGCTCGTCTCGGAGTTTTTGCCAGCCGTACGCGTTTCCTCAGCGAAGCAAAAATAGGATACGATGAATGCGCCACCGTCTCCCTTTGCAATATCAACGGCAACTTGCTTAACGCCTTCTAGAGATTCGCGGATATGATGCTCTATCTCACCAAGCTCAACGCGCAGGCCTCTGATTTTGACCTGGCTATCCTTGCGAGATCCAAACTCGATAGTGCCGTCCGCATTATATCGACATAAGTCACCGGACTTATAAAATCGGTTCCAGTGTCTGGCAGTGCGTTTCGGTGCCCACTCAGGAAGGCTCCGAACCATTGATGCCTCAGTTTTGTCTGCATCTGCTAGATATTCGCGAAGAATAGTAGGTCCCTGGATAACAACCTCACCAAGGGTTCCAATAGGAGCCAGCCGCTGTGGATTCTGTGGATCAACAATCCAACAATAGCCGCCAACTGGGCTACCAACTGTCAAGGAAGATTCCTCTAGACTCTTCCATTCATGTAGGGTTGAGAAGACACAAGTCTCAGCAGGACCCCAGCCATTGATTAGCCGCATCTTTCCAAACCAGGCCTCAAACACATCGCGTCCAACAGCCTCACCCGCAAACAGGAGCAACTCTAAGCCAGGCACATCACTGGGATTCAAGGTCCGAGTAAACGAGGGAGTCAAATACGCCCAGTTGATCTTCATGGTGTTTATGAAATCTACCAGATCATTCATCCTTGTATGCTCAGATGGGACACAGAGGCAGCCTCCAACCACCCAAGGACCTACAATCTCACCAATGGAGAGATCAAAGACAAATGAGGCAAATTGTAGTAGTCTCACGTCTGACGTCATCCCAAGGCGCTTGGTAATTGCAGTCTGTGAAGTACAGACGGCTGCATGTTGCATAACTAGACCCTTTGGCGTTCCGGTGCTTCCTGAAGTAAATAAAACATACGCGGCATTGTATGGCGATACGGCGCGCATCATCTCATAAGAACTCATTTCCGTCTTAGCCAATTCCTCGTCTAAAGTAGAAGACACTTCGACAACGTTATCAACTAGTTCAGAGCACATCCCAGCATTGGTAGGGGAAGCTAGAGCTAGAGTCGCCTTAGTCTGTGAGACAACTTGTTGCTGTCGCTGAATTGGGTGCGAGGGGTCCAGGGGGACCCAAGCAGCACCAGCTTTATTAATAGCAACTATAGACACGAAAAACCAGGCCGATTTCTCAAAGCAAACATGCACGAGATCTTGATCTGTGACTCCCCATGTGTTGATGAGATAATGAGCAAGGCGGTGAGCAGCGCGGTTGAGTTGTTCATAGGTCAATTCCAAATCCCAAGCTTGGATCGCAGGGGCATTAGGCCGCTCTCTGGCCTGTCTCTCAACAAGCTGATGCAGACACAATTCGACAATTTCAGGCGTCTCATTGTTAATTTTGAGAGATTGTTCCAAATCCCACGGGCCAGAGACCTCCAGAGCGCTAAGAAGCATGTCACCGGGAGAAAGCAACTGCTGGATAATATGTTCATAGTGGAAGCATAGGGCTTCGAGTTGGCCCTCTGAAACAGCATCAGCGTAGTAGGTAAACTCCAACTCAATGCTGTCCTCGCTGATACGAGGTTGCAAAACGAGAGGATAGTTGAAGTAGTTACGCATAGCTTCTTCTGAGAGAGCTTTCTCAGCTGGTCCTTGCTGCAAAATTGCGTCAGAAGCAGTATCGGCACTAGAAGTCAAATGGCTATTCGGCTGGATAACGATTAGGTTGGAGAATTTGCAAGCTTCTTCAGCATCCTGACTCAGCTTTGAAATGTTCTGAAGGCCATATTGCTCGTAGGTCACCATTTCCGAAGCTTGAGTCTGGATTTTCTCCATGAATTCTGATGCAGTCATGCCACGTTCAATCTTAACACGGATTGGAACAGTTGCAATCATTGGTCCGGGAATCTCATTCAGCCCGGGTACTGCTGCCTGTCTACCAGACAAGGTCGTACCGAAACATACATCGTCAGAGTCGCAGTAGCTCGCAAGGAGAAGAGCCCAGGCTGCACGAAGAACCGTGGCTGTAGTAGCAGAAGCGGACCTCGTATTCTTAAAAGGCAGCTTTCTCTTCATGACTTTATCTTTAGAGATAGTAGATAACTTAGCGGATGGGAAGTGAGCGCGCTGAGCGCCATCAAGCTCCTTTCTCCAATACTCGGCAGAGGCGGTCGCGTCGATAGATTCTACATAGCGAATGAAGTTGGAATATGGGCGCAACGCTTTAGAGTCATTCCCGCGATAGGCGTGATACAGATTATCCAGGACAATTCGCATGGTAAGACCATCAAACACTGCGTGGTGAATAATCCATACAAAATAGACATCGCCATTGCTTTCTCGGACCAAAGCATGTCTGCTTAAGCGTTGACCATAGCTCATTCCAATACTTCGCGTTCCTTTGAGATAGGTATGTACATCCAGACCGGGAGCAGGGTGTTCCCAGGCAGTATCTCCAGCAACCACAGCTTGGAGAGCTCGACCATCGACAAGCATAACTCGCGAACGCAAACTGCCACACTGACTGATGGTAGCCTCCCAAGAATTCTTGAACTGATCTATATCGATATTAGGCATCAGCTTATACACCACTCTGTGAATGTAAGAGCCAGGTTGCTTCATCCCCAAAGCCATGAAACCTTCTTGTAGGGTTGTGCAGGGATAAATATCTTCAATCACTTCATTCGTTTTAAGCTTGCACTCTTCCCGAATCCGCTTCTTGATGTCTTCAAGGCTATGCTGAGATATCAAGCTAAAAGTTTCCACTTCAGTCGTTGCCGCACTACTCTCATCGATAGTGGCCACAGCTGCCATTTTGCTGAGAGTAGGGTTATCGGAAATTGCAGCGGGGCTGAGATGAATGCCATGCTGGTAAGCAACAGTAACCAGTTCAATGCTTGTTAGAGAATCACCTCCAAGCATGAAGAAGCTGTGCTGCTTTCCAATGTCCTGTTTGCGGATTTGAATCACATCTCGAAGAACCTCAATCCAAAGAGCCCGAAGGACTACTTCCATTTCTGTCGTCGGAGCCTCATCGTCCGCAAGTTCGCTCTCCAGAGAGCTGGCTTCCGCAATAATGCGTGCCCTTTTTTCACGGGGTAGACCAGTGGCATCAACGCTCTCATCCGAATTGCTTTGGCTCCAGGGATACTGGGGCAATCCAGTGATTGCCTTACCGCCGGTAAACAACGGGGCTAGATTCAGCGAAACTGATTCCTGCCACAGCCTTCCAACGGCAGAGAGGAAGCTCACTGCACCATCGGCCCCGCGAGTTTGGGATGATACATAGTTGCATCGAACCTTTGCAGCCGCACAGATCTGAGATATAGGGACGGAGAGTGCAGAATGCGGTCCGATTTCTAGAAACAGAGTCTCTTCGGGAGACGTAACAAGAAGATTCGAAACAGCAGTGTTGAATCGAACTCTCGACACCAAGTTGGAGATCCAGTAAGCAGCACCAAATTGGCTCTGCTTTTTCAAGACTTTCTCATTAACACTAGACATAAAGAGAGCCTTGTTCTTCTTTGTTGCCTTTGAAGCAACTTTCTCACTCTTCAAGAGGCTAAGAAGCTCATCTGCAAGCGAGTTCATGTGGTGAGAATGATAGGCAACACCGGTGCGCAAAGTACGAGTAGTCACGTCGGGTTTGGCAGTCTTGATGGATTTGAGCACATGCTCTACAACCTCGCTATCACCAGAAATGGTAGTGCTAGTAGGAGAGTTTTCGCAAGCAATCACTACACCTTCCGCTAGGAAGCCACTGACGTCCTTCGTACCCAAACTGACCACAGCCATAGAACCATCCTTCTGGCTCTTAGTAGTGACATAGCCGTAGTAGTAAGCGATGGTGATGGCATCTTTCAAAGAGAGAAAACCCGAAGCATAAGCTGCAGCGATTTCACCACTAGAATGGCCAACAACTGCTTTCGGGACAACTCCAAGTCGTTCGAAATGGTTGACCAGGGCAATCTGAAGCGCTGTACTGAGGGGATATGATAGTTGGGATGAATTAACCCGGTTTTCGGTATCGGTAGCATCTCGGAGAAGCTCCTCTTCAATTGACCAGGTGGCTGGTAGCTTCAATCCTTGCAAAACATTATCCATCTTCTCAATATCCTTCTTGAAATCCGGATTGCTCAAGATGAGGTCTCTGCCCATGCCTGCCCATTGAGCACCCTGGCCATTAAAGATCATAGCAATGGACAAAGTCTTCGCAGAAGACTTGACAAAATTCGAAATATTACTAAAAGAAGAATTAGACAAAATGGAAAATGCCTTAAATTCCAGAGCTTCGCGCCGCATGGCACGTGTGTATGCCATATCAGCCGCATTGTTTGGATGCGCCTGAGCATACTCGCGGTGGAGTTCTATTTGCTTAGCCAAAGAAGATGAATTATGTGCAGAGAAGAGAACGAGTTCCGGCTGAGAACTGGATTTACACGAAGAATATTTAGGATAAGAGTCAATGATAACGTGCGCGCTGTATCCCTCAGCGCCAGCGGAATTAATACTAATTCTTTCAGCATGGCTAGATGCAAAAGGAGTAGGGTTTGCAGCCACAATGAGGTTTTTCTGAGCAATGGAAACTATTTGACCGTTAGTGTATCAATCTCAAGTTTTCTTAATAACACTAAACTTACTAGGGGCAGCGGTTGGAGGAATAATTCGGTTCTCCAGGGTGAGCACAGCCTTGATAACACTCATAAGGCCAGGAGCACCTTCACCGAGATAAATTCCATTGTCGCCAAAAGCGCTGCTAATAGCAGACATTTCGCTCGAATCTTTCATGTGGTCATTGACGCCATCGCACTGGTTATCAGCCGGCCAGATTAGTACAGGATTGAGTTTTGGTTCGAATGCCTGGGTTTTAGTTTTTAAATTTGTGAAGAAATGTGTTTACTTACTTGAACGAGAAGCGTCGAACGGGGTTCCAAGCCCGCGGCGACATAAGCGTTACGAATCAACTTCTCAAATACTTTAGCCGCAGAGTCTTCATCAAAAGCAGCCACCACGCTTGCTGCAGTGGACGCGCGAACTACGGCACGGATTGGGTGGCCGTCGCGAATGGCATCAGGCAGCGTCTTGATATATACAGCGGACACCTCATACTTTTCAGCGTCATCTTTTGAACCTAGCATCACGCTAGATGCCACGACAATTGCAGACTTGGCATCTCCAGATCGAACTGCACAACAAGCCTCATGCAAGGCCACAAGAGGCGACTTGATTATCATACTAATAAAGATATCATGTTAGCAAACGAGCCACGCAGCTTCGGTGAAATTTTTGTCAAATTTCGATGCTTTTGGAAACGAACCTTGGGCCTTTCAAATCGTTCTTTGATGAAACCACCGAGGCATCATCCTCGTTGGAGGTGCCAACAAAGCAGCCCACGCAAGCATCCTTGCCCCGGTAATTAATCTCACACGCATCTTCAAAACACTCGCGAGTCACTTCCAAGAGCTTCTGCTGCTGCGGACTGCAGCTCTTGGCTTCTTCATCGGTCATGGAAAAGAGCGAGGCATCAAATGAGCGCGGACCATTCTTCAAAACGTGGCTATCCTCGTAACCATCCAAGCGTACCGGGCCATAAGAGCCACGGTCGTTGGAGATTGACTCCCAGAGTTGGTCGGCGTGGCGTATACCTCCGGGGAGACGAGTGCTGATGCCACAAATGGCAATTGGAGTTTGAGGTTGGTCCTCATTATTATATGCAGTCTTCGGCGCCATTTTTTAACCTGTATACACAATATCTTTTTTCTTTTCCTTCTGGTCTATGATATCGTCGGTTACTTCGATGCCACTCTAATAGTTAGAGCTAACTGTTCTTGAGATCGATTAGTCTATTGAAGGCGACTCGATTTTTTTAGACGCACCTTGTATCCGAGAATCACCCTCTCTTTTTTTTGGTTGGTTTCTTTGTATGGATAGATATTAAGAATTAAATATATGGGAAGCGTAGGTCTCAAAAAGAGATCAAGAGTCTTCAAAATGAGAGACAGATCTATCCGGACAAAGACATTAATTAGTATGTGAAAATTCCTCGGTCGAGTATCAGCAAAGTGCTTCAACGCAGCACATCTACGTAGTCGTCGATCAAACGAGAAGCTCGATTAAGAGAGACAACATTAAGAGAAGTAACAGTCCACCAAACTACTATTATAAGGCGATAATTGCAGACGCCGGCTGGTATATTAGCATATCAGATATTACTAAGATAAGACACAAGGTACTTGTTACGTATCACGAGTATGATTGAATACATACTCGTACCAGTAGGGGTGTCGGTAGCGATTACGCTGCTCCTCCCATGGCCGAAGGTGTATAGCTACGGCATCGGTTCCTCCCGGCCATGAATACCAAGATTAGTACTTTATAGATTTACGGATCATTAAACCAGGGCTACATTTGTGGGGCACACCACTTGTTTGAGAACCAACGGAGTGTTCACGCCAATGGTAGACCGAAAGATCAGCAAACACAGGAGAGCCCATACATTATTAATGCAAGGAATGAATTCTAAGCTAGGGTCAGCTGTAGCGGTGGCAACTAGGTGTCTTGTAATGTCTTATATGCAGCGCAATTTGGTCAGGCATATGGAAGAATAAAGTACTCGTCCTATGCACAAGCAGAACCGTATTGGTCAGGATTCCCCACTGACCAGGCGTGACAAGGTTAGATCAACCAGCGATTACCGTCTGCCTGGGCTAGCAGGCGAGACGGCGGCTTCGCCCTTGCGCCAAAAGCAAAAAACCCTCCGTAGGATGATACATGACCAGATGCCAAATGTCACTAAAATAAATCGCACAGGGTCCCCCTATCCTGATGTCTCGCGTGTCGGCCACTAATACTAGATGATCGCTAGCAAAATGGACGCGCCTCACCACAAAGCGGCAGGGTTAGAAAACGAGAGGTAGGGGAAATATCGGAAAATTGGTGAGAAGAGGTGTGCGATTGGCTCAGCACCTTTATTAATCTGAGTTGCACCAATTTGGACATTTTACCCAGTATTGCTGCTGTATGGCTGAGGTGGCCGCCACAATTCAGAGGCTATCGTGGTGTCACGAAAGCTACCCTATTATGCAATTAATCTTGTTTTAGAAGCAGTAATGTATTGCAGGGTACATTTTTACGTCTATATGTTCGCAAATGTAATATAATATACGTATACATTATATACATATGCTCCGTCTGCATTGTGTTGGGGTATTGATGAGGGTCACTTAGAATCCTCATGCCACATCGTTGGCCAGCGAATTATATGCTGTAAGAAGCTCGAGTTCACGAATTATGTATGGATGCCCAAACATTTCTTTTAATACCAACAACGGCTAAACACTGACACCGCGCATGACCCTACTGCTCCTCTCGCAATATCAATTTGGTACATGTAGTTTCAATGTTGTACACGACTCCTCGCAGCCCGTCCGCGTCTGCACGCTGTAGCACCACCAACTCTATGAGCACCATGGACTCATTTGAAGCTTGGCATGTTGCGATATATACGCAGGAGCGGTGAAAAGCAGGTTTCACGTAATTTCAGGGTAACATTTACGAATACGTGTTTCGTGCGCATATAGATGTATCGCGTTACCCTAGCATCTTACACTCCCTGCTTTGCTTGCAATGGCCACCAGCCAGAATCAGGCCTTAAGAATATGACTTCCCTAGAGAGACCTACAAGAGTAGCAGAAATGGCGGCCAGGACTCTTAGGTATCTCAAATACAGCAGACTGATGTGCAGGTTTCCTCTCCCAAGCATAGCAATGCAAGCAAAAGGAGAGGATGCCGCCACAACAGTCCTTCCCATCGCTTGTGATTATAGTGCTCTGGTTCTCTTGGGCCACTGTGAGGCAACGATGGCAAGGGACCCCTATCCGGCCCGGACCAAGATCGCCTCCACATGTATGGCACAAGCACCTATAAGTGGATTTGGGGCTGAAAATTCCCCACTACACTAATTTTAAAGCTATAAGAGGTACCATCCTTGCCTGTTTAGGACACCGGCCACTTGTCTGACAGGACTTATTACGTTAGAAACGTCCTTGGCGGTGCCGGATTTGCATACCAATCTATTTTATGGGGTGATTCAGGCGAAGAAATCTCTGTCTCCCTGGATAGCAAGTACTTTGAGATAGGATGAGATCGCGATTACCTATCATAATATCTCGGGTAACCACTCTCGCACATATAATATTAAGACGGCATCGTAATGATTGTCAGTGTGAATGGTAGATTCAAGGCATAGCTGTTTTTTGGTTAAAATATAAGATAATGGCCATGCTGCAGGCCCCAAGCCGGACTCGATCCTGGAGTCTTATGTTTCAGCTAGCCACATCGTTTTAAATTGCCCTAGGCAAGCACGGCTTTAATAGACCGGCTTTAATAGACCGCCTTTCAAGCATGTCTCAGCACAAGACATCGAGCTAGTATTGATGGACTCCGATGCATGAATGCCGCGGTTGGACTGCTTAGTGGCATGATAAAAACAGCTAGCAACAAACCTCAAGGCGCTGGATTTTGGAATAGAAGACGTATTTTGCAAAAAAAAGAAAAAAAAAAAAGAAAAAAAGGGAGAGCAGAAGGATACATGTACTCTAAATAATTAAGCCATATCGGCTGGCCCCTAGATGTATACATGAAGTATTCCAGGCTCCATCCATACTAAGTGGACGAAGTATCATTAATCGCCGTGTTCATTATTTTAGACTTAGATACTCTCGCATGGGCTAAGAAAAATACAAATTGGTCTTGGTTCTGCGCTCCTGCCCGGAGGCGTGTGCGTATCTTCACAACTGCAATGCGGAGAGTTGAACTGAATCTTGGTATTGAATGTTAAAAATGAACTGCTTTACGGGCGCTTAGCATTGGGCCCCATGGATTGTTCGTGTACCTGCGTACGTGTAACAAATCTGTACTATAATTACTGTGAAAAGACTTTTATGTATGTGTGAGTACTTATGCTAAGGCTGGCGTAGAAGAGTGTATACAAAACCCTGATCCTTGAGATGGGATTACCCTTGTTTAACTCGAGTGCTGATTAATCAACACTCAATATCCTGAAAATAGAGTAATATGTTACAGAACGTAAGCTATTATTATAAGCTGTAAGAATTAGAGAGTGAGATAGGAAACTGTATTCAAAAGCTGACGAGGAATCAGCCACGATGAGATACTGTACTCCAATGTATCGGCACCATTTTTCAAGTCACGACATGTGTTTTACTAATAACATCACAAAGGCAAATTTCTCTAGAGAGGATTTCGCTGATGGTGGACAAGTATTAAATGATCATCATTGCGAACTCAATCTATGCTCTGATATGGTGCATAGTTCTGATCATTTATATCTATACCCAAGGAAGTAACCGCATTTTGTAGTGTTCAGTAGATCTCTGTCGACTGTAATAGTGGCGAGTAGCTTGGGTGTGTTCGTTCATTGTCCATTAGTAGTATATCCACATGTATCCCTTACAGAATCTGGATCATATCACGCCTCATTTCCTCCCTAGTAGATTAAGTATGGTCACGCCATTTTCTCGCTTAATTGCGCTTGAGCCTTAGACATAGGTGGCTGATGATTAAACGCCGCTCTCTCAGCCTTCCAAGCCAGATACTTACAGTATTTGTACTCCGTATACAAGTTAATAGAATCGAAGAGATGAATCAATGCTGTGCGGATGAGCACATGCGTAGGCACTCTCAATCAACTTACATACCATTTGGTGTTCGTCTATGAACTATTCATATGAAGGACTTCTCCTTGGGGGAAAAAAAAATATATGCTACCCATGATAACGATTCAACATTACAACAAAACAGCCAGCATCTTCTCCCAAATATAACTGTTGAGGAAATACTAAGAGGAATGATGTATATAATACTAGGTGCTTCTGGTTGCCTATCAGGGTATATAACTCTGTATATAACCTTTCGGGCCTCCACTCATATCTTCACGTTTTCAATCTCGAGAAAGACTTTGTAATTTTTTTAGCGGGTTATCATAATCTGGACACTGTAATTAAACGCTTGCTAACATATACGCCCAATGCCCATTGAAAAGTCTATATATGTGGCTGCGACTGAGGTAGGAAGTTAAACACGCTGGCTCACACCGGAGGCACCAGAGCGCTTTCCCATATTGGAGTCGCAAAAGTGAGCGGTAATAGAAGCTGTAATATACGTGCAAAACGAAAACCGCTGGAGGCAATTCTTCCTCGTCGTATTAGTAGAAAGACGAAAAAGAATATAGTAATTGGCAGATATGAGATATTTCTTACGCGTAACTATGAATCGTAGCGGACAAGACTTAGAATGGAGGCAAAATGCTAAGACGAGGGAAACGAGCAGGACCCTCAACATATTTCAATATGGAAGCAAGCTGAACAAACGATCATTGGAGGTTATCGGTAATATAGCTCAATATGATCGCAACAAAGGTGTAATATGCCATCTCTTGAAGTATGACATGCTAAAGTTCAATAATTTCTTGACAATTTAATAATAGACGTTAAAAATAAGATCGTTAGAAGAACTCCCACGACTGCAGCAAAAAAAACAAAGAAATCAGTCCCCCTTGAGCAGAGCATTTACACGCAGATTGGAGTTTCAGGCACTCTATGGAGATAATGACCTGATATATCGCAGGCAACCAGGCGAGTGCCTTGCAATAATAGCACAAAAGCACCATCCATTACTTATATACACGATAGGAACTCAAGCTTGCTACGAATAAATTCTACAAAAGGACGAGTAGACGAGGCTTGAAAAAGTCTACCAGCATGAAAATTTGTCCATGAATGGGGCTCAGCTCTTGCTATTTACATGCTATCGTAGTTCTTAACACCTGCGATTCAGCTTGCCAGACGTTTGGTCACAAAGAGTGAATAATAATGGGAATCTTTTACTTTTCAGGTTTATTATCTCCCTTGTGAGTAACAATTACCATTACCCACCGACTCAAGATGCTATGATGACTATCTGGTGCGATATTTGTCAAGGAGATAGGCCATTCACTTCACCGTAACATGATCGTAAACTGAAAATCTTCCTGTAATGTAACTGCTATTAGCAGGAACAATTTAATTGCATCAAGCCGCTTCTTGGCCAGGAAGTGGATACATCATAGGTGAATCACGACGAACAAACAACAAAGATTGTGAACTCTTAGTTACACTACGAGTGAACATCAATTCACAAAGCCACTGAACCTTTGTTTCATTACAGCCGGAATAACTGTTGAAAAGTAGGATGTATAAATGAGGTTCTCCCATCGTTTTTTGTTCAATGGAAAAGCTTCATTGGAACCACGACTCTACCTACCTCCTCATCAGCACAATTGCGATACATCTACAATTTGACCTACCTTCGAATTAACAATGTGTAGCTACATCGGTTGCTTTTGCCCCGTGTGCGAAAAGCGCTTGCAAACACTGAGGGTGCCCTGTGAAAAGGGTAAAAAGGGCGAACAGTGTGGCGAGTTTACGGAGGCAAGAGACTACGTAGAGGAAGAGCCGTGCGAAAAGTGCTTCAAGAGATCTCAACCTACCCTTACGAACAAGGCAAAGAACATGGCCCGAAGGTTGACCGGCGGTTCTTCGTCATCCAAGAACGTAAGTGATGGCTAATGTTCATCTTGGTCAAAATTGGCCTCTGTATTCGATGAGAATCTTATAATTGTGTTGTCCAATATTGCAAATATGGATTGGCAAGGCCCGCAAAGCCCACACTCCGATCAATGAGTAAACGTTTACTAAAATTAGATATAGTAGGAAACAGATGTTTCGGGGTGTACTACTCGCTGATAGTCTTTCGTGACGAAGACAAATTCCAGTTGCTGCGGCGGCCAACGTTAGGACCTCAAAGGGACTACACTACCTCGAGGGAGATGCCATCTCAAAGACTTCTCCGTGACTGGCTATCAAAGAATAGACATGATACTAGTTATTCCTCCGATCAAGAGCTCTAGCCAACACTCTGCAAGTACATGAGAATGATTGCGACAAAGAAGACTGTCGCGTTGATGAAACGGACTAGCGGTGGAGGGCATAGGATGGTTTGTTTACTGTCTTTGTGTTTACAAGTGTTTCTTTAATAAATTAGGTAACAAAAAAAAAATGATATTTTACGGTCTGTTTCAAGACTGAGCTGAAAGAAAAAAAAAAGGATGTCCTCGGTGAGGCTCGAACTCACGACCTTCAGATGGCCCAAACTGGAGATTTGGATCATATTTATGGAGAATATGAGACTGACGCGCTAGCCAACTGCGCCACGAAGACTTGCTTGTGATGATGTCTGTGGAGTAAAAGATTATGAAGATTTGCACCTCAAACTGAACGTCTCTTTTCTAGCAGGTCATTTCGCTTCCACTCAAATTTCCAACTTCAACCAGCTGTGAAGTCAAGCAATTGAGTGCTGGTGTTGTGATACATGCGAGATACAGAGCGCCACAATGAAGATGGAATAGAGTAACAGATAGCGAACTAAGAGGGTACGCATGTAGATACGGAAAGACGCAAACGCGCCTGAGATTGCAGGTTTATACAATCTTTCTCAGCTTCACTGGGGGTAAAGTCACCACGCCAATATCGCCAAAGTCACTTTTTTTACCAACCAGCAAACCATTGTTATCAGTATCACAAATCCCTAATACGTGATGGCTTTTCTCTTTGAACACAAAGCTCCTTTCTACACAGGCAGTTTTTTTTTTTAAGCCGCGCTTCACAGCCCGTTACCCAAATAGCTTGTATACTTGCGCACGTAATTTCGCTTTTCATAAACATATCATCACGTTTCATTCTCTCTCTCTCTCTCTTTTTTTAACTTGTTAAAAGTTTGGCATGTCCATTTGAGAGAACATAGAGCAGGGGTTGTCGGTCGACTAACAGTCGTTGCTACACTGCATGAGCACTCTTGTCTTAAAGTGGAGCGCGTTTGCAGCGGCGTACGACGTGCACATCAGACGGCCAGCTTATGCGGTATTCTAGGTCGGCGAACCTGATATTAGATATCCAATCTTTCTTTGCTCTAGCTGAAGGTTACGCCAAAACTGGGAGCAAAGGCATTCCATAGATAAGACGCACTGACTCGGGAACTCCTGCTCAAATGGCCAAACCCAATTAGATCTCTGGATCATCTAGTTTGTCCTCTTGTTCACATGTCTCTATTTGTTTCATCTAATAGCCTCATGGTACTCATCATGGGGCTACATATTCCTTCATCATATCTATTAAATCTGGTTGTCGTGACTGTTTGACCCTTAAGAGCAACGCAAACCGTTGGCGGAAACGTGACTATGTCTATGTTTTGGAAACCTACTATGCACGCACTTGCACCGCTCAGAAGCTAAGAGAGGAGCCCGTCAATACTTTTTGCAGCTTCATGCCAGTTTTACTCGAATCTAGAGATATGTTATCCCAGATCACAGCTTTTGCCGGAACACAGGGGATCAAGCATTTCATTACAGCAAATCGCCAGACGATTATACGTTGCAAGGCGAAACATGTTCACAAGCGGCGTAGCTCAAGTCTAGCGGACGCACTACACTGTCCCATACGAGCAAAAACGAAGTGTTTTTTTTTCTTTTTTTTTTTTTTTTTTTTTTTTTTTTGGATTCAGCTCCATTGTACCACTGAGCAGTTCTCGGCCGTTCAATTTGACATTGAGTCACTGCTTGGCAGAGGCAGCTCATAAACTCTGGGTAAAATAACATTAATCGTGTGTTAACAACAGAGCGACGCAAACAATTGCCGAAAAAAATTGTAATCGACGCAGATGGCGAACTACTTGGGCTCTTCATATTTCTGGATTTTGCCCCCCGTGTATTGTTACAGACTGCTGGTACAGTTGGCTGCTTGAGACAGTTCTGGTGGGTCAGCGTTGAAGAAATTCCCTATGCAATACTTGTATTTAGGAATAAGGGTTATATACTCGTGAATAGGTGTAGATGGGAGTTATTCAGGTACAGGGTGTTCTCCTGCTGTGGACTCTATGGCATTGTGACGAACTGCGGGCTTCGGAAATATTCCCACGCGGGATTCCAGTCCGTGACTTAGACGAAAATAATTGTGTAATAAAATATTGGGGTTTCAATTGGCATGGAAAGTGTACTGTTTTATTATTATTATTATTCCCCCCCCCCCCCCCCCCCCCCAAGTTTAAAAATTGCTGCTCAAATATTACTGCGCGCGCTCCATAGAAGCTATTCGTTGAGTCTAATTCACATGAGGCTCATCCACGCTCTTAAATTTAGAAAAACTCGGCCTTGGCACCATAGGCGGAGAATTAAGCATTTATTTAAGAGACATAAGAAACTACTTGCACCTACTCCATGAGTATCGGAAACGTAGCTTATGATGGATGCTTCAAGTTGAGCGCCAACTCACAAACCGGGCGAGACTTGTTTAATCCTACTGCCGCATAGCGTTTCCAAGAGTAGGGAATTAAGCTACCGCATCTCCTGGTGTTGTATATTCTAGTTTATGAAGCCAAGATTTGGAAATTATTTGGTCGGATTATAGATATACCCTTGCCCTCTGAACAACTACAGGTAACTCTGAAACCACCGAACAGGTGGAAATGGGTAGAGCTCCAAGCTAGAGTTGAATGTCTTTTGATGGCCCAGCGAAATTTTATAAACGTGGATATAAGATAAACTTGATTAGATCCCTGTTTAATTTATCGGCACGCCAATCGACTATACACAGACGGGCCTGAAAACAGGTGGCTAACGGGTAGGCTCGCCATGGGTGTTATAAATACTGGAGAAGTACGCCATTAGCATACAGTAAGTTCCCACGCACTACATTGGAGAATTCATTTGAGTAAATCTTACTAGGTATTAGTAACTCCGAAAGTAAACCCTACTCTGCAAAGTCCGATAACTTACCTCTCCCCTGTATTTCCATGGATGAAGTCGAATCAGCTGACCTCTATGACCATGTAATCGATTTCTTCCTTCTCTTTAAGGGTAGAGTCAACAGAGGCCAGCTCCAGATACTCATTCTAAAATTTCGCATCACATTTGACGCAAATATTTATAACATACTTTGCTACAGCCAGACTCGTAATTAAGTATCCCATAGTATAATTATACTACATACCGCCGCTATCTGTATCAATTCATTCATTTGATGATCACACCTCCAGGGTATTATCCTCTGGCAGTTCGAGTAAGCAAGTATATGACGTTTCAAGGAGTACCAAGTCCTCAGTAATACAGTATGGGGATATCGCCTAGTCGCAGTTTAATACCAGTAGTAATATTACATAGAGTCTGTCGCCATCTGACCAGGGGCATCAACAGCTAGTAGTAGACACTCTCCTCCGACCGTACAGCAAGGCGTATCACTCTTGTACCAGAGGCTAGGGCCAGCCACCAATCACTAGCCATCCCATCATACTGCATTCTCTCCGTATTCAGCGTCTCACGATGAATCCATTGGCCTTTCCAACTCCGCTTACACGTACGGGTTCAGTCACTGGTCGTGTCACTGCAGAACTCACTCAGCAGGATATACGGTGCGAGTCGTTCTCAGTTTCATGACACCCGAAAACCAGAAGCATCCGTCGGCCTACCAAAAGTGGCGCCATTCTATATCTCAGCATTCCGCACTCCGTACCAACCAAAGATCAAGAGACGGGTCCTACTCCATGTATCGTCCCAAATAGTATTGCATGTAGCCACCACCCCTGTCACTGACCCCCCACAGCAGCTCAGCGATTCCTGGAAACCCCCATTGGACATTAGTGGCTGGTACCTTTTCCCCCTTCCTCGGTACCGTATTTTGCCCTGTTTTATCCTAAAATCCTTCTCGCGTTCTCCATCTAGACATGCCGGCTCGGAGCCTCGAGATCTCCGCGCAATCCCACTGATTCTTTTCCTCGGTTGCTTGTTTTTTTTTTTTTTTAAACTCTCCGGGCCCGCCGGTTACCGTCGCCCGCGAGATTTTCTCCTCTCTGTCCAACCGCAAATGTACACCGCAATCAGCCTCTCGGGACCAACATGCATAATTAGCTCTCAACATGAGTCGACTCATCACAAACAGTTTCCACATTTCTACACAAACATTTAACGAGACGAAACTGCATTTCCGTACACCCGGTAGCAAATTGTCAATCGTCTCGTCAATTACATCGTCTCTCACATTCCGGGATTCCATGTTAAACCCATCACCACCCGACTGATAGCGTTGCATTTTCCGGAACTTCTTTATCCACCCCCTTCCTGATAAGTAAAAGCTGGCATCCAACAACGATCAACAAGGAAACTTTTAAATGATCACGTTGCATCACTGCTCCCAGGGGGGTGTAAGATGCGGAATACCAGTACTACCCAGCAAAGCTCAAAGGCAGAGTGAGGAATCTGTCGTACCAATAGACTTGACTTGCTTGGCCAGTGCGAACCCTGCTGCGACTTTTATGGAGCTCTTGTATACAGTAGGACGTTGGTTGTCTGAATGATTACTCCGTACTCTCAGGAGAGATACGCCTATTAATACTGTACATGTACTTCGTACTGTGTCTATGCAGAAAGGGGGAATTCTGCCGAAGCAGCAAAGAAAACGTCGATGCTCCATATTTACGAGCCGCGTGAATTTATAAGCTGCACCACACCGCGTGCCTTAGGTACTTTTCCCATCGAAGTTACAAAATGGGAAAGTAAAAGGTAAGGGCCCTGAAAGCTGAAGATTAGCTTGAAACGGCACGTCGATCAAACTGAGTTACGCAGGCGAGTCAGGCGGTCAGCGAAATACCTATTAGAATCTGGGAATAACACTAGTTGCCTTTTGTCATATACGAGTCCCTTGTAGTAACATATCGCTTAGAAATGTCAAGTATCCAAGGCTCATTGGTAATTGATCAACGTAGTAGCACGATGCTCTATGATTCTAGCACTAATGCTATCTACCTAGACTACGCCCAGTTGACCAGTGATCTTTTTTCCTCCCTTGGCCCAACTTGCATACATGTGAAATGACATGTGCTGGCATGCCGGCCAACGTTTCTCCCATCCAATCCTGTTCGCATCCTTAACATTTCCGGAGAAAAAGAAAATGTGACGAAACAAAAAACCACTTGAAAATAGCTACGATCCTTGATATCCCCTGCTTATGCAGCCAACTCCTCCCGATAACGAAATTGCAGCATGGGCCCGTTTTGTGAACTGACAAAGCGATCATACAGCTGAAATTCGCTCCTGCACTCTCGCCCTTCTTTAGCGTCTCCTACACCTTCTCCCAAGTTGCTGCTGGGGTCCAAACGAATGTCAAAGAGCCAGATGAGACGAGCCAAAACGATGGACATTTCCTGGTAGGCAAGATGTTTCCCGATGCATCCACTACGACCAGCACCAAACGGAGTAAACCCATGCGCCAGACCCACTGCGGGCTGCATCTTGACGGACTCTTTGCCTGACACAGGCACAGAACCGTCTTTAAGCCCTCTTTCGCGTTCTTCATGGAACCAGCGTTCGGGTGCGTAGGTCAAAGGCTGGGCGAAATTCTCTTCGCTGTGGTGCATGCAGTAGTGCGGAATACCCAAGTTGACACCAGCAGGGAAGTATTCGCCGTCTACCTCCATCCCCCCTGGACCAACAACACGTGGTAAGATGCTTGGGACAGGGGGTGAGAGACGCATGGCCTCATCGATACAGGCGGGCAAGTATTTAACGCTCTGCAGTTCTGCAGAAGCAAACCGAATGGGGCACTTGATTTCTGATGCTTTCTTTCCAATATCTTCGGGGGACAAGGGGAATGCCTCACGAATCTCACGTGTTAGGCGTTCGAGCGTGCGTGGGTTATGTGTGAGGTAGAATAAGGTCGACGTTGTTGCGGTTATCATACCGTCTGTACCACCAATTATGAAGAGACTTGCTTCTGATATTAGTTCTTCAGTAGAAAACGACTCTCCGGTTTTAGGATCGCGCGATGCGAGAAGCGCCGCCCAAATGTCTCTATATGGCATAGAAGTCTGCTCCAGGCGCCACAAAGCGAATGATCGGCTTACAGACATCAGGTTTCCCACGCCAACAATGAGCTGCTTGAATAAGAGCTTATGCAAGTTGCAGAAGAATAATGATTGCATGTGACCAACCTTGGATGGCAACAGAGGTTAGTCGTCAAACGATGCTGAGGGTGGAGCTGGGAGCCGCAGATTGAAGAAGAAAGGAGTGCAACTTCAACTTACCAAATGGATACCGGCAACCCCATTAGGCAAATCTTTTACGAAATGTCGATACTTTGGATCTCTCTGGACATTCCATGTTCGACCAAAAGTCATAGAGCCCATGATATCGGCAATACAGAAAGATACGTAAAAACACATATCTTTACCCGAGCTCCAACCATGTTCACCTTCTTTTTTGCTCCCTACACCTTCGCTGATGATGTCAATGAATTCATCGACGTGAGGCGTAACTTGGTCCTCGAATTCTTTCACTGCGGTAGGTGTGATGGCTGTCATGTTGACTCGACGCCGGAAGGCATGTGCTTTGTGGTCTACCGTTGTGAGAGACATTTCTGCCCCAAAGAAGCGTTTGAAAGAGCTGTATGCATCGGCCTTGAATGTGTTGGAGTTCACATTATGCAGGTCGCGAGACGCCTGTGCAGAATTGATAGATAAACGGTTGGGCCCGAATCTAACAAATTTCCCTGGGGTAGCATTTATTGGTTAGCTTTACATTATATCACCAAATACAAGTAACCATGCCACCAACAACCAAGGTGTTGGAATGAGGGCAATATGAGGGCCCCCCTGGACAGCAGGAGCCACTTTCGTCTGCTGCGCTGCGAGGCATGATGGAGAACACATATGCATGAACCAAACTCACCGTACTTCTTGTGCTGTTTATCAAACTCAAGATGGCGACCACCCTCAGCGATCCAGTAAACAGTGTACCAGTCGCTAAGGGCCGCGAACAGCGGTCCTGGGTACTTAGAAAGGGGGTGGAAGGCAAGCCTGTAAACCAGGTTTGAGAGAATCTATGGGCAGTAATACGTTAGCGTGCTAGCCTCCTTTACACCGCAATATGATGATACAGCGTATCAGGTACCAAATGCCCCGTATGACAGCTCATAATGATAACTGAGTGTGCAGTAGAGGGATGTAGTGCGTGCAGGAGATAGAGCAGTGCTGTGTGTGGATATGACGGAATGCTGCCGTATACACGGCAAAATATGCTGCTTGCATACGCGGGGTGGATTCTATATTCCTAGGTATTCCACCAGAATGCGTGAAATATTTAACTAGGCCCTTGTTACTTACCCATTCGACGAGTAGGAGAACGCCGGTTTGTGAATACCAAAGAAGACTTTGAGGCTGCTGTAAGTGAAAGTAGGACAATATGGCCAGCGCTAGAAAGCCGCTTGCAAAGATACAAGCGGGCACAACGTGGAAGGCCATGGCCAACCCTTGCCTTGGTTCAAGGAGATGTAGTGGACACTATGAAAGTTGATAATGCCAAGGGTGGTCGTGGTATTAGATTAGTAAGAAGAGGCTAGGTGTCAAGGCAGCGTTGACTTGGATAGAAAGGGTTTCGAATAAAAGCTAAAGACAAGAGATCAAGAACTGACAGAAAAAGACCGACAGAGCTCGAGGATAATAAGAAGAGAGAGGCTGGCGAACCCAATATTTGTATACAAAATTGGCGGGAAGAACTATCACATAACATGTTAAGGCGAACTCAAGATTTGCGTACAAAGTTGGGAGAAGGAATCATGGGATAACACGTTAAGCGTTGCTCTGCATCTGACACCAAACATCTGACAGGGGGAGGGGGGTATGTTTTATGGTTAAGGTCGCATTCGTAAGTTAGTAAGGCCCACAACACCATGGATGCTAGCTGCAGCAACGCCTGTGCATATACTGTACAGTGCAATGGGTCTGCTGGATGATGATTCTGGTATCTGGGACGAAGGTCGGGTAAAAGCTTTTTTCATTCCAGAATCAAGTGGAATTTTACCGAGAGTTGCCATCTTCCGCTATTCTGGAATGGGGGCTGCATTCGTGATTCACGGCTTGGGGTGAGCCGGAGTCGTGGGATCGCCGTCAATTCACAACTCCCCCACTCAAAACGTACTATGTACATTTGGATGTCGGGGGTCCAAGACGGCGAACTGCTCCAGATGCCATGGATCCTAACCTTGCAAGAACTTGGGCCATGCCCAAAAGTGGTGCAATGTCCTATTTCGTGTCCTTAGACAGTGCTAGAGAGTAGAGGAGCTGTTGCAGCACCAACGTACACTGGTTCGCCGATTATATAAAGTCAGGACAAGTCCTCTTCTTCTCTTGTCCAGAGGTGAAACGGCTCCATTGTGATGAAGCATTGCCTCTTATTGTGTCCCTTATTCCCCTTACGTCCGTTTCATTTTCGGGTGAGCTACCCATAGTTACTTTCCAAGATGCAGTCCATAGATGGCTATACGCTTTTGGAAAAGGGGGTCGTGGCCCCTAGTTCGACTATCGCTCTCGACCAACCGGTAAGTAAGAATTAGAATGTGGTGATCATAGGCTCTCTGTGTACGCTTCATTGAGAGTTTGTATAATGGGGGGTAGCTGCTAACACTCTCCCATTCCGATACAGAGACGATCCCCGCTCTATCACCTAAAGACTCTATTTCTCTTCACCAAAAGCGATTTCAAAACCGTCATCTTTCCTCAGAGCATATTCGCCATTACAGCGGCGTTGTCGACAGCGAGGTTAACCACAGCAGATCTGAGTGAAGATGTGTCTACACGGGCCTGGCAACTGGCCTCCCGTTTGCCATTGATGCTTGCGTGGATCTGGCTGAACCTCCTGGTGGAAGATTTGGCGAACCAACGCCTCGAGGGATCCATTATCGAGGACACAGTCAACAAGCCATGGAGGCCGCTGCCCTCTCATCGTCTAACGGCAGACCAAGCACGGGATTGGCTCATTGTTGCTATTATAGTCGCCGTAGGGTCGAGCCTGGTCTTGGGCGGCTACACAGCCAGCGTCACCCTAATGCTCTTTATATGGATGTACAACGACCTGGATGGCAGCAACAGCGGCATTTGGATACGAAATGCCCTCAATGCAAGCGGCCTCATGTGCTTCAGTTGGGGTGCGTTGGCGGCATTGTCAGGCGGCGAATTATCACCCCGAGGCTTCACCTGGATCTTGGTAACTGGAGCCATAATAATGACAACGGTTCATGCGCAGGATCTGCCAGACATTGAAGGCGACAAGGCACGCGGACGCCTAACCGTGCCCCTGCTGTATGGCGAGACAGCAGCACGGTTGTCCCTATCCGCCATGGTCATGCTCTGGGCAGTGGCGTGTCCGCTCTTCTGGGATGCGTCGGCGTGGGGATGGGCGGTCTCGACAAGCCTCGGAGGCGCCATGTCAGTGCTTGCGCTGCAGAAGCGAGGCCAGTGGTGGGACGAAGTGGTGTGGAAATTATGGTGCCTTTGGATAGCGGCGCTGTATCTGCTGCCAGCGCTTGGCAAATGAGCTGTTAGATATCGAGACGCTAACGATTAATGATGAAAGTATTGATTCCTGCTACAACTGCAGCGCTGTAGCGTTTCTTGTTGCTATATGCAAGCGTGCTGCATATTAGTGGGCGGGTGTGTAGAGTAGACCATGTACGAAAACACTTGGGCGACAAATGCAGCCATCGCATGCCCCCGCAGCCATGCAGGCACAGGCCGCATGGTCTGAAGGCAGAGAGAGGCTTTCTTTCATGTGCTTTCAAGGAGGATTTCGCTCATATACCAAGCCTTTTACGAGCACGCCAATCGGTTTCAAAAGGCCCTGAACCTGGGCGTTCGTCCTGCACAGCAACGCCTTGGCGGACTCGCTTGTTGCCAGCGCGCAGAAACCCGCAAGGCTCTAAGGTGGTTAGATATGCCACGAGCACGGACTTTGTACTCGCACGTACTCGTACGAGTCAATGCCTTCTTGCACAAATATGGGCAGGTCTGGGATAGAGCCAGCCGAGCGGGTATTCCTGGGACGGGACAGTGCTCGTACGAAGAACGGAATCCAAGTATGACACCGACCAAAGAAGGAGGAGGGGTGCCGGGAGAAGACTGAAAGCATCATGGAAGCGATCAACCAGAAAGCATTATAAGCTCCAATGCGTTACTATACACTTGGTTATTAAACAGACCAGTACCGCGTACCGTAGGATTCCATCTTGCATACCATGGTCAGAACAGCTACCATCCGAGCTGAGGTCATCTCAGCACGCGCCATGCCGGCACTCTCGATGGATTCTTCAGTAACCCGAGCCGTTATTTTGGACCGCGCCTCGTTCGGTGGCTCTCCGTCGGACTGGTGGCGGTGTCGTGCCTGTACTATTCCTCGAAGAGCGACCAAATCCGGCCCGTACAGCTGCGGCTCGGTGTCAGTGGGACTCTACATATGACAGGTCGTTGTGCTTGGGCAAAAAAGAATGCAGGGAGCATATGGGATAGCGGTATGTGGGTTGGGGAAGTTGATAGTCCTCTTAGCAGGTTCCTACACTAAAAGTTGTCGCCTATTCTGCTGCGAGATTAGGCACTATAGTGCTTCCGCTGGCTGCCAGATAGTGGAAACAGGCGCCTGGCCTGGAATCTTTTGGCAACCTCCCAGGTCAACTACATGTAGCCTAAGATGCACACGCATGAGCTGCCTACCACCTTCCATCCTTCTGTCAAGTCGGCTATGTGTACTTGAGCCTCCCAAGAATACCTAGGTACATGTAGGTAGGTATACCAGCAAATTTGATGCCTTCAACGGCCCCCAAGCCTCGCACCACCGCCAATTAACCAAGCTTCAAGCTTTACCCATCCTCATCACCCCCACCACCATGAGGCCGCCAGCACTCTGCACATCTCCCCCCTTTCCTGTTGGGACACTGCTGTATTATATCGTGTACTGATATGGCTTCGAAGGTGCTATTCGAATTGAATGATGCGACGCTGTGGTAGCAGTGTAGCGGTGCTACGCTGCAATTGATTGATCGTGCGTTCCAGAGACCAAGTCAAGCTCGCCTGCTGTCGATACCAAGAGGAGCCTTGGGGAGAGCATTTGCTTTTCATCCAGACACGGTTCGCAATTGCCTCTCATATGCCGGAAGGCGCACAAGGCAACATACGTGCAGTGCTGGCTTTATTCCGCACTTGTTCGTATTCCTGCTTTTATTATACGCTTCACTTAGGCTGTGCCTACATCTTTGTTCAGCAAGGGGTATTTCTCACCCAACCGCAGAGGCAAGTTTAGCGTCGGTCGTTTCCCTTCCCGAGGTTCTTCGATACACGGTTTAGAGCTCACGGCAACTTGGCAGCAGAGGCGTATGCTATATGCAGCTAGCTATTAGCCTTGTCAGTTTGATCTGCGGCCACTATGCTCTGCGGAGAAGAGAGCCAGCGAAGACTCCGGAAAGGCAGTCTGGCCTATCCCTAGCGTCGGTATCAGCAGGGACTCCTCGTTGTGAGGCACTTCCCCCCTGAACGGCCCGTTTTGACGGCTCGTTGCTTAGCTGGCGTGGGCTGTGACTGGATGTACGGAGATGTCCGTGCCTTGACTTGACCCAGGACTAAACAATGCACGCAGGACCGGGGAAATCAACGGCGTGCGAATACAGGTTGCCTCAGCACTAAATACTAAGCCCTAAGAATTGGTGCCTTTCGGAGGCTTTTGAGGTCCAATTATTTCGAGATGAAGCTACACGCACTCCGAATCGAATGAAGCCGTATAACGTCATCGACAGTGTTTCCTCCACGAAGCCTGCTCTTCGACCAAATACAATAACTACCTATTAACTAACAAGAGAGGTAGGGGAGTGGGCGAGCGCCGGCCAGCCGGATGCAGGTCGGGGGCTTATCTGGTTCCGTGTGTTCGACTCTATGCCATCAGTTCATTGTCAGCTAACCGCTAGCAGGACTGCGACATATTAATTGCTACAACTAGCATTCTTGTTCTCTAATTTGCTGGCCAAGGTGTACAATTCGCTGCATTAAAATGGCCCCAGGCACACACGGTTGCATAGTATCAAACAGTTTTTGCCGTTGTATCTTGAAATCGGTATCATGGCAATGAAAGTCTTTATACGAATACTGGGCTGCTTCTTTAGCCAAATTGTACGAACTACATGTAACTATCTCTTCGCACTCTCAAGGTTCTTCTGCAGCGATTCTGTGGCGGTTCCGCAGCAAATTCCACAGGACGCTGCTCTGCTGCCGTCGTAATGATGGAGGGAAAGCATGCTGCAGACTTTGCACACCGTAACCTGCATCTGCATCTCACTTGCCTGGGATATATAGCATGCAGGCAAGCGGATACTTAGAACCTTTCAGTGGGAACCCAAGTCGGCGGCGGCGGCGGAAGAGGGTAGTAGCCCAGGGTCGACAAAAATATTGGTAATAGAGACACATACCCGCACAAAAATGGAGAGAAAGAGGAAAAGAGAAAAAGAATGGCAACCGTCACATACCTCGGATAAGTACTCTGTAGGTTCGTGTAGTATCATGGAGGGTGTGACTTTCTAAACTGCTAGTAATTCTCATATTTCGTTAGCTGACTGAGCAAGCCAATAGCATAATACGCAGCATACTGTGTGTGCGTTGAGACATCCTCCCAGCCAGCTGGCTTGTTATCCAGAAGCTGCCAAAGCACCCGGATATTCTCGTGAACATCGACATGTGAAACGAACATTTTCCAGATGTGCTGATTCTTTGGCCAGTTACACCAGTCAAATAGAAGTACCATCCATGCCGATACAACACGTTAAAGATTTATGGTAGCTACTTACAGACCCATCGTGGGGCGCTTGTCAAGATAGCTTAGCGATGGGCTCGACTGGCTGCGCTCTAATTAGGCAAGCCGGAGCAGCATCCTGCATCCCCTAGTCTCATTTACCCTGGATATCTGACGCCTCTCATATGTATATGCGAGGGATAAAACAAAGACGTGCATAGTCAAAAGGTCTCGCTATAACAGTGGTTATTCGGATACCGAAATAACCGTTCCCAAAGGATTTACTCCTCTATGAGAATGCAACTGCGCGCTCACCCAACAGAAGGTTACAACAAAGCTACTTGGCAGCTTTCCATTCGCGCCGCGATCGACATTTATGCACCACAGCCCCCTCCTTTTCCCACGCCGTCTTAAACTTTGCCTCAGTGATGGTCAAAGTTCTGACAAGTTATGACTGCTGCCAGAAACAGTATTGAGAATAAGCTGTAGACACTGGCCTACCTTCTGTTTCTTTATCAGCTGTGCCTCTTTACAGACCCCGCTGTAACACCTCGGCCACACCCTCTCCACTTTGGCGGAATTTCAAGCAATGCAGCGTCAGTGACTACTGCACACACGGAGACATATGAAATAGCACGCCGAAGCCGTTACTAAGAGGAAAAACAAAGACCAAAAAAAAAACCCTCGTTCATCGACCCATGCCTTCGACATTCAACCCTTATTGGTCTTCCCTCTTTTTCTACCCCCGAAGCCTCTCAAGCTTTAACATCTAGTCTACGCTTACACGCGTACACCGAGCTACACCAGACTACAACTTACCCGCATTCCGCCCTAGAGAAACAGGAGACCCAAGAGGCTACTCCAAAAAGAAAAAGAAGAAGAAAACTAAGCAGTCATACCGGCATTAAAGATGGCTCCCTTGACGTGGTTTATTACTGGCTGCTCTAGCGGCTTCGGCGAGACCTTAGTACGCCAGCTCCGTGCTGCCGGCGATAATGTCATCGCCACTGGCCGCAGTGCCGAAACCAGGCTCGCCCATCTCAAAGACACAGGAGCAGCTATCCTCGACCTTGATGTCACAGCGCCGGCCGCTGAAATCCAGGCCAAAGTCGACGCGGCCTGGGATATCTACCCAGAGGGCATCGACGTTGTGGTCAACAATGCAGGCTACATCGTCAGTGGAGCGATTGAAGAATTAACGTACGTAAATATACAATATTTGCTTTGAAATCCAATCCCCGTGGTCGACTTACATGTATATTGTGTCTCAAACGTCTACTTCCCCAAATTATATGTATATGTTTTGGTTTTGGATCACCTCTCTTTTTATTTTATTTTATTTTATTTTATTCTTACTTCTTCTCGCTAACCATCTACATGGGGCACGACTAGACAAGAAGATATGGATCTCTCTTTCAAAGTGAACTTCCATGGCCCACTCAACATCACCCGTGCGTTCTTGCCTCGCCTACGGGCAAAGAACAAGGGCACGCTTCTCTTTGTGAGTTCTCAAGCGGCGTGGCATACCGATCCAAGTGCTGGCAGCTATTGTGCCGCCAAGTTTGCTTTATCAGGTATGTGCGTCACCATCTTTCTGTGCTCTCGCCAATGGATTACACTTACACCCCATGAAACGGGATGGTTCATCTGATGTCTTTACACACCCGTTCACCCAATTCGCATAAACAAGCACGACAGGCTCAAGGATCAGGCAATGACACCTACCCATTTCCTTCCTACCTGGCGCAAATCATTACCTATCTTTCTCGATGGTTATCCGAATTGGGCCACTTGCTGACATGTACGGGGCCTTGCGTGCCTATCCCAACCACATCCAGGTGCCGTTGAATGCCTCGCCAAAGAAATGGCCATGTTTGCTCCTGGCGTCAGAATCCTCATCGTCGAGCCTGGTTATTTCCGGACCAAGGTTTTCTCCAACATCAAGCACGTCGAGCCCCGCGTGCCGGTTTATGCCCAGTTCAATGCCGGGGTCCGGCAGTACGAGGCATCCATTATCGGCAATGAACCTGGCGACGCCGATAAGGCTGTTACGCGAATGATTGACCTGGTCAAGGGCACGGGTATGGCTGCGGGGAAACAGACACCGCTGCGTGTTCCTCTGGGGTCGGATGGCTGGGAGAGAGTTAAGACGAAGTGTGAGGAGACGATAGCGATCTGCGAAGAGTGGGAGGATTTCGCGAAGAGCACAGACCATGTAGCGGTAGATGCCGCTTAGAAAAGTAAAGACCAATTACAATTACTATCTTTCAAACCATTATTTTTCACGATAGGAGAGTTAACGTTATTATTGACATGATGCCACCTAGATACATGTACGTTATGACTAGCTCGACACCCACTACTCGGCATCTGGTCTCGAGAAACGGCTCATTACATGTAATTACAGCTATCCAGTCACTTTGTACATACTTGATACGTACTGATACATGACATGTATGCTTTGTTGATCTAATTCGACAGCGTCTTTTCGCGCTCAATGCCCAGTCCAGCCAACAACTCAGACTCAATCTTTTCCAGAAACTCCTTGACAAAATTAACCTCGTAAAAGCTCACATTAAAACACCCTGCAATATTCAACTCATCCCTGAAGCTCCAGACATGGCACTGTACTGACCGGGACAGTATCTGCGTGCCAAGCCAAATATCTGCCACCTCGAAGCCTTTCTCATCACCGCCGTACGAACGCTGGATATACGCCTCCACCTTGCCGAGGCTGCTCACGTCCGGATTCTGTATCTGCGGCAGCCCAGGTGGCAGCGGTGCTGAGAAGAGCTTCGTAGTGCGCCGCACATAGGGCGCAACCACTTTAAGCATGCTGACTGGATTTCCTTCATCGTCGGTTGTGAAGCGGGAGATATCTGTTGAGTATACTAATGCCAGCTGCTGAGCTATCTCCTCAAAGCTTTTAGGGTCGCCGCCCATTGCATCGTCGCCAAGTACGTTGTGAACGCAGATGGGGAGGCCAGAAGAGAACATGCCCACGGCATAATCAGGTCCATCGTATGGCTTGGGCAGGCGCCTGCGCATATCGACTGGGAAGAAGGCGGCGAAATGTTTGGCGAGCGGATGCTGCGGGTAGGTAGCCGTGGTGCGAACGACGGCAGCATGGACGGCACTACTGACACTGATCTTACGAGCTCGACATGCCGCGGTGATGGCAGCCGTTGTAAGGGCATCGATTCGCAGAGCCTCGCGGGCGCTGTCTCCCGGCGGAGCGGTTTCCGAAGCTGGAGTCGTGGGTAATCCGATACTAGGGACGCCCTGAACAAATTCGCTAACGAGTCCGTCCGCAGCCGCCTGGATATACTTTGGCGTGGAATCCTCGTCAGTATACGCATCGGCAAGATCGTCCAGGCTTCTGGTCAGCAGCCCGCTGCCAACTAGCCCATCATATGAATCCACGCCACAGTCCAGGCCATTCTTCAAAACAGAAGCCAAAGAAGACAAGAAACTGTGGGCAAGCATGAGCAGGCCTATGCCATCAATACGCCAGTGAGCTGAGCGGATGAAAATCTCTTGAGTTGCAGGTAGCCAGTGGCAAGTGGGAGTGCCATTGCTGAGCATGCCTGCAAACACGCCACTCGCAGACGCTTCTGATGAGATCAGAAAAGTTTTGGATACCCAGGCATCTGCGTCGAAAGGGCGTACCGTGAGTAAAGGCTTTGCTGGTAATTCTTGGCCCGTTGACCCATTGGACTGTTCAACAATTGATCCAGTAAACGTCGGGTGAAGTTGACCGGTAAGAAGCCAAGCACGGCGCAAATACGGAATGGGATCTGTCAAAGAAGTCTTGAACTTGATCTTTAGTGCCACTGAGGCGGCCCAGTGTTCGCGGTTAACGGGAGAACCGCTATCTGTTAGAACTATGAAGAAGTTTTCCAGTGTGTCAATGGGCCGTGATGAAATGCCGGCAGACGATTGGCGCCAGTTTAAGGTTGATGAAGACTCAAGCGACTGCGGAGGAGGTGGACGGACGCAGCATGAAAGCACTTGTTCCATGGTGTTTGGCTATGAATGAGAGGAGGGAGGAGGCGAAGTAGTGCGTGTCCTAAGTCGAGAAGGTCAAAGAAGAGAGAAGGTATCTGTCAAAGATGCACGCAGGCTTAAAGACAAAGCAACACATCTCCTTATGCTTAATTGGGATTATGAATGTTACAGTATCGGATCCTTGGAGCTGTCAAGGGGTGATATTGCTCTAACAGCAACCGGTATTTAAAGAGAGAACCAACCAACAGCGCCAAGAGAGGGATGGACGCGGCATGATTAGGAGATGAGGGTGTCTATGTAGAACTGTCTTTTCCCACCTACTTTTCTATTAAATCTTATACTAATGGCGAGGCAGATCATATCCCTTTGCGATCCGAATAATTGAGATTTTATGCTCCATCTCATGCAAGTAAGCTTAAGCTGCCAATCTGCTATACCTGTGTGTAAGCCGAGAAAATGTACATGATCGTCTGTCTTGCGTCCAAGCCACATCCGCATAGGTTGACCCGGGGAGGATTCAGATATATGACGGGTTTCGGTTCATGTATGCACGTTACTCGGGCTTAGCAAGTATGAAGAGCGGCAGCGTTACATTGCAAAGGATCTACAACGGCGAACCGCGGCCCAACGCAGAGTAGTATCTGCCGGTACTTGTAGCAACAGCTTAATACATAGGTAGTATATTCGATACATGGTAGAGCATTGATTCCACACCATAGTATTGCAAAGTGGTATTCTTTAATGCGTTGTCGTATTTGTTTTCTCTCATACGGCAAAAATCTATTCCTTGTGCGTATGGGTGACCTTTTGCGTAGCATCGCGGAACACCTTGGTGGAATATCTACAAACCGAATGACTTATTAGCGAAGACTGCTATATTTAGAAAGTCTGCAATAAATGGAATTGTCAGCCTTTGATGTAGATCTCTAAGATAGTAATTCTTACATCTCTGATAGATGTGAGTATCATTGACTATGGGAGATGATGCAATTGAGAAGTATTGTATTTGCCTCCTTTCTTCGTATTCCTGATGAATGAAGCGTGGGGAGATTGGAACGGCACGGGTGGTATATGAGCCATTGGTGCAGGTGTGGTACCTATTGCACCCGGTTTCCAGTAAATTAATTGGCATCATATGGATAATATCTTCTTTTATTGGCAGCACACAATGGTCATGTATATCTGCATAGTCGCTCCTTTGGCGGACTATTAGCATTCTTAATTCCCCGCAAATTGTATCCGTACATACATACAGATACAGGTACCTGCTTTAGGCGGGTAGGCCACTACAACTCCATCATATTTATGGGCATCACGACCTTGCTCTGGCAGGAAAATCCACGGTGTAGCGCACAGCATCGACAGCCGATGGGTGGTGGTCAGCAGCGAGAGTGGGAATGAGAACTGTGGGCAAGATAACGGCTAGGGTCGCAGCTACTGCCGAGTTGAGATCAGACGATTTAGTACCAAGGAGCGATGCAGCGCAGAGGAGTCGAAATGAGCATCGGAAATTACGGGGACAGAGGGATGGAGGAGCAGCAGCCAAGAAATGCAAGAGACTGCACCGAGCAAAAATTTTCACCGTAGGAGGCCCCCTCCCCGGCTTCTGCTGCAGCAGTAATTTATACGTGCAGATGTATGGTATCCTGTACCCAGGCATATCATCAATGTCGTGTCGTTACCTTACAGTTACATACAAGTATTGCTTTAGTTTGGACCAATTGGAAGCCAGCATTTGAGCCTTGTGCGTTCGAAAAGTGCTCGGCCCGAAGGATTCCCGAGCCACTCACGGCGCCTGGAACAGAGCAGTGCTATGTAGCACTACAGCAGCACGCCAAGGTGCAAATAAAGCAGGCAGCTAGTTGGAGACGGCGGGACACTAAAAGCTCATCATCAGCCACCCCACGGCGGGACGAGCGGGAAGGGGAGGGGGGAGGGGTAGGGGTATTAGAGGGACTGGTTCAGGGCATTTAGGCTCAAGGACCCTGTGCCTGTGCATGCACTCAGCTGGTGTGTATAAGCGCCAAGTTCCAGATCAAATGCTGGCTGACTATGCATGTACATGCTGGTATAGTCTGCTGTATGCCGTAGCCCACATTGGCGCTGCCTTCAGAGCAAGCAGCAGCAGCATCTCGTACAGTCCCTAGTTGCCACTGCTGGGAAGGCGAGTGATGCGCTAGCTCTGCTCGTGACAATATGCCGCATGCATGGAGCGGAGGGATTCAACGATGCCTGCTGCTACAGAAGCCAAGCGTCACGGCATCCAAATATAGGTGCGTGTGCGTCTGCAGCGGTGGCTCTGACTGCCCACCACCCGGTAGCGCTCAATATGGAAGTTATAGCACTCAACTAGCACTGGCACTAGCACTGGCACTACTTCCCGCATCAGCACCACCTCCAAGACCTGCCTTGCTGGACTAGTCGCATCTCCAGCGGGCGACAGAAAATCCGGGAATACGAGAATTTTGCACATACAAATTAGCTTTACGCACATACATTTTTGCTGAGAACTGATCAGGCAATATGTGTCCATGTTACAGGCGGATGCGCACGTGTTCCTTCTGTGGTCCTACTTTTCCGTCCCCCACCTGTCTCTTTCTTCTCCGTCATCATCCTCGTCGTCACCGTCGCCTTTTGCCGAAGCAGACATTGTCAGATATTAGACCCGGCATCCAGCGCTCTGGTCCACCGAGGCGCCTCATCGCGCAACCAACTCGTGCGATCGTCCAGGCTAGCAGATCCAAGGCAGGGTGTTCTCGACACGACAAGAGCACAGACAGCAGCCCAGGATGCCCTCTTAGCTGCTCATCACGACCTACTACATGCAGGCATATACGCAGTACGACTACCTACTAGTATTCAGATCTTCTCTGCTCCCTGTCCGATACAGGATCCAGATCACGCCCGGACTCTGTCCCGTCAGCTCGATGAAGCAATCCCCCCGAGCGCAATGGCCTCGCCTCGTACCACCGCCCAGCGATTCCAATCTCTCCTGTGCGACATTGGCTAGCAGCGCAGAGTATCCATACGAATGCTACCCATGGTCATGCCAGCCCTCCACACATGTTTGGCAAAAAGTGGCAAAGCACGGCAGGGAATCCCCCGATGGCCAGGCCAGCCATTCGCCTACGGCGCAATAGCTCGCTCCCTCGTGGCGGCTCGATATGGCATGCTTGAACAGCACCGCCGGGCTTGACCTCGTGGGTTCCAGTCAAAGCAGCGTTACATTGCCCAGGGAGCCTGGCATCGAGCAGGGTCGCTCTCGATATCGGCCAGTATCCGCAGCATGAGCAGTCCGCCGCTGGTTTCAGTTCGCTTCGCACGGCGTGTTTTCTGCAAGATGCGGCTCCAGATGCGACTCCAAGGTACTACCGCTGCTGGAAGTTCTTAGCAACGGCCGCTGCTGGGTGGCATCACTGCCAGAGTTCTGAGTAAGACATAGGCCAGGATCAGCGTAAGGATCCGACACGGCCCCCACAAGCCGTTCACCCCCCTCGCTATGGTAGTCTTCCTTGACTGAGACGTCTCTTGCACGCATCCTAATCGGCATATCGGACCAATGGTTGCCTCTACTCCAGCCAGAGAGGTCAGTTCCAATGCGACGGCAATCAAATACTTTGTACCCGGGTTGCCCATCTTCTCTGCCGGTTGACCAATGTGGTTTCCCAACTTTCGAATACTGCTGCCAAGCAGCAGGCGTCATCATTTCTGATAAGGTTGTAGAGGCACAACGCCGCTTGCTCCTCTTCAGCTTTCTCTTTTTTCTTTGTTTTGTTCGTTTGATCCGTTGCGCATGTATCCAGCTGGAGTCGCTTTGACTCCAGAAAGAATCTGCCACAATGCCACGGCTACCAGATGCGGCCGAGATCGCCTACATGGAGGCACACATCAATGACACGCGCGTACCAGATATCATTGCATGCACATCAATATGCGGAATCGCATCAATCGTCTTCATCGCCCTCCGCTTGATATCGCGAAGGATTTCAAAGGCTGGGATCGCGACGAGCGACTGGCTGATATTGTTTGCTTGGGTGAGTTTATCGAGTTGTCGCAGCGGAGACTTGCAACAGTTCCCGTGTGATGGACAACTAGGCGCCGGCCTTGGGAACAGGCAACTGAGTCAAAGGCCAGCTCAGAGGAGTCCAAAGCTAATAGTGCTTCACAGCTCAACTTTGCCGTTTTTGATGTTTGCTTTGCAATGTCAGTCAAGTATGGGGGTGGTCGACATATCATCCTCGTTACAGATCCTAATAATGCACGAATGCTTCAAGTTGTAAGTTGATCAACGCAGTCTCAGAACTGCATCATGTTTTGGAAGACACAACAGTTGCTCTGTTTAAAGTCTGAGATCCTAATACTCCCTTCCTCGACAGATCAATATTATCAACGAAAACCTCTATTGCGTTTGCATGGCTTTTCTCAAATTCAGCATCTTGAGCATGTATCATGCCATCTTCCCGCAAAAACGGTTCCACTACTGCCTTTGGGCTGTCGCTATCTTCATGGCCTGTTGGGCCATCAGTTGTGCTTTCGTTGCAATCTTTCAGTGTACCCCGATTGCCTTTGGTTGGGACCCGTCTATCGCTGGAGGTACATGCGTCAATTATGGCGCTCTTGTCCTTGTTGCCGGCATATGCAACATCGTTACAGATTTCATCGTTCTCGCTATGCCAATCCCCCTTGTTCTCAAACTCAACCTCTCCACGCAGAGGAAGCGAATGGTCATATTTACATTTGCAATGGGTGGCAGGTAAGCCTGGCTAATTTTATGGACATACCGCATCAATATATGAAGACGAAACATGTTAATACTTTTTTTACTAGCGCATGCCTAGTCAGCATCGCTCGTCTAGCATTTGCCCTCGCAGTTGGTTCTACAGCAGATGGGAGCTGTAAGTCTAAACTGCTACCGTAACATACGCCTTTCCACGAAAGACTAACAATCTTCTTCAGGGGACAACATGCCAGCTGGAATGCTTTCTGTCGTCGAACTAATGGCCGGTATTTTGGCTGTTTCGCTTCCTGTGTATAGACCTTTGTATCGTCGCCTCATAAACAGAGATAAAGGAGGTACTACACAACAATCATCTGATAATCCCTATTCTAGTGGGTCGCGCAGTGTTCAAATTACAGGCGGGGGATTTTCCAAGAACAACAGCGACGGCATCGTAGTAACTGACGAAGTCGACATCAACTTGACCCCTTACAACCGAAGAGACGGGCACTGGGTTCGTGTAGGAGACGAAGACGAATCGGGACTCTATACTCCTCAGACGAAACGGAGCCTCAACAACGACCTAAACTATAGTGGACGAGCTATTTAACCTTGGATTTTCTTTTGTTTCTCTTCCGCCCTTTTTTTTTTCTTGCTTTCTTTTCTTTTCTTTATTGCTATCCTAAGTTCATGGGACGGGCGTAAAGCATTAATGACACTTTCTCTTTTGTTTTGCTCAGTGCGCTTGTATATATGTTCAATGAGCAGTGGACGAGTTGGGCGAAAGCATGACGCTCTTAAATACCCCGGCGAGAAACAGCGAATTGGAGTTGGCGGATTTTGTGGGATTCATGGGACGAACATGATAAAAAGGACAAATTGACGGACATGGCAATAGGACGGACGCAGCAAACGACTAGCGGGCTCTCAGTCATGGCATTTGCATAACTTGATCTCTTGTTAAAGTTAGTCGATGTGTTGCAAGGCCATCAGAGGGATTACTATTCGCGATATTATTATATCCACGATTTAGCTATTTTTGGAGACTCATGCGTTCGACTATGATCATCCCAAGAACCGAATACGAATGGTATCATAATATTACATCTAGAACTCAAACTGAGTCTCTATGTTGCTCATCCTACCGCATCATTATATGGTCTCAACCTGAAACGGCAGATGAGAAGATGAAACTGCGCTCACACAGACTTGGATACGTAACGTTCTAAGATGAGGAATGTTGATTATCGAAATATCGAACAGACAGATGGGCTCGTGATTCCACAGCTGGATTTACAAGCTATTAGTCGTAATTACAGAGTTATAGAAATGAATATTATCGGGACAAAAGTCCCTAGCAAATACGGAGTATACAAAGTGCAGAGACAAACAGGGGTAATTGCAATCCCTCTCCATCGGCATTCTATATCCCGAACAGCCCCTTAAAAAGCAACACGCTTGCTTCTGAGACTCCTTACATGTAACCCTGCAAGAGCAGAAAAGCTTATACACTAAATGCCTCGATGAACTTCTCAGCGTCGTATGCAGATAGCCACATGGTTACATTAGTACTACAAGGAATATGTCAAAGCTCTACTGCCTCTAAAGTTGCAGTTCAACGTTAGTACTGTAGTAATAACTGCAAACCGGCTTAGGTGCCATGACGTATTTGACTTGGCGGCCTCCTGTCCGAGGCTAGGTTAAAATTTGGCTAGATATTGAGGTAACTACAAAGAAAAAAGTTTTTAATGTTGAAGAATTGGTTGGTAAATAGGCAGGCAATGTTCAAGGCAGGCAATGTTCAAATTGACGGATTACATATATTTATCATCCACCTAGAGTTATTGCAGCTATGGATGGAGAGCCCTAAATGGCTTTGGCCAGTTATTTTTATATGTAAATGCTTTTATTTTAAAACAACAACAGTCTTTCTACTAAAACCATAGATTTACCTAGTCACAACATGACTACTTCATTATTATTCTAAGAATTTTGTCAAGTGCTTATATTATGATAGCTCTTGTACCTTGGGTCAATACGGTTGGATCAATACGGTAATTCTATCACTATGACATTCATCTACAACACCCCGAAACATCAGTCAAATAATAGTTCTATCATGGGTCACAATACTTCCTGTATCGCTGGTAAGATTTCCGTCCATACCGACTGGCGTCCTTTCCACCATTAGCTTAATTGACGTAGTAAATAGAGTCGCTGTTCAATTTCGGCGATGCAGAGGATTCATTCAAATTATGATTAAGATTGAGCTCTTTAATAAATTCCAATCACCTTTTAGGGAGAAGAAAAATTAAAATGAAGGTAACGATAATAGCGCTCAATGATGGTACCAGAAGTGGATTCTCTCTCTCTATTTTTGTCAATATTTCTTGTTCATAATTATATTACTTTTGACGCGTTACAAACACTATCCACCTTTCTTTCGTCCATTTCCCCCCTCAAGTATTTGACCATAGAATACAGAGATAATCTCGTAGATCGCGCTCTTTGAGCAACTTACGCCCAGTATTGACCAACGCTCTCGGGTAGTTAGTCCATGCCCCCCCTCCCCCCCACCAACAACCAGCCTTGCACTAAGCTCTTCAATCCAGTACGACTTTTGAAATGAAGTCAGGACGCTACCAAAAAAAAAAAAAATCCAAGAAGAGTAAAAGGCCAATCGAAAGACCAATAGGAGACTACTCTTACATGAGAGAAGATTCCATACCGATCAACCTCGCGGCCAACGACATGACTACATTCAGCGTCTCGTCAAAACAAATAACAGGCGCTATAGGCTATTAAAACGTATAATGTAAAAGATTGATTGATAAAAAAAAAAAAAATGATGGGCAAGCAATAACAACGACAGCAACAAACAACCTGGTCAAACCCAATTAAGCGTCTCAAAGACCTTCCCGCTCGCTTAGCACAACAACATTGCTCTACCACCCTTTTTTCCCACAAAATATTTCCCACTCTCTCTTACCATCTACTTCGCTATCGCATCGATAAATCAATAAACAAAAAAGAAAAAAAATAAGTATTCATAGAGAGAGGATGTAGATCGCCCATACAGCTCTGCATCTAATACCCATCATCGCCAAAATCTCAAGCGGGGCCGCCTCCGATATCCCGGCACGGCGAGCTAGTATCCACTCTTCGGCGCGGAACAGAGGCATCGCGTATCCATTGAGACACTCTCCGGGAGAAAGGTTGCGGTTCTCAAGAAAAAATTCATAAAGGTATTCAAATATTCCCTTTAGTCTGGCAATTGAAGAAAGAGAGGAAGAAGAAGAAGAAGAAGAAGAAGAAGAAGAAGAAGAAAAAATTCATTCAGTATGTCCGAGCTACATGACTGGTAGAGATCATTGACAACCATTTGTCATGGAGATTCGTTATTCGCCCGAACTGCAAAGTTTTGATTCAATCACTACTCATCATAATTGCATACTTTTTAGTATGCTACATGAAGTTTGGCACATAAGTACAACATTTGGAAAACCTCTTCATGTTAAACTACAACTTCGGACACATCAGCTTCTTACGGCAGAACCTCCACATACCATTACAACTTATATGAACCATCAAAGTTCAGCCAGAAATTGAGACACAGAGAATGCGGGCATAAAACAACTCTTCCTGTATTATAGTTCCAAAGAAAAGAAAAAAAAAAAAGAAAAAAAAAAAACCGTCGATTTCTCTCATGAAATGCGTGCTGCCAGTAGCAACGCAAAGCTCGTTCAGAACTAACCTTGTGCCCCCTCATCAAGATCCAACATCATTACACAGCTTCAATGCGACCAACTTAAATTTACGTCATATTAAACTTTCATAAATCAATATCAAAGTGTATCCATAATAATAAGAGGAAAAGCGTCAGAGACAAAGAAAAGAAAGAAAGAGAAGAGGAAGGAGTAAGAGGAAGAGGAAGAGGGGGGAGGAGAGGAGCATGAGAAGAAAGGTAAAATATCTACCTATCCGTGTATAAAAAATTTTCCCCTCTTCACAACGTGGGGGAACAAGGGACACGTTGGCATAATTCGACTCCATATCTCATTTGACATTTCCGGCATCTCTTACGAATCAGTTACCCTTCTAAGCCCCCCCCATAAACCCACGATAGCGCCTGACACCAACTCTTCGTTGTCATTGGATCGAGGCCCCCTCCTCATATTGAGGGCCGGACGAGAAGAACTCGGTACTAAGGTCATACTCGGCGAAATTGCTCCTTTACTCTTCACCGTCTCTTCATCAGCCAAGGGAATGGTCGCGCACTAAGCCCATAGATGCATGATATGTATCAACGAAGCTCTCACTGCAGAAGCGATCCACATCTGTATGAGCAGCCGTTGAGCAGAATACTTGTCTAGCGTTAGTTGTTAATCCCAATTTGTGATTGAAAGCGTGTCATGCCTCGCATACTATACCCACAGCGGCAGCCAGATGGTTGACGGGCGGGTTGAACACTGCGGTCCGGAGGCTGGATTCTTTCTGTGTGGGATCAATGGTGTTGGCAACTTCGCCCCCTTAGATACCATAATTGATATTTTAACAGTGGTGTCAGGCTTTGTAGTATTCCTTGGCGAATGATGCCTTCCCAGTTTCGGGACAATAGACTATTCCATTATAATGGAGCTGATAGCTTCAGAGCCCCAAGGTTAATGACACGCTGCTGGCACAACATCTCGGGAGATTTATTCCGACATTGCAAAGTCCACAAGTGTCAAAAGAGGCAAGATATAGAGAAGTGTCTAAGCTTGGGCATAGACGAGGATGCATCCATCCATGCGAAGTGTCATGCAGCACAATGTACGCCGACACTAGTCAGCCCCTAACTGGTGACCTTTTTTTTTTTTTTTTTTTTTCTTTCTTGTTGTCTGAGAGGCGCCCTAATCTCCTCAATCGGCCTGTCAATTGCAAACCATGGCACATCAGGCAGCATTGTATCCCTTGGACCAATGGCCAGTGCTATCATAGCAAGCTCCAGGCCGGAGATGAGGTCCGGCACTTAGGATGTTAATGGCACCAATCAGCGCAGTAGCAGCCAACCGAATGATTTTTGAAGAAATCGGTGGGCCGTACACGACTCTGATCAAGACGATAGACTGAACAAGTTAAAACCAATGAAGGTTATAGCAAGAGTTTTATAGTTCGATTTCATGTGAATGAGCCGAAGGATGTCAGACTGAGCACTTGGTCTCCATGTCCGCTTGCCACGCTCGCTTGAACAATCTCCACATCTCTAGATCAGCCGAACCGCCATCATCTGATATCAAAGAGAGCTCAAATGGCAAGGATGATGAACCGATATGAACGGCCGAGTGATGCTTCCATCTTCTTCGAGCTGTTACTGAAATTATTGGCATCCGTAAAGGGCTGGTGCTCAAGAACAGAAAATAGGAAATACGCCATCGGTAGGTAGTTATAAATCAAGCCACACTTTTCTGCCACTGGGCGAGGTGAGGATTACGTTTGATTTATCTAGTCTTTCCGCCTCGGATGATCATGTTAGCACTATGATACTATGATGATAGTGCTTGTGGCAAAATGTACTTTCCAAGGATCGACTTGAGCGGTGGCTTGTAAGAAAAAAAAAAAGAAAAAACAACGGCTCTTGAAACGCTGATTTCATTGGAAGGTTCTATCCGCAAGGTTATATTCGTTATATATGAGCTTGGATGGTCTCGGTCCAATACCAGCATACAGACGCTCCAGAGTGTAGTCCGTAAGCCACCCCTATCCCCCTTTAGTAGCCTTAGGTAATCTGTAAGTGGCTCTGAAGCTGAAAAAGAAGCACACCGGTGCTGTATGGTTGGCCGGCGAAAAAGTTTTCCCATTGCGCGAGGTCTCGCGGCAGGAGCATTACCTCCGGCACCAAGAGCCAGCTTCAGCTTTAAAGGCGCAATTGGCGGACCGTTTACCGCCGGCGACCGAACGTCTCCGCTCTATCGATTTTAAGAAAGCGCGAGAAAAAAAAAATTGCTTCCCTCGGTAGCAAAGAAAGGGAAAAAAAAGATGAACGGACCACGCCGGGAGCTGTTATCACAAGCTAAATGTAAGCTACGGGAACAAAATCAGGACAGCAACTGTGGCGACAGTGCAATTTTTTTGATAGCTCCCACGGTGGCAACTCGTGCGCAGCCACAGCCGCCACTGCCGATCTGCAACAAGGCCTTGTCACTGGATCTTATTGGCGAATTGAGCACTCAGAGCAGCGAGGCGAAGCAGCATTGAAAGTCTCTGATTGGCGGGGACGGCTCGGCCAAAGCCTCGTCGATCTGTTGTGTAAGGGTAGCCTCATGCCGAGCACACCTTGACACCATTATTACCGTACATGTACATACCGGAGGTGCCTGTACATATGTTTGTTCTCTGCGAAAGGGCCGAGATCCTAGACCAGGTCGCCAGCGTGTTGGACGGGCCAATTGATTGGTTTCTGAGTGGGCCATCAGCGCAACGCCAGCACACGCTTTGTTGGTGCTGCGCAGCGCCAGAGATCAGAGCGGGCGCTAAGCATTCACGATGTCGCCTTCACCGACAGCATCGAGATGGATGGCTTTCACAATTATATAAGTAATTAGCCTTGGGTAGGTTATGCTCCGCTGCACGGAAATGGAAACCGTCCAGGTGGAGACTCCGATTTTGATCGAAACCTCTGGGAGAGCTATGGAGCAGAAAGGAAGCTTCCAGCTCGACGCCACACGTGGCTGGCGGGCGCATGTCCAACCACAAGCATTATACAGTGCAAAGCGCATTTGCCCCTGTAGCTCATATCAGAATGCGGAATGATGGTGCCGCAATTGCGTTCACCACCTGTCATTCGATTATTCTTGCCGTTCTTGTCAAGAGAAAAATGAGTCCGGTCCGTATACTGTAGGATTCTGCATGTGCTGCGGCGAATGCTTCCCCACCGCTGTGGCTGATGCAGGTGATCACGTCAAAGACTGAGGGTGGCCTATCATAGCATCCCGTCGGGCATCCAGTTTGATGATCATCTCTCAGAGAAGCCCAATAGAAACCAAGAAGCTGTGAACGACGGGAAAATCACCTCTAAGATGAAAGAAATTGTGGAAGCGAAGCCACAAGGGGGCTTTACACACCAGTGACGGTATTAGTCGTCACTCGGAAGCAATGGCAACAGCATGCCGTCACCCTTCCTCAGAAAGTATCACTGATTCGGCTCGTCAAATGTCTTGATGTCAAACATAATCACGCTTCAAAATCCACCAAACAGCTACGACAGCGTATCAGAAAGAATCTAATCGCGGTGATATAAAATCGAATCGCAGATATTCCTCGCCTCCCTCCACAACGCCACCATGTGGCGCCTTGAATTCCATGCCTAGACCGTGTGGGGTTCGTCTGGGTCGGACCATAGCTTGCCAATTATCAAGTACTAGTACCTTGGCTGCTTCGATTCGCAGAGAGTTCGCATTGTACACACATCAGAGTGTGTCTCGCGCTAGTACCGACTGGAGGTCATCTCTGCTTCACGCCGTTTGAGAGCCATGTGCCGGCACTAGCTACGAGTATAAGCAAAGACGGCGCCAAAAAAAAAAAGCCAGTAATACCAATAGGCAACGCCAAAAGCTTGATCTGCAGTGCTATGCCACGCTGGGTCCGAGGCGAATGCAGCCACTGCTCTTCGTACACCCGTTCGGAGTGAGTAGCAGCCTCCAGGCCCGTCAGGCAGCGGACCCCGAGGCTGGGCTTTCCCGTAGCTTAGAGACTTCAGTAAACATTGAAAGTAAAAAGGACGAAAAGTTCCTGAAGATAATTCTAGAAAAAGCGGACCGTATTTGGGGCTCGCCTCGGTTTTGTAAGCGCCGCTTGCTGCTCCAGCCTAGCAGGGGAGGAGCTTTTGCTCCGGAGCTTCTGCTCCTATGCCCAAACGCATCGGATCACACATAGCTCAGCCCAGCACAAAGAAGTGCGGGTGGTGCACGCGATTTTATCTGTCAAAATGATTCTTCTTCGCCGTTTCAACTGCCCATGTCGCTCACCGGCCAATTGTGTGCCTTCCGCCAGTGAACTTTGCAGCCGCAACGGAGGGACACGGCCACTGCAAGCCCGCCCGCCCACTGCCCAATTCCGCTGTGGCTAGAATCCGGGCAGTGGCAATCGCTGGTAGCTGGCTCCATTTGGATAGGAACATCCTCCTTGCTTGAAGCCACATCTTGCCCTGGTTTTGCCATATATCTGCAGATCCGGCCATCTCCTCGAGGAGATTGTTTGCTTGTTGGTTAGCCCAAACTTCACATTGTATTAGCGGCAGGGCAAAATTCTCAATCCTGTTGGGTACTCTATGTGGCAAGAAGCAACATCGTCACTCTTTTTCTCTCATGTTGTCAACGCAAGGACACCTTCCTACCCCTGACTATCATTTAATCACCCATCTCAAAAGTGGTTGACGGACAAAAGCCGCTCCAGATAAATGTGCACGGTGCATACGGCTGAATGCCCAGTCTGCAGGAAAGAATACCTCATCTTTGTTGCCCTTTGCCAGGATTCTCGACCGCCTACTCACGACTGCCCTCGGGAGGTGACGATTGTACCCGAGGAAATGCGTGAAGGCGGATGTCCGAGTCCTGTCTGTCCAAATAGCTTGAGAGGAGGCTGTCAAGTGATGTAATGACTGGCCCAATTACTGCTGGAAAGAGCCGCCGAAGTCAACCGCAAAAATAGTTCAGAAACATTGATTGATACGACAAAGGAGGCACATTCAACACGTTCTGGGATCCGACTAGTTCCTTGGATGAACTCAGAGCTTTTGCTCGGACGATCCTACCTCGACAACTTGGTCTACACCCTGGTAGGGAGGAACCTCGAAACTATACTTTTTGGCAATAGATGGGGACACAAATCTATAACCAAGGGTCAGCCAGCCGGATCAGAATAAGGCAGTGTATGCATAAAGCTAGAGGTTCGTACCGTCCGCCGATGAAGTGCCGACCGGTGAAGTGATTGACTAGTGGTTTAGGAGCCGTGAGGCTGACAAGCGCCGTGGGCATAAAAGAGCTACCTAACCCCGTCTTAGGAGGGCCATTCTCGATATCCCACGACGATGGAGCATCCACTGAGGTGACGGGTAGTTTGGTCTCTTGGAGAGCTTGAATGACAGCGGGAAACGGCTCCCGGACTTCACCAGAGAAACTAAATCCTGAAGACAAAAGGTTAGCTCAGGAGCGATTCTTTCACAATCGAAGCACGAGGCACACAAACCAAATATCGCATCCACTACGTGGTCTGTTGATTTCATGGCGGCTGGAAAATCATCGACAAATGGAATATCCAGATCTTCGAGCTGCTTAGTCAATCGCTACGAGCCACGGTTAGCTGCCTCTCTGGATTAAGGCCAACACTTATTTGAAGACAAGGAGGATACAGAGAGAACACAAGGGATATATCGACATCAAATACTTCGTGGCAATTTCCAATATCAAAGGAATACGGTCCATCGGCAATTACCGCTCTTTGAAGGAGTGAACCCAAAGAAGATACCCAACAACAATGTTATACACAAAATAAGAGCCATTTGTCCTCGTGCATACACAATGGCTTATAGGCATGGTCAAAGCTGGGCATAATATGGAAAGCAACTCACCTGGTAAAGCTCATTCTTACTTCTTTTGGGATAGAAGATTGTTGGTCTATAACCGTAATAGAAGAGATGTCGTGCGGCAACAAGGCCATCGCCGCCTGGAGAGAACATAGTTAGGAAGTTACACATTCGAAAAAGGGATATACGTGCATATATACCGTTATTTCCAGGCCCACACGCCACAAGGATTTTTTGGCCTTTGTCCAAGGGTTGAAGTCGATATACTAGCGGCAGCTTCTAAGCACGAAAAGTCCAAATTTGTAGCTTGACTCCCATCAAATGTACATGTACAGACCTGCTTGCGAGACTGCTAATCCAGCTAGCTCCATCAGTTGATCAATGGAAAAGGCACCACTGCTCATGAGCTCTTGGTCTAGAGCTGCCGCAGCCTTTGCGCCGATAGTCTGCGCAACAGAGTTAGCGCTATACGCCCGTAAAAAGAGGAGTCAGCGCAAAAGACCTTGAGGGCCATGCTAGATATTTAGCAGGTGATGATGATTAAGATGCCTCGTAAACTTTGGGAATTCGGGTCCGCTGAAGGAAATTATAACGAGAATTTATGCCAAGAATGAATCCTGAGTTAAGAGGGATGTCATGATGTTGTTAGAAATGACCTAGCAGCTTGCCAATTATAACACCAGTGTGATGTCAGCGGATTCGGGGCCATGTTCTGCCGACGCTGATTGGCGGGCGCGGCGAAACTGGACCTCCGGCCCAAAATATTCCAGGGTACGGAGGTACTGCGATCAAAAAACACCAATTGCAAGCTAAGTCTGAAGCCAGTCGCCCTTCATCAGATTTCGCTCGCGACCCTTTCAAGACCCCTCGCTTCAGCCATGGTCGTCAAAATCCGTCTCGCCCGATTCGGGCGCCGTAATTCCCCTTTCTACAACATTGTCGTAGCTCATGCTCGGTACGTATGCCATTCAATTCAATTGAACTCTCCTCCACCCCCCACCTTTTCGATATCATCCAACCTTTTTTAACCCCCACGAATTTTTTGACTGACTTCAAACTTGTCTCCAGGACTGCGCGCAACTCTCGTCCTCTCGAAGTCATCGGCACATACGACCCTATTCCGAAGCCCGATCCGTACGACAACTCTGGCAAGCTACACAAGGACATCAAGCTCGACTCGCAGCGCGCAAAGTACTGGATTGGTGTCGGCGCGCAGCCCACGGATACGGCATGGCGATTACTATCCATGGTGGGAATCTTGCCCAAGAAGCACTTTGCTCCAAAGGAAAGCGAGACCAAGGGTAGCGTTAAGGCTGGCGACGTGAAGATTCGGTAGAGGACCCTGGAGGAGTGAATAAGAGCGATTGTGAAAATATGTGTGCGGCTGGTTGGATTTGTATGATATGTGTTTTGGGCATTTCAATGGCGTCGGGCATGGATTTTATAGAGGGACAAATACCATAACAAGTTTATTATACGTATGTGGTGAGCCATTTCGTTGCGGGGACAAGATATGATATGTGCGTGCAGTTATAACGTGTATCTATATGTTGTAATATGAATCTTCGCTATCAATTTCTATAAAAATGCAAATTCCCTCACAAATGTTAAATCACTGCGATTCATCGGGAAGCTACAGCATCTTTATATCTCGTCACTATTCATACCATTCTAAAAATATTCTTATCGTCTTCTCTCTAGTAGCTCATATCAGAGTACATTTCTGGCCCAGCTGAGACGTATAGCGCTTCGATATCGTAAACTTCCTTCGTCAGGGAATAACTATACAATCCGCTGTAGGGTTTTTCGTTGAACAAATATCAAAGTTTTTGTCATCGATATACCCAAGTCTTGATAGGAAAAAAAAAAATTCAACGCCGAAATTACCCCTTCATCTATAACTCCATGAATTGTAAGGCAAAAATAAAAGGGCCTGTGCAAAAGAGGGAAAGAAAAGGGTGAAAAGATAAGAGAGAGGCAGGCTCTGTCTTTCGCTGTAAAATGAAAGTGTTTGGCCAAGCCTTCTTTAATGAGCGACGGCGAAGAAAATGTTCATAGTAAGGCAAACCGTCATCACTACCACTCCATATATCGCTAATGCCAATGCCATCTTTCGTAAAAGACTGTGGTCAACGTGTTCCAGGTCCCATCGCCACTTTCGACGCGAGCGCCATGCATTTCGGCTACGGCTGCTCGCGGCACTGGCCGCGCTAGCGATGCTGTGAGTGCTCTGAGCAAGTGGTCCTGAATCTTCGGTATCAGAGTCATCGGAGTCGTCCATGTCATCGTCTTCCTTGGCCAAACGTTGGTGGTGGATGCTATCCGGGTCGCTTATTTTGTAATAAAACAGGCCTGGTAAAATGAAGCTAATAGATGTAGATCCTGTGCTTCCAACAAAGGCAAGAACACGATCAAGACTGCTCACAGAGAGAGCCGTAATGTAGGCTAGAGTAAGGATAACTGTAGTAATGAGAGCAAATCTGAGATCAGACATTGGCGCGGTGCTGCCGTGATCACCACGTTGTGCTGGCGCCGAGTTTAACAGAGGGGAGCCAGCACGGCCGCCATTCGAGTTGCCCCTGCTAGGTCGCCAATTGATGACAGCGTCAACAGAAGCTCGGCAGGGATGAACTTGTAAGGGAATGGAAAATAAAACAAGGACAACAATCGCAGCTTTTCCAATGGTCGAGGCAACTCCGGTAGGATCTAGAATGTGTCAACGCGGAGCACATGAAAAGGACGGCGGCAGGGGTTCTTACACATGGATACAATATTTCCAACAATGGAGTTACCGAAAGTGATGTATCCAGTAACGGCCACCAGGACGTAAATCGATGCTGCGGATCCAATGCTGGATGCGACAACTTTGACCATGCTGGATGGAGAATTATCGTTGATTTCGTTGATGATAGAGAACATCTGAAAAAGTTAGCGGCTTCAATTGTTGAGCAAATGGTTGAATACTAACATTCTGGTGGCAAGTGTAAGCAAAGACTACCACTGGCAATGCACTCAATGTCTCAACGGCACCAGCCCATTGGATAACCCGAATATTGTCTGGGCTGGCATGGGGATCCACGGAGAAGTGGTAGATGACCAGAATAATGAGGTATCCAATCGAAACCAAAGCAACTAAACTGGTATACTTGAGCGAATCGAGCCTCTTTAGGAAACTCAAAGGGATAACAAGAAGCATAAAGGCAGTAATCCAAAAGTTTCGGTCAAGTAGATAAGGAATCCTATCAGCGTTGCTGTTGAAACCCAGGGCCACCCCGGGCATGAGATCGCCGATAATAATCATGTAGGAGACCCCAACCCCGAAGCACTTAATCGCAATTGCGGCATCGAAAATGATGGATGCATTGGGGTATGTAAGCTGAGACAAGGCGAAGAAGGAGGATTTTCCGCGATCGAGATAGCGAGCGCATCTGGACTGAAGGTAGAGACCGAACGCCGAGGTCAAGCCAGACCAGAGCATGAGGAGGACGCCGAGCATTATTCCCATATGCGACAGGACAGAGGGCATAGCAAGTGTGCCAGCCCCAACAACTTCACAGGTTCAAGTTAGTATTCGTGGATGTAGCTGTCGTAGGAAGAGGGTCGCGAACTTGTATTCAGCAGATTGACGATGCTGCTGAGCATACTGGCTTGTCCACCACGGCCATCTTTACCAGCTCGTCGTCGCGATCTATCAGTCGAACAAGATAAGAAAATCAGTCCAATGCGTCCAATCAAAGCCACCCGAGTTGTCCTGCTCACCTAGACATGTTGTTAGAGCCCCCAGGAGAGGCGGCCCTATCTGAAATGCTTTGATAATTAGTCATAGCCCCCCCAGGACGACGTAGACGGCGAGCAGCAGCGCCGCTGAACGGTCCTGATATAGCAGCCCTATCGGCAGGCTCTCGTGCTCAAGGGCAGCACAGCGGCAAGTTGGTCGGGTGACCAGCGGTTGATGCCACTCTCTGGGTGTCGCGATGGCAGCGCAGTCGCGCGACACACGCAGGGCGTCTGAAGAAGAGGGAGATGCGCAAACGCAGCGTTGGCGCAGGGATGGAGCGAGTGTCGGGTCGAACAGATGGAACGGTGGCGATGAACGAGCGACGGTCGGCTAGCAGATGAGGTTGAGGTTGAGGCTGACGTCTAACAAAGGGCCGCTACGAAAAGCTGGCCATGGGGGAGTCTCTAACCATCAGCGGACTGGCCTCTCGGACGGTGACTGCATTTTACGGCGGGGCCCTCCCCGGACCCAAGCAGCCGGCGGTAGTCGCAGCCAATCACAGGGCCTGGCGCACATGGACATCAGCATGACCCGTATCGATTTGCGATTACGCCATTCCATGTTGCCGCCGAATATGAGGCCGTTGACGATGCAAAATTCACATAGATTATGAATCGGAATACTGCTGTATGGGTCTTGGATCTTGTCCTTTTCGTACTCCGCGAGTTGCTTGTATAATTGCAGACTGCTGCTGTTTGATGACGGATCCACCTTTGTGCTCTTGGTGCAGTGTCGACAAGCCGGGATATGTGGCTAAACGGCTCTTTTGCGGCGACCCATGCCCTTTTCTACAAGCGGTAGTCCTTGAAATACTACGGAGTAGGCACTACAGTATAGGTACTAGTAGGTATTTACTGGCAGTATAATTCTACATTGATTCGCTATTTCTAGTCATCGCACAGAGAAAACAGATGCGATGTCTCAGGGGCACGTGTGGTGCCTGGGCCGTCATGCCACGCTGGATCTTGGCGATTATCGAGAGGTGCTAAAATACGACATGCACATGCTGGTAGGCGACATCGCTTATGATACGCTTTTCAGTAGCCGCAATAATTATTTCATAAAATAAAACGCCATTTTAAAGAGTTTAATAGCAAACAAAGCATTTTACATAAACATTTGCAATCAGGCTCGGCGCAATTGGCGTACAGGCAGCTCTGATGCATGATGTTTGTACAAGCAGATGAGTAGCGCGGCACTTAAAATCCCAGCGAATCACAGCGCGCCGCACTATAACCACCACCACCACCCACCTTAGCAGTAGCTACAAGCTCCTCCAAAGCGTCATACTTCAACACAGCTTTCTATCCTTCTCTCCATCGTCACGCACAACCAATATAGCAAGCGCACGCTCTTTTCGGCGGTTCTATCACAAATGTCGGTCCAAATGGACGATCCGCTGGACAAGACAACTCTGGCGACCATCTCCCTCCTGGAATCGCGCCTCCTGCGCATCGAGCATCTTCTCTACGGCACTGCCACCTCTCCCACCTCCAGCTTAAACCATCATGACGCTGCCCTCGAGAAAATGGATATCCTAGAACGGCGGTTCAATAACATGGTTTCCCAAATCCGCGTGTATGCAGAGCTTCTCAAGATATGTCAGTTCATCCAGCCTCAGCCTGCCGAATCCTCCTTCGAATAGCATCCGATTTCTGACCCTTACTCTTTGCACAGACAAGTCAAATCCAGATCTCTTCCATGCCCCGCCGCCTTCTCAACCCCCCTCCCAGCTCGACTCGGAAACAATTCAGTCCATCGTCCTCTCCTCCGCATCGTCATTCCCCGCTACGCTCTCCGCCCTCACCGCTGCCAAAGACATCCCTATCCCCGACTCTTCTGCCAGTGCCTCCCTCATATCTCTTACCCAGCGCATGAAGGCGATTGAAGCCACGCAGATCGCTCAGGCGGTCGAGATTTCCAAACTGCGAAGTAAAAGCGAGATCCTTGTGCGGTCATGGTATGAAAACAGGGCACTGGCAAACTCCCAAGTGATAGCGGATTCTGATGGTAGAATTCGGCGAGTAGAGGTCGAAGTGAAAAGAAGGGAGATTTCGCTCGAAGATTAGTGGTGGTACAAAGAGCGAATCAAATTATTGGACACGATGCATGCCATTTACCGATCAAAAGTCCTAAGCCGCGCAAGTTTTTATATCGAAAGAGTCCATACTGATACCCCCACTGCGGTTTATTATTTGCAACAATATTGTCTGATGGGAGAATTCAAGAAGCAAGCTGACGCGCAGCCTCTTGATCCTACCTCAATGATCTAGGCAAAGAGAACTTAGTCTTGCCATGATACCATCACGGTTGGAGGACACTACATAATAGAGCTAGGCGGTATAGCTGCGGGCTTTTGCAAAGAAGATGGCCAAACCAACTTAGATGAGCTATCGACACTAGAGTCGAAGCAGACTGCATGATAAAAATCCAGATACCCCGTTTAGACCAGAAGCTGCTACGTCCCTTGGCTCAAAGAGTCCGCATGATGGAGACTAGAAGTTGATTTTGGAGGATTTTTAGCCTGATGCTATGGTTGAAGAATTGATATCTTCCGTTGATATTTACTGCTTCACAGACAATGTACCAGCTAGAATCCAACCCATCACTCCGAAACACGGGTGACGGATATGACGAAGTAGCAGCAGATTGGGCTTGATACTTTTAGAGGTTAGGTCTTAGCGATGGTCATGGAACTTCCGATACGTGTGGCCCGAAGCCGTTATCATGGAGTGCAAACCTCAGAGAAAAGTTCAAACTCGTGATGCTTCAACCTCCGGGTTCTTTCACCCCGCGTTTCGGCGACGATGAGATTGAGGTAGATCGCAGCTATTACGTATACGGAGTAAAATTTTGTTGCAAAGGATAGGGTCTTTTACGAAACAGCAACCAATACTCTGGTATGAGAGTAATGGGCAACAGAAGCTCTCTTATCAAACGACACCGTTGTCGCATGACCTTGGTTTTTGAGCTTTTGCGACAAATATGACATTCATCACAATGAGCAAAGAATATTCAAATTCAGATCTAGCGTCTGTAGGTGCCCGCTGCAGATCCGCAGTGGCGTCTTTGCTTAGCCAGGCCATTTTTCCCGTCATGTCATCCACAGGGCAGAGCAAATGCAGCTCTCTCTCGTTCTTTTTTTTTTTTTTTTTTTTTTTCCCTCTGGCTTGGTTACACGTGCCTGACAGCAGCCAATGGAGGCTGGCGGCGCGGGACGTAACTCGGAGCTCCGCTAAATTCCCTACCTAGCAGGCTGGAAGAGCTAAAGAGGCCGCCAAATATAAAAAATCGGGCCTAGTCAGGGGTTTTGATGGAGCCTGGCGAGTTTCAATTTCGACATTCGTAGTTTAGAGCCTTGCGCGTACAGTAAAAGAGTTTGATTCAATGAGAAGAATTTTGTTTTTCTCATGTAAAAAACCTCATATTTGCTGTCAGTTGCTGCATGATTCATGAGCCTTTTTTTTTCTCCCTCTTAATTATACCTAGCGTGCTAATTTGCCATTCTCAGGCTGACATCAATGATGCTAGAGGCTTGAACTATGAGACTTCCATTGTGATATACTGGTACGATCTTCGCAGACTTGACTAGGCGCCAAAATAGGTACACGTAACCGCCTTGGGTAACTCTTCACCTATGTGTGTCAAGTTTTAGATCTGTCTATGACGGCTGTTATTGTTGATGCAACACATCTGAGATCTAAAACCACAGATAGGTTGCCGGGACCTGGAACCGCGACCTGCTACGCGCCGTTTACTCCGTACTCCCAGACCAAGCGCCTGCACACCGGAAAGCAAGCCGGGCATCACGGCAGTCTCGCGCAGATCTTGATCCATGATGAGGTGAGAGCCTATGCAGCGACGAAAACTAGTTGCCGAGACCCCCGGACTGGACTGGACTGGACTGCCGCAGCGCCAACGCCGAGGAGTGAGGTGCACGCCAGCTCTCATCTTGACGCACAACCAGAGCCCAGTGGACCGACTGATGAGCCGCAGACAAGAGATGAACCAGTCATCTAGCGCCATCAAGCTGCTTGTTGGGTGGGAAGAAACAGGCTTAAAAGCCTGAAAAATATAATATATATATATATATATATATCTGCGCGCGCGGTTGTCTGCAGATGCTACGACAGGCGACTCGATGTTTGATACAGCTCCTTGGAGTGGTGTCTACGTGTGTATGAATACCTACTAAGGTACTAACGTGTATATACATGCCTCGAGAGTCTACTACATAGTAGCTGGCTGAACTGTACTCGGTATAAAAGCATTATAGAAAGACAACGTTTTATGAAGCTGAAGCGTCAACGAGACCAAATGTCAGACTGCTTGTCCATCGCCAGAAGCCCCGTGCTTGGTGGGGCAGACCAAGCATGAAACTCGTCGTGGAGGAGCCCCTGCGTCTCCAATCCAAGGCCAGGGGAGCCACAAATCGTGAGCCTATTGCTTAGTGCCTGGGCGCGAGACACGCCGTCGAATCTCAAAACGTCGCCATGGTCGGGGGGTTTATGGCAGAGAGATACATGGGGCTGCAGTGCTTGGGATGTAGAAGATGGAAGTCAATGCTCCCTGCTTAGATACGCAGCCCAGCGCTCTCCTGTGATTTGCAGCCCGTATACCAGCAGTACAGCAGCGGTACCCGTACTCATGCAGCCCTCAAGTGTGTGTTTTCGCTTCCTGGCTGCAGCAGACGTGCGTGAACCTCTCCAGCCCAATCCGCGGATGCCCTCCCCGGCGTTTCGCTGGCGTGCAGTGTGGCATGGGAAGCCGGCGGATCCAACGGCTGGCGGCGGTGGAGAAGCGAACGACGGCTCCAGTAGCATGATGGATGGATTGCTGCTTTGAAGCATCGTCGCATTCCTCGGAAGGGCGGTTCTGCGCTCCTTGGCCATCACCATTCCTGTTCCAGGCTTGACATTGCGTAACTGCCTTGAGTGGTCAGGAGGGCCAAACAGGGTTTTAGGCAGCGCGCGCAAGAAAAGCCTTTTTTTTTTTTTTTTTTTTGAATTACAGCATTGAAGCATTGTGCGATTCGTAGGTATTAGTGGTGGAAGGAGATTGGCACTTATAGCATAAGAATGACAAAGATAAGGCACGCAGCCCTGTGGTTTTTCTCTCCTTTTTTATTATTCCTTTTTCAATTCACTTATACTCATGCCTGGCTCGGTGTGCTCGACGCATTGATTCCTGGAAATTATCATATGTTTACTGCAGAAACTCTGCATGCCACTTTATGCGGGCATTGCTGCCTCTATTCATAGGTACTCACTCGTACCACACAACTTCAGCTGCAAAGCACATACCACATAGGCACCCGGTGGTGGCTGCTTGTTCAACTTCAGACGACGCCCCTGGCCACAGCAAATTGAAGCTTGCCTGGGCCTTTCATTTCGCGCTGCTGGGTTCGATTTTGACACGACACGACCCAATCTAACATCTAGCATTAGCATTGCTGCCGCAGCAAAGTACATGCAGTAGGTCGTATTTCTGATAGTGCTTGGCTTGGAGTACCATCTCAATCCAATCCAATAACTGGGCCAGGCCACATCCCGGGCGCGAGCGCTACGGGGCCACCGACTCCTCCTGTATCTTACGGGCTCTGTACCGTCCAAGCAGGCGCCAGCGCACCGTTGGAACAAGTACCCGGTACCTGCCCAGCTGCGCACGCACAGGCGACCTGGCTGCTTAGCCCCAGCGCACAGGGCACTCGGCACGGCACAGGCACAGGCTCAGGCACCAGGGACCGGTCCTCGCCCAGCGGCTGCAGCCCCGAACAAACGAGCGCTGCGGCTGGTACTGCAATCCTCCGCAGCGCCAGCGACTCCGCCTGCCGCTGGCATTGATCTCGCCCTGCTCCTCTCCTCTCCTCGTTCCCACGCGACTGCGCCGTGTTCAAGTCAACAGCCAGCCAGCGCCAGCTCAGATCCGCTCGCTGCATCGTCGCAAACCTCGCATCTGCACCAGCTCTTCTCTTGATTGCCCTTTTCTTCTCTTCTCTTCTCTTCTTTTCTCCTTCTCGCCCTGCGGCTTCGCTTGCTTCCCTGCATCCTCGCCCGAGACTTGTCCTGCCGGCGATCTGCACTGACGCCTGCGATCCCTCCACCAGCCGTCCTGTATTTTTCTGCCCACCCCGTCGCACCAACTCCACCAGCAACGCCGCGGCCGCATCTTCCAATCCATTTCTCCATCTGTCGCCTACTCGCCTGATATCCGGCTGATTTCTTCCTTTTCCTCTCTCTTTTCCTACTCTCTTTCGATCCTCTCTCGACGGCCTCAGCGAGACTCACCAGAGAAGAGCCTGCTGCGCCCCGATCGCCTTTCTTTCTTTTTTTGTTTATTTTTTTTCCCCTTCGCTCGTTATCCCTTCGGCTGTGCCGGACAACAACTACGTGGACTTCCGACACAATCACGTCGCTTTTCATCTTCCGTCTGATCGACACTCGAACTGGCTTCTCGACGACACTCCTTCCCTTAGACGCACACAACCACGGCGTGGACTGTCGCATCGGCCACTCGTCCCCAAACCGACAAGCTGGCCAACTCTCTTATGCCCCCCTACTCGGTCAACTCGCCGTCAATACTCAAAATGGAGCACTCAAATATCTACCGACGACGAGGCTTCCAGATGGGCAACATCTTGGGCGACCCGTTTGCGCTGGCAACTACATCAATCGGTTTTGTGCGTTTCGTCTCGTGTCCCCCTTTTTACTGCTGACGGGCCTTGTGTCAATATGGTAAGCGCGAGAGCTGACCAGTGATCTTTAGCTTGCGTGGCTCATCACCTTTGTCGGATGCATCATCGGCCAGATCCAAGAGACACCAACCGACCCATTTCCCAAATTCTCCTGGTGGGCGAGCATATTCAGCATCTTCTTGATTCTCGGCGTCTTCTATGTTGTCGGTAGCGACACGATTCAGACCTATCATGTGGCACTTACGGGGTATTCTGCTGGAGGCATGGTGCTGGTAACCTCGTCGGTCAATTCCCTGGTATACTCAAAGGACGCAGCTCGAGAAGCTGCCGCTGCCGGTTTCATTCTCCTTTCCATGGTCGTGGTACGTTTTCGCAGCCCCAACTACTCCCTATTCTCTTCTTCCAATGCGTTTTGGTAGCTTGGCGCATTCTAATTCCATGGTGCACACAGCTCGTCTGGACTTTATACTTTGGATCGACGCCTTCTGCTACACCCCGTGCATTCCTCGACTCCTTCGCCCTCACCAAAGAGTCTGCCCACATGCAGCGACAAACCATGAGCAACTACGGCAGTGGCATGGGTCGTCCTGAGACGTCCAATTCCGTCCAACCACCGCAAATGTATACATCTGCTCAGCTCAATGGCTTTGAAAATCCTTCGCCTGTTGGCGGCGCCTCTCAAGTTGGTGGAGGTCGCGCCTCCCATCTCTCCGGCTTTGGTGGGCCAGCCCAGATCAAAGTAACAGGCCCTGATGCGGAAGTTGTACCTCCCACCGAATACCCTTATCGAGCAAAGGCCATCTTCAACTACATCGCCAACCCTCAAGATCCAAACGAGATTTCTTTCCAGGAGAAGGATATTCTCGAGGTGTCTGATATTAGCGGACGATGGTGGCAAGCGCGAAATAAAAATGGAGAGACTGGTATTGCACCTAGCAACTATCTCGAGCTGTTATGAGTGTGATGGACTCTGAAAGCAGGAGTGCCTTTCTTGGGGGAATTGGAATTGTCAGAGACGATTTGAATCAAATCATCTTTGGACTGGGGTAGCGACTCGCCTATGCGCCTGAGCTACCTCTTCCCCATTCGACGCTGTGTTGGTTGTTATTATTCACGCCTTAGAGTGATGACTCCGGGGAATTTTTGCGCAATCGGGCTAGGGATATATATTGGATGGAGTATATTTGGACGAGACCACTCAAAGAGAAAACGGCATCACCCCATTTTTGGCTCTTCTCTCTCTCTCTTTTTCTTCTATTTGCAGCTGACTTTTCTTTTATTCCTCTTCTTTTGTCCATCTTATCATCAACGTACGAGACGTTTCTTTTATTTGTCTATGTTATTTCCTACCCTTCTTACGCTGCTATCTCCTACTGAAATATTCTTCTCTCTCATCTTTTTTACGATTCTTCAGATATCCCTTCACCCTTAAACGTGGAATCAAAAAAGAAGCAGCAGCAATGATGTGGTTGGCCCTTTTTTTTGTTCTTTCCTTTTCAGGCTATGATCTATTTTTTTTTTTTTTTGCCCTTACAAGTTTTTTTTTTCCTCTTCTTCTTCTTCTTTAGCACGACAGTGGAGCCGGGATGTCAGCCGTGTACGTATGCAAATTGCTCAAAAAAAAAATGAATTCAGAGGAGGCTTGCAGATAAAAAAAAAATTGAAGAAAAGAGAAAAGAGAGGCACAGTAGGGGTACTTAGGCGCTGTTTGGTAGAAAAGAAAAAGTAGGGGGTCAATGTCTACCCAATTCAAAACGCCACTGGGGGCTGATGTTGGAATGAGACCTTTTTTTTTTAATGATACTGAATTTTTTTCTATTCTACATTTTCGCTGGAAAATCGACGTCGTGAAAAAAAAAAAATTAAGAAAAAGGAAACGCTTTGCTGTATGGTTATTCAAGAGAGGTTGGGTCACAAGTATGTAGTGAGCTTCAAGGAAACCGGGAGTGGAATTCTGATTTAATCGAGTTGCAATATTTTGTATTTAAGAAAATTAAGCTGTTAAGGCTCGCTAACAAATCGAATTGGACCTTTATACTAAGGGAGAGGTCGCAAATTGTCACGCTGGCTTTATTGCCAAATGCGGAAGCTCACGAGGCATGCCAGGAGGAGACGTATGGCATTTCAATTTTGTTCGTAAAAGCTAAGTGCCTAATCCAGTGGCTCTGCGGCACGAGGCCATGCCGCTAGGTCTAGACCACGCCCAAGATAAGGGAGTTCTCGGTCCTCAGTCCGAGGGGGAGGAAAAGAGTAAAATAGGACGAGACATGTTGGCTCTCGCTCGCCCCAAACTGGGCTTGCAAGAGGCAAGTTTGTGAAAGCGCATATTCGGGGGGCGGGCGCTGCTGATCGGGCTGGTATGCGGGGAGGCTTGCCACGGAGACCAAGGCATCGTGAAAGCCGATCTTGCCGGTGTCGTGGCGTTGCTGTGAGGTGGAAGGAGACGAGAATACGAGAATGACTCTAATATTTTTTTGCCTTTCCTTTTCCTCTCCCAGGGGGGTTGTTGTCCTCTGCTACTTTTGAGGAATACTCAAGACGTCTCATGGGCGCTGAGATAATTTCCTAGTGTTTTATTCGCTAGGCCTTCATTGGCTATCCAGGCGTTTTCTTAATTCTCTTTCTTTCTGAAGCACTTCAAGCTCCAATCTCTCAATGCCGTAACGTAGAGCTTCCTTGCGTTGGCGTACAATCCTCGCGCGAAGCTTGTCCTCACCACGGAGCTGTCGACCCCGTGCAGAAGCAGCTTTACGTACTGGTTCGTCTGGCCTAGCAAGTCGCCCCTGTTGCAACTCGGCACGAGCTTTGAGAGTCTCAATGCGGCGTTCCTGGCGCTCAACTTGAGCGTCGGCACGACTGAGCAAAAAGGCAATGTAGGGTCCAATCTCATCTCGGAGGGAGGCCTCAGCTGCAGCAAGCGTAGGTTGCGGAATGAGTTCGTAGTGCTACCAGCAAGTCAACGATAGTGTACAGCATATATTCGACAATGGGGAGGCACATACCCGAACTGTCTTGAGGACACCCATCATACGAGGAAAATCCGAAACGCCACGATCAATCGTCTCCACAGAGGCCTCGAGGAATTTGAGAGAGCTGCGCAGCGAGTCGACACAGTCGGCATAAGCACCCGCGCCACCGCTCGGGCCCGTTCTGGCAGCCATTGGGAACCCGGAGTTCACGATGCCGAAGATTCAGCAGGATCTGAGAGGAGAGAAGCAAAGTTCGAGCCCAAGCCCGATTTGTAGCCCGGTCTCGCTGGAGAATGTGGAGTTCGAGCTCGCGTTTGGGGAAGACGGCTCGATGTCTTGCTTTGCTCGCTGTGCTCTGCCTTTTTGGTCTCGCAGAAGTCTAGTGCGTGCGCTTATGCGTGGAGCGCTTCTTTAGTCCAATCACCTGCATGAGAGGTGGGAGGCAAATGGCGAATCCTCCAGAGAACCTGCTTTGCGGCGACGTGACGATGTTGATGTTTACTTGCAAAAGGGCCTAGAAGCCGCCCCGCCAATTGATGCTCCTTGTCGATTAGCATCAGCGCCCCACCCGTTTGCCGTGGCGCTCGGCAGGTGCATCGCGGTGCTGTGGGGTAGCTGCTTGCTGCCGTGCACTTGGGCCCTCCTGCCGGGCTGCAGCTCTCCATCTGTGTTCCTGCCAATTCCAGCCTTTAATACGGAGCACCTGCTACAACTGATAAGAAATCAAGATCAGCAACGGCTTGGGCGACAAGTTACTCAAACTTGACTTTTCATCATCTCCAAAACTGCTCATCTTCATAAACCATCATACTTCATCCCCCTATCTTCATTGCCCTGTCTCACTATCACGGCAGCGCCTCAGCTCTCTGGAATGCTGCATGCATACCGGAACTCACTCTTCACCCTCACGCGCTCTCAGGCAGTTGCCGCAAACTTCCTCCAGCCTTGCCTCGGAGTAAAGATCATTCGTTCGATCTGCCCCATGTTGCGCCGTTTACTCGACTAGCCCTTTGTCGGTACTCATTGTTCATCCTGACGCAAGACTGAAGATCTTTCTACAGCTCGAAAACAAGATGCGGGAGCACGTATCTCGATCCTCGGGCCCGATGGTGGATCCGTCCACATCGACAGAATACGGAGGCTCAGAATCATTTCTCCACGGTATGCCTCTTCTCTTTACATTATCAGCTTTTTAGACTAGATTCTCCTTATACCTTTTTACTATGCATATGTACCGTAAAAATTGTAGCAAGTATTCATTGTATATGCTCGTTTACACATGCGCCTAAATCTGCTCCAACGGCAAAGCCACTAATAACTTGAGCCCCTTACTTATTTACGGCACATATGCTAATGACTCTGCCCGAGCATGCCAGCGAAGCCATCGTGAAATGAACCGTGCCCCTTTAGAGGGGGCTAATAGGCGATGAGATGCCATCGTGACCTTGGCCAGCTAGAGAAGCACCTTGCGTCGCCCAATCTATGCCCTCCGTCTCTATTTTTTCTTTCCTCACGATAGTGCCAGGTCCGGCGATGCCGTTTCTCAGCTCACACGCCCCCCTCTTTTTGGCACTTGACTTCCTGATTCTATGACTAAATACGCCATAGCTCTCCCTTGCAGACTGAAACCTCTTGTCTGCCAGCCATTCTCTCACTGCTTGTTCGCCCATGTGCTCACCATAACGAAAATCACTACTTAATCCCGGGTTTCCTATGCTCCATTTATTGTGTTCCAGCCTGTCCCAGCGATTCTAGAAGAAAACCTAAGTGATTTCATCGACTGTAAATCGTTTTGGTCTTTTTAGCATTCATTTTCACTCAGAAGTTTTCACAAGTCGATATGATCATAGGAAGCTCGCAGTATGAACAACAAACCTCATAACCTTACTGTACCTACGAGCGAGGGATTTGGTGTGCGATTTCTGAATGAAAAATGGAATGACAGCATCTCAAATGGCCATCCATTTACGATCAGGTGGAACGAGTCCTTAAATGACGCTCTATCTCCAGGGCTTGGGCTCTTTAAGATTACATATCCCAGAAATGGAGTTGCTGCTTACGAGCTGATATCGGACTTGACAGGTAAGTAAAGAGCAATTACTCGACTAAAAGTATCCGGGCTTATTCCAAGCGCCTTTTCTTAGATGACATGAACAATGAAAATGCAACCTGTTTGTGGACGCCAGACCACCTTGATGATGAGTTGTATACGCTGTGGCTCACATCGTCTCGGGATGCTCGGTCGGGTTGGACAGCTTCTCCTCCATGGAGACTTACTGAATCTGTAAGTTGCTTTCCCCCCTCTTGATCTGTACATTTTCGGATGTTCTTGTTAGTCCTTGAATACCCCTGGCTAACTAATACAATAGCCACGATACCCTCTACACTGGGCTGCCCCTATTGTCATCCCCATTATTGTGGTATTGGCTGTCTATACACTAGGCCTTACTGCCTGCATCACATACCGACGGCATAGAAAGGCTAAACGCGAAGAGAAAAGCAATGGAGATCAACTTGGCAAAGAAAAAGCCAATGAGGAGCCATCATTCTTCAGCGATGGAGATAGGCATCCTTCTGTTGATACAATGGTCACATTAGAGAGCCTTGGCGACTCGATTAAGGCGGATAAGCAGAAAATATGGCTCCTGACACAGTCTGCATCAGGGTCTCTTCTATTATCCTCCCCAACCAGCAGGAAGAACTCGGATGCGACGTTGGTTTCCCCCACAGCGCTATCCTCCGACCCCCTTCTCATTTCCCCCATCAGCTCATGTGAGCAAACGTTGCAAAGTCCCACAAGTGTCTATTCCGATAGAACTTTAGTTAATTTGTCAGATCCCCGAGATCGAAGGGCTGTCGTTGCTGGTAGACAGGGACACTCGCTAAGAATCATTATACCGTCTAGCGATGAACAGGACTGAACGTGGCCACATCTCTACACCTCTTGGTTACACATACACACATACACCAAACTTTTTTCTAGAGTTGGGGACTTTGATACAGTCAGCCGGTACCTCGCGTGATATGAAAATGTTATTGCATCAACACCAAAACGGCGGAGAGGAAACGCATGTTGAGTATACGGACATTATGGGTCGAGGCATTTCATTCGTGAATTTCACGGTGACTGCTCATAAACTTGACTAATGTACATGCATCTAGTAATAATAATCACCTAGTGTATCTATCATTTCATTGGCCTTGAGAGCAATCGTTCATGTAGGGGCAAGAAGAAGATTTAATGAAACCATCTGAGCATGACTTTCAGCATGAAGAACACAAGAGAGCAAATCGTAGAGCGAACCCAAGATTTATTTCCCAATTCGTATATTGCTGGTCGATCAAGCCAGAATGGCACAAGTACTCTATTGCACTCGGCCTATCATCTAGAATACCTCCCACCAGTTCCTTTTTCTTTTCTTTAAGTTAAAAAAAAAAAAAGAAGAGAAAAGGAGAAACAACTGGCAAATACTAGTACAAAACATAACAAAAACAGATTCATCCCTTTCCCAATGTTGAGATTAGCCCGGCGCTTTCATAACCATAATACAAAAAAAATATTTGTCTTTTTTTTTAAACCCCGCTATGCGCCGTATGTGTTTATCTCGAAAAACAATAAAAACCATGTTGAAATGTGGTTCTCCCTTTGAGGTCTTCAAAAAGTCTAATAATGTCGTGGTATTTACTTAGTCGTGTAAGTGAAATGTTCGGAAAAGAAGAAAAAAAAAAACACCAGGAGCCTATAAGAATCCTGGATGAAGCCCATGTCTAATAATTTAGGCAGAGTTGGTGGTATCCTCAACAGGAGGGCAGGTGCAGAACAGGTTGGTATCACCATATGCTACAAAATAAGGTTAGCAAAAGGGAACATGTCTTCTTTAGTATGGGGAAGCAGGTAAAAAAAAACTCACTATCGTCTACACGACCAACGCTAGGCCAGAACTTCTTCTCGAGTAGGTACGGCAGCGGATACGCGGCCTTCTCTCGCGAGTAGGGTCTATCCCACTTGCCCTCGGCATCACCAAGGATCAAATCCCGCTGTGGGTGAGGCGCGTTCTTGAGCACATTGCCCTCCTTGGGCTGCTTGCCCTCTTCGATCTCACGGATCTCGTTGCGGATGCTGATCATGGCATCGACGAATCGGTCCAGCTCCTCCTTGCTCTCACTCTCAGTGGGCTCAACCATGAGCGTGTTGGGCACAGGCCAGCTCATAGTAGGGGCGTGGAAGCCATAGTCCTGGAGACGCTTGGCAATATCGATAGCCTCGATACCGGCAGTCTTCTGGAAAGGACGAGCGTCGATGATGAATTCGTGAGCGCAACGACCCTGTTCGTTGGTGTAGAGAATGGGATAGTGGTCCTTGAGACGGGTAAGCATGTAGTTAGCGTTGAGGAGAGCCACAGTAGTAGCCTTGCGGAGACCCTCGTCACCTATTAAAACACAGTGTTAGCAATATATCTGTACAAGTCATTTCAAAACGTACCCATGGTGGAGATGTAAGCCCAGCTGATGGGAACAATGCTAGCACTGCCAAAGGCGGCACTGGAAACAGGAGTCTGAGTGCTCTTGTGAGGCAAGTACGGGATGAGATGCTTCTTGACGCAAATAGGGCCAATACCGGGTCCACCGCCGCCGTGAGGGATACAGAAGGTCTTGTGCAGGTTCAAGTGGCAGACATCAGCGCCCAGAGCGCCGGGGGAAGTAAGTCCGATCTGAGCGTTCATGTTGGCGCCGTCCATGTAGACAAGACCGCCGTACTGGTGAACGAGGTCGCAGACCTTGCGGACCTGAGGCTCAAATACACCATATGTACTAGGGTATGTGATCATGATAGCGCCCAGCTCGGAGGCGTGCTTCTTGCACTTGGCTTCCAGATCTTCCAAGTCGAGGTTACCAGTCTTGGTGTCGCACTTGATGGGGACAACACGCATACCGACCATGGCGGCGGATGCAGGGTTGGTACCGTGGGCAGAAACAGGAATCAAGCAGATGTCGCGCTTGTTGCCAGGCTGCTGCTCGTGGTACTTTCGAATTGCTCGCAGACCGGCAAATTCACCCTGAGCACCGGAGTTGGGCTGCAGAGACGTAGCGTCCATACCGGTTAGGGCAGCGAGCTGAGAGGAAGTGGCGTCAAAGAGCTTCTGATAACCCTTGGCGCAGCTGTGGGGTGCGTGAGGGTGGATGTTGGCAGTATTTTCCGTACCAATGAGCTCCATCTGGGTGGTGCCGTTGAGCTTCATGGTGCAGGATCCGAGAGGAATCATAGAGTGAACCAGAGACAGATCCTTGGACTGGAGGTGATGCATGTAGCGCAGCATCTCCGTCTCGCTGTGGTGAGAGTTGAAAACAGGGTGGGTCAGGAACTTGGACTCTCGTCGGACAGACGCGGGCAGGCTCTTGATGAGTTCTTCTGATGACTGTGCGAATCCTGCCTTCCAGCACTTGGAGGAAACATCGAGATCAGCATCGGCGTGGTTCTTGTACGCAACAGTCTGGAAAGCTTTGACGATGCGGACAAAGAGCTTAAGCGTGAAAGTGGTGGGAACCGCCAGAACAATCTCATTAGGAGACCAGGCTTTGCCGGTGCTGATGCCTTGATCCATGAGCTCACGGCGCAGAGAACGGCAAACAACAGGCTCGTCGAAGTAAAGCGAAACGGTATCGGAGAGGACCTTGCCCTCAGCGTCAACAGAAGCAGTCGAGACATTCAGGCCATAGTGTTGAGCAGCAGCCTGGATCATGCGGGCCTGTCGAAGGTTGTTGATGGCCATTTCCCTGAGCTGTTCGGGGCCGTGATAGATGGCATACATGGCGGACATGTTGGCCAGAAGAGCTTGAGCAGTGCAAACATTGCTAGTTGCCTTTTCTCGTCGAATGTGCTGCTCTCGGGTCTGAAGAGCCAAGCGAAGAGCTCGGTCTCCGCGGCGGTCCTTGGAAACACCGATCAAGCGGCCAGGGAGACGCCGCTTGCTACCGTCCTGAACAGCCATGAAAGCAGCGTGAGGTCCACCATAACCCAGGGGAACACCAAATCGCTGTGCGTTTCCAAAAGCAATATCAGCGCCCCATTCACCTGGAGGCGTGAGGAGAGTCAAGTTGGAGAGGTCGGTAGCAGCACTCAGCAGGGTACCCTGTTTGTGTGCAAGATCCGCAAGCTCCCGGAAGTCAGAAACACCACCGTTTGAGTCAGGGTACTGAACCATAACACCAATCAAATCATCACCAAGAGCCTTAATCTTCTTCTGGGCATCCGGCGCAGACAGATCCAAGACCTCGATGTGGATGCCGAATCCTTCAGCGCGACCATGCATGACCCTGATGGTAGCATCGTGCACCAAGTGGGAAACAACATATGTCTTTCCAGGTCGCTTTTGTCTGGAGGATGACAGGCTGGTCAGTGACATGGTCATGGCCTCACCAGCTGCAGTTCCTTCATCGAGCAAACTGGCGTTTGCCACAGGAAGGCCAGTAAGATCAGACACCATGGTCTGGAAGTTGAGCAGGGACTCTAGACGGCCCTGGCTGATTTCCGGCTGGTAGGGAGTGTAGCTGGTGTACCAAGCTGGGTTCTCCAAGACATTGCGCTTGATGACGGCAGGGATCTCAACGGGGTAGTAGCCACCGCCGTTCATCCACACGCGGATGTCGTTCTGCGCATTCATGTTCTTGAAGGCCCTCACAACGCCCGACTCGCTGAAGACGCGCGGCTGGATCGTCTTCTGGGGAGGATCCAGCACGTCGGCAGGAATAACCTGAGAAATGAAGCCATCCACATTGTCAACCCCCAGGGTGTTGAGCATCTCCTGGATCTCCTCGTCGCGAGGGCCAATGTGGCGAGCGCTAAAGTCCTTCCATGGCAGCTTGTTTTCAGCGCGAATCTGTCTCATCTCCTGGTAAGTCGGGTCATCCTGCAGAGACTCAAAAGGCGCTCTTCGCAGCGCGCCAGTGTCGTCAAAGCCAGCGCCGCGAACATCAGCAGCGCTTTTGGCAGTGTAAGTGAGGCCGCGGGTGGATAAGAGGGACCCTTGTCCGCGAGCGCAAATCCTCGCTTCGTGTCGGGTCAGCGCCAGTGATGGGCGCAGGGCAGCCCCTCGAGCAATAGCCAGCCTGGAGGCCATGGCAGAAAAGAAAACGAAAACGAAAAGGCTTAAAAAGCACAATCAACGGCCACTTGTTTCCCTCGATGACTGAGAACAGAAAGGAATAAAGGAGGAAAACAAGGTCAGGGCGACGAAAATTTGAACCGATCCCGCCCGGTTGATAAAGATTTGCCTCTAATCAAACACACCCCCCCAAATGATGTATAGTACGGTAATGGGCAGTTGTTGGATGGCTATCGAAAAAGTTCGTGGCGGATCTTTCGTGGGGCGTTCCGGCACCCGTGACAGCGCTAAAAAGTCTGAAGCCCTCGCCAACACGGACGGCGCCAGAAGAAAGGAGACTCGAGCGTTTATATCTTTTTTTCGTTGCGCAGACCGCCGTCAATAGAGTTGAAGCAGCAAGGCAGAACGGGCTAGACCAGATGGCAATGCTGTAAGACGGTGAGCCAGCAGCAAGCCAACGCCTGGCTTGTCTCCGATACTGGCTGGCAATCACAAGCTCAGGCCAGGGACAGCCGCCATTTTATCGGCCATGGCACGCCAAATGGATATTTCCAGGGGCCTCGTCTGCGTCCCCTTCGCAGTCCCCAGGATCCGGATATCGCATTGATAAGCCCATGGGCGCATGTACTCCGTGTTTGCAACCGCGCCACATCCGTCGGTCCAAACAACCGCTCCGTAATACTGGAGTCGACTCCGCAGTCATTTTGGAGAAGTGCCGTGCTTGGATGCTTGGAGCATAGTGCGTCACGACTCGTGTCCACCACAAAAAAACCTCTGCAATGCTAGAGCTTAATCTTTCTCCCGAGTTGGAGACGTTGCTTGCTCTGGTGCAGGCTAGAGGTTTTGGTTAGGTGATGAGTATCCTTATGTGGTAGCTGCCACTGTGCAATGGCCCCGGCGCCGAAACGATATCGGCCATTCACGGGCCGACGCTGAGCGGTCGCGACGGCCTCTGATTCGCTCATGGCGCTATCTGTCCGTGGAAAAAGGAAACGGGGTTCGGACCTGGGGAAGTTTTTTTTTTTTTTTTTTTCTGTGGTTCCATATTTTCCATTCGATCTTCTAATGCATTTTAGAAAGGTGCTGCAGTATACATACTACTAGGCGCTACCTACTACGACCTGCTTGTAGATAGGTACTACTACACTGCTCCATAAAAATACTATTCCTAGCACTACTAGGTATCTATCGCTATCGCTGTTACCTTCCTAGTGGCGCCTCAGGCTTTTGCTGCTGAGCCCACAGAAGCATTCCGTACCTCTCTACTAACCTCGCAATTCTATCACTTGTAACTTCAGCGGTACTGGTCACGCACTGTATTGCCCTCCAGCCTACGCAAAAAACTAGCTCCCCAGCAGCCGAAATCGCCCATCTTTTACGTAACTGTCCAGCCTTCCAACCTCGACTAAACAACAACAACAAATCAACCCATCACCATGTTTGGAGGATGTACGTACATTTCGCCGCCCCCTCTTCCCTCGCCCAGACGCGATGGGATAAAATCGTTGCCGCGTGATGTAATGGACGAATCCTCGTTGCAATTGCTGACCGCACCCCAAAAATAGTTGCCCCCCCGCAGCAGTCTCCCGAGGAGATTCGTGCCATGGAGGCCGAGGCGCTCTTCACCGTCCAGCAGGTCGCTGCTACGGCCTTCATGCTCTATCTTTGTATGTTCTGACGCCAAGAGAACGATGAATTGCAAATTGCTTCTCCTTTTTACGAAAGAGCATGGGCTAACCCCGCGATGTAGCTCCCTTCGCCGTCGACATGATCAGCCGCATCTTTTAAATCTCACCCGAAAAAATTTTGCTATGTAGGCTACGGTTTTATAAAAACATGCATACCTCGCCCTTTTTTTTGACTCGGCATAATATCATTTAATTTGGTATTTTATATGCCAAGGAAGTCAAACTAGCCGGACTCCGAGACGCATGACTGTACGATAGATGGTAACCATTTGAGGTTATATAAAGTGAGGGAGAAAAAACCTAACTATTTCCGAGTCACTGGAGACAGAACGAAAACGAAAAGGAACAACGATAGAATCGGAAAGATTTAATAAGAAATTCAAATCTCCATGTAACGAATAGTACGATTGACCGAATTCATAAGGCCGAGGTTACATATATGGCCGAAAAAATGCGCATGCCTTCCAATCCTGCCTTGATATTTGGACATTGCTGAAGTAGCCTACAATCATTGAAACAAAACATCGACATCTTCCCTTCTATCGCATTAGAATAACGTTACCATGACCAACACCTCACTTTGGTTTAATACGTGAAAATCCTTGAGTCTCCAAATTAAACACCGGCATTATAGCCTCAGTAAAACTCCATCCTTCGATAACACAGTCTCCTAAAATTTCCAAAAGAAATGTTCTTGTTCTTATCGAGACCGCGGCGGCGGGTTTCTGCTGTTTTCCCACTCTTGGTAGTCCACACCCAGCGCCTCAAGCTCTTTTTTCAGGTGTCCAAGCTGCTTCTCGTAATCTTCCAGTACCTAGAAATCGTTGTGTTAGCAGCCACCAAAATGCCAGGGTACATCTTCTAAATGCCAAACTCACTCGTTTTGCTCTTGCTTGTGTCTCCTCGTCCAGCCCTTCGCCCTCAGCCCCAGCCGGCTTCTCTAGCTCTTTGCTCAGCTTCTCAGAGTATCCCCTTAGAACAATCAGCCTACTCCACAGCTCTTCTTCCCTCGCGCTGACCGCAGGATCTTGCACATCGCGCTCCAAAGCCTGTAGCCTGCTCTTCAAATCATCCTCATCGCCACTCAAAGCGTAGCCCCGATTCCTCAGAATCTGCACCTTTGCAGCCAGCGCCAGGCATCGGTTGGAAATCATTGTCTGCCGCCTCCTAGCAGCCAGAGCTCTCGTTTCCGTCTCCAGTTCGTGTCTCTGCAACAGTGCATCCAAACAGCCGTTGATCTGGTGTAGTCGTGTGTTAAATTCGGAGATGGCACGCTTCTGTGTCTTTAATCGGTCTGCGACGCCTGTGTAGCCTGCACATAGCACGGGCATGAATCCTGGGGCGGGCTTGTTCTGCAGAGCTTCTTCCCACTCTCGAGGGTCTTCGTGTGCTTGGGGCTTGTAAAAGGGAATGTGTGCTTCATCGACTTTATTGTAGAAGTAATGCTTGAAAACGCAGCTTGGGCTGGAGGGGTCCCATTTCTCTGTCACGAGCTTCATCTGCTCCAGAATCGGCTTCTGGTCTTTTCACATCATCATAGCGTTAGTAAGGAAAACAGCGACTCTGCAGTATTTGAGACCTACGGGGTGTTTCTTGGCCTGGTTGCCACAGAGAACTCGACAGCTGGGCCTGTGACTGAGATAACGCTGGAATCTGCGCTGCCTGTTGTGGCTGGGCCAGCAGCGTGTTTCCCAGTGTCGTGCCCTGCTGGCCTGCACCTTGGGTCTGGCCAAAGATATTGCCCGTTGTTTGTGTCTGCTGAGCAGGCTGAGCAGTTTGAACCGAGCCAAAAAGCCCTCCCGAGCCAAGAGGCTTGGTTTGTCCGAATAGCGACATGATGAAGAGTAGGCCACAGGACCTTCAGAAATTGCTCGAAGTATCAACCTAGCTCCCGAGGAGCTTCGTGAAGGGAGGCGAGGGCGCAAATCGTATCGTGATTCTTGTTATCGAATTCTTATCGCGCTGAGCTCGACGAATTGGCGGCCGCGTCGTCGTCAAAATTCGTCTATGCTGACGCTTGGATGTTTTCTCGTCGCTGGGCAGCTTTGTTGACTTGCTACAAAATTGCTGCTGGGGTCGCGCTCAGTCAAAGGTACCCCGGTACCGCGAAGATCAGCCTTGCCTACCACTGGCCAATCACAGCTCATTTTCAGGCAAGAGACACCTACATTCTGCTGAGTCATCATCTTCTTTAGCGCGGATACTTAGCGCTACTTGGAGTACCTGTCTTGTGCCCCCCGACCCCCAAAATACGGCAGCACTACAGAGCGCCTAGGTACCTTTTGCGGAAGCAATTTCCCGCCATGTACTTGCAAAAAATCACTTCAGGTGCTCCAGCAAGGCTACGGTTGCTGACCCCCCGGTCGCTTTTGATTGGCTAAAGTAACCACAATCTTTCAACTAAGCCGGCGTCCAAAGAACCTCATAGCTTCAGTATCCTACCGGAAGCCTCATAGAGGGTCAAGCAAAAATCCGGCAATTATGGCATCACGACGGTCTCAGTATGTTTCTTAACCCACGGAGATTCTGCTGCGGCATCATTGAGTCGCTTTGACGGCAGATTGGCAAATCTCTTACGACGGCAGCGCTAACATGTGGCAGATTCCACCAGCAGGTGCTCATCGACACCACTCCTCTTCCCGACAACATCCCTCAGGTCCAGGAGATCGGTGCCTCCTCTGCGCCTCTGCTGTCAGCCTCTTTCTTCATCGGTGCACGATGCCGCGACTACAACGATGATTACATGCAGTGCAAGACCGAGAACCCCGGCAAGGGAGAGCTGAACTGCTTGAAGGAGGGACGAAGGGTGACCCGCTGCGCCCAGAGTGTGTACGTTTTTCCTCGCGCCTACAGACAATTTTCACGGGATATTTGAGTTGGGGGAGGGCAATCGACCAAAGCCGGGACACAGGCGGCCGTACGAGCCACTTGTTTATGAAGAGGGGTACTGACGATCTGGGACACATAGACTCACGGATATCAACACACACTGCTTAGCCGAGTTCCGCAAGCACTGGGAATGCCTCGACAACCGAAACCAGCAGCTTTGGCAGTGCCGCCCTGCCGAGTGGAAGCTCAACAAGTGTGTTTACGATAACTTGGTACGTCCAAGCCTTTACCATTGGTGAATCAATGCATAAATAAGCCACGATTGCTAATTTGAGCCTGGCTTTAGAAACTGGAGAAGAAGATCCCCGACCAGCCCACCAACGTTACCCCCGTTGAGCTGAGGCCGAAACAGATCTTTGCTGATGTGCGAATTGGACCCGGTGATGGCAAGCCTTTCATCCCCGGAAAGTCAGAGGCTTCACAGTAGAAAGAGAAAAGAGTTCAAGTTATGCGTCATGTACAATTGTCACTTGAGTCAAAAATAATAACTCATCAACATATTGCGTACCACACTTCCTATAATCATCACCTGGGCGACTGTGCTATATTCATTCTTTGTAAGAGGGGGCCTTTGAGGGCCCTGGCGTTGGAAGATATTTGCTCAAAGCTGGACAGTATAAAGTAGACCGTTTGAGGGCGAGACACTTATGCGGCCAGACATTCGAAATTGAACTTTAAGAAAGTTCCGCGCCACACAGCTCAGTTCTTCGGCCAACCGGAGCTCGGGATTTTGCATAAATCGTGTCTGTCCACGGCCGCGTCCACGCATGATCAGTTGCACATTCACAAGCTGTTTCACGATCTTGTTGTAGTCACCGAATTGATGAATCACAGCAGCTGGCGTAAAAAAAACCCCCAAAAATGATGGGCTTCTCTCCTCCTCCACCATGTTGGCGGATGAGTGATTGCTTGGAGTATATTATAGCTACATACATGGGTTACTAGGATACATTCATCTTTTGAAGTATGCCGTACGATAGCATCTATTGAAAATACATGTTTATACATGTTCTTTAACATAAAGTATTCATAACAGCAAGACAACCGTTAGTTGTGTGTGATTTGGCTAGAAACGGCGCTACCCTATAAATTATGGGTAAGACGCAAGCAGCTGCCAAAAACCAAAAAGGGAATTGGATATCAGAAATTTAAGTTTTTGGTTTGCGTGAGTGATCTCTGTGGCACTGCTCAAATGTCCTATACCAGTGGGTCAGACAGGGATGACGCAGAGATGATTTGATGAGGAGTACCTAGTACATATATGCAGCATTCACTACCAAGGTATGATTGTTTACCATATTATCTCCGCTACAAGCTACCATGAAAGTTTACATGCAAATTATTAGCAGATCGCAACGCTACTACTAAAATCAATCAACCCTATGATAAATAGAGAACATGCTGATCAACACGATTCCATAGCCATGCCAATGCTAGGTGGTAGGTCCTGTTCCGGCTTTGCTGCAACCATACAGATTTCCTTAACATACTACATTTTTTACTAAAACAATTCCCTTTAGAACACATAGTCAAATTTGAATCAATTCCACGATGGTGAGACTATACAACGGATCAGAATGGTTACCGACGCTACACAAATAAACTCTACCCTCTTTTCTCGCGTCAAGCGGATAGTGTCTGGTCGTAAATATGTGGCCAGGTAATAGTTTGCAAACATGTAAGAAACCGGGAAAGACGTATGGTGCTTAGATTATAACAAGGGATATGGCCCCGAACCGGGTATCCTAATTACCGTCACTCTTCCTGAATCATTACCCAGAGCCATAACTGTGTCTGTTGACGACACCTGTGGCGATGCAAGGTTACGCTGTGCAAGACCCCATGTAGCCGACATGGAAGAAGGTTGGTAGTCGGGCGGAAGCCACACTATATTATGCCTATTCCAGGTAATCCAAGACTTATCAGTGCTTAGACCGTACCTAACATAGTTTGCCTTTTCAGAATTATCAGCAATGAGTTGGCGTTGATCCTGGCCCTGAACCGAATCCGGATCTGGAGAAAGAACTTGAGCTACCATAGATTGGGCCTCATTGCAATGTTCTATACCCAGATGTATGAGGCCGACTTCCGTATGCAGGTATGAGGTTGTATCGTCAAAGGATATAGTACGTATTTCAGTGCCAATCTGGAGTACCTGCAGCTCTTTGCCCTTTATTATATCCCAGATTCTTATAGTCTTATTATATGACCCTGAGGCGAGGTAACGGCCATCTAAGGAAAAGGCAACTGACGTAACTGAATTCGTATGGCCTTAAAGTGTTTGGGGTTCTTTATCTTCAGTTGCATCCCAGATTTTAATAGTATAATCCTCTGACCCTGATGCAAGGTAATGACCATCTGGTAACGACCATCTGGCGAAAAGACAAGCGATGCAATTGAGCAACTATAGTATTGAAGTGTTTGCTGCTCTTTTCCTGTTGTTGCATCCCAGATCTTAATAACTCTATCATGTGATCCTGAGATAACGTAGCGGCTATCTGGTGAGAAAGCAATCGATGTGACCCAATGATTGTGGCCCCGTAGAGTCTGTAAGTAAGGGCTCCAATTATATTCAACCGCTGGTGTAATTTTTAGCCATTGAGGCTCCTCCTATTGGAATATTTTTCGCACCAAGCTGTTTAATGGGCTGAAAATAAGCGCATATGTATAGACCTGGAGTGTATAATTTGCAATTAATGAACTATTCCTCCAGATAAACCTCTTTGAGTCTTGCGTCAGGTTTACTAACTGCATGTTGCAGTCTAGTGGTTGCCGATCCGGCAAGTTTCCCTTTATATATTAGTTTCACTCTCGTCTGTTATACCGCTATAGCAAATACTTACTATTAATAAACTCTTCAATCTCAGTCTTAAAGAGTGAGGCCGCGGTGGATTCTGAGTCAGCTCCTGGGATTGTTTATTTAACGATTGTCCCTGCATTGATCAGGTTCGCTGTTCATTATTATAGCGTTATTACATGTAGCTTACCCCCAGTAGATTCTCTAGCCTGATTATTGAAAGAACGCTATCTTCTATATGGCCCATAAGGTCTAAAGCTTCGAGCCAGTATAGGAAGTACCTTTGCAACAATAGAAGGGTCATCTGGCACTTTTCATCGTTGACCTGATTCTGAGATTGGCCATCACTATTATACATGTATATATCACAGAAATGGTCAATCCAGTAAAGACAAGAATAACGTAGGGTTTGTAGCGGATCTGGATCTGGTGCCTTGATTTCATTGATTGGCAGACTGGGAGAATGTAGATTATAGATATTCCGTCGTACCATAGCGGACATAACGTGCACTGACCGCGAGAGAATGACGCCGTGGATGTGGGCAGGGTTAGGAAGGAAGTTGTTAGATGCTGCCTTGTCACTTAAATAGTCTTTAGCTGACTGGTGGATAATATAAATCTCGCTGTCTTGCACAGTGAGGAATGAGCCATAAAGTTATTGCCTTATAGATCAAATTGGCATCTGGACATTTAATAAGGATGCCAAGCTCAGCCAATGTTATAGGTCGATAAACATGCAACACAGTTGCAAGAATCTGACAGCAAAATTTAATATCGCTGACATGCTCTAACTTATGTATTTGATGCATTATCCTTTTGTATAAAGAATTGAGTTCAGGCGGAACTTCATTTAGCTTTTGGATGGTATTTTGTAGCGAGATCTTCTTTAGGTTCTGGCAGACTAAGGCTATCCAGAGGAATGTGTTATTAGAATTAGAAGATAAGTGGCGCTGGGCAGTATCCTTTGTTATTTCATTATACTGCTTATTCTGCGCCAGTCGCTTAACTTGATGCTTGATGTATGCACTGACGGCTGCGGAGATGGAGTTTTTATTAAGCTCTAGACAGAGGCTGATTTTCTAAGTGGCAGTCTCGATGTGCTCTTTAATATCTGGCCAGTTGCGACTAGATACTATTTACTTGACACGAGAAAAGAGGGCTGACTTTATAGTAATAAAGTTAAGCAGCTTTGGTAGGTCGGTTATGCATTCGTTAAGTGCGTTGATGATTATATAAGTCTGCTGCAGGCTTGCATCTATCTCCAAGATATTTAAGAAGATCTCTGACAATGCAGTCCATGCATTTTAGCGTTAGTATTTTATCCCATTAATAAAAGTAAAGCTAGAAGCAGCTCTTCCTCGGTTGCCACCTTCGCATAACTGCTTCGCAGCTTTGCTCAAATATAGCATTCTACTCTGAGCTCTCTGAAGGCATACGGAAGACTTGGAGATTGGCCTCCTGTTATCATACGATACCTACATGGCAAGTCTGTGACTGGGGCATTCAAGCTCTTTGTATTGAGCTTCCTGAATATATATGCAGTTGTCTCTGTGCACGATAATAATCCTCTTCCCTCTCTCACTTTGGCACTCATATTGGCCAACCAAGATGGTGGGCTGCTAATTATGCAATGACAGCTCGTCTAAATTAGCAGTAAATAGACTAGAGCTACAGTGGAACTGACCTCTCAGACCTAATCATGATTCTGTTCTTTCTCGTAGTGGATTCGCTAGACTGTACGGGCAGCCTAAAAAATGGCGGAAGATGAAACCGCCACAGTCAGGTTCCACAAGCTGGCTTCCACAGAACGCGCCAAAAGACCTAGAGAGAAAAAAAAAAGATCCTTTTCAACTATGAAGTAGAAGAGCTGTCTGACCGTTCCAGTCATACGACTCGCTCGCTGCGCCGGTGTCTACCTAGCCTACGGGTCGAATAGAAGTCAATAGTTTGTATTGGAGAGAGGAGCTCATAAGCAAAACTGGAGAAAAGCAGTGATTCTAAACCCACGCGTGGCCGCTATTTTCCATAGGCCACAAGAGGAATTGCAATTTACTTTTACACTTTGTATCCAGAGTACAGAGCATTCTTCCCATTCTCATTTCTCGCAGCTCATTCTGCTTTTACAGGTTATCCAAAGCAAGGCCGTGGTGAGAGCTCCATCTACACGCGCCACCACAGAGAAAAGGGGGTTGAGACTAGCGGCGCCGGCGCTTAGCTGCATCTTTCAAGAACAGGCAGAAAAAAAGATTTTGCCTTTTAAAAAAAGAAAAAGGAAAAGGAAAAAAATCGGGCTATTCCAGCCTGGCGGCGTCAATGTTTCAAACACGGCCAGTTCTGCAGATCCGAAAAGCCCCCACTGCAGCTCGGAATGTGAGCACCTTTGAGCCGTGATAACAAAGCCGGCACAGGGAGGAAAGATACCGATTTCGGTATGTGGGCTCCACGGGCTGTGCCCCGTGCTGGTCACATTATGGAAGGACCGGGGAACTGTTAATAGGAGGCTTACTTGATGACATTAATGAGCTGAGGTTTATAAATTGCTTGTGGACATCTGGTTATATTGCTTCTTGGTCAAGAGATACAAAGTACGTATGGCATATAGCACCTGGCAGGGCAGCTAATGGAGCGGCCGCCAGCTATGCTACTTCCAAGGACTAATACTGCTAGACTCATATGTGGTAAGGCGCGTAGCAAGTCGTACACATAGGTACATGTAGACCAGTAGCAATCAGGGGGGGATGAATACGGCGCTGTGGAGTTCACGCCGGCTCCAAGGGCACCAGCCGAGCAGCGTCCAGGAGCTATAAGTGCTCAAACAGACATGTCCACGAAGGTGTCAGATCTACTACTGTAATCCAACTGGGCCAAGAGATAGGCTGCTGTGCGGCATCTGGGAATTATGCCAGCAGATGGACAGCTCTGCCGAGACTCAATAGCGGGTTGCATCAAGATACGAAGTGCAAAACGCACGTAGCACCGCTGCATGTAAGACATGCAGGAATCGCCCCCCCTTAAACGGGCTCTGATTAAGCTTGGGCACGCGAATATGGGTCGAGGCGTCGAGTCGTTCCGGACGCCGACCGAGAACAATTACCAGTGGCACGGCTCTGGCCTAAGCTGGTTGTTGGGAGATGGGGAATCCAGGGACCGGCGGTATATCTGATGCAGCTAGGGGATGTGATTAGGCAGTACGGCTAGCATCGAGCGGATACGTGCGATCAAAGGCTGTGGGACTTTCAACCAGAGATGGGCCGGCGTGCCGAGATGATGAGGGAATAATAAAGAGGAGAAGATGGACATGGAAGCTTGCGTGGAAGCACCACTTGATACGGATACTCGGCCGGAATGGGACATTGACAATTGGATATTGGGGAACAATAGATGGAGATGTTGTCTCACCCTGTGGCATATGGCATGTTTCCCCGCTAATACTTACTATAGTACTACTATAGGTATTTAGCACCGCTTGCAATATACATGGACAACACTACAAGCCAGCCAGGATGTTTCTTCGTTTGACGCGCACAAACAGCCAGCAAAAGGGTGCGATGTATTCGGGCCTGGGGGCCTCGGCCGGCCGCCTGTGCGTCCGAATCGTGCGCTTGATGAGACGCACCAAGTGCGGAGCACAGGATTTTTTTCGCCAGCGCGGACCACGAAGCGGACCGCCAAAGTGCCACTACAGATGGCAGTAGTCGTAACAGGAGTAAGTCCTATGGTTGAAGTACAGTGAGAAATGGATCTCACAGAGAGGGAGAGAGGGAGCAGGAGAGAGAAAAAAAAAGTTCAAAAGCTATAGAATAAGGCGACACGCCAAACGCTGTAGCTTGCCTTTTTGGCGCACACCCCGCATCTGGCTGGAGAGATGTGGCGATCTACGCGGTTTTAAGGCTTGCACTATTGTTTCTTGGAGGAGCTTAAGACGTCTGGATGCTACTCTGCTCCGTATTACTCTTCTCCCGCCTTTCTTCGCGGAACACGCGGGCCGGGTTGTGGTGCACCGGCAATGTGTCCAAGGGGGGGACAGCATCAACGACGAGATGCAATTTCCTGGCAGTATTACAAGGAGAGCCCAGGCTGGAAATGAGTGACATTCATCACATATTCGTGCCCCCCCTCCTGCATGTATGAATCTCATTAGCATCGCCGAGTCGGGCAAGCAAGCATCGAACCGCCGGCAGAATGGGCTCCCAATAGGCTGACAGCAGAGCGCTGGAGATGAAGTAGGGGGTGGGACAGGAGCGTCTAGTGCCGTTTCAGGGATAAAAGTCCCGCAGCGCCGCCTGTAGCTTGTTTGATGGAGACGCCGGCGCTGGTTGGCTGTAGTGGCACAATCAACAGGCCCAGGCGTGCCGCGGAAGTTGCTGCTGCTGCAAGGCACAGCGCTGTGAGAGGCGGGAATGAGGAATTCGATGGAGAGGAGATCGAGCGGGTGTGTGGATAGTAAAGTCAGCATTTGGGTTGGACAGTCAGAAATTGAACGTTGAGAATATTCTGCACAAAGATATTAGTCCAAGTATTGATGTATTGATGTATATGAGTAGATTAACTCAGAAGGGAATGGGAAATAAAAGAAGAAAATGCAACACAGTGATGATAAATTTTTCGACAAAAGGGGGATAGAGAGAATGGAGAGACACGGCGAACGACTGCATAAAAATGAACAAGAGAAAAAAAAAAAACGAAATATCGACGAAAAGTCGCTACCACTATTAGAACGTTGGTTCAGGAAATCAAGGGGGTCCTAAAGAGAGAAAGGGCCAGGTGGTACGTGTGATGTGATGAATATAGTACAGAGGCAATATCGCATCATCCATCGTGTGCCCGCCCTCTCCAGAGTCTCATACAGTAAGAGTCCCAGCGTCGAGCGTGCGAAAAGCCTTAGAGCAGCATCTTCAAGGTTTCAGGCCCACAATCACAGTCTGGAATCTTGGACGACAAAGAATGGTGGTGACAGAGCTGAGGCGTTCACGAGACCTCCTGATCGAGGCGTCTCTTCCCTTCTCTATTCCTCGCCAATGCGGCTGTGCCATCCGATCTTGGAGAGCCGAGCATCTGCGATTGCATACGAAAATCTCACCCCGGGCTGTTTACCGCCAAGAGAACAGCAAAAAAAGAGAGAAAAAAAAAGGGACCATGACAAAAAGGCAGCAAAAAGGAAAGTGATGATGTCAATCACCGGCTCGTTGGTGGCTGGCGAATCTCTCATCCTGGACTGCCGGGGTCTGCCACAGCGGTAATTGATATCTGGCGTCTGGGCGCACTACGTTTAATCTCGAGCCGTGGTCTAGAATGCTTCTTTCTTGGGTCCTTGCGGTAATTTTTTTCTTGATTTTTGTTTCCTAATAGAAACCTTGGTAATGAGAGAACAAGGTACCTCGTCGAAGATCTCATCGTGCGTTGTAATGGTTCATACCGTACAAAGCTCGGAATCGTAGGTACCTATGTACTCTATAGGTGATACTGCATTGAAATTGAATGCTTAGTAAAAGAAGGTACGTAGTATTACTGTACTTTGGTGATGGCTGTATTCATCATCAAGCTGCATGTACAGTATCATGGCCGTAGAAAATGAACAGAGCTGCAGGCAACGCAGGCGCCCAACTGGAGCTCAGCTGGCCCCTGCTAACCCCACCCCCCCTTAGCTGTTGGTGATTTGTTTCTCCGACGCCTGTTCCGGCTAGGCTGGCTTTAAAGTGCAGAGCTAAGCAACTTGGCTTGTTTCGTAGCGTCAGGAACATGGAAATTCAGGAACAGGCGCGTGTTTCTGCCTTGTTCATGTCTGTTCACGGTTCCAAACGCTCTCTGTCCTGTACTGTTCTGTCCTGCTGTAGTATTTATAGAAATAAAACAAGACCAATATATATATATATATATATATATTTTATTAATAAATCGGCACTAGCAAGACATTGCACAATTACTATACACGGATACCCTGGGACTCATCAGTAGCCGTGCTCCTTCTACTGAGCGCTGCTACAGGCATCGCGGCCCTCCTGCAAGGCACCTCGCACCACTAACAGCATCCTCCAGACAGCCCTGTGGGAAAAAACCGCCGGGGCATCAGCAAGGGCCCGTAGCGGGGTCGCGCATCATCTCGAAACACTGCAAACTTTAGCATCCCAGCTTCGTCTCCCTAGCCTCCTCCACTTCCCACTTCCATTCTCCTCTTCCTCTATTCTCTACACGCCGCCTCCCCCGTCGCCGCTCCTGGTCAATTCGAGCGCGATCCTTTTTAACGTCGCCACTCCTTCTCTCCGGTCCTCTTCTCGCTTCTCCTTGCCCTTCACTCCTAGAGAGCCCTCTTTTCGTTCTTCTCAACGCTCCTTATCGTGTCCTTGACGGCACATTCCACTCCTTTTTTCTGAGACCCAATTGATTCACTTCGTTATTTATCGGCCTGGTATCCGGTTCTCTTTCAAGTGTCGCTATCCACAAAGTCGAGTGCACGCAGCCGCCGACTGAACACACAACGCTCTCTTTTCTTCCTTCGTCGATCCAGCTTCACGAACAAAAGAGCCGGCTTGTCCGCCCAACGCCCACGCGATTCCAACTCTTGAAAGCAGCGCTGCTCCCCCAGACTGGTTCTGACGCAAGCCGACATACATCACATCTTCTTCGTCTCTGGTGTCTGGATTCACATTTGGATCACCGTCAAACCCCTCAAGGTAAGGCAATGATCGACAGCTTCACTTGCACCTTGTCCATCTATATATCTACATATCGAGTCATGGTTGCCATTTCAGCCCATTCATTATATATACACTTCGCGCATCCTCATGATCGTTCTCTTACTCCTTGCACGACACATCGGGCTAGTGTCCCCTCACAAGTTACCCCAGCATCTTCTTGGCCCATTCCTCATTGTTTAAGCTCCTGTGCCAACCTGTGGGTCTTTGTTCCGCTTCCAACAGCCATGTTGCAGTCTGCATTCCTCATTGTTTTCAAGCCGCGTTCCAGAAGACATCTCCAGCCCCTGGCATTGTTACATAATGACGCACAATCCATCCCCGTTGTGAATCGCTGCTGTTTTCAACCCAACTGTACTCACTTCTTGGATGTTTCCGTCGTCTGCCTGGTGTTCAATGGCCTCTTGCTTTCCATTTAAAATGCGTGTTCAAATAGATCCCATGAGCTAACTCGCTTCTCAACAAACAGTAAACTCTGCATCTCACAACAGCTTCAAGCAAATATATTCCAACGTTCAAGATGAAGTCCGCTTTCCTCTTGGCCACGGGTGCCATCCTGGCCGCCGCCATGCCGCTTGACAAGCGTGCTCTGGAAACTCAGTGGGTGACGGACATTGTCACCGTCACTGTCACCGTCGACCCTTCCGCGCCCTCTTCGGCCGGTGGAGTCTTCGTCCAGGCCGTTTCTTCACAGCCGGCTGCTGCTCCAACCCCCCAGCCCCAGGCCCCGGCTCCCAAGCCCGTCTATGTGCCCGTCTCTTCGCCCAAGCCGGCCCCTCCTCCGCCATCACCGGCACCGGCTGCGCCTGAGACCACAACCGTCATCGTTCCTGCGGTTCAAGCCCCGAAGGCTTCACCCGAGGTTGCCGTCCAGGCCTCCCCCAAGCCTTCGCCCAAGCCCTCACCGTCTCCTGTTGCTGCTTCTCCCAAGCCTGCTGCTTCTTCTCCCGCTGCCTCCAGCTCCAGCTCCAGCTCCAGCTCTGGTGCCACCGACTACCAGTCTGCCATGCTTAACGAGCACAACATTCACCGTGCCAACCACTCCGCGCCCGCTCTTGAGTGGGATGATCAACTGGCTGGATTCGCCCAGATCACTGCCTCTGGCTGCGTTTTCGCTCACGACATGTAAGTAATAGAAGGAATATTGATCCAAACAGATATGAAGTGATTGATGCTAACGATTTTTCAGGACCGAGGGTGGCGGTGCTGTTTCCTACGGCCAGAACCTTGCCAGCTTTGGCTCTTCTGGCGACATCAGCGGCCAGCAGATCCTCTCTGGTCGTCGTGGTGTCACTGACCAGTGGTACAATGACGAGATGGAGAACTGGACTTACTATGGCCAGGCCAACCCTCCCTCTGGTACCGACTTGGATTCTTGGGGCCACTTCACCCAGGTTGTCTGGAAGGGCTCCACCAAGGTTGGATGTGCCACTGTCCAGTGCCCTGCTGGCTCTGTCCTCTCTCTGCCCTCTTGGTACACCGTCTGCAACTACGGTCCCCCAGGTTAGTTACCTTGAAAGCACTTTGTTCGATTTGTCATGTCATTATGCTAACTTTGATCTTTACAGGAAACTTTGGTGGCGAGTACGGCGACAACGTTCTGAAGCCCCTTGGCCAGCCCCCTGTCACTGTTTAAAGACAGGCGCTTAGGCACAACCCCCATCTGGCACTTGCCTCTTTCTCCTGTCCATGCAGACTTTTTAGGGACTCGGTCGTAGCATCACAATGGCGGTCGGGCTCCGGGAAGGGCTGAGATGTGTGGCTAGGGTTTCGGATTTTCGAAACGATTTTTACGAATTTCTTCGCTTCTCCATTGTATCTTATGCGATGACATTTTGACAATCTGGACTTGAATTTTCTTTTCTTTTCTTCACACACAAGCATTAGGAGAAAGCTCCTTGGCTGCTCCTATTTCTTCTCATTAGTCTTCTCGGCTAACTCAAATGTGCATGGCGTCGTTATGATGAGTATACAGACGAATCCAGGGCTGGTAAAAGGGGCGCTATGGGGATGGGACATGCCCGAGGTGTGCTGGATTTGCACAGAGGGCATTTTCGATTCTATTCTGGGGGGACTGCAAAGGCTATTGTCGAAACGTGTTCGATGGGAGACTTTTCTCGCGATGGGCGTCGACAATGACCAGAGCTGGCCCTCTTGACACTAGGGATTTCTTCTTGGTTCATTTTTTTCTTTTTCTTTACATGTGAGCACGGCGGTGCTCGTTTTCTCCTGTGAATAGACGCAATGACCATAGACATTACACGAAATGTAACTGAGATGTTTTATGGCATGACTCCGTATCAGAATTAGATGGCTCGTAGAACATGTAACTGTGAGTAGAGTGACTTCTGTAGGTTGTAAGAGAGAAACAATGCGCTGCAGATGGCAGTCGGTATCATCGATCGATAAAGTCGCGTGCCTCTCGACCCATTAACAGCCGATTCCAGATACCGTCGATTTGGCTACGCCGCATTGGGACCAAGCAAAACTGCCGATAACCAGGCATTTCGCTCACGCTTGGACTCGACGCCACGTGAAAGGTGAATGTAAATCATTTTGCTGGCATGGAGTCTATTCTAAGGCACCGCATGACACAGCTGCTGTGGTTTTTTATCACACGCATAACGGCATGCACAGTCATGAGATTTCGTTGCCGGCCTATGAGCCGATTATATGCTTATTCCACACTAGTGGAGGTTTTTTTTTTTTTGGCGGTTTTGGGATGAGACGAAAAAGGACAGGCTGAAAGTACCGCGCATGTATCTGATTGTAGTTGACTACGGAGCAGTACCTACTGTACTACTACTTTGCTGTGGTTAGCTATTACTTTAGTGGGCAGTAGATAGATGCTTCGTTGTTTAGTGTTGGTTGTGTTGCGTGAGGGGGAGGGTGGTATTATGTTTCGGATGGTGGGCGGCCGAGAGGGCGGGTTGCTTTTTTCAATATGCGGAGGCTAGCTTTAGTCATTTTTCTTTTAATGCATTTATGGATGATTTATTTGTTTTTGTTTTGTTTTCTATTGGACAGTTGCATCCATTACAAAGGCGAGGAAGAGAATTGCTGTCGATGGAGGGAGTTGGGTGTGCAGTTGAGTAAAACGGCTGGATTGTGCATTTCTAAGCAACGTAACTCGAGATGGTGGCACTTTGCTCTCGAGGATCAAATGTATGTATGTAGGATCAACAGAATTTGGTAATGATATGCCCTCTTCGAGCAATCAGGGAAAAAAAAAAAAAAAGTTCGCAGACATGTCACACAATATACACCGTTAGATCGTCTCTCTCTCTCTCTGTCCAACGAATGCAACACTGTTGGTGGGATTCGGCTCCGTGCGAATTCGGCTTGGCGGCGATGTAACTGAATAGTAGCTGCAGAAACATGGCTTTTTATTATGTGGATAAATTGTATGTGCATACTTACTCGCACAGCTGCTGCAGTAGTTAGTACGTCAAGTGGAACCACACCCCAAGCTCCGGAGATGCTGTAAAAGAAAAGAGAGCTCCGACAAGGTTTTCGGGATGAAGCTCGATTGGGAGAGCTCCTGCTAACTGCTGTATCTGACCACACTAAGGAGATGGTTTGGACTGGGGGTCTTGTTTTTTTTTTTTTTTTTTTTTTTTTTTTTTGGGAGAGCGAGTGAGAGGAGGATTGTGAATAGTACCTAGTTGAGGGGTAAATGGACGGCGACGAAATGGCCTTGGAGGGAGCACGAGGCTTGCGAGTTGGATGCGCTATTGCTGGGCAGAGCAGCGGGAGAGGAGGTGCCGTGGAGCGGTTTTGGGTTAGATTTTGGAGACGATGGAGCTTGTTGGAGGTGCGTCGTGGTGGTGGTGGTGGTGGTGGTGGTGGTGGTGGATATGATGTGATTCGATTGTAGTATAGTATGTACTATGCTGCTTGGGAATATTCCGGTGCAAAGGCTGTTTGTAAAAGCGTACATGGATAGATATGGGCATACGTCCATCTACCAATGAGTAATTCTCATAAGCCAAAGTTCGAGTCATTCGAGTTGCCTACCCATTCTCCAAAACCGAAACAACAAAAGGGCTTGGAATGGAACCCGATGCCTCGTCTTCAACGGGCACCCATTGACATTTTTGCCCAGCACACGTCTGCTCTGCGCGTGTGTCAGCTCATCGGCGAGTTTCCACGTTTCAAGCCCATGCTGGGAGGGGACCCGCGAAGTGGAGATTTCGTATACCACTGGTGATGGAAAGTTCCGAAGGTCCAGACAAATCATGAAAACCAAGAGCCGCTAATCACTTGCTCTGGTCTTTGCGATGTGCCTCCCTACTGTACTAGCTAGTCAGAAGAATGAATGTGTTGGTCTAGTATCCAGCTTTTGCATTCTTACACTGCGTTGCCATTTATGCCGTGCCAAAAGCATCTGGTATACTGTAGCTGCTGCTGCTTTGCACGGGGCACGAGCATCGAGCATCTAAACAAGAAAAGAGGACCAGGCTACTCACTGAAGTTGTCAACAGAGTGTCTCCGCTGATGCTGACAACGCCTCTAAACGACAAACGACATCTCTTTGGCTCTCCGTTTCCCAGATTCCATGCTACCGGCGCCCTGGAATTCCCGTAAACGGCAAAATCTGCCCTCGCTCCAATTAATAATCGCGTGCCTTTAAAACCCCCCCAAACGGTGCCAGCAACACTTCATCTGAGCCCAAACGCTGCTGCTGCTGCTGCTGCTGCTGACTCGTAAAACATTCTTTTCCCGCCTCTAGCTGGGCGTTCAGTGCGCTGCCATACGTCACAGTCAACGAAGCATGCAGCCTCGTCAACATACACTTCTGATGCGTAAAACCAGATTCGGAGCAAACGTTTGTAATCCGCACCAAAATGGGTACTCGAGGTTTTTCTTCTTTTTGCTGGATAGAACCTTACCATGCAGCGCTCTCTCCAAAGGCGGCAATAAAGGCGTCAACTAATATTTCCCCATGTGCAACCAAGAGAGACGAAGCAGACAGCTGAAGAGGCAGTTGACAGGGAGCTTTGTTAGAGCGGCTATCGCCAACTGCTGCCTTGGAAATACTACTAGTTACCAAACGACAGAGCTTGTTCGTTTGTCGGATGTTTCCGTTTCTGAAATACGAATACGACCTACCTGTAGCCATTTTTGGAGGCATTTGCCTATTTGGTACAATGCTTGAATCGCAAACTGCAGAGCTCTTTCGTCCAAGGCAAAGAATGAAATAAAGAAAAAGAGAGTGAAAGACTGGAAGCAACAAAAGAAACATACCTACAAACTTGATACCACTGCACTAGGTAAGCGGTGTTGTATGCGCGATACTCGATCTGCGTTTGGCCATCTCGATGATACACACCCAATCTCCCTGCGGTCCAGCCGGAAGCTGAGGTAATCAAAGGCAAGTTTCTGAAGGAAGGCTGGCTTTCCTATTGAGAAAGCTCTCCATTCATCTCCATCGATATCCGGATTCCACACCCACGGACACTTTCTTTTCCCACACCGCAACGCATCTAGTTACCAGATTAGCAGTAGCTTAACAAGAAATCAAGCCTACATCTGCTACTAGTTCTACTAGGTAGTTATAATAAAAAAAAAACCACACATCTTCCCAGGCTATCCGTATTACTAGCTCGCAGCCTAACCCAGCGGCGGCTCTTCTAAATTAGGCGTCGATGATGAGCTGAGCTAAACCCCATGCCTGCTAGATAATTTGTCTAGCTGACATTTATTTGCACCTCCTCTCTTCTGCTCCCGCATTCCGCAGCGGCCGTTCTGACATGTCCGGCCCGAACAAAACACCGTCTCTAGAGAGGTGCCAAAGTCCAGGAGGGTGTAAAAAGAGCAGCAATAGTCATGCTTTGTGTATGTCAGCTGAGAATAGGAAAGAGGGACAAAATTTAATAAGTATAACGAGTAATGTAAGAAAATGAAACATGATACAAAGAAGAAGAAGAGGAATAAACGAGATACATTCTATATGGCTTGACAACATCAAAAGAAGAAGAAAATCGGTGTTTGAAAGAATGGGTGTACCGTTAGCATACCGCGGAGATGGGTCCTTTCAGAACGGCCGTGCGCATGCCAGTTTAGTAACCTCATCGGTGGGTTTTGCTGATAAGATTTCAATGGCGTCTGGTGGAGTGGTGTGTTTTGTACGCTCTTATTCATCTTTATTCATCATCGAGTCAAGTACCGGGCATGTACATACCATGAGCTGTAAACAGTGTACAATGCAGCAGGTATTCGCCGCCGAAGGCTTACAGCAGACAGACAGCTGCAGCTTTCCATCTGGTGGTCCATCATTTGCTGCTCCAGAAGAAACAAGTCTCCGTAAATAAGGCTGCCGGTAAGCATCTGTAACTGAAGAGCGGGTCTATCATTTCTCTCATGCTCCGAAATCTATACATCATATCAACTCATACCCGTGTATAAAATCTATCCGACGTCGTATTGGCAGTTGGTATTGCTGTCTTACGGACCCGATCCAGCATCATCAGCGCCGGGTTGTGGGGGAAGCAGGTAGAGGTGCATGTTTGCACCTTGAATCCTTGACAAATGTAATGGAGGGATCAAGAACTGACGTGCCGTTTCCTCATGCAGAATGAAAGGCGCAAAAAAAAGAGAGAGGATCGGAGATCAAAAAAGTCCACCAGGCCTTGCTGTTCATAATTAGGTATTCGGCACGTATAGCAAGAGCGCATGCTCCGTAACATCGTATAATTCAGGGAGTTAGCGTCGAGAGATTCCGTAGCCACTTGCGGAGATAGCACCCCAGACAAGGCACCATTCTCCGATCAAGATGTCACTGCTGCCATTCCGCAGACACCCACATTCCTTTGCTTTTTCACCTTTCCGGGATTTGAAAATCGTGGCTGGTGTCTGTGAATAGTAGAGAGCAGCTGCTTTTCCCCATGGTAAGCAACATAGAAGCATAAGGCCAAGTACGGTGGTGATCGGTAGATGGAACCCTTGAACGAACCCAACAGCATTTCCCGCGCAGCTTCGGAGAAAATCAACAGCCAAACAGAAGATACCAAGGGACGGTATTGAGTGCATTGTCAAGCACGGACGCTCCGCCAAGCAAGTACCCCCTGTGTACCCTGTCCGCCAAAACAACCTTCTCTTTGCCCAACGGCCTCTTCCCAGCACACACCGCGCAAAGCATGTCCACTAGCCCGGGTCGACAATCGCGCCGAAACGCAGCTTTGCCCCCTCTTATTCCAAATTCCAACGAGAACTGGTGGAATTGCCCAAAGCCCCGAGCAACGAAATGTACCTCCGCGGTACTTGCTCTGCTGCTCGTCCATCTCGACTCTCCCCCTCTCTGTGCCACTCCGTTAGAGCTTATTATTTCCTTTCGCTGACATGGAATGGTCCGACTGCCGACCCAACTGCACCGATTGCCTGGGCCTTACCACCTACCTAGTCGACTACTACCTGTAAAGAGAACAATGCGTGAAAGGAATCATTGCCGACATTTCTCCTTTTGTAGCTGTTTTTTTTTTCATGCACACAATCCCAATCCCGACCTCAGATGCGGAGTGATGGCTTCAATCCTTCATTAATCTGCTATAGCGAGATTTGTCCATGGAAATTCCTTCCCTTGCCTTACACCTTGGCCCCCTGGTAAGCCATAATAAAAGCCATCAATGCCGCGCAGCAAAGCCGACAAAAGCAAACATGCCATTTTCCATAAAATTTAGCGTGTATACCGTACCGTGCCACCGGCAAACTCCATCTGCCTCTCGCTCTCCAACGCAGTTTAGCCTCGGTTCGCACCCGCCGGTTCGGCGCCCGAGGTGGCGCGCCACGAGCAAAACCCATCTCCGCCTGATTTGCCAGCCACTGGCTGCGGTATGTACCGGTGTTGTAGCCGCCTTTGGTATTGTTCTTGCTTGATTGTTGTATGGTGTCGGGCATATGACGGTGTCCGCACAGTCTCTTCTGTATAGCATCGTTTTCATGGCAAAATTTCTTTCTTTCTTTTTCCTTCTTTTCCCTACTGTAAACTTTTTCTTTTGTGCTGTACACCCAATTTTTTTTTTTTCCTTGGTAAGGATCTTCCTTTACTCTTCGTTCGGCCTTTAGCCACTCGCAGTTCTTGGTTATCCCGCTCCCGCAGCCCATCCACTCGGAGTACGGAGCCATGTACAACAACAGCCAGCTCTTAATTCTTCCTCTTTCTGCATGTCCTACTGTAATTGCATGCTCGTACAGGCACAGGTACCATACATGTACTGTACTTCGCGGGTACTCAGTCTGACGGGTCTTTCTCAGCTGAGCGGCGGAATAAAACAGCTGCTGTGCGTTAGTAGTAGCAGTAGCAGCATTGGCATCATGCCATGTAAACGCCCAATAGTCCAGAATCAACTCCAACCTCTCTCCATCATGCAGAGCCGAGTTTGCCACCATCGCTCACATTAATCGTTTCCCAAAGCTTCTACCTCAGCTTCCTTTTCCCCTTCTCTCCAGTTGCCTCATTGCGGAAATGCTGCTATTGCCGAATCCTGGTACTGCCCAGTAGCGCCTAGTTTCGCTTATTTGCTGGCAGCGCGCGAATCCGCGACCCGCATTTGAAATCAAAAAGATAGACAGCCCAAGGTGCGCTTAGTCTTGTCTTGGTACAAGCCGTGTACTCCGTGCACTCATTTTCGTCCGTCGGCTTCCATCTGCCTTACCTTATCGCACCTTGCCGTACCCTGCCTTATTACGTTGCGTAGGTAGCGTCGCGCTCAGGTTTTTTCTGCATCGGATGAGTCGCCCTTTTGCCGCTGCTTAGGAAATAAAATACCCTCCTGCTTGCCTTGCTTGGTCATTCATTAACCATTGCCTTTGCCCGATTCCATTTCCAGACTATGGTTTAGACCACCACACTCGCACCCGCTCATACACAGACACACACACCCATAATCATACACACCCTTCTAATAGCCCCAAGTTCCCCGTTCGCCTCTTTAACTTCCCTTCGCTGCTCAGCTCCTCCTCCCGTCTCGCACGCTCTTTCGCCCTCGAGTCTCCTTCTTTCGGCCGGGTTTGGCGGACATTCGGGAATAGGAAGCCCTTAACGACTTTTTGCCCCGTTCCCATCCAGCCCGATATAGTCCCCTCTAAGCAATCCAAGCATTACCAATTACCCAACCACACGCTGCTTGCTCACTCAGCGGCCACGGCAGCTCCTCCTCTGTCCGTATAAGTACTACTATTGCCTGCTCCGGGGCGTACCGATTACATACCCTCGTGTACTTTCACGAATATACCCCCCACCTGGATTATCCAAAAGCGGAGCTTGATTGTGAGATTCATATACCCATCTATCCGCTGCCGACAGGCCTTTGTCCACCCCCTCTATCAAAAAGAGACGACATCCCATCGCCTTTTGACTTTCACGTCATCGACATATATACACATCAGAGACGACGACTTCGCTCCGCAAATTGAAATCACGCACTGTTCGATCAGCTTGCGCGCGCTTTGGGAATCGTGACTGTGGGATTTTCGCAATCGCAGAGGTCGACGGGGTTACTTCGTTTCCCCAAAAGTTGGAATAAATGGCAACCGATACCGAGACGCTCTCCCTTCCGACCACGACGGCCCCTACAGAGGTCGCTGCGTCATCATGCTTGCCTCAAGATGAACATCAGTGCCGAGGAACCAAGAGAGAATGGGGCACCGACGAGTGGGATACAAGCATCACACCCAACTTTCACTTCTCTCAGCTAGGTGGGCCGAGCAACACCGCGACGAGCCCTCAGCACCAGACACAATCGCCTCAACAACCGCAGGATCAGGGAGGCGATGCCACGGTGACGGGCAAGTACGTTGCTCAGCTTAAACTTAACCCTGACGATTGCGAGAGGCCCTTGAAGCGGAGGCCGAGCTCCGACTACTGGCTAACATCCAATCTATTGTCCTCCTACAGGAGCGTAGAGGAGTCGTGCAAGCGTGCGCTAGAACACTTTCCATGTCCAAGCATCTCATTCGCCATGCCTACTCTCGAATTTGACTTTCGCATCGCTGTCGCACTCAACCCGGAACCCTCTCGAATTGAGAACCGTGTCCAAAAGGAGATCACCACCATCAAGGGTGGCAGATGGTCCGGATCATTTGGCAATGGTCGAGTCATGGTATGATTGCACCCTGGACAGTTCCATTTCCGTTCCGAATCCGACCGTGGTAAGGAAGAAAAATAACATCAGCTGACAAATCATTAGGCTGGCGGATACGATCTTGGCCAGGCACGAGGTTTTCGCCCGATTCGCATTGTTGAGGGCGCATTTGTACTGCAAACCACCGACCAGCCTCCGGCTATGCTGGAGATGCGTACGAGAGGTTCATTATCGGGCCCATGTGACGTCCTGGATACGCTGCTAAGCGCCCGGGAATCCAAGGAGAACATCGATCCACGACAATACGGCTTTCGGACTTTCGCCACTGTCAAGACCGCAGATAAACGCTACGCCGAGTTTGTCAACTGCGGGCTCTGGGTCGCCAGTGGTGTGTGGCGAGGTGAAGAGCTAATTATTGAGTGAGTTATGATTCTGCTTTTTGTTAGTCCTTGAAGCTAACCAATTTCAAAGCGCCTATCGCCTGACCTAATAATCGTATGCTGGCGACATGAGAAGACATTTTTGAGAGAGAGAAAAGAAATTTGATATTGAAAGACAGATATGAGCATAGGGAAGGCGGCGCAGGCGAATGCCATTTGAGTTTTTGTTTTTGTTTTTGTCTTCTCTAAGCGGTATGGCGGATTCACAACAACTGGCTAGGCGAGGACGGATCATCGGCGTTTTGATGCAAGCGAGGAGTTTTTGGAATTTTCGGGGTTGATCATTGGATTTTGGCGGTAAATGGTTGCATCTGGATCGGAGTATCGGAACTGAACTCTTCTTCTCTCTTCTTTTATTGAGACGGTATGGGGGATTAGGCATGGGGAGACTTGAGCGACTGTTTTTTGCTAATTTGAGCCTCTATCGATGGCGTTTGGTTTGGCTCTTGTGAAACTTACTTCATCGATGACAGCGCTCTCAAGGTTTAATAAGAGACGTGCCCATCTTCGCTCATGCGCGTTCACCGATGATTATGTTGCCGGCTCTGTTTTGGTCAGCGAGATTGAGCCATGGTAAGGCAAGAGCTCGAGCTTACTGCCTTAACCGCATCACCAATGAGCGGCAGCCTTGTAGTGATCCTGGTCATGTCTTTCTCCGTAATATCTTGTCTTGCCTTTTGATGCTCCTTGAAACGTAGAGTTCCCAAACGACTCATTTCAGGCTTATGGCAACCTCCAAGCAGTTTAGCTTCCTCAGCCTACTCTCATTGTCGTCTCCAAACGCGTCGTCTGCGTCCTCAGCAACCACGTCGTCCACGGTTCCAATAGTCCGTGTTCTAATTTTGACAACGCAGTCCCCTTGCTGCTCAAACCAGCTTGCAACGCTTAGCGTCTTTTCAATAGCTTTGCCGGTGCCCATCACCGTCACCACCGCTCCGCGAGCAGTCTCGCTGCTGCTGTCCCGCTTCAATGCCTCGACGCGAGCGTGCAATGACAAATTCTTAGAAGCAGAAGAATTGTTACGTAAGGCCTTGTCCAAGAATTTCCTAGTCCGCTTCACAACAGACATGAAGGGAGACTTTGAAGACACGTAAATGACTGGCGTCTTGGATGACGCTGGGAGCTGGCGCCGAGTAAGCGGACGCTTCTGAATCTTGGCGCCTAGAATTCAGCTGTTAGATAATCTTTAAACTTTACATCTTGAAATAATCTGTAAATGTGTCCTTTGTTACCTTGTGGAATTGGTGGCATCTTCCTTGTTGTTCCAGGCACCAGCTTAGCTGGAGGATCTTCTGGTTGGGTCATGGCGAACCAGCGGTGGTGGCTGATTTTAAGGAGTGCACAGAACGCCCAGCTGGAGCATGGATCAAAAATACAAGGATTAAATTGAAGAAGAAAAATAAGTTCAACGAAACACAAGAAGTTCAGCAGAAAAGCATAAGAGACAATTGAAAACAAATGCTGTGTTTTGGCCAATTCTCGAGTAGTTTGGGAAGAAGACTTTCATCAAAAGCACGACTGCCTGGCTCTTGCTCCTAAGTTCTTGCCCAGCCCACTTTTTCTTTATCGGGCGCTGTTTATCGCTGACCCCACTACAGTGACCTATGGCGCACCCAGCCGCTAGGAACGTCATCTTTCTAGGAAGCGGCGCCAGCATCATTGCTCCCTTTCAGCTTCAACATCTCGAAGAGAAAAACTGGCCTCTTCTCAGAGGGAATGGCTGCCTGTATCCCAGGCTCCGACCACTCGCTCCGAACCCCCCGCTGAACAGCCATGTCTCTGGACATCTGGCCTCCCGTTTCCCCAGGGGAGCTCAAGATAAAAGTCGCTGAAACCCAGGTTGGTAAAACCCAAGTAGCTACTGCTAAGTCGCCCTCCCCCCAATGGCGCCCATCGAAGCTGAGCAGACTGAGGACTGCGATTGGGTTTTCCTAGAGGGAGGCGGGAAAAAAGAAGGCGAAATGCTGATATCTTACAAGAAACGCGAGCTGGCATGGATTGTCGGGAGGACGTTGAAGGTCTGTGAAGAGCTCAAGCATGGCTTGGAAGATTGCTATGCGCTCCTGGCGCCGGTTGATCCTGGCAGCACGTTGGTCATGAGCACGCCGCGCAACGAACGGGTCAAGGGCACCATCACTCGAGTCGGCACGCGCATCGTCAAAGGGGTAATTTTGATCCATGCTTTGCTAATTTCTTGTACCTTGTAAAGCTAATGCATTGGAACACATTAGACCCTCAGTCTTCAATTTCGAACCATTGCGCCGCAGACTCTTACCCTCTCGCAGTCGTTCCCCATCCACATCCACGTCCTCGACACCCTCCACACCCATCTGACCGAATCAATCGATCTTCTCGGCCTCCTGCTCTCCAACAATCGCATATCCGATTCTAGCTCCGAAGCCAATACCTCTTCTACAAACGCAGCCCAAGGCCTCTCATCAGGAATGCGCCTCCTCGCCGACTCTATAACGGCCTCCATCGCTCTCCTCAAAGGGCCACCACTCAACGAGGCAGACACCAACTGGACCACCCAGTCCTGCCCGCCCTCGCACTTTACACCACCTTTGACGCAAAACTTCAGCTTCTACATCACCCTCCAGGAGTGCAGCATCGTCCTCCTCATGCGCGCCCTCGAGCCCGTCCACGCACCCGTCCACTTTGGCACGAAACTCGGCCTCGCTATCGGCACGTTCCGGCGCCTTGAGCATGACGAGATGGACATTATCTTCAAGTACAAGCCTGGGGGAGACGCCTATTCCGATACCAAGCGGATTTCCGCCAATCACACAGTTGAACCCCCGGCAGCTTCAAGACCTCCGACGGCAGATACACAGTTGGAGGAGGTCTATGTACGGGAAAAGGTCCGGGTAGAGAGTGCAGATCCCAGCCTCATCTCTCTGTATTCGAAATTGGGTTATTTGAGCATCGTCTTAGACCAGGCGCGGCGGAATTTGGATGCCGTCATGGCTTTCCAGCCAAAGGAATATACGAAATAGCTACCAGTATGAGTGTTGTCATAGAGCATTGATGGTGATCACTTTCTTGTACATACATGTTTTGTCATTGTTTGAAGGGGATATTATCGGTCTGATTGGTAGCATACACATTTGAAATACCCTTTGTCTCCAATTAGATGTATTTGGTCATAGATTAAGTAGCAAGCAGCACATCAAAACAGTGATAATAAAACAATATACATATATATATGGTGTCTTTGTCATGCCTATCTCGTTGCATACAAAATGCCAACTCCTACATACGTGAAGTCACCTTGACGCCACCAAAACAAGTCAATCTTGAAATCCAACGCACTGAAAACATATGACTACCAAAGCAGAATAACACGCGGCTTATGCTACAGGCGACCAGGGCATGGGGATCAGGATCCTCGACTGCATGGACTGGATCAGAGGCACTGTCTTGTGCACCGTGTCGCTCCAGCCCTCAACAGACCAGCTCTTTTCTCGGCGTGCCCTTCGCTCTTCCAAGTTGGCGAATTGCCAGAGGTGATGGACTGTGTTGAGCTCGCCAATCTGGACAAACCAAGCACCAACGCCTTCCATAACCTCCCTTCGGGCCTTGAGCCCTCTTCTCCAGTGGGTCTCCCACTCTAGCAAGTTACCAGGGTGGAGAGTGTATGATCGAAGCTCGAAAACGCCTCCTAGCTGACGTGGGGGGGTCGTAGGCCAGAAGGAGAATTCTTGCATCAGAGAGATTTTCTTAGAATTGATCAGTTTGCTGAGCTTCGTGTTGAAATTCTTAAATTCAGGGTGGTGAGAGATAGAGTGTCGAGATTCATGGTAACCCTCGTATCGCTGGTACTCCCAAATATGAACTATGAGTGCTATTATTAGCCAAGGGTGGCAAAACAGGGCATCGTGTGTAGAAGCTTTTCTTACCAAAGGTGTCACAGTCGCCAACCTCTGTCCTCCAGCTGCCGACCAGATGAACCTTGTTCTCGGGCGTGTTGGCCATCTTGGGGTAGAACTCTCCCGTGAGCTGGATATATTCGTCTACTTTGTCCGGCTTGACTTCGTGGAAGACGATGGAGTGAACGTATTTGCCTCTGGCCAAGACCTGGCTAAAGCTGGCCTCCATCTGAGCTTCCATTTCTCTGCCTTCTTTAGTACCGTAGATTAGATTCGTCAGCGGTCCTTGTTTGCGATCAGGCGCGTGGCTGCTAGCCTCGGCTGAAGCTCCTGCAGTAGTTTGAGATGAGCTTTGGTTAGGAGTCTCGGAGTCAGGCAAGTTCTGGGATCCAAACGCACGAGCTCCCCTTTCCCTTTGTGCCTCCACCAGCTGCTCTCTGAACGCTCTCTGCTTCTCGTTGAATTGCTCGATCGAGGCTGGGGAAGGGTTGATATCACCCATCGACGGCGTTCGAATACGCATCGAGGATGTCGTAGCCAGAGCTCGTACGCCAGCGCGCGGGGCTGCCGCAGCAGCGCGGCGAGACAACCTCTGAGCAAGCATAATGACGTGTGTCGTGTTGGGGTACGAGGGGAAGAAAAATCAGAGGCAGCAAAGACAAAAACCAAGGGCGAATCTCTTGTGAAGCTGTAGCGCACGATGTCGAGACGCAAGCTTTCGCCAGAGACACAAGAGAGTAAGGTCTGCTGCGTTGATGATAGGGTGCAGTAGACAGGGGGATAGTCGATAAGGATGGAGCAGAGAGCAACCAGTGGCAGAAGGCACAAGGTATGATGGAGGGCACGATTAAGGGCCGATTGGATACTGTGTTAATTTGCCGCCCAGACGCGAGTTGGCTCAGAGTTGCAGCCAGGGAAAAAGGCACGTTGCAGAGGGAGCTTCACCCCGCACCATCAAATGCCCGATCAAGGCTGCGCCGGGCTAATGCAACGGCGGTTATTGGCTGGAAGCTCAGAGTGCGTGCAGACAGATGCTCTGAGCCCGTATATAAGCGAGGAAGCTGGAGTAGATGGCGAGAAGGCAAGACGTGGGTTGTCACACGCAAGAATGCAGACAATTGGCCGAATTCCTGTAGATGCCGCTGAAGCAATGTCGAGTGTTGGAGCTGCGAGGAGTCTCAGAAACCTGGGGAAATGGAGCTGGAGGCGGTACGTACCAGCTCTGGGCTCTCCGCTTTTCGGTGCGGAGAACAAGCCCGACAGGCACCAAAAGCAGGACTGGCGGCATGATGTCACACTAAGGTAAACCGAGTCTTATGTAAGTAAGTATCATGTGACACGTCATGTGATAAAATGGAGACAAAGTCAGGCAAGGCAAGGTGCGCAGGTACGTACCAGGCAAGTCAATGCCTTAGGCAGACAACCCTTGTTCGGCTGCAGACTCGCTCGGAAGCCATTCTGGTTGGACTAAGGGAAAAAGGCTCGTTTTGAAGAACTTCACCAGCTTACCTCGCCCACCTCCGTCAACTCAACGCTTCGTCCCTCACAAATACCGCCATCATGTCTTGGTTCGGTGTCGCCCCCTTCAAGAAGTTCCCGGCTCCTTTCTGTACGTTTCGACCGGGCCTCAGCATTCGGCGGGACCAATTGCTTCCCGCCTCAAAATGCGCAAGATCATTGAGACTAACAACAGACTACAGTGAAGCCTTACTGGCCTTTCTTCGCCGCTGGTATGTGATTTGCAATATCCTCGATAGCTTTCGATAAACGCGAATATCTCGATTATGCGCCCCGACCGCGCTCGAATCGTCCCGCAATCGAGGACTTTTATGCTGGCGAAACCGAATCTTTCGACTAACATGGGATATCCAGGCCTCGTTATCGCCTATGGCGCCAACTCTGCCCAGAACGCCATGATGGCCTGTACGACTTCCCCCGAAATACCCTGCCGCGAGATTTTAGAACCAAGACTGACGCTATTTGCACAGCCGACGAGTGGAAGAACGATCCTCGCAGCCCCTACGCCAAGCAGGGCGGCAACAAGGCTCACTAAGTTACGCATATGCATAAAAATTTCAAAATTATGGGATTTGTGGGCAGGAAAAGTCAGTGGAAGATGGAGATATATATACTCGGGACGACTCGGAGAGCATGCAGGCCGAGACGCTTCGCTGCGCTGTATCATAGACTCGCATTCAGGGCTTAATAGACCTTTGTGATGAACCAAGCGACGAAAGCTACGGACATTGGATATTGATATTGCTATTAGTAAAAATCGGTGAAATTTCCTGGGTGAATGGATTGTTGCTCTCTTTCTATGCCAGCTTTGTTATGATGGATCGAATTTTGGTTTACCCGGGATCAATATTTTGTCTAATTGTTTCTCAGTAAAGCTCACGTCTGCCTATGCGCACATCTCTCAATGCACACCAATTCAAACGCATCAAAATTTAGAGCATATCAAAGAAAGCATTTATTCCGCTAAAAGGTTAAAATAAGCTGCCTGCATCAAATCAAAAGATCCTATAAGCTCGCCGGTTACTCACCAAAACCAGTAGCGCCACAGGAATTCTAGTTTTTTCTTCTCACCAATCAACGGATTACTAAGTCAAATCCCAACTCAGCCTTATCTCTTACTCAACCTTCAACTTGCCACTTACACGATACAAAGTCAAAACCCTCCTTTTTTTTAGATGCGATTTCCTTTGTTCCGTGCTGTTACGTATAGACAGTGTAGATTCTTGCCTGTATCTCGTACATCGTCGCATATACCTCGTTTCTCAGCTTCCAGTCTTTGCGCAATGTCATCGTCAGCCACACCAACGGGAGCCACTCCAACTGGCACTCCCCGGCCAGAGAAACAAGCCCAGAAGAATGCTGGAAAGAAGGAAGTCAAGATATTAATGATACACGGTATGCATTCTCTAGGTCTTCTCTCCAAACCATACACTTTCACACCTTCACACCCCCAAACTTGGAGCTTTCTCACGCACTCCTTGACTCATCTCATCTCATCTCATCTCATCTCATCTTACCTCCCCCATCTCATCTCATCTATCAACATCTAACTAACTGTAACAAAAGGCTACACACAATCCGGCCCTCTCTTCCGCGCCAAAACCCGCGCCCTCGAGAAACTCCTCGCCAAGACCCTCGCCCCCATCTCCCTCCTCCCAGTCCTCTTCTACCCCACCGGCCCAAACCGCCTCCTCCCCCAAGACACCCCAGGCTTCGTCAACTCTTCCTCCGCCGAATCCCAAGGCGGCGACGCCATCACCGATCCGGCAGACCTCCCCGACACCTGGGGCTGGTTCCGCAAGGACGACGGCTCCAACTCGTACCGCCTCTTCGACGAGGGCATGGCTGTCATCGCTGAGGCTATCCGTGAGGCTGGCGGTATTGATGCAGTGTGCGGCTTCAGCCAGGGCGGCGCCATGGCGGGCTTCATCGCCGCTGCTTTGGAGCCTTCGAGGCCTGTTTTGGAGGGCCCGGCAGGAGAGTGGGCCCGCAAGTTGAGAGAGGCCAACGGCAACCAGCCTGTCAAGTTTGCCATTTCGTATTCTGGCTTCTATGCTGCGGTGGACTCGCTACAGTGGCTGTATGAGCCAAAGATCAAGACGCCGACTCTGCACTACATCGGCAGTCTGGATACGGTTGTCGACGAGAGCCGAAGCCAAGGGCTGGTGGATAGATGTGAAGAGCCACTCGTTGTGGTCCATCCTGGCGGCCATCATGTCCCGGTATCCAAAGAGTGGGTGATGCCTCTTGCTGGGTTCATAAAAAACCATGCCAGTGGCCAGGAGGCATCATAAAGCCCCAAAAAATTGAGAGAGAGAAAGGAAAGGGGCTAGTTATTAGATTATTGAGCGATAGACATAAACTAGAGCCTAGATATATTTGAGCGATTTTCATTTAAAAGAGCAAGCTAAGATGGGAAATAGAAACATAGGACATGGATACAAGCCATCATATAAGCGTTACATAACCTCAGATTTTTTTTTCCCCGAGACTATCTAAACCTGTAATCATTACAAGCTGCGAAATGCCCATTAAAGCCATGTCTGCGAATATTTCGTATAATATTGCCCTTTCAATGCACCGCGCAGACCTAATCCTCCCTTTATAACATCTATTTGGATCCCGTTGGCTGGATACGTGCCATCATCTCCTCCTTCGTGATAAGGTGATCGATTCTTTCCAAGAGCCCCAGTAAGCTCTTCATGTTGTGGCTCCACTCGTTCAAGACATCATCTGCATCTCTTGGCTTGGCAAAGCTGACAATCCGGGCTGGTCGATCAATCTTTGCATACACAGTCTTGGATGTGACTAATTCGCTAATGTACTTCTCCGTCTCATCTTCCGCAAGGTCGAGGAGCTCAGTAAGGCGGCTCATCTGGATGCGAGTGTAGTATTTGGCAATGACCCTGACATTGTGCTCAATAACACGCTTTCGCAAGTCCTCCCATCTCTGGTTAGCCTTTTCATCTGCAGACTGTCCAGGCTGGGCGTCGAAAACATCGGTGCTGCACAGGTGCGGGCCGAATTTCTTGGCGATTTCCGGCCACCGCATCAGCTCATGAACTGTGAAAAGCCGAAGAAGTTCAGCATCGAGAGAAACCTGCGTGTTTCGAGAGTCTCGTTGTATGCGCTGGAGGAGATCGTGTTGTTCGTTGTCGTAGGGAGCGAGGATTACAAAGTAGATGATGCGTTGCAGAACCTATCATGAAAGTATCAGTTTCTGAGTGAAGGGGACCCAGTGAACTTGGGGAGGGTATTCTTACAGGATGGAGCTTTGCAGGGTCCTCTTCGACAGCCTCTGTATCGAGAACTTGGCGGTAGTGCTTGCATGCGTCCAGGTATTTGTCCTCGTGCTTCGCCAATGTAATCTGCTGCTCGTAATAGCGCAGCTTCAGGTCTGTTGTGTCGTCCTCCTTCTCTTCTGGGACTTCTTCTCCACGAGCCTTCTTCTTCTCACGTTCCTTCTGCTCCTTTTCCAGCTGCTCAGCCGTCTTCTTGGGCTTTCGCGACAGGTATCTTGTGCTAATCTTTCGAGCCAGAATGGCCGCCTGTGTCCAATCGCCATTCTCAATGCAGAGTGCAACCTGTGCTAGGATGAACTCCGTCTTCTCTCGTCGATCCATAGAGCCAAAGGTCTCTACTTGAAGCTCGCATAGAATCTCTGTGGCCGCTTTGATATCGCCCTGCTGCTTCTTGATATCGGAGAGAATCTTGGTAACACGGGCGCGCTCGACCTCGACAAAGATCTTTCCTTCGGTAACCGTTCGCAGTGTTTCGATAACGGACAGCTTGGTCTTGATGTCGGGAGTTTCATCGAGGAATCCGACAACGGTCTGGACCATCTTGGTAATGGCCTGCTTGAGCTGGCTGTGCTTCTTCGACAGGACCAGAGTTTGGTCATTCATTAAGCTCCAGTCGCCGGCATTTTTGCATAGTGTAACAATCGCCACAAGGACTCGTGATGTGGAGGCAAGGTCCGAAGCCTGTCGGTGTGTCAGGGAAGCTATTTGGAAGCTGGGGTTGGCAGTGGTGAAGCTGGCTTACTTGACGGGTTTGCTTCTCAAGGGCGGCAAGCTTCTCGATTGCGCCCTGGAGGTTGGTCTACACAGAGATGTTAGCTCACACCAGATACAGATAGCTCTCCAGCCGAGAGGCCGTACCTTGGCGAGAGTCTCGGCCTCTGGAAGCTGCTGATCAACTTCCTTGGAGAAGTCCTTCTCGGGCTTGAGGGCTGCCTCCGACATTGTGGCGGCGTGTTGTGTTGATTCGGCGGCAGAAAGGGAAGGGAATTGAAGAGGGAGTTATTGTATCTCGGATTTAGCGTATTTTGTCGGTAATTGGGAATGGCTGGTTAGAATGAAGATGGTGGTTGTTCGGTTTGATACTACTAATGGGCAAGGCTGCTGTGGGTAACGCAAGAGGCACCTGCCTGACGTCCTCAGCGTATGTAATCCTAGCCTAGCTTGTCTGACCCCACCTGCGCAGCTGTGGGAAGAAAGTAACCCCGGACACAATCGATAAGACTGCGTCTGCTTTAGGTGCTCTGTAAACATATGAGATCACCAAGATCGCTTATTGCATTAAAAGCAGTCACTCAAATGCAAATAAATTCTGTCGCTGCGCGTGAAAGATTGATGATAATTCCTCATAACGGTAGATATGTAAAATATATAGAATTTATTCTAAACTAAGAAAATAAAAGAGTATGATCACTTGTTTATAAGAAAGAGAGAACGAAAAGGAAAAGTTATCAGTTCATCAAAGCGGCCAGGTAAAATGGCACGCATGTTTTCATTCATATCCTATCCACGGCCACCAGTGTGTATATATTCCAATTATGCCTCGAAAACCAATGAAACACCATCATCACCAGCAGTTACCACTCTCTCGCCCGTCTGTCCCTGGACAAATCCTAGCACACCACCTCCCTCACCATCACCCCTGTGGCCTCTCCACTCCTTCAACAAGCCAGAAGCTCCTCCTTCAGCATTGCCCGTTGTTCCACTGACGCGCAGGTCCCATCTTCGCACGACGCCATCCATGCCGCAGCTTGTAAGCAGCCATGAGTTGGGCACAAATTCGAGCTTGACAACGGAGTGCTCTTCATGAGCTCCGACGAGGTTCTTTCTGATGGCAAAGCGACGTGTGGCGTCGAAGACGGTGATTGAGCCATCTACGGAGCCGGCAGCGAGCAGGATAGTGGGCGGGCTCGTTGAAGCAACTGATATAGCAAGTGATTCAACGCTGTCGGTCTGGGCGTGCAGCGAGGCAAGAATTTGTCCACCGGTGCTGGGGTCAGCGGCAGATTTGCCGCCTCGACCTTGTGATCTGGCCGGAGCCGCGGTTGTGAGACGGGGGAGAGAAACAATCTTGATGGCACCGCCGGCACCACCAGTTGCGACAAAGTTGCCCTTGGGGTCGATGGCGATGGAGTACAAGCCACCCTCAACCTCGAACCGTTGATCTTCGCCCGTCAGTGATACTACTGTCATGCCATTATCGTTGGCAAGACCCTGGGCAGCTGCCTGCCCCCATACATCCCAGACGTATAAGCTGCTGTCTTCGGAAACTGTAGCCAGTAGCTGACCATCAGCAGTCCACGCTCCGGCCGTGCAAGAGGCTGTGTGCAGGAAATAGGACTGAACGATCTGGAGAGGGTTGGAGGAATCGGAGGGATCAATTGTGTAGACCCAGACAGAGCCGTCGTTGGCGCCTAGGGCGATGGTGTTGGGATTTGAAGGCGAAGGGCAGGGCGCGATCCAGTTGATCTCCTCCACTTCTTGCGCTTCTCCGAGCAGACTGACTTTGAGACCTGAAGAAGGTTGCACATCGGTCTTCCAAGCTTTTATTCTGCCGTCCAGGCCGCCACTGACTAGGACTTCACCCTGAGGAAGAGTCCAAGCCAAGGTGTTGATGGAATCTGTGTGGCCCTGTAGAGAATACAGGCTCTCGAGCTGGGTGGTCTGGGGCTGCTGGGCAGAGGGATCGCTGGCGAAGCTCGCGGGAAGAACGGGCCGTGACTGAGCGGCTGAAGAGTCGAAAAGCCAGCCGGCGCCAGGGGCATCTTCGGCCTCACCAGCAGAACCGCCGACAGCGATCAGCGAAGGGTGGACAGGGTGCTGTGCAATGGCGAAGAGAGAGTCCTGGGCCAGGTCGAAGAAGGCAATGGAGTCGTTGTGAAGGATGAGCTCCTCGTTGTCGGAGTCCATGGCGAGATCATCCTCGTTGGCAATCTCCTCGCCTACTTCCTCGGCATCGAGGAGGTTATCGTCCATCTCATCTTCAGGGTGGTTGGAAGCAGACATTGTGTTTGCGATGCGATGCGATGCGATGCGACCGTGGGACTGTATGAAATGAGAGATGAGCGAGGGCAAAATCTGGCAAAGGGTATAAATATGCGAATAATAATGCCAGCGGCGAAAAGAAAACGAAACGAGAGTGTCTCGATTTCCGGAAGGAATTGCCCTGTTGCTTCCTGCTTGATAAGCAGAATCTTTCGGCTTCCTGATGCTGGTCCGGAATTTTTTTTTTTTTCGCCATCGACCCCTCCCCCGCCATTGGTACAGTATCTACTAAGGTACGTAAGGATTCAGAACCCCACCACATTTGGCTGCTCCAGCTGAGGTGGGTTGATTCGCTGCTAATCTACATGCTCTGAATACTGCGGAATGGGTGCATTGGTCTTTATCCTAACTTTGCATATGGATATTTCTAATAGGCAAGAAGATGGAATCTATAAATGTAAAAGAGAAACTCGCAATACTAGAAATACATGTGTACCAGTGCATTATTTAGCATAGCAACAAGCATATCACATTTTATGAACTCGATGTATCATCTTTCAGGTGCACCATGGCACACCGTAGGTAATATTATTATATATAGATAAACCAGTAAGCAAAGGATTCATTAACCCTGTTTTTAACTGTCGCTTGAAACACCCAAAAACTCCTATAACCAGACCGAGTTCCCGTTCGTTAAAGCTAGGTAGGCGCACCTCCTTACCCATCAAGCACCTCAACCCAATTCTGCTCAGCTTGCCGTCTTCTCCATCTCTCCTCAGCGGCCTCTCTGAGAATCCTCTCATCTTCGCCAACTTCTGCTGCTTGGTCTGCCATCTCCTTGATCTGATACTTCACAGCCAGCACCAGCATCTTATGCCAGCCGCTGTGGATCTTACACCGCTTGCGCTCGCACATGCCCCTGACCTCGTCGCCCTCTCCGAGGGGATCTTCGACCTTTGACGCCTGGAAGATGGCCTCGCCTTCAGGCGACTTAACAAAAGCGGCAAAGGCATCTCGCGCCCCAATAGTATCAAGTCTCTGATCGTAGCCGCATATGTCTTCCGCAAATAGGCCGGCACTGATGGCGGCTCGACGGCGCTCTTGGACTAATTCGACGAGGGTGATCATCTTTTGGCAGAGAAGCGTCTCCTCGGCTAATTTGAATCTGGCGTGTGCTTTTTTATCTAGGTAGTCTTTCTCTTCTTCTGTCAATATTTGAGCCAAACGCTCTTCAGTTGCTGTGAGAGTGGTTAGTAAAGAGAAGAGATGAGACGCTCGGTGGTACAGATTATATAAACACTTACCAGTCTCATCGCCATTCATTTCAGACTGTTTGCCTGAAAATGGAGCTCTCAGAGTCCAGGATCCATCCCCATCAATAGTAGCAAGATCGCTGCTCAGCAATGCCATGAATTCTTCTTGAGAGAGCTCGTCGCTGAGCGCAGCCTTGGCCTTGGCTTTGGGCAACCTAGCTAGCATACGCTCCCACCATGTCTGAGCATGTTCATCCGAACAAAACATACTTGGTGGACTATGGTTCAAGCGAGCTGCCTTTCGGCACGAGCCTAGAGTGCATGTCTTCTTGTAGAGCGTCACCAGGCTGTCCGTCGTGCAGTTTGGGCATATGAATTTCTCGATGAGACTCTCGCCGACATCCTTGGCAATATGCACGCACTCTCCGTGAAACCAGTCTTCGCATCTTTCGCAGCAAATCATCCAGCGGTGGTCGTCGGGCCCTCTACAGATGCAGTATGGCCCATTATCAGACCCATCGTCTTCGTCGGATGCATCCTCTGCTGCGGTACCGTTGGCTTCCGTCGACTTTGCACATTTTGGTTTTTTAGGCTCCCGTACGGACTTTGGGCGCTTTGGGACCTTTTTGACGGTTGAGGCCGTCCCCTTCTTCTTTTTTGCAGCCGACGTTGGGCCAGGCATTGGTGGTGCTGGATCTATCGTTTCCGCGGTTTCTGTAGAAGGCAAGGGAGTCGAAGACTTGAATGCTGGGATGGTCTCAGAAAAAGGCGGCATTGGTGAATTCACCGCGCTTTCGCTTTTAATATCATCCTCAATAAGCTCGAATCGACTTTCCATGATGTAGGGCCCCGTGCCCCCCCGGGAAGATTCCATCGTCGGGCGTTGTAAATGAAAATATGACCGCGCTTGGATGAATTGTTCCCTCGCCAACAAACAAATGCTGCGTCACCCTTGCCACTGTACAATACACAATATTATTATCACAGGCAATGAGGCAACATTAGTACTTGAAATAATAATATATGGCTGCAGAATTTCACAGCATTCGCCTCACAATAGTGTTTTTGAGGTACACGCAGGGGCAGTCTATAGCAAAAGCCATAGTGAGAGCGCCAGTAGATGGAAATTCGGCCTGACTAAGCGCACAATGACTAGGTATCTTAGATCGATTTCGGTAGATATCCGGCGTTAGTAGGTCGCATTAATAAATGAGACTGTAATTGTAATAACTTGCTCAATTGCAGCGAGGTGGGGCAGCATCTGACGATATTTAGCTGGAGCGATTGCTCGGCTTCAGTTCTTGCATTGAGGCTGCGCAAGGCGACAATCGAAGCGCAGAAATCATGTCGCACTCAATGTTTGCCTCATCGAGAGCCATTCAAGGCGCCCTGCGAAGACTGCCTGCGCAGCAATGCCAACGATGCATCTCCAACAGCGCTTTCCAGCCGAAGCAGCTTCGGCCTGTCCTCCCACGAGTGCCAGTTCAGTCCCGGCAGCCGATTACACAGAAGCGAACCAAATTCAAGACTATCGAGCAAGCGAAGAGCCGGTATAGCACAGGGGTATGAGGAAATCTTTGTTTCTGACAGGCTGTTAAGCAGCCTCGGCAGCTTCAAGCCAAAGATTCGAACTAAAGTGCTGACTTCTCGCGCAGCCCTTCTCATGGAAGGCAGCCATCTTGTTTGTGGGTACATGTGGTGGATTGGTGTGGTACTTTGAGTTTGAAAAGGAGCGCATGCAGCGAAAGAGAATAGCAGAGACAACCAAGGGCGTTGGCCGTCCCAAGGTTGGAGGACCCTTTGAGCTGATTGACCAGAACGGCGAGAAGTTCACCAGCGAAATGATGCGCGGCAAGCATTCATTGGTAAGCAAGCAAGCAGAGGCAGACACAGCATTTGATACGACTCTAACTCGGTTCCTTCTTATCAGGTTTACTTTGGATTCACGCGCTGCCCGGATATTTGCCCGGAAGAGCTCGACAAGATGGCCCGCATGCTGGAGATTGTCGATGCCAAGATCCCCAACAACGGACTGCTCCCCATCTTCGTGACCTGCGACCCGGCGCGCGACGATCCTGAAGCGCTCAAGGGCTACCTTGCCGAATTCAGCCCCAAGCTAATTGGCCTGACGGGCACCTACGATGAAATTAAAGACATGTGCAAGAAATATAGAGTGTACTTCAGCACGCCGCGAGACGTCAAGCCTGGACAGGACTACTTGGTCGATCACAGCATCTACTTTTACCTGATGGACCCAGATGGCGACTTTGTAGAGGCTCTGGGACGACAACACTCACCGGAAGAGGGAGCGAAGCTGATGATTGATCATCTGAATGACTGGAAGAGAAACCATTAAAATGACTTGATGCTATGACGGGAAGCAAAGGCGCAAAATAAAAAGGATTTGTAAAAGTAGTGTACCACTAAGCCATAGAAGGATGAAGGATGCTTGTCTAGCAATGAACCACTCAATCTTGATATAACCAACATGCCGCAGAAGCGTTTCTACACCATCATGCTTGGCAAAAGTGAATATGAGACCAAATGCCCCAAGAACTATAGAAGATATTACGTGAAATTGAGTCATGCCGGCGTGGAGTCTCTCTAGTCGCTATCGCGGGGGAAGCAGCTCAAGACAGTGGAGATACGGAGCACCCCGGCCTGTGTCGGCGGGCTGCGATTTTGCGGCTTCTCAAACTTGCCTCAGCTACGACTGACGATTCTGCTATTCACAGCGCCGGGTCTTTGACACTGTTTCAGCTGCAACTCTACTCTCGCATCTGTTGTTGAAATCTTTTCGGTTGAGATTGAGCGGCTTTACTTACCAATAATGTCGCGCACGAGGCTATTAAGCCGATGCCGGCTGATCCCTGGGTCGCGACTTGGCTTTATCGCCCAGCCAGCACCGGCTTTCAGCAACTTCAGAGCGAGCGCAACTCGAACAAGCACAGGCAAGCGAGGATTTCACGTTGCAGCATCCTTGCGCGAAAAGGCCAAATCTCCTTCGCAGTCCTTCAAACAGGGTGCTGTGAATGGCGATGCGCACAAGGCGTTGTCAGACATTGCCTTTGCCTTTGAGTATGTGATGAAGCTTTTCAAACCCCCCTCATACCCTAGTCTTGTTATTGTTCAAAGTGGCATACACAGAGTCTTGTCCTTGATAAGCTTATAACTAATTATGGGAGAATCACAGCATCGATGGAGTTTTATACCAGGGCTCAAGGCCAATTCCAGGGGCCCGAGAGATGCTGAGGAAGATTAGAGCGCATGACGCCCGATACGTCTTCTTAACCAATGGTGGCGGCAGCCATGAAGATGCGAAGTTCAGATCATTGTCCAAGCGGCTTGAGTTGTCGGAGGACGAGGATGTCATCCGCAACAGGATCATCCTGTCGCACACGCCAATGCGAGGGTGGGATGAGCAGATAAAGAAGCAGGGGACAGTGCTGATTACGGGATCTCACCCAGAGACTGCTCGCAGGGTAGCCAATGAGTCGGTGCCAACCCATGCCCTCTGTGACATTTTGGGTAGAGAAACGATTATGCTAACACGAAGGCGGGCGCAGATACGGGTTTGCTAGGGCTGTGACGCCTGCAGACATCATCGAAGCCAACGACAAGGTATATCCCTTTGACAACTTGAGAGAGAGCCTTCACAAAGAATCAAGACCTCTTCCCGACGGCAAGGTTGTATCAAACACAATCGATCCCTACAGCAAGGACGTACCGGCAAATGCGCTCAAGATTGACCAGATCCTTGTCTGGAACGACCCAAGGGATTGGTCCCTGGACATCCAGGTGATCCACGATCTGCTCATCTCGCATCGCGGCTATCTAGGCACGATATCCGACAAGAACGGCGACGCATCACTCCCCAACAACGGATGGCAGCAAGACGGCCAGCCACAGCTCTGGTTCTCCAACCTCGACCTGCTGTGGAAGACGGAATTCCCCGTCAACAGATTCGGCACCGGCGCCTTTGTCGAGGCGCTCAAGGGAGTGTGGGCCGCATCGACGGGTGGCGCCGAGCTGCAGTTCAGCGCCTTGGGCAAGCCATTCCGGCACACTTACCAGTACGCACACGATAGGCTGCTGAATCACCACGGCAAGGGCGACAAGAAGCGACCACTGAAGAGAGTGTACATGATTGGCGACAATCCGGAAAGCGACATCCGCGGCGCCAACGAGTTCGCGCCGGACGACGGCACGGAGTGGATCTCGATTTTGGTCAAGACTGGAGTATGGAAAGAGACGGCGGCGCAGAGAGAGCCGAGGTACAAGCCTGCGGTGATTGTAGACGATGTTGTTGAGGCGATTGCCTGGGCTATGAGGAACGAGGGAGCGGAGGTGACGAGGGACTGGTTGGCTGCTAGCGAGGACTGGGTCTGATGGGTGCTCGCTTCCTCGCTTTTTCTTTCCCTTGTTATATAAGTACAGTACTACTCCGTACTACCATTACTGTTTGTTATGTCTAATTAGAGCCGTTAGAGCTGCTAGAGCTAGGTATTAGAGCCAATAGAACGAAATAGGACCGGCGGACTGGCGTGGGAAAAAGTGCGCACGCGAGCAACAAAACCGTTCCATGCCGAGATAAGAAAAGTGGGTTTGGGGACAGGCCTCAGCGCTTTGGAGGCACGCATGAGATTTCCTCTTGCGGCGACCGAGAGAGAGAAGAGGCCGTCAGGGTTGTGGTTATAGTATATGCATCACGCAGGAGAAGGAACAAGAGCGAGGCTGAGCTCGCAGTTTTGTTGAGTTGCTGAGAAAGTTGGGTGGCACTACTATTGGACGATTTTACCATCTTGGGTAGGCAGAGAGACCCCCAAAATCACATGTCTGCGACTGGATGCTGCTAGGCGTGGGATGCATTTACGTATTGCTTAGTTGGCTGCCAGCATCAAGACCCTACGCAGTTTGACGGCGCAACGGGCCGTGACATGACGGCTCAAACTCTCTGGATAGAAAAACTCCATCATTAATTACAACGTGGAAACCAATAGTCGAGAGAAAAGGCACAAGTCGACGCAAAGACAAAGCCACGGCGCTCCCCGTACGTCATCCAGTTGGCCCCTTCACGCCTTAGTCTCCTGAGGATCCCTCCTCTTATAGTCAGGCCTAGTCAATCCTGGATCCCTTATCAGAACTTTTTTGTCGCCTTTGGGTAACACAAAAAAAACGTGGCGTTCGCATAGACCGTCCTAGGCCTTGTCAAGTCTGTAACCCCCAGCCAACCCGCCGTCACTGGTCACGAGTGCTGCTTTCGTACTCCCCCGGACCCTTTTCTTTTCTACACTTTCATTCCTCCCCTTCTTTGTCTTCTCTCGTTTTCACTTCGACGCAATTTCACTTGTTCTCTCTTTTTCATTCTTTTCCATTATTGCTGCTCGGGCGGTAATAACAGTGAATGTAGCGGTTGTCTAAGTCACGATTTGTTGCCACTGGGACCCTTCCTCTGACCATCTTTTTGTTTGTTGGGGCTTGAGACATTCGAGACCCCCACGACAACTCGTTCGCGCCTCGCTTCGAATCGTTCTGAATCAAATCAAAAGGCGCACAGCTGCCGCATTCCTCTCTCGCCACACTTGCAGAGAATCTATCCCTTGCTTTCGCTTAAATGGCCGAAACGCCAGGCACGCATCCGCCGACGCCTTTGCGCTCGGCACTCAAGGCCGACGACGAAGCAGTTCGAACTCCACCTGCCAGCGGCACTCTCAAAGGTACGTTGAGGACATGATTTCGCAGCCAATGGGACCAGAGGAAGTTACATCGCCTTTGAACTACGAATTTGGACGCTCGAGAAGTTTTCGCCTGTGGACTGGACAGTGCCTCCATGTTGGCTTTGGGTGTTGCGGCGCTGCTACTATCATGACAAGCTCGCCTGATGCAGCGGGGTTCAACTGGTGGGGGTGAATACGATGTTGGCCTCTGTCTACAATTTCCCTTGCGTGCCTTACTCGTCGTGTTATCTCAGGCCGATGAGGTAAAAAATTGGGACAAGGAGATGTGGAATACTTTGCCGACCCTAAGCTTACACTCGTTATAGCGGTGCAGATTGCGGACCCTGTCCCCGAGGATTATATCGAAGATGACTCGCATCACGCCAAGCAGCGTCGTGGTCTACAGACAGCCCCAACTCGTCGCCTCAGCGGCAAGCTTTCTGCGAGCGCCTCGCCAGCTTTGAGACCCGTCGAGGATTCAGCATTGACGTCGCATCACCATAACCACCGCCGCAACCACCAGAGCGAGCGGATATTGGCTCAAGTTGGAGAATGGCTGGAGCGTGAGCGCAAGAAGGCTGCGACGAGGAAGCTGAAGCCTCGTCGGCGCAAGTCTAAATCACCGCCGTCCGACCAGACCGCGGCTGCAGATTCTACTGCGGCTACGACCGAGTCTCACAGCCAACCTTTGCGCGAACGGTCGAATTCCATGAGCTCCCAGTCGAGCGACATCTCTTTTGACGGGTTGCAGCATATTTTGGAGACGTCAATGGCTTCTATAGGGCTTACTTCGCTACCAAAATATAGTCCTCGAGTTGGCCCTAAGCACCGTCGACCAGGTTCGCGCTCGTCCTTCCATCGCACAGCTTCTTCGGATACCGACTATGTTGATGGCGACGCTATCGTTCCCAGCTGCGATGCTTGGCTGGATAATTCCAAGACTATGAGCTACACTGGAGGTAGCGCCAGCGCAGAGGATGTTTCAGTCAAGGTTGAAAAAGAGAAAGAGGCATGGACTACTTTCAAGAATGAGATCCTACGGATAGCTCACACTTTAAGGCTCAAGGGCTGGCGCCGTATCCCCCTTGGCAGCGGCGAGGCCATGGCGGTTGAGCGACTGAGCGGCGCTTTGACGAACGCTGTATATGTCGTCACTCCACCGGCTGGGATCCCGCAGCTCGAGGGCAGGAAGCCCCCGACAAAAGTCTTGCTTCGAGTGTACGGACCGCAAGTGGAGCACCTCATTGACCGAGAGAATGAGTTGCAAGTGTTGCAGCGACTTGCGCGTAAGAAGATTGGTCCACGCCTGCTAGGAACCTTCAAGAATGGTCGTTTTGAGCAGTTTTTCAATGCCATTACGCTTACCCCGCTGAACCTACGAGAGCCGGAAACCTCGAGACAGATTGCGAAGCGTATGAGAGAGCTGCACGAGGGAATTGAAGTGCTGCTGCATGAGAGGGAGAATGGCGCTTCTGTGTGGAAGAACTGGGACCAGTGGCTGGATAATGTCGGCCGCATCACCAGTTTCTTGGATAAGGAGTTGGACAACACCCCCGAAGGAGAGAGGAGAAACTCTGCCGCCCATGCTTGGAAAGCCAATGGTTACGTGTGCGGAGTGCCCTGGGAGCAGTTTAAAGATGTGGTAATGAAGTACAGGGCTTATTTGAACGGCTGCTACAAGGACAAGAGGGCTCTCAAGGACCGACTTGTCTTTGCGCACAACGATGTAAGGATCTCGATACTCAGATGCACTTCCCAAAGCTGACTGATTTTTTTTTTCAGACTCAATACGGCAATATTCTCAGGATCCGGCCCGATGATGAAAAGTCACCGCTCCTTCAACCTGCCAACAAGCACAAACAACTTGTCGTCATCGATTTTGAGTATGCAGGTCCCAACACAGCTGGGCACGAATTTGCCAACCATTTCACGGAATGGATGTACAACTACCACGACCCTGTGGCCCCTTTTGCTTGCCACGCAGACCGTTACCCGACTCTAGAAGAGCAGAAGCGATTTATCAGGGCATACGTGGACCATCGCCCTCAGTTCCCGCTGGCCAGTTCGACACCTCGCATGACTCCTGTTGACAGCGGCGCTGCTAGTGGTGCAGCCACTCCATCTCTTCAGCCGACGGCGTCTAGCAGCTCCATTGTTGACTTCATGCTCGACGCTCGCTACCCCGGTGGCGATTGGGGCGCGGTCGAAAAGGCGCGCGAGGAGCAGATCGACCAGCAGGTACGAGAACTCATTGACGAGGCGCGACTGTGGCAGCCGGCAAACAGCGCTCAGTGGATTGCCTGGGGTATCGTGCAGGCCAAGGTGCCAGGCCTTGACGGAAATCCCGCCGATGAGGAGCCCGGCGCGGATGAGTTCGACTACTTGAGCTATGCTCAGGATCGGGCCATGTTTTTCTGGGGAGACTGTGTGCAGCTGGGATTGGTCAAGTTGGAGGATCTGCCGGAGGGGCTGCAAGCAAAGATCAAGCTTGTGAAGTATTAAGCGAGTTTTGTTTTTGTTTCTTTTTTTTCTGGGTAGATCTAGTGTGCAGTGTATATTGGAATCATGAGCGAGGCTTTCTTTTTCTTTTCTGACATGTATCATTAGATACTTGTGAATTTGACTGGTAGCGATATGCGGCGGTCTTCTTTCTTTTTTATGTGTTTTGTGAGTATTTCGAGGCTGGCTTACTGCAGCGTTTGAGTTTGTTACCAAATACATATTCTAGTACTTGTGGTTCATTTTGGTTTACAGACATGTAAGAATGTAAGAAAGTCAAAGAACCTTGATAATAAAGAGTACGTAACAAGACAAAGTAAAGAATACTCCATGTATATATATGCATTGTATGAATCGAATCAGTATCCCATATATAAATGCAACATGCATATGTGCGCCGTATCCCATCCATTCATGCATCCAGCTTCAAGCCCTCCAACATGGCATCAATCTTTTGCAGCAGAATCTGATAATTAATCGCATCCGATGCAAATTCGTCTTCTGCCGTTTCTCCATCCAGCGTCCGCATAGCATCTCCCTCAGGCTGGCTGTCATCTTCGCTCTTCTTTGCCTCAGGAAGAGGAGTTGTTGTATCACCATTGGCAGCGTCAGTCGTCAAGCCGTTCTCGTTTGTCTTTGCTTCAGGCTGAGCATCTAGTGCGCCGTCTGCCAGCGCCGCAGCCATTTGTGCGTTAATCTCGCCTTCTTCGTCCATCATTTCTTCCAGGCCGGCGTCTTCGAAACGCAGGCGGAAACGTTCAGAGAGGTAATAACGGATGTCGTCCAGCAATTCGATGGTATCCGTCTCTTCACGCTTCTGGATACGTTCTGCGCTCTCTCGAATAAGTTCGTGGAAGTCCGGCTCGTCGATGTAATACTCCAGACGATGCGCCAGATACCGCGCCGCGAACTCTTCCAGTCGCTGGACTCTCAAGTCCCAGGCCGCGTGGATCACATCGTAGATGTTGATGGGCTCTACCTCTACGACATCGCCAGTCTGCTCTCCGGCGCTGTGCGTACGGTCGACGAGGGCGTTGTTGGAGCCGCTGCCGAGGGTGCTGATGGCGATGGCGGCCTTGTTCTTGAGGCTGTCGAGGAAGAGCATGTCGGCGGCGTAGAGGAGGTCCAGGGCGTGCTCGAGGGGACATGTGGCGGTTTCGGTGTAGAGGAATGAGAGGATGAGCTCTAGAACGGCGGGCGTGCAGTCTACGGTGACGACGTGGAGGTGGTCTGACTTTTGAGACTCAACAAAGTCGCCGGAGAACATCTTGTCGAAGTATTCGCTGCGGATGAGCATTGCCTTGTGAGCTGGATATAGCACTGATTTCCTCGCCTTCTTGACGCCGTTGGTTGCTTGTGAAGGCCCGATGGGTATGCCGGCGCTGTTGTAGCCATTCGACGTTGAATCTTTGGGGCCATCGACGGCTTCATCTGTGGTGTCAGGTTCATCAGCTCGCAGCAATATGTCTGCGAAGATGGAGTTGTCGTATTTCCATCGGACTTCGTCGACCCGGTCTATGTCAACAACCATCTTGTGGCCAACGATGCTCTGCTGGAAGAAGTCTCCTATTTGATTCCTCGCCCTCTCGACCTCATCCTCATACCGCTGCCGCGCCAATCTTCGGTCATTGCCTACCAAGATGGCCTCCCAGAGCTGTTCAATTTCAAGCAGCTTGCTGATCTTATCCAAGCCCTTGGCGACTTCTTCTTCGGTAGTGGCACTACCCGGCGGAGCAAGATCCTTGGGCAAGTCACCCAGGTAGATGTACCGAACAGCAATCTGGAATGCCTCCACGGGGATAGATGAGGATAGCTTAAAAGACTCGGTTTCGGGCGCCGCCTCGAGTTTCCTACGGAAATACGGCGTTCTCGAGGCCAGCAGGAACTTGTGAAGGTTAAAGGACGTGTTGCCGGCATCGAGCGAGATGTCGGCCGTCTGCGGAGCCGGCCGGCCCAATAGGGTGGAAATGTGTGATGACCAATACACGTAGGGGTCTGAGCTCTTGGAGAAGTCGTACTGCAGGAGCAGGTTGCGGATTCTGTCGTTGAGGGCGTTGTATATGCAGCGCTCGCCTTGAAATGTGTTTCTCTCGGCGAGGGCACCTGCAATGAGTGAGATGTATCAGTGAGTGAGCTCTTCATGGCAGCGGCTTGCGTGAGGAGGGGTTCGGTGGGATATGAGGAGCATAGACAAGGATTGGCTTCTTGTGAAAACTAAAAAGAGAGAGAACGGCAAACAGGATGAGAATTAGACTCACCTGCTTCTAGTAGAACCTGAACCAGCTCATAATGCCCGCACAAACTAGCCTATTTCTCATCGTCAACTCTCCTCCCGCTGTTAAGTCCGACAAGCGCAACTCACCAGAATCAACGGCGTATAATCAAATTTGTCCTTGCCGTTGATATTGACGCCCATGGAAATGAGTTGCTGGCATTTTTGCAAATCTCCCTGACGACACGCCAGCAGAAACTCGTGAAACTGCGCACTCGTGTCGAGGGGGTTCTCGTCTCGCAGCACGCCGCTTTTTATCAGCAGGCTCTCTTCGCCCAATTTGCCTTCCAGCTCATGCTTTCCCAGCACCATCCTTTTGTGCATGCACTATTTTGCGTTTATTAATTTTTTTTAACCCAAAAAGAAAAAAGAAAGGAAAGAAACGAGGTGAGGGGAAGGAAAAGGCAATGCAAGGACAGATGTAGGTGATATGGAGAGTGATATCAATGCCGCCATGAGTGTACAAAAGCACAGTTTGAAATAAAGAGTCTGGGATTATGTAAAGTGGCTAAAAAAAGGCGAAATGCTTCTCGACGGAGATAACTTTGCCGCTTATCTTGGATGTCATCGGAGCTGCCAACAAGGGCCCACCAGTCTTAGATTTGTGTTTTGTATAAGCCAAGTATTTGTTTCGCCCAAAATGCACATTCTTAGATCCTGCTTTGCCCATTGAAATGCTGGTCCTGATCTGCCTACCCAATAGTCATAAGTAACTGCTACTGAACTCCGTCCGTCTTACCCTAAAGTTTGGGTGACTTGGATTTCCGCAGTCTCGTAGCTGCTCTGACCGCTTCATAAAGTACCTGCTCTCGCAATGCGCCACGTTCTGTCTGACAAGCCACATGATGGGGCTGGTGGCGCTTACACGTTCTGTCAGTGCGTTATCGATAAGCGACGACACCGCGGCCCTTTCCTCTTTGGGCCCGTTGCCATGGCAGCCGCATCCACTGTTTACATCGACTGACTTGGGCCCCGTCCTTTAGCGTCAACGAATTGGCGGAACCAGGGTCCCTCTTTGGGCGCATCGAAAGTGCACGCACAAGCGCTGGCTTTCGTTTTCAGCGCAGCCAGCGCAGTAACAGGCGGTTCCGCTCCAACTCTTTTGGGTTTGGAACCCTTTTTTTTTCAGAGGCTAACTGGAAGACGCCCCATTTACGTGGTCAAGCCTCGTTGCTCTGTTGTCCATTCATTGTGTTAACCTTTTCCTTTCTGACATTCTAAACTTTTCTCTCTCCTCCTTTGAAACAGCATCACCAGAACAAGCTTCACCCCCCTCAGCATATTTGCTTCGGTACCAACTAACCTAACAGTACGAGGAGAAAATAGCACATCATTCTTTTTCTGGCTTCTTTTATACCCTTCCCACCCTCTCCTCGCCCCCCCTCCATCCTCCTCTTTCCTCTCCTCTCCCGGTCGTGTGGTTGGGAACGGTTCCTTTATGGGGCTCGAATACAGATAGCCATCGCTGGTACCACCGTGAGAAACGCTCAACATGTCATACGAGGACAAATACGAGACGTTGGAGAAGATTGGTCGGTGGTCCCGACGATGATTATCGCTGTGTTTGGCTTTGAGAGTCGCAGCTAACATTGCGTCATTATCCAGGCCATGGCTCCTTTGGCATCATCCGCAAAGTCCGTCGCAAGGCCGATGGCTTCATCATGTGCCGCAAAGAAATCTCCTACCTCCGCATGTCGCAGAAAGAGCGCGAGCAGCTCCACGCCGAGTTCCAGATCCTGTCGCACCTCCGCCACCCGCACATCGTCGCCTACTACCACCGCGAGCACCTCAAGGCGAGCCAGGATCTGCATCTATACATGGAATACTGTGGCAATGGAGATCTTGGTCGCGTGATCAAGGATCTGCAGTTGAAGGGCCAGAGGGCCCAAGAGAGCTTCGTATGGAGAGTCTTTAGCCAGCTGGTTCTGGCGCTGTATCGCTGTCATTATGGGATAGATCCTCCAGAAGTCGGCGGCAATGTGCTGGATCCGACTGGAAATGGTGCCCCAAAGCCGCCGGCAGGAGCCGTGACTATCCTACACCGAGATTTGAAGCCTGAAAATGGTGAGAGCCTAAATAAGCTTGTTGCTAAGGTTGGAGAGGTCAACGTTTAACTGATTTGACCGTTCTGTAAAATAGTTTTTCTCGGTGAAGACAATTCCGTCAAGCTAGGTGACTTTGGCCTGTCAAAGATGATCAAATCGCAGGACTTCGCTTCCACTTACGTCGGTACCCCATTCTACATGTCTCCCGAGATCTGCGCAGCCGAAAAATATACCCTCAAGTCAGACATTTGGTCACTGGGCTGCATCATCTACGAACTCTGCGCTCGCGAGCCCCCGTTCAACGCAAAGACACATTTTCAACTCATTCAGAAGATCAAAGATGGCAGAATCAATCCTCTGCCGGACATGTACTCTGCCGAACTCAACCATGTCATCAAAGATTGCCTCAAAGTCAACCCCGATAGGAGACCGGACACCGCACAGCTGCTTAACAACCCAATTGTGAAGCTTATGAGGAAAGAAAAAGAGGTGGTTGACCTGAACAGAGCGCTTAAGGCGCGCGAGGAGGTTCTACGCGAGAAAGAGGCGGCCCTGAATTCGCGGCTGGTCAACATGGATAAAGAGAAGCACATAATGCGTGAGGAGCTGGACGCCTCTATACGAAGAGAGTGGGAGGTCAAAGCCAGACTGGAAATCGATCGACAGATAAACGCCGAAGTAGAGAGGCTGAAGAAGCAGTTTGACGAAGAGGTCAAGAGCCGCGTGGAGAGAGAGCTAGCAAAAAGCCGGAAGAGAGCACCGTCACCACCAACAGAAGATGTGCAAATCATTGACTCTCCCGCCGCAAGATCTGATCAACCGCAAACATCGTCTGCTGACGGGAGTGGCGACGAGTTCCCTTCCACCACCGATATCACAGAGCTTTCTTACTCTGCCGAAAGTCCAGACATCAGCAAGGAAGTCAAGCGGACGGCGCGTACACCCTATGGCAGGGCCCAGACATATGCTGGCACCCATGGCACCCCCATGGATATTGAGATGGAATCGCCGCCCGTGGCCATTGCCTCGCTATCGCTGTCTCCGCGCCGCCGCGGCAAGGCCCTGACGCACCAAGGTAACATCTTTGCTGCGAATTCGGCTTCCAAGGCCGAAAATTGGGATTTGAAGGATGCCTTTACAGACTCGGACGACGAGGATGTTACTCCTTCTTCGCCGACGCGACATAGATCGACTAACAGTTCATCAATCAACAATCCCTTTACGAACAAAGATCGGCCGGTTCTCTCTTCGCAGAAGGCTTCTAACTTTGCTACTCGTCTGAGAACTAGCGGAGCCAAGTCGGGTGGCTTCGTCTCAAAGGCTGCTGTCACCTCTGCTCCAAACCAGCGATCGCGCTCTCCAGTTAGCCGGTTGACTAAGATTCCCTCCGTCGCTAACCTCACGGGGCAGAAGAATGTTAGTGAAGCCAACACGCCGTCGCCCACATCCTCGTCATCCAGCACGTCTCGCAGGCTGTCATCTAAGAAGGACGGCTCTGCGCATAGCAAGGTGGCAGCCGCTAAGAACAACGTTAAGGGCCGGACACTGGTCGAGCTGCAGCAGGCACGCGCTGGAGGCCGCCCCCTGAGCGTCCCGGGCATACCGCTGGGCGAGAACGTGAACCCTAAGAGGGTCGCGGCCTCGACGAAGCCGCAGCGAGACCGTGTAGTCAGCACCGGACACGAGCCGGTGGCCGTGTGGGACCCGGACCGAGACGACATGCCGAGTCCCTTCCTGGTTCGGAGCCGACGCATCGCGCAAGTTTAGGCAGCTTTGCGGCTATGAAGGATTAGTGAAATGGGTAAAAAAAAAAGCAAAGAAAAAAAAAGAAAGAAAGGGCGAGTAAAAGAAGAAAAAAAAAGTGCCCCTTTCATTTGTCATTTTTTATAACGACTCGTTGGATTTTCTTGTTTTGCTCCGGATCTGCTGTGAACCCCCTTGTTCGGTCTAGGGGGTTACTTTTCAGGATTCTTTTTATGCATGGCATTGCACAAACACCAATCGATTATCGACATCATACCCTAACTACACATATATGGGTACCGTACATTACCTTTAACCTCATCTTTTGCTGTCTCTGCTGCTGTTATCTGCGGCCAGGAGTATCGTGTTACGATGCCCACCAGCAACCGATGAGAAACGCGTATTTTCACCTCCTTTTTTTATGGTATGGAGCCACTCACCATACTTAACGCTTGCATCAACACGAGTTCATTACCCGTGCTTTACCTCGTTTAATCAACAACTCATGCTTCTTTCTTTCATCTTTGTTTTTCGACACTGTGTTTGTTTTAACGCATTCACTCACATAGCGGAGGAAAACAAGTTCGAGGACGCGAACCGGAGCCGCAATCCAACAAAAGCTCTTGATTTGGTTCTTTCATTATTTTTTTTTATCATCGCGAGAGGTGGAAAGACGCATTAGACGCAGAAGTTATTCAGCAGACAGCACGTTCCTCAGGGATGGAGTTCAATTTGTCCCCCTCTCCTTCTTTTCTCTTCTCCCCCCTTTTCTTCTTCTTCTCATGTATTTTCTGTCCTGTGTGTTATCCCCCTTTTCTGTTCCCCGTTATGAAGATATGTGGCGCGAAGGTCGAATTTTGTAAAGCTGGCTGGTTTATTAGCTGGCGTACGCCTTTTGATTTGGTTGGCTTTTGGTTGATTTTTTTTTTTTTGGTTTGACCTTCTTTTTGGCTTGGGCGTTTTTCAGGAGAGACATGGCAGACACAGAGAGAGAGAGATGCAATCCACAAAGATCATTTAACAAAATCTTGAGAGAGTATACTGTGCTGGTGAGGTGTGATGCTGTTTATCGTATCGCTCCCTGTGCCTTTTTTTTTTTTGTTTGCTTTGGTGTTGTTGTATTTTCAGATATCACGAATATGTCTATGATTTAGCCTGGTGGATGATTTAGATAGAACACACATAACTCCTTGAATGGAATGAACATGATCTAGACCTCTTGAAACGATGTCAACTAGTAGTAGTTGGTTGTATTTTGCTCTCACAATGTTCCATCGATATCGAGCCATGTCCGACATGGAGTGTGGGGTGAAAGAACGAATAGAGGACGCTCTTCTATCTCGGTCCACTTATGCAAAAGTTGGCACGAAGCAGAGCTGAGAGTGAGTATGTGCGTGATATGAGCTGCAAAAAGGCATTGGACATTGGGTTGGCTAGCAGTGCTATATCATCATCTCCATGGCCCGGATGAAATGAATGCGACAAATGATGTAAATTCAAGACTATCAGCAGTGTTTAGGACACGCAGAAACGCATCCCACGCCTCCTCTTCTTGACCAAAAAGCAAGATAGTGAAGCACGACAACGAACCAGATGCTCTGATATGCCCATTTTGTGCCCAATCACGACCACTGCGAGAATCCGTTCCGCCCGTTTAGCCAGCTCCCAGCTCCAGTCAACAGACATGTCTTCTAGGCCATTGGGTCGGCTCAAGTGATCATGCAGCTATTGATGCGGTGACTGAATCTCCACAGCCAGCCAGTAACCTGGTCTACACCGAAATTGACAGTCACCAACTGAAGGGGGGGGGCACGGAAAGAGAGAATGAGAAAAAAGTTACGCTGTCGCCCTGTACGGAGCACGTTGCGCCAACTCGTATTACGTCTTAAAAATAATACTGCTAATGCTAATGACTAACAGCGCATGGCTCTGGAGCTGCGTGTTGATGCATACCGCCTCGCCTGCTTGCATGGTCGAGATGCGGTCTCTCTCCGCGGGGAGATGAATGCATTGCATCCAGGTCGCTGCGCTGTTTGCTTCTGCCGCAATCTAAACACCATCGGCCCAGCAGTGAGCAGCCTGACCGACGCAGGCTCGTGCCTCTCTGTTTCTGACGACACCTGGCGAGAAAACAGTGTCTTTCCAAATCTTTCCAAAGGGTATATAAAGCAGATAGTAAAATGGCCGCGAACGCCGTATTCCGGTGTCATAGAGAAAAAGATTCCTGTTTCTTCTTCGCTCCCTGGTAAACAAAATTGCTCCCAAACGTACATAAATGCAATATCTTCAGCTCCCATATCCCAATTAGAAGGAATAACAAAACAATTGATAGATCCACGAAAAAAAAAAAGAGCATGCGGAGTGAGCGATTGAAATGCAGTGAAGAAGAAAAGAGCAAGCAAAAAAAAAAAATAAAATAAAATAAAAAAAAAAAAAAAAATAAAAAAAAAAATAGACAAAAATCGCAGGCCACAACGCCCTAGAGCCAACAATGCCCAAACCCAAAACTGAAATGACCAGCCGTGAGGCTTTATCCTTTCTTGCCTAGCCGCGAGGCCTCACCCATCTTGAGGAATTCCGCAGCCGTAGTCCTGCAAACTCGAGAATATACAAATCCCCTTCTACAACGACTGGATCATGCCTGCTTGGGCATCCCAAGACAAATTTTTTTTGTTCCCTTTTTGCAATATCCATTTTTTCCTTTCCATTGGTAACCCTGTACTGAGATTTCTTGTGTGGTGATGGGCTCTCCTTAGATAAACTTGCCGGTGATCAAGCGGTAGTCATCCCACAGAGCGCATAATTCGACAATGACAATATCTGTCTATAAGGCCGGCGCTGGCTCCAGCCCGGTAGCTAAAAAGAAGGTGGTGGCATTGGCAATCTCGCCTCACTTGTGGCGGGATGAGCTGTGCTTGTGAGAGTGCTTGTGGTGATGTGACGAATGCTTGTGCCGATTTGACGAACCGCCACCGCTACTCTCCAAGTCTTTCTCGAGTGCTTCAACTCTTGATCTGTATCCCTTGACGATTTCTTTAATATGGGCTATCCTATCGAAATCAACCTCGAGCTCATCGAGCTGCCGTAAGATGTCGGCGTATCGTGCGATTTCGGCATCGGCGCCATCAATGATGTTACCAGCTCGGTCGTATTGAACTTGTGTAAACATTTGGGCTTGCTCGCTGAGATAGCGGATGTTCTGCTCGATACCGGCCATTAATCGATCAAAGTATCGCCCTAGAGCTGACAGTGATGAGGAGTCTAGCATTAAGAGGCCTTGACTGCTGGCCCTGCTGGCGGCCCGAGAGCTTGCTGAACCTCCGCCGCCTCCCAAGGCGGCCTGACCTTGCCGAAGCAGCTGGACCTCTTCGGCACTGAGCCCTAGCTGCGTATCTGGTATTGTATTGGAAGTGGCCATGGCTGGCTGTCGAGCGAGGCGCTACGGCGCCTCTTGGACAGAGAGAGCCACCCGTGGCCGTAACGAGGTCAGCAGCGGTGGAGAGACGGATGGCTGTAGCGTTGGAGCTGGGGCTGACGCAGTAGGCGGCGGTGGTGTTGGTAGCGAAGACGATAAAGGACGGTAGATCGACTGTATCGCGAGAGGGCGAGGGTTGCAAAGGAGGGAGAGGATAGTACTGTGCATGAACGTTGGAGTGACGACAGCGTCTGGTTCGGCAAGTTCAATGCGCAGAGGCTCATGGTCTCGGGATGATGACGGCAGTGATGTGCATAACGCCGCAGGATGGATTGAGAGCTGGCGGCGCGCGAGTGGTTTGAGACCGAACCCCCGGTGTGGCCAGGTTTTGGCGCGGGCCTTTAATCCTGGGATCTCTCTGGTGCAGCTAAGAGCTTGTGATTGGAGAATCAGGATCGTGGGGGGGAAGGCGGTCGTTGTTTTCGGCCGGCGGCTTGGTTGGCGTTATCACTGTTAGAGCCGCAACAGTCGAGAGGCTGAAACTTTGCGACGGCGGTGATGGCGAAGAAGATGGCGATGTTAGCTGATGATGGAAGGAAAAGCACCCAAGGGCTCTCCGTTTGATCAAACGCAGCTCAAGGCGGCGGCTTAACTAGGGCCATGGCCCGTTTGAAAGCTGCCCGATTCCAGCGGCGCGGGCGGCCAAATATCTGTGCCAGGGTGAATGAGCGGTACTACCTGTACCTCGCTGTAGCTACCCCACGCTCCACTAATTCCTGTAAGTCCAAGTCTGTGCTTGCAACGTCAAGGTCAAGCAGCAGCAAGGCACAGTAGCTGGTGAATGAAGCCAGCCAGAGTCAATCTTGAACCCCTTCCCGAGTAAGCCTGTTTTTATGCCGCGGGAGCTACTTTGTCATATTTATGCGGCTAGGATTCAAAGTTCAAATGGCTGTGAATGGCTACCAATCACATGGCTCTAGAAGCGTCGTCGAATATCTAGCTCCAAGCCGTTTGATCGGTGACGGCTGCCAGCATGCATTCACTGCAGGGGTAACCGCTGCACGCCGGGTAATAAGTTTTTGGGGGCTGTTATGAACTCCGCCCATCGAGATGAACTCTGGCCTGGCACCGTGTTTTCTTGTTCGTCGATGGGAAGCTGGACCAGGGGGGCCGAGCTAGAAGGCTGAAACTGCAAGAGCTGAAGTATGGCAGGATGCTGATCCCGGCTTGTCAGCGATGTGCAGTGCTCGGGTTTTGTCGTTGCATGAAGCACAGTCGGAGTTGCTGAGACTTGGGTCGACTTATTGACGCTCACTGGGCTGGAGATGGCCGTCGTATCAGATCACTCTGCAAGATACGGAACGCTCTTGGTCAGTCTGAGGCGCCGCAAAGCGCCCGTCAGTATTTTCTTTGGGAGCAAGGGCGGAGCTGGCCGGAACCAACCCTTCTGAGGATACCGATCATCGTCGACCGGAAAGGCAGCTGGTATTGAGCCAAGGATCGGGCCAGGACAGAAGCCAAACGGCCAAAAGGTGGTGTGTGCCGGGCAGCGCCTAGCGCAGCTGGGAGGAAGAATGAATTACGAGTAAACAAGCCAAAAGAGGGAAAAGATGAAGGCGAAACGGTCGAGGGCAATAAAAAGTCGAGGCGATCACGAGGGGTTGAGGCCCCTCTCCAGCACTGGGGAAAGAGCGTCTCCCCTCTTGCCATCGTCTCTGGCGCACCTCTTCTATCGTCTTCCTCCGTTTCCTGGGCAGATGTACTTATACTTTCCGTCACGATGGCTTCCAATCTTCAATATCCTGTGCTACGAGCTGGACTCAACTTCTCCCATCTCCAACGCCCTCGCTTAACAAACAACCACACTTGTGCTCCAAAGCACCAGCCAAAGCACCAGCCAAAGCACCAGCCAGCGCCTCTGTGTCCGACGCGACAATTTGTCCAACCACCCATTCATCTATCCACAGCCACAGGCGCAAAAAAGGGCCGCCCCTCACCTCCATCTCCAATATCCTCCAATGCCTCCAACACCGACTTATCATGTTACGCCCGCTACGGAAATGCGGTATCGCCCGTTCCGCGGTACGACCTGGAGCCCTGCAACGGCCTTGCTATATGACCAATCTATATGGCAATACACCAAGATGCCTCCCAGCCTGGTGCCTTACCTTCTCACGGCTGCTACCTTTGATATGACCCACGCGCGAGAATCGTGGATGCGACGGGTATGCGCAGACACATGCAAGAGCCCGTCTAGAGATGCATTCTACCCTCCCCCTTCTGTCCGAGGTTCTCCTCTTCTCATAGAATCTCCTCTCCTGCCTTTCCGTCCCGCGTGCTGGGATCTGGTCTATCATCGATCGTCACATCTGACATGTCTGAATTTACTCGCTTACTCCTTTGGCTGTTAGCGATTTTCCATGGTTGTATTCCCCCCCCTGGGTTTATGGGACGAACATGCATCTCTCTGAGGGAGGAGGCATTTGTTTCATTCTTTGCCGTGCTAATACATGATTACATGATATATAACATACCATTCTGCAGTGCATGCAAGACAGGTCATTGCTCTCCTTCGCGTACCGAGTTGCACTGCATTAAGCCTTACAGCCATATTGGTTCCGTCCCGCCTTGCATCAGATGTGCGCGCGGGATCTTCTGCAGCGGCTCTTATGCAAACCACCCCCCAGCCGGCTGCGCGGCTTGCAGCAGCTTGCAGGAGTTTGATCCCATTGGTAACGCCATGTAACCACTGGGAAGCCTCATGACAGCCTTTTCTCTCTTTTAGCTTCATGTCTTTCCACTGGCTCGGTAAAAATAAGAAAAAAGATCTACCGTATGCGTCGAGCACCCACAGGAAATACATGGCCACTCGGATTGGAGAAGTTGTGAGAGCTGCTAAAAATGGCTCGCTTGTTCCATGCTTTCGATTGATCCTTCGTATTCGCTACCTTAAACTGCGAACCAGGGTGATATCGTGGGGCTATTCCAGAACAAGGCCGCTCTTGATGGAACTTCTTCGGCCTCAAATTTATGGGATCGCATCTCGTTGGTCCAAGACACCCTCCTGGAAGCTACGTGAAGTACTTATTCCGTTTCGAATTTCAACCAGTCAAATGACCACTGCTGAGACCATATCGACCGATCGCTCATAGCGCTGCTGTGTGACAGTAGCGCTTCTCCATGTGACTCGAGTTTGTGTCTTTGCGTTACTGGGACATTAATCCGAGCCTATCGAAGCCGTTTGGTCCTTGTGCTTTGGCGCCCCAAAACCCCATATTACAACACCTTCGCGACACAGCATCTCTCTCCTTGTTCGCACTGCGGCATATTTCGTCATCCATCCAAGAAGCAATTAAGCAAGCACGCCACTAATGCCTGTCACTTTTTGTGTGCCGAGGCTGTGACATGGAAAGCCAACCAAATAGTGCTGGTAATTGTTGCCAAAGTAGCCTCGAATTGTCGCGTATGACCCGAATATTCGCTTTTTGCCTCAGCTTCAGGATGCAGATGCGGCTCTTTGCCGTTTCATTCGTCGTTTAACGAATGCACCAAATGCCAAGGGTATGTAGGTAGGGCGTCTTTAAGACATGTGCTATAACAGTCTGTTTTTCGTATAAGTGACATGGCTACTAACTATAGGCGCGTGGCAAAGTCTCGTCTACAAGAGTTTCTGTAACATAAAGCTTCAATGCGCCGAGAGGTGGCCCTGATCGGCCTTTATCAACGATGAAAATTCGCCGAGCCAACTATATCTCAAAGCCCAAAACAAGAATAAATTTATGGTGGCTCTCATTGCTAGGATCTCAAGTAGAGTTCTTATATCGCGCTATCATGTTTGCATAAGCATGTATAGTGTGGAAACGTAACAGCCGCCAAGTCCCCTTGGATTGTGAAGACATGGTGCTGGTCTGCGGTTATTCATGTCCTATGCACCGATAAAAGTCTGTAATTTGGTGCTTCGTAGAAAGAAAACAAGCTGATGTCGTTGATGAATGCTCCAAGAAACTGCGGTAATGTGTTGTGACGCAAGGCTTCCTCATGTTTGTATTCATCGTTGTTTGCCGGGACGCCAGTCATGAAATTTCAATCACCAGAGGACTCTGGCTATAAAGGCGAGACGGGTGACAGAGCGCGTGTGGCTTCGGTAATGAGAGGTTTGAATACAAGGTCGATGAAACCGCACCAGAATTTAGCGTCAAGGAACCGGATTAAAAACTAGTCTTTGTCCTTCTTGTTTTGCTTGTCTATGCAGTCGTAGATTCAAGCCAATAGAAGCACCCAGATGTTGATGGAAAGAAAAGTATCCAGAGCCTCGCATTGTCCGTTTGATCTCAATAAGGCTTTCTATAATAGTATTGTCCTCATACAGACATAATTACTTTAGGTGATATGTCTCTAAATGATTTAAATGGAGATTGTTGTGCCGGACCTTTCTGCGGTGTGGGTCGCAGAAAGTTTTGAAGGAAAAACTGCGTTTGTATGCCAGATAATCGAAATATGAGTGATGATGGGCTGTTTCGTTGTTGCCGATTCCAGAGACCCCAATTTGTGGAATCGAGTGATTGAGGTCTTGTTTTATCTCTTTCCGTAATTTATCAAGCCAAAAAAAAAAAAAAAGACAGTCCCATCATGAAGTAAAGGTGTTCGAAGGAAGCACGGTTGTGACTCAATTCTCAGATGGTGCGAAAACGCAGCTATTTAGTAGAGATACGCATTTTCGGCCTTTTTAATAGCGAATATCTGTGCTGTCTGCATTTATCATGAGTTCATCTGGTGCGGAAGTATAGGTGCTTTATAAGAGGAAGCCTCAACGACGTTCCGAAACATGTTATAAAATCCAGTCAAAATTGCAAATAGAGACCTTATTGATAATAGTAGGATATGCTTGGCAAGGTAATTTAAACGAGCCACAGCCAGTACCAAGATGATTAGACTTTTGAAAGGAAAAGGTACCATCAAGGAGAACATACATGGATGTCGAAAGCGATGGTGAAGGGAATCATCATCAACTGATGTGTCTTGTTGGTACTGATAAAAATGCCCAACCAGCAGAACGAGGTACTTATAGTTAGAGATCTCTGTAACTTGTCAGTGATTAAGAATTACTCTTGAAGAGGCAAAATAAAGGAGTTTTAGACCAATGAATGCTGTCGCCTAATTTTTGGGCTGTTCTCGATTGAAAGGTGGTAAGTGAATCACTGATACCATCGCTTAGTCCTTACATTTAGCAGACTGTTACACGGCGCCGCGGTAGAGCAGAGATGAGAAAAAGCGAAACTTATGAGAATATAATATTTAACAGCTAATATTTGTTCTCCTCAATACAGCTTAACAAATATCTTACCCCAATCTTGTTCTCACCGATATGTACTACGTTATCATGAAGAAATTTCCATCTACCGTCCCTGTGAGACGCCATGTCTCTGAGCAATCCGACAGGCCGATATCTCAGCCAGTACATGGTTTGAGTGCTAAAGAAGTCTTGAAAGCTGCAGGCTGACTCGGCTAATTATCTCAGTGCAGATGAAGCTGCTAAGCGACGAAACGAGCTTGGGCCTCACGAGTCGAAGAGGCAAAAGGGCGTTCAGCCACTGAGTATATTTCTGGAACAGATATTTAATGCAATGACTCTAAAAAGACACATCTAACTAGGCCAATACCACTCGCTGCAAAACTATTCACATTCAGACGTTTGATGTGGTCCCTGGAGATATAATTGACTCGAGAACTGGTACCTCTATACCCGCGGAAATCGGGCTTATTCAAGCAGTGAATCTGGAAGCAGATAAAAAATGTTGCTGTGGCTTCTCGCCTTTGCAATTGTCTGTGCTATCACCGTGCTGGCGGCCGACAATTTTGACGCACATAAAGACGTCACCTTATATGCTGCCACAACCGCTGTCGGCAGAATTCCTGTTTCGCTGCTTCTATTCTTAGCAGTTAATATGACTGCTGGAACAAAAAAGATGTCAGAAAGACATAATTTATCTGGCTTGGAGTCTCTGAGGGAAGTAACGAGTGAGTATTCAGTGTCTTTCTTTTCTTGCTCATCTGTTGAACTTCTCTCTTCTACTTCAATCCATCTTGTTGCAGGTAAATTAATTTTATGTAGGCATTTGATTTGATATGACCTTGACAATTAATCAAAGTTGAATAACTGTCCGCAAAGCGTGGCTTCCTAAATATGACACTTACTCAGCCGAAACGACAACGCGAAGTCTACAATCCAACAGTTGGTCAGATATTATTCAGTCCTGTCCACCACCCAAGTATATAGGTATAGCAAAGAAATTGCCATTTAAAGGCATATTTTTCCACACGATGAAGTTTCTGGGAACACAATTCCTGCAAGATTACTTGAACATTGCGTCGCTGGCCAACTTGGCGACTGTCGAATAGAAGAAAGATGACTCGGCGCAGCATGACAGGTGGACAGCGCGTAGTTCCCCAGCCGAGATTGCTATTGCAGCATTTATACCTCGGTTTAATTAGAATAGGATTCAGTTATCACAGGGACAGAGAGCGAAATGGAGCCACATTGGAGAGTTTCCCTTCGACTCTGACGTGGAAAAAAATGTCGTGCCTTTACATGGATATAGCTACACAGTTACGCACATGTTTACGAAGGTGCATATCTAGCATCAGAGGATTATATATCCTTCATAGCCGACATCTTCGTAACAGGGAGTGTTGGAGCGTGTGATGGATATGTGCGATTGCTTTGCTTCAGCAGATGATATCAAGCCTCTAGACATTTCCATGGAAATCAGCATCTTGAATAACATGGAAGCTATAGCAAATGAAGGGCTTTGTATCCTTGCGCTATCTCACAAGCTAAGTCAGCGATTTGTCTCTGTATCAGACTTTACAGATGGAAACCCCCCTAGTTGTTAACGCTTCGATCGTGATCTAGTCTTCGACGGCCTCGTTGGAATCTATGGCCTTCCTCGCCCCGAATCCAATGACAACGTCCTTATACGCCAAGGCGCAGGCATCGTCGTACATATTCTTACAGGAGATCATCCGCATACAACTCGTGCCATTGCAACTGACGGCTGTGTCCTGCCTTTACTTTACCGGGTAAGTCAGCTTCGTCATACCTCTTCTTAACAGGTTAGCGTTCAAAGACAGCGTAAAATCTTTCGGGTATTCTTATTGATCCCCGTTGAGATCATATGGGTGCTTCTCGGCACGGGTGCTTTCACTGAAACTGGTCTCGGTTTCGAAACTGCTGTTCCAGACATTGTTAACCGCCCTCCACAGGATATAAGTTTCATTCTCATATAAGCTGAGTGGTATTAATGTATCTAAAACATTCCCACAGCTTCGATTCGGCATCTTTACTCCCGAATTCATGTTCGACGTAGCCGTCGACGGTATTCTCAACGCCAGCTGCGTCCTCGGTTCTTTCACCACCGTCACCTTCGGCTTTGGCGATGGAAACCTAGGTAGCAACTGCAACAACGCCTATTCGTCTGTCGGCCACGTCTTTCGTGCCCGCGTAACGGCTTATACGGCCCTAATATGTACATGGATCTTGCTGCTCTTCTCCTGAGAGCTGATCGACTTCCTCCGCTCTTTTTTCGACATGCACAAGGGAGTCAAGGCCTGGGCGGCACATCTATTGGGGAGCATGTTCCTCTGCTTTACCATTACGATTGTCTTCTTCGTGGTGTTCCCGAGGTTGTACAGTAGTATATCCCCCCCGGTTGGATATGGTGGTATTTATGCATGATGGGATTGACTGGGAGTGGGGAGTGGTGTTAGATGCTGTCCCCATGTTTGCAGTCGGGGCTAAAGCCTAGAATTGAACGCAGAAGATTTATTTCCGGAGAGAGGAGCGACGATCTGCTTCCGAGATTGAAGGAGCAGCTGCATGATTGATAAGTTTTGTGTCAGTTATGATATAGATGGGATATTATTAGTTGCTGCAACGTTGTATTATACCTAGATGTGCTTTTTGTTATATAATACGGCGTGGTTATTGCCAGATGCGAGTTGTCAACCACAGATGTATACACAGGTACTCCGTACATGGACCATGAAATCTTCTTATCACATATGACGAGCACCGTCACCCTGTGATTGCTTGGCACGTTCCATATCCAGAGGAGTGTATTGGCCAGGCCATGGGACGGCGCTGATTCCGTTCGGACGTCATTAAACCCACTATGTTGCAGCAGCTCTACATCCTATCTCAGCTCCGATCTGACGGCAGGGATTGGCTGCTTTTTGCCTTTGACACAAACTTGTAGTAGTGCTAGCAATAGTTTGCGTGAGATATACCATTGGATAAGAAAAATAAGCTCCAATCTTAGGTCACGGTTATGATCATCTAGCAGTATGTATCTGAATAAGGGCAGTGGATCCCGCAAAAAGCGCTTCTCATGAACAGCATCTTGACACCCTTTTGCAATATTGGGAGATGAGGCACGCGCAGATATCGCTGGGCACCCTTTCACCCTTTTCTACCAACTCCTCGCGCCGGGGAACAAGGCTTGTTGTAAGTGGCATAGTGCAGAAGGATTGGATTGCAGCAAGCAGCCACAGCACGCACATGTCGGCCGAGCAGTCGTCCAGTCCAATACACCCATAAGCTCAAAGCCAATAGCATGGAACCCGCATGATCCCAGCGGACAAGTACCGAGTGCTACCACCTTGAAAACACCGACGCAGGGTTGTAACGGAATGCTACTTTGGCGGCTGCGGCTTCACGAATCAAGTGCTTGAGACAGTCCTAAATGAATACGCGCAGCTAAACGACCAAAGCGTCGTCAGGCTGCGCGCAAATGATAAGAATCTCTCTGCCGCTGCGGCTGGCAGTGAAAAGGAACAGGCCCAGGCCCCCGTCGGATACCCGGCCGCCAAGCCATGCAGTGGGAGTCATGCACTCATGTCAACAAGCGTTGCTTTGTTTTCAGGGTTTCATCGTCACATGGCGGGTATCTAGCCGCAGAAGACTTCATGTGATGGTGCCATACAGAAAACAATGCCCTGCCTGCCCATTCGTCTGTGCTTTTTTGCTTCTACACGCACTATTAAAAGGGAAAAAAGGGTATACTACTACTAATAACAACTGTAGAGGGGTATCGGGGAATATCCTAGCACACACACACACACACACACACTCACACACGGATCTCATCATCGTGGGCTGCAAAGGATTCCAACCCCTCCTCCCCATCACCCTCCCCTATGAGTTTGAGAGCTGAGTTGGCGGTATACTAGTTTGCAGCGCATAATAGTATTGCATTCACCGCAAGTCAGCGATGTCCCGCCTCAACTCACGATCGGTCCGTTCTTGTGCATGCTGTATTGCCCGATCCTGAGTCATGGGCCTTGACATGGATGTGGCATATGCGTGTTGCTACTGCTAGCACTACTAGTGGGAATATCGAGCGGCATTGAGCATTTCACGGTATTTACAAAGTACGAGCGAGATATGGAGCATACTATAAGCTTTGAGTATCTTGTATGATAGTCTCCATGAGTCAGCATACATATATAGGGCACGAGGTTAAATGTCAATCAATATCCCTAGTGTCAAAGTCTGTGAATGCTGCCCTTCTTTGAAAAAAAGAAAAGAAAAGAACAAAAAAGGAAAAAAAGACCAGCCGGCTTTTTGGGCCGTCCGTTCATCAGCATAATAAAGCAAGTTTTATACCCTTTTAGGCAGCCTTTGCCGACCGTTTTCTACAGCCCTGGGTGACCTACAATGCCTTGTAAGTGATCCATGTACTTCCCCACTTAGCAGCAGACGGATGCTTCCTTAGACTCGTCTCAGCTACTAGCTAGATCTGTCAAGGGCACACGAATGCCAATTGCAACTAGCTTTACTCTCTGTTCAGCAGAGAGCTAGGCCAAACTTTCAGCGAAGACCCCCCTTTGCCCACGAGACCTGCCATGCGGAGTTTTGCTGGACTTTGTAGTACATAATTGTAGTGCTATATGTAGAAGGCGCTCTGGAGTGGCCAGTGCATCTTTGCGTATGATGAATGGCTAGCAGAGAGATTCCTTTTCGTTGCTTTTCTTTCCTTTTTTCCAATCCTTACGAAAACAGCCATGTCGGCAATTGCGAGCGGCATCTGATTGTCTCGGTCTGGCCGTACATCATTATTAGTCGAACGTAAGACTACGTATTATGAAAGCAACTTGGCAACAGTGATCTCCTTCAAGGACCAGGTGGAGTCCCATAATTTTGAGCGGAGTTCTGCTTGCAACTCATTGACGAAATGCAATCCATACCTTGACAGAACAGGTCAGGATGAGTGTGTACATTATACAAACGTTCAAAGGGAAGCAAAAAGAAAAAAGACGGCAAGGGGGGGTATACACAGAGAGCAAGGGGGGAGGGGTCATGATGATCATGGAGAACATAAGCTAGGGCTGTGTCTCTCCCACCTTGGCGGCGGGTCTATAATAGCCAATCCTTGAAAGAGGCCATGTCCTGGAAGAACGCGTGTCCCTGTCCATTCGGGTCCGGCCTCAGGGCTCCATGGTAAGGGCCCCCTTCTCCCCAATTGTGACCACTTGATTTCTCCCAATAGCTTGGTAGGTGATCGCCCGGGCATGGGTTTTTAGCGGAGAGCGCTGGGGCAAAAGTCTCCTTGTTGCGGCATGCTAGTCCCTTTTACCCGTGCCTAACAACTTGCAATAATATAGCACATCCTCTCTGCAGATATGAGGTAGGTATTAGGTAGGCCTATGCATTACCTACTACATACCTAGTATCTGCTTCGTACAGTACTATGAAATGGCTGCGCCCCTGCATGGCAAATCAACCAGCCAGCCGCTGGCAAACACGCCACTTTTGCTGCTGCTATACCCGGTCACGACACGACAGGAGCTGAGAGGTTAATAAGACGCCGGCCGGCGTTTTGCCTGGGGGAGGGGGGCAGACCTGAGGCTTTGAAGGCAGGGGACGTGAGAAGGGAACGGGGAAAGCGTGCCGAAGAACAAGGGGAAAGAAAAAGAAAAAGACGGGGCAGAAGCAACGCCAGGGCGTAACTTGACGTTGGGCGCGAGAATTTCTCTTTTTCGTTCGTCTTCTTTTACTTCTAGCCTTTTATGCTCGAAGGGTCTTGCTCCGTAATATGTGTCAGGTGTAGCATGGGATGGGAAAGAAGCCGTTTGGAGAAAGCCTGGGGCTTGGCAGCGGAGAATTGCAGGATTAGAATGAAAAAAGGTTTGTATGGGAGCAAGTTGCAAAAGCCAGGGGGTGGCGTGCTGTTTGCAATGAGGACCGAGCTGAGCTTGTCCGGGCCGTATTCATGCTCAAAGGATCTGGCCGGATTACTACCTACTACTGACCGAAAGTTGCAGGATTATGGGATTACTGGATGTGCAACGCTGTTTATGTTGCAGTCGATTTAATTCATGCCAGCATCTGCGATGCTTGCTATACCGAAGCGCGAGATTAGGAGTAACAATAGTTGTATCCAATGAATGTGATGGGTAAACCTGTACTCTGTATGTCGCGGCTTTAGCTCTGGCATTACATGAAGTTGATACATTTCTCCCCGGTCTTGTAATCCCAGCCCGGATGGAAACGAGGGGTAGGTAGTGTAGAGCGAAAGAGATAGGTAGTAAACTGATATTTGACACCTCGGTCGAAACAGCCTGAGGAAGATTTCATTATGAAAAGTCACGCCACAAAACAGCAATGGCAAATACGACGCTGCCCAAAAGAAGAAGAAGAAGAAAAAAAAGAGAGCCATGAGAGATGCAGATGCTATTAGGTACTTGTACTAGCACTGCGACTCTGGCAGTTGGCGGAGCTTAGTGGGATGGACGCATCCCAACGTCCAACGTCACACATTGACAAGGACATGCAGCGTCGACTCGCAGCGTCAACAAGGCTGCTCGCGGGGAGATAAGACAAGACTACCGGCTGCAACAGAAAACTGTATGTCTGATTGGGCAGCCGTTCTAGATCGACATCGTCGCTGTTCTTGTGCTCCATATCGAGTCTGTATATCCATCCACACTACCTACTAGTAGTACAGTAGTAGGTAACACCAGTAATAAGAATACGCATGCGCCATAGAATCATGGCACATGCCTAGAATTGGGGCGTCTCGAACCCGACGGATACGGTGCACAGACAGTTTCTTCTTGTTTCCTTGATGTCGATTTGCCGTTCCCAGCGATGCGGTTCAACCGCACCCCCTTCCAATATACTGCTAGTATAAAAATCGACGGCTTTAGACAGATTCGGGAACCTGCTCCGCGGGCCCATCCCATAGCGCAGCTCCAGGCACCGCCGGGACGGCGAAGCGACCCGTAGCCCACCATGAACTGCTGTCCTTTAGATTGTATGACAATCGGGGTGTTTTTTTTTTCTCTCCTTCTTGTGTCATTGATGCAAAGGGGGAAGAGGGGGGGTCTTTGCTTTAGCCGCAGGAAACTAACGTTACAGAGCAGTCATGACACTTGGAGGGCTATTCCTTTATCCCTGTTTCCGCCATGCGTCTGGAGTATGTATAGCAGCACAGGAGTATATATTCTGCTGGGAGGTGTGGCAGAGCCAGCAGTTTGACGGGTACATGTACATGTAGATATTTATGATTACTGTACTTGCGGGCAGAGCCAGGCTTTACCCTTTCTGCCGTGTGTGCCATTCTTTGATTACGTTTACAACAAAACAGGTAGGACAATTTAATAGCAACGCTTTATGCTTGAATCGTCAAAGTAGATCCGGCTTATATAATAGGATTTTCTTCATTCTCACCTTCATCGTCAAAGGTCCGTCAAAATGTACACGCGGGAGAAGGAACACAACATCATCGAAGGGCGCCGATAGTGGATATGCTTTACATGCTGCTCAAACAGCCATCACCGCTACTATTGCTTCTACTAGCCGTAGCAGAACCACTTCAAAGCTCAGAACCACGTCCGGCCTCGTCCGTGTCTCGGGGTTCAACATAAAGCACGGAGTCCGGGACCAGGCAAGCCTCAACTCCGGATCTCCAGCTCCAATTCGCCGACTATCCACAATTTGCGGCTCATCTTTTTAGGGCGAAGTCAATGCGTATACGGAGTAAATGGTGGTTAATTACGGAGCAGTCCCAAAGCGAATCATATCCCATCCCATGCAGCCGGCGGAATTACTGGTACCTTTGTACTACTTCTACCATTCCAAAGAAAGAGAACTAATAAATGTGGAATACCAAAAATGAAAAATATGGAGACGAGTGCCACGAGGATTCTCGCGCGGCCCGTCGAACGAACGAGCACCATCAGCGCCGGGGGGGCAAATCACCGCTCTCTTCTCCATCTTACTAATGTCCTTTGCCTCTTGGTAAGCTCTTAGCTTTGTTTTTCGCTTTGTTTTTGTTCTTTTCCTTTTTTTTCTCCCTCAGCGCACCCTCCTCTATTTTCTGCTTGGCCTATTCCTTCGGGAAAGGGGAGGGGTGTGCGTGAAATACTTCTTTTCGAATGGCCTGTGGAGCTTTAGATTTAGGGCTGCATGGGTGCAAGAATGCTGGGAAGGAGATGAGTCAATTAACAGATCTTCAGCTAGTATGATAACGGTGTGGGAGGGTTTTTAAAAAATACGACGAGGCAGAGGGCGAGGAATAAACGGCAAACGAGCGCCCGCACAAGAGACCAGGTGCTCGTTCTGTCAGATCTTTGTTTCTTTTTTTTTTTTCTTTTTTTCTTTTCTTTTCTTTTCTTTTTTTTTTTTTTTTTTTTTTTTTTTTTTCGCGACTCCCCTTGCCTAGTTAGTTTTCTCTCTCTTGCAGCTGTGGTTGATTACCCATTTTGAGAGCCGCAATGAAAATGGCGAGCTGTGATTCGACGCTTCGTATTTTATGCGATATTTGCGATAGCGATAGATCATCCGACGTTGGTAGTGCTATTTCCAACCGACGACGCCTGGGGATCCTGTGATGTGTATACACTGCTAATTAGCAACTCTTGGAAGCGATGCATGCATGGTCTCGTCGAGTCAGGCGCAATGGAATCCCCTTTCTAGCGATGCCATCAGGAGGGCGCCATGGAATGGGGGGCTGGCACGTCAGGGCTGAAGCTGAGGGGGGTGGTTGATATTTGACTCGCCCCGAGTTCCTGGGCTTCAGGTTGGTGTTCGGATTTTGTACATAGTATGGGCTGGTTTGCTGCGTACTGGCTCGCCCATCCGTGCCTTGAGCTTAAATCCTATTCCTCATCTTCAATTTAACTCTAATGATATGACTAGCTATTGCTTCTCTTGGCTTCTTCAGCCTCCGATCCCAGAGATCTTTCCCTCCTCAAAGGGGGGAAGCACGCTCCTCTCAAGGCGACTTCTGGGCAGCCTTGGCCACGGCATCCGAGTTCCGAGCAAACGGTTCAGCCGCAGCTCGGAAGTCTCGCTTGTTATCAATTGGTGGCGGCGGCGGCAGTATCATTCCCTTGAGTCTCCATCCGGCTCATGCTCCGTATCAAGCAAATGCAGTGCAGTGAATCGCTTGGCAGCGTCACTGCATGGGGCCTTTAATCAAGCAAGCATGCAAAGAGACTGGTTTGTTCGACGCCATTGCTGGGCTGTGCAACTGCTAGCAGCCATAGGCGAAATCAGACTTTGTCGTCGGATGGAGCCACCCTCTCTGCCTGAATCTGCGTCGACTAATAAGAGGGGTCTGACCATATCACCGTATTAAACGCTTGGCTATCTATGTAGCGCACACACGCTGTAATAGCGTGCCCCCCTCCCCGTTCCATAGCGCTACCAGCCTGACGGTACGCCAGCATGGGCTCATCTAAACCTAAAAGTGTCCCATCAAATCTCGCTGGCACCACGTGCGAGACAAGGCCCAGGAGAGACCATCTCCGCGCCCCGTGGCACTCAGACGCCATGGAGAGCAATCAAACGGTGCGCGCGAGTCAACGCCGCATCTTGGCTGGCGCAGCCCCGATTCGTGGTGTCAAATCACGACTTCTAGAAGTTCCGCACTTTCCGGATGCGCGGCCTGCCTGGTGCGACGGCGCTGCTTAGCGGCCAGTGTTTGCGGTGGTCCGCAGACGGCAGCGCTCGCTCGCACCAAAGTTGCTCGGACTGTGATGACGATGATGACGACGATGGCCGTGATGATTGCCTGTTGCTGCTGATAAGCGCCTCGTCGAAACTATCGGAGCCACTGCACTGCTGAGGCAGCGCGGATGGAAAGGTCAGACCGCTCCTGGGCGAGTTATCTATCACTCTATCACAACGGACAGAACCAGCACAAGTTGACCAAATCGTCGGCAATTGCAATCTGGGCGGCGCAATACGGTATAGCCGCCTCGTTTGGTTTTGGAGGGCGCGAGCCCAGGCACCAGAGATTATTAATTGCATGAATAAGTAGCCCGAATTTTACGTGCATACTTGCAGTGCTAGCAGAGCTAAGGATCGAAGCCCATCGAGACGCTCGCACATACTTGCCCGTTTCCTGAAGCGAGCCTTTCGCCAGAAGCGCAGATTCCACAAGCAGCTAAAAACACCAAGAAAAAGAAACAAGAGAAAAAAAGAAAGCACAAGATGCAGGAAAAAGATGGGGCTCCGGAAGCCACATCCTTAACCCCGGGTCTGCGTCCGGCACGAATATGTGCCGCTAACAGCTCCTCCTCCTGCTAGCATCGCGACTCCAACAGAGATCCGGCCCTGTTGATTCGTCCGATGTGGCCTGATTTTCTCTCATTTCTTTTCCTTTCTCTGCTGTCCCTCGCGCTGCAGCCAATCAGCCCGGAATGGTCCCCTTTCCCGGCACTATGCTAGCCACGCTGATTCGCGCTCTCGGCTTTTGCAGCCTCCCTGCAGAGCCGCGGCTGAATGACGGCTGGGCTGTCCTGGTCCCGCATCGATAGTTCTGCGCTGTCTCGCCTTTTTCTCGCTCTCTGCCACTGCCCGTCCAATCTCGTGCTGCATTTCGTTAGCCCAGACGGCGCACCTGGAGCAATCCCGAGACCTCTCTTTTGGCGCCAACGCATGCACTCTGTCGATCTAAGGCGTAGCCTATCCGTGTTGCACATCAAAACTGGAGTCTGTCTGGACTGGACACCCCCCCTTGCCCTTGCCTTTTTGCTGCCTCTCTGTGTTGTCTACCACACAAGCCAAGTACCTACTACTGTACTGTAAGAAGCGGGTGGTTGGTTTGGGCCGGCTGAGATTTTGAACTGGCACACCCAGCCACTACGAGGTGCTTGGAAGTGGTGTTCTTACAGAAGGGGGCTCTCGATATAACCAGGCTACCTAGTTGCTCATCTAACAAGTTGCTGCCCCTTCTATATCGAGCGGTTTCTGCCTGATACAGGTATGGGTGCTCCTACAGTGCATGTAATCGGCAACATACAGAGGCCAAACAGCCCCAAACGTCGTATCATGATCCATAGCGTTATTACCAACGCCCGCTGCTATTCCTCAGCTTTCTACTGCAATCAACAAAAACTAACCTGCTAACAAACAGCTCAGTCGGCCGTAGCAAGTCTCCATATTTAGCTCTTCCCCAACACCCTGGGCCTGGGCCTGGGCTCAAACGATTAGTTCCCTTCTCAAGGCGGCTTAGCCCATCTGTCAGCTCAAACGCCGCGCCTAGCAATGGAGCACGAACGAAGGTTACCCTCTGTACATACTTGCTTGTACTGTACATGCATACATCCGCCTATGTACTTCCAGTACTACTACTACTACCTACTTCCAGTTACGAACATAAGCTGATAGGCGCAGCACAGGGCAAGGGACGTCGGCAAATGCAAGTCCCAGCAAGCAAACATGCAAGCAACTATAAAACAAAGAGAGTCGGGAACCCTTTTTTCGCCCCTAGCCAAAAGAAAGGCGAGGGTAGGAAGGCAAAAAGGAAAAGAAAAAAAGAAAAAAAATAACTCTAAGTAGATTGTTGCCTTGCCAAGCCTTTCTCTCCCACACACTCTCTATCTCTCTCTCCCTCTCGGCGCGCGCCCGCGTTAGTTGGAGGATCTGCCGCTTCAACTTGCTTTAGGTTATAATATACGAGCAGGCATCCATTGGCCCTGCCGTACCAGTTATCGCAGTAACCTTGTGTGAACTGAAAATCGTATAGAGAATTGAGAAGTAGTAAAACCTACCAACTAACAAGATAACCAAGATGATGGAGTGCCACTAAGTTTTTTTTTCCTTTCCCCTTAGTAATGGCAATGTAAGATCGTGCTAAAAAGTATCGTGTTATCCTTTGGTGGCTTTCCCAGCAAGCAGCCGCGTAACTCGCTTCTTGGTAAGGGATCTCGATGACCTCTTTGCTTTTTTTTTTTGAGTATAGTGTGTCCCTCCCCCTCCAGCCTCCCCCCCTCCATCATCGAAAACACTCACACACTCACAATCACACACAAAGATAACAAGGCGTTTACAGCAGACACATAAAAAAAAAAAAAAGAGTGGTCTAGAGTCGCGAGATCATCATCTTTCCGCAGCAGGGGTCCTGTAGGATCATCCTCCTTCACACACCCCATGCAAATCTCTCTCTCTCTCCTTCTCTCTCTTTTTGCCCCTTCTCCAGCCCGCGCGGATATTTCCTCGTTCGGAAAGGTCGGGAATCGGTTCCCCTACCGCACATACATAATACATGCGCCATAGGCCGACATTGCCGGTAAATTTGCTGCGTTTCGCCTTTTAAACCCATGTCTGCATCTCGAAGGATTCCCCGCTTGGCTGGGAGAGGGTCCCTTGCTGTTTCTTCTTTGTGTTAATTCGTTCTCCGCATCATCTGTTTGTTCAATCCTAGCTGATGTGCCGCCGTCCACACTGCATCGTCGTGATTCATATCTCTCACCAATAGTCGTAACTAAGCGTTTTTGGATCACGAAGGGAATACCTATTACGACTAGCAGTACGTACTTTGTGCTAGCAAGCAGCCCTTTTTTTTTTACCATAAGCCATTACAAATGATGACTCAATAAAATAGAAGGAATTAAGCTTTTAGCTTTGTGTGTTTTGAACGGATGGGCGATATATGAGGACTTTCTAAACAATTTACTTCGTACGGGATTTAACACTAAACCACCGTAAACGGCCCCGTCGTATTCTATTACGCGGCGCTCGTAAAAGAGAGAGAGAGACAGAGACTATTGCTCTTTTCTCTCGGCTCTCGGCCCTCGGCTCTCATTTCCTTCATCCATACTCCATAGTTGCTCTACTGTTACAAGCAATACTGTACTAGTATGGGGTACGGAGTAGTAATATATGACACGTAAAAGTATAACATGGGCATGCGGACAAAGGTTTACTCTCAACCGCCTACAGCAGTATTCTCAACTGTCCTCCAATCTCACTACTCTGCCCTCACAACTAGGCAGTATGTACAACTACTAGTAGGTATACAGGAATGCGCTGCTCTCGCTGCATTCCCCTCATCGAAACCAACCCCACTAAAAACCCCCCTCAATGCTGCATTGCCGAGCGTCTCAGTAGGACCAAAGTCTCGCAACCCATACTATTCCATACTTGTAGATATATTTCACAACAGCCGCAAGAGTTACAGTAGCCGTAGCAGCAGTGGCAGTGGGTATGTGGAATCCGAATTGTTTCCCCCGTCTTCGGTTGCCCGCGTTTCAAGTGCCGTCGCACGGTCCCATGGATCACCGCCCATCTTCTCCCGCTATTATACCCATCATTCCCTTCTTCGTTAGAGCAAAAAAAAAAAAAAAGAAGTGTTTGGAAACTTTACTATAGCAAAAGGGTGAAAAGGGATCGACATGGGAAGAACAATATTTCGGTGGTACAGACTCGAGGGAGCTCGCGTAAGAAGCCGATGCATGTACGACGCTTGCCGCAACTGACTTGGGTGGTACATACAAACTCCGTGTGTGCTAGGTCGCCGTATCCCCAAAAAGGAGGCTGATCGGCGTGGAGTGGGGAACCATCGGGCATAACTAATTATAACTAACGCTGCTGTGAGAGAGCAAGAGGGAGCCATTGCGCTCCAGATACCGTTTTGCTGTGTTCAGTGGCGGAGAAAATGTGAGACATGCCGCCGGGAGATGGCACCAGGAACAAGGAACAATCAACTTTTTATGTCAATCAACGAGTCAGTCACTTTCGGTAGAAGGGAGAGAGAAAGACGTGGGAAAAGAAAAGAGAGGCTTCATAAAAAAAACGTAGTAAAAATATAATCTCCAGCGAGATTTGATTGTGTTTCTATATACATAAAATTCTTCCATTTCTTCAGATTTCCGCCTCTGTTTCCTTAGCTCTTGGCTAGATAAAGAAAGAGTAACGCCGTACTAATGCACTGCTCTGTATGTTTCTCAGAGCCTTTCCATTTTCCCAAGACAAAAAAAAATACAGACTGATCCCATATGGCCATATTCGTTGTGCCTACTAGGGAGATACCAAACCCGTTTCATGACGCGTCCGAATGTGACAAGTAGGATAACTGTTTCCCGACGCCATGCAGACCCAAGCGCATATAAACAAAAGAAAAGAAAAAAAAGTCCAAAAAAGACCAAGCCATCCCAAGACTGCAAGCCCAGCCTCCGCCCGCCAGTGTGATATGGTAATCTCGTGTATCTCCTGATTCCCCAGTTCCACATTTAATGTGGATGCTTTCTCTGAATTCGCCTTGTGTGAAAAATAATAAAGAAAAAAGAACAGTCCGTCATGTTCTCATTACGTTTTTCTTTCTCAGATTTTGATTCGAACGCTCAAGAGAGCATAATGGGCCCTTTGCCTACGTCAAAGCCGTGGCAGCCTCTCTCGTGTCGCTTCATGTTACTCCGAACGCTGAAAGCTTTGCCACATCCAGCGTGGGGACACTTGAATGGCTTCTCGCCAGTGTGTGAATGGCTGTGGATACGCAAACTGCTGGGCCGGCTGAAGGCTTTGTTACAAGTTTGGCAGATATATCGGTCTTGTGAGGGTGGAAATGGAATGCCGTTTGATGGGTTGAGATAGTGGTGGTGTTGCCACACGTAGCCGCCAGAGGGGGTTACACTGAGAGGGCTAGGTGGCGGTGGGAACGACAGGGGTAGTGGACGCTGATACTGGAGACCAGAAGTCGGGGGAGGTGGCGGCGGTAGGTTCTGCGCAGGATAGTAGTTACTGGCAGGAGAATGGGCAGATGCCATCGCCGGCGGCAAAGGAGGCTGTGCGGCGGATGTTGAGATAGCAGGCAGAGAGGCCATTCGATAACGATGTGCGTCATGGGCCTCTGCAGGGGGCGTGGTCTCGTAGTAGGTGCTGGATGGAGCGTAGGAGACGCTGTTTGATGGAGACCGCCGAGCGTCAAATGAAGCGTCTGTGGACATGGGCGGTGTGGGTGGCAGCGCTCTATGTCGAGAGGCTGGCCTGCTCTCGGCCTTGGCATAGGGTCGAGGAGAGCTGGAGAATGAACTTTCGCTCGCCATAGAGCCAGCATCGGCGAGGCCCAAGAGGTTAGAGATGGAGGGCAGTGAACACTTCGGCTCATCCATGGGGGGCGAGGGGGGTGACTGATAGTATCCAGAGTGTTGTGTGCCGTAGTGAGAAGGAGATATCATAGAAGTAACCAGGGCCATTATGTATGTGTGTAGTTGAAGAACTGAATAATCAGGATCTGTGCAGCCTCGAGGCTCTGTTGTGTAGCACACGAGTGTTTAGAATGTTGAGCGGATTGAGAATGGTTCGTAATGTCCCCCGAATCGAGAGTCGTCAACCACTTCGACTGTAGAGTAGATGAAGTTGGAGGTGGTCTAGGAGTTATTTGCGAGTAAACAAGTGTGAAAAGGAGCCCGTCGTAAAGATCTTCAACTCAAAAGAGAAGAGAAACTCAGCTTTGGAACCAAGATGGGGGCTAGAGATGCTATATAAGTAACTTGAGCCACCGAGAGAGACTCGAGCGTTTGGGTGTGGAGCGGCATATCAGATCTGTCTTCCGTCGACATTAAGTATCCCACACGACAGGCTAGGAAGTGCCCCCGGCGCCTTTGAACCCATCGCAGATATTGGGAGTGGGCCAGCCACCCTCCCCTGTTTAGAAGCTATCATCCCAAAGAAAAGTCTGGGACCAAAAAACCAATAACTTGTAAGCCCGGCCGTCTAACAGGAGGAGCGCCTGAATAATGGGAAGCGGTGCAAACGGGCGTACTACAAAGGGTGTGTGTGGAGAGCATTGAGGCTTTCGGAGACTGCTGCGGGAATGTTCCAGGTCAAGGGGAAAAGGGGGGAGTGAGGATAGCGAGCAAGGATGCGGTTGGCGCCACAACACGAGGGTGTCCGAGGTGGGGGCCTGGTTGGTCATTCTCCCTGACCGGGACCGCGGATAGAGATCGTAGGCGTGGGTGGTATTGCATGCTAGCACAGCAGCGGTGGCTTGGACGGAGCTCCAGGGATTGTCATCAGGGATCATTGTGTGGTCAAACGTCGTGGACTGGGTGGATCGAAATGCACAGAGTATGTAAATGTGAGCAGCCAGCGCTGGCCATATCATCCCTGACCCATACCCGAGCGCCATTCAACCTCGTTTGGCAATTCCTTCGTTTTCAGCTTCTGGATGACGAAACATCTCATGCTAAAATCAGCGCCCGCTGCCTGTCGGACGAAGAGTTTGATTCATGTCAATTAAGTAGCTTCCGGGCTTCCACCATGCCTCGGCAGCCATGGTCAGGTTGGACATGGCATGCCAGGTTGGATGGTATTGCATATATATCAGGCGTTGTCCACGATCCAGTCGTCAGTTTCACGGATTACCGTTCAAGCAAGCCGCAATAGCTGCGATACTATTTGTTGGCGTCTACAAGAAACTCGGGGGCGCTCTGAGAAACCGCCCCGCGTCGGATATTTCCCCCTTGGAGCGACCTAACACAGCTTGAGACGATCTACGACTCGCGGCACCGCGGATCACTATCCTCTGTCTACGGGATTGCCAAGTTGATCTCCTGCATTTCTTTATTACATCCTCAGTATGATGACAATGATGGTTAAAAGGTGACACGCCTAGGATCGAGAGACCTGACTAGTAACGGCGCTTCGTTCATCTAATATAATCAAAGTCGTCATCGAGGCGTCACCACAGCCAACGAAATCTCGATCCAATGCGCTGACGCTTTTTAACAAAAAGCGAAGCAAGGAAAACGAAAGAGAGAGAGAGAGAGAGAAAGCAGCCAAAGCTAGGGGCAATCAGCATTCCAGTGGATCCGCGGCTTCATCGTTGTTATAACGTGAATGCTTGGTGTAGTACCACGGTTGCCACGCCTTTTCATCGACTCGTGCACTCGAGACAGCCTCAAGATGCGAGGAGATTTTCCCATCCCATCGGTGAAGCAATCTGCGGTGGCGGTCCGAGAATGACATCGGCAAACTTTCTTATGGAACTCCTGCACGCGCCGGCTTTATCTAGAGCACAGCAGTAACAGCTAGCTTCGTTCTAGGCTCTTCCCAATCATTGCCTGCGCTAACATACTGTACAGCCCGTGCTAATATGGTGGTTTTCAAGCGACCAGCGCCGGGCGGGCATCACCTCGTGGCGTGGCGTCCAGCACTGCTGCTAAGTGCGCCTCGCTCTCATGGTACAGGCTAATTAATGATCGTCGTGCTAGCAGAAGCCCTGTGAGCAGCCAGTAGATTTTTATCGAGTTGCGTGATTCTCCAGCTAGGCCTGTTAGATGCAGGCGCCACTGGCTAAGACCCTTGTTCTGGCCAGAGGCGTGTCATGATCTACCCAGTATCAAGGAGGGCTAATGGGGCAGGGGGGTTAATTTGCCTTTCTGTTCCGCAGTGGAGTAGCATTCGCATATGCTTGAGTTTCTCTCGGCCGTATCCTTCCCCGACTCGAGCCTCTGGCTGTCCGATGCGTCTTGAAACGATTCGTGCTACGCAGTCTGTCGTCATGACTACGTGCTGCCTGCCTATAGCTCTGTTGTGCTTCACAGATATTGTCGACCCTAAAAGGACTGTAGAAGAAGATAAAAGGACGCCATCTTCAGCCCAAGCGTAGTGCAACATGGCCACAGCCTCAGTAGCTCCGTACGGGATTATACGAGTCCTTGTATGTATCTTGGTGTGTGTCGGCGTACTAGCATCAGGAACGGCGTAGCAGCTCCTCGGCTGCGATGTTCGGCTGCGATGTTCGGCTCTCAGCTAGCCATTCTCAATGGTCGTCGGTTTCTCACAGTAAGGCTTGCTGCACGCCCTCTGCTTCATACGAGATATGTACTGTACATGTAGACTTCGGCTCCTGCAAGATGAAAAGCCATACCCACGGTATTGCCTCAGGCCGACCTTTCTCCAACAGCTGTCGATCGAATTTCCTACTGCTACATATGGTAATGGCAGCGGCATCGCACCCCTTGGCAAGGGGTAAGCTCTCATAGCCGTCAGTTATTACGGGTCATTCCAAGTTTGCCAAGGGACACACGTCTGCGTGGAGCAAATCTGGGTCATTGAAATGAGACAGATGTCAAGATGTTCTGGAAGGTTAAAACCCCGACCCAGGGTATGAAATATCAGATACTTCATGGTGAGCCTCTTGAAGACTTTCGCTGAAGAAATCGAGCCGAGGCGCCTCAACAGCTCGTATACAAACATCTTCACGAGAAGGTGAGCTCGAAGAAATGATATGTCCCAATTCGACTCCGAAGGGATCGTCATGGTAGAATGCACTCCGTGCGTCATTGATGTCCAGCTGGCTCATACCTCCAGGCCTATTCAGCCTGGAAAGTGATTCAGTCTGTAAATGAGCATCCTTCGCGCACTCGTCGATTTCTAAACATTTTTGGTATATGGCCGAGAGGATCGAAAACTTCCTACGGCTTCCGTCGTACCTGAAGCACTCCGTACTGTGCTCCTTGCTCCGCACCAACTAACTCTGCTTGGCACGCGCCGTTAGCAAGGCTTCGTTAGTGGCTGTAGGAGCTATTGCCATCGCCTATTGCTACCAGCAAAGTCGTGAAACAGTAGCAGGACACAGTCCCCAAGCCTCTGTTGCCTAGCAAAGGACTGCCTGTGTCTTCTTTGGCAAATCCGTGGTGGACTTGGCCGTATTCCGTATCGATGAAGACGTGGAGTTGGCATAGTCAGATCGCCTGCCTCCCTCGACCAGTCTTTTCACACGGGAACTGATCAGCATTGAATTTAGGCATGAAGCATCACTCCACTCGATCTGCCAATGACTGATGTGCAATTTGGCAGGGCTGGGCCAAGTGATCGTCCCTATTGATTAACTAGCTGACTAGGTCACCGAGGCACGAAGTTTATGAAGCAACGGCGCAAGAGACAGGAGCTGGTTCCAGAAGATCTGCCTCCATGACGAATGACGGCCCCCCTGGTTAGCTAGTGCCGGGGTAGACTTCCAGAATAGTTTAGGGGGAGCTGTTATTGGGTGCGCTGATCAGCAACGTGCAGGAAGATCCTCCCGCCCGCCAGTATCACCCATGGACACTATCGCTGCTGCACACCTTGGGAGCGGTTAACGCCCGAGCTCCATACAAACTATAAGCATGAAGCACTCACGGATGCAAATATCAAATGAAAAATCCGAGGTAGGTAGTATCTGAGCTCATCACCAACAGCTTGGTCCAGGCAAGTTCACTTTATCCAGTTTAGTCTTGTATACAACATGCCGACTATGCCCGAGCTTATCAAAAGCAAAGGATCGCTCCGCCTAACCGACGGGAAGGCGCCGATACTAGCTTGAGGCCAAATGAGCACTGTCCAACCTCGTGCAAAAAGTCTCCAGGATGATGCTCAGACGGTGTTGGGCGGTGATCTGGCGAGAAATGACGGATGCGCCACTCGATAAGACCAGGCAAGGCTGTGATGATGGAGCAGTAGCAATCATGCCGGCTAATTAGCTATCGGCCGCCCCTGGCATCAGCAGTACACGCAGCCACGGCGACTGCTCGAAGCACTGCGACGTTCCGATTGCGCTTTGCAAGACTTCAATGTGCTGTCTGGCAGTGGTCAACTGGGGCGTCATCTGCACGGGGCATGACCCAGCATATCACAAGAGATAGAGAGTGGTGTGCAAGCAGGGGCTCGGAGCCATCTCGCCGCACAGTGAAGGCATAGATATTAATTCATCTATCCTCTGCAACCCTAGGGATTAAAAAGAGATTAGCAACCAGCCGAGGCAATACGCAGCTCTGCGCTAGCTTCCCTGTAAGGCCTATCAATACTCCGTAACGTAGAGCGAGACTTTTGCTTTAAAATCGTTCCCAAAATGCACTTCTGATGGCGAAGTTTGCCTGATAATTATGCGGCAGATGGCCGTCGCATATTTGCGAAAATGTTTTGGCAGGTTTAAATTGGAAGGAAAAGGGGCATGATCTCGAGAAATGGCAGCAACAGCCTTGCTAAGCAGAGCATAGAAAGTTGCCCGATACTCTAGGAGTACACAGTGTTCTGACAGCAGGCCAGCATCCCAGATGGTAACGTTTGTGTACCGAGACGGCAGCACCTGCTGGGTGCTTGGTACATGCATAACTTCAGCGGATTACGGCGTTCTTCGGCGTGCTTACTAGGTGCCTACATGTACACTTTGGCAAGACTACATGTACACCAACGTTACACACTTCGGTTGATAAAGCACCTGGGCTTATACCTCAGGTAGTACAATATCTCATACATCCAATCCTGCTGGTTTTCGTGTCTATTGCCAAATAAGACAAAAAGCTACTTCTACCTACTGCGAGATGCTATACGCAGAATATTAAAGATCCATTTTGCAGTAGATTTCAGCCTGTGGGCCATTACGGAGTAGATAGCGGCGAAACTTGCCGCCTCACGGGGAGATAGCAATATTTACCGGTAAGCATCCTTGTAAGCATGCATACATGGTGTTCAGCTGCCATTAGAAAATCGTGTCATCTTACTCCGTACATGTACTGTAGTACCTAGATTAGTAATGTGAGTCTTTTTTCGGCGTGAAGCCCAATATCTGGGAATCTGGGAGGTAAGCACACGACTAACTGGCTACTATTTCCTGCTACTATTGTCTAGGCAGTATGAGACATGGTGGTGCTACTAGTACTACTATATCCACAGACTTACATAGAATTCCGAGCGGAACCGATACATTTTGCTCTAATGTCCTAACTAGGCAGGTATTTGGTCGGCTTGGACCTAATTTCCTAGGACTTTAACACATTATCTGCCCAAATTCAGCGTCTTATGCTCAACAGGCTCTTCTCCTAGCTAGCATTGAGTAATCTTGCTGTAATCAATATACTAAGCACAGATGATGTTATTGCTCATATCAGGTCGTAGCTCTCTCAACATCACACTCAGTAACAGTCAAGCTATGATGCTACTACTTTACCTCTAGCTAAAATGTCGTTGATACTTCTATATTGGCATACATGATAACCAGGTTACTGGAACCATAACTACATGTATCCAAGAACAAGCTGCAGGTGGCCCACATGTAATGCGAAATCGTGACCCCTAGCCTTATGTACCAAGATTAACATGCGATCCACGGAGGATGGGAAATAGATCTCTATCTGAACCCGGATCTCCTTCGGTTTCCTTGCTCTCAATTTTTAGCCTGAGCATCTCATTTTCCTTCAATTGCCAAGAAAACCACTCTTGCAGGCTGGGTGAGTAGGCCAAATCATGACATGCATATCATGACTTGGCGGTCGCTGGACTTGGCCGCCGCAAAGAGTAGCCCCTGAAGTATATTTAGAATCGTTCACTCTTAGTATCGATATTACGTTAATAATAGAAGCCATGTTTACAAAAGTTCGCCTTTGGAAATACACATTCGGGGCAATTCATCCTAGTAGCAAGAGGGATGTTCCGTATAAAGACCCATAGAGCATATTTCGCTAGATGGCTTCCGAGATAGAGTATGTAACTAGTTAGGTCTAGTAAACTCCTCCGAATAGTTGATATTTGCACTGCGGAAAAATCTGGTCCTGAAAGTCTCCCAGATGACCAACACTTCAAATAGTCGGACAATTTCATTCAACTCTCCGAATCAAACAAGCCCATGCCGTTTCTTCGTTTGGGTATAACTTACGCGTATTCTCATACTCGCCATCTATTGCTTGGAGTATATCTTACCGCCATCTTGGGCACTCGGACAGATGAACGCTCATAGCTGGAAATAGGACCTACTCTTTTCAGCCTTCGGAAGGCTCCTAACCGATAGACGACTGAGCGTGGGGGCGTAATCTATCACGTACAAACAAAACACAACCTGAAGTTTTTTTCCCCCCTTACCAATATCGGGTTATATCCATCGGTTATACCCATCGGATTATACCCATCGGGCTGTCCCCTGCCTGCGGGTCTCGTGGTTGGGCTGAGCGACTGTTTGCGCTCGGGAACATTTACGTGTGAGAAATAGGGCAGTCCTCCCTGGCTGCATACAATGCAATCGTTTTAACTTCCGCCAGGATAGTCCTGTCTTGTAAAGATGTCACCTGAAATGTGTCCCGATGTTTCGTAGAATGTCAGTCATCGGCATTGAAGCTCCCACCAATAGCGAGTACACGGATACATTCCCGTACTGCACTGCATAGATACCTACTGTCCATACATGTACACCAATGCCGTCTTCAAGCTTATTGCAAAATTTTGTGACCATGAGATGAATTTGAAACAGACCCACTGGCCCCCAGCCCGAACTGCCCAAAAGCTCGTCACAGCGGGATCATTTGTTCCTTGACAGAGAGGGGCTCCCTGCCGTGTGCTCTATATGTAAATGAAATTCGATTGCTCGCTCAAGATGCATACAGTGTGTCGTTTTCTTTCTTATCCCCGCCCCTTTTCGCCCTTAATCTAGGTTCTCATTTCTCTATCCCAATGCGATGGGAGCGGTTGTGGGAGCAAGGACGGCTAGCAGGCTGCTTCGGAGCACTCCGTTTGCGACTAAGATGCTCCCCACCGTCTCGACGATCAGCAGGGATACTCCCTGCTCTATCCACGCGACAAGTGGAGAGTTTCACCGTGGCTTAGGAGTCCGGTGGCACGGATGGGGGGGGGCGTATGGCGCAGCCTCTGCGCCGTCTGCTGTTATCCGACCATTCCAACGGGCTGCTTGTGGGATGAGCTAGCTTTGTGGCTGTCAAGCTGCTTTTTAATCCGGGTTAATTCTGAGGTCAGGATACCGACGACCAGGTGAGCTTTGGGAGCCGGCGTTTTCCCTGGATAAGTTTGGGGCCGCTAGCGCTTCCTAGCGTACCTATGCACTGGTATGGACAGTGTGTAGGGAGTAGCAAGGCCCCTTTTGAATGCCACCAATGCCAAACCCCCCCAGACGACGCTAGCTTTGTATGCCGTCCGTATTGGATTTTCCATCGTTGATTAAATCCGCCGCCATCTAACGGAGAATACCCAGTTGTGGTAATAGCTTGATAGAGCGGGCGTTTCTTCTGCAAGACAGACAAGCTTGCACGATACGAGTGCCATCTTTGCAGTGCTTCATATCTGGAGCCCGGTTTGCTTACCCCTCCATGCTATATCGGGGTCCGAAACGAGAAACTACTCGGTCCAGTGTATATCAACTGCCTTTTCGACACCATGGATTCAAGAATTATCCCGCGGATAGGGACGCGCCATGAGAGGATAGCTAGCAATAAATTTATATGCTAAGTAGAGATCATGTTAAGTTCGATCGTTCGTTCGTATAATTCGTTCTACTTCTAGTGAGCAACGGTTAGATAGCCGACCAACAAAGCTCCAGTTCGTAAACAGGAGTGCATGTAGAATAGTATCGATAGTATCAGCTTTTTCTTCTGGCGTTGGCTATATCTCTTGCGAGTCTATATGCCTACAATGAGACTATTATCTGATCAGTTAGTTTTGGGCGTATCGGTAGATCCATGGATCTTTTGTCTTGACTTCTTGGTTGGCAGACAATCTATTTGCTGCCAAGACCGCTATCCAAAGCATGCATTCATGAATCTTACAGCCCTTGTATAGAACAGGAATAAACAGACACAGAGATTTGAAATAGGCATAGTAAAGACATAAAACATGTTCATTCTTGATTTGTGATAAGTGATGGCGAACATACCCGTTGTGCCTGTTTACTTTGCTGCTGTCATTAATGCGGGGAGTAAGTACATGTCCATTTTTGGAAGCATGAATGAACAAACTCAGTCTATCACATGCTTTCATGAAATGATATCCTGTCTTGATTCATCTCGTTTGGAACGAGCTTGACAGAGAGTGCCCTTCTTAATTCATGGACACACTCATCTCCCGGCTCATCACTTATTATGTATATCATTGGCTCAGCCATTGACCTCTCAACAGAGCTGATATAGCGATAGTGACTGTGCTGTAACGTACGAAGCGTTATACGTATAGATATTTCCTCCACAGAGTAGCTTAAAGCATCTACTAAAAGGATGTAGTCATGGCCGGCGATTTAAAAAGGTTTAATCAGATATTTTGATGCATATGAGTCGCCGTTGTGTGTTGGTAACAGATTCAGACTTTGTAGTATTGCATAGTTACATGATAATTCATCAGTTGATGTTCAAGCAGCTCCTATATCTACCCATAACTTTGTCAGCTTTACTGACAACCAGAATTGTAATACTTGCTTCTCTCATCACCAAGAAAGACTGCCTCGATAGCCTCATTTTCCCTAGGACTGTACTTTTTAGATGCATTTCTATTCATAGCGTTGAGTATAATAGCATATCAGAAATCATTATCGTTACAACTCGGACCAAAAGCAATGCGCATCTCCCAGACCAATGATGCTCGATATCTTAATCATTCGTGCGATTCATTGAGTAATTTATTTAGCGCTGGCTCATTGTCTTCATATACAGCTCGTGTATCATCTCCTTTGCGTCATGCGTCGGGCAAGGCTACAGGGCCACAAGCGCGAAAAAGAGGGCAAAAAGCGAAAATAACAAGTTCAATAAGTTGATGGTTTCAACAAATACATTTTCTGCCAAGCTACACCCAAGTATTTCGAAGTTTCCAGTCGGGTTGATGGCAGGGCCAGAGAAAACAGAGAGATTAATCTTGTTGCTCGATACTTCGTTCACATAATAAATATACAAAACTGAAAGCTGATTTTATTCTTATGCTTATTTAAAACCATCTCTACAATATTTCAAAGAAGTGCTCAAATTCCAAAATAGCTTTTGAGCATGGGCTTGCAGCAAAAATGTTGGCCAGGTTTCACTGGGGGTTATTCCATGCGTAACGGTACAAAACACAAAATAACCTCATCACCAGCAATGAATACGTATAAGAACTGGAGAGTTTAGTTTAGTCTATGTGTGTAGTCTGCAATAAGCCCTTTGGAATTGAAATGACTTCTTGCTGCTACCTCGCGAAGCTTCCTCCTAGAATGAAAAAGGAGAGCAAAACTCCAGGGTTAGTAAAGCCAAGGGTTGGGAATACTAGTGCTTTAATAGGGAAAATTACCAAGGTGCAAATCAACAGTTCCTGTGTCCATAATGTGGGCTGGCGTTCCAGATTTTTGGTTTCCCGAGATGAGTGAAGGGGGCATGTGATGGGGTCATTTATTAGCGAACCCCAGTTCACCAGGCCGAGAACCGCACGCTTGAACGAATGCGAACTGACATTGATATTCGGGATCAACGTTACTAGCAAACACCAGGTTCTTGGCCTTCCCCAAGGCTCACGCCCCTTTCACTGGGAGACTTGTAAGCAGACAGATCGCCGATGTCAGTAAGCATACCCACTCATTGTTAGCTTGGCAAGGTACCTACCTGTATTACAGCACACCTGCGCATGCACTAATGTGAAGTGAATAGCATGGCCTTTAACAAGTTGAAGCTTCGGCATTCATATCCGGTCAACTGCATATGAATTCAAGCGCGGAAATAGTTCGCGACACTTTTACCATCATTTCCATGATAAGAAATGCCGGAAGTAATGATCAAAATTCAACAGAACAGCAATTGGTTATTTCGGGCACCACTCCGGGCACTCTCCCGGGCATTGCTCCGGGGACATTATTATGACAAGTCGACTTGACTGCAGTTGGCACCCTTAGTGCTGCAATACGCTTGCTCTCGGGTTCAATTCCAAATGGCCCGTTCGCTGTGTGATGTCTCGGCGCAATTCATTGATTCCTTGCAGTGAACTGTATCGCGGCATGCTACGTCAGTTCTTCGGCGACCATTTGCGTGAACCATGTCATATCACATTTGAGAGGTAACCCTGGAAGCGTAAACTTTAATAAGATTACTCATGGAAAGCTGACAGCGCCCAGGGGTATGGCGTTGCTACATCAGCTAGCATGTCTAAATAAGAGGTTAGTAGTTATTTCCCAGCCGGTTCTCGTAGACCTGTCAATTCCAACGCCGAACATGCCGGGGTTTTAGAGCATCAAATAAAATTCTACGCAGTGGGAGTGGCTGTCACATTACGAAATACCTCGCTGTGACATCCTCTTGCGAGAGATGTGTTCATATAAACGGCGATTGAATGGGTCGAGAGGCGAAATCCTTGAAACTCCTAAAGAGCGCCAAGATTAGCCAAAAAGCCGTTTCAGGTGAATACTGTTGGACGCAAGATGACTGCAGTATTTGCCGGGGTCTTGACTATCAGCGTATCGAGGTGTAGGAACATTAGGGGGTGTGTCGTATTCATGAATGTCCCATGTGCGCTCTCCTACACGTGGCAGTCTTGCGAGAGAAGAGTTGATAACCTTTTCGATGTTTCGCTAGCTCAACTGACAACAGTGTCGGTATGATGTCGAGTAAGCTGTTTTGCCTCTATTGATCAATACCGTCATCAACAACTCTTCTCGAGATCGCAGCATTCATAAGACAGGAGCCACAAAGCGTCATTCATAGTGTATAAACAAGGTGATTTCTACATGATGATTATGATAACACCTGAAGACGGTAGTTTGCGTATGTTTAATGAATATGAATTGGCTGAATTGCAAGTAAAGCTGTGTGGAAGCAGGCCAATTTCAGATGAAAAAATGGTAGTAAATAGGGTTAGGTATCTCGTAAAGCAGCGGTGAATTCGATTTTCATTGTCATCTTCAAATGATATCTGCGAATAGAAAAATGCTAGAGAAAGTAGAAAGTCGTAGTCCAAGTAACGGGCGAGAGTTTTGACATGTTCGGGAGCTCCACCTTTTGCTGAAAGTTCACATATAATACAATTGCCATGTGTCTTATACTGAGTCCCTACCTTTGTAAGCGTTGGAAAAGCCATACGCGGACTTGTAGGTTAGCGAGAATTAAGCTTAGAGAATGCCAAGATATTTAGTTAGATCTACCAATGTACACGTATCTTATTATTGGATAGATGCTAATTTATACATCGAATATTTATCCAACAACTTTCATCTATGGTCATTACTTTCATTTCTGAATAGGTAGTTGATCGTGTGTCCACCTTTACATGACCTCTCGTCGGTACCTAGTACATAGGGGCTGATGGATGTCCGTTACCTATGCAGCCCCGTTCAGCTTATTTGCTGCCAAAATGGAATACTATGTAGAAGCTTCAAAGTAGGTCGCCAGTTGCATTCGATGACTCTTCTGCGTGAATCAAGGCTCGGGACACCTGCGGAATTCCGACTCTCTTGTATGCCTTGGTACATGTAGACACACCCATGAATCGCCCGCGCTGCATGTACCTTCCCAAGCTTCCATAGCCTGAGACAGAATTCCACGGATTTTCCAGCGACTAATGCCGCTAAAGTAGACCGCGCAAGCGCTCGGAGAATCGGGCCTCTGCTCCGGCGCGACCAGTCCCGAGGCATCTACTGCACGACTTGCGTCTTGGCTTCCGGCCTCGGCCTAGCGCGCCGTTGTCATCACGATGGCCATGCCGCCGAGATTCGCAAAAGACAGCTGCAAAGAGGGCAGTTCTCGTTCTATTTCGAACCGCACCGCCCTGGCATGCATGTTTTGTTGCTCGACTGGTGGCCCCATCCACGGTCTGCAGAAGCGTCGCCATGGGCTCTGTCCAACCGCCAACGAAGCCTTGCCACAACTGCCGCCGGCAGAGGCTCCGTTGTGATCGGTCGTACCCACACTGCAACAAGTGTGCCGCCTCTGGCAAGGAGTGTCTCGGCTATGGGAAGCTGTTTCGTTGGACGGGAGCCATCGCCAGCCGGGGGAAGCTGGCCGGCCGCACGTCGAGCGCGCCCGTTGCGGCTGAGACCCAGAATGAGAATGAGCATGAGAACAGGATTGGAAATGACAGAGACGCAGAGCTAGAGCCCGAGATAGACGCGGAAGCCGACGCAGAGGCCCTGTCGCCTGCTCTGGCGGTGGCCAAGGTGCGCTCTAGGAGGAGCTCATCAATGTCTCACAGAGTCTCCGTAATACCATGGAATGGCTATTACGGAAGAAGCATGTCGGCTGGTGCAGAAGCGCCGCTGTCCACCCCTTTGCCCAGGTCTCCCTATATCAAACCAAGCAGTCCTTGGGTGCTGGCCGATCCGCTATTTCAGGATCTGAATCAGTCTGACCGGTTCTATCTCAACTATTGTGCGTATGAGCCAGAGCCAGATTCTTTTCCCTGGCTTATACAGTGAATGAACCTTTTTGTCTTTTGACTAATATCTCACTTGCAGTTACGACCCGCCTGTGCAAAGATCTAGTGTCTACCGATGGGCCAGAGTGCAATCCTTTTCGCAGCCTTATACCACTGACCCGTGCTCATCCGCTGTTGCAACACATTATAGTTGCAGCCTCGGCGGCTCACATGTCTAACTTGATAACTATGGGTCTGCCGTATGACGACAGTGGCCTCGTAGCTGCGAATCCGAGCGCGGCATCTAAAAAGGCACTCAACGATGCACTGGTCGCCAAACACACAGCGTTGCGGCTGATGTCTGCTGCCATTCAAAACCTCGATACTATGAATGGCGACGTCGTCCTTGCAGCGTCGCTTTTCTTCATCAACGTAGAGTTGATTGAGTCTGGAAAGCATGGTTGGAGAGCGCATCTGGAAGGAGCGGCAAAAATCATGTCATTCATACAGCTCACCCAAGCGTGGGATAGTTCACTGCGGGACTACCTCCTCTCGGATTGCTTTATGTGAGCTCTCTCTTATATCTCTTTTTTCAACATCTTATTATTTGCCTTGTCTTCGCTTGAATAATCCCTTGATTTACTAACTGTCACCTGCAGCTACTTTATCCTCGCCTCGGCATTTATGCCAACGCGATACGCAACGTCTTTGAACTTTGAGTCCTCACAGATTCCTTTTGTGCTCGGCAAGACGGTAGCGAATAGCTACTTGTGCTGCCCACCAGAACTGATGGAAATCCTGCACACTGCCTCCCAGCTTTCGAACAACGCAGTCAATGATCAACCCAACGAGGAAACTACCATGGCTGGCATAGAGCTGGTTAAACGTGCTCAAGCCTACGACATCTATGGATGGGCTCGCGACACGGCGAAAGTCCTTTCTTTGTCAAACGAGTCGATGCAAAGTCGCATGCACGCAGGATCAGCTCATCGCCTGGCTGCTTGTATATACATTTTGCAAGCTGTACCGTCTGTCGGAGAGAGACTTGGCCCGGAATTTGTAGCCTTTTTAACCGATGACTTGTTGGCACATCTGAACATGATTCCCGTCGAAGACCCCAACTTCAAAGCAACGACGTGGCCAACCTTCATCATTGGCGCAGAGACTAGGAATCCAGAACGACAAAAACTTATCATGGAAAGACTACGGATAATGACGACAGTATGTCCGTGGGGCTTCATCCACACCGCCATGGAAACGCTCCAAGTTATCTGGAACCTAGCAGCAGAGGAAAGAGGGTCAAAGAGTTGGGTGCAGACGCTCAGAGACCCGGAAATGAACTTTTTAATTGTTTGAGAGTCGACCTGTATTCTGGGACCGAAAGAAAGACGGCGTTTGTGAGCATAAGGTAAGGACGATCAACTATTGAAGGATTTTTTTTCAACACCAATTCAGCCATACTACCCAAGATCTTCCTATTATCTTTTCTTCATATCTTCATATTAATCCACTCTATGACAGCTGAAACTGGGGCGACAAGGTTAGCATCACCCCGCCTCATAGCTTTCAGCTGTTACCGGATGACTCATCACGAAAGAGGTAAACTTGGCGCCGCTCATTATATATCTTTAATGGTCTGGACCAAGCTTGTTTCAGCCCCTTTTTAACCAGTACAGGGCCATTGGAATAGGTCTAGCCAAAAGAGAGAGAAAAAAAAAGGCGGCGATGGAATCTCTGTGGCCGGATCTGCTACTGCCTACCTCTCCATCACGGCGATGCCTTGATCGCTTCAGCTTCCTTGATACAGAAGGAAGAGATGGCTTGGTAGCGTTCTGGCCGTTGCTTGAACATATACTTAGCCAGCCAGTTAACAACCCGACTCAGCTTATTGATGTTCTCGATACCATCGCTCATGCAAATCATGGTTCTTCTGGGGCAGCAAATGATTATGGAACACTTAGAGAAGTTGTGGAGCAGCACGGCGACACATTTTTCTTACGATTATGGCCAACTATCGTCCAGTTCGCTCTTATGCTACCTGATTTCTTCCCAGCGCGAGAGATTCCTGTGCTACGACCTGGGAAAAAACTGTGTCTTACAACAAAGGAAGTTGCATGCCTTGTAGCTCACCAGTTCCTCTGCACATTCCAATGCCCTCCCTGGCGAGAAGGATACCACGACTTTAGCATTTGGTATGGGTCCGGACAACGGCACCCGCAGGCGGTACGAATGTACCTCACCGCACTTTTTTCGTACTTTGAGGAATCCAGTGCAGAATCATGGATGAGAAGCTCTGGACCATCTGTTGATATTCAGGTCGAATTCTCTTTACATGCTTTTGACGGTCCAGAAACATATTCAGCGTGGAAATGGGACGAATCTCGGTTAGGGAGACTAACCATTGTCCCTTTGGAAAGATTCAGCACAGAGCCACAGGAAGCTGCCTATCAAGGGCACAGTGGCGCAGCTGTAGTCTCTGCTAATAGGGATATCGGTTTTGGACAGTCGGCAACTCAAGAGGAATTATACGTGGGTAACTGTCCCGAAGCCTGTCCCGCAGTGTTATTTACACCCACGCTGCAAGATGGCCAAGTCCTGGTTGCCCGTGGGGCACGCCCTATGCTGAGAATCTTGGGCCAGCGCCGTGACATTGATTGGGAGAAACTTGAGTCGGAAAAGAGACAAGGTGGCCGAATGCTGTTTATGGATGCACTGGAGCTCGACGAAGCAGAACGCTCTGCATTGTTACCCGATTTGAAACAGGAAAATATTATGAGGGAGATTCGAAAGGCGTATACGGCGTTTTCATCTTGGTCAGATGGTGAGAATCTGATATGGACGGGACTATGGGGCTGTGGTGCCTTTAACGGCGACCCAGCTACGAAAGTGATCTTGATGTGGATGGCAGCTTCATTGGCGGGTAAACAACTCCGATTGCTCGTTGATGCATCCCAGAAAGATTTCGGTGTTCACTTCGGACAATTTGTCGAAAGAGTTCAGGTGGTTTGGACTGTGAAGGATCTTCATAATTGTTTGACAACTATACCCCAAGGAATAGGGCGTTGGGAAACAATGGATTGGTTACTCGAAAATGTACCCTAGTGTTAGTAGGGGAGATGATACCATGATGCTATCGTATAAATTTATATCTACTTATATCACATTATGCTACTAGGAAATACAAGAGACGAAATTTATATGTGTCTCGATGGGATCGGCACAGCTAAGAAGCCTTTCATTCCGGTTCTGCATTCAGAATTTGTCAAATATCTATCACCTGCTAGGATATGAGAGTTCAGACACCTTAGACAGATCGGTCATACATATAGTGAAAGAGAGAACAAGCTCATGATGTCAATATTCCACTATGTGAGGGATGATCAAACGATAGGCGGCATTAGTATTGGCTTGAGGATCTCGTGATTGCTCGAGACTTATAATCTTCTATTCATACTATCTAGAGCCTTAACTCTTACTTGAAAGAAATCTGTTTTGGTATAATTTAGATGCTGAAATTCTATACTAGCGAGATTTTGATAGCCAAGCCAAAACTTACCCAGGTCCTCGAAATCACCCATAATGGCACCCTACTTGCCCAAAGTGGCTCCTCCTGAATACTTCAAAGCAGCGTGCTCTGGTGAGCGTTAAACAAGCTCGCTCTGCAAGTTTGTCATAATGAGTCGCGGCACGTGAGCCAACCCTGCCATTACCTCAAGCACTGGTAAGCCTTTCCACCACTCAACAGCCTGGCAGCTTCTGCACGCGACGTATGCCACTGTGCGCGACGCCCATCCGGAAGTCAATGTATCACCATTTCTAAGCATTACTACAACTCAGTGGATATATCTGCAGAAGAAGCCTCGAGGCAGCAAACTCTTGGAAGAAAGAGAAGGCGCAGGACCATACACTATAGAGAACCCAGATAAGCTTGAATGACTTCGCGGTAAATCAGGGCGCGGTTTTGGTCAACACGCTGGCCTTATGATGACAAATAAGGCTTCACCTTCTACTTATAAAAAATATCTTCAGGAGAGCTGGGAACCTATGCTAGGTCATGTTAAGACTATCTCTGATAGTATACAGATCGCAAATGGTATCCTATCTACACTTAATATTCTGCCGGAGCGGATGCTAGCTGCACTAGATCCAACCCTTCTCGCTACAGACCTTGCTGACTTCCTAGTCCTAGTTAGAAAAGGTGTGCCTCTTCGCGAGACACATCATATCTCAAGACGAGTAGTCGCGAAGAGTAAGGAGCTGGGCATTTCAATGGATAAACTCTCACTTGAAAAACCAAAGGTTATTGATGATCTGTTTACAGATGATATCATAGATACGTTCAATTATGAGACAAGTGTTGAATTGAGATCAGCGAAAGGTGGTACTAGTCGATCAAGTGTTCTAGAGCAGACTGAGGTCATTAAGGCTATGTTAAGTTAGGCATTTGATAATATAGTCGGCATCATGATGATATGAAGCAACTGATGAATTGGAAATACTTTGCCTATATTGCACCAGTGTCACGAACTGAAGTTATGTAGGGGTCAAACGTAAGAGATTGGGATAGCGGACACCCGGCACAGGCAGCGATCGCGTAGTGTAGTCACAAGGCTAGGTCTCCTTCCAATAATGAAGCTACTAGCCATCTTGATTCTTGGCCTTCAATTTAGAAACCTCCGCCATCCTTTTGGAGGTACTTACAACAGCGCAGCGACAGAATGCATAGTGCAATCTCATGGTTTGAGCAGTGAATGCATCTGAGGGTCAAGGTGTAGCATCCAAGGGCTTCATCAACTGAAGTGATACTATTTCTGGAACATCTCCTAATACCATTGCCCCCTATTAGTTTATTAAGTAGCCTATGGAAAAGATTAGATTGATAAAAATATATTGCCAGTATTTGCTCCTGATATTTGGCAAAGCTTTCTCTGCTTTGTTGCTGTTATCCTGCAGATAAACCCATTCTTTGAGCTGTATGATTGAAGCATGTCACTTGCCAAAGCTCTTTTCAGGATGGAGGAATTTCTTTCCACCTGGTCCAGAGAGCTGTTGATTCCTCGTGAATCGGCCTCCATCAAGTTCATCTCACCGCTTCTCTGCTCAAAGAGCTCCAGGGATGCCTCATCGTTGATAACGGCGTCTTGATATTGCGTGAAGGCCTCTCAGCAAAGTTTTAGCTCTACAAGATTGCCAAAATAGGCCCAGAAGTTGTCAAGAAATGAATTTTACTTGTCTTTTAAGTTGTGATTTGATTTTAGTCATACTGAGTCTTGGTCACTCATTTAATCAGCTTTAAGGTTCCATAAATAGATAGTTTATTGCTTTCTCCATAGCCTCTCTGGAAAATTGGTAATAAGACTGTTTACAGAGATAGTTCGTAAAGTCTAAGATGTATTTTATGAGGACTGTCTTAACTAACAGGGATCTGGCTATATTATGTCTGTGGGGTGTCCACAGTATATAAGGCTTCGGACACGATTCGTTTGTATAGATTCTGCACCCAACTTTTGTGGTTTTTGGGATGTAGACAGTATATAGAGATTGAACCTTATACAGAGTACATACTTTCATTTGTGTGAAAGATGTCATGAAATTAAAGTTGAAAGGGGGGAATGAGCTGACCAGATACTCATTCAAGATGCTTATCGACATAGGGATTCACTTTCTTATAGTCCGCAGGGAGAGACAATAGAGGGTTGATAATCTCAGTTCTTTAGGATCAAAAAAAAGGGATTGAAAAGCAAATCTTCGCAGTGGACTATTTAATACCATAATCTTGGGTGGCTATGCACATGCATGACAAAGGTTTGATGATTGAGTTGCGAAAGATGAAATATACACGTATAGGCCGTACATTGTTTCAATAAACCAGTCTTTCATCCAACAGACTGTAGCAGTAGTAAATGATGCGAAGAACTCAGATGCTATCTGGTGCATCTTAGATGATCTGACTTATGGGATGGACTACGTAGCTTGATCTTTAAATATGGGATGAGTCTGAAATCGATTCATATGAAAACTAGCATTGTATTTACTTGTGCAATCAAGTTGAGCATTGATTGATTCAGACCAATGAAGATCCAAAGAGAGTATATCCCAGCCCATGATGATAAAACGTGACCTTCACAGTACCTAGCTTTAGAATAGCTATCTAACGAACCAGTAATCTATACTTTACCCCTTGGGTTGCTTGCTTGTCGTCTAAAAACGCTTCCAATAAAATGAATGCTAATATTCACCTAATATTTCTCTCCCTTGACGAATCCAAGGCCGAAACACGTATACGGTGGGTGCTGCGGTGATCATTTAGAGGCAGACGGGATATGCATGTTTTGTCTTCGTAACGAGCCCCCAGCGTCATGCACCGCAGATAACGATGAGTTGTAATCCGCCGTTAATAAGCGTTGACGCTTAAATCCCGACCTTTCCTCTGCCATTCGCACTCACTCCAGCTACTAACTCATATGAAACTCGGCATTGGGCATCAAACTTTGTACATGTAGCTTCTGCCGTGGTCGCATTAGCTCCTAACGCGCCCTTCCTGCTCAGGCCCAGGATCTATGCCTTAGCTGCATTAACACACTGGGCTAATTGGTGACAGCAACGAAGAGCACTAATTCTACGCACTGCATACTGCCCTTGCGTTGTCTCGATCCTTGACAAGTATCAGCGCGGTCTAGACTCAGGTAGATGCGGCTTGTGACTATTTCTTGCATGCCAATAGCCTTTGTCTCGGACGCCTAGACTACACCGCATGGGCTGAAATCTTACCGGTCAGTAGATTCCCAGCGACGTGTCACCGAAATCACCTCAGCTGCTACGTTTACAACATTTCGCAAGCTCCTGCCATAACAGCAAACTGCATGGTTACCTCGTTTACATGCATGTACTCAGACGCCTTTTTTAGACATTTTGAGGTAGTTGCAGTTGCCTTATTGTTCACAGCAAATCCTAGTGAAGGATTGACCCTAGGATCGGAGCTGTAATTCGATATTTGAGATACCGTCTAGGAGTTGTACGTGGGCAAATAGTGGTTGAGGGAGAAAAAAGGAAAGAAATTGAGCTGCAGGGATGATTAAGCAAACTGCTCTGATAGGCGGTCATACTGTTGACTCTGCCAATGGCTGGGTGTGCAGTAAAGTTGGGCAGAAACGTCCACAACAAGGAAGACTTTGGCTAAGTATCAATAGCAATATATATGTAATAATGAAAAAATAACTTCCTGTGCTAAATACGCGGCATATGCTGCTGAATGAAAATGGGGTGCGTGAAAACATGTGTAGAACCGCTCTATAGTCAAATAGCAAATACCACGAGCTTGATATTGCATTGAGGAAACAAGCAGTCAGAACATATGGTTGACTTATTTTGACAATTTCCCCTAGATATAAATACTATTGTATATACAGCTAATCGGTTATTTACTAGTGACAATAAGGGAAATTGCAATATTGATTAAGTGTCTTGGAAATATTCTTGACTATATGTTATATTGATGAAGAAGTTTGATACCAGTATATCCATACTTGATGAAGAGCAGATGTTATGTCCATGACACTAGACGACCAGCGTATTTATAATCACATCCATAGCTGAGATATTGACCAGTTTGCTCAATATAAGTAAAAGCGTATCTTTTTATGAGCCCTTTTGATCTTGCTTAAATGCTTGACTTATACGAGCATGCATCAATATAAATCTTATCAAGCAAGCACCGCTGTTTCAAAAATTGTCACTACAAATAATGAAAAACGAAAACGATTATGGCAGCATGCTCAATTGTAACTCTTATTAATTGCCATCGACGTAATTACAGCTATACACCTCTGTTCTTGACTTCAGTTTCCAAATCCACTAACACATCATGCTCTTTTGCCAGAACAGAGAGGAGGCATATGGTGTCAACAGTATAAGATGTCGATTGCCCAGGTTGTTTGCCTGGAATACGAATACCTTTGTCATAATTTTGTATGATCCACATTCACGCCCTTTTCATCCTTAGGCGTTGTATATGCTCCATTCACCAGGCTGATGATTCATTGTGAGATTGTTTTAACCGTTGCCATTTCGAGTAACTACATAGTTGGCTGCCTTAGGCAATGTCAGACAGGCAACCATTCCACTAACCAAATTGAGACAAATCTGACTATTTATGAGGCTTCCCAGGCGCCCGAGAAATTGGTAAACTGACTATCCTTAGTCGTGGGTTTCTTACACGGCAGATTATTCGGTAGTTAAATCGGGGAAGAAACTGTATGGTATTCAATATCGCCACGTCTGCTTCTTACTGCAGATGATTGCCCGCTATATGCATAGCTGACAGCATAAGATCATATCTGCATTATGGCATTGTAAAAACTTTTGATATAGTAATTGCTCTACACCGTACTTTTCTCCCACGATGGAATAGCTAGTGCAATGGAACAGCTAGATCCAACAAAGATGGTATCTATCACCCTTCGAGTTTAGCCAGCCCCCTAAATTCCCATTAGGGAGACCTCAGCCTCTAGTATTGGCCAAACTAGCCAAGGCAGCTGCGCACATATGACATATCATCGGTCATAAGCGTTAAATGACCCTGTCAAGTGCCCTGTAGCAAATGGTTGATTAGGTCGCCAATGCCGACCCGCAGGCTTTTCAGGTCGCATGATTTAAGCCTTGTAAGCTTGCATTCCATCTCCGGGTCAGGAATGCGGAATGCTGGTTTTAGCAATTAAAACTATTATGCTTTTAGCCCTTCAAGCGGCATCTTTAATTATTGTTTGGGGTATCCGGGTGCTATGACCCTACTCAGCCACTGGGTATTACGAACGAAATCTGACAACATGGCTTCAAAGAGGAAGTTTGAACAACCCTCCCAAGTAAGGCAACAGGAAAAAAAAAAAGGCAAAAGTAAGAATTAGGAGAGAAAGGCAGCGTGGCAAGGGATGCAAAACACTTTTTTTACTCAGTTTGGCTTCTAGTCATGATTGGTGCTTACTTCAGTGAATGTTGCCTTATATCACCGGAATCTTGCATACATAGTCTCAAGCTCAGATTTCTAGTATTGTGGAATGACGTCAATAGGATAGGCAGCACATGGTCCTAACCGGGGCTGAACAGAATTGTAAAAGGACCACGTCTGATGCATGTTCATTGGAATAATAGGTAGGATAACAGATATGTAGTACAGTAGCATCACACTAGTAATTATACTAGGACCAGTAGCATTAGGCATCCAGCTTGTGGGGAGACGAACTAACGTCCAACTTTAACCGCATGTACGCCAAGCTGAACAGACTTTTCTTTGCTATAGCCCAGTAGAAACGCGAGGAAGCTATTCAGCTACAATGGCGGTGATAGCCGAGAACATGAAGCTGCAAGGGCCGTATAGCGGCCCAGTGTGGCGACGAACAAAGCCGCTAATTTACACGACAAGAGGCTGTGGATTGCATGTAGCGTGCCGTCTTACAGAGTACATTGGGTAGGTATTCCAGCCTCCTGCTCCCAAGATATTACGTGAGTGTAAAAGGACGGCTACGAGCATACCCGATGACCAAGGAATACATACCGAACGAAACGAGCCGAGCTTCCCGCCAGGCATGCCCTCGGAGATCAGAAAAGGCAAACAAAAAAAATCATCCGAAGGTGGAACGAAGTTTCTAGGCTTCTTCTCGAGAGATTCCCCCCCGCTCTCCTCCACACTCTACATGAGCGAGCCTTATAGCTAGATATTTATTAGGGTTCTTTCCAGAACAAGTGATCATTCCTAGGTCCTCCAACTCTCGCGTGTGTGAGGTTGGAGTTGGGTGCTCTCAAACTTTCCACGCCCCGCTTATACGGTCCTTTTGCAAGGCAAAAAAAGGCAACCGCATTAGCGTACCCGCAGGAACTGATACATCATCTCAGTCCTACACCCGATCCTCAAACGGTTTATAGATGGTGGGAGGATTGGCCCGGATCTCCCCTGTTTAGGCAGCACCGTCATATATGCCCTGGACGAATAGGATCATCTCGGGTTCTTATGCAGGCTCTGCTGGTTCCAAGGAATTTCCACCGCTGCTTCTAGTAGCCCGACGCCTGTAAGGCTGTAATTGATTGTGCTGGCTAAATATAACACTACCTTGCCTAGGTACTGCTTGGCCGGATGCGGGCCCAAGTCGCCCTCTTCAGCTTTGCCATCGGTTTGCCAGAAAGCACAGACAAGGCCGGGATCCAGCTCTGGCATGCTAATACCTATTTGTATGCTCCGTTACGTGCTCGTGCATGGCGCTGCATGCCCAAACTTTGTGCGGCTGAAAGTGCGCCAGCCAGCGGAAGAAGACGGGCCTGTTCCCCGATACCGAAACTCAAGCAAAGCCAATGTGCAATCGTATACTTGTCGAGTATGAGGCATTTGCGATGGGGATAGCGTAACATAGCGTTTTCCCCTCCATTCCCACTCGTCCGAACCTGTGCACTGATCCTGATAGCAGCGTAGATGGTGTAGCCCTCGGAAGTCTTTTTCCCAAAAAACTGAGCCGATCCATACGGGTGGTTTTCTGGATCACCAGTTGGTCGTTGGATCATGCAATGGATGCCTTGCATGTCTCTCGATCTTTTATAATAAAAAAATCCCTCAATGGCATTTAGCTCTTCTAGAACTCCATCGTTCATATAACAAGATATGGATGTGTGCCTAAAAGGGTTAATGATATTCACAGCGTTCATGAGTTGAGCCTTTAGTATGTAGTGAACGTGAGGGGAACAGACCTCAGCCTGGTTGCGGGGTTTCCTCCCCCTCCCATACCATACCATACCATCTGTATCATGCTTTATGGGCTGCTACATTTCCCAAGGACTTGTTATTCTAGGAAGATTGAGAGACCAAACTGGTAAATACTACATGTATGGAGTATCTTAACATTTATAAGCTGCCTTTCGTAAATATGCCTTGTGATATACATAGTAAGACACCACATTCAGATTCTTGATACTCAATTGGCGAACAGAGCCTCCGAAGCTCCACGCCTAGTTTTGGCAACTTTATTGAAATGGACAAGGCTACCACGAGGATTCCATAGCCACTTCTATCCACTCCCACATTTCTGGCCACGTGCACGGTCTCTAGGAGCACCGCATGCAGTTGCCAAGGCTGAGTAGTAGTTACTTCCCCAAGGTACTACCGTCATCCATTGTAATTGGAGGGCTGAAGCGGATCAAAGGTCAATCCCGCATCAAATCTACATAGAGCCTGGTCATGTCTGTATTATGGCCCTGGGGTCATTGTCTTAGAAAGGCCAGAGAAAAGAGTGCGTAATTGTCAAGAAGATATGGAACCACTATACGTATCATTACAGGCAACAACAAACAACAAATCCATGGTATAGAGTGATATGCGTCTATCTATTGCTATGAAGGCCGTAGTTGATATATACAGGCGGGTATGTGAGATGTTGAATCTAGTTTTACAAAACAATACATGAGAAACCAACGCCATAGTGTACAAGATAACATGATGTAGTAACGAATGGAAGAAAGAGCTCACGTTTATCTACTTGTGTCTTTACGACCATGAGCTCCTGGCTCCCCTGAACCAATTTCAAAAACGTCAAAGGCTATGCAAACCGTGACAAAGCACAAAACGCCAATTTACGCGTGTGAAGTAAAGCCATGTGTGAGATTCAATCTGCATGATGAGAAGTATCGTGCGGACCAGCCCCTAGGTCTACTATCTCCTTAGCACCCATCATGGGTGATCTAGCAGCGAAATCAATATCAAACTCCTCTGGCACAGTGAACTTGGCACTCTCTCCATCCCAGACTAGCCATTTGTTCAGGGAAGAAATCTGCTTTCCGATCCACAATATCCTTTCCTTTCTGGAGTCTACCATGGAAGCTTGTTCAAAATATTTCTCATCCTCTTCAACTGCTTCACCAGCAAACCATTTTACTGGAAAGTATTCCTCTGTATAAATCAAGCCACGCATAGCGTAATCTTCAGGAAGAGGCCGGTAGTGATCCTGGTTCTCTGCCCCTGGGAATACTTCGCTGTCCATGCGTGGCTCAAACTTGCAAGATTGTTTCAGGTAATTTAGCATTGTTGCTATAAGCCTCCAAGGATACTTATGCTCAATAAACTTTATAGCAGAGGGGAATTTAGACAAATGGTGTAGAAACACCATTTGCGTATGAAGAAAGGGTAGTATATTCATATCTCCCCACCGCCGAATAACTATCTCAAGAGTCTGCACAGCAAATGAGAGCGATTGATGAAACACATCATTAGGGATGGCTTCCGGAGAAATCAATTCGCCCGTAATGTCCATATCGTCTGATCGTTTAGGGGTAATGGCGCTTTTCAGGACATTGGAATCATTACCAAATCCAAAGAGAGAGCATGTTATAGATATGCCCATATAATATCCAGCTTCTAGCCAGCTTTTTGTCGTCCTGGCAATATGTCCATCCAGGAGGCTTAAGAATTGCTCGGCTGCAGGTCCTAATTCATGCTTTTCCTTTCCAGAAAAAAATATAGCCAGAATTCGTACAAAGGCAAGGTCAATCAGCTCCAAACGAGGCGGGCTTGAGCTCAAGACAGGGTCGAATAGAGTCATAACGCTCTCTCTAGCACTCAAGAACGGTATAGGGACGCACAGAGACTTTGTGTAGTAGTAGGTTTGCTGCAGCGCGTTGGGGCGAGCGAGGATAGCTAGGTGATGATAGAGACGCCCTGTGGTCGGCAGCTTATCTGAGGCCTTTGAGTACCAATATCGAGATACTGCCGTCCAGGTTTCCCGGTCTCTAATGTCGTCGTCCTCAATGGCCATACGATATCTTCCCAGATCTCCAAGGCATTCAATCCAAGTGTCTTCAAATGCAGGCACAGTCTCATATAGAAGGGCCATCATGCTGTAAGCGATGTAGATGAAGGTGAGCATATGCTCTAGAGACTGCGGCAGTCTGTGTCTTAGAAGCTCGAGGAATGAGTGGATTCCATGCCGCCACATGCGCGCCGGCATAGCGTACTTGGAAGCCAATCGCCGAAGTGCCGGGCTGGCGGACGGATGCTGGCTGGCGAGGAAGAAATCATGGTGCTCGTGAAGCAGTGTGCGATGCAGAGCAATAAGCGCTTGCCACTGCTCGTTGTTCAGCTGCTGCGGCGAGTCTTTATTGGACGATTGAGCGTTATCCACCTCTATACACTTGCTTTCCACCATGACCAAGCCGGCATATATGCCTTTGACTTCGGCAACGAGCTGCTCTTGTGAGATTGGCCGAGTTTCTGGCTGACGAATCATCTGCGATACAGAAGGATGCTCGGTAAATGATTCGTCCGCCTCTGCTTCTGCCTTTGGGTCTGGTTCTGGATCGGGTTCCTCCACTTTGCTGAGAGGCAGCTGCTTCGACCATTGGCCAGACTGTTGTGTTTTCGTTTGAGGGGGCTTAGCTAAGGCAGCACCACCTGGGGTCCAGAGCGGCCAATTGCTGAGGTTTTTAGTCCCGCGATCAAAGTCCCTGTCATTTTCGGCTTGTTGCCGACGCCTATGCCTCTGTGAAGTGCGCGGCGTGGGCGAGTTACTAGGAGATCGCCGTTTCTTACTGTCCCTTTCATTATCAGAACCTTCTCTATTATTCGAATTTATATTATCAAGGTTCTGCTGGTCTTCTGCCAAATCTCGGGCAGCTGTGCCTCCGGGTCTTTTCTTTGACCTCTTGGCTTGATCAATATCTGAAAACTGATGTGAAAATTGAGGTCTTTTGGGGTGCAAAAGAGAGAAACCAAGTCAGTATATGTCGATGCATAGTCCAGTAGTTGGTCGACTCACTGAACTCGAGAAGACGCCAGCTTCATCTTCTCCAAGGCATCCAAAATATCCTTCTCTTCTTTTGGATGGTTTTCGGGATATTCCCGAACATGTTGCTCGAAGCCAGCCTTTGTCGGCGGCTTTATGTCTTCCTGACAGAAATCACATGTGAGCTGCCGAGCTGTCCGCTGATAATTAATCCAATTTTTGGCAATGTCGAGTTGGCGAGGCATATTCGCGATACCAACAAAGCGATGACAAATTGATAGGTATCTGCAGCGGCTGACTTGCTTGCTATTAATTATGAAGCAGTCAACAATGGCTCGCGACAGGATGCGGCTGACGGAAGCGACACTTCAGCAGGGCTTGAAGAGCTGAGATACGAATCGGTTAGCACGCGACATATAAGGCTTTAGGCTTCGATGATTCGCGGCTGGCATTTGGGCAATGCGTGCGTGAATAGGGACAAAATGGGAAAAAAAGAGGGATGTAGTGATGATGTTAAGTAAGGCGCCCCCACTATGGCGGCCGATGTAGTGCATACAGGGGTGCAGCATGCATGTACAGGGGACTTTAGGCGGTTCGCGGACCAGGCGGCTCTGCGGGCTCACTATAACATTGAACACCCCCAACACAGCCGCACATCACATCGAGTCTATCTGTGCGTACCTTAGAAAACAAAGAGAGAGAGAGAGCCTGTTCAGGGTCCGATCCAAGATTCGCAGTCGCTCAGCGCAGAATGATATTGATAGAGCATGAGCTTGAGGCTGATGGAGTAAAAATAGTTCAGGTAGGAAATGTGGCTGTCCGGAAATAAGTACATAGAATTAGAGTTGAGATAGGAATATCGGCAATTATGACAGCATTGTGTAAGATGCGACTCCGCGCGATCATGGTAGAATATCGTGTTGTAGGCGATGGGACTGATGGAATGCCAGCTCTCCATGACAGACGGCAACCAAGGTTATATATACGTTGGATTTTCAGCCTAAGACATGGACATGCCCAATTTTTTGAGGCTTAAGTTCAAATGGTTGTCTCGTGAGCCGCGTCTTAAAATGGATGATGGCTGGTCTACATGTACCGATCGAGGTATAAAGAATGTTGACTTCTGTTGCACAGTTAACATGTATACAAGTACCTAAGGTATCTATGCTATAGCGCATAGATGCCTTTAACGTTGGATTGAGCAAGGCTCTCGCTATCGAACTTAGGCTATCTAACTTCTACTCCCATCCAATTCATATTACCATCAGGCAAATCGCCGCGTACTACAGTACTACACGCAGCAGAGCCTCATAACTTGGGGAGTCCTTTATCCCCAGGCTTTGACTCGAAGGCCCATGTTCCTTTCACCTCTCAAGGCCTTTGTTTCACTATATATATATATGCCAGGCAGCATCTGGTTCGGATATCCCTTATTGTTTCACTGGCCATCATGACCAAACACAACATCGATATGCCAATCGCTGCCGAAATTTGACCCAGTTGCCTTGTTCGCTTGAAAATCTTTGGGGCAGTATTCTGAATCAACCTCGCAATCTGCTCTCAGTCATGCAACACGATATTACGTCGCACAACTTGCTGTAATACTATGATCACTCTCATCGCAGCATGACTCTCGGGCGTCTTTGAGAGTTTTTGCCAATCAGTTTTAAGACAGATCTGAGAAATCTTAAGGCGAAAAAGCCTCAAAACCATGTCGGAGTTTGAAACCACCCGATAGAACAAGGCGACGGAAGGACAGAGTATGTGTATTCGTGAGATTGGCTACCTTGGTATATGTCGGCCACTTATACCCGTAGTAATGCAAGTGACAGCGTATATTTGAATCATTGGGGAAGAAGTAGTCAAAATCGATGTGACAGAAATGTCTTGGCTGCACAAACATATTCGCCCTGAACTTTAATAGGCAAGGATCATGCCGAATGGTGACTGACGATTTGCTCGGTAAAAATAGCTAAGAAAAGTAAAACACAGAGGATTATGGGTCTATTTATTCGCCCTTGTATGTTGGCAAGTCGTTTCTCTTTTTTAGCAAGCTGCTCTTGCGATGACAACCCGTCCTCTTGTTGAGTCATCTTAGCTTAGACCGCATTAACGTCTATTTGCAAAGGAAGGCAAGATATATATGTGCAGCTCTAACTATTCTAAGTAAAAAATAATGCAACTTAATTTAGTCAATGAAATATTATATTCTTTAGGCTCATAAGCAGTCCAATGCAGATGGTTGGGTGATTGGGCGTAACTCACATTGAACGAGTCCCCACCATGTTTACATGTATGTTAATGCCCTACTGTAACAGCCACTCGCCCAGCGCCCAACGAGCATCAGAAATAAGTGATATTTGACATGATAACAAGATTTGAAGTGAAGAATTCAAAAGTGGTGAAGAGAGATTGTGACTTTGGCTTCCAACAAGTATTTGCTGTAAAGACCTCCTTCCGTGAAGCAGACGCAAAAAAAAAAAAAAAAAAAAAAAAAAAAGGCCAGTGACAAGGCGCAGCAAATGGTCCTCTCCACATATTCACAATTATTTCCTGGCTCTGACATCATATTCACAGTCCATCTTTGAATAATTCAAGACGTATTTGCGGTCTTGTCAACATGTGGTAATCTTAATATACTACCGAATATGTAAATTGGGTTGCATTTTGCTGCCTCTATCTTTTTCCACCGTCTCCACTATTTTATAACCGAGTTGTGCAACACACCTACGCCAGCACATCCATGATAACGCATTGCAATGGCAATGGCTAGATGAAACAAGAATAAGAGTCTTCCCAATAAGTATGTTTGAAATATAAATTTATATGACATTTTATCCGATCATGAGTAAATTTTTGCAGTTATTCAAGAGAAGATCCATCTCCACCATATGCCATACCCCCCACATCCAGCGGTGAGAGACAGAGAGCGGCGAATAACATGAGGGAAGAACATATTTACCGTCGTGTGAACTCCATATATAAAAATAATGTAATTGCTATTAGATTTTAAGCGATATAGCCACTTAGAATGCTCAAATCGGTAATAAGCTGTCTTGGTCTTGCGGCCGTGTAAATCCGGCTTTCACCATCAAACGCCTCCAAGCGCGAGTAAGTTTAGCAAAGGTTGCCTAAACGGTTGCCTCTATGAAGACACCTGTGGAAACCTCTTTTTCCAAGTTTTTCCCTGTCTGAATTTTTCCGAGCAAGGTCTGATCTACTTTTACGTAGTGTATGCCGCTCCTTCGCTGATCCATCCACTCTATATTGTTACCTAGAATTTTTCATGCAGCCTTCCCATTAACACATATTCTGTAAACAGCCGGACTTCAACTATCCAAGGTTTGCCAAGTCATCCGGAATGCATATGATACGATATAATTAGACGGCATCAGGCATATTGGCCAGGCTGGCAGTATTACTCGTTCGAATGGCGCTATATACATGGACAACGTGATAATTTTTCGCCACTATCTCCTAACTCTCGTGTAAAGTGTCTGGTGCTTATAGGCACCTGTATATACTCTCAGAATCATACAAAGTTGTGATTACTAGATTTCTTAATACTTTTTATTTCCTAGACGTCGTGTTGTCAGTCCATCCTTGTCTGTGAACAAGGGTTATAAGGGAAGCTGATGTCGGTGTAGCTATGTATGCACATGAGTAGCGGAACTACCTAAAACTATTTCATAGGTACACGAAACGCCACCCGCAATGGTTCTAGCCCTTCACGCATATAAAAAGCCGACGTATCTAGCTGCCTTTATTTCATCTGTTTACGAGGCGACCAATATTAGTACTCGTACTACGGAGAGCTCCGCATATAGATACAAATCCTTCTACAAGGTATTAGGTAGTAAAACGCAATTTTGAGCCCGGTGACCGTCCTTTATAGGGGAAAGTATGGACTGCAAGCAGTTCTTATACTACTACCTAGTAATAGTAAATAATTATATCTACCTACATGTATTACATCATGCAATGGTCCTGGGATACCCCTGCTTAAGAGATAGAGCCTTTGCAGTATGGGGAATATGGGTATTGGTAACGTAGACCGCTATTTACAAGTAAGAGTAACATCATAATAATAATACGAGTAGAATCTTAATCAAGAAGCAAGGCATCCAGTGTAACAATTACAAGTACTACCAATATCAAATTTACACGTGGGGAGCACAGAAATGCAGAGATGTCCATAATGGTTTTCAGCCTATCGTAATACCGCTAATATAGACCCTTGCATCCAGTCCTACTTCACCAGCTGACCACTCGTTGCCTCATACACGAAAATCGCTGTACACGTCGGTATCCGCACACGCATAGGCAATGCCGCTTATAAACACTCTGTAAGGATGGATGGCGTCCAATAGACCCTTAGTTGCCGGGCGGCTATGCCGGGCGCTTCCGCTCCTCTCTGCAAGAACATTCACATTGGGGGCCAGAAGTCTCGAAGCCTGAGACGTAAGAATGTAACCAACCATATTCCCTGTATTCTCGGTTGCCTTATAGAGACACACAGGCTTTGGGTTAAAATGAATACCTAGTTGTACTGTCTCTTTAATAAATGTTGTGTCCCAAATCACACGGAAATAGTCGGTGATTCGACGGTGATTCTGATCATGGTATTTCCCCCTTACTGGCGCCACCATTCGTACTTTTCAGCCTCTTTCATTTTCGCCTCAACCCTCTTTATGGTTGCATCGTCATAAAGCTCCTCCAAGGCTTTGTCTGCCTTAAAGATCTCTTTCTCGTGCCTAGTTGCCTCTTCTTTCGTCATACATACCAAATCCTGAAGTCGGATCGTGGAGCACTTCTGTTCATCTTTGCCTTCTCCAATCCTAGACACACTGGAGGTCACTGGCTTCTTCCATCTAATAAGAACCAGTTTCGTTGGGATGCCACTAAGAATGCTGCGACCACCATACAGCTCCTCGGTCATGAAGGCGACATCGCCCAAAGTCAGTGGGTTCTTCAAACCAGTCAATCCCGGAACGAACATGCGACCTAGTTTCTCCTCCGATCCTTGAACATAAGTGAGAATGCCTTCGTACATTCGTTCACGAGCCTTGCCCGGAACATACGTAACAGGGTATCCAGTTATTCTCAAAATAACGTGGTTGGCGGCTGTCAATCCAAAGATGGCCGGCATTGTTCCAAGAACAGGGAGAATTCTCACTCTGAAATTGGCCATGACTCCAAGATCGCCAACAGAGCCTTTCTGGAACTCTTCCTCAGGAAGGGGCAAAAGCTCAGCTTTTCCCTCTCCAGATTGCTCTGTACTGTAGACAACGGGAATTCCACTGGTAACTCCTAGGAGCTTCAGGCGTCGTCTCGTAGCTCGTGATAGTCCGTCGTCTTTGCTTGTTCCAATATCGCCAATTACTATCTTTGTCGGGTCTCCTTTGCAGCCTGCTCCCATGCAGCTAATGACGGGCAAATCCCTATCGTAGCAGTACTTCAAAAGAGCAACCTTGGTGTCAATGTTGTCAATGGCATCAATGATAAAGTCCGGCTTACGGCCTTCCCACGGTGCCAGCATCGCTTCAGCCACTGATTCATCAAACTTCTCCTGCTTGAGATCGAACTTGATCCAAGGAGCGATGGCAATAAGTCGTCGGTAGAGGCATTGTACTTTGGGAGTGCCCACATCCGCTAGAGTGGCGACAGCATGTCTATTTAATGAGCTCAGCGTGACTTGATCAAAGTCGATTAGTCGAATATTAGACACTCCTGATCGTGCCAAAGTTGCAGCTGCATGTGAACCAACTCCTCCACAACCCACCACTATAACAAACGAATCACGCAACTTTTTTAAGCCTTCGGGCGTGAGGAATACTTGGTTACGGGCGAGTTGCTCCAAGATCAGCTCTTCGTCAAAGTCTCCAGCCTGTGCACGTTTTGCCAGAGCGATATTGCGAGCATCTTCAGGGTCCAATCCTGTTTCTGATGAAGTCCCAAAGCTATTCAACTAAAGACATGTTAGAACGTGGAACCTAACCTATGAACTCTAGGGGCTAATTTACTCTTCTAGATCGGGCATTCTCGTTGTTTGATAGCTGTGGTATTGAGTTTTTCAGCTCGGACAGTCTCTCTTCTCGCTCCAAGGCCTGAAAACCTAAAATCAATCCCGCAACAGTCACACCGGACACAGCAGCTGTTGCAAGCAGCTGTACCCGGGGATTAGATAATGTGTCTGATATGAAGGAAGACATATTTTCATCACATCATGTAATTCCCAGAAATAGCGTATAAGCTGCTCAAGATTGTACAATTGAACTGAGTTTCTTCCGATAAGCGGATAAGACTAGATAACCCCACCAAAAATCGGATACTTGCATATCTCTTATCCGGATAGGTACCTACCTAGGTCGATGATCGCATCTTCAATTGACAACCAGAAAAAAGGCATCAGTTCACCTATTCGACTTGGCTTACACCAGCCGGACTCCGGCTTCTAGGCCTGCGCCGCCATGGCCCCAAGACTGATAGCCCGGAAGATTGTATTCCACCAGGCAGGATCCAGATCACGATGCCTGAGAAGTTTTGCCAACCAGTCCCGCCTCACCACATCCACCGGATCACGACCGAGCCTGCCTTTTCTCTTTATTCCTAGAGCGAGCCCCAACTCTGTCCGGTGCTATACTTCCGAGCGGCGACGGTGGTGGAAGCACGAGGCGAAGCTCGTGGTGCGCTACACCCTCACCTTGTGGGGAGTTGTGGTGTGCGTCTTGACGATTCTGTTCGCCGTCAACGAAGAGGTCGTGGAACGAGAATTCCCTACGCCGCACGAATGGCACTATCTGACGAGAAAATTCCTGCGCGATGCGAACAACTTCAAAGATCCAAAGAATGGAGAGGTCAATTGGGCTAGAGCCCTGGAGCTATCACGGGGAGTGGTCATCCGGCTGGAAGATCCGAAGACGGGAGGACAGGACGTCGTGAAACTGTCGGATATCGTCGATCCATCGCTAGAGGTGCCTGGCGAGTTTATTGCCTGCGACATCTCAGAGAAGTCGGAGGAATGGAGGAGAGGCTACTATGAAGCCATCATGCTAGCCGCCAAAGCCGCAGAGCATGTTGACGGCTGGCAGCGAGATATCACGCGGAATATCGTCACCCCTCCCGAATTCGTCATCGGCCCGTCCAATCCTCACCCGACTCCAATCCCTCCAGGCAACCCGTCAGCTCCTCGTGAAGAGGATTGTGAGCTCGCTTACCCGTCTGCTGACAATTGGTATACCAAGATTCTCGCGACCAAAGGCCTGAACTCCCGCCAAATGGTGGAAGCATGCCTGGAATATGCGAGCTTCATGGAGTTCAAGAGCAATCCCCAAGGCGCCGAGTCCCTCTACAAACTAGCACTAGCCGAGGCAACCGCCGACGTAGACCCAAAGAAACTGCCATACGACCCAAAAACCCTAGTCCTAAAGGATCGCGCCGAACCACCCTCGATGAACGTCCTCAGCGCCCTTACAGCCATGGCCAATCACGTGGCTCGCAAAGGCGACATCTCCTCCGCCCTGCCAATGTACCTTTCCATCCTCAAAGCCCGCCGCTCACTCTCCAACGACCCGCCCCGCACACCCTTATCCAAGGCCAAGCGCGAACCCATCTATCAACAGATGTTGAACTTCTTCGCCCCGCCAGATTATCCCCCGCCCCCACCTGACGGGGCCCTTCCCCCCTGGAGAAGCACCCTAGAACGCTGTCAAGAAGCAGCTCTGAATCTATACATTGGCGAAATCCTCTACGCGACAGGCTCGCGCGACGAAGGCCTGGCCTGGACGAGAGATGGAGTCGATCTGGCAGAGGAACAGCTACGAAATCCGAAAATAAACGAAGACAGCCGTGGCACGAAGTCAACGTGCAGAAACTGTCTGTCTACTGGACTGGACAACTGGTCTATTATGGTATCAAGATTGGCAAAAGAAGAGAAGGACAAGAAGGCAACAGGATCCCAGTCATCCGTCTTCTCCTTCTGGAGTGGACCGTCACGAGAGACGGAAGGCCGCTGGGAAGCCGAGGAGGCAGTTATTCAGGACCGCGTGAAGCGGACGCGGGAGTTATTGGAGGATGTTCAGGCGCCAAAGCCTGGTATTGTGTCTTATTTCAAGGTTTAAATGCGGGCAATACGCCAAGCTTATCCTTTTGATGTATTAAAAAGTGCATTGTCAGAATCATTTCAAAGGACGATGCAAAATCTCATGTAGTATTAGTAAGAGTTAATGGAGAAGGCCAAAGTTTTTGCTTTGCAGTGGCATCTAAAAGTGCCTTAACCACTGAGTCTATGCGAAGTCATCTACCTGCCAAGATGAAAAATAGAACCAGCGGCTATAAATATCCCAAATAGAATGTCTATCAATTAAAGACAGCGCTCCAATATCAATACGAGCTTTAGATCTCTGGCTCCGGCTCTGAATCTGTCTCTGGTGCCTTTCCGGTTTCATTAAACTTCTTCCAACGCCTAATTTGCCTCATCTCCTCTTTTAAGGCAGTGGGATCTGTCTTGGATATAATAGGTTTATCTCCCTCTGGCAACTCCTCCCAATTTTGCTCAGTCATGGGAGGTCGAGGACACTCAGCTGGCACAATGAGTGGATTCTCGTACTCGGCATCAAGAGCTACCTCTTGGAGGTGGGAGAGGATATGAGACCGAGCTCGGATAAAGATTGATTCCACGTACATTGGTTCGCAAGAAGAGAGGCATGGGAGGCCTAGAGAGGGGATACAAAGCTCCAAGTTGCCTTCGGGGGGTGCTAGAGGGGTGCCAACAGGCTCATGAGAAAGGCCATAAGCACGAGCTCGCTTAAGGATCCTTTGTTAGCCGAGTGTTGCCTTTTCCTTGTAGGGGGGATACTATCATCTTACTTTTGCCAAGAAATTCTTGAACTTTTCATTCTTCAAACCTTCTGAGTCATAGACCGGACCAAGGAGGACGAGTGCGCTGATCCGCCTGCCCCAGATATTCCAGGCTTCCTCACCGTCTAGGAAGCGCTCCACAATCTCGCAGCTTTCCCCAATAGCTATGATATCCACAGCTGCCTTGTCACTAGCTATAGAGCCAATTACGTTGTGAAACACGTACTTCACATGCTCTTCCGGGTCCTTGTTGCCTGGAATATCGTTCAAGGCGGGCATATATTGTACTCCTCTATGCACCAAACTAGGCAGCGGCACGGCGTTGTTGGCCGTTACGGTGGTGGCTCGCTGTCCCTCGGGCCACCAACACGTCTGGCCCATGTTTGCCAGCAATATGCCTGGAGATGTGTCATCGCCGTTGGACCCTTTCTGCGATTTGACAGCTCGAACGACCGGGATGGCGCTCCCTTCGTCGATACCTCCTGGCCCATTTGCCACGCGACCTGCCAGGACTCCGAGGTCTTGGGTGGGTTGGCCAAATATGACGACGATTCGAGATGCAGCTTTCAAGTCTGGGGTGACGAAAATGGGCGTATGGGGCTCCGTAGCTGACGCACCCAAAGGCAGGCGGAGTTTCTGCAGTCCTTCGCCTTCGAGGCGCTCGTGGATGATGGACTCCATGGCATCTGGAATCGATTCGGGTTAGCCGCGTTATAACGCATTGGATAACCAATAACTGGGTATGGTATGCATAACGTTGGTTGTACTTACGATTAAACTCGAACCGCTGTCGAGCGCAAATACGTGGGTTGCGATCAAGAAAGAATTTGAAGTAGTTATCCGGGTTTTCGATGGAGCGGATTTCGTCTTGGTCATTCACAAAGTATCTATTCAAGCCGTTGTGTTAGAACTGGAAGTAGAGAAAGCTTTAAGAGCTATCGAGAGTTTCGGGCAAAGAAGAGAGTGGAAAGACAAACCCGAGTCCTTCGAGATCCGAAGGAAAGGAGGCATCCGAAGGGAGACCAGACCAGAGACGACGAAACATGATGGCGGTGATGAAAGAGAGTTCGCTTTGTCTTGGATATTTTGAAATGAAATATAAAATTAAGAAGTTACTGCTGTGGTTCTGCACTTTTAGAAGTAGATGTAGAAATCAATTAGATCCTAAAAGTCAAGAGCCACCACCTCGATGAGATGAGGCGGTCAGAGTGCCAAGTGCAAGAAAAGAACTCAAAGAGAATGGAAGCCCTCGCTATCTTTTACAATCACTCTTTGTTTCTCGAGATTAAGCATTGGCGGCCAAAAACAAAGAGTTCAATGCGCAAAGCTGTGGACCAGCTGCAATCACCCGCAGACAGAGTTACACACGTTGGCTTGGTGATAGAGCATTGGCCGCAACGCTGGCATTAGCGACACGTCTGAGGACAATGACTTAAACATCGTTTAAGCTTGCGAAAATTAGATTGTGAGTGGTTTTATTCTACTGCTATAATACTATTAGGAATTGTGGTGTTGTTATGCTAGTGCCAGATTAACAATTATTCATTGTATTCCATATCAAGAAACTTTTTCACTCTGGGAGTGCAGAATTGATTGACATTCACTTACGTTTTATATAAATATATAATAAAGTTATACCGAACTATATCGAAACGGCTAAAGAGAAGCTGCTGGCCGTGAACAAGATGTTCAACCAGTATCAACGAATATAACGAACAATGAACTTGAGATGTGCTACAATCTTGTCATGTATTTGCTATAATATAGACTAGCCACAGCTCAACATCGTTGCATATCTAGAGCTAGACAATAATCTCTCTGTTCTAGGGACCAGCTGCTCTCTTGCAGGTGGACAGTGTGTCTGTTAGTGTAAATCATACAACGTTGCTATATATCCAACTCCAGCCACTGGCGCCAAATAGTCCTTGTCATAAATACACGTGAGATAAATACCCAAAAAGAAGAATCCAGTTCCCATTCGTCATAAATATTAAGTAGGCATAAACAACGTCAAAGCGTACTAACTTGACCAAAAATTCAGCGGTTTCGAAACGGAAGGCTGATGCTAAAGCGACTTCCGCTGCCGCGATCCATACTAGCATACGCTTCTTCCATGGCGGATCGTGTGACGGATGCATCTGTAGCATAACAAGTATTAGCCAAGAAAAGAAGATGGACAGAAACGCTCGAATGTATATAGGGGAATAATACCATCCAAGTCGCTAAAGCTGCTACTGATGCTATGGGTGCCTTCGCTGCTCCCCGGCTCTGCGGTATGGCGAGGCGACACGGGGCCTGCACTATGGACATCTCGCGTCTTCGGCGGTCGCAGCACCATGGCGGGTGAACTAGCTGACGAGTCAGAGGTTTGCGAATGATAGGGCGATTTCGCAACTGCCTTTTGATTTCGCCTCGCCTTATTCCGACTGTCTTTCAATTTCAACGTGGATGCCAGGTCAGGCGACGACGTATCGGCAGATGGCGCGTTATACGGCTGAAACGCGGGTTCTGATTCGTCATCCTCATCGGGCTGATAGCCAGGAGGGTATGATTCCTGCTGCTGAAACCGAGGCGGCCGACGGATGATGCGAGACTGAACCGGCATTGAGTCATCGTCGGATGAAGAGCTTGAACTGTTATCGGCTGGGCCAGGCGAATTCGCCCTGTCGACTTCCGCGCCAGGCTGTTCGGGAGAGCTTGGGGACCTTGGAGACCTTGGGACCGGCGATTCCATTGGCAATGATGATAGCCGTGTTCGCCCAGCTTGCTCAGCTGCTCGGAGACTGGGCTTGTTGCTCGTTCTAGGAGATGCGCCTCCGCCATCCCTCATGACCGTCGTAGTCGCCGAGGTGTTGCGCGACATGGTCGGGCGAGTCGGCGCATTGGATGCGAATGTGCCGCTCTCATTGCGCAGCCCAGACACGTCGCGGCGTATAGACAAGGCTGACGGCGTCCTCAAATGGCCTGGACCAGCTAAATCGGATCCGGGTATAGGTGACTGAGTGGCAGAGCCCTTGACCGCGGCGGTCGCTTTTCTCACTTGGGCGCGAAAATGTGATTGATGTCGTTCGTTGAGGTAGGCTACCTGCTGCACCAGAAAGTCGACGGGGACTTCGAACCGATCGGCTCTGGCCATAGTTAGTGAGCAGCTCAGGAGAATGGATCGGCATGGCTTTGATAGATAGCATACACTAGATTCCCTGTACGCCGTTAGCAGCTCGAACATGCTTTTGCCCTCTGGGCCATCACTACCGAGGGTTGCATCATACAGTCAATTTCCTTGTGTCCTGAGAGGATCTTCCATAGAGCCTCATCTTTGGCAACGTCCCAGCTGACCTATGTAGACAAAGACGAGGTGTGTTAGCAGCTCTGGCCATGTGTTGTCACTGCTGCATGTGGTACTAAGCGGTTAGTACGAGACACATACCGGCGCTGGATCGACAAAGCCCCGACGGGGGATAGGCACCCTGATGAAGACTGTGTATTGTGGCTCTTCCATGAAGCTGTGCGGCGCCTCAGACAGAAAACTGCAAAGGAGCAGAGATGGAGATGGAGATGACGATGGAGATGGAGAAGGCTAAGAATGAAGCTTTCAGAAGCTGCCAGGAGTCTGGCCCTCTAGCGACATGCTAGCAGTAGTGCTGGGCAGATGCCTGCATGAACAAAGTTACAGTACATGTAGCGCTGGGCGGCTGAGCGAGCCGAAGTTAACGGGCTGCATTAGCGCCATCCATCACTACAAGGCACGCTGTAGGTACCGCGTCGCTTCCCTGCAGCATGATAAGCAGCACAGGGCGTTGAGATGGATTCAAGTATATCAATGCGATATCAACGTCTTGGTGTTTGCAGTATCTTCTGTTAATTAGTCTATTAAAAGGTGCCTATAATGTGTCTCTCTGAAAGAACATGTCCTTGTATACAGTTTACAGGTTACTTGCGTACCTGGTAGCAACTGCAAACTTAACAGTCAGCGGTAACGGATGCTTTCTCTACTCTCAACATGGTCTTCTGGCGATGATGTAATCCGGTTGTATCGACGCTGACTCGATCTCTTTGTTTCAGCCACAGCAAGACACTAAATAACGAATGATGTGATGAATGGCAAATATATATTGACAAAAAAAAAGGAATAAGATTTCAGACCTACTGTTGCGATAAGCAAGTGAATAGAATATGGCCGATATCTAATCGTATGCCCACCAACTTTGAGTCACGTTTAAGGTTCAAATAGTGACTTCGAAGCCAAGCCATTTGCTACGGTTGCGTCCGCAAACGGCACCTTGAATCAGTAATCCCAGCGGTTTTAACACGACAAACCATATACATGGAAGATGCATGCACAGTAAAAGGACATGGAGAAAGGAGAAGAACATATTGAGAGCTGCATACACCCTGTGTGTGTACTAAAAGGTTTGGCTGTTGAAGCTCACGTACACATGCACTTACACCGGCTATAGCCAATTTGTATGTGGTCGTTAACACACGCGTAAGACAGTCATTGATGCTTCTCGCAGCGGAATGTAACCGTAAGCTGCTACACCACATCCAGATTACAACACAACCCGAACCGCCCAGCCACCAGTAGCCACTCTTACTTGTCTACCATCGATCAATAGCACGCCAAACTCCTCTGCCCATTGCATCCGAAATGGCGCATTTACGACGTCGATTCGTCCAGCGCACGTCCAACATGCCTCTCGATTTGGTCTAGGGTAGCGCCATTATCAAGCCCCTCGGCGGGGTTGATACGGAATAATCTCATGTCCACAGCCAGTAAGCTACCTGTAGGCATTATTCCGTCATCGCCCAACAACCATCCCAGTCTCCCAATTCTCTGGACATTTTCCCCGTCTTTGTTATATCGCGATAAGATCCAGCGCCTTATCTGCCAAGGTACTACCACTATCGCTATCTGCGCTGCCATTCTTTACCTATCGCAGCGTCGCAAACAAGCCCGAGAGCTTCAACGCATAGCTGATGCTCTTGTCTAGACACACGATCACGGCAAAGCGTCCAATACGTTTGGCGAGGTGCGGAAAATAAGGAAAATAACGGCTTGGCGGGGGAGTCGAACAGGTTAATCAACTACCTTACACAAGAGCAGCAACAAGAAGCCCAACGCCGAATCTCGATCGCCACCATGGTTGTCTCCGAGCTGACAGCTTCTGCCGTCGCCATGAAATCTTCCCCACCGTCGGAGAGAGGAGACAGCAGCGGCAGCAGCATAGAAGCTCAACTACCGCCTCTCCAGAATCGCGCAAAAGAAGGCAGGTCGCCGTTTGTCAAGGGCTATGGTGATAGTCTTGTGGCATGGCAGCTGCTGGACGATGAGTCTGTTGAAAGAGCGAGGAGAGAGAACAAGCTAATCTTTTTGCACATTGGATACAGAGCGTGCCACTGTGAGTCTTCTACCTGATGGAAACCTCTTCTCGTGCCTCACAGGATCCATCTCGCTGACACAAATAGTCTCTCGCCTTATGGCGCTCGAATCCTTTATGAACTCCGATTGCGCTGCCGTCTTAAACCACTCATTTATCCCCATCATCATCGACCGCGAAGTGCGCCCCGATATTGACACCATCTACATGAACTACGTCCAAGCCGTGAGCAACTCTGGAGGCTGGCCGCTCAACCTCTTCCTTACGCCCGAACTGGAGCCTGTTTTCGGTGGAACGTACTGGCCTGGCCCAAGTGTAGCAAGGAGAGCTGCAGAAGACCACGGTGACGAGCCCTTGGATTTTCTGGTCATCTTGAAAAAAGTGCGCAACATCTGGAAGGATCAGCAGGCAAGATGCCGCAAAGAGGCAACCGAGGTCATTGGCCAACTGCGTGAATTTGCGGCCGAAGGCACTCTGGGGAAACGAAGCATCGCGGCTCCACAGCAGCAGCAGATAGCTCCGGCTGGCTGGGCTGCGCCAGTGTCCAACCAGCCTGTGGCCAAGGTGAGCGACAGTGCGGACGTTTCCAGCGAGCTGGACCTTGACCAGCTTGAAGAAGCTTATACGCACATTGCTGGAACCTTTGATCCTGTGTATGGAGGATTTGGCCTGGCGCCCAAATTCTTGACGCCACCCAAGTTGGCCTTTCTTTTGAATCTGGTCAACTTCCCTACCCCTGTTCAGGATGTTGTGGGTGAAGCTGAGTGCAAGCATGCACTGGATATGGCTCTGGATACCTTGCGCAAGATTCGAGATGGGGCGCTGCATGACCACATCGGAGCCACTGGATTTGCGCGATGTTCGGTTACACCTGATTGGAGCATACCCAACTTTGAGAAGTTGGTCGTTGATAACGCTGAGCTTCTGCAGCTGTACCTAGAGGCATGGAGAAAGAGCGGCGGAAAGGAGGACAGCGAATTTTACGATGTCGTTGTCGAGCTCGCCGAGTATCTAACCTCCCCGCCCATTGCCCTTCCAAACGGTGGCTTTGCCTCATCCGAAGCTGCAGATTCGTATGCCAAGAGAGGAGACGCCGAAAAGAGAGAGGGAGCTTATTATCTATGGACACGGCGTGAGTTCGCTTCTGTCGTCAACGCTGATGATAAACACATCAGCGCCATAGCTGAAGCATATTGGGACGTTCAAGAGGATGGAAACGTGGACGAAGATCACGACCCGAACGACGACTTCATCAACCAAAACATTTTGAGGATTAGAAAAACTCCGGAAGAGCTGAGCAAGCAGTTCAATGTGCCTGTTGCTACAGTGAAGCGAAATATAGAAACTGCTCGGGAGGCGCTCAAGAAGAGGAGAGAAAAGGAACGGCCGCATCCAGACGTTGATGATAAAATTGTCACCGGATGGAATGGTCTGGTGGTATCGGCTTTGATACGAACGGCGGCTTTCTTAAAGGAGTTGCAGCCAGAGAAGAGCCTAAAGTATCTCAGCGCGGCCAAAAAGAGTATATCATTTATCAAGGAAAATCTTTGGGATGAGAAGAACAAGACCTTGTATCGGATATGGAGCGATGGAAGACACACTGAAGGCTTTGCGGATGACTATGCGTATTTGATTCATGGTCTTTTGGATCTTTTTGACGCTACCGGCGAGGAAAGCTACGTCGAATTTGCCGACAACCTGCAGAGTAAGACTACTAACTCCCACTCCTATTTACCGACCCCAACAAATGTGATTTTCAACCAGTCTCAACTATATACTGACACTTTCCATAGAATCACAAAACGCCTTATTTTACGACTCTGCCGGCGCCTTCTACTCAACCACCCTATCCTCCCCTCACACTATCCTTCGTCTCAAAGACGGCATGGACACTTCCCTTCCTTCAACCAACGGCGTTTCCGTCTCAAATCTGTTCCGCCTTGGCGAGCTTCTGGCGGACGAAAAATTCACCGGCCTCGCCCGAGAGACGATCAATGCCTTTGAAGCAGAGATGTTGCAGCACCCGTGGCTGTTCCCAGGATTGCTGGGAGGTGTTGTCGTGGCGAGATTGGGATTGGGGCTGGAGGGCAGGACTCTGAATGTGCGATACAAGTCAACGAGACGGAAAGCGTAATGGAGTTTTGCAAATCACTGCTTTTTGTTTTTTGACGGTTAGTGTCTTTGGGGGTGATGTATTCCGGGAAGAGGAAGCCGGATTTTACTCGAGGAGTTTGTTTCATTTTTCATCTTCTCATCATTTTTTTTTTCATCTTCTTACCGGCCTCTTCTTTGGCTCTTCTTCGGCTTTCTTGGGGATTGAATGGTTTGAAAAAGGGTGTCTCGGTGGATCATGCTTTCTTGATGCTCAAGAGACTACAGTGAAAATAGACGTGTTATTTGGTGCATCAAACATCATGGTTGTCGCCTCTTTCTATTACCGGGTTGTCAATAACTGACAAAAATGTTTTAAAAAAGTATTTTTTTTTTGTTCCTCATCAAGGGTATCTATTCTACAAAATATATGTATGCCTCTCCCCTCATCACGCCAACCTACCAACCTACCTACCTACCTAATACCCTAACCTTTCTCCTCCCCCCTTTGACCAAATTATTTTTTTTCCAAAGCCCAACTTTCCGCCTCCTAAGAAAATCATCATCATCATCCGAGTGAATCTACATACAGAAAGACATGCCTCCATCTTTTTGTTTACGTGTATGTGTGCTCGTCTCCAAATGCTCGCTCGTGGAATAAAAAGACTTGCCGCTTAATCAGAAAAAAAGACAAGAAAGATAATTTTTACCCGCCAAGCTTGAAGATAAACATTAAAAACTAACCAAACTGGAGCAAAAAGTGAAGAATCGCGTCATGACCGATCCCCGGCTGTCCTATTCATCAATCCCGAAAAGAAGTCATGGAGCTGCTCGTTGTCAAAGTCCTTGGCTATGTTGCCAACGGCAGCTTCTGGTTCAGCTGAAGGAGAGTCGGTTGCGATATGTGCATTGCGGTCCTATTCGAGAATATTAGATGATAAACATTCCCATTATCCATTACCGAGCTGGGAATCTGAATTATTCGTACCTTAAGGCGTTGCAGCATATCGTCAGCATCAACTTGAATACCGCCCATATTGAATTGCACCGGACCGATATGTTCATTCACAGTCTTCTCATCGTTGAAATCCAGTTTCCTTGCTGAGCTGGAAAGAGAGCTATCCGTAGCCTTTTCGGGCGCCTTTGCCTTGTATGCATCCAAAATCTTTAGTTGCCGTTCAAGGAATTCTTGCGTGTCCTCGCTTTCAATCGCTACTTCTGTGCCGTCGTTCATCGCGCTCTCTACGACGGCGAGTCCTCCACTGTTCGGGTCTCTGCACCATTCTTCATAAAGAGCAATGGCACTCTCAACTTGAGGGGCATGGCTTGAACCATTCTCATCGTCGTCTTCGGGATCAGGTAATGCCATGCTTGGGGGAGCGGCCCCAAGGGGTAGCTTGATATCCTCGGACCAGTATTGAGATACCTTTTCTGTGTCAAATGAGCCGCCAAGAACTCTAATCTTGCCCCACGAGTCCCAGTTTGGCGGCACAACAATCTTATCTCGGTCAATCACATTGTGTTTTAGGGGCTGGCGCTTTAGGAGAGATGTAATGCCGAGGGTGGAGTGGATGAGAATAGGCAGCTGAGAGGTCGTGCTCTGTGAGGTGTAAATGAGAGAAGCACCATCTAAGCTATGATTAGATACTGAGAGAACAAGGTGTAGTTGACCGAGCGAATAAAATACTTACGTCGCAATAACACTGTCCGTAAATTCTGTAGCACAGCATCGAAGTCTGGTTCTTTCCACCCTTTGCTCTTTTCTAGAAAATCGATTTTTTGTGACTAGAGTCTGTTAGGATGAAGAGCATCAAAAAAAGTAAAGTGACCCAACGTACATTCTGGCACACTACGCATAACGGCAGGCCAAGGGGCTCAGTCCACTCGCCCGGACCAAGCGGTAGTGAGCCATCGCTATCGCCGTTTGCGACGGTGGCGGAGGGAGTACCGTCCAGATTGACCGAAGAGCTTCCTCTTCCTCTCTCCTTCCATGCGTTCATGACATCTTCCATTTCAGTCTGCACATCTCTACTTAGATGTTCCAAGACCTCTTGGAATACTTGTAGCCATGTCCAGATTTGACGGAGCCACAAATGCGGTTGCGACCAATCCAGGAGTATTACCAGCGCGGTATGTGGTATCGTTTCGGGCGTGAGCAATGGGGCAACGAGTGAAGCGAATTCGCCCGATGGCTGGGAAAGAAGATAGAGAGACACTCGAGCAAGCGTATCTATCACACCGTTAGTCACCAATGGCATACCTGCAATGCGGCGGCTCGAGGCCGACTAACCATCCTGATCTGCGTCGAGAACATCATAGTACGTATAACCCAAAGCATAATTGTTCGCGATCGGCGGAATCTTTTGTCGGTCAAAGTTGCGCTTCGGTTCAGATCCTGCCAGTGACTCCAAGAACTCTCGCTGCGATTCCGGAGTGCCTCCTGAGTGTACGGTCAGCTACCACCCGCAAGCTGGAGCTATCTCTGTGAGAAGGGCGCTTCCATACCCATGACTAAAAGGTTCTTTTCCGGTAATCGCTTGCCGCTGGCAACTGACTCTAGCATGGAAGTCCATAAGTTCCTCTTTGGCTCGCCATTCTGACTATCCCCGTCCCTTGATGTCATTGTATATGTTGATATCCTGTTCGCCATGGTCACAGCCCCCGCACCTCGGAGATGGCAGCTTCGCTAAACCAGAAATGCTCGCAAGAAAAATATGAAACGTCGCCGAGTCAAAGCATATGCGTACTCGTCCGTGCCGAACGCGTTGATTTGGTAGCCGAGAATATTATAGGGGCAAGTCGCGCGCTTGCTGTCGTTGTAGTCCTAAGGTGGGATGATGGAGATCTAGGGATGTTGGTGGAGCATCTTGCTGCTGAAGATACCAACGGTGATGCGACGTGGCGGAGAAAAGCCTCTGCGCTGGTAGAATGCTCGTTAGTATCTCGTCTAGCTCCGACTTGAATATCAGGATGAGGACGACACAAGTCCTGGAGGCGAGATATTTCCCGAGAGCTACGGCAGAAGCACTTCGTTCAGGGTCGCTGCTTGGGGAAGCTTGTCGGTCCGGGAGATGACCCGGCACAGTACAGCTCACAGCGCTAACGAAAGCCCGAATAGCGGTGGCCTTCAGGTGTTATTGCAGCCCGTAGCCTTGCAAGTTAGCAGCCACTGCAGATCATTACATTTCAGCCTTGCATGACCTCTCCGATCAATCACTACAATACAGCACGACGTCTTTTTTGGTAATATTTGTTGGAAAAAGTCTTGCCTATTGAATCAATCACCATGAATCAGATACGCGCCATTCAGGCGCTTAACAAAAAAGAGATTGAAAATGGAATGTAAGTCTGCTGTACTTGCACTCGCACTCGCCCAATCTTCAATTGCGAAGCGCAAAGCTGACTTGCCTCAAGTTCACCAGACGCGTCATGGCATGTAGATTATCGCGACACAGCCTTCGTCTACTTTGGCGGCCTCCCATATGAACTTTCAGAAGGCGATATAATCACAATATTCTCGCAATTCGGTGAACCGGTATTCCTGAAACTCGTGCGCGACAAGGAAACGGGAAAATCCAAGGGTTTCGGCTGGCTGAAATACGAAGACCAAAGAAGCACCGATCTGGCAGTGGACAATCTAGGCGGCGCTGAGATTGGCGGTCGGCTATTACGAGTCGACCACGCTCGATACCAAGCACGAGACGACGAAGACCAAGATGAATACAAGATCGGTTGGGAAGATGTCCAACGCAGAGAGGGCAAGCCTGTATCCGATGACGAGATGAGCGAAGAGGAAGTCCAGAGACCAATGCTACCAGAGGAGAGGGAGCTGGCTCTGCTAATGCGAGATCACGACGACGACGACCCTATGAAAGGCTTCTTAATTGACGAGAAGAAGAAGGAGGTGGAAGAAGCTCGGCGGAGAGCTGATAGGAAAGAGAAATCAGACAGGCACAGACATCACAGATCCCACAGATCAAGAAGAGAGAAAGTAGATGATAGCCGACATGAGAGATCTCGGAGAGACGAGGGATCAGAGAAAGAAAAAAGACTCCCAGAGGGTGAATCACGACGAGAAAGATATCGAGATGAGTCGAGAGAGCGCCATAGACGACACAGAGATACATCTCGGGGAAATTCACAAGAGCGACAAAGACGACGGGAAAAGAAATCTGAGGATAGGAGGTCACATAGAAGAGATGATGACAGAAGAGATGATGACCGGGATAGACGTAGGAAAAGAAGAGAAGACGACAGTGAGGGGCATAGGAGAAATAGAAGCCGATCTCCTCGGCGTCGTCAAGATTAGTTTCTAGTCCAAAGCTACGATTATAGTACCTAACAGGGCAGTAACCCAAACTCTTCCCACGACTCTTTCAAATACAACTAGTATGCTGCCCATCCAAAACGCCATGTCTCCGCCACATCCGAGTCAAACCATTCATTACCCTTGGATATTTCTCCTTCTTCCTTGCCGTCTTTCATGAATTTCCTAGATATCGCTTCCAGCCTTCGCGGACGCAATGCCGCTTTCCGTCGTCGCCATCAACTAATGTGAATTTCTCCCATCTTGCGTCTTGGCCTGCGCCGATAACCGCAAGGCTATCTTCGCTAATCCACCCAATGACTCCCTTGGGAGGCCTTGTAGTTCCCAATACGGTGCCCTCTGTAAATGGTATACCGCCAATCATAGACTCGTTACCGGCCTCGAAGGGCACCGAAGCAAAAGAGTAGACATCGGAAAACATTCGAGGCATGAGTGGAATTTTACTGAGAATGCCCCATTTTCCTACATCTGCGTCTGCTCCTGCACTGCCAGGCTGTGGGCTACGATGAGCACTCGGCCGCCGGGGATGGGGTACGTCGAAGATGTGAAGTGTAGATTTGTCAGACGTGCAGGCAAGTAATGACCCAGACGGCGAGAAGGCGAGAGAAAATATAGTCGCCGGGTCGATACCTCTGCGAAGCTCCGCTAACCGGGCGCAGTTGCTCGTTGAGTAAACACGGATAAGAGTTCCAGTTTCACTGGCGCTGGCTAGTAACTCTCCGTCTGCGCTAAGCTGAATAGCTTTCAGAGCAGATGAGTGAGCCGGAATGATGCTAACATTGCCTGTGCCAAGCTCTACAAGCTGGATCTGTCCCGTTGTGCGGCCTGGGAAGGCAAGCTTCTTATCTGAGAGACAGCACAGGCCGAGAACGTTATCGGCGGTCTCGTATACGTGAAGCAGCTCTGGAGGTTTAGCGAACGAGTAGACACGCACACTATTCTGGAGGACGACGACGATGCGATCTCTACTCAGCTGGACACCGCGGATAGCACTGAGAGCTGAGATTTCTAGCGCAACTTTGCCTTTCATATCGTCCCATATAATGGCCTGAGCAAATGCCGAATCAGCAGTTCGTTCATCACAACAACGCTTCTGGGTAAACATGAATGTATACCTTGTTCATAGCGAACTTTGGAGATTTACCGCCGCCAACAAGAGCGAGATAATTTGTCGTTCCCATCATCCGTACAAGGCCGATGCCGGCATTGAAGTCTCATCAGATGTTAGCTTCCTTGTGTATAGACAGCTAGTATGTGCTATGATCATCACTCACCTCTGGATGCCTTGAGCAGACATGATTTGGTATGAAAGACTATATATGATGATAGCGTTCTCTTGGTTAGCTAGCTGCAGAGTCAAGGTTTCATCAAATGGCCCTCTATTTGGCGTCTTACCGCATATCCCTGATTCCAAACCCACGGAAAAACAGCTGGAGTCTTTGTTGAAGGCCACAGATAGAACCGCCGTGGGAGAGGACGACTCTATAGGCGGTCGTACATTCATCGCGGTGAGAGCGATTTCACCCGAAAGGAATAGGCAACAAAGAGAGACTAAGAAGGAGAAAATCAACCAAGGCTTGAGCAGGATAGTTTCTGGTATCACTCGTGCTCTAGATGGAGAAAAAGCTTCTGCTTCACTTCGTCTAAAAGGCCTTCGCGATGGGATATCACTGGGTATGTTCGGATGTTGTTGATGGCGATGCCCAGTAGCTCGGCAATCTTGGGTGGGCTCTGCGGCGCTCGGCGGTCGGCCACAGTAACTGGGGTTCCGCCAGCTATCCCGCTTTGGAGAACCAGCAAGCTTGAGCGCTGGCCGTCAGCAAAGTAAACATGAATGCATCTGCTGCACCGGCGCTGAGAAGTGCATGAACACACGAGGATGCAGAAGGGAGAAATGGTGAATAATAGGGATGCAGATGCTGCGGGAAGGGCACATGCACCTCTCAAAGCTTATAGCGATTCTACAGAGCGATACACGGGTGCACTATTTTGCACGTTGAGCGTTGCTGCTAAGCTTAGGCTGCTCAGCAGGTATAACTGCAGTGCGGCTACTAATTGCAGAGCTGATGCGGAGGCGACCGCCGTGGGGGAGCCGCCGGGCGCGTGGCCTTGTAGCGGGACAGCACGCTAGAATTGAGTGGCCCAGCTGCCCCTTTCAATCTTGGGTCGCGATATGCATCGTGATGTATTTTGAAGTACACCACCTCTTGGAGCTGCGTGCTCCTTGTTTCTGGGCAGATATAGGTATTGAACACAATACTGAATATGAGCGTATGTGAAGTGGAAATCTATTGCATGGAAAAACATTGGGAGGTATAGAGAGCCAATGTATCACTGAATGGACAGAGATGCGCACCTAGTTGGGCAGATAACAAGTCTCGGACGCTCTGTGCAGACGGTAATACGAGTTGGAGCACCATATTGCAGTATTTGGCGTAATTGCTGCGTAGCATTGGAATACGAGGCGGCTCAGTACCGTCTAGTACAATGTAATTTTCTGGGGAACAGGGCCAGGTGCCTAATACAGGTAGGCCCCTACCTAGGTAGGTATAAAAGGCCACTTTCATCTCCAAGCATAATCTTCGCTTGCTCGTATTACTTTATGCCCAATCAGCCAGACAGTTAATCAGCGGCTGTCTCTAAAAAACAAGACAGAACGAGACCATGTTAAGCAGATAGATAATGGCGAGATTCACTTATCAGTTCCATTTTCTTCTAGCAGTTGCACATCTCCTTCTCCATGCTGTGTTTCCCGGTGAATTTCCGGAGCCTCGCACACTGCTATTTCTCTGTCCAGGTTGCATCTGTTAGTGTGTTTTGGGATTGCATGATTTCCAGCTCAAGTACTCTGGCAGTACCTTGTTGAGAGCCGGCACTGCTGCTACTGGGGCGGCGCTAGCAGCAGTACCTCCGCAGTACCTGGCGCCAAGTGCTACCACCACCTATTTTCGTTCGTAGTAGGGAGCTACAGGCCCGGACGTGGGTAGGGGCGGTCTGCTCTTCTGGGCTTAGCTGGCAGCCCCCCTGAACTGAAGGTCCAACCCGACAGCTCTGCAGGCGTGAAATTGGACTCGCAAACGCCAGATACAACGCCTTCTTCCCCTTTAGCTAGACTTCCCCTGGCCTCTAATCACCGCCACCAAACCGCCCCAATTCTTCCCATCTTTTTCCCCCATCAAGAGCTTCATCTTGACCCATTCCTCTCTCTTCACTCTCGTTGCTTCTGCAAACCCTCTCCCACCGTTCTAAGGTCCCTCTCCCTCTTTACAGTCGCCTCTCATGATGTCCTCCGTACGTCCAATCTCCCGTCACCCGCAAATCTTTTTGGCGTGTCAGTCAAAGAATAGGGATACACATGCGTCGCTCCCAGGACATGCTCTCCGGGGCGATGCTGTGGCCCACGCCACGACTATCGGCACAAGAACGCGAGGAAACTAACCGCTATTGACACTCTAGAAGGTTATCCGCCGGAAGAAGAATGTCAAGAAGGGCATTCAGTTTTGCCTGATGGTGTGTGGTGCCTCTGGCACTGGTACGTCGCTGCCCTACCCATTCGCGATGCAATTCGCCCGCCCGCCGCTTGAAAGGAGAATGTCCAGACTCACGTTACGCCTCTGCAGGCCGAACCACCTTCGTCAACACGCTCTGCGGCAAGTCTGTTCTCGAGCATAAGGAAGCCGACGATGCTTCCAACGCGCACATTGAGGAGGGCGTCAAGATCAAGCCCCTTACGGTTGGTACGTGATTTTCGGACTACAAATGCTCTGATTTTTTGTGTGCGTTTCGCTAATTGCGCCATCAGAGCTTGAGCTTGACGAGGAAGGCACCCGAATCTCGCTGACCATTGTCGATACCCCTGGATTTGGCGACCAGATTGACAACGAGGCCAGGTTAGCCCCGCCCGAACATCCTTCACCCATATCTCGACGCATGCACGCTAAACCATCAATTACAGCTTCTCAGAAATCGTTGGCTATCTCGAGCGACAATACGATGACATTTTGGCCGAAGAGTCTCGTATCAAGCGTAACCCTCGCTTCAGGGACAACCGTGTCCACGCCATGCTTTACTTCATCACCCCTACCGGTCACGGGTAAGCTTCTTCCTTCTGTTACCCCAGTTACTTATCCGCTAACACGCGTCATCGCCAGTCTCCGAGAGCTCGATATCGAATTGATGAAGCGTCTTGCGCCCCGTGTCAACGTTATTCCCGTTATTGGCCGAGCCGATACTCTGACCCCTCAGGAGCTAGCAGAGTCGAAGAAGCTGGTCATGGAGGACATTGAGCACTACAGAATCCCCGTTTACAACTTCCCTTACGACATTGAGGAGGACGATGAAGATACCGTTGAGGAGAACGCCGAGCTGAGAGGCCTTATGCCCTTTGCCATTGTTGGCTCAGAAGACGTGGTTGAGATTGGTGGCCGCAAGGTCCGTGCCCGCCAGTACCCATGGGGTGTTGTTGAAGTCGAGAACCCTCGCCACTCAGACTTCCTGGCCATTCGATCAGCCCTTCTGCACAGCCACCTGGCTGATTTGAAAGAAATCACCCACGACTTTTTGTATGAGAACTACCGTACCGAGAAACTGTCTAAGAGTGTGGATGGCGGTGCCTCTGGGTAAGTATACTTGCAGCCCGCTTTGTATCTTCGTAAACTAATGTGAGAAACAGACTTGATAGCTCCATGAACCCTGAGGACTTGGCTTCCCAGTCTGTCCGCCTCAAGGAAGAGCAGCTCCGACGAGAGGAGGAGAAGCTGCGCGAGATCGAGCTCAAGGTCCAGCGCGAGATCAACGAGAAGCGACAAGAGCTGCTGGCGCGCGAATCGCAGCTTCGCGAGATAGAGGCCCGCATGCAGCGCGAGACTGCCGCCGCCCAGGCATCCCCAGCGCTGGAAACCAGTGTCAACGAGGAGTAGATTCTCTCGAATCACATGTTAGGTCTTTCTTCGGCATTATAAAAGTAAATTGCGACGTTGGTCTATTTATCGCTGCCGGCGTTGGGTTTTACCTCTCCTACACAAACTGAAGAGCAAAGAGATGAGAGCACCCGTCCCAGCTGCTGCAGAATCGAGTTTGATTTTCACTTTTTCTATTTATTTATTTTATTGCGACCTACGACAACTCGAGAAGTGACCTTAGCGGTTGAGTTGGGGAACAGGGGCTGCGGGAAGGGGGAGTTTCATGGTGGAGTATACGGAGAGGATGAATGCCGTTGGAACTAAGACGACGTATACCCCGACGAAGGAGGGTCTCTCGGAGTGGCAAAGGTGGAAATATGCGGCTACTCAGCATGATAATATGCGAAGCAGAGCTATATGTGTGTGCTTCGGCATCTTTTGGGAGTTTCATATGCTGCCCAGCCTCTTTCTGTACACCCTCGCAAGGTATCCTAATTTTTTTTTAAAGCTGCATCAGTAGCCATCTGTTGTTAAATGGTACCCCTGTTTTTTTAACTGCCTTTATTTATTTATTTCTAGCTACTGTAGTGGACTTCTAATGCAGATATCAAATACATTCAAACCTTCACGTTTAACAGGCTTGTTTTGGCGGGGTATTAGGGGGAAGGCAAATTGGTCAACCCGCATGTTTGATGAGGTGAAAGAAGCTCTTTATTTTATTTAGTAAGCTGAGAACTGTTGCGCTACAAGCTGGAGAGAGACTAAAGGCAACTGTGAAAGAGAAGAGATGAAGAAAGAGAAACGAAAACAGAAGGAGGGGGAAAGAAAAAAAAGAAAGAAAAAAGAATAGCAATAATTGTCCGATACACTCCTGTCACACTTTAACCCATTATCCTACATTTGCAAGAAAAAGAAAAATCACGATAAAACAGTCGACGGCTCGTTTGAGCTTTAATCACAATCTTGGAGCTCCTGTATGAAATACTAGCAGAATTATAACAGCTCGTCACCACCAGTTGTGGGCCTCAACATAGACATCTTAGTTGTTAGACTGGCTGTTGAGAATACGCAGAATGGCGAGGAACAGGTTGATGATATCTAGGTACAGGCTGATGGCGGCGGCAATCTCCTCCTCAACGTGGTGGTGGCGCATAATCATCTGCGTATCGACGAGGATGTAGCCGCTGAAGATGAGGGCTGCGAGTCCGCCGTAGATGAGCTCGCCGGTGGAGCTGTAAGGGAAGAACATGGCCATGAAGCCGAAGATGACGAGGCCCCAGAGGGCTCCGAAGAGGTAGGGCATCCATGATGTGAAGTCGTACTTGGACTGGCTGGCGAAAGCCGTGAGGAAGACGAAGATGCCGGCGGTGATGATGGTTGCGCTGAGGACGATTCGGGTGTTGTAGAACGAGACGATGACGGAGATTGAGTAGGCTTCGGTGAGGGTGAAGAGGGAGAGGAAGAGGAGATTGGTCGGGTAGGACTTGCGCTTCCAGTAGGTGAGACCCATGAAGATCATGGCGCCGAAGAGCTAGAGAAGCATTCTCGAGTTAGCTTTTGTGTCTGCTGTTGTTGTGATGGTAAGGTGGAACATACCGATGCCCAGACAAGGCCCGGGTGGCTTTGGATCCAGTTCTTGTATGCATCGCTGAAGAAGCTGACGGAACCCAGGGCTGCGGTAGCGATGAGCTGGACGGTGAGAATGCTGTAGACCTTGCGGACGAATTGGTTGCGGATATCGACTGTGGCTTCAGCGACAGAGCCTCCAAACTAGAAGGAAACAAGTGACGTCAGCAAGAGAGACCCTTTTCTCTTTCTATAGAGCAAAAAAGGAGATTTGGAAATGTTGGATATGAATATTAAAGGGGGGAGAGAACAATAACGCAGTGAGGAAATGGCATTCCTGCGACTTACCTTGAAGTCGTCGGGGATGTTGTCATCGCTGCTGCGCGGCTGGGCAAACAAGCCAGGATCGTGCGCCGACGACGACTCAGCTGCGGTGCCGTACGCGGGCGGTGCGTGGGTGTAGTCGTCGTCGGGCTCCTGCTGGGCGGCGGGCTGGTATTTCGCGGTGGACGCCATGGCTGGGGAGGGTGTTTTCGCGTGTGTTTGCTCTCTCTCTTTATTTTTTTTTCGTCCTCAGGGAAAAGTTTTGTATGTTGAAAGGGAAGTTGTTGTTGAAGATCCAAAAGGACACAAAAGGGCGATCGCTGTGGCGGAATGGATGATGCAGGAATCACTGGGTCGGGTGGGGAAAGGGAAGAGTGGCTGATGTGCTCTGGGTGCCTGGAGATTCAGTGTGGCTGTGCAGAGATTGCGGCAGCCCGTACGATGGGATTGGCTGAGGAGGAGCTCCAAGCTTCTAGAGCTTTGGTCCCCTAAAGAAGAAGCCAATATTGGTAGAAGCTCTGGCTAGCACTTTGCCGAGATGCCTGTTAGTGTCGGCTGCAGCGCTGTGAAATTACGTGCTGGCACGGAACCCATAGAATAGGGTACTTCAAGTAGATTCCGTCTTGGGCCCGCGCGGGCATGCAAGATGAAATTCCGTATGGGGCCTGTATGGAGCAGCAGCTATATGCGCAGGAGGCCATGAGTGATTGCTTTTCAAGTGCTACCGCCAAGCACCTTGTTCCCCGCCTCGTGCGCGGTAATAGTCGCGGACCTGAGTAAGCGATGGCAGAAGACAAAAGGCCTTGCGTAAGCCAGAGTCTGCATTTGGCTGTGGAGGGATCGACGATTACTATGTAGATGTGGTTTTTGGGGTGTGCGAAGTAAGCTGAAAGGAAATATAATTCTTTTCAGCTGGTACGAGATCACGTTTGTCCTGAATCCGGCTGCTACGAGGTTACGGGCTATTGAGCGTTGCGGAAGCGTATCTGAGATTGTGTTCAAATCCGAGCGCTGCATGTTCATATGTAGCATCCAGGTATAAATGATCAGAGAGTCTTTGATCCGGGGATAGATGCTGCTAGCAACTTCTCTCCGAGGGATCAGAAATCGAAGTACTGCTCGACCTCGCTTATTTCAGTTTGATCGGCCTATGCAGATGTCAAAAAAAAAAAAAAAGAAGAAGAAGAAAAAGACTTTAGCCTGCTGTCTAAAGATGGCTTGAGCCATTTGTAGACCCTTCAAGCATCCATACAATATGAATGGTCAGATGACAGCGGAATAGAAATATACATGCGTTGTTAATCATGTCATGGACGCACATTTAGGCCCCGCCCCCACTTGATCTAGGTTGACTAAGATCAGATTTATTTAGATGCTCCAAAAGGTTCTTTCTTAAGCAATAGTCTTGGGAATAGTAGCACTACTCAGATTATTGCTACACTACAGAAACTAACACATTATCGCGAGACCTCCCTACAGCGGCAGCAGTTTCCCTCTATTTATCAAAGTTATCAAGAACGTTATGAGAAATTGAAAGACGTAGACCATGGGAAACATACGCAGAGGCAAGCTCGTATGTATGAGAAGAATCGTTGTTTTTCTTTCAACTCAACAGCCTATGCTCGGCCCACGTGTGCGGGGATGCTTGGCTCTCTGTCCTCGTGTGCTCCAGAGGACATACGGAAAAGGTACCCACAAGGAACATGACATCCTAGGCAGTTTCTTGAAAGGACAATGAACGGCAATATGTAGGACCTAGCATGTAGATCACAGAGCAATTACATTCCCTGTCGTCGCAATGTAAGAGGAGTCAAGGAGCATCACTACCCAGTACTTGCCCTACTCACTACAACCTACGGCCGTATGACACGACGAAAAAGCTCGACTCGCACGGGCCTTATAGAACGGTTTCAAAAGAGGAGAAATAGGAAAGTCACCATTGGTGCCCACCACGCAGCCGCGAGGGCTGAGGTTAATTCAGGGAGCGAATCAGCCCGAGGCTTCACCCGCTGAGGGCGCATCGCACTTGTTGAGCCCAGGGGCGCCGGGGCCCTTAGCGAGGCCCCAAAGAGCGCTTCAGCACGCCTCTGCAGCGCCTATTCTGCTAGCGGGTCGCGCAAGGTGCCCTGTAGGTGCTAGCACATGCGGCCGACGCACCACAATGGCCCCCTCACCGCCTAAGAGTTGGCGTTTTTTTTGTTGCTTGCATGCTGTGTGCAATAAGAGCACGGCCTTGTGGTCGTTATAGTGGGACTTTTGAGAAACGTCATTTGAGCCGGGGGTGCCTGAAGACGAAACACCAAACGAGGTGCATCAAAAAGTTGGAGAGCCAGGGTTCAGGCTGAGTCTGTTGGATGTGATGTGCACGGCGAGTTGACTGCTCATATTTTGCCGGCACCAACCAACTTGCAACAGCTGCTCCTATAAGTTGGTTCAGCAGAATAACAAGAAGAAGCTGGGAAATCAAGTCAAAGTCTACAAAGGCTGCCTGCCTTAATCTAATACGAGGACAAAGAGACGTAAACGCCACGGCCAATACGATACATGCCCTCATCAGTTAGTACCAACGGTACCTGCTGAGCTGTGCGAGGTACCTACATGCAGCAGCAGGCTTTGGCCTCGTTTGACTTACTCGCATCGACTGCTGATCCCTCTGATCTGGCGCTCCACCGCCTTATCTGTCCTTTCTCGCTTGCTTGTTTTTCCGGGTCCCAGCCTGTGTCTCATCTCTCGCCTGTCTCTGTCCAGCCCCGGCAAGCGTCAATGTCAATGGGTCTTTAAAGCGTCTCGTCCCCTCGCCTCCCCAGCAGAGCAGCCCTTTGATACACGCTGTTTACCGAAGCAATTGCGCCGGCTGAGCGGTCCTTTGCACCGAATCCTTCGACAGCTGCTTTAGGGGAGCTAGCCTGCAAGCTTTGGGCGCCACTCCGCTGCTGGCGCGCCTGCAAGTGTGGGAGGAAAAAAAAAGTTGCCCAACCAGTAGCCCACAGCGAGACATCCCACCACCCCCACCACACCCTCTGGACTGGCTTCCAGCTCGAACCTGGGTGGTCGCAGCAATCTGGACTCACCTCCGCCGTCTCATCCCTATTTTATTCTTGTCATTCGTATTTGCGCTGGTGCAGGGAGTCCCGAGTTGCTCTTTCGCGACCGCTACTTTCTTTCTTTTCCCTTTTTTTATTCGTTCTTTTCTTTCTCCCAAAGAGCCGTCGACAACATGGGCGACTCAAATGGCCTTGCGACCAAGGCTGCTGGCGAGAAACCGGCCGCCAGCTCCTCTACAGCTCCCCACGGCTCTCGACTCGCCAACGGTTCCGCGAACGGGCAACGGTATATGCAGACCAATGGCCACAATGTTGTTCTCGTCCGTCGGGTGAGGCGCAAGGATGAAGGGCTCTGGAAGCCTCTCGCTCGCTGGTTCGTTGAGCACCAAGTCGGTATGTTGGATTCCTTGCTTCCAGTTCCCCGCATGTAGCCGCGCAATTGAGTTGCGCACCAGAATGTCGCAGCCTTGTTCGGTGCCAAACATTGCGCTTTTCCTCTCTATGCTGTATATAATCTACAGTGTCTACTACCGTGGTGCATTTGCTGACTTGTTGCGTCTCAATGGATATAGGCCTGTCGCTCAACCTGCTCTCTCTTCTTGTCCTTGCCCACGCCTGTATCCCCAGAGCTAGAATACACACGAGAAAGTTCTTCCACCTCTCTTATTTCAATGAAGCGACTGGCAAGTATGCCACCGGACAGGATGATCTCTGCTTGATTGCCGCTTTCATTGTTCTTTTTACTGGTCTCCGAGCTGGCACCATGGATTATATTCTGGCGCCCTTTGCTAGACTCAATGGCATCACCAACCGAAAAGACATGACCCGGTTTAGCGAACAGGCCTGGCTGCTGATTTACTACATGATCTTTTGGCCTACCGGAGTGGTACGTGGTGGAGAAGCCGCCTTCTTTGTATGTCACTGACTGACTGTAACTGTAGTATCTGTATGTCAACTCTCCCGCCTGGCTGAACATGAAAGAGCTATGGACCGACTGGCCGAATCGCGAAATGGGCGGCCTCCTGAAGGTCTATATGCTTGCTCAGTGGGCATTCTGGCTGCAGCAAATTGTTGTCATCAACATTGAGGATCGCCGCAAGGACCACTGGCAAATGTTTAGCCACCACCTTATCACGACGGCCCTGATTTCGTCTTGCTACTGCTACCACCACACCCGTGTTGGACTGTTCATCCTGGTCATCATGGATGTGGTGGATCTCTTCCTTCCTGTAGGTTACCTCCTGATTGTTCAAGTTGGCCCTAAATCTGATTACTGACTCGACAATTGCTTCTAGGTCGCCAAATGTCTGAAATACTGCGGATACAAGACGCTATGCGACTTGACTTTTGTTCTCTTCATGGTATCATGGTTCGTTGCTCGACATGTCTTTTATATCATGGTGTGCTGGTCCATCTACGCCGATACTCCTGTAATTATGCCTACTGGATGCTTTGCTGGACCGAATGACTCTTTGGTTGGACCTATGGAAGCCCCTGCCGGCTTTGCTTACCTGATTGAGCCATTCTTCAGCTCGACCGGGCGTGTTTGCTACAACGAAACGGTTAAATGGGCCTTCCTCACGCCTCTCCTCCTCCTCCAGGGCATTACGATTTTCTGGTTTACCATGATTATCCGGGTTGCCATCAAGGTCGTACGCGGAGATGGTGCGGAAGATTCTCGAAGTGACGACGAGTATGAAGAGAACGAAGACGAAGAGGAGCTCATCTACGAGGAAATCCAGCCGCTCGAGCAAGAGGTGGGCGTGGAAGACCTGGATCTGAAGAGCTGGGAGCGACGCAACGGGCTTAAGAAGCAGGCTTCTGCTAGCGGAGTTAGCTTACCGGGACACAGCGATCGCAAGGAACTCCTTGGCCGTATTGGCTGTGAGAAACAGGTGGAATGATTTCAGCTTCCAGCTTGGGAAAGAGAGAGAAAGGAAAGGGAAGGGAAGGGAAGAAGTTTTATTTCTTGGGACGATGGCGTTGAGGAGTTGCAACTGCCCTTTGTCGATTTTCGATTCAAGTTTCTCATCCCGTTAATGGGAGGGCACGTTGTTTGTTTCGTTTCTTTTTTTTTCTTGTCAACATGAAACTTTTTTTTTTTTTTGGGATATCGGGTTGCTATGTTCAACTGGTAGGGTTTTGTACCACTGAAAGGGGCTCAGATAGAGCAAGACGGACGGGTTGTACAGATGAGATGATGCTGGACGCCCTGATTGATACCATATGTTATGAAAACTGGCCGATGGGAATGCCAATGGAAAAAAGATGCTGTTATAGACTCATAGAGAGTTGATATATCATGGTTGTTATATATATATGTATGGGCACACACACATATATTTTTATGTATATGCGGGAAACTCGTTTGCCCTGTTGTTTGCTTTTGAAGAGTACAGCTACTACTACTACACCTTGTGCATCATCATTTAGTAATTGCAAAATGTAACATTAACAAAACTAACAATAGGCTAATACCCCATCATAAATAACCATATCTCATTCCCCTAGCTAAATGCTCTTAGCTCCCAAAAGTTCCAAAAAAGATGCTATATATATGTCATATGATTAGATGCTTCGACCAAAAAGAAAAAAAAAAGCAATAATTACAGTTTTTTTTTTTCTTGTCAGATTTTTTTTAAATCCCTTTTTACTCTTGTTAAAATATTCATCCTCATCTTCATAGCCCCTCCTCAAGCATCTCCTTGGCCATATCCTGCAGCTTAAACTTCTGAATCTTGCCGCTCGCCGTCTTGGGATAGTCCGTCACCCAAAAGACATACTTTGGCACAAGATGGCTTGACAAGTTGGTGCGCACCCACTGCCGCACATTCTCCTTTGTCAGCCTCTTGGCAGCCTCGTCACCGTTGTTGTTGTTGTTGTTGTCGCCGCTGCTGCTGCTATTCGCATCGGCCGTCGTCCAGCCCTCGCTGGGGATGACAAAGGCCGCGACAGCCTCGCCCAGCCTCTCGTCCGGCACGCCCGCCACGCTGACCTCTTGCACGCCGGGCAGCTGGAACAGGCAGTTCTCGACCTCGAGCGGGTGGATGTTCTCGCCGCCGCGGATGATGAGGTCCTTGATGCGGCCCGTGATGCGCACGAAGCCCTGGCCGTCCATCTCGGCCTCGTCGCCAGAGTACATCCACGTGCGGCCGTCGCTTTCCTCGCGCCTCACCTGGGCGGTGCGCTCCGGGTCGCCAAAGTAGCCCTTCATGACGAGGTAGCCCGAGGCGGCGAGCTCGCCGCGCTCGCCCAGCGGGAGGACCCTGCTGCGGTCGAGCGGGTCGACAATCTTGACGGTGGTGTGCGGCATGGGCGTGCCGACGGACGAGGTGCGCTGCGTAAAGGGGTCCGACGGCCGGGTCATGCAGCTGACGGGCGCGGTCTCGGTCATGCCATAGCAGATGACCAGGTCCTCCAGGCCGAGGCGGCGGTAGATTCTGCGCATCAGCGACTCGGGCACGCTGCTGCCGGCGACGATGCCCTTGCGCAGGTGCTGCGGCACGGGCAGGTTGTTGGCCTGGTGGTCCATGGCCTCGAAGACGGAGACGAGCATGGTGCTGACGCCGTAGAGGCCCGTGGCCTGGTGCTCGGCGGCCATGCGCACGGTGGCGATGGGATCAAAGGCCGGCGAGGGGAACAGGATGGCCGAGCCGGTCGTGGCCGTGGCCATGTAGCCGAGCACGGAGCCGAAGCAGTGGAACAAGGGGGGCGGCACGACGATGCGGTCCGAAGGGTCCAGGCCCATGCGGTCGGCGATGAAGGCGCCGTTGTTGAGGATGGCGGTGTGCGAGAGCTGCGCCGCCTTGGGGGCAGAGGTGGTGCCGGACGTGAACTGGATGTTGATGGTGTCCAGCGCATGCAGGGGCGAGTCTGGCGTGACGGCGCGGTCCGAGCCCTCGAGGAGCGTCCTGTACGAGCCGAGCGCGCGGTACTGCTCGAGCTTGAAGTCGTCGACGATGCTGCCGTCGTGGCTGGCGCGGTTGTCCACCACGATGACCCGTCTCAGCGAGGGCACAGACTCGCTCTGGATGTCGCCATCCTGGCGCTGGACGTCGCCGATGATCTTCTCCAGCAGGGCCTTGTTGCTGCGCCCTTTCCCAGGCCGGTAGGCCAGATCGGTGACGGCGCCGATGATGAGGACCTCTGCGCCGAGGTGGCCCAGCGCGGACTCGACCTGCTGGGCGTTGAAGCTCGGGTTCAGGGGCACCAGCACGGCGCCGAGCTTGAAGAGCGCGTAGGTCAGGGCGGCGAACTCGGCCGTGTTGCCGAGGGAGACGGCCACGCGGTCGCCTTTGCGGACGCCGAGCGAGGCGAGAGAGGAGGCGAGGCGGTTGGAGGTGAGGTCGAGGTCATGGTAGGTGAGGGTTGTCTCGAGGGGGGAAGAAGACTGAGTTGGTGAGCGGGCGATGACGGCGGGACGGTCGCCGTGGCGGGAGACGACGGAGGCGAAGTGGTCGGGGATGGTGCCTGTGAAGAGAGCGGGCTAGGAAAAAGAGCCGTGTTAGTATATATGTGTATATGGAGCTTGAAAATAGGGGATTTTGTTGGTGTTGAGAGAGAGAGAGAGAGACAGAGCGAGGGGAGAGTAATGGTTGACGAGCAGACACTTTGAAGCCTTTCGCTGGTATATTGCTGTGCCCAACAACAACAACAACAACAACAACAACAAGGTATCTGTCTCTTTCACTTGAAAGTCGACATCATCATCCTTCACTCCTACTCGCTTCCCCCCCGCATAGCTCCCCCAGCATTCACATGCCACTCACCTCCATCGGTCCCGTCCGTATACTCAACCCCTCAGTGCCCAGAAGCCGCGCCGGCTGCTGCCACTCTGCTCGGCCCTGCAGCAAACTCTCATCAAACCCGGGCGTGCTCGTCGCTGTCGCTGTCGCCGCCCCTGCTGCTGCCGAGCTCAAGCCAGCAGCTCTTCTTCTCAACGCAGCTCGCACTGCGGTTCTGGAGCTCCGGCCAAGGAGAGGGCCAGAGCAGGTCCGAGTGTAGATGGACATGATGGCGGAGTTTTGTTTGATGATGATGGGTGTCGTCGTCCGTGGATATCAATATGTAGTAGGCGCTCTCCTCGCCAACGTCATAGCATGAGACGGAACGTCGCAAGAAAAAAAAAAAAGTGATGCTATCGTATCGCCAAACCACAATCACACAGAGAAAAGAGAAAAAAGGGAATCTTTACAGGCAAAGGGAGGGATGAGGCTGAGGATGAGACAAACAGTAGGAATAAGAAAAGGGAAAAAGCAAACAATCTCCCATTCCAATTTAAAAAAAAAAAAAAATACACAAAAATACTTGTTAACACATCCAACACATACATGCGGCACGCACGCACACACACCAGCTTCCTCGCTTTATAACAAAAGACAACACACCTACACTTATTTTTTTTTTAAGACCGAGGGACCAGAAATTCACAGCATCCGCAGGCGGCGGCGGCATATCGATATCCACCCGAGAAAGCAACGAACGCTTTTTCCCCAGAAAAAAAAACAAATAGGTAATAGGAACACGGATAGAGATCCAAAGGGAATTCTCCACCGCCCACTTCGGACCGTGTTCACGAGCTGAGTCTACGGAAGCACCCAGCACCCAGTTAGAATGTACAGTACAGTGTAGCAATTAACCAAGCCACAAAAGAGCCTTTTTGTCTTCTCCACAAATCACCGCGAAGCTGTCTCTCGTTGGCCTCGGTACTCAAAAGCTCATCCAAATAGGAAAAAACAGGAGAACTAAACCCAGCGCGTTTCCTTAATGTTTTGCGCCCCTCATTCGCTTCCCCCGCGAGAGAGAGAGAGGGGGGGATTTTAATAAAAGCCCCGATTCCTAAAATGGAGGAGCGCTCCGTATGGAGATTATTTTTTGGTTTTCCCCGCAGAGATGCGGTCCGGTTCGGGCTGCAGGGGCAAAGAATATGCTGCCTTTTTTTTTCTTTTTCTTTTTGTTATACAACAGTTACTTAGCTGAGCGGCTGATGTTCGCGTTCTAGCCGATGGCCCTGCCGTATCTGCAGACGTGGCCATTTTTCTCGAATTCCAGGATTGTAGATGGATAGCTACAAGGGAGAATGCACGCTGACTCGGTCTATTCTTATTATTTCTTATCTTAGTATTGTTAAGTAGCATCTTCACAAAAACGAATTGTGCAACTATCCTATCATGGTCACCAGCTGTATGAAACAGACATGCTGGCTTACACAAAAACCAAACCAAGCTCAGCACTGTCTACAAGCGGCAATATCTAGGTGCATGGCCACGCATCAAGCCGTGTATATGCGGCAGTCGGTACGAAAAAAAAAAAAAAAAAAAAAAAAAAAAGAGCCAAACAAGATGCCCATCCATCTTACACGGACAGCGCGGATAAAGCTCCGTGCATGCAGAGGCAGCGATTCCTTCTTACACCGCGGTCAATGCAACCCCGTCGACGGAGCGGCCTCTGCGGGTCCCGGAGCGCGCATGCTGACACTGTGTTTAACGACGGGATTTAGTGACCTCGGCTCTAATCTGCAGGCTAGATTGCGGTAGCAGCGCCAACGGCTATATCTGCATTGCGGCACCTGGTGGCGGGCTGCGCGATTGTGCAACTACCAACAGCAGAAAACCACACAAAAAGATAACGATAGTTCTGCTGTGACGCCCCGGAGTGCCGTCGAGACTCGCTTAGCCACACCTACATGACCCGATCTAGCTGCGTCATCTTGATCTGGCTAGATGGCCGCGATCCAAGCTAACATGTCACTTGTCAACTCAACGAACTTCAGCAAAAAAGAACCTTGCAAGAAAATAATTCGCAAACCGCCGATAATATTGATATATATGCGTATATATGCTAATCGCAAATCAAATCAAACTCCATCCGGCATCTATTCTCCCCTCCGAAAAAAAAAAGTCAAAAAAACACAACCCGGAAAATACATGAGTCTTGAGCTTGTCCCAATGCTTGATGCTACCTCAAATGTTGTAAAAGCCTCCTTTTTGCCTCCCCCTACCGACATACAGCCGCGCAACACCTATACGCAGAGCTGCGAGAAACGAAAACGATGAAAAAAGAGAAAATATTACCCGAATATAGATGATAAACCGATGCGGAATCCAGCCCACCGCAGTCGAAGCGAAGAGGATGAAAAAAAATATACAGGTGCTGTTACAAAAAGGAAAAAAAAAAGGAGATAACGTGTCCTCCATTTAGTCATGCAGTTATAGGATTTTTTGCGAGAGCTTATTGTTGCTGTCCGTCTTCCACCAATCCGCCAAGCTCCTGTTGGACTTCGCCAATGTGTCTTTCGCTTTCGGGCTTCCATGTTCCTGGGAAATCGCAGTGTTAGCTTACATCGATTACGCTCCAGGTATCTCATCCGACGACTTACCCTCAAAATCGTGTTTTACAAACGCCATAGGATCATCATAATCCTTAGCACCCATCTGGCCAACACCAGGCGAGAAGCTTGTGATGGGCAGAACCACAACGTCTCCAACGCGCTTGCTCGTCTCCATGCCAGTAAAGTTGCGATAGTCAATCTTGCCCTTGCTATGCTCCATATCGAAGAAGCGCTCGTCGTTGAAGTAGTCCATGATGGTGTCCGTCCAGACGGCTGGTCCAGTCAAGTCCACAACGTTGTTGCCCTTGAAGCTCGAGAGCTTGCCGGCCTTCTTCAAAGCCAGCGTCGAGTTGGTAATCCGGCTAATGATGTCGCGCAGCACGGGATGGCCGGGCTTGGCTTGGATGGTCCATTGGCAGAATTGGATGCGACGGCTGTACCAGTCAGCCCAATCGGCGCGATCGGGGTCCGCCTCGATGCCAATAACCAAGCCAACAGTCTCCTTGGGAATCTGCGCGGGAATCCATTCAAGGGCACTGCGTATAGCGTAGGTATCAATGTCAGAGTAGATGCCGCCGCGCGCGTACAGAATGAGGTAGCGGAAGAAGTCGGCCTTGAGGACGGGCAATGGCAGAGCGTGATATGTCTCCAGCACCTCGGGGATGCTCGCATACAGCAGCTGGAGCAGAGTGGCGGCAACAGAGTCGGTGATGACCTCGTGGATGAAGCCTGGGTGCTCAATTGACCACGAAGCCTCCTGCTCGCGGAACTCGAACTCGCCATCGCCGGGAGTGTGCTTCCATGTTTGCCAGATGTAGGCGGGGAACTTGGATTCGATGTCGTAGGAATATGTGTAGTCGAGCTTCTCGTATGTAGACATGCCCGACATGTCAATCATGGGCTTCTGCGGAGGAGGCGGCGGGACCGCTCGTTGCTGGCTGGCGGCTGCAGCCGCTGCCGCTGCGGCCTCTGTCTCTGTGTCATGCTTCTCGGATGAGCTGGGAGCGCTAGGGCCGGAAGAAGTGTGTGATCGGGAGACGAGGAAAAAGACGGTTAACAGGAATGCCGCAGCAATGAAGGCGCGGCGTGGATTCAGCATTGTGGCGTTTGTCTGGCGTTCGCTTCGGCTCCAAGATTACGTCAATAAGGGTAAGGTGACGCGAGGGCGAAAATATATGTCGATGCAGTAGTTACCCAGTACGGACTGGATAGAATTCAAGCTATAACCGGATCATGGAATAGCTATCTCGTCGGATACCGCAATATTTCCTGGCGAGGGAAGACCACGGGAGAGTGAACGAGGAAATAGTAGTTGAAGAACAAGGACGCGAAGAAGACAAGTTTCTCGCTTGCTTCCGCTTGGCAGGGGGGCAAGATGTGGGTTCTCGTTTTCGATATCTCTCTTCTTTCTTCGCTCGATTAGGCGTCGACGGGGGACAGAAGATACGAGATGGGCAAAAATACGGAGACCCAATGCAGAAGAAGGAGGAATTAGAGGGGATTGCGAAAGGGGGGCTGAGATGCCACAATGACGGGGACACAATCTTAAGGTTAAAAGAAATAAACGATTGACGGGAGAAGGAAGGAAAAAAAAGAAGCCGTCGAGATGCAAGGGCCGTCAACGAGGAATTAGAGCAACGAGGGGGAAAGGAAGAGGTGGTTGATGGAAGAAGGATAAAAAATGAAGAGATACGGCTCGAGGCGAGGATGGGGCGGATGCATGCATCGATTTGATGTCACTTTTTTTCTGGCCTCGTTCCGCCTTGCGACGCTGGTGGGAGGGGAGGCTTCCGAGCTAAAAATTGGCAAACACGCAGAAAAATAGGGGCGCTTCAGCTAGCAGCGCAGCACTGCCAGAAGCCGTTTTTGGTGGCGTTTTGGGGCCGCTAATCTCATCGTCGCCTAGCACGAGTTTACCACGCTGTCGATGTGTGTAGCTGCGTTGCATGGGCTGTTGTTGCCGCCGGCCTGGCCGTACGAGGAGACTATTCCGCTGCAGATACATGCTATATCGCTGCGTGGCCGATTGCAATGCCTTGCTCTATTTTTTCGACCCGGCGGGAACCTGGTGGTGTTGCCGTGGCGCTGCTCTCCCTCCCTCGACAAGTGACGTTGCCGTGTCTAAGAATAGCCCCGGGATATCGCCTCGCCTGCCTCAATCGCATCTCTGACGCTGATCAAACAGGCTCAATGGCACTCCAGCAGCGGGGGGATGCAGCAGCCTCGACCAAACTGACGTGATGCTTCGGCGATTTGCGCGCGCACCTGCTCCTCGCGGCCGGGCTGCTGGTGCCCAGCACATACCATGTACGCAAGATGCGACTCGCTGCCGCACCGCGAGTGTCAGAAAATAAGGGATCAGATATATGGAGCTGCTGGGTCTGACAAGGCGCAAGCATGAAACGCCAGACTGCCTAGCGCGGAGATCTGTTGGTCGTTTGCAGAGAGATCGGCCACCCTTGGCGCGACGCTACAGCACAGCGTGCCTGAAGGATAGAGAATGACCCGAGGATTTGCACGTTGCTTATCCATCTATATTTACTTATTTATTTGGCTTCTATACATGCCAGTTGATATGCATTGGTATGTGATCACGCAACCATGTCTGTTCTCTATTTTGGCACGTCAAGACTCGCATAAATCCGTCTTGCACAGTTCATCTCGCTGCTGACATCAACGCAACACAGCTGTGGAGCGACGTCATTTCCTCCGCGGGGACCCCTAAAAGCCAGAAAAATTCGCGCTATGGGGGCATCTCGTAAAAAACAGCTTGGAACAAAGTACTGTACATACTTCTAGCAAGTTAGTAGGTTAGCAGTAGCGCATGTCAAGTGCAAGGACACCTCTGTCTCGAACGATGTATTCTTTATTCTTGCCATTTCTGCCTCTCCCATAGGTTGGTCGCATTGCATTGCATGCAGCCAAGCAAAACAGTCGTGTTTAAAGTTGATTGTCTCGTTCCAACCTTAATACTACTATTATCCAACAGCCGAAACTGCACCGGCTCTTTTTTTTTCCCTTCCTTTAAAGGGGAAGCGCCACGGTTACATCCCATGGGCCTTATCAACTCGCAGCACACTATAATTAGGCATTTTTTTTTTCTTCCTCTCTTCTTTTTCGGCGGACAGGCCACCCCTGCAATCCATCATTTCCGAACATTCATTTCTAGCTAATTTCACACGAGGTCCCTGATAAGCGACGTTTTTTTTTTCCTCGCTGGGGCACGTAGATGCGGGCGAATAAGAAGTGCTGATCATAACGTGCAGTGCTTGATATACTCAATTTATCGTATCATTCTCACATGATGAAAAAAGCAGGGCTAATGCACAGCTTATCTGATTCACTAGGACTCGACATCCAACAGAAAGCAAGCAGCTCCAAGAACACGCGAGAAAGAAAAATACAAGCTTTCCTTGGCGAGATTAGTGGCTCGTAATCGTGCATGGCGCTATCAACTCACACACCGTAGCTAGAACCTCATCAGTTCGTATTCTGCATCTTATAGGCTATATGGAAGCCTCGGAAACGCTTCCCTTGCGCAGCTGAAAAAAGGCTCCATCAGTCATATATTGCACTTGGCCAATGAGCTTATTCGTCAAAGAGGCATGCATGCGATGGAATGTAAAAACTTACGAGTCCCACAGTCGACATCCTTGCCATGGCGATTACCGAAGTCACAGCAGGGAGCATCGCTGTTACGAAAGCAGAGACCGGCGAGAGCGCTGACGGCGAAGAGGGTGACTATAGAGAACTACATGCTAAAAGCCGTTATAGATTTTTGTCCCAGAACAAATTGTTAAATAAATAAGAGTGTTCAATGTAGTTACGAAGAGACGGGCTAACGCCAGGAAAGGTGGCATACATATATATATGTATATATATAGAGAGAGAGAGCCTGTTACAATCCCACTCACGGTGCATGGAACCGAATATGTAGTGAGGCTGAATCTAGCATGGTCAAATTTCAGAATACCGACAGCTTGGGACAACTATGAATAATATTTAATGATCCGTAGAATGGTATAGTGGTATACCTAAAGAGGGCTAATAATACAAACAGCTACGTATTGTAGCTAGAGAAAATACTGTCTAAACTTAGATGCTTTCACCCAGGGTCATCTATATAAAATTAATATTGTAGTTTACTGTACAACACAGCTATGCACAAAAATAAAAGAAACGAGCTTTCTTGGCGAGATGAGTGCTTCATACTCATGCCTGGCTCTATGATCCAACACGCCGTAGCCGAAACCTCGTCTCTTCGTTTTACACCATGCATACAAGACTCAGAAAATCCTCCTCGTGGGACCGTAACCAACAATTGTTTCTACTTGTTCAGGAGCACCGTAACGCGTGCTGCCCGAGATGAGAGTTTCAATAGTCGGCTGTAACGTACTGTATAGGGTCTGCAAGCTTCAAATTGATTCGATTTCGGCTCGCCTATCGTTTCTGATAGAGTCCCATTCGGCACCAGCTTCCGGTGTACAACTAGTATTTCTAAAAATTGTGTAATCAGTCTTGAATTAGAGTTAAAAAAAAAAAAAAAAGGATGCTTCCTTTTTCCATGCTCCCATTCTACTTTTCAATTTTTTTCTCCACCCCAATTCACCTACCTACATAATACGAGCTTTTCAAAGTGTCCACTAATCTTCGTATTCCACCACAAATCTAGATCTTTTCTCTCTCTCGCTCGCCGCACGGGCCGAAGAGAGGGCGGAGCTTGGGCAAGGCTAATTGATGACAACATCCGCGAATGATATGACTGAAAGAAAGGAGCGGCGGCGGCCCATGCCAAGCGCCGTCGCTTCTACGATGCCGAATAGGGCTGAAGTGCTGACTTCCAGTTCCAATGGTCTATTTCTCTCTCTCTCTTTTTTTTTTTTTTTTAACCCCCTTCTCATGTGTTTGCTTACTTACCTATACAAGCTGAGCTGAGCTATAGACTGGCTGTGAGATTCGTCTAATCGTGCGAGATGTCATTAGCGGCGTCTACGTGGCAGCCAATAATTGACCCATACCTTGAGCTGAAAGAAGGTCGCACAACGAAATTAAGTGTTCAGCGTAGGCTATGGAAACATGACGCACGCATACATGTAGGTGACCAAGATAGAATATATCCAACATATCAAGGCCACCTAGATATTGGATGGAATCGGATGCATGCAGTACATATCGCCTTTACCTAAATCGCTTTCTTTTCTTAATCTACGCTCTTTTGTCTATCCTATGCCCTCTCTTTCAGCTAATTCATTTCTGACAACTTAATTTTCCTTCATTCGCTGCGTTCGTGCATTTGCTTTGACTCTCCATTCTCTTGCAAGTTTTCACAAGTGCCCTTGATCTTATATCTTCCGTAGCCCAGCCTCTTTGTGGCTAGATGCTGATATCTTCCAAAGACCGTACGGTATTCGCCAACGCCGATCCACGGGTTTGCACGGGTAAAAGTGGCCCAGGCAAATCGTGCAAATAGATTCGGTCTTGAATCTTCAGAGAGCTGGAGGGCAACACTGCCGTGGTATTTCGGCCAGATTTCCTCAGCGCTTGTCGAGAGAAAATTCATCACATATTGCATACCCATCGGGGTTAATTTGGGTACGATAGCAAAACACTCGCCGTTGAAACATTTGCACACGTCTTCCCGCAAGGGGAAAACAATACAGTCACCGTAGATTGGTAGTCTGGGAATTGCCGATCGGTCGTGATCCATTCCATTGGTTGAATACCATTGGGCTTCCCTTAACGGGACAAGATGTGCTTCAACAGCCTTACAGCATGTGATGCTGCAGACCTGACGATCGATCGCCCTATTGAGGGTGATTTCCGGCCATATATACTTCAAACAATCGTGAGGAAATATCCAGTCTTGGAAGATGCCACCATGGGATAAAAATCTGAAGGGAAGGTGTCATCATGCGATATAAAACAAGTAAAGGAGGGTAGAGTGCGTGGACTAACTGCATCCTGGAATGATAAAGTAATATTTGTCCTCTGTCAGAAGATTCTCTGGTCCCAAGCTGGTATTATAGGCCTCTTTCCGGTCGAGGGAGAAGTAACCGTGATAAAAATGATTGCCAGTCAGAATCCCACAGGCTATGCGAGCTGTGTAATGAGGCACTCCAAAGGTGATTTCACCAGAGCCCTGAGATATTTGAAAGTCGGTTTTTGGGAGAGATAGAAAGCAATTGTACGATTCTGAATAGACAGGGTGAATGAATTTGACGACAAAGCTCCCCTGAGGATCACGTACAGGCTGAGGAACAGCCTGTGTCTCCACGATCGCTGGGTTAGGGACTTCTGCACCCATCGTGAAAAGACTGGGAGTAGTCAACTAGGAATAGACGGCTAGTACGATAATACACTAGTGAATTTGAATACAGAGAAATAAGCCTATTGTGGTAGAGTGAGAAGAAAACGATGCCGCGTTGGCAATCGAGCAGGAATAGTAGATGAAATGAAACCATGACTAGAGAAGCGGCAAAGAGATGGTCTGCATGGCCGCTTCCATTGTGATGGATTCAACTCTGGACAAGTAAACCTCTGCCCAAGTACGACTTTCTTTCGTAGACAAGGCAAATAAGACTGTCAGATACGGTGATATGGAGTGGACGATCTGTAAGGGTCGTGCTCTCTATCTCTTTCCCTCCAAACCTCATACGCTTCAAATCGAAATGTTGAGCCATCCTCTCCTGCCATAACATAGCTATTTCTACACATTTGCAGATTTGAGAAAAAAGGAAAGTAGGAGATTAAGAAGGATGGACAAATATAAATAGATATACAATACGTGTATACTCACTGCGCTCAACTCCCTGTGATGGTGCTCCTATTATCTTGGGAGGTTTTTCTTGTGAACCATTTGCTAGTCCCTCTCTTTTCTTTGTCTGTTCTATTTCTGGAACCTGCCAACACTTTAGACAAATTCCCCAAGCAGACGATTTGGATGCCAACCGTGTGGTTTTACTTCCGTTTCTGGTGCTGGCCCGCGGCTCCGCGTTCTAGCACAAAATAAGAATAAAAGACGGCGCAAGCGGCTCCGTAGCGGGGCAGCCGCAGATAGGAATAAAATGGAGAGATAACAACGGATTTGAAGATATGGATGGGGAATTGCATGTCTGTTTATCTCAGGATAACTACGGAGCATTTACTGGTACGTAAAATAAACCGCAATGCTGAACAGTCTGAACCTGCCATTAAAGACTGGAAGTGCTATTCTGTTGCCTTTGGCATGTACGGAAGTACATTCCCTCTTATAATCTGTGTGTAACATGAAAGAGACAATCAATCACGCGCAGCAAGATGTGGCATCTCTGTGTCACAAGCCGTCATGAATGGAATGGCCAAGCAAATGACGAGGATTCCAAGCCATACTGCACCACCCTCAGTCAGTCCTATGCAATCAGTTGTGCGCCCTTTGCGCTGGAGCAAACGCCATCAGAAGTAAGTTACAAAAAATTGCCTAATCAGGCAACTATTTGCCAGCTCCCAACACAGTCTTTCATCTTTGCCGCAACCCCTCACTCAGTTCCCAAAATTGGCCGCAAAAGCTGCTTGACGTCTCCGATTTCCGTTTGCCCATTGACGCAACAGATCCAAAAGCAGGCAATAACCTTCACATGAGCCAGGATGCAATGCGTACCTGCTTATAGACCTAATGCAGCTGGGCAATCAGATCATGCCACAACGTGCGAGACCCGGCCCGGCGCCGGTGAACTATCACGGCCATTGCCTTGAACCTCATGCACGGCCAGCATAGTATCGCCCCGAACGGGAATGGTCGGGGTCATGTGCCGAAGCGGGATCTTTAACGTTTTGGGGGGTTCAGGAAGAAAGCCAAACGTTGACCAAACAATGCTTGGCCCGTAGATCGGCGAAAGCCCATTCTCGCTGTGGCCACGGGCTCTTGTTATCAAAGGTGTGGGCACCAAGACGGCGTCAACAGCGTTAACAGCCTCTCTGATACCGCGCCGCCGGCCGTGCTATTGGCTGCTCTGTGGCGAATAAAACGCGGGGCAAGGCGCTAAGACCGTTAAAACCCCCAAATTTGGAGGGGCGCTGTGGCTGCCCCGCCTCCGCTTTCCAGGCCCAATCGCTGGAGTTGAAGCTGCGACTTGACTCAACGATGCAGCATCTGGGCGTTGAGGCTTCGATTTGCCAGAGATCGATCATCCATCGCCGGCTTCTATCGCACCGTATGGAAGATGGATTGCCCCCCGCTCCAATCTTTCGGCCTCGGAAGCCCGCGGGATCCTTTGCATCCTTTGGCAGTGACACGATTTGATAATGACAACCTCTGAGCATCTACTTAAACATCGCGGTCCGCCAAACGGGGAGAGACTTGCAGAACCGATCATCTTCATCCTCTCTCAACTCCCATACACAAGCATCGGGTTCAGTCTAACAATTAGACTTAAGTTCTTTTTTCCCTTTATCTCAGCCACATTGTTGTCATTAACGCTATCTGCTGAGCACTAAGCATACACCAGCTCAACCTTGTCTTTCGTCTTAGGTGATATTGCACAGCGAGACAAAAGTACAAGTTATTTCATAAAACCTAGGAGCATCTTACGTCCTGCCTTTTCCCTTTTATCATCATTATTTACTGCTTCTCAATCGTTGCTTCTCACAATGGCCGTCATCACCGCTCCTCGGCCGCATCCGCTGGCTCCACTCTCGGCAGCCGAGCATACCCAGGCCCGCGATGCTGTTGCGAAGCTTCACGGCCCCTCTGAGACCATCTTTTTCAGAGCAATCCACCTGCAGGAGCCCAAAAAGGCTGAGCTGCAGCCGTTCCTCGAGGCCGAGCACACCGGCGCTCTGACAGAAGACACCCCGCGACCTGCCAGAGAAGCCATTGTCGAGCACGATGTGATCCGCGCTGATCGTGCCGAGTACATCAACGCCGTGGTGAACTTGGACAACGGAAAGGTGTCGACAGTGTCTGCCCCTGTGCCTCATCAGCCATATTTTACTCCGTAAGTCCTTTTTTTTTTTCGTTTCTGAGAAGCATGCACAAAGCAGCTTAGCGAATCTTACACGATGCTTAGTGGCGAGTTTGATCTTTTCAACGATCATTGCATCAACTCGGATCTGTTCAAGGACGCAATGTCTGAGTTTACGCTTCCAGAAGGATTTGAAGTCTGCGTTGAGCCATGGCCCTATGGCCCTCCCAACGCCGATGAGGAAAACATCCCGCGACTGATGCAGGGATTGGTCTATGCCAAGGACGCTCGCAACGGGAACCCGGATTCCAACCACTACGGCTATCCCATTCCCATTGTCCCCATCATGGACTGGCACACCAAGAAGATCACCAAGGTTGAGAGAATTGCAACTGGCGGCATTGGCGATGAGCTAGAGGCCAAGGTCCGAAGTGATAAGCCCGTCAAGCTGTTTGAGAACCACAAGGGCTGCGAGTATGTTCCCGAACTGCTTGACGTTCCCCTGAGGACGGACCTGAAGCCCATCAACATCACCCAGCCAGAGGGAGCCTCCTTCACCGTTCAAGACGATGGTCTGATTGAGTGGCAAAAGTGGAGGTTCCGTCTTGGATTCACCCCCCGCGAGGGAGCCGTCCTGCACGATGTTCACTACGACAACCGCTCAGTCATGTACCGCGTCAGCTTCAGCGAGATGACAGTTCCTTACGCAGACCCTCGACCTCCTTTCCACAGGAAGCAGGCCTTTGATTTTGGCGATGGTGGCATGGGCCGCGCAGCCAACAACCTGGAGCTGGGATGTGACTGTCTTGGCGCAATTCATTATGTCGACGCTCTTATGACTGAGCCTGATGGCTCACCATCTCCCGGCAAGGCTGTGGTGTGCCTCCACGAGCAGGACAACGGCATTCTGTGGAAGCACACCAACTTCCGCACCAGCCGAGCTGTTGTGACTCGCAACCGTGAATTCGTGGTCCAGTTCATTACCACTCTGGCCAACTACGAGTATATTCTGATGTTCAAGCTGGATCTTGCCGGTACAATTACACTCGAGACCCGTGCCACTGGCATTGTCAGCGTCACAGGCATCGACGAGGGAAAGACCAGCGCCTATGGCAACATCATGACTCCCGGAGTCATGGCCCAGAACCACCAGCACGTCTTCGCCGTGCGAATCGATCCCGCCATCGACTCTTACAACCCCGCCGATTCGCAAGTCATCATTGAGGAGTCACACAGCCAAAAGATTGATCCCAAGACGAACCCATACGGCAACTTCTACAAGGTACAGCGCCAAAAGGTCGAGGAAGCTACCTGGGTCGACGCCGAGCCGCGCATCAACAGACTGCTCAAGTTTGAAAACGCCAACAAGAAGAACCCCATCTCTGGCAAGAATCTCGGCTACAAGCTCGTCGCGCCGACGACTGCCATGCTGCTCGCCGAGCCGGAGGCCCTGGCGGCGCGACGTGCGCTGTTTGCCCATCACAATGCCTGGGTGACGGGATACCGAGATGGTGAGCTTTGGGCTGCTGGCGAGTTTACAAACCAGAGCACGCACGAGGTTGGTGGCGTGGCTGATATGGTTAAGCGAGGAGATTGGTTCACAGATCGAGAGTCGAACGGAGCCAACGGCACAAACGGACACGCTGAGGACGAGGGCAAGAGAAGCAGCCCTGTTGTATGGAGTGTGTTTGGCCTCACACACAACGTCCGAGTAGAGGACTGGCCCGTCATGTAAGTTCAACAATCAAACCGTGCTGCTGCTCTTCTGTTTCAGAGGAAACCATTTACTAACAAAAAGTCAATACAGGCCAGTTGAGATCTTCCAGCTTCACATCCGCCCTACCGACTTCTTCACAGCCAACCCCGCGCTGGACGTTCCCGGAACCAGGAACAACGCCAGCGTTCTCCTCGGAGGATCCTGCTGCACGTCGTCTGGCGACAAGAACAACGCGGCGATGGCGCAGAACAATCCGGTGACGCATCTGCAGGGCAGCGGTGCTGCAGTTCCTGCCAAGGATGCTGGCGCAAACGTTGACGAGAAGTTGGGCAAGAGGCTGAGCAAGACGTTTAACGGCATCTTTGGATCGAAGAAGGAGGTCAAGGAGGTTAACTGAGGGATTGGAAGAAAAAATAGCTTCATTTGATTTGTAGATTTTGTGCATACTTTTTTTCTTTTCCTTGTATTTTATGTATAGCCTTTTTTTTTTTTTTTTTTTTGCATTCAAGTTGTATTAAACAAGAGATGAATCAATTCCAATAAAGCCACCCAAGCTGCATTTATTTTTTTAATATCCTCATAATATACCAATACATACGTACGTTATACACATAAAATACACTTGTATCTCTAATCATCCATTCATCGAAAAAAAAAAACTTAGTGGTTGATCTTGAGCGAGAAATCCACATGAGGGACTCCCTGATGGATCGAGCTTGTAGAGATAATGTCCACATCTATTAAGTTATCAGCAACCAATAACGCACATTCACATAGTGAAAGAAAAAAAAAAAAGACTCACCATTGCACACATATGGCTCAACGTTATCCTCCCTCAAACCCCCAGACACCTCCAGCAAAAACTGCTTCTTGCCAGCCCACCTCTCCTTCAGGCTCCTCGCCGCAATCTTGACGCCATCACCCGTAAAGTTGTCCAGCATCACCACGTCCGCGCCCGCCGCAATGGCCTCGTCGGCCTCAGCCTCGCTCTGCACCTCGACCTCAATCTTCATGCTGAACCCGGCAACCGCCTTCGCCGCCGCCACCGCCTCGGTGATGCTGCCCCTGCTCCAGACATGGTTGTCCTTGAGCATCACCATCGAGCTCAGGTCCATTCTGTGCCCGTCCGCGCCGCCAACCAGCATGCCGTACTTCTCCACCAGCCGAAAGCCGGGCGTCGTCTTGCGCGTGCCCGCCAGCACGCCCCGATATCCCGCCGCCCGCAGCTTCGACACCAGCAGCTCGCTCTGCGTCGCTATGCCGGAGCACCGCGCAAGCATGTTGAGCGCAACCCGCTCGCCGAGCAGCAGGCCGCGCGCAGGGCCCGTGACGGTGGCGACCTTCATCTTGCCGCCGTTGCCGCTCAGGTCGAGATGCGAGCCTTCATCGGCGTGCCACTCGACGGTGCAGCCGCACTGGTGGAAGACCTCGTCGAAGAAGGGCCGGCCGGCGATGATGCCGGCGGATTTGCCCCAGAGGGTGGCGGTGCGGGGCTGTTCGCCGACGACGAAGCCGGCATAGTCGAGCGAGGGCGTGTCTTCGGCGAGCCAGGCGGTGACTTGGGGCTTCCAGCTGGGGGGGAGGAGGTTGGCGAGGGATGGTGGTGATGCCGAGGCAGACATGGCTGTGGTGATGATGGTGATGATGCTGCGGATGCTGTAAGAGTCGATAGTTTGAATGGTGAGGAGAGAATGGAAGAGTATTAGGAGGCGTGGGTGAAGGAGTGAGTGGCAGTCAGAGGCGAGAGAGAGAGAGAGAAGATGGCGACGAATTACGGGACGAAGTTGTCAAGAGGTCTGGTGTTTGTCATATGGTGCTTGACTATGTTTGCGACTACGGAGCTGCGACGCTGGAGCGAGCGGCTTCCAGCGGATAGCCGGCGTTCGGAAGAGGTGGGGGCGGGCCGAGTCCAGCTGCTGATCCCGTGCTATTGATTGAAGGTGCGTTATCCGAAAGCCTCTCTATTAGGTGTCCGCATTGCATGTGATGAGTGGTATAAAGAACACCAATAGCTTCTTCTTTTTTTTTTAACTATTGTATTATTGTTCAATGCCTTATATCGACGTCGCTCTTCATTGACAACAGCACTGACAGTGTGTCGTCTTGTTCCACATATGGAATTACGCTGAGACCGATCATGTCCCTCTTCCATCAACGGCCTCTTCAATCTTTGGCAATACTTTTTTGATCGTTTTTGTTTCCAAGGAACCAATAGGCCCCGAGACATTGCGACTGGGCATGGAGGTAAATGGAAGACTTCATTTATGTGTTTTGTTTCAAGAGAGTCGTGTCTGGGTCGATGGCAATAACACGCTCGTACTGAGTCTGGTTAAAAGCCAGCAGCTTGGTATATGAGTTGGCCCATGTATCTTGGAAAATAATAGTAGCGAATTCACTTGCTCATTTATTTGCCATCCGGAAAGTTCCGACAGGATCCTTATACTGTATCTGGCTCGGCACCACTTTGATTCCGTATTCATCTCGCGCCTTGACCAACAATTCTACTTCTTGGGAACCTCCGCCATTTAGGTATTCGGGGATGATTAGAGGTTGTTGGTAGGCACGATCTGTGGTGTTTATGAGCGTGGAGAGGGGCGCTATTGTAAAAAAAAAATATAATAAGAATGACGCGGCCTCGGCGAGTGGTTACAAGAGCGATGTAGTACACAGTAATATTCTCCAAACTGACATGCATAGCTATAGCACGATGTTATTACATAGTCAAACGTAGCATTATCAAAGGGCTAGAATGGATTGACCTAGGATGATATTATCTCAGGTCATCAATACGAGGTTCGTATCTGAGACAGTCTGACTTTTGAATCTAAACAAGCACGCGGTTGATGATATCATTTCAACCAACTCTCTTGTTGTCTAAGAAGTAGATGTTAACTACCGTCTTTGCCATGGCGCAGGATTCACGGATACAACTTATAAGGCACGGCAAGCTCAGGTCGGTAAGATGGGTAAGCCAAGGGACGTTCAGATAGTAGGGATGCTCAATCAAAGGATCACAGTATTAAATATGAGGTTACTAACTAATTCATATGTCTCTTCATGTTTGGGAGATCCGTTGATCACAACCATCAGAGATATTGAGGGTTGTCACTTATCAGTGAAAGACACCGTCAGTCTCCAGTTGCGAACAGTTAATCAGGGGTTGCTGTCGAATTTAGTCTCTAAAGATACTCATGGTCAGATTTCAAATATTGTTCAATCACCAAACTACTATACACCAAATCAAAAATCTCATGAGCCCATGCAGCCGAGGTCGGCAGAATACGTCTAGGTACGTACATGTAGTATTGGGCATCTCAGTGCCCCTCCACGTTTGGTCTGGCGGGGCATTCCAGATCCGCGCCGATCTCCGTGAGCATTGGATCAGTAACAGCCATTGACTCTCTCTCTATATATCATCTCTACATGATCTAAACATCATGCACATCACCACAAGCTTCTCTTCCTTATCTGAAGCTGCTCTCCTTCTCTCCTCCATCCTCTCCTCCTTCCCTTGCTTACAAGGTTTCGGATGGTCGCGCCGACTACCGGCCTTCTGACGCCACCGATTGGAAGCTCCAAGCCATCTCCACTGACCTAATCCTAGATCCAGATTATTTATTACATACGTGCATCCGTTCGGGCTTGAGCCGGTGCCAGCCTGCGTTAGACGATGACATCCCCTGCCCGAAACTCGATTTCGCTGGGAAACGAGAACAATTCGCCTCTCACGATAACTCGGCGGCCTCTCTTTTGATACTGCAAAGGAAGCTTTAATCAATAGCTCGAGATGGGAGAGACGGCAGAGAAAGCGGCTTGCAGAACGGCTGGCGACAGACCAGGCCTGGACGCCGAATACTACCATCTCGGCGACCTGCATCGCCCAGTTTCCACCAACAGTCCCATCGCCCAGACATGGTTCAACCGAGGCCTCATCTGGTGCTACGGCTTCAACCACGAAGAGGCGGCAAAATGCTTCGAACGCGCCATTGCCCACGACCCCGGCTGCGCCATGGCCTACTGGGGCCTCGCATACTCCCTGGGGCCAAACTACAACAAGCCGTGGGACCTGTTTGGCCGGAGAGAGATTCAAAACGCTGCCGGCCGAACGCATCACGCCATCGAAAAGGCCAAGGCCTGCGCCGATTCTGCGACGCCCGTTGAAAGAGCTCTGGTTGACGCTCTTCGGTACAGATATCCAAGGGCCGACGCGCCAACCAAGACTGACCGCCCGATATGGAATCGAGAATACGCCGATGCCATGGCTTCGGTTGCGGCCCAGTTTCCCGACGACCTGGACGTTGCCACCTTGTACGCCGATTCCATGATGAACCTCACGCCCTGGGCGCTATGGGACATCCGGACCGGCAATCCAGCCTCGGATGCCCGCACACTGGAAGTGAAGCGAGTCCTGGACCGTGGCATGTCTCTCGAGGGCGGCAACCGACATCCCGGCCTGCTCCATCTGTACATCCACCTCATGGAAATGTCCAACACGCCAGAGGCAGCCATGCCGGCAGCCAACAACCTTCGTGGCCTCGTCCCAGACTCGGGCCACCTCAACCACATGCCCAGCCATCTGGACATTCTCGTAGGCGACTACTCCAGAGCCGTCGTCGCCAACTCGGATGCCGTCCGCGCAGACGAAAAGTTTCTGAAGCGTGAAGGCCCCATGAACTTTTACACGCTCTATCGAAGTCACGATTATCACTTCCGCTTATACTCTGCCATGTTCTCGGGCCAGTCCAAGGTGGCCCTCGAGACGGTAGAGCAGCTCGAGGCAAGCTTCTCAGAGGAGCTTCTCCGCGTCGAGACGCCGCCCATGGCAGACTGGCTGGAGGCATTCCTCGCCATGCGCGTACACGTCCTCATCCGCTTCGGCAGGTGGAAAGACATCCTGGCGCTGAAGATACCCGAAGACCAGGATCTCTACTGCGTGACAACGGCTCTGACACACTATGCAAAGGGCATGGCCTTTGCAGCATTAGGTCAGGTAGATGAAGCCCGCGAGCAGCGCCAGCTATTCGCCGAGTCTGTTCCCCGCGTCAAGCCCAGTCGCACCCTCTTCAACAACAAATGCATCGACATCCTCTGCGTCGCAGAAGCCATGCTCGACGGCGAAATCGAATATCGGTCTGCCAATTACCACGCCGCCTTTGCCCATCTCCGCGAATCCATTGTCAGATACGACGGTCTCCCCTTTGACGAGCCCTGGGGTTGGATGCAGCCTGCGAGACATGCCTATGGCGCACTTCTCCTCGAGCAGGGCCATGTCAGCAAAGCACTCAGTGTATACAGCGCAGATCTGGGCATTGACGATTCTTTACCGCGGGTTCATCGCCACCCGAATAACGTCTGGTCACTGCACGGCTATCATGAGTGTCTGGTGAAACTGGGCAGGATAGCAGAGGCGAAGGAAGTGGAGGGCCCGTTGAGGAAAGCCATGGCTGTGGCCGATGTGCCTATTACGTCTTCGTGCTTTTGTAGATTAAGGACGGCCAAGATATGATGTAATGATGCGAATGCGAATGCGAATGTAATGTATTGATTGATTGATTGATTTAGTTAGCCTAGCCAGCATGTAGTTTACAGAATTTTACTTGAGGTCGATATATATATATATATATATATATGGTTACTGGTTACACATCAAATCACACGCCTAGATGTTGCAAGGAAATGGAAGTAGCCTTACCTCACCAAAGCCTACACAGCAATCTACAATCAATGAAGGCCGTGACAGGATTCACAGGCTTCAATGCTACGGCCAAAAACACGAACGGCGCGGGCGGGGGCATGCGCATCTGCTGCTCGACAGCAGAGCGAGATCATTGCTAGATAAAAAGCGTTGCAACCATCGTCAGCAACTTGTATCGGGACAGCCAAAAAAGAAACAGTCCATAACCAAAAGCCAAAGAAAAAAAAAAGAAAAGAAAACAATCATTCCAAAAAAAACAAATCATACGCCATCCTGGTCCTGTTCGGTTGATTTGCTGGTCATCACGTCATTACCCATAATCCTCGCCTTCTCCTGCGCCAAGAACGCCTCCTGCTCCCTAGCACTCTTATCCAAGTCGAGGAACGTCCAGATGCCTCCCGTGCTAACAATGGTCAGGGCAAACAAAAAGTAAAAAGGAGCGCTGTTGTTGCTGCTGTTGGGCGTGGCATCGATGATGGCGCTGCTGATGAGGGGGCCGATGAAACTCGATGATTTGCCAATGATGTTGAAGATGGAGAAGAAGAGAAATTCGTGGCCGCGGGGGGTTACGGAGCTGATCATGATCTGCGAGTAGCTGTACCACGGGCACACGAAGAGTCCGTAGAAGGCTTGGTACACCCAGACTTCCCATTCGTTGTGGAAGCCGAACTTATCAGTCCAGTTGCCGACCATGCCCCAGCCGTCGAGCAGGATGATGGATACCATGACGGCGTTGAACATGGTCTTGGCACTGAGGTTGAACTTCTTCTGGATAAGCCAAAAGCCACCAATGCCAACGGCCTGGGCGACAATGCCCACGATGAGGAGGTAGGTCAACTTCAGCGTGTCGTAAGCGACGACTTGATTCTGCAGGGTGGAGATGACGGTAACTGTTGTGTTTAGTGAGTCTCCAATGAGGAAATATCCAGCGAGGAAGATTAGACTCTGCTTCAACTGTCGGATCTGCGTCATTGCTTCATAGAGCTGCCAAAAGCCGACTGTAACAATATTATAGCCAGGCGGGATCTGCATGCCTGGGCGCTTCTTTTCAACAAAAAACCACGGAAGCGAGAGGACCAGCCAGACAGCAGTCGCGAAAGCGATGAGCACAGACAAGCCCCAGTTATTGTTTTCGGTGCTGTCGTCCACTTTGACGCCAAACATGATGCCCACGATGATGGCTAGGATTACAACCTCGCCAACCGACTGGATGTAGAAAGACACGTTGCTAAGCCGGCTCCGCTCCATCTCATCGCGGCGATCCAGCTCTTCCAGCGTGATGTCTCCAGATTCATATTGCAACCGTGAGTCTTTGAGCTTCGTGGTGTTGCGGGCTAGAGATGGGAAAGCGGCAGTCCAATATGTCAAGGTTAGCTGATACGCAATCAAACCGACAATGTATAGCGCGGTAGCAATCTTCCACTGCTCGGGTTTGTGGACGCCGAGCCAGCCAAATCCAATACCATAGGCAATGACAGACCAGACAATCAAAATCCATCGACGGCCAGTGCCAAAATCGGCGTAGGCACCAATAATCAGAAACAGAGCGGCTTGCAGAGCAAAAGAAATGCCGTTGGCGAGCAAAACAATGCTATTCACATCGCGATATCGGCCAGCAAATTCGAGGAGGCCAGATTCGGGAGCAGCCTGAGAAAGCAGGTTTTGGAAGGCCGTAGGGCCAAAGTTGAAAAGGGACAGGCCATTGGCGCCGATGTAATAAGCGTACCACGTCCAAATTTCCCACTTGGTCGTCGTAGGTATGTCGCCTTCAGCCAAGGCCGGCATCACTGTCCCTGAAAGCTCATCGGCGACTTCTATAGTTCTTGATGGCTCAGAAAGATCTTTTTTTTGTGCATCATCGTCTCGATTCTGAGCAGGATTCGAGCTGTCGTCGGGGTGTGGCTCCAAGGCCACTTTACTCGGAGAATTTAGAGACATCTTGTATAACAACACTGCTCCCAAAGCCGAACAGGGAGACAATGGATGAGGTATTAACAACGCAGAAAACACATGAAAAGTGGACAAGACGATGGCTTTTTATTCTCTTTTTTTTTTCCTAAAACTTTTTTTTTTTTCCGATAACGAGCCAACGGGAGGCATGAGGGGTTTTAGCTCATTCAATCAGCCAGCGCGCGCTCAGAGCTCCTCTTCTTATCCCCCAAATGCCACTCTGGGAGTTGTGAAACTCTGGTTACATTGTGGATGTCTCGGCCCCATATGGCTTAGGCCTCTTTTTCCTGATTATATGAGTGCCTGTATAGTTTGAATATGGCGCCGGTTAAGACGGATTAATGATAGCAGACGACGGCGTTCGTGTTGTACAAACTCGACGAGCGTGGATGTTAGCCACATGGATCCTGGCACACCTACGTCACCGTGGGTGAGCATCCCTGCAAGGCTTGCTCTAGCCCCGTAGCACAGGTCAGCCGTTCGCGGTATTTGCTCCGTGGTTTTATCTCGCAACCGGCACGAGCAGAACGATGGGAACGATGGCAGCAACAAGCCCACGATGGGAGCGGCAGGGCGCGGTGGGAGCAGAACAATCTGGAAGCCAGCCATCGGGAGTCTAAATAAAGTTGACCAGCAGCATGTCCTTGCTGGCGGGAGGGAGGTAGCGTTAAGAGATCCGACGAGCGTAAGGGCTGGAGCGCCAACCCAGAGCAGCAAGATTCAGGGCCAGAGGCTGCATCTCCAATCCCACCACCTAAAATATCCCCCGCCACTTTCTCCGCCCAGGCTAGGCCAATTCAAACCGCTCGTCCGTCCGCTGCTGGCGAGCCCACAGAGCCAAAAAGCGAGGCGATCTCACGATCTTCCCCCGCATGAGCCTCCACGTGGATGTGATGTGCAGATGGCGAGACGCCGGGCTTTTGCGTTTCCAGAAACAGAGCAAATTGCTCCCACAGCCAAGCTTTCCCAAAGTCTTTGCGCGTCGTCGCCGAGCGATTTTCCGCGGCTCCCTCAGGCCATCTGCTAGCAACATCAGCACGAGCATAACGAGTGGCGCCCACAGATACCCTTGCAGCAGGCCATAACCCACCGAACCCCATGTGGATGCAGGCAGATGGTCGTGTTAGCACCGGCGTGGATCCAGTTCAGCCTACATGATGCTGCAAGCGTGCGATTCAGGCCAGGCTGATAGGACGGTTGTGCGTTTTGGAGGCCTGTCATTGGCCACCTTGTCTCGTGTTTCTCACCGAGTTTGTGAAGCACATGCGGAATCCGGTAAGAATCGCCCAAAGATGCAGACCTGTCGTATTTTGACTCGCGGTGGAAGAATGCGCATTCTAAAATGAAGCCAATGCGTGCGTTAAATTGCGCATTGCCTGCTGCCTGAGGAAAGGTATCTCGCAGGAAAGGGCAAAGTACGTATCTTTGCCATTGCGCACCTTACTAGCGGCAAAAAAAAAAAAAAAAAAAAAAAACACCGGCAGAATATTTCAATCCTCTCGTTCACGCATTCTTTTGCTCTGATTTCTCTTGTTTCACCTTTTTCCCATTTTAGTCTCAAAGATCAAGTCAATGTGGCCAAAGAGGGTCAGTTTAGCCCCGGCGTCCCCTCTTTTGTATAAGGAATCATTATTTTAGATCGCTCTAGTGGCATGGAACTGAGCAGAGAGGCAAATTGATTCGGCCCTGCTATCAATCCACTGTAATGCTGGCTGGTTACATGCGGGTTCTCCTGCCGCATAACATTATACCGAAGGCCCTCGGCGAACTCCATCCACTGATACTGTAGCTGAATCACTTAACTTGGCGCATTGTATGGAGTTGGTCCAATGGCCCGCTATATCGTCGTGAATTGCTCATATATACGCTTGCGTACCCAGATTCACAGGACTTGGCACATAGATAGCAAACAATTACATGTATATTTCAACTGATAGAAAATAATGATCAAGGAGGAGTCGATCCATTTAAGAAAAAGGAAGCGTGAATATAACATGTGCAAAGCAATTGACCTACACGACTTTGTCATGAAAAGGATGTGAGAGACTGAAATCTATCTTACTATTACATCTGTTGAGATCTAGTAGACACATTTAGCAAGGAGGATATATCTCAGGACCTGTATTGGATGCCATTGGAGCGATATTCCAGTCTTACATTAACGGTCAAAACATTTGCACGCATAATACTCAATCATGTAGACACCTACGCCGGCATGGTTGGACGGTGGCAAGTACAATTTTTGGTCTGGATTTCGCTACAACAGAGAAATCATTGTGATTGGTTAAATTGCTGGCCCGAGAGTCTACTCACTCGCTTCTTCCTCTGATCATCTCCACGTGGTTCCATCTGATCTGATACACTCGTTCCCATTGAAGCGAATAAACGTCAGGATTTAAGCTTAGATTTGCGAAGTCCGCTTAATCAACTCTATAAACAGACAATTCATGCCGTTTCGTTTTCCATACGCTTCAAATCTAAGCCTTGTCATCTCCAAAAACTCCTACCCAAGCTCTTTGCGCTACACATTAAGCCGCAATGCTATTATCCCCTCAAATTATAATATGACGGTTTGACGGTTAACATAATCCAATACATGATGAAACCGATATATTCAAATAGACACAACAAAATTATAATTATGTTTAGTGGAATATACGCCTTGAAAATACAGGGTCAGATATAGCCAGACAAATTACAGAATGCCAACATCTTTGAATGGGATCTTATCTCAATTTCTTAGAATGAAAGATACAGTTCAACCAAGCTAGCTGCAGTAGGAGTGCAGATACTACAATAGCTATCAAATCGAATCAAAGTCATACACAGTATATCGCTTGTTTACATATATTCCAAGTGTACACATCGTGCAAATTGAGTCTCGTGAGAATGACGTTCTCATAGTTGAATGGCAGAATTTGACTGCAGATCAGCACCCACTGATTCCTTTAGTGACATGCATGACGATGTAACCACATGGTTGAGAGGCAGACACATTGAATTGGCCGAGTGGCGCCAGCCTTGCAACAACTCTGTTCACCTCGCCAATCACGTCGATCAGAGCACCAAAGTGATTATACACGGATGTGAGTCCGTGGAGGGGCTACAGTGTGTGGATAGATAATGCTTGGGTACGAGGTGCTGCTGTTCCTGTATATACCAAGTCGTCATCGCGTATTGATTTATTGGGCAAAACAGGGTCAATCGCAACAACGCAAGTCGCCGTAGATCTGCAATAGATTAAAATCGACACTTGGATACATCATACCAGGAATGGGGTGCTGATATGATACCCTTAACTCCGGGTAAGCCACAGTTTGCTAAGTAAATGACATTCCAAAGTAAAAGAAGCTTTGCATAGCACGGCCAACCCCGCGGAACCTGCAAGTGATCTGTAGGAAGTTCTAAAGCACAGCTGCATATGTATAGTGATAGGCAGCAGAATTGTTTTGCTGACAGTTCCACCATCGATGACCGCGGCATAAAGCTGAAAGGCACATGATAATGCCTGCTCCAATAGAAGATCATCTGCGCTGATCAGGGTCCCTGCAGTTCGCATTCTCGCTGAGACTTGAGATTGAAATCAGGCACATAATTATTGCAGCGTCGTGTCATTGCTCTCCAGAATGTTTCACCATGTGGAAAAGAGGGCATCTGGAGCATTGGGGCGCCGAAAATCCGGGGAAACTGGAGCATGGGAAGAGCCGACTCCAAAAAAATATGGCGACATGCAACGCATTGATCAATTCACAGTAGATGTCACCGCTCGTGACTTTGTTCAGCGGATGGAGTGACTGCGGGGAATTTTGCGGAGAATTGGGCCATGCTTGGATGCTGATGCTTTGTTACTGCAGAGTAAAGCGAGCATTAGTAAAGGCCGGCATCGTCATTGTGCTCTCGTCTTGGAAAATCCGACGCCGATCCGCTTCATTGCCATCGCAAGATGTGCGCAGGAGCTTTCTTAATGACGTCGGAACATGGCCGGAAATAGCTGATGGCTTGGCTGGTGGTTGTTGGGAAGCATCGGGAGAATCCAGCCAGAGCCGGGCTAGGCTCAGAAGGATGGCTTCTTGCGCAAATCATGTTGTAGGAGTCGCTGTGGCACCGGCATAGAAGATATTATGGTTATTACATCACCGGCTAGGCGCCACGATTACCATCTTTGGCAACCCCGATGGAAAGTAGGGTAGCCAGAAGTTAAGAGACGGCTCCGAATTCCTCATGAGAATTCGGCGGGCGAAACCATATTCTCCGAAAAAAGGAGCCCGTTTTGATGCCGGCCATTTTGAACAAGTGCGGAGGGAGCAAACAGCCGTTTAGCAGCGGCCACTCGCCTTTTTGTGCATATAATGTCACATCATATTGTGTGTACTTCATGTATCCACGACCCTGTCTTCTCCAGTTCTCCAGTTCCCGAGGTGGGTCAAGATGCTTCGTGGAGCTCCAGTATTGAACCGGGAGGATACAAAGAAAACAATAAAAAGATCCGCTTTTTCTCCAGGCAACGAGATTCCCAGACAAAGCAGCCTATAAGTGATGATGGCCCCCCTACAGTACGCAGCCTCGGGACGGAATACCGTGCTGTGTGTGCAGGAGAACCAAGGTTTGGGATCCTGGGACGCCTTCTCGCGAGGTGATCGGCGTTGATGGCGGACAATGCCTGTTGGTGCCGGCCCTTAGAAATCACAAGAGCCAAGCGGCATTCAAGCATTGCTGATGATTAGGTTGGTGGCTGACGCCTCCAATTGGGGAAGTTGGAGGAAGATGGAGGGCGACTTACATGCAAGATGCGATAAGGGGAGCATGTTATAACAGTCAAGAGTCTCCTTCGTGTCGACAATGACTTTTTGGAGAGCTCCTTTTATCATATGTCATGAATATAATGCTCCCAAGTCCCCTTGAAGCAGTCCAAGTATCTGGAGCATCTATTCAAGCTCAATCTTCTACCTAGACATAGGGATGCAGGTGCAGCTTGTCCTCTTGCCCATGCAATCTCACTTACACGTATCTGTGCTCCCTGACTACCAAGTGCTACGCGTGTCAACAACTCCATCGTTGACTTAAACCCCTCGCCCATCCCATCTTCACCATTGATTATTGGAACCAAGCATCTGTGCACATCATGGAGAAAAAAGACAGTATTAGCTCTCATGATGGCACTGAGAACGTGGAAGATGTGCCTCGGCGTGGCTCCTTTGCCAACATAGAGAATCTCTCTGCCGTTTTCGAAAATCCTCTCAAGCAACGCACCAAAGAGGAGCTTCTAAAAGACGTTGGGGAGTTCTGCCGAATCCACGATCTCAACGACTATCTCGATGACTTCCGCAAAGGCGCCCTGGCCGCCCAGAGTCCAGAGTCCCTCCAGTCCCTGTCAGAACTCACCGCAGAGGACAAAACTATCATCGAACGCGAGCAGACTCACCGTTGGTCCCATCCATTTATGCTCTACTGGCTTTGTTGCATGTGCTCCATGGCCGCTGCAGTGCAGGGAATGGACGAGACGGTCAACAATGGTGCTCAGGCGCTGTACTTGGCGGATCTCGATATCGCGGGCCCAAACGTCACTCGATTCTCTCCATCCATGCAGGACAATATTACTGGCCTCGTCGTCGGCGCTCCGTATCTCTGCTGCGCCATCCTTGGCTGCTGGCTGACTGAGCCCCTGAACAAAGTTCTCGGGCGGAGAGGAACCATCTTTATCTCTTGCTTCATCGCTGCTGTTGCGTCGATTTGGGAGGGTGTTGCCAACTCTTGGGTGAACCTCTTCCTTGCTCGATTTGTCCTTGGACTCGGAATTGGCCCCAAGTCATCGACAGTACCCGTATACGCCGCCGAGTGCAGCCCAGCGCCGATTCGAGGTGCCTTGGTTATGCGTAAGTCTCCATAGTGCTACTTATCCTTTCGACAATACAGTGTAGAGCTAACTGAGAATCTTCAACAGAGTGGCAGATGTGGACAGCTTTTGGCATCATGCTTGGCAACATAATGGGTGTCGCCTTTGGTCCATCAACTGGCATCAAGCCAAGTCTCGGCTGGCGTCTCATGCTTGGCAGCACCGTCGTTTTGCCCCTAATTGTCTGTGTCCAAGTTTATTTCTGCCCAGAATCCCCTCGGTATGTTTCTGTTGCCATGTGTGCATTATATAGCTTAACGCTGACTTTTTTTGCAGTTGGTATATTCAGCATAATAAAGTTAAGAAGGCTTTTCGGTCATTCCAACGCCTTCGACACTCCAACATCCAGGCCGCCCGTGACACTTATTACACCTATGTCGGAGTAGAGCTCGAGAGAGAAGTTAATAGGGGCAAGAATCTCTTCACGCAATTTATTGAGCTTTTTACTGTCCCTCGTAACCGTCGTGCCACATGGGCCACTTGGATTCTTATGTTTGGGTAAGTAAAAGCGACCACTATCTTAATTATTCGAAATCCATACTGATTGACATCTTTTCTTTTATATAGCCAACAATTCTGTGGAGGTAAGGGATATTATTATGATTCTCTTGATTAATTTTTTTTCTTTCTTTGACATTGTAGATACTAACTTACAACGCAGTGAATGTCATCGCATACTACAGCACCACTATCTTTGTGAACTCTGGCTACTCCACCAACTCAGCTTTACTTGCATCGATGGGTACTGGTATCCTCAATTTTGTATTCGCTATTCCCGCAATCTTCACCATTGATAGGTGGGGTCGCCGAAACCTTTTACTCTTTACCTTTCCTTTCCTATGCATCTTTTTGCTCTGGACCGGAATGTCCTTTTTCATCCCTGATGACCCAAGCAACATCAAAAAGAGAGTCGGCATGGTTACAACTGGCATGTATCTTTTCGAAGTCTTTTATTCTCCAGGTGAAGGCCCGGTGCCTTTTACATACTCGGCAGAGGCGTTCCCAGTCCATGTCCGTGATGTGGGTATGTCGTGGGCTACCGCAACAACTTGGTGCTTCAACTTCATTCTATCGTTTACCTGGCCATCGCTCCAGAGAGCATTTACCTCTCAGGGTGCATTTGGGTGGTACGCAGCTTGGTGTGCCGTTCTTTGGTTCCTCATCCTCCTCTTTGTTCCCGAGACCAAGGCACTTACCCTTGAAGAGCTGGATCAAGTGTTTGGTGTCAGTACACGCAAACACATGAGCTACCAGATCAAAAATGCTTTGTGGCATTTCAGAGTTTGGGTTTTGCGTCAGAAATTGGAGCCTCTTCCTCCATTTTATCGCCAAGCTGAGAGGCTGCACAAGTAGAGACAAAATGGGACAACACAGTTTATAGACTGATGTTCTTACAGAAGCATGACACACGCTTCACTGATGTTTTTTGGTGGGAGGTGAGAAAAGACGGTAGATGATGCCGCATGTTTTGTTGCGTGTTTGGGTAATGGGTTTTTTGTATTGTTATGATACCGAGTGCACTCATGAGTGTCACATTGTTAGCTGTATAGTAGCCGCAATGAATGAGATTTGAGTATTGTATATGTAACCAGTTGTATCTCTTTAGCCGTCGCACATCTGCTGTTTGGTGTATTCTAAGCCTTGATGTAGATCGCTGATGTAGTGAAAAATCTATAAAAAAAATAGTTGACTGGAGCTTGCACTTCATAATCTAGATCCTATTCTAATAAAACGACAAGCATGCATGAAATGGCGCCGTGGGTGACTCACCGGCGGTGAAGTTGGGGCTTAGGAGCGGCTGTGCAGATCTAGGCTCAATTCAACAGATGGTGCCCAGAGTATCAGATAATACCAAAGAAACGCCCATCGCATAAATTATAATAATGCCTTACAAACTTCATCTCAAGAGCAATTTTTGTCTTCTCCTGATAGCAAATTCGTCAAAGAGAAAACAGCAGGTCCCATCTTACCTCTCGTAGGGCTGCAACACTTGTGCACTTACACCACAGCAAGCCCCACGCTACGTGGGAGAATCACATCCAACCATCTCATACTCAAAGACACGAACGCAGTTCTATATTTTCGTGCGATGAAGCCAATTTTACTTGAGGGCCGCACTGGTGAAGGTGGAGGCCAGCTCGTCCGTCTTGCTGTGGCGCTGGCAGCAATCACTTCACAGCCAGTCAAGATAGCCAACGTGAGAGGCAATCGGCCAAAAGGTGGAGGTTAGTAGGATCAATGTCAAGCTACATGTGAAATCACCGCCATGATGAGGTGCTAAATATCAAATCACTAGGCCTCAAGAACCAGCACGTGGCAGCCATCGGATGGCTGGCCCAAGTCACCGAAGCGGATGTTGAAGGTCTCAGCGTCGGCTCAAAAACGGTGACTTTCATACCCAGACGGCCACCGACAGAGCTACTCCAGCGCAACATATCCATTAGGACTGAATCGGGGGCTGCGAGTACGATGCTGGTCCTTCAAGCGATGCTACCGTTCCTGATTTTCGCGAGTAACGATACAGACGAGCCTGTGGCAGTGGAACTTTCGGGAGGCACAAATGTTGCCTTTTCGCCGAGTTACGAATACTTTGATCAAGTGCTGGCGCCCACGCTGGAAGAGCGGTTCGGTGTGAAAATCGAGCGGGAGCTGAAAGCTCGGGGATGGAGTCTAGGGCGACAGTCCTGGGGGTCCATCTCGCTCAAGTTGTATCCAATAGCCAAGGGCGAGAAGCTCAAGTATGTGCCTCCGCCGCAGTACAGCTTCCCAGAGTCGTTTGAGGTGAAGAGCATCGACATCAGCATCATCACGCCGATGCATTCGCATAACAAGCTTCAAGAGAGCATAGTAGAAGACATTGGCGTTCTCTGGCCAGGCGCCGACATCAACTTCAAAGTAATCGAGGATTCATGCAGCGACAGCCGCTGGTCGGTGCTTCTAGTCGCGCATTCTGCGGACGGTATTCGCTGGGCAAGCGACGTTCTCACATCTGCGCCGAAGAATATCAAGGGATACGATCGCTTTGTCTCAATGCTGTCCAAGAAGCTGTGCAAAGGCTTATATGAGGAGGTGTCTCTGGGTGGAGTCGTGGATGAGCATCTCCAGGACCAGCTGATCTGCTTCCAGGCGCTCTGCGATGGCCCATCGGCGTTTCCCAGGGGAGACGATGCCGCGCTGGACGGTCCGCTCGGGCCGTTGATTGACTCGATGGGGAACCTGCAGCTTGGAGACGGCAAGATGAGGAGGGAGAAGACGCTGGAGCCCTTTGGCCATGGCTCGAAGCACGCAAGGACGGCGCGCTGGGTTGTTGGCGAGCTTCTCCCTGGCGCGGAGTTTTACAACAGGGGAGATTTGGTCAAGGGGATTGGCTTCTCAGCGCAGTGAGTCATGCAGCAAAACGCTGCATGGTTAGCGCTTATGAATGAATATGAATGTGTGGCGATATCTCATGTATACCTATAATACCCTTTGTTCTTGATTCTTTCGTGGTGTTTTGGAAGAGACAGATGTATATAAAAACTGGTAGACAGAGCATATACTAATCAGAGAAGCGTCAAGTCATGCACAACATGTCTAGAAAGAGGATCAATTTCAAAACCCCGGGTTTCTTTACTTGTTTGAACCAAGGCGCAAAGAAATACACCGTCTCCAACCGACAGAAAAAAGGTAGCAAGGGAAAATACCTACCTACCTACCTATTCCCTCGAACCCACTTTACGGGCTAGACGTGTCTCGCTAAGATCTCCAGATCTGACCGCGTGCATGGGCCAAATTTTTCTTGTTGCCAGATCTGCCTTCTGGAGGATTCTACGTATCTGTCCGAGCCGCGCGCGTTGCTATATAATCAAAAAAGTCTCCTTACTACTTTCATTATCAACCCCAGCCCAAGCCCGTGTCCAAGGGCATCCGCGCCGTATGTAGTATCAGCCCTCGCTATTATGCAGCTAATGGTTCAGTAGCAACAATGTCGTAAGAAATAGCCTCGGAATTGATCAGCAAAACCCCGGAGCTACACATGTGCCTCCATAATTGTAATTGCCGTGATAAGCAATCAAATGTCCAAGGATGGGGGGGCCGGCCTCGGGAGTCGATTCAGGACCCGCCACGGAAGTAGTACTAATATGCGACCTCGGCCGAGGGTCAAAAGGCCAAAAGTCCTAGCTAGATAGGTCGAAATGGCCGTCAATATCGTCCAGTAGCCGTTGGTCCTGCGCGTTCATGAGTCAGATGAGACAGAGTCTCAACTTCGCTGCATAGAGACTATTGAGGCGGCTGGATGTTATACCGTCGCTTACTTCTCTCGGTTGCTCGAGTTGGTATTTGAAATATTCATCTTTTCTACAATACTTCATTTTTCACAACTACCTCTCTCTTCTTGCGGCAAGTGAGTTGTGATCAACTAGGTGCTCACAACCATGGAGACAACGATACCGCCGATTTCTGAACCCGCGGCGGTTGCTGCCGCTGTCGCCAGCGCTAATAGAGATGAGCATGCGACCACGGTCGGCCAAGCGCTGAAGCGGTATCCCAGCGCCATCTTCTGGGCAATTGCAATGTCCTTTACAATTGGTAAGAGTTGTTGGTCGATCAATCTTGATGTTGTCAGAGCGTAGGTTTGAAAATGTTCTGTTTAACTGATTGCCATGTAAATAGTCATGGTTGGCTACGACACAATCCTGATGGGCAGCCTCATGGCATACCCCTCATTTGTTGAGAAATACGGCACATATCACCCTGAGCTTGGCGTCAAGGTGATATCAGGGCCGTGGCAAGTTGGCCTCAGTACCGCGGGCTCCTGTGGAGGCGTCTTTGGCATGATTATCAATGGCTTCGTTACCGAGCGGTTCGGCCACCGCAGAGTCACCATGGTTGCTCTCGCCATCATGACGGGATTGATCTTCATACCCTTCTTTGCGCCCAACGTGCACGTCTTACTCGCCGGACAGTGCCTTCTTGGGGCGATTTGGGGCATCTTCTCCATCATGGGAGCAATGTATTCGTCCGAGATATGTCCCCTCGCGCTACGAGGCTACATGACCTCCTTCATCAACATCTGCTGGGTTATCGGCCAGCTGATTATCGCTGGAATTTTGCAAGGACTTGTCAACAACACTACCAAATGGGCTTACAAAATCCCCTTTGCCGTTGAGTGGGTTTGGCCGGTCCCCCTGTTCTTCCTCGCATGGCTGGCCCCTGATTCTCCGTGGTGGCTTGTCCGACAGGGCCGGATTGAGGATGCAGCATACTCTTTGAAGCGGCTTTCTCGAGGTCTTACTGATGAGCAGATTTGCCAAAAGGTCCTCATGATGAACGACACAAACAGGCTCGAGCAGAAGTTGAAAGCCGACGCAAGCTACTGGGACTGTCTCAGGGGCGCCAACTTGAGGCGCACAGAAATCGCATGTTTGTCCCTTTCATCCCAGAGTCTGATTGGGCAATCTTTGGCGTACAATGCCACGTACTTCTTTGTACAAGCTGGCTTGTCAGCCTCCGATGCTTACAAAATGAACTTTGGCAACATGGGCATCGCTTTCGTCGCGACCTGTTTCTCATGGGTGTTGATGACACATTTTGGCCGGCGAACGGTGCTCTTGTGCGGCTACACTTTCCTGACACTTGATCTCCTCCTTATTGGCGTTTTATCCTATGCCTCGAATAACTCGGCGGCGAAATGGGGCCAGTCTGCTTTGGCACTCGTCTGGCTGGCTGTGTATTCGGCCACTATCGGACCGCAGACATGGGCAGTCGCCGCCGAAGTCTCATCGACGAGGTTGCGGGCCAAGACCCTTTCTATTGCCGGTGTCATTTACAACATTGTCAACATTGTCGACAATACGATCGAGCCATATCTTATCAACCCCACGGAAGCGAACTTGAAGGGCAAGACGGCGTTTGTTTGGTTTGGCATTAGCTTCTTGGTGACTTTATGGGCTATTTTCCGCATCCCTGAGACGCGCGGAAGAACGTATGGAGAGCTCGACGTGTTGTTTGAGAAGAAGATTCCTGCGTGGAGATTTGGAACAGCCGAAGTGGAGGATGATATTACCATTATTGGGGACGACGAGTCTCAGGTGAGGGAAGAAGATGAGAAGCGAGATGTGGTAGAGCAGCAGGCGGTGGCCACGATATCATGAGTTATGACTTCTATGACATTGACTAGTTCAGATTACGCGTATACCCATCTCCTATTAATATAGTAATTTCTAGCTAATCGCTGCTAATTAGACTTATCGTTATGGAACAGATGTGCTCTATGTATAACTCTAGCAAGAATCACTCCAATCAAGGTTCAGCTTAGTGTGTAAAATAATTGATTCATTTCCAAAAGATGTACAATATATATCCAATTCGTATATAAACCGTTCCTCGGTGTTCCTATTCACCCATATCATGACTCCATATAAACACATATATCCAAATCCTAAATCGTTAAACTTATTTGCATAAAAAATCGGTTACACCAGAGTGGTAAAACATCCTACCACAGTCGCCTCTGGTAATAGACAGGCTTGTCGGACTGTGACAATCTCAAAATCTCATCCTTGATCATCTTTCTGCGCTGTGCTCTCGATATCGGAGCCTTGTTTTTAGATAGCGGATCCGGGTTCTCGACGGCCCATGACTTATCAGCCACAGTCTGCTGAATCTTTTCCAGCATTTCAAGCTGCTTCTTTGTGGGCTCTCCATCAGGGATGGCTGCGGGAGCCTCTTTCTGTCCCTCCTCTTTCTGCTCTGCCTTTAGCTCAGGCTTAGACTCAGACTCAGGCTCTACCGGCGTCTCTTCGACCTGAATCTCTGCATCCGACACCCGAGCCTGAGGCCCCATACTGCGAGCTTCTCTCGACCATCTCTGGCCCTCAGTTTCCAAAACGATCAATTCGCTCTCTTCTATATCCGCGAGTGCGCCTCTAAATTCTTCGGGCAGATGCGCTTTCGGCGATTGGCGGGGCCGGATAGCTGCTCGCAGGTCTCGCAGGGTACGCTGCTGGATTGCGTAGCCGCTCAGAAAGAGGGCACTTGTGCAAAGCATGACTGTACACAGTGAAAAATTAGACATTTATTGCTGTTTGGATAGAAGCAGCCTTCGGGGAGAAAGCCGTGGCGTACTCATAGTGGCTGTGGCCAGCATAGACACCTGACCGGAGGTAAGGAGAATACGACGCATATTTGAAGCTATTATGACGACAACAAAATTTTCGTGTAATTTGTACAACTTGAAAACAATAATAATACTAACACGCGATAAAAACTCGCTTTATTTGATGCAATTCAAGGCTTGAATGATCTGGATACACAAAAGACGGCAGCCCGCGTATACAACGGCTGAGGATCTGCAGAGGTGCATGATCACGCTGTTGACCCAGCAACTATCTTATCGCACCCCCGGACACCGAAATCTAGGCGCCTTTACGCGACAGAGCTGCGATTGCGAAGTCCATCCGACGTCATCGCCCCAATCCCTCTCTTGCAGCATCCTCAGCAATGTCGAAATCCAAAGGCGATACCGTCCAGGCCGATGCGCGGCGCTTCCTTGATGAGCGCGGCTCCAATGCTGCGCTCGCGCCAAACGGCCTCAACCCCGCGACCATTATGGAAAAGGCAGTCAAGGACCGCATCGTCGACTCATACTTTTACAAAGAGCAATGCTTCGCTCTAAACGAAGCCGATATCATCGATCGAGTCGTCGAGCATGTCAATTTCATAGGAGGCACACACGGCGCCTCGCAAAAACCTAGTCCTTTTCTGTGTCTGGCGTTCAAGCTGCTCGAACTGGCACCCAGCGACGCCATTATCCAAGAATACCTGTCTTATGGAGGAGAACACTTCAAATACCTGCGCGCGCTAGCATGCTTCTACGTACGAATGACGAGACAGGCCAAGGATGTATATACGACTCTGGAGCCCTTTTTAGAAGACAGACGGAAATTGAGACGGAAGGCCAGGGCGGGCACTTCGCTTACGTTTGTGGATGAGTTTGTGGACGACCTGCTTACCAAGGACAGAGTGTGCGCGACGAGTCTGTGGAAGATGCCGAAGAGAGAAGTTCTTGAGGATTTGGAAATACTGGATCCGAGAGTGAGTCCGTTGGGAGACATTGAGGATTTACTGGAAGAAGATGACGAGGGAGAGGGTGAAGACAAGGCAAATGGAGAACGAGAGGAATCCGGAGAAATATCAGAAAAAGACGAGATGGAAATGGAGAGAGACGAAGACCGGAGAAGCCGCAGCAGATCACCTTGAAGTTGGCCATCGACATTTAGAAAGCGTTTCCCAACTCGAGCACCAAGGCGGCCCTATCTAATCCAGTCCAATGTCAGGATACCCAATTACAGCTACCAACTCGATGGTTTGATACAAGGACCACAGATCGAAAGCATGTAGCATCTCGGTCTTTGTTCGGGAGACACTTATGGGAAATAGAAAACCCTGTTCATCTCAGAACCCATGGGGCTGGTAACAGGTTCGGCACTATGCAGAAAAGGACTATGGGGGCAATCCTACAGCCTCGTTCAGAAGCTATCACGAACCAGAAGAGATTCAAAATACCCATTCAGTATATGTAAGGGGCGAAATTGAGCCTCCAAAATAATAAATAGTATAGATGAGTCGTCAAATCATCATGGATATATATAATACAAGTCAAATCTATCAACCACCGTTTTCCTTTCGCCACTGTATGCAAAACTTTATACATATTCCCACGTTCACTCATGCTGCCATCAACTTCACCACCTTATCCGCCAACGCCAATAGCCTCCTGTCATCCCAATATTGCGCAATTAACTGAATACCGGCAGGGAACTGGTGGCCTTGTTCGGCTTTTACCGGAACGCTAATGGCAGGCAGACCAGCAAGACTGGCTGGAACAGTGAGGACATCATTCATATAAACGTCGACACTGCTTCGCTTTTGAATGTCGCTCAATTTTGGTGGGTATGTTGGGGCAGTTGGGGATAGCAAGAAATCCACCTGAGCGGGACCTTGTTTGTCTTCCAGAGCTGTATCGGCGGACATTTCGCTCAGATCAAATTGTCTCGGTTCGTAGAGCGGATTATCCAGCTTGAAAACTCTGTCAAAGTCTTGCTGAATCAATCGGCGAATCTTTTGAGCCTGGATAAAGTAATTATCCATGGCCTCAGAGCTCAGGCTATACGTTCCCAGAAGAATTCGGCGTTTGACTTCGGCGCCGAAGCCAGCACCTCGAGCTTCTGAATAGAGTGTCTCACCAGCTGCATCTCCTCCGGGACCGCGAACACCGTATCGTACTCCGTCATATTTGGCCAAGTTAGATGAGGCCTCAGCCGGGGCAAGGATATAGTATGCGCAAAGAGCTTCCTTTATGGACGGTAGAGATACAGGAACTACACGAGCGCCCTGTGACTCTAACACAGAAGCAGTAGCAACCCAAGCTGCACGAATGGAAGGGTCCAGCTCATCAATGTTGTATTCGACTGGTATGCCAATAGTAAGCTGAGAGAGACTTGGTAGCGTTGGAGGACAAGCCTTTGAACAGCGTTGACGGGCTTCAACGTTCAACGACGTGGGATCATGAGGATCATGCTCCTGATATAGTCCAGTATCGAATACAAGTTCTCGGATCGGTTCCACATCTCGTGCAAGCAGGCCGACGGTGTCTAAGGAGTTTGCATACGGGACGACGCCAAATCTCGAGAGCATGCCATAGCTAGGCTTATACCCAGTGATGCCGGTATAAGCTGCTGGAAGCCTGACTGAGCCACCCGTGTCGGTACCAAGCGCAATATCCGCCTCGTCAAGTGCCACTGCAACTGCGCTGCCTCCAGAGCTGCCTCCCGCAGACACATCCTCGCCAGTTGCTGCTAGGGGGTTGCGAACCGGTCCGTGGATAGAGTTGACAGAGTGCGACCCCATACCAAATTCATCCATATTGGTCTTACCAACAACATTTGCTCCGCGAAGCCGTAGCTGGCGAACAATGGTGGCCTCAAAGGGAGACGCATGCTCGCCCAGGATAGCCGAGGCGCATTGCGTCGGGAACTCCTCGGTGGCGATGTTGTCCTTCACAGCAAGTCTGAAAGGCTTCGCATTGGGTAACAGTGGCGGCAGCGGTGACTTTGGCTCAACCTTGGCTGCATTTTCGCAATCTTGTCAGTAAGGCTGAGACTCTGCATATGTTTGAAGCTACTAACTGCTTGCCACAAAATGATTGAACGTGCTCAGCGAGCGCCGCAAAGGCACCTGGCCAATGGATGGCTGGCTGTAGGCCTCACGCCATGTCGTCCTTATTAGAGCCCTACGGCGAACGATTGCCGCCGTCATTGTGGACTCCAAACCATCAACGGCGCAGTCGTCAAAAGCTGCAAATGCCTGAATCAAGATTCAAATTCGACGGTCGAATGGCATGACTGCTAGTTTAGCAGTAGTAACGGCACATCTTAGTGGGTTGGTGGGGTTTGTGCCAGGGAAGCTCCCCGCCGCTGTTAGTGCCAGGCACTAGCAATCCTCCCTGTGCTCTCCAGCTGAGAAGTCCGCTATAATTCTCTGAATCTCGTGCTTCCACTTTCATAATCTTCAATTCTCGCTACACGCACCAGGAGACAGCAGCGTGTTGTTCGAAGAGTACTTCCAATGTCCTTCCAGAACCCATCTTATCGGTAGCGATCATGGCTACCAAGAGAGAAATTGATGATCAGGAGAGCGATGCACCTGAGCCGCAGACGAAACGCGCAAAGACGCATAGCTCCAAAACGCGACAACACCAGAACTCGGGCATTGATCCGACGTGGGGGCAGAAATATGTCTTCTCCGGCAGTAAAGACGCCACTACCATTCCAGAAGGAGAAGAGTCGGAGTTCGAGGACGATTCTGACGCCATGGCATACTTGATGTCTGTAAGGTAAGACGAGACCATTCCCTGTATGCAGCCGTGTGGTTTGCTTCCCGAGATTGCATCTGCTGAACAATAATTTGATTTCTCAGACCGCATTTGCTGATATGGTGAGTACTTAGACAAGAAGCTTCCTCTATTCCCCATCTCCTGGTCGCTCCAAAAGTCCAGATTGGCCCCCAACTTCCGCCAGAATTCGATGTAGAAGGCGCCGGCGACGACTCCGATGCAGAAGAGGGTGAAGTCGCCCAAAGCTTCGATGCTAACGACGCCCTTGCCGCACCTGATTCCAAGGGATTTTATGAAGATGGCGCCTATATAGGGATATCAGAAGGCTGGGGAGACGACGATATCGGGCAAGACGAGGAGCCTAATGAAGAGGACCCTGAGGTTGTTCAGAAGGCACTTAATGAAGCATATTTTGCTTCCATACTGGGGCAGTACCGTCGAACTCGCAAAGTACTTCACTCAAGACTGCCTGATAATGCTGCCAGCCGGCTGTCCAGTTCCCAGGCTACAGAAGCAGCTCCCTTTGGACGCCATTCTCCTACCACTAGGCTGTGGACCCGGCTCCTACAAACTACCGACCCTCATCCTATCCAGGTGGCACTCATGTCAAAAGACACCATCATTCGGATTTTGCGTGTAATGATAGGCGGCAAATTTCTTCGTAGTGGACACAGCATCCCTCAGAGGACTAGTCAATGGCTCTGGGCCTTGCTTGCCAGGCTGCCTGAACTGGGGGAGCTCAACCACACAGAAGTTGGCTGGATACGTGACTTGGGCCGACGAGCAGTGCTTCTGGGAAGAAGTCTAGCAGAGATGGCGGCCCTGCGAGACGAACTTGCAGACGATGGATTTGGCGTGAACGATAATGTCGATGCCAGCAGCAGTGACGAAGAAGTGGTGGCAGAGGCTGTTGAAGAAGAAGACGATGGTGATGAAGACCACGACATTCTTCCTACATCTGAAAACAAGACAAATGTCACGAATGGGATCCTGAACTCATCTTTTCCAATTCCTAATGCTATCCCTGAAGATGAAAGCGGGGTGCCAATTGGAAATGATAACGATGATGCAGATGATGGAGAGATCAAGCAGACCAATGACGATAGCGAGGATGAGGACGTGGCTATGGATATCGCCTCCGATTCTGAAGCTGACGAGGGTGAGATAGTCGAGCAAAACGACGATGCCGCAGCTCTAGAGGAAGCGAAGCGCAATCTTCTAGCCAGACTGGCCGAAAGCGAGAACGAACGTCGTCAGGAAGAGGAAGAAAGGGATGCGAGGATGAACATGAGAGCAACCCTTACCATGATCCTCACAGTTGCTGGTGAATTTTATGGCCAGCGAGATCTCCTCGAATTCCGAGGGCCATTTGTTGGCATGTGAATGTAGATTTTTTGTAAATTCTTTGTATTTAATGAGCACATCTAGAGCATGTGCCACCTTGAGGTAATAACTAACACCCCTACATTGATGATAATACAACCCAAGAGTACAAGAATATTCCATGGTCCATCTTCCTTTGGTAGTCCATATACAAAACTAAAACAAAACAAATTAACAGCCTCCCTGTTTGAGCGGCCACAGCACCTATAAAAGCTGTGCCTTGATAACGCCGATACGCCAAAGCTCACCCCCCTATGCAATTACAAACTTCTTGGTACAGCTGTGCCCAATGACACTTTTTTGCAGATAGTCTGCTCTAGAAAGCCATGTCCATGGCCTGTCCTCCTTCAAAGCCCAGAAAGCTAGCATCCTCAAAATCATCATCACCGTCGACAGCCATATTCTCCTGGCCAGTGCCCTTGAGCGCAGCGCTCTTCTTGATGCGAGAGTGCGGGACGGCAATAGCCCGGATGCTGCCGGCGTCGTCTGCATCCCAGCTCCGGACCTGCAGGTCATCCTGCTCATCAAAGAATCGCTTCCGAGAAGGCCCGCTCTCGACGCTATCGGTGCTTTCTTGCGACATGCTCAGCTCGGGAACCTCGTCCAGGGCGGGAACCTCGCCGTCATCGTAGACGAATTCGGGCTGCGTATCCAGTCCGCCGACTTTGTTGATGCCGCAGAACGGCAGCAGCTCTCTCGATGCGGGCTTCGCCGCGACCATTTGTGCCGCCTTCGCCTCGCCGGGCCGGGTGTTGTCTGTCCACAGCTTGAAGGCGCTGGGGCCGGCGGTCTTGTAGCCTTCGGGCACGGACTTGCGCACCCGCATGCCGACGCTCAGCAGGTTTGCCTGGACATTGGCGGGCAATGGGACTCGCTGGGAGGAGGAGGAGGCGTCGGCGGCAGTTGCGGGTGAGGAGGTGCTGCTGCTGTTGGGCGACTGAGCTGCGAAGAAGGATGTGATTTGGCGTTGGGCAGGATCGGCTGCGGCGCCGGCGAATTGGCGCTTGTTGCGGGGAGTCGACATGATGAGCGGGTGATGAGTGGTGGTGGATGAAGATGGTTGTGGTGATGCGATAGAAGGAAGCGCAGCGCAGGAATAAGAATCGTTGTCGTCGGACGAGGTGGCGGCGGTTCAAGTTGCAATGACGAAGATGACGTTGCGTCGTTTTCGAAAAAATCCAAGACAAGGGGTCTCGCTCTGTCTGTCTCACTGCAGCAGCGGCAATAAATCCCAATTCCGGCTCAACAAAAAGAAAAACAAGCTTCCGTTTTCGTCAAGAGTGATCAGCTGATTTGCACAAAAGAAACAATTGTGCAGCAAGAGTGGAGAGTGTTCTTTTTTTTGGTCTTTTCTTTTCTTGTTTTGATTCACAAAAGGGAAGAAGGGGAGTTTAGGCCGGGATGGATGTTTCTGGAGCAAAAAGCAGGGCTGAGAGGAATCGCTGGGGTAACGAGATTAGAACCCTTTTTGACTAGGGCCCTGCAGAAGAGCAGCAGCGGGGCTTAGCCTTTTTGGGGCTGGAGCTTGAGGCGCGTCGTGGCGCGACTGTTTCGCGTTAAGTGGTTTTTTGGGGGGGAGGCTCCGATAGCACAGTATAGAGGTTTGTTCAAACGGTGGTTAGTCATCTACTGTACAAAAGTAGTCATGCAGCTTATATGGAGCTAGGTCGTGCAGTAAGACGAAGGAAGCAGGGCGTAAGATGCGTGGCGTGCTGCTGCATATGTAATGGAAAAGTCCTTTTCCTGCTATGCCTTCTAGAATCTCGAAATCTGAGCAAACTATGAACTCAATTCTACAGTATTTTAACTAAAAGTGTATATACATCGAAAGCTCAAAACCATGCCTCCTCACGATATAGCGACAAGGGCTCAAGCTCTAACCCTCAAGCTGCTTGGCGTATCGAACCAGGATATCCAACGGCTAACTGGGATCCACCCCAGAACCGTCCATAACATCATGGACCGGGCGATCGAACGAGGCCTCGATCTAAACAATCCGGTGATCCTAGAAGTGCATGTTAGAGACGGCCCGAGGCCAGGACGACCAAAGAAAAAAAGAGAACAGCTGGTGGAACAGAATACAGTTGTTGGGGAACACAGATCGCTTATTGCTCTTCCGTCTGTTGGTATGAGGAATTGCCAAATTGACCATGTATCTTCACGGCTGCTTTGCTAATGTTGAAATTGCGGTTTTGTCCTAGATTTAGAGAAATAGTAAGCTTGAACGCTGCTATTACGAGCCGAAGTTGCATTTCTCTTCTAGGAACGATATATCATAATGACACCACAACTTGACGATGATAACTGATACATATATAATGATAATAGAATCTTTGGATTTGAAATGGCGGGCTATGTCGTTTTATGCATACCAGGCATCAATACAAACTTGTATTGGCTTCAATAATACATATTCATGCTCCCTGTTGCTCCTACATTCTCGGCGTTGTGTCCTATACAGCCGTATCAAGTGCAACAAGCACCTCATCAAACGTCGGACGAATCGCTCGTGACTTCTGCCAAGGCATAGTGATATTATACAAATAGGCAAAAGCTGCCTGGTTAACACGTCCCATCAGACTGCAGATCCCTTGAGCGCTGGCAGCGGCTATGGTTGTAGTCGACGGTTTAATAATCAAAGATATTGCGTCACTTCAGAACTCCAGTAGCCTTGTATGAAACGTCGGGCTGTTTTTAATATGTTAGGTCATTAACCACAAGGTCTAGTTAGTGAACCAAGTAATCATTGTCGTTCATACAGTTGCAATATGCTCGAGCAAGTTTTATACACACAAAGTACATTTACGGAAATGGGTCCATTCGACGTCTTCTAAGGCGCAACGCGCGCCCAGACTTGGGACGACTAGCCGTATACATGCCACATCACAGGAATCACAGGAATCACATTGGGCGACAAAGACGACAATATTCGTGGAAACCTTTGAATTTCGCAAAAGCACAGTGCTACCCTCCGCTACCCACTGCACCCCGGGTATGAAGCGATCCTCAAAATCAGCGGTTCCACGTCATCGCGCCTAGTCAGTTCATCCAAAGATCCATCTAGACACTCATGTGAATGCTTTCTCCAGCTGTACACCCATGCAGTGCTTTATTTTTTTGTTCCTGCCTCAAGAAATCGACTCTGTGGTACAAGGCGCGTAAACGGAAAAACGAGAAGAATGATGTGCCATGCAAGATATCCGGAGACCCCCAAACGCCCCTGTGTTGGGTGTTCCATCTTCTATCTGCAAAGAGATTTGATTAAAGTCGCAAGGTAATGTTGTCTATCCCCCACGTCGATGAATGTTTGTTTTGCAGATCCGAGATGATCACCACCATATAGCCATAAGAGTCATGAGTACCCAAGGAAAGAAAACCACCCCGCGGGCAGTTTACTTTCTTCGGAAAGAGCAGCCCTCGGTTAATCTGGCCTTACCACCGGTGGGCTGGCACAGAACAGTGGTGCAACCCTGGCAGATGACAACGGTCTGGGCGTGAGAGAAGACGGTGGTGATGGTGAAGCAGCCGGGGCACTTGACGTCCATGAAGAAGGATCGGGGCTGGGGAACAAGGGTCTAGATGGACAAGTCATGTTAGATATCGATGGTCAATTTGGCTATTTCGGGATGATGACTTCGTCTTCGATTCGTACCTTGAGCTTGTGCTTCTTGGCCTCAGCGGCCGCTGAAGGGTTGAGAAGGTCAACAGCGAGAACCTATGGCAAAATTTGGTCAGCAATTCTGTTTTCCCGTTTGCATATTCTCGAGTCCATCATTCATAATGTCCCATCGTGCCATCGACGCCGTGCAACGCAAATTCTCTCGATGGTTTCGGCCCAGGAAAAAAAGTTTTGATGCCCTCGTCAGGTGACGCATCATCATCATTCCTCCGCCATTCCGGTGTTCCCATAGCATCGCATAGACTCCATCCTCCAGAGGTAGTGAATGACAATTGTCGCTTACCATCTTGACTGATTATATCTCGAACAGAAATTTGCCGTCGGAGGTCTTGCGAGGGTCGAGGTACTTGACGAAATCTGGCGACGGATTTGAGGCTCGCAAGCTGGAGTGAGAGGAGTTAAGCGAGGAAAAGTTCGGTGCACATTGAGGGGGCGATTCTCGTTCGCTGGCAACTCAAAATTTTTGTCAAAAGCAGAATAGCGTGATAGGGTTTGGTCGCCCATGCACACGTGACAGCAATTTGCCGCCTGGTGATTGGGCCAAGCTGGAGCAGCTCCATGGCGCTAAAAATTGTGAATCGGCGACTAGGGAAATATGGGGACTTATGCACCGTTTGTGTGCACAAAGCAGAGCGATGTGGGCGAGTCTGGCTCGGTAGGCAGCCAAAAAGATGGCTGCTATTTCTGTCTGCCTGGCGATTTGCGCGGCCCCCCACGACGCCAGCTGCAGATGATGCCGTGGAAGCTACTCTGCTGCATGCAGCTATCCAGACGCTTCTTTTGACATTCTTTCAAACAACCACCATATCTACAAGCCGCCATTTCAAACAGCTGCGTATAGCACTCGGCTCACCATGGCTGCACCCTCAGAACAAAGAATTGCGGTTCCAATCGACGACCCCAATGCCGATACCGAATGGCAAGCTGCCCCGCGATCTTGGTGATGCGCAACACTCTGACCCCTCCATAGGAATGACATTCTGCGCAAGCATGGCGTTATCCCCGAGAAACCCCCCAGCCCTACTCCCATGATCGAGGAAGCCATTCTCGAGGCGAGAAGGCTTGCGCATGAGAATCGACTTGAGGGAAAAGAGCTGGATGAGCTTGACGAGTTGGAAGACGACGAAGACGATGACTTTTTAGAGCAGTACCGCCAGAAGCGCATGGCCGAGCTAAGCAATCTGCAACAAAAGTCCATCCATGGCTCCGTATACCCCATATCGAAGCCCGACTATCAGCGCGAAATTACAGAAGCGTCCAACAACGGTCCTGTCTTCGTGAACCTCACATCAGCCTCAGGGGCAACGAATGTGGAGTCGAGAGTACTATCAGACCTCTGGAGGCAAGCTGCGAAGGAGTATGGCGACATAAAGTTTTGCGAAATCAGAGCCAATCAGGCCATCGAAAACTACCCAGACCGAAACTGCCCTACAATCTTGGTGTACAACAAAGGAGATATTGTAAAGCAGATCGTGACCCTCTTGACCTTGGGAGGCGTTCGGACCAACATGAGACATATCGACGACATACTCGTTGAGGTTGGCGCCGTGCCTAACTCTGATATGCGAGTAGTCAAGAGGAGAAGAGCGGCGGAGGAGGCTGAGGAGGAACGACTAGCCGGCGGCAAAACTATCAAGACAAGTAATATTGGGCGAGCGCAGGTTGACTCGGATGACGATGATTGGGACTGAGAAGATTCGAGCTTTAGCCCATCTCGACGCCCCATTTCGAATCCAAAAGCCGCCACGAGCTCGTTTTGATGCCACCCTTGACTCTACCTGCTCAGCAAGGTTTACTTCGAATGTGAAGGTTAGCTCAACGGAAGAGCTATAGACCCCATTCGAAAACTTATTTACTCGTTGTGCCACTTATTCCTCATATACTCTCTCCTCGTTCCAACTCTGGCAGGCTAGCGATTTTTGTTGGGCTCTGTTTCTCCTAGTGTATTAGCTATCATCCTTAGATAGGCTACCATCCTTACACACAACAGTAAGGGGTACCTCTACACTATACAATGTTCATACACAGGTTGTCATCTCTACGCAACAGGAGAACTTGCCTGTATCACCCCTGCACGAAATCTCACAGTACTTTTAACATCTACGACCATAATGCTGCAACCCCTGAGGCTGATGGCCACTAGCATTTCATGCCGCCTAGAAAAATGCGGGGGCTAGACTTGACTGGGACCAGCAGCTAGTCGAGCCGCCACTCCAACCCGTTTTGCCCACCGCGAGAGCTAAAAAGTTTATGAATGAAACTCTGAAGTATATATGGAAAGTAACGCCAAAAAATAAAAGACAATTCTAAGTATAAAAAAGATGTATATAAAGATCAAGCTCCCCGGGCTTTACATGGACGAAAATTACTTTATCTTGAACCACGTACACCGAACGATCCCCCTATTTTATATCGGCGTCTTCTCCTATCCAAAAGCTACTATTTACTACTGCTACCACACGCGACAGGGCTTGTGGAGTTGACCGGCGTGGGGCCTTTATTGCTAAGCGCTGCAAGTTATTTACTTATACGCGTTGAGCGCGTCTACCGCTGCTACACGATGTATCCCAGATTTTCCCTTTTGCAACTTTCCCGTTTCAGAGACGAGGACTATTCCACCCCTCTGTCCTTATCCATCCAAATGTCTGATGACCTGTCGTTGCCTCCGCTTCCCGCAGTATCGTGGGACGAGCAATCTCAGAGCTTCTCTAAGCGTTCCCGCAAGCGTGGCCGTAATAACTATCAAGCGGGAAATTCGTCGCCGCTGCGGTTTAATTCGAGTGATCCCGCAATTTTCTCTAGTGATGACGACCCGGGATTGGACAATTATGTAGAGGGACGGCCGAAGAAACGCTATGTTGGCACCTGGTTTCAGCAGCGCCCTGCGACAGACGCCGATGCGCCCAACGCACTACTCCAGCAGAGGAAACGCACCTTGACAAGGGACTATGACAGCGGCGTTTTCCTGGGCAGTGATGTCACCACGGATAGCGAAGATGTCTTGGACGGCCTAGAGATGCCAGTTCTGCCAAGGCTGCCGCATCTAGATAAACGGATCCCATTGTCGCAGGCTGAGATGGCGGCCAGGCAGAAGATTGAAGAATGCCTTGACAGGGGTAACGAATCGGTTGATCTATGGTCCATGGGACTAGAACAGCTCTCCAACGACACCGTTGAACGCCTTGGCCAAATTGCCAGCATACCAGTTGTGGCCAAGGATGTGGCCTTTCTGCCAAAGGAGCCCGAGCTGAGGTTGTTCCTCTCATTAAACAGGCTATCAAATTTACCCGGCAATATCTTTGATCTCACACATCTTACGGTTCTCAGTCTTCGTGGAAACCTACTGGCGGAACTGCCCCCCGCGATATGCAAGCTGCGCAACCTGAAGCAGCTCAATTTGTCTCAGAACCATTTCCTCGCCCTGCCTGCCGAGTTTCTTGATTTAATGCAGCCGGGAGGAAAGCTCCGCGACCTGGCCCTGTTTGTCAATCCGTTCATTCTACCAGAAGGCTGCACAAAATCCAAGGCAGATGGCGAGGACGAGACTTCTCTGAGCCCTGGTCCCCGCACAGCACACAGGTATATAGGGCAAGTGGACGGTTCTAAAATTCCACGATACCTGACCCAATGGCTTGGTCGAAGTCCGGTGCAAATCTCTGACTCCCGGGGTGAGGTCCTCTCAGATTTTGAGCTTTTGCTAGAGTCAGAAACACGAACAACGCTGCCTGTAGAGGTATCCAGTGACCAGTTCGGCCTCGCGGCCTCATACGCCCCACGGGCAGCATCAATGGGTTTCCGAAAGCAAGAGACGAAGCCGAGCGGCGTGCCCAGCTTGCTCGAGATGGCTCTGCGGGCTTGCTATCGGAGCAGTCAAATCCGTGGGCTCGAGGCTTACATCCCAGAAGGGCCGGCGCACCTCCGAGAACTGCTTCAGCGCGCCTCTACGCAGAAAGACATGGGCGGCCTGACTTGTTCAAAGTGCCGAAAGACGCTGGTTGTACCCCCGATGGAGTGGATCGAATGGCGAGAGTTGAGGACCAGCACCATCATGCACAGGCCGGAGCAAGACGTTACGGATGTCGTCACGAAGCCGTTTACCAATGATGTGAGGGAGATGCCGGTGCCTTTTCTTCATCGGGCGTGCTCGTGGAATTGTGGTCCGAAGGACTTGGAGAAGAATAGGAGGTGGTTTTTGCCAGAGGGGTATGTGAGCGTGGAACAAGTTGGACCAGAGGCTGAGATTGAGTAGGTGAGGAATTTGTTATGAGAGATGGACAGAATGTATACGTGTGTAAAGCATTGCACAGGCGTTATTGGAAAGTCGGATATTTTTGTGAATGCTTTTTCAAAATTGCAAGGGTTTGTATGAATGGTAATTTGGGTTCAGGATGTTTGTATTTTTGGGTATATAGGTAGATAAATACATGGGCGGCGTCGGTAAGGGTGGGAATTCAAGATATTTTATTGTGTTTCCTTTTTCTGGTGTTCGTGTAATTGAGCGGTCCTTTGATGAGCATATTCGGCTGGTTTCAATTACCATCTCATTGCACAAAATTTCCTGTTATTTAATACAATTCCTTCTTCTTTGCTTTTTTTTCCTTTTTTCCTTTTTTTTTCCTTTTTGGATAAGTTCATTTAAAGAAGAAAAACAATAAATTGTATAACACAAATGCCTAGCTTGATCGTCTCACAGAGCAAAGGTGTAGAAAGGTCTAGACAGCTCCCCCCGTAGCTTACAGCCGGGAGAATCTCGGCCTAACCCTTCCCCACGCCCCATTTGAGGCGAGGTGGCATTTTACTAGACAATGCTGGCCACTACTCCAGGCACGGCGAGCTTTCCCACTTATTTTGCTTGCCAATCCTGTTGCGACACCTGAATCCCTTCTCTTCTCTCTCTCCAACTCACGCGACTCTTTCGCCCAACTGCATTGATCCCATACGCCGCTTCGCGCCTCTACTCCCACATCCATCACAATGGCCGATCAAGTTGAGGAGATCCTCGATGTTCCCCGCGAGTTCTTCAAGGACGGCGTGCAGTTCATCAACCGCTGCCAGAAGCGTACGAAGAGTTTCCTACCTACCACGTGGTTCCATCGTCGATGTGGTTTTTTTTTACTGACATGTTTGACTGTTTCTAGCCGACCAGAAGGAGTTCCTCAAGCTGTGCCAGGCCGTCGGCATCGGCTTCGGCGTGATGGGCGCAGTCGGATTCGTCGTCAAGCTGAGTGCGTTTTTTGCCTCCCCCAAAGTCGAAATGTCGTCAAATCTAACTTGTTACTTTTTTTGCAGTACACATTCCCCTTAACGGCCTCCTCGTCGGCTCAGCATAAAATGTCTACTCTTCTCGACGGCGTTCTTTTTTTATTGGGAAAGGGATATCCGGGCTGTGAAATGATGCAGTTTTTTGAATGAAATGGACGGAGAAGGGATTTGAAGCGATGAGGAAGAATATCGCTGTGTACATTTTTTTCTAGTTTCCTTCTTATTTCACGGATATGAGTGGGATGCAATAGCATGTTTAATTGATTGGTTTCTGGGATACGATGAGGGGCGTTGAAAAGCATGTTCGTGGGAAGTGCTGATCTTGCGCTAGGCTGGCTTGGTGATGCGTGATATGTGCGACCTGTGTTTTTTGCGTCTTCGTGGCTCTTATATTGGAACTGCAATGGTAGTTGAGAAGTGAAAAGGAATTCGATACTCATTGAGGCGTGAATATATTCTTACCAATGGCTTGTCACGACGCAGGGAGGTGGAAGAGCTCAGACCAGCGGGCCACCTGCACAGACGATAGGGTGTATCTTTATCTGCAACGCATACAGAAACGATTAGAGGGCTTATAAACTCTTTTGGCGTATCCTGTTCCTGTTCTATCGTTTACATGTGTCTTGTGGACTGTCCATAGTGTAGCGCAACCATCAGCTACGCTATATGAATCCATGGCCATGCAATTTACAAGCAGGGCCTGTCTCTACAACATGCCTCACTCGGGCATTTCAATCGAGCAATCGTAATAGATAACGAGCTAAAGTAAAGCTAAACTCCGGCTCGTGCCATGCTATTGATGCCTCGCCAGCGTTTTGGCTAGCTGCAAGGGAGTTACCCTGCACAGCTTGACTGGCGGTTGTCATGCAGAACACACAAGGCTGTCTAAGACATTCATGAGGAGTCATTGCCAGCTGGCATTGGAAAACTCTTTATAAATGAGAGAGGGATGTCAATCGTTCTGGATACTCTCCCTCCAATTCCTTGATTTGGTTGTTTTAGTATTAAGATCATTAGTGTTGTAACGTTGGTGCGTGACGGTAACAAATAAACCTTGACCTTGATCGCAGATTTGAACGGGGCAATTAGATTACATTGTTTTAAAATTATGGACAAGGAAATTTCCATTTCTGTTCGACCGGATCCTGACGTCGCTGAACCTTTGGCCGAGCATACGGCAACCATCATCTTCATCCACGGTCTTGGTGACAAGCCAGAAACGCTACATGAGCCCATCAACCAGTGGAGGAGCAATGGCCATGTTGATAACATTAAATTCGTGCTACCTCATGCGCCAATAATCTCATTTACAGCGGTGATTTATACTTTACAGCTCGTTTTGAGATTCAAAGTGGGCTAACGGGAACATCAGAAAGCGAGTGCTTATATGCCTGCATGGTTTGATATTGTAAGCCTCCCGCTTCTAATCAGACTGATGATGCTGACCAGGGCTGTAGAAAGTTTACGATGGCTCGCCAGATGCGCTTCGGACAGATGAGGACGTGGATGGCATTCTTGCCAGTAGAGACTACATCCATAGCCTCATCCAAGAAGAAATCAGGGCTGGGATTCCGTCCAAGCGTATCATGATTGCCGGGTTTTCCCAAGGCGGAGTGATAGCCGTGGCTGCTGGGTTAACTTTTCCGCAGCCTCTTGCAGGAATTGCTTTGCTTTCCGCATGGCTACCGTTGGCTCAGAAATTCATGGAATACGTCCCCGAGGAGAATCCAAACAAAGAAACTCCCATATTCCAGGGCCACGGCGTCGACGACCGCTTGGTGCCGGTGGGATTTGCGAAGAAGAGCCGAGAAGCCCTGACGGCGATGGGATTTTCAGTTTCTTGGAACGTGTACGGGTGAATTGGGCCCTTTTCTTGGACTATTTGTTCTCTCGACATTTAAATATCTCGGAATTTACTATAGTCGGTCATGCTAACTAGTGGTGGTGGGCAGCCGACTGGGTCATGAGACTTGCGAGGACGAGCTGGACGATGTAGAGGCCTTTATTGAAGAAAAGCTGCTGTAGCTGGAGCTTGGAAACAGGGACTTTTTGACTTGATGATGGAGCTGGATGGGCAAGTTTACAGGTTACGGGTATGAAATCGGGAGTTGCGAAATCTGTGTTTCTTTTTTTGAAACGCCAAGCAAGATGCGGGCGGTTTGACGACTGCCATGCCTGTGCTCCATATCAGATTGGAAATGGAAGCCAAAGAGTGGAAACGGAGGGACGTGTTCGTTGGCGCTTAGGCCGGGCCAAATGCAAGAAACTGAGGGCCATTGCGCCACTAAAGCTACCTAAAGGCTATGTATGGGGGGGATGATCCGCTGGCATACAGATTGATCACCAACATTGCACGCCATGCAGATAATAAATGCCTCCAGACTTTCTATGCCAGCCAGTTCTATTGAATGTTTGTTTGTCCAGCAGGAGCTGTAACTGAGCCTTCAATCACGGCGCATCTGTAGCTAAACAGAACGATTCTAGCTCGTGTTCGTGGCCTTGCATATGCCCCTAAAACCACGTCACCCCCCCCAACAAGGCTGCCTGCATCGGCTGCCCTACCCGCATCACAAGGGAGCGATGAAGAAACAGCGCTGCGCAGAAGGGCACAAACGGCCCAGATAAGGGCGATACTTTGCGTTGACGTCAGGTGTCATGCGTGGCGGCTTATGGATGGCCACGGCGGGCATTGCGCCAACTGATCACGCTACAGGATGAGACGCTGCAAGGCTTGGGGGACGCTGCGGTGGCCCCTGTGCTGTGGGGGAGAGGCCAATGACTGCCCGAGCCGCCAGTGGGTAGGCACCCAGTAGGCACCCAGTAGGCACCCAGTAGGCACCCAGTAGGCACCCAGTAGGCACCTAACCAGCCGGGCCCCGGTGCTGTACATGGAGGCAGTTGCAGAGCAGGCACAGTATTGGAGGTGTAATACAAGGTAATACAGCCATAAGTCCATGTCCCCATGGGACTGCAAATGCACTAATCGTTAGTTATCTCGTCTCTTGCCATGGCATGACTTGCACCTCTGGCTCTTGTCCTGCCATGTGCTCTCCGGCTGTGCTCCTGTCCAAGTTCTGCAACACAGAGCCGTGCGCTTGATTTGAAGCTTGTTGTGTAGCGCGGGCTGTGTGTGGCTGGCCATTGTTTTTTTTTTTTATCTTTATCTCTTCCCGCCTTGCCTCTTATCAGTCGGTGCAACAACAGACTTTCGTTGCAGGCAGTGCCGAGCCGGCCACTGGGATCCGGCCCAACGAGAACAAGAGAGAAATCAAATCAAACCACAGACGGTTTCTCATCGCTGCCATCGGCGAAATAAACTCATCCCTCTTGCCCATCAGCCGCTGATTCCTCGCTCTTCCGCAAAGCATGGCGACGCCCACCGTTTCTCGTCCCTCCAGTCCCGCGCCCTCTCAACTGCCTCCCATGCCAGAGTCTCCCGTCTATTCTCTCGCCTCAACCGCCCTCCCGCTCTCTCAGTACAACCTGCCGCTGCCGCCACCGCCGCGCCCGCTGCACTCTGTCATAACAAAGGCAGATCTCGAGCGGTCGCAGGAGGCGTATGCGGACCTCTTGACCTCGGCCAAGGCCTATAGGGTTGCTCTCGCTGCTCTCTCCACGGCCGCCTCCACCTTTGGCTCTGCGCTGGAAGCATGTGCGAGGCTCAAGGAGGCTCGCTCCGAGCCCATTGGCCCCGCCGGCACCGCCAACATGACGGCCAGCTTCACCACAAAGGGCCAATGCACCGCCGACACCCTCATGTCGGCGTCGGGCGTGCATCATCTGATTGCCAACCACCAGCAGATCCTGTCCGAGACGGTCTACCGCTCCTTCGAGGTGCCTCTCTTACACGAGCTCGACAAGTGGCAAACCGTCATTGGCGACGAGGAGGAGACGTATCAGCACAACATCAAGGCCCAGAGCAGAGAGGTTAAGCGCCTGGAGAAGGAGGGCCTGAAGCTGCACAAGCAGAGACGCAGGGATGTGGCGCGCTTCAGAGCCCATCTTGTCGAGCTGACCTACAAGCTCGACGGGCTCACCAGCCTGCATGCAGACCATGCAAGGACGCTGTTGAGAGAGAGCCAAGAGACGAGCGGGCGGATAGTCGACGCGAGCTGCAGCCTTGTGCGAGCCGAGGTGGACATATTCGAGAGCTTGGCCAGGAAAGGCTGGAGCGGCGGTGGCTTGGACGACGTCTTGGAAAAGGGCCAAGACTTGTTCGCCATTGAGGATGACCCTTTCCATGGTGCTGGCACGAGCGGCGGCGAGGGGGTTAAGCTCTTCTCTATCCTGCCGCCCAAGAGCATCTTGGCCGACACGGCGTCCGAGCCAAGAAGCGAGAGCTTGTTGGCTGACGGGGAACGATACCAGTCGCTTGCCGCCACGGCCGCAGATGCTAAGCCACAAAGTGCTGATTCCGAGAGCGTCTTCTCGGTTGACTTTAACAAGCCGCGGAATGCTCGCCCTTTTTCGCCACAGCCGATTCGGCGGGCACCTACAGATGTGACGTTTGACTTGTTGGATAATCTTGTAGCATCGCCGTCTCTTAGCCTACAAGATGGCTTGTTTCCATCGTTGAGCGAGAGAATCGGGGAAGAAGAGGAAGATGAAGATGAAGAAGGGGAGCAAGAAAGAAGAGGAGAAGAGGAACATCATGGTTTCGATTATGTTGACCACAGTCGTAACGAGGACAGTCATAGCAACGGAGAACCTTCTTCTGAGGAAGTGAGGGAACAGACGCTCTCAGATGATGATAGCGGGGAGCTCACCGAACGAGAAACTAGGCGTGAACATGAGGAAGAAGAAGATGATGATGACGAAGATAGCCATGGCGAGCAAGAAGAAGAGGACAGGCTGAGGCTGCTGAACCATGACTACTGATAAGATTCAAATTCCGTGACCAGCGGCATAGGAGAGGCATCTTTGACATGTATGGATCTCCTCTTTTCTTCTTCTTCTTCTTCTTCTTCTTCTTCTTCCTCTCTTCTTTTTTCCTTGTGTCACAAGCATTGTTTGGTGTTTGGCTCTCTTGATCCAGCGATATGACTGAATGGCTTTACGAAATGATTTACCAGATTGTCTTTTTTTTCTTTTCTTTCTTTTTCCTTTATTGTTTGAAGAGCATGCATCACCTTTTTTGGAAGGCGGCGAAATAGGTTATTTTTTTTTCTTGTTACTTTTTTTTTTTTGGCATAACTAGATGTCTCAAAGCAAAAGATCAATATTCAAAAGAGTCGGGCGTCTCACAGAGAGGAAAATGGTATAAACTGTAGACAAAATCCCAAGGATTTATTCCCATTTACAGAAAGAAAAAAATTCATCTAACATACATCCGCCCCCTCCTCTCCTCCTTTTTGTGTAACATCCAGTGGAAACGCCTACAAAAGAGTCCATGATTACCTATGTACCCTACTAAAATGCTCATGATGTGAAAATCTCCCTCGAATCCAAGTATGCAGCTGCCCCCTTCACTCCTCCGCGTCGAATATATGCGCTGCTTTGCCATCAACGAAACGCTGTTTGGATGTCTTGCTGTCGTCTATTTCTTTCCATCCATTCGTGTCATAAAATATCCCATCCAGCTTTGAGCTCAAAAAAAAGTAAAAAAATCAAAACCGCAGAGATAACAAATGTCAACCAGTATTAAACAGTTGAACAACTCAAAAGAAAAAGAAAAAAAAAAAAAAGTCTCTTTAATCATCCTTATCAACGCTATACACATCACCCCTGAACAGACTAAACGTTGCGTCGAGCCACCATATAATCTTCCAGTAGAGGCTTGCACGACCCCAGTCAAACTCGCCAGTCTCGGTTCGCGGCACCTCGTTGCCAATCATGCTGCCGGAGAACCATTTGATGATGGGAAGTGCGTTGAGAACGCGCTGCACGACGGACTGTTGTGGCAAGAGGGCTTGCTCGGCGGGGAGGAGGCGAGCTTTGCGCGCGGTGGGGATGCGTCGGCAGAAGATGCTGTCCTCCTGGCCGATTTCCATGGGCTCGATGCTTGTTGTTAATCCGAGAGGCAAAGGTTCGGTGATGGTGGCGCTTGAGCCGTGAGAGATGCTTGTCAGAGTGGCGCTGTTCATGGTTTGGCTAGACTCCCTCGATTCGGCAGGGGACAGGTCGAGTAGACGGCTGTTAAACGTCGTGGGGAGACCTGATACAGATTTCCTCTTGGGTTGTCCGAAAGTCGGGGGCGCAAAGCTGGGCACGCTCTTGGATCGCTCCTCTTCCAGCTGTTCAATGTCCGGGCAGGCCTCGTCTTTGGCCGGTGCTAATCCCCGGTAGGGCTCAGCATAGACGAGGTGTCCCAGTATCCTCTGCGGGCTGGAATACACGGCGGCATTGCCAGCCTCTGCGCTCGCAAAAGTGACCTTGACCCAGTGCTCACCGCCATCGGCGCGGTTCACCAGGGCGCGCTCTTCGGCTGAGAGGTTTCGGCGGCGCGTAAAGGCGGGATCGCGCAGCTCCGACTTGTATCGTCTCTGAGAAGAGGGCGGCTCGCGGGGATAGTCTTCGAGGATGAGGCCGGCGAGCGATTCGTAGTGGGCGATGGCGGCGTACTGCTGCGTCGATGAGCGGTAGCCTCTCAGGATGAGCTCGACGGGCGAGGACTTGACGGCGGCGCGTTGCGGCACGGCATCCTCCTGGGCCCCTGAGGCGGCGCCGGCGGTGGTCTTGCGCTGGTTGGAGGTGGAGGGCGGGTTGGCGCTCGACTGGTTCTGGACCCAGTCGTAGAAGAGCTTGTCGGCGGCGGCGAGCGTGGGATTTTCTCGACCGCGAGCGGGAGTGCCTGTTTTGGAGCGAGACCGTCTTGTTGACTTGCCAAAGGAGCCCGTTTCTGCGATGCTCCGTCGTGTTCTGGTTGTGCCTTCGTGTCTAGAAAGGGAGAGACGATTGTTAGTTGCTTTCTTGGAGAAAGGGATGCGAAGAGGAGCGTACGGGTAGATCATGGCATATGGTCTCTTGATGCCGTCCTCGCCGACGTAGCATTCTTCGTCGGGGACGTTGTGCAGGATGAGAGGCGCCATGGCGGGCGAGGAGAAGAGACAAAATGAATCGTTGCCTGAGACGCGCGAAGCAGGGTGAAAAAGGGCGCTGGTCAAGCTGTAGACGGCGGCCCAATGATGTCGCGACGTGCGACTCAGTGATTGGTGAGGTGGTTGGCGAGATGCAATGCAGAAGCCTGGGGTTTTGATGCCAAAATTCTGGAAAGCGAGCTTTGGAGAAAAAAACCCTGGCATAGCAACACCGCGAAGGCCGATTCACTAGCCACAGGCTTGGTTCTGCGGGGCGCCACAAATACCCGCTCCAAGCCTCAGGTTTGTCAATGACCAACGCTGCAGCTTAGAGTGAGCTTTTGCACTACATGGAACTCCGTGCCACATCTTTTCTTTTCTTTTTTTGGGCGAAGAGGGAGTGGATTGTTCTTTTCTTGGAAGATGCATCGACATGCTGATTCTGCAATAGAGTCTGTGTTGGGGTTGAAGTGCTTTGTTTCCAAGCAAGCTAATTGGCCTATGTGCTCTTTTAGGCGTCTCAATCCAGAGCCGTATGAGAGCACAATTTTTTACATGTACACACAAAAAGAAAGGCATCGACTGCTATATTGATTTTGAAGCTGCTCTCTGAGTCAGAATAGATATGCAATAGTCTCTGCAAAGAAAAACCTGGGAGTTGTCGTTTTGTTTGTGTTGCACTGTTGCAGGCAATTATCCCTTTGCTATTAGACGACTTATATGCCATGTTGCATAAACTTTTTATGGTTTGTTTAATAACATGAAAACAAAATAATAGTAGGCGGCCGGTTAGTTTCATGGACCTATTAAGTTCTATTATTTATATTACCTGTTAAATCTCCCACTAGTTAGCGGTATGTGCTTAAGTAAATATCATCAATCTCTACTATCTGAGGCAATCATTACCATGCGTTATAATAGAGTTGTAAATAGAAAGCTGCTAAGCTTACTAACATAGATATTAAGTCCATTAGTCTATTAGACTAATAAGTTGCTAAATCATCCTCGATCACTTTTCGCAAGTAACATAATGTTACTATGGGGTGTGCAAATCTCAATTTGGTCCAAAGAAGAAATTCGGTAGAAAGCTCACCAACTTTCTATAATGCTCCCGATTGCCCTCTACCTATGAGATAATTTTATTTCAAGGTCTCCTGTCTGCTGACCGAGATTAAGTCCCCGCTGTTACTCTCTTTCTTCGCCATATAATGACTAAATGTTACACAGACGTAACAACGAAAATGTCCTTGGAAAAGCGACAGTGTATTCATGACCAGCTACCAATGGAAAGGCCAAAGGAGAAAAAAAAAAAAAAAGAAAAAAAGGACAGCCAACCCGAGAGCAGACAGCTTCTGGTACTATTACAGGTGCTCTACAAAGATAGCTTATATAGATACGCAAAAAAATAAATGCTTTGACGAGAGTGGGACTCGAACCCACGCGGATTGCTCCACCAGGAATTGCTGTTAAGGTAGCCTTAACCTGACGCCATAACCAACTCGGCCATCTCGCCAGATGCCGCAAGACGCTGGAAGTCGGCGACTGAGAATGTTTAGGAACTGAGTGAATCACAATTGCACTGGTAATGCGAGAGACGTCTTCCGTATAGCATAGTAGAACTGTCTATAACTCTTAGATACGCGTCCATTGCACAATATAAGGAACATCTAGTGGCAATCGATAACGATACGAAAAGAAAGTTGCTATCCACATCTTTGCTGCTTAGTCTTAATCTAATTGTTAACACACGTCGTGATAGAAGTCCCGGAAGCGATAAATACAAACTTATCTGCTTATATAATACCAATGTTCGTTTTGTATCTTTATGAAGATCGGGCAGCGGTATTCATTCTCCAAGTCTGTTAATAGTAGAACGAACACAAGTCGGCTGCTGGACGAGCAAAGTCGTCACCATATGAATGCATAGGTTTCATGAGCAATTAGGTAACTCGATTAACTATATGCCTTGATACGACAGGAGAATGGTGGAGCACGTCTATTGCTTACTGATTTGCAATAATAAACGTGATCATTATATTTTCCTATTATCTGTAGCGTAGAGTTTTGAAAAAGTTTCGTGACACGAGTGCATTATTACACATCTCTCTCTGGATACATTCGCTGTTGCTGGCTTGCTGGGTAGAAAGGATGTTGTGGCTGTTGCTGAAGTTAGATTCTCTGCCTGGCTCCTATGAGCAAATATTAACAGCTGTTGATATAGCATTTGAAGGAAAAAGCCAAGCTAAACACGAATTGGATATGGGTTTATTCAAGACTGCTACTAACCTATGATAGATGATTAACGCTGAGCCAGAGCTTAAATCTATGTAAACTAATTAATTGAGAAGCTTTACCAGCTGTCCGTCTTTGCATCATCAGAACATGCTTGAAATGCGTCAATAGTTACTACTTGTCAACAAAAGGCTGCTACTAGAATAAGCTGTGCACTATACCCCCCCGGCGTACCACTTTCGAGGCTCATCTAAATATCCGTTGAGTTAAGAGATACCATAAGATTAACTTTAAGCTGAAACACCATCAACTGCGACTTCGGAGTCTCTCGAAAGAGGGGAAACATTACATTTCGCAGCCTATTTTACAAACACCACAGACACAGCAGCGATCTGCGCAACAGATGACGTAGATACAAATCACACCGCTATGCCTTCACTCTCGCCTAATTGCTCCCTGCGTCTCTAGCAGCCGCTCTAGTATGCACAGCGATAGGCCAGCACTTGACAGCTTCAATATCGCTTCGCTTCCTGCTAGGCCCTCGACTAACAAGCTCAATGCCCACCAACAGGTCAATGCACGCACTCTAGCTCCAACAAGGGCAGATCCATCGCAGTTCCCAAACATGAGATGAAAATCGTTTGATCCGAAAACGAGCAAAAAAACACCGCCTCTTTTGGCCTCGAAACACGATCCATCCTCAGCCCTACTTTTATCACGGCAAAGTCCGTCCCCCTAACCAGATTATAGTACATGCTTGTATGTTCACCGCCTCACGTCCCATTCCTCAGCTGTATTTTTGCATGGAGTTGTCTGCATCCCGGTGATGTTACGCGTAGAATATTCTATTTCCTGCCATTCCAGCGCGTCTCACCCAAATCCCAACAATCCATTTTGATTTCTGTCAGTGCTGTTATTACGGGGGGGTTCTGTTTTGATACCATCCCACTGGAATCCTTCTTTCTCCCACCCCACGTGGATCTGACAGGGGGTCAGCAGCACCCCCCATGCTGCATGCTGGGGGCTCTGCAGGGTCCTGGGTCTTACATCATGCTCACCAGCTCTGTTTTGGGGCAGATTCTTCGAAATGAAGCGAACAACAACAAAAAAAAAGAAAAAAAAAAAAAAAAAAAGCGGCGGTACCGGCAGATTGGCTAAATCCCCCCAACTTTGCTGTCAGTGCGCTCGGATTGGCCAGCTGGCCTGTTGGCTAGCAGCACAAGTTTTTAATTGAAGCTTTGGATAGCTTGGGGGTCTAGCTGGGCTAGCTAGCCATAGACTGGACTACTGAGCGTCAAAGCTCTGGCAATGCCGACACTAGAAAATTTTATCGACCGATTTTTTTTTTTTGCTTTTGCTGTGTTTTTGCTTCCCTTCTAGACGGGAAGTACTAATTTCGTGGACCTGCTAGCTTCTATGCCCCCATCTCCAGATCTCTAGTTGTCAAAAGGAAGGAAAAGGAAAAAAAAGATCTAGATTCGTCTAGCCGGGGTGCAAAGTCGCAACTCGGCATCGCCCAACGCATACGCTTCAGCTAACAACAATGTAACCCCCAATGCTGCCATCCCAATTACACGGCTGCCCCCCCCCTGAAAAGAAGAAGGAGGAAAAAAAGGAAGGAGTTCCACCGATCTTGCTTATTCTGCTGCTGCAATAAGCTTCAATCTCACCAAAGCTCAGTTACATACATACTTGTACCACACCACTGGATACGGAGTATTTTCATCCCCTCAGCCTTATCTCAGCCACGGGGAATTGGAGAGAGCTGTCACCTCGTAATCTGGTTTCGCCGCTCCATGCCCCCTCCTCAAAACTTACTCCGCACAAAACACTCAGACGCCATCGTTGATTCTTAAATACCACAAGCTGCAAACTTACGCTTCAACCACTCATTGTTTCCGCATTGGACAATCCAAAAGGCTTAAATCGCTTTGCATACGAGCACTTACACGTAACTTTACTTGAAATCCCAAAACCCAATATCACTTACACAATCCACAACTTACTTACCTAAAAAAACGTAATATACATAACATTATAAAACAAAGACAAAAAACAAAAGCAATGCCGCTGATAAGCTTCCTTTCAACTACATACTACTACTAATACGCTCTTGTTCGTGTTTCGTATCCAAATGTCTAAAAACTCCCCTACCCCCCTCCCTTGTTATTAATAGCAGCACCGCCATAGCCGGGGCATCGGCCGCATCCACCCATACTAACATTTTCCTGGTCTGGTCCCTTTTTTTTTTGCACATGGGGCGGTGTTGCCGAGCCTTGCCAAGGTCACGATGTCTATTCAAAGGGAAGAAGAAAAATTCAAAGGTGGAGGGCTGAAAAAAAAAAATCAGTAAAGTACTGTAGCAATGCTAATAGACTAGCCAGGGGCATGTTGCATGGCCCACCAATTCGTAGTACCTTTTTTCCCCTTCTTTTACGCACAACACAGCACACTGACTCTATTGCCGGCGTGCCGGTATGCCGTTGCCCAGAGTCGAGGTGGGGAGCAATGACGATGTATACCCTGTCCAGCTGGAAGGGCCAAGCATTGTGTGCGTGCTGCGGCAGCCAAACCGAGTGCCGAGCTAAGAACGAGAAGAGACGGAAGCGAAAAATTTTCTCAAAAGTCACATCGGAAGCGGGCATCAATGACGTTGGTTGTTTATGCTCTTGTATTGATCAAGTCTTGGAGCAATAGTTTTCAGGGACTAGTGCCCTTGTGAGTAAAGTATGTAGTAGCTAAGCTATGAGAGTGCAGACAAAAGAAGATTGAACATAAAAAAATTCAAATGATAGACATATTGTGTAGTAGTCGTGGTGTTGTTGGGTCCACCCCCCTCGGGTATCCAATTCAATCAAGTTCCTTCCCGGCCGTTGCCTCGTTCCAAAGTCCCAAACATCAGACGTTGATATGAAAATGCAGTGATGCAAACGTCGATTCTCTTTAGTGTGCAGCCATATCCGAGGCTGTGCCAAAATCCATAGTATTCCCTCCCATGAAAGCCAAAACCAAGATAGAAAAAAGAAAAAAAGAAAAAAAGAAAAAAAAAAAAAAAAAAAAAAAAAAAAAGACAAGATATTGTAGACTCCGAGGTCTTTGTGTGCATAGGATGCTTAAGTGCAGACGCTGAATTTTCGAGTTAAAACGCTTGTAATGATAAAAATATATGCCACGAACTGAAAATAAATACTGATAGGGGATGGTGGTTGTAATGTTGTAGAGCGCTTTCATGCCGATGCATCATCGGGCTTCGAAAGAGTCCATGTCTTCGCTATTGAAGACGATACCTCTTCGCTTCCAGCCCCCACGCCTGATGTAGTCCTCAAAGCTGTCGACAGGCTTATATGTTGGCCTCTTGGGGACGGAAGCGGATGAGGCCAGGGTGCTAGGGGTAGATGCGCCAGCAGCTTCAGCCTCTTCGGCATCGGCAATAGCCGCTGAAGTAGGCTCGGACATGCTTGACACGGGAGTGAGGTCATCCAGTGAGGCGATGGTTGATGCAATGGTAGAATCAGACCAGCGAGACTGGTTTGCTGGCTTCGGTCTGCTTGTGATGTGCATGAAGAAGTAATCCTGTGGCTCATCTGCAGCCTCATAGTCATGGCTGCTCACAGGGCTTGCATGAGGTAGCTCCATGGTGAACTGTGTCTGGTCCTCATCCTCACCATCAAAGTCTCTCTCAGAGGCTTCAAGGTCGCTGCTCTCGGCATCTTCGCTGTCGTAAAATGTGGGCGCTGACTCAAAGTGTTGCCGATCAGACAGGATAAATGGCCGGTCGTGCAGCCTCTTGGGAGGTTGGAAAGTAGAGTGAATGGAGAGTCCATCAAAGCTGGAAGTAGTGCCGGTGCTGGTCGCCAGGCGAGGCGAATGCGCGCGGATAGTGGATGTTGATGAGTCTGAAGAGAATGATCGGTCGGAAGCTGAAGAAAGCGAGCAGCCAGAAAATGAGATTTTTCGGATGTGCAGTTCTCGGGGTTTGGACCCTCGTCGCTGGCCAAGGCCACTGAAGATAGGCATGATTGCAGCGGCTGTTGTATAGGTGCTTTGGTGTGTCGATGTGGGTATGAGTGAGCGGGTGAGTGAGTATGAGCGTTGTGAGTGGGCGGGTGTAAGTCGATTGGGTATAGATGAAAAATAACTGGCAATGGTGTTGATAATATATATGCTGGTCAAATGGCAAACTCAATCGTTCATGCAGCTAAGACGGAACGATCGGGCCAATAAAGTGTAGAGGGAGGTGAGGAGGTGATGTGTATGATGTAGTCGTGCGTATGATGGCGTATCCGGGCACACACAAGTGCAGGAGGTGGCGAAACAGACAATCAGAGGCGGGTGATTCGTCTAGAGTGTAGATGTACCCGAAACGTTGCCGATCGAGTCTCTTTGAAGCCTTCAAGAGCCCGAGTTGGAGGGTCAGCAATGTGATGCACGAAAGCTTGCTTCCGGAGTGCCGAGAGGAGACGGCTTGGTACATATATGTGTAAATCGATCATGATGCGGAGGCGTGGGCGTCGGAGCGAGTGGGCGTGCAGATGCCTGGCGGGCGTGTGAATTGCCGGGGTGGGCTAAAGTCCATGTGCCTCGCATGGGTATCGGATGGAGCCTGGACCGGGCGGTGGCTTTGGCTGGCTCTCGTCTCGTGCCTGCAGAGACTGGAGGTATCTTTCGGTGGCTGCTGAGCAGAGCTCGTGCTTGGCCTTACAGCACCTTGGCTTCTCCACACTGCAACTGCGAGAGCGAGACTAGCCGTGGTGATGACTCCAACTGAGACCCGTCTTGTCCGTGAACCTTGGAGCCGATGGCTGTGCCGATAACTCTCTGCTCGAGACTTGGCACCGCCAAGCCCTGGATCTAGAGCGAGTGGCTTGTCCAGTGTTGTGTCATGGCATCTCGAGTGTTATCGTGAGCCGAGTCCTCTTCCAACCCGTCCCAAAGCCAAGAGGCAGCATGATGGCAGTCAACACGTCGAGATACGTGTGTGTGTGTGCACATTGACGTCTGCTTCAGCCGTAGCGTCGTCCTTTGATTGGGGCGATCCAAACCAAACGAAACAAGTCGCCCTGCACTGCGTCCTAGTCTCCAACTGAACCACGTTGGGGTCCAAGCCAAGCCCTCCAAGGCCACCACCTCGTAATCGTGGGCTGATAGACCCTGGTCGCCAGCACTGCTAGGGCACCCAGTCCGCGTCAAAACCTTGTGCTGGGCTGCTGTTCTCTGTATGGTAGACGTCATGCCGGCCCTCGGGTTGACAGGCTGCGTCTAGCTGCTGCCCTTGAGCCTGTGCAGGACGACGCCCGCCGTGCGACTTGGTTCTGCCCTTGGATTACAGCATCGAGACGACAGCATCCTCGCAGTCAGCACACAGGGAGCCGCATCCAGAACTCGAGCTAGCACTGGCACCTGTCCATGTAGCCATGCAGCGACCTGGCAGGCAGTCATTTCAGCGGCTGGAGTCAATCCGCGCGCGCGCACTCCTCAGCGAGGTCTCGAGAGAGCGATGCGACGCTGTTGGCAGTGGTGCAGTGAAGGCCATGCAAGGGATGCCTTGGCTGCGGACGGCTCAGGCACGAACGCTGCGACGAATGCTGGTAGCGGCATCGTGAAAGTCAAAAGCTGCTAGTGCCCCTCTGGCGTGCCGCGCCCTGGAGCGATCGCTCAGGCACTGGCGTGGATCTTGCAGCGCTATCTGTGACGAGAATTGCTTTTTCCCTCGCCGGTGGAGGTGTTTGGCGGTCAGCTGCACGATTGATTGCAGACGGCGGGGCAGGCACGGCACGGCTATACAGTGAGTGAGTGTTGCGAATGGAGCTGGTGAGAATGCGAATGTCATTGGCCGCCACGGGTCACGATTATGAGTCCATCGTGGCGGGATTCCACGAGTTTGTGCTTGGTGGTTTTAGCGAGGTGCTGGTGTTTAGTCATATCGCGCAATCTGTTGCCATGCTCAAGCCATAGTACCACTTAGTACTGAGCATCCGTCTTGCTCGACTACATATAAACTACTAGCACTTATAAACTACATGCTAACTATATCCCACTAAATAATGTGGTGCATCTTGGCAAACATGTTCGGTTCCTGACCAATAGGTATTTGCCTTGCTCTTGCCGCAACTGCCTCGCACTAGCGCAGCGTAGTGTCTCTGAACCCGTTTATTAACATCTGGATACGCTAATGCACACGGTTTCAAGCTGTTTGCTGCGGAGGGGGGGCAGTATTGCACGATACGTGTAAGGACGGGGTTGTCTCGGGTTTGTGTGTAAGTGGTGCTACAGTGCCGTACGGCGTCTTTCAGAGCACAGCAAATACCATGTAGGCAGATGCCCGAATCCAGCCTGTTTGATGCCGGTCTGCTGCATCAAGCAAATATCTTTGAAATAACATTGAGCCCTCGCCATATCATGCACACGCAGATGGCGCAAAAACAGGCCGAATCCAGCACTCAGCTAATATAATCGAATATGCATACACGCGCGAGGCTCCCACACTATTGGCACAGGGCAGCTCAGCTCAGTCGACGGTATCTCCGTCGCAATCGTGGTCCAGCTGCCGATCGGGGCACCCCGAGGCTGAGGCTCCAGACCGATCGATGCTGCCGGCGGACGAGGGGAGGATCTGCTCCTCACGCAGCTTCACACAGCCGGGGGGCCAATCAGCGGCTGCCCGTCCTCCAGGTGGCTTCATTTGCCTGTTTGCCTATTTGCTTCTCCTCATCTCCCCTCACTGCCCCCCTCAATGCCAATGCTGCTTTTCCCTCAAGCGAGCCCCAGAGACGATGCTGTGATAGAGGGCGCTTCTGGCCTAGCCTTATCGCTTAGGCGGTGGCGTCCAGCCGTGCAGGGGTACTGGGGCTCTGTGGCTTGGCTTGGGCGATCGCTCATTCGCTGCCGTCGAGATCCCCTCAACGCCTCTCAGGAACCATGGCTTGCGCTGCCAAAGTCAAAATATGTTCGAGTTGGCGGAACTGAGTAATGGGCGGGACAAAGTCGTCCGAGCATCTGTAAAATCCCGACGCCCTCTGGTAGTGCTATTGTCATATTCGCAGCGTTTCGGAGATCTCACGGCCCCACGTTTTTGCCTTTGCCCAAGGCCTTCGGGATGCAACCAGTCATCCTGTCAAGACTGCCAAATCTGCGAGGAGGATGCAAGCAAGCATTCAAAGGGGCCTCCTATTGGCCTCCCACACGCACTTAACTCGGCCCTGCGGTGCCTCTGCTGCAGCCTGGGCAGATCAGCCGTACAGGCATCTTGCAGCCGCAATCTCAGCAAATTAGACGTGTGCCAGGGTGCCGCAGCACACACACACCACACCTGTCAAGCGGCGTTGGTCGCTGCATGGCAACGCATTTTGGCATCACAACATCTCGAAGCAGAATGGCCTACTGTATGTGCTTGACCGTCGCCGAACGACTGGAGCCCGAATCTGTGTCCGAAAGCCAGAGATCGTAAGTCCGAGACATGGCTGGCAGTTGTCCTACATCAGTCCGGAGCAGCATGTTGTATAAGTCGCCGGTCGCATAGGGCCATTCCACTACCAAGTGCGACACCTCTCAGTCGATACAACACACCGTTTGCTGGCATGTCTGTAGTCGATTCTTTGCGGAAGACTTGGTGATAGCGTTGCGTTATTCAGGCCGCGACGGACAGACAACATGAAAGACGTCGTGATGCCCGACCACCATGCCCACACCCCCGTCCATCTGGAAATGTCAGCCGCAGCAGATTCATGCATGCAACGCTTCACCGCGCACCAGGCGGTCGGGCCCAGGGGAGCCAACAATATCTTTGATAGATGCAACAGGCAGATATTCCGCCCCCAACTGCGATGCTCTGAGATTGCGGTTCAATTTCTTTTCAGCCATCCCCCACCAACCTGCCCGATATAGCAGCCCATGCATATAATACCTACTGCACGTACATATGTACTCTATCTGGGTGTGCGCCGTACCGTATGCGTATGTATGCATGAATGTGATCACAAGGACAGCGGCTGCAGGTACGGCGCAAGCTAGAGCTGCACGCAAGAAACATGCATGCGTCGCAGCAATGCAGCCGCAGAGTGGTTGCGTCGCATTATGACAAAGCCCTGTCGTGGACTTGGCACAACCCACGCTCCGGGCTCTAATACAACGACCGGCCTTGGAGCTCCCTGCGCACATTGCCGCCGTCAGTGTGCAGCACTTGTAGATGATGTTTACAGTATGTCGCCGATGTTTGTCGCCGTCCTGGTGCAACGGAGCACACACACACTCGGCACGCCCGCTGCAAGGATCGCGTCTAACAAGCGGCAGCCACCGGCCCTAGATGCAGAGGCCATCGCCGCCTGCGTTGCCTGACCCAAGCCCTCGGCGACATCACCAACGCCCATCCGCCGCTGTTTGGCCTTTATTGCGCCTCACACGCCTTGCTACCTAGAGGACTGACGCTGCAAAATCCGGTAGCCCGGTCCCAAAGTCTGCGGACGCCGCGAGCCCCAAGCGCACGGGACCGCGTCAATCCCACCCTCGTCGGTACCATCTTCTGAGGCCCTCGTTGCCCTTGTTCGTCACTTGGCCATTTGGTCATTTGAACAGCTGCTCTGGCCTGCTCCGTGCTCTACACCCCGGCGTCTTGGTCTTTGCAGCCCTTGCATGCCCTCATCAGAAATCACCACTCGACGCCGGGCACCCAGGCTGTTGGGTAGTCCCAACTCCACGGCCTCGTTATCACACACCGTACGCTGCTCGCGCAGAGCCGTCACGACATGCTGTCACTAATCAACGACAGATTCCACTGCTCTGGATTCACTAGCGCCCGCATGCTCTTTCCTTCACCGTCACATCTATCCCGTCGCTTCCACGGCCACGGTAAGCAATTCTCATACTTGTATATTTGTCAGGGCCAGGCTCCGCTTCAATTTGCTAGTGCAATAGCGGCACTTGTACCACCACCACCACATACAAGTGCTGCACATGCTAATTCAGCCCTGGCGCTTTGCCGCTGCTGCTCAATACTGCTTATGGGAGATCCTTCTTGGGCGGGGAGCCTCATCTGAGGTGCCACAAGGCTCAAACAGCTCCGCCGTCTGGTCAGGGTCCCTCCATAAGCACTGGAGCAATATGAGCGCCTCGCTGAGTCGCTGCTCAAACGGCGCGCAACTCTCATTCCATCCGGCTGTCGCTGCTCCACCAGGCCCCGAGACTCTCCGTCCTAGTTCACCCGATGCCGAGGGCAAGGCGCGCCGCTTTCGTCCCGAGGGAAGCTAGTGCTAGTTGTACGCACTTGCTTTTGCTGTGTGTGTACGCTAGTGGCAAGTTGAGATGGCTTGGTGATTTTGAACATGTACTTTCAGAAGACTGGATTAGTGAGCAAAGTACGCGACTTTTGTACAATGAGCTGAGAAAGATCAAACTAGAGCAAAAAGAAGAAGATGTTCAAATACATGATCACTAATAAGCTTGGTTCTGATGCTCCTATGCCGGTACAATTGTCGGGCTAACGACTGTATTAGTAAAACTTCAACAGCTTAAGTTCTGAAACATATGTACATGTGATACTGTATACCGCAGCTTAATAGCCACAGCCCTTCTCAAACTACAAAGTGGCAGACAACGGAAACTTGGAAATAGATACGCGGCAATGAGCTGCATACTGGAGAAGGAATCGATCATGGCAGAGGCCCCTTCATGTGGCTCTCCTATATTCCCTCTTCTATTTACCAATACAGCTATATCAACATGTAACTATTCTTATCTTACAAAGTCCACTCTATTTCTAGAGACTGACAAATATATAGCAGGTATTACTGTTATAATTCCACTTACTTATACATCATCCATCATCTGGATGTTTACAGGCTTCTCCGCACCATTGAGCAAGATTTGGTATCTACGTGCACTATGCACTACCTACGACATGTAGTTAGAATACTAGCAGGGATCGCATGTGCTATGTTTTGGATGTAAATCCCAGCAATTAACAAGAGAAAGCTCGTCTCGTGTCATCGAGAATGAATATCTCCGTTACTGGCCCTTGGAAGTTGCTTAGGAGAGGGTATATATGCGCTGATGGCTACTCCTTGCCCCCCCTTTACCCTAGAGATTCTCCAAGTGATGCCAGCTTCTTTTCGCAGTACTGACTGGCTATCCTGGTACTTGCCCGGTAGGTTTAATTCCAAATTTCAGATTAGTTGATTCGACCAGATAGATATAATCAGGGCTGAAAGAGGTGCCGGGCGAGACTAATCCATGAAGCCTCACTACTCTGCTCTTGGACTGGGTCTTCGTTTTCCAGGGATGAGTATACACATGTCAACCTAATTACACATGCCATGCTTCACTAAAACTCGTATGTAATAGTAGTATATTCCCACTGATAAGGGCAATCAATCATCCAACAATCCATCCATGCCAAAAACGTCTTGAATTAGCGCCAACTCACTGCAAAAGTCCGGCTTTCCAGACGTATTTCGCAAAGCAGCCACAAATACAGCAACACCAATCTCCAGGTACAGCTAGCCACATGACAACATCCATCAGCAGCTCATTTTTTTTTTTTAAGGCTCAGCCCCCCTCCCCCCCAGCCTGTACCACCTCAGCGGAAGCACACCTTTCACGTAATACCAGGCACAGCACAGGCAGGATTTTTTTTATTGACACATTTCCGAGAGGCGCTCCCTTGTGTACAAGCAGCTAATTTCAGGGAATCGAAAAAGAACCCGACAGCTCGGATTTGCGTAACCCATCCATTTCCGATATGCTATTTCCCTATTCGTCTACTCTGTGTGTGTGCTCGTGACACTGGTGTTGTTCGTGTACGTCGTGTCACACACATCAGTTAAGCAAGGGGAAGGGCCCTTATTCTCGGAAAACATCACTTCCGAAGGGCCAGGGCCTATTTTCCATCTCATCCGGCGTCAATCCGAGAGCTTGGATGACAGCCCGCTCCAATCTCTTTGGCACCCCTCCTCTGTAAGAAACAAAAGAATACAGTATGGAAGAAACAGACGGGAAAAAAGGGCTGATTCCTCTCTTCCCCATGTAAATTTAGTCTATCAAGTACTAGTAGTATACGCTATCGACCATTGCCGCACCCCTGGCGGCACGGCACGCTTCCCTGCTCGCTGGTCAGCACTCCATAGTCCCAAGAATCCTGGCTGGGCTGTTTGTTTTGTCAAGAGAGCGCCCGCAGACTAGTGCTGTCAATCCTGTCACTTATGTGTGTCACGCTAATAGGTATATAAAAAGGAACGGCACGGAGGGTTTTGTGTGGGTGATACGGATGACTAGTGATACTATAACCGTATACACGTCTCATTTTTTTCTTCTTTTCTGTATCTTGTCTAGTTTCCCCTGGGCTAAGATCGGACTTTTCAGAGCTGCGATATCGTACACGCCCCCCTCCCCTCCTTCCCTTCCCTTCCCTCCTCTTGTAAGAGCTCAGCCCAGTGGGTGTTGAAAACGAAAGATAACCTGCAAGGTCCGGGCTTCCGGGGTACAGATAAATGTCCAGGTCTTCGGACCCGGGGTGCAGATGACTATCCCCAGCAACGGTAGGGAGAAAGCGCCCTATTAGGCTTACATCCCATGGGTTTGCTTCCCTTCCGCCATATACTATTTTGACAGGATCCGACGCAGTGCTCATCATCATTCTGTCACTTATGTAGGGCAGAGAGCGCAATCACATGGGTCATCCCACGCTGCAAGGCCCCCCCATGAGACGATGATACCGACACCACGGTCCAGGTGATTGCCAACAGGCAGGAGCAACGACTGTGGAGCGTTTCTCTTGATAAAAATCCCAGCCCTGCTGATAATCCATATGAGTCAACCTCGGGGTTCAAAGGCCTCACTCAGTCCTTCCTGCCTTGACCCATGTTCAACAGAGGCTAGTAGGTAGAAGTATGGGACCGTTTTTCTGAGCCAAGCTGGTCCTTGCATACACAGATACGGTCCCGAAATGGTTTTGCTTCTTTTGGGTTGGTGGTCACTAGTAAAAGTAGTAGTGGTAGAGCTTGTGGCTTTGATTTGATAGTGACGTAAAAACAAATAATTGAGTAGGGCTGAGCGCTGAGGCGACCTGAAAAAAGAAAAGAAAAGGAACAAAAGGAAAATATTAAAATAAAAATATGGTGAGTAGATGCCAAGAAAGAAGGCTTCAGCTGAGCCCTGGCCTCTACCAGACTCTCGGTAGCCAATCGATCGATTTGAAGGCTTGCTTGACCCCCATTGCTCATCGGTGGCGTATTCCCCCTATTTTTTGGTTTCTTTCTTACTCGTTCTTGATGATGATGATGGTAATTTCGTTTTCGTGCTTGCGGCAGGGCAACATTTTGAAATCTTTCTTTTCCTTTTTCTTCGTTTTTTTGGTGGCTTGAACGCCATTAATGCATGCATGTCTCTGCCTGATAAAAATCACGCGAACTTTTGACGCCGTAATAGGTACATGCAAGCTGATCTTTGTCTCAGCCCTTCTTACAGGATGCCGTCGTTCTCTCCAGGCAACCTCTTGACTCTCTGCTGCTCCCAGTTGTCCAGGTCCCTTCCAGCAAGTCTCTGCCGTTCACCCTGCATTAGCCTTAATTTTCGGGTTTCTGCCTGCACCGCTCTGTCTCTCCTTGCATAACGGCTCTCCCTCCCTTGCATGAATAGATGGAAAGACAGGCAGTTATGCAGGGCAAGACAAAAAACGGGGATGACCAAAAAGAAAAAGGTAAAGCCAGAATAGAATTAAAAAAGATTTAGACTCACATAGTATTCCTCCTTCATGTCCACCTTTCGCGCCCCTCTCCTGACATTCAGCTCCTCCTCCTTCGTCATCTGACGCACCCTCCGATCGTGCTTCTCGTATCGAATCGCCGTCGCGGGCGTCAGGACGAAGGAGCCCGCCACGATAACTGCGATGAAGGGCAGCCCGAAAGCCAGGAACGGGTGCTTGGCCATGAGGGCTCGGTACTTCATGCCAATTTTCCCTGCGTCGGCCGACGAGCGGAATGTCTTGTTCTGAAACGTGCCCATGATGTCTTTTGTAGTTTGTGTATAGTATTTTCTTTTTTCTTTTTTTTTTCGGTGGCTCACGTCTCGTTGTCGTTCTCTCTCAATCGTTCATGCGGGTCTCTCTTTTTTTTGCAATTATCTAGTTTCGATTGGTGCAGGATGTAAGGGCTGGCCGTTTTGTTTGTTGCAAACAAGTCTTCGATTGCATCACCAGCCATCGCATGATGTTTCGAGCCGTGGCTGATCGGACCAATGCTTTTTCCCCAGAGCGTCGGATTTTGGTGGGGCCGGCCACCCGCTCTTTGCAAGTAGCCGCAAAGTCACTCGTCCATAATAGGGTAGTTGATAACAGTCACAAATGTCTGCAAGTCTGTTGGTTCTCAAAAGAGGAGCAATGCAAGTTGATCTCTCACAGCATGGATGCAAATAAAATTATTCAGCTCAAGTGTAACCTTAGAAAGAAAGAATATCTCATACCACCCCCTCAAATCTCCTCTGCTTTGTAGTGCGAAGCAGTAACTATCATTCATCTAATCATAATTCATGTACTCTCTTCATAACATCAGAGAGACCGGATCGACAATAGAATTTGTTATTATGCCCCCATTTAACCGCATACTATGCAACCGATATATGGTAAATAAGAAGAAGAAAACTCCATATGCCGCTCTGGCCGAGAACTTGGTCCCCTCCCCTACTCTCTCCTTTGCTTCCGCTGTAACTCGTTCTCATCCGCTGCGGGCCTGTACAAATCTCCAAAAAAGTAATGTGTTCCATACAGCGCATTCGCTGCTTAATAAAAGAAGAAGAAAAAGAAAAAGAAAAGAAGTCTTCACGTTGAAGAAGGGTAAGGTGTATGGCAAAAAGAACAAAAAAGAGCTGACAGAAAATGAAAGTGTGTCGTTGGTACAATAGTGGTAAGCCTAGCCTAGTATACTTAAAAGGAAAAAAAAAAAAAATAAAAAAATAAAAAAAAATAAAAGTCCAGTTCTTTTCGAGTGTGCTATTCATAATTGTCTCCATTTTTCTCGTTATCATCTGATAATGATGAAGTATTGATGTCGTGTGTGTGTGCTATGCTGTGCAGCAAAAAGACACCCATCGCGGAATACCATAAGAAGACTTGCGTTGAAAATAAGAAAAAATCACTGCAGAAAACGCCTGTAGGGAACTTGACATTTATCGTTCAACAGTTTGAGGCGGGGATGGCTGCCATCCGTTTATGTATGCCATCAATCCCATGCCAATTAGCACCACGCCAATCATTGAGGCGTAGGGGATGCCGGCTCGCAAGTGCTGGTTTTGTAGAGGGCCTCTGGGTGAGGTTTGAGGCGTAATAGTATTGGCCCTCGATAGAGTTGGGATGTCTCCCGAATCTTGACTAGAATTTGTCAATGATCTCTCTTGTTTAACTGCCGGCATGGCGGTTTCAGAAGTGGGAGAAACAGCACGCTTCTGTGCTGCCCCATTTTGCTCGCGGCGAAGTGATCTTGAGCGCGACCTTCGTCGTTCCTCGGCCGCCACTCGCTTGGCCTCTTCCTCACGTAATTGAATGACCATTTCTTCGAGACTTTTCCTGCCGGAATCGCGTTCTGCCTCGGCAATTTCACATCGACTTCTCCACTGCTCCATCTGTATTCTCAACTCCCGCATCTGCTCATCCATAGTGTCGATACGAGATTGCAGTGCTACCGCAGTCTCCTGGGCAGCCTTGTCCGCTGAAGAGACTTCTTCTAATTCTGGTAACACTGTCTTTGAGTCGTCCACAGCGTCTCCCTCTTGGGTTGATTCTTGAGCTTTATCCAGCTCTTCATTAGATGCAACACCGTTGACCTGATTATGGGCAGACTCTTCAAGTCGCCTAGCTAATTCCTCCGCAAGCTCACGTGCCTCTCGCTCCTTTTGCAGCATTATTTCTAGCTCACGCATACGCGCTGTCTGGGTATCAATATCTCGCTTCGCCATGTTAAGAGCTTCAGTGAGCTGTATGATCTGGTTCAGGTTTTCTTGGCGAATCGGCGATGAGTTTGTAGAGTCTAATCTTGGCCTTTCCAACGAACCTCTTTTAAGGGACGGTACATCTGGCTTTTCGGGAAGAGGCTGCTGAGGCGGTGGTGCAGGAGGATCGGAGAAGCGAGCTTTTGGATCTGCTCGGAAGGAGAGGTTATTACCGTTGACCATGGTCTGGGGTTGTTTGGTTGGTTCTGGGGCTTCGGATTTTTCGAGATCTTTTAGGTCTTCTTTTGACAAAAGGGTGTTGATGAACTGATTCGTACGGCTCAAATCTTGGGCCTGGAGTTTGGCGCTTCTCATTTCATTCTGAATTCCATGTTAGTTGACCCGAAAAAAAAAATTGAAGCAAAGAAACTAGGAAAACTGATGAAGCACTCACTGCAAGACGCTTCAGAATCTGATCCGTAGCAATAGGCGTCAGGAAAAAAGAACGTTGTTGCGCCATTCCATTCATGTGGCCGTTTACAGTACCGCCATTAACCATCATGCGGCCGTTGCCGCCCATGGATACGTTACTTCCAGCGCGTCCCCGCATTTGCATAGCGCCGGCAGGAATCATCATTGCATTGTTAGCAGGATCTAGATCTCCAAAGTTCATATCCAAAACGTTGTTTGATGTATTCAAAAACCCGGCATGTTCGACCTTTGCGGCAACCTTGTGGTGAACGACGGTTTTCTGGTCTTCGCTAACTATATCAATACCGAGTTCTAGGTGGTCGGCCGTCTGGAGCTCGTGTGGCTCTGATTCACGATTCTCCTGTGATAATCGAGTGCCGTTGACAAAGGTGCCGTTGGATGATTTAACGTCTCGAATGTAGATTTTGCCGTTTCGTTCGGCAAAGATTTCGGCATGCTGCCGCGATAGCACTTTACTATCGAAGAAGCCATTCGTAGCAGTTGGTACCGTCTTTTGGTTCGTCTGCCGGCCGATTCGTATAGATTCGGGAGCGAACGGCACGGCGATCGTCTTGCGCTCAAATGTGCCGTTAAGAGAAAGCAGATAGAGCATAGGCTGGCCGGGAGGGAACGGCTGCTCGCTGGGCCCCATGGGTCGCATCATGCCTTGAGGTCCCATTTGCGGCTGTCCCTGCCCGGCCTGCTGCATGGCGCCGTGGGGCGGCCCCATGCCGTTGGGCCGTCCTTGGGGGAGTCTTGAGAAGTCTGGTTCTTTGCCGGCTGGCCAGGGGTTCTTGGGTTGAGGCCTCTTGCGATTCGCGCTGCCATTCGACCACTGGCTCAAATCTGAAGCTGACGACAGCGATGTGGCATTGGAGTGTGAGCCGTTGGTCGCAACGGTAGTATTTGAGGCGTTGGAGGAAATGGACGAGGATGAGTTGCTTCGCGAGAGACTCTTGCGGGTCATGAACATTCCTCGCACATCCTCTGAATTCACCTGATTGTTGCCATTAATAGTGCCCCATGGCGGCCGGGAGATTTGCGGAAAGGTAGGAGGATTTGCGACGGCAGTCATGAGTAAGGCTTAAGGATGGTCGTCTTGCTCGATGGGAAGGCACGGCGTATACTTTATGATCTCTTTTTTGATAAGATTTTGTCGCCTGCTCGCTGCGTAGTACGCCGTTGGACCTGTTGAGCGTGTGTCTCGTCGCTAGTCGCCTCCTGTTGCCGGGGAAGAAAAAGAAAACACACAGGGCCACGCGTGACGTAGATTGAAACGAAAAATAGATTCACTTGCTACGGCTCACAACGAAACAGACTCTATCGCTTGCGACCGGCGGGAGGGAAGACGCCGAAAGGAAAAAAAATTCAAATCGAAGGTCGTTGGCAGCAGTGCTATCACAAAAAATCGTCAGCATGTTGTTGATGTGGCTCCTTTGGCCAGCACGCCAATTGGGGGTTGGCCTGGCACGACCAAGCGAGGCTGGGGGGGTGCAGCCCCTGGCCCTGGGTCGGCTCTGTGCGCGCTGCGGCAGATGTGAAACATACTGTGAAATGATCGAAGCTCGCAATCCTGGGCGATTCCACACGACGCTGGCGAGCCGTGGTGGTTGAAGCTCGGGCTGATGGTGCTTTGGGGATCTTGTCTGGCCGTCCTAGCCCGCTAAGCGCTGGGCTAGGCGTGTCGAAGCGCTGGGGGGCCAAATGATACAGTGCACGACGGTGTCTCAGAGTCTGCTCGCCCAGCTCCCACAACGCGGCCGCGAAGCAGGCTTGGGCATTCCTTCACGAGCGTTTTTCCAGGCTCAGATCGGGCAGTCCCAGGCGATTCCTGGCCATCGCAAAAGGCCATATGGGGCCCTGAATCGGCTCATGACCTGGCTTCACGTGATGCATCAGCACAGTTCTGCACTGGCTGGGGCCCGGCATCTCCGCACTGTGGGGGGCGCTAGCAGTGATTAGCATGCGCCGCATCAACTTTCTGCCGATCCCGCGGCCGCTGGCTTGCGGCCAATCAACGAGCTGCCTCTTCTGGGGCCTCTTCGTGGATAGACCGGGGCGGCCTTCAAGTGGCACTTACATCGTGGAGGAGAAAGCGATTGACGACAAAAAAAAGCTGCGATCCCGAGATCCTCACGCCTCTGCGAACTGCGTTGAACCCGGCCTTCACCCACGATGCCTCCTGTTGCCCCGATTCAGCATGGCGGCGCCCAGGCCCCGTCCACTTTTGACAAACGTACGGTATCGAACGATTGCGAGGGGCTGTAATTTCGCTAACAGTCATCCGTAGTGAAGATGGGCGCAATGATGGGCGGATGTAAGAACCTTTATTAAAGCCTTGTTTCGGGCTTGGGTATGCATTGGGAATGAAGCTAATGCTATTTTCTAGCTGTTGGTGTTATTATGGGCTTTATTTTCGGTAGGGGATAATTGCGCGGCGCTCCATTTCCGTACGATTCGCGAGTTAACACCTTGATAGGCACCGTTAACATTTTCCGATATGGTGCTGGTTCCCAGGGGATTATGCGAACGCTGGGCCAGTACATGGGTGCATCTGGTGCTACGTTTGGGTATGTCTTTGTCTATGCTATTGTGCTTGGTTGTCATGCTAACTCAGGCGACGCAGATTCTTCATGGGCGTTGGCAGCGTGATCCGATCAGATGCCGACCCCAAGCTACAAGAACTATACATGCGAGCGCAGCGACGGCCGATAGTATTAAGAGCGAATTCGGCTTGGAGAAGGGACGACTAATTATACACAAACAACGAGTGGACGAACTGCACCAATGCAAACTGCGTACCCCGGTAGCTTAATCGGCTGCCCTGTAAAATAACAATAAATCAAACGACATTTACGATCAATTCCGACGCAAATCATGTTATGTATGTCTAAACTGTGTGAACGGGCGTGTGGACATTGAGAGCTTTGTATACAATAACGGAATTTTTTATAAGCTGGGGGGGAGCCATGAGGGAGAGCATCAGGAGCTTTATCTTCTTGGCATGGACGAAACAACTTTTCTCTTTCTTATTTTATTCTCGCCCAAAGTGCTGTTAGTGTGCCTTTTATGTGACCACATGTCCCCGTCATCGTCATAATAGGCAGTGTCTTTTATTATCCTTGGCTTTGGTTTCACACTTACATTCCTAACTTGTCGTTGCCATCATACACCCTAACCAAAAGAGAAAAAAAAAAGAAACAAAAAAGAGCCATAAATCCTGTTTCCACATTACCTCTGCGGCCATTGCGGCGGATTGACTAAGATAATTAGCTGCAGGATATCTCACATACGCACCGGAAAATATCCCCAGCCGCTTCCCTGTACGACGAATTACGGCATATAGGCGGATGCTTTAGCTTTTGAGACCCCATTCAAAAAAAGCGTTATCAAATAGAATATCTTTTCCAGAAGAGCGATGCTACCCTCCAGCTGTGGCTAACTTAATGGACTGCGGCCCGTCCTTCTCCACATATGCGAAGAGTCATATCACTCGTATTCTGTCATCTTTTGACGTCTCCGGCACCCGAGATGGAGCACATGAGTGCCTGATCGAAAAAATTCGGCTCGGATATCCGCTGCGGCCCGATGAGCTGATGCTGATGCTTGAATATGCCGGGTGGAAAGGATAGCGATGGGCAAGTTCTCGGAAACTATTTTCAGCCACGTGTTTGATCTTTGGAAGTAGATAATGGCATGTGTAACCATGTGTACGACCCAATTTATCAAATATTTTATGCTATGCTAGACCGAGAAACGTGGGGCTTCCCATCTCTATAGTCCACTTGTTGATTACTGTGTATGATGGTAGACTATATTCTATCACCTGCTCAATACCTATTAGTCTATCAATTCAGCGCGATGGATGTGGCAATGAGCCGACTCTGCATTCTAGACCCATCGAAGGAGCAGAGTTCGTGACGTTCCTCACGGGATCGAGTCCCGAGGCTTAAGATGTTTTGGTCCGTTTCAATCCTTCATTGTGTGAGCTTATCCCCCACGCGGGATATTAGCCCTTGTCTTGGAAAAGGCCGAACAATAGCTGATTGGCCGCTCAACTCCCAGTCAACCTTCCTTCGTCTTGCCTCGTGTTGGGTGTAACACTCTTTTGTCACTTTTGTGTTTTCAGCTTCAGCTATTAGTATTTCAAATCCAATCCTGCTGACTTGGAATGCAGGATCGCGCCCTAAAAAATCCCGAGCGGTGTGAAGTTTGCCAAGACAATGGCCTGAGACATTGCACGGGTGAACGATGTCAATGCTACTATGGGCACTGTCCCCTTTGAGTTGGTTCAGAGAATGTTGTATAACCAACTGCAGCTTCTCTTGTATACACGGCCAACACTAGTTTGCTGTTCGACGGGTATTGTCAGCCCTCGATAACAGACGCGTTGTGCTCTAGATAGAGACGGTATGAATCTATAGGTAGCAAGTGCTAGTATGATAATTCTCTTGAAGCTTGACTGAATACATAAATTTGGTCAATCAATCATGAATACTCGGCCGAATCGGTCATACGACATCGTAAAATGAGGGCTGTGCTCCATGCAGACGTGCATGTACACGGCTTGGCTTCTATCTAGGATTACTACTATGTCGATGGCCTTACCTTCATTATACGAAAAACTGATTTCTGAGCCGTGAAAATCCTCCTGGGCGGCTAGGCTGAGTAACTCTAAGCCAATAATGATACGGAATGGAGGCCAGGGAGGTTGGCTTTCTCACTAAATGTGACCAGGGGAAGTTGGATGATCAGGCAACTGAATTTCTTTAGTTCTTGGCCTGTCGACAGAAATTCCCGAACGGACTTCTCGTTGAATACCTAAGCGGTAACAAAAAGTTTGCTCGTAGACTGGAGCTGTTTTGTGAATATATATAGAGGTGAGTTAGTTCACTTGGACAGTGGCATACCAACTATCTGAGTAACGTCGCTTAAGTCATACATACAGCCCCCTTTGCCATAATGGGAGCTTCTTATAGCTATCCAAGAGCAAAGAGAGAGGTCTCCGTGACCAACAGTAGACTCTCACAAAAACAAACAAACGGGTACACCCCCTTTCCATGCTTGCTCACCCATCCCAATATCTGAAGCATAACACATGCTGACATTTATCTAGCCTATCTGTTCTGGGAGCCTTGTCTGCTCCATTGCTCCCTTCTTTCCTTACCAACAATCCAACCCCCAATGGCTATCCCTGGAGCACTCTCAACGCTAGCACCAACTACTATGACACGAGTCCCAACACAGGCGTTATAAGGCCTTATGAATTTACCATCAGTCGTGGTGTCATTGCTCCGGACGGATATCAGCGAAATGTCCTCCTCGTCAATGGTGCTTTCCCCGGCCCATTGATCGAGGCGAACTGGGGAGACATTATTCAAGTCACTATGCACAACAACATCACCGGGCCAGACGAGGGCACCGCACTGCATTGGCACGGGTTTCTTCAGCAAGGAACACCGTGGGAAGATGGAGTGCCCGCTGTGTCGCAGTGTCCTGTGCCCCCGGGGAGCAGCTTCACGTATCAGTTCAAGGCAAGTCTATATGGCACCACTTGGTACCACTCGCACTTTTCTTCTCAATATGCGGGTGGTCTTGCGGGTCCGATGGTTATTCATGGACCGAAATCACAAAAATACGATGTTGATATTGGCCCTATTATGTTGTCTGACTGGTATCATGATGACTACTACGACCTGGTAAAGAAAACAATGAGCAATGTGACAGGGGCCAACTTATTCCCGTCCGACAACAACTTGATCAACGGCAAGATGTACTTTGACTGCTCCAAGGTCACAGATGGTACACCTTGTACCAATGATGCTGGTATTGCAAAATTCCGCTTTAAGCGAGGCAAGACCCATCTCCTTCGTCTCATCAATAGTGGAGCTGAAGGTCTCCAGCGCTTCTCCATTGACGGCCACAAGATGACTGTCATCGCAAACGACTTTGTCGACGTCAAGCCCTATGAGACCGAAGTTGTTACGCTTGGGATTGGCCAACGCAGCGATGTCCTCGTTAAAGCAGACGGTAAACTTGACGCTTACTGGATGCGTAGCAACATTAGCACCAAATGCTCCATCACCAGCCAGCCCAATGCCCTTGCTGCCATCTACTATGATAATGCAGACACGAACAAGGCTCCAAAGTCTGCTCCATGGGATGCTCCTGATCCGGGAACATGTGTAAACGACGACTTGTCGTTGACGGAACCTGTCATGAGGCTCCCTGTCCCTGAGCCGGCCGTGACGCATGATATAGAACTGAAGGTGTCTAAAAACGCGACAGGTCACACTTTATGGACGCTAGATGGCGAGTCTTTTAGGGGAAATTTCAACAGCCCGACGCTGCTGCTGAGCAATCTGGGGAATCTTACGTTTCAGCAGCAGTGGAGCGTGAGAAACACCGGCAGTGCAAGCAGTGTTAGAATAAACCTCATGAACAACTCTCCCGCTAGGTAAGCTGGCTCGCAGTTAATCTCTAGTATCTGCCTTGTATCGTATGCAAATCCCGCTGACTATTCTCTCACAGCCACCCCATGCACCTTCACGGCTTCAACATGTACATCCTTCACGAAGGCCCTGGCGAATGGGACGGCAAGACAATCGTCCGGCCATCCAATCCCCAGCGCCGAGATGTCTTCTTGATCCGCGCAGGAGGCCACGCCGTAATGCAGTTTGATGCCGCGGAGAATCCAGGCGTGTGGCCATTCCACTGTCACATCGCGTGGCATTCTTCAGCAGGGTTGTTGACGCAGTTTCTCACGAACCCAGACGAAGTGAAAAACCTTGCAATTCCTAATGTGGTGGCAGAGACTTGCAGGCAGTGGGGAAGGTGGACGAATACGAATATTCCGGACCAGATTGATAGTGGCTTGTGAGAGGGAGGACTAGTGTATATGAGTGTAATGATCGGGATGGCTTAGTACGATATGGAGGATTATTTTCTGGGCCATGTATTATATATAACAAATAAGAAGATGGACTGGGATGTGCTGACACTTATCATCGAACAGGTAGTTGGCTAGGACGTCTCTTAAGACATACATAATCATTGTTGGCAAGGATGCTGTATCGAAAAGAAGTTTCTCCTCTACTTTGTAATCCAATATGACAGTCTCTTGTGTTTAGTATACACTTATAAGTATATTTGCAGTAATATATAACCAGTAGGCGTTTGAAACCCAGCTAAGCCATAACGTGAATGCAGCGCATTTGCCGTCTGTTGCGCGTCTAACGAAAACAGTATATGAAAAAGTATCATGGAATCTATCAGGTCATAACATAGATCCTTTCAGTCATTTTTATAGCGGCTTATCTTCGCTCTCCCCCTTTTTTGACTCTTCAACTTCTTTGCCCTCTGTTTCTTTTGTAACTTCGGACTCTTCCAGCTTGGTGGTTGTATCCTCTGGTTTCGCTTTCTCCTCTTCTGTAGGTGCTTCGGGCTCATTCTTCTTCTCTTCTTTTGCTGGGGCAACATCTTTTTCATCGGCTGCTTCTTTTACGTCCACGATATCTTTTGATGCCTGAGCATTATTTGATACCTCCTCGTCTTCTGCCTTCTTGCTCTCTTCTTCATCTTCATCCTCATCCTCCCTTTCCTCATCCTCTTTTTCTTCATCAAGTCTGAGAACAGTTTCAATCTCTCCAGTCAACTTCTGAAGCTCATCTTCAATCTCTTCGTCGCGGTCGGTCTGGCTGCGCAGCTGTCTCTCGGCCTCTTCATGTCCAACAACATTTCTCCACAAATCCTCCAGCTCATCTGTCCACCCAAGCAGTCCAGCCAGCTTTCGGATGCCATTGTCGCATGATCCCAGTTCCAGTACATCATCAACTCGCGACCCTAATGAGCCAACCTTTTCCATGTTGAAAAGCACACGCGGTGCCTTTTGTCTCGCCATGTCAGGGAGGCTAGCAAAGGGGTACACCGTCAGACTCGTTCCAATAATCAGAACGAGGTCTGCCATGACAGTGTTGTGCGACTTTTCAGAGAATGCCCTTGGGAGCGCTTCGCCGAAAAATGTAATGTCTGGCTTCACCAGTCCCTTGCATTCCTTGCAGCGAGGAACGTCGCCTCGGAGCACATGCTTCCTCATGTGGTCATCGGGAAACTCGACCTTGCACTCGATGCAGCGCTGAGTCGCAAAGCTGCCGTGTGCCTCCACTATCTTGTCCGAAGGAACGCCAGCCGCGCGCTCCAGACAGTCAATGTTTTGTGTAAAGAGCATCTGAAGGAGTCCCTTCTGTGCAAGAAGCGCAATGAAGGCATGGGAGACCGTTGGCTGAAATTTTCCGGGGTATAGCTCCTGCGCGAGAACGTAGAACGGCTCCGGACGGTTGCGAAAGTAGGCAATATCGAACACAGCCTCTGCATATGGCAGTTTTAAACGCGCCAGGTTGCTATACAGACCCGTCTTTGGCGATCGAAAGTCCGGGACTATGCGATGATTAGACGTCAACATGGGCCAAATCAGTGCGACAGCGCATGATGAACTTACTTCCGGCTGCGGTAGAGATGCCCGCGCCCGTCAAGACCACAATGCGCCGAGCATCGCCGCTCTTGATATATTCGGCGACGGCTTCCAAACTTCTCTCTTGGAGGGTCTCTGGAGGCCCATGGGCATCAGCCAGAGTAGATTCTTCTTGACCCATTTTGCGAGCGAGCCAGCGGGGGACGCGGGGACCTGAAGGCCTGTGGCGTTGGCGGTGTTTTCGACCTATTTTGGCGAAACTTTCAGGTCGTTTATACGAAAGTTGAGATGTAGCTATTTACAGTTTGAATGATACGATGATGCCTAGAGGCATCAAGTCTATTCCAGTGGCAACAGACATTCGCTGGTGGGGCTGTAACATGTGAGAAGCAGCCTAATGTTACATCACTAAAAAGCTCCTTGGCGCTTATCGATAAGCGGCGAACGCGTGGATCAAAGAGCCAAGGGCCAGCACTGGGATTCGAGGATATCAAGCAGAATTATCGATTCAATGGATATGCAAGCATAATCTCAAGATATTAGAATGAAGAAAAAAGGTGGATGAAACGAATTCCTCCCAAATCAAGCCCCTAATCAGGATCCGACCTGTCGACGACCCTCTTAAACCGTTTATATAAACGCCTAGCAATGCCCTCCTGACGCCCTCTGACTGAATATCAACGTAACAAAAATGCCATCATGTGTGACGCTGCCTAGCTGCTGCAAACTGTTCTTCCTGTAGCCGGGCGAGCTCTTCCATCGACATGCCGCTGTTAGCGAACTTGTCCGCTTTCTTCTCTCGTCCCTGTAGATGGTGTTAGCGTCGCTGTGGGAACAAAGTGAGTCTGTAGATGTGGGAGACATGCGCGAACCTTTTGAACCTCTTTATGTTCAGCTGCGGCCTCTAGAACAGCGGGTACGTAGTCAGAAAATCCCAACCGCTCTAGAGCCTTTGTGATGTGATCGCAGGCGATGGTCTTCTTTGCCTCCTTCTCGGAAATCTCATTGGCCTCGGATGAGATGAGGGTGATGAACTCGACACAGCATTCTATGAGCAGGTCACGAGCCTCTTTTGCGAATGAGACACCTGTTTGAGCTGGTAATATCTCGCTGACTATTTTCTGAACCGTGGCTAGTAAATAGTTAGCCTTATTGGGCACTCGATATGCGGAAGTTGCGTCTCATACCTTTAGGCAGCGATAAATCATCGTTGCTTCCTGTAGAAGAGTTAGCGATTTATCCATGCAGTGTACTAATTCACCATCGTGTACTGCTACTCGAGGTTGAATCACCCCAGTAATGATCATAGCCATCTCCGCACATGTTGTGCATGGTGATACGGAGTGCTCTTGGAAATGGACGTGAAATAGAGGTAGAAGGAGATGAGATTGAGGGAAACAAAGGGAAAAACGTGCAGATCGAAGATGAAATGTGTAAATGCAAGCTAACGGCCTGAAAAAGCTTCACAGAGCAAAGGGAGATGTTCATCGGTTGTTTGCATGGTTTCATCAACGCAAACAATGAATTTGAGGGTTTGGTCTTATTGGCCCCCAGCAAGGGGAAAGACGAGATAATAAGCAGTGACGCACGGCCGATGAGCGTGGTGGCCATGGCTGTTTTATTTTTTTTTTGTGGTGAAGAGGGCAGTAAAAAGAGAAGGAAAGAGGAAGCGCCCGCAAAGTAATGAATAGACCGAGCTTACCTCCAAACTCATGATCCGACATGTTGAAGAAAATGGGAGGTTAGGTTTGCGGCTTAGACGCGATACTGCCTGAAAGTGAAATGAAGCGGCGATGGCGGAGAGTGCACAAAGTGGTTAAAATGCGAGCGAATGCTTATAGTATGGAGAAACACAAAAAATTAGAATAAAAGTATTATATATGACTGCGTTTGCCGAATAAACTGTATAGGGTCAAGAGTGAATATGCTGCGCGGCGGACGATGATATCTGGCGCAAGGACTCGACACGGGAGATGGATGATGAATTGAACGGTTTCCAGCCAAGTTGGTTTGTTAGTGGGGCGACAGCTGCTGTTATAAGTGAAATTGGGAGCGGTACGGGGTACTTATGTCGCCCATGTATCCTGTACTCGGGCGCGGCCAGGCCTCCTAGGCGTCTCGCTTCTGCTGGCCCTCAGCGCGGCGCGTGCCAAAGGTCAACCCAGCCCACTGAAGCTGCGTCGCTGACTGGCTTGGGAAGGGGCTCAGTTCACGTGCTGTAGCATTTCACCAAGTATGGAGTACAAGTGGGACCTGTTTAGCGCGGGCCAGTTTTATAGAAAAAAAAAAAAAAAGTTTATTAGCTCGAGCTTCTTGTTTTCCAAACCCTTTCCTTCTTTCAACTTCTTTTCGTCTGGCAGCGAAGGCAGCAAGAAGAGCTCTGCGCAAGCTCGGATCGAGCTTGACGCGCATCTCTGCTCCTCAGCACCATGTGTGCCGCTGCCACTGCTTGTGAATACAGGTAAGGAACATCTCCATGACACGCGGCAGCCCCAATTGCTTTCCTGATGAAATATGTTGTCGCCCCAGTCTGAGGAGGTCCGACAAGCCTTCCATGCTGACAGACACGTCTTAAGCCAAATAGACATTTCTGATTTACACTGGTGCTTCGTTTTTTGCTTTATAACGGGCTTCTTTGTTGTGCTTCAATAGCTAACAATTGATTCAGGCAGGCAGCAAAATTTTCAGTCTTCAAAATGTAAGAACCGGTTCCGCCCTTCTCTCGACAACCTGATGGCACATCGTGATGTACCAAGTAAAGTATTATCAAATTCCGAGAATACATACTGCGGACACACTCTCCTGAACCAACAAGTGCCCAACTTTGGTTTCAAGCTACGCCATGAGCAATCTGTACTTGAGACTAACAGTTGACAAGTTCTGAGAATGAATATTGGCATAGCGTCAAACCAATGCCGGATCACTGAATCATAAGGTAGGCACATATTTTTTTTACTTTCGTTTAATTTGTTTATTTCACTGTGATTTGTGTGATGAAAAAACTTATATTCCATGCTAATACTGAATCTTCATGTGGAGATCATTAAGAGCTTTTCATCTTTCGACTGACTACAAATCTATCCCTTTCACAATGTTATGTACATCTATCTTGTGTTGACCCTAGGCTAACGCAACTAAGTTTTAGGAAATCATGACTGGTAAGCTGCCAGTTCAGGTGAGTTCCAGCTAGACAGTGTCAGCAATTGGCATCATAATCTCAGGGCGGCAGACCTACTTGATGTATTGTCCGCTCAGCTTATGCAGAGGGTTGGCTACAAATTTGGCAATCACATTGCCTGGCTGTTCTGGCCTGAGCAGCTCGCCTTGCTCGAGGGCATCGACGAAGTTCTGGTGCATCGCCTTTTCCATGGTGTCTTTGCCCTTTTCTCTGATGACTGCCTGCATGTCAGTGTTCACCCGGCCTGGCCCGAAACTGACACTTGTGATGTCAGGCTCTTCCACAGCGAGGTGAGCGGCCATCGAGTTGACTGCTGCTTTAGCGGAGCCATAGGTGCTCCACCCTTGGTAGGCCTTGAGAGCCGCGCCCGAGGATACCCAGACGATGCAGCCCTTGGTCTTTTTGACCTCCTTCAGACTAGCCCTGGCCTATGGCATGTCATGTCAGCAGCCACCCGATGCTAGATACTGTTGGACGTCTTACCATGGCAACGTAGCTGAACAAGTTGACATCGTAGAAGCGCTTGGTATCCTCAACCGACTCGTCTGCAAACCTCTTGGGTTCCAAGACTCCATGGTTGATGACCACGCCGTCGAGTTTACCAAATGAGTTGACGGCGAGTGTTGTCAACCTCTCAGCAATCTAAAATGTTGTGTTAGATATTTGCGCAACATTTATGAAGAATCATATTTGTGGAGAAAGAGAAACAATAAAAAAAAATGACAAAATAGGAAAATAGAAGAATAAGAAAAATTAAATATTAAACTTGCATCTTCACTTGTAATATCTCCTGCGACATACTCTACTTGAGTAGGATGTGCCTCCTTAAGTTTCTGCAGCAGAGTTTCGGACCGTGCCGTAACGACGACTTTGTGCGACTGCGCCAAAAGGTGCTGAACGATGGCTGCGCCAAGGCCTTTGCTGGCGCCAGTCACAATGAATACTTTAGAAGCCATGAGTGCGGAGAACGGGGGGTAGTTGAGTGCAGTAGTTCAGTAAGTTAGAGGAAGAAAAAAGAGACGGCTCTTGTGTCTATTTTTTTCCGCCAGGGAAGGATGATTTTTCAGCCGATGGCAATACCTTGTGGGGAGAAATGAGGGGCTATTATTGGAGAACTATAGCCCTTTCTTGAGAGTTAGGAAACTATACGGCTTGAACCGGCTCGAGTTATAAGACGGCCGGTGCCGGAGGTCAAGAACGGCCAGTTACTTTTGTAGACCGAGTTGTAACGTCTATGAGATCAAGACGACTCATAGTGATGATTTGAAGACAAGACACTTGCTAATAACATAGACAAAAAAAGACACAATGCCCCACACAATCATCCTCGGTAGTGGCGTTATTGGCCTCTCGACGGCTTTCTACCTCCGTCAGCATCAGCCAGGCACCACAATTCATCTCGTTGACTCTGCCCAGGAGCTTTTTTCATCCGCTTCTGGTTATGCCGGAGGATTTTTGGCTAAAGATTGGTTTCGCCCTGATTTAGTACCGTTGGCCGAGCTAAGCTTTGAAGAGCACAGAAAGTTGGCCCAGGAGGAGAATGGCAGAGAGAGATGGGCATATGCGAAGAGCGTGACGGTGAGCTATGAGCCTAATGGGCCGTTATTAGGCGGAAAACGGGGAGAAGACTGGCTATTGGAAGGGACCAGTAGAGCTGGGCTCGTGGAGGCGAGGAGGGAGCACAAAGAAGGCGAGGTGCCGGATTGGTTGAGGAGAGTTGATGGCGACTCTGTGAATGTGATTGACGATGGGAGTGGGACGGCGATTGTGTAAGGATTTGAATCTTACTTACACTTCTTTTTTTATGGGAAGGCCCGAATACTGACAGAACGAACCAGAGATCCCCTATTATTTTGCCAGTTTTTGCTGGAAAAAGTCAAGGCTGCGGGTGTTCATATTCATAATCCTGCTGAGGCGTTGCGCTTGGAAACTGATGACAATGGCAAACTCTCTGGCGTTGTCATTAAGAACACAGAGACATTGGAAGAAACGGTTATACCAGCTACTAAAGTTCTATTGGCAGCGGGAAGTTGGACGCCTAACGTTTTTAAGACGTTGTTCAAGGATCGCTTCTCCGTCGATATTCCCATCGGAGGTCTAGGTGGACACTCCCTCGTTTTGAAGGCCCCCAGTGAAGTGACGATATGCCATTCCGTCTACACGACAATGGGTGCGCACTCACCAGAGATATACTCTCGGCCCAACGGGGAGATTTACGTTGCTGGAGTGAATAGCCCTGGACTTGCTCTTCCTGGACCTACTCTCAAGGCGGCAACTATGAGCGAGCCTCTTGAAAAGCTGAAGAATATTGCACGCCGTCTGATTGTGACTCCTAAAGGAGAAGATTTGGTGATCGTGCGAGAAGGACTGTGTTTTAGACCAGTTACGAATAGGGGAACGCCGTATGTTTCGAGATTGACGGATGAGAAGCTTGGAGAGGATACCAATTTGAGGGAGGGAGAAGAGGGGGGTGTTTTTATTGCGGCGGGACATGGACCGTGGGGTATTAGCCTGAGCTTGGGGACTGGAAAGGTAGTTGCTGAAATGCTGTCTGGAAAACCATTGAGCGTTGATATCTCTAGTCTGGGATTCTGAGACGGGCATATGCGATAATATGACAGCTAAATGATATCATTCAAGCGGTTATAGATTATGTTTATTAAGTACTATTATTTACCATCAAACGGTTATGCAGCTATGAAGCTTCTTAATATCACTTGGACTAGCCCTGCAGCACCCCCCTACGACGATCTGAGGCCATTTCCCTCTCGCTTTCGTTGCCCGTACAGCCTCTGTAAGCTGCTTCTCCCACGGGATTCTATCTTCTCGCTCGGCGCCTTCTGGTAATTCCCACTGCTTGGTTGTTGTGTTATACACCTCACCATTTGTTCCATCCGGGTAGAGAACCAGTGCGGGCCAGCCCGCTATAATGCCTTCCTGGAGCAGATTGCTAATGGCAGCTTCATAGCGGCGTAGCAGAGAATCGAGCTTCCATACTTTTGTGCAGTTGATTCCCACGCCCCATGGTACCGCTGCTGCGAGGGAAGGGTCAAGCATTGCTCGAATGGCATCCTCGGGGGAGCTTCCGTCTGGTATGTTTTCATCTTCATTGGGAAATAGGCATGAGATCCAGAAGGGTAGGCCGGGGAAGAGACCAGGGACGGCACTCAAAGCGCGGCGCATGGAAATGATCTCGTCGAGGCGAGGAACTGTCTCGAGAGCGATATACTGGGCACGCTGTTTGATGTCTTTTGTGCGGGCGAATAGCTCTAATCGCTCTTGGTGCCATGCTAGAAGAGCGTCTCCGGAGTCGTAAGCAGCATCGTATTTGCCACTATACTCCTGGCTGGGAACCATACATGCGCCATACGGTCCAATGCTCAGAGCGATGGCACTTTCAGGATGTTTCGCATTCTCTGCAATTTGCACAGCAGTCTCGAGGAATTGAGGCACTTGCGAGGCATTAATGCCATTAGGAAAATCGGAAGTTTTGGTGTTTGCAAAGCCATGAAGTGAGACCTGATATGTTGCTGTGAGGATGACATCTACCGGCACATCTCCGAAATCCTTTTGGCAGCTCAGTAGAGTCGACGGATCTGAGATGAGGAGATGAGAGGACCAGAGAGGGGTGTCGGACCCAAAGGTGACGTTGTGGTTTTGCTCAAGGGAGGTGCCGAGGCCGCCATCTAGAATTTGTATTTTTGTCATGGCTTATATAAAAGATAGAATGGAGAATATATTTGAGTACACGATATGATACAAGATGAGTAAACGATGCTCACGTTTCGACATCTTAAGCATCCGAGCTAAAGTGCTTGCACCATCCCACTATCGAATTGCGGGGTCCGCTTCGCCCTAGCATCTTGAACTGGACACAAGCATACAACTTGACTCGGCCACCTTTCAGTTTCCCAAAGCGTTCTATATCTCACAGTCATTCACCCCACATGCGGAATAAAAGCCATCCAGTCAACCGTATCAAACGCACCCGCCTGCATTGATCTTAAACCAAGCAATGGCTCGACGAGGATATAAGCCCTCGCTGTGGCGTAGATGAGAGCAATCGGGAGGATGCTCCAAAACTCCCAGACCAGAGGAAGCTGTTTTGGAGCCCAGGGCTCTTCTTCTTTTTCTATATCGCGCTGCTGCTGCTGAGGCTCTAATGTAGACAGCCCGCCTTCTGATGTTGCGGCTTGCGTTTCGACTAATACATCCTCGACTACTGTTACTGTTACGTCCGATTTTTTATCCTCCTTTTTAAACATTCTTGTCCAAATTTTTTGTTCACTACCGTATCGCTGCAAAATTGCGCCTGCCTCTAGGACCCAGAACAGAGCCGTTGTGCCTACCAGGATCAGGCTAGATACTCTCCAGAGGATCTGCTCGACTTGAGATGGAAACTTGAAGTTCCACCCGGTCAGGTGTACGGATGCATAGACCATAGTGGCGAGGCACAAGTAGAGGCTCTCTAAAGTCTCCAGCCAAGGTAGCCTGCTATCGCCAATGCGAGGTAGAGGACGCTCATGGGGACCGACAGGCAGTTTGATAAATGGTTGTATGTTGAGAGCCCAACTCGGTGTTAAGTCGTCTACAAAATCGAGCGGTGTCTGTTGGTAAGGCCGTGCAGCAACTGGGCCAGCTTCACGGAGGGCTTGATCCATAGTTATAGACATATTGATTCGAATAGGATAACGGACATCTTGGGGTTTGGACATCCAGCAGATGCTAGTCATGATAGAGCATACGACAATAGCAACGGTCGATAGTTCTATCGTTGTTACTGGAAGCTTCTGAATACCACGTGCAATGCATTGCACAATCAGGTAGCCAACCTGAAAGCAGGTGATGAGCTTGGCGACGGTGTCCTTCTTGGACTTGTCCAAGAGTTCTTCGTCTGATATAGCAGGAAACTCGATGTAACCGCGTGACATCAGCCAGAGTATATGCTTCGAATTTATAGGGAACGGTGCTCCGTTAAGGGGCTGCAGCTCGAATCCGCCCATGTTGGCATAGAAGCCATGTCGGTATGTCCATGAGGTGTGTCCGAGAGCATGGAACGCTTTCACGGAGTCTCGAGCAGCGGCGAGTTGGCCGGCAGCCGCTGTGAGTAAGAAATCGGGTCCGGCAATAGCAATGGCCATCCACAAGATCTTACGACCTTGGATGCGTAGTATGCTTTCGTTCCTAGCAGGTAAGTTGAGGCAGAGAATAGTAAAAGTACACAGAAATGTGGTGAAAATGCAAGTCCATAGTATATCCATGGTTCCTCGGCCGTCCGGGGACATTGTCCAGCCGTTAACTCGCACATCTGCACTGGAATTCATGATTACATAAAATAGCGAGCTGTTTCTGAGCTCAACGTCATGGAAGTTGACGGGCCGTTTAGGAAGAAGTATACAAGGAGTGTATGTTACATTATATTCCAACTCCTCCCATGACCGTACTTTCTTACATTATGGCGTACGGAAGCTAGATCGACGTGAATGTTCATGCCTTCTCCGAAGACTTCTCATCTTCTATTCCTCCGACATTAGTTCCAAGTTTGGGTTGAGCATCCTTTAGACCTACCGACACTGCATGCCGAGTCAAAAGCGTAATGTCAAGATAGGATATAGGACTCGGGGCTATCCTTGGCATTGAGCACTCTTGACTATTTATAACCTATTCAACTGTTAAAGGGCCGAAGGCTGTGCTACTAAAGACAAGATGAAGTCGTAAGAATAGGTATAATCATAAGACTGGAAGGTGTAAATGTGCCCAAATGCAGTCAAGTGTAGTTGAATCCAGGTTGTTGAACCAATGAGAAGCTTATCCGAATCTAACTAGTATCTGACCACCTGCCAGTGCTGTCACTTTGTTTATTTGTGGGCCCCAGTCGGATATCTACAAAATATCTCATATGCATATATTAGGACTTGTCGAACCAATGATGCTCTATCATTATTTATTAATAGCTGAGTTCTTCTGGGTCCCTGCCAGGGTTGAGCTTTCATAAAACTATTCAACTGCGGTCTATCCCCAATTTTGTCTTCGCCTCTCACAATATCACTAATCGTCAGCCTTATATGATAGCCACGATTTGTTGGACTATATCCCCTTCTGTCCCTCGGCTGCCGCTGGTTCTTCTTTCAGCAATCTCTCTCTCTCTTGATATTAGAGTTTTCAGCTCAACATCCAGATGGCTTTGTATAGGCGCTTATCTCCGACCGGCGCTGACGGTATAAACATCGATGCTGACAGCGACAACTAGAACGACCATCAGCAAAGACCCAAGACGACACGGCGCCTGCTGACCTCCGCGGAAGTTCCGCCCTGGTATGGCCACAATGCCTTTATCTGTACTGGCTATCGCCCCATTACCGGTTCCGTTAAGCTGTGCTTTGAGAGTCTAGGATACGTTCACAATGAAACAGCCAACATCTACACTCATCTGGTGCCCGTGGTGATCGCTGTTATAGGCAACTATGGTCTACATGTATATTTCAGCTCCCACTATCCTAATGCATCATGGATAGATCAGTTGGTGTTTCACATATACTTATTGACGTCTGTTATATTTTGGAATCTCGTCCATGTATAACATGCTGTTGTGTCATTCTGAGACATACACGATCTTATGGGCGCGGTTGGATTACACTAATATCGTTGTCCAGATCCTGGCATCTTTTGTTTCCGGCATTTACATATGTTTCTACTGTGAACCTAACTTACAAAAACTCTACTGGACAATGGTATGCTGCACTTACCCCAATGCTGGATTGTTTTTCGATGCTAACTACATATCCTCAGATCGGCTCACTAGGATTACTGACTGGTATTGTGGTTGTGAGTCCCAGATTTCAGAGTCTCAAGTGGCGGATGTTACGGGTCTGTACTTTTGTCACTACTGGCTTCACTGCTTTTGTGCCTATTCTACATGCTGCGACAATCTTTCTATGCGCTCAGCTTGATAAGCAAGCTGGTCTCCGCTACTATTATCTTGAAGGCGTCGCAATATTGACAGGAGTATTCTTTTATGTTGTGAGTGTCTCTTATTCCCAACCACCATGGCGAAGCTCGCTGCTAAGTAGTCTTAGACCCATCTTCTGGAGTCTCGAAAGCCCGAGATATACGATATTTGGGGTGCCTCTCACCAAATATTTCACAGCTTCATGGTGCTAGGAGCTATAATACACTGATATGACATTTTAAACGCTTTTGATTGGAACTATAATAATCCGCGGTGTGCCTTAGCTTGTGGTAGGTGGCAATTAGAGTTATGCGCAGAAAATAATAAGCTTATTCTTGGCTAGACTTTATTCTATACTTGAAAGGTGAAAAAAAGTTATCAGCTAATGGGATATATCTTTACCAGCACTACTATGAGATAATATTTGGCCAACTTTTTGTTAACGACTCAATGCATGGGAATAAAGTCTCTTAAAGAACAGCTGTAGCTTCGATAATTCTGATGAGGGATCCATAGTTGATTCCAGCCTGAGCACTCATCTCTTTAGATGTTTGCGATTCCCTGGGTAGATCTTTGGGTAGCACAGCTTTCCAAAGTATCTCTGGGTTTATCTTCGATCGTAGGGTCGGAAACAACATGCCGAGCGGTAGAAGCAACGTGACGAAGAGGTGTCCATGGATCATCTTTACCAGATTGGGATACCCACTGTTGCATCTGAGGGCTGGTTGAGGCTTGAACTCGGTTTTCCCTTTTGACTTACACTAGTTAGCATAGATATATCTTTCAGGAACGCGCTACTTACTCTCATCATGCCTCTCTTTGGTGTCTGAAGGTCCAGCCATTTCCAGACTCCAAAACCTCTATTTATTGAGCTGATATAAGTGATGGAATGAATGCGTCAAAGAAGGGTCTTAATGAAAAACGTTTATAGAGAGAAGAGAAAAAGTGCCCAATAAGTTTTGGGCTGGATAAGAAGAGAATGAAGAATGCGTCTCGGATTGTCAAAAGCGTGCTGGAAGGAATTATGGCTAAATATATATGGCAGCAGTCGCTATCAAAGTCATTTCTTAGCACTCAAACCCCTTGGCACTCTCGGTGCCATGCGTATATGACTAAATAAGAATGTCACAGGTGATTTTTTTTGATTGGATAGTTGAACCACACAGGGCGTAGCGTTCATCCGTGCTAGTTCGCATGCATAGCCACCAGACGGGCTGAATTCACCTTTCTGACAGGCGAATGAAAGCGCTTTACGGTAGCAGACTTGGATCAACATGTCTAACAATAATCCAAGAATCGACACACTAGAAGCGCGAGCTATTCCGGAAACTTTTGAGAAAAGGAAACCCACCGCCACCGAATGGCTCAATGTTTTACCATCGCCGTATTTGACTTAGTAGCGGTTTGCATATGTGACGCTTTCTTTTAACATTGCTATATAGGCTATGTGATGCTCCGTTCGAATCACCCTGGTGTCAAACATTACCGTGACATTCTCTACAGAATATAGAGGTTAAGGCCATGGCCGCTCAAAGGCTGTGCTATATATTTGCCATACTGAAAAGCTTAAGAGAGGCTCGTCAAGCAGCAACAAGGCATCAGTATTAAAACGTAGGAATGTAACTCTACTACAGAAACAACTGCTAGCCTAAGTAAACGAGCAATAAGGGTTCGATAATACGTCCTTTCATAGCCTAAGGCTCCTATTGTCTTGAGATACGTGTATGTTGCAGGCTGGATACAAATGTGCTGCTCGTTTCAGAGCAAATGTCTCCGTGATATACACTTTGACATCTGATTCATCTCTAGGCCGCTATTGACGCGATTCACCTGGAGTGACTAGAAATTAAAGGGGAAGCACATTCGTATATTGTGATAATTGTGGAGAGCAGCGGGATGAATGGATGCGAACACCAATCAGAAAATTAAACCTGTGGTTTCTGTTGATATCTATTATGTACCTACCAGGAAACGAAAGTCGAAGCATGCAGCAAAACATGCACGAGGCTTGCCCTGATTTGGAAAAACAATTATTGGACAGTACGTGCATGAGGCTTGCCCTGATTTGGAAAAACAATTGTCGGACAGCACGTGCATGCAGTAGCGCAGGTATGTACATTGTAGGGATGCCACTATTACTTGTATCCACTCAATACTATTCTTGCTCGCAGACCCTGGCGGCGATGTGCCCATCTGTGCCCATCTGTGTCCATCTGCGCCCATCTGCACCCTGTGCCTAGAATCTCCTGGAACTTGATGATGGTCTGTGCACTACATACATGTATACTGTATAAATACATGTATGTATAGATAGGTTATGTAGTGTTCGATGCTGTCCAAAACATGTGAAGGTCTGGCCCTTGAAGGATGAAACCATAGAAGAATGAAAAGCGGAAGATACCCCTTTGCTGACCTTTCTCATACAGTGTGTATCACTCCAGTACAGGCCGTCCTAACCCTTCCTTTCGCTGCTCGTCTTGCCGCTAACCTCTTGGCGTAGTGTAGCCTTTTGATGTCTCTTTGATACTCGGATTTCGTCCTTATTGTCAAATGCCAACCCTTGTAAAACGGTCTTTGATGGTATATATACCCCAGACAATCCTATCTAGATGTGGAAATGGTTGGTTCAGATATGCCTATATTTGTACTCATAGATACGCATAAGTATCCTCTACTCTGATGAGGATCGTGTGGTTGAGTTCGGATGGTGTATTCCCATTTCAATTGAAGCAGCTTTGAGTCCTAGTAGGCACTACTAGTCCTTGACTGGTATCGACAATGGTAGGGCTTCCATCGTTTGTGACGCTTGACTAACCACTCATACCACGTTCATACTGATAATCTTGTTTCTCCATATAGAATAGTTCTAGCGAAGAGAACCAAGCCAAATACTTATTAGATGTTTTATGGAAGGATAAAAATAGGCCTTATAGATCCAGAGTTGAAGAATGTTCACTGGATATTGCGTTGGATGACGAGGGCGACTATGGTGAAAATGTTGAAGAATGCAACCCAGAGAGCAATCTGCGTGAGTAGTCATTTCCTTCTCTGCACTATGGCACCTCTATCCTTGTGAATGACGATTTTGGGTTAACGCCAGTGCTACCAGCTCTCGTTTTTCACGGTTCACCCACTCCCAAATCTATTCCAAACAATGGGACACCATCGTTTGCGGCGGACACTCCACGACCAAAAACTCCTACAACTACGTCGAACTTGAGTCCCGCGCCGTTTTTACGCGACCAATCCGGCCCCAATTCACGCAGGAATCACATCAACAATGCAGTGGATAACACCGGTTTATTGCACAACCAAGGTATGCGGTACTACTGCCCAGATTGTAACGCAGATTTTAAGCTCGAGAAGACCCTTCGGCGGCATATAGAAACCGCCAATGCCCATCGGTTGTCAGCATTTCAATGTTGCTGCGAGCTATCGTTCGGTCGCAAGGACAATTTTCGCAGCCATCTCGAACGTAAAAAGCCCTGCGACCCCATCGCGCCGTTTCTCTGCTCGTGTGGATACCAAGTAGAAAGCAGCAACCAAGATTCAGTTGGCTTAATATTGAAGCATATCAAGGCCTGTGGGCGTAAGCGAGGCCGACCGAAGAATCAACTGCCGCTCGTTCCTCTCGTTGCAAAACTAAGCGAATATGTGTGCCGATTACAAGGCGCAGCTGTCGGTGGCAAAAGATTATCTCAATGCTCGAGTTCATCAGCTATAATTGGTTTCGATTGTAGCTTATGATTAGTATTGTACAGATCGGGGTGATTATATAGACTGAGGTAGGCAGCAAAAATTAGCCAACGAAATATAACGTCGAGGGAAAGTCTGCCTTCAGAGATAATTCCTGGATATTGTTTATTATTAAATTAATTTTTAAATAAAGCAAGCTAAGTGTATACCTGTTTCTACTGATATAATTTTAATATAACCTCTATAGATTAAATAAAAGTAAATCTATTACTGATATACAGGTTAGGTATACGGAGTATATAGTTTGTAAATATAAATAGTACCTACCTAATGTATATTCAATGTCGATAATGCGCTACCTTACTTATGTACCTATGTACCTACTTGTGGGTACCTATGCAATGGTTCGGCTCTCAAAATGGCGCTAAAGTGCCAAAATTTAACGGCCGTTAAATTTTGGCATTTTAATGCAAAGTTGGGCGGAGAAGGTATGGACTCTCCGCTCGTAGCTGCAGGTTGCGAAACAGCTGATTCGTCTTGAATTGTTACATTGGTATATTCAAGTATGCCGAAGTCTCGATTGATGAAGATGGGAAGGAAGGATGATAGATGGTTTATATAGATATAATATAGGTTCGAGAGCGGAGGAGTATTTCAAGACTTCAACTAGCTATCTAGAGACACTACTAGGCAATTTCAGTACCATAGAAGAATGCGTTAGCAAAATGGTTTGTCATCTTTCTGCTTTCTTTCAGGGATGACAAGATGAACTATCAAATTTTTAATGCGAAAAGTATGTATCCGGCGGTCTTTGAGCAGCTTCTGTAACAAGCGTAACGCTCATCGATTCTAACGACGATACTGAAGAAGAAGAACTGGGGTCTGCTGTGAGTTTTCAATACGCTAATGGTAACCACATGGGCTCAGCTTGATCTTGAAGATGGCAGTGCATCAAAAGACTGCTTCGCACGAGGTTGGTTATATCGTAACCCCATCTGACAATCGTCTGCTAAAAGAAGCTGTAGGGATTTCTCACCTTTATAGCATATCTCTCCTTTTGCAGGGATGGTTTCGCCCGCCGTGCCTCTACGTCTTGCAACATAGGTGTTTTTAGGCCCAATCCAAGAAATAGTGGCCCATATTAGTAGTCGTCGACAGCGTAGTGAGAAAATTCAGATTAAAGACTGGTTCGAGTATCTACGCGATTGGGTTGGAGAAAAGCCTGCCAAGGAGCACTTCCAGAAATGATGAACGGTGAAACTATGAATTTGGAGGATATGAAGACCGCTTTCGATGGAATTCGACCTAAGGAACGGCGGGTGCTGGATATGAGATTTGAGGAATCGAGCCTCGCTGCTGGTATTGTCAGTAGTGCGAAAGAGCAGTCTGAAGTAGCGAAAGAGGGATTGAGAAATGGAGATAAAATTGTGTGGCATTCGAGGTTGGTGAATTGCATGATGCAGCACAAGGAGATACTCCATCTTGTAGATTGAGATGGTAAAAGAGTAAACAATGAAGACCAAGAAGCGATGAAGTGACTAAAATCTGGGTACCCAAGAAGAAGCAAGCCCACAAAGTGAGAATGAAGCACGTACTTACTCCTCGTACGCCCAGCAGATTGATGCTGTGTCATGTACGGGACATACTGGTCCATATAAGTCCCCCTCCCCTATATATAGGTACACATTACACTTATTTTCAGCTGGTTTTTGCTATAAAATATCCAATATAGCTTTACTTCAAAGTTATCCTAAATTATCCTGTTTTCTACCCAGACAGTTCAAGTTCATTTTGGAGCAACATCTGTAAGAATTACATGACAAACATCAGATTGGTATCTACATTGACACGTTAGAACGGTTCTAATATGTATAGCCACAAAATGAACATACCTAGAGGATGGCTGCAAGACAGCTGTGGCTTTTGAGTATACTTGGTCTCGAGAATTTCTCGGATACTGTTGAGCAGCTCGACGTAGCTCTGTTTGGGATTGGCTTTCAGGGCGGTAATGAAAGCCCATGACATGGCGCCGGTGGCTTCGGTTCCGACAAAGGCGTCAGCGCTGTAAACTTGAGTCAGCAGTAAATTCCATAGGTATAGAGCAGAGCACGTACGATGTCTGATCATCCTTGCTACCGGACCACATAACGACATCTGCTGATGAGGTCCGCGTAGCCACCGTCTTCTTGTAAGCTTCATCCCCGCTGAAGGCCTGCTTCGCGAAACCCATGATGCTGCTGGCGACACCGGCTATATCACCTGAAGCATACGAGGTTATGGCACCCAAGAGACCTTGGCCGGCTTCCTTGGCCAAGTTGGGCTCCTTGAGAACACCTTTTGTAGAGTACACATAAGGTAAATCCATGACGGTTGCTGAGTGACATGAGTCGAAAATGGCTGTAAGGCGAACTCCCGCCTGCAAGGGCTTAACGACACGGAAGTGAATCTCATCATCTACCAAATGTCCAGCTTGCTGAAAGTCGACGGGGTATATGACTTCGTCGAAGCCGTCATCCTCATCACCGTCTAGATCTTCGGTTTGGCCACCGTGGCCTAGGAGCGAGAAAAAAGTCAGTATACTAACTAATACCATCGAGACCTTTGCTTACCAGAGTAGTGAAGGAATAGGGAGTCATTGGGTTGGGCGTCTCTGACAAGCCAGCCCATAGCGTCTTGGATGTTTGCCTTTGTTGGCCGCTTTCTGGGCTCGTTTTGGTCATCGGTCAGAATAACCATGTCCTCGCGCCTATAGTTGTACTTTTCGATCAGGAAGGACGACACGTTGTGAACGTCGTTGATGCATCCCTTCAGTTCAGCTTTGCTGCCGAAGTAATTGATTCCAATCAGCAGTGCCTTTCGCCTTCCCGTACAGTTCGAATATTGGAACGTATAGCCGGACGGCGCACCATGGCCAAACGGAACAGGATTGGAAGGTGGTGGCGCGCCGGCTCTCGCGTGCGAAGCGGTCGGAGGGATGAGAGGATTGCCGTGAGGATCGAGGCCTGGAGGTGGGTGATGCGAACCGGGATATTGATTGAGATGACCGCCGTTGTATCCGCCCTGCGGCGGCCCATATCCTCCATGCTGCGGCGGAGGCTGTTGGTAAGAGCCGTAACCACCGTGTTGAGGAGCGCCGTAACCGCCGGGAGCAGGCGAGCCGTATCCAGGCTGCGGGGGAGGTGCGTGATAACCTCCATAGCCGCCCTGGGGAGCGCCGTATCCTTGCTGGGGGGGAGCAGAGTTGTAGCCTCCCTGTCCACCATAACCGCCGCCGCCATAGCCGGGCTGTGGAGGATAGTTGTTGTTGTTGTTGTTGTTGTTGTTGTTGTTGTTGTCGTATGGGTAGCCACCACCGCCGCCGTGATGGCCCGCGCCGTGGTAGCCTTGGCCAGGGTATCCGGACATGGCTAAGAGGAACCAATCGATCGATTGAGGGGGGAGGAGGTAGGAGGATATGGTACGAGAAGAGAAGAAGCGACAGCAATGCTGCTGAAAACACTTTTATTGGAGCGAGACGGTTCGAGCGAGCTGGAGATGGCTGTATTATGAGTATGGCCTCCCCTCTACGTGTAACTAGCTTGGATCGGCTTCGCGTGTAAGCAATTGGAGGCAGTGCCAGTCTCTTCTACCAATAACACCAGAGCATACCAACGTCCGGCTTGGCGGGCCCCGTAGCCCTCTGGGCTGTCCTATTTGGCGCTGAGATGCTAGACTTGTACCGCATATTCCCGCCATGGCTGAGACGTTTACCTACCTAGTACTAGCTGTAGCCATCATGATCAATTCTGTGGCTGTGCATGTATATCCCATCATTGCATCGCGTTCGCTGCATGGCACGAGGGCCTGCAATGCCTTGTAGGGCGTATTTCTACTTGGCTGCCGCTTGCTGTCGTCCGAAGTTATAATTAGTTTCCCCTTTCGTCCCATCAGACTGCATGTTGGTTGCTCTGTTTTACGTGCGTGGGGATCAAAGCATGGGCTCCCGTCTCGTAGCCGCCAGACGTGTAAGTGTTGGTTGGTACATGTAGCCTGCTCTGCCCCTCATTGTGCACATCCAGGCTCTTCTGCCCCTCCATCAGCAGAGTACATGGTAGCTGGACTACATGTACTCCGTACACACAGAGAAGATGAAACGAGCCAAACACCTTTGCTTGGCTCCGAAACTCCACATGCAAAGTCTCTTCCATTTCCTCTATGCGGATATCAAAATCCAACCCACCTCCTTGTACCACATACACAGCCTAGAAACCAATCAACAAAGTCCATTCACCTTGACTCCTTGCCAAGCACTCGGCGGTCCCCATAGGGGTACAAAGGGCATCCTCGACCAACAAAGCCAGAAAATGGCGCGTTCGGTACGGCCCGTGTGACTGCTCAAGTAGCGAAACATGTCACATACCTTGCCTTTGATTCTAGAATGCTGTACTTGTACCAGAACATGCGATGAAGTTGGACCTACAAATCAATCAGGTACTTGTAGATACCGTCGTTGGCCCCGGCATCTTTTCCGGGACCCATTCACTGAACCGCTGCCTGCGCCTCGTGCCACCCAGCGCAACCATTTAACTGTGCATGCATAGCCGGCCCCAGTAAACTATTCTCTGAATTTCACACTTTGCATTTTGCTTGCTCTCACTCCTCCAGCAACGGCTATATCTAGCGTCTTTGCCTGCCCTCTTATCATTCTTCCTGCTCTACAACAACTTCTGTTTCTACATACATGTGCACTCAAACCGCGTATCAGTAGTAGTTGTTGCGCCACTTCATTTCGACCTCCACAATGTCATACGTTGACAACCTCTCAGGCCAATTTGGCCAACTCGGAATCGGAGGTGGCCGGCCAGGCTCTCAGCCCTACCAGTCTCACTCTCCAAGTAAGGACCACATTGAATACACGTCCACTTTCATAGAATGTTTAGTTGACTTTAGCATTAGGTCAAGACCAGCATGGGGGATATGGCTACCATGCCCCAAGCGATTATAGGCCTCCTCCTGGGCCTCCTCCTGGGCAATATGATGCTCCTCCTGGGCCTCCTCCTACTAGATATGACGCTCCTCCTGGGCCGCCTCCTGGGCACTATGATGCTCCTCCCGGACCGCCTCCTGGACACTATGACGCTCCTCCTGGGCCGCCTCCTGGGCACTATGATGCTCCGCCTGGACCTCCTCCTACTAAATATGATGCTCCTCCTGGGCCGCCTCCTGGGCACTATGATGCTCCGCCTGGACCTCCTCCTACTAAATATGATGCTCCTCCTGGGCCGCCTCCTAGGCAGTATGACGCCCCTCCTCAGCCTTCATCTGATAGGCCGCCTCTTCCTCAAGGATGGGTTTCTCATTTCGACCAGAGTTCTGAGCGATGGTCTTATAACAACCCAGAGACAGGAACAACTCAATTCGAGTTCCCTCTTTTTAATCCTCCATTCCAACCTCCGTCTCATCAACCCCCTCTTCCCCCAGGATGGACTCCTCATTTTGACTACAGATACCAGCGGTGGTTCTACGTCAACCGAGAGGCCGAAATAGTTCAGTGGGAGGCGCCTGGATACGATAATCTTCAAACTCACCCAGAGCCATTTCCGAGTCACGATTCACGCGACGGTGGCTCTTCGCCGTATCCCTCTGTAGCTGCTCATGGACAAATGTCAGGAGGCTATTCAGCTCCTCCAGGCCCCCCTCACTCCGCCTCTTATGGTAGCCCTCCAGTGCTTCCAACAGGCTATGGTGTGCCTTCAGGATCCGGGCAGTATAGCGGCTATGATGGCGAAAATCACGGCAGAGAGGAGAAACAGAAAAAATCTTCCGGAAACTCTGGCTTGTTGCTCGGCGCAGCTGGTGGTGTCGCCGCTGGGCTTGTGGGAGGTGCTCTTTTACATCATGCTCTGGAAGATGACAGCAGTGATGAAGAGAGAGAGCGCCCACATTACGTCCCACCTCCACCTGTAATTGTTGATGAATATCGCAACGAGTACAGTTACAACAATGATCTCCCCACGAGAGACGCAGAGGGAAATTATGTGTCTGAGAGTGATCGGGAGTCGGTCGAAGAGGCGCGAGAGAGATATGAAGAGGCTCTTCACGATGTTGAAGATTCCAGTAGCCCTAGTAGCAGCGACTATGAAGAGTTAGAAGAGGCTAGGGAGGAATACGAAGAAGAGTATGAGGAAACGTATGACGATTAAATATGGGCAAAATTTGAGCTAGAAAGGGGAAGCGTCGCAATTGTAAGCAGCTAGATTTGCGACGTCAAATGTAAATTTATGAGACATTTTGTGTGTTAAGATATATTTAGTTATTCAAGTATTGAGCAATCTACTTTCATTAATCATAGAAATTGTAATAGAGAGTCCTAGCGAGCTGCCTTTCACATGTTGAGTAAATGGAATACTGTTTGAAATCTGGCACAGCCCACATGTTCTCTCTAGGACAATAGGAGCCTTCACATAAACAAAACTAACTTTTTACTATCGGTATCTAATTCTGTAATGGGTATTCCGTTCATTATATATCTCCAATTGTTCAATATACCTTCAATTTTGTATTTAGTTGAACTGGTTTTTCTTTCAACCGGCCGTAATGTGCGCTGAAAAGCCATGGTCGACTTGGATCTTTATGATCTTTATCCTTATATTACTTTTGATGTTCTTGTAGTTTGTGACAGTTTTTTTTTTTTTTTTTTTTTTTCTTTTTTACTATTGTGTCTTGGCGAATCGGCTCTTTGATCGAATCCAGGGACCGAACCTGTAAAACGCGTACGGCACCGCCGTAAACACCAGCGAGATGAGTCCCAGCATGGTCAAGGCCCAGTGGATGCCAAGGTTCTTATACATCGGGATAGATATTTCAATCATTCCTCCCGAAGCAGCATAGCGCACCAGCGTAATCATTGTCAATGCGCTTGCTGCATATACTTCATACGTATCGATGAGATACATGTATGTCGACACAAAAACAGAAAGTATGCCGAATCCAAAAAGCACAGAGGCCAAAATAGGCGACCAAATGCTTATGTGGGGATATGCCGTCCAGCCCATCCAGAAGAAAGAGATTGGGATGGCTGGTGCGCCGATAAGGGCATACCAAAGGAAAAATTCAGGCGGAATGCGAGCATTTCCATCAGGTTTCTCAGTTTGAAGCTTGGTGATCTCTTTCTTCGCCCACCTGTAGAGGAGAGGAGTGAGAAATACAGTAGCCAGAATCAGTCCAACTCCAATGCCCAAAAAGAGCAGGCCAGTGATGCCGTCAGAGAGGCCGTAAGTTTCCTGGAAAACAAATGTGTAGCCATCTAGAAAGCCAAACAACATCAGATATACAACGGTTAAGTAACCGGTCCATAACATGATTGTAGGTTCCTGGATAGTCATAATAATTGGCCGCTTTACTGCAGTCAGCATGCGAGAGCGGAAAGTTACATTCTGAATTTCGGAAGCAGAGACGTAGCGCTTATCTCCGGTTAGTCGGCGGAGGTGACTCGCTTTCCACTGCAGAAGAACTGGCGCATAAGTCTCAGGCTGGAAGAGAAGTAAAGATACGAGAAGGGCTCCGGATGCGATAATGGTAACCCATTCCACCCAGCGCCATGATACATCTAACGACTGAGAAATCCAGCCGCCAATAATTGGTCCAGCAACAGGTCCCATGAGTCCAGCAGCTACAATAATTGTTAAAATCATGTCTTTCTAGCGGTATTGTGAAGGTTAAATCAACTCACTTGCAAATATTGGAAATGCAATCAAGCGGTTCATAGGATCCCACATGTCACTAATAGATCCTCCAACTGTGGACAGCGGCGACTCTCCAAAGAATCCGGCAAAGAATCGACACACCAGCTGTCCTCCTAAAGACCTTGACAACCCAGCTCCCATAAGAAAGAGCATGTATATAGACAAAGAGCCAAAGTAGACGGGGTTTCGGCCGACCGTTTCTGACATTGGACCAGCGATGAGAGCGCCGAACCCAAAACCAACAAGGAACTGTTTCAAAAGTGGAATGTTAGATTAAATGCACAGATTAAAGTTGAGTTGTGCAACAACTACTTACCAAGCCTGTTGCAAGTGCTTCAGCGACTTCACTAACTCCAAAATCCTTTGCCGCTCTAGCAATAACCGCAGAGTCTATAGATGCCGCCATGCCAACAACAAGCGCAATGATGCCGACATTCAGGGTATAGAACATCCGTCTGGTGTACGACCAATTGAGTGGATTCAACGGGTCGTTTGGCCCTTCAAAGCCTACAACGAATACATTTTTATCGTTCACATCCGGATGTTCCTGTTTAGTAATTCCCGTAAGAGCTGCCGCTAGATTTGTGCCTATTTTGCTAAGGGGTCGTTCGATTGGTTCTAGCTGCGATGCGTCGTCTTCGACGTCGGTTGAATCAGAGGAAGGTGCTTCTAAATCAACATCGGCGGGTTGTACATCCGTTGTCGATGGGATCGCGTGATGTCTTGTTCGAGTTCGCTGCAATTGGGATTCTAGGCGTTTGCCTAATGAGCTGTGCTGGCGATAGGACTGCATGGCAGTTGTTTTGAGTTAAACACCACCAACTGATAGAACACAGGAGAGGATCATATGACAACTCTTTTAGAGCTTTTATGAGGCTCGCTATTTGACTGCGCTGCTATCTACATCAAGTAATGTCTCCAGAGGTCTTCCACTTATATTATATACTACTACACGTATCCATCTGAATAAATTTGTGACCGAGGATAACGGACTTCCATCGCCGTTGATATGGAATCGGGCTCCACGACGATAGATTAAGGGAATTAGTCAACTCTCTTGAGAAAGTAGCCCTGTCATAATATGCAAGACAGGCGGCCGAGTCCGGACGCTTTACGAGCGGCTCAAGTTGCTAATTTTTAAACACCACGACTGCTCGCCTCGCTGTTACGCGTTGAAATGACCTGCCCGGCAGTCAACAGCCGAAACACTAGGCTTGGATTGGCAATGGCCAGCGAACCAGCAAGTTTGAGCGCTCTTCTAATATGGAATAGTGGTATCCGCTGCCGGTGGCCCCGTCGACTAAGAGTTGTAAGGCACTACGCCGCATGTGGGAAACAGTTCCCTTGTGCCATAAGACAGGTCCGATTCGCGGTATCTGAGAAGGTGATGCTCTGTTAAACAAATAGCCGATGTTAATTTGATTGAACGTTACTCCGTACATCTCCGTACATCTCCGTCCTATTACTAATACTAGATTTTTTGTTGACAGATGTAAATCGATTAATTAAATTCTAAGAATCTACAGATTTTAGTCCCTTGATTCAGGCCTACCTACTCTGGGTATCTAAGGTCAATCTTTGATCCATCTACAGTTATATAGATTTATTTCCAACGAGCATCTCCTTTCTATATTCTTTTATGACGCCTCTTTAATACTCGTTTTATTTCGCCAATCCTCTACAAATAGTGCAATTGATAGCATGTAAACTCCAAGCATGTGGAGCTACCAATTTTTGGACTGGCCGGACTCATCTCGGATTTAACCGTGGAGACTTTACGTCATAAGGGTCTTGCTTTCGACGTAAACTCTAACAGTTTTACACAATTGCAGGGCACTGATAAATAAAGATGGAATCAACTCGAAGATCCTGATCTACTCTTGGCCTACTCTAAAAGGCTGTTATGAAGCTTAGGTCTCCCAACGCCTGCTCGGCAATCGGGAATTGCTCGCTAAGCTCCATCTATATCGAAAGGTCTAGACGCGATTCTGACTCCAGGTTCCATCGTATAGACACATTGCCAATCTTGAGACGGGGCAGAACCCCATAAAGTATGGAATCATTGCTTAGATATAAGATGACCTATATGACTCCTACTGCTGGCTTGTTATCAGCGCATAAACATTCAACGATTCTCTAAGCTAAGCTCCGGATGATGTCGTGATCTAATGTTCTTCCGACTTCATCAAATACTGTGGCAATTATCAAGAAATCGTATGATCAGTATATGACTTGAGATTCATTATACACCATCCGCTGTGCTGTTCTTCCCTTCCATGATTATGTATGTATAATGTATCAAGAGGCAAGCTGAAATGCAAAATCCAAGAAACGCAGCCGGGAATATCTTTAGGCGATTTGATGATACCAAGTCGTCTTTTCAATTTTATATTTCATAGTTCAGTATCACTAAGTAGGACTTAGCGCACAGCGTATTGAGTTGAAATAATACAATAACTTGTTATGGTGTACTATAGAATAGTTACTCAATGTTGTATACTAAGATGTAACACTGCTACCTGATTCAGGAATGGTATCGGGGTAACACTCTCCAATTTCAAACTTAGAGACCCATCCTTGGGGCAAGAGAGGGCTGAGAAGAGGGAAACTGAAGGGGTTTTGTAGGATTTTCCTACTTTATAATAATCCTTTCTTCATCTTTTAACATTTTGGTTCCTCTCCTGGCCGTTTTTCTGTGCCAACACGGCTAGTTTGTTTCTTTAGGGTCAAGAGCAGTGACTTGCTTCTCTGCCTCGCGAGCAGCTTGCTCCTTTGCTTCCTGGGTGGTTTGGTCCTCGTCTCGAATATTTTGTTTTACTTCTTGGGCTGCTCGTATTCCTTCTCGCAGTGCTCGTGCTTCTTCCTGTAGTGCTCGTACTTCTTCCCGTATTACTCGTGCTTCTTCCCGTGCTACTCGTGCTTCTTCCCGTGCTGCTAGTTCTTCTTCGTGTGCTGATCGTTCTCTCTCTGTCTTTACGGCGCTGGCTTGAAGGGTAGCATGTTCTTCCCTCGGAAGTTCATCTCCTTTTTCCTTCATTGCCACTGAAACGGCCGTTTCTTCTTTTTCCTTCTTGGGCATAGCAGCGGCTCTTCCTTCTGCTTCAAGAGCATCCTGTTGTTTAGCTTCTTGCGCCGCTTGCTCAGCAGTCTCTCTGAAGCTAACACCAGGGGCCTCCCACTGAGTTTTTCCAGTCTCTTTGTAGGCGTAATACCATCGATGGTATCTGTGGTCAAAGAGAGGAATCCATCCTGGGGGTATAGGCGGCATGTTAGGAGGGTGGATGTAGACGGGTTAGTAAGAGGGGCCTCCCACTGAGATCGCCCAGATTCTTGATCGAGGTAGTACCATCGCTGACAGCCATGGTCAAAGAGAGGCATCCATCCCTGGGGGATAGGTGGCTTGTCAGGAGGGGGATTGTAGAGGGGGTTGAAAAGGGGTTCCCTCCAATGGGTTACATTGGTCTCCGAGTTGTAGTAGTAGATCACATGAGGTTTCTCCTGGTAGAAAATATTCCATCCTGGAGGAAGAGGCCGTTCTCCAGAGTAAGGAGACATTGGCCAAGAATCTGCCTGGCCACCTCCGATTCCGAGTTCGCTAAGTTGGCCTCGGAAGTTGCTAGCAAAGCTCAGGCGGATAACACCTTTGACAGTTTTGTGAAAGGACTGAGCCTTCCCATGTAAACCAAGAAGTGCCTTCATAGCAGAGGACGAGTCGTCAAATTCGATAAAGTATAGGGGTATAGTCTGCGTGGCCCTAAATACTATCTTCTTGTAGCCTTGCTGCTTAGAGAATATAGCTTTGAGCTCTTCCATAGACACGTCTATTGGAAGGTTGTAAACATAAAGAGTGGTGCACGGACTATTCTCGTTTATTGGAGCATTGTCAGCGATAGCCGTCGATTTACCCTTGTCTTTCTCGTTTGGATGTAACGTTTTATGAGAATTTCCGCCGTCGTCTGAATCATATACCTCAGAACCATTCTCAGAGGTCGCATTTGAGTTGGCCACGATTGGTAGCGCTGAGAGGGAAATCTCTTCAAGGTGCTTGGAGAAGTGTCTAGTCACAGCCAATTTTCCGCTACCGGTTACGTGCTTGCAAAGGGGGCACTCAATTGAATCCCACTTAGGCTCCATCTCATGGTCTAGTGCCAGATGAGAGATCCATTTCTCACGACTTTCAAATGCCGTACCACTATACGAACATGATACATCCAGACACGTGTATGGTTGAAGGTCAAGATAGATATGATGTCTAAAACATGTCAGCCTCTCATACACTCACGCTTACCATCGTACAATTACTCACTTCCAATCGGAGTTGTTAGTAATGACAACAGTGCGATTACACGCAATGCAAGAGAAAGGCATGCCATCTTTGGCGCCCTTGGGAAGTTGTGGTATGCGAACAGGTTGGTCTTTGCGGCTGTGGCTCAATATTGTTTCTGGGTGGATGATTGTTGGTACTATGGATGTGCCAACACCAGAGTCATGAAATTTGGAACCCGTGATGATTGTGTCGGTAAATTCCGGCGCTTCCTGCAGAGTCGAAGTCGCGCCTTCTTCATTCTGAATAGCATCTCTGTTTGCCTGGCATCGCAGATAACGCTCATAATTAGTGTTTCCAAGACGTGAAGCAAGGGAACGATCTATAAGAGGGAATTGGTTGATAATTTTGTTGACATAGAACTTCTCTGGACTCCAAGTGGAATGAATATTATCTTTAACGGTATTGCCTCCTTGAAGATCAAATATGGGATACTTTATAAGAGGATCAAGGCTAGATAGAACGCGTGTATCAGTTCTCAGATCCTCTGCAACCTCATAAATATTATCATCTGAGAAAGTAGATCCGGCGTCACTCGAAGAATCGTCACTCTGCTGGCATAAATCTTCATTGATAATACTACTAGCCTTTTCGATGCTGGACTCAACACTCGAACATAATTGTTGCAGCTTCTCTGACGAGATATCTGCTAAGGGTATCAATCCTGCAGATCACATGAGGCGCATTAGCCATCTAATAGACACTGCTTACAGGACGAGGGAGTATGCGTACGTACGCTCGGTGAGCACACGCCCGAGACGTGAAAGATTCTTTAAGAGAGTGTGGCGAAGTTTGCTCGATCTCTGAAAAATATCATTGAGATGACCCTGAGCGATTCCGTAGCCATCTGACCATAGGATCAAAGCGCTGCAGCTGCGTTCAAGGCTGATATGGGCGTCTTTTGGGATGGTGGCCTGTTCCCGTAGCGAAAGAATAGCCTCTTTGAAAAGCGACAATAAATCTGCAGAAAGGTGGGAGATCTCGGTATGTTCAAGAGTCTTGTCAGCATATTCCGTGGACTGAATGTTCTGCTGCTGTGATTGCCATTGTTGGATATTTTTGATCAGATTGTCATATCCATCCCCAGATTGTAAAGGTTGCGCCATTTTAGCTTTGGGTCATAGTTTCTGGCGCATCTGGCTCGAAGAATATGCGTTAAATCGTGAGAGATGTAATCGATGGTGGGAACGTCGATGATGATCTGCATGACCCGGCTCGGAAAGATACTGCGTTGTAGCGGCAAATATCATACATGTACATAAAGTGAGCTGGGCTGCAATACGCGAACAAATACTCCGTAGGTGGCACAAAAATACATAGCCGCTCTGGAAGCGCCGAGGTGTTCTGAGAATCGCCGATTTCAGCCAATTGCGTTGCTGGAACCCGACCAGGATATATTGGTTGTGTGGGTTTCGCAGGGCATCCTGAATGCATTTATCGCATATAAGCGCGTGTAGGACATGTGTATTCGAGGCTGCCTCTGCGCGCTCCGCCTCAATAATCTCTGTAAGTTCTGCGAGCCGCGTTCCATTTGCGATTTTAATTCCTTTGTGAGGTCAGCGTGAAACGAAGTCTTCCCACAATCCGCTGGCGAAAATCTTCATATTCAGAGTCAACAGAGTTAACAATACTTGCAAAATGGATCCAGTGTCCATTATGTTTAAGATCTTGCCTCAAGTGGGAAAAACAATTGGTGCTTACAAAGAAGTTCGCTCAAAATTCAAGATCTTTTGTCATTATTCTGCCGAAATCGAGAGAATTCGAAAGCTGTTTGGTGCACAGCGAGGCTGTTTTCTCAACGAGGTGGAATTGCTACTTAGGCTAGTCATACTGGACAAGACTGAAATCGACGACATGATGAAAAATCCGAAGCATGGTGAATGGGGCGGCTATAGGCCTGCGGCGGTATTAGAAGGTCTGTTCGGGAGAAACTTGCTGCTGCTAGGAAGTGTTATCGATGATATAAACGAGAGCATTACGGCGCTACAGAACACATTCCAATGCTTCCTTCCGCTGGAAGAAGAGAAGGAGCGAGTAAGAAGCAAACAATTGGATATATCATCTGGAATCAAAAACTAACACTATTGCTAAGGATGAGAGTCTCAAGTCGAAACCCTTGAAAGATGCCATGCGGAAACTGAGAAAACGAGTCAAGATTACGATCGAGAAGAAGGATTTCGAAGACAAAATAGCCTGCCTGGAGAAGTCAAACAGCGAATTAATACGACTCCGAAAACAAGTCAAAGAACTCCAAGAGCCATCGTGTTGTGCAATTAAGAGGTCATCTGATAGGGCACGAAAACTACCAGTAGAATTTGGAGCGTACGGAAATATACGACGCGCATCAAAAGCTCTCCACGAAGCTCTCACGGCGGCATGGTCAGACACGCAAATACCACATCTTCGGCATCTTGTTAAGCTGTTTTTAGATGCTAAGACAGAGATTGATGTACAGATGGAGATTGCCATTCTATGTTATGACGATGTTCTGCAACAGCGGCCACTACTTGAAACAACCTTAACGAGAGTACAAGTTAGATCAAGAACGTTGAATTCTATTGCCTGGTCTGATGCAAGCTTGCAGGTTCCGGCACCACAGATGGATGAAGCACGGAGTGGCCAGCGAAAACGCCAGAAGGTGAGATTTGCTAGCGTCAGCGACAACTCTGATATCGTGAGCGAAGCTTCACCAGCAACATCTGCCGTGTCTATAGCCACCTCACCATTATCAGCCGCTCCACCAGATGACTTGCAGCTTACTGGACATTTTTGCTCAGAGCTCTCAAAACGCTGTTCAACCCCAGATACTTCATGCGGTAAAGAGGGTCTGGGGCACATCGACAGCGGCATGCAGGAAGCGTTTCGCCATTGCTTCTTCCCCTGCCCAAAGAACTCAAATTACAATAATATGGGGTTAGACGACGTGATGCACATGAATGAAGCACTTGCACAATCTGCACACAACAGACTTGATGTTGTCAGCCAGTTGCGATTAGCTCATCGCCTCGTCTCTGCAGTGCTCAAGTTCAATTCGACTCCATGGCTTAACGAGTTGTGGAATATTGGAGACCTCGCATTTTTTCGACAAGGAGATGACCTAACAAGGTCGCTTCAAACACTACACTTTGGTGTAGAGTTGATTCATAGCGCGCCTGAGTCGGAAGATTCTGTAATGCAAGTTGAATCGCCAGCCAGCTTAGTACACACTTCGATTGAAGACGCACAATATAAACACGGCGTGCGTAATGTAACGCTTTTTAGCTTGGGAGCTGCTCTTCTGGCTGTTGGAAGATGGGAGCGTATAGATCACAGCGACATTGAAGGGATTCGACGACTTGCTTCACAGCCAAGTTACTTGGGGCCGATGTATCAAGAGCTAACGCAGAAAGTTCTTGATTGCGATTTTGGACATGGGAAAGATTTGAAGAAGCCTAGACTTCAGGAGGCGGTGTACGAGGCGGTTGTTTTAGAGCTGGAGTCGATGATTGCAAGTCTTGATATATCTCGAGACTGAGAGTGCTTGACAGATTATGCCTACCATTGACCTGTGTGCTAGTTGAGAAAGAGTATTAGCAAATGCTTAATTAGTACATACCTATACATGCAGCCTCACTCTTGGGTAATGCTAAGCCATCACCTTTTCATAAATCAGCCCACTTTATAATCTTCTAGAACGGTCTCTATTCCATTAGAAACATTATACTGCGCAACGAGCGCGCCATTTACTCTATTGTATTAGCTGTTTCACCTCTTAATAGAAGCCAGGTAGATGGCATGAGACAAGAAAATTTTCCGAGATATGCCAGAGCCTTGGAGTAGTGACCAATAACAGTTCTGGCCACCACAGCCTCATTCTGGTGATGCTGCCGTATTGCGCGTATTTGTCGGGTTTTCGCGCAGATCCACAGCCAAGCCAAGCAGCCACATTTAAGCGTTTCTTAGCGTTATCACAGGTTAAATTGCCAGTACGAATGCTGGCAGCCCACGTCGCGCAGGATCGGCGCTATGAGATGTTTGGGCCTAGATCAGCAGAGCTGGTTTGCGGGTGACGTTTGGCCAAGCACCGTATTGCTCGTAAATCCAGGAGAGTTGGCAGGGGTTTGCTTGTGTGGAGAGCGGTGCTGTTTGTTTTGTTGTTAGTCTATGATGGTGTGTTGCTTGACGTAGAAGGCGTCGACACACGTATTTTGATGTGTATTCAAGATGCGTCTCGTCCTAGGGGCTGTGCTCAAAGGATATTGCATCGATGTGTCCTAGAAATTTCAAAATAGCCCTGGCGTTGCGATGGCTATGTTTTGGGTTTCAATTCTCAGTTCTCATACAGCATATGAAAGAGCCACTCATTTTCACAGGTGAGATCAAGCGGCGCATCCATCGCATCCTATTTGGGAAGTACGTGCCGCTGAGAAGCTCCCGCGCTCCACAGGAAGCTCTAGCGGCTGGCTTGCCCGTTCTGGGCCAAATCTGGCGCTGTTAGCTCGCCATGGTTGGCTGGGGTGCTCGCTAAATGCCGCCAAGGACAGGGGATCCTACGGGGCTTTTACAAGGCTTGTAGAGTTCAACGACAACCACAAGCGGTGCATTATGGCGCAGCTCGAGCCAGGCAGCGACTTAGCAGCTCCTCCTCGACTCCTTTTACACCATCTACCGTCCAGTCGCAGGGCTGGACGATCCAAGCGAGATGCCAGAAGCACAAGACATCCCTGTTCATCATAATACGCGGATCAACGCCATGCCCGATCCAAGCATTCTCCTCTGTCTGCCACTGCCGCAGCATCGTCATAGCGGCCGTTGCGTCTGGTTTGGAGGCTAGCGTCGAAGATGGTTCTCTCTTGGCTGAGACATCTTGAAGAAGGCATTGTTTTTCTATTAAAAGTCGTTGATCCTCCCATGCTTTTGTCTCAGAATCCTGTTTGGACTTGGACTGTTCTATTTAATCCATTCAAACCCTCAATCCATCTCATCAACATTCTCTGGGCTGAGGGTCTTCAAATTCTACTCTCCTTCTCACAATCCTTTAGCAAACTGCCCTAGCATGGAATGAGTGTCGATAACAACAACATATCAACATGGTTCTCTACACCCAGATACGAGCTCTGACGGAGAAGACGCTCAAAATCATCATCACCCGCCACTTCGTTTCAACCCTCTACAGTGCCCTGGTCCTCCCCATTATCCTGTCCGTCTACTTGGGCATTGGGCAGAAGTTCACCCAACCCAACGACAAGTTCGGCATTGGCTCTCCATCTGATATCATTTCTCTCGAAAGTGCCCTCTCCAAATCAGCCGGCGGTCGAGACACGGTTGTCTTTGTCAACAGTGGCCACACCGGTGGCAATATTGAGCATGTCATTGGTTCTGTTTCTGATATTGTCGAAGGCGCCGGTAAACATGCAACGATCATAAAAGACGAATCAGACTTGGGATATAATTGCCAGAGCACTATCCGTGGCACGTCCAACTGCTTCGGTGCTGTGGTATTTTATTCATCTCCGGATGAGGGCCATGGTGGCTTCTGGAACTACACCTTACGCGCTGATGGCGGCCTTGGAAATAGCTTCCAGACAGACAAAGACGACAATGACGCCCAGATATACGCGCTGCCTCTTCAGAGGGCTGTTGACTCTGCCATTGCGGGTCTTGAATCGGGATCTGCTTTTCCTAAAACGACGCAGCAATACCCTTATACCGAGCTGACTGAAGATGAGCGTCAAGCTGAGGTTCGACGAAAGTATCAGAGTTCCTTCATCAAATACCTGAGTGTTGCTTTCATAATGGGCTTGATTGGTGTCTGTTATCATATGCCTGGCTTTATTGCCACGGAGAGAGAAAAGGGCATCTCTCAGCTCATCGACGCCATGATGCCTACCAGCAAAGGTTGGCATCGCCAATTTGCCAGATTAATCTCTCACCACAATGCCTTTACCATAACGTACATGCCAGGCTGGATTGTCGCATCTGTTGTCACCAGAGTCACCATTTGGACAAACACAAGCTTTGGTATTATGATTATCTTCTTCATCCTCAGTGGCATCGCCATTACTTCAATGTCACTGCTTGGCGCATCCTTCTTTAAAAAGGCCCAGCTATCTGGCGTAGTGACTGCTGTCATCTGGATTGTGCTGGGTATAGTGGCTCAAGTTATTCCACATCCCAATACTGGAACAGTGGCCGTCTTGAGCTTGCTCTTCACGCCATGCAATTTTGTCTATTTCGTCATCTATATTGCTCGATTCGAGCAAGATGGGAAAGCCACGAATCTAATACACGCCCCTTCAAGCGCCACTTCTAGTCTTCCTGGTATCGTCCACTGGATCTTTTTCATCATTCAGATGGTTGTATATCCCTTCATTGCGGCCTTTATTGAACAGACTCTACACGGCGTATCAACAGGAACTCGGTCCTCGACATCTCTCACAGACCCCGCCAGTGGTGTTGTAGAAGCTGTTCGCATAGACAACATGACCAAGATCTACAAACCAAGCCTTCTTCGAAAATTCTTCTCTTTCGTCTCACCACCAAGACCCGAGGTGGTTGCAGTCGATAACTTGACATTAACAGCCAAAAAGGGTGAGATCTTGGCGCTCCTAGGTGCAAATGGCAGTGGTAAAAGTACCACGCTTGACGTCATCGCAGGCATCAGTGATTTCACCAGGGGCAATATCTCTGTTGATACATCTGGCGGCCTTGGTTTTGCTCCACAGCAAAATGTTCTGTGGGATGAATTGACTGTGGAGGAGCATATCCGGCTCTTCAGTCGTATTAAGAACCCACGCAGGAAGACCCCGGAAACCGAAATCGCAACCTTGATTGATGCCATTGGACTCCGCTCAAAGGCAAAAGCTTGGTCAAAAACGTTATCTGGAGGCCAAAAGAGAAAGCTTCAGCTCGGAATGATGTTGATCGGTGGCAGCTCTGTCTGTTGCGTGGACGAAGTCTCCTCCGGTATCGATCCCTTGTCGCGTAGAAAAATCTGGGACATCCTTCTGAAAGAACGTGGCTCGCGAACAATCATCATGACCACGCATTTCCTCGATGAAGCAGATCTGCTCGCTGACAATATCGCAATTCTATCCAAGGGCACTCTTAGGGCTGAAGGCTCTTCTGCTCAGCTCAAGGATACTTTTGGTTCTGGTTACCGCATTCATTTGTTAGACCCGAGGAGCCTAGACGCTGTGCCTGATTTCGAAGGTGTCACAAAAAAGATTGCTACAAACAATGTTACATATGTGGCATCATCTTCTGATCAGGCTGCCAAGGTGATTCGAGCTCTGGAAACCGCAGGGATCCCGTACAGATCATCTGGTCCTACCATCGAAGATGTATTCCTACATTTGGCTGAAGAAGTTCATGGCGACGGCTTGCAACAGAAATCTGATATGGTACACGAAAAGGTCACCAAACTCGCAAGTGAAGTCCCCACCATCAGCGATAGTTTGCCGTTGCTATCAGGACGACAGATTGGTATGATTCAGCAGACCGGGGTACTTATTCGAAAGCGATTCACAGTCTTTAAGACGAATTGGCTTCCTTACGCGGCGGCCTTTTTGGTTCCCATCATCGCCGCTGCAGTCATCCAGATTCTTATCCGTAACGATGACGCAGTAGGCTGCTCTCCTACGCAACGGAGTAGTCATTCATCAAACAATGACTTCTTCAAGCTCTTGGATACTGCTCATCTTGTGGGTGGTCCCTCATCTCAATTTGGCGGGTCCTCGCTGGAGGGCTTGTTCAAGCCTATTCTACCTAAACAAACTACAAGCTCTACCAAGAGAGATGCTTCAACCACTTCTCTCGGCAATGTCACCGTTGATCTCGTGAGCTCGCTTTCCTCCTTTGAAGATTTTGTTGAGAATAATCGAAGGACCGTTACGCCAGCGGGTTTATGGCTCGGCGACTCAAACTCATCACCAATGTTGGCTTTCAAGGCGGACAACTTTTCCATGTACTCTGCAGTCATAGGCCAAAGTTTTCTGAATACGATACTAGCCAACACTACCATCGTGACAGAATACAAAGAATTCGATTATCCTGTTGCTCCTTCAACCGGCAGAGGACTACAGTTGGTCGTCTACTTTGCAGTTGCCTGTTCCATCTTCCCAGGTCTGTTTGGCTTATATCCAAATACCGAAAGGCTCAGGAATATTCGCAGCTTGCAATACTCAAGCGGTGTTCGTACTCTGCCTGTTTGGGCTGCGCACCTGCTATTTGATTTTGGCATCATACTGCTTCCCATGATCTTTGCTGCCATGATATTTGTCGTATCTTCAGATTCATGGTATCATGGAGGCTATCTATTCCCCATTTTTATCTTTTACGGTCTTACAACAATTATCATCTCTTATTTCATTTCGCTCATTGCCGCGAGCCCAATGGCAACCTATGCTTTGACCTCTGTCGTTCAGGGTTTGGGTTTTGCTATTTACTTGATTGCCTATCTATTCATCCTCACGTACTCTCCTGCCGCCAACACTGGTCGTGATGTTCTCATCGCACATTGGGTCATTGCTATAGTCTTCCCCACGGGCTCGCTAATTCGCACCTTGATGGTCGGTCAGAATATCTTTTCGACAACCTGCGATAACGACCAGCTTCAAGCGAATCCAGCCGCACTCGTCGCCTACGGAGGTCCTCTCCTGTATCTCATTCTACAATCTATATTCTGGTTTACAATAGTTGTCTGGGTTGAGAGTGGTGCTGGTCGATATACCCCCGAGAAAGCCAAAGCTTCCCCTGAGATTGACGATCCAGAAATCGCTGAAGAACTACTTCGAGTAGATGGCGCAGAGGGCCAATCAGACGGCCTTCGCATCGCCCACCTAACCAAAGCATTTGGAAAGAACACCGCCGTCGACAACGTCTCTTTTGGCGTTAAGCACGGCGAAGTCTTTGCCCTCCTCGGTCCCAATGGCGCAGGCAAATCCACCACAATCTCTCTAATACGAGGCGACATCGCACCCAGCCGCAACGGAGGCGACGTCTTTATCGAAAACATCTCCATCACCAAGCGCCGCGCCGCCGCCAGAGCAAACCTAGGCGTATGTCCTCAGTTCGATGCCATCGACAACATGACTGTCAGCGAGCACCTCTGCCACTACTCCCACCTCCGCGGCATCTCCAACGTAGACCACCAAGTCCCAGCCGTCATCCGCGCCGTCGGACTGGAAGCCTACTCAGACGTCATGGCACACACCCTGTCAGGAGGCAACAAGCGCAAACTCTCCCTCGGCATCGCCCTCACTGGAAATCCTCCCGTCATTCTCCTCGACGAACCCTCTTCCGGTCTCGACGCAGCGGCCAAGCGCATCATGTGGCGCACTCTCGAGACCATCGTCCCAGGACGCTCCATACTCCTCACGACACACAGCATGGAGGAAGCCGACGCTCTCGCCAACCGCGCAGGCATCATGGCCCGCCGCATGCTCGCCCTCGGATCAACAGAGAAGCTTCGCCACCGCTTCGGCGACACCTTGCACGTACATCTCGTCAGCAAGACCGCACCGCACTCTTCTGCAGCCGAGATGGAGGCTCTGCGTGTATGGGTACTTAATAACTTCTCTGGAGCTACGGTCGAGCAGGAGACGTATCACGGACAGATGCGCTTTTCGATGCCTTCTTCTGCGGTGCCAATGCTGGTCGGAAGTTCAAATACCACGGAGAGCGCAAGGGGTAGACTCCTTATCATGCTGGAGGAGCAAAAAGATTATCTCGGTGTCGCGCATTATAGCGTCAGTCCTACCACATTGAATGAAGTGTTTTTGAGCATTGTTGGGAAACATGACGTCCAGGAAGAGGGATATAATAGAGTTGAAGAGAGGACTGCGAGTCAGGAGAAGAGACCCTGGTGGAAGTCAAAGACCTTGTGGGCTTTCTAGATCCATCTAATACTTTTCTTTTGTAGTTGAGCGATTCGGTTTTTTTTTTCTTTTCAAATTATCAGTTATAGAAATGTGTAGTATATACCTGTAGAATTTAAATAGACGTGGATATCATTCTGAATTACATACATTAGTTAGCTCAGTTATTCTATATACTCATTTGAATCTTTTACCCTTCGCTCATTGACCCATCTCGTAGACTCCCCCTGAAGCAGTTTGGCCGTGTAACTCCTGTACTATATGCGTATTACCAGCCATTTCTGGCGGCGGCGCTCCTGGAGCCTCGTGATATGGCTGATGCATCTGTGGATAAGGCTGAACAGGCGCGTATTGTTGCTGCTGTCCGGGCACTGGATAGCCATACATTGGCTGTCCAGCTTGTTGAGGAGGAGGATACGCATATCCGGCTGGAGGCTGCTGCTGATGATGTGGCCATGATCCGTTGGGCAGTTCAGTCGTGTTGGGGTACACTGGAGGTGTTGGTGTGACAGGGCTTTGATACGGCGGTGATACGCTCGAAACGGGTTGAGGGTTGTTATTAGACAGTTCGCTCGGCGTCGATAGTGGTGTCGTCGATGTTACCCCGGTAGGCTTGGCAGGATCGGGGGGCACTTGGGCGGTTTCGACAGCAGCTCCAGAGGGCGGTGCCCCATTTGTTCCATTTACCCCGGCTGCGGCTATTGCTTCAGCAGTGCTTCCTCCTTTCATCTTGGTCAGGCAGAATCTCCAAACTGCTCCGGCTGCGGCGGTGATGCCCGCTACAACACCGACGACAATGCCGGCAATGGCACCTCCAGAGAGCTTTGTCTTCTTGCTAGGTTTATCTGAACCCGAACCCAAGGAACCCAATGAGCCAGAGCCAGACCCAGAGTTAGAGCCAGAACCTGAGTTAGAGCCTGAGCCAGAATTAGATCCAGAATCAGAACCAGACGATCCTCCTGATGATCCTCCAGAGCCTCCTGATGAAGAACCAGTCGGCTTCGGAGAGGATCCGTTCGAAGGCGAAGAGTCAGACTTGCCGGCAGAGGGGCTGGGAAGATTGTTGTTTTTGTCGGTAGGAGTAGAGGAAGGAACAAGTCCGGCGAGCACACTTAGACATAGCTGCTCGCCCGCTGCTTGCGCCTCTATACAATATCATCAGCTCCAGCCCTTAATACGGCTACAAAAGGTTTTCCTGGTCCACTTACGAAGAGCGCCGTCAAATCCACAAGCGCTTTGAACACAGGGGGCCGCCCCTTGATTAATGACAGTCGCATAGTTACACTCGCATTGATAGTCTCCTAATTTGCAATTCGTTGATTTTGTAACTGCGGAGGCAACACATGAGGTGGCACATGCGGGTATACTAGGCAGGACCGCTCGTGCAAATTTCAGATCGCCTAGAATATCGAGAGACGGAGCAGCAGTGATGGCGGCGGCGGCGGCTGCTGCATTTGAAAGATCCGCGACTGGCGTGGGATAGGTATCGAGACGAGGCCTGACATGCAGGGCTGAAGAACCAGTCGCAAGGAGAGAACAGACGAGTAATGAAAGAGAGGTCGGTAGAGTCTGCATATTCACCATGTTGACGATTGCGGCTGGCATATATAAGCCAGCAAATATCTGAGGTCTGCTGCTTCCAACGGTATATCGGCTTCAGCTCAGCATAACGAGAAAAGGGAAGAATATAGGAGAGCGCACATCCTATATTCTTGACACCTGCGATACCCCAGCAATATTATAAAGCTACAGACTAACATTCAGCGTGCCCGACGTAGGCAACGGGTGGCCCTGATAGCACCATGCATCGCGACCTTGAGGGCGGGCCATCTACTGTTTGCAGGGGTCGTGTACATGTCGCCGCCTTATTCTTGAAAGAAAAGCAGGCAAGGCATTCTTCGTGTCACCTTGAAAAGAAGCACTTTAGGCCTAGATCCCCTCGATAGGCCTTATTCGGAAGCTCGTCTCCGTGGCGGAACGAAAGAGCGGTTGTATTTCCGTCTGTGCCAGAATGCTGATTGGATGCTCATCGCAACGGGTTTGGCGCTTGGCTTTCAGCTGCAGTCCGGAGTAGCAGGGGTGCAAATTCAGCCTGCAGATCAATAATGGGTGTTTGACTTCTCCTCCCCGCTGCTACCCGACCTTTTGGCAGAGGAAAGGGGGAGAAATGAGGGATAAAAACAGATCACATCGTAGGCGACTTATACACCCGCCCATATGCACTTGCGATGCTATTTTCGAGAGAAGTGACGATGAAGACAAGCCAACTGAGCCATATCGGCTTCGTGATTATAAAAACATCAAGCCGTGGTCTAAGTAAGCGGCGATCCACCATCCTGGAGCTGCTAATCGTATCAAGCTTGAAGTGGCGTCGTCCTTAATGCGCGGGTCGTGCACCGACGTTGCCGCATTGCCGAGATTAAACAGCAACGACGCTCTTGGCCGTCAGCCTCACATTTTGTTGCTCGCGATCATGCACAGGTTCGGGGAGAAGAGCAGCCAAGCCGTGCTGCTTGCTGACTGACCCATTGCCAACCAGACTTGCGAGCTGCCACCCCGCCGTAGAGGAGGGCACACCCTGCGGCCGTTTTGCTTTGCTCTTCGCCCAATATTGCGGAGAAATAGGCAAATAACAATGCACGAGACCACAGTCTTGCATCCCCACGGGCTTATTACTGCGTCGTGGCCGACAATCGGCTGCAGACTCCAGTTGCTGGCCCGGCTCTTTTGCACACCAGACAGGGCGGCCTGGTTGCCGCTGTACTGTAGGCTTTCACAGTTGAGTCTTAGCGCCGCCACCAGTTTTGAGATGCCCTCGCAAACGACTAGGTTAGGCGAAATCCTCACAGACGGTTGTTTCTGAACTGTGGCTAGGATGGAAGTAGAGTCGCAAATTTAGCCCTGGTGGATGACGAGTGAAAGGGAAGAGAAAGAAGGTTCATTATCAGACGCTGGAAAAGAAACTGAGCTCTCACTAAGCTTTTCCTTGAGGAGCTCCTTCCTGCTGCCCAGAATGAAGCTTAACAGATAAAGATAAAATGGGCCCTTCCCTTTCAAGAAATGATTTCTTGATTTTTTTTTTTTTTTTTCATCAAAAGGTCCCTGCTTGATCTGATGTGACACCAAATCAGCCAATCAGGACGATGGCGATAAGATATGGGCCTCGGCAGCAGCCACATTCGATACTGTGGCTAGTGCTGCATCTCTCTGTGGCTGGGATTTACAACTTGGGAAGAGCAGCCGATGACAGAGTTAATTGGTTGCAAAAGACTCTCACTGTTATGTATCTACATAATTATACACAACAGCGTACATACCGTGGCATTAACGCAAAATCTATCTTTAGACATGATTCCTCCTTGTAACTTTCCCCCTCATCCCACTCTAAATGGACCAATGGTTTTACAGAACCTTCTCACGGGCCCCGAGATTACCGGATCCGTCCCGCCTCAAAAAAAATTAGTGGGCCGCCAAGTCTTGAAAATAGAGCATATACAAAACTTAGATCTCATAAAAGCCAACTCTACCTCTCAACAGATACCGGCACATTGTATATAGAGTTCAGTTCTCTCATATACCTATTCAACTCACTTCCTTATTCTTTACAAAAAGAAACATATCATCTTCACAATGGCCTTCACAATGCATTCCCACTCGGGGCAGTTCTGCCCCGGCCATGCTGTTGATGAGCTCGAGGATATTGTCAAGCACGCTATATCTATTGGGTATAAGACCATTGGCCTTACAGAACACATGCCGCGTTATGAAGAGCGAGATTTATATCCCGAAGAGGTGGGTTACACTCGTTTCACAGCATAGAAACATACGTCTTTTGATTCCTTAATCCAAGAGTCACACAGCTCGACAATTCTCACTTACCCCTCCATCTCACATATTCACATGTCAATACCAAAAACTCACTCACACTCCCACTTCACTCACTTATATAACCAATCACCCATACTTCCTCAAAAGCACCCAAAATCTAACTCGAATAATAAAAACTTTTCAGCTCGACGACCCCCAAGCCTCCCTTCAAGTACTCCCTCCTCGACACAACGCCTACATCCTGGAAGCCCGCCGCCTCCAAAGGGCCTACGCCTCCCAAATCCATATCATCATCGGCTTCGAAGGCGAATTCATCCGCCCTTCCTTTGCCCCTCTCGTCCAGAACCTCTTCGCTGAATCTCCCCACATCGACTACTTCATTGGCTCGCTCCACCATGTGCACAGCATCCCCATCGACTTCGACAAGGTCATGTACGCGGATGCCGTGAAAGCGGCCGGCGGGTCAGAAGAGCGTGTGTATGAGGACTATTACGACTTGCAGTTTGAGATGCTGAAGGCTCTGAAGCCTCGCATTGTGGGCCACTTTGACCTCATTCGGTTGATGAGTGAGGAGCCAGGCAGGGATGTGCGGCAGTGGGAAGGCGTCTGGCAGAGAATCAAGCGAAATCTAGAGTATGCTGCCGAGATTGGGGCCTGGCTGGAGTGTAACACCTCAGCTCTTCGAAAGGGCCTCGCAGAGCCATATCCATGCAGGGTTATTTCAGAGGTGAGTTTCCTACATCCACAAGAGTCCTAAGGACGTTCAAGTTTCTCACCAGTGTGTGTTATATAGCAATGGCTTCAACTAGGCGGTAAATTTACAATGTCAGATGACAGCCATGGAATCGCCCAAGTAGCAACAAACTACTCACGCGCTCTCACATTCTTGGAAAGCCTCGGCGTCGAGCAAGTCTGGACATTCCAACGTCAAGACCACCCCGAAGCCGGAGAGGTCACCAAGGCAGCGCTCACCGACGTGAGCGTTTCACTCAAAGATTTCCGTCAACACTTTTCATAGAGCTTCTTTTTTTTTTTTTTTTTTTTTTTTGGTTCAACATAAAATATTGCGTTGCAAAACGGAATAGAGCTAAGCTATAATAGACTACAAGGACGGCTTATGGGGAGACCAACACGTCAAGCTATAAATAGCGGGAAATGCCATCTATAGAAGTAGAGCATAAAAAATAGATGGGATATATATAGCTTCCGATAAAATTTACTTCTTCCTTGCTTGGGAGTGGGTATCATAAGTGAGAGCAGGCCAGCATTCTGATGCTGGTAGTACGAGAGTGTACATACTGACTGGTAAAACAATTGGTCTCAAAAAGGAGAGAACAGGCTTCAACAAGCGCCAAACACGCAAAAAAAAAATAGAGAGGGTAAACAAGCAAGCAAAGCAGATAAACTCCTAGCCATTTCCGTGCTCCGTACCAATCCACTCCAAATAACAAAAAGAAATCTAAAAAGCGTCGTCCATATTGCACTCTCGTAGCAACCGTTTATTTCTTTGGCGGAGATCTGGGGACTCCCCTGATGGGTCCACTAGGTTTTCTATGAACCTTGGGCTGTGACGAAGAGGTGGGTTGGCTCGCCAGCCTGGGCGCAAAGGGAATGCTTCCGCTGCCGCCATATTGGAATAGAGCGCTGTTCTTTTTCTTAAGGGTAGGCGCAGCAACTGGGGCACCGGCGGGAAGGGTAGGAGGAAGCCACTTCAGTGGCTCTTGAGAAGCAATGGGAACGGGGGGTGGCCCTCCGGGCTGATATGGCACAAAAAAATCGGACGTTTCTTCCGCCGCTTGGCTCGACCGAGGAGAGCTCATATTTGGAACCGCTTGCCTTGCCTCCGGAGACACTGTTCTCGGTGTAAAGTGCTCCATATTGGGTGTTGATAGGCCACTTTCAGAGGTCAGTGCCGGCAGGGTACTATCCGGAGATGTGGCAGAAACAGTAGATCTACGGCCAGAAGTGCTGTTGGGAGTCTTTAGGCCACCAGACTCTACGGATCTGTTAGTGCCAGCAGACGAAGTTCGTGGTGATTTAGCGACTGCGGCTTGGGCTGCGGCTTGGGCTTGCTCAGCCTCAAGCCGGGCCTTCTCTCGGGCTTCCTTTTGTGACTGAGTGATCAAGTTGATCTTGATCTTCTTGATCCCTTGGGTGATCGTATCCATGTTGTTAATAGTAGCGTCCAGCCTTGACGCCGCAGATTGCGGAGCTCTCTCTGCAGTTGTCTCCCTTCCGGCCTCAAGCATGGGCGATCTGAGAGCCGCTTCCCCGTGCGCAGTAGTCGGCCGTGACCTGCTAACAGTGATTCTCCCAGAAGGTCTGAGGCTCTGGGAGTGGCTGTCTGCAACTGAAATAGGCCTCCCTGAGACGGGGCCTGCTGATGTTGCAGGGCGAAGCGGCATTTCCTCGCTGATTGGTGCAGAGCGAGAGACGCTGCGCTGCTGTGTAGGGACGACTGACGAGGTAGTAAGGCGTCGATTGCTCTTCTTTGGAACTAGACCAACAAGAGGCTGCGGTGTCTGACCACGAGCTGTTGCCTAGTTACACGAATTAGCTATTATTGATATTGAAGGAAGAGCTGGACGCTTACCTTTTCTGCAGCAATCGTCGAAACGGCCACATTCTTTCCCCGGTCTCTCATCTGCCGAGTCTCCTCTTGTTCTTGGATAGGGTCAATAGCTCTAGGCTTACGTTCACGAAGCGACATTCTCGATGTTGGCCGATCAAGGTCTGTTGCGCCAGATAATGCTCTCTCGCGTCGTACGCGAGTTGCCTCTGGGTTCAGATCTTCAAACGTAGCACTCTCAGTTTGGCGATCTCGCGGTATAAGAAGCTTTGAAAGCTCCTTGGCAGCAACCATCCAGGAAACATCAGGGGGTGATGGAGATGGAGATCGACTTGAGACGGTCGATCTGTTGATAAGAGACGACATGCTTCGCTGCATTTTGAGAGGGTTCACTGCCCTCGCCGTGGAAGCTTGGGTTGGAGAGCAATATGTTGGAGTAGGAGACAAACGCGGCTTCTTTGGTGTCGCATCAAGCTGCGCAACTATGGCTTCCAACTTTTCAAGTTCATCAGCCGTCCACCAAGAGGGATCGTACGGGTTAATCGAACCAAGCGGTTGAACAACACGCTCGCCATCCTCGTCGTACGCACCATCCGTAAAAGAGAGGCCCCCCTGTCGAGGTAGATTTTGCTTGCCAACAAGACCGCTCAGATGGCTGAAGATGCCCGCGGTCAGGGCTCTGTCGCTATAGCCACCCTCCAAGACACTGACGATGCGACCGTCAACAGCAAGGCCTTCCTCTGCGGCAAGTCGAACGATGTCTTGGGTTAGCCGTGCGTAGAACTCGGTAGGTACGTTGACTTTGTGACGCTGCATTCCGGCACTCTCCCATTCGCTGGCATCGAACCCTGCAGAGAGAAAGATGACAGCCCGAGGGCTGAGTCCTGCATCTTGTAGCCTCTCTGCCTGACCCTTGAGATAGCTGCGAGCCTTGTCCAGAAGTATCGTGTACTTTGTTTCATAGAGATGCCAGAATTCCTCAACCGTTTTCCACGGCTGGAGATGGGTGTTCCAAACGTTTTGTCCATGAGCATTCTCAATACAAATACTTGCGTTCTTGATCTTGTCGTCATCACCGTTCTCACAAGGGTAAGAGTTGATGTCGTGCAAGCTAAAATAGCCTATTGACGTCTTTTTCCAGGCGGAATGATTTTTGGTGGCAGCCATGGCTCGCGAGTTGTGCGCCCACGCAATGGATTGAGACCCATCTCCATGGTGTAAGTCAAAGTCGATGATGGCGGCGTGCGTCAAACCATGGTTGAGGATACCATGCATGATTCCGACATGGACATTGTTCACCCAGCAGAAGCCAGATGGGAGATTATCAGAGCAATGGTGGCCCGGAGGCCGGACGGCAACGAATGCTCGTCTTGGTCCAGCAGAGAAAACAGCATCGACACCCTCACACACAGCGCCCAAAGCACCCTCAATCGCATCTAGTGACTCGGGACAAAGATACAAATCACCTTCATGAAGCTTTTCTGGTGCGGCATGGTCTGGGCCTCGAGTTATAGTAGGCCTCTGTAGCTCCTTTCCTCCACGAGCCAGCACCTCCTCGGCGGACTCGCACATAGTCTTGAGCTCCTCCATCCATTTCGTTCCATGAACGTTTGTGACCGCGGGGGACAACAACGGCAGCCTCCGGTCAGTCTTGTGAATGCGAAAGGGGATACTAGGCAGCAGGTGCACATTTCCTTTGGGTAGGATAGGCAGCGCTCCATCGTTGTGGCGCTCTCCAAGACGCACATAAGCTGTGGACACGCCCAAGACACTGGCCTTGATTCGCTCGGGCCGCTCCACAATGGTGCTTAATGCACTCTTGGGGGTGCGCGGGCGGGAAAACCGGTGGCCGTAGACGGCGTCATTAAGAATCACCACCGTCTCGGTGTGGAGCGTCGATACAGGACCATGATGAGCCTCCAGCTCGTCTTTGAAATGGCCGCTCGCCACAGAGTTTGGCGTCAGAGGCGGACGCCATTCAGGCTCGAAGCTCGGCATGCCAAACGACGCTCTCAAGCCCGGTGAAACAACCTGCCCAAGGCTGGAGCGCCTGGACAGAGACCGCGAGGGGCCAACGCCATTTGCCGAGTGCAGGGAGTTCATCGAGGCTTTGCGGACGAGGGTGGGAGTTCCGGCTCGCGATTCTCTGCCCGAGGGACTGAGCGAGGGAGTGGGAGTGCCTCTGGACGAGGGAGAGGCATGGCGAGAAGATTCATTTAAAGGCAGCGGCGTCGACGGGGTCGAGGGCAATCCTGGGGATCGCGGGCCCGGCGTCAGTGACAGTGACAGCTGGCTCAGTGACTGTGCGTCGTCGCTCCTGGAGGCTGGCGCTGCTGCACGCCGTGGCGGCGCTGCATTGGGCGGAGACGCCATCGAATCGTGTGCGCCGGTCTGGTATAATCGGGTGGGTTGCAGCGAGGCGACATGCGCCAGGAACACTCCGAAAAAGCAGAAGAAGCACGAGAAGAAGCAGCCCTTGTGCTCGTGCTGCGTGGGTGGGTGGAGCAGCAGCGAGGGAGAAGGGAGAGTGAATTGCGAGTGCGAGAGGCCTGAGGTGTGAAGCCAGTGACGCGATAAGACGCGGGTTGATGCTGCGGCGATGCTGCGTTGCGCCGTGATCTGTACCTGCCGGTGGTGTTTTTGATTTATTGCGATTTATTTTCGTTTGTTTTTGTCTTGTTTTGCCGGCTGCGTCAGGGTTCAGGTCGAGCTGGCACGCGCCGGCGCCCGAGGCTCTGGGCGTTTAAATGACATGGCCGTTGTGTAATTTCAATTGTCGCCATCGTCATAGCCGCTTCGCTTCCCCTAATTCCAGTCGGGCCCAATCCCGTCCATTGTGTCTTACCAGACCAGTTGCTTCGCCCACCGCAATCACGTGCCTACCGTTCCCGATTATAGGGGCCATTTGATTGAGCCTGTTGCGCGTCCCCTCTGCAATTTTGATTGTCCAAGGTCGGGCACCACAGCTTCACGAGTGTGTATCCCCGAATTGTCTGGTGTTCTTTTTCTGACGCCTAGGGCGTGTTGGATTCGGAAACGGCAGGTCTGCTGTAGGTGCTGCTGCTGTGGAGCAATCGTGCGTCTCCTTACGCCTGCTTACAGTCTAGATGCATGCAGGCCAGCAGAGCAGACCACGGCAGATCAGAGCAGACCAAACAAGGCCCTGGGATTGTTTCTGGAGCAGTATATTATGCTGCAGATGTCATGACATCAATCAACCGAAACCCCTCCAACCACCACTGACGGCCACTAAACAGGATCCCGAAGCCCCAAGACACGACTCTGGAAGCATCCATCAATCGCACACACCAGGGACGGCTTGCAGCAGTGGACCTCCAGGCAGGAATACATTTTGTACGTGGCCGAACCACAGCAGAGGTATTTGAGGTTTACGGCAGGGCCACCTGTCAGCGATGCATATGAATATGATGAATATGTACGAGTACGGTCAGACTATGAGTACAAGGAGCTCGGCGGCAGCGGCAGCAGCAAGCAGTATTGGCATTGGCATTAGCAATGGCATTTCCCAATCCTACTGCTGCTGCTCTTGCTTGTAGTCAATACTAATGGATGGACGGTAGTAGTACTAGCATAACGTGCATAACCCAGGAACCAATGTCTCCGATTAACGGCTGCAAGCGATCATGATGCGGCTGGTGCCCTCCGCATCGCTCGACCAAGCCTACCGGACGTTCGGCTAGCAGAGCGAGGGTCGGGAAGCCCATATCCGACGAATTGCCAAATGACGATTGAGTTACGGAGTATCCCGGAGCCCTTATAATAGATGATACGAGGATTCGGAATGGTGCCAACTGCTACATGGAATATGGTATTACGAATCAAAAGCAAAATGTGCTCCATCCCAATTTGAAAGAATCCATCAATTCTTGAGTGAAAATTTCCGGCCATGTCATTACATGCCAGCACGCCGTTGCTAAAAATACGCAGCCCTTGATCGTATAAAAGGGGCGATTTTTTATTAGCGGTCCCGCTCTCATCCGGGGTAAAAAGTCGATCTCAAGATGTACTACTCCGTATAATCAGAAGATTGGAAGGCGGCACAATAGGCATGTACTGCCAGTAGATTTGTCTTTGATACAGATTGATAAAACGTTGAACCTTGCAGACGCAGCATGTTAGTCTTCAAAGGCAATGTAGGAGTAGGTTCATGTCGGCAATCTCAGCAAGTGAGTCAACACACACACACACACACACACACAGGCTAGATGCTGCATATGTAACTGCAATAGTATATGGAGGGATTTAATACGCATGCCGCATCTATACCCATACAGCGTAAATGACTCTCATTGCTTGCTGCAGCAGGTAGGCCCGAAGACCTGCTTATCGCGCTCTACATGAGCCCATGTTGTTGGTAATGGAGGGAAGCATATGTTGGATGTTGGCCACATACAACTGCCACTACTGCCCAACAAGGATATTGAAGCTCATTAAGGTTGACGGCACTAAGCAGCATAGTTGCAGTGCCGCTCAACCGCTATCTTGGGGGCCGGGCAGACATGAGGCCCACTCATATGCTAATCGATTGTATCAACTAGGTAGTAGGCCTAGTACTATTACTATCAGTATCAGGCATCGCTCTCCGAAACATCTCATGTCAGCTCAAGTCGACCAACATCAAGCCATAGTCCGGAGAAACCAGTTCTAACAACACACAATAAGGCACCAATTGATATCATCTCTTGCTGGCCATATCTGCTCTTCTCCTCTCGCCACCTGCAGCAAGTTTCAGCCGCTCCAGTAGCCAAGTCGATAGCGTCTTATGCATGTGCTCACAACACACTGATCCCAGACTTGGCGGCTTTCGTGGCACTAGCCATCGACGCCTGATTAGCCCAAGACGCCAAAGCGCCAAATGCAGATAGACCCGTCAAGGCACGGCAGCGTCGCCCGCAACTCAATCGATGCCACCTACGAGCATGGCTTCTGTTCCCGTAGACCCTGGTTGAGTCCGAAAGAAGGGACTCTGCTCCGACTTCTCCTCCAAAACTTTTCGTAAGAAGCGCCATCTCTCCATCCCATCTCGTTTGCCTGTATTCCATGATGCTACAACTAGTACTGCCTCATCGTGCCATCTTCCTTCTCCCACGCCAGCACTTGAATCCTTCTCAACACTCCGCCGCGCCGTGCCGCTACTAGCCCAGCCTTTTTCCTGCCTACTGGTTCAGCCGCACCGGGGGGGAGCCGCTTCATAATTGGTTCGTGGGCGTAAACAGCAGCAGAGACGAAGAATTTCGCCTCGCTTAGGCTGCATCTCTGCGCCTCTCCAAGCACCAAGCTGTCTAGACTCGTCCCCGTGATGCGATAGCTTGGCTTGCCAGCTTGGCTTGGCGCTAGAAGCTGTCGTTGAAAATGCGGTGGCTGCCCTGTATCGTAGGATCTCTGGGGAAGCAAACAAAATAGAAGCTCATCTCCTCGTTGGATTCCCATTTGTGTAGATCTCCAGCTTCTTCTCTTGTCGCGCTTTGTGCTGTTTACTGTCTACAGAGCGTCCTTTGTTTCAGCCATCCGATATGGTTCTCGCTCTGCTGCTACCGGTACTGGCGAGCGGCGTAGCTGCGCAACACTTGACTCTGCCATTGGTCGACTATGGAGCTGTTGTAGATGCGGTCAATCCCAACGATCCAGGCTACCAGATCTGTACAGATGTCGCCCAATTCGTCTCGGCTTGCGTTGTTAAAGCTGGAGGCGCTGCAGCGCTCTCCACGGCGAATCCCGTTTCTCTCGCTGAATGTGCTTGCTGCGTAGGGACAACTGATGTAGCTCCCGCGTACAGCAGTTGCGCCAATTATCTGGTGTCCGAGGCGCCTCAGCTGACTTCCCAAATCTCAGGTGTGTATCTGATATATATATATATATCATGCCCCTACAGCGTTACATATCCCAGCGCGTGTATTCAACTCTAATAAACCACCAGCCTATGGTTATTTCTACTCAGCCTGCGGAAGCTCGCCTCAGCTCTGTCTCGGCAACTCTGGCGGCAACTCTGGCGGAGGCGGATCAGTTACAGAGCAATCAGAACCATCAGCCACCCCAAAATCTTCGCAGCCTCAGTCTCCTCCACCAGCTGCCTCGACGTCGATCCCTTCACCGGCCTCTTCGCCGAGCAAGATCCCACAACAAACATCTGCGACAGGAGGCGGTTCAACCTCTCCGGCGACAACGGGCTCTGCAGCTTCCGCCGTGACAACTCTCGCTCCAGCATGTACCTCAATGGTGGATATTTTTGAACAATGTACGAAAAATACGCCTGGCTTTACGAATTTGGTTTTCAGCGAGCAGGCTTACTGCTATTGGTATGAGAAGGCCTCATCCCGTATATGCGGAAAGCGAAGCTGACAAGATATTCTAGCTGTCGGACAGAATTGGGTGGCGAGGTTACATGGACCGATGAAATCGATACGTATGCTTCGACTTGTCGAGACTGGGCCGTCTCTATAACCACTGGCGACCCTCTGACAGCTTATGATGGTTCGTATTCTCTTTATACTTTATATGACCTGAAACAAATATTACGCAGTGTGCTAACAACAACAATATAGTGGCCAAAACCTTTGCCACATTTTGCCAACATTTCAGCGACGCATGTGCTGTCATAACGAACGGGCCCTCGTCAAACACAAACAATAATCCTTTCCCTCCACCAGACTCAACGGGAGGTTCAGGCGGTGGAGGAAATGGAGGCCAAGTTACCGTTACTGTAACTCGGCCTCCTCCTACTACGACGTCGCATAATGCTGCTCCAACTGCTCGTGCGGGCCTCGCCGCTGGTGCACTTGCAATAGCTGGCTTTGCCATCATGATTTAAGAGGAGATAATTAGGCATATGCTATGTTGGATGAAGATAATGAAACAGGTCATCTTTTTATGAGAAATCAGGGATTAAGACAGTTGGAATTGTCACTGGGCGAGATACCTATTGCCGGAGAGGCTGCTAATTAGATATGTATGTAGCTAATTTGGCTGTCTGTACTACACACACAGCACATTGAAGTAATATGAGTAACACGATTAATGAGTCTTCTATTTATCTATACCGTCAAGTCAACATTGACTCTCTTCAGGGCATCCACAGCCCAGTCAGGATACTGTGACTTGTCCTCATAAAGCTGCGCAAAAAACTGCCGGATCAATGCAGGGAATCGATCCTCAATAATCGCCTGTCGAATGTCTCGCATGAGCTGCAGCTGATACCACACGTTGTGAATCGTCAATAGATGCGCGGCCACCGTCTCTTTGGAGGCATTATGGTGGATAAACGCTCTCGTGATGCCCATGCCGTCCTCGCCCTCTCTGCAACACATGCATCCGCAGCCAGGCTCAATAGGCCCAAAATCAGAGGCATACTTTGCGTTTCGAATATTCAAGACGCCGTGCTTGGTGACGGCGTTTCCGAATCTCGCTGTTCTTGTTGGCCAGACGCAGTCAAACATGTCGGCTCCGAGAGCAACACTGACGATTAAATCTTCAGGGTAGCCAATACCCATCACATACCGGGGCTTAAGATCAGGTAATAGGGCCGTGCAAGTCTCAACAACGCGGCAGTAATCTGCCTTTGCTTCTCCTCCGCTGAGGCCGCCAATAGCAATGCCAGGTGTGTCTCTGGCGACCATTTCCTTGCAGCACTCCCGTCGCATCTCTAGATCCAAGCCTCCTTGAATAATGCAAAACAGGTTCTGTCTATCGGGGTTTTTATGAGCGGCAATGCATCTATCCAGCCATCTAACGCTACGCTCCATAGCCTCTCGCATTCGGGCCTTGTCTGGAGAGGTAGTCACCAAGACATCGTCGAGCTGCATCATAATATCACTGCCTATTGAGTTTTGCAGGGACATGGAGTGCTCTGGGGTGAGTAGCATGGGCGAGCCGTCATGGGGGCTCAAGAAACGAACGCCCTCTTCTGTGATCGTGGCCAACTTCAACAGGCTTACCATTTGGAAGCTATAAAGACAGGTAAGTAGAGACCCGGTTTAATTGAAGAGGTTGAAACATACCCTCCGCTATCAGTCAGGAGATTGTGGTTCCATCCTTGCAACTTATGAGCGCCACCAACAGCATCAAGAATTTCTTGTCCGGGCTTGAGACCCAGATGATAGGTGTTATTTAGGCAGAGACGACACCCGGTATCCTCCAGCTGCTCCGGAGTGAGGCCCTTAAGAGACGCCTGTGTGGCAACAGGCATGAATATCGGCAACTGAACAGGTCCGTGAGGGAGTGTGAGAATAGAGGCACGAGCTCTGGTTGTCTGATTCTGGTTGTCAGTCACATTGGCGGAGGTACTTGAAGATGAATATGAAACTGACCGAGCATTTTGCAAGGAGTTCAAAACTCAAAGCCGGGGACGTATAAACATTGGACGCCATTCTTTTGGTCATCAGCATTATTTTTCAGAATTATTTCCTCCAAAGTCCCAGCCCAGCCCCAACAGAGAACCCTTCTTTCGTCTCTTGGGAAGTTTTTTCTTGTTTCTCGCCTTTCGTTTCTTACATTTCACACGAGCCAAGGTACATACCCTGGAATGCGCAGTGAAATTTTGGCGGGGCTTTCGCACACGCGCCACATTTGGCCAGCCACAACGAGGGGACTTTGGCCGGCTCAACATCGGCAGACGGGAAGCTCGTCTCTGCCAACGAGAATTTGCATCCAAACGACCATCGTATGAGTGGCATTCGATCGCAGGCCATTGAGCTTCCCGACGAGCTCCAACAGCCATCATGGGGGGTCGAGCCGTATCGCCCGGAGGGGTCCTTTTGAGGACATCACGGATGTTCTCCATTCCCAAGCCCCTCCCCGAACCACCCTCAACGAACCTCCATATTGGAGATCACAAGTCTGCGACAATGACGAGACCGTACCCGCAGCATCAATCCATCACATCGCCCTTGGCATCACGCGAAAAGGGTGACTGGGGGCTTAAACGACCATTCCCCCTCAAGTCTACCATGGCCACTTCAACACCCTTCATCCGAGTCAAGCAGCTCGACACTGTTGAGAACGTCACCAACTTTGCTTCCGCTGCCGACCACTCTCTGTCATTAGAGAAGTTCCAGGAACTGCGAGTGGCCATGTCCGTGCCGCACAATACTGACAAGAAGGCCGATTCATCTTCACGGACCGAACTGTGGCACAAGTCAGTCTTCGAGGAGGATATGGATGTTACAGATTTCAAGGCTGGGCTAGGAGACGATCGACGATGGAAGTTCCAGGGCCCGTGGCTCGCTAGAATGACGGAGGGAAAGTTCATCGAGTACCTGGACAAGAAGGTCCGCCCGAAGCGGGCACAGTTCCGAGCATTACTCAAGGAGAAGCTGGCCGACGACATTACTACGAGCCAAAACAGGGCCGCCATCGAAGCCGGAAAAGAAACCCCTGCCAAGGTTGAGGCCAAGGATATCTCTGAAGAGCAATTCACAGACTACTTGCGCTCATTGCGCAATGACCGAGTGACATTGTATGCGCTCGTCTCTAAATTCCTAGACTTGGCACCCCTGGGACAACCGGTTGGCATCATCCAAACTTTCTGGTCTAACCGCGATAGCCTTGCTTCCGAGAGCCCGTACGGCAAATCTGGTCCCCCTCCAAGCCACCCCTCCGCCGGTATCAGCTATCTGCGAACCAGCTCATTCATGGAAAACCACCCTGTTTATGGCCCCCAGGGCAAGCGTACACCTGCATTGGCTCGAGTGGTCTACCCCAAGGCTGGACCTGTGCCGCCCAAGCTCGGTGTTGGAGGCTTCGTCGCTGATGCTCCTCCTGGCGACAACGAATTCAACTTTAGAACAGTGACGCGCGGAAGGGTGTCGTCTAACAAGACTATGCTGAACGGCATCATGCATCTTGACACGACTACATTCGGTGGTGCCAAGGCCTATGTCGAAGCCACGACTGCTAATGTCGATCCTAGCGGCAAGGTCGTCCTGCAGCTGCGGGAGACGAGTGCTGAGGCCCAGGTTGTCGCCAGGGAGAGCAAGGGTCTTACGGAAATTTATCACGATGGTAAAACTAAGAGTTACACTCCCGCTACACCGAAAACTACCAGTCAACAATCTGCGCGTGTTTCTGACGAGACCCGATGGAACCGTGTCGCTGATGAGATTTTGGATGAGCCATCGCGGTCATGAGAATGAGAGTTGGGTTGGGGATCAGGTTTAGCAATTACGAGCTCGCTATAGAAAAAGACGGGCTGCGTTGAAGATTGCTCGACACTGAGTGTTATGAAGTATTGTCGAATTCTGCCTATGTACAATTCATGTAAAGTAAAATAAAGTCGCAGCAATAAGAAATGAAGCAGTATATATCCTGACTTACAGTATTTGATGGGCTCCAACGCCTGAGCATCTGAATGGCCTGATTAGGCAATTGTTCTAGCTAAAACAGGTTAGATACAGAAATTAGATAACCGTCGTTCTGCAAAAATGCCTGTCACATGATCACACACGTGCCGATATTTCGAGCCCTAATCAATTCTCTCCCCCCCACAACAAGCAGAGCTAACCACCAGTTTTTAGAAGGCGGGAATCTCGCAACGCTTCGTTCAGTAACCATCAGCACCAAGCCAATACCGCCAAAATGGGTCGCGTTCGTACCAAGACTGTCAAGAAGTCCGCCAAGGTCATCATTGAGCGGTACTACCCCCGTCTCACTCTCGACTTCGAGACCAACAAGCGCATCTGCGATGAGATCGCCATCATTGCTTCCAAGCGCCTCCGCAACAAGGTCAGCAGCCGCCGATAATCGACCATTCTACTCGATTTTTTGAGAAACACAAAAGAAAGGAATGGAAAGGAGAGACCACAATGGCTAACACCGAAACCAACAGATTGCCGGCTACACCACCCACCTGATGAAGCGTATTCAGCGTGGACCCGTCCGTGGTATCTCCTTCAAGCTTCAGGAGGAGGAGCGTGAGCGCAAGGATCAGTTCGTTCCTGAGGTCTCTGCTCTTGACTTCTCCGAGGCTGGCCAGCTGGATGTCGACAACGAGACCAAGGACCTGCTCAAGCACCTTGGCGTATGTTTTGACCCTCAACTTCGAAACACCTGCAGACGCGAAACGAAGACTAACATATTCTTTCTAATAGTTCGACTCCATCCCCGTCAACGTCATCCCCGTCTCTCAGGCTCAGGCCCCCGAGCGTGGCCAGCGCCGCTTCGGTGACCGCCCTCGTCGCGACTAAAAAGCTTCTTTTTTTGTGGGAAATTGGGTCTCTGGTTTTGCAACATTTTGCAGGTTGGCGTCTCAGGATGGTACTGAGTGTATAGATCTCGAAAAAAAGAAAGATCTTTCACCCCCACAAGGTGTCGCTGATTCTCTGATTAATTTCGAGATGACGCTTGATTGCCAAAAATCCGTCCCTCTCTGTTCACTCTGTGAATTCGGTGACTGGATACCATATCGTTCATTGAACTGGGAGTCTTCTGCTGTTGTCCTGTTCCACCTAGCTGGTGTTTCTGGAATATGCGGAAAAAGTGCGACCAAGTCATGCTACTGATGGGTATCATTATGTCTAAACCAACGTAATTTTTGATTTTCCAATACATGCCCATGACCGAAATTATAGCCCAACGCCTAGATTATGCAACTTTTCAAAATTTCACTCGGCCACCTCATACGTCTGATTCCTTTTTCTTATCGGGAATTTTCGCCTTGTAACCATCAACAAGTAGATGATCCTCCGAGTTGCCAGCTTCGGTCGGTTGGGCAAACTCAGGCGGCGTTTTGACGTCCTTCTCTTTCAACGTAACCTTGACCTTGTTAACTGAGGGGCCAATCTTGTTATCGCCTCTTTCCATTGCGAGAGCAGCTGAGTCTCGGGCAGCCTGTCGTTGATCTTCAAGCTTGAGCTCCCCGAGCTTGCGAGCAGTTCGATCTGCTTCCGTCTCGGTTGATCGATCTTCATCCAACAAATCGATCTGAATATCAGGGATGCCAGCTCGTTCCCAGGCAGCCGTCTCGTTAAGCTGGACCTTGACAAAGAGGGCTCTGCGCGCACACTGCTGAGAGCACCACTTCTCAAGCTCCTTTCGCTTGACGATCTCGCCGCTGCTCGTAATTTTCCACTCGCCGCCCGATCCTGTCTGGCGTCTAGGCTTCGCACACAGGGTATATCCACATAGCTCGTTCACGTTGCGCTCCTCAATGAGATCATCGTAGTCGGAGGGCTGAAAGAGTCGGACGTTGGCTTTGAAGTCTGCGATGTCGGTTGTCGCTGGGTTTGACGCGTTGAACTGAGCATCTCTGACAAGGGGATACTCGGACAAGAGGATTAAGCTGTCGAGAATCTGGCTTTCGAGCTGCTTTCTATGCTCTAGCAGCGTGGCGTGGCGGATAGCAACTTCGCGCGCAGTTTCGGGCTTCTCTGAAGGCTCACCAGGGGTTTTCAGAATGCCCTTGAGCGGGCCGCCTTGACCGGTAGCCATGGTGTGCCGAATACTTGCTTCTGTGGTATGTATATGAATAAACTTTAGAATTCGCGATTGTTATTTGCAGCAGCTATCCGGGCTAGTTGTCCGAGATCTCGTGCATCATTCGTGCGTCTGGCAGCTGGTTGGTCGTTGTACAGTGGAAAATGCAGATTATTACTAACCCGATGTGATGTGAGATATGATGCTGCCACCCCACTAAAACAGCCGCTGTGCCTTGCTTCTATGGAGCGCTGCGGTGTCTGTTACAGGCATCCAAGCAAGCAGGTACCAGTACCTACATATTACAGGAGAGCTGGAGGGGTTTCTGCTGTGGCGCCTGGCCGGGCGAAACATCCAACCGGTGGCGCAATATGGAGAATACAGAGATGCGCTTAATGATGACCTTGCTGGCAGGCCTGTCAGTGTATAATTAAAGTCGCGCAAGGGTACAGTATTCTACGTACTACAGCGGGATTAGCCTTCTGCGAGCACTCCGTGCAGGCATGCATCTTCTGCATGTGCCACAGCCGCGCGTGGTTTCTTGCCCGAGGGTTGCGGCACCAGAGGCTGTGTAGATGGCGCCCGACCCGGAGGTCCGAAGAGCTGCTGGAAAGGCCGGTTTGGAATCTGCAGGTTGTTCTGGTCGTCGGGTGCTGGCCATGGCGGATGCTGGTAGGGATTCAAAACATTGAAACGAAGCTCCCCTTGCCTTGCATTGAATGTATAAATATAGATCCCAGATGCCTAGCATGTTTCGTCTTTGCAAGGTAGCGATGGAAGCTTAAGTTAGCGACCTCCCCCCAAATCCCCTAATTCGCGAGCTCTCAGTTCCCCTCCTGGGCTCTAGGCAGTAGTGATTGCAAAGAGTACTGCACTGTAACCGTGACGCGTGCGCACATCCTCGGTACCTGAGGCGACAACCAAGACCTGCCAGAGAAGGCTATTTGCGCTTCCACGCCCGCCGGCTCTCCCATTGTTTCTGGCCCCTCCGCCACCATCGCACCGTCGTGCTATCCGGCCAATCCACTGCTAGACAGACGGACGCCGCCAGGTACTGCTACCTGCGACTACCTGCGACTGCCTGCGCTCTATCAGTAGTAGTTGCCCAGCGGCCGGAGCTCATTGGGGGCGCCTTGTCATCTTCGTCATTGCCTGGTTATGCTGCGCTGACGTCGACACACTCACAGCCCGTGATCCACCGCGTTTCACAGCCCTCTGGTGCATTTCACCCTCTGCAAACCTCAAATCTCAAACGCCCAGCATATCCTGCCACTGGCTGCGAGACAGACACTCTCGAAGCTCACCACGGTGCTGCAAACGGGCTGAAACACCCGCTTGGGCACAGCAATTACGCGACGTCCATCCCCCTCACCCATTCCTCCCCACGTTTTAGCCACTCACCGGCTGACCAAGGGACAGACGGCTCTCTAGACTGCCCCACACATACGACGACAACCTCCTCCTACCAAGAGTACAAAGCTTCTGGTCCTGGCCAGGCCACGGCAGCCTGCCTCCTACAAGATTGCTTCCGCTGCAGACACCGCCGTAATGGCCGCCCTGTTCCGCGTCAAAGCGCTCTACGAATACTCGTCGCCGCACGAGGACGACCTCAACTTCCCCGCCGGGCAGATCATTGCTGTGACGGACGATGAAGATGCCGACTGGTACGGCGGCGAGTACGTCGACGAGTCCGGCGCCAAGAAAGAGGGCATCTTCCCTCGCAACTTTGTCGAGAAATTTGAGCCCGTCGCGCCCCCGCGGCCCGTGAGGAAGCAAAAGCAAGAGCCAGAGGCCGCCGCCCCTGCTCCCCCTCCCCCGGAGGCTTCTGCCCCCGAGGACACAACTGGACGATCGACACCTCCGCCAGCGATCCCGGGAGGCGTGGCCTCAGTGCCCTCCCCGAAAAGAGTCGCAGAGCCCGTCAAGTACACGCAGCCCGCGGAGGCTCCTGCTCCTCCTGTCCCTGCGCCCGTTCCTGTCGCGGCTCCTGCTCCCCCGCCAATGGCCTCTCCTCCCGCGCCAGCTCCGGCACCGCTGCCGACCTCGCCAAAGCGTACTGAATCTCCCGCCTCGGTAGCTTCGAGTGCTCCGAAGCCTAAGCCTGCGCCTCCGCCGGTATCCGAGAAGCCCAGTTCCTTTAAAGACCGCATTGCAGCGTTTAACAAATCGGCCGCACCCCCAATTGCGCCCTTTAAACCCAGCGGCCTCGGCAGCGGCAGCGCATCGGGATTTGTAAAGAAGCCTTTCGTGGCACCCCCTCCTAGTCGAAATGCATATGTTCCGCCTGTCCGCGAAGCTCCCGCGGCCAAGGTCTACCGCAGAGAAGAAGATCCTGAGATCAGAGAGCGGGTGGCCGAGACCCAGGGACAAGCCGAGAGGGCGGGGTTGGTCCCTTCTGAATCCCAGAAAGAAGGCGATGAAGAGGATCAACCGAAGCCTACTAGCTTGAAAGAGCGCATTGCACTTCTCCAGAAACAACAGATGGAGCAAGCGCAGCGCCATGCTGACGCGTTGGCAAAGAAAGAGAAGCCAAAGAAGCCGCCGCCACCAAAGAAGCGCCTTGATTCCCAGGTTTCTGTCCCTGAAACTGAGGAAGCGCCCCCGGCGCCCGAGCAAAGAGACATTGATGAGCCTCCTGTTAGGACCTCAATGGATGGTGCGCCTTCTGAGAATGCTCCTTTAGCGCTGCGACCCCAGCCTGAATTAACTGCGACTGAGAGACCTGTCTCCAGGGACACTGCTAATGAAGTCAAAGATGACACTGCAGAAGCAGATGTTGACGATCGTGCTTCACATCGTCTGTCCAAGATTACAACCTCATCAACTACTGCTGGCGCCGCTCCCACCCATGAATTAGAACAGCCAGCAACAGAGCCCCAAGAGATGGTAGAAGAAGAGGCTGAGCAGGAGGAGCAGGGGGAGCAGGAGGAGCAAGAGGAAGAGGAAGAAGAAGTTGATCCTGAAGTCAGGCGCAAAGAGGAACTCCGAGCACGAATGGCCAAGATGAGCGGTGGCATGGGCTTCCACGGCATGTTTGGCCCGCCGTTAGGAGGTGGCCTGCCGCCCAAAAAACAGGGACCTAAGCCACCTGTCCGGTCTGCCACTACTCGTGAAGAGGATGTCACTCCACCGCCGCACGCTCCTCCTGTTCCGACCATGATAGCAATTCCAGGCATGATGGGTCTTCCAGTTAAGCCCGCCGAAGAGCCAGCTCCGGCCGAAGAACCAGAGGCTGAACAAGTACAGAAATCTGACGAAGAGGAGGGAGACACCACTCCCCCCGCTCCCGAGCATGCCGAAGAAAGTGAGTGTATCAGCATTGAAGGCTTCATATCAAAGTATTTAATCCGCTAATGCTCTTCTACAGCGCCTTTGGAGCATAGGCCGGCGCCGCCTGTTCCTCACGAAGAGTTCTCGGCGCCGCCTGTTCCTCTAGCCGGTATGTATATATGTAGTCATTTTTCCAAGTAATGTATATGAACTGACACCGCGAAGCACGACCGGCACCCCCTCCCGTTCCTGCAGCAGGTAAATACAAGCATGAAACTTGACAGCCCCGATTAGTTGTTTACAGGCTGACCCATACAACGAATACAGCGCGCTCACCTCCACCCCCGCCCTCAGTCCCCCCACCTGTTACGTCTGCTACAGAGGGATCAGAATCTGATGACGAGCTGTCAAGCGGCGCACGTGAGAATCATGAGCCAGCTCCCCAAGTAATGAGATCCCCCCCTCTGCCCCCTCACCCGATAGACACAATGTCGCCTCAATCGCCTCGTCTGCCTTCACGCGATGCATTCTCGCCGACGTCACCGACTAGCAAACGTGCTAGCAGACCGCCGCCTCCTGTTCCTGGAACTGCCCCTGTACCACCTCCGGCGCAATCTCGTCCACCTCCTCCGCCGCCTCCAGCTGTCCCAAGTCGACGATCCACTGTAGACATGGGAGTCGCCTCGCCTACCAGGCCTCCGCAGGCTGGAGAAGATGTTGAAGAGGGTACGGAGTATGAGGGAGACTATGATACCGATATTGCATCGCTTGTGCCCCATAAAGATGCCCTGGCAGCTCATGATCGGGAATCTAGTGTGGACGAGAGTAGCCTTCAGTCGCCATTCAACGAGGCGCCACCAAATGCTCCTCCGCCTCCTCCTGTTCCATTCGCTTCTACCCCGAGAGCGGCACCGCCACCTGTACCCCAATCCCCACCGCTTCCGCGAAGGTCGACAGAAATGTCTCGCTCTATTCCGTCATTGCCGCCGCCGGTCCCCCCGCCTAAGGAAAATCACGATGCTCTGTTTATACAGAATCCTCGTAGATCAGAAGAGGTTGCGGAATCGCCAGTTTTAGATGAGCCAACGCCTCTTGCCTTTGATGACGCTAGAGCTATTTCGCCGCCTGATCGAAGAGTCCCCCCTCCGGTTGGTGCGCGCCCGAGGGCATCGGTAGAGATGTCCAGACCCAGCCTCAGCGCTCCCAGAAGGTCAATTGACCACCACCGCCCTTCTATGGATTCTGGCTTCATTGCGGGAGACATCGACTTGGCTGTGCAGAGTGGCTGGTGGAAACAATCGAATCAAGTTCCCCCTGTCCTCCAAGGTAGGAAGGACATCTACTTCGAGTGTGACGAGTCAACTACAACAAACCAAGGCGAACAGACGATGATTACACGAGAAACCTTTATCTTATTCCAAGATTACTCGCAGACTATACTCACAGTTCGCTATGACCCTTATGATCCTTCAACTGTAGAATTGGAGCAGCGACATGAAGGGCCACCAAAGACTATGCGACAGGATCAGATGGAGGAGGCATACGATACCTTTGGACGAAAGATTTCCGCAGCTGCTATCGCCAAGAAGGACCAAGTTGTCGGCGATGGTAGTGCGGCGAGCTTCGTCTTGGAAATGATCCGCCCCTTGGAGGACGCCTTGTGGCCTATTAGCACTAGATCATATGGTGCCCTCGTCTATTCCAACATGGCCAATGCTTCTACTCAGCAGCATGACGCTATTCGCCCTGGAGACATTATTACAATTCGAAATGCCAAATTCCAGGGCAAACATGGGCCCATGCATGCCAAGTATTCCGCCGAAGTTGGCAAGCCAGACCATGTCGGCGTTGTGGCAGAATGGGATGGCACTAAGAAGAAGGTACGGGCTTGGGAGCAAGGTAGAGATGGCAAGAAGGTGAGGCAGGAAAGCTACAAGCTTGATGATTTGAGGAGCGGCGAGGTCAAAATCTGGCGTGTAGTGTCTCGAAGCTGGGTTGGCTGGCAGAAGAAGGCGCTCGCCTAGTGGTACTAGAGCGTCCCCTAATATGTCAACTACGTTGGTTTTTTCTTCCGGAGCTTTAAATGAAAGGGAAAAGAATAAATAAATTAAAGAGAGAAAAAGATGGGAGGAAGGCATCGGTGAAACCGGATTTTAATCTCATATCACGCCCGGTTCATTTTGGACTGCGTGTTGTGTTGTATGAAGAGCGCAAATGCATGTTGGCCTTTTTTTTCCTTCTCCTTTCTTTCTTTCTTTCTTTCTTTTCATAACATAATGCCAAATGTGTGTTGCATATGCTCTTTTTTTTTGTACCTTTATGCATCTGTTCATATAATTTCCCGCTTTTAGATGTTTGGATTTTGGATTGCTGCTTGTGTGAGGTGTGAAATACCGTGTGCTTGGTGCATGAGAGGCGGCGCATCTTCTACATGGACTGGTGGATGTTTAATCACTAATACGTAGATGAGAGGTGATTTTACCTACATGTATGTAGGTACCTAGATATAGTGTATTTGGATGTGGTTTGAGCGCGGATCGTCAGCTTTTTGGGAGTTGGCACGGGATTGTTGGACATTCATTAGATCCATGCAAAACTATCGTCTCTATAAAAGTAATCTGATGTAGCTTGCCTGAGACGGCGCAAATTTACTGTTGCTTTTGGCGAATATGGTTGTGTTGTGCGATGTAAACAAAATGTGTCACATTGCAGAGTGCTACGAGGCAACAAGCACGCTTTAGCGAGATAAGGCTATTTCCAACGTAAGAATCAGGAGTTTTTTTTTTTTTTGTTGGTCTTTTCTTTTCTTTTTTTCTAGCAAGGGCGAAGGTTAGTGTGATTGTTGTCTTGGAAGGAAAACGCACGAGGCTTGTCACTGTCTCGGACTTTAAGAGCTGGAAAGCCGACTTTTTCTTCTTCTTCTTTCGAGGTGACGCTCCTTTACGGCTATTGATGGGTTTCGGGTTGCTTAATGAGGTACTACGTGTGTTGTTGGGAATCAATGTTCCAATGTAGCACATAGTATTAACCCGGTGGTCCGTTTTATGTCTTAGGAGTGTTTATCAATGGTAGTGGGGGTCCAGCTATGCGGTGTAGGTGTGTAACAGTTACTGCTGTGGATTGTTTGATGTGAGACAATTTTGACAGTAATATTTGATTCCTTGCTATTGGGTTTTTTTATTACACAGTTGTATTAGTGTTTTATGACGAGTGAGTGTGTCATGGTCATTGGATGCGAGTATTTTCGGTAAGAATACATATGCAATTAGGCACTGGGCTTTACGTGGACTTACACGGCTTGTACAGCTCCAGGCAGATGCTATGTATGCGGATGAAAACACGCAGTCCCTTGCAGTGGACACGTTCCTTAATCCCCACCTCTCCTTTGCCGCATGAGGAAAGCTAACGGACTGAGTAACCGATGGGATTGGCCCGGCTTATGGGGGGGGGGGGGGGGGGGGAAAGACACATAGCTTTGTGTAGGGGGGGTTGCATCTGCCGTCCTCCCTTGCTAGTTACATGTAGCCATCCACGGCACAAGGCAGCTTTACTCAGTCGTCACAGCGGGATTGACTAAGCCTAGAGTAAAAAAGAAATCCCTGAATATGGCTGCTGGTTCAATGCAGGAGGAGTATGTGATTGAGGGTTGGCTAACTGCAGAGGCTGGTCCGTGTGACCTGGGAGAGAAACAGGATCTACTTGGTGATCTGTCTTGAGAGGTTTCATGACTTTTTCTTCGGTCCCCGTCCCCTTTCTCTTCTCTTTTCTTATTTATATGTTTTTTTTTTTCAATAGGACCTTCATTCTTCTGGTTGGTTCGAAATTTTCGCTCATCTTTTTATTTTTTACAAATTTCCTTGCCAATATCTCAAAAAATGGGTGCTAATTCAACCAAGCCCAGCAAGGCTGCAGCAGATCTCGTCTTGAATCAGCAGAAGAATCTTCCCATAGCGCTCAAATCTGAAGACTGCAAGGGCAAGACTTACATCGTGACCGGTGCCAATGCAGGCCTTGGCTATGAAGCCGCCAAGCACCTCGTCCGCCTTGAGGCTGCCAAAGTGATTATCGGCGTGCGCAACGCGGAAGCCGGCAAGGCTGCAAAGTCGACAATCGAGACGGAGCTCAACCGCAAAGACGTAATTGAAGTGTGGGACTTTGACCTGGACTCGTACGACTCTGTCAAGGCTTTTGCCAAGAAAGTTGAAGGCCTGGAACGGGTTGATGCGCTTGTTTTGAACGCCGGCGCTTTGATCCGGGCGTGGGATGTGAAGGAGGGCAACGAGTCCAACGTCACCGTCAACTTCATGTCCAACTTTCTGCTGGCCGTGTCAGTGCTCCCGCACCTCCAGGCCATTGCGAAGAAGTACGACACCAAGCCGCACGTGGTGGTTGTCGGTTCCGTGGGCGGCCTTTTCGTCGGCGAGCAGGCAAAGCGGTTTTCCAAGACTGGCCTCTTGGATGACTTGAACGACGAGGAGAAGTGGAAGCGCGACATGCCTGAGCGCTACGGCATGTCAAAGTTCTTGGAGCACATGGCCACGCGAGAGCTGGCGGCTCTTGTTCCGGTTTCTGAGAGCGGCGTCGTGATGAATGTCGTTGATCCTGGCTTGTGCAAAACTGCTCTGACGAGAAACATACCCTTTTTTGAACGCCTGAAGTCGTCGATTGCCAAGGTAGTAATGGGACGGACGCCGGAGATGGGTAGTCGGACGCTGATTCACGGAATTGCGGCTACAGAGGAGAGTCATGGGAAGTATTTGACTGCCTGCGAGATTCGAGAGTAAGTCGTCCTTTTTTCTTTCTTTCATTCTTTCTTTCATTCATTCATTCTTTCTTTCATTCTTTCTTTCTAACACACATCTTGTATGCTACCAATGTGTTTATATCTTTGGCTAACGCTATGGGCTGCCTTTTAGGGACCATCTTCCAGAATGGATGACGGACGAGTCGGGCAAGAAGCTACAAAAACAGATTTGGACTGAGCTGGCTGAGAGATTGGAGAAGATTCAACCTGGCGTGGTGACTGCTGTTATCCAAAACTAGAGTTGTTTCAATTCTACTGATTGGATGTTTCTGATACGGGGTCCCCTATTGTATGAGAGTGTTGAGTGTTTGGCACAAAACGTTACTTGTATAGAGATGTTTTGTTATATGAAGTGCGACGAGATTGATGCCGTATTAATGCGCACCAACTAATGGCTACTGTACCGATGAGTACTATATAATAATAATAGCTTGAGTTTCTTACTAGACATCAACAATGCTAGATACCTTGGTCTTGTGAAATTTGTCTGATGATCGCTAGATCGATGTACTATGTAAGATGCGTAATGGTCTTATTAAGCTAGAGTTTTCAAGGTTGTATTTGTGCATCCGTGCATATGCGTATTAGGTGTATAGTAAGTGCATATGCCGCATGTATTGTAGCTGTACGTATATCGTTTGACTATTACATTTAGGATGTGGAATATAAACCATGCATCAAGGCTTTGTCCAAGACTGCGCCGTGCACACGCAATCTGAGTGTTGCTGCGGCCTACCATTGCATGTATATGTGGCTTGGTATCGGAGGAGGTGGTTGTCCGAGCTTAATATAATTCAGGTAGCTCTGCGATATGCAAGAAGCTAAGGAATTGCCTTGTTGACAAGTCTTGATTTACGATACTCCGGAAGAGTGATCGCATAGCGTATAGCAACCCATACCTCCTAATAGAAGTCATGTTAGCCGCTTGATAGCTCAGGCTCGTATTGCTTGCTTCTCCGCTATAGAGAGCAGCAAAACCGCTGGTGGATCAGTAATCTATTTACTGGGCTTACAACTGGGCCAGTTTCGTAGTCACGTCAACTCTCTGGAAGAACTGGAAGACACTTATTTACGCAACCGAGTCATTAAGCATTCAACTAAGCGTTTATTGTCTACTAAAGGAGTGGAACTTAGCACTGAGAGATATTTATAGAACATTGAAGCCACTTTAGTCTACATGCTATTAAGATACATGTATTGAACTTGCAAACTCTGGCGTCTTTATGTGGTGACTTAAAATTGACTTGCATAGGCAAGAGAAGAGTAGGTTCATAGAAAAACCCATCCACTTCTAAGCACAGTTGATATCGTGAATTCTACGCACTTCGTGCTGGATACGCACTGTATCTACTCCGGATGCCGTACTCGAGAAAAGGCCATCTCGAATAGAACCTTAAAAAGTTTCACAAGTACTCTACTCAGATGTGCGTCATCTATAAGCATACGTACATCACCACACCACGCCTCCACAATTGCTCCGCATCATATCGTGATCTCACTCAACAACTCGGAAAAGTCACAAAAACTGTGTGGAATCGCAGTACGGGTTTGCTTTGGCAGCTCTGGGTGGGACCCTGGCCACGCAACCCTTCCGCAGTCGCCTCGGCGCGGCTGAGGCTGTGCAAGCTTGGCTGCGCGATTCTAATAGCGCTGCTGCAGCTGTGCCTGTGGTGATGTGTGGCTGAGCATAGGGGTGGGAGGGCCCTGTCTTTTCTCTAAAGCATCACGACAGAGAATGGGGTGCTGCTTTTGATTCGCTGGTTGGAAGTGACATCAAGAGTTGCTTTGTGTGCGTATATCACAGGGTTGCAGATGAGAAGGTGGGCTGGCCAGCAGACTTGAATTGGCTTTGGCGTGTTTTTGTTTTTGCTATCTGGACAATTGACTTTTTAATTGTTGAGGCCATCGTCATCATGTTAGGTACGGAGTACCTACAGCATTCAATTCATACTAAGGCACCCCCTAGTTAGGTACGTGTACTGTCTGAAGCTGCCACATCAGCACTGTATGATCTGATGCCGCGGCTGCCCAACCGGGCAACGATGGTGCGAAATAGACTCCGCCAGACGCTAAAAATACAGTACCGGGGGACGGCTATGCAGACACCCGCCCCAAGCTGCTTCTGTCAACCAGCAGCTGCTGCTGGTAGCGGCAAGCGCCCGCCCCCACTGACGAGCTGAGGCTGCATTTCGGAATTGGCAACAGGCTGCCTCAAGCGAAAAACAAAAACGCCCATCCCCTGTGAGCGATCCTCGCTGCTGGGCCTTTGTCCTTTGTTCTCCTTCTGGTCCTAATATTCTGACGGCATCTCACCTCAAGTTTCTTCTCATGCTCGTGTCTAGCCGCAGCCTGCTCCATTGAGCTTTGCTGGTCTTGCGTCTAGCGCATTCCTTGGCCGAGACACACGCAGCAAACCGCCAGATGCCGGCGCCACAGGCCTAGCAGCCAAACATGCCCTCGTTCACTCCCAATGAGCGCCAGCGCCGAATCGTTCAATTGTCGCAGCAATGGGGCGTCGCGTTGCCGCCAGTCCCTCCGCCGTTGTCGCGGCCGATGCAGCCGCCCTCGTTTCGGACCGCCGCAGACGACGAAGTTGCCGAGGGCCTCATCCAGCGACAAGCCGCCGACTCGGCCAAGACGCGCCCCAAGAGCGGCCTGAGCCGAGCATTCTCCTCAGGCAATCTGAAAAAGGGTAAGGGCTGGGATGCAAAGGATGTCCTCGATGTCTTGGCGCAGTGGATTGCCAACTCTGGCTCCCCGGGCGTGGCTGAGGCTCTGATTTTGAAGCTGACTTCGGTCGGTGTTGACTTGACGGGCTCGCAGCAGCAGAAGAGCGGCATTCTGAGCAGGAGAAAGAGCCTGGATGGCTTTGATGGTCGGTCCCAGCTGCTGCGGTCTGCGGTGGAGAGGAACTTGATGGACATGGTGAGGGTTTTGCTTCCTCATGCTGATTCTCTCGCCCTCGATGCGTCGCTCCCCATCGCCATTCGCAATGGCAATGCGCAGATTGTTGAGAATCTGCTGAGATACGGCGCCAACGCATCGCGACTGACCGATGCACAAACGGCCTTTCGCCAGGCATGCTCCATTCCTGCTTTGTCTGGTATCGTCAGTCTTGTGCTTCAGTCAGAGGGTCGACCTCCTGCGGCCCTAGTATCAGACGCCATGATCGACGCTGCGAGGGCTGGCAATTTGCAAAGCGTCCTCTATCTTAGCCGCTCGATAGCAGATGGGAATCATAAGCAAGCCGAGGCATTGAGGCAGGCCGTTGACATGGGACGCAAGGATATTGCAGTGGCCATCATCATGGGAAATCAGCCACCACAGCGACCAGGAGTAGATAATGCGTTCCGAGCTGCCTTCGAACATCCATCAATGAACCCGGACACAAAATTAGAATTCGCGGAGCTCTTGCTTTGTGCTGGGGCCGGAGGAGAATTCTTATCCCAAGCTCTCGAACTGTCTTGTGAAACCCAGTTTTACGACATGGCTAACATGCTGGCTATGTATGGCGCCTCTATTGAGTCTAACGATGCGTCAATGCTCAAGGGTGCCATTGCCCGTGGTCAGCTGGATCTGGTAAATTCACTTCTGCATGACAGAACAGCACTTAGCCCTCCCGCTGCATCGGGCTGCGTCTTGGCGATTCCAAAGCAAGCTGCAGCTGAAGTTCGTTATACGCTGCTTTGTCTTTTGCTTAAAAAGGGCGCCAATGGTGATGCTCTTAATCAAGCTCTTATCGACGCCGTTGAGGCTGGCGATGTAAACTCGGTCGAGCTGCTTCTAAATCCTTATTTCACTACGGCACAGACCAACGGTGTCAAGCCTATGAATGGTGGACGCCATGCCGTAGCGTCTGTCGATTATCAAAATGGACGGGCGGTTTGTGCTGCTATTATTCAGTCAAACGTTGAGCTGACGCGGAAACTTCTGGCCGCGCGAGCTTCGGCTAACACATTGGCAACCGCCTTTCCGCTTACAATGAGGCTGTCTGGTGCGGATCGATACCATATGGCTGAGCTTTTTCTCAAAAGATCACTGCCGGCAGCAAGCTTACACGCTGCTCTTCAGGATGCCATCGGTGAAGATAGGTCGAAGAGAGATGGGGCACTCATAAACCTGCTCTTGCAACATGACGCCGACGTAAATTTCAACAAGGGTGCTGGGCTATCCTCTCTCATTGTACAAAAAGATGTTAATCTTCTGGTCCCATTGTTGAAAAAAGCATCTCCACAGACAGCAGCGGCAAGAACACACGACGTTATGCGAGTCGACGACCATAGGGCGAGGTTCGATATGATGGCATTGTTGTTTCAAGCGGGCGCTGCTTCTGGTATAGTTGAAATTGCAACTGCACTGTTGGAAGCCTTGAGTGAGAAGCCCGTTGATATGTCGCTTCTCCAGCTATTGCTTCAACAAGGTAACGCGGATGTCAACGCTTTAGATGGCGCAATTGCGACCAAGGCCACGCAGAATCCTGATCCCAAGGTTTTGGAAATGGTGATTAATCTGGGAAAACCTGCGGGCAATACGATAACCAAAGCACTACAGTGTCTTGCTTCAATCCCGCCGTCTGAAGGAAAAACCTTCAAGCTACGAGTGCTGCTGCCAAAATCTGAAGGAAGAGAAGAATTAAATGGTATCCTTGCTCAAGAAGTACAGTTTCTTGCGCGAGATCTGGGCCGACAGCAAGCGCCGCTTACCACTCTTGAGATATTGTTAGAATCTGGGGCCGATCCGAATGCGTATAAAGCTGCCTCTCTGTGCCATGCGGTTATGGGAGGCAAAATCCAAATCGTCGATCTGCTGTTTGGCCCTCAGTGCCGTTTAAACCAAGTTTCTCTGGGCTATGCGCTGCCCCACGCGCTGAGGCTACAAGATGCGATGAATAGGTTGACGTTGGCAAAAAGGTTGGTTGAGGCTGGAGTTTCCCCACAGGAAGTCAACCGAGCATTGATACATGCAATCAAGACTTATCCATCAGATTTTGGCCTGATACGCGTCTTGGCAAGCAAAGCCGATACTGCGGACGGCGAGGCTTTGTCTCTGGCGATATCAAAAGAATCTGTAGATGTGACAGACATTTTGCTCACAGCTGCAAACCACTCGATGGAGAACCGAAGCTTGGCTTTGACTCACGCAATGGATATAAAAAACCGACCCAACAGGAATACCTTATGCCAGCGTCTTTTAGCGTATGAGATATCACCCGCTGCGGCTTCGAATGCCCTCCTAGTTGCTGCTCGTGAAGGCGATGTCAAGCTTGGCGATATTCTCATGTCTCATGGCGCGAGCATGTCGCAGAATAACGGCCAGGCGGTGGTAGAAGCATGCCGCGGCGGATCCGTAGAAGTGCTAAAAGTTCTCCTGGGAACAGACATGACTGTGAATAATGCGACTCTAGAGGAGGGCTTCCAAGCAGCTACTGAAGTCAGAGACTTGAATAAACGAGCCATGATATTTGAGCAGATTCTTAGCAAAGGCCTTAGAGGAGAGCTCGTTGATGCACAGCTAGAATCAGCAGCAAGATATGGAGAAGATGGACAAGCCATGTTAAGAGTACTGTTAGTTGCCGGAGCGGACCCGAATTATGCCAACGGCGAGGCTGTTGTAGCAGCAACAAGAAGTGCTTTTATCAAGAATCTAGAACTCCTTCTGGGGCTCTGGGGTGAAGGTGATAGTCAGGTAATACAGTTCTCTCCCTCCTTTCTCTTTGTTGGTGTTTGATTTGAGCTAAACGTATTACCCTTTGCAGAAGAAAGCATCTCCTCCTACACTTGTTCGGGCGCTCAAGGCGTGCTGGAGTCTCAATCGCGACACTCGATATCTCATAATTGTCGATCTCATGAAAGCGGGCCTCCCTGTGGCAGAGGATCTGCATATTACATTGAACGATGCGGTCAACGAAGAAAACTCCGAGGAGAGATTGGTAAAGCTCTTGTTGGAATACGGTGCTTCTCCTTTGGCCAACGGATGCAAGACCCTGGTCGATGCTGCGGAAAAGGCGCTCTCGTCGTCACTAGCTCTTTTACTGGATATTGATATTCCTCAAAATGATATTGATATGGCTTTTAGCAATTCCTTCAAGGCTGAAAAATTCGACACTTGGTTCACGCAATCCGGGTTAGAGACGGCAAATATGCTTCTCGATAAAGGGGCAACGGGCAACGCTTTAAGCGAAGCGCTCATTCAAGTTATGAAGAGTGCTGACAACCCGGAACTAGCCGATCAGTTCTTCAACGTGCTTACTGCTCATGATCCAGATGTCAACTATCAGGGAGGAGAACCGCTCCGACTGGCTGCATCTCAAGCAAATATTGACTGGACTCATAGACTTCTCGCTTGCCACCCATCCACAGAAACCCTCACGTTTGCTTTTCACTGTATATTTGATACTGAACTTACTCAGGACGTTGTTTTGGAATTTTTCCAAATGTTTGCGGATTATCACGAAGGAGATGTCCGTGTCGATGTGATGGCTACCCGTGCTGGTCATATGCCGGTGCTGGGGAGGGCTATTTCTCAGTATCCTCGCTCTTCAACCATTTTGACTACATTGCTAGATGCAGGATACTATTACGACCAATCCATGATATACAAACTTCATCCGGAAATTGAAGAGGAAGAAGAGATGACACTTCTTACATGGGCCATTGCCCAGCCGCAAAAGAAAGTCAGCGCTGCTCTGATTCAGATTTTGGTAGAACGAGGTGGTAAGTGAATAACGACCCCATATCTTAATAGCAAATGAACTGTACTGACACTCACTGCAGCCAAAGTCAACATTGGAACCAAGATTTCGGGGACAACGCCCCTTATGCTGGCTGTGCGAGAGCGCCGCCCAGACATTGTAAAACTGCTTCTACTAGAGGGGGCTGACGTCGATGCCATGGATTTTCTTGGAAGAACCCCAATGGCAATGGTTACTCACCTGAGCGGTGAAGTTGCTATTCAGATGATGTCCAGTCTCCTTGCCGCAGAACCGTCAAAGGATGATGGTTCGTTGCATAATGCCGCTAGAGACCTCAACCTCCCAGCGGTCAAAGTTCTTATGGAAGCAGGCCATGATCCTGATTTTCCCAGTCCGCTTCATAACGGCCGTAGCGCCCTTGGAGAGATATGTTTGCATGGATCTGATGCCGGAGAGATGACACCAGAACGAGAACGAAAGATGCAGAAAGTCATGACTTTTCTGGTGGATGCTGGGTCCGATTTATCCATCAAGCTGGATGGCAAATCTATATTATACCTTTGCTTTGACTCCACGGATCCGGTCGCAACGACTCGCGCATTGCTTAAAAGTGGGATGTGGAAACACATTAACAAACCCTCCAACCAATATGCTGATGAAACGTTTGTATATTCACCTACAATGTATGTAACGAAGCTTATGCCGTCACTCGATGCCCATGATCAGCTACTTTCTGTTCTTCGCGCCAGTCGCGCAACAGATGTATATTACGCCAAGGAAGGTGCACAGCCTGAAGGAGCCGTCGGGTTGCCAGAAGACATCGAAGTGCGAGAGCGGGTTCGAAAAGCTCGCTCAGAGCGGCTGGCCGAAGAGTCACAAGACTTTGCCATGGCAATGGCTAGGAAGCGGGAAATCGCGTCAGTGGATCAGCAGATACAGATTCAAAAAGCAGAGATGGAAGATGCCCGCCGTAGGAGGCTACAGTCTGAAGATTTCTCTTCCATTCGAGCCAAGGCTCAGCTCGAAGAGAGTCTCGCAAATGATGCTTTCAAGCGCCGTCTTGCCGAACAGCGAGCCGTAACGGAAGCAACGCTCGCAAGCTCAAGAGCCCTGGCTGCATCCGATCTCGAGGCCGAAGAAGCGAGACAGCGCAAGGCCCTTGAATGGGAGAACAAGCTTAATTCGGAGCGCGCGGGTAATGCGCGCGCGCTTATCGAGATGCGCATCGGCGAGAGGGAGGAGCTGGAGCGGATTGACGTGGCGTCTGAGCAGCGCATCCAGAGGCGCTTGGAGGCGCAGAGGAGGTTGGTTGAGAGTCAGGAGAAACTGGCGAGGAGATTGGCGGATGCGCCGACGGCGCCTGGAGACCCTAGGAGGCAGATTGGGTATGTGACGGAGCTGAATTGAGACTGTGAATAAAGGGGGGAGTATACCTATTTTTGCATCCTTTGGGCGTAGGGATTTCTATTTTTTTTTTCTGAGCTTCTTTGCTTCTGGGGCTAGCGAGCGTATTTGGATTGTAGCTATGACTTCAGGAAGTTCTTATTTTGATATTCGATATACCTATCATTGCTTGTTGGATCAAGTTCTATGGTTGCTTATTAGTGTCTTTTGTTAACATCCTTGGCTTGAACTGCGGACACTTTTATACTGTTCTAATTTTGTCTGTATACGCCTCATTTGTAATATCAGAAATTATCATATAATAGTCATAATCTAAGCAAGTTGCTATATAATTAGTCCTTACTCTATTCTCATTAACATACCTAACAAAATCATTCGCTCAATCAAAGCCATAAAAGTCCATTCAGCAAGATCCACTTCAGCCCTTCCTAGTCATCTTGATAGAGTCTGCGCCCGTCTCAACAACTCTAAACGCATCCGCGTTGGCATCGCCATCTCCTCTGGCTGCTTTCTCAAAGGCTTCCTCGCTCCTGTCACAGATCGTTTCTAAGTCTTGGTCACTGAGAATTTCGTCTCCGCCGGACGCCTCATAGACTTGGCCATCCTTTAATAGCAAAGCTCGTAATGTCTCAGGGTCCAAGTCTTCCTCTTTCTCGTTGAGCTTTTGACCCATTGTCTTGAATCCGCCTTTGCGGATAACAAGTTTCTCCAATCGTCGCTTGGCGTCTGCAGAGAGTAGCAGAGATTCCTCGACCGTTCCTTTCGTGGCCAGACGGTACACAATGACTGGTCGTGTTTGGCCGATGCGATGGGCTCGATCCTGGGCCTGCAAATCCTGCTGGGGGTTGAAATCACTATCAAAGAGAATGACAGTGTCCGCTGATGCGAGATTGATGCCCTGACCGCCTGCTCGAGTGGATAGCAAGAAAATCTTGTACTCTGGGTCGGTGTTAAATAGCCGGATGCTCTCACGTCTATCAGCTTGAGCAATGCTGCCGTCGATACGACAGACTTTCCAGCCTCGTAGCTCTGCGCAATAATCTTCCAAGATATCTAACTGTGTAGTGAATTGCGAGAAAATAAGCACCTTGTGTCCATTTTCGAAGAGATGCTTCAGCAATCTGTCAAGAAGAAGCATTTTGCCTGATGCTGTAACAATAGTCTCATCAACAGGAATATCCGTAGCCACAGCCCATGGATTATAAAAGTTGTGTGGGCTATTGCAAACAAGTCGCATCTGAGCCAAAGGGTTTCCCAGTTTCTTGCGGGCGATTTGCTTCTCTGTAAGTTTGTTAGCACCTATAAATTCAATTACAGCAGATAGCGGAGGGAGAAAACATACTGGCCATTTCCAAGCTTTGGGCTAGCTCCATGTCCTCAGCAGACATAGACTCTGTAGAGTCATCATCCTTTTCTTCCTTTTTCATTTCATCTGCAAGCTTGGCTTCAAATTCATCATCCGACATCTTTTCTTCATCGGAGTCGGCTTCTTTATATGACCGGTTAACTTGTCGACGGCTGCGTACGCTTAGTGGCGTCGACTGTCGGCTGGACTTTGCGCTTTTAGTTTCCGACTTGATAGAAGTCGGGGGGCTCTTCCGTTTCTGCGACGGAGTTGTAACAGGGTCGGACTTGGCATTCTTAGGAGGCCGTCCTGGTCCTCGTTTGCCCATCATGAGACTAAAAGCATTAGGGGCTGGAGATGCTTGCCGATCTTGGACTTTCTTTCTAGGAGACTCTCGAACGGGTAGCGAAATTTGCTTATCATCACTGCCACTCTTTCTAGTCGTGGACCTTGTTCTTGATGAAGCTCGAGTAGATGTCTGAGAAGCAGTCTTGCTCCGGATCATCTCCACCGCTTTATCCTCCAAGTATGACCTAGTATCGATGTTTTTGTTGGAGAGCACATTGTACAAATCCGTCTGCTCTTTGGTCATGGGTGCAAATAAGACATATTCTCTCTTTTTCGGAAGATAAGCAGCGACATCTTGCTTGACACGTCGTAGTAGCAGCGGCTGCAGAATGAGATGGATTTTCTTAACCAAATCTTGCTTCATTTGGTCTTCGATAAATTGCTGGGTGCCCTTTTCGTCTTCTAGTTCCGAAAAGTCGAACCAGGACTCAAAAGCCTCCCAGTTTGTGAAGATGTTTGGCAGCAAAAAGTGCAGCAATGACCACAACTCCTTGAGGTTGTTCTGCAGAGGCGTACCTGTGATGAGAAGACGAGTAGCAGAGGAAAACTGGCGGAGATGCTGAAACAATTTGGCATCTGAATTCTTCATACGATGACCTTCATCCTGTTTCAGAATGTATTAGTGGCTGAACTTAGGGCGGAAAGAGGTCGAAACGCGCTTACAATAATGATAAACTCCCAATTGATGCGTGACAAGTTGTGATGATCATTTATCACCATTTCGTACGACGTGCACACGACAGGAAACTTTGCAGTAGGCCGTCCAGACTTGAGATGGTTCATAATCTTCTTCTGGAAGATGTCTTCTCTCTGCACTTTGTTTCCATGGTACATGACGATTGGTATTGACGGCACCCACTTGTGGAACTCGTCGATCCAATTTGACAATGTACTAAGGGGCGCTACAATCAGGTGAGGACCCAAGTACTGTTCCTGCTCTCGCAAAAGCGCAATCAATGAGATTGTTTGAATGGTTTTTCCTACACAGGGTTAGAACGGGCATACAAATGGTGAAGGGAAGAGATGCTTCACTGACCAAGGCCCATTTCATCAGCCAAGATGCCACTCATGCCTTGTGAGCAAATCTCGTACATCCAGGTAAGTCCCTCTAGCTGATACTCTCTCATAGTACCGCCAACCATGCATTTCGGCTGTGCCGCCATCTGCAAGTTATGCTCGCCGAGCTTCTTACCGTCCAGACTACTCCCAACTCGACCGAGAACTTGGGTCTTTTTGGTGAGAATATCACTAAAGGCGGCGCTCTTTTGCAATAATTCGTCAAGCTCGCGCGCCTTGGCCTCTCGTTCAGCTTTTGTCTCAGCCTTCTTCTTTTTCCGCTGCTTGATTAGAGCAGAACGGCGCTTCTCTTCCATTGCATTGTTGGAAGACCGTGCTCTCGCTTCTTCCTTGATGATGTCTTCATCCATGAGACAAACATCATTTTGATCATCGAATGGGTCAGCAGGCGGAGAGCTCGGCGCGGTGGTGGGCGCCCTTGAGTTGGACATGATGGAATCGACTTCTGAAGCCGAGGTATTCGCCATGGTGGCGACGACACTTTTGAGAACAAGAATAAAAAATCAAAATAAAAAATTATCGCAAACAGCCAGAAAAGATTGTCAAGTGTCTCAAGATCGAATATTCTCCGACGCAGCCGAGCAGCCAAGAATTCACGGAATGCCAGAAAGCGTCACACAAGAGAAGCGCGCGTCAACGAAGAAAAATCCAAAGAGGAAATCAAAGAAAAACCAAGCATGTGCGCTTATGCAGGAACAAGCACGAAGAACGTGATGCAAAAGTGAGACGTGCCAACAGATACTGGATGAAGCAAAAGTGACCAATGGCACCGCAATCCAAACCCTGATTCACCGTTTGCGCAGGTCCCAAGAGATGGCGATTCGTGAAGGGTGCAGCGCCGTACCGTGACGTAGAGAAAACGCGAAATGGTAGCGGGATCACGTGCGTTTGCGCGTAAAGTGCTTCTTTTGCTGCGTCGTCTTGACTTTTTTTTTTCTCGCGTCAAAGCCTTTCAGCGCTCAGCTGGGGCTGGTGTGGGCGCCACAGCGAAGAGAGAGCAGAGGGAGCATGCGCCACAACGGAATCGAAACGAAACTGTGCCCCTCCATCCCACCATCGTCGACCCCGCCAACCCGCTATAGAAGGGAAAAAAAAAAAAGAAACATGCAGAATCCTGCCTGCGTAAGCATTTGGTGGAGGTTTTCGGGGATATTCAAGGATGATACTCAATGGCTAGGCCCTGATTGGGCATCTGTAAGATTTGTCCATGTAGGCAGTTAAAAGAAGGTAGTAGTTGTCGTGGAATATCCATGCCGTTACTTGCATGCAGCAAGTAAGAATTAAGCGCTAGTCACGTACATATTTTTCCCACACCGCAGATAGTGACTCAAAATTGTTCGACAGACCTCAACTCAACTCAACTCCACTCATATTACACAGCCCATATAAATCGAGACAGAGAAGCCCGCACAACCGCAAGGCTTCGTCCACCCAGAATAGCAAAGCTGTTTCTGCGTCGAGCCCTCCGCTCATTCCAGAGCATCCCATTCCAGAGCATCACAGCGCCTCGCTTCAGCTCCCGCCTCTCCATCGCCGCAACCATGTCCGCCCTCAGCTCCCAGCAGTACACTCCCACCGAGGAGGCCGAGATCCAGCAGTGGCTCACCACCTCCGAGCGCCTCAAGTCCGCCGACAACAAGTCCGAGATCCTCGAGACCCTCAATGGCCACCTGTCCAGCCGCACGACGCTCCTCGGCAGCAAGCCCAGCAAGGCTGATGTCGCCATCTACGAGACCCTCGCTCCCCTCGTTGCCAAGTGGACTCCCGAGGAGCGTACCGGCGAGAAGGGCTTCCCTAACATTGTCCGCCACGTTGATTTCGTCCAGAACGCCGCCGTCTTCGGCCTGGAGCTGAAGGACGAGCAAAAGGTCACGGTTAACCAGGATGAGGTCTTGTATGTCAAGCCTCCCGTTGACGCAAAGGCCGAAAAGGAGCGCCTCAAGAAGGAGAAGGCTGCTGCTGCCGCCGCTGCCGGAGGCGAGGCTACTCTTGCCGACCGCACCAAGGAAAAGGCCAAGGAGGTCAAGGAGAAGGCCAAGGAGGTCGTTGGCGACGCCAAGGCCGCTGTGGCCGGTGCTGCTGGCGGCGACAAGCCCAAGAAGGAGAAGAAGGAGAAGGCCGCCAAGCCCCAGAAGGCCCCCGCTGCCGCTGCTCCTCTGTCCCCCAGCCTGATCGACCTTCGTGTTGGTCACATCCTCAAGGCCATCAACCATCCCGATGCCGACTCCCTCTTCGTTTCCACCATTGCCATGGGTGACCCCGCTGGCGAAGACACCTCCGAGTACGAGGGCCAGATCTGCCGAACCGTCTGCTCCGGCCTCAACGGCCTTATTCCCCTCGAGGAGATGCAGGGCCGCAAGGTCGTCGTTGTGGCCAACCTTAAGCCCGTCAAGATGCGAGGCATCAAGTCGTGCGCCATGGTCCTCGCCGCCTCGCCCAAACTCAAGGAGGGCGAGGTTGACGACCACAAGGGCCCCGTTGAGCTGGTCACTCCTCCCGAAGGCTCCAAGGCCGGTGAGCGAGTCTACTTTGAGGGATGGAAGGGCGAGCCCGAGGGTGTTCTCAACCCCAAGAAGAAGATTTGGGAGATGTTCCAGCCTGGATTCACCACCACCGACGGCCTTGAGGTTGCTTTCGACGCCAGTGTCGTTGAGCAGCTGGGCAAGACTGAGGTTGGCAAGCTGGTCACTGAGAGCGGTGGTGTCTGCACAGTCAAGACTTTGAAGGGTGCTGTTGTTCGATAAATAGATCCAAGTAGACCAAGTTAAACACGATGAACAATACATGAATTACTGTACATGATTCGAATCCATTGCAGGGAGTAGTAGTAATTTGTTAATTTGTTTGTTTCGTTTTGTATTCTGTTTCTATCCATTCGTTCATGGCCTGGCCATGACGATGAGTTGTTTTATGTAGATTACATCCACGCAGCCACTCTCGTGATGCATTCACCCATCATGAATCCTATCATACATATCTTGTATACAATATCGCTTAGAAATGCCCGCCCTTTTTTCTTCAAAACAAATTCCAGTGCTCAAGCACATAAATGAACTCCATGTAGATGCACAAAATGCCAACGCCACCCCCACCTTGCCCTTTTCTCTTGCTTTTCACCCTTTTTATTTCCAAACACCATACGTCATTATACATTGTCGCAAAACAAAAATAGTAGAGATGCCCAATAAGACATGCGGCTTTCATGAGAAGAAATATTTGCTTTCTCTCAAACGCTTCACATCAAAGTCACCCTTCTCGGGAACCTTTGGGATAGTCAGCGGCAGCCAAACGGGAAGAGGCATCTTCTTCTGCTTGCGAGCAGGAGCCTTTGGTTTCGCTACTTGAGCCTCAAAAAACGATGTTTTCATGTCATCCATGAGTCGCTTGGTAAGCTCCATGACTTCAGAGGAGGCTTCGGACTGGGCCTCCATGTCCTCATCAGCAACGCTGTTAGCCTCATCTTCCGAAATGGCGCCCAAGCCAATGTCTTTAGCGTCCTCTTGGATATCCATGTCAACCTCAGCGGCCATCATATCTTCATATATCGAAGCAGGGGTAACAATCTGCTGAGCAGCCTCAAGGTCCCAGGGATTCCCAGAAAGTTTCAGCTGGTTACGCTTGTGTTCGAGAAGAAGCTCTTCCTTGGGAGAAAGATTGCTCTTCTTGCGCAGCTCTTTGATCTTCTTAGCAACCGGGGTATCAGGGTCAATCTTTGCTAGGTAAATTGATCCTTGATGACGAGCTTCAAACTCAGCACCCAAGCGGCCTACTACATCCTCTTCGTGGATTCGGATAAAAGCCTCGCGCAAGACCTCGTTCATAACGTCGAGATCTCCAGCATGTGTCCAGAATGAATCGTGCACAGCAGCAAAATCAAGTCCACGAGCATCACATTCTAGTGCCGATAGCAACATGTGACTAGCATCCAACGAGTGGATGAAGTTAGGGGGGAAACCCTGAAGCTGCTTCCGCCTGTTGACGGGATCCGTCTGGTCGCTCAGAGGGTATATGACAGCCTGAAGACATGTCTTGATTTCCCGTGCGGTAGTCTTTCGGTAAGGTTGAACAACAGGCATTTTGAGAGGCGTTGTCCAAACGACTGAGGACCGGAACTGCTGAACGAGGTCATCGAACTCGACTTTTTTGCCGGAAGATGACTTTGCCTTGGATTTGCTGGAACGAGAGATGCTTCCCTCTCCCTCTCCGTACGAATCCACGATTTGCTGTAGTTGGGCTGGAGTCAAAGCGCGGCACACACGTCCGCCAATCTCTCCGAGCCAGTATTGAATATCGTGAGCTCCTCGGAACATGGTCGCAAGAGCTTGAAAGACCTGTTTGGCAATATAGGTCGACAACAGCAAATTAGGAATACCGCACTCTTTTCCTAAGTTAGGATACAAAGCGTCAATTTGCTTGCAGATTTGCTTCTTTGCTCCTGAAAATGTAACGCCGTATACGTTTGTCATCACAGTCTGCTTAACAACCTTGCGAGTGATCTTTCCGTCTAGCGCTTGGGCGAATGGGTTCTTCGCCTCCAAATCTCTGGCGATCGCTTCCTTGACTAGATTGGCCACGGCTGAATAGACATCGGCAGGCCGCTCTCCAGGCTCCAGGTTAACTTGCTTCGCTCCCCATGTGTCACCACCGAGAGCTGCATAGTGCTGAAGCCCGTTGCATGTACCGTCTTGGTGAACCGGAAGATTTGAGATAAACTTTGTTGGGTCGGGGAGTTCGAGCGCAGCTTTTAGTTCGAAGCACGCAGAAAGACACTGCCACGGGTCTTCTCCCTTGAGCCACCATCGGCTGCCTTTCAGAGGATTGGTCGCCGAGTCGACGATATTAGCTATGTTATCGTTTGCAAAGGCCTCGCGCTCGTCGAAGCTAGCCTTATCCAGGCCATAAACGTTAGCGAGATGAATCTTCAGCCACCGAAGGCCTCTTGCGCCCAGTTCTTTGCCCTTGGCGAATTTGAGAATGGCTCGCGCATGGTCGGCGCCCATGTGATTAAGATACGTCGGCATTGGATACGCTCGTCCTCGGTAGTCGACATTGTGTGGAAAGTATATCGTCTGGTTGCGGAATGCTCGTGCAATTTCCAACTGCAAATTCATAAAACAGCGCTGAGAATGTAAACCAGACCGCTCGTTTTCAATCGCTTTAACGGCTCTAATCCAGGTCTTTCGTACCAGAGGATCTGCTGAAGAATCCGGTTCTGGGGGAACGTCGAAGTGCGGATGGAGAGGCGGTATGTTGGCAATTTCCTCGCCACTGTTCCAAGCCTCCATCATGACATTTAGAGTATCCTTATTAATGACCCATGCTGTTTTACCCAACACGTCTAGGCCCTTGAATACCTGCTCCATATCTCCGCGTTTGATCGCTGCGGTGCTGTACAATTTTTGCTCGACATCGCCTGGTTTAACTCGAACAAAACTAGTCTTGGAATCCAAAAATCCGCCTTCAGTGAAGGAAGACCAAGGTTTTGGCTCTACAACCATAGGTAGGTGTTTGGCAATGAAATCGCCCACTGGTTCCCGCTTTAGCTGTTCGATCAAGTGGTTGTTGAAAAATAAAGCTCCAACTTTTTTGCCTTTTCGAAGCAGCGTTTGATGGCTAAAAGCAGGCTGGTATTGGCTAATCAGCTCTTTGGATGTCGAGCCCTCTGCCACAACATTGATCTTGGCTGACTCTATCAGCATTTGCAGCAAAATCGAGCCGACTTGGGCCTTGATCTGCAGAGACCAAGGGTTCTTGCTATTCTCTTCGAGGGTACGTTCGTGTTCCGCAGCATCAAGTAAAGGCGTCTTGACCTCTTCGCTGGCTTCCGCCTTTTCTTTAGATTTCTCTCCAACAAATCGAAGTTTACGCTGTCGTCGAGCTTTTCTTTCGGCCAATTCTTTCTGATACATCTCGGTATCTTCCTGCACAGCTTTCGCAATGTGAGTAATTAACCGACTGATGGGAATACCCTTTTCAACACCTAGAACAGTCCCAATATTGATAACGGAGAGGATGGTCACGGCTGCCAGACGCGCTGGGTCGCCCTGCTGAATGAAAGGGCCGTAAATGCATCTTGTTAGATCCCAATCTGACTTCGACTTCTTTGCCTCGGATTGTTCAATCAACCTCAATTCTTGGTGGATGCGGGTTTCCATGACGCTCATCCACGATGCCATGTTCTGTGACATGGAGCCTTCTTTTGTAGATGGTGCCAAGACTGTGCTGACGCCCCGCTTCTGCAGAGTCTTATTATCAAGTCGCCATTTCTCAATAGCTGAGCTAATTGAATCTCTTTCCAGCTGAAGTTGGATATCCATTCGGTCAGAATGAGGAAGTTTCGAAATATCAATGTCTTGCAGTCCTAGTAAGAGTCCCAGGCCTTTCTTTAAAGTATTGAGTCCCTCGCCTCGTTGTGGTGTTGGAATTAGCTCCGGGACTGCTGCTGATCCTGTTGATTGGCTTAATTCGGCAGCAAGAGCGGGCGAGGCTTCGGCCTCTGGAGAGTTCTCTGGCATAATAGCCATGTCTTCTAAGTCTCCCTCATCCGCAGCAAAGTTGTAAGTCGGGCAGATTTCAGTGATAACTGCAAGATCCTGATCGCTTAAAATTTCGTCCATGCTAAGGACTCGCAGTCCCGCTTCGTCTGGGGCCATTCCCATATATCTTTTCACCAGGCGATCCAATCTGGCGCCTCTTTCGGAGAGTAGGGATGCCTTTAGCATACAGGCAATCGTTTCGGCCGTGTGTGGCAAGTTTTTGCTTCTTATCTGAAGCTCGTACCATTTGTGGAGCTGCTCAGCTTGGCTTCGGTCGGGATTCGTGCGCATCTGGCTGAGGGATGCTCTCAGATATTTGTTGTTAAGGATGATTCGCTCTTCGTCTGATATCGTTCCTAGGGCGCTGAGACGCTTCAATACTAGAGCAGCCCTTTCTAGTTTCCCTACTTTGATGCACGCGTCAAACACCATGAACATGTCTTCTGGCTCTCCCGGGATGCCGTATGTGTTCATCTTGGACGCGGGCTTTGGAGGGCCAGGCTCAGGAATTGTCAGAGGAGAGGATGGATTGAAAGGGCGAAGCTCGAATGGAGAGGGTGGCGCCTGGAATGGTGGTATTGATGGGCTGGGGAGGTGATTATATGGCATTCCCTCCAGCTTGAAGTCATCAACAGCGGTGGCAAGGGTTCGTTCATGAGCGCCGAAGCCAAGATCGAGCCCTCGACGCCATGGTCGCAGGTGCTTTGCTACACCTTCCCGTGGGCTGAGAGTTGATATGCAGGCTTGAAGAGATGGGAGCCTTGAGGACGTTCGAACAGATCTCAAAGCAGTGGCATGATGTATCGAGGCACTGCGGCCCGCGTGCCTCGGCAGCATCTTGAAATGCAGGGATATCAATCGCACCGCCAATGAAGACGGTCGAGATATACACAAGCAAAGGCACAATTGGAGCAGACAGAAGCAGCCCCCAACGCAAAAAGAAAACAGAGAGAAATTGGGCTGGCTAGGAACAAAATGTTCCTCCAGTATCGAGTTTGCACGATAAGAAGTTTCATAGTGCGGGACCCCACCGGAAGCTGGCCAGAAAGATTTTCTCACTGAACCTTGTCCGCCGCACATGATTGGCTCAATCGGCAGATTCGTCACGTGGAGATGGCGCTTTTGGGTGGCAGCCCCACCAACGCCACCACGGGAGCTTTTCTGTAGAGCCAAGCGCTGCCGTATCCGGAAATTTCACTTGTGCAGCATCATCCTCGTCTTCAGCGGGCTCAAGGGAGCAGAGATGATTACTCGCCCGGTGACTGCGGCGCTGGGGTGCTGCGGGTGTCGAAATGCCATCCTGAGGGCTGTTTCGTCCAGGCCGTTGCCGGCCATTGGGCAATCAGCATCGCGGGGGATGAGACCAGTGCCCGGCGCAATACTACGAACTTTTCCGCAAAGTCAGCAATTCGGCACCGCTGCGCAAAAGGAAAAAGACGCACAGGCAAAGCCAGATATTGAGCAACGGATAATCGAGGAGGAAATCGAAGATGACGCTTTCGATGACGACGACACTGAAAATCCGTGGTTTCTTGATGTTGAACCGCCCAAACATGCTCCGCTCCAGCATATCGCATCGCTTCCAAAAGTGCCCGAAGGGGCTCCTAATCTCCTCGAGCCGATGATTAAATACATACACGAAGATATGGGACTGGATGATTTGTCAATGCTGGATCTCCGCGATCTTGACCCCCCCGCCGCGCTTGGCCCCAACCTCATCATGATTTTTGGGACAGCGCGAAGTGAAAGACACTTGCACATTTCTGCCGGCCGCTTTGTGCGATGGCTTCGACGACATCACCAAGTGGGCGCTCGAGCAGACGGCTTGATTGGGCCAGGAGAACTCAAGACCAAGCTCCGCCGACTTGGAAAGAAGGCAAAGATGCTTGGCACCAACACTACAATCTTGCCGGGTGCTGATAATGGAATCTCAACGGGATGGGTCTGTGTCAATTTCGCGGCGCATGACCACGGAGTACAAGAGTCTTCTAATTTTGACGAAAGTGGGCGGTTTTCAGGATTTGGCGCACCGTTAACGGGAACAACTGTCGTCGTCCAGTGTATGACGGAGTCGAGGCGGAACGAACTTGACTTGGAAACGCTTTGGAGGGGCATATTGAAGCGGAACCTCGAAGAGATGCAGAAAGTGAAAGGAAAGACATCATCGGACCCCTCAGAAATTGAGTCCTTGGTCTCGTCAAGAATTCAATTGCCCGACAACCCTTCTGCCCACCAGTGGCAGAAACTGAAACTAGCTTCTCAACAGCAACGCCAGTTTTCAACCATGGCGCGACGCCTTCAAGCTCGTACTCAGCGTAGTGAGTCTCAGGCGACTGTAGTTGATTCTGAAACTCTAGTAACAGAAGATCAGCTGGATACCCCTTCCTTTGATCTGAATGCGCTGCGACGGCACATACACGATTTCCAGGTGATTGGAACTCCTGTAAGCCACGAAACTATTCAGAGTCTCATCTCCGCGGTATTCCAAGCCCCGGTGTCTGAGGGAGACACAGCCTCCGAGCGGCTAGCCCTGGTAGATCAGCTCAGTCTCGTAGCCGAAGAACGTGGGATTTCTGTCATCTCTCAAGAGTGGTTAATTACGCTCATTGAGAACATCGTCACTTCCCCGGCATATGGCGAAGAGTTGCAACGCGCGCAAACAAATATTGAATATCTCCTATCTAACAGAAGAGGCCATATCTTGAGCAATGAGCAAGTTTTACGGCTCATGACAGCGTACGCGCGTCAACTCGACTGGGACCGATTTTGGAACGCTTTCCGCATACCATCTCGGTTTCAAACGCCTCGGTCACCCGAATTGTATGAACTTGCCTATCGCGTCTTGGCATCCACTGGTGATAGGAAACTGTGCACTGATGCTCTGCGCTGGGTGTATCCCGAGATGCTCAAAGAAGAGCCGAAGATATGGCCAGTTGGATCACTTTACATGTCTTTGAAAGCATGCATACTAGTCGCAGACCCTGGTGCCGAGAGTCTGCTGCATCACCCTCCCCCGCAAGATTCATTGGATGTATTTGGCCAACGGCAGTTGATGCATCGAGAATTTCTACGTGTCCTGAGAGAAGTTGAAAATCTGCGGCACCACCACGCTGGAGAGCAGGCCAGAGCACATAGAGCAGAGGCACTACGCAAAATTTCTGGAGGAATGCCGCATAACGACCACTAGAATGACTGACGCATGTTTAAAGGGAGGAAATATATCTTTTTACGAACATTGCAATGTAAGACTGGGACTATAAAAGGGAATAAGACTATGTAACAATAAATATGGCTCTGAAGGGATTCACAGCTGTGCGATTATTTAGCGCTCCCAATCAGTTCTCACGTTTTATATGTGTACTATAGAATTACTCGTATATAGTAAAACTTGACAAGATGTATATATGTATGCATACCTAGATACGGAACAGATAGAAGACTTTTTACTCTACGAGCTCTATAGCTGTGACTGAGACGATTGGTCAACGCTCTTCAATGCATCACGAAGCAATGGTGCAACCTGCTTCCTGCTTGCCGACAAGTCTCGCTGTCTCCACGCCTTTCTCTTGCCATCATCACTATCTAGCAGTCCGTCTTTCCACTGCTCTAGCTGTAATCCCTCGGCAATGCCTGGAAAGTTATTCGCGGCCGCCACTCCTCTGTCCGTCATTCCCCAGACTAGAAGATGACGTTGGAATTCCCCGCCTGGATTCGCCGTGGTCATGACGCTTGCCACGTCGAGCTTCCTTTCCTTGGCCCACGCAGCAAGCTCGTCGACGAAGACGCTGGGATTCTCAGCTTTTTCGAGCAAGTAGTCGAAATCTTGGACGACGCAGCTAATGCCTAGCTTGAGGCCTGATTCTTCCCACTCTTTGTAATCTTTACGGAAAATGTCGTAGAAGCTGAGCAGTGAGATATCCTCCTTTACCGCAGTGATTTCCTCAAATAACTGGGTTTGGATAAATTGATTAGACCGGATTTTCGTATGAAGGTACTGTACAGCGCTGACGTCCTTTGGCTTTACTTTGTGCTCCTCCTTCAGATCGAGGGTGTCGATGAGAATAGGCGCAAGTGCGAGCTTTGCGAGGTTGTCGTCCTCAGCGACGGTGGCGTCTTCCGTTTCTAAAGAGGGGAATGCATCCCACGCCGCGCGGGACTCGTCAATGATGAGGCTCATGCAGCTCCCGCAAGGCTCGATGAGGCGTGGCTTGACATCGGGGCTGGTCACATTTTCATCGACGTGGTGGTCGATGCAACCTATGACCTGAGGCTGAAATTTCTGCAGCTTACCCGTCAAGGCGTTATGATCCACGAGAAACCACCGCGTGTCTTCGGATTTGAGATCGGGTAGCTCAGACAGCGTAAGTATGTCGGCGGGAGATAGTCCTGAGCGCTCTAAGACGGCCGTCATCTCTGTTCGCAGGATGAGGTCAGACCTGGGGATGTTTGAGAGAGGGATGTGTAGGGCATGAGGCGGTGAGTTGGAGCGAAGATATGCCAGCACTACGGCTGAGCAGAGCGAATCGAGATCTTTTCGAATGTTAGCCGGCGGTTCATCTGAAGCGAAGTGAGGATATGCTTTTGGTACCTGCGGATTCATTCCCAATGACGAAGGTGAGAGGCCCTGACCTCTGAGCTGGGGGGGCTGTCAAGGCTGATCGGGCGGCAGCTAGAAAGCTTTTGAGGGGTTGCCTATAAGACATCTTGAGGAGATGCAATTATGATTTTATAGAGACTGCCAGTGGTTATGCAGAGAGAAATGTCATATATACATGTACTATTGCTCGAGGTTTGATGGGTCTAGCCTTGCTGCAATTGGGCTTGTACCTAGGCCCAAGTACATGCGCTCTCTATTTGCCCCACCAAGGTAATCTGTGGTGGCACATTACACTTGTGCAAAAAGCCGATGCAGGTGCAGAGCAAGAAATGTGGAAGACAGAAAATAGTTGATATATGTTTAACTATATAGTCTTGGCCTATTTATTTCGAAGAGTGTGTTATGGTACGGTGGCTGGCCCTTATCGCTATGTTAGAACCTTCAGTATGTTTCTTACCAGTCAAAACTTACAAGACCCGTGGACGTTTATAACTTTATAACCAAGCGTCAATATTATCAACCCAAAGGCGGCTGAGTCTATTCAAAGAGGAAAAAAAAACACTTCAAAAAGAAAATTAAAGTTTTAAGCTCTCAATAATTTACAACTGCAGATCTAACAGCATGCAAGATTATACCAGATAGCGGTACCTTGTCACACGGGATTAAGGTTGTCAAACGCCCTCTACAAACTCTTGTGGATCTATAGCTTCGACGCGTATCTTGTGTAGCTATCGTAACGGGTGATGTTCTTGCCCCTTTGATTGTGATAATAGACTATCAAAATAGTTACCAGGAACAAAAAAGAAGTTGCAAAGCTTGAGACCAAGGCTGTTGAGACAGATGAATCGTCATGATACACCACGTGCTTAGACAATTATTCTATAGCATGCATGCTAGCAAGAAGGCATAATAATACATCCCAATTGTGTGTGTGCTTTTATGTTCGCTTTGCAATCTTTGGTATGATATAGCCAATTTGCCCGTCAGCGACTTGTAAAGGCGCTTTGCAGCACCATGTAATTTCACTAATACTGTGGGCTCCTGCGCCCTATATGTCATTGAACTTATAAGCCTTGCAATCAACAGGTGCACTTTCGCATTACTAATAATACGTGGGGATTCCCGCCGCAGCTCTAAACCAACGCGATATCTATGGTAATAACGTGAATGTTGACAAGAAACATCAGCATTCAAATGTCGAGATCAATTGCCATTGCGTCTCGTCCGCTCCAGAGACTCGTTGCAAGGCCAACCGCGAGACAAGCAAGCTCTCGCCACCGCATCATCGGCGCTGCCCCTCACCATCGACTTTATCTGCCCCTCCGCCCCTCCCCCTCATTGTCTCAATCGCTGTCTCACTCAACTCCAACATCGCCGTCAACAAGAGCCTTTTCCACCACCAAAATGGCTCCAATCCCAGCAACCATGAAGGCCGTCCAGATCTCCAAGCTTGGCGGCCCAGAGGTCCTCGAGTACGCGGACATCCCCGTGCCGGCTCTCGGCGAGGGCCAGGTTCTCGTCCGGAACCGCTTCGCCGGCGTCAACTACATCGACACATACTTCCGCTCAGGCCTGTACCCCGCGCCCACGATGCCTCTAGTCATGGGTCGTGAGGCTTCAGGCGAGGTCGTCGCCGCACACGCCTCCGTCTCGGGCCTCGCTCCCGGCACGCGCGTGGCGTACATGGCCGGCGCTCCATCGGCCACTTACGCCGAGTATACCGCCGTGGACGCCGCCAAGGTGGTCGCCATCCCCGAGCAATTGTCCAGCGAGGAGGCCGCGGCGATTTTCCTGCAGGGCCTGACGGCGTGGACCTTCATCCGCGAGGCGGGCGAGGTCAAGGCCGGCCAGTGGACGCTGGTGCATGCTGCGGCGGGCGGCGTGGGCACGCTGCTGGTGCAGATGCTGAAGAGCGTCGGGGCCAAAATCATTGCCACGGCCAGCACGGACGAGAAGCTGGCGCTGGCGAAGAATCACGGCGCGGACTACCTGGTGAACTCCAATGACGACATTGTGAGCAAGGTCAAGGAGATTACGGGTGGGCATGGCGTTGATGCCATCTTTGATGGTGTTGGCAAGGCGACGTTTGATGCCGATTTGCAGATGATTGCCCTCAAGGGCCATCTCATCTCATTCGGCAACGCGGTAAGTTGTGACCCCCGATAATGGAAAAACAAAGAATTATAAAACACGTACAGAGAAGGTGAGAGAGGCAACCAATGCTAATGAATATACCCTTCTTCAGTCTGGAGCCGTGCCCCCCGTCAACATCCTGCAGCTGGGCCCCAAAAACGTCAAGCTGATGAGACCCATTGTCAATGGCTACGTCTCTGAGAGAGCCGACCTGGAAAAGTATACGGCCGAGCTCTTTGACCTTGTCATCTCCAAGAAGGTTGAGGTCAAGATCCACAACATTTACCCGCTCAAAGACGCCGCCCAAGCCCACATTGACCTCGAGAGCAGAAAGACAACCGGCAAGCTGCTGCTTAAGATTGACTAGGTTGTTAAAAAATTACCATTAATATTTAAAATGAATAAAAAACTATGAATAAATCATTCTCTGTTTATTAACTGAATATATTTTTGTGATTATTATTTTTTCTCTCTCTCTTCTTTTATTCTATCGTAAAAAAGGGGGAATTCTTTGTTCAAATCCAATTTTGTAAATAGCGCTCATCTTGGCGACATTCCCAATCGATTACTCATGTCTATTTTAAGCTTTTCATCCAACTCTTCTTTTGCGTTTCTTTGTTTCGCTATAAGATTTCTTTCATTTTATTTTTATTTTTATTTTTTTTTTTTTGTCTTTACGCCTTCTTGACGGCAGCCAACAACTCCGCTGGTGGCTCCTGTCGGTATCCCTGGGGGTTGTTGCTGACCCACCGCCAGAGGTCTTCGCAGGCCTTCTCCATGGTGAGCTCAGTCTTCCAGTTCAGTTCGGTGTTGGCCAGAGTAGGGTTGGCAGTCAGGTCCAAGACATCGCCAGCTCTCCGGGCAACGACCTCGTACTTCAAATCGCGACCGACGACGGTGCTGAATGCCTTGACGATCTCGAAGACAGTGCTGCCACGGCCGGAACCCAGGTTCCAGGCCTTGACACCGGGCTGGTTAGCGCGGAGGTAGTTGAGGGCGACCAAGTGGCCTCGAGCAAGGTCGACAACGTGAATGTAGTCTCGGATGGCGGTTCCGTCACGAGAGGGGTAGTCTATGGAACAAAAGGGGTTAGAATCGATAACAAAAAGAATACGCCTTTGGTCAGTTAAAGAGAAAATGCAATTACTCACCATCTCCATAGACCAGGAGCTTCTCGCGCTGGCCTGTAGCAACCTGTCCCAGTAGAGGGAGCAGGTTGAAAGGAATGCCCTGAGGGTCCTCGCCCATGATGCCACTGGGGTGCGCACCGCAGGGGTTGAAGTAGCGCAGCAGAGCGCCGTTCCACTGCTGGAAAGGCTTGCCCTCCTTCTCCAGGTTGTTGCGCTGAGCGTTGATGTAGTCGGTGATGACGTCCTCAATCATGGACTTGGTGCGGCCGTAGGTGTTGGTCGGGCCAATGGGGCAGTGCTCGGGGATGGGGATCATGTTGGGGAATCGGGTCGCATCGCCGTAGACGGTGGCGGAGGAGGAGAAGACGATGTTGGTGACATTGTTGCGGGTCATGGACTGGAGGAGGGCGATGCTGCCGCCGACGTTGACGCGGTAGTACTCGAGAGGGATCACAGAGGACTCTCCGACGGCCTAGAATGCGGTTGAACAGATATTAGTTTCCCCTCTTTCGCTGTCTTTTCATTTTCAAGTCCATCTCCTTTCGCTTGCTATGTCGCAACGCAAGCTGAAAAAGAGTGCGGGGTGAGACTCGCCTTCAATGCGGCAAAGTGGATGACGCTGTCAATGGCGGGGTGCTTGGCAAACACCTCGTCCAGGGCCTTCTCGTCGGTGATGTCGATCTGGTAGAAGTCGGGACGGCGGCCAGCCAGCAGCTCGATGCGGTCGAGAGCGACCTTGGAGGAGTTGTAGAGGCTGTCGACAATGACGACATCGTAGCCGGCATCCAGCAGGGCCAGAGTCGTGAAGGAGCCGATGTAGCCCGTTCCACTGCGAAATATTGGTTAGTCAACAAGTCCATATGGTGATGATCGCATCGCATCGCATTGCTTCGCATTGTAAGGCGTCGCGTCGCAAATATTACGCCGACGCAGCGCGCACAGCAGCGCACAGCAGCGCAACAAATTTGGAAATAAGCGCCCAACAAATGAAGAAGCGGGATGGAGGGGAAGTCGCGAGATGAGAACAGAGAGAGGGGTCGTACCCGGTGACGAGGACAGTTCCGACAGGCATTGTTGTTGTGATTGAAGAGCTAGAGAAGTGACGTCTAGAGAGTCTAAGGTGAGGAGGAGTCGCGGTATTGGAGAACACAAAACAAGCTCGAGGTGAGAGGGGGAAGCGCAATTTATTGCTGCGACACGACGATGGAGTTGCAGCTTGTGATTGCGCTTGTGCTATGCGGATGGGGTTGGATGCGGATACGGCTGATATTAGCGGCTTTGATAGGCGCGGATCGACAAGACGCTGGCGCTGGTAACGGCGCTGGTGGCGGTGCTGGTAGTGGCCGTAGCAGTTGTCGTAGCGGTCGCAGTAGGGGTGCGGCCGCTGGGGCTCTGGCTGGGACCGGTGACGATCTTGAGCTCCGACCGCCGCAAATCTCAAACGTGGCGGCGGCGACAACGGCAGAGACAGGGATGTGGATGGACGTGGAAATGAAGGAAATGAAGCTGAAGATGGCAACGGCGAGATGCTGCTCACAGGTGAAAGCCTCACTCGGCCGCAGATCCTGCTGAGGCCGCTGTGCTGAGTCTGGATCTGAGCCCGGAACGCCATGTTTCAGAAGGCCCAAGTCATACTCATTGCACAACCAGATGATAGCAGAGCAGGCAATTTTAGTGGACTGGATTGCAGACGCAACGGATGGATGTTACGGAGAGCATGGAGTGCGAGTGGGTAGGTAGATGGATGAGGAGCCCACATTTTGGTTTCATTTTCAATCTGCTCGTGCAGCCACGATTTCTGGTGGGGGTTTCTTATTCGACGACCACGCCAGAAGCAAAAGCCAAATGGGGCATCATTAATTCATTTTCACAGTCTATAACACGTTACAGCCCAGTATCACGAGCTAGTCGTGTGAGCTCAAATTACAATTACGACCACCTCCAGCTATTGAATACTAATACCTACTGATTCCCGGTTCTTATACTGAAATACGACGCTGCCTTGTAAGATTCCTTGCTGCTTCATGAATGTGCCTACCTAGTTCAGCTTGTAAGCACTTTTGACGATACATTTCTCAAGGTGGTATTTTTCAACTTCTTGCCAAAGATAGGCATTGCCCTTGATGCTACTATGCAGTGTTTAGAATAAACACCTCACAAAGATAGGAGATGCGAAGCTTGCGTTGGCTGCAGATCATTTGCGTTGTTGACGCTTGTCTGTAAGATGAGATGCACATCTTCATATCTGACATGCCCCCCGCTCGCCTTGTTTTCTTGATAAGAGTCCGATTCTGGCAGTGCGCAAAGTCGGCAAGATCCGCGCCGGTCGAATCAGCTTATGCTTGTATCATTTACGCTGATATATCGGCTCATCTATGTGAAACTCGCTTTTATAACCTCGTGAATCTCATGTCCTTTTATGGCTGTAAGCCAATGTTCCCTGCTGTGCTTCCTTGCTATCCCGAGTAACAATAAAGCCCACCGCAGCTGCAGGGCAATGCGCGCTGAAGACCGTCGTCGAGACGCCATGCGCTAAATGGTTGGGGACCGTTGGCCAACTGAATTTTCATTTCCATCAATCAATAGAGAAAAACTATCAAGAAAATGCAAGTTCACAGTCCTCAGCAAAAGAAAAAAAATTCCTGCACCAGATTAAAACCGCTGAATACGGGCTGTACTTGACAATGGACCATCTCCTGACGCGCACGTGACCGTGATGAATCGTGCCTGATGTTTCGCCCAAAATGCGCCGCTTAAGCCTCGGCGCGTCACGCTACTTGCGCGCCGCAGTGAAGTTGTCCGCGCAAACTAGGCTCAAAGGCATCTCATAAAAAAAGAAGAGATAAAGCAACTCTGCGTTTTCTGGAAACGACCTTCTCACGCTCTCGCTCCCGATTTATCAAGGCTCTCATTGTTCGGCCCGGATACAAGCCAAACGAGTGTCTTGACGTCTCCTTACCGCCCGCTCAGGTGTCATGCGTCGTGCCCAAACTTAACAAAGATGCTCTTTGTTGGTCGCAGCTCTCGCCCAGTAAGGATTCATCTTGGCAAGGACACAAAGAATCTGGGGCCCAGCCACCAACAAACCCGAACTTTCATCTTGAGACCAAATTAGATCAAGGCCGCCTTTGTTCTGTCCATTTCATTCCGGGCTCGCTGCTATTTGAAGATATTAGGCCTGGGCCTTCTCATCTTCGATACCCACCAAATTTGATATCCTGTTCAACAACGACTGCTCCCTCGTTTCCTGCGCCGCAGCCTAAAAAGCTCTTCACCTTGTTATCATGATGAATGGAGGAGGCCGAGGAGGAAGACTACGGTCGAGGGATCGCGGAGCTGCTGAGAGGGCGCCCACGCGGACGCAGGTCGAAGATTTCAAAAAACCAAATCTTCCTGCTTTGAAAGGTGCGCCCAGCGCAAGGCGTCAGTATGCATATGGGGCTGCAACTGAGCCTTCGGCCCCACGGCGCCTCGGCAATGACGGCATACCACTGAGCCTAGAGGAGGCTATGAACAATGTTCTTCAGAGACAAGAACTTCGGGAGGCCGAAGAGGACAGAGAGCTACAGAGACTTCAGCCAAATCCACAAATGGCTCCTCGATATGATCTCACAAGGGAACCTACCTCGAGCGATCATGAGTCAGAATTGAGCTCGGATGATGAGCCAAATCAACAGTCGCGTAGCCTACACAATAGCAGCCGTGGACAGGTGCCGAATTCAACCTCATCAAAGTTAGGTATGTATTTTTCTTTGAATGGCCTACGTTGGCGGGAAATATGATAGCTAATTAATCTTACAGCAAACACAAGGGCCACTGCAAAAGTGGCCTTCGACATATCATTCCACCAAGAGGAAGATGAAATTGAGAGCGAGGAAGGAGACGACGAGGATGGGGAACTCACTCCCACCGAAAGTGATGACTCTGACTCACGCAGCTTCGACGCTGAAGGCGATTACTTTGGAAATGCCTCATTAAGACTATCCCCATTGCCATCTCTTCAGCAAAAACCAGTCCTTCAACCTATTCCGCTAAACAGGACGACAAATCACCGCCGACCGCCAGTTTCGTCTCTAGGGACAACAAAAGACCAGTATGATCAGACTACTCCAGATCGAGTCAATCCGACTCCAAACAGAGCCTGGAGCGCCGTCAAAAGCCTTCTTAGGGGGAGGATTCTCGGGCCTGTCAGTCCTCCTGAGTCTGACTCTCAATTAAGTCAGACGGCTGGCACGAGCAGACCAGCCGAACAGAATCAAGCTACAGCGAGGACACGCATCCACAAACCACCGGCGACTACAAACACAGTAAATCAACCGCAGGACACGGATCAACGGGCAGTTTTTAGGCGAAGGAATGTCAGCAGCTCTACTCATTTGCCTTCAGCCATCGCTGCAAGGCAACCTCGCCCTCGCTTTACTTCAGATCACAGCGAATTGGATGATGCCGTGCAGAATAATATCCGAGAGGCGGAAAGTTACGCTCTGCAGATGCGTCAAGGAACCTTGCGGCGGATTCTCGCGTCTCTATTCCCCTGGGGCTTTGGGCTGCAGTCTCAACCTAGGGACACGCAATATAGAGACGGAGACAATGATTCTACTACATCTTCCGATCTCGGCTCTGACTTTGATTCAGAACTTGATTCTACAGCCACCGATGAATCCATCAACTGGCAGCAGCTGTTCAATCCACTCACATATTTACAGGCCATCTACTGGTTTTTCAGCACCATGGTAGAAGGCGTCACCAGCTCTTTCTCTGGCTATTTCTCCGGCTTTTTCTCAGAGTCTTTACGGCAGAGGCTCGCGGTTATTGGCGAGGCGCTGCTTTACACTGTCAGTGGCTTTTCGTTCCTTTTACTGGCCGTAGTCCTCTCCAGCATTGCCATCGCCAATTTACCAAGCTTGGATGAGCTACCTGATATATCTGTTCCATCAGTTTCAATACCAACGCCACCCGGCATTGGGGACCTTGCTTCTCGAATCGGAAGCCTCATTCCGTCTATCTCCTGGTCTTCACGAAGCGTGTGGGATGATTTCCCAGGACTAGATGAGCTGCGAGGTGACCAATATGTTGAGTTTGAGGATCTAATCAACCAGATACTACGAGATCTCCGCCTAATGAAAGGTGCTGGGAAGCTTCACGAGTCCTCAATCGAAAAACTAAACACAGTTGTCCCCAAGGTGGTGCACATGACGCTCAAAGACGGAAAGCCAGTTATCTCACAGGAGTTTTGGCATGCCATGCGAGATTTGATTGAGAAAGACGGCAGCTTCCCGATGCTGGATAAGAAGGGCAATAATTATGAGCCATCGACAGAGAAGCAATGGAAGGATATCGCTGCGTGGGTGGCAGGACGTCCTGAAATCTCTTCAAAGATTAATGAAGCAAACGATGCAATTGCCAAAAAACTACCACATATGTGGGAAGCGTGGGCAGGCGACAATCAGCGCCGAGTTGAGCAAACTCTCCGTCCCATCCTTGACAAGATGAAAATCACCGGATCTCTCTCAGATAAGGACCTCGATAAGCGCCTTGATCAGATAATCAAGAAACACGTCGAGAGCAACAAGAGCGATAGTACTGTCGTAACTCGTGAATATTTCTTGCAATACTTGAAGAACGAGTTCGCCGCTCACTGGAGTGAGATGAAGGCCGAAATCAATGAGTTGCAGCCCAGGCTAGAGCAGCTGATACGCGACTCTCTTGAGCTCGCCAAGAAGGATGATTCTTCAAGCCTAACGCGGGCAGAAGTTACCAAACTTGTTGACAGATCAATACGTAAGGCTATTGCTGACCTCAACCTGGAGGCCATGGCCAAGGGCCAGATTCGTGCGCACTGGGATACCGATCTAAAGAACCAAGTCAACTATTTTGGAGTCGGCGCAGGGGCGATTGTGGATCCCAAACACACATCTACGACATTTAAGCCCGATGCGAAATATCTAAATGACAAAGGCCTCAAAGGTGCTCACCCATATGCACCTATAGAGGCTCTCCTCCCTTGGCATGACGATGGCGATTGCTGGTGTGCTGCGCGCGAGGTAAACAAGCGCGGTAACCCGCATGGTGCGAAGCTGAGCGTGATCATGGGCCATTCAATCATCCCTCAGCATATTGTGATTGAACACATCTTGCCTGGCGCGACGACAAACCCTGGTGCTCGACCCCGCCAAATTGAAGTATACATCAAAGTCGAGGACAGAGCTGTGCGCGAGCGCCTTCTGGACTTTGCCGCGGCACGTTATCCAGAAGATCAGTTCGACTGGAACTATACGCCGGCTGACCTGCCTTCGCAGTTTGTCAAGGTTTCTCAGTTCGTTTATGAGGGCGCAGAACTTCATGACGGTGTTCACGTTCACCGTCTAAGCAGCGAACTCGTGGCTCTTAACGCAGAGACAGACCAGGTGATTGTTCGGGCTGTTAGCAACTACGGTGCTCCGAATCACACGTGTTTCTACCGCATTCGCCTCTTTGGGTACAAGGATGATATGTAAAATTGGGGAGATAAGGGAAGAAAAGGGGGAGTACAACAACAAAAGATTATGCATTCGGCGGCGTCATAGGAGCGTTTTATTTATTTTGATCTCTTCTTGAATTTTGTCCTTTTTTTTTTCCTTCTTCTCTCTTATTGATAGTGGGTAAAGCATCTTATTTTTGCTTTTTGTTTTCTGGTAGCCTGGCGCACGCAGAATAGGATCGGAAATTACAGATAGGCAGATGAGAGAGAGAGAGATGAACCAGTAAAGGAAGAATACCCCTCGTAACGAAATGCCTTTTTTTTTTTTCAAGTCTTGTATGAAGTACAGATGAGAATGTGGCGTTTTCGTACGTATTTGAATGAAACAATATAGATTCACCTTTAGGAGCTTTGGGGGCTTTCATTCATCATACTGTTGATATTATGCATGTGCTACTAAGTCAATGTTTTGAATAATACTCTTATCTTTTCTCGGGGAGGAGATTTCGGGAGGGCAACTTTTTCTTTCCATTGCATTACATTCATTGCCTTATATGGTGTAATGGGGAGTGTTGGAGTACCTAGGGCGAAGATTAGTAGGCTGAATATACCATTGTCAACTGGTTGCTGTTTTTTCCTCCCCTTTTTGATGAAACTTCTCAATGCTTTTACATTTTAATATGACATTATGCTCTAAATTACATCCCCTCAATTTATAACTAACAATATCAACAACCACAACAACCAAGGGTATACGCCAAAGCTCCCCTTAATCATCCAACAAGCCCGCAGCCAAAGCTTCCAAATCCTCAAGTGTCTCAGGCTCCTGATCCACCTCAAAGACCTTCTTCCTCTTTCCGCCCTTGCTCTTCTTCTTGGCCTCTTCCTCATCTGAGTCATCCTGGAACCACTTCTTGGCCTTCTTCTTCGGCGGCTCAGCGTCAGAATCACCACCATCACTGCGGTCCTCCCCAGCCATGGGCAGAGAACGCAGCAGCGCCAGTGGATCTTCTCCGTCATCGGGGCCTTCCAGTCTCGGATCGGCTCCGCCCGCCATCTCCATGGCCTCTCTTTCCTTCTTCTTGTATTTCTTCTCTCGCTTCTTCTGCTTCGCGAGCAGCTTATCGTCCACATCAGCCTCCTTGACACGCGCCGTTTCGCTCTCCACGAACTTCTGTCGTTGTTCATCCGCGGGGCCTTGCTGCTTGAAGTCCTCTTCGTCCTGGAGCTCGTAGACTTCATGCGCGTTGCCATCTTCGTCAAAGACCAGTTTGGAGGAGTTGCCTCGGAATTTGGCCATCTTCTTCTTCGACTGGAGGGCCTTCTCGCGGCGTTTCGAGTCGACGACGTAGAGGTCGTCACCACCTAGTTCCAAGACCTTAGCGCCACTAACGGGTGCTTTACCAGAGATTGCATCAAGATCGTCGTCGTTTAATCGTCTCTTTACAGCCAGGAAATCGTCGTCGTCATCGTCATCACCACCCTCCTTAGCCGCTTTACCTCCATCCAACACCAGTTTAGAGTAATGGCTCGATAAAACGTCCTGATTCGTTCGCTCAAACATCCTATCGTATTTCGTCCGCACCTCTTGCTTCTTCTTATCCTTCTTCTTCTTATCATACGCCCCGTCCAAGTCCATGTCAGACTCTGAATCGCTCGACATTCCTTGGCGGGGTGCATTTTTTATTCTCTTGATATCCTCACCCTTCTGGAATTTAATCTGTGGGGTTCCGGGCAGACCTAGACTCGCGGCATAGGCGTCCCAATCATGAGCATCAAACTTGAATACCTCTTTGTCCTTCTGCAGATGAATTGATCTGGTATAACTGATAAAGGCCTTCTGGCCCAGGTATTTCAAGTCTGGGTTCTTGAAACACATATCTTGTAAATTGTTCTTGATAGTCTTCTTTTTCTTGTCCTTGACGTGTACTTTTTGTATGGGGATTTTCTTCTGCTCTAGCTTCTTAACCATTCCCTCTTCTTCGCTGGGGTCGAGGAAGAGAACAGCACGGCCATTGCTCTCATATCTGGCTGTTCGTCCGACTCGGTGGATGTATGTATCGGTGTCTTCGGGGCAGTCTACTTGAATGACCCAATCAACAGCCGGGAAATCGATACCTCGCGCAACCACGTCAGTTGCAAATAGACATGACGTCTTTGCAGCTGTGAATCTGTTTGTGATTTCCAATCGTGCGATTTGCTTTTGGCGACCGTGAAGATGGAGTAGCGGGATACCTGGTTGAAGGTGGCGCAAACTTTCGTAAACAAACCGGACCTGTTTGCCAGAGCTGAGGAATACGATGATTTTGCTCTTAACGTTTGCCTTAATAAATCCATATAAAGTATCGATCTTCTCAGGCAGGGGTGTGACGATATAGTGTTGTTGGAGAGTGGCGGGAGTGGCTGCTGTTGCATCTTGGTGCACAGAGACATATTCGGGATCTTTGAGGCTGAGTCGGGCAAGATCTGAGACTTTTTTGCTCTGCGTGGCGCTGAACATGAGCGTCTGGCGGGATTTCGGCAGGTGTTCAACCAGCGCGTCTACTGCAGATTGAAATCCCAGATCCATGATACGATCCGCCTCGTCTAGCACCAGAATCTGCAGGTTGTTCGCGTCGAAGCCGGCCGTCTGGTCCAAGTGTTGCAGCATTCGTCCTGGCGTGCACACAAGGATGTTCATTCGGATCAATCGCTCAGCTTCTTCCTTCAAGCTCTTTCCACCTATAACCAGACCAGCTGAAAAGGCGTGATGCCGGCCGATCTTTCGCAGGACCTCGAAAATCTGAACTGCCAGCTCGCGAGTCGGGGAGAGGATGAGCGCACCGAGACCGTCGAATTCCGTCCATTGCGCCCGATAAAGCTTTTCCAGTACTGGAACCAAGAAAGCCAACGTCTTGCCGCTACCTGTCTTTGCTGCGCCGAGAATATCTTTCCCTTTCAGTCCCAACGGGATCGCTTGTTCTTGGATTTCTGTCATATTGGTGAAATGCGATGAATGCAGGCCGGACGCTGTCGCAGGCGAAATTGCTGAAGATAGGTCGGCAAAGGTCTTTATCTTGCCAGACTTTGGATCCTGTACATAATTGTGGTCAGCCAGAGAAACAGCGCATACCAAAATTTGCTTGCGCTTCATGCAACCCACCAGCTCTTGGATGGCCTCTTCAATCTTTTGCAGGTCTTCATGATCGCGCTTCCTCTTTTGCTTTTTGAGCTCTGTCTTGTTTGGCTTATGCTTTGGCGGCTGCCGCGCAGCAGCTCTTGAAGGCATTGTGGTGTTGAAAGCAAATGCTATGGCGAATAAGGATTTTCATCAAGATCAAGATTCAAAGCGCTGGCAATGGAGACTCGCCATGTATACAGAGATAACGGAAACTTTTTTGTCGGGACCTCCTTATCTTATCTCTATCGATAAGGACAATGTTCAAACATGGTAAATTACAGGGTAAGCTCCGTAGCGCGAGTGCGTCGCGAAAAACAACTTGCATACACAATTCATGACTCTTGAAAATTTTTAATGAAATACATTGCAGGATTATTTTTTATACATTTATACATTAAAGCTATGTAGGCGGCTTAGGGATGACCATGAAGTGAAAGCAAGATGTATGTCTTATATGACAGAATTCTGTTATGCATATCTTCTATAAGTCTTTCACCAAGCAGGGGAAAAAATTTCTATCTCAAAATGAATCAAAGCATGACAAAAAATATGTTCATCCCATCTTCTCCTTTGTCTCTCATATATATCCATGAACAAGCCGGAGAAAAAAAAACCTGAAAAGGAACAAATTGAATAGATATCTCGCTGCCCAATACCGAGATATGCGATCTACTCCACGTATGGCTGAGCTTGCCAGACCAGGTCAAGGGAAAACAGGCGGGTCCTTCGTAGTCTTACTCTGTACTAGACTAGAATGGGCACAAGAACCAGAGAACTGTGGATTCACGACTAGCGAAAAGCAATGAACTCTTCAAGGAAGAAAGCGGATATTTTAGTGGTTGTTGCAAAAATGAACAAGGGAATGGCCATCATAACAAGCTTCAGCACAGCTACTTCGCCGGGCCAGTCTTGTGGTAATTTTGGTCCTTCTGGAAATTGATCACATTCTTTTTTGATCAGGCTCAATTTGTGCCGAAGGAAGACCGTGATATCATGTTTAATTGTCGATGCGGGAATCTCATGGAGGGCAATATCTTCGTAGGTACCTTTGATGTTGTTAAATCCAAGGCGGATAGGAAGTTCTGGTCGGCTAGTTATGAGGACTCGGAGTCGGGAGTCGGCACTCTGAGCTCTTGAGAAAAGTCGAATGAGAAGCGCCACATCACTATCACGCTCACACTTATCCAAGGCATCAATGACAAAGACGAGTAACGACTGAACCTTTTGGACCTTTGAGAGTGGCTCAATGATGTGTCTTCTTCAACAATAGTGGAGTCGACATCGATTGCAGCCTTGACATGGATATCGAGTCCTGGAACATTTCTAGCCAACTGGCGAGCAAGCGTCGATACAAACTTCTTGAGGTTTGCTCGGTCAGTCACACCTCTCTTAAAGAAGAAAGTAGCACCGAGATCGCCTGACTTGTTTCGTACTTGAGCCAAGGTACGAGAAATGGTTGATTTGCCCGTCCCTGCCATACCGTTCAGCCAGAATATTGGTTTGGAGCTTGGTTCTGCAATCCATCTGTTACATGCAGTCAATTAATTGCTTCCAGATGATTCGTTGCATCCAGAATTACGTGATAGGCTCAAACCGTGCAGGGAGGCTATGTTGCTGTTGGCGTATTCAAGTGGTTAGGTAGTGTCGCTGAGAGTGCATTAATGTATATTTCAATATAACATCTATTATATTATGGTGCCTAAACAAGCAAGGAATCTCATCCAAGACGGGCTGTTTGTTTTGGAATTACGGTGTCAGAGCACATAGTTATCATACACCGCGTGGTAAGTGGCGCGTCTTGCGAGCGAATTGGCGCGGTAAGATTCGAATTCGAACCTTAACGGATGTCCATGATGGAAATTGGATCTTTAGAGGGTATCCCTTTCAGAGAGGCGCAGATGTGTCTTTTACACAATATTACTCTCAGTTAAGAATATCTAATAGTGACTCGGTATACAACACTAGGAGAACCACATAGCGAGTAACATAACTCTGGTTCGCCACATGGACCTTCTCTTGCATCAACTATTCCTGATTAACGCATCTTTGGATGCATTATACTAATCAAGTTTCGCGCGATTATCTTCTTAAAATGTTTCGCTCTGTTATCTTACGGTTCTGTAATTATCAAGATGTTTAATCCTTCTCAACTTCTAAATAGAATCAAAATCCTACAGTGTTATATTCTATTCAAACTGTATAATATACTGTATTTAATAGTATGTTCATGGATATACTAATTTTGGTTGTTGAGATACACTTGGCAAGTCCCCCTTTTTCAAATGGTCTGTTCAGATGTCTATTACAGTAGTGCTGTAATGGCAAAGTCTAGCATCATGAAGGTCAAGCCATCAGGTGTAGACGGAGTTAACTTAGCTTACTTAGAGTCTATCCTTGTCTAGCTGCTCCCAGGACTACCTAAATAGCTGGACGACATTGTTCCCCCATCAGTGCACCGAGCTCTTGCATTGTCCCGTCACAGCAGCTTTAGATTGCAATAACCCTTTTTTTTTAAAAAAGAAAAATCTTCCTGTTTTTCTATTTTGCGAGATATTTGGGTAAGCTTGTGAGAGATAGAGTTAAGATAGTTATGGAATTGTTGGCCCACACAGCATTTATCATATCCTTGAAAGATGGCCTTTAGGAGAACAAGGCCTGAGCAATCTCGTGATGCGTGTTTTGGAGCACCCATTTCCTGATCTTAGCCCAAACAGAGTGAGCTGGCTCGCTTGGCCACATTCATAGTTTCTTTAAAATTATAATTTGTAATACAGAATGATGCTGCTACACATGATTGAATCTTAATATACATGCCTATAGTTGATCATCTATTTGTACCCCTTATGTTTTTTATATTTCCAACTGTTAAGAGGTGTCAGGCTGTCAAAACTCGACTGTGAGGCCAATTCTAGTCGTTGGCCACCTAAAGTAAAGCGGATGGGTAGATTATGCAAGTGGATAAGCTGAAGAAGAATATACTCGGAGGGACAGTTGATTGGTTTTCAACATTTCTTAAAGAGGCCTCCAGCAGGCCCATTATCCCAGTTATAAAGAGGAGGGTGAATAACACATTCAATGAGTAAATTGAATTCCTAATGACATAATGATTGATTGGGATTGGATGAAACAAACCAATATCTATTTACTAATTAACGCGATTCGGAATATTGCTATAACTGTAATAGGACATGTACTACTTTAAAAATAGACTGGTTTGCTAAACGACGCAAGAACGTTTTACCCCTATTCATACATCAAAGATAGCGTCTTTTCAGCTTTCAGCTTTGTAGTAAACAACAACAACAACATCAATATTTGACTGTTGAGTCTATTGGTATTTTTTATTAATAACCAATACTATATGCTATGTAGAACCCTTGTTTGTGAGACAACTACGTTGATATAAAATACAATTATTACCACAGAGAAACCATATCCTTTTGTTTCCATGAACAGCAAATACAAGAGAAAAGTCTTCACTTGATTACTATCGTGAGTGCTAAGAAGTGTTCTAGAAACTCTGGAACTCGTATTTGCCGAAGGAAATTTTTCTCAAATCCCCGATGACTTGCCGCAATGCCGCAATGCCGCAACCCGATTTTCGTGACCTGAATCAGTATGACCGGCGGACAAACCTTGTGACAGCCGATAAAACCACCATAATAAGCGCTAAGGCGCTCGCCGAAGGACCCTTATTGTCTCATTGCCTGGTCGAACCAATCCAGTATCTTTATGCATGCACTTCACATTATAGCAGGCTATGCTCTGAGGCGCCGTTGTCGGGGACACCATCGGAGACGCCATTCTCCATTCTCGGGGGCGCCATTGTCGGCGACACTCTTCTCGTTGTGGGGCAGCACGTATCAAAGCCTGTAGCGCGCTTAAGTCCAGTGGATACTCGGCTGCATCGTTACCCGTACTTCGTATTCACAGCCAGAACTGGTCAACAGCATTGAACTTCGTGAGGTCAACGTTACAATGAAGATAGATGCGTAGCGTAGTGAACTGTTCCAACTTTGCATATAAAACCTGATGTCCTGTACCATCCCTCACTCTTGTTGTTCTTCACAATAACTCAGCAATACCTTGATTCAATCAGTCATATTACCACCTGTTCATATATTATCATTTATCAAAATGCACTTCTACCATTTGGCCTTCTCAGCTCTTGCTGGACAGGCTCTTGCTGCTCCATCAGCAGCAGCTAGTGCTACTCCAACGCCGCAAAATTGGCTATACAGTCCTCAAATTGATGATGTGGCCTTGAACCTCCTGGATCGACATGACATTGTTGGAGTTCAAGCTCAATATACCTGGAAGTCCCTTGAGCCAACTGAGGGTTACTATAACTTTTCCAAAATCACGCGCGATTACAAAAATGTACTCGGCAAAGGCAAGAAGCTCTGGGTTCAGGTTCAAGACAGAACCTTTGACCCCTCTAATGATCCTGTCCCTGGATATTTGCATACACCATACTACAACAATGGAAGTGCACCATCTTGTGATGGAAACTGCACTAGTGAGAACTTCAATGTCACTGGCTATGTAGCGCAGCAATGGAATGCGCGAGTGCGTTCTCGTTACCAGGCCCTCTTGAAGGAGTTGGCTCATGACTTTGATGGTAAAATTACTGGCCTCAATTTACCGGAGACGTCCATCACTGTGGATGTAACCGCGAATAACTACACCGACGAGGGCTATTTCCTGGGCGAACTGGAGAACGCCGGCTATGCAGCCAGTGTTTTCAAGAAGAGCTATGCCGTGCAGTATGTCAACTTTTGGCCTGATGGATGGAATAACACGAACAACCGTTTCACCGACTCCTTTAACTATTACGCGAAGCATGGCGTGGGTGTTGGCGGACCTGACTTGATCCCGAACAAGCCAGGACAGATGAAAAACTCATACGTCTATATCCCGGAGTATCACAACAAGGTACCGATTACCGTTATCGCCGTCCAGCAACCCGACGTGCTGAATGAGACCAATGCGGCTACCGGAAAGCCATTTACCAAGGAAGAATTTGTTGATTTCGCTGTTAACGATCTCAAGATTGATATTATCTTTTGGACGACAATTATCCCTTGGCTGCAAGGCAAATGATCTGCAGGAAACTGAGACAATTGATATTCTCTTTGAAAATACCAATATATTTGCCTGTACTGATCAGTGAAATATATTCATATATATCACACTTCTTTCATAGACCTATTAGAGACTGAGTATAGACTTATTTTTTTAGATTATATATCTTCAATTTTATTTAATTATAAATATTCTAATCTATATCTTACATTTATTTATTTTGTTCATTATCCGTCGGATAATTGGATGGCCTGGGCAACCCCTATCCCTCGTATTCCTCAATAAAGTCGTGAATCTTACAACCGCATCGGCCATAAGTGCAAATTTGCTCCACAGCTAACCCGACATGCCGCACAATACTTTGAAACTTGTTATGTCATGAGGCAGCCTCAAATCCCCACCGCTAACCAACTTTTAAAAGACCTCGACGAAATGATTAGCGACGAGATCTGTCTTCACCTCTCCCTCGATTGCGTTGTTAATATCCTTCGTTATGGCAACACATATTGTTGGGACCGACATGACGGCGGCGCCAAAGTTAGAGAGAGTAAGTGCCAGTTTCTATGTTTGTGGTTAACGTCGCTGCCGGTAAATATAAATACTTTTTAGGCGAATATTGTAGTGAGGAGCTTACTGTATACTTAATAAATTCCACCGTTGTAAAAGGATCTGCTAGAGGCACTGGCTTCGTATGACCTTGATCCCCCCGGCTAGCTGATAAAATGCCAATAGTCTCGAGCCTAAATGACGTGTCCCACACTGGTAGGCTGGGCAATGGATTCTATTGGAATGCTCTCTAAACCAGAGGCTTCGAAAACGCTGTCAATAAGAAGAGAAATGAGCTTGAATTCACTGTATACCAGCTCTAGACTTGTGGCTGTTGCCAAAGTGAAATTACTGACGTCCTGGGACAAAGTGGTATCGACTGAACCTGAAACATACTGTCCAAAGGTATCTGAGGCCAACCGACCAGTAAGTGAGCTTTGCAGGTGCCGCTCGGGCTTCGGCTTTATAGAGAACAGTTGTGGGTATAGCCATGGGCAGCAGCAGAATAAGGGGTCGCTCTCTGAAGATCTGAGCAGTAGCGCACCAGATGCACTACGTTGTTCATGATACACGGCCTCGAAGTTGATTACAATTGCAGTATCTTGAGATTGTTTTGCTTTATTCGTGCTAGGGCTACCTCTCATTAAATGTATTGAAGATGCAACGACAGAAACGTATATTGCGCGAAAAAAATTACGTGACGCTATGAGGCAGAGGTTGAGCCGTGTTTTTGGAGGTCGACGATTCTATTTGGACACACATCCAAAATTCGTTCTATAAAAGCCAAGGCGCGGGACTTCAACAACAGTGGATAGCTATGGCGAGGGAAAGAAGAGATGAAGTTGTCTTGCTAACTGGCATATAGAAGCATAATTCACACCAAATTTCGCTAAATAAAACGAGAGTTACACCACTTCTAATCGTGTAAAGTCTCTGGTCTTTTTGGAATAGTCCGTCCCCTGCGTTGAGTACAGCTGGTATAACGAGCCAGTTACTTAGTGGCCATTAAGCATTGAAATCGACAGATACAAGCAAGTTATCGGCTACATTTATCAATACAAGAAAAGAGAGCAAACGATAGTTGGATTAATTAGGTACAAATAGGGCTATGGTTATAACTATTTATGAAGTTGAGAGAAACCGAGGCTTGGATATATGACTTCCTGATGCTGAAGACTACTGAGCAGCTAGCGTGAACTTACTGCTAGGTATGTAGAAAGTCTTGTACGGAGTACTTCTACAACTCAATGCCCCACGTGGCTATTATTCAAGCGCAATAGATAACCGCATGGCAATATTTGAGTATTCAAACACTCAGTAAAATAAAGATTTCGCGTTGTCTTGTTTAGACATAAGGTAACCGTCGGCCATAAAGTGCAGGATTAATGTCAAATAGCGACGCTGGAGACATAGAGAAGCCTTCTTATACTTGTTTTTGTTGGTTGGTTTTCAACAAAGACGCTAAGGCGAGTTGGTGGAGTGGTCTAACACGTGCGACTCAAGATAATATCTTGATCCTTAAACAGGATTTCGCATCTCGAAAGAGGCGTGGGTTCGAATCCCACACTCGTCAGTCGATGTTATTTTTTCTTTTTTTTCTCCGACTCTACTTTTTCTTTCATTTGCTCATTTGTCCATACAGCTTAAGCTGTGCGTGGGGCTGATGCGACCAAAGTCGAAGTGGCATTTTTTTTTTTTTTTTTTTTTTTTTTTTTTTTTTTTTTTTTTTTTTTTTTTTTTTTTTTTTTTGACCAGAAGCACTTCAGCTAGACACGCCATGTGCATGTAACTTAGAATCAAGATGTAAAAAAAGGTTTTGTTAGGGAGGGAGAATTTCACAGCATTATATTTCCATACGCAGTCTAGCTGGCAATACAACGTCTAGTGTTGCCTGGTAAGAGCTTGATGAATTATGTATACCTCCAAAGAATTAATCGTGATTCAAGCACGACCAGGGAATACGGCGATACTCTCGGAATGCAGTTTCCAATGAAGTTCAATTATTCACAGACTTAAAATCTATTGATTGGAAAATTATATTCGATCAATTTCGAGTTTTGGAACATTCAATTAACAGTTAAAGGTATTTCGCGGTTCTTTTATATGCCTCACCCCCTTTTCTTTTTATTATGGCCAAACAGCCCATACACGCCAGCTTGAGTCTTTCTGCTGTCGGCATTATATGTAATTCTCTAGTAGGACCATTCGGACATTAAATCATAGAAACGAGTTAACGCCTTGTCAATGTTACATCGCGGGAAGTATTTGGGCTGTGAGCCATGCGCTTATACTGATTTAGCTAACACTGAACGCTGGCTTGACCCACTGCATCGCTGTGCACGCATCATCAACTAAGATCTCCTAGTTATATAATCGTCATTCATACAACTCAGTAACTGATCTATGGGTTAAGAGCGAAAGAAAAATTCGCAATACCCATAAGCGTAGCTACAAAAACGCTGCATAGTTGCATACTTATTAAGCAATTATGTTTCAATGGGAAAAAGGGAACGTATGGCACGCCGTTCAATAGAAGACACCTGGACCAATAGCATTACACCCTTTCTCTCAGAACAAGATTGCCCCGATGAGGCGCGAATGGAAAGCCGAAACTTACCGCCGCCGGGAAAGGCACACGAAATGGCAGAAATAAACGCACAATTTTTACTGCCCCTTTCTCATTCAAGACCTTTCTTCCAAGAAGATCCCCTAGCTAATCCTAGTGGATTTTTCTTCTCATGATTAGTATCTACAGGTCAAGATTTTAACCCCAATTTACTCCATGAACACGCTTGGGGTAGATTGAATATACCCCAACTACCAAGATGTTGAATTATAAAAATGCCTGGCACTCTATTGGTCTTTGAGACAACAGCAGCAGCAATAATCGCGAGTCTTCTATATTAACCTTTTATATTTTTTATATTTTCTTTTTGTTGATACAATGGCTCTACGGTCCACAATCTCTCTACTTGCTTTCTGTAGCGCTTCCTTAGCTGCAACGCCATCGCATGACTCAGTTCGCACTCTCTATGAGTTCCCCAAGCCATCGTACATTGAGAATCTAGCAGTCCGAAGCAATGGCCAAATTCTCATTACAGGCCTAAGCACACCACAACTCTTCCTCTTCGATCCCTCAGCGACTGGTCCGAGCAAACCTCTCATTGTTCACGAGTTTGACCAATCTCTTGGCTTGGCGGGCATTGCAGAGTACCAACCAGATGTATTTGCTGTTATCTCTGGCAATACTTCATTCACAACCACTGTTCAAGTCGCTGGTACTTGGAATGTTTGGAGCGTTGACTTGCGCGGTGTCGAAATTTCAACCAAAAATGGCCAAGCACAACTCTCGTCGCCGCCTGTGGTGAAGAAAATTGCACATGTCAAACCGGCTCAGTTTCTCAACGGCTTAACAGTGCTGTCCGAGTCCGACCAAACACTCCTCATGAGCGATGTTAACGGTGGCGTCATCTGGAGGTTAGATATTGAGACCGGTAATTATGAGGTCGTTATTAACAATACGTTGACGGCGCTTTACCCATCGCCTCCATTTTCAGCTTCTGGTGTAGATGGTGTTCATGTACGGGGTAGTTCGGCCTACTTTACAAATTTTGGAAGCGGCACTTTCAATAAGGTACCTATCAACAGGGACGGAACGCCGGCAGGGCCTGTCACAACACTGGGGCATAGTAAGGGACCACTGCACCAGTTCGACGATTTTACTTTTGACTGCGACGGCAACGCATTTGTGGTTACAGGAGGTGCAAACACCATTGAGATGATTTCAGCCGATGGTAAAAGTCATGTTGCCATTGCTGGGAACCTCAATTCCACTGCCATTGCAGAGCCAACATCCTGTGCTTTTGGACGAGGGCCGCATGATAAGAGTATTCTTTATGTGGTCACTGCGGGTGGGATGGAAACACCAGTGAATGGAAATATAGTCATTGGTGGGCAGCTCGTTGCGGTCAAAACGACTTCCAAAGGTTCTGCCTGCTGAGCTAGGTAGCGTCTCAGTTCAAAGAGCCTAGGTTAGATTTAGAGGCCATATACAATCATATAACCTGCAGACCATCGCCAGTGTCATTCCATTTGAAGTGTATAGAGAGATTATAAATGATCTTTGATCTGATTGCTTTAATACCACTAATGCATCTAAAAACTAGAAACAGTCCTGTAGTTGAACAAGTGATTGCATTTGAGTAGGCGCCAAGAGACAGACTTTATAACCAAGTCTTATCAATAGCAATAGTCGTTATGGTTCGCACCGCCATCGACACACCTGCTGCCGCAAAATTGAAGGAAGTTAATCTCTCCGTTGGGACCTCCGGCGCAAAAAAACAGCGACCTTTCAATATGCGCTCCGTCTGTTGGCTGGCCGCTGGCTCTAAGTGCCTCCAAAATTTGCTCATTATAGTTTCCTATCTTCTGGTTAACAAATCATAGCTTTGCGATTGTGCATTTTTAAAGATACCCACCAACTCGTAGGAGTGTAGCTCCGCAGTAGTTGAGGTTGGTCTTGCAATTATTCGCAGCAGCGAAAGAGGAAAGGGTGGCGAGAATCGCAAGAGGGATGACTGAGTATCGAACCATAGTGAATATCTTGATCAATCTGATGAGAACAGAGAAATGATGCTGGAGTATGAAGAAAGTGAGAATGGACTGCAGTCTGAATTAATGATTCTCGCATCTTCCTTGGGGAACTGGCTGCTTTAAATAGTTCAATTTTTTACAAGTTTCGACCAAGATTTTTATCGGCCTATCAAAATACAAGCATCGCACGAAACGGCGGATCTCAAATCCTAATCCTTAAGGATTCTGATCTGCATAGCATACTTTTTTTTGTGGATGAATGAGACTCTGATCATCGGGTCATCGCTCCATTTAATCCTACAGGTCTAAGCTAATATAGAATTCCAACTCGAGTTTCGGAGATGCACTGGATTTTCAAGACATGTAGCCGTCCATGGAAGGATGCATAGGAATCTCAGTTCCGTCATGTCATACATTAATCCCACTGTATTAGCTAATGCCTTTCCACAAGGCATTTCTTTCCGAGGAAAACAATCCTCCAAGGTGTCTTGCGATTTGGCCACGTAGCGCCAGCTTTCCAGACCAGCGTTTAAGGTTGCTATAGTCAACACACATTGATTTGTGAATTTACTACTCCGTAGCCGTTTTTTTTCTTCTCTTTTTCTTTAGTCTAATTGTAGTTTTTACTGATAGGATTATGCGGGGCAGGCGTACAAGTCAGCCAAGCGCAGCCCGATGTCTTGAATCCTACTGGCTGAAACTGCTTCTTTAGGGAAGTACTGACAAACACACAGCTGCTAGTATAAGCATTCGGAACGCTCTGTCTTACCAAGATAGCTGACCGCTGTTGAAGTGGCTGTGCGACTCAAAACTACATACTGTGTAATAGATGCAAGATGTGGTATTAAAGTGCTCATAGTAAACTACGCACGGTGGTCTGTGAGACGGTCCAACGAGCAGCATTACCCGCCCCCTTACTTGGCCTTACTTCATACCATTCCTCTTATTAATGTTCAGCGGATCAACGGCCATATATACCCCATTTGATTATGTTATAGAGAAGTAAAAAGAAGTATTACGTATTAATAACGATGCTGATGAACAATTATCGAAAGGTGTCCGTAATAAGACGCATTCCCTTCGAAGCATGCATAAAGCACCGTCTTGGTGGAAATATCACCGAGAAAGCTTTTCGTTGGAAATTTACCAGCTTTGAGCAGGACCATAACAGATTTATTTATTACATAGAGCTTGAACAAAATACTCCTAAGCAGAACCTTATTGTTATAGCTCTTAGGGTTCTAGTAGAATACCATATATTTGATGTTATTTCGGATCATTTAGCTGCTGCGCATCAGTCCGCCTATCCCCTTCAAAACGTCTTGCTAAATGCATCTTCAGCTGTTCTGTAATTGCCTTGGAGGCAAGCCCATTCGCGCCATCATGAGTTCTGATCGTCTCCGCTCTTCTTCCGATAATGGAAACCTTCTAAGGCGCCCTGAGTAGACCGGTTCCATTTGTTCGCAGACGTGCCAGATGCGCCGACGATTGGCAATGCTCATAAACGGGCCGCGCATCCACAGACGCGGGGTTGTCTCTTGGTCCACCCACCGGACGAGAGACTTGTAGTCGACATTGTGGAAAAAGGTTTGCGACTCATCATCAAAAAGTGATAGTAACTCAAAGCTCCAGGGCATATGGATTGGGAGATATTGTTTCCAGAACGGCTTGTCTTCCACCAAAGCATCAATAGTTGGTGATGCCAAGGCCAATTGAAATAGAGACTCTGGAGTCAACATGTTGCAGGTCTTGGCCAATAACTCCAACGGCAGTCTCTGAAAAATATCTGCGCCGGCACGACGCAAGCGATCAGAAGGGCTGACCACTTGAGTACACTTCATCCATCTGTCTCGAATCAGTGCAGTGGTTTTCTTCAATGTAGCTGTTGGGTGGATAACGACAAATTCTTTCCCCGCTTCAGAAAACCACCACTGATCACAAGCTGGGCCGGGGTTACCATAATCGAGCTTGTTTAGGCGACTGGCGAACATGGGATGGGCGGCCCGCATAGTGGTGTACAACTTCAATTTGTTCAAGCCATTGATTCCAGCTTTGCCTTCGAGAACCGTCCCGAGAATCTCAAAACAGGGCCAGTGAAACGGAAAGCTGCCGTCGTAGGCGACTATCTCAGCTTGTGGGTCAAAGTTGGGATCGTCACCTTTATCGACGTCAACCTGAGCGGAATCGTAATATCTGCCAACGCCTGAAACACACCCACTGCAAAGGTCAGACTTTCTGCAAGTTTTGGGATTAAAGCAAGCAATATCACTTCTTCTTACACTTCTTCTCCTGTCTCTTCGTCTTCACCCTTCATTAGGATATGAAGATCTTCCAACCAGGCTGTCTTTCTTGAAGATATAACATCAGGGTCGTATGAGCCATCTTCCAGTTCATCTTCCGCTGTTATCTTTTCTATAGATGCTGCATCAGCCGCCCCATTATTGCCAGTCTCAGCTGTTGCATCTCCGCGATCATCTTCTGTGGACTGATTGGCGTGCGCTGAGCTGGACGACTGCGGTTGGCTAAGACCGTGGCGGCGAAAGAATCGCTGGCTGCGTGGCTTTTGCGCCACAGACAATGTGCAAAACGGTCCCCCACATATGGCACAATAGCAGTCCCAAGAACCCATGGCGTCTGTATAGATTTAGTATTGTTATAATGAGATGTGAATATTCACGTCCTTTTGCCTTGCCTAAATCACGCGGGAAAAATAAGACACATTTGTTGCTGGTTGATTACATTAGCGGCCTTAAACGGCTTAAGCGGAGAATAACTCAGCAGCCTTACTATACACGAGGCTAAAAATAGACAATGCCTTTTTTGGCTAAAGATTGCTATAGCGGCGAGTCTATTCAAGCTGTTAACTGATGATCATGTATTCTAAATACTACATGTGAAATATACATGAAGAGATTGGAATTAGTTATACTATTAATATACACTTAGCCATTGTAGATATTAGTCAAGAAATGCAATTTTTTATCCAATTACTTCAGGGGATAGAAGGCCATGCTTTGCGTCACTTCGTTCGACTAGTGTCTCCTATATGCCGAGAATCTGACAATATGCCGCTTTATCGCGGTCGTAGTCTGAATATATTCCCGTCCATACCATCCGGTCAGCACATCGTGGTAGATCTGGCATCTCTTTGTCATTGTCTAAACACTCAGGCAACGCCGCCTCCCATTGCGCCTCGGAGTGAGATTTCCATGGCTTTGGTAGTGGCCAGTCGCTAAAGTGCACGAGAAATGCCATATTTAGTTCATTAACTGGGTTCCATTCTTCCTCCTCGTCAGGCGCGAGGTATTTCCGGTGATCTTTTGCTCGGAACTCGCCTGTTAGGAGTGCTATGCGTCTGTGGGGGAGTATCATGGCCGAGTCTTTAAAAAGCTCGTTCATTACTTCCATATCGAACTCGCCACTTTGCGTAGCCTCATTAACAATCTTCTCGTATAAGTGAGTATTGGGCTCGATCAGCATGAGGTGTGATCCCAGGATCTGCGTTACAGTCCCGTTATTCCGTTCTGTAAGCCAATACGCGCGTGGCAAAGCCACAGGCGAATCAGGGGCAAGGAAGAGAGAGTCCATATTGTTGAGAACGAGCGAATCTGAATCAAATGCTAGGACTCTTGTATAATCAGTCAGGGCGAAGGCGTGGAATTTAGTCAGACTATCGCGCCAAGTCGAGTCGCCCTTTTCTGTAGAGAGAACATTGAAGGGGCGGAGAACGATATCGAGATGGCTGGATCGAAGGTTTCGAATAGCCTTTGCTTCTCGAGCTTTTGTCTTCTAAGGGAATAACTAGTTAACAGTCAAATTTTACAATTCGCTGGGAATATCCTACCTCATCATCCCAAGTTTTTGGATAGATTAGAACCATGTCATATTGAACACCCAAATTTTTCAGGCGGTTAAAGTTGATTACCTATTGACACAATGTTTAGTTCTTGGCACCGTATTTGTGCCCTAACGCAAGGTATACCCACGGTGTTGCATAAATAATCCAAGCTTGTAGCATATTGTGCGTAGGCAAATCGGGAGGCCATCTGCTCTGTTGTCGAGGGTAATTTGATATCTGGAGAGTTTGTTGTTGAGGGCAATTTGGTTACTGGAGAGTTCGTTGTCGAGGGCAATTTCGTATCTGGAGAGTCACTGTTGAAGGTTGGGTTGCCGAAAATATTTAGAAAACTAATGGGAATAGCACCATGCTTTCTCCAGAAAATCCCGTATGTTGTAAGAGCAATGAAGACAATAACGGCATACGTCACAACTGCAACTCGTCGGAAAGAGACTAGCATAGTAGTAGCAAGTAGTATGTTAATCGTGTATAAGTACCAAATAAATAACAAATGCAGATAATTTTTTAAAAGATAAAAACATCAACAAAACAACAGAGCTACTTACTCCGTGATCACCGAGTTGTCATATTCAACCGCACGAGGCTGTTCAGTTCTACAGCTATACTATTTTTAGCTTACAATTTCTTCACGATGATGACGCGTACAATACGCTCCTCCCAACAGGCATTGGTAATATGGGATAGGATGCGCTGCATTGGCGCTAGTTAATACGAGACTTCAAAAAAACCGTCCAACCAATGCCAGCATAGCTTCAGAATTTTTTCCCCCTCTTTCAAGGGATTGGAATTTTCAAAAGGGGCACTTCTGGCGATGACCTGATTCAACATCCTCGGCTAGACACGACCTCAAGTTGACGGGGAATGGGAGCCTTTGCACTCAGCATGTTTTGCTGCTAAACTTATACTAGTCCGTTATATTTTTCTTTAACCTTGAGTGCTATTATTTAATTTTGATCACATAAAGCAGTTGAGATTGGTTAGTTTTAGCTTTGTGTTAAACTGCTGCCGTTCCCCATACTCTTACTACGGCCCCATCGAGACCATGGAGAGAAATTTCTCTGTTGACCTATATCTGTATTACTAAAAAAACTTCATTCATACACTACATTTTCATGCACTTGGACCCTATTAGACCTGGCATATGAGGCTGTGGTGTTTCAGATGGCTATAGTTGCGGAGGCTATCGTGGCATATGTAGGCTTAGCTTACTTTGACGATGTTTTTCCGTGGACTGAAACAACAGGGCGAGTGATTTTGCCGACTCCCGCCAATTAGAAAATGGATTTGGTGAACGGACCAATAAACAATGCCTTCGTTGGTCCCATCAGCTAAGGTAGAAGAGAATTTGCATGCGTATACATCAATGCCAAAAAGGGCTCGATCCGAATCTCTTGTTCGCAAAGTCAATCCTAGGAGATTTTAGCACCCTGAGCAGGGATGTATTACGTAGTCCTTGGCATGTTTTTGGGGCTCTTGCCGGGGTTTTTATCTGCAGGGGTTTGTCTCTAGAATGCTACAACAGACATGTCATGTTGACCGAAAAAACATTTGTTTCAATTCTACAGTAGACAAAGTACATCTCACTTATTCTGTTTGTCTCGTCTAACGCTGTTTATATGTAGCTCTTGCACTTGCCTTTTTCTTGCAACAATGTGGATATGGAGATGAAGTCTGGTTATGTTTAAGCATCTAAACAGTAGTGATACGTACTATTGCCTGACAAAGACAAATATGGGGAAAAGCTTATTTCATTTTTACTGTTATGTTTATTTTATAGAGGCCGAAAGGATTGTTTACACTCTTGGCATCGAGTTTATGCGCAGTTAGCGGCGCGCCATAGAAAATTCGCTTAAACGTCTAAGTTGTTAGCGCAAGTGCATGTAGTTTCCGCCGCTTAAATCCGCGGCTTTTCGTGAAAGCAGTTCTGAAATCCATCCTTTTGTTTCTACTTTAGCAGGAGTTCCGAAAATCCAAGTTGAAGTGCTTTTTGCTTCTGCTTTGGTGATGCTCAGCATCGAGAACGAGTCAGTCGTGGCGAACTGAGATATGGTCCTGACACAGTTAGTTGCAGCATCTGACGAAGCGAGCCGCTCAGATGTCCAAGAATCCTTAATGAGCACAGTGTTCGTGGGTGTTGTTGATGAATGTTTGCCTTATGAACTACATAATGACGACAATATCAGACAACATTCAATTGAGGATCTTCCAAATTGATAACATATAGCTGCCAAAAGAAAAGGAAAACATCTCAGTTGGTATTACATGTACTTTGCGCCGTGTTTGCTTCCTTTTTTGAAGGAAAAGTGTCCAACGCCCAGTGACTGATTCTTTGGGAAAAGCCCAGCCCATACGCCCCACCTTTCTCCAGTAAAACCAATTGGGCTCGACGCGATTTGATTGGTCTCAATGCCGATAAGCTGATAACAGCATCCCTGCCAAAAAGTTTCAATTCCAGAAAAAGTTGCGACAAGCATCACCAACACCATAGCTGCGGCTCGGAGAAGCAGTTTCTAACACAGAGCGTCAACACCGCCAAAATGGACAAGCGAAAAGACAAAAAGAAGAATGGAGGCGCAGCTCCTCAGGCGCCCATCGCTGACGAGCGATTTGCCAGCTTTCAGACTGATCCTCGATTCCGGCTGCCGTCGAGAAAGCACATGAAGACGACCGTCGACAAACGATTTGCGGGCATGCTCAAGGACAATGACTTTACGGCCACTGCGCGAGTAGACAAATACGGACGAAAGATTAAATCAGACGCCAAGAAGAAAGCCCTGCAGAGGCTTTACCAGCTGGATGATGATGAGGAGAAGGAGGAGGAGAAAGGCAGCTCTGACGAAGAAGCGGCCGACAAGCTAAAGAAGGACGATGAAGATGAAGAAGATGATAGCGAAGAGGAGGAGGAAGAGGAAGATGACGTTGAAGTTGAAGATGATGAAGTCGTGCAAAGAGAGCTACAGGCTGCGGGCGTGAGACCTCGACGATATGACCCTGCTCGAGAGGGAGGTTTTTCATCTTCTGAAGAAGATTCAGACTCTGATGAAGACTCCGATGAAGAAGTGTTGGACCTAGCTACCGGTGGTGATATGCATAGATTGGAACGAGAAGAAATCGAAACCGGCGATGTCACAAATCGGATAGCCATTGTCAACCTCGATTGGGACCATGTCAAGTCAACAGACCTGATGGCTTTGTTCACCAGCTTCATCCCAGCCAACGAGAGCGGCAAGGTCCTGAACGTGTCCGTATACCCAAGTGAATTCGGAAAGGAGCGCATGCAGAGAGAAGAGCTCGAGGGACCGGCTAGAGAACTTTTCAAGAAGGGAAAGAAGAAGGAAGAAGAAGAGGACGAGAGCGCGTCTGACAGTGAGGCCGAAGAGGCTGCAATCAAGAAGCAGCTGCTCCAAGAGGGTGACGATCAAGATTTTGACAGCGATGCTTTGAGAGCATATCAGCTTGACAGGTTACGCTACTACTATGCTGTCATGACTTGCTCAAGTAAAAGTGTTGCACAAGCCATCTACGAGGCAACTGACGGAACTGAGTATCAATCTTCCTCTAACTTCATCGACCTACGATTTGTTCCGGACGACGTCACCTTCGACGACGAACCCAGAGATCAGTGCGACAAGGTCCCCGAATCGTACAAGCCCATTGAGTTTGTCACCAATGCGTTGCAAAGCTCAAAGGTGAAACTCACTTGGGACACGCGCCCCGAGGACATGAACCGCAAAGAATCCATCAAGAGAGCGTTTAAAGGAAGCCGAGCGGAGATTGATGAGCAAGATTTGAAAGCTTATCTCGCCGGAGACAGCGACAGCGAGGAGGATGAAGATGAAGTGGACGGCATCACCGAGCCCGCTGATGGTGAGCCCAAGCTGACCAAAAAGGAGCTCGCTCGACAAAAGATGCGCGAGGCTCTGGGGCTCGCACCCGAGCCGGAGTCCAAAAAGTCCAATGACGGGCCCGTTGGCGAAATGGAGGTTACTTTCACACCAGCTCTATCAGGCGAGAAGTCCAAAAAGGATGACAGAGAAGAAACAACAATTGAGAAGTACGCCCGCAAAGAGCGGGAGAGGAAAGAGAAGAAGCGACAAGCTGCCAAGGCTAAGCGTGAGGCTCTTGATGAGGATGACGAGGACGACGATGATGGTGGCATCCAAATTGCTCAAGGCGATGACGAGGATGACGGTGAAGATCTTGGCTTCAACGACCCCTTCTTCACCACTGACGATCCCGCCCCTCCGTCCAAGGCCTCTATCCGCAAGGAAGAGCGCTTGAAGAAGCGCAAGGCTCGTGAAGCTGCCGAAGCCCGCGACGCCGAAGAAAAAGCCCACCTCACCAAGGTCATGGCTGAAGACGCACAGGAAAACCAGGTGGATCATCTCGATCACTTCGATATGAATGAGATTCTACGCGCGGAGAAGCAAAAGGGCAAGAAGAAGAAGTATCAGAAGAAGACCAAGGCCGAAGTGGGCCTGCAGGAAGACTTCAAGATGGACGTCAAGGACGATCGTTTCAAGGCTGTGTTTGATAGCCACGAGTTTGCTATTGATCCTTCCAATCCGAAGTTCAAGGCTACTGAGGGAATGAAGAAGTTGTTGGAGGAGGGCAGAAAGAAGAGAAAGATGGCTGTCGGTGGAGACGAGGAGGATAGATCAAGTGGGAAGAAGAATAAAAAGGGACGGCGGTAAAGTGTTATGCTATTCGATTACATGTATATGAGAGCTATATCCCCATGAAAATAGAGCAGGAGGGAGTTGGCGTCTGTTTCAAGATGGCGTCTTAATTAATTTTGCATTAAATCATATTGTATAGTTATGTGCATATGGAGTATGGGCCTGCGAGATAAAAGGTTATCTAGTGCATAGACTTTCGCCGCGACATGTTAAATATATACTGTGATGCAAACCGTGAACTCTCTCAATACCAATCTTCCTCGCACAAGCTTAATGCAAAGGCCCAATTTGGATTATACCCAGACAACACAACACACCCTCTCATATGAAATCGCTTCTCTATAACTTCTATGGGTATCCGTGTAGTTTGAGCTGTCAATCTATCGCAATATACTATCGAGCTGAATCGATCTGAGCCAGTTGAATCGAGTCGAGTCGAATCGAGTTGATTCATAGCGCATCAAGAGGCTTTTGACCACTCCAAAAGTGCATCTTGCCGTACGCGTGGACTTTGGGATCTCGCATAGCTTGGCGACACTGCATGAAGAAGACTTCCATTTCGTTCTTCTCCCATCCGAGTAAGGGGAAATGGATGGCACCGACGGCGGGGAAGAATTCTTCGCAGGCGGTGCGATAGTACATGCCAACCAGACGCATAACCCTATAAGAGAGCAAAATGGGTGTTTTTTTAAAAACAAAGCTTATGAATAGATTATAAAAGTGTAGGGGGTTAAAAAGAATGTTGCAACTCACTTGTCTTTAGGCCATGTGCCGTATGGCAGCTTGATATAATTGTGCTGGATATTAACGAAGCCTGCCTCTTCCAAGTACTGCCCCCCGAAAACAGCCGCATGAGCATTCGTGCCAAACTTTGCGAATCCCTCGAGCAAAATCTCGGTAAATCGCTTAAGCGGCCAGTCATCCGGGACTGTGTCATCGTCAGAATGAACATCTCCGTCTACGTCTTGTAGCTCGATCCAACCACCAGGCTTCATATGGCTAAGATAGTCGGCATCAGTCACGGCAACATGTGTCTACCTTTTGGACTCAAACTACAGTCGTAGAAGGCCAATGCTTACTCGTATGCTTGCCTCAGAAGATCAACCGGTGATTTCATAACGGGTATCATGTTGCGCAGGTGGACAAAATCCCAGTTGTCGCCGTTGAGCCATTCGGCCTCGACATCATCGATGATAAATGTGACGTTTTGAGGAACCCAAGAGGGTTGGATGGGGCTCAGATCGATTCCTAAAACTTCGGCGCTGGGAAACCTATCGCCCACTACCATCTCATGTCACTACTTGTTCCAACTCGTGAAGCCGTTCCTCAGACCCGCGACGATGTAGCCAAGAGCTGACCGCGACGTATATTCCAGTTGAACTTACTTTCGATAGCCCATAAGCCCGTGCCAGTGCCCAAGTCGATAATCTTCTGAGGGTGAGTTCCAATGGGAGCGTAGTATAGCTTGCCGTCTGTCGCCTCCATCATCATAGTATGCAGCATATCCTCCCGATTCTGCTCGGTATCGTCATTAGGGATTGGATACCTTCCATGACGATAGCGATGGTACCGTCGGCCATTAACAAAACTATGCTGGAGGATGCTGGAATTCAGCGAGGTGGAATCCGAAAAGTTGCTGAGGGATTCGGCGTCGAATTCACTGGGCGAGAACTCGCCGTCCTCGTCGCTGCCACCGGGCTCGATGACGGCATCTCCGTGTAAGAGGCCCAGATCCTCAGCCGCAAGTTCCTCATCCAGGTGCCTCTGATTGTCTAACAGGCCCTTTGTCAATCACTTGCCAACCACATTACGAATACGATAAGAGGCATCCACGCAAAGGTTTCACAACGTCAATTAAAAAGGACGCATAGACGCCGCGGCTAAACCACAACAGAAGCTCACCTGAGTGTCCCGCAGGGCTTGATTTGTTGACAGGGCTTGACCTGGGAGCAGCACCGGCGGAGTCGCTTCGGCTGGATCTCTTACTCCCTGTAGGACTCCCCATGGCCGTTGCAGCAATAGTGGCGTAGAATCGTTTAATGTGCGCACGCAGCGCCAGGAGAAGAGGAGAGAGCGAGGGATCCAGAGCAACGCCAATCACGCAATCTGCAAGCACCAGGCAGCGGGGTCTGGGGATTTGAGAGCGGCGATCGCGAAATTGGCCGTAGGAAAGCACAGGCCCTCAGATCGATGTTAGCCAGATCACAGTGCCAACAGAGCTCGTTCGCGGCCCCCGGATATATGCCGCTGGGTCCAGAAACCAAGAAGCCGAAGTCGATCACGGGCCACTGCAACGAAAACGAAGCTGCTGTTGGAGCTCGAGAGCCGAAAGAGGGAGCAGTGTATGAAGGAAAGAAGAGAGAAGGAAGGCGAAGGGCCTGATCCTTCACGAGCTGAGACCAGGGCTACAGGCTTTGCCCAGGGCTTTGCATCTTCTCATTGGGCTTTGGCTGGCCAACCCTGCATGTCCCATGCATATTGCTTGCATATGAGGTAGTATAGCGGGCGCCAGCTCAATGCTACTCTGCTGCGTGCATTACACAAAGTGCGGAGACGCATCAGATTACAATGGGCTGCGACGGCTGCGGATGAGGATGCCAGATTGCATTTGGGCTGATCGGACTTGGTGAGCGAGAATAAATCATACTTGAGGTTGCATTTCTAAAAGTGACGCATCCAACAGCATCTGCCACGGCTCTTAGCGTCCAAAAGGGCTCAGCCTTGTGTTGGTATCTCGCTTACTGTACTCGATATATATGCTGCTAGCAGTATCAGTAAACAAACTTGGATGTGAAAAAGAAGGCGTTCCCTTTTACATATTGAAGTGAACGCTCCATGGCCTTGGACATCATCGGATACTTAAATATGCTGTGTAGAGATACATAGTATACAAAGTTGTGGTGCAATAGAGTTTCCAACATACTAGTGCCAAGCTACCCTAAACGGCATCTAGCAGTAATTTTTTGACATCTGGTTTGAAAGGGGTATGTATTAATCCTAGTAACAAACTGTTGATGAATATTTGGACGGTAACCTTGACGACTGAAATGGTTGCTCTAATACATTGCTTATTTATTAAGAATCATAAATACACACTATCAGTTATCGTTTACTGGGTAAAAGCCTTTCCAATTTTTTTTGGGGGAGTATGTATAAGAATGATTCTTGATAGATTTACTCTTTATGCAATTTAGGCAGACTTTCTTCTTCTTTTCCTTCTTCCTTGCCTCTCTCCTCATTTTCCTTCCCCTTATTTTCTTGTCGTTATATTAGGTAGCTCTATATTGGAATGCTGGCCGTCACTCCACCCCACAACCAGCTCAACTGGTCATGAACAACATCAATCAATCGTTACGAATGGCGTTTGACTTTGGCAGTGGAAAAGCTTTTCATTCAAAGCCGACTTCTTTTCCAGATCCTTACCTGATCCATTTCTTTCTTGTTAGCATTGAATGCACTCGACCATTTCTACTTCAAGTCTGCCGCAAAGGCCACGCTTTGAACAGTGAGTTATGGTGAATGTTAGGCCGAGGAATTCGAACGACGGCTTATACTCCACTGTAGAGTTCCGACTCGCACACACCAACAGGTTTTCGCCTTGGGTCATCTTAGCGAAATAGCCGAGACAGTCCACACTTTGTGTAGCCTTGGCCTTACCGGCTTGTTGGACGACCTTGGCCTGAATAAAGCGTTCCGTGTCTGAGATTGCATATTTTTTTTTTTAAAAAAAAAAAATATTCCTATGAGAAGTTGATTAATAGACACCATTCGTAATCCTAGCTTTTTTCTTTTTTTTTTTTTCTTCCAACAGCGCCACTTTGCGAGGCACGGCATATAAGTGTTTATGCCAAATGCTAGTATGGGGTAGTATACCCAAATGCAAAAAAAAAAATGTTGGATATGCGCGTCTCCTGTAGATTAAAAGTGTCATCTGTATGATAATACTCATTTCTATCAGTGAATAAACGGTAATTGAAAGACACATGTGTTATCGACCCCCTCTCATATTTTCGTGGTCCATTACTCTGTATATGTCCAAGGTACGTAAAGTGTTTACTAAGGCGCTCAAATGATTTCGGTAAAGGGGCAGTCAGAGCTCCTCAAGTTAACACAGCATGTGAAGATAGCTGTATAGCGGCGAGATTCGAACGCAATTGTTAGGCGTTTGTGATAACTATGCGTTGGCAATGATGCAATTAATGAGCTTTCGGCGAGGCTTCGCGCTAATTTAGTATTCCTGGGCCATTTCATGTTGTCACACAAGACATTTTACAAGTCTACTAGTACGAGTACGAAGTAGTTCTATATGCCAAACTTCCTCCCTTACATCCTCTCCCGTGTTATTTAGTGACGAAATCCAATCAGTGAGCTTTCAAGAGCAGCTAATGCTGAGACGGATGCCATCTGAATCATATGGGCTGATGTCTGCATTCAAGTTGATAAATGATGGATGTGCTCCAGCATGGTGGCGTTATTGGTCTCCCTTTAAAGAGCATACATGCACGGTGGCTACACCAACTTGCACGGGCATAGAGCGCACTTTGCTTTTGTCTATAGCGCAAATGTACGCGCTCCCTTTAGGAAAGCCTTCAAGCACGATTCCCGATACGATTGAGCATCTGTGCGCCGCGGCGTTGGTGCAAGCAAGGTGGGTAATGCTAGGCTTTCCTCAAGTCGTTAGCCAATCTTTACAGAGCTGATATGAGAAGATCCGGAATCATCGAGGGTTAGTAGCACCGGCTAACCACTATGTCTGCCATGTTGTTGTTACCGGGGGCGCTATCCGCGTGCATACGGCTGAGATTCCTGCCGTCGCCCCCAATATGACCTATCGCGAAGTGGCTGTCATTGCCACCGAGAAACGTGCGTCCAAGCGTGCCGCCACCACTATAACTGACTCTGAGGTTATGTGGAAGAAGGTCTTGGTTGGTATGTCATGAAGCCCATTCATCGCATCAACTTGCCCTCGTTGGCAGAAGCGTCTGGTTGCACGGCTAAGCGGAGTTGTGAAAAGGGGTACAATTACCCGATATATCATGTTCATTTCATTATACAGTCGCCACTGCGCAATCTATGAAGTAGAGGCTTGGCTACGGAGAGTATCATTAGAGCCTAGAGTTTGTTATTAAGCGGCGCCGCTGTAGAGAAGTGCCGAGAATCTCTGAAGCCACCGCGATCCCAACGGAAAATTATATCTATATCCATCGTAAATCAAAGCCGAACTAGACTATTCCCCGCCAAGTTTTCCATGGCTTTGTATCCGCAAAGTTCATGCTTCGTGCCAACTAATATCCTTTGACAAGGGGCTTTTACGGCACTCATCGCTGCCGATGAGCATGGATCATGGCCTCGGCTCAGGCATCGCTTGAATGAGATGAATGGAGACAGGAACGCCCTCCACACCAGTTCCCCACCTTCACAGCCAGCTCTCAGCAGCTTTGGTCGGCCGACCCACCATGCCAATCGCCGCCGTCAAGTCCAAAATCACGGGGCATTAGGCGTGCGGGCGACGCTCCAGTTGGATTGAGATCGGACACAGCAAACATGACAAGCTCATTTGGAAAGTAATGAGAAAAGTGACAGACCCTGGGGGAGCAGCAAATGATTGGGCATCCACCTCTCATTGAGCATCACAGGTGACTGCAGGGCGGTACGGGGTCGCATCAAAAGCAGGGAGATGAGCACCAGGTAGACAGGAGCCAAAGTAAACAAGAGGCGCAGTGTTCGCCGTGTTCAGTTAAAACACTTGCATGAATCCGAAGGGAGAGGAGAGCCGAGTTAGAGTGAGTGCTACAGTCTATCAGCCCCCCATTATGTGTTTGCTAACAGGCAAACAGCTTGGCAACCGAAAGAAGAGCAGGCTGCTAGTATATGCCCTTCACTGTAGTTGCTACGAGAAACAAGAGCAAAAGCCTAGCTTCATCCGCTAAACGCCGCCGCGATCAGGGGCACCAGACGCATTTCGTAGCTGTATGCCAGGATGAGAGCGGATGCAAGCAGGCTAATACGAGCGAGGCTGAAGACGCCCTGTCGAGCATCCCGGACAGGATGCCAGAAAAGTGATCGATCTCATTTAGTATTCTCATCACCCATTACCTCTGATCAATGACTGCGATCAACCTTATCGCCTGCTGGTTGCACGTCATGCAGCCAGACTAACGCTTCGCCCAGAGGACGCCATGATACTATGATAAACCAGCATCACCACTCATGCGGTATAGCTTCAGCGCGCTCAACCTGAGCTGGACAGCCGACAAGGTTTCTTAGCGGACACTCGGCCCGCACTGTCGCACCGCGGCCATCGCCTTTGCGTGGCTGCTCAGAGCTTTTCACACCTGCGCTAAGATGGAGATCCTTGCTAGTGGCGCTCTACCGGACCAGGCACAGCAGCGTGTTAGTCTAGGTATTTTGCGTTCAGCTTTAACCAGGCCTGGGATCTGAGTTCCACTGGTTCCTTGCTTGGCCTCAGCTCTCATCTACGTGGTTGGAGCACGCTAAGAGTGGTTGTCCAAGCCAGTCGTGACGATCAAATCTTAAATTGCCAACTAGAAGAGCGAAGCTGCACATTCGAGTGCCATCTACGTAGTTCTGAACTGAACTGGCACGATAGTTATCTGTACCTTGTAAACGTCCATTGACAAGCGAGGGCGTGGCAGCGTGACGCAGAGGGGGCCACCCTTGTATGTCTCACAGTTCCCACAACTGGTGGCTGATCGATATCTTGGACACGTTGAGACTCGACCAGCAGAATCAACCAATAAAGGACCATGACAATCACAGCATGACTTTGACCGAAAAGAAGAAAAAAGTGACCGATAGCATAGCATTCCTAATTGCCGTAGTTGGCAATGCTGTTTCTTCACAGACACGCATTGTACCTCGTCCAAGGGCCGGCAAAAAACCACAACAACAGTCTTAAACGCAGGGAGCAACTCTGCAACTGTGCGGTCTCCGAGACCTCCCTCGAATAGTGGTGCTGCTTCAGACCTTGCGTTGGGGCCCTATGCACGACCCTTGTAAAGGGAGCCCGCTTTAACTCGGTAACCCATGGAGAGAGAGAAAAAAAAAAGAGGCGTTCACAACGGCAGTTGACCTTTTTTTCCTAAACTTCTTGCATGTGTCCTGGGGGAGAGGGATCCTAGCCCTTCTTGGCTCCTTTTTTTTTTCCTGGCAACTTCTTAGCCGCTATACCCCGTTCTCATCATGATCGACATGGAAAAGCAAAATACAAACGGGCGTTTGCTAGCCGCCACTTAGTTCGAGAAGGTCTTGTTCCCACCCACACGTGTGTCGGAGCTTTTTTCCTTTCTTCCTGTTGCCCAGGAACACAAGGAGAGACAGGCACAGGGAAGTTTTGTATCTCGATACAACCCTTTTCTTTCTTTTTCCTTTCCCTATTTATGACTTACTCCTCCACCTGCCACGAGGTTTTCATGTTGCCCCCCTTCCATTGGCAGCCCTCGTCAGTTGTCGAGTACATAAATCCCCGTTGGCTTCCCTTGTCACACGCCTGTTGTGTTGGACAGCCGTTCGCTCCTTTTTCTCCTTAGCATCTATTATTCTTTTTCAGGACGTTTTTCCCTTCCTATTATCTCAGTATTCACCAATCTTTTCTTGTCTCATACCTTCGGTTTATGTTTCTCCTCTTGTTGATATAACGACCAAGGCTTCAAAGCAATGGGTTCAGAGTTTGGTATCACAAAAGATACCAAGCCCGAGCTTCGGCTCGGTGCTGTGGGCATCTTCTGGATAGTCTTCGCCATCACTTGGACTGTCGTCCTCTTTGGCGGCATGACCTTCCTCTGGATTCGACGCGAGATGCCCATTCTGAGGATCAGAGGCTTGCCGCTATCCTTTGCAGCGATAAGTCTGATGCATGCGTACTGGATTGCTGTTCAACTTGGCTACTGGTATGGGGCGTTGATGCCTGAAGTCGCTGAGTTTTGGATCATGGGCATCTGGTTCCCCTTTGGAATTGCTCTGTTCCACGCCGCCAACAGCAGATTCCTCTATGTTGCCGACGCCCAGAAGAAGTTCATTCAAAGGACTCAAACTCCGGCCCTACCTGTGGCCCGTGGAAATCTTCTGGGCCGATGGAAACAGTTGGATTACAGCCGCCGAACACTTATCCTGGTTTTTACTGGCATGGCCCTTCACGTAAGCGAATTGCTTCGAGCCTAAGCACCATTAGCTAACTGAACATTAGGCACTTATCACAATCTTCATGTTTCTCATCTCCCGCAAGTTTCACGACTCCTTTGGTATCGCTGGCACTGAAGTCCACGGCAACAGCATGGAGCGAAAGGCGGCTCAGGGCCGTGGCTGGGAGTGGTGGCCCTCTATCTTTTGGCAAATGTTCTGGGCCTGGGTTGTTGCTCCTTACATCCTCTTCCGTGCGCGTAAACTCCGCGACACTCAAGGATGGAGATTCCAAACAATTGCTTGCTGTATCTCCAAGTATGTTATCCCGATGAGCGTTTGCTAGGTTACTCACTAACATCCTCAACAGTCTTCACGCTGCACCCATGTGGCTGATTGCCTTGTACGTTCCTGCAATGGAGCCCGTCAACAACTACTTCATTCCTCCACAGTGGTAAGTTGGAAGCCTTAAAACCCAAGTGTTGGCATCCATCTGACTTGAGGCCTTAGGATCGCCGTCTCCATTATGCTGCTCGAAATCTTCACCGTCTTTGTACCCATCATCGAAGTTTTCAAGCAACAAGGTCTGACTCAAGAAACTCTAAACTCCATCGCCCGCTGGGAGTCACGAAAGAAGGGATTCAGCGGCGCCGACAAATCCATCAACTCAGACTCGACAAGGTCCTCATGGCGAATGGGAGCAGCCTCTGTTCACACCAACCACAGCTCTAGCGGAAGCATCTTAACCATGGAGGCCCTTGAACATACACTGTGCAAGAATCCCGAGCCGCTGCAGCAATTCTCGGCCCTTCGAGACTTTTCAGGAGAGAACATTGCTTTCCTCACAAGTGTCAAGGAATGGAAGGCCACCTACTTCCCCGCTGGCAAATCATCAGAAAAGGACGAGGGTCTATCTGTCAAAGAGTTGCCCCGCGAGTGCTTCGAAAGCGCGCTCAAGATCTACGTCGAATTTATCAGTGCGACTCACGCCGAGTTCCAGATCAACCTCTCCTCCACAGACTTCAAGAGCCTCCAAGTCGTGTTTGAACACGCCGCACGTGTCATCTGCGGCAGCGAACGCAGCGCCAGCACCGATCCTTGCACTCCCTTCGATGACACTCCCCACCGTGTTGACTCTGGGAGCACCCTCAATATTGTTCGCTACTGGGGCGAAGTCCCTCCCGAGTTCAGTGAGAATGTGTTTGACGACGCCGAACTAAGCATCAAGTACCTGGTTCTGACAAACACTTGGCCTAAATTCATCAAGGAGAGGAGATCCTTTGATATGGCTAGCACTATTGAGGCCGGCAGCAACTAAACACGCAATTACACGCACCATCAAAACAGGTCAATATTCGGTCTAGGACTATATATCGCATCTTCTAAAGCGAAAATAATTATGTTATTGTGGGACAAGTACATGGACTAGGAAATGGTTATTCTTTTACTCTTCCATTCTCTCATTCTTCGTTTTAATACGCAAGAATACTATTTTATTCTATTACTTTTTTTTTTATCAGACATGGGCGTTGCGAATGTGAATTTACTACTAGGTATTATGTGGGTATGACTTGGAGGGTCGGTTTGAGCGTTTGAGATAAAGCTATGAATACTTCTAGCACAATGATATCCATTAGCTAATTAAAAAAAAAGAAGAAATTAAATATTCCTTTCCTAATCGCTGTTAATTGTTATGATGACGACTCTAGCTGATTGCTCTGTCCTAGGATAGCTGGAAGTCCCGGAATCGCTCTTTCAAGGGTACCTTGTCACTTCCCAGGGCACAGGCAACTCACTATTTCGCTTGCCATGTGAAGTGGAGAAGGGGATCCGCAGTACGAAACACCCTCAATCGGCCGTCGCGATTAGATTGGGCTGAAGTCTCCTTTTGAGGAAGGTGATTGACCAATCCATGCCTCGTGCTGATGCGGTTTTGCGAATATCGATGCGCCGATCGATGGAAGATTTCGATATGTGATGAGTGGTATCGTCGCCACGATCGTGGAAATAGGGGTCGATCGCCGATTTACAGAGATTTATAGAGGCGGCGAATCGACATTGCTTATGCAGGATATTCGGGTTATTTCGGACAATATAAAGCGCATGCTTCAAATTAAAAGCTTGTTGCTAAACGGCTGGAAGATGTTCCTGACCAAAGAGAGACTTCTAATGAAGTATACATGTATGAACGAATCAAGATGGTAAACTATTGCGCTAAAAGGGGCGCTCTTCTGGTTGAGTTGGTAAAATCTTCCTATAATAAAGATCATATTTATAAATTAGATACATAAATTAAACGGCTATTGGTTTGATATAAGTCGCAAAGGCAGGCACAGTAAAGGGCTGTACTCGGCCCTAGATCCAGTGACAAATGCACTTGTCCTTATATGAAAAGTGTCAATTCAACAAATAAGTATAAAGAAATATGAGAAAATTCTCATGAAAATCGTAGTCTATGGGCTTTTAATGAATTATATCCGGGTATCTATATAACAACCCCCTGCTATCTCTCTCATCCTGCCATATCTCACATCTTATGCAACGCCACTAAACGTATCACGTCTCAGTCATGGCACCGCCGCAAAGTTTGGATTATACGTCGTCATAAAATCCGGCCAGAGCGCATCTTCAAACTCATACTCCTGCCAGAACACAGCATCCGAGTCCTGAAGCAACTCGCCAGCAGGCTGCTGCATTTCAGACATTGGCGGCTGCTGCTCTAGGGGTATTCGTGACAGATACCACTGTCGAATCCACCGAAGCTTGAAACTCAGTCTGCAAAACTGGGCATCGCCTCCGTCTAACAGGCGCCGTCTACGGCCAGCTTCTTTGGCCCAAGTATCTGCTTCTTCAAACCTCTCGCTCAGACGCTTCGTTACGTCGGCAAAGTCGAGCTTTCTCCGGGCCATGATAGGTTGCCAGTCTATAGATGGATCCAAGAGGAGCAGCCGAGAGCTAGTAACGATGGCAAAGGCTAGTAATCCTGTAACTGAGGCAGGTAGGCCAGGTAACTCGTTAGGGTGAATAGACAAAATGGCATCGAAGAAATCGACAGCGGCAAGTAGGCATTTCCAAATGGTATCAAAACGTTGCAGCGGCTCTGGATGTAAAGAGCCCATTTCAACGATAATAGGAGACTGCGCAGGGATGGCTGGCTCGGCAAGGCGCATCAGAGTCACATGGTAATACGCCTTGAATATGTCTTTGGTAACGGCTAGTTAGTGGCGGACATCGAAATATGGCTTTAGATATATAGATAGAACTTACGTTTGTTCTTAACACTTTCAGGCTGCATGCAGATAAATTCGTAGAGCTCTCGGCGAACATTGTTAATAACCATATCCATGGGAGACAAGTAGGCACTAGATCCAGTGTCAACCACGTCAAACCCAGGCAGCATGCTGTAAGCACGATCAGCGACGCGCTGCATCCTGACCAGTGCCACTAGAAACGTATCTGAATCTAGAGAAGACTCAGCTATCGATTCGCAGCACTGTGAAAGGTAGTTGTTCCAAGGAAAGGTAGTTCCGCGTTTGAACAAGGCAGAGATGCTGTAACTCGTTAGTACAAACACCAGTTAGCAAATGAAAGTATAAATCCACAAAACTCGACAAAATGAAGGGCTCTTACAGTGACGTAGCATGATAAAGTCCCAGAACAGCCCGTTTCTCATCGGCAGTATGGCACCTAACTTTTGGCGCATTTTTGTTGAGTGTCGCCCAGGCTTCTCCCAACAGAGATTTGGGATGTAATCTGGTAGTTTCCGGTGACTTGTCCAGCTTCAGGTCCATAGCCAATGCAGTGGCCAAATGCATGAAGTTTGTCGCCTCTGTTCTCATGTAGAAATGGAAATCGGCCCTATCGTTGTGATACTCTCAGCATGGCCAACCTAGCATTTGGCGAGAGATTAAGTTTCTAGAATCTTACCAAGCTAGATGAATAAGGATAGCTTGCAGAAGTGCCAAGTTCTTCTCTTGCTTTACAACCATCCTATCGGCAATGTACTGACGGAACCAATTCTCCACACCCTGCTGAGTTGCCGTCGATTGGGGAGCCACGGCAGCCATAATCGTCCAGAAGAGACATCGCGATGTTGCATATAAATTACGTGGATCCATATCTTCCGGAATGATGACGAAAGGATAATTGGGCATGAACTCACGCCGGTAGATGTTAAAGTATGAATGAGCTTCTTCTAGACTGAAGCTAAAGCCCGGGATCAACTGAAACGTTGTTGAAGAGTCAGAGGGGATAGAGAGTGGGAAGTGAGGAACTTTGGAGGCAGCTTGGGTTGACCGTGATTTCTGCACTGCATCTTGCAGTGGCTGTGATAGAGGTATGTTTGACACATCGCCCACTACGATTGTATCGTGACTCTCAGGAGTTAAAGGAGGTGAATTTTGCAGTTTCTGAGTAGACGCAATCATTGACACCAAGCTGTCAATCTTCCTCTCCAGCTGAGCCACACGTCTGTAGACGATAAGTAAGCAGAAGAAGGAGAAGACCAATGGTTCAAATTGGCAATATGATGATGACATACGTCGATTTCCCCCTCTTCTTTCGCTGTACCGGCGCCGGCACATGGCAGGGAATCTTCATGCGGCCGCATCTAGATCGCCAGCGCATGCCAAGTCAGCATCAGATCCATCCATACACATTCGTTTCTCACACAACCACATACCGGATACAGCTGGTATCCTGCAAGTGGCCCGCGCCGGATGCCGGCCATCGACATTTCATCTTTAGCCGGGCACAGTTGGCACAGGCCCGGGTTTTCGGCGGCTCCGCATCTGCCGGACGGCTCCCGGGGCCGATTTCAGAGGACCGAGTCGTGATGCCGGTTCCATTGGCCTGAGCTGCTGAATCACCATCCATAACTGCACAAAGATTTGTAAAAAACTTTGATGTTGTGATCGATTCACTAAAAGACCAATTAAATGATTGTAGAGAAAAAAATTACAAGCAGCCTTGTTCACCCTTTCAGAAGCCACGCTCAAGGAGGAAGTTTACGGTAGTTCGGGTGTCATTATAATGTCCGTAATCCGAATTTAGCAGCGCGCAAAATCACGTGTTTACGGCATTACGGTATACGGGAGTTATCTTAAGGACCGGTTCCGTAAACTTCAGCTTCTTGCCTTATTCGGACTATGATGCCCTTCTGGTGGCTTCTCTTCTCAAAGACTTTTAAACGACATAGTAACTCGTCTCATTAACACAACTATCCTCCACTATGTCCATAATTCTCTCTACCGACTTCTCAAACGAGCACACTCAGCTCTATCCCACCACCATCAGCTGCTTCACGTCACATACTAGAGCCTCATGTCTCAGTGGATCGCGATGCATTGTCTTCTAAGACAGTCTCAGTTCACGGCGACATTTTTGGAGTGGCATCATGATGTTAGCCAATTCTGCTCAACTCCAACTCAACTGCCGCATCACGCTGCTCAACGCAAACCTTGATAAGTCTTGTGATGATGCAAAAATGCGCCCATTGTACCGGTGCTCTAGCCCAACAACCTTGACAAGCTGGCATACTATGACCATCTTTGTCTCAGCCTCATCGCCAAGCCCCAACCTGCTTCCCCTCCTTGGCTTATCTAAACTGACTGTCGGTTTATGCCACGCTACTCGGCACTTCGCCTTGATCTCGATGGGGGCATGGTCTTCCAGGTTTAGTAACAACGGGCGGCGAACCCATGCAGCCTGAGCACATGTAGGCGTGTCTGTATCATCTGCAACCTCTCTAAATGCCTGTCGCTATACACCACTGCTTGACTCGCTCAAAATCTCCTTGTGTCCGATATTGGCCCCCAAACCTCCTCCAGTGCCGCCGGCATGTTCACATAGTGGAAATAGTCTACTGCTACTTCCATGGTGGGCACATTCTGGGCTCAGCCAAGTGGGCGCTAAGGCGCGGAGAAACGTGCTCTATCACTGCCCCTGCTCGCTTCCCTGGTGCAGCGGGCTTTTTAGTTATAACTACTACTAGTAGACAAGAGCCGAATTAACCCATCTCTTTTTTTTCCTCTGCCGATAAAATGGCATGATCCAAGCCTTACCAGGGATCGTCATCGTCAGGTGAGTATCCCATTCTTCCCTAGCATCTTGCAGGCATCCCTTGTCCACCAGAGCTAGTATGTACACACGATACCACGCGGCGTGACCTGTGAGAGAAAGCTTTCAGCTATCAATTGAATGATCGACAAGGTGAAAAATGATAGCTAGAGTCACTTCTCTACACGATTTTGATTCAGACTTGTCTCTCAACATGCCGGCGGATCCGACACAACAAGCCCGACTTAACAATGGATGCTAAAATATCACAGGGTCCGAATAGAAAAATAAAAATAAAAATGCTATTACTAGTATGCAGCTCAAGTTGCATGAGATCTCCCAACATCGCCCCCAAGGATCTACAACGCTTGTTAAATTGCCTTGCCACAATCCTTGTAAGCGTGGACCCCCACAAGCGGTGGGTAGCTGAGAATGCCATTGTTGTAAAATGACAGGCGCCGGACGAGCAACAAGCCCACGTTTTAGGACATTCCTGCGCTATTTTATCCATTTCACAGGAACTAATCACATCGCAAAGCCTTGTTTCCCCTCTCTAGCATGATCGCCACGGCTGAGATTCCAAGTGGGTTTGCGGTAAGTAATGGAGTTTTCGGGAGGCTTAGCCCTGGCCCATGAGAGCATGCGATTCACGAACCGTGGCCAAACAAGGATTCTCTCTTGTAACTAAATTTAAGCGCCCGTAAAGCTAAGAAAAATGAATAACGTCACGGGTAAGACATTTACAGTCTTTAGGGTCAACTGAGGGCTATCTAGCTGTTCCTACTCCTCCTCCTCTCTTTTTCCGATCAGTCATATTTCAATCTTGACACTAGTGAATGAGATAATAGTATTGTGTTCTATGCCCTAGCTTTTGTTATTTGCAGCTGAACAGTAATGTAATGCTTGATACCTTGAGACTCCATCTGAGCCCAGAGTTGTAATCACCAGCCAGACTTGATACTATGAAATGTGCTATACGATTACTACAAACAAAAATACAATGTTAAAGCCAAAAACGCATGAACCCAAGTCCAATCTCATCATTCAGGGCTCTCCCCACCATAACCAGTCCATCAAAGAGCAAATAGCCGCCGCCGCCATTCGGGTCCCCTCTTCAAACCACGCTTGCTCATCATCCGATAGCTCGCACAAGTGTCACCACCTCAATTCCGAATCCAGCTTCTTATCGGGCAACAATACTCTCATCACAGCTGAAAAGAGCAAACAAAACAGAGACATGCAGCCTTAGCATGGCATGGTATCCCCTGCTCGCAGGAGAGGGGAAGCAGCTCTTCTGCCTCACACATCTCCATAGCGGGCTTAGCAATTCTGTTATTCAGACCGCAACTCTGACATTGGTCTAGCTCAGCGTCCTAGAGGCCTCTCCATCATCTGATAAAAAACGCACGTCGTTGATCAGACACCCCTTGAACCTACCTATCAGCCTCCTTCAAAGGATTCGGATCCGGAGCCACCTGTGGGGCTTTATCAGCTACAGATTTTTGTTTCCCCTCTTCCGGATAGATGGGGCGGAACCGAGCCATTGTTTGCGGGGCGGCCCTCGGGAAAAAGAGACTTTATCGCACAGTGTCGATGGTAAGTCTGGTATACTGGGTGACTGGAGTATCGCCTTATACACGATCTTGCATCTTGATACGGCAGGCAGCCCCAAGGTAACGCCAAAAATACAAGGCACCACGTCATAAATGAGCTGAATATATTGTAACCTTCAATTGGAGCATAACTTTTAAATATACCACAACTAATTTTTGTGTAACATGAACCATAATCAGTAAAATCCAACCTAAAATCGATGAACAAAGACCTCCACTACATATAAACGATTGCGCACTCCAATATTGACAAGAAAAGAGAGGGGATAAAAAAAAACATTGCTTTGCCACTCCCCCAGAACACCAAAATTCAAGTAATATAAGACACAAGCCAAGTATTGTGCAGTGAATGTAAGAATAAAAATGTCAACAGCGGGGGATATGCCACCATGCTCCTTCGAACTACTGACTGAGACATGCATTGGACCAGCTCTGTCTTCACTCAACTGTCCCAAATGGCGCCAAAAGCGGGAACACCTCGAGTCTCTAGGCCATATACGACCTTTTTAGTGATTTTTTCATTGGCAATGATGATAACGGCTTCGGCGTTAAACTCCTTGACCATGTTATAACCCATGCGAACAAGGTCGGGCCGGCCCTGGGTTCGGGTGTCGTGGATGATCGCGCCAGGGATGGACCCTTTGATAGTGTTGATGACTTTCTTACCAAACGTTTTTTCGGGAGATGGGGTTGACCAGATGAGCTGAGTGGGACAGCTTGGGTGGCCGATATGACCTAGCATGGGGCCAATACCAGATCCCGTGGCAATCACGACAACGCGATTAAACAGCGTGGCAATGCGCATGACTCCGCATGCCGGGAGACCACGTACCCAGATGCTAGTGGGAGGATTCCGAATGCACGACTTGGTCCAATCGCCAGCATTGGATACCACAAGAGAATAGCCTGCCGGAATGCCCGCTTCGAGGTCTGGCTGTGGGGCTGGGATCGTCGCAAAAGAGTGCCACTCGAAGAGCGGACGGTGGGAGATTCGCGTAAAGCTACCATTCACAGGAACTGTATAGTCAAAGTGCAAGCGGACGGCATGCTCTGACAGCGGCTCGGCGTTGACCTTGACCTTGCGGAGGAAGAACCAAGAGAAGGCAACGCTAAAGGTGGCCACGCTAAGCATCCAAAGGGCTGGAGTCTTGGCCAAGGCAAGCCCGAAATCCTCACCAGCTGGTGTAGAGTCGTAAACGGAGACAACAGTCTTGGCCCAGAAAAGCGCAAGTGCAGACCATCCGAGAAAGCGGTGCATCTTCTCAAACATGTCGTGATTGGCCTTTCTAAAAGGAGGCCACGCAGCCGCTACAATAAAGCAGCAGAGAGCACAAAGTAGCCACGAGACGACTAGGTTTGCTAGAGAAGCCCTTGATGGAGGCCCGTCTAGCTGGAAGCGAGCAACGGTAGCTTGAATGGTAGATGCGACGAGCCATGCAGTGGCACAGATACCGGCACCAGAGTGGATCCCGCCGAGATGGTAGATCTTTGCGCAACGCCGGCGAATCCAAAGTGGAAACGATTTGGGAACAGAGCAGAACGTAGTGTAGAGAATGTTGATGACGACATCTTGGCGGATAAGGACACCGGCGACAAGGTTAGCAGCTGTTATGGTTGCAAGCCATTCCACTCTAGGGCGGAGAACAAGAACGGCAATGAGCACTCCGATATTGATGAAGCTGACAAGGCTGAAGAGAACTCGATAAACAATGAGAATACGCTTTCTGAGGCCTCTCCACGGTTTAGGCCACTTCTTTTCAGGAACATCGCGAGATAGGTCAATCTCTTCTTCAACCTTGGCTTCGTTTTCTTCGGTGGAAGCGGCAGTGAGAGACGAGGCCGAAGACACAGACCGAAAGCCAAACAAGGGGCTCGATTTGCCACTGTCTGCTTTTGGGAGAGTTGCTGATTGAATTGTTGTGCTGAAAACGGTTGATGATTCCGAAATGGTAGGGGAAGCTGGTCCAGTAGCCAGCATACGGAGAGATTTCTTGTCAATCTTGCCATTGGCGGTTGTAGGGAATTCATCTAGCAAATGAATATTAGACGGCACAGCATAGTATGGTTGAAGTCTACGAGTGTGCTCTAGAATGGCTCCGGTATCCTGGTTGGACGGGACCACAAAACCGTGAATCTCTCCGTCGATAAGGAGGGCGCATGCACGGGTGACACCTGGCGCAGCGGCCATTGATGAGGAAACGCCATCCAGCTCAACGCGGAAGCCCTAGTTACAGCAGTAAATTAGATTCCGTTCCTCAATACAGCACCATGGCAACAGCCTCAGGAGGAAGATATGCGTATTGATGGAGACTCACTTTGACTTTGACCTGGTCGTCAGCGCGACCCAAGATTTCGATGGAGCCGTCCGGCCGCCACTGGCCCAAGTCCCCGGTACAATACATTTTGGATCTATTATTGTGAGACAAAATAAGTGAGTCAAATGTTGCTGCGCTTCTTGGAGGTCTGAGCGAATAGGTCCCGGGCAGAAAAGAAGCTCGAGGATCACTCCCTTAAGAGAACTCACCCGTCATTGGTAAATGGATCTGGAATGTAAGACTCCTTTGTCTTGGCCTCGAGGCCAACGTAGCCGCGAGACACGCCATATCCGCCGGCCCACATGGTCCCAGGTTCACCTACTGGCACGGGATTTCCATTGTCATCGAGGATGTAGACGTTGTTATTGGGGGTAGGGCGACCGATGGACAAGCCATCCCCAACAATGTGCTTCTGCATGGTGTTGACAATGGTCGTCTCCGTGGGGCCGCAGCAGTTCCAGTAAGTTGCGTGTTTAGCCCACAGATCAGCAAGACTAAGAGACAGCGTTAGAATGAAGACTCCGAGTCAGATGTTGTTGGAGGGTGGCTTTACTCTTGTGATGTGGGCTCGCCAGCTGTGGCGGCGACTTTGATGTTAGGATACTTGGTAGGAGGGTATTTAGACAAGATGGTAGGTGTGCAAATCAAAGTATCGAGCTGAATTGAGGTTTTCCCAGTGTTAGTCCAATTTCTCAAATAAATCTTCATCGATTCGGTGTGATCCAGTCTCCCTTTAGTACTCACCAGCTCAATAGCGGGCTCCCATCTAGAACCCCGGATGACAAGGGTACCTCCATTGCATAGACACGCAAAGATCTCCCAGGCGGCTGTACTCGATTATTAGCAACATGAAAATTGATCCACAGCGGCAATTAGAAGAGAGGTGAAGACGACCCCAGGGAGCAACATACCCATGTCAAAGCTAATGTTGAGCACTTGTCCCACCCGATTGCCTGGTTGAATACCCAAGTTACCGGGAGACATACAAACAAGATTAGCAACATTTTTATGTGTCACATCAACCCCTTTGGGTTTGCCAGTTGTGCCTAATTTTGCAAATGTTAGTTTTCAGCTGCTGCCAGTGAGAGGGAGAAGAAGAGAATTTGAAGCGCAGCTGCGTGAGAAGTGCCGTACCAGATGTGTAAATGATGTAACATCCGCTATCTGAAGTGGCTAAATCCACCCATTTCTCATCATGCGGCATACTGTCAAGGTCTTGCTGCTCAATGATGACTGGAGTGGCGTTAGGGCAGAGATCTCGAATCCGGCGGACAGTAGACGTTAAACAGCAGATAATGTTGCCGCCAGATTGTTCAAAAACGTGCCGGATGGTCGAGTCAGGAACAACACCTCCATCAAGAGGAACATATTGTGCACCACAGGACAGGATAGCCCAGATGCCCACCACCATCTCAGAGCTCCTTTTAACAACGAGAGGAACCCGATGGTGGGGACGAACACCAAGGCTACGGAGCTTTGTGGCAAGTGCCTGAGCCCGAATAGCGAGTTGGCGGTATGTGATCTGCTGGGTGGTTGCACCAGACAGATCATGGAGGGCAATATTTTCAGGGAAAGATGTGGCATAGTGGTAAAAAGATGAGGTGACTGTTGGAAAGGGGCATGCGATCTTGGGGCCATACTGCATGGCAGCATAGTCTGTGTGAAGACTTGAAGTCTCCATGACTCCGGCTGGATAGATGTAGATAGATCTATGTGTGTGTGGATGTGTATGTAGTCTGTAATGACAAGTGCAGGAGGGTGTTCCTCAAATGATGAAGCAGTGGATGGTGGGCAGTGAGGAGCATTGATGTAAGAGGAAAGTTAAAGAAGAGCACGGCACTGCGTTTGGAGCGTGCTGTTGAGAATCTCTGCTTGTCCAACCCGAGGAAGAGGCCGAGCGCACCACCATTTATATAAGTGAGAGGAAGATCAGTCTCTGTTCCCTTGTTCCCCTCTTCCAACGGCGACGGTCTCGCAGGACCCAGGATGAGAAGGGCCTGGCCCATGGTGGATAACGAGCCATCCATCATAACCCTGAATATAATATGGACTATAACGAATGAGAAGTATTGAATGCATGGACGAGCGACTTATTTGCACGGTCCTTGCCGTTCTTGGGCGAATATGAAAGTGTGTGAGTGGTCTCGCTAAAAGACCCATCGAGGCGCTGATGCCCGATACAAAGACACCAGCGCTCACGCGCGTGGAGGCTGAGACCATCCAGGGTCAAGGGCAGAAACTGCAACATCGAGAGATACAGAAGAAGTGGAGGCAGAGCAGGGACGTACAGGGCTTGGAGGACGTCAAAGACGCAGGTGATGCAGTGCGGGATGTCAGGGTGTGTCTATCGTAAGATATATGCTTGTATAAGCGCGGATGGCGATTATACAGCTGGCCATGACTAGTGTTGGCCTGCCTCGTCCGCAAACTAATGCAATTGGAAGACGATGCCCACTGGGACAGTATCTGACTGCTTCTGTTACTGACCGCAGAGGAGCTACTAGAGCTACTCCCGTTCATATTGTATATTTCCCCGTTTCTCCTGATCTTGCTCCCCTCCCATCTCCATCACGAGGTGTAGAAATGTGATTAAGAGGTATTATACGCTACTTTTTTTTAACTCTTGAAAGGAGGCACTCCAGGGCCAGCAGTCTTCCCCATCACATTCCCGTAAAAGAAGAGTGCATGCAGAGTAGTAAGCCGCAGCGGTGCAAGGCTAGCTTATATGCTGAAGGGGGGGGAGAGATGACATACTGAGGGATAGAGGGATGAACAGAGGGATGTGAATCACTCCAAGCTGATGCCCGTTCACAATGCCACTAGATCTTGGCCATGCCAGCTGTGGAGAAGGACTGAGCCCCGGATAAAACGAGTGAGAGACGGGTCAGCGAATGGGATGTAGAGAAAAGGATAGCGGGAGGAGAGGGATGGGGCTGAGAGAGAGCGAAGGAGAGACAGCCAGACACGAAGGAATGCCGCGGCTGGTTACAGCGGACCAAAAGGGAACCGAGCAGTACTTTGCACAGCCTAATTGGGAGACCGTCAAGCTGGCTGAGAACCCGGCTTGGCTGAAACAACATGGCCGTCGAGAGGTGAGCGTGCGGTGTTTCGGCGCTTGGGTAATACAAGCAGCAGTCGCGAGAGATGTCGTCGGCGGGTGGAACCGCTGGCGCTCGTATAGCGCAGCGGCAGTGGGCGACGATCTGCTGCCATGCAGCCGCTGTCGACAGACACCTACGATTAGCCTGTTAGGCGCGTCGAGCCAGCCCTTGTGCGCACCCAGTGCCTGCGACTGCGTCAACCGAGACACTGGCCTCTCTGCTCTCCCCGTGCCATGCCGTCCCATGCCATTGGGAAGGGGTCCAAGAAGCACCCCATAGGATCCTCCAGCGAGTGCCACCAAAAAGGTACCACCCCACATTCGTACAGAGACGCCCCGGTCACAGCGTGTGCGAGGCGGACTGTGAGGAGAAGTACTTCGGTCGTGCAGAGTGGTGCTGAGGCGGCGGTGATTGGGATGGCAGATCCACTACCCCGGTAACCCATGGCGGCCGATGCGGATGAAAATGGTAGGTGGTGCGCGAGGCGGCCACAGCGACGACGGTGCCGCTGGTGGTAATGATGGCGAAGGCAGAGCAGAGAGCGACACGGTAGATGATTTGAGAACATCGTCTTTGATAGGGCATAGACGGAGGTGTGAGGGAGCGGCAGGGAACTTTTTGTTAGCCGTACTTTTTAATCTTGTTTTTTCTATTAATATATAGAAATATATTACGATATTACCCCATTGATGCATTATGCTATTATTATGTTATGCAGCGAATATAGGCTCAAATCATTATTCCGCTGAGGAAAGCGCGGCCCAAACAGGCAATAATTGGGCAATTGCTGTTGCATCGTACGGGACCGTGCGGTGGGAGTAACGGCCCTCCGCGACTGCCTGCTGTGCTGTGCGCAAGCTACCAAAGATACCTGGGCCTGAAGCCATTCTTGCCTCGCGATTGCTCTGTTTTACCAGCAAACCTTCTTTTGCACTTGCACTTGCCACTTGTCTCTGACTGATTTTAATTTTCCCACCATTGTCCCATAGTAGGAACGGCTGGACCAAAGCAAGACCCTCCATGTGCCACCATATTCCGTCCTTCAAGATATGCTTTAGTACAAAGTACCTGCCTAGAGCAAACTGGATCTTTTGCTCAGCATCTCGACTCGTCGACTTGCAACACACACTCGCGCACTCGCACACACAAAATATACTTGCTACACTGATCCTAGCTGCGCTCTCCGTTTGGGGTGCATTGGACACCTCGTCCGTGCCTACAGGGGGAGCTTGAGTATGACGATAACACAGAGGAAATTAACCACCAGGTCCTTGCGTGCTTGGCCTCCCTTGGATGAATGTTACGAGGCCGGCCTCGCCTCGCCAATGTGACATGTTATAGGCATCGCGGCAGGATAATCAGGGTACGACATGGGCTCGCCAGTTCACGCCAGCGCGGTGGAGGATTGCGCTTACATAGTGCCATCGATCACGATATCCTGGCCGGCAGACTGGCTATGGCGTCACTCAACGCCTCAACTGTCCAACCACCCGCCATCAGTTGGACCTGTCATTCTTGGACTGCTCCCGATTGGCAAGGCCATGTATGTTGCCTCGTTTGTTATCCCACCGGAATAAAGCAGGTCGAGCGCGGCATAAGGACGAGCAGAGCTCCAGAGCTCGAGCTAGAGCTGCCGGCCTATCAGTGGAGTTCCGCGCGTGATGCACTCGGAATGCTACCGTGCCATTCGTTTCGCTTGGCCCTATATAGGACGTCCCCGCCAACCTCTGTTCTGCAGCCCAATAGCCGTACCCCAATCCAATTCCCTATCATATTCCTTCTAATCGCTCTTTTCCCTCCAACAGCTTCGTCAGCTACATCCCATCCCACACGTGTCATCTTGCAAGGTTCTTGGCTATAGCGGGTTGAATCGGCGATCTCGACACTATGTCCGCATCTACAGCTTCCCCTGGAAAGCTCATACAGACTTCCTCTCTCGTTGAGGGTGTCAGAGTCATTGCTTTCAATCGCCCCCAAAAGCGGAATGCCCTTTCTACAGAGCTCTTGACGGAGTTTCTGGTTGAGCTGTCTGCGGCTTCTAAGGATGCGGCAATCAAAGTCATTGTGCTTACCGGCGTCGGAGGCTTCTTTTCAGGTGAGCTGGGGCGTTTACTTAGACGAAACTTTGAGGCTTCTAGGAGTTGTCTTTGTCTTTCCATCCGCTTATTCCCTTTTCACGTGCTCCCAAGACCTCCTGGAGATGAACCCCCAACTGATCATGGCCGGGGCCGTGGCTCTGCATAATAGCTGGAGCCGATCTACAGGACATCGCAGCGCTCGACGCGGCTGGCGCTAGATCATGTCGATATCTGGAGAACCTTTGCAATGGCATGGCGGCAGTTCGGAAGCCTCTTCTGGCAGCTGTCGAAGGACCTGCAGTACGCATGACCCACTGACGCTTGTCATCCTCGATATACTGACGTGGGGTTGCCGTTTTGGCGGAGATAGCTTGGGGGTGGATTTGAGGTTGCCCTTATGGTGAGTGCTCTTGGTTTTCACGTGAAATCTGCATCTCTGAACCTTCTCTCGTCCTTCCTATCTGGGCCATTTCGGCCGATATTCCTTCACCTTTCCGTATCGCCCGATAAGCATTCAGATATGCATGGCCCTTCCAATTTCTGGAAGCTATAAAAGGCATGTGCTGACAAATTTGCGACTGCAGTGCGATATGATATTTGCGTCTCAAACTCGAACCTACTTTGCGCTGCCAGAAGTCAAACGAGGCTTGATTCCTGGCGCCGGAGGCACTCAGCGCCTCACAGCTGCGCTCGGCAAATTCAAGGTACGCCTTCTGGAACAGCTCTTTATTTTCCGAGATTTTGTTCTTATCTAGTATTTGAGTTTCTTTTGGTTTCATTTTTCGCTCTGGTGTGGCTGTTGTTCCATTGCAGCACTTGCGGTACTTTTGCGGCTGCCGAAGACGGGTGTGGGTGCAGGAACCATTGTAACTGGCCCAGGCCTCATTGGACAAATCTATCTGAAATACTTTGGCGTACGCTCTGCTTACACCTGTTCAGGCAATGCGTACTATTCTCTTGGGCAAACCCATCACTGCCGAGGAAGGGCTTTCACATGGCCTTGTTTGTGAGCTCTTTGAAGACGGTGCAGTGCTTGAAAATACTGTCAAGGTGGCCGCCGATCTAGCCGCCAATGCGACCGAAGCTATGCAGCTTGCCAAAGAAGCCATCTGTCGTGGTAAGAACAACTTCAGCCCCCCTTTGAACTTTTGTCACCATCACCATCATCGCAATTGCTGACGCAACACTTGTCTTTCTTCCTGCCATTAATAGCCGACAGCCTTGGGCGTGATGACGAATACGAGAGGACTCTCTACTACATCACCATGGGCACCGAAGAGAAGATCAAGGGTGTTAATGGATTCCTCAAGAAGGAATAAAGGATCGATGCACTTTTTGCCTCATTTAGTAAATGAAGTCTTTGGTGCCACATTGGCCTAACGGAGGAAGGAATCCATGGTGCATAGCAAATTGAGCCTTTGCATTCCGTCATTTTTTCAGAAATCTCTCTGTGAGAGAACAAGTCTATTCACTGCTTATGGATTTGTTATCTTTCCGCCGTGACCTCTCAGCATCACAGCAATGAAGAATCCAGAAACAAGTATCCACTCGAATTAACCTGTTACCATCATCTGATCTCTTACGCTCATAACACCTGCCTGTATTGGTGGCTGTTGGATCTCAATGCTCTCTGAATGTGAACGTATAACTCTTTCTCTTTCGGTATGTTTGGCGTTGCTATTACGTGACTGCATAAAACCGCACGTGGTGAAGTTCCATGTAGGAAAAAATACTCCGAACACCAAGACATTTTGATGCAGCAAAGCAAATGCTACGGCGGACGTTTTCGGTTTCCGGATTTCAGTATTGTGTATCAAGCACCCCACAGAAAGTAAGACTTCTCGTATACCGACAAATCATACTTGAGGCTTTTGTATGGGTGTTAACATGTTTCAGTCCTGCTTTTCGAATATGGCCATGTCCTGGCCGATCCCTACGACAAACAACGACCTCACGTATGCCTGCGACGATGCTCAAAACCATGTTCTCGGGATGAAACTAGAGTACACATGAGCACTGACCATTACAGCCGTGTAAGTGTAGTAGCTAGCTACCGTGGTCTAAAGCCGGCAGCGCCAAATCAGACATCAGACCACTTCGTAGATGTCATGGATATATACGTCACAGTGCTATATCCCAGCTACGGATAAGCATTGGTAGCACATGAGAGGTAAAGACATATAATTACGTCCAGTACTCACTCATTGAATAGCGAGGAGGTAGGAGCAAGAGCGAGAAGGGAACAAACTGGGGGGCTGACCCCTTGGTGCGGCAGATTGGCTTGATTGAGATTGTGCCACCATCCATCTCAACTCTCGGGTCCATGTTGGGCCCGAGCCAGTAGTGCAACGCTCGTGAGTTCGACTTGTTATATTGAACGGGATCATTGAGCCATGCAGATCACATGACGGTGCGACGCCCCATTCTGTCTCAGTCATTTTAAAGTAGATGCATAAGAGGGCCGCATCTGTACCGATCCAGGTCGAACCTGCTGATGGTTGGTTCTATATTTACTAACTTATTAAACCTTTTGCTACAGCTCACACCCGATCTGGGATGAAGAGACAGACAAAAGCACAGAATTTGCCGTAAAGAGCCTCCTGAAGTAAGACACAGTCACATTTGGCTGCATTCCACCAACGCCACCGTTCCATCTGAGACTCACTTGGCTCAGACACCAGCTCCCGGCCATGAGCTCAGCGCAGATGTCACCCCTCTCTCGAGACTTTTGCATCTCTCTCCTCCCTTCTCTTCTCTTGCCACCACGGCCCACTTCAGTTCAGCACAGATTATAGTCACCAGAACGTTCTTTCCCTTCTTCTCCCTCCAAGCTTATTCACGCACTATGTGTTTTTTATCCCCGAGACAGATCGGCGAAGCAGATGCGCCCCAGACACGTCACATTCCCCCACCACTCTTCTTGCGAGACACTCGAAATTAACCATGTGTTGCGTATATTGGGGGCCAGTGTTACCACCCACCCGGAGAACAGTGCATTGGAGTGAATCTCAGAGTGGTGCTCCGTAATACAACCACTACCAGGAACTTGGGAGCATTTTGCTTGTTGTATCTATGTACTTGGGCCAGTGTCCACTCGGACCACGCGGCCGAGACGATTCCACCCGCCTGGTATGGGGATTTCACTTGTGATAGCGGCACCACCTTAATCGCACGCAAGTTCTTGATACAGGCGATGACGGCACACTTTTATTTTATACAAAAGCAATGAAATGAAATGAAAAAGAAAGGCGCTAATAGCCCACAACAGCACACATACGAAGAGCTAGAAGTGAATATTAAATGGCAAACTAGTACTAAAAGGTATTTGATCCGGTGCAAATTGTATTGTTTGTCTGCGGTTAACTAACAGCGCACAAGCGAGATTTTTCTTGCTTTCTCCATTTTATTTCCTCCCTCCCTTCCCTTTTAGTTCAGGCGAGAGAATATCTCATGGGGGGAGGGAAAAGAAAAGAAAAGTCGTACGATTCTACAAGATCAACAACAGTCGGCGTTTTCTTCCTTGACTTTTCTTCCTGTTTGAGACAACACCATAGATGACGGGGGTTCCGGGGAGGCGAACCGCATTCTTTGACTGCGTACTGATGCACACATAGGTAAGTACCTACCTATACACTAATCTAAGTAGGTACATGATACATATTGCAGTTCAAGTGAGAGTGAGAGTGAGAAGATATACGTAGCTAATCATATTCCTATTAGCCAAAATGATTGTTTTTACACGTTCATATCCTTGAGATAAATCAGCTTATATCCATCTATCACCAGGGCGGCACCGTCCGATATCCGCAGGTTCTGGATATTGTAATAGGAAAATAGAAAAAAGGAAAGGGAAAAGGAAAAGAGGGTGAGTAAGGCTAAAGTTTACCGGATCGACATCCGGGACGGCATAATAACGCTAAAACTGAGGCTCCCAGGGAAGAACAGCTCGCGTCTCCTCATCTAAGATGTTTCGTTTCGTTTGGGGAAGGATTTGCATAGTGACAGATCGCCTTGAACATTCGCTCGATTCCCTTCACCCCTCCTGGGTATAGATGGAGATGGGGCATAGTGCTCGTAGCAACGCTTCAGCTGTGGCGGTCGTTATTTCCTTCTAACCTTCTTCTTCCTGCTCATCCCTTGAGCAGGACAGGGGGATCTTTTAGCGTCGTCGGCCTAGAGTTTTTAGAGTTCTGCCTAATCTTGTTGCTTTTTCTCTTGGCGATGCTAGTGGTTTTTAACCAAGCACAGCGGTTTCAAGGAAGAAGCAGCCTAAGAATGTAGCACGGCTGACCTGTCACATTGTGTTGGCGTTGTTCATGGGGGGGTGTGTGGACTTTTCAAGAACATTTTTTTCACTACCTCGTGCACGGATGCACATTAAAATGTTTCTGGGGAATCTAAGATTGGCTTTTTTTTTTTTTCCTGCACATGTACGATGCTTTTGCTCCCTCGTCGATCACTTTTCTTCTTGCGGATATTCGGGGCCCAGGGCCACGGCACGGGGATAAGTAGTGGTATGTCACGTTGGATACAGTATTTCGGGAGAAGGGTTCGACATACTAGGATCGCAGAACCGACATGTCATTTCTTTTCTTTTTTTTCTTTTTTTTCCTTGTTGTATGCCAAGGGGGAGGAGGCGATTGTGCTTGATTAGAGTTGGACGAGGGCTCGTATAGAGTGGCGAGGTCTTTAATGAGTGTTTTACTGCGGCGATGTTGAAGTCGTACGCCGGAGATGAGGGCCGTATTAGGTAGGGAATCGTAGGGGGTTTCCGATGGTTGCCTACCCTGGAACTGGGATGAAATTCTGCGACTCCTGGGATGGAGGAAGTGTGAGTTGAATACGCTTGATGAGTTTATGTCAGAATTTGGAGTAGATTCTTTGCTGGATATTTGATATACATTGATGCATACTCGAATTCGGATGCTGATGCTGGCTGAACGTGCTCCTCTCATTGAGATACTTCGATATGTCAGAAAAGGCCAGAATTTTAAGCGAGCACCAAGCACACCGAGTTCCATAGAATCCATGATAAACCCAACTAACACGTATTCAATTACTTCTAGATATTTTTTTATTTTTTATTTTTTTACCTGCATATTATACTTGTAAATTGATTGTTACAACTAGGTCTAGTCGCTAGCCAAAAGCTCATCTCATCGTTGGCCATTCTCTGGCTAGCCAATCCGCTAACACCAGCAATACAGCTCCAAAAGCTCCCTATCCCCACGTTTTTCCAACGCTGGCTCAACAGCATTCTCACCTTCAATCACCATCAAGCCAAGCTCACAAAACAAAGCCCCTTAATGAACTCTACAATCTAATAACTTCATACATCAAACTATTTCATTTTACCTCCACAATGGCGCAGCAAAAAGCCCTACGCGACTGGCTATACCTCTTCATCATCGCCACCCAGCTCTTTGGCATGCTCGGTAAGACTTGAATATCTACCTACTCATCCACAACGGCATAGATAGACAAAGCAAAGCTCAACTCAGCTCACAATCCCCAACTTCGCAGCTCTCGACCTCGTCGCCTTCTACCCCAAATCTCTCTACCAACCCCCCTCCGCCCCCCTCCACTTCCTCCTCTCTCTCCGCAGCTTCTACGTCTCCTCCACCGGCGACCCTTTCTTCGCCCACTCGTCTCCCCACCAGCCGTGGTTCGAAATCTTCCTCTACATCGAGGGCCTCGTCCAGCTCCCGCTGGCGGCATATCTCGTCTCCCAGCTGGCTTCTAGACGAGCCACGTCGGGACCTGCCGAGCTGGCCGGGCTGGCGTTTGGGTCGGTGACGTTTATGGGCGCTGCGGCGTGCTGTTTTGAGTTGTTCCACATGGGCGACGACATGGTGAGCGCGGAGAAGAAGGCGTCGCTGCTGTATGGGACGTATCTGCCGTTTGCTGTTATCCGTACGTGTCAATGTTGAAAAACTCTTCTTTTCTCCTTTTGGACAATGCTTCACGTTGCTGACAGATGGGATGTAGCTGCGCTGCTGGCTGTGGATATGTATCTGCGGCTATTGCCTCGTGTCCAAGAGTCTGACACAAAGGCAAAAACTCTGTAAATGCGATCTGTCTGGTTAAGATAAAAGCCAAAGATGCTGATTTGGATATACTTTTCTCGTCTGGGGTTTGAATCAAAGAATTGCCACTGTCATACTACAGGAATAATACAATGTATTAAGAACCAACCACCCAAGAGCTCAGCATATATAGATGCTCCTTTCTAATTCATGGCCGCCACCCAAACTCCAGTTCGTACGAGTCCATCATACAGAAAGAAAGAAAAAAAAAAAAAAAAAAATTCAACGCAAATAACATCCATTTGCATTCGTACATTGTCCCCCCCCAAAAAAAAAAACCACCACCTAGTCCTTTCTTTTAGAATATCCCCATCCATTACCCACACCATATCCCAACGGCGTAGCTCCGCCCATAGACCTGCCCTTGAGCCTGCGAGGCAGAATCACTCCCATGGTATACATTCCAGCCACCAAAAGGCCGGCAATAAACGAGACGAGGCTGTAAAACACGGTGCTTGCATATATATGCCCCCCAGGCCCTGCCACTCCACGTGCCCCTCCGTCTTGGGCAGCATCGGGGTCGGGAACCAGCGCACGGAGAAGCTAAACGGCAAGGGATCGCCAATAACGAGCTTCTTGGTAAAGGAGCCCGTCATGTGGCTCAGCGGGCTGGTGCTGTATGAAACGGCAGAGTCGAGCACGCCGCTGTCGTGGCTGTGCATGTGGTGCTTGGGCATGCTGTGCAGCAGCACGTTCATGTGCGTGCTGATGTGCATGTGGCTGAGCTGCAGCGTGCCGGCCAGGGCGAATATCAGCGGGATGTACTCCTGCTCGGGCAGCTTCTCGCCAATGACCTCGACGTGAGGCGGCGGGCGGGCGGGCAGGCGGCACGAGAGCGGCGCATCGTTGTGGATGTAGAACTCGAGCAGGTGGAAGAAGGGGTCGGTGATGAGGGGGATGGTGCAATTGACCTCGCCTTCGACGCCGTAGTGGAACTGCAGGGGCTCGCCGGTTTCGTTGCATGTTGGGAAGGGGATCCATTGCAGCTGGTGGTTGGCCAGTTCGATGTGTTCGCCGGTATCACTGGGAGGGGGGAGAGTCCCATGTCAGCATCCTTCTTCTCTGCTGCTTCTTCCTTTGCGACTCACGAGCTTCGGTTCATGCATTCCACGTGGATTGGCGCGCCATAGTGGTACGACGGCAGAGGCACGTTGGCGGCAGCAAACGACGCCAGGCCGCCAACCAGCGTTGCGACGGCCGCGAACCGCATGGCGATGGTGTTGGTGGGCGCTTGGATGGACGGACGGATGGAGATGGAGATGGAGATGTTGGCGGGAGTCGCGTCCCGAGATTCCGCTGCTCGGTGCTTCTTCTTCTGCTTCGCTGCCACCGGGTTCAGGATACGTTGCGATCCATCTGCCGGCTTCGCTGCGGTCAACGGTCAAGCAGATGCCGTTTCTTGTCCTCGGCGCGGGCTCTCGAAGCGTGTCATGAGCTGTCGAGATTTGGCCCCATCGGGACATGCCAGAGAAGGGGAGCTAATTTCGACGGCACTGCGCCACAAGCGTGGGGGTTTACTGTGGCTGGGCTGGGCTGGGTACTTAACAACGGTGATTTAATACATACTCGAGCTTCATATTGATGCGAACAACGACCTATGGCATCTCTATTTTTCTCTCATCGTCCAGTAAATAAACTAGCTCATCAAGACTTTGAACAGCTCGTCTTTTATTTCTCCACAGTCCCCGCCATTGTTATCACCAGCCACTCCATGCTCCACCCCTCGCCGTTGTACTTCTTCTCCAGATACTGCCTGATCAACTCCCTCACCTCCTCCACCGGATGCGCATTTCTCACTTCCTCGCTCCAAAACGTATTCATCACCCACGGCAGCATCATTGCAAAGCACTTTACAAATTGTGTCGCGTTTTCAATTTTACAGGTGCCCGGGTTCTCCTTGACGGACACGTTGGCAAGCCCCAGCTCTTTCAGATGGCCCTCGATCCATGCTGCGTCGTCCCAGTGGCCGGATTTGTGCATTTGCATGGGCAGTGGATCTGGCATCGGCGCATCAAAGGGAAGCGATTGCAGTGCTTCGCGCATGTCCCGGATCCAGAACATGTTGGCATTGCTTTTGGGCCATGTGGAAGCGCCGAATCTGCCGCCCGGCTTGAGCAGTCTCATGCAGTCTAAGAGCATCTTCTCGTAAGTGAATGCCGTTGATGAATGGCTGACTGTGATGCTCTGTGAATCTTACCTCTTACTGCGGCATCTGGATCTGGGATAATGTGAAGCCCCAGAGCAATCGCCACATGGGTGAATGAGCTTTCTGGAAGACCAGTGTCCTATAAAAGCAGGTATATATGAGTAGCTGTGTATAACAAAATGTTCCAAATACAGGCCCTCACCTGAGCATCGAGCACTTTGGCCTCTACATTCACCCACTTCTCCTCAGCAATCCTCTTCTTCACCACATCCACCATGGCCTCAGAGTTGTCGGCGCAAGTAAACGAGCTCGACTGCAGAATCTCGTCTGGCAGCGCAGCTTGCACCTCCTGCGTCACCACGCCGACCCCACACGCGCTGTCCAGAAGTCTCACAGGCTCGGTGACGTTGCCATTGAGGCCAAGATCATTGACCAGAGGGTCAGCAATTAGCCGCAATACTCCTCGCGAGAAGTCTACAAAGTCTTTTTCGAATGTGGGCGTCTGCTGCGGCATCGTTTTGAAGTGCGCAGACATGGACTTGGCCATGGTTTCGATGTCGTCTGTGGCAGCCATTTTCAATTTGGAGGTAGATTGTTTGTTCAAGTTAAGTACCAAGTAAAATTGTCATCTGATAAAAAAAAAAATACCGGCAAAGAGAAGATCTTGAATTGCCATTTTTATAATTCATGACCATGTAGCTTTCCGTTGTCGAAATGAGGCGCAAGTATCCGAGAAGTTACCGTGCGCAACCCTCAGCTCGCCAAAACTCGACCACAAAGTCTCCGCATTGTTTGCGAGTCCGCTTACGGTCACATGTTGTAAGCGAGCAAGTTTCAAAACTGTTCTACACGAAGCTTGCACAACTACGTAATAAGGTTTTATGCCGTCAGATGATATTGGGTTGAATTGAGTAGTCTATCAATGATGCTTAAACCACCACTTGACGTAGGCAACCATCCATCCTATCCGGCATAAGCCAAACCTGCCAAGCAGAATCTCGGCAACAAAAGCACAGCCTGATGCTGCCCACTACAAATCCTCTCCCAATTTCTAGAAGCCATCACCAGCTTTCTTTTCTTCTTTCTTTCTCTTTTCTTTATTGAAGCACTCTGTGTGTCCTGCCTACGGGAGACCTGGCGGACACTTTATAGAGCCCCAAACCGGCTCTTAACTAGAACAATGCCCTGGGCTCGCTGTTTGGATGTTCTGAATTTGTTCCAATCATGAACACAGGTGACGTAACGAGCGTTGATCCAGGGAATAAGAGCCGGGAAGTGCTGTTCAAAAACGTGGATGCCGGCCGATCGCGCGCTGACGGTCTTTGTGGGATCGGAGCCGAAAAGTGGGGGGGGGGCTGGCGTACGGAGGTCAAATGTCTCCGGCCAGAGAAAAACGTATTTTAGTAGGTATACGCTGCTGACTGTGCAGCAATCCAGTAGCGTTCCGGTGCTCTGGTATCGTATCGTATGTAATAGATATTATGTATAAGGTTATATCGTGGATAGTGTCGCATTTGGATTAAAAATCGCACGAGGATTCGATCCTCTTAAAGGGAACAAATGAAAACATGTTGCAGACGAGCTGCCGCAATTTAAAAGAATGAAAATGAGTAATGCCAGGACCAGCCAGCCCTTACTCTCAACCCAGAGTCTGAATCACCAGCTCCATAACTCTCCTCTTCCTCCTTTTTTTCTCTCAAGAAATTGAATGTTGATAAAGTAGAAAAAAAAGAAAAAAACAAAAACAGCGACCAAATCCTCCTCTTATATACCCGTTAAACTCGCACTCTCTTCTCCACAGTAACACCACCATTCCCCCTCCTCCTCGCTCCTCTTCCGAAATAGTCCAACACGTACATATAAACAGACCAAATACGCGAACCAACAGATACACGAGACAAAAAAAAAAAAAGGTACCTGCAGCTCTCACCACCGACTCAAGCCATGCCACGTAAACTCCCATCCCCGGCCCTGCATTCCCAAACGGGAAGCAGATGCTTACAACTGGCATATCTGCCCGTCCCCCAATCAGGCTTTGCGGGCCTCTACGCCCGAATAGGCCCAAAGACGCAATAGCCAAGAAGAAGAAAAAAGTGATAGAAACATGGGCGAAAGCTGGAAGATACAGGGGATACTATTGGTGCCAGGCCTGCAACTATTGCTAGGTGCCTGCTACTAGGCAAATCTTGGTACAGTAGCACTACCTGCTAATGCTAACAAAAAGTGAGGCGGTCTGGCCCGTATCGTGCAACATGGAACACGCAGCAACAACAACAACCTATCAAATCCGCAGATCCGCTCGCCTTGCCGTGATACAGCCTAAGAAAAAAAGGCGTTGCGGTAAATATTGACCACTAGGAAGCTGCATAAGCGAGTGAAAACGCATCAATTGGGTCATATGCGAGGATAGTCATTCAAAAGTCCTTGTTTTTTTACCATGTTTCGGTGGCTTCTGACTGGATATAATTCATTCCAAATCGCTTTGGGCATCCATCCATTAGACCAAAAAACAAGGCAAAATATCACCACCCAGCCATCTCAAAAGCAATCACAAGAGAATAAGCGAATAAAAGCTCAAGACTTCATACTAATCATTTCCTACAAACTGACAGAAGAAAGGCGAATAGAACAAAATTGGTAAAACACGCTTCTCCAGTTTCTTTTTATAACCTTCGCATAATAATATGCTACATACTCCATACATACATACCTTGAAAAAAAACTAACCTAGTCTGCGTTTCTACTTTATACACGCGCATATAGGTATATACTATATGCCGCGTGTGTGCGTGTGTGTATCTCGTGTTGTGCGTCATCTCTCTCTGTGTGTCTCCGTCTCTCTCTCTCTCTCTCACTCTCTTTTTCTTTCTTATGCAAATAATCTTTAAAATTTAAGAAACTTGACCCTTTGTTTAACCCCCCCATTTGGCGCCCCGTTTCACAAAAAACCAGAAATTACATGCCCGTCTTTCCCTTTGTCGCTTCCTCTCCTTTGCTTCTTCTTTCTTCTTCGTCTTCTCCCCCCGTTTATTTTTTTTTTCTCCTCCTTCTGGTTAGACGTGAATTTTTGAAACAAGCAGACAAAGTGAGAAAGGAATCAATGGTAAAAAGAAACCGGACAAATGATTACCACCATCCATCCTCCTCTCCCCCCCTCCCCCAAATGTAGCTACCGCATACATAAACAAAATCAAGGCAAAAAAGAGTCCACTCCCGGGATCCGCTCACATCTCACATCTCACATAAATCTCATGCTCGCTGTTGGCAACCGCTCCACTAGCCCGGCCACCTCTCTCCGCAGCATCCTCAGCACGCGTCGGATATCCGCCAGGTTTGCACCGCCGTCGTTGTGGCCCTGGCCTGCCGCCGGCAGAGCAGCCTCGCAACGTTGCAGGAGGTCGCCGATGGAAGGCCCAAGCAAGCCTCCCTTGGCTGCGCCGCCACGTCGCCGTACCTCAGCCACCCAATCGTTCACCACGTAGACGATGATCTCGATGATGCGGTTGCGCACCATGCCGCTAAAGCCATAGTCTTGCGTGTCAAAGATGTTCTCCAGCACACGCACAATCATATCATGGGACACGCCCAGAGATAGGAATAGCTGCACCGGCCACGTAGGATCGGCACCGATGGTGGCATCCTGCTGGTAAGTGACGGCATACCGACATAACTGCGGCAGAAGTGTCTGGATGGGGAAGACGAAGCTGTCCAGTGATGTGTGGTGAGCAATATTTTGGATCTTGCTCGTCACGGCTTCGTACGGCAAGGGAGGTAGCGACATGCCCGCCTCTGTCGCCTCATGTTTTGCCATGATTTCCGCGTGAGTCTGCTGGATCAGGCTATCCCATGTTGATGCGATGGTCGTGGGATTGCGGTAGTTGGCAGTGTGGTAGATCAGCAGGCACAGATCGTAGTATCCAGCCTGATCGGCGTAATCGTTGAAAAGCTGCACAAAAATAATATTAGCGTCCATATAAAGAAAAATGCCAACAAGTAGCGCAAGGTATTCTTACATCCGAAAGGCTGATGATTCTTCCATCGAGGGCCTTTTCAATCTCAACCTTTCTCTCAGCATCGATTCTGTCGTCCGCCAACAAGCGGCCCAAGAGATCATCCTGGATGTTGGCAACTTCCAGCAGATCCGTCACCTCGTGGTTCAGTCGCTGCTGCTGCTGTCGGCTGATACCAACAGTCGCCACATTGGCATTGGCCTTTGCCAAGCTGAGCAGCCTGAGCCGGTCCTTGATGTTAAGCGGAAAGTCGGAGCTGGCCAGCTCGGCCTGCACCTCAGCTGCATCGAAGAAGCGGCTGCGGTTGGTGTAGAAGCGGCAGAGGAGGTCGGCGTGCTCCACGTTGGTGCCCGCCAGCCGCTGCAGGAAGGTAATGACGTGTGGAGAATCGATGCCCAGTATCCGTTCGGTCCATCCCTGCTCAATGTACCATTCGTACAAGTCAAAGTGGAAGACTTCATCGTCTGACCCATTGACCACCTCGTAAGCCTCGTTTCTCTTAGTGGCGATGAGCGTTGGTCGGCCGTCAACCGTCAGCGGCTCCATACTTGAGGCGGCATCGAGGTGTCGCAGAACCTCGTGAATGAGGTCGTAAACTCTTCTCCTTTCATTAAAGGCGTTGGCGCGAGGATCAGCCGCAGGCTTGCCGTCGTTGATCCACATCAAGGCCGTGTTGCCTCTATCCTGCTCTCGGGCAACATAGAGACACAGCTGCACAGCTCCGGCGTAGTACTTCATGTCAATGTACTGTGCGATGGCAACCTGCAGGTTACCAAATGTCAGGCTGCGAGCCACTTTCTGGAAGAGAGATAAGCTCTCATTGAGGAGGATCCTGGACTGATTGGTGTTGGGCGGCTGCTCAGACGCCCTCTTTAGTGACTCCTGCGCCTTGAAGATGACTACATCATCGGGGCTGCAGAAGCTGCCGCATCTCCGCCTTAGCGCGTCTGCGACCGTCTCAACGTTTGAGCCACTCTCAATGTTGCGGTTGACGATAGCCTTGACTAACAGCTTAGCAAGATCCTTTCCATCTGCCTGTGAGAAGAGTTTCTCATAGGTCAAATCCCTGAGTTGCTGTCGAGAGGTATCATCCAGTCTGGCGTAGATATCTGATACACGCTCGTCAAATAGCATGAGCACAAATGAAATGCCTTCTGAGATGCTCTCCATTAGTTTTTGGAGCGCATGCAGTGCCTGGTGTTCTGCCTGCAGCGCCACCTCCTCCTGTCGGCTGGCAACTCGCTGTAAGTCAGAGGGGCCAGACATCCCCTGAATGAGGCCCTTGTTAGACTCAATGAATTTCCTTAGCCGCTCAAGGTTCTCCTGGGTGGTGATGAGCTTAGCAGGAGGGATGGACGAAGACACGGAAATCGTCCCATTGGGAGCAACGCTTGCACTGATGACGGGAGCTTTCCAAAGCTTCCTGATTAATCTTGACAGGTACATGGCCAATGCATCATGCCGGGATGACAGTTTGACCGAGTCCGTTGTGAGAGATGACCCATCAGTTTCTATGATTGTAGGCTGACCACCAAAGTCGACAAAAAGAGCTCTTGCTCGGTCTTCGGTTACTTGATCGATCGCCTTCACGGAGCCTCGCCTAGAGTCTCCATGGCCGCACGCCACAGCCAAAGCTGTGGAGACTGTCTCTACACGGCCGTAAAGGAATATGAGACGACGGCACATGAGATCCAATGCCTCGTCTCCGGGCGAATCTCGAATGGCGGCCGCAAAGGTATCCACCAGTCGTCGTCTGCGGATGATGTGAATTCCTGTATTAGTAAGAACAGCAAACTCGCTAGGAGGCTCGTCAAACTGGACAGCCAGCTCATTACCGAATCCAACCGGTTGGCTGGCGGCCGCAAAAGGTTTCGTAATTAAGCCGACAGCCTCCGCTCGACTGCCAATGTCAATCCAGCTTGCCTGCTCAAAGTATCTCAGGGGGGTAGTAGGAGACGTTCGTTTTATTCTTCCGGTTTCAGGGCCAGCCACAAATAGCAAGTCGGAATTGGGATCATCCTTCTTGCTCACAAAGTCCAAGAAGAATCCAGGTGGGAATCGAGCGCCCTGTCTGCTTGCTATCAACAGAGTTGAATCGAGGTCAACTACCGTCTCTCCTGAGGGCTGGGTGCCCACTCCAAACTGAGTTGATCGTCGGGCAACGGCCGCAGGAGGGAATTTAATGAATTGAACCTGCATGCTCTGGGGAGCTAGATTGGCCTGAGACCCGTATAAATAAGAGGAAGCATTAGTAGCGCTGAAGAAGAGACGACAGCCGGTATCGGTCAGCGCCATGAGATGAAGTTTCGAGGCCTCTTGCTTCGAGATGGGGCTGATGGAGACAAAGTTGGTCCGATCAGTCAAAAGTTTTGATTGAGTGATCATGTGTGCAATATCTCGAAGGCAGTGCAGCTTAGTCTTCTCAATCACCTTATTCAGCCGCTCAGGGGATTCCATGTGATAGACTCGAATGGTCGATGTGCTTGAAAGAGTGTAAACCAGCTTTCTCGTGTCGTCAATCACAATGTCCACCAAGTGCTCGGGGTCATTGTGACCCCATAAGCTGGACTGCAAGCTGACAACTGAGGACCAGCCAGGGTTCGAATGGTTGATCTTACCACACCGATTCGAAAACCACTTTTCCTCAGATTGGTAGTAAAGCTCGTTAATGTCCGTATCGCTGCATCCGCCAAAGAAAATGCGACCGTCAGCAGAGCCACTGATGATGCGGATGTCGTTGCCACGGATGGGCAAGACCATCTTCGTCTGGTACAAGGTGACGTTCTTGGTACCAGCAGACGTGTCTGTAGCAGACACGCCGAGGAGGATGATCTCGGACGACGTTGCCACAACCAGGATATGTGTGATTGTGTTTACAAAGATGCCAGGCTTCGGAGGAACCAGGGCAACAGCGTGGATCGTGTGCGGCTGGTCTTCAAAGCCAATAAGCTCGGGGTCGGAGTGGGTGTAGTCCCAGAGAAAAAGCGAATTATCAATCACCACCCAAGCATGATTAATCTCAGCAAATAGTCCCATGAGGGTTTGGAGCTGGCCGGCGTTGTAGTGGTCGAAGACTTGGTTCGGGATCGGGTACATGTTCGTCTTCTGGAAGGGAGCCCAGGCGGAATCGGCGCCGGGAAGCTCATAGTCGGAAGATGCCCCCTCTTTTCAACAGAGTGTCTTGTTAGCCCGTGTCTTGTCCTATGGTCTGCTCCATCTGGCGAGAAGAGCATGTCAACTTACGTCTGCAGTAGGAATCTAGATCTGGAAAGCTCTCGTCTTGTTGCAGGAAAGCATTGATGGCCTTGGCCGCCTTGAGGACCGGGGGAATGTTTTCGACGCGTGGAGGCGCCAGCGGCGTCAGAGAAGACAATCCTGAGGCCTCGACGTTTGCAGACGTCGTCGTCACCGCCGTCGAGCTCGCTGGTGCCGTGCCAAGAGGCGCTGTTGTGGTGGTGGTCGCCGCAGATGAGGTCTGGGCATTCTGGCCCTCGCTGACGGGGAAGAGCGTCCGGCGGACGGGATCGTGCGAGGTCTGATAGCGCGCGACAATGGCCGGCGTGTTCACAAATGCGCCCGGCACAGGGCGCATCGGCGTAGCGGGAGGATACGACATGTCGGGCGGCAGATCGGGGCTTGATGCTGCTTCACCTTGACCAGAGCCGCGGATGGAGGAAACGCGCTGGTCAGACCATCAAGGACCAGCTGCACGTGCCGTGGGCGGTGGCGCAATCCGAAGCTTCGCGTGGAAATCCGAAGCTGGGCCCCGCGATCGCTAATTGCGTGGTGGGTGCGCGGCGAAGAAGAGGGAAGAGATGGCGATGGCGACGCCCCGAGCAAAAGATTCGACGTCGTGGATTATTTTGGTGTACACTGGGAGGTTGGTAGAGCTCTGCTTTTTTCGTCCCTGGGCGCCGAATTGCGCTAGTCCGCATTAGGGTTGTAGTTCGCGAGCGGTACGTACCTCAGTTTGTTTGCCTGTGCAACCCCATCTTAGTCATATTCGGCACTACGCAGGAATGGCTTGGCAGCCCAACTCGTCCAGAGCTGTAAGAGGATGAAGATTGCAGTGATAAAAAGCAAATCCTATTGCTCCTCGCCCCCAAATTCTCCCAGGGATATAAATTACCCATCTTAATAGCCTTTACTCAAACTGTTTTATCTCTTGTATTTATTTTTTGACCACCTAGTGAATGTGAAGGATGTTCCAGTGCATCCGACAGATGCCCTTCAATAAGCCATTTCACTCCGAATGAATAAATCGGATGCATCAGGCTGAGCCCACTCTTCCTTTAATCTTTAAATACATACTTCATATTATTCAAATTTACACGCCTTCAAGGGACTAAGCGGTCGGTATTTACAATCCAATACCAGCAAATTTAGTCATCATTTCAGACAATTGGAGTCTGCCTTATGGGTATTCATCCTATTACTTTGCCCAGGTAGACAGAGCAAAAATTAAACATATCAGAAAGCGCATTCTAAATAAATACTACAAAATTATGGAGGACTCTCTCGATACAGTCCTTGTTTCGTCAAACACGGACAGCAAACAACTCCCAGAGCTGAAGACTCAGCCTCGTATTTCGCTGGATGACCTAGCACCTGAAACTCTACTTGCAATCATAACCGAGTTGACCGATCTCGACTCGTTATATAATTTGATCGTGGCATCACCAATAGCATGGCGCTTATTCAACAAATACGCCTGCCTCATCACCGAAACTGTCCTATCCTCTCCAGACTCCCTCCTAGCTCCCGGTATCCAACAGTTCATACGTGCCCTCATCCTCATACGAAATTCTCAAAAACCTTTCTCATGCCCTGACGACTTTGTCTACTTTATTCATAAACATATGGCTAAAAATTGCGATAATGGCATCAAGTACGATGACTTGGACAATCTCACGGCTACAGTCACTCCTTCTCTCGCTACTGCCATCACAGTCGGCAAGCCGCCTAGTGAAATACTATGGTCTGTCGTGGCAACAGCCCGACATGTCTCAGTTCTCACGCATAACTGCATGGAGTTCTATCTCGCCCGCATACGGAGTCCTTCATTCACACCTAAATACCTTGATAACGGCTTGAAACCTATTGACCCCGATGAACCGGCGCCTCCTTATATGAATGACCTTGAGGGTACACCGTTGGTAACGGCAGACATAGGGCCGCCCGGCTGGGTTGAAGAAACGCGAGTTTTGCGAGCTCTATGGTTCGTTCAGCTCGCCCATGAAATGATCGTGTCAGCTCCTGAATGGAAAAATTTTGAAAATGGAGCCAAGTTTAAGAGCCCACAGGAGTTTATCCGCGGGAACGTAAATCACTCGCTCATAAATGGTCCGATCGAAGAGGTAAAAACCGTTATGGAATACCTTGAAAGCCTCGGAACACAACCGGAAACTGAACAAAAAGGGCCGTACTACCGCCTTCCTCGGCCGCCAAAAGGCTATAGTGATGCGGGCTGGATAATGCCCCTTCCCGAGCTTCGGCAACAGGAATGGAAAGATGGCCTTTGCTATAGATTGGTCTATCCCAATAAAGTGGTTGAATTCGAATTGCCGCTTGATACGAAGGAATTGTCGCCTGATATGAAGGATATAAAAGGCGAACCGTCTAGATCTACAGTCTCCCGCTGGGATCAGACATGTACTGCCATCGACGGGCCTTGCACGAACATAGAATACTGGGCAGGTATCTCTAGTGACATGCTTTCATCGCCCATTGTCGGAGTAAAATTTGATTCGTATCGCCGACTTGGGTTCGCCTTGTGGGACAGGAAGCGAATGTTTTTTCTGGGCCTCATTCCAGGGCTATACGAAACGTGGTCTTTTGAAAAAACAGCTCAGTACATCTTCGCCTGGGAAAGCATTCTTCCCGAAGGAGAGGCACAGAGGTTAAAAGAATCGCTCCGAGCAAGAGCAAGGTTCAATGAGTACCTTTGGCCGAATGAGATCATGTGGTAGGTTGGCAGGGCTAACAATATCGTTGTTCAAGTTTCTTTTCGATTCGTCAAAGCAAGGGTGATGATACCCTTTTCTTTTTTCTTTTTGCTTTTCTGCTTTCCGTTTTTATATCTTTCTATTTCCGTCGGCTGTGATTTTGATCACAGGTGACTTTACACATTTGGGCTGGGACAACTCAAGGTGATGCGGGCTGCACTGTAAGCTTTGCTACATAGGTTGGCGTAATGCTGACCTTTGTCATACTATTTCCTAAGAAATCATTATTATATATTGAGTTATTTTTCTCCTCAAATTGGCTATTCTCTTGCATGGCTCCAGACAAAGCACCGTGATTCAGTTTGTTCCAACGGTTATCGTTTCTCCCTGCAACCGCCGATTCCCCCTATTGACCTCGTTTCACAGTACATATTATCAGATAATACTCTTTTTTTATCACATAGTTCCATCTGGGTAGCACCAAAGTAAAGCAAAGCGGATTCTAAAGCCAATTACTGCTTCTTTGCCTCGCGAGCTGCCTTGCGAAGAGCCCGGCGGCGGATATCAATGTGCATCTTCTTGTTGTACCAGATCGTCAAGGGGCTGTTGACGCCCAGCACGTTCTCAATCACCCACAGCATAAATGCATGGCTCCACCAGGGAGTGTAGGTGTTGGGCGCGGTCTGGTAACCACCGCTTCCGACCTTGCCCAGCGCAGCCTTGACGAAGCCACGAGGGTTGGGGATAAGCAGGCTGGTGCGGCGGATCTTGCTCATGGCAGTCGTGACCAAGTGGCTGAGGACCAGGTAGACATCGACATTGTAATCAGACAGTTCGGAAGACAGAGCATTGCTCCACTGCTGGAGAAAAGCCTTGCTGCCGGAATAGGTGGCCAGGTAGGGAGTAGGAGTCCAGCCGCCGAACGAGCCCATTGTCAAGATCAAACCGCGCTTGCGCTTCTGAAGAATAGGAGCAACAACCTGGGTAGTCTTCAAGGTTCCAAGACAGTTGATGGTGACAATGTTCTGCAGCTCCTCCTTGGGTGTCTCCAAGAATGGAACAGGAATGCTGTGGCTCTGGCCGACGTTGTTGATCAGGATACCAACATCCAGGTCCTGCACAAGCTCTCGCAGTCTATCGTAGTCCGAATCGTTGTCCTGGGCAAAATCCATGGCGAGCGTCTTGACTTGAAGACCCTTGCCGGTGTACTTTTGCTCAAGATCCTTGGCTAGAGTATCAAGCTTCGATTGGGTTCGGGAAACGAGCACGAGATTAAAGCCCTTGGCAGCGAGCTGCGAGGCATACTCCTTGCCCAGGCCATCGGAGGCGCCGGTAACGACAGCCCAGGTGCCAGGCTTGCCATACTTGCGGAGCTATTTTGCTGTCAGTGACAAGAACTGGAAGTTGCACGCTGTGAACAGTAGGAGGGGCTCGTTTACACTGGTGCCCGGCAGCAGGAATGAGCTGAGGACAAGCTGGAGGTAGCTAAAGAACTTGGATCCCAAGTAGAGCGCACCGATTCCAGCCAGGGCCCATTGGACGGGCTGAGGCACGTTTTCAAGGAAGCTCTTGACGGACTCCATGATTGCGCAGTGCGATGGCTGTGGCAAGTTGGAGGTAAACAGAGGGAGAAGAATTTGGTGGGATTGGGAGCTTTAGTGGGCGAGCTCATCTACAAATCCCGTTGGGCTGCCGCTTAGCCAATTAAAGCGTGCATAAGCTCTGGGTCCGCCCAAGAGCCGCGGTGTTCGATTAGATCAAGGTGCCGACAGCAGCGCCTTGTGATACCAATCAGAGATTGAAATTGAGGCCATATTCTTATCTAATATTGTAGAGTTGCAATTGTCGTGGTCTTTTCTTTCTTTTCTTTGTTATTTTGGCAGTGCATCTGCTGCGTCTCGCATAGTGGGCGTGCAGCACAGCATGTGAACAACCAATTTCTTGCTCATCTAATCTCCTCGGCAGGCGGGCGATCTGAATATCCCAACAAGCAGTAGTACACTTGTGGAAGGGAAAAGGCAATTGAAGGAGCAAAAAAAAAAAAAAAATAAGAAGAAGAAGAAGAAGAAGGGGAGACGTAATATACGATTTCAACTGTATCGTAGTAATCAAATTTTTGTCAATTGGTGCAACATGCTTGCAAAGATGCTTCGCCTGAGGGGGCCTGCTATCAGTTAGTGTGCCTGAGAACTGGCGGGCTATTACAGCGAGCTCCACTGCTGCCCATTGAATATTCCGAGTCTTATGATCTTCACACCTCCAACTTACATACACAACGCAACACCGACCACAATCCTTAGCCATGGATCTTCTCAAGTCAATTCTGCCGCCAGCCAATGGCATCCTCCCCTATTACATGCTCATTGTGCGTATCTATCCAGATCTTCCATCGCAAGCAAACACCCCGCTTCGTGCCCAGCTAACACAGATTCTACCGCAGCTCTCCGTCATATCTATCGGCAACTCCGTCCAAGCCTACACGACGCTGCACTTCTCACGGCGTGTCTATAACGGCCGCTTCATCCGAAACCCCAAGCTACCCCCCGCCTCTGCCACATTCGATCCCGAGGACTCGGCCAACAAGCTGGTCCAAGCCCAAAACGACCCCAAGGCTACGGACCAGCTGACGCCCCTCGCTGGAAGGTTGTTCGGAACGTGGACCATCATCACCTCCATCGTTCGATGCTATGCGGCGTACCACCTGAACAGTGGCCCGATGTACAATGTTGCCATCTGGACGTACGTGGTGGCACTGAGCCATTTCGCCAGCGAGCTGTTTGTGTTTAAGAGCATGACCTTTGGTCTTCCCCAGATCTTCCCCTTTACGCTGGCTACGACGGCGCTCATCTGGATGCCCATGGTTCGAAGCTACTATGTCGAGTTTGAGTAAAACATGGCATGCGCTGCTTTATTGGGAGAAAAAAAAATTGCGTGTGGGAATAATAGATATGAATATATATATATATTAAGAAACTTTTATTTAGTTTATTTATTTACTCAATTATATCTATGTAACATTTTTATAGCTCGACCTAGCTTAGCTCATCTCAGCTTATTTCGGTACAGCTCTCCATCCAAAGTTCGAAGGCGAGCAGCTGCTTGTTCGGGAGTGATATCTCGCTGCGGCTCTGCCATCAGCTCGAATCCAACAAGGAACTTCTTCACCGTTGCGGACCGCAGCAGTGGGGGGTAAAAGTGCATGTGGAGGTAGGCGTTGTCAATTTCTTCAGGAGTTCCGTCTAGGGGCGCCTGGTGAATGCCTGAGCTGTACGGGAAGTGGCACTCAAACAGGTTGTCGTATCGTCGGGCAACTTCCTGAATGGCCTCTGCAAATTGCAGCCGCTCGTCGGCTGTGAAGTCGATGAGTGCGCGGATATGTCGCTTGGGGAGAATAATGACCTCGAATGGCCACACTGCCCACCAGGGGCAGACGATAGCGAAAGAAGCATTCTGCCACACGAGGCGCTCCTCCTTTGCCAGCTCCAGCTTGATGTAGTCTGCCAGAAGATGTCTTCCATGCTGCTGATGGTACTTTGTCATTTGTATCAGCTCTTTGCCTGGCTCTTCGGGCATGGTTGACGTTGTCCAGGCCTGGCAGTGGGGATGCGGGTTGGAGCAGCCCATTGCTGCGCCCTTGTTCTCAAAGATTTGCATGTAGCGGTAGTTGTCTTTGGGAATGGGGGCCTCCTCCTTTGGGATAGAGAGCTGAAGCTGTGCAGCAACCGCTGAGAGAGGGTTTGATGGGGATAGGTGATTGGCATAAAGCCGGGTCCAGTGATCAACAACTGGGAGGATATCATTTGGCGGCATGTCAGCAAGGGTGACATTGTGCTTTGGCGAAAATGTCATGACATAGCACACGCCCTTGACGCCCTGCGCGCGCAGCAGCAGTGACTCTAAGTCTATGTGGACTTAATCAGCACGGTGTTTCCTCACTCTACACGGCAAAGAGGGAGGGTTGTTGGGTGATTTACCATCTGTGGACTGGCCAGCCTCGTAGTCGGGCTGCTGCTCCTTGACAGCGCTGTAGTCATTTACAAAAGAAAATGTCTTTTCATACTTTGGGTTGTGGCCGCCAGCAGCGCGAGCATTTCCAGGGCAGAGATAGCACTTTTATATTGTTAGATGAGTGATGAGTGAACATGGGTATGTTTACAAGGCGTAAGATGAAGTATACCTTGGGATCAAACTCGAGCAGAGTGGTCGCTGCGGCACCTTCTTCCTGTCCTCTACCAGCAGCACAGCAAAGTCAGCGCATCGTGAACTATTTGTTACTTCTTATGGAACAGAGCATATTTCATGTTCTACTTACTGCCAGGGGCGCTTTGTCCGGTGAGGCGAGACGAGCAGCCAGCTGTCTGTTAGCGGGTTGTACCTCCGGTGGGAGATGTCATCGAGAATCTGGTCGGGCATGGCTGCAGAGGAGGAAATCACGGGTTTGACAGCGGAATGTGCCGACGGAAAGAAGCAATATCGCAGAGATGATCTCGGGCGAATAGAGTTATAAGGCACGAACAAGAATCAATTATATTGCTTCGGAGAATAAACCTGAGGCTAAGGCCGGGGGCATCTTTGGGGCAAGGACCAAAACTCGGGCCAATACGTCAATAGACTTAATTAGAGCGCCGGGACTATGCCGAGCGGGTCAAGGCTATAAGCGCGCCAACAGAGCGCATCGTTTGCAAATCCTTTTGCGAGTCGTGAAAGCAAGGCCGCAGCTACACTATGACGCATTTCCGCAAGCTTGGTTCAACGTTGGACTGCCTAAGCCTTAGGGTGCGCCATTTAGTCTGAGAAATACACGGATGGAGCTTGATATATGATATCGGGGTGGGACAGGCAACGGAAAAGGGCCGTCTAGATTTCCAGTGTTTCAATGTGTATGCTGATAACAGCAGTAACATGCAGATGATGTTTCAATGGACTCTACAGCAGTAGTAGTATCACTATATTTTTACGCGTGAGAGAAGAAGCGTCTCAGTACTCTATAAAAGCTGCATCCTTTGGGTCTCGCCAAGTCGATGCAGGCTTCAAAGTGGGGGAAACAGCTACAGTACGTAGAACTGTTCAAAGCTTCAACTTTTGGGATTTTTCAGCGGTTCAATCACGAAGAAGTAGGCTACCTACCTGGTAGTCTATACCTGGAGTGGGTAGTAGAATCTGCCTGTGGCAGATACCGCGATACTGCCAATTCAAGTCCCTTCAACATTGAGGCGTTCATTCTGCCATGACATGAGTGGCATCACGTGACACAGCTCTCAGCCGCATCTGGCCTAGCCACCGTCGCCTGCGCCTGCTCGCCTCCTTCTGCAGCCGCCCAGCGAATTCCATGGGCCGCAACAGCGCATCCCTGGCTCCACCGGATCGCGACATCCAACATCATCTGGCCGCGGAATACTGGGCGGCGCCCGTCCTCGTTTCCATCAACCACCGTCGCACATCCGCAAAATCCATCAAAGCAACGGCCGCGATAGCTTCCCGGCGTCGCGCGCTTTCTGCAGACACTCTTTTTGCGCCCCAGTCGCGCCCGTAGCCCGCGCCGTGGCTGCCGCTGTTTTTCCGACCTGCTCCACCAATCATTTCTAGGGTGGAAGCATCGCGCCAGACGCCTGTCCAGCTGCAGCGCTCGGCGATATGGGCGTCATTCGCAAGAAGACGGCGACCAGGGGAGGTGAGGGTGGCGTCAAGTACGTCTGCGACGTCTGCTCGTGCGACATCACTTCCACGGTAAGTCAATCCTGCAGCTCTGCTTGCAGCTCTCTCTTTTATAGCCCGCCCTACCCACGCCGTGCGCTGAATGGTTGCTGACTCACGTCCTGCTGGCTTATAGGTCCGCATTAGATGTGCCGACCCTGCATGTTCTGACTTCGACCTCTGCGTGCCTTGCTTTGGCAAGGGAGAGTCGCGCAACACCCACGATCCCGCAACGCACTCGTTCCGTGTAATCGAGCAGAATTCGTTTCCCATCTTTGCCCGAGAATGGGGTGCCGACGAAGAACTGCTGCTGCTGGAGGGTGCCGAGATATATGGCCTTGGATCATGGGCGGATATCGCTGACCACATCGGCGGCTTCCGCGAAAAGGACGAAGTGCGCGATCACTATCTAAAAACATTTGTCGACTCGCCCAACTTCCCCCTCCCCAAAAGATGCAGCCCCCATGACTGCGAGCTCGCAAATGAAATCCCACGAGAAGAGTTCCAGTCGCGCAAGAAGCGGCGCATTGAGGAGCGAAGAGAGGCTTCCAAGAATGCACCAGCCCTACAACCCAAAACAAAGCCCACCGCCAGTGTGCCTAGCTGTCACGAGATTCAGGGCTACATGCCTGGCCGTCTCGAGTTTGAAACAGAGTACGCCAACGAGGCAGAAGAGGCAGTGCAACTGATGCAGTTCGACCCTGGCGACGGACTCAACCCGCGGACAGGAGAGCTGGAGCCCGAGATGGAGCTGAAGTTGACGGTTATGGAAATCTACAACTGCCGGCTGACACAGCGTGTGGAGCGCAAAAAGGTTATTTTCGAGCATAATCTGTTGGATTATCGAGAAAACACAAAACTGGAAAAGAGGAAGACCAAGGAAGAAAAGGATCTCCTACAGAGGGCAAAGCCGTTTGGCCGTATCATGAACCACAAGGACTTTGAAGATTTCACACAAGGTTTGCAGGATGAGCTAAATCTGAGACAAGCTATTGCTCAGCTCCAAGAGTGGCGCAGTCTCCGCATTGGAGATTTACGAAGCGGCGAAAAGTACGAGACGGAAAAGGCTTCTCGGATACAAAAGTCCATACCTATGGGGTCTATGGATAGAGAGAGGCTGGCGTCCTCTCAGCGTTCAAAGGCACCACCTCCTCCTGAGCCTCCAAGCGGAGCCGCTCTGCTCATTGCCCCTGAGCTGCCACTTCGTCCCGCACAAGCCAACGGAGAGACGAATGGTGAAGATGCCAAACCTCTGACTAATGGTCACGCAAATGGCGTAAACGGCATAAATGGTGTCAACAGCGTCAACGGCCACAGTCCGACCAAACAAAAGTATATCCCGCAGCCCATCTCTGGCGTGCAGCCCTTGCAGTTGACGCAGGAGAACGCTCCCGATTTGCACCTCCTCACGCCAGAAGAAGCCAAGCTTTGTGAGGTGGTGCGCCTTCAGCCGAAGCCATACTTGATGATCAAGGAGCAAATCCTCAAGGAAGCCATTAGGGGTAATGGAACACTGAAGAAGAAACAAGCCAAGGAGATTTGCCGGCTGGATTCTCAGAAGGGGGCGAGACTATTTGATTTCTTCAGCAACGCAGGGTGGGTTGGTAAGGCATGAGGTGGAGGTAACCTCGGAGTATCTAGGCGTAAAAACAGGTGTGGACGTATGATGATACACTATATCGTTTTCTGCAGGAGTCGCGTTTTTGCTTCTTCTTTTTGTTTGCTTCCTTGTTTATTTTTTCGGTGGCGGGGTTGGCAATTAAACCACGACTTTTTCAACGATACATGACGGGAGAGACGAAAAGGGAGGAAGGCGGCTATTAATCTCTTCATCGTCTTTGTTCTACCATTTTTTACACGAAGGAGTTAAGGGGATGCATGCAAAGAAATAATACCCTTAAATTCAATATAATCAATAAAGTTATCGAATTTTGTATTCTCTCATCTCTTCCTAATCCAAAGCCCAGCAGCAGCAGCTCGTGACGAAGCCAAATCATCATCTACAAGTCGAATTGGTGAGCTGCCATTCGGCCCGCCTCACCCCCGCCAGGAATCGGGGCATTTTGGGCATGGACACATTTCACGCACACAAAACCCCTGGTTTGTTACAGAATTTCTGGTCAGATGCCCATCTTGCAGGCGGCAGCCATGTACGCCGTATCGCACGGCTGGGACGGGGCTAATGGTAGTGGCAGTGAACCGTGGCGGGGAGGCAGCTTAGCGTAGGGTCCAGGTACGCCTTTTCCTTTTCGGCACTTCTTTTTAAACCTCTTGGCTCCAGCTTAGCTTTATCTCGACTTGACAACACAGAACAACCTCCAAAAAGCTAGAGCCTTGGCTGTCTTTTTTCTTTTATATATATATATGAACTTGCTTCAGACTTTTGCGTTAAAAAATAATTTTGCCGTGGCTAGGAGCATGTCGAGCTACACTGTTGCGTCGCTGAAGAGGGTGTCTGCAAAGACGCTTTCTGACAAGATTCTCGGGGAACAGGACAAGGCAGAGCCAAGCTTTGCGGTGATTGATGTTCGAGATGTTGGTATGTAGCGGCGCACATGCCTCCCTATTCCCCTTTATCATGTGAGGGCCTTTTGGAGAAATGAAAAGAATTCAGTGGAATTCTTGTTTATAAAGATAAAGAGGCAAACACTGAAAATCAAATCCCTACCCACCTTGGATATAAGCACATGAAAAACCTAGACTAACACTCTCACGCAGACTACATCGGCGGCCACATCAAGGGATCAACCAACATCCCCTGCAACCAGCTAGACGCCCTGATGCCCACCCTCATCCGCAAAGTCAAGGACAAGAAGGCAGTCATCTTCCACTGCGCGCTCAGCCAGCAGCGGGGGCCCTTCTCCGCGCTCAAGTATCTCCGCGAGAGAGACGCTCTGCTGGCGTCGTTGGGCGAGGAGCCTCCCAAGGAGCAGGAAGTGTGTATCCTGGAGCAAGGATTCACGGGATGGCAAGAGATTTATGGCGAGGATGAGAGGCTGACGGAGGGCTTTCGGAAGGAGATCTGGAGGTGAAGAGATGTACATGAGCGCCGGTGCTGGGAAGTTTCTGTTGTGGGTGATTATCTAGATGGATGGAGATTGGATTACGGCGTGATGAAAGTTATACTGCGTTTCTATTTTTATTGTTTTCGACTTTTCTTTTCTTTTCTTTTCTTTTCTTTTTTTTTTTTTTCTTTCTTTCTTTTTGTCTTAATAAACACGCTGTTTGGAGCTATCTGCTAGAAAGAGCTTTTCTCTCGGCTCAAGCTGTCAATACTGGCATTGTTCCTGGTTTATCTGGTCACCAGCATCTTTCCTAGCATACTAGGGATTGGGAAGTGGCGTCCAATAGTGAATTTTGAAGAAAGAGGTTCTTCCAGTCAAGGAACTACCTATATACTCTAGAAAAGACAGGGGCTCATATCTGAACTTCGTCACTGCCTTTTAGATTCAGACTTTATGTCAGAGGTAATAACAGCCTCTCTTTCTCCAACCTGTAACTACTCGAGATATAGAACAGTAAACATTCTACATAATAATTTACTCAAGCCTTTGTGATTAATCGCTTCACACGTCGAGTGTCATCTTCTTACTAACCATTTTTACATCCCACGTTTGTCTTCCGTGAATTACCTAACAACCATGGACGACATGGGTTCGTATGTTTCTCGCTCTCCCACCTGCCTTATGACTGTAGCTAACATAAATCTCAGCCATCAACGCGATTCGACCGTTGAACGCGAAGAAGATGGCGACTTGACAGCCATGGAAATTGGCTTCTCCACCATCGGAGCAATATTGTTCATAGTGCTCTTGTTTGGCATTTATAAAAGTAACTTCGATATGCCTAATATCATCAGAGTTCCTGCTCGCAAAACATGGAGGTGGTTGGTCAATGGCATTCGCTGGATCTGCTGTGTTAAGAGAGAGGATCCGGCTCAGCATCAGCCGCAAGAGGAAGGAATTGAGCTGCATGGGATTTCATCTGCACAGACGGCGGTGGCTTCGATGGCGGCTTCGTCTGTACAGACAGTGGTGGCTTGAGTCTACTTGGTTGGGACTGGTTGGCTCTGCGGACTGGTGACGTTTACAATTGTGTGATGAAGAGAGCGGTAAGCGATGGGTACTTGTATAGCGAGTGTGAAGAATGGAACGGGGGTTTGCTGTTTGGCTAGGAATACTTTAGCGTTTGGGTCAATAAGCCGAGATGTGGGAAGATAACAATGTTGTCTTTGAATAGAGGGGCTTCTCTTAATTGAAGATTTAGGGAATATCGAATAGATGCACTACGTTTTACCGTTTTCTCCATATAGCCGCGGGATAACCAGCTTGTAATATCATTTTCGAGCCGTTTCATCATCATAGCAATGCCTTGTAAAGTTATACGTGAAGGTGTTCACGACTATCAAAAGATTTCTAGGGTAAGATGGGTGAATTCCATCACACACTATGGAGCAGTATTGGATGCTAACTCGAGATGGAAATATTACTGCAATAGGTCCTTACACAACTGCAGCAATCGAGATCGATGGCCGTACCGTGTGCATAATGTGACAGCCAGAAGTGACAAGGACAATCACATTCCCAAGCCTGGTGCGATTCCTAATCCCCGTCTGCAACATCTCCTTAGCCATTATGTATTCGCCATTCACCATTCGCCAATTCACCGATGCTCAGACCCGCAAACCCGCCAATGGACTGCACTAGCAGCCCGCTGTGTGAATTTTATGGGGCGCTGCGAGCCATGTGGCAGGAATTTGGCAGCTTGAATGCAGTAACTTCTGCGCTTTCTCTTGTTCTATAAAACCTGGTCCTGCAAACATCTGCTCTGGAGCTGGAGATTGTCAGAGGAAAGACTCTCATCTTCATTTTCTCATCACTCCCTTCCTCCATCGTCCTCCCTTTTCTTTCGCATCTTCGTGCCTTGCCCCGCCACCGAGAACCCCCGCGACAAAGATTGCCGATAACAAGCGATAAGCATACCAACGAACAAGGGAATCGCGCTGCGAATAGACATCATGGGAGCGCAGGAAGAGATAACAAATGGCGCAAATGTGCCCGAGGTTGTTACCAGTACGCATTTACCATGGCATGTTTTCTCAAACCCCCTCGAGCCACTGCTAACAGGCGCGTAGATTTGGGATTTGCGCCTGCGGTAAAGCTGTCTGGAGAATGGTCTGTCAAGAGAGTGTTGGAAGAGATTCCCAGCGAGGCACCTGCCGAGGGCTCCAGCTCACCGATCCCATTCTTCCATATGCTTTCTCGGCTCAAGACTACCAAGCGTGAGGGATGGCGGCGGTTTGGAATCGAAAGGTTAGTCTGCGGCTGGAGGCGTCTCCAACTTTGGCCACACAAACAAAAACGAAAGCAAAATTGCTAACGGAAGTTTTCTTCTCTTTCCTTACAGAGGCGAGTCGATTTCGGATCACATGTACCGCATGTCTCTCATCACCATGTTTGCGCCACCGACCCTGGCCAAGAAGCTGGATCTCCAAAAGTGCATGAAGATGGCCTTGATCCACGACATGGCCGAGCTCCTGGTTGGAGACATCACCCCCGTCGACGGCGTCGCCAAGCCCGAAAAGAATCGACGCGAGGCTGAGACGATGGACTTTTTGACCAAGAACCTGCTGCGCAGTGTCGCAGGCGGTGATGTTGGCACCGAGATTCGAGCGATATGGCAGGAATACGAAGATTCACAGACGCTGGACAGCCATTTCGTGCACGACGTGGACAAGATCGAGCTGCTGCTGCAGATGGTCGAGTATGAGAAGCAGGGCAAGGGACATGTGGACCTGGGCGAGTTTGCGTACGTTTCACGCAAAGTCACGCTGCCTGAGATGAAGGAGTGGGCGGAGGAGTTGCTGCGCGAGAGAGAAGCGTTCTGGCAGACAAAGGAACATGTTCACGGCGAGAAGGGACTGGAGGGAGGAGTGTCTGAGGAGACGAGACGTGGACAAGAAGACTACTATGAGCGAAAGTGATGGTGACGTTTTGGCATTTTCTTTTTTGGACTGGGCTTTTACCTTTTGTTTTCATGGTGGGCATTTTAAAGAGCAGAAGCGAATTCACATTCGACACAGGGATTCATAGAGAGAGAGAGAGTATAGACTTTTTGTGTGTATGCTGTGCAGAGTGCCTTGTTGCTGCTGTGAATCATTTATCATTTACTGTAGTAGCTGTTGCTCAGTTTCAACCAACAGCTGCAAGATGATACCTACTAGTAGTAGTAATAGATATGTGGCTTTACTCTTGCGTGTACAGTAGCTGAATGTGCTGCTGTGCAGCGAGTGCCAACTGCCCACCACCATCTCGCGATTGCCCCTGGCAACAGGGCTTGCTGCTAGTGGGCGACAGTTGGTCACCAGCCACCAGTCACTGGAGCTGATCCCTGGACTTATAGTGCGTGTGGAGAGATGTTTTCTCCGCCACGCCGCTAACAAAACATTCCATCTCATCTGCACGCGGGCCTTCAAGCCCTGTATCGGACGAACCGGATTGCTTCCTTTGCTTCTGTGCCCAGCAGGCTATACTGTAAAGCATCTGCGCATTTTGCCAATTGCATACAGCGCTCCGCAGCTCCCGTAAAGAGCAGCGCTCGGCTAAAGACGAAGAGGAAGAGAGGCTGGCCCAAAGCAGGGCTTTGCTGTGAGCAGCTCCACCACCGGGTTTGCGCAAAAAGTCCACTCACGCACTCACGCACTCGCTTGTCACTCGGACCTCCACCATCGGCGGCTCACTTCTCACCGCTGCCCTGACATACTGGAGAGGAGTCGAAAAAGGCGACTGGAGACGAGACGAGACGAGCAATCGATAGTTATTTGCCTTCCCACCGCTTTCAACCGCCCCCCCCCTTTTTTTCTGCAGGAACTCGCCCACTTGCTCCGTACTGTAGTTCACTTTGGATTCTGCCGCTCACTTGCCTGACCGCAGCTTTAGCAGGGCCTGCGAAGGACTTGACGCTTACAAGCTACATACGCCAATCTTTATCTTTCTGGAATCCCTCTCTACCTCTCTCTCTCTCTCTCTCTCTCTCTCTCTTTATCCCTGTTTTTTTCTGTCTCGCTTGATTGCCACCCTGTGCGGTGCTTATCAGAAAAGAGGCGCCACTTCTCTCCGCATTCCAGGCTGCAGCGGCGAAGAGGGTGTGACAAAAAAAAGGTTGACCTTGATTGCGACTCGGTCACGAGGAGACGATAAGCTCGGAGGGAAAAAAAAAAAAAAAAAGCAAGACATTCCGGGAGGGCCCCAGGCGGCACAGACAAGGTTTTGGAGAAGCGAGGCCTGTGAGGGAACAGCACACCACCAGAAGAAGTGAACGGCTAGGGAGAGGCGGCGTGTCAGCAGGGCGGACGCCATTCACTCATTCAGTTGCCTGCTCGCCTGGCTTGCTCTGCTCGACCTTTCTGCAGTGAAGTGCAGCGCCGTGTAGCCTGCTCCAGCTCGGCTCAGTCTCAGCTCCAGCTCCAAATCGCTGCTGTCTGTGAACGGCGGGAACCTCTGAGTCCTGCAGCGCTTTGCGGTGACGAGAGGTATCGCCGTGCGTCTGTCAAGTATACCGAGTACTTGCGGTGAGCCACTATCTTACCTATCATTGGATAGAGTTCGCCCCGAGCGCACACGAGGCAGGGGAGGCTCCAGCGTTGTAGTCGAGCCCAGCGTCCAGTCATTCATTCATTGTAGCAAGCCTGCGTCACAGCACAAACTCCCGGCGACAGGGGACGATACGACAGCGAAGCCGATATCGATATCGAGATTCACCAAAGAAACAATCAGGAGGACGACGAGATCGACGACGAATAGAAAGAAATCTATATAAAGACAGACGACAATCGCCATGACCTTCGCTGCGCACTACCACATGTCGGCGCCGGCACACGACGGCGTTCATCCCGGCCTGTTCCGGCCGCCAGCGTCGCCCAGCTCCAGCACCGACTATCTCTCGTCGTCGACTTTTGCAACCGAGCACTCTTCGAAGCGGAAATGGAGTCGCAGCAGCATGCCCCGGATGCACCAGACAGGCGCTCACGGCGGCCTCTATGATGAAGGCGATGTCTATATGGATGCTGCAGTACCGCCTTCGAGAACCTACGCTCTAGCTGGCCAACTTCATACGCCACTGGTGGGATCCAATTCTGAAGATGCCGACATGGCCATGGCCGAGAGCATGGGGGACAGCATGGGAGACAGCATGTACTCTGACTCGGACTACAGGCGGGCCCTCGGCACCAAGCGATCCCGCGATGAGATGGACCAAGACTCTTCCAGCGGGCCCACACAGCTGTTCAGCCAACCCGAGCCTGAGCAATCTGCAAATTCCAGTAGCTGGGGGTCCTTTGCTTTCGCCACCATTGGAGGCGTTGTTGGCCGGGTATGGGAGTTTTGCAAGGCTGGTGCTTTCAAGGGCTTTTACGCGGGGGGCGGCACATCGTACAAGGTGACATCTACAGGCGTTAGTGTTGATGAAGCTGCTGGTCCCGGGCTTGACCAGACTTATTATTTCCAAGGCCATAGTCAGCAACAGCAAAACCATGACTACATGAGTAGAGACAGGGCGCGACATGTACAACAGCAGTTCCCAAAAAGGAGCCACCACCACTACAGCAGCAGCAGCAACAGTAACAGCAACAGTCAGAATTCTGGCTACGACGACCCATATGATAGCCGTGCTTCAACGCCCACTGGGCCAGCACCAAAGAGGCGTAGACATACAGAGAGCGGTAATGACTTGGGCCAGAACTGGGTGATGATCCGAGAGCCCGGCCGTGACAGCGAGGCGAGGACGCCCCGGAAGATGGCTACGCCGAGCCGCACGTCCCCTCGCCATCTCTCTCAGCAAACTCCTCTGGCCGATCTCCGCATGGGCCCTCCAAGCAGCTTTTCTACTCCTGCTTCATCTGACCCTGCTCCTCTTCGCCCTGCAAGTCGCGCTGCCAGCCGTCCGGGCAGTCGAATGTCGGATGTCAACACCTTCAGGTCTGCACGACCTGCAACCTCAGCTTCTGTTGCGTCCTTCAAAGCCAGTGTTCCCAAGCCGCCTACACCCAGCAGGATCCCTGTCAAAGCAAACACTTCAGCAACTTTGGCATCGTCGGCTCCGCTTGCAAACTTTGAGCCCGGCCGAAGGCGCAGACACACAGTCGTGCCGTCGTCGTCTTCCGATCCCTCTGCCTGGCGAAGTCAGGGTCATCAACGCGCTGAAAGTGCGGCCTCAGTGGCTACTAGCAGGGCCACCGAGATTGACGCCAGCCCGCGACTAGATGCCGAAGCCAAGCGATTAGCAAGCCGTCGTCAGAAGGAAGAGCGCAATGCTGATGCGCGTATGGCGGCGTTCAACAAGCAGCTGCAAGACATGATCCGGCAGGGCAGAGAGGCCCTGGGGTCGACTATTGAAGTTGACATCAACGATGCAGGCTGGGAAGACACGCTCTAAACAAGACTACGGGACTAACTATAATCACATCTTCCGGCCACTCTTTATCATTCTTTTACATGAACATAGTTTCTTTTTATCTTCCCTTTATTCTCTATTGACGGACTGATGACTTTTTCTATTCTTACTCTCTTTTGTTCGCCCGACATGGGCGCTTATGACATTATGAGGTTACTAGATGCGGAAATCGTACGGACGAGCTACACAGAATCTGCTGATTATTTTGGTTGGGTTCTTATTTTTCAACGTTTTACTGGACCTGATTTTCTTTTCTTTTTTCTCTTTTTTTTTATTTTTTTTATTTTTTTCTTCTTGAACTTGGATGATTGGGCATCTATTCTGCGAGTGGACAGCACGGCAGGAAAGGGGGGAAAAAGGCAAAGGGTAACGCCGCTTTTTTTGTTATAGCCCATCATTGTTGCCATATCCAAGTCCTTTGACGACTGCTAGTTAGCTATTCATGACGTTTTATGCGGAGGAATTTTATGCGGAGGAAATTGTGTATTTTATGAATTTTACCTCGTTGAGGATGGCGCATTAATGACCGATATGAGGACGAGGGAAACGAAGTGGGAGGGTAACACTGATTTGATTATGATTATTAGCCTCATCTTAGCTTTAGCAAAAATGAATCAAGGATAAAAGCCACAGGTGGAATGTATTCATCGTGATGCTGATGCTGGCACTAGCAGTGTAGAGAAGCTCTGGAGGGAGCGTTGACAGCACCCGCCGGATGTTTGTATCCGGAGGAGGACGCTAATAAAGAAGGGCAGCTCTTTCGGCCGTTGGGCGAATGTGACTGGTGCTCGGAAACGAGGAAAAAGGAAGATGGAATACCGACTTGCTGCATACGCGAGATGAAAGCTCATCTTAGTGCCACGCCGTATGTGCCTTTTCCTCCTCCCTCTTAAGCCACGCAGCTGAAGGTTCATTTTGATAAGGACTAGAAAGAAAGAAAAAAGAGATGGAAAGATATTTTTAGCAGTCCTTTAGATGGACGGTTTTAATAATAGAAACCAACCTGAGACCTGCATCTATAGTGGTGTTGCGAGCATGTGCCGTTGTGCTCTTTTGCCTGGCCTTGTCGTGCTGAGAGCTGGAGATTTCTTTGGGGGCGATGAGCTAGCCATGCTGCGTGAGGATTTTGGTGCAAGCAACTCTTTCTTTTTTTTTTCTTGTCATGTTTTCTCCTTGAATATACTTTTTGATGAAATTAATATCTTCTGTTTGTTACATGATAAAATTTTGCTTCGTTTACAGATCGATCGGTGATGGCGGTGTTGATATAATTAAAACATCGCCACTGCCCACTTACATCCAGCTCCTCGTGCCACCATCAAATCAAACGGGCACAAACCAATGAAAAGCACCCCAGTTGCAAGACACCTTCTCTCGCCCAAAACACCAAAAAGACATCACGCCCTAGACCTGAAAAGCAACGAAAAGAGGCGCTGCCAAATACAGCTTAGCCAAAGCACCTTTTTTCTTCTCCCTCCCTTGCGTCTGATCCTTACTACTACTAGCAGCAGCACCAGCACCAGCAGTCATTTTTTTTTCCTGTTGACTCTCCCTTTGTAAAACCAAACCAGCTCCAGGAATGGAAAAGACGAGCTAACAATGAGAGTCCAGATCCTGCTAGCTGGATTTGCGTGTCCCATGCCATGTAGCACTGCGCTGGTAAAATTGGTGGAAAGGAGAGTGGCCGGGGGAGGTGCTTCTGGTGGCGCTGTGAGACATTCCGCGGCCTCTCTCACCTTGATGGGAAATGCTGCCTAGCAAGTTAGTAGAGTGTATTTGCTACAGTACCTTTGAGCACCCATTCTTTTGCCTAAAACCCTACCGAGTAAGGTACATGTAGTCGAGATGAAAATGCCACAGCGCAATGAGGGTACTTAAAGGGGTTCAGCTGCCCCAGCCTCTCTCCTCTCTCTCTGTCGATCCAATCGCTTTTTACGCTGTGTTTTTATTTTATTTTATTTTTTAAGAAGAGAAGTCGGAAGAAAGGAAACGCATGATACAAGACCCCTCCCCCCCCCATCTTGTTGTTGCTTTTCTCTCCTTTTTTTTTCGGCGTCTGAGCTTTTTTGGACACGACGTCTTGTTGTCGATCCTGACACCATAATACATAATAAAGACGCCGTATTACACGAAACATACACACACACACACTACTCAAAAGCACGTCCCCCGCATCGCAAACTCCCCAACCATGAAGGTAAGAAAAAAAAAAAAAGAAGAAATAATAGCCATATCCACTATATATATTCAATACATTAAGGAAAACAATTAACTAAAAGGAAAAAAAAAAAAAGAAGACCCAGATCTCGTCTCTCCTCATGCTGCTGCTCCCCGCCCTCGCCCTGGCCCTTCCAACACAGCAGCCACAACAAGCCCACAGCAGCGACCTGCATCGCAGATTCACATGCCCTGCCAACGTGCAGGACTTTTGCTCCGCTTCCAACATTCACTCGAGTTGTGAGAATGGCAGGTTTACGTCGGGGGCGATGGATACGTGCGGAGAATGCCATTGTTGATTGAGAGGAGGAGAAGGAGAGAGGAGGAGAAGGAGGAGAGAGCTTGAAAGAATGGAAGAAGGAAAGATTGAGTGGAAAAGAGAGCGAGAACGTACGGCAGTGGTGACGATGGTAATACGGGCGAGTTTGTTTGGTTGATGTATGGCATACGGGAGTTTTTAATTAATTACTGCGCGTTGATTCTTATTCGACATTATCAAGAGTGGAAATTATTGTTTGCTATTCTTTAGTTCAGTTAATGCAAAAGCAAAAATTGGGCGTCAGGCCTATCGAATCTATCTAAATCCATCAAAAACACCATACAAATCCGTAGTCTGGTTCAAGTATCGCAAAACTAATCCTTTGGTTTGTTTACTAGAAACTCAACGGCACTCTGACCCCATTAGCTCCTGAGTATCTGGAGCACTCGTCTCAGAGCCTCAATCTCCCTGGTCAATGCCTCTCTCTCTTCTCCTTCACTGCCTGATCCTCTGCAGCAATCGAATTCAGCTGATCCGCCGACATATGAAGAAGAACCCTGTCCGTCTCTGGCTCGGGGCACCGGTAGGGACCCGACACGATCCCGCGCAAGTCTCCCTCGTGGAGTTTCGGAATTTCAAAATGAACTTCATCATCGTATAACGAGGATCGGTCAACTTCATCGCCCTTGGCCGATATGGAGCTATCAGTACCGCTGTCGTTGTCGCTGTCGTTGTCGCTGTCGTTGTCGTTATCGCTGCAGACAACGCTACGGCTTGCCTTTTTTTTTTTTTATTTATTACCTCGGTAGAACTCTCTGGCATGGCCCTTCTGATACATGACATGGGCAAATGCTTCGTTGATGCTTCGAATTCGTGTAATGAGTCTCATCTCAGCATCTTCAAAAATACTATGGCGCCTATAGTACGCATCTAATCCATAGTGTGTAATTCTCATGAATTCCGAGGCAATCTTGCCAACATATGCCCGCTGCTGGTCAGTGGTGCTTCGAGACTCGCCCAGGTCCTTAAGAAGCTCCTCACGCTTCTTGAGACTTGACCTGATCTCATCCTTCACCAATAGGAATTCTGCGCGAGTGTGATTCATCAACAGCTGTTCGAGACGAATGCGGAGAGCCGGTATGACTAGCCTGTTCGTAGGCAGAGTATTCCACGGTGCTTCCCCAAATAGAGCCTGCTCTTGGCTTTGGCGTTTATTCATAGTACCAGACTTGTCATCAGCACCAGGACTTTTGACAACGCAGTAGCCCAAATGCAAATCTCCTCTTTTGTCCTTTACGTGATCACAAACAACGGCTTTTGTGGCATTCTCGATGGCAAGATCGGGCTTGGTCAGCACTCCTAAGATTCGCTCTCCGTTGGAATCAACCTCAGCAGCAAGCCGAAGGATATTTTGGTTGGCAACATCGCTATTGCAAGGGACAACGGTGAGAATGATGGTTCTTGTCTGTTGAATGTATCGCTTCACCATGTACTTCACCAGGTCGATATCGGACTGGAGTCACTGTCTCGAACATGCCGGGAACGTCGATGACAGTAAGGTGGGCAGCATTGGGATGGTTGATTTCAACCTTGAGGATGTCGAGGCTAAATGCACTGCCTCTGTTGCCATCTTCGCCTGAAATTTTGATGTCCATGGCTATGGCAGCCTAGAAGATGTAGGTTAGTCATGCCAAAACGTTATGATGATGGAAACTCTGGCACCAAGGCTACTTACGTCCTCGAAAATTTTGAGGAAGTCGTCTGAAGTGATCTTATCCGTCGATCGGCGGAATTCTCTGACGAGCTTCTCTCGCTCAGGAGACGGATTGTGCGGGATAATAGATACCACGACACTCTCAGCAGGCTCCCGTCGGCAAACAATCTCGGTGGCATGCCGAGTACATGGAGTGGCTGAACGAGGGAACTGGAATCCTGTCAAAGACTCAAGAACGCTGGATTTGCCTGCACCATGGTCTCCAACCACGACAATCTGTAGAAAAGTCAGCCAATGTTCAGCTTCATGAGGAGCACGATCTCTTGATATATTACCTGAGGCAGAGGCACGAGATGGGATATACCCAATTCGCGAAGCTTGTCCACCTTGTCCAAAAGAACTCGGGATCCAAGCCCCTGACTCGTCTTGCCTTCATCAGAAGAGGAGTTCATCTTCAAGGCGATCTTTATTAGAAACGCAGAACAAGTGCTTCACCTGCTCAAACCTTGAACGTTGTAATCAAAGAGATAGAATAGCAAAAAGACTTGACTGTGATATTGAAAGAGAGAGAATAGAAAACAAGATCGGTAGGGAAGAGGCAGTAAATCTATCTCAAAAGGGAACTGGGCTGAGTGCCTTGCATTCACTGGAAGCTGTTTAACGCCTCTGCTGGTAACCCCATAGAATCCCGCAATTCAGCGGACAACAAGTGCATTCACCGAACAATTTTCGCCATAGTATCAGGAGAGATGCCCCCTGCTAACTGGCAGACTAAATGATAGGCCTCTTACAAAAAACATCCCGTGGGCGTCTATAAAGAGACATAAAGGCTTAGACTTATATGCAAGACTCTTGAAACACCGGATGCCACTTCAATTGCCCTTCTGAAGCCCCCAATTCTTGAGCACTTGAATTTTCTCATGCATAAGTTGTCTTACAGCCCTACGTGCAGGCTTTCGCTTCGATTCGTCATCTCGACCCGGCATCTGCTCATTGTCCTGCTACTGTTGAATTGCCTGTCTGGAATCTTTGTTTCGAATTTCTTCCTCACACGCTGCAAGATCCTTCATAGTCTGAATCGTATCAGCATGCTCATCCCCACTCACTTCCCGATGAATCTGCAACAATTCAATCAATATCTTCTTCGCTTCGTCCGGATCTGTATGCCGCCAACACTGCGCAAGCCTTGCCATGGCCAGCAATGTGTTTGGATGTTTATCTCCTAATCGCTCCCTCAGCAGATCCAGCCTCAACAGTGTCATCATGAACGTCAATTTCGCCTCGTTATTTCGGCCGCTGTTATAGAGTAATCTGCCGTAGTTTAATCGGCTTTCGACTGTGTCGGGATGTTTCTCGCCGAGCATTTCTACATGGAGGATTCGCGCCTCTTCTAGGACGCCTTGAGCATCGAGCCATCTTCCCTGACTTATATAGACTGCCCCTAGGCTGGTCATGGTCAAAATTGTGTCGGGGTGATTCGTCCCAAGAATCTCTTGCCTGAGTTTTAAAGTTTGCTCTTTCAGCTTCTCAGCCTCGGCAAGTCGACGTTGAAAATGGTAGGTTATTGAGAGGGACCCCATGGTCCTGATTGTATCGGGGTGCTTCTCCCCGAGAATTTTTAACTGGAGCGTCAATGCCTGCTCTTTCAGCCGCTCAGAGTCATCGTGTCGGCCTTGCTTATCGTACGTTTCTGCGAGGCTACCCATCGCCAAAGCCATCTCCGGGTGTTCCTCGTCGAAAACTTCTTGCATAAGTCTCAACGCTTGTTCTTTGAACTTCTCAGCCTCAGTATATCGACCTTGGGCATGGTAAGATTTTGCGAGGCTCATCATAGTCCTAATTGTATTTGGATGCTTTTCTCCAAAAATTTCCAGTTGGTGTTTCAACACCTGGTCTTCTAGCTTTTCCGACTTGGTGTATCGGCCGCTATTGTAGTAGGTCATCGCGAGGTTCCTCATAGACCGAATTGTAATCGGATGCCTCTCTCCATAGATCTTTAAACGTTGACTCAATACCTTCTCCATCAACGTTTCAGAGTCACCGTACCGACCTTGATTATTATAGGTTGCTGCAAGAAGATGCATAGTCTTCACTGTATCTGGGTGCTTGTCTCCAAGGTCTCTCAATTGAAGGCTCAATACTTGCTTATTCAATTCCTCAGATTCGACATAACGGCCCTGGAAAATATATATTTCTGCGAGATCAGCCATGGTACTGAATGTGTGTGGATGGCTCCCTAGCACTGCCTGGTAAAGGGCCAGCGCTTGCTTTGCTAGCTTCTCAGAGTCGTCATACCGACCTTGATCACTGAGTAAAATTGCAAGTTGTGAAATGCTTCTGATTGTAGCTGGATGCTTTTCCCCAAATATCTCTCGGCGCACATCTAGCGTTTGCTTTATCAACATCTCGGCCTCTTTGCATCGACCTTGATTATAGTATAATATTGCGAGATTTTCCTTCATGTTGACTGTTTGTGGGTGATCATCTCCGATCACCTCCCGTTGGAGGCTCAACACCTGCTCCGTCAACCTCTCGGCTTCGTCATAACGGGCCTGAAATTGATGTATTATTGCGAGGTATGCCATGCTAGTGATCATTTTTGGATGTTTATCACAGAGACTTCCGCTCTGCCGGCGAAGCTCTAGCACCTGTTCTGCCAACTTCTCAGCTTCGCTGTACCGGCCCAGCCATATAAGCGTCACCACAAGAATTGCCATGCCTTCGATGGTATCTAGATGTTTCTCGCCGAGCGCCTTTGTTCTCAAGTTTATAACCTTTCTGTTTACCGGCTCTCTTTCTCTCCACCTCCCATAAGCATACATACAAGCCGATACTCTGCAGAGTAATGCCGACGCTTCAACTTCTTTCCCGTTCACTTCTGCCCACTCGCCCACCTGGATAGCGTGTGGTATGTAACAATACCCTGGCAACGGAACGTTTTCGAAAACATCATTTACTATCTTCAGAGCTATGGCTGAGAAGTATGCCTCTGTATTCTGTGGACTGTCAGTCAAAGCCGTAGATTCGCCCAAGGGTGACTTTTCTGGCTGCTGGACCCTTAGTCCATATCGTATGGCCTCTTGGACAAGCTTATGCATCTCATAGCTCCGCTGGCCTTCTTCCACTCGGCGCGTATGGAGAAAAGAGAACTCGACTAGTCTTGTGACAGCTTGTAACACTTCTAGATCTGTATTTTGCCTATAAGCATTCTCATCCTCTTGACTGCTAGCGCTACCTTGGCCTGCCGCTTGCATTAGCTGATGTGGTATGTCTTGGTTGTCTAGATATGCAATAACGTGAAGAATTCGATACGACAGCTTGCTCTCCTCTTGAATGCGCTCAATCGAAATTTTCCACGTCTCAAGAACACTATTTGACACTTCCGGCCGTCGATGCCGGTCAGAGTCGTTAATCTTGAGCAGATCCCATCGACTCGTGCCTTGCAGAAGGAGGTTCAAGTATTCCTTAACAGGCGTTCTTGTCCGTCGCATATATACCCCGGCCTGTGAAACTGCCAGTGGAAGTAGTTGCAGTTCTTCCAGGAGGCGATCTATTTCGGCATCTTCCATGCCTGACTTCATGTTGTCACTCATGGACATCTCAAGAAGGGATATTGCCTCATCTTTCGTCATGGAGGGAACCTCGATGCCTCGGCTGGGCCCGACAAGAGTGCCCGTAATACGCCCGTCACGGCTCGTCCACAGTATCGTTCCTTGCAAACCTCCCGGGATGAACTTTGCCAGGCTCCCCCCTTTGCGTCCCACGCCAAAGAGTCCAAGATCATCAGCATTGTCAAGGATAAGGACCCATCGCGGCTGTGCCTCAATCCCATCTCGCACCGCGGCAAGCAGGTCCGGCCCATCGAGGCTCTCTCCACTGATGCCGAGCTTTTTCCCAATCGCCTTATAGTCGGACGTGAAAGTGGCTTCGCTATCTGCGTGCACCCACAAGACGCAGCACTCATCATCGACACACCGCCGATACGCATAGTCTAGTGCGATCTGCGTTTTTCTATAATTTATTTTTAATCAGCACCTTGTGTGGTCACTTATATGCCGGAGACGCAATTCTAATATCCTACCCTGAGCCTCCCAAGCCCCAAAGTGCCGCGTTATAGAAGCCTGGCGATGGTGGCAGCAACTTGTCCAGTTGATCAACAACCTCTTTGCGGTAGACGAGATCCTCGTTGAGAAGATATGGAATGACGCGAGCGACCTTGGCTGGAGCTGGTGGGAGGGGTAGATGAACATGGAGATTGCCTTAGTTGATAAAGGCATCGGGACCAAATGAATTATGGCCGATTTCGCGCCATTCGCGCTCTGAAGCTGTCATTGCGATTGTGATCCAGGTTGAGGCATTTTTTACGTGGATCCAGCACAGCTGCAAGAGCCAGCAGATCGACCATTTTAGAGTCCAGAAACAGCCTTGCACATAATCCTTGTGGTTGTGACGGGGCCAATGAGAGACGCGATATGGAAGAGCGAAGGAGGGGGCGGTGTTGGGCGCCTAAATAATGTAGGAATTCGAGATTTAGTATCCAGAAGGCAGTAGCAGGAATTAACAAAAGAAAGCTCTAATCTCTGAGAAACATTCTGCATTATTCTTAGATGCCTTATTATAGCAACAGAGACTTTATCTAAATTATGCTAGGAACAATATTTTACTGCCATTGGGTCCATAAGATTCTGTATTCATTCTACATGTACTCTTCTACCCGTATCTATTTACAATTATACACATGTATTCTTAATGTAATGTTCTGCTTTATATATTATAAAATATTTTGTATCAAGATCCTGAGTAGGTTGTAGGAAAATTAATTCGCGGGATAGCTGTGCCCAAGTATAGCAGAGGCGATTATCCAGTCTTTCCAATTATCAGCATGGCATAAGCTACCAAAGACGTGCTACATTTATTCCCAATTACCATGTTAGGAAGATCTAAATTAGAGACAACCTTTAATATATCAAAGCTTGCTAACACAGGTTAACGCCATACCTCTCTTAGTTTGCGAAGATGGTCCATTCAGCCGATATCTACGTTGTCAAATTAAAAACGATAATTGAGGTTCTACTTTTTAAAGTTTCCTTTTTCACCGTTCGTATAACTGTTCCTTGAACCCCGTAATCAGAAGATAAGTATATGATTAATTAATTCCTGATTGGCTGATACATCGCGGCAACCCCAGACACAGAAAAAGCAACCTATATACGAACATACGAAGTACACAAGTAGACAGTATAAACACCCAAAACAAGGTTTGTTTGGTTTGCCTCACACCACTCCATCGCAAGTGGAGCAGCCCAGAGAAAAATTCTATTCGACATGCCAGAAGGAAATAACAGCCCACATAGAGCAAGCCATCTGGTCATGTTCCCACTTCCCGCCGTGGCAAATGACAGGCGGCTTTTGTTTAGCTCCCCATCCTCTCTTGGTGACCCATTACCTAAAAAGTGTAACAAAGAAAGTGGTCGTCAAGTGGTATATCCTATCCAATCAACGACAAACAAGAATACCCCTTTGTTCTGAAAGAAAGAATGAGCAGAAACAACAGAATGTATGAGAAAACAACATAAACCAAATCTCATCAAATCGTACATCCTCATCCCATCCAGAATGTAAATAAAGTAAAAGAAAACGCCCATCGCTTTAGTGTGTATGTACATGTATATATGAATGGTATATGTCCCATGAAAAGAGTCATGTCTCTCACCCTCTCTTCTCTTTCTAATAATGATACAACGATAATGAAAAAAAAAAAAAAGCTCTATCAGTCTTTCAAAAGTGATCCGACATCCTGCAACTGCAATGATGTCGCCATGGGGGGAGGTCCGCCCCTATCTATTCTACCCCATCCGGCTCCCCACGCTGGTAGTTCTTGCTGCATGTAGGGCGCCCGTTGTCGCGACGAGCTCGGTCCTCCGGGTATTAGAAAGCCATCTGTCAGTGTGATTTCATCTGAGCCAGCGTTTTCGTGGAAGCTGCCTGGGTGTTGGCTCAGGGCAATCTCGTCAGTTCTGTCGCTCCGAGCCTGAGATTTTCGGTTTCTTCTTCGCCAGAATCGTGTCCTCTGCCTAGTGCCGTCCTGTTGAGCGAATATCTCTGGAGATTCCATAATGCCAGCCCGAGGAGATCGTCGACCATTTGCAAAGGAGCTGCCATGAGCCCGCGGATAGAAGAATCCGGCAGGCCGCCCGCCAGTGAAGGGATTCCAGGGTCGCAATCGAGGTGAAGTAATATTAATGCTGCCGTTGCATCCGGCATTATAGCTAGTACGCGCTTCGCCCGATAGTTCTTCTAGGGTCAGTCCCTTCGTCTCCGGGACCAACAGCGTGGTTATCGTTCCGAGCAGCATAAAAAGAGCAAAAAGCTGCAAGAGGCGGTTCAAGTGTGGCGAGCACTGGGTGCCTTTGCAGTCGGGAGGAGAGTCTTGGCTCAGTATCGGGATACTGATAACCTGGGCGATGATGGCGCCAATCTTGCCACTGGCGGCAGAGACACCGTGGCCAGTAGATCTGTATCGGGTAGGATAGCATTCACCAGGGATAATAAAGGTGGTTGTGTTGGGGCCGAAGTTGAATAGAAACTGGGCAATGATGTAGAGGGCAAGCATTGCTCCTTCGGTTAAGCTGTGGAAGGCAAAGCCAAGAATACAAAAGATGACGGTGAGGAGAAGAAAGCCAGCAAACTGAAGGGGCTTCCGGCCGACGCTATCGATTGTGAAAACTGCGGCCCAGTAGCCAGGGATCGACCCGGCACAGGCGAGTATAATCATGCCGACGGCTTGGTTGTACAATCTATGGTACAATGTGCTTCCATTAGCATATCCAATGGCGCTAAGAACCATAGATTGGTTTAAGCCTAGGCCATAATATGCAAGATCCTATTGTTAAGGGTCAGCAAAAATAGACAACAAAAAGGGGGAGGCCAAGGCGGCGATATGCATATATCTGAAGACGCACCAGAAAGAACCATGACGAGGTTGTACCAATGAGCACTTTCAAGTTCTTGAGATTGCTGAAGTAGCTCGCGATATCAGGCCACGAGGCTGGGGGCACATCGAGTGGCGACTGCTCGGTAACAGTTGCCGTACGGGTTCGCTTCATGGACATGGAGCCTTGGTCGCTCCTTCGCCTGCTCGACACGTATGCGCGGATGTCGGCATCGGCCTTTTCCACGTCGTTCTGTATATCGAACGTGTAGCGAGGTGTCTCAGGGATGGTGATACGATAGTACAGGGCCAGGCATGCAGGGATGGCACCAACGCCAACAATGATTCGCCACGATCGATCAGCGGCCTCCCTGCACGCCAGATCGCAGGCGCCTTCTGCAGAGATGTCCACATACGACTTCTTGAACGCCACGGTAGTGATAAGCGCAACGATTGCGGCTAAAAGCTGACCCAGGCCTTGCATAGAGAAAACGGCAGCCATCATGGCCCCACGCCAGCGTGTCGGCGCAAACCTAGACGCGAGTTAGTGATTATGCCGGCAGATGCAAAACGTCGGATAATGCCCGTACTCTGAAGTGATGACGCTGGAAAGTGGATAATCGCCACCAATACCGACTCCCTGGAGCCGCGTTAGTCGTTGTCATCCCGCAAAAGAATGGGGTAGAACGAGAGGCAGAAGGGCAGAGAGAAGGGGTTTCGCTTCCATACCATCATGACGCGCCAGAATATCAATAAGCCGGCGGCACTAATCGTGGGGCTCGGAGACGCAAGCGCGCAACCAAATGTACCAATGGTGATGATGATGAGCTCGATGCCGTACATACGACGCCGGCCAAATGCACTAAGCCGCAAATTACTGTCAGCACCGGCCGCTCTTCCAAGCCTAATGGAAGCGATTTTGAGTTGCTACTTACTCGGCGAGCCAGCCAAAGATGATCATCCCCAACACAATGCCTCCGCTGGTGGATGCCTTGAGGGCCTGGTTGATAGGGTCGGGGAGGATGCCGCCATTGCCTCCATAGCCGTTGACAGAGGTGTCGCCGCTGTAAAAGACTAATCCGAGAAGGCTGACGATGAGGTTGATGGCAAAGATGTCGTAGGAATCGATAAAAAACCCAGCTCCAGCTACCAGCACGGCTCGTACATCTAGATATCCATAGTTAGACAAACCTGAGTCTGCAAACTCCATCAACTACCCAACCTGGGGTTTGTAGGAAGACTGAAACATACGGTAAAACCCAAAAGGGACCTTGTCAATCTCGGACAAGGCCAGTCGTCTGCGTAGGTTGGAGTCGGTAATATGCGAATAGTCGTTGTAAAAGTTGTGAAAAGCATTGTTGCCGCCGTATGTGTGGTCGCGGCCACGCATTGATGCTGCCGGCGGCGGCAGCATCTCGCCATCGACAAAGGTCGCCATCGTAGGTGACGATTAAAAGGCAGATGTTGATACGGTTGAGCTTGATGTCAAGGACGAGCCCTGTTTGTCGCTACCGGGAATACATGGGTGACTGGTGCCGAGTTAAGGAAGAGAAAGGTTGGCGAGGACAGCTCCACGAGCGAAACAGCGAAACAGCAAAAACAACGGCGTCGGTTTCAGTTTCAGTAATTTCGATGTTGTTGGTGGCCTCTCGTTGTCGTGTATGGCTGAAGGCGAGCAACAGCTTGATGTAATTTGCGATCCGCCGCTCAGTGGAATATGGCAAATGGGAGCAGAGCGAGAAGGATCTTGGTAGGTAGTATCGTGGCTACGGCGATGTTCAAGGCTGTACGACCTGCGCTGTGACGGGACAGCTTGGCATGAGGCTGAGAGGATTGACAAGCTTCGTAGGCTGCTCGATGAGGGCGATGTCGTGTACAAATATGATATGGCACGGATTTTTTGCGCTGTGCTGCAGGATGTCAAGGTGAAAGGAAAGCAGGTGCTAGTAAATCCAACCAGGGCGCTAGTCACCGAAATAAGAACCGCCTAGCCAGCAGACGGAGGCGCGGGATGAAGATTCGGGAGGGTGAGACGAGGCAAAACGCAAGTCGAAAAGAGGGACGGCCTGGTCTTTTGTTGTGAATGGATGGATGGATGGAGACCTTCGTACATGCGGCCGAGTGGATGGATGGAGCCGCCACGAACCGCCACCAGCCCCAGGCGAAGCTTTATGCTGCTGCCAAGGTTCGACAGCTGAGAGTTTTTCTTCTTTTTTCCTTCGCCTCGTACGAAGACGTGCAGGGGGGACAACGGCGTTACGTACGAGCAAAGGCAGGGAGAGCTCGTGTGAGGAAATCGAGTCTGTCCTGGATCCGAAGTCAGCCAAGCCAGACCAAGTGCCAGCACAAAGCACACCGACCCAGCAATACTCACTGTGCCGTACCAGCAACCCCCTCTTTTGCAAAGCAATCGCCCATCAGTCATTCCTTAGCAGCCTGCTTCCGCACCAACCCCCGGCTACTGGCCCCGATAGTGCTCGAAACACACAATGGCTGGCGATGCTTCTATGGCGCCAAGGGCTGTGGATCGGCCGGGACTACTGCACGTGCTGGCTTCGCGCCCAGCCAATGCCCGCGCGCAACGACTTTTTGCCGAACCATGGCTGCTAAAGGGCGCTCGAGCCAGCTGCCCTACGCCGCCTAGCGCAACGCCCTTGTGGATTCTGCAGCGGCGCCGAGTCAGTGCCCTGGAGGCTGCCCATCGTTCTGAAGCCTTTCCAGAACGCTCGTGCCTGAGAGCCGATTGAGCAGCGACTCCGAGACCCCGACGAGGAGGAGCGGGTCGCTGACAAGCACTAGTCGATGGGATTGGATAGCTGTCGGTGCCTTACAATGGATCTTTTCTAGTGCTTTGATTGACGCTTGCTGCACGGTATTAAGTTCTGCAGCACACCCACGCGCGGTAGACAGACTGCTGAAGGAGGCGTGGCAAGCCCAGTTTTTTTTTCTTCCTTGGCTTTTTTCCTGTTTCTGTTATCTCTTCTTTTTTATGCCTCTCTTCGCGCTCTATCCCCGTTGCATCACCGGGGAGCCTCGGTGCTGCGAACACGCCACCATTGACTCGCGCACGCCTGGGGAGCGCAGGCAACACAGTGCTGTCGGTGGAGTGGCAACTTGCGATATTAATGCTTGGAGTTGTATTCGCTGCTCGTACGAGCAACATTACTCAATCTCAATAGCGAAATGGATAGTACTATTCCCATCCCCATCCCCATCACCCATACTGTACACCGCCAGAAGCCTCGTCACCAATTCAATCGCAAGCATTTGGAATACTGTATCGTGCTATCGCTACCCCGTACTCCACTGGCATTGTTAGGCACTTGTTCCGAACCTTTGTACTGTGATGTACCGGCGACTGCCGCAGCGACTCCCTGTGTCTGTTGAGCATCTTGCAGTACCTCGCAGTACCACGCCCAATAACCAACGATTCATTTGCCCTCAAGCCTACAGTAGCATCAAGCAGTAACATTCATGGTGTTGACTGCCACTACGTCTAACTGGGCTAATGCGGAATACTGCCTGATGGGTTCATGCATCTCTCTTACTCTATTATTACTCTACATCCGACGCCTGGCTCTGCAAGGATGGTCCCCCCCCTGCTAGCCACGCCCTACGCCCGCTGTAGGCCTGTGGAACTCGCCCAGCAGCCGGTGCTCATCCAGCTCTTCATCTTCGCCCAGGACAAGACGGGAGAACGTCAGTTCGCTCGCTAATAAATCGCACGTTGCACCCCACGCGGGAGCAGACTGTGACGGCCATCAGCAGCTTCGCTCGCCGGCCCCCCCTCCTCGAAGCGAGAGGCTGCGTGGGGTGGTGAATCGCGATTCGAGCTACCAAAGCCAGATTGCCGTCTGTACGGCCATGGTAATCGTCCTGCCTCCGCCGTGCAAGCACTGCATTCGGAGCTGCATTCTGATCTGGGGTTCCGGCCGGTCTCGTCGTGGGCTGCATGGCCCGTCAGCACCTTGATAGAGCATCGGAAACCTGCATTGCACCAGGGGGCTCCCAGTCCCAGATCTTTTCCCAGCTGTCCGGCCTTTCGGCGCCAGCCCTGGCCGCCTGCGGTGGAATCTGCTCGCTGACCTGACATGGCCCCTCGTCCATAATTTCTCAGGTGCCCGCAAGAGCAGAAAAAGAGTAGGCAGTTGCGAGCTTTGACAGCTTCATAAGCCTACTTAGCGTACAGCATAAGCTGCGCTGGAGGAGAGGAGGAAAACGGCAAAACGGCTTGCATCATCACCGACGACGCTGATTGGCAGAGCAAGCCGGCTTAGCAGATCGTTCTAGACTGCTGCGAACGGCTCTCGCTCGCTCCAAAAGCCAGGCGCCGCAAGTCGTACCAAACGGACCTCCTTTGTTTGACCTTTTTACGCCTGCATAACATTGCGCTCCTAATCATCTCCTCGTACGGATATCGCTGTTTGTATTATGTGATATTTCGTGATCAAACTTGTACATCTGATACAAGCGCGACCCGTAGCAGCTGTGTTATCGTCGGATGAAGGGGAATGAATACCTACGTCGGTAGCATAGCAGGATCCAGATCCTAGCCCCTGTGCCACGATTATCACTGCAGGATGCCACCGAGTACACGCTGTGAGGTCCTGATTCGTATTGCTCTTTCGGAGCTTAGCCGTCTAAGCGGTAACTCAGCACTACTAGAGTAGTATCCGCACGAATACTCCGTACCAGTTTTACCTACTACTAGGTACTACTACTACTTGCACAGTGTAGCTTAACAAGTAGTCGATAGTATTCAATAGCTCAACTCTGCTCCCTTGCTTGTTTGAGAATCCTGCCAACACTCTGAAATTCGACAGCCAATGGATAGCCAAAGATTTCCACATGCGGCCAAGTTATATGCAGGTTGTGGCTCTCTGTCTGAACAAATATTGAATACCATTTCTAACCAAAGACTTTTGCGTCCATCCCCTCGTGTGAGCCAACATCTATCTATAATATTACTGTGTACATAGCACGGGACGGAGTGAAGAAGTAGAATACACCCAGTGCTATAGATTAATCCAAGGTAGTTCCCTATGCACACTGCCTGCCGTCCGGGGCTACCACGCAGTAATGTCATCCACTTCAGCTTCACCGAATGTGCTCGACTTCATCAGCTGCCCCACGCCAACTTCCTCCTGGGCGCCACCCTCGACCAACATGATATCGGGTAGAATCTCTTTCAAGAAGCCCAGCACGTAGCGGTTGACCTGCTCAAACTGCAGGAGGAAGGCGTCGTGTCCCTCAGGGCTATCGATCCGCTCCAGTCGCGCATTTTTGACGTACTGAGCAATCTCCTCCTGTTCGGCAAAAGTGAATAGCCCGTCGCTTTCAATGCCAAGTACGAGCAGGGGCTGTTCAATTAGTGCAAGAGCCTCAGCGATCGACGATGCGCGGTCCCTAGAGACATCATGAGTATCCAGTTTTCGAGTCATAGCGATGTAGCAGTTGCTGTCAAAGCGCTTGACGAATTTCTTTCCCTGGTAGCGCAGATAGGATTGTGCGGAAAAGTATGTCGATGTAGGCAGCTTGTCACCTCCAGTCAGGCTTTCTCCTTGGTCGCGGTCATTCCCCGGGCCATGGAACTGCGGGTCAGCGTTTTCTGCCGATCGTGATCCCGGACTGCTGGCTCCAGAGCCAGCCTGGCTATTTTTGCGCGAGGTTGACGCCCGCTTCACATTGTGGCCATCATTGTGGATGTGAAAGTGCGCTTCCGACGGCGTGCTGGGACTGGGCCGCTCTCGGATTGACTGAATCTTGGAAGGGTCGGGAATGTTCCGGCCAAACCGTGACTCGAACGAGTTGCGGCTACGGTAAGTGAGCAGCGCAGACATGCGAGCCGCACCGAGCCCAGTCACAGGCGGATCATCAAAAGGATAGTATCCATCGTCGTACTTTGGGTCGGCATAGATGCTCTGGCGTTGAGCTTCGCCCCAGCTGATGCCCCATGCGCTATGCCGGCTGGACGTGGCAATCGGCACCACACAGCGAACATAGTCCTTGCCAAAGTACGCCCACTCCAGAACAAACATGCCACCGAGAGAGCCACCGATTACGGCAGCCACTTGCTTCACCCCCAAATCATCCAAGATAAGTTTGTGTAGACTGGTTGGCCTTTGTTAGTCTGTCTTCAGTGCCAGTGGGAGGGAACCATAAAGGGGCGTCTTACTTCACGTCATCTCGGATAGTTGTGAGAGGAAACTCGGGTCCATAATAACCATTTTTGGCATCGCCATCCTTGGCCGTCACCGGGCTTGCTGTGCCGTACGGGCTGCCTAGGCTGTTCATGCATACGATGAAGAATCTTGATGTATCGAAAGCCCTACCCGGACCACCAAGCAGAGGACCCCACCAGTCGCTCACATCAGCGCTGCCGGTCAGGGCATGGCATATCACCATGGCGTTGTCACCAGAGGGCGACAGCTTGCCGCGGGTGGTATAGGCCACAGGAACATTATATAGCGTGACGCCAGACTCGAGAGTGAATTCCGGCACAATGGCTATTTGCTGGTCGGGGATGAGAGCCGAAAAGGGGTTCTCAGGTTGCGACTGGGTTCTTTCTTGCAGGTATTCAGCCACTATTCTTCTCACAATCTCACGTATATGGACATATCAAGCAGTCTGCTGCGGCCCCCGGCCCATTGAGCCACTTGGCTGACGCTCACACAGGGTGAAGACGTAAAAAAGAGTGGCAATTGGGATGTAATTTTGAGCAAATAGGAGAAAAGTGTATTGTACTGACCGTATTTCATATTGGTATCACCATTGATACCGTTTTTCTCACTCATCTTGCCGCCTGCAAGTAGCAACGAATGACTCGACCTCCGAGAACGGAGAAGAGACTAACTAGCACTATGAGACAATCGGGACTCAGCACCAACTCAAAGCCCAATATGCTGAAGAACAACTGAGCTGCGTGTAAAACGCCGTGTAGAGTAAGTGAAGGGTAAAAAAAAAATTATTGAAATGAATGAAAATATATAAGTTTTGTGTCAAGTGTATTTGTGGAGGTTGAGAAATTCAGATGCTAGCATGCATGGCGCAATTCCAGACATGACCTTCTTGGCCGGGGTAAGCCACATTGGGGCGAATCGAATTTCCCTTTTGGCTTAGTAAGTACGTAAGCAATCATGATAATGACTTGCCACGTGACGCCGTTCAGCGCGACGTTGCCAAAATGCAGCAGGTACTCGTGCTTTGTACCTACGCTGGTGTCTTTTGGGCGCAAGGCTGCGCATGGTCCGTGCACGGCCGCTTGGAGCGCAGCTTCACGACTTCACGCGAGCCTCTTCAAACCTGGTTTTAATACAGCAACGCAGCCGCTTTTCAACTCCAAAATCCTGCCTTGGGGCGCAGGCTAGTCAAGGCATCATTTATACCTGCGGAAACCCGGTCCAACGCCATTTTCCCCGACCGAATTGCTGTCCGGCCGTTCTGGCAGCCGCCTAGGCATCTTTTTTTTTGCTATATTTCTCTAGCTTGCTACACTCAACTATTTTTCACCAGCATTTTACCACAGGATTAGCCACAACGCAGAGACCGACCACCTTCGATCAAGCACGTCTTACCGCGCCATCACTTTATCCTTTCCATCTCCAAAGCCAACTAGATCTGTCTCTAGATGATCTAAGAAATCTGCCGCTGATGGTATAACACGCGCCGATTCCTCGCTGCATCTTCGAGCGTCATGCCCCCGAAGCGAAAGCGATTCGAACGACCACCAGGCGACGGAGGCAGGCCATCACCACACAACCCAGGCGACTCCGAAATCGCGCATCACGAACGAGACGACAGCATGAACCACATGAACCAAGGCCGGGGCCGAGGGCGAGGCGGGCATCGAAACGCCAACCGACGGGACTCGTCGCGTGGCCACAACATACGGGGTGCTCACAACTATCAGCAGCACCAGCAAAATCAGCAAAACCAACAGAATCTGCAGAATCCGCAGAATCAGCCTCAAGTTGCGCGAAGACCCAGCACGTCCTCCTCCCAGCAGACGCCACAACAGTCTCCAGCAGCTCCAAGAGCACCCAGTTCTCCTCCTGTGTCTAAGCAACCACCGCCACCACCCGCCTTTGCGAAACCTCCTCCCACTCCGCTCCCGCCGACCAATAACTCTGCCGAGTCCATATCGGAAAACGGCACGCCATCTAGATCCAATTATCGCTATGATAATCTCACAGAGGAAAAGATCCGATCATGGGCAGAGCGCGGGCGAGAGGAAATCGTACAACATGGTGTGCAATCACGAGAAGATGTTGACATCACAGAACTGTCTAGCCTGTTCCAGGAATTCATTCACGCTGTTGTTGAGGGCAGGCTGGATGCAACTGATGCTGGAAAATGTGTCAAAGAGATCTTGGGAGATGAAGCGACAGAGATAAATAAGGATTCCTACGTCGCCCCCCATACGCTACTTCTTGACTCGCTAGCCATTGTCATGGACAATGAGCCTGATCTATACCGCCCGTCTCTTCGCGACTTTTTGATTGCCACCGAGGTGTCTCCTGCCCTGATGCGGCAAGTGCTCGATGCGCCTTTGCTTCAGCAGCTCGGGCTTATCCGGGATACATTTGCCCGGCTCGGTGTAAGGCAGGCGACAAACCTACTCTACCGGCAAGCAAACTATAACCTCCTACGCGAAGAGACAGAGGGTTACTCGAAGCTCGTCACTGAGCTCTTCACTACTAGCAGTATACCATCACCCGCTCCCGAACTTGCAGAGCAGACGTTTGAGAGGGTAAAGGCTTTGATCGGAACCTTCGATTTGGACGTTGGACGAGTACTTGACGTCACTCTTGACGTCGCTGCCGCCGTTCTTATCAAACAATTTAAATTTTTCGTCAAATTTCTGCGCATCAGCTCTTGGTGGCCGCGCTCGCATCTCATACTTAGCTCTTCGGTCTATACGGGCGGCCTACCAACATGGGCTCAGCCAGATTATCTTTACTGGAATACTACTGAAGAAGACGAGGAACTCAATGCACAACAGAGACTGGCTCGAGATACTGCTTTCTGGGCCCGAGCGCGCGAAGTCCACTTGGCAGCATTTTTCGAACTGGGTGGCAGAGAGCCATCAAACTTGGCTTCCTACCGACCAAAGCTCACCAATGGCAACAGCAGCGAATCGACTACCGAAGTTGAGCGCCAATGGATAGAAGAGACCAAGACTCTCCCACCTCCAGGCAATAAGGTTGCTGCGCAGCTCTTGGGATTCAAGTTGCTCTTCTATAACAGTGAGCTTCGGGATAAACTCGATGTGCTCCCCGCCAATCTGCTCTATCTAGCCGCGCTTCTTATCAAGGTCGGCTTCATCTCACTCACCGACCTCTACCCTCATCTATCACCCTCCGATGAAAACATGGAGCATGTCCGCGAAGAGCAAGCCAAAGTAATAGAGCAGGAAGAGAAGGCGTCGCGAGGTGGCCCGATGAATGCTTTACTCATGGCGGGTGTTCTTCCTCAGGGCGATGACGATAATCCCACGCCAACCAACACTATCAGGCGAGAGCCGATGAAGAAAGTAGAACCTGAGCAAAAGGCATCCGGCAGTGCAGAAGCTACTGAAGACTCTAAGAACCTTCCGGAGCCATTGGAACAAAAAGTGAGGCTACTTGTTCAACTTTTGACAATCGGCGCCATTCCAGAGTCACTGTTCATTCTTGGAAAGTTTCCGTGGATTCCAGAGCTATTCCCAGAAGTCCTTTCTCGAATTCACCGTATATTACACGTCTCTCTGGAAAAAGTCTTCAACGACAGCCGCCCAAAACCCTTCAACGGAGCCGACGTCGACTGCCCAACCAAGGAAATATTCTCTGCAGATCAGAGTGGCGTCGCAAAGGGGAGTGTTCGGCTTACCCGACTACCAGTTAAGAAGATCTGGCGATGGCCATATCCGGATAAATGGGATACTAACGAGAGCCAAAATTACCGATTCTACTGGGATGAATGGGCGGATAACATTCCGGTCTGTCAGACTGTGGATGACGTCTTCACTTTATGCAACACCTTCCTCAACATTTCTGGTGTAAGCATTGGCAAGGATGAAACTCTTCTCTCCAAGCTGGCTAGCATTGGAAATAAAAGTTTGAGTGAGGATACATCTGAGTCTAACTTTGCTCGATGGCATGACCTTCTTCGCAGGCTCCTAGTGCCGGCCCTCAGCCATACAAAAGCCAATGTATCCGTTGTCAACGCTGTTTGGGACATGCTCCGCAGGTATCCACTGACTACACGATACTCCATATACGCAGAATGGTTTGAGGGGCAGATATCTCGCTTACCCGCCATGCGTTCAGCGTTTGCTCGTGCTACTGCAGAGACACGAGGAACTATGAAGCGTGTGTCGCTTACAAACATAAGTGAAATGGCTAAGCAACTGGCCAAAACAAGTTATTCTTCCCCTGGAGTTGTCTTTCGGGTTGCATTTGAACAACTTGAATCTTACCCCAACCTGATAGAAGGGTTTGTCGAATGTGCCAAATATTTTACCGACCTTTCCTACGACGTCCTCGTCTGGTCTTTGATGAACTCCCTTGGCAAATCTCGAAGTCGCACACAGGCCGACCATGCACTTACAACCAGCAAATGGCTCCAAGCCCTGTCAAGGTTCTCGGGTAAAATTTTCAAGCGCTACTCGGCCATCAATCCCATTCCTGTCCTTCAATACGTCAATGATCAGCTTCAACGAGGTAATTCAACCGATTTGATCATTCTGAAGGAATTTATCACGTCTATGGGCGGCATTGTCGACTCAGTAGACTTTACCGATGCTCAGGTTCTGTCCATGGCCGGTGGAGAACGACTGCGTCGCCATACATTGATTCGAGGCCAAGACAAGCGTTTTGACAGTGTTAAGAGCTCCAAGAGGCTTATACTAGCCCTCACCGAATCAAAGCTCGCTGCCCGTCTGCTCCTTAATCTCGCACAGTATCGCCAGTCAGCCATATATCAAGTCCCCGAAGATGAAGCCCATATCAAATACTTGTCCGCCCTCATAGACGACTCTCACCAGATTCTCATACAGTATCTTGATTTTATCTGGAGCAACCTTGATCCTTCAGCGTTTGATGCCTTGGTTCCCTCAATTAATGAATTGATTGGTTCATATGGATTGGACACCAGCATTGCCTTCTTGATTGGCAGATCTAGCCTCTCACACCGACTTTATCCTTGGGGTCAGAGGGAAGCGGAAAATACAAAAGAGAACCCACAGTCTACACAGCGGGAAGCTACTGACAAGGAGGGAGATGTTCCTATGAGCGACGAATCCAAAGACAAGTCGGGTCTGGCAGCCTCCGCAAATGATGAACAGGTGGGAAATGATGACGCCTCCCCTGGCCCACGTGCGACAACTGATGTGAAGTACAAACAGAAACTCGACGATGTGTCATTGACACTTACCCCTCTACAGCCTATAGTTGAAGTTGTGAAAGAGACCGTGCGACCAGAAGTCTGGCAAAAGATGAACCCGGAACTCTATTCTGTTTTCTGGGCTCTACAGCTCGGCGACCTCTTTTGTCCTGAAGACATGTACAAAGAGGAGAAGGATCGACTCGAGAGTGAAGGCCAAGCTATTCTTAGAGATCGTTCGGACATGTCCCGCAGAGGCCAAGAGCGAAAGAATGAAAAGAGACAGGAACTCTTGAAACAGCAGCTCAGCCTCTCTATGGAGCTCAAGGAACACCGCCAACGAAAAACCAAATGGATGGAATGCTTAGCCGAGCAGTTCCAGTCTATATGCCCCGACCCTAAAATCAAGACTGACAGCCTCTCCGATATTTTACTAGAGCAATGTTTCCTCCCCAGAGCTCTGTTGTCCCCAGCAGACACCGAGTACACGTATAAGTTTATCATTGCACTACACGAACTGAGAGCGCCAAACTTCAAGCTCATGTCGCTTTATGACCGACTCTTCAACGCCAACCGGTTGCGATCGCTAATCTTCACCAGCTCTGTCAGAGAGGCTGAATATCTTGGGAGATTTATCAACTTGATACTCCGAGATCTATCCAGATGGCACAAGAACGAGACGACTGAGAAAGGTAGACACAACAAAGATCAGCCTCGTTTAGGCGCGTATGATAAGGAAGGCAAGGGGCCTAGCGACCGGCCATATCTTGGATTCGCTGTCAGTCTCAAGGAGGACGGGGAACCGGATACTTTGATGGAGCATGCTCAGTTCAAAGATCTCTTGTTCCGTTGGCATAAGAACTTGAATACGGCACTGAAAAGTTGTTTGGCCGGGACGGAGTGGATGCACATCAGAAATGCCATTACCGTTCTCAAAGCTGTCTTGGATTATTTCCCTGCCATCGATTTTATGGCCACCCAATTTACGACGCAGCTTCAAAAGATTACCAAACAAGAAGCTGCGCCCAAGGCATCGGCTGATAGCGAGGAAGGCCACAGAGTGGATTTATCGGTTGCCGCTCAAGGTGCCATGTCCGAGTTGCAAAAGAGGAAATCGAGATGGGTCATGGTTCAAGCTTTCAGGCCCAATGCGGTGAGTGTTGCTCATCGTAAGAATATTGCTATCTGTATCAGATCACTAATGCTCCAAACAACAGGGCGGCGGCTCTCAATCGGAAGTTGACAAATCGGCATCAGCCGCATCGAACCTACGTGCTACGGCTACAGACTTCCAGTCACAAACGAGGTACGTGAATTGTTTTGTGTCTTATCCAGAATGTCTTATGGAATCCGACCCTGACTTGCGCCCAAAAATTACAGGTCACCAGCAAATAGGCAGTCTACGGCTGAAAGAGAAGATGGAGAAGTCCAGGACGGGAAATCCCAGCCTGGTTCCGCCATGCAGAAGGATTCTCTACCGGCCAAGCCTTCTGGCTCCATGAGAGACGTTTCAATGACTCGGGACGACGCTTCTGGGCTTCCTCGATCGTCCACTCCAATGGCCGGTCAAGGTGGTGCGGGCGCCTTTGGGCCTAGAAATGATCCTCGCTCCCACGCGCTACCTGACAGGCCGGCACACAATCTCCCTACACGGCCAGATGTTCCTATACCGAGTCATTTCACGCAAGACCGATATACTCAGAATCGCGGTCATGATCGTCGGGAAATGAGAGACTCTAGAGAAAACCATAGGCAGCGCGATGGGCGGGAGCCGCGAGAGAACTGGGATGGCCGTGATGCTAGAGAAGGCAAAGAACATCGTGACGCGAGGGAACCTCGGGAGCCTCGAAGCCTCGAATCAGATCGACCGGACCGCTCTCGCGAATACATAGACCGGCGCGGAAACGAAACAATGCCCCGGGACTCTGGCCCAACTGACCTCCCACCTCGCCCAAGGCAGCAAGAGCGCGAGTGGGGATCAAGAGACTCTTGGGCTAATAGATCTCAAGATCGACTGAATGACTTGCCATCTCAGCTGCCAACGGCTCCTTCTGGCCCGGCTGATGCGTCTGAGCCGGCCATGAATCCTCAAAGGGCCGCGTTGTTTGCTCAGGATGAAGTGGATCGAACTCGACGAGGTCCAGAGCAAGATCGGGGCCCGCGCTCTCGAAGACCAGGGCCACAAGATTCAATAGAATCAATCAACCCTGAGCGAGCTGCATTGATCGACGACCGCGACGACGGTACGCACGGGCGTGATGGACGCGAGAGAGGCCCTCGAGTCCAGTCACCTCGGCGAAGTGGACGATACGGACACGAACATGGTCCTCCGTCTGGGCCATACGAAGACAGACACGGGCACAACTTTCAGCCAGATAATCGACAAGCTGGAAGAAATGCTCGTGGCCGCTCACCAGCTGGCGGTGAAAACTACCGTAGCAATAAGGGGATGGATCGCGACGGAGATCGAGCCCACATGGACAAGATGCGAGATGCGCCATCTTCAGGATTCCATAGATCTGCGCTCGGACAGGAAGCTGATCATAGGCCGCCACCTTATCAAGATCAAAACTACGGACGGCTGAACCCAGTGCCTACGAATACCCCGGATATCCCGCTGGGACCGCGGGGACGGGGGCGAGGTGCTTCCAGAAATAATCAACAAGGCGGGCCACCGGCGATGTCAAACCGGCCCGACAATCGATATGGAGCCCCCGACGCGCCTAGAGCACCATCACAGGAACGACATCCTCCTTCGGGTCCCGCATCTGGACGTAATCGCCGTGGCGGCTATGAGCACAATAACAATGTACCATCTGCTCCCTCGGGCACTCCTGCCGGGCCACACGCTGATAGAATGAGAAACTTTGGCGGCGGCGGCAGTGGTGGCGGTGGTGCACAGGACAATCCACCCTCTTCCCAAGGTAGCAACACGGCTACTGCACCTGGAGTGCATCCCGATCGACTTGCTCAAATGGGTGCCTCCTCCTTACCCAACGCCCCCCCTCCACCTCCTCCACCACCAGGGCCTCCTCCATACGGCCATGGACAACATGGACACAGTCACAACCGCCATTCAATGTCTTCATCCGGAAACCCTGAGAGGTCGGGACCTAGGATGTCTACGGGCTCTCTTCCACTGGAGCCTAACGTGCCCACGGGCCCTGCATCTGGTGGTGACAGACCGTCCAGGTCGGGCGGTGGACGAAGACAGCTGGCAGGCATCAACAATATGCTCCAGCAAGCCCAGGCTTCCATGCCGAACGAAGGACGACCCACTGGTCCTCGCTCTAACCCTCCCCGACAAATGCTCGGTCATTCTGACATTCAAGTTTTGGCGGGTGGGGATATGGCCCCTCCAACGCCGGATCGCCCAGAAGCACAATGGCATGACTCGTCTCCTCGAGGTGGCACGTTGAACGGAGAAGAGGCATCAGGACGGGGTGAGCATGAACGGGGTCGACGAGATCGCGATGGCCGAACGGATCGTTCCAAGCGGCCGTCTCGCCGTAGCAGCCGGGAACGAGAGAGGGGCGAAGGCAAAGAGCACAGCGAGCACCGAGAAAGACGATCAGCTGGCGGCGTTGAAGGTGGAACTCGCGAAGATAGAGACAATCGCAGGTCGACTCGAGACGGTAGCTCTCGGGATGCGGCAGCGGCAACGCCGAGCAGCGGCCGAGAGTCACGGCATAGGAACGATGGTGGGGCAGGAAACAGAGGCGGAGATGAAAGAAGCGGTAATAGAGCCAACCGAGGAAACCAGAGAGACGGAACACAGCGTACGGAGGAGCAGCGGAGGGAACATAGGGATGACCGAGGACGCAAGAGGAGAGGCGACGAAGCCGACGGGGCCTTGCTAAGCGATCGTGAGAAGAGGGCGCGACGATAGCCCGAGGGAAAAAAAAAAAAAAAAAAAGAGATCGATTTTTGTCAAGCGTTGGTACGACGGTTCTAGCCAAATTATTTGCTTTTTGGTTAATCGGAGCCTTTTGCTATCATGCCGCGCTGCAGTACATTTTTTATATTTTTGTCAGACGCGGAAATTGATATCATTCTGTACACTACAATTTTCTGTTTTTTTCCCTACTTATTCATGTTTTGCCTTTGCGACAGTCTCTACGACCACAAGGGATCGGTTCAGACGAAAAAAAAATAATGCAACTTTACCTATCTATGTTTTTACCTTTTTGTTTACCTACATACTTGCCTCTTCTGTCTTGTGTGTTTTATTTGTCTACCTACCAGAGAGACAGATGGCACACGCATTTCTTCGAATCTATCAATGTATTAAAACAAAAAAGAATGCTTTTTTTATCAAAATCATGCCAGCAAATGTTACACTGCATTGCATTTCATGGCCCAATATATGAATTACGGGACGCTTAGACGGGAAACGGCCATGGTTGAGGGAAATTATATAACGGCCTCATTCGAACTATTTTGCTCAATCGTAGTGCGATTTACGGTTTATGGAAGAATTTATGACGCCAACCATTTTGTACGATATGTAAAGGAAATAAAGAAAAGGGGAAGGGAAGACGAGATATGGGATGAGAGCCGTACGATTATGTTTCAGCAAAACGACGGTACAAAGGGAGGGGTATACGCGCGACTATTTTCATGTATTATGAACGCTGTAAATGACTGAAGGGAAATAAGGAATTGGATGAATGCTGGGCCAGTTCTTGACGTAGGGGCTATGTAAGGAAAGGCTTGCGTAATCTAGTGGCTTAGTTTATGAATTTTTGATGACCAACTTATTTGGGCGAGGAGATTATTGATTGTTACGTGGGAGCAAAAAGAAAAGGATTTAACAGTAGGAGGAGAAACGACTGTGGCTGTATCCTGCAGTGTCTCACTTGGGGGCGTCGTGCATGTTACCCGTTATGGCAAGTGATGATTATCTTCTGGGGTGCTCATGGGCTGTGCTCTTTTGTGGGTTTTGATAGGGCTGCTGTGATGTGCTGCGGTGTCATGTCTGACATTTACGTACGACAGGCGGTGCTCGACTCGATGTATGACCCAGTGTCTGTGAATCAACTGCGACTTAATCGGGATGGGCATGAATAGGTTTTGAGAAGAATGGCGATGATGTGAGAAGTGGAAATGCTGTTTACCTTGGGTACTAAGGGAAGAGGGGCCGTGTAAGTGTGGGATTTATCTGGGACGGACTGTGGCGGAGGCTGCGTTGGTTGGCATGGAGAAGGGTAAGTTTGTGCGGCGGTGTTGCTATTTATTGCTCTATATTACTATTCATTGCGGCTACAAGTCGGATTTGCAGGGCAGCGGGCTGATGATCTGTGGGGAGACCGGTGAGGATGAAATGAGAAGTAATAGTGTAGTGTAGTGTAGTGCTGGATGTGTGTGTATACTAGGTATGCCTAAGGAGTTTGATAGTAGAGCTCTAGGTAGTTAGCATGTGCACGAGATGGGCGGAGGACAAGACAGAGAGCATGAATATCGGATGCAGATTTGTGAATACGGAGTTCGGGGCCGGGGATTAGACTCTGCGGAGGGAACGTAATTGGCAATTTTGGAGACGTTTTATATAGGCTGCTGCAGGCTTGGCGCCGGCGGGACTATGGCGAGTCTCGATGTTTGATGGCATTCAAGATTGTTGTTTCTATCGATACCCAAGGTGCTGCATAGTATGCAAAGTATGTACTACTACCTGCATCTGGCCAGCATCAAGGAATCTGCGCCGGAGAGTGGGATGTGCAGAAAGCTGCAGCAAACAGCCTGCATCGAGGGGCAGCAGCCGAGCCCACAGTGACGTGACGTGCTGCGGGAGACGCGCATCCTTATAGGAGCCCCTGAAAAAGGGAGCCGCGTTAGCGGGAGCGGCGCTGCGAGGTGGGCTGGGTGGGTGCCCGGCGGCGTCTTCTTATAGGGGGCTGAAGCAGGGCTTGGCGGGATTTTGATGAGGAGGATTGGAATGATGTGCGCTGGCCAGTGATGATCTGCAAGGCTTTGGGGGGAGCGAGCGCTGCGCACTAACTAGGTCTTTTGCATCGATGCGTACATACATATTCTTGTGGTTAGAGGTTTTTTGTTTTTTTGGCTTGCTTACTTGCTCTGCATCTTGGTTCACTCACGCAGTCAATCTTGATTATTCAGGCGTGTAAGCGAAAGCACAAGCACATGCTAAGCAGGCCCAAACGAGATTCGAAATTCTCAGGTACATGTACATGCAAGCTCCGTCTGGGCTTGGCAAAACAGGCGTTACACAAGAAAGGCAGCATTTGGTTGCTCCGCAGTCCCGATCTCCGGCCGCCGGGCTCTGCTGGAGGGACTCGTATTAGGGGTACAGTATCGTTTCTACTGAAAAATAAAGTTGAGATTACAAGATTTAAAAAAAAAAAGGTCAAGGTTCAACAAAAATAATAGCAGCGGGAGGCCGCCTTTGTTGTGGATCGGCGGGTTCTTTGTAGGTGTCCGAACACTCCGTAAGGGAGAAAACAGACACCTACCTAGTAGGCGCTACAGTTAATGAGCGGGTGCAGTTGAACAAGAGAGCGAAACGGTTCAAATCCAATCCAATCCAATCCAATCCATGCATGATGATGATGAATGATACTGCCTTGCAGTTACTACTACCTAGTCCGCACTCAAACTTGTACAGGTGCCTCCACCCGCCGTGTTTTAGCCCTCTTCGTAACTGCAGCACACGCCAAACATCGCCGGCACGCCACTGCATGGCATGGCATGGGCTGCGTGGCGGACGGGCCTCTTGAAACATCAAAAGACGCGCGACTGCTCCAATGACGGCCAACCACAGCGACTCAGCCTCCCCCTGCCACGCCGAATCCGCAGCACTAGCGGCGACACACTCGCAACAGCCCAAGACGTGTGACTTTTTTTTTTTCTTTGTGTGTTTGCGCGGGAGGGGCTCGAACTGGGTTTCTGTTTTGGGCATCCTGTGAGCTTTTTAGTGGCGGGTGCATGTTGGCTGTGTGTGGCTGGAGGAGCGGCATTGGCAGAATACGAAGGTCGAGATGGGCGCATGGATGGTGGGAGTGCATGTCTGGACCATCACCTGCAGTCAATGCATTCACGTTACAGCAGAACCGAGCCCCTACTGCTGCTTGCTATACGCGCTATAGCAACCCGGGGTTGCCTTACTTGGTTGCCTGTAGCTGTACCTGTACCCCAAGCTTGAGCTGCTGTGGCGCCCGTCTCCCGCCGGCAAACGCAGCCACCAGCACCGCCCACGAACCGCTGTAGAAATGATTCACCTTCTTCAGCGGCTATCCAGACACACAAGTACCGACTCCCCCGTTTTAGCGCCCTGCCAGGCACTCGTACCGGTACAAGCCCGATTCAGACCTTCTGCACCCCCCCTGCTCGGATTTATTCTCTCCCTCGCTCGCTTTTTTTCTTTCCCAGACGTCTCTTGTTCCCGGATCCCTGCCATGCATACTCTTGTCTGATTTCTTATTTCTCTAGTCCAGTCGATCGCTCTTCATTCTTGCTTTATCCACAGCGAAACATTCCCTTTTTTTTTCCTGCTCCTCTTTCTTCTTTCTCCTCCTTTCGCTATCCGCTCGTTCCACCTCGCCGTCTTTGTTTCTATATCGGAGCCTTCATCAGCCTGGCCAGAGCGTGCGACACACGCCTCATTCCGCCCTTTGTCTGGCATTCCAAAAGGACGACAAACGTGACCCCCGTGGACCCGTACGATTCTCGACCACAGGCTGGGACGTACGGCGAGCCATCTCAAAACAGCCCCAGTCTTTCCGCCGAATCACGACCAGGACTAAGACGCCGCATCGAGAAGCTCAAGGAGGGAGGGAATTAGCTGACAAACGACGATTCGAAACCGCCCTTCTTTCACCATCGCAATTCAACTCTTGAGCTCTAGCGAGGTTCGGCCACACGAGAGAGCTGGAGTCAGCGGCAGACGACAGGAACGATCCGATTCAGCGACGATCCGAATTGCGCGCGCGTCTCTGCTAGGCTGTCTAGTCGGCTATTGCCCCCGGTGGGCTTTCACCAACAAAGCGCACGATAGACAACACCGGATGATACAACCGCCACCATGCTGAATCTAACGTGTAATTCGACGCTTGAGGATATGAACAGTACGTTTCCTCTCGCCATGCCCATCTCGTCTCCCGGACAGGCTTGCCTCTGCCACTTTAAGGAGACAAACTCGGCCGCAGAGAGCGACTACGGGCTGGATGTGATGAGACCATGAAGCTAACGTTCCAGCAGTATCCGAAGTCAAGATCGTCGGCCCTCTTGATTTCCACGACCTTGCGCGTGTTATTTCCGCCGGCTGCACCCTCATCGCCGTTGTGCTCAGCTTGTACCTGGTCTTCATGCACGCCTCGCACTACACCCAACCCAAAGAACAGCGACAGTAAGAAGCGATGCTGACGAAGCCTTTGCGGCCTTTGTATCAGCATGAATCTGGCTAACAATCCTCGGCAGCATTATCCGTATTCTCTTCATGGTCCCCGTCTATGCCATTTCTTCTTACATGCAGCTCGAATGGTACCGCCAAGCCACTTACTTCTCCGTCATCTCCGATTGCTACGAGGCCTTTGCCATTGCGTCCTTTTTCGGCCTGCTATGTCACTACTGTGCGCCCGACCTGCACACGCAAAAGGAATTCTTTAGAAATCTACGCCCCATCCAGCCTTGGGTCTTGCCTATCAACTGGTTTGCCAAGTGCTGCGGCGGACAAAGAGGTCCGTGGCGCACCCCCAAGAGCGGTCTTACCTGGTTCAACATCGTCTGGATTGGTGTATATCAGTACTGCTTTATCCGAGTCGCCATGACCATCACCGCCGTCTTGACACAGCATTATGGCCGCTACTGCGAGAGCTCAAATTCCCCTGTTTTTGCTCACATATGGGTAAGCATATCAATCACTTCATCGCTTCATCGTCATCCATGCGAAAAGAGGGGCAATCAGCTGCTCAACGACGCCCCCCCCCAACCCCAACGACTGTAGCTAACGTATCTATCTTGTGCCAACCTATAGACTCTTGCCATTAATGCGATTTCCGTCACCATTGCCATGTACTGCCTCATTCAGTTTTACATCCAGCTAGCCAAACCCCTCGCCGAGCACAAGCTTTTTATCAAAGTCTTGGCCATCAAGCTCGTCATCTTCTTATCCTTTTGGCAATCGTTGGCCATTTCCGTCGGCACGTCGACGCTTAAAATTGTTCACCCGAACAAAGTTCTCGCCTACCCAGATCTCAAAGTCGGTATTCCAGCCATGCTGCTCTGCATCGAAATGGCCATCTTCTCCATCTTGCACATTTGGGCCTTCCCATACCAGGTGTACCGTCGCGGTGTTGGCGCATCCTTTTACCCATCTCCCGATGCATCAAAGGGCACCGTTGGCCTGGAGAAGCCTGCTCTGCCCCCGCCGGCGGTTTCTTGGGTCTGCGTGCCTTGTGGGATGCTCTAAACTTGTGGGATCTCGTCAAGGCCTTTACTCGAGGTATGCGCTGGCTCATGTGCGGTGTGAAGAGGCGGAAGGAGGATATCAGTTACAAGCTCGGTGCTCCCAACGACGAAAGCGGCATGAGCATGAGCAATCTCCATGAGCCCAAGCCTGGCCAGGGTTCATACAACCACGCTTTTGACGACCCGACAACAACGGCATATCACGGCGTCGGTGGCGGAGTCATGTCTCCAACCGGCGAGGAGAGAGTCGGTCTAATCTACGATGCGCAGCCAAACCCGGAGTCCGGTATGATGGGCTCGTCGCCGCCGTCAGCGTACGGCCAGCATCTGCATCAACAGCCATATGAATACGATCCACCTCCATACGGCGGCGCATCGCGCACACACTCGCCCTACAACAACACATACAATGAGCAGTCGCCTCCACAACGCCCTCAGCGACCACCCGAGCCCTACCAAGGAGACTGGAGACAACATTGAAGAAGGGAGAAGGGGGGAAAAAAATATTGACTGACATCTCTTTCCAGCTAAAATCGCGATAAAAAATGAAAAAGGAAGATGAAATCTCGATCACTATTTATTACAAATCATGACGGCAGTCTTAATTACGATACCAACGGTAGGGAGGGCGCAACTGGCGGCTGAAGGTCTTTTTTTTTTTTTTTCTTTCTCGCATCTGATTTTCGACATGATTTCAATTATGCGCTTTATAGCCTCCACCAACAACGGGAGAGGCGAGGTATCATGGCTTTTTGTTTATGGATTTTGAACTGCTTCTATTTTTCTTTTTTTTTTTATTTGTTCGGCCCGTGCATCAGCAAGGCAGGACAGTGTACATAGATTGAGGGGAAGAATGAGATGGGAAGACAAAGAGGAAGAAAGAATGTATCGTTCACACAAGGCAGATGTTTGCCATGATGAAATAGAAATTTGAACTTGGATTTGAAACTTGTTTGCCATCTGTTTCGGATACGGAATGTACAGGGGAGTGGCGTTATCTAGTTTGTTGTGGCGCTTTCCTGCAATTACAACTGACTAGGAAACTGTTGCTATTTATAAATCTTTTATGGAGAAGATGAATTTGTATGGGAAAATGATATCCTTCGGCTGGTGAAGAGTTTTGACTTGAGTGGGTTAGTAGTCTATAGTTAGTAATTAGCCCAATGCCTTACAAGCGATCCGATAGGCGGAGTGCCAGAGTGGTTAATGGGTATGACTAGAAATCATATGGTTTCGGCCTCGCAGGTTCGAATCCTGTCTCCGTCGGAACGTGTTTCTTTTTTTTCTTGTTTTTTTATTTCCCTACTTTGCACATGACAAAGTCTCTTCTTCTTTTCTTAATTTTTTTTCTTTCTTTTAATTCTTCTCTCTACATCAATGTAATGCATTGGTGAATTTTCTTGTTCTTGGGAACTAGCGCGCTATTTATTATAACTACGGAAAGTGAGTATAATTAAATGGAGTTATAATACGTGCTGTTACCCTATAAATGCTCAGTGCCGCATCCCAAAAGCTGCTATGTTCTTTACCTAGACCCAAAAGAAGATCGCAGCTTGGATCTAGTAAAGGTATAAATTTTGGAAATACTTTTGACTAGATAGTGAGCCCATGTTTCAATTCCGATGACATGATAATAGAGTGTCAGTAGTGATTTTCACAGAGATGCTTCAGTAAACTATTGTAGATTAGAGCTGATTTCAATAATGAAGCGCACATATAAATATGCATCGTCACTACTCTTATATATCGTTGTTCATGACAAGTCCTTTCGATAACCTACAGTAGGTATATCTAGTGAATGATCATTCAAATGCCCAGTTCCTTCTGTGGCCTAATGGAGATATTAGTCCATACACAAGTGCTTTGTAATATATATATATATAATATAACACTGGCAAAAGTAGAGGAAGCAGACTAAGTCTAGAATACCTGCAAATTAGTCATGATAGCTATTATTTGGGCACGGAACTATTATATCATTTGCCAAGTATAGTCGTTTTCAGGGTCAACTACTACGAATAATTACTATAAACATGCCACATTAAGCAAGAGTGACAAGCCAGTCAATGTACAAAACCACCAATTCAACAACAAAACCGCTCGTCGCAATTCAAAAACCAATATATTCTATTCAGCATTTCATATGCTGGGTGAATCCCGCTATGTCCGCTGCCCTCGAGATAGCCGCTATGTCGTGTACGCGGTTATATCTGCTCGGGACTCCCCTCCTCCTTGTTCCAATATGTACAACTATCCAGCCAATTTTTGCCATAGAGTCCCTTCGCGGCCCATGATCCATTATTTCAAGCCAGTTATGCCAAGGTTGGCCCGCTGTCCCCTCAAATCCAAAACGGTGGCCATGTAATTATTATGTAAGTACAAGGAATGATGCGATTGTGTCATGTTGTGACCGTGGTACGCGTAAATGCCCCCCAGGGCTGCTCATGGGCTGTCGTCTCGTCTCACGATGAAGAGTTTCGAATTTCGGATCCTCACGGCACCAGCTTGGCGACCCCCTTTTACTTGCTCAGATGCCCTCCTTCCCCCCTCCCCTTAAAACAAAAAGCTGCCAACGCCATCCTGGTATCTCGAAAGGCGACAAGACCCCAAAATCCTTTGTTTTCTCATATGTATTCGAACGGCAGCGGCAAATATTCATCTACTTGTCATGGCGCTCCGATCATTCTAAAAACCAAACGAAAGAAAATAATGAAAAGAGAAAACCTGTCCAATGCAATGAAAAACGATAAACAGAAAATCAGGCGTGTATGAAAATAAACAAGCTAACAAGAAAAGGAGAGAGATTTTTATGCGGTTGCCCATTATCCTTCTTCAGGATCAGGGTTCGTTGCTCGGAGCACCGTAGGTCGCTGGATTCGTCGTGAATAGTCATGGTCGTCTCGCAGAGTGTTGAGACTTTCGTGGCTACCGCGTATGTAGAGACCCTGCTTAAAGGGGTCCATTCGAGGATCGATCTGGATTGTGCTGTTTCTGTTGGCAGCAGCGACCGGCGAAGCTGGTGAGCCGCCGTTTATGCTCATCTCAGGGGGAACCGATCCCACCATGCCGGATGAGCTACCCCGAACGCTAGGATCGTCTCGGTATTCGTCCTGATTTTGCCTTCTCCGCCGGAGGAACCAGAAGAGGGCAGCAGCGAGGACCACCAGACCGCCCACAATACCAACCACAATACCAACAATGGCACCGGTTGAAAGCCCCGATTTCGATTTCTTGGAAGTGGTGCCGGTTTGGTCTCCGCTTGGGTCTGCTGTTTGCTTGGGAAGACCGCCGCTGCTGCCGGAGCTCTGCTCGCCGGATGACGATGGGTTAGGCGTGATACTGGCAGAAGACGACGACGTGGAGCTCGACTATAAAACATGTTAGCTACTTAGCTCTCTCGCACGGCATGTCAAGTTAGCATTCATAGTTTCGCGGCGGAACTGCTGTCCAGGAGTCAAGTCATACAGAGGATGAGCTACTTGGAGAAGTAGTCGGCGTCTCTGATGTGGAGGTGGAGATGGAAGTGGACGCGGAAGTGGACGCGGAGGTGGAAGTAATGGCGGAGCTGGACGTTGCTGAGGACGATTCTGAAGCTGTGCTCTGCACCACAGTCTTAGTCACACTATTGGTCAAAATCACAACGCTCGTCTGAAGTCCAGGGGGTTCCAACCCAACTGGCCACTCAGAAGAACAGGCTTTTGACAAAGAAGAGGCGTTACAAAAAGTGGTGGCCCGGCAGAGATTTGTGGTTCCAAGTCCTCCTAATCATGCTCTCGCGCCGTACATTTCATGTTTGATTCAAAGTGGACAACAGTACGCGTGCGCCGCCGCAAACAAAATTTCAACTCACCTGTCCTGTTGTTGAGCTTGCTGGTGCCGTGCTGGTACCGGACGGAGCGACCTCATTCAAGAGAATATAGCCAAACAAGCCGGGTCCACCGCAGTCTTCGGGAGTCCAAGCTGGGCAAGGTGTATTACACTTTTTGGTGTCGACTACCGAGCCTTGGTCGGGATAATAGTTTGAGCACCAGCACGAATTCTGTTGTGTGATGGAGAAGGCGTAATTTTTCTTCATGCAAAACTGTGTACAAAGTCCGTTGGTTTGGTATATGCTGACGTCTGTGGAAGAGTTAGATGATTGGTCTTGTTGCCCTATCCACCACTGGCTGACTTACTCAACGGCGTTTGGGCCGTGTTGAAACTGGCACAAACATTAAGTTCTATAGCAGAAACTAAGGTTGAAAAGGCCAGCACCAGGAGAACCAAGTAGCCCTGTCGCAGGGCATTGTTCCTAAATGAGGCCATGGTGGATATTTGCAAGAGTCGAATTGGTGGTGTATAGTTGATCTCAAAGGTGCAGACTAAAGAGCCATGCAAACTTGAAACACGCTTTCCCTTGAAAGTCGGTTGATGACGTGACTTCCTTTCCCTTTTGTTTCTCTTTCCCAGTTTTTTTTTTTAACGTTTCCTACAATGTTTCTGTCGATCAGATGGCTTCTCAGAAACAAGCCATAACCGCCTTTCCCGGTAGTTTATCAAGCCGCGTCCAGTGCTGGACTCGTCCGGTGCGCAACAATGGAGAGGCAAGAGCACCAATATCTGCTCTCTGGTATCGTACCCAAAATCGATATTATCGAATAAATTGCGCAGTAGTATTGATGCGAAAGCTACGCAGCTGAGTCGGTGTGGGATATGTCTTGGTTGGAAACCTGGGAGGACGTTGTTCAAATCAGAGACACAACAGCGGCTTTGAAGGCAAAGAAATTGAACACTGGAATGCTTCGATAACAAGCGTGACGCTATCGTCGAGACCAGGACAGCCGTGAATTTTCGGTGACTGGCGACAATGGCGACTGGAATGTGTGGCTCGAACGCAAACAGGCCGTAAAAGTGTTTGCAAGCGGTGCAACGATCCAAAGCAGCACCGAAGAAGGCGGGCGAGATGAATAGTGGCAAAACACACAAGGCCGCTCGCAGCACCCAACAGGGATTGTACCAAGACCCAAAGATTTCCAAGAACAGAAATCGAATATTATAGAAAAAAGAAGAAAAGAAAAGTAAGAAAAAGAGAAAGAAAAAGAAAAGGCTCCAAAAAAAGGAGGATAAGATGGGCGGCAAGCAAGCGGAGACGAGTAAAATATCTTAAGCTAGAGACTACCGCGGCCGCCGTTTATTCTGCTGAGAGATGCCAAACCACTCTGGGAGATGATTAACAAAAGCTGGCGGTCGGGTGCGGCTGAGAAGCGACGGCGAGAGGCGAATGGCTGCAGCAGCGAGGCGTTTCTTGATGGGGGAGAGTTCCAGCCAGTTAAGCAGAGGAACGACTCGAGGCGAGGTTGGAGATGGGAGAAGAGAGGAGGAGAGGAGAGAGGAGGAAAAAGAGTGCAGGTAGGTAGAGTGAGGTAGTATTATGGAGGTTTGCCTGTCTTTGGCGTTGGCTGGAAGGCAAAGTATCCGGTACAAGGCCCAGCTGCAGGCCCTCTTAGGCACAGCTCCCTTACAGCAGCCCCGGGAAGATCAGGCCCGAGCGCTGCAGTGACAAGTGACTTGGCTTTTTTTTTCGGGGTGATCCAGGATGGCCTGAGGGACAAGTGATGATGGGGCCGAGAAGAACCTGCAGCAGGGCTACCGTTGCTATGTACATTGTATGTGTGTTTGCGCTTGTATGAGGTGAAGCTAGAAAGCACATGGATCATATACCATGTATTCCTGCTATTCTGACAAGTACCTGCTAATCTATAGAGGGATGAGACGACACCTGGATGGCTCTATCTTGGTAGATACCTAAGCCAAGGTCTAAACACCCGGTGCTGGGGCACACCGGACACCACAGCTCGTCGCAGGTACCGCTACTTGCTTGGCTATCGCATGCCCCTGGCCCATGGCGTCACTGGGGCGCCACGGGGCAGCAGATGGCGGCATCTTGCCCAGCGGGCTAACGAGACGCCAGCGCCGCTAGAGGCCGTGCGGAGGGTCGCAAAAGCAAGCCACAGTGGATGCGCAGTTTTTGGCTGCATGGGATGCTGGGCTTGCGCTGCTTTGGGCCTCCGTCTGCGATCGAGCGCTGCGATCTTGCAAAATCCATCCGACGAATGCCTGCACGGAGCAATGTACAGTACCGGCTAGCAGCATCACCAACTCACACACACTCACGCAAAGTACGGGCAGTGGGAGGCGATATACAATGCCGCACTCGCATGGCATACAAGTATCATTGCACATCACCCAAGCTCAAGCCACAGTTATTTATATCAGAGCTACCAGGGCCGGTGGCGCTATAGCCTATCAGCCTGTAAGTGTACTGGAGATGCCGCCAGATGTGCCATATTTGCGAGTGGGCAGCAGGGGATACAAGCTGCAGCGGCTCTGTTGTTGATAGTCCATGACGCGATTATGAGCACAGAGAGCAGAGCCTGCATAAGAATCTTTATGCATGGGTTGAATTGCATCACAAACCTCTCATTCATCCACAAAGAGGGACGAATGCCCGGATGTATGTAATTTCGTGCCCGTAGCTGTACTTCTAGCGGACTCGAGGAGACACTTATAGGCGGGTTGACACGATGATGTGCATCCAAGCGTTCTTCATCTTCGTCAGCTGAAACGGCACAACAAGGCCCGCCGAGCTGATGTTGAAACTTTTACTAGACTATCTTGGACTGACACGACAACTATCAAAATGCCCATCAACTGACTCTCCAGCTCGGGGGGCCCCAAAATACTAAGACAGTGGATGGCGCTGAACTTTCGGTCCATACCGTCAGCAGCGCCCGTGTCCGAGAACGCCTAAACAAAACAACCAGCACAGGTACTGGTACCTGCACCCGCGCTGCCACGCCAGCACAGCTAGTGCTACAGCTAGTGCCGGTTGCTTATAGCAGGAGGTGGCAAGGAGCCACAGCGTCCCAACCAGGCAAGTCGCATTGCTAGCAGCTGCCTTTCGACACCTTGTTTCTCGATGCTGTCTGTCAACCGCGTCCGCCATCGCCAGAGAGCGAGACGAACGAGCTCAACAGGCCGTTCGTTTCCTGCTGCTCCATCCCGGGCCGCCAAAGTCACAATTGACCGCAGGCCCCATCGGTACCGAGCCACAGGCCGCGAATGCCGCTGGCTCGTTCGCTGCATGCAGAGGTCACGGCACAAGACAATACGAAACCCCTGTGGCCGTCGAATACGAGGCAAAAAGATGACCGCGTGTCGGTTGCTGCTCGTACGGCAAACGTGTGCTAGCAACCGCCCTTGGCCATGGCCAGTGTGGCTCAATCGCCCAATGACGCGGAAGAGCTCAGCGCACGTCGCTCTGCGCTGTCTGGGGCCTTGACGATTTTGACGGCCGTGGACCCAAAGCTGCATCGGACGTGTGTCCACCCACACACACGCACATTCGCTTCGGCCTGCGCTATGCCGCTCGGGGCATGTATCATGGATTGGCCTGGACGACTAGCCTCACCCAACTGAGATACGATACGAAGAGGACGGGATCACGCGGTTAAAGAGAAAGAGAACGCGAGAATCAGGGAGAGATAAGCAGAGAGCAAGAATATCGCGGACGATGCCGTGGTCCGGTGGTGGCAATCGCTGCCATTGCAATTGACAAACCCAAGCTCGATGACAAACACACACTTCTTTGCAATGGGCGATCCACCAAGCCAGACAGGACAAGACAACGTTGGGACGATCAGGGGGACACTCTCGAAGCTTTGTCACCTCTTCTCGCCTTGCACACCGGCAGCCCCAAGAAAAAAAAAAAAAAAAAAAAAAGCTTCTCGAGTCCGTCCATGACGATGATAATTTTGGATGCACGGGAAAGCAGGGACCAGGGCTTCTGCTTGAGAGTGGGGATGGTGGCACCGCATGCCTGACCCGGTGGCCTTTATTCTTCTCTTTTCGCTGCTACGGGCTACAGATGCCGCTTGATGACTCTTTGCCCCTGTAGACTTGGATCGACACGAAGTACCTGCTACTCTGCAAGAGCACGATTCAGACCGGCGCAGCCGTACGAAGTAGCACTCGTACTTGAGGAGATGGTTCCGCTGATTTCAAAGGGAACGCCCGACACACATGCATCAGATACGACTGGGAAGGCAGTCGAATGCCCTAGACACTTGACTGCCTCGAATCCTTTCTTATTTGGCGGTCAGCTAAATGCAACGTGAAAGTGTTCAGTATCTATACATCTACAAGTATAGTCAATCCGCGGGCCTTGGCTGGTCGCATCGGAAACATACTCACCCCGCGCTGGCGCCCTTGATTTCGCTCACGCCGATGAGCCACACTCAGCTCGTGGGCCCATCGATCTTTATTCTGATTGACAAAGTGATGAAACCGATCGCTTTTCCAGAAAGGAAACTACGCTGAGAAGAGTCGCTATCCAGCTGCCGTCTTATGTCAGCCGCTTTATATACACATTTCCTTACCATTCGGCTAAGAAGAGAGCAAGGATGGCAGCTCCATGCTCACACGAAGCGTTGTGTATGTACTTGCTAAAACCACCAACACGTCGACATGTGTTCCCCGCAGTCGTCTTCAACTCGCCCAGTACGGAGTCCTGTAGGTCCTATCTGCGAGCAATTGGCGAGCTCTCGGCAAAATAAACATGAGAGCCCCCCCCGCGACCCACGCGTCCTTACATACAGCCACAAAGTCCCATTGCAGGATCCTGTTTTGGGAGGGCTGCTTGCCTGCATTGGCCAATTGTGGGCAGCCCCCACGGTTCGTCTTCCCCTCACCCCAACCTCCTTCACCAGCCTCCCATATGCGCAGCCTTCGCAAAGGGAAAAAGATGGTATTGTGTGAGTCGAGGCACCGTCCTGCAAGCTTGTTGTAGGATTTCTGATTCTGGCGGTGGACCAAAGGTAGCCTGGCAGAACAAATCACCCTGCTAGAGTAAGACTACTGCGCTGTACGTCGGATGTCACGGCGTTGACTCTCTGAGTTGATCGGCGTTGATAAGCGGTCGAACCGGGACCGCGCCGTCGAATCATATCATACGATGTGCTTGACTTGAACGGGCTGTGGAGTGTCTATGCGCATGCAGCAGGTGATTCTTGGTAGGTATTGAACAATCCTTGAGTATGAAGACGAAATTCTTGTCCAAAATCCACCATAGGGGACCACTAGTGATCGTATTGTTTTTTGCTGGATGCTTGGCACCCGCATGTCAAGGCAAAAAAGTGGTGCAGCATCTTGGGGGAGAAAACAGAATCTCATCAAAAAGGGCATATCAAGACTCTGCCAGTCTTCGGCAGAGTGACTCCGACTCTCAACAAAAGCATATGAAATTGAAATATCTTCGGCTATCTGAGGTCAAAGGATGACGCCTTGTCTGCCGATCTATAGGTCAAAAAATGATCGACAAGCTAGGAAGATGGATCTTTGTTATTGGGAGCAACCGCGCCGGGTGTTTCAAAGGCCGACATCTGCCAATTGCCATGCGAATAGCAGACGCTTGAGCCACCTGGATCGAGAAATTTTTTCTCCCCTCACGCGCATGTACAAGTGTGAGATGGAGGTAAAGCTCCATGTTTGTACATATTGTGATCGATGATGCTTTGTATGGTGGGTTATGGCTCCATACCGTTTCATGCCACATTTGTTGGCATCACATCACCTCACATTTCCTGTTGTGCATACAGCTAAGTGCGGTGACCAATTGGCTGCCTACAATTGCCTTTGGAAAATTCGATTCTAAGAAAGCTGTCCACAGTTGAACGATGCTAGCGCTGCTGCTGCTGATACAGGCTAAAACGAAGCTCCGTGACTGGCGGGCTATAGTTGTTAAAAGTATGGAGCAGCCCTAATCGAGACACGCGCGCCCACTGAGCCGGAGCAAATGGTTCGAGCCAGTCTATATTATGAATCTGCTGAGTCCATTGGATTTTGGCTTCCCGTTGGCTGTGAATGAATGTCTTGTGAGCGCGTGCTCAATTGGGACAATAGAGGAAAAGTGCTGTCATCGTTGTAGCCGTCGGGGACAGATCTTTGAGAGGGAAGTGGTAGTCTTATTTACTGCCATGATGTCTTGCCGATTCTCAACTCTCCCCTGGCTTTTGAGGTGGTGATATTGCATCCCCTCATGATTGCAGACAATACTGTATGTGTCCGACTCATGCTCGGTGGCTTGGCTCTTCAGCTTGTACAAAGCAGCCGAAACTGCGAAAAGCTTCTGCTGTAATAGCTCAAAGCTTCACGTGTGAGCCTCCCCCTTATTACTCTGAGCCATTACAGTGGAATCCACCGACGAGGCTTGCTCGCTCCAGGGTCCATCCCTAACGTGCACAAAGTCTAAAGCAGAGGGACCCAGCAAATGGCATTTTAGTCTGCAAATCTTGGGGCCGAAGTTCCCTCGCGGCGCGCGCCAAATCAGCGCCCGCGAATACGAGAAGCCGCTTTGACTATTGACGACGAGGGCCTACTCTAATTTGCGGTAGCGCTGTGGATAGATGGCATTTCAGCTGAGATGGACAAAACCTTGGACGGCAACTGAGCTGAGGCCCCAGATTTACCGCTCGGTGGAAAGGATGGATATGGAGGAAGAGTTGGTGCTTGACACTGGAGCTAATGAGGGCAGTTGACGGCAGTGAAAAGCCAAAGCGGCGTGTAGTTGCCAGATTGAGAATTGAGCCTCGTATCCCCTTGTTCAAGTAGGATTTCCGTCAGACGCAAGGGAGGGTCGGGAATCCACAAAAAGGGGCATCAAGTGAGATCTGATAAGCAACGAGGCGTAGCAATTGGATCTTTGATCAGCGATCAAAAAGAGGTGATTTTGGGCTCTTGTAACGTTTGATAGCGCTTGCCGAGCAGGATAGTTTAAAAAAAAGAAAAATCGCGGACGGCTTGGCAGAATTATGGGGTTCCCTTATGCTTGAGAGAATCATGAGCTGTGTCGATGTCACGTTCGATTTGATGTGAGTTGAAGGTTTATTAGGTGAAGTTGACAGGGTTTGTTTGGTGGTGGTGGCTGATTTGCGGCTTGCCGTTTTTTACTGCTTCACACGTGGGATCAATTGGTGGCACTGATGAGTCGGCTTGAACCTTGAAACGCTTAAGAGCACGTTTGTGGACGAATGGCCAGAATTGCGCTGAAGAGGAGGGGCAAAGATAGGTCAAAGGAAGCCCCTGAGCGATTTACTTGATTTTTCTACTGGTGGCATCAATGAAATCGACTGTATTCCAGCAAACAGCGAGGCTGTAGCAGCGGAATTGGTGCTTGCAGAAGGGAACCCGGTGATGTGCCCGGAGCATCTTCGGCCCCGATCCTGCTAAGAATATCCATCCTCCGGTTACGCGCGGCACCGCACCGCATCGCATTTGCATTGCATCATCTAGTATCCGAGACTCTTGTTTTGCTCTTTTCTGCGGCCAGACAACCGCGAGCACTCGGGCCTGCTGGCGAAACCCGCAATTCGAGACCTGGAAATACAAAGAATCGGCGTGTGTGTCTATTTGTTCTGTTTGCTCGCTTGTCTCACCGTGCGTGTGTGGTCTTTGACTAACACTCTTGCTTGATTACCCCAGATATCGCCCTCCTCCGATGCGGGTCATTGCATGTGACTGGTTGCGATAGACGGGCCTTGTGTCTGAACAACCCCCTTGCTTTGCGCACACCGACCGTTGCATTGCAATTGGACGTCGAGGCGAGAGACTGCCATCAGCAGCACCGCTAGAAGCGAGATTGAACTGCCGGTATCGCACACGCACCACGCAAAACTGCCGCCATCATGGGCGCAATATCACTCCCCATCAAGGCCCTTGGCCCTCCTCAGCCTCGTCCCCCTCGTCGCCGCCGCCTCTCCTCCAGCCTCATGGCCTTCGTCCTCCTGCTCGCCGCGGCGCTCTTCTACGCGCTCGTCTCCCTGGGCGGGCCCTGCACCGCCGGCGCCACCTGCTACCGCGGCTACCAGTCCTTCTACAGCTTCGACGCCGGCGACGAGAATCACTCGGCCTGGATGGCTGCCATCCCGGATGACGTGCACATCACGAGCCTCAGCATCCCCGGCACGCACGACACCATGACGTACGAGATTGGCTCGGAGCAGCTGCAGTGCCAGAACTGGAACCTGACCGTGCAGCTGGAGAGCGGGCTGCGCTATCTGGATATCCGCGCGAGGCTGCGCAATGATGAGCTGCACATCTACCATGCGAATGGGTATACGGGCTTTGGCTACGAGCAGGTCTTGCTGGATATCTTTGCCTTTTTGGACAGGAACCCTTCCGAGACGATTCTCATGCGGCTGAAAGAAGAGGGCAGTCCCATCGGCCCGGACAACACAATTTCCTTTGAAGACGCCTTCAACTATCACCACTTTGCGTCGCCCCTCACCGCACCGGGATCCAAGAAGCATCTGTACAAATACGACTTTGCCGCTCCCCTCCCTACACTGGGCGCGCTGCGCTCCAAAATCTTCATCCTGCAAAACTTTGACTCCCGCGACGGTCCCTACGGCCTGCAGTGGGAAGGCCCCGAAATGGTCCTCGAGGATCTCTGGATCATCCCAGACGTGTACCACCTCTCGGAGAAGTGGTCCGCCATCCGCGACGCGCTCGAAAACGCCGCGCTGGCGCCCGACGACAATCGCTTCCTGTACCTGGCGCACACGTCGGCCTCTGTGGGGGTTTTGCCCATTGAAGCTGCGGCGGGGCCCATGAACAGGACCATTCAGGGCATGAATGACATGACGGGGCAGTATCTTGAGGATGCGTCTGGCAATGTCGACGAGGCGAGGGTCGGCGTGGTGATTATTGATTTCCCGGGGAGGAAGCTGATTGGCACGATTTTGAAGTGGAATGTCTGGCTGAGGGGGAGGAAATGAATGAATGATTGGACTGTTGTACTGCTACTGCTACTAGCACTATGGCTGCTGGTATCTGCGAGTGGGTTGTTATTTTTTGCATTCTTTTACTGAGACATGGCGTTTGATTGATTTGGATGGATATGCATACATACATACTACGGACTACTACTACTACTACTACTACATAGGACGATTCACAGGCAGCATTGGGAATGATTTAGACGCATCAAGGATTGGAATTTAACGCAGACTATTGTCAACTTTTTTTTTGCTTGAATATTTCCCAAGATAACACACTCATATATATACTCATACGCACATACATACATGCCCATCACCCTAGATACATTTGCTCATTCTCTCCACTGTCCATCCCATCCTGTCAATCCCGTCCATCCATCCGTCCCATCCACAAAACCGTCCTTTCCATCTCTCCATGCTAGACTATATACATACATGCCAATAACAGCACCATTAACTTGCCAAAAATAAAGAACGCTCAGTTACACTTCCAAACGAGAGGGTGGTATGATCAACTCCATATGTCTCCAAGCCATCCCATATATCCCAACGTATGTCCCTAAGATATCCCTTGAAAACAAAACAGATAAAAAGAAATAGAAAATCGCCTCAGCCCCCAATCCTAAAGACCCCTCTTCTCCTAGCCCAGTCCCCCCTCCTTTTTCACATTTTATTCCTACTGATGCCGTCTCAGCTGCTCTTGACTCCGCATAGACTTTTTGCTCTTGATGCTTCGCAATGCTGGCGTTCCTGACCTGCTCACTGAAGGGCTGTTGTCGTTACTATTGCTGGCGCCGAAACTCTCGATGCGATCAACCATCTGCAGCACTCTCGTCTTGGGACGCTCAAAAGTCATGGCTTCGGCCGTATACACGCTCGCTGATCTAGCAAACGACACATCTGTTGCGATAGAGAGCGGTCTCTCACTTCTGTCGTCCCGGTCGCTCCTCTCCTCGTAATCGTCCTGGTTGATTCTCAGGAAGCCGTCGTCGCGATCTCCCTCATCTACAGGTACACCGCCGCCTTCGTCATCCAGATGCGAGCTGAGCTTGCTGGCGCTACGAAGCGAAGGATCGATTTGCGATGACCTCTTATCCATATCAACCAGCTCTGCCGTCTGCGGCATGTGGAGAGGTATTCTTTCGTCGGTGCTGGTTCCATCGTCAAAATCTTCGCCATTCACGACACGAAGGCGCTCCTTGGGGACTGTGAACATGACCTGCACAAGGCGGTTCTCCACAGCCCTTTCAATGTCCCATTCGTTTTCTCTCCCCGCAGCACTGCCAGCTTCCGCACCTTCCCAGTCTTGGCGGCCTTGCTTCCTTCTAAGAATCTCGCTACCTATGGCTGTGAGCGGTGTCTCATAATCGTTGCTCAGCATATCCGTCGATATTTCTCTCTGAGGAGACCTGTCTCTGGGAGATAATAAGTCGCCTGAATTAGACTCCGCGCCAGAAAAGACGCGTCTCAAGGAGCCTAGCCAATTTCGCCGAGGCTTGAATTTTGACGGTGAGCTGGGTGGCTCTTCATCGTCGAATGGACTTTGAGGCGTGGAACGACCGAGCAACAGGTTGGGGCCCTCCGCCTGCAAAGCGCCGAACCCTGATTTTGCTGTGTTGTAGCTGCTCGAAGAGGAGCTGCCTGGTTTGCCTGGCTCGGTGGTAGCTGATGAGGCACCCCCAAAAGCACTGGCAACAATCGCGGACCATCGACCGGAGCTGGATCGTCCCAGACCATCTCCCCCACTACGATTCGATTCCGATAGAGCGGAATCGGTGCGGAGATCTTCGTCTCGCATGCCAGTCGAACGCTGGGAGTTTCGCCTCATGGGAGACCCACGACCCTGGCCTTGGCGTGTGCTATTATATCTCGCCAACATCGCATCGGCGGCATCAACATCAGAAACCCAATCCTGCACATCCGGATCGTGTTGAAATGAGCTATCTGGGTTTGGATCAGCGGTGCTTTGTCCAGGAGGCGGTGGCTGGAACACTGGGAGAGCCCCTGAAGCCACGGCAACGGTTGGTGTGAGGAATGGATCAGAGTATGCTTCCGAGGTGGGCGTAGTGACTTCGTTAGGATGAACACGCTGATGAGCCAAGTCTTCTTCCTCATCCTCCATGATAGGGTGGATTTGACCAGGAGTAGGCATGAAGCTATTCTGAGTATTCGCCGGCATATAACCGCCACGAAGCTGCCTAGAGACTGGCTTTCTCGCAACTCCAGGTACGACCGGTGCATAGCCGCCATATGAGCCGCGCATGCCCTCGTACCCGAGAGACCGATCATCTCCGCCAAGCTGATACTGATCTTGCCCATTGGAATACCAACTGCGATAGCCCCATGGAAAGTTATCATCCCGCTGAGCCATCTCGGACGTATCGTGGACAAACATGCTCGCGTCCTGGGCCATGGCCCTGATCGTCTCTTCGCGAGCAGCTCTTCTCCTCTGTCTCTTACGCCAACAGAAACAACCGGCGACAGCCAAGATAATAAGGAGAGCTCCGCCACTAATACCAAACCCAAGACTCAATCCTAGGATTTTTGACTTGGCTGCATCACTTGTCGAGCTAGAGGTATCGCCGCCGGGGGTCTTACCAGGGGTCTTGCCTCCCGTAGGATTGCTGTAGGTGGTCGACCATGTCATGTCAGTCAAGTTTAAGAACTGCGGCGAGGTGGTGACGCTGGATTGTCGCTTCACTTTGCTTGACGAGCTGGAACCGCCAATCTGCCACCCTCCATATGCCATCATGATGTTTCCCGGCAAGATGGCCGCCCCGTGCCCATAAATGCCACTGCCGCCAAAGTTGGGCTGCTGCTTCGGTACGGTCCATGCCCAGGAGCTATATGTTTCGCTCATCTCCAGCACTACAAGTTGTGGATCCGCCGCGGTATTCACATCACCGACCCAGCCTCCCATAACGATAATTGAGTGTCCATCTGCGCTCAGTATGGCCGTGTGACCAGATCTGCTGTCTACGCCGTCGGCATTATCGGCCGGCTGCTGAATGTTGATATAGGACCAGGATTCTTCGGGCAGACTCCACACAGCAGCGGTACTCATGTTAATGAAGGCTTGCTGAGTGTGGCCGCCGATGACAACATACGCGGTCTGCTGTGTGACCGTGCCAGAGTTATTGCTCATTGAGCTCTGCAATGCGGTGAGGCTGAATCCGGCAATGGGCGTTTTAGGCCCAGTGCTTGACGCGATGCCTTGGACGTAGGATTTTGAAGAAGGGCTGCTGTCGGTCGGGGTAAGCGTCATCATACTCGTGGTATAGTCTGCCTCGGCCTGCCAACCGGTCGAGTTGTCCGAGGGCGTATCGCACATGCCGCCATAAGTATAAATCGTCGGCTCGTCGAGCGAAGGGGCCAGTGTGGCCGAAAAAGCAATTGTTCCGCCAAGGAAATACGGCCCTCTTGATGCGCTCTGCTTCAATTTACCCAAAGTGGTTGCCTGCTTTACCCACGTTGCATTACCGCCATCTCCCTCCCCGTAGGTCCAAACGTTTCCTGGTCCCTGATCGCATGCTCCAGCATATGCCAGTACGGAGCCATCTTCGGTTCTTACAGCGCCAAATGCCGCGTTGGGCGGATTGCTTCCGCCCAAGAAGGGTAGATATGTCGATACAAGATTCAGCTTTGTGTCTGCGCCAATCGTGCTCGAAATGTTGAGTGATAGGAACTGTACGTGATCGTCGCTGTCTTGGGTGAAGATGTAGGCTACGTCCGCTCCGTGACATGTACTCTGGTTGAAGCACACACTGGGCGTAAAGATCTGTGTGGGATTATATGGAAAGGTATGCGCAGTGGCCACCAGCGGAGCTCCCAAGAGCAGCGCCGCTGTCAATAGTCGGCGCAAAGGCGGCGCCAGTCGTGGCGTTGCGCGATGCGGCTTCGCGCGTCCGCGAGCAAACGCCTCTGGTAGCACGGCCATTGATCGATTCCGCCTCGAGATGCCGCTTCGCTCCTCGAATTCTTTTCTGGTGTTTTCGCTTGAGTTTGATTGCCCTGTTCGTTTTGTCGATCATATCATCGTGGCATGTCGATCCTTGGCAGGCTTGTCGCAATCGTGACTCTTGACTTTTCTGTCCGGCTCTTCTTTTCAAGCTGCCGTTCACTTTCTCTCGTCGCCTTTTAGAATCGCATCCACCGTCTCAGCCAAATATCTGGCGGTGCTGGAGAAGCTCCTTCTCCCCACAAAGATCCAACCGAGTACTGTACGTATGGTACGTGCAGCAGTGATGGCGAAGAAGCCAAACGCGGCGGCCAATCGCCCCTCTCCCGCAAAAGAAGGTTAGAGATGCAGCTAAAGAATAAGGGGAGATAAAGTCAAATAAAAAGAAGACAATAGAATTTGTCCAGAACAAACCAGCCTTATTGCCTCGGCGCCAACACAACGCAGCATCCAAAGCAAAGCTTGAAAAGAAGCTCTGCGCCAAAGCGGCCGCGAAGAAAAAGAGAGGCCAAAAGCCAACAAAACAAGCGACGACGACGACGCAGGGACCTGGACCGGCTTTTGGCGGGCACAAAACAGAAAAAGACACCAACGCGGTGGGATGCACCCCGGCGATTAGCGTCACGAAGCAGAAGGAAGGCGCAGCAGCGGGTGGTGATTGACAGATTCGGAATCGTCCAGACAGGGGGGTAGGCGCGATAAAGGCGGAGGGAAAGAGCTAACATGGTTGCAAGCCCAGGCGGGCTGCAGGCGGCCGTGGTTGCCGTGGTTGGACATGCACGAGGGCCATTAGCCGCTGACGGGCAGGCTGCCATACGGTAGGTACGACTGACGGGCAGCTGTCTAGGTAGATGGCGCCGTATACCTTACTTGTACATGTATCTGTCAAAATATGCTTCACATGGGACATGACAAGTGCCTGCCTTGCTTTGACTTTATTCTTATTCATCCAATTCAAACAAGACAACCCTACCTAACTGATGATTGCATACTACCTACGTACAGCAGCAGTAATCACCGCGTGTTGCACTTCGTATCTCTCTATTATGGACTATCTACTAACTAATGATGGCTCAATTTCCTTTCCATCCCCACCACCCCCGTTTTGTTGTCGTCGCCTGTTCGGCCGCCGTTGCCGGGAGCAACCAAAGCTTGGCCTCGCCACGGCTCTAGCGGGAGAGGGACCCGAGCTCTTTTTTGGTCTCCATGTAACCGCTACTAGGTCAGCCAACTGCTGTTTTGGGCGAATCTTAGCCCAGCCACCTACTACAGGCACGGACATGTGATGCTGCGAGGGGCTGGGGATAGCTGCGTGTGCAGTACTATGTATGTATTACGGCAGACACTGGTGTATATTGCAAGTAGTAGTAGCTATCGCGCATGATAAAACAGCCCCTGCAGCGAATAGATCGATGAGCTATGATGAGGTGCTGTAAAATGACGGCTGGGAAAGGCTGGCAGCTTATGCCATTGGCTGAGTCTTGCCCATCATACTTTGCTAATGCGTGTCACGCTGCTTTCTACTTCTTTTTCATGCGCTGGCTCCATCCATCCGTTACTACTATGTATCAGGCTACAGCATCCAGCACACACACATTCACGTATCAGCAGTCTGTTGATTTGCTTCCCCCAGCCTGCCCATATCGTGGCCTGCTGCTCTTCGTCCGCGCCTTGTCTTGCACCACCATCGCCTCAGGCTCCACCTCTTCTTGGCCTGGGAAATGACAGAGACCCGCGCCACCGTCAACCACCGTCCACTAGTCAGAATTGGGGGCGGCAAGAAGAGACACTCAATAAAAACGAGCAAGCAAGCAGCATCCGGCAAACCTGTTAGCGCATCAAACCAAGAGAAAGGCTCCCTCATCCGAGACAATTCATCTTGTTCTCCATTGCTACTCCTATTTGTATCTGACATTATTAAAGCTCAGGACTGATGTGAAAAAAAAAAAAACTAAGAAAAAGATGCAAATAGCCTGCTTGTCCTTGTTGGTGGTGATACAACCAATGCCGGTTCATCTAATTCTGAGCTCCACCTCATGTCGTACTCCTTCAAAGAGTGTTATCATATTCAAGCCGGACCTTGTCCAAGCGACCAATAACACGTTATCTCGTAAACAAAATGTTATATCTTTATGGGTCTTTCTTCTCATTCCTCCATTAAAACCACCAGTGTATAGTATATATAACGATCTCAAAGAAAAAAAAAAAAAGCCAGCTATACGCCAGGCAGAATAAAAATTGAGGGGGTATCACGTAACAGGCCGCCTTAATAGTAAATCTTTTCTTCCCAAATAGGAGGTCGAGCTCCCTCAGAGTCCCACGTAATGTGGTTCTTCTCATCCAGCACCGCGCCCTCATCTGTGATTTGAATTACCTTGCTAGATGCAGCAACCTCAACCTTTGACAAGCCCGCGGGATCCGAGGGAATCCAGAGAATTGGGGCCCTGCTCGATACAGATGGTGGTAGGTATGCCTCTGCTGCAATCTCTTCGGAGTATTCGATCGGTTCCGCAAAGTGTTTTTCGGAAGTAAACCATTCGCGTAGTGTCGCGTAGTCGGCGTAGATCCAAGGCTTGAAGAATCTGAGAATGAAGTTGCCCTTGTTGGCGGGAACATTCGGCACCGCCTTGGTGCCAGGTGCTTTGCTCACGGTGTCCTCATTCGACAATTCATTGGTGACCAAGCCCTCCTCGGCGCTGGTGGCACCCTCGTTGCCAGCGATACGTTCCTGGATGGCTTCCTCTTCAGCTTGAAGGCTGCGTGGCAGGCCGTAGAGGAGAGGATCAAGTGTTCTCGACAACGTAATGTGGAATAGAATAGTGAAGGCAAGGAAAATGGCCATAAGCACAGCAGGCCCAGCAGCCTTGGAGACGGCAAATAGACCAACCATGCAGATCTCGGCCAAGTAAATACCAGAAAATAGCTGCTTGAGAGCACGGGGATAGATCATGCCGTGTGTATCGATCTGAGTCTCCGTAACAAACAGGATATTGTATCGGTAGGCCAGATAGAACAGGCCCATGCCAAGGGATGACCAGAACAAGATCAAGGGAGCGATAACTGAGTATGTAATGCCTAAAAGAGAGAGCGTTAGCAGACGTAAAAGCTTACTAGGGCTATACAGGAGGGAACATACTAATTACAGCAATGTTGGTGTAAACAGGGAGAACGCTGCCCCAAGAAATGGCACTGAGGCTGGTCCACTTCTTGTACATGGCTCGAGGCGTCTTGGCCAAGAATTTGTACAGAAGCGTAAAGACGAAGAAACCGACAACTTGGGTAACAACGCTGGTGGCAATAGTGAGACCTTGGACGATAAAGTAAGAAATGTAGAAATTAGATGCCGTTGGCAGAGACGAGGAGAGAATGGTGAAGACCTGTCCCGGCTGTTGAGCAATCTGAACGAGGGCTGTCGAGGCTGCGTTGGTCAAAGTTTGGATCAAGAAGACCTGGATGAGTTGGAAGAAAAAGTACGAATTCTGAGTAAACAGTTCAACGCGGGACTGAGATACTTCGCCGGAAAGTCTGGCGCACAGTCGCATGATGACGGGAACCAACGACATGAGGATTGAGAGGGCCACTGCTGGGAGCAAACCAGACACGACTCCAAGAATGGGCTATCTTCTGATTAGCGCATGCTATAATAGGAACGAACGGCCCATCTATTGTGTTCTAAGATTGCTTACCTTGGGAATATCCGCAATCCAGGTCAAGCCTGGAATAGTCTTCAATGTGTTTACCTGGGCGATCAAACCAACAATGCCGACAGGAATAGCCCAGAAGATGATGAGAGCGGCGATGAAAGCGTACACCGCGTATCGGCGGATGATGATTTGCCACCAGGGGAGGGTCAAACTCTTCCAGACAATTTCTCCAGGCTGAACTCCAATGGCCTTGGGATCCATGTGCAGGGCTAGGTGATGAGTAACAGACTGGTAGGCGAACTGGGCGTCACCCTGGGTCTCGAATTCGACAAAAACAGCGCGGACCTTTTCGTAGTTGCCAGCTCGCCAGTCGGCCTGAGCCTTTTCAATCTCAGGGACCAGTCGCTGCAGCTCGGAACGGCTCCATTCGATAGTGTCGACTTTTTCGCCAACGAGACCAAGAAGGCCAAGACGGTGGTGCGGGCGTTTCTTGTCGGGAATCCATCGGGAAGCAATATCGCCAGTCTCAACATCGCCATCCTCGGTATTGGCAGATGCAGGGCCTTCGGGGTGAGTTTCTCCGCCCTCCTTCAGAGCTTTGGCGCGAGCCTTGTTAACTTCTTTCAGGAGACTAATCTCGCCCTTTTCAAGCTTCATAGCGGCATCATCTCGCTTCTCCACAAGTTCGTCGAGTTCATCCGTCTTGCCACAAACCCAGACGTTCTTGACCGCAGCAAACATTCTGCGAATGCGCTCCTCGCTGTTGTACTCATCCGGGACTGAAGTGAAGAGAACAGTACGGGCAGAAATTCGCTTGGCATAGTGCGGGTTGATGTGGTGAGCCTGTCGCAAGTTGATGTAGAAGATGCATTCGCGCGTGATCATGTACATGAGAAAGCCATAGACGGCCCAGCCAACAAAGGCATGGGCATAGAGGTAGTTCTTCTTGGTGTTGATGTCGACATTGCTGTAAGAGAGAATCTCGAGTTGGGACAACCCCTTGCCTCCGGTGGCGTTGACAGGGAAGAGAATGGGCCAGGTAATGAGAAGGCTGACAAAACAGATGACGAAGCAAATGCGTAGGTATCGGAGGAAGAGATAGGCGTCGAGACTCTGGTGGGTGAGAACATAGGCATCGGGAATCTTCCAGAAGGCGGAAACCCAAGTCAACAGATTGCTGGGTATACTTGGTGTCCGCTCACTACATGGGCGTCAATATCGAATTAAATCCCAACCTTTCTACTTGGCCTGAATGGTGCTACTCACTCTTCTCGCAATGATCCTAGGTATGTACGCGGCGCATAGTAGCGCCGTTGCGATCTTCTAAGAAATAGGAAAATGGCGATGTAGATGACTGATACAACTAGCACAGGAATCAGGGTATCAACCATGCCTAATATCATACACAGGTCCAGTCAGCCACGAAGAAACTCTAATCACCCGTTGAAGCTTCAGCTTACCCCATGCCGACTCGGGCTGAGTGCCTTGGGCCGAACCTTGGTTGGAATCGGGAGCCAAGTTCTTGTCGAGCCAGCTGATAAAGTTGCCCATTTTGGCGTCGTGCTCGCAGCCCTTGCCGCGCGCGTCAGCTGGTGCTCAATGCTGAAAAAGCCGATATTGAAGATGTATCGTCGTCGTGATGGGCGTGAATAAAGAAGAAGGAAAGAAAATTGTGAAGACGAATTGAATGCCAAGTGCAAGCTAACAAGGGAGAGTGGGCAAGGCAAGGATTTTGAGATTCAAACAAGATTGCCAAGTGGAGAGAGAAAGGCGGGAAAAACAACGCCAATGAAAAGTACAAAAGTACTAAGTTTAGCAGATTGATCAACAATCGATCTTTCGATAGCGACGCAAGAGGAACAGGGAAGGCGAGTTCCGAAGTCCTCAGCGGCAGTGGGTGCCGGACAACGAGATGGAGGTTAAACGCGTATCTGCCAAAGACACGAGCTGAGTTGTGCTCCCCTTTACTATGCCTTTTTTCTCCCTCTGACCACCGCCTGAGCTAGCCAACTAGTTAGTGCATCTCTTTCTCATCTTCTAATCCCGTCCAAGCTTCGCCTGATGAGTTGGCCACGCTACTAATAAGTCACTGTCTCAGCCAGCCAGACAAGGACCCGGCTGCGGCGCCAACTTGCCGATCTAGCAATGTGTGGGCCGACAAAGAGGACAAAAAAAAAAAAAAAACTAAACTAAACTATACGTACATAGTTGTTTGTCTCTATGCTCAGAGGGACTGGATCCTAATCTTGCTATTGGAGCTTGCGCGAGTGTGGCTTGGCGGGTAACAAACCGGGTGGCCGTGCCAGACGACCGAATGACGGGCGTGCAACTACGGGAAAGTTGGAGGCGAGAACGAAGCTGAGAAGAGAGACACGAGACGAGAGGACAAGAAGCTATGGTCTCAATCCCAGCGGCAATTTCCCAATTCTTTCGTCTGTCTCTCTCTCTATCTCTTGTTCTCCTTAGTTTCAGTATAATCTCATTTCCCCCTCTGGGAGGGGCCACCGTTCGATAACTCGTGGCTCGTGGGTTCAACACTCCCTGCCCGGCTGGCCTTAGCCTGCATTGGCGCTGCGGTTTGATCCCTGCTCAGCTGTGCTTTTGTGGGTCATTTGACGGCAGAGAGCGCGACAAGGGCACTTCAATCTCGTCATACCCTTGGCAGAGGTGAAAAACTTGGTTCTGGCATCGGCTTTGCGGCAGCTCGTAATTCGCTCTGAAGAGGCCTGGCAGTGAGCACGCCGAGGCTCTGGCGCCACGCGCGAGTCTGGCCCGCCCTATTAGCAAAAGACACCCAACGAGCCGCTCGTCTTATTGTCTGGAATAAACTTTCAGAGCGACCGTTTAGTGTCGGGTCGTTGCGAATTCGCCATCGCGTCAGGCCAGATTCCCCCACAAGGCCAAGGGAAAGGCTTCGTTCACGGCGTCCAGACAGAGCCTTGTGCCCCACGAGTACCCAGTTTGTCGGAAATGTGGCATTCCTTTTTTTTTTTTTTTTTTTTTTATGATTTCTTTCTTCTCACATGGTATCCGTCAAGCAGCGATGCGGCGACCTGCATCTCACCGCGAGCATATCAGCTGTGGATGGCAGAGTACGGCCGAGCGAATTCGGTCGCCTAGCTAGAGGTTGTAGCCGTAGTTTGCGACTGTCCTCCAATTGTCTCACATGGAATATGCCGTTGGAAGGCATCAACTCTGCCTGTTCAGTGGGTGCTACTGCTAGTAGAGCCACTAGCAATAGTGAATCGTCCAAAATGGAGATTGACAATGGAGATTGATTGTGACCGACAGAAGCCTTTTCCTCCCACATTCCGCATTTCACACGTGCTGCCGGGCGGTCAGTTATCAGTTATCGCAGTCTCTCTGTTCCTCAGCACGCACATCCGCAATGATCGCGATCTCTCGATCCTGGACGACCGGCTGCAAATCGAGTCGTCGTCAGGCCTGTGTGAAGGCGGGTAGTGCCACACCAATGAGTTTGCAGTTCTGCGTCATCGGTTGCACGGATTCAAAGTGACTGGTCGGACAAATGTCGGCTCCCGCCAGGGTCCAACGCCATGGCGACACCTGGCCCAGCTGAAGATGCACCTTCATCGGCGTTCTGGACTCTGGAATACAGGGGAACACCACCAAAGCGTGGCACATGCACGCCCGCCCCCCCAAAACCTGCATCAAGAGCCAGCTGAGGCATAAAATTGATTAGTTCGCCATTCTTTGCCATCTCTCAAGGACTGAGGTAGTATTTGCGCGCAAAGGAACAAAACTTGCTGGATGCCGTCTAATCGCAGATTCATCCATGCATAGGTACATGTACATGCCTCGCCAAGCTTACCGTTCGTAATACCTCGGCTGCATGCGCTTTTCCCCAGCATTGAAACGACATCACATCACTCAATCGATAGATGGCATACATATTGATGACGGTAGCCTGCATGTAGGCGTCATTCTTGGTCGATCCCCCAGCTATGGCCCAGTTTTACTTCCGTACCTATCATAGCCTCCTCCGGTTTGTCGATCTTGAGGGGGTTAGATCCAACTGCTAGTAACGTCATCCGTCAGCGCATAGTCTACCGGCCGAGTTGACAGCTACGGAGCTAGATCTAGGCAAGAAAGGCTATCTTAGCTATGTAATCTGTATAATCACGCCTTCAGTATGTAATACCGCTCAGTTTCGAGTTCTACTAGTGGACGACAGACGGCCCGAGATGCCCTCCTTGCGCTTCATGAAGAAATAAGTGGGAGGGGTAGATTGTTAAGCCGTCCCTACACATACTATGCATTAGCTACCCTTGGAGCTACATAACAAATACCATGTATACTTGTACTGTAGATACAGAGATAGCGGAGCCTTTGCTTATAAGATATGTGCCTAAACAAGTAAATGGTTTGTGCTCAGCCACAACCAAGAATCTTGGTAAATTTGCTCACCATTGGCTGTCTTCACATGTATCCATGGCATCCAACTGGCCTCTGCATATTAACTGGCAGTAACTTTTTGGAAACGTTAGACGGAGTCTGTGGCGAAGGTGAGCTATGTTTATTCTGAGAATCCTTGCATGCGCGGTATTGGGGCAGATTGTAATTGCTGTATCAAAAATATTCCAATCTCAATTATGAAAATTCCTCAAACCATGCATTTGTTAGTGGTAAGATCTGTCTTCTCATCCGCCCTGCGTTCAATCGTTTGGAGGTACAACGGAGCTCCAGGTCATCAAGTCTCCCCACTCTTCAGGGGTAGCTCTTCGCACCGCTCACGTCTAAATGACGAATAGCAGATGCGGTATATATTCCTAATGATAATGGCGAGAGAGACGATTTTCAGCTTACCGCATGATAAATAGAGAAACTTGATTGTAATTGGAGATGGTATCCTGCGTTAAGCTGGACTTTAGAGTCTCGTTGATAGCACACCCGATGATCAATGCTCAGGAGTTGTGTAGCTCGATTTCAGCAAAGTGGAAGACGACAAATGCTTTAGTTGAGTCGAGGGAATAAACGGTTTGCTGTATGAACTATTTACATTGTTGTCAAAGCTGAGTATTCTAGACGATGCCGCATATTGAAACGAACGCAGTGGGATTCATACAAGACTTGCCGTATCTACCGTATCTACAATTACACAGGCCGAATGATAAAGAGCAAAGTAAAGTTCGAGTATGAATCTAACGTTATTAGTTTTTGCTTCACATCCCAAACAGTCTGCACTACATTAGACCGCTCAGCCCGTCACGATTAGTAAAAATAGGTCTTCGATGTTAGTGCTACTGCTCTCTAGATACCAGCACCAGATTATAAATTCTCAGTCACCCCGTCGGAAAGGCAAGCTGACATAGTTCCATGAAGTTAAGGATTGAGTGCCCAGATACGGCTCTTCCAAGATGAATATTCTCTCAAAGCCAAGGTAAGTGATGTTGCCCGCCTGCTTTACAGTAACCATGAAACTGGTCATAGGTATTTGCTAATAACAAGGTTCATCAAAGGTCAGGTACAATGATTTGTAGCAGCTAAAATTTGATGCCAGTGTATCGTGGCTATTACTCAGCCAAACGTCAAAATTAGCAGGTGAGGCATATTTAGAGTTTCAACATTTGGACGTATTGTGAATTTTGCGGCAGCAACTTAGAAGCAGCGGCCTCGTACTTTACTACAAGCTTACATGTACTTTGCAATCCACTGCTCTCTGCAATGACAATGTATAAATGCATCACCTGAATTTCTCATCTCCTCGATCTTTATTCTAGTGTTATCGTAATCTATAAACGTTTATGGAAATTAATCGTACTGTATAGGGCTTTGCTTGACTCAATTGTCGTCCCACAGCAGTTTAGTATTTAGTGCGGAACTTTGCCTCGAAAAACACCAAATATTTTAGTGGCAGCTTTAATTACCATTCTTAGCTTGTCACATATTCAATGTTCAATCTCTCCACTTATGTGGCGACCGAGATATCGAAAAATTTCTCACCAGGCACCGGCAAGATATTTCAAGAAGCAATCGGCGGTACTTTTAGGGAAGATCAATTGTGAGCTGGCGATATACTCCTCTCTCGCTTACCAGGATACGGGAAAAACATGCTGGCATCTTCAATTTTCATTTGACCCCAAGTTCTTGTCTTGCGTTGAAGTGGATCAAGACGTCGATCGGTTTCTTCTTTTATTTGCACAGGCCCGAAGCTATCGTGCCGAAACGCGGATTGTGGATTAACATGTGGATTAAAGACGTCGCAATCTGCTCCGGTTTAGCCGTAGATAGCACCTAGTCTGCAGGTTCACAATATATCCTTTATATATGATGAAGCCCGTATGATCTCATAGTTTATGTGTTCGCCGAGGAATTGATCGTCCTTTCGCTCGTTTTATTTACTTTCCATATCTGCGCTCATTACCAAACGTCCGACCTCTTTCTCTCTTTATTGCGAAGTTGACATCTCCTACTGCTAACGGAAATATAAATGACGGTCGATATTGCCTCATAATAGCCAGTTACAAGTGGTTGATAGCATCGGCTAATGAAACCAAATCTGGCATCTCTACCATTGCTGACGATAACGCACGCCTCTCAGAGTCATGGACCAATCGTCTGGTCCAGCCCATGGCTCATCCAATGATGACGCCGGCAACCCAACTTCGCCAATTAGACAAGATACAAACGAAGCAGTATCTTCATCTAGACGAGGTGTTTCCGAGAATCAAGAAGACCAAGATTACGGAAGCCTTCGCCGACGGAGCAGAGCTTCGAGGAGATCCACCCTTCGGAGCACGGCCCCCATAACAACGGCTGGTCAGGGAACTCAATTCAACCTTGCCGGTCCCAGCGACTCTCAACAATTGCGCAGCGCGCATGAGCCCTTTGTTCATCCAGGCTATGGAGATCTTAATCCGTCATACGAACAGCCAAACAATGCCAAGCCAATATGGAGTTTGGCAAAGCCATTGCCGCGCGTTGTTCGTCCGGGAATGGTCCCAACCAAGAATGAATTGCTGGAAAACTGTGTCAACGCAGAGCTGCCGGCTGAAAACTCCCAAAAGCTGGGACTGGATATTGACCCGAATGAGCTTGAAAAGGGTCGCATCGATAAGTCGGCAGATGTGCGCAAGATGGCAGCGCAAGTCACCGATGCCCGGGTGCAGAGAGAAAATAACTTTATCAAAACCATCCTAGCATCGGATGCTGAGTCGACGACTGGAGAAATTCCTCAGCTTGTGAAGACAAGATCAAGCCAAAGACGACCTACTATTACGCGCCCGTCGGTCCAGAGTCCTCTGTATACTGTGGAAGAGGGCGAGTCTGAGCATGCAAGTACCGCATCGAAGAAAAGACTAAGCCGTGAGTCTCAGCGGCTAGACGAGGGCGAGGGAGAAATTGATTTAGGACCAGACGAACTCATTGAGGGCAACAGGTCTCTCGAAACACTTCGCCTCGATCAAGAGGCATATCCGGAGGATCTTCACCCATTAGTCCAGAATTTAGTGGAAGACGAAATTCACAACAACCATACTGTCTGGTCTGTTGTCCGCACCCATCATCGCGAAGCGTTGGCCGAATCTCTTGCGGTCTTCATTCAACTGACCGTCGGATTTTGCGCCGACATTGCCGTTACCGTGGCCAATGCCGGTAACCCTAATACTACAGCCTGGGCCTGGGGCTTTGCTACCATGATAGGGATCTACATCTCTGGTGGCGTTTCTGGAGCTCATCTGAACCCTACAATCACTATTATGTTATGGTTCTACCGTGGATTTCCTAAGCGCAAGATGCCCGAGTATTTTCTTGCACAGTTTATTGGGGCCTTTTGTGCGTGTTTTGCTGCATATGGTGTCTATTACGTGTCTATCCAGCATTATCTCTCGACTAGCACAGGCACAGATCAAGACATTATGAATTGCTTCGTCACAAACCAGCGCAGCGCATACATTAATGTCCCTACAGCTCTGTTCAATGAGTTTGTAGGCACAATGTGTCTGACTGTCGTTGTGCTAGCACTCGGCGACGACCAAAATGCACCCCCTGGTGCGGGCATGAACTCTCTTATTATTGGCCTAGTTATTACGTGTCTCACTATCAGTTTCGCCAACCAGACCGGCGCTGCTCTTAACCCGAGCCGTGACTTTGGGCCACGATTGGCGCTCTTGGCGCTTGGCTATGGTTCTGAGCTATTCACAAATCCTTATTGGTTCTATGGCCCTTTCGCAGGTACGCTCATGGGTTCATTTACCGGGGCGTTCCTTTACGATTTCTTTATATTTACTGGTGGTGAATCCCCAGTCAATTATCCTCTAGACCGGACACAGCGTGCCTTGCGTAAGAGTCGAATGAAGTGGCGGCGTCGGCTACACTTGACTCCTAAAGAGGGCGAGGATAAGATTGTTTAGGCAGGTAGTTAAATGTGAAGAATCTTAGAGCAGTTTTAAATAATATTTGTGTTATATAAATATAACCGTTGTCACTATGTTCAGAGAGATATATATTGATATACACACATTTTATTTCTTTGTACTATCTATAAACTTTTGAGAACCCTAGGTTTCTCTATTTCTCATCTCTCGTATATACAATAGATTTGTTGGTAGATACATATGATTAGGACAGTGGCGCACCAACAGAAACGGTCAGAGTATCAGGGGAGCCCGAAGACAGCACACCTGAAGCATTCTCGTTGCCGTCTGGGTTGACGTCGTCGTAGGGGAAAGCGTATCCTCTTCCGTCAACCTCGTACTGGTGAACGAGGCGGCTGTAGTGGTTGGTGGGGCTCACGGTATAGTACTGAGATGCACTCACACCAGGCTGGATATTGCCGCCAGCAATGAGGAGGGTGGATCGCACAAAGGCAGCACAGAGACGGGGGACAACAGCCACGTGGATGGCATTGTCACCGCCCTGGATAGCGAATGGTCCGCTGTTGCAGCCCCAGATATCAGCAGCTGAAGGCTTGGCGTAGCCACGGTTATCGCCACTGCAGTTAAGAGTGCCGCCAGAAACCTGGCAGTTGACGTTGCCAGAGCTCTGAGTGTTGATGGTGAGGGGGTTGTTTGTGTACTGGTTCCAGACCTGGTCGACATAGCCGTTCCAGTAGTTCTGGAACCCGGCTGAGTTGATGGCCGTGTAGTCGCCGGGAGACAGTGCGCGGATGGGAGTTCCCGCAGAGTTGGCAACACAGAGAGAAGCCCATGGGTAGCCGTCTGCATTGCCCTGCTGGACGAGACCGTTGCAAATCTGGCTGACTGCGCCGGAATCGAGGCCCTTGGTGATCTGAGTACCGCTTCCATCTTTAGTGGACAGGCTCATGCTGAGGATCATGCCGACAAAGTCAACATAGCTGATATTTGCGAATACAGCCAATGCGTTTGTATAGGTTAGCTCAACGAAGCCCCAGTTGATACCCGAGCTTGGATCTGATAGGTTGGTCGGCGAAGGTTGTACCAAGCCATCACCATTGGGAATCTTGACCATGAAGAACTGGAGATTTCCCTCAGAGAAATAGATTCGGGCAGAAGAAAGAACGATAGGCAGAGTAACTGTAATGGAGTTGCCTTGAGAAGGTAGAGGAATGGCAATGTTGCTGTTAATGGGAACAGGGACACTGGAGCCTCCCGAGCTGGGATAAATTAAACTGCCATCGGCGGCAATGAACACGACTCGGTTGTCAGAGTCCAAACCGGAGATGTAGGCGTTCACTTGGTTGCCGCTGAAATTGTTGATGAGCTTGATCGGCAAGTTTCCAGCGAGAGCACGGGAGTGAATAGCGTTCTTGTTCACAATCGTCGTGTTTGGGCTGTGAAAAGTTCCGTTGAGAGTATTGTCCGCGGTGATAACGATATCCTCAGCGGTACCGGGGTCGGCGACGCTGAACGGCGACTTGGCTCTGTAGACAAGAGAGGGAGCGGCTGATACTGCACCCAGAAGGGCAGTAAGTACTGTGAGATATCGCATTGTGTAAAGATTTTGTACCCAGGAGCGAAATCAAATCAAATGAGAAAGGAATGTGGGAGTCCGACAACCTCTACCGTCTTGAATTCAAGACTTGGATTTGGATTGTCTGATGAATATTTCCATACGTAGAGAGTTTCCTTTATATACCTATTTACTCCTATTGCCAAGTTGAAGCTTTCGAATCTTCATCGTCTAGTCTCAGAATGTCAAGTGTTTAGCATCGGACCGAACATCTAATCTACTGAGAGGGAAACTGGTTTGCTATCCACTTCCATGTCTGGGCATGAAAATATCACTTTACAATTATAGAATAGTACCGGGCTTCCTTCGGACACTCCATGAAATGAATGACTTATGGAATAAGGAGCCGCATCTTTCAGCTGCCGAATTCAAGCATGATAGTCCTTGGCAACAATGGTGTCTAATTATCTAGGATACCATCTAAAGCGAAGTTTATGCAGGAGAGCTGTTAAGCGTTTCGTAGACTGGGGCTAAATCTGGTTTGTGATGGTCTTATGTTGCATCTAGCTGCTATATCCACTTACCAGTACCTAGAACGGCTGCGGCCGCAACTCCGGGGCCTCCCGGGGTGCAAGTCCTTTGACTGTATGCAAAGCACATAGAGAGATGGCAGTTTAGAAACCGAGAAGAACTTGTTGGAATCTTAAAGTGCCAGAGTTCGTTCCCACCACGGCTATAATAGTAAGGTAGCTGTGAGATCCGTCGACGTCACTTCCTTCGATATCTTGGCATTGCCAATCCTAGTAAGCATAGCCACGAGCACATACTTGTAAGACTTCTACAGTTGTCACTAGTGCTAGTATCATCTGATATTGGCATCCTTCCCTACAAACCCCTGAGCTAGCTTTGATGTTTTGGGCATAGGATTACCCTTCTGGGCCGTAGGTAGGGTTGGTTCTTCACACCATCACGATATCTAGCGCTTCCGAATATTCGGGCTAATAACACACAAGCTGCTGCACCCCACACTCTGCTAAAATCCGATTTCGTGCATAAAGATGGCACACTGGGCGTTGCAACGTGACAAAGCAGGGAGAGGGAAGAAAGAGATGCTCGGTGCATCTCAAGGCGATGGTAGGGAGCGCCGAAACGCTAGTATTCATGACTGCCGAGGCGCGTATAGGAACGAATCAGAAGGAAAGCTTTGTTTAAACATGTGATTCAATAGTAGGGCCGCTAGATGGTAGCTATCCTAACTAGCCGAAGCGGCTATCACTTATCTTTCATAAAATCTCAGTTTATAAGGCTCGTTGAACTTGGGTTGTGAGGCCGTTTAGCCGATGCAACCAAAGTTTTAAGCTAATACTACTGTTCATTGGAATTTAGATACTCTTCATCATTTTCTTCGATACCGAGTTCCTGTAGCCTTTTGAAGCGTTCTTATTCTCTTTATATGCTGCGTTTGAATAGGTACTGCACTTGAATGGAAGGATTTTGATTGCTAATCATCCTCCTTTAGTTTCAAGGGGGATCTGAACAGTAGCAACGCCCCTGCGGAAGTTGCCCGCAACTACATATAGGTAGAATTGAATTTAACCACTTAACCTGCCGGGGTGATAATAGTTAAAGGGAATCTTCGGCTCAATATAAAATAGCGCATACTAGTACTAGGACCGCATTGTACACAAAGAGAATAATTTTGGTTAGAAGCAAGAACATGGAAGTGTTTGGAAACAGTTTGCGCTTGAAAATTTATGTAACCCTGAAATGCGGTTGCCTAAACTAGCAGGAATCCTTTCGGTAGACGAGTCAGCATCGCAATCCCTCGCGGCGCTCAGATATTAGATAGAGCTTGGTCTGTTTAGTAGAACGTTATTACATATAGGCATTCTATTCTTTACGGCTACCCGATGGACGCCATATAGAAATGTTGGATTAAGCATTTGCTTGCAAGGGGCGTGATTAGTATTCAAAGCTTTGTTCATCGTCTGATCGAGTGCTTATTCTCTCGGAGTGGAGAGGAGAGGAGACCGAGACAAACTAAAATACACCCTAATTTGACTAGGACAGGAGCTTAGACTCTAAACATGTTCGGTGCATTTTTTATTGGCTGATATGTTCCTCGGTGGAGATTTTGACCTCGAATGGCTAGTAATCCTGGTAGTTCTCGCAAACAGCAGCTTCGTTAAAAATGACCAGGGTGCGCTTCGCCTCATACTTGGAGCCTTTTTACTGCTTGAGATCTGATCTAAATGCTGCCTAAGTCTACATAGTGACGCGTCCAGACTACTCAAGCTCCTAACGGTAGTTGAGGTAGCATGGCCCCCTTACATACCCCTTAATAGAGCTTGCATTCGATGTCACGTAAAAGCATGAGCTGCCATAAAAATCCATTAGTACTAGTAGTAGTACCTAGAATTAGCGGCAGCACTTAAGCGGCCCTATCGGGCTGTCGAATTCTCATCGATTGAACAGGCATGAGGTAAGGGTAACGTTCAAGCAGGATTTATGTATATATCCGCTGTGGGATCACAACGGCATTGTAGCCTATATTAGCAAACTCGGCACTTGGATTGTGGGTAATGCAAAGATGATGAACCTTGTGCATGTATACCTATCTATATAAGTATGCGACCTACAGCCCCAAATGATGAAAGCTCAATAGAACCCAACAATCATTATAAGAAGCCAACTGCATCCACTGAAGAGCAATATACATCTAAGACCTCCTCGATTGTAATTGTCGCCTTATTTTAAACACCGAATATCAGCTTTACAAAGGGGTAGGATCAATCTCGCCAAGAGTGAGGTTGGCAATAACGTCCCAGTGTTCCACGATGCAGCTTCCATTCATTCGATAAGCATCCATGATCTTAACTGGCGGCGTGGAAAATTCATAGTGATGCACAAAACCAGTATTGTTAATGAAAGTTTGGTGAACAATGGTGTTGTTGACGCGTGGAATCTTAGAAAGCGCAGTGATAGCAGCATCTCGACCCTGTCCAATGGATGGGTTATGCTGAATGTAATCGACCCAAACGTAATTGTTGAATGCCTCTTGAATGTTTTTCTGAACATTGAATTCATTCACGAAGGCATAAAAGATCTCTCGTTGCTCCAGTGGAGTGGCTGGCCGAGGAGGGCAAGCAGGAACCATTGTTTGAACCGAACCTGAGCCCGAAACAGAGGGAAGAGTGGCGGTGAGAGCACCAATATAAAGCAGAAATTTCATGATGTAATGATTGCTTTAGGAACTTGAAGATGAATGGAGGGTCGAAGCAGTAAATTTGTGGAGCCTTTACTCGCGATGAAAGGAGAGTATATGAGATTGCATGATATATTATTGGGAGGCATACGGAAGCTATTTATCTCCCAAAGGTAAAAGAATCATGAAGTCGAAAAAGGATATCTGTCTTACATCGGAGCTTTCAAAGCCGTTGATTTAAAGAATTACGAATGCTGACAACAACAGCGATATTTCAATACAACATGCTCTTTCCAGTTGAAAGTGTCATGACAATGGCAAACTACTCACTGAGGCTTCTCGGCAAAGTGGATCTTTGTCCTAAATTGGTTGTTCGGTCGGGTGCTTCTGCCGTGTGTACGCGGCCTACCCCTGCACATGTCAGAGCATTAGCTAAACCAATTACTAGTGGCAGGCTTCAATCCGGCGCCGAGTGCCGACATTACGAGCTCAACATTCGTCAGTTTAAACGACATCGTCTACATACCCTATACAGAGTATTGAATAGATTCTATAAAGTCTTCTTCATAAAGCAATTGATACTGCGTCTCAAACTATAGCTACTACAAAAGACCATAAGGACCAGACAAAATGTGTCCCGTGCAAGAATCTGAGAGTTCTATTTAGTTGTTCTTTATCGAAATTTTGCCGTGACATGGCCCCTTAACTATATTGTTTTTAACAATGGCTTCACGCAAACCTGGAAATGCCGATAGGAGCAAGGATCGTGTCTGAAGACTATAAGAGTATCTTAAATTCAACACTTTGTTTAGCATATATTACCAAGTACAAACTAAGAGGTCGAAATTCTCATGTCCGAATGACAGATAACGAAGAAAGGCAGCATCATTTCTTGTTACAGAAATTGCGTATCCTTTCCTAGACAAGCGTGGTGACCATTTCTTCTACATAAAGAGCATAACGACCTATATTTATACAGCATATTTTTATTCCTAGCAGGCTATTTGCAGCTTTTTAGTAGCGTATATGTTAAGACTCTGCATCTTACAAACTGTTTTCGCCCTATATATGCATGGTTCTAGGTGTTAGCAGCGGTAGTAAGCCTCTGGCTTGAAACGAACCACAAATCATAACCTGGAGCTTGATTGTTTATCCTCCCTATTGCTGTAATTCCCATCTTGAATTGTTACTTTGTTAGGTAGGAAAATTTAGCGCGGATAAGGATAGTAACCCTAAATGGCTGCGAATGCGCAAAGCAGAGCCTATTTCTGCCATGACATAAAGTTGGCTGTGATCTGGCTGGACAGGTTCTTCGGGCACCTCAACTGGGCAAAATCATGTACAAGCCTGCGCCATGAAGAGTATATTACTTCTTATTAGTTGCAATCTCTGGTGTTTAACATATTGAGAGAGACTCTTCTGATCTGTTGGTTAGTCTCACTGGTGGCAACACTTGCTCTCCCATCGGCTGTGTTGGATGCGCATAGTCGACGTAAGTAAGCGGACGACAGCCTCTTGTAATGTTTCCGGCAGATTTTGAAGAATAATAGACGGTGGCGATCTGATTTAGGCAGTCAAAGCACTTGTTGAAAATTATCTCAATTGCACAAACAACTGCACTGTGTATTTAATCATGGTACCATGTTAACGAGCGACTATCTATCTAAACTATTGAACGAGTGTATATGGTCAGTTATGCATCAAGAGAAGCTGCTACTCATTGCCACTTCTAATCATTGGCTAATGTATATTTCTGTTGATCTTGCGTATGATCGCTTGTCACGACCATAAGTCATTGGGTCGTAACACTCTTCCCTTGGATCCATCTCAAAATCAAAATCTAAAAAGAAATTTAGAATGGGAAAATATCTTCCAAGGACTTGAAATTTATTGATTTAGCAACCGGCATCGAAGGCCATGAACGTCTGTCCATTGGAGAGGGGAGGGAGCTGGGCAGCGGGAACGCTGAACAGCAGGCACTCCCTAGGACCATTGGCGGTCTGTTTGCCGAACTCGCACCTGTACATTATGTTAAAAATTACCTCTAATAGATGTCAGATTCTTAGAGACAACTTACGACTTGCATTCGTTGGTCTGCTGGCAAAGGTCTAAGCAGGCCTGCTGGGAAGGCACGGTGACCTCAATCCGGAAAGGAGAAGGGGGTTCTTAGACGGGCCAGATGGAGCAGCACCGCAGAGATTGGCTCGTTTTCCAGGGGTGTTCTGGGTTGATGACGCGGCTCCAGCACCGTTGTTGCTCGAAGTGGCACCATTTCCTTTGGCAGAGCCGCTTCCGTCATTAGCACCACTTTCAGCTCTGTCTCCATTTGCCGGGCCCTGGGGATGGGCAGCCGTTGGAGGTTGCGTGGGAACGGTGTTGGCGGTGCAATCTTTATCGAAAACGTTCAGGTTTGTGCCCTGAGGAGGAACCTGACTGGCAGGCACAGCGAAGAGAATGCACTTTGGCGCGGTGGCACTAGGAGGCAGGCCAAAGGCAAAGCATTGGCAGGACTTGTCGGCCTCGCATTGCTGACGGCATTCACTGGCAGTCGTAGCTCCTGGAGAGGAGATGGGTGCCGGTGGGTTGGCTGCACTGGCAGTGGGAGCCACATCGCACATCTGACCTCGAGCGAGGACGGGGTTGGCGTTGGCAATGGCGGCGGCCAGGACAGAGACAATGATGGCGGACTTCATTTTGAATGATAAGGTTTGAATAACAAAAAAGCTATAAGGGAGTGTGAGTAGTGATTGTTGGAGTGATTGTTGGAGTGAATGTTGGAGTGAATGTTGTTATGATTGAATTGTAAACCTGGGATATCGAAATCTTTATATGGTCGTTGATTCTAATTACAATAACCAGCACATTAGGTCATGATTGTATGTATTGAATTTGTAACTGCTGAGTACATCCAGCCGAGCCCAGGATCACAATGCCATGCATGTAGTGTGTAAAACCTTTTCAAAATGCCGCATCTTCAAAACAGGGGCTCAATCGTCATCAGAATCGTCATCCAAATGGCTTAGACTATGGGATTGAGGCTCTTTTTTTGAAAATGAGGCACGATTCTCTTCAGAATAATCGCGGGATAGTCATCCAAATAGGTTAGAGTGTAGGAGACCGTGCTTCGTATCCAAAATATGGAGCAATGTGCTTTAGAATCGTCATCAGAATGGCTTAGACTCTGGAGTTCAAAGCTCTGTCTGTTAGTGCTGATCCACTAACCAATGAAGCCTGCAGCCTGCAGTTCTCAGCTCTAATGTATAAACGGCAAGGGAACAATCCTGGGCGTTACGATTGCCGCGTCATTTAGCTACTGCGAACTGTCTGGGGAAGTGTTCGATGATCGGGGCTAGGGTCCTCCTGGGGCTAGATCTGTATCTACGAAAATATAACCCTGCCCATTGAATTTCAACAAAAGTCACCAAATCGGATAAGTTCTATATAGAAGCAGAAATCTAAGCTATTATGCAGCCAGGGGATCTACGGAAGAGCTGAGGTTGGAAAGAGATTATCGGTACACGCCGGTAAAAATAAGAGCACCTTTTTAACAAGATACAGGTAGCAGAATGGTGTGTATAATCGCCACGTTGTGTGCCAATTCTTAATTTCTAGTCTATATTTACAGACAGTGACAGCTTGACAGCATCTGAATTGACGATATTAACTCCACTACAACCCCTTGCGCCCACATCCCGCCACATCCCGATTGCGCCCCTGTTTCAGTCTAACCTTTCGTTAGGCCTTTTTTTTTTGCGTAAGGCTGTATCCCGGCTGTTCATTTACCCTGTTTAGCTCCCTGGTATATTAATAAATTGGTTTCTTATAGCAGTTGTAGGGCATAAAATGTAGTTTAGTGTTTATGCGAGCTAATAGATCTAGGTGGAGTGGCAGATCTATAATCGCTAATCTTAATGCTCGATGAATAGCTGGCTACTGGATGGTTGATTGAGGGTTTAAGACCAAAGGGGTTTTAAGGCCAACTTCGGCTTGGTATGTAAACCGCTTTCACAAATTTCATATTATAATGCCTTTTTGAATGCCAATGCTAAATTGCTGGTGATCAATCCAATTTTCTAAATAAACATCCAATGCTGCAGTGAAAATGGCCGCATCTAGTTAGACTGGATAAACAAAATACCATTTCCTCCACAGCTCAGATCCGCTACAACGACAGAAACTTTGTCAGAAGATTTAACTACGGTATGAAACAAATATATAAAAAAGACTCATATATAACTCATATATAACCCTGTAATTTGCGGCATAAAAATTGCCCCAAAAGGGAAGTATATTGAATTCGCAGACTGGGTCATTCGCGACTTGAACACCTATAAGTTAAGCCGTGTGAGGAAGATCAGAGGCCCAAGTCGAAACAAACGCATCGGGAGGAAGAAAGCAGAGCGTTCGAAATATTTCAACAAGAATGATTAGTCGGGATGCAGTGTATAGGAGCAAGACTATGAGAAACAAGAATACTCCACACCAGCTGGGTATAATGTTAGGGAACTTATGCTTGTCACCATCCTGAGCATTGCAAATGAAGACGGCGGCAAGGAGCGCAATAGAAGCATGCATTACCGAATAGGTACTTGCGCATCTCCATAGATATAACTCGAACGTTGAAGGAAAGGTGAAATTCCATGCTCCAATGTGAATTGCGCCAAACAGAATCATTGCTGCCAGCATTGCCGCTGCAGTTGGAATTGCAAATTTCTTACTGTCACTTGAGGCTCGGCCATCAGCGACGTTGATTGGTGCACCGAATGGCCTTTTATCCACAGGAAGCACCATATTGATAATCGTATCGTCGTCGTCGTCTTGTTTAAGCTCATTTGTCACCCATGTGTGGTAGTCTTGATGCTGCAAAGAAATGGTAGTCGATACGCCGATAGACTTTGGCTTATCCCAATACAGGCCGTATATAATGATTGCACAGGCTGCAAAGGCTAAAACGGCCAGCTCAAGCGGACAGATGGAGAGTTTCCTTATAGCACGAGTAAGGATTTGTATTGTGGACCATATAATTTGGGCAACTGAAATTGTCCTGATGAAGGGATCATCTTTAGCTCTATCCATGAGTTCTTCTTCAGTGATGTCGGGTAATCTGGCGACTTGATTCCTTTCTCGGAGTTTGATGAGATCCCTTCCAGAAAGGTGATGCAGATTGTATTCGCCTACGTTTTCTCCCCCTTCGTCTTTCTCTATAACAAACCCCCCCATATTTGCATAGTAAGTATGAGTTAGAGACCATCTGACGCGATCTTGGCTCGCAAGCCGCAGGAATATGGGGTGGTCTTCACGAGCTTGGAGACGGACGTTATAAGCCACGCCAATTATAATTTCGGGCGCAAGGATTGTCAGTATAAACGCATTTGTAGCCCTGAGAAAGTGTTTTAATTTCCAAGCGACATTTTCTTTCCATCCAGATGTCTGGTTAATGCCATTAAAATTATGTCTATAGCCATGGCGTTGCTCTGGAACATTGGGATGCTGAAGGGTCCAAGTACAAGCGAATATTGTGAACAGCGAGCTCCAAAGTATATCCAGCGTGCCCCGAAAGTTAGGAGAAGACACAAAGTTTACGCCGCTGGGAGGTTTAGAACATGTGGTTTCAAAGACTAAATAACCTCTAGCGACTGAAATGAGGCAGAAGAGAGAAATTTGAGATGAAATGCTTAGAATTTTCATTTTCAATTTATTTAAACCGGTGGTTGAGAAACTGCCGAGAGAATTCAGAGATGAGGTGTAACAATGTTACCCTATTTATACATACCTATGCACTGATGACTTATATATTGCATTCCAGCTATCGCCTAAAATAGGCTCGGTAATCCTTCGAATAATTATATGATTGGATATAAGTAATTCAACTTGTCTAAGGTAAGCGATCCATCGCGCCGGGCTGGAGCAAGGGATGCTGAACAAGGCTGAGGTGCAGTAGCCAATAATACATCGCAGCAGCTTGCTATTATAAGCATCAACATTGCCCCATACGCTTGATATATACACAGAAGTGAAATAAATCTCCATATTAATGCATAGCACAGCAATCCTTAAAGCCCCTCTGCCGGTGATTAGAATTAGATGCTTGGCAAGGAGGATTCGATTAACAGGGCGTCTATCCACCATTCTTAAAAGGATGTTAAATACTTTAATTGGGAAGCATAAGACTAAGCGAATAATCGCTGACTTTTACATGGGTCTTTATATCTTTATACTTGGAGATTTCTGATACCACTCAGCGGCCGCAACCATGATGACGAGGGGCCGTGAGGCCCACGAAGCACCGATAAATTACTTTACAAGTATATTTAACATAGCAAATTATCCAATTGAGTTTATTAGCGCTACAATAGCGCAGCTCTAGCTCTAGCTTGCATACTGCGTGTAGGAGGATTCAACTAGCAGGCATGGAGGCCATATTGACTGGGCCATTGGCATCGTTGAGGGCGTGTTACTAGCGCATGACCTCAACAACCTGCTGTATACGGAATAACATAGTTCGAAGGTTCAATTAAGCATCTATTGATGACTGCTGTTGCAGGGCCCACAGTGGACGATATAACAGCACCGCGCATATGCCGCAGCTCTTCCTTGCAAGAAGACGGAAAATTCTACTGCAACTTTTCCAGACCTGAACCTGTTAATTCCTTCGCTGCCACGAATATGACTGCTGCTGCCGCCGCCTCGGGCCTGGTGGCGCTGCGTTTGCACGATCCGCCTAGGCTGCAAGACCTCCCTGCGGCAATATGGGCCATTATTTTCTCCCTGCTCGACTCGGCGCAAACGGTGGCACGAATCGCATTGACGTGCAAGAAACTCAACGCCGTGGCTCAGGCGCAAGGCTGGCCTTGCTTTGTCCGGAGCCGATTTGCGAGCCTCAAGCTTCCAAAGGCACTCGGCGACAAAGAATGGGCTGAGCTGGCCAGCAAGTTGACTGCACAATCGCGCGCCTGGGACCGCCGCGCCTTTTCCATAACATCAGTGGTGCCTCCTGTTCAACCCGGAGGAGACAATGGACGCGCTTTTCGAAGTCGGGGACGGGGACGAGGGCGAGGGCGAGGACGAGGGCGCGGTGATGCTCAATCTAGGATGCAGACATTCCCGGCACACGTTGTCGTCGATGCGAGTTCCAAAGTTGATGGGCAAAAAGAAGAGGAGACGGTCGCCTGGGGCCTCGGCGAGGACATTGTCTTTCGATGGCGAAAGTCACACAACTCTGCTCTTCAAGGTGAAACTTGGATATCACTCCCTGGCGTCGAGGCTGGTTTTAAGAGCGGTGATGACGATGTGACGGCCATTTCGATTCTGCGAGACACTGCGCCCCAGCCTGGCCTCCTTGTTGGCCGAGCAAGCGGCTACTTGCAGCTCATTTCCACAGGACGCGGCGACGTGGGACGGCTCCTCGCTTGGTTCCATCCGATGCGTGGAGGCGTAGATCAACATGACATACAGCACTTTGATACCGACGAATCGCAAAATGCCATGGTCGTTGCTACAAAGGAAAACGTCTTATTCTACTCTTTAGTGCCCAATAGCTGGCCGGCTGCAGATATGGCCAATGGCACCCCAGACATCGTCGTTGAGCCTACAGAGGCTATCAGTGTTAAGAGGATGCCCAACTCTCAAGAGTTTAGATTCCTGCGTGAGGCAAAATACATGAGCAACGGAGATATTGCTTTGTGTATGGCCAGCAGCGCACAGCCCCTGCGCTACTTGACGAGGACACCCTCGGGCACCGTGTTGGCCAATGCCGCCAAACTGCGTCCCTCGAAGCGTTGCGTTGAGTCGCATATCTTTAACGGCAACCCTCCGCAGACTGCTCGGAGTGTGCTGCCGGTTAATACTTCGTCAGCTGTTGGTGGCTCTGGCAACACTGTCTTGAGCTCTTACGATGATGGCACCGTTCGGCTGCAGGATCTTCGGAGCCATTCCCCCATTGACGCCATCTTCCAAGACCATTTTGAGATGACGGCCCCCCTCGGCCCGCTTCTGTCCTATGGAACGGATAGATTTATTGTTGGGAGCGCCCGCCTGCCTATTCTGAAACTATTTGACTTCCGATGGACGCGGCCTTACTCCTACACAGACGCTCTCGATTGCAGCAAAACCGAGCTCGGCCCAACACCAAAGACGCTCACCGGAATCCCAGCCCCGAGGTCTTCAGCTTATGCAAAATGCTGCCATCTATCGGGACACCAGTGCGCCCTTCACTCCCTGGCTCGGACCGACTTTTACAGGCCAAACTGCAACTTGTATCTCCCCGTTGTGTATCCCGCCGTGACGCCGCTGTATTCGCTGGCCAAATCGTCTGACATGGCGTCGACCATCTACGCGGGCGTCACCGGCGAGCTCTTGAAAATAAGCCTCAGAGACGCTGCGGCCGATGAGCGGGAGGATTTCTGTATGGAGCGGATGGGGAGCAACAATCGCTGCGGTTATAGCTTTCGCAGGAGCCTTGCCAACTTGGTAGAAACGGGCGATGGAATTGCGCTGAGCGACATTTCCAAGAGCAAGAGGCTTCCTCTTCTGTTCAAGCAGAATCCTGAGCTGTTGTCTGCCGCTGCTACAGGAGAGCTCCGTCGGCTTGATCACGCTTTGTGCTAGAACGAGGCGGATGCCATGTGTAGCGAATTCGACGGCTCAGTATCATCATTTTATACGTGTTGTCTTGCTAAGTTAACGGAGTATTTAAACACAATACAAAATTTAGAGAGAGGGAAAAAAAAAATAGTCAAAACGTCATTCTACTGGCCAAGCCTCAAAGCTAAGACTAAGTAGACACGGTGTTTGAAGCTGTGGGCCGCTGAGATTGCGAGTAGAAATATACGGACCAGCACATGCCAGATCTCTATCTTGGTAGACGCATGTAGTATCTGCGCAAAAAATGCCTTCCTCACCACGAGTTGTCGGCCCTGCAACAGGCCATTCTCATACCCACACAATCATCGTCCTGCATGGCCGCGATAGCGATGCCCAAGAGTTTTCGTCCGAGTTTTTTGAGTGCGAGGCAACAGGGCCGGAAACAGATCGCACGCTGCCGGCGCTTTTTCCTAGCGTCCGCTGGGTATTCCCACAAGCAAGACCGCTCCATTCTGAGCGCTTCCATGTCGAAATGTCACAATGGTTCGACATGTGGAGTGTAGAAGACCAGCAAGAGCGCGCTGAGCTGCAAATAACGGGCTTGCGAGCAAGTGTCGATTGCATCGCGGAATTAATTCAGGAGGAGGAGCTGCTTGTGCCCCGGAAGAGCATATTTTTAACTGGCATCAGCCAAGGCTTTGCGACGTAAGGATGCGACTCCCTATACCATTATGTAAATCATTCTTAACGACATTTTGTCTTCAGTGTATTGGCTACATTCTTTGCTGATGGTGGAGGAGGTTTCGCTGGCCTCTGCGGATTCTCCAGTTGGCTCCCGCTCGCCGACCAAGCCGCACCAGAAGTCGAAGTTTTCGTGGGGAATTCTAGTCAACAACTTGCTGCAATGCAGCGATTTTACTTTGGTAGAAATGAGTTATCGCCACTACAAATGACCTCGACGCCTATTCTTCTTGAGCACTGCCATGATGATGAAGTTATTGACATCAAGAGTGGGACTCGCATGCGAGATTTTTTGAGTCAGCTCGATATGGAGGTTGACTGGCACGAATATCAATATGGAGGACATTGGTTCAATGAGCCACAGGGCGTTGATGATTTTGTTGGGTTTTTACGAAGATATATGTAGATAATGATTGCATAAGAGCTTTGACTTGTGCCAAGTTACAGCGGTAATTGATGCTGGATTCGAGTTGCAAGCAACGGGGCTCGTTGTATCTATAGACACCATCTAATTAATGGAGCGTTGATTTAGATATAGAAATAATATTATCATTTATTTTAAACCGCAAGTATTGGACAACCATAATAAGCATTAACATCTACATCGTGTCTTCATACTTGGAAATTCCTAATATATTGCTAAGCCGCCATAGCTACAACAAAAACCTACAAGGCTAATGTAGCAACTGCTAACTTTATATTTAAGCCTATTTCTCAAAAATAAATTGTAGGATATTAGAACCATGGTCTGGTTTGACTGTAAGAGGGTTGGCTAAGATGCAGTGTAGCAACGGGGCCATAGAGTAGCTATCTGAACATCCATCATATATATTACTACTACTGCTTCAATAGTATACTACTAGGGCTTTGAGGACTACTAGAAGATACCTATTGCGAAGGCTATTCATATCTTTTCTGAGACTGATAAGTTAATGGTACATTGTAAGAGTGGTAATACTAGCATCAGACGTAACGCAGAGAATTACTATGCCGCATCTATTCTCCAATGAGGAAAATCTTTGCAGAACTGCTTTAATCCACGTCTAACCTTGCACTTTTGTACTATGCATTATATGTAGCTTGCTGTGAATTAAGGTATACAAATGTACAAATGCTATATTTGCCGTTAGTATTGTGATCTGTTCCTGCTATCAAATTGCACCATTACTCTTTACCAAGATCTATCACTGCCATTACACCCCATGTACTAGAAGATTTTCCTGTCAAGTATCACAGCTGCAGGAAGTTCCCAACGGCGGAGAGAAATGTCGTCTCTAAAGTACTGAATCCAGTCCTTTAAGCCCAAGGCCTAGCAGAATTGAACTAATATATGAGCAAAATCCTCCGTATGTTTACTACAAGACGTGATCACGACACGAATATTCACGGAACCTCAAAGTTGCCCTTATAGTGTTTACACTTGGGTCTCAAAATGCAACATATGAAGAAAAATGTTGTCGCTCGGTCTGATCGACGATGTAACTATGGCAGTGCACCATGACTTGCAGGGCCACGCGCTGGCGTTTCTCCCAGAGATTGGCGAAAAGGAGCGGGCCGCAACGCAAAATGGCCTGTGCTTCATGTTGCTTCCAGACCAGAGGTGATCAGCGAAGCGACCTTTTGGATGAGGAGACGGCTGGCTTAGCCGGACAATCTGGCCCCCAATCTATGCAGTAGGCGGGGGTCATGGCAAGGGTTGGTAGGAGACTAGGCTGACAGAGGGAGCTGGATATAGGCAGGGATGACGGTCTTTTGAGATAGGCTTGGAACTAATGCAAAAATTACTTGAATCAGCAAGATGTCTTATACGAAGTATTCGAGTTCATGGAATTTTTGCAGGAGGAAGATGGAAGAAAGGGTGTACTTTGAACACCCCTAGGGGATGAATGAGTCTTATACTGCTTGTATAGTGGGAATGCTTCGGCCCGTATATACTCACCTCTCGTCACAAGCCGTTGCTTATATTTGGCTCAATGTAGGAACCACCACCAGCTCCACTTTGTCCAGTTTTCGGCCGCCAACTTTTGTCATAGCTCTTCAATCACCAAGATAGCCTTCCTTACTCTGATGAAATCACTCTCAAGTTGGGCCGACAGGGGAAGCCCCAACTTTAGCGAATGAAGACCGTTGAAGAGCGTCTAGGCAATATTCTTCACGTTACATATTGCCTAGTGGATTTTGCACATGTTGCTGCTTCGTATTATAGACTGCTTTGTCGTCTTCTATAGCGCTAAATTGGAGATCTTTGCCTTGGCCATGAATGATCAACCCATGATTAACCCTGTCCGGAGCCCAAAATCCATCATGGAAACTTAAAATCCACCACTGACCATTGCCCCCCTCATTTCCCCTTTCAAACGTTGCCGAGTGCCGGAGATAGTAATTAGTACAGCGGGCTGTGCTGGCGGAAAAGGATGCCTGACACGAAGTAGATAGTGATAAAGGCGGTTTATGTCGGCTATGCGGACTGTGTATACGAAGTGTTAGCTGGAGATGCTCATCACAGAGCAGATAAGGACAAGGATAAGGCAGGGATGGTCGGCATTGCTATGGATGAATGCATATGGCTGAAGGCAGAAATGATGAGATGGAGAATATAGCAGTATAGGTAGGGCCATAGAGGGGTTAGACAACGTGTAACTATTACATGTACTAAATTTATATGTCAACGTATTATTTATGCGCGATACAGCCCTAAATTGTGTTTTACCGAAATCATCAAGTAGTATTTCCTCAACCTCTACAAACTACTCCAGCTCATCCTGAGGCGTTGTCTATTCCCTCCTAAGCCATCTCTCGATTCATCAGGAACCGTGTCTATAACGCCGTCGGATAACAATGAATAATACTGTAAGACATAATTCAGATAGGTTTTGTTTCTTTTTTAAACCTTTTGAATGTGTTGCTTTATAATCCTTACGGATCTGTGTTCTATCTACATGAGCGGGGAAGCACCAAAAGTCCCTCTGATAAATAAACCCTGTATCTGCCTAATTCGTCTAATAGTGCTAGACGTTGATTCCAAGACTGCAAGCAGTTAGAGCAGTGACTAAAGATTACGATTTTTGGAAATCGGGCGCCGCCCGCACTAATACGGGCGAGATTCTGCACCGGACTGGCTGCATCGTAGCCGTCGATAGCGCCGTATATCGTTCATCGTTCCTCGCCCGTGGTAGCGACAAAATAAGCTCCCCGTTTGTACTGTTTTCCGCACCAACTAGCTCCAAGTGGGCATTTTAATTATATTTTTTGATTCTTGTTGCGCCGGTCCTCTTCAATCCTCCTCCGAGTTGGTGTTGTACTCCTCGGGATGCTGCCTCAAATATTCGAGGTACGCAGGATCGACGGGTAGGTCTTGTTCGCCACCTTCACGCTTGAAGTACCAAACATCTTGTGTGGGGAATCCAACGCTATCCACCCATGATTTGAGACCATCAAAGTTGCGACACTGGAAATCTCCGCTAAACTCGGGCTGCGGCTGTATCATATTCTCATACCAGTGCCAGAGGATAAGGTCGACATCTGAGTGGCAAGTCGCTATTTGGGTGAGGAAGTGCAAGCAGTGATAGAGGTGTTCCCAGTCATGGCGGGATCTCTCCTTGCCTTTAAGGTAATGAGGACCTTCCAACCCCATCCTTAGGTGGTTGATGCAATGCAGCTGGTGTGTGACAGAGAGCATCGCAGGAAACGAATTGGGATCTCCTGGCATATGAGTTACCTTGGCCGGGTCTTGGCCAAGTTTCCGCACCTCATCTGCAGTGATAGTTATTGTAGATAGTTTCGAAAGCTCATGCCAGGCCTGTTCGGTTGCATTGTTCGGCCGTTGGCGAAGGACGTCGTCGCTGAAGAGTTGGTTTTCCTGGAAGACCTGCTCCAAGGAAAAGGTATACCGATCAAAGACAGGAGCTAGATATCAGTAAGCAAAAGTGCACTGGCTTACACATGAAAAGAATTGTTCGTGTAAAGAGCACGCCATAACTTACAATATCCTGATGCCTTTTCTAACAAAGAATTTGTGTTTATGGTATCCAGAAGCGACTGTTGTTGTGACGAACGCTGGGTAGAATAGAGTACAAGAACTGCTCCGACAAGTATGAGTAGCAGGATGGAGTTGATGGCGATGAGCATAATGCTGCACCAAACAAGTCTGGATTGACGAGTCCGTTCAATCGACATCGGCATGAGCGTTTCAGTTGACGATGCATCGTCTTCATCCTGCTTAGCCAGGGCGGCATAAGCCGTGGAACGCACAAACGACGGCATGACAGTTTACTGCCAGATAAACTTGATCTTTGGAGATTGAAAGAGAGAATAAAGTGAAGGTCATTCGCATCTAGACAAAACTTGGGGGAAGGGGAAAATTATCGGCGAAGTGACCACCGAATAAAATAGTAGCCTATTCGTGAGGATCTTATGATGGAACTATTGGCCTCGTCTTCGAGCTTCAAAAGTCCCGTAAGACATAACCCTGTACCGAGCATGCTCCATTCACGCCACTTGAAGTGGAGGCACGTCCTACAGCCTTTGCTTATATACCAACGGCTCTCTACATATGGGGGGGTCTTATCATATGGTATAGCTGATCCCAGGACGACACACGGTGTACTTTCGATCCGAGGGAGCAACACTTACTATGTGCTGTCGCACCATTGCGTCTGTAGCCATATATCTTTTTCAAGTAATATGTCAGATGGCATTAGTGATGCATTCGCCGTTTTTGCCTGTATGAAGGCCCACCATGGTGGAGACAGAATGTTTGCCGCCGTGGGCGAACATGCGGTCTTGGATATCCATTCACGCGGGGAAGTTATCAAATTGGACCCGGCTACACAGTCGACACTCCACTATTGATCACGACTTGACAACGATAATGTAAATGTGACGATCGCGATCTCTTACCCTGTCGATGAGCCATTTGAGAGACCCTTCCGTGAGCTCGGGTTAGACTAAATATTGCTTAGCTATACCTGCTAAAACCATGCCAGGTGTCAGCAAAACCCACACTACAGCTCCATCAAACCACTACAAGAGATACTATACATATACGAAATACAGAGATCCAGCAAACCAGTTTCATCAACGCAGAAGTTCCTTTTGGCATCTTGTTCGCTCCGGGCTATCTAGCCATAACAGGCAGCTACATTGCTTTCAACAACTATGGTACGGTAAACTAATCATTTACTAAATGACTGGTTTCAAACTTGTTCTCTATGTTGACCATGTCAACCGAGAGGGGTTAACAATATCTAGCCAAGGGCGTTTATCCTCCAATCCTATTCAAGAAAACTCTTCTATGAGGTATAGCTGCTTGATAAGGCACGTTTGAGGCGACTAAGGTTTGCAAAGGAATGGTCTGCTACCGTGTATTTATGTCAGTGATATTTATATATAAAGCACGGTAGTATCTCTACTTCCTTTCTATGCACATTAACAACATCTTACCACCTTCTATTCTAGTCAACTATATATATCATTCATCATGAAGTTCACGGCTATTGCCGCCCCCATTGCCTTTGCAGCCTTTGCTGCTGCGGCACCTGTTGGCACCAGTAAGTTATATACATCGACCAAGTACATTTCACAGCGGCTTTCCTTTGCTCATCTCCGCATACATCAAAATTCCATGTTGGTAGGAGTATAATGTATTTTCTTACTTACAAATATATAGGTGAAGTTCAGGCTCGCTCAGAAGCTATCGTTCCTCCTGCTTACCACCCTCTGATCGACAAGCGAGAGGAGGCTATTATTCCTCCTCCCTACCACCCTCTCATCGACAAGCGAGAGGAGGCTATTATTCCTCCTCCTTACCACCCTCTGATCGACAAGCGAGAGGAGGCTATTATTCCTCCTCCTTACCATCCCCTTATTGACAAGCGAGAGGAGGCTATTATCCCCCCTCCATACCACCCTCTCATCGACAAGCGAGAGGAGGCTATTATTCCTCCTCCTTACCACCCTCTGATCGATAAGAGAGAGGAGGCTATTATCCCCCCTCCTTATCACCCTCTCATCGACAAGCGAGAGGAAGCTATTGTTCCTCCTGCCTACCACCCTCTCATTGACAAGAGGAACTAAAAATCGAGACTATATGAAGTACGAAGACTATTGCATAATTTAATGACCCAAACTATAGGATACCATATGTTATAGTAGGGAAAGGATAGTCACGGTCATATAGAAAGCCAAAATCTAAGATAAAATATTAAAAGGTTGATAGCAATGTCGGTTCAAATCGTGTTGTGCCCCGTATAACAATATTATGACCATATAGACGGAGGCTTGTGTTCCTTGAGGCAGCCGATTTCGCTATTGAATCCGTGTATCGAAGTTGAGACCGAAGATGATTCCTCATTTTAGGAAGTTTTACACTTGTTCTAAGAGCCAAAGATGATGCGCTGTGCGGTAGAATCGGCAGCTTATTATTACGCCGTCAAAATGTTTTAGGATCTTGTAATTTTGGGTTTGCTGAGAACTTTTGTTAGCGTGTTTTCTCATCGTACATTCTTTATACTTGGATCCCTTCAAATATATGACTTAGTCCATTTAGCTTTAGAGCTTGTATAGCGTTGCATGTTGAACAACCAGCATGCATAGGGGTGATCCTTGAGGATCTGGTACATATATCGGTCACATTTTGACTAAGCTGGTTGCTAGTCGAATAGGACTTTGTTGGCTCTCCATCGAAACCCTTCCTTCGCTTGTTGGATCGCCATCCTTGCTCAAGACGCTTTCGGCTATCTTCGATGTATGGCGGAAGCCCAAAAGATAATTCGCTGCCGCAATATGCCATAGCACTTTGTAAAAAAGCCGAGATTGGAGAAATGACGAGCATATAGGAATATACGGAACACACATATCAGCCGCGCTAAACTCTTTGCATTGGCGCTATTGCTTAGCTACAGCTTCGCAGGTGATTGAATCTCATATACAGCATTAAAAGCCAATAAGTGGAGCTCTTTGTGATCGTATAGCCCGCCATTTCCTATAGCTTATAATCTGAATAAGCCTTCTGGACTGACTGCGCTGTTAATAACACGGAAATCTAAGAGCAATCTTCTTGTCTCCAACCTCTCTCCTTTGCCGCCCGACTGCCCGTGTAATTTGTGACAGCTAGACAACAATTTCCTTTCCCACCTTCTTGCATATTCCACCTTTGCCCATAAGAGGTATGAAAGCGTAAGACCGTACCATGGGTCGATCTAGGGCATTGTGGCGTTATGAGATTTCTTGTAGCCATGGAATTCAAAAGCGAGGTTAGCGATGGGGGACCTGGAAGGGAATAGGAAATACTGCGTGGCCACAGTGACCGTGGCCAGGAAACTAAGTTTTTTAACTACGATGTTGTAAATCTAGAAAACTCAATAAGTTGATAAAAGTGTAGCATAAATCATTTAGTATATGGTTTTTATTAACTGTCACATCTGGACAGCTAAACAGCACGGAGAATTAACAATAGATTTCTAGGGCTCGCCTACTCTTAAAATGAACTGTATCCTTCTGATGCGTAATGACTATTTTTATTATAGTATCGGATTCTGGTCTACTCATTTACTATAATATTTACGCAATTCATCACTATTATGGTACAAAGCTATGCATTATCTTAGCTATCGGTAAATGTATTGCCGATATTAAGAAAGCAGAGCTTTCACCATCTAGACGGCCACTAATCAATCACGTCAAATCTCTACACTAACAAATTGCAAGATATTGAGAGATTTACAGGGAGAATTCAAGATACACGTATTGCAGTTTGAGAGTTATGACATATGAGGTGAGATAAGAGACAAAAAAATCAGCTGAATCTTAGTAAGAGCAGGCATCAACTATATTTTTGATGTACTGACAGAGCGATCATCAAACTTCATGATGTGCACAGTTTCTTATATTTATATAGTAATTTCCAACTATCAAGCCTTTTTATAAACGCTACCAGTATGGTCCAGAATGGATTGGAAAAGAAAAAGAGATGAATACGCCAATGACATCCACAAGCCCTATCAATTGACCAAGGAGATTGAATGGGAAGAAATAACTGGTACAAAGTCCATCTGTTTTTCAGTACGTGGCGCCTTTAAATCTACATTCGGTCTAAATTTCTCTCACCGGTGATAAATAGTAATAGCTAAAAATCATATGCATGAAGTTCCAGTGACGATAATCCGCAGTTTATCGTATCCACTTCCGTAACTTCTGCATCGAGGCTTAACTCGTGCACTTCGCCTGTCAAAGACTCCATATCCCTCACAGACAAAACATAACCAAAGTCAGAGGCATCGAGCGCCAGAAAATATTTCACCACACCATTATAATTGACCTTCCAACAAGAAAAGCAGGATGCAGAACCAGGGCTCTTAATTGTAGGAATGCCCATGAATGCAACAGCGTCCCTTTGAAGCTTCCAATCTAGGTTTGGCATAAACCCAATGTTCTTTCTCCAGCATCTAACTTCGCTCAAAGGGCGTAACGGGTCGTCATAAGCCTTTTTCGATGTGACTGTTATAGTGTGAGCAATAGCTTATATTGCAGTAAAGTAGCTGCTCACCAGTCACATATTTCGCTGACGCCGATAGTAGAAAAGTGGCGATGTGGAAGAAGCGAAGGAAAACCATTTTTGAAAGGGGTTGCCCCTTAAAGAGCCAGCCAGTTTGTACAAACCAGGCGGGAACGCGAATTGGTCAGTAAGTGATGGTTGAAGAGCTGCTGAGTAGGCTAAGGGTGAGAGAGCGGGTTAGCAGATGAGAAAGGGGGCAGCCAGAATAAGGGTTGTTGAAAATTCTGGATATTGTTATACAATCATTTTATTTAAACCCGGTTTTACTGTTTTTCCACTTCGTGTGTTGGCTCGGCGGTTCGCCTTTGTCTACGCAGAGGCCTCCATTACCGCATCAGTCTGCAGCTCGCCATCGCCGAGGGTGCAAGATAATGAACGCTGCAGTGTGTATGCAAGTTTCCTGTGCAATGGCCCCCAATACTACAGTATTCTGCAGTTTGCCATCGCCAATGGTGAAAAATAGTAGACAATGCTGCCTATATACAAGATTTGGCCTCTGCAGACGTCTGTGCATGCCCCTTGATATAGCAGTATACTGCAGCTAGCCTTCTCCAAAGGCGTAGGTTGGCTGCAATTCGAGGCAAGTGAACAAACAAATCCTCGTCATAGTGTTAAAGGATCCGACGGTTGAGTCTGAGTAGTAGCAGATTGTATGCGGTGTCAACTGTCTGATAGAAGGATGTAAAGGTAAAGAGGTAATTTAGTATAAACCCCCCCCTTCAATGTACACGTCTCCCTGCTAGATTCCAAAGACCAATTCTCATAATTCTTTCTCAACTTGAGGGTCCTTTGTAATACATCTCTATAGAAGCTTTAATCCGCATATTTATTTTCACGCAATGAAGGCCGCGATCTGCTTATCTATCCTTGTCGCCGCCTCAGATGCTGCCGCCTCAGCTGCTTTTCAGAGGTCAAATCGTGCCACCAATGAAATCAGTGCTGACAGTATCTGCGGAGAACTCGGCGTCATGAGATTCAACGCCAGCGAGCTTCCCGATTATGTCTCTCCCAACAACGTCCGTATGTGTGCCCAGCACCCGCACGGCCGCAACCGCACTCTCGACCTCTCAGAGGGCCGTCACTTCCGCCTGTCTACACAGTCCGGCTAGTAATGCAACAAATTCTAATGTCCGTCATCTAAACGAACGCAGCTGTTATTTTGAGGCGCCTTACGGCTGTAGCAGAGGCTGGTGTTGGAAGGCTTGTGATCAAGGATCAGGCAAATGGTGCTGGGCTGCAGCGAATAGCGGCTATGGCTCTTGGAAGAAATGTACAACTTATGCCGACTGTGGGACCGATAATTCTGCTTTTGGCTGTGGTCGCTTGTGTGGGGTGCAATGCGGATGCAGCTGTTAAAACATGATTAGAAGCGAGATTGTTACTGTCTTGGGATTTTGATTTAGGGCAATATATAAGGGTGAAATAAGAAATTGCTGTCGCGAGGTTTTAAGGAGAGTCTTCAATCTTTGTTGGATTGTCTTTAGACCGTTATTAGATAATTACTAAATGATTTACAACTTATAGCCGACATATTTTTTTTTTTTTTTTACTTCTCCATGGTTATTGTCCTCCGTAAATTACTACCATCATTCCGTTTCTTCTTTTTCTTGCGCGTCGTGATAGTAACTAATCAGAAGGCCTTGGTAATTTGAAAGCCAAGGTTAACCAAGATAACCATGATCTAGGCAGGTGACAATAATCTAGTCACCCGATGAGTGGAGATGGTTAGATGCCATCCAACCACAGTAATACTGACCTAAGTGTGGGGCGTAATGTCAATAGACACCAAATGAAAAGTATGTGCACTCAGGTAATACAGTAAATATGTTGGTTATGATGAGAAGAACTTACGTCTGTGCTACCGTAATTCTTACCGTTCGAGGCATAGCACAAAGAAAGCTTGTTGGCTCGGGCAATCACCATTTTAAAATGGTAGCACGGACACTTGACTAACACGTCACGCATACCTTGCAACCCGGATTCGTCCGTCAATGTATTAACTGTATGCGGTTGCCCGAATACATAGTAAGATTAAGTAGTTATCGTATTATAGAGCTCTCGTCTTTTTTAAAATATCTGCTTTATTTATCAAGCCTGCTGGAAATCCTTCTCATGACACGTGAAGGGGCTATATAGCTGATCTTTTCTCATAGACCAGCAAAACTGTCATTTTTTAGCTGCTCATTTACGAAACTCCTTGCAACACGTTACTTACAGCCATGACCTACTCCGTTTGCAATCTACTCTTCATAGTTGAAGCTGTAATTCGTTTTCTTTAATAAATATACTAATGTTACCACCAAGTTTGCTGCTTGCCATTTCTACGAAAAAAAAAAAAAAAAAAAAAAAATAGTCCGCTACTTATATCTTCTTACTCTCTGAAAGAGCTTTGCATCTATATTTAAAGCTTGGCCATTCTTCCTCAGATTATTGAAGTGCTCTTGGACAGTCCAGGAATATTTGTGGCTACGGAATTACCAACACCAATCTACCTAAATGCGCAAGCGTGCCGCGAGTCTCCGCGATCAAATGGCACAGCCTTTATAATTGGTCTGATATACACTCTATTTGGATCAACTTTTAAGCAAAAATGTTCAACAATAAAAATGGAGATTTTTGGATAACTTCTAATTTTTATTCGTCATACTGCAAAAATACCCAACGGTGTATAATTACCATCCATATCCATAAACTCTAGAATTCACCTTTTTGTATGTCTCCTAAAACTTCAAAAACTCTCTCAATCATAGTGAAGTTTATTTATAGTGGATAGGAGCATTTTTAGTATGTGAACTGTGGAGCATATAACTTCAAAAATATTACTAGAAAGTGATACACGCATCTCTTTTTTACTTTCACAATATCTTCTCCTAGACGTTTTATTGATTGAATAAACATTTACTGTACGACAAGGTCCCAAGATACAAGATACAAAGCACATGATAGATAATGTAGATAATATCTCTCATGACATCTATTAAGCATGGCCTGAGCCTGAGCTGTTGAATCGTCCATCAATAACCTAGCCACACAACGTAAGAAACGGTGCTCCTTGTACTCCATCTCTACATAATGAAAAGATGGATTGTCAAGTGTTAGAGATGAACTGATCTATAAGTTTGGAGTACGTTCCAACTTTTCCATCCTGATACATCTTCATTGCAGTCGCCAATTGTTGCCTTCTCAAATTCCACAGCGCTTCAGAGAGATGATGGATATTTTCTCGATTGCTATTCTCCTCTTGCCTCACAGCTTCCACATACCCTTTCTGATCCTCAAATCGTTCTATTAGGTCAGCACTCTTGGGAGAACCGTCTCCATTGTAGTTCCATGGAGCATCGATAGCGGGCGGGACGATCGACAGGGTCAAAGGGAAGTCTCCAAATATCTCCCATGGTCCGGCGAAGGCCATTTCCCAGTCAATCACACCTAGAATATGGTATTTATCATCAACAATGATATTGTTGAGACCAAAATCTCCATGACAAAGAGGAAATGGCCCATGGTCGCGGGCAGACAATGTATCAGCTAGTTTGCCAATGGATTTAGCAAAGGATGAGACTGAAGGAATAATGTCAGCAGCGTATGGGCCGCATGCTTCCCGTAATTGCTCATCCGACATTCCAAATTTGGTCTTATCTGCCCATGCTTTGAAGAACTCTGTCGCTGTGTCAAAAGGGCCACCCAGCCCCGGAATTGGGCCTTGCTGGTACGTGCCATCCGCATTCACAGCGACAATTGTTCCAATCTTGGGTAGCAGTATCGTGGATAGTTGGACCTAAGAGAGAGGATTCAGTCAGTTTACCACCTGCATCCAGACCATAAACCATCTTCTTACATGGATCTTTGCTAAACCACGGAGAAAGGCTTTCTTGTACATTGGCGGCACACTCATGCCCAAGTCCATTCCCACATTGCCCTGCAAGCAATCCATTAACATGAATGGAGCTTTCACCTTGCAATCACTTCGCTCTTCAATTGCATGGATTTTGGGGATGGGTATATGCGTTCTCTGCCGTACGAGGCAAGTTGTGGTAAATTTGCGAATTTCCGTTGTCTCTAAAACGTCTTCGCGGGAATCACCTTCTGCTAGAGAAGGCAGTCGTAGTCGTGCCACCCATTGGTTTCCATCTGAAAATTGTACTATTCGAACCATGTGATTGTAACCAAGGCCGATATCAGGAAGCAGTTTGCAACTTACTCCATTCCGTTTCTTAGCAGCGTATTCTAATAGCGCGTTCCAATTCACAGATGCTAGAAACAAGTCGGCCCGTGAACGAAGGGGACCGTGTTCAAGAGAAGAAAAATAAGTCCACTAATACCCAGAAAAACCTTTACTATTTTCTAGACTGCTGTTAGTGTGCGATGAAGGCCAAATTTGAAGTAAAACTTACTAGAAACACCACCAGAGCCTCTATTTTCATGGTCGTTGTTCGCCATGGCGCAAAATCATACAAGGCACAGCGATGTCAAAGTTAGAAGGGAGATCAGAGAACTCAAGGGCATAAAGGCTTTCTTTATATGCTGGCTCAGCGTGGCAAATCGATATTTCGGTATGTGGTCAAATGTAGTTGGAATTTGCCACGCCTTTCTGATGCCTGAGCCTCAGAAGGCCAAGTCATTATATCTACTTTCTTATATAGATTTACAGTTGTGTGACCCGAGATACGCGAATCACCTGAGTGGTCTGTGCAACTACCCGAGGCGGATAACCTGTGCAGTTGTTGGCTGAAAAAGAAAAGCAAGTATGGGATTAAATTTAATATAAGAGGTTACAGATGACAAGCTCACTGTTAGATCCGCAATTTTGGAGGGCAATTTAGTTTAATTATCGACGTCACGTTACGCCATCTTCTTTGCTGCAGTACTACGAATCAAGATCTAATCTCCTCGAGATTAAGCCTAATGCTACCGTACTTTGAGGACATCAAAAGTAATGCCCACTGGCTGAGATCTCATATAGCTGGCTATAAAAGCTTCCGTTACCGTTTGGCTTCTCTTGCAAATATCCCACTTCACATCCAAAACTCTTCATGCCATGCCACACAGTGAGAAAATATGCAAGCGGGCGAAATCCATACGTTTTGTTTATATTCTTGCTGACATGTTTTTAACGACCAACGTGCTGGTTGACTATACGTTGGGAGCACGCTGACTTGAGTTCCAGAGTAATATACCATATTAGGGAAATGGCAGGGAAGTTAGCTACTTCACATGGCTCTCTAATCAACCTAATGTTGCAAAAGTTGAGAAATGCCTCACTCCTACGATGTGCCCTAGCAAACATGCTTTATTATCGACCGTGATTCAATGCTGTGTTAGCGCATACGACTATGAGGTTGTAGAATACTATACTTTGGCATCCCATGTACCGCGTGACCCCAATTTACAGGGAATGATATACCTAGTCGGATGCTGCATCTTGCCGAGACATGTCGAATACGTGACTCAGAATATATAAGTATACCTTACTAATAGACACAATTGGATAGAATTTTGAACGGATATCATCTCGCTGTTTCTCAAATTTGAGAATCGAAGAGCAGAGTGGGGATAAAGTACCTCCACCAAGAAAAGTGTCTCTCGTTAAACTGTGAGCTTTTCGGGCACCTTATTGTGAGATTGTGATGCCCGACATAATTATAGCCTATGTGTGAGAAAGATCGATCGTTTGGGGATTCGGAACTAAAGACTTAGGTCTATTTCTCATGCAATATGTTTTAGTGGACATGTATTAATATTGGTCATCAAGAAATATTGTCTTTGTGTATATGAATATGAGGTAGCAGGATGTAAACTTGGCATGACATATAACATGATGTACTAATGTGCAGGCAATACGATCTGGTCGGATTTTGCACTTTGACAAGATATATCTCATATGAAACTCAGAAAAAATGAAAACAAGCTACTTATTGGCACTACGCATACAGGTTGTTGTCGCTTGCATTAAGATCGCAGTAAAGGGCAAAGAGAGGTAGCCAGCGATGGACATCGGATATTGCACTCTATTTCATAGTTTGATCAATTGCTGACCCAGTTTCAGAGACATTATCACGAATTTTACAGCAACACCTCGAGTTAAATAAAACATTCAACGATCTTAGTAATCTCAGAGCTGCATATCAAATAGTATTTCATTGCCTAAATATAACGTTAGTGAACGAATGGACCAGGCATCGATATTACAATCATGTGAATAAGTTAATGCTTTAAACGTCCTCATAACCATTTACTAGTGGCAGGCGTGTTATAATACAGAGTAGTAGCATTCCATCTCTCTACTAACTATAATGCTGCAATGGATATTTAAGATGGGCTCAGCCGGGATCGTGACGCCTATGATTAAAGTAATTACTCGTTCTATTACTGGGTTACTGTTCCTGCTGCCCTTAGCGAGTCCATCACGCGCGAGACTAGCTAGCTAGCTCACTTGGAGCATGTTTGGCGCTGTTGATCTAGATGAAACGAAAAGATTCTATAGTCGCATGATATTTTAATTAGCTATGCATTAGCTCCTGATGCAAGAATTTGACTAAATTGATATTGATATACGCGCTGCTTTCGTTTGCATGAGTCATGATTAGGTAGACGTCGGGTGACTCAATCTAGATTCAGATTTCTCCAAGTTTCCACGATTCTCCAAGTTTCCACAAACGGCCATAGATTGTAAGTCTCCCCACCTGTAGAATTGGTGCTTGTTTCTAGCCGTGTTAAGCTTCTAGGATTCTTCAGGCCCGAACCCGATTGGCCAGTCTGCATTTCTATATGCATGTACGACGTTGGTCGCAGGATTGTTTATCGACTTCCGTCCTTTTACCGTTTACGAGCTTGGTGGATGATACATGGATGAAAGCTAAGCGTCCAAGGTATCATTAAGAAGGGGATTTATATAATAATAGCACATAGTTCCTGTAGAGATTGATGCCAGCTTTCCCGTATTGTTTTCCCACCTCTCGGCACCATATAGCCTACTCTCTTTTGTATCTGTATCCCCTTTCATATTCATTCACTCATTTTAGGTTAATTCATCCGCCATAAAATGGCTTCGCGCATTCTTTCCAGAGCCATCTCCTCATCATATTCGCCTCTACTACGACCAACAAGGCGGCCATTACATCTTCCGCTTTACTCGTGCCCTAGTCTTTCGCCCAAGTGTGTCGCTTCTTCACGTCTGTTCCCTGCGTTTCGCCATGTCCGACTACAAAGTACTACATCAAAGCCACAGCAAACGCAAAAGCTCCAATGGTATTGGAAACTACTCATTACTTTGGGCATCACTGCTGGAGCGACGACTGGCGGCGTTATCGTTGCAGATAAATACTATATGGGAGGCATCCTTACGCGTAGCTTGCGAGCATATGCGACATTAGCTCAAGTCGGCTTCGATTATAAAATGCACACAGGCAAGAATCCCAAAGGAGCCCGTGTGCCCATCGATGAGCAGCACGATCGAAATGCCAAGAGAGTTTGCGACATGATCAAAACCAACGGCGGCATGTTTTTAAAGATTGGCCAAGCCATCGCCGTACAAAGCTCCGCTCTACCAGAAGCGTACCAGCGTGAATTCAAGGATATGTTTGACGATACTGCTCAGGATCCCTGGAAAGACGTACAAGCAGTTATTAGAGAAGAGTTTGGAGCCAGCGCGATTGAAGTATTCGGCGATGGTATTGAAAGAGAGCCCAGAGCCTCCGCATCCATAGCACAAGTCCACTACGCGAAGCTGCCAGACGGACGAGAAGTTGCTGTCAAAGTGCAGAAAAGAAAATTGGCACAACAAGCATCCTGGGATTTGTGGACATTCAAGTATGTAACTTCACGTTTTCGTTTTCTCGGTATGCAATATCTTACACAGTGCACTAACTGGATATCTCAACAGAACTCTTCTCGATATAGTCGGCAAAATGACAGATGTACCCATTCAAGGTCTCGGCGACTATATAATGAATAGCGTCATGCAGGAGACCGATTTCCAAAACGAAGCTGCAAACACGATACGTACTGCGGAACTTGTCAAGTCTGACCCCAACCTGAGCACACGTGTATATATCCCCAAAGTCTACGCTGAGCTTACATCCAAACGCGTATTGACATCTGAGTGGATCCACGGAGCCAATTTATGGGATAAAGATATCATTACTGGCAAATACGAGGCGTCTGATGAAGCAAATTCAGCGATGGGTCTTAGGGAGGCAGATGTCATGACCACAGTCATTGATCTCTTCTCATCTCAAATGTTCAAATGGGGTTTCGTACATTGCGACCCTCATCCTGGCAATATATTCGTACGACGCCTTCCGACAGGCCAGCCACAAATCGTACTGATAGATCATGGCCTCTATGTATCCCTCACAGATAACTTGCGGCGACAGTATGCTCGATTTTGGAAATGTCTCCTAATGGGTGACCAAAAGGGACTGGACGAAGTATCGGCTGCTTGGGGAATGAAGACGTCTGATGCCTGGGCGGATGCATTCATGTCTCGCGAGAAAAAGCCTGATCCGGTTGGCGAGACACCCGCAGAGCGCGACGAGCGATTGCTGAGCGAAGCCTCTGGCTTCTTCGGTGAGGCTGGGCTATATCCCCGCGAGCTCTTGTTCTTGGAACGGAATTTGGCTCTTGTTCAAGGCAGTAACCGTTTTTACGACTCTCCCGTCAATCGACTCGGTATGATTGGTCGTTCAGCAATGCAGAACCTGCGCGACGACAGCCAAGTGACGTTTCGGCAGGCTCTAAGCTCACAATGGTCCATGCTTGTGCTTGATGCCGTCTTCTACATTAGCCGTTGGAGGCAGTATATGGGATGGGGCAAAGGCTTTGAGGCGGAGCTCAAAGAAGCTGAGGAGAGAATGGCTCAAGAGATGAAAGATTCTATATCTGGGCTTTGGGAGGTTGACGAGAAGGTACAGTGACGGAGACAGGGAAGCTCTCCGTTGTATAAATAACGATTTTCCTTTGTTAAGCATCTAGCATTTAGCAATCGGCGTACATGTACACTATCCATAGACAATCTCTGTTCCGTACAGATGTATTATTATTACTCCCCAATAAAATATTCTTCTTCTTCTGTAATTTCAGCTCCCCCCAGACGATCGGGACACTCTCTCTGCGTTATACAGAAATACGTAAGCTGTCTCAAATTTGATACCCTCTGTAAGCGATCCAGACACTAATTAATGACGAGGGCCAAATGGTGCCTGTTTCGAAAACGTAAGCCGGCGTCGATCCAGCAAGTTTCGAGGATGAGGCTTGGACAAAAATTGGTATCGTTTAATTGTAATCCTTCACGAATCATTCATGGAAGAGAAGAGAAGGAGATGATAGAGAATAAAATTGACCGCTTCATCATACGAGTGGGAAAGCTTGAATTATCTCGGTATAGAAAGCATGTGGGTCGATGATGTGAGCAGAAAGAGGCGCTTCTCCGCATAGAACGCCAACGTGCTTTCAAGATTCACTTTAGTCATCCGGTTATATCGCTTCAGAGAGCACTTTGAAGTGTTAATTAATTGCATAAAAGACTATCATCAAAGCAAAGGAGCATCCATAGACGATCAACTAAGCAATATTGGTGTAGGAGGAATCATGCGCGTACACACTTTGAAGCGCCTCTCAATTACGTCTCCAGTCAAATTCCGAAGCAAAAAGCCATTACAATAAATTTAAAGGCATTGCTCCAACTTCGAATCATTTCTATCCAAATAGTCCATTTTTAAATCCCAATCTTCACATCACTCAAGATGGCTGCATCAAAACTCCCAACTAAGGCTCTCGGCCGTAACGGCCCTCTTGTCTCTACCTTGGGCTTTGGAGCTATGGGTCTAAGTGCGTCCTATGGATTTGGCGGTTCTGACGAAGATCGTTTCAAAGTTCTAGATCGTGCCTACGAGCTTGGAAGCACCTTTTGGGATACTGCAGATGTCTACGGTGACAACGAGGAGTTGATTGGTAAATGGTTCAAGCGTACGGGCAAACGGGATGACATCTTCCTCGCTACCAAGTGCGGCGGTGTATTCAATGCCTCTGGAAATTTCACTATACGTTCAGATCCGGAGTATGTGCGAGAGGCTTGCGACAAGTCGCTCCAGCTCTTGGGAGTATCCCACATCGATCTGTTCTATCTCCATCGCCTCGATAAAGAGACTCCCGTTGAGTTGACAATTGGTGCACTAGCAAAATTAAAAGAGTAAGCCTACATATGCGGACAGTGCTTACCAGTGCGTTAGACTGACAGATGAAATGCACCACAGAGAAGGCAAAATCCGACATCTCGGGCTCTGCGAAGTATCCGCAGAAACACTTCGACGTGCCCATGCCGTCCATCCAATCACTGCCATTCAAGTTGAATATAGTCCCTTTTCGGTAGACATTGAAAGCCCTCAAGTCGGTCTTCTTCGCACAGCAAGAGAGCTCGGCATTGCTGTTGTGGCCTACAGCCCGCTGGGGCGAGGCATGCTCACAGGGGAGATCAAATCGCCTGACGACTTTGCCGATGACGATTTCCGAAAGTATCTTCCGCGCTTCTCGAAGGAAAATTTCCCGAAGAACCTGGCATTGGTGGAAAAGCTTAGCATCATTGCCGCGAGCAAGGGTATCACATCGGGACAGCTGACTTTGGCGTGGCTGCTCGCGCAAGGAGATGACATCTTTCCTATCCCTGGGTGAGCAGTTTCTCCATCTCCTTTTCAATCAATAATTCTATGCATGGACTAGATAGGCTAACAATAGGCAGTACCAAGAAGATCAAATACTTGGACGAGAACCTAGGAGCTGCCAACGTCACGCTCACCAAAGATGAAGAGGCAGAGATTCGCAAAGCAATCGATGAGACAGAGGTCATTGGAGGTCGATACTCGGACGAGTGAGTCTTATACTACGTCTTTTTTGTGTTCATCTTGTGCTAACGATTTTCATAGGATGTCTGGTCATTTATTTGCTGACACCCCTGCTCTTTGAGCATGGCCTGCAAATGGAAACTAAAGAGGATGCTGTAGCGTAGTGTTTATACTATTCGTCTGCTCTATGCAGAGAAGCCAATATATAATTCGGCTATATCTCCCAGATGCTACTTCAAATACGTGAAATAATTACTGAATTGAGGCCCAGCCAATTACACGACGATTACCAACTTGAATTGAATTGCTGTGATCCCTGTTGCTCTCGGCAGATATCAAATAGATCCGAATCTTATTTCCATTCAGAGTAATATGCCACAAATTAAAATCCGGCATTGGTCTCTCTGCATTGCTGCCCTTGCGGCCCACAGCGCCCTGCCAATCTAGAGATGGGCATATTTGGGTAGTGGATCACGGTCATTCACGGAGATAGATGAACGACCCAAACTCCGCTGACAGATGTATGCGGAGTTTTACACAAAGTCATGGCGGGTGTAACTAGTCTGTCAATCTTCTGGTTATAACTCTCCCCTATGAATTGAGTTTCAAATTTCTTATCGCTTTAATTCTTATTTGTTTTACATTCTCAAAAGTGTCTAATTTCATCATCTCTTTTAAACCACTTTCCTTTGGCCTGTGTTCCTTCGACAGTGTGTGCTTTTGATTCATCACCGACTTTTCGTCTTTAGCCTAGCTGGCGCCATCTCAATTAGAATAGGATTAACTTTCTATTAACAGCTCTTTCCCCTTTGCTTATTTGATCGAAAAGTGGATCCTCTATAGACCGGATGCTCACCTCATCACTCTTTCAGAACGGCCTGCTCACCACATCAACTTCTACAGAGCGCCGTTTGATCTGCTGTTCACTTGGATTCGCACAAAGAAATAGCTGCCATCATCAAATCTCCACGCAGGTTTCTTCTTGGCATGTTATACATTGATTACGACATCTGCATATCTTCGGTCATGGAGGATGTTGATGCCATAACGAAAAATGCCGAGCGGCCAGCTGAAGAGCAGCAGCGTGATCGGAATGACAGCGAGCCGGGTCTGGAACAGCACAAAGCATCAAAATCACAAAGAACGATACCGCAAAAATTAAAGACATCCGAAAAGAGGCGCATTCAGAATCGTGCAGCACAAAAGACTTATCGTTAGTATACGACTTGTTTTGGTCGCGTTATGTAAACAGAAACAATGCCGCTAATAAGTTGAAACTTGCAGGAGAAAAACAGAAAAGAAGACTGCAGGCTCTAGAGCTGTATGCTAAATCCCAAACGGCTACTTCTCAAGATGAAGTAACCTTCTCCACTCCATCGTCCACTCTTGGCCAAGATGTAGCTGGCATGCTTGGCATGGATTCGCCAATCATGGGGATACCAGATTTATTACAACACCACAACCTTCCAACCCCTGAAATTGGCATAAATGATCTTGTAAGCTGCGACCCAAGCCTCAATGCAGCTCCTTCAAATGGTCCAGCAAGTGGATCTATCCCAATATACGACGAATACGTACCGAGCAGTAATTTGCAGGTGGATAATGCTCTAAACTCTAGCAAATCATTTCAAGACGACTTGTTTTCAGAATCAAGAAATAGACTCTCATCTCATCCGGGACCGGAGGTTATCGCTCCAGAGAACAGCCTTGGTTCATGCCATTTGCAGCAGAATCATGTGCGAACACGCAGTGACAGCGCGCCAAACGGTGAAACTCATAATGAAAGCGACGCGGATAGTTTACTTGCGCAGTTTCTCCTGCAAGATGATGTTACCTTAAGTAGAGGTCTGCTTAGAGATATTCGAAAACACAAGATAACTTTGAGAGATGTCCTAAGGCTGGGCCTTCGGTCGCTGGAGGGCAAGTCATGCGGCACACAAGGGGGTATGAGAGTGACTGAAAACTCATTACAACAGCGTGCATATCGTAAGTCTATAGCTGTTGGTTTGTATACTCTATCCCATGTTATCGAGCTAATGGACAACTAGTACAGCTCCCTGACCTCCACAGTAATACAATTCGCGTCACGCAAATGTCGTTTGTGGCAGCTGTTTTACACAACGCTTCCATGCTTGGCATAACGGCATCCGAGATACTTTCGCAAGATACTGAGTCTTGTTTTTATACCGGCAGAAGCACTTCAGATGCAGCAGAACATGTCGCCCAACAGCCCGCGCTTGATAACATTAAAGAACATTTGAAACCAACTCAAAATCAACTCACACATCGCCACCACCCGTATATAGACACTCTCCCATTTCGAGTTTTTCGCGAACGTTTAATAGCACTGATTCACGCTCAGCCCCCCATAATCGATATGCCAGAGCTCTGCCACGATTTGCAGAGTGATGGGGTTATATGTTGGGGATCCAGCGCTGGAGCCGGGACTGGACATTCGGGAGCTCCGTGGGACATTCGAAGCTGGGAAGTACGGCCATGGTTTCTGAGAAAGTGGTGGATGCTGACGGAAGGGGCTGATGGAGAGATGTATCAGCAGGCAAGATGGTGGTGCGAGATGAGAGGCGAGGATATGCCAGCTGTGTGGTGATGGACTGATACATGCTTTTGGATTCTCCAATATACTCGCGTTCATATGAGTTGAACGAGTTCACAACTGTTGCCGAGTTGAGAAGTGGGGCTTTCTAGAGCTTGGTTGGCAATAATACGGTGCCATTGACAAGCATAGCTTCAGTTACACATTGGAAGATGGCTATGAGGACTACTAGCGATTGATTATTGTATGTTTGCGCAGTGTATAAAGAATAGATGGCTTTTCCATGTGGCCAGAAGTGGGTATAGAAATGCCCAGTTGTGTATGAATCGACCGAGGATATTCTCTACGAGTCACTACGTCATAACCAGCCGCCGTCTAATTCACGTAACCAGCAAGACGAGCATCACGCACCGATGCTGAGAGGATACTGGAGGAATATCAACCACAGAGAATATCTGAGAGTCTTTCATCCAGCTAAATGCATTCAACTCTGACTCTACCATCGAGCTGCACATTATTCACGGCGGATTGGCGCAGCTTCCAAGCTCAATTGCATCACCCAACCTGCCCCTCCATGCCCCACCATGGAGCTGCGTAGCTGCCGGATAAACCCGCCGATCTTCGGATCGCGATAGTCAAAGTCGCAAGAAAAAAAAAAGTCTCGTCTTCTTCTTCTCGTCTTCGAAGCCAGCCAAACAAAGACGAGAAACACCCAATTGACTGCGCCCGCCATGTCAATTCGCACTCTCAGAATCGGTACATGCTCCTTTGCTGCCCCTCATCCAGAAACACCATCATTTTCTCTCCTCCTCCTCCACTCCTAGCAGCACACAATCCAACTAACCTCATTCATTCGCAGGCCTCATCCCCGGTGACGGCATCGGCAAGGAAGTCATCCCCGCCGGCCGCCGCATCCTCGAGGCCCTCCCCGCCTCGCTCAAGCTCAAGTTCGACTTTGTCGACCTCAAGGCCGGCTTCGAGGCCTTTGAGCAGACCGGCTCGGCGCTGCCCGAGGCCACCGTCGATGTGCTGCGCAACGAGTGCCAGGGCGCCCTCTTCGGCGCCGTCAGCTCGCCCACCCACGCCGTCAAGGGCTACTCGTCGCCCATTGTCGCCCTGCGCAAGCGCCTCGACCTCTACGCCAACGTGCGCCCCGTCAAGACCGTCATGACCGCCAAGAAGCCCATCGACATGGTCATTGTGCGCGAGAACACCGAGGACCTGTACGTCAAGCAGGAGACGACGCGCGACACCCCCGACGGCAAGGTCGCCGAGGCCATCAAGCGCATCTCCGAGAAGGCCTCGTTCCGCATTGCCGCCATGGCCGGCGACATTGCGCTGCGCCGCCAGAAGATCCGCGAGTCCACCCCCAGCATCCACAGCAAGCCCCTCGTCACAATCACCCACAAGTCCAACGTCCTGTCGCAGACCGACGGCCTGTTCCGCACCGCCTCCAAGCAGGCCCTGTCCGACCCCAAGTACGCCTCCGTCGCCATTGAAGAGCAAATCGTCGACTCCATGGTCTACAAGCTGTTCCGCCAACCCGAAGACTACGACGTCATCGTTGCCCCCAACCTGTACGGCGATATCCTCTCCGACGGCGCTGCCGCCCTTGTTGGCAGTCTCGGCCTCGTTCCCAGCGCCAACGTCGGCGAGGGCTTTGCCATTGGTGAGCCTTGCCACGGCAGCGCTCCTGACATCCAGGGCAAGAACATTGCCAACCCCATCGCCACTCTGCGAAGCGCTGCCCTGATGCTTGAGTTCCTTGAGGAGCCCGAGGCTGCTGCCAGGATTTACGCTGCTGTTGATGCCAACTTGGAGGAGGGCAAGCTGCTGAGCCCTGACTTGGGTGGAAAGGCCACCACTGATGAGGTTGTTGAGGATATCCTGAGACGCCTATAAACGGTGTCGCTTACTAGAAACAACAATCAATAAAGTAAAAATTGGCGTGCAAATGCAGAATGCTATTATTACGTCTCTTAAAAGTTTTGAGTAGCATTAATGGTAAAATCACCGGGGTGTATACCTGGACTGAGAAGAAATAAAGCAATCTTGAATAAAAGAAATAAAGTAAAGCCATATTGATAGAAGAGATTCTCTTAGTGGCCGACCAAGCAAATTTGGCTATCCAGCCTGTAAATAGTCACCCCAATAGTTTCCAATGAGACGGTAGAAAAGAAAATTACCATATTATCCCAAGTCTCCAAATACCTATATCCAGGCCGGGTACCAAATAGCGAGGTAAATAAATACCACCAAATAACGCCAAATATGTCGCCTCATCGATCCCATATCCCGACATATCGTAAATACTATGCCGGCAGTTATCCCAATTCCCAGAAGAAGAAGAAAAAAGTGAAATGAATCGAAAAGCACCGATACCTCTCATGGTTAAGCACGTCTCAAACATTCTTCTGTTTCGCATTCTTCGCTGCGACTTTCTGGGCCTTAGCAGCCATATTCTTCTCTTTTTCATCCTTTCTGCGCAAAAAAGCTCTTTGAAGCTCAACCTCGCTCACAGGGCGAGGCGTATGGCCGTCATCCTGTAGAGTACGGTCCACATCTTTAGCCTTCATCTTTTGGAGTGTATAGATGTGGCGATCGATGGGCTCCTTGGTTTTGATGTTGACAAGATGAGTTACTTTCTCTTGGCCGATTCTGACAACTCGTCCGAAAGCCTGCTGCTCGGCCGTCTTGTTCCACCATGGATCGATGATTATCACTCGGTTAGCAACGGTGAGGTTCAGCGATTGACCTCCGCTCTTGAGCGTAGAAACCTACACAGAAAGTAATTCTGGTCAGAAATATTGCTCCAAATTGCAGCGGAATGCGTTGGATAGTACTGAACTAAGCTCACCATCACTTTTATATCGTCTCGAGTTTTAATTGTATCCAAGGCTCTGGCCTTCTGCGGGGGTGTGAGACCTCCGTAATAGTACACAAATCCGATATCCAGAGTCTGAAGCATAAGCCCCAGCATCTTTGCTGTACCTCTAAACTGGGTGAAAACTATGATGGGGGGGAGAAGGACGAATCAGTACTCATAATGCGGCGACAACTTCGAAATACCTAAACTTACTGAGAATTTTGTCATTAGGTGCTTCATCCATCCATGTAAGAACAACTGCTATGGCTGCTGTAAGTTTTGTGCTTGGAAGTATCGGCATACTGCCACCGAATGTACTAGCTATGAAGAAGCCATTTCGACTATCGTCATAATGTACAGGCACATTCCAGCTGTCTTTTGCAGGCTCCCGATAGCCGCTACTTTTATCTTCGGCCTGTTCCATTATTTTTTGTATAGTCATTATATCTGGTCCAAATGCGAGCTTCTCTGTACAGCTTTGGTGAGGACAATTCTAAATATCTCATTAGTTACCATTAATTATGAAGACAAGAAAAATTAAAACACCCACAACTGTTCCTTTGTTTCCACGGGCCTCATGCTTGAGGGCCGCTAGCATGCATCTTGAGCAGAAAACATGGCCACACTCATTCTATTGTTAGCTTGAAGTCCGCGTACTTTGCCTTTTCGATCCAGCTTACCATATCTGAGAACACCGGCTCTACTGGCGGCTTCGCTGTATTACAGAGGAGGCAGGTAACATCCCTCACACTGCACTCCTCTCCCAAGATATCCAAGAGCGGTCCCATGTCGAAACACTTACCAAAGAACGTTTCTTCTCTCTCTTGTAGTGTCTTTAGTCCGTTTTGATATTTTGAGATTTCATCATCTGCTTTCATGCCGAGCTGCATCTGCTCTAAAATGGTCTCCTTGTTGCCGATGTCAACCAAGCTGCGTCGTAATTCGGCCAACTGTTCTACAGAGAAATTCTGGCGGAGAAGTAGCTCAATGCAAAACACATGAGACGTTGATTGACGCTGTCTCACTTGACTAGCACGCCCCAATAAGTACTCTTGCTGACGTCGTGAGCGCACTTTAGTCGCAGCTTTGCTGCGGTGGTTTTTGTTGCTCTGTTGCTCTTCAGCGTCATCGATACCTTCCACGTCGTCTATATCCTTTAAATCTCTCAGTCCGAGTGTACCCATTTCCCAGCGCAATTTCATTTTTTATAATGATCGCTCACGGCTCTAAGAAAATAGTATGAGCACCCGAAATTGTTTATACAGCCAAAAAGGAAAGGTGAGCGATAAAAGACTAGATTTTCAACTCACTTGACAACACAACCTTCTTCTGCTGAGATGGGAACCCAAAGGTCAGTTTCGTTCCGTTCTGGGAGGCTAATGATTTGCCTTCCTAAAAAAGAATCATCTATTATCCTATACGGTCATTAGCTATCGCGCATAAGTGATGCCTTGACAGAATAGAAGGCTCACCGCCGATACATGATGAGGCTGGTCAATGCCTCAAATTCGGCGTTTGGTTCACCCTGCGGCAGTCAGTTCTATTCTCTTTAACTATCATGTAGCTCTCCATCTTACACCAAGAAAGAACGTTTTGCGAAACTCCCGGCGAGTTGCTGTCCAATCACATTGTGTGAACTTCATGTAGGGATACATTTCTGCATTTATTAGAAACGGGGCCTCTTCAATGGGATTCGGATTGCTGCGCATACCTTCAGAGCTGTTGGATAGAGGTGTACCAGTTAAGGCCCATCGGTACTTCCCCAAAAGTGCACAACAGGCTTTAGATGCTGATGGTGAGAAGAAGGAAAAACCGAATTAGTAACCCTAATCTAATCACGACGAATAGAAACATACTGCGACTTTCATAGTTTTTGATGGCATGAGCTTCATCTAGAATTATTCTGTACCAGTTGATGCGAAATAGCGGGCCCATGATCTTGTCTAGCTCACGGTGAAAAGAGATGTTGTCATTGCCATACTTGGCGGCAAGTTCTTGAAGAACAAAGTTTTCCGGATACTGCATTATTAGCTCTTTATATGTAGCAATCCTGTTAAACATTAGACATTATGACCATGACATCTGATATAAACGACACTCACACAATAAGACTTCGTGTGCACAGCTGTTGCAAATCTTCTCGTTGCCGGTCGTAGATGAAAACCATATAGTTGAATGGATCGCTGCAGTGTCTCTGTACACTCAATCAGTTTAAATTGTCATCTGCGCGCTTGCTTCAATATACTTACACGTGCCTCCGCTTCCCATTGTAGAGCGATGGCTTTGTTCGGTACGACTACAAGAGTTGCTTTGCAAAATTTGGCGATATGCTCATTATCTGCTTGGTTCCCAATTATACAAGCGAGGCTCATGATTGTCTTCCCCATTCCCATGGCATCGGCTAAAATTCCGCCGAACGGCTCCGCCCGAGCCAACTCTCTCTTAACCATCCAGGCCGCGGCAGTGATTTGATGGTTATGCATTGGTGTCTGCATACCTTTCAACTTCCAGCCGCCATCTTGAGCTTCAACCTTTTTATAGCCAAAGATACTTTTAGCCTCAACGAGATCTTGTTTTTGCGTTGTCTTGCGTCTAGTATCACAGTTTTGGGGTATACTGGCTATGATTTGAGCCATTTGCTCTGCATGAGTCCTGGCCGTGATAGACTCTGCAGGAAGAAGCGAGTCATCTTTGGAGGATGAAGAGCAGCCGTTTGATACGAGGAAGCTATTACCATTTGCCGTCTTCAGAGCTTTTGAAGGCCCCATAGCGCTTCCAACGAGCTTGCGCTTGCGTGAGCGTTTCGCACCTGACTTTTTTCCTTCGTCTTCTTGCTTCATTCTTCGGGCAATTTCTTCATCTTCTTTCTCTTGGAGGCGAGCAACATATTCTCGTGCTGTTAATGCGATTTTTCGTCGGGGCTTTTTGTTTGTTTTCTCTGCGGGTGAGTTGTGGTTTGGCTGTGGAGCTTCGTGTTCGCAATCATTATCAGATGAGGCACTCCCGTCATCTTCGTAATCAGAGTCTTTATCTTCTTCGGCAACATCTATACCGTACCCTTCAAACGCTTCGGGTTGCAATGATTGAAGATTAGCCAATGCTTGGTCAGCGATATTATCTACTGACGGGAGAGTGTCTTCTTCAATGTTTGTCTCAGGTTCAAGTGCATGTAGCATTTTACACTTCCCCACCTCGATGGTGAGGTCACCTTCCATAGCATAGCTATTCTCCACGGGGCGATTATCGTTTATGGCATGGCTGTCATCTATATTGTGATTGCCCGCCTCGTCTATATCATCTTCCGCGACTTGGCCATCTTCCATGGCATTCTGACTGTCTTCCACGAATAGAGATGTCTCCTTTCTGAGCACCTCCTGGATGTGAAGTAATGATGTTGGAGCGTCATGGTCTTCACTGATAGGATTGGGGTCGTTTCGCGGTTCCGGTCTGCCAGCGTTGCTATCGTTTGAATCAAAATTCTCTGAGCTGCCATTATTAGTAGGCTTGGGCGATTGGCAAGGAGAGAGAAGTTGTTGAGGTAGCGGCTGAGGAGGCGCTGGGGGCAAATCCATATTTGAAGCCATCTTAAGCGATACCTACGTCAAGGTTAGCCTAGCTCTTTTATCAAGCTGTGGAGAGTGAATATACTGAAGAAGATACAGTAAATCAGGTCGAGTTTGCGGCTCAAGAGAGAAATTGAGTCACTGCTAGAGGTAAAGGAAAGTGGTTGGAGTGTTGTGAAGCTGCATATGTTCAATTGCAGATGTTTCTGAATCTGATGAAAAAAAGTAAGATAGAAATTAATGGAAAGGTGATAAAAATTTGGATGGGGAAGAAGGAAGAAAAGTTCAAGTGTTTCGATAAAGATGTTTAAATAGGCACATTCAATGAAGGGCGGTGAGTTATTGCCAATGCAGGTGCACCTGAAAGTGAGGCGAGCAGGTGTTCTCTGAATGGCATGTACCTTTCAAAATACTTTTCTCAGCTGTTAATGTCTAAGCCAGCGGAACCAGCAGTGCTCAGAATTTTCAGGGTACTTGCTTAAAATGCGAGGCTCGTACAAAATTATCGAAAGCGATAAAAGACCTCCATAAGAAGGGTAATTTTAGAAGCACATACGATGCGATAGGAGCAGCTGGAAGCTATGATCTGGATCCAGTCCCAACGTTGTATGTCATTTCTGCTGTTTATTTTGCTACCTCATTATACCTAGCAGGCGGCAAGAAAAGAAATCTGGAAAAATATGGTGCAGATACACAACTTTGTTGCTACTCACACTGTTATAATACTGTAAATTATTCCAATGGATAAATGCAGCTTTACTACTACAATTTTACTACCTAGTTATATATCCATGATTGCTGCCGCTACTGCTACTTCTACAACTTTTACTGCTCCTAATGCTTCAAATAATGGAAAACTTTTATATTTTTATGTTCATATTTCTTTTTTTGTATGCTTTCATTTTGCAGACCCCATTCTTTTAACCCCCCCTCCTTGCCTTCCTAAGTCTATATCGATACCACAGCGCATGATAAACTGCCATCGCGAGATACACAAATGGCAAGATGATAATTAGCTGTAGAAGAAATATGAACGGCCACTAGCAAATAGTGGCCCTATTCAATTCAATGCTGTACACTTGCTTTGAAGCTTGAATCGGTGATATATCGCCAATTTATAGTAATACCTTGTTTCGGCGGGCGTCTGGAGCCTTGGTACAACGTTCGAATCCTCTCAGATGGCTATTCATACCTCTTCATATGTTGCTTCTGACAATTGTAATAGGAATGGAAGCAGCTTAGTAACATGCTTCTACAAAAATACCTGTAAAGTAACCTGTTCGACATCTTATCTCGCTACGTCGCTCAGCATTATATGGGCGCATACAGCATCAACATCTTTCGCACATGAACTGCAAGTACATATGATATGCAGTCGTATGATGCAGCCTACTCCGGCTGCAGGCGTCATGGCTCAGGTCAAATACCGTGCCAGCGTTTCATCAATTTCATTCAGTGCCATGCTGTTCGATTTACGCCCACCGCGTTATCCCATCTTTAGACTGCTACCTCGGGAATTCTGAGCTTCATTCCCTCGGGGAGTTTTAATATACCTCTCTTGCAGAATTCCGCGGTTATATAAACAATAAAACTGCGGATTTGTGGGCTTTCGCACCGCCAATCTCGTTAAATTCGTTAATATCGTCAGCAGGTCTACCATCAAATCAGCCACATGAGTTTACACCGATTCTCCAACCGAACACTCTACTTGGCTTCGTAGATTTCTCGGTGTTTGCGCCGCAAACACTCATTCCCCAGACTTTTAAGTATTGCAGACGGCATTTGGACTTGGCTATCCGTAGAACTATCTGTAGCTCTAATAAGATATTGACACAGGAGTTCTAGCAGGAGAAACAAAGTGGAGTGATCAGAGTAGCCACCCCGCAAAACCTGCTGCTACCCGATATAGACAGACTTGGCAGATACTCGCCAAGTTAATTGCATTTGAGATACTATACCTATGCAAAAAGACTATCTTATAATTCTTTGATGGTAATAAAAATTAATTAGATGCAGTTATATAGATGCAATTTGTGCTTTCTAGGTATGTAGTCGCATAGATATTTTTAGTTGCTCGTTCAGATATAAACTCAATATGCCTCTTTCCATGCAATCTTTCCATACGGTCTTAAATGCCACAATCAGCTACCAAACAATTGTACCCAGCTTTAGGCTCGTAGCTACATCTCGCATATGGTTCTAGTTAGTTCCGAGTCTATTAGTGGCGATATGCACCGATATTCGCCAAGACAGGGGCTGTTTATATGTCACGGGAAGTAATTCTCCGTAGTCACAAGTGCCGACACCTCTCGCTCTTCTTCATCGCCAGTCTCCAGCTGAAAGTCGCGAATGCTACCCTACAAGGATGCCCCTCCCCCCCCCCCCCCTTTTTTTTTGGGGGGGGGGGGGGGGCCACCGAGGCTAGGCCACCATCTTTCAGATGATAGATGCCGTTAGGATTTAGGAGATGATTGCTAAAACGCAGTGCTGATGGACTCCTCAGGGCAAGCTGCCTTGAGTATATAAGATACCTCTCACTCTTACTTTTTCCAAGTGTCGGTCTGTGAAATAATAACCACTTGCATTTTACCAACATGAATGATCTACTCAATGTTGTTCTGGCTCGCATTTATATCGTTGGGGTTATTACAGTGGCGGGACTAGCTTTTGTGAGTTTCCATTGTCTTGTGCACAAGCAGTTTGACCTTTGCTAACACTCGTACAAGCTGATCTTCTATGCCCTTCGAGACCCACTGTCCAAAGTCCCTGGGCCTTGGTACACCAAATGGACTTCAGTTGTGATCAAGGATCACTGGCTGAAAGGCAATCGAGCGAGCTACCAACATAGCTTACATTAAAAATATTGTGCGTATTTATTCCTCTAAGAATTTGTTCATGATGGTGATAGTTATTAATAGAGATTAGCATGACATGCCCTGTCATTCGTCTCACTCCCCAATGAAGTTTCTGTAACCAACATCGAAGCTGCCAAGAAAATCTACAATGCTAGAGAGACCTTCCGTAAGACTTCCTGGTACTAAGATCTAATGGTCTCAAGCGAGAATGTTTTCAACACAGCCGCACCGAGCTACGCCGACGACTATGAAGGCTTCTCTCGGGCTCAATGTCTGAAACCTCACTGGTGGCAGTAACACCCCAGGTCCAGACTACGATTGATCTAATGATAAAAAGAGTTGGGAAAGAGATGGAAAACAGAGGAGTTGCAGATGTGATGAAGTGGTTCCTGTTTATGACGACAGACATCATTGGAGAGCTTTCCTTTGGGGATTCGTTCCGAACGCTGGAAATCGGTGAACAAACCGCCTATACCAAAGACCTGGCAGAACTGGGTTACCTCGGTGCCGTTCGCTCTGCTTTTCCCACACTCATTGCATTGGCAAAATATGTGCCCATCCCTTACTTCAAACGTCCCCTTCGAGGCACGAAAAACATGACTCGTTATGCACACCAATCTATTGCTCGCTACAGGAACCTCTTGGACTCTGACCCTACCAGTGTTAAATGGACGCTCTTCACTAAAGTTTTCCAAGGCCAAGGCAAAGAAGAAGATCTAAACCCGGTAGAACTAAGAGGCAACGCATCGGCATATATTGTTGCTGGCAGTGATTCCACAGCAGTCACCTTCACTTACCTGGTATGGTTCGTCTGTCGCGATCCCAAAGTCAAGGCTGCTCTTTTGGCAGAGCTTCGAACACTCCCTGCCGAGTTTAGCATTTCAGACGTCCGTGATATGAGCTACTTGAACTCAGTGATTGACGAGATATCTTTACTCTGGCATCCAGTTTGCGCTGCCTCGTTGGGTGCCTGAGAGTGGTGACAATATCGCTGGGTACTGGCTTCCTGGCGGCACCACGGTTTGCGCTCAGGCATACAGCATGCATCGCGGCACCGATGTGTTTCCCAATCCGGATGTCTTTGATCCTTCGCGATGGTATATGCCAACAAAGGAAATGAAAGACTCGTTCATGCATTTTGGAAGAGGCTCACGGAGTATGTTTCTTTGTCTGTTGATGTTGTCTTTCTTTGTATTTGCTGACTCTGTTATAGTTTGCATTGGACTTCATCTGGCACTGATGGAGCTGCGATATGGAGCTGCGCGCTTTTTCTTGACGTTTCCGGAAGCCAAGGTGTCGTCTCTGGAGGGCGTGAGTGACAAGGACATGGCACCGAAGGTGTTTTTCTTTACAGAGCCAAAAGCCAAGCGATGTCTGATTCAGAGGCAATAGAGATTTGCCAGATGTATGTACTTCGTTTATCGCCCCGAATGGCACCGCGAAATCCCTTCAGATTATTATACAGGTGGAAAGTAGCAAGGGTCCATCATCAGAGCAGAATACTATGTGGATAATTCACCTTGATTTCTTCAGCTGCTGGGAACTGGTCTTTGCGGAGCCAAGGCACCTGAGCTGCTTGTTGGAATACAAGAGAAACAAAGATAGGTGTGGCCAGGTTGAAGGGACGAAATCCAGCCTTTGTTGTTAACGCATCTAATAATACCTCATACCGGAGACGTAACGTAGTCAGCCACGCTCTTTGACACGTTTCACAAGCAGCATGTAAGATTGCCACCTAGGTAGGCCAACTATTCCTTTGGATAAGGAACTCAGGACGAAACAAAAGGCGGCGATTCGCCTGAAGGCCAATAAAGACTGTCATCCATGATTAATTGTTTGGCCTCGTCTCGAAGGCTTTCATTCTGCATCTTATACCCCAAAATACTTAGCGGAGCACGTTAAATCTTTGAACACAATGTCCGCCCTCAAAAGCAACTTGACTTCGGAGCGGAATTCGGTAAACAGCCAGACAGACGGCGCACCTCACTCTATACCGGCGACAGAGTACTCGACGGCGTGGGCATGCTCATGGACTGACACAGAGTTTGGTATATTGACCGATGCAAATTTGCATCGCCTAGCACACGTCAACTGCTCGTATCTCTCCTCAGGAAGACCACCGACATTGTTGGCTTTGAAGCAGCATGCGCAGGCTCTTACGAATCTCATCAGGATACTATGTATTAGCAACACATTTGGGATCGTTGATGGAGGGGAAAAACGACAACCAGTTTTTGAGAAGAATGAAGCATTTGACTGGCTAAAAGATCTTGATAAACCCTACACAAACGATGACGAAAGTCACCATTTGCCTCTATGGGCTCTAGCAAACCAGATTGAAGGTGAAAATGAGGAGACAGGAATCGAATGCCACTGTCCCATCAAAATCGCGCGAAATTTCGGACCTTTGGAAGAGGGTAAAAGCACACGCCGACCATACAGCAGCCACCATAACCTGGTAATGCATGCAAATGCTTGTCTCGAAATCCTGGACCACGAATACAGCGCAACAGGAGGCCTTCTTTCCCTGCTCCCATCAGGGAGTGAAGAGGACAGCGAGCAAATGCAGGGCGTCCGAAACACCGTACTAGGACAATGGCTGCTTCATCAACAGCACTTGATTGCGCGTATGCACGAGCTCGAGATCAACTATGCAAACGCCCTCGACCTCCTCAACGGCGAGGCCGTGGTACCCATGCAGATGCTTGGACGCTTTGGCCCTGATGGACGGTCCAAAGGCCGCGAACTGGCCTATCCCCAAGACCGCTTTGTTCTCGCCAACTCCGGCGACGACGTCTTTGACCTAGTGCATCGCTTGATGGATAAAGCGGAATCGAAGATTCAGGAGAAGGAGCAGATATGGTGGGAGTCTGGAGTGAGTGGCGAGCGCATGTGGATGAAGGATCGAGGAGGCGATTGGTATTCCCGTGGCTTGGTCCCCGTCGATCTCATGACACGATTTGTCCGCCTCAAGGACCATGGAGACAGGTCCACCATCTTCGTGTTGCCAGCGATCGAGCAGCATCCCGCCACGGCACAGACGCGCAAGATGGAGAGTCGACCAACAGTGGTATCAGTGGTGGCGCCATCATGGCCAGAGCGAACCTCTGATATAGAGCAGCGTGCCAATGCTCAGATCGAACGGATGAAGGAGCTGGAGGAAGCCAATCGTGCACTAATGAGAGACAAGATGGAGATGGAGGAGCAGATGGCCACGCTTTTGGCCGATTTGCGCAGGACAAGACACGAAGTCAAATTCTATGAGGGCACATCGGAGGATGGAACGAGAGCTGAAATCATAGCTGAGATGGCCGCCATGAAGCGCCAGATGGCCAAGCTGAGAGAGGCGCTCCCACAAGAGTATCACCAACTCCTGGAGGCTGAAGACTGAAGACTGGAGACAGTGACTTAGCGGTGCTGCGGCAATCTTTCGGAATTACAGATGCGAGACATGTGGCGGGAGTTTGACCGTGCGCCTCTGGAGTCTCCAATACGATTGTTGTTGGTTCGTGTATGGCGTGAAGGAGGTAATAGTCTGTCCATGTACATTTGCGGTTGTAGCGTCGTTATTGATAGAGAATACCTACTAGGTATGGAGGTGTTCAGTGAACAGCGAATTAGTGTCACCCTTACAGCTAATTGCTGGGACAGGTACTAGTGCCGCTAACCTAACAGCGGGGAGTACTGGCAGCAAGACCTGCTTGCTGTATCCTGATTGCTACCGCCAGTGGCCGCGCTGCTGCCCTTATTACCTCTCCCTCTCTTCTCTTCAACCACCTAATTAGAGCTTTTCTTGGCAACCCCAAAGTAAAGATTTATAGGTATTTACTAATAGTGTGTACTAGAACCTCGGGCGTGTAAATCGGGGGGCCAGAGATCGGTGCATTCCCCTTTTGGGAAGCTGAAAGGTTCAGCCAGCGGCTGGAATATGCCTCATGTTCTTGGCTGGCAGCCTTGTATGAGGACAGTCCCTCTCTGTAGAATTTCTCGATTTGAGGCAAATAACAGATGAACTACGATACTCAATTCGAACTGTCTCTTCCAATTTTGCAATTTATTCCACAATACTTTCCTTGACTGTTACACACCCCTTCCGCCAACAACAGCAGCTCTCATAATGCCGACCTCCCCCACAGACATAGCCAACCTCTACAACATTCTCGGCGCTGGTGAGCTCTCACGCCTCGACACCCACCCCGTAGAGCTCCTCGTGACTCTCCGCACAATCAGCGAGGCCCTTCCCCTTGCACCCCAGCGGATTGCCGACGTTGGTGGTGGTCCCGGTAAATACGCGTTTGCCCTCGCGGATCAGGGACATTTGGTCGATCTTGTCGACCTGAGCCCTGGGCTCATCCAACTCGCTCAAGTCGAACAAGACAGGCGTAAGGCTGCTGGGAAGGGAAATCTTCTCGAAAGCCTTTCAGTTGGAAACGCGCTGGATCCGACTATTCTACAACATGGTATCTACGATGGTGTACTGCTTTTGGGACCTTTGTATCACTTAGTAGAAGAGTCGGAGCGAGTAAAGGCTGTCGCCAATGCTGCGCAGCTGGCGAAGCCCAATGGCGTACTTTTTGTAGCTTTCGTAAGCATTGCTGCGCATCTGAGGGATGTTGCAATGAGAGAGCCAGGGAGACTTGTTGCAGAGAAGGAATTCTATGCCAAATATGTATGCCCCGTCCATTTTCATCACTGCTGTTGAGTTCACCACACTGACCTCTACTGACCTATCGCAGCTTCAGGACGGTCGATACGAGAAATCCAAGCCTGGCATCGGGAACGTCCACAGTTTTCACACGCGCGTGGGCGACATCAAATCATTTTTTGCCGACAACTTCGCTGACACGCTGGAGCTCGTGGAATTGCGATCGCAGGAAGGCATCCTGGGCGGTAGTCTTGATGCTGCGTTATCCAAGTCTGAGCCGCAGGTCATTCAGGCGTGGGCGGACTTGATGTACGAGAAGTACTCTACTGGAGAGGAGCATCTGGGATGTGCGGATCATTTGGTAGCTGTTTTAAAGAAGAAAACATAGACATAGTATTGTAGCTAGAATAATGCACTCTCGAACGGGGTTTTCCCAGGTATGCAGCCTAAACTATCATTATGTGCCTTATAAGTGTACAGATGGGATGAGCAAGAATCGGCTCTTTGTCCCTTATGGATGTTATTTTAGAGAGGTACATTTAGGCATGTTAGACTAAAGTTAACTGTAGGGACACTAATTCCGCGTATCACTGTGCAGTAGCGAGCGTAGTGGCTGCGGCTGATAAACAGGTGCCCCGTTATCAGTTGAATCAGCCCCGCCACAGGGAGTCAGTAGTTCGAAGGTTTCCAGAATCTAACCCCCCGCCATTCTCAACCAAGACAGAATCCACCACATCCAACGCCGGTGCCACCAACTTGTGTCTACGAATAGCGGCATCCGAATGCCCAAATGCCTCCCGGTTGAGACGAATCTGGGACCGCCCTGCAGCCCTACTGCAAGGGCCGTGTTTGCTTCCCCATGCATCGTCTCACCTCTTCCAGCACCATGGCCGCTCCATTCACAAGGCATTGTCTTCTGCAGCACGCCCCATTGAAGCCCCGATGGATGTGGACAAACAAGCGACGCCTTCATCTCGCCCCGCCGTTTCTACTAGACGACTACACGCCACGATATCTTAGACTCTCGTCCCGGGACGCCGCCAAAAAGCGCTCGCTGGCCTATGCCCACCTCCGCAACTGCAATCTTTGCCCCAGACTATGCGGCGTCAATCGCTACGAAACCACTGGAATGTGCCTTATTGGCGAGAAAGCAAAGGTCAACGTCATAGCGCCGCATTTTGGCGAAGGTCCGTAGGCGTCTACCTTCTTTTGAAACCCCGAAAGTGAAAGTGGCCGCTAAGAAGAGTGCCAAACAACACTCTAACCACGTGTGAAATGTAAAAGCTGCTAACAAAGCGCCAGAACCATGCATCCAGGGGCACAATGGCAGCGGCGCAGTATTCATGAGCGGGTGCAACATGCGGTGCATTTTCTGCCAGAACTACGACATCTCGCACCAGCGTAATGGAATGGACCTTACCCCAGAGGAGCTGGGCCAGTGGTATCTCAAGCTCCAGGAGGTGGGCAATGTCCACAACATCAATATCGTCACGCCGGAGCATGTCGTGCCGCAGGTAGCGTTAAGCATCCTGCATGCGGCTGAGCTGGGGCTGAGAGTTCCCATCATCTATAACACCTCAAGCTACGACTCGCTAGCATCTCTGGAGTTGATGGATGGGCTAGTCGACATCTATCTAGCAGATTTTAAAGTTTGGAAGCCTAGCACGTCCAAGAGGCTGCTCAAGGCAGATGACTACGCAGAGACCGCCAAGGAGAGCATCAAAGCTATGCATGAGCAAGTCGGCGATTTGTGTTTCACCGGAGATGGCATTGCTAAAGTAGGTTTACTGGTCAGACACTTGGTCATGCCAGGAAAAGAAGCTGAAGGCGCGGAAATCATGAAATTTCTGGCGTCTGAGGTATCAACCGATTGTTTCGTCAATATCATGGAGCAGTATCACCCCGACGCACATGTTGGGAAGAGGAGAAAGCGAAGAAGAGCACTCCCAGCTGAAGGAGAGGAGAAGAGTTCAAATCTGTCAGAAGACACATACGAGGAAGTTCGGTATAGCGATATCAATCGATCAGTCACAAGTGAAGAAATCTCATCCGTGCGCGAAGCCGCTATGGGAGCTGGTCTGTGGCGGTTTTGCGACCCTCCAAAGCATGATGGGTTTGCCATCTGATAGCAAAGCCCATGTACATATGTACATACACGTCTGGATCTCTAATTATACCGCACTCGGTGCCTAGTTCGGCTACGAGCATGAATGCTGTATCGTCAATGCTTTCATCCCATCCTTTTTTTAGTCTAATTCACACTCACCGAACCAATGGTGCGCAGGGATTGGTGAGGGTCGTTATCTGCGATTTTAGGTTCTGTTTTAGTCGAAAATAGCAGTATGTATCGATTCCGATCTTGTCTTGAGTCTTATTCGAAGGAGGGAAGCGATGAGAGCACGGCGCAGAAAACGCCACCATAATGCCATGTTGGTTGGCATTGCCAGTCTGGTCGGAGAAGACCAATTCAAATAGTCAAGGCGCATGTTGGTGGCGGCGGTAGTGGCATTAAACATGGTCTCAAAACAAGCAAGCAAGCCTAGGCCCAGGATCCGAGGCCATTGCGCCGGCTTTTGGCTGAACTCTCGTCAGAACAATAGTTTCGAAGCGACGGCTAATATGGTCAGCTGCTTGGTTCTTTGGCCTGGTAGACATTGATTTTCTGCTCAGGCTTAGGACTCATAAACTGGGGGAATTCTGCAGTCACCCTTCGGACGATGTATCGCTGTAACAAAGCTACGTCTCTCAACTATCAGATAATGGCTATGGAAACAATTACGACTTCTGGGAAATCGGTTCGAGGACTTCCCCGAGATGTCTCTCCAGCATCATCATCTCAATCTTCTCAACATGCATACTCAATCGACTCCCGTTCAAATATGTCAACAGCACCCTCTTCAAGAGGGAGCTCCCCTGATGCTAAAAAGGACACCAGAAGTAGCCCTCGCTGCAGAAGCAAGCGCAACTTTAAGCATACGACGCCGGCTTGGAATCTCATGTTCCAGCCTCGATCCTACGAAGATATTTACTCTGAACGAGCATATCTCACGGCTTCCCTCCAGATGCACTCACTCAAAGCGATCGAATTAATACACCAATATTCTTTAATAGAAGAAGAGCTGCATGCTAAGGAGCACATCGGAAAACAGAGACGGAAGCTTCGCAAACAAATGAGTTTCATCAAAGTAAAATTGGCCGAGGCGGCTCGCCAAGAGAAAGCAATCCTTATAAGGCTAGGCGAATTGCAGATGGAGCAACTAGGGAGAGACACTTGGGACCAGGTACAGCAGCGTAGGATGTTTTACTCATCAGCGCCATCGTCCACGCCCCGGACGACATCGTTTAACGCAACTTCGAAAGAATTCGTTCCGTCTGAAATTCAATCTGTGAATTTACCGGCACATACTCAGCCCTGTTCATCTGAAATGGCCAAACCCAGAGTGCTTGACACAGTAGTTGAAGTACAAGAAGGGGGCGAAGATGCCGTGGATGGTATTTCTAGTAATAGCGAAACGGAAACCGAATTGAAGCCAGAGACTGATACCGAGTGCAAAGATTTATGCAATCATGGCCTGGAGTACACGTACAAAAAATGCGACAATGCGACAGAGACTTCGCAGCTGCGTCCGTCCCACGTGAGAGAAAGTCTATCGTCGTGTCTTGAGGAGAAGCGTATGAGTCTTCCGACCCTCAGCTTCGTTTGGCCAAGCGCTTGAACTTTGGGGGGGGAATAAAAACATTAAGCAAGGTACAAAAACGATTCTTAAAAAGAGAAAAAAAAGAAAAAAAGAAAGAAAGACAAATGAATGAAGAAAATGAATACTAAAGAGCTGAGCGGAAATCATGCATCTGTCTATTTGGTGTTTTGTCTAATTGGGCATATCACATATCACATTTGTCGTGCATTAGGGGAATGAAATTATGGTATAAATGAATGCAAGGGACTCGTACCAACAAATCAACTGGATGGATATTAGAAATTAATTCTGGAAAGGCTGTCTATGTATGTTGTAGTAGTTTATTTCTATGCAATTGCACAGTGTCATTTAATCTCATTGTTTCTGGCTTCCTTTTCCTTCTCTTTTTACGCAAATTCTCCAAACTGCCCGTCATCAAATCCCAAATTCTTTAACGACTTTCTCTTCTCTTTGACGTCTGAGGTTTTCGGTGGTGGTGGGAGGGAAAACGAAGCTCCCGGCGCCGCAGCTGGTGGAGGTGGAAGAGCAAACGACTGCAGATCTGCTGAGCTGGAAGAGGTAGATTCCTCTGCTGGCTGTGGCCGCCTTCTGCCGAACTTGGTGCCGCCGAGGTTTACTGTGATAGTTTCGCCCTCTTTTAAGCTGTAGTCTTTTGTCTCCGTCTTGGCTTTTGCTTCTGTTGAGCTGTGGCTCTGCTCAGCCTCCCATCCAAGGCTTCGTCTCGCCTCCTGCAGCGACACGGCCAGGTCGAATGCGTCGGAGCGCTCTTCAAAGCCAATGCCCAGCACTGCCTTTCGCCCCTGCGGATCTTTGACTGTAACAGCAAAGAATCGACTGCTGTCGACGACCGGCTCGACGGCGCTTCGGTCGTTATACGGCGAGGCGGCAAAGAGCTGGCCGGTGGAAGGGTCTTCGAGGACGAGGTCGATCTTGACGCTGGACGCGGCGTCGGGGTTCTCAAAGGACGTTTCGACAACGCGGAGGCGCGCAGTGAAGATGTGGCGGGCCGGGTCCTCGGTCCAGGAAGCGGCAGCATGGCCGCGCATGGACGTCAGAGGAGGAATGTTGTAGACGTGGACGGTGTTGGCGACGAAGAGGATGCGCTGGATGGCATCGCCGGGGAGGGGCTGGCCGGTGGTTGGGTCGAGCGCCTCCATTTTTGGGGACAGAGAATGCAATTGACTGCTCTGAAGCTGTGGACGGCGGAAGCAACAAGGGCAGCGAACCAAGATGCGCTTGCTATTTGGAAGACAGTGGTGGTGTTTTGGTGGTGATGCAGACGGATTGGCGGTGGGGGATCTAGGCGCCGGGCAGGCCACTATGGAGCACCGCCTTGGATGCGTCTCTGCCGCGCTGCTGCGTCCAAAACATGGAGATGCTCATTCAATCTCGGCCTCTATTGGGCGCCATCAGCCCGACCTGCAATGGCGCTGCCGAGGATTTATTAGTGAAGCTGCTATGGAGACTGACCCTGAAATGGCGGATTGGAGGGGTCGAGCTACAGGGGTTCTACAGTGGCTGAGTGGCGTAACGGCGGAGCTTACCCCGCCATTTGTGGCTGGAACTTTTCAGATTGGATGCTTCGATCTGTGATAAAGTTCGTCTCTGAAATATTTTGAGTCATTCTCGGAAAAACGGCCATACGCAAACGCCCATCCTCGCTGCGACGCACAAGCACCTGCTCTCCGGACTCTTAATTTCTCGCAGAGCTTCATCTTATTTGCCACAGTCACATAACCGCACATAATGGCGAAAGAATCAGACGCTGGTATGCCAAGCCCATGCGCATGCGACGCCAATGATGCCCGAGTTGACACTGACCGTCGCATTCTAGCCGTCGCGCAGCCCATCCCGACTGAGCTTCCGTTGCGAACGCAGCCCAACGATTCCACCTTCGAGTACGCTGCCCTCTCCGCTTCTCTTGGGCCTTGAACGGCTCGATTCTAACTCTCGACAGCATCGTCGCCACGTACAGAGACCTCCTCGCCTCCGATCCCGACCTCACAAAACCCGTCGCCGCCATCGAGTCCCTCATCGCCCTCCTCAACACCGTCCCCTCCACCACCGTATACGAGACGCTCGACACCGTAAAGTCCCATTCCGACCTCCTCAAGGCCTCTGTCGAGAACCCGCTGCCCCTCCAGGCGGGAACCGACCTCTTCCTCCAGTATCTTGTCTCGTCGCTCAAGCAGCAGGACGGCAGCTTCGACGCCGTACGGCAGCACCTGTTACGCAATGGACGCCTGTTTGCGAGTAGGGCCATCGCAGCCAGGAATGGCATTGCGGAAGCGGGGTGGAGGTTCGTCCGGGAGGGCAAATGCGTGCTGACACACGGAGCGTCGAGATCAGTGACGGGTCTGCTGGAGCGGGCGGCAAAGAACAGCGAGGGCAAGTTCCGAGTCGTCTACGTGCGGGACGAGGTGCGCGCTGAGGAGAGCGATCGCGTGGTCAAGGAGCTGCGAAGCAAGGGAATCCCCGTCGCGGAGATCCCAGAGGCGGCGGTGGCACATGTCATGGGTCTGTTGCGACAGGTTCACATGGTGTTTGTGGGCGCCGAGGCTGTGACCCAGAACGGTGGTATTATTTCTCGCATTGGCACTTTCCAGGTTGCCAAGCTGGCCTCACAAGCCAAGATACCATTCTACGTCGCCGCCGAGACACACAAGTTTGTGCGCAAGTTTCCTCTGGACCAGAGGGACATTGGATATCAGCAGGAGGTGCTGGATTTCTCGGCTACGGAATCAAGCAAGCAGCCCAAGGATGCTGTTGACTACACGGTGAGTTTTATACCTTTTGATCTACATTATTTTATATTGAAGTAACTAATGATTGTATGCATCACAGCCCCCGGAGCTCATCTCAAACTTGGTCACAGAAAATGGCGTTCACTTGCCCGGATATGTATTCGAGCAGCTTCTTGATATATATGGCAGCTTAAACGGCTGAGAGTCACAGAGAAATAGATAAAATTAAAAAAAAAAAATGTCTTGATTGGCCGATATGACGGGTCAAATGTCTACCAGGAGTAGCATCATGTGTTATGTATAGATATATCAGCGGCTAAAAAAATTATCAAACGAAGTAATAATATTGATAAGGCTTTATCAACATTACACACTTGTAAACTATTTGCTGAGGCTGTGTTACGGATAGCCCTTTCTGGGAAAAACGAAGGCAATGAATGGGCCTAGTTGTTCTTCTGTTGCAGTGTTATATGGCCGCATAGCAGTGATAATGACTGTATTTATGTTTGACCTCCTTCTTGTCTCTCTTTCGGAACAAAGAACCCGCTTCTTTATATAGGAGTCAACGCCCGTTGTGAACAAGGATTGAACAAGGTTCGTACTAGGACTTTGTTCAATTTCTTGTCATCGGAGAGGTCAGCCGCCTAATAAGAACCACCCAAACTGTCGATATTGTTATGCTGCTGCTCAAGATCAGTCAGTAGCAATGAAGGAATCCTTATTACGAAATAAATATATTGCCATTACTTGATAGAAGTTCTTTATTCAATGCCTTCTGAAAACGTGGCATCTTCATTGCCGAACTTCTGCGGGCGTATTGAGGCTTACATACTAGGGGTGGAAAGCATGTAAAATCGCCAGCCATACAAGGATATCGCTTGCCAAATTAAGTAATATTGTGTGCATAGAATCGTTAATGTATTGAGTCTAATCATCTAGGTAATACCTTTTGGAGGCTTTGTTACAACATTAATCTATATTCTAAATACTCATGCCCATCGGAAATTTGGGATGGGAAGAAGATGAAGTCCCATTCATATCCCTTGAGAGGGGTATCGCCACTCACGTCTATGCGGCTTTTGAGCCCAGTTTGAAAGGTATGTGCCAACATACAGTTTTGTACAATGCATTTTCTAAAAGAGAGAGAAAAGAGGAAAAGGGGAAATACAAGAATGGGAAAAAAATTATGATGCACACATTAAGAAATAACGGCGCATGATTGCTAGATTCTCGTCTCGCAAACCCGTACTCGGACACTATTAAGCCATGGGCTACGAGCAAGGTAGAAGTAGAGCGTCTCTGGAAATTGAGTGAGAAGCTTGTTGGACAGGAATTTGCGTACTGACTGCATTGGTTCTTGAGCATTGCCGTTATCAACTGGAGTCTATCTCTCTAACACATTTAATTAGTCCTTCTAGATGAAGATTGGTAACAGTCCCAAGTCTTTATTTTGTTTAATTTCTTATGATAGATATTTTTGTATTAGAACCTTTCCTAGAAACTATATTCGAAAGCCGAACGTTACATATCATAATGGCATATCTACTCATGCCCATGAAAAATGCTCCGTGTGTAAGTACACTGAACTGATTTTGGAACCTTGAACAATTTTCAAATTTTCCTTGGCGACAGCATTTCGTACATCGTTCTGCATCGTTTTTGGACCGCAAACGAACACACTGAGAGATTGGCCGGCTTGCGCGACACTAGCTGCCTCTTGGACAATCCGAGGTAGTTGGGGACGGCCCTCAAATTCTCTCTCAAGTACATCGATATTGTGTCTCTTTTCTCGAATATCATTCTTGTCTGCTGATGAGACAGATGCCTTTAAAGTAGGATCCTTTGCAAGTTTGCTCTCCAGATCTGTCGTGTGTGTCGCTTTTTCGGTCAGGTAGACTTCAGCTCGCATATCCGCATTGGATGATGAACTAGTTTCTGAGTACTTCGATAGCAGCTCGCTTACAGCTCGTAGGAACCATGTACGGCAGCTAGCATCTCGAGTTGCCAGGATGACACGCAAGGAAAGGGGCCTAGGGCTGCGGCGGTTACCCCAGCGTTTGGCCCCAAAGGCTCCTTTACTATCAGCGCACACAACTTGGCCCTGTTCTTCGTCAGCCAATATTAAACGGTGTTTAGCAACTTTCTCAATGAATGGCAAGCACCAGCCAGCTCCTGAGCCACCTGAAATGACAAGAAGATGATCGCTGTCTTGATATCTCTGCATATTGATACCTCCGTATGGTCCGTCGACAAGAACGGATACTGAACCACCGGGCTTTTCTAGACCATATTGGTATAGTCTGGCAGTCAGCCCCTTTTCAGGTCGAATGTAAAAGGTAAGCTCGGACTGTTCGTTTGGCTTCTCTAGAGGCGAGGAACAGATGGTAAAGGGATGAGGAGAGAGGGCATGCAAAAAGCCAAAGCTTGTAAAACGTAGGAAACAATGCTGTCCTGGTCTCCAGTAGAAGTTTGCGGGAATTGTGATGCGAATGAAGCCATTGTCTTCCACAAAAATCCGAGCCTTCGAGTTGATGCCATACTTGAAGCAAGTCCGAAGCCATGGATAGGCGTAACAAGGAACGTAGACAGCTGCAGTGGCGATGAAATAGTCCCTGCGTTTTTGTCAATGGCTTTATTATATACAATAGTAACCAACTGCCCTTACCATGAGGTGAGAGTATAGCCGCAGTGCCAAAAGAACATCACCATGAATATGACAACAGCAAATAAATGTGTCATTTTGAAGAACTCGTACCCAAGATTTCTGCGATTAATGTTAGCCTCTTCAATCCCATCTATAGCCTCTTCGTTCCACTAACCTGATTGTACTGTGGGACGCAAAGGTAAGCCACGCCTGAAAAAGGAGTGCAACGATGCCGGTCCAGTAGAATACAAGATTCGAAGCAAAATGCTTTTCCATGTCATGCCACCGAATGTGGTACACAATGAATGGAAACGTATGTAAGAGTGCGAGAACAAAGAAAGCATAGGATATCCATCTATGAAATACTTGTAGTCTCTCGTAAGAGACTCCCGTAAACAATGTAATCCAATTGGCCTTACTCGCAGTTGCACTTTGGTCCGTTAGCAGTATGAGGGCCACCCTGTGCTTAACGACTTACAATATAAATGGCATACATGCCAGACCCATCCATCCAGATCTAGTAGCCAGTGCTGGTGAATTGCCGTAAATCTCGCTTGGCCAGTAATAAGGCTGTGGAATCAAGTCCATACCTGCCGGATCATCAGTTCAATTATAGATCAAGATTGATGAGGAAATAGATCTATTATCAACTTACAGAAAAAGAAGATGGTACCAGCAAGTCCCAGCAGTAAAATACCAACCGGAGCCGAGTTCCACTGTAATGACTTCACATGAAAGCCGCGATACGATATATATCGAATACTTGCTATTAGTTTTTGCGACATCAGAGGTCCTCTGAATCTTCGATATGCCAGAATCTGCGATACAACATGACCAATGATAAAAATACCAATGGCGCACATGAAAAATGCCACCGTTGGCAATGCAAAAACATAATCGGCGATATACCTGGCGGAATTCCATCAGTTGACCGCGCTGTTCACAAGGCGCCAAATTATCTCGTACCAAAAGTGCCAACGCTGCTTATACCAGTCGCATTGCTCTGCAGTGAGCTCATCGCACTCAAATGTACGACTTGAATGTAGCTGTATAGGCCCAGAGAGCCACGCCGCGTTCATGTCCATTCTCTATTTCTTTCGAAAGAGTGGGCGAATATCCCCTCGTGATATAATGTGTTCAGTTAGTGGAACACGTTCATTTCCAAACAGTGTAGCTCTACAATAATGAAAAAGAAGGAGCAAAATAAAAATCCATCAAAGAGGGCCTGTCACTTCTTTATTGCTACTACTGCCCTTGTTTCATAGGGCAAAACAAACGCTCGCGAGTCAAACTATTTTCCACAAAACTGCTATCTTATAAATGGTCATTGAACAAGACGATCATTTCGAACGAATTCATGCTCACCACTTTTCAGTGGTTGGCTAGATCCGAATTATGAGAATGTTGAGCGTGTTTGAGCAAGTTTTGATAGCACTGGCTCGCCTGTATACCTATGAGTTGGAGATACTAGGAAAATAGTTGTTGTGCGAATTGTCAGGGAGATGTGGATCATATGGCGTTATCCAACCAATCCAAGTACAGTATGCTTGAATTAGGGGTTGTGGGTTTAAAAGTCGATCATGTTGTTCGACATAGGTAGTATGTCAAAGTGAATTGTCCGAATGATATTCTTTTTACAAATGCGAACAAATAGATCCAATTTCTCTAGCCAGTTCAAGTTGCTCTATTGCATCAATTTACTGTAATAGATCCATTTCCTCAACTACTTTTACTATATCTGTCACTCTCACCTTACCCTACTGTCGCTACTGTCTTCCACAGTAGCTCTCCTTCCCATATAATTTCCTGATCCCAACCCGCCCATTTTTCTATGTTTCCTTTAGAAATTCTTGTGAATGCCCCCTTAGTGAACCTTCTCCAATCAAGATTCAGTCCCAAGTCGGTATGTCACCGACGAAGCGAAAGGTTACACACAATAGAAGCGCAACCCAGTGTTTTGAGGACACCAACTACCGATACTTGGCCTACCAAACGTTTTCTTTGCCCAAAATATGTTGGCGTGACGCTGCAATCCCATCTACCGCCTCCAGAAGAGAGAGATGTCTATTATTTCAGACTTCCAGCGCCCACAACCTTTCACTCGCACAAGTACGGAGGTTGGAAAAACTCTATAATTCCGCTGATCACATTCTCAAACTTGTGCCCAGAGTCACTTCCTCCTGCGGGGAGACCAAGTATCCCGTCTGTTATTAAATAATGCAACATCTTCTCTCCGCACTCAGATTCTAAAAACTAGTGACATCACATCTGACTGGGCCGCATTGATTTCATGTCTGTTTGAACGGCAGTTCGCGTTACACTGCTGAATTCAGTGAAGCCAAATAGGAGCGCGGTTACAGTATTGCCCTACGAGCAAAAAGACTTTGGAGAACCATAAAATCCATAAAATTGATCGCGATATTCGTGAATCAATTGTGACGTTCTCTACGGTGCGCTCTTCTGCCCTTGATACCAGGACTACTGTCAACGCTAATACGCCGGCTAACACTTAGTTATCCTCAACATTGATAAAGAACACCCGCCATGAGGATATTCGTGCTGATTCAACTAACTATCCAGGCACAAAAATTGTCATAAAGGATATGTATGGTATTGCCGTTACCAGAGTCTATGTCTCACATCTCTGTTGACACCGTCCAGCATTGTGGCTCTTACCCGCAGACATGTGGTTATTCGCTTTAAGCCAAGGCCAGGAACCTGTCGCTACAGCAATTTGAAGTTGTTATTCGGCTAGAGCCTCTAACTGGATGAGCTGTATCTTCTAGAAAAACTTGATACTAGACGAACTTTGTCTACTGGAGGAACTTCAACTATCCAGAAAGTTTTATCTAGTCGGCCGGATCCGGATATCTAATGAGAAAAAAAATGAAAAGAGAGAGAAAAGGAATATTAATTATGTGATTCGCTTTAAAAGTCTGCAAAAAGGGGGATTCTTCGCCTAGGTGCCAATCATTGCAAAGGAGGAACTCATTTTTGAGCAGCAATAGCATTTGAATATAGGCTCGAATTTTGGCTTGAACAGCTATGTTATGATAGCTCAGAATTCATATAGTCATAGTAATAGGCCGTTAGTCGTATTGGGCTTTGTCAAATAAAGCAATACTAGCAGTAGACGTAAGCTGCTATATTTCTTGTTAGAGCGCTGCCCGGTTTTCATATCACTTCGATTATCTACAGGCTCTGGCCTTTTATATGAATTCCGGTCTGGCAATTACTAGAGATCATCAACACTGCCAAGCTTTCAATACCTAGCGTACCGTGATGCTATGATCTGCGTCATCGTACGATTCACACTAAACAGCCCATTTCGAACAAGATGAATGTTTAGTTTACTCCTCGAGGGGTGCACGGCAGCGACGTAGCGTCGAGAATCTCGTGAATACTAATCGGTGGAGATTTAACCCAATTGATCCATGTGGAGTCCGGCCCGTTAAAAGCTGCAGTGCCATTCAATGCATAACAATTATAGTTTCTCTCGTGATTAGGAATCCAATGCTGTAACTCCGCGCTCGAGGCTGAGAAATTGGCGGCATCTTTTTCCGCTGCTTTTCTGACCGGGCGTGGGCTGCTTAGTCGATTGGCCCGATAACTTTGGTTGATAATAATATTAGGCAAGTTTCTGCGACACCACACGTGTAAATAAGGCCTGCATAGAAAGCTCCCCCACAGGCCAATCATTCCAAGGTGGGATTCAGCAACGCATACCCCTCTTTGCTTTCTTTTTATGCTCTCATGGCGATATCCGGGTTCATCCGGGCCTGCATATCCTGGGGTCCGTTTATTAGGTGTGAGTAATGTGAGAGGAGCTATGGCTCCGGAGTCTGATATTAGTGCGGGAATGATATTCGATATAGTACGGATACAATGCTCGTAGCTAGAGAGACGGAAATTAGTATCATTCTCATTCTCCATCATACAGAGAGAGCGTTAGCAGCGCCGGGTTGAATTTCATTCAGCAGAAACCCGTAAATAGAACGGGTCTATTATCGCGTCAGCCGCTTATGGCTCGATCTGACTCCTCTAGCTGTGACCTGGTGAGGCTTGCGGGAATGACGCAGTGGGGTCGCTTCTGTAAGGTACGTAGGGAGCGTTACAGTTGACGCGCGATTTAATACTGTATGATGCACCCGTAGCGGATGGACGAAGGATTAGTTGGAGATGGGAGGGCACACGAGATCTGACTTCATTGAAAGGACTCGACAAAAGCGAGAGACAAAGAGAGAACCAGCCGCCTCGAAAGACGGGCTGACAGCACCTATATACATGTAGCTTACGATTTACTCATACATGGGAGAAATGGCGTTATTCTAGGGCTGTCATTGCGTGTGTCATGTAAAACAGAGTATATATAGCACCATTGCCCCCGTCTTGGTCTGGCATGCTTACAGACCTGATTGATACTGCAGAGCACAGGCCGATGGCTACACGCTGCACTGCCGTGATGAGCTTTCAGCCCTCACAAGGCGGCGGGTGTCCACACAAGCGAAGCGGAGCGGCTAAGGCCGGCTGAGATGGGGAATCTGATGACCATATTTCTAGCCTCAACCAGCATGAGAAATGAGATGGTTTGCCCGACAATATCCCATGATGCATTAAAAGCGAACGATGAAATAAGCTGCTTCTGGTGGATAAGCTTGATAATCCTTACCCGCAAGCTGGAGTAACGGAGACTCGCACCTGTAACGCACCCCGAGGCGTCCGGAATCCACAGGAGGTACAAAGTGATTCACGGTGCTGAAGCTCAGAAACCACCAAAGTTGCACCAAGCTGTGGAACCGTGGCGTGAAAAGGAAATAGACGACTGGATGACGCTCTTTTGCTCTTTCGGCTCTTCTCTGTATCCATTGGCTATCCCTGTAAGCTGTTTTGAAATCCTCTCGGCTCGTCGCCCATGTTTCAGTGACAAATCTGTCCTCTATCCCTTGATCAAAGCTGCGGAAAGCTAGTCCATCAGTCCATCTCCTAAACTCCATGGCGCACGCACTTGTGGAAAGCCGTGCGCCATCGTCCCCACGCCTGCATCTGCTAGTTGTACTAGCACCATGCTCAGCATTATCCGTATTGGTTCAATCTTACTCGTAAATCTGGCATGGACGGGTAAGCAGAAACTCAAATCGCTCAGGTACGAGTACATGTCTTCCAATTGTGGTTGTTAGGCTTGCCTGCGGATTAATTTACGTGAGCGAGCTCCGCCCCATCTTCACGGACTTTGATAGGTACCAGCTAGTTTCCAATGGAGCTTGCACGTTGACAAACAGCCCAGCTGGGGGCCGATAACCCCATGATTCCAAACAGTGCGGGCCCTCTATCTGGCTGTGCGTAGGCCTGCGGACTCACTCGGCCGCAGGGCCCTGCGACTTTGATCATCCTGACCAATGCCAGAGTCAGGGCTGAGGAGTCGAGCTATGGCGTCCGGCCGGCGGGTTCCACAGCGACGTCTCGGGGCCGGTGTCTTGCATCATGGGTGCGTAGGTAGCGGACCCTCCTGAGGCCCTGAAGCTTTTCACGCTGCCGCAACAGCTTGTGGATGGCTGGCCCTCACGCTTCGGCATATCGGGGAGGGGATGGAGATGCATACTATGTAGACACCAGGCGTTCTCAGGCTGCGGGCGTGGCATGTGGGATGACGAGGCTAGAACAGTGCCGCTACCTTGTCGATGATGGCTGGTGTGCAGCTGTCCCATGCCTCGTTCTGCAAGCACCAGGGAGTCTATGTCCTTTCCGGTCTTAGGATTCGCGCCTGTGGCTTTTGGACATTACGTAGATCGTGGTCCGACACTTCGCTTGTTGGCGGCTTGCGGGTGCCTGGATTGATTGATTGATTACAGATGTGCTAGGTAATATATATATAGTTGTCTAGCTGTGCCTTGGTTTCTGTTCCCCTCATTTTGATACTACTGCTTGCTTGCTTGAACTCTTTGTTGACTTGACTTGACTTGACTGGAACGGCCTGGGACTGCTCATTAACCTAACTCACCATCAATAACACATACTCACGACGTAATCGACACATCGCCCGTAAATCACAATGCCAGCTGTCAGGGAGCCCGTCCTCCTTGCGCAGCAGCCCTCCTCAGACGAAACCATGGCCCTAAAGGCCGTCGACCTCGCTACGGTAAAGGCGCTGGACATCATCGACATCCAAAATGCGCGTGTCGAGATCAATCTCAAGGACGAGATCCTCTCACAGATGAACCCCGAGCAGGGTCCTCGCACGCTGCCCACGCTGCTTCTATACGACGAGAGAGGACTGCAGCTATTTGAAGATGTACGTTGATTTTTTTCCCAAGTTGTGGCTAGAAGTTGTGTAACCCGGTTCGTGTCCAGATCACATATCTGGACGAATATTACTTGACAAACTACGAGATCGAGTTGTTGAAGAAGTCGTCGGCGGAAATCGCCAGCAAGATTCCTGAGGGGGCCATGGTGGTGGAGTTGGGCAGCGGGTCAGTTCCAGTGATGTCATTGTTGCTTTCATATTCCAGCGGATAATCCGTTTATGCTGACATTTTTGGCGTTTTTTTATGCAGAAATCTTCGAAAAGTCTGTCTGTTGCTGCAGGCGTTTGAAGACGCAAAGAAGAGCATCGACTACTTTGCGCTGGATCTGTCTCAGACCGAGCTGGAGCGCACGCTGGCAGAAGTGCCCGCGTTCGAATACGTGACCTGCCGCGGTTTGCTCGGTACATACGACGATGGCCGCGAATGGCTCAAGCAGGAGGCGCTCCTGGATCGACCAAAGTGCATTGTGCACCTTGGCTCAAGTATTGGTACGAAGTCATTTTTCCCTCTGTGTGGAAATTTGGTGTCTTTTCTTTCTTTTCTTTTCCTTTTTTTTCTCATTTTCTCAGTGCTCAGCTAACTGATGTCGGCTTTAGGCAACTTTAATCGCGACGAGGCGGCCGATTTTCTCAAGTCATTTGCAGAGGGGCTGCAGCCCGCAGATCTGATGATTGTGGGCGTCGACTCATGTCAAAACCCCGACAAGGTCTAGTAAGTGCTTTTTAGCAGATTTGAAATTGGTTTTGCAAATGGAAAAGAAAAGTGTGAGCTAACAGAAGAATCGCAAATAGTCATGCATACAACGGTTAGTAGTGAGTATTGATTGAACAAGTAACCAGTTATGCTGACTGTAGATTATTCAGACAGCAAGGGAATCACACACCAGTGAGATAATCTGTCGAATATATTTCATATGAGCCCTGACTAACAACTGAAATTTTAGATTTGTCCTCAATGGACTCGCTCACGCCAACGAGATTCTCGGCGATGAAGTATTCAACGTCGAGGATTGGCACGTCACCGGCGAGTATGTCTATGACATCGACGGTGGCCGCCATCAGGCATTTGTTTCGCCCCTTGAAATCTCCTCGGTTCTTGGTCACATCATCAAGCCGCATGAGCGCATCAAGATTGAGCAGAGCTTCAAGTACTCAGAGCTGGGTATTGAGAAGTTGTGGAAGACGGCTGGCCTCGACGAGGTTGCGAAATGGAGCAAAAATGGTGAATATGGTATGTGGTTAATTGTGTAAACCTTGATATTATCAGACACTGATAAATGGTTTCAGGGCTTCACATGCTGAAAAAAGCAAAATTGCCCTTCACCAGGCTCCCTGAGCTTTATGCCAAGGAGGCTCTGCCTACCTGGTCTGACTGGGAGAGTCTCTGGGCGGCGTGGGATACCGTCACCAGGAAGATGCTCCCCGATGAAGAGCTCAACGAGAAGCCAATCAAGCTGCGTAACGCATGCATTTTCTACCTCGGCCACATTCCAGCCTTCCTCGACATTCAGCTGAAGAAGACGACAGGAGCTGGTGGAACAGAGCCTGTCTATTTCCATTCCATCTTTGAGAGAGGCATTGACCCCGACGTCGACAACCCCGAACACTGCCACGTCCACTCTGAAATTCCAGATGAGTGGCCTTCCCTGGAGGATATCTTGAAGTATCAAGACGCTGTTCGCGAAAGACTTCGCAAACTTTACGCCAACAAAGATCAGCTGGATAAGGACGTCCGCCGCGCTATTTGGGTCGGATTCGAGCACGAGGTTCTTCACGTTGAGACTCTGCTTTATATGCTGTTGCAGAGCGACAAGACTCTTCCGCCGCCACACACGGTGGATCCAGATTTCCCAAAGATTGCCCAAAAGGCATACGCCGCGCGCGTACCAAACCAGTGGTTTGATATTCCCGAACAGGTGATTACTATCGGCATGGACGATCCCGAGGACGAGCTCGACCCACGACGTCATCTTGGATGGTAAAGAACCTTTTCTCAAATGATGAATTTAATAAGCTTTTTCTAACCATTGTTTGTAGGGATAACGAGAAGCCTGCAAGGCAACAAAAAGTCCATGCTTTCCAGGCAAAGGGAAGAGCCATCACCAACGAAGAGGTGAGCACTACAACTATCGTTTTTAAGCCATGTGCAAAATAACTAACTGGGGCCAGTACGCCAAATATCTCTATTCATCTCACATCAAGGACCTCCCGGCTTCTTGGTCCATCATTCCTCCCAACTATCACCACAACACCAACGCCACCACAGTCGGAAAGCCCATTCTCAGCGAGCTTCCCGAGAGCTTTATTCACGACAAAGCTGTGCGCACAGTCTATGGACTTGTGCCCCTGAGATACGCTCTAGACTGGCCCGTGTTTGCCTCGTATGACGAACTCTCTGGGTGCGCTTCCTGGATGGGCGGCAGAATTCCGACCATGGAAGAGGCCGAAAGCATTTATGCGTACGCAGAGAAGCAGAAGGACATTGCGAAGCAGAGCAAGTTAGTTAATAAGGTTCCAGCAGTTAATGGGTAAGTCTTGACACCTTTTTAAGTCAACTGCGCATATAGAGTGTGAATAGAAATGCTAACAAGAGTCGTATAGACACCTAGTCAATGACGGTGTTCAAGAAACACCCCCATCGACTACTCCCCCCTCCTCTCTCTTTGTCGATCTCAGTAACTCCAATACCGGCTTCCTCCACTGGCACCCTGTTCCTGTAACTCCCAACGGCGGTTCTCTCGCTGGCCAAGCTGAGCTTGGTGGCGTCTGGGAATGGACAAGCACAGTCCTGCGCCCGCATGAGGGATTTACTCCCATGGGTCTTTACCCTCTCTACACGACTGACTTCTTTGACGAGAAGCACAACGTCGTGTTGGGCGGATCATGGGCAACGCACCCGCGTGTAGCTGGTAGAAAGAGTTTTGTCAACTGGTACCAGAGGAACTACTTGTATCCTTGGGCTGGAGCCAGATTGGTACGGGATATCTAAGAGAGAGTTTGGAGCTGGGGGGTGGGTTTGACGGTGAGAATGGTGACGAAGAGAGGATATAGTGAGTTGGAGATATGATACGGGTAACAGATTGACACATAAGTTTGGTATACGCAAGGATGATGGACATTTGAAGCGCAAAGGCGCGGACTGTCATTACTGGGTATATGATGCTCTCTATTCCGCTCAATTTTAGCACGCTCGTTTAGACTACGAAAAAAACAAACGACTTTCGTTAAAAAAAAAAAAAAAAAAAAAAAAAAAAAAAAAAAAAAAAACTCTCTCTTTCTGGCTGTGAAGAAGCAATCATCATTATTAACTTCATTGACATGGATCATTATAGGGAAGGCTGGTAAAGACGATTTGCGACAAAATCGTTTTTGAAGTCCAAATGAACGAATCTTCAATTATAATTAAGTTCTATCATCTTTATAATAGCCGGCCACTATTATTCATGGGTATTTTCTCATATTCCTGCTTCCATATCTCAGTCGCCAAAAATCCACGTAACCTATCCTATATGTTTTAAATTTAAACGGGAAACCAAAACCCAAAAGAAAACCATCTACATATCTCATTTATATGTCTCTTGCATCCATACCACCGAACCTCGAATCGCCTCGTCGACATGTGCTCTTCGGATTCCGGGGCAGGCTCCTAAGCACACAGCCCTGGACACGAGCTTATGGACCAAGGTATCGAGATTTATCGTGATGTTGATATGCTCGGGAGTGCACATTGTCGCATTCTCCGGCGAAATACCTATTCCATCGACGTCCTAGAGAGAGGATGCAAATGCTGCTGTTGCATCACGCTGGTGATCGAAGATATTGTAGTCGTGGCTAATACCGAGCTCACCGGTATTTGAGCTGTCCAATGCATCATTGTTATAAGAAGCCTCATTTTGTATGCCATCTGTCTCATTTATATTAACGACTGTTGCAGATAGTTTGCTACCGGCAGGGATAGCTAGAGTCAGCAAGTCATCGTCCGGCGCCTCTTCTCGGATGAAAATTCCTCGCTGCTCGAGATACTCTTCTACGTCCAAAGGTTCGAGCCATTCTCCCTGGAGATCGGGCACTGCTGTAGAGATTACCGTTCGTGTGCATCCAAACTGTAGGCGCTGCATATGGGGTTGTGGCTTTCGTGGCACTAGAGTATGCGTCTGTCCTTCAATAAGCCGCATCATTTTAGGCAGATACCCTGCCTTAGCAGAGGAACGCTCCTGCTCTAGCTGTGCTTCAGTGCCGCCAATAGAGAGGTATTGCATGGCTCGCCTGAGGATATTGTCCTCGCTTTCGAACTGGAGAGGCAGAAGAAGAGCTGGGAGGATACGCAGGAAGGGCACTCTCGGAAGCTTGAGCCTATCTGCAGCGAGATTGAGGCACGCGTGTAAGATACGCTGAGAGATTGATGCACGCTTTGTAGGGAAACAAGAGTTGTCAGAGTTTACATGCGTAGGAATGCAGACGGCATCATCTTCGTAATCGTCGCTATCCATTGTCGCAAGGTGATCGCTCGCTGAATGTTCTGGTTCTGGCATTGCATCGGCCAGAGCATTCTTCGCAACAGAAATGATATTCGTGGCTGTCTCATGGAGCTGTAGTAGGAACTCTGCTGGCAAGTAATCCTGCTTGCCCAACAACATTTGGTGAAGCTTGATAAATTCGTCTAGCGTTCTATTAAGGGCGTTCTCCAGGGCATTGGCCTTGGCCTTTGCGGCTGTGAGCTCATTCGCTTTGCGGTTACGATACGATCTCTGGGCGAGCCGCATGCGGGACCGTGACTGAGAGAGAGAGCACAGGTTAGCTACTTTCTATATAAAAGGGCGAAAGATGGGGGCTCAGCGCTTAGATATCTGCCCACCGAGTTGTCATTTGGATCTGCAGGCAAACTGTCCTTCATGCGAGGACGCCCGGGTCGTCGTACTGAGGCATCGGTACCAGCCACTGCTCTAGGTTGCCCCATGTTACTGTTGCGCATGACTAGTGTAGTTAGATCCATCTCAACTCAATCTGTATGTTCCGCCTCGTAGAATTCGATAAGAGTTAATTTGTCGTTGACTTGGTAGTCAATGTGCCTAATTCGAGATACTGTTATCACGCTTGAGGTTGCTGAACATACTCCAAAGAGTAGTAAACAGATGACAAACAATTAATTTGTCTGAAAACCCCCCAGGCTCAATATATGGGGGGCAGTCAGACAAATTAATTCGTCCGACAACCGCTCATTCGCTCTGTCGGCCTGGCCCCACTCCACCTCCGCTACTCCGCAAGATCTTTGCAGACAAACCCGGAGCTGAGATCGGAGCTGAGCCGAAAAGGCCGTGATCTGGTGCTGTTTCATCAATCTGTATTGGGATAATTTGGCTGACTGGCTTGGGCTTTAAAAGGGGTTTGAAGCCATCGAGCAGTGGTGGATGCCGGACATAGCGGTATTTACAGGTTGTTTGTCATGTCTATGCAGGCTCAATGTTGGAGAGAGCTGCGGGTTTCGACGTCGAATGATGGCATTTCAACATGATGCTGCCAACAGTTTACGATGTGGAAACGAAGAATAACATATGTATATATAACTCATGAAGAAGTCCAAGTCTGCACTGAAATCACTTTTTAGCTTCTAACACCGACATTGAATCAAAAACGCCTTCAATCTAGTAATAAACTCTTAAATCGCAAATTATCTCCATATCAGAAGATGCCTGCTACCCTTACTCGCAAGCTAGGCAATTATGGCCCTGAAATACCCGCCATTGGCTTTGGCCTTATGGGTATCGGAATTGATTGCTATGGTGCAACTGGGTAAAGACGAACATACAAACAGAGGAGAAGACAAATAACAAGACATCTGCTAATGGAACATACTAGAGACGACGAAGAGAGATTCGCTGTGCTTGACCATGCGTGGGAGCAGGGCTGCACTCACTGGGACACTTCAGACGCATATGGAGACTCTGAGGATCTCATTGGCAAGTGGTTCAAACTGCACCCTGAGCGCCGTGCCGACATCTTTCTGGCCACCAAATTTGGCATCTCAGCAGAAGTACAGCCTGACGGTACCTACAAGGGGTCAATCGACAGCTCCCCCGAGTATGCCAAAGCGGCTTGTGAAAAGAGCTTGAAGCGTCTCGGAGTCGACTATATCGATCTTTACTATGCGCACCGCGTTGATGGAAAGACGCCAATTGAGAAGACCGTCCAGGCTTTGGTAGAGTTGAAGAAGTAACATCTCCCTTCGATCTGGCACTTGGCTTGCTGTATACATGTACTAATCGAGGCACGATAGCGAGGGCAAGATCAAGCACCTTGGCTTTTCCGAAATCTCTGGAGAAAGCTTGCGCCGGGCATGTGCCGTGCACCCCATTGCAGCTGTTCAGATCGAGTACAACCCGTGGGCATTGGAAACCGAGGGGCCTGTGTCAAAGCATCTCCTTAAAGCTTGCCGAGAGCTCGGCGTCGTCACCATCGCATATTCGCCCCTCGGCCGTGGAATGTTGACGGGACAGTATACTTCGACCGCCGAGCTTGAGGAGAAGGATTTCCGGAAGAACGTCGAGCACTTCAAGGGAGACAACATGCAGAAGAACCTGCAGCTGGTCAACAAGTTCAGGCAGGTTGCCGAGAAGAAGGGCTGCAGTCTCTCCCAGCTAGCCCTCGCCTGGCTCCTCGCGCAAGGCGACGACATCTTCCCCATCCCCGGCACAAAGAAGATTAAGTATCTCGACGACAACTGGGGCGCCCAGAAGGTGCGGTTGACGGCCGGGGAGGCTGGCGAGATCCGACAGCTGGTGGACCAACTTGGTGTTGCCGGGAGCCGCGATATTGCGTTTAACCAGTATGCTGACACGCCCGCTCTCTGAGAACTAGGCCCAGTAGCTCTCCAACTACGCGCGCTCTGATGCTACTGAGCTTCATTCGCAATATGCATTCGAAAGCGTGTTAGGCATAGTGGATTGGCAACGTGACTGGACACATGGGGTAGCTCGTATCGGCAGTTGTTATCAACGGCCCCTTGGCAGATAAAAAGGCATCCCTTTCTCTTCTAAATTTAGCCTTAGTCATATTTCATCAGAATTTATAACAGAAAAAAATGCCTCATCACAGTGGCGCAAAGGCTATAGGGCGACTTGTAGGTACCTTTTGTCTTATATATGCTGTGAGAGGTTGGCTGTGCAAACTATCGAACATCACGTCTCATTTTTTGGCGGCCATCAGACGATATGATGACGCACTAGGAGAACAGCAAGGCTGCTATTTGTCAATTGCAGGCTCGCTTCTGGCTGTTGGACCTCGAGTTATGCCGGTTTATTGTTGCTGTGCCGTGCCTTTCGCGTATCAATAAAATGCTCGCGCTGTTGCGTCGCATCCATCCGTTACAATGTCTTACCAAAGCTGTGTCGTAAATCATTTCTCCTCTCTCCTTTTTCCCCCTTTACGCGCCGTAGCTCTCGCAGCTCTCTCTCTCAATCTCTCTCTCTCCTACAATGATTCACTGAGATCCTATTTCTCGTCTCTAATCCGCTCCGATTTCACATGTGTGCCAATTACTATTCTGGGCCACATTCCTTAAACCGCGCAGGCTCTCATGTCCCAGCAACTTCCGATCGCCGAACTCGCATCGCCCCGCACGCGGAAATCGAGCAACTCCCCAGCCAAATAGGCTAAAGTAGCCAAAACGATCGTGTACCCGCTCCAAACATGTGCACCTTTTTCTGGTGCTATGTGCTCTGCCCATGCCCGTACGAGAAGGACTGCGCCTTAGCCATTAATCGGATAGTGTACTGGGCTGGTCTGTGGCGCCATAGGACGGGGAAGCGGGCCCCTGTTCCCAACTCTGGCACGGCTTGCGAGAGGCGTAAGGAGATGTACGGCCAAGATGCCGAGCCGTCGTGGGGGTGCTCGTTTCGGCGACTCATAGACTGGATGGCGGAGTTGACCTTTGTTATCGATTCGACGCCGTGCGCTGAGTGCAGCTACAAGTGTAAGGCTCGCTTTGATAAGAGAATGGAGGAGGAAAGACAGAGAAGAGAGGAAGGGAGGAGAGAGGAGACGATTTCATATGGCAGTGCAAGCAGATGAGGGGTGAAAGAGGCGGACCAACTGAGAGTAATGGCCCACGCTGGGGGACTACATGTAATATTATATTATCATTATGGCTACCTTGCCGGAGTATGAGATCCCTGTATCGTTTCGGGCATCTAAGCGGCTGAGTGGAATGGATGGGATTTGAACAGCAACTGGATTTGACTTGGTAACTCAATATCAGACTATCAAATGACTATAGCGAAATCCTCTTCATTGCCCTAACTTATACCAACGTAGGCCAAGAGACCCGGTACTGTGAGATCAGCAAACTGTAGATAAATAGTCTACCTTTATATCCCATAACTCCTAGCAGTAAACTCTGTGATAAATCTTCCAAAAAAAAAAAAAAGTGCACGATTTGCTATACCGTTCTTGTTATATGCTCAGTTTATGTCGCAAAGTCCTATCACATCCTTGTTCAAACTCGAGTCTATTACCGAGCGGCTTTTGCTCAGATGCTATATTTTCGCAGGTAAATGGCAATCTCTCTTAACATTTTAAACATTGTTCTTGTCATTAACTCTAGTACTTGTCTTGGCTAGCCACATTTCTATCTGAATCCGCTCACGTTCCTGCATTACTTCATATGTAAGGGAAAGACTTGATTATTATATCCGTTTCTTTCACAGAAGGCTACTATGTGCTGTATTAACAAGCATTGGCTGTGAGACGCCGCCAGTGTCTCAGAACAATTTAGTCCAGGCGACATTGCAGTAAGTTGGAAAGAACGTCTCTGTAAATATGAGTGCTCACAACAGCGTGTAATTCAGTGAAAGTCAATCGCTGATAAATGTTAGCGTCTCCAGATAAAACAACCTTTTGTTATCGAGTACTAGTTTCATGTGTCTAAGAAAAATTATAAGGAGGAGACTATAGTCACACAATGACTTTGAAGTGGATCTAAAATTATACCGCTCTACAATTTATCTTACAAGAAACAGGGCAATAAGATTCATCATACATAGTAGTTGAAAGAAGAGTACAAATGTACATTTTGAGGGGTTTATAGAATAGTCACTTGACAGAGTTCACAATAGAGTAGAGCATAGGTTTATATGATAATAACCTGAGATTGTAACTGCCAAAGACACGGAAAAAAGCATGGTTAACAGCGGCCTCGGGATGATCTTATTACCAAGAGCAATACACCTACTACTTCAACTCCGAAGTCCGCAACACTGCTCGAATCTGCGTACAGAGAGGCTCGGGGCTTGCCAAAACTGCTCTGCTGAAAATCTGTGGATATATTTATGAGGTGTCGCCTAGATCACCCACGATGTTGTTGCTGTGTCACATACTAGTCGACTGTGACGTTATTGCAGATTTTGAGATATAGTAGGAATTTCTATTTAACACAACCCGCTCATTCTGATTCCTAATCAAATGAAGCATATATTTAGACTAGTCGGCAGACATAGGTAAGGCTTATTTTTCCTTTTAGGATAACTTGCGCAGCTGTTGTAAGGCTGCCCCCTTGCATGCGCTAAAAACCCTGCTAGGTAGCGCTATCATTACCTTGGTTGCTTAGGAGCATATCAATCCCTCTTTGTGCATAGCCTAGCTTATTTATGGTTGACGCCTAGACGTTAGTTAACATGCAAGATTAAGTTGGTAAGAAACAGATCACAAGAAGGTTGAAGATCCGCAACTCCGTAAGCTAATTCACCCAATCCCTGCGTCACTATGCTTATTTCATACTAATCACATATCCGAATTCGATACATCAGACGGTTGTTTCGCCCATGAAGTTTAAGCTATAGCACTCCTTTGCCGCAAGTTGTTTGACAAACACATTAAGCATCATATTAAGTCCACTTACATCAACTAAACTAAAGATGGCAATCAAGCTGACAACTAGCGAACCAGCAAACCAAGACTCGGTTGAACTCGGTACCAAGTCGGTATAAGTTGAATCAAATCTGTCGCTTTCTTTTCTCTTCTCCTGTCTTGAAGATTCATCCACTCTTTATTGTCAATGTGATCCTTATTACCATCTTTCCTTTACAATGAAGAGCAATATCTTTATTATAGCTCCTCTTCTGAACCTAATCTGCTCCGCAGATTCCTCTACAGACTCCTTTGGTACTAAGGCTGAAGATATTTCTAGTGGCGACTGGGATTCTGCAATGCGTAGCGCAAATGCAACTGGGACGGTTAGTATCCCCGGATATAACATCAGAGAGAAGTATTTAGGAAAGAAAAGAGATAACTGGACGTTGTCGATTTCAGTTGCCAGTGACATATCGGCCGGAAATACTGCCGATAGTAAATTCGTTACTAGCACTCAGGTCGAGTGGAAAAGCCCTCAAGGCGTAATCTCTGGAGCAGATTCAGCGTGGTTCCTGTGCCGTAATGTTTACAGCAGCTTAAAGCTGAAACAATCTGGCGCTGGATCAACCAACAGAAGTTGTACGGGACTGCTCTCTGATGGATGTTTAAGTGCTCTTCAAAAGGCACTTGAGGCAGGCACGCAGTGCCAAAACAATACTCCGCCCTCTATTTTCGCAGATGAGCTCGAGCTAGGTGACGGAAAAGGATTTGGCTTGACATCTGGTTAGACTTGATCCTTCGATCCGGTCAATTCCTATGCTAATGATTGTCCAGCTTATCCTATGACTCAATCCAAATCCGTTGTGGTATTGAGGGTCCGACCGCGGAAACTTTACAGCTTACGATAACGCTATTCGACAAGTCTGGCTCGTGATGACTGGATTCGCCCAAGCGGGGAGTGATAATGCGCACCCACGAGGTTCTCCTGGTCAACCAGGAAGCGTCGCATGCATACAGGCAGAGGAAATCCAATCTAATAGCAGAAATTCCAAAAATACAGCCAATATTGCAATCTCATCACTGGTACAGGTTTTGATGGGTCTCAGTGTGGCAGTGAGCTTGTACTTGTAGTTGCGTCGGCTGTAACTTCTCTTGGACGTGGATGTTGGACGAAGGGTTTTACATTACATGTTATCTACACTTAAAAAGACCATTACATTTCACTAGACCTATAAAGAATAGAAAAGACAACACCATCGATTGTGTGCAGATGGAAGAAAAATGTAATGAATGATTTGGTGTTTTGTCCATAGTGCAACAAGTACTTGGACACTACTTCACCCTTTCGACGCATGAAATAGCAGTCTTTGACTTTTTAAAACTTTTTTACATAACTACCTTATTTTTAGTGTAAACTCCATAAATCCTATCACTGCTAAAGACGTATGTATCTCAGCTTCCCATTCATTTCAGACTAGTTGCCAACTACTAAGCTAGACTCATCTACACCATGGGATCGGACTCATGTATGACATCAAGCTGAGAAATACATTTGCATTTCGAGTCGAGTCTCTCAAAAAGAACTACCGAAGCCCGGAAATTTCTCCGGATAGACTGATAATGGGAGCAGTACCTCCCCGCAAAAGGCGGATAGTTATGCATGAAACACTCCGCAGCCTGCGGGGGATTAAGCCGAATAGGGTCAATCATTGCCTTTGTCAGTGGCATCTAAGGCTTAGTTTCCAAGCTACAGTAGCAGTGTTGGTAAGACCTCCAGAAGGCATTTTAGAAGCTTCTCCAAGAACGGCAAATGTCTGCGTTGGCCAACAGCATGCAGAATGATTGGCCCGCATAAGCATCTCAAATAGCCGTCGGCTCAATGTAACACTGTTGTTATAAAGCGTCATGGTAGCGAGGGGAGAATAGTTTCGATAATAGGTTGATTGCGAATAGAAACGACTGGCCTTTGGGATTTCTCAAAATGAAGGCTATTGTAGCAGCGCTGGCCATCGGCCAGACTGGTGCAGCAGCAAAAAAGTTCTGGAGTTCAAAGCCAGCCGACCCAGGAAATGTGCTGATGACAGGGTATACTATTGGTAATGGAAGACAAGGAGGTAAGGAGATTGGAAATAAATTGGTGGTTACAACTGGCTTATATTCGCGTAGGCTTACCCCTAGGAATACCTGGCGATGATTTATTGTGTCTCAATGATGATAGCGTATGGCGCGGTGGCCCATTTTCAAATTCGGTAAGATACACATATCATTTTTCTGGAAGAAGAGAGTAACGGCAATGAAGTTGCTAACGCTGCATATAATCAGAGCTATACAGGAGGAAACCCTTCCTCGTCGCTGGCTCATTTCTTGCCCGGAATCCAGGAGTTCATCTTTCAGAATGGAACAGGAGGTATATTTTCAGCGGCGTTGTGGAATAGGACAATTGATACTAATTGGCTTATTAGATGAATCCGCATTGTACGGTGGTTCGTCTGATTACGGCTCTTACGAAGCTCTCGCCAATCTTACAGTCTCGATTGCCGGAGTGACCAAGTACTCCAACTACAGGCGAACGCTGGATCTGGAGACGGCGTTGCATTCTTCAGAATTTACCGCAAATGGAGCCACATTTCAAACGTATGCGCTGCATCGTCTGAGCTCAGATCCCCAGTGCCCTTGCTAAACTACTCCTAGTGTTCAGTTCTGCACCTTTCCCGACCAAGTCTGTGTCTATCATGTCAACTCCAATAGGCCACTACCCGACATCACATTTGGCCTAGTTGACAATTATCGCACAAATCCGCCTTCAACTATTAAATGCTCTTCGAGCGGAATTTGGCTGAGCGGACGAACCGAAGCTGACGACGGCGAGGGACTGATTGGGATGAAAATCGATGCCCAGGCCGCTGCGCTCTCTTCCATTGGGCTAAAGGCAACATGCAATAGCAAAGGCCAGACGGTGCTTAGCACAAAGTCGGTCAAATCTGCCACCATTGTTGTGGCTTCAGGCACGGAATACGACGCAAAGAAGGGCAATGCTGCGAATAAGTATTCCTTCCGCGGAGCAGACCCGCATCCCGGTGTTGTGAAGACAATCAACGCAGTGTCTAAGAAGAGCTACAACACAATCCTTCAGAGACATGTCGCAGACCATGGCGAGTGGTTCAACAAGTTTACTTTAGATTTGCCGGATCCCAACAACTCTGCGGAAGTCGACTCAATGGAACTACTCACGAACTACTCAACGGATAAAGGTGACCCTTTTGTCGAAGGTCTTCTGATCGATTACGGAAAGTATATGTTTATTGCCTCATCCCGACCTGGATCACTGCCTCCGAATTTACAGGGCTCGTGGGCTCCTGATGGCAACCCGGCGTGGAGCTCGGACTACCATATCGATGTTAATGTGCAAATGTAGGTTGCTGGCCTATATAATGGCCTATATAAACCTCGCTGATGAATGCTTGGCTGACTATACATGCATACAGGAACCACTGGCTTGTCGAAAAGATGGGCCTAGGGGGTCTTACCGATCCTTTGTGGGATTTCATGACCTACACCTGGGTCCCTCGTGGGACAGAGACAGCCAGGCTGTGGTATAATGCCAGCGGCTGGGTGGCCTTTACGAATACCAATATTTTTGGCCATACAGCGTAAGCTACTAAACAAGCTCTAGGTTTTCTTTCCTTTTCTGTTCTTTTTCTGACACGTCATAGGCAAGAAAACGATGCAACCTGGTCGGATGTTGCACACGATATCGCTTGGATGAGTAAGTGCTTTGATAGCCACCACTATACTATGGGAAACACCGCTGATTAAGTCCTTTGACAGTGGCACACGTATGGGATCGCTATGACTATGGCCGCGATAAGAGCTGGTATGGCTCTGTTGGTTACCCTCTGATGAAAGGCGTAGCCAGCTTCTGGATGGATTTGCTTGTGCAGGACGACTACTTCAAGGATGGCACCTTGGTTGCGAATCCTTGTAATTCCCCAGAGCACGGCCCTACGGTAGGCTAAAGTCCAGATTCTTTGTGTATTGCTGGAGCAAAATTAACAAGCACTGCAGACCTTTGGATGTGCGCAGTTCCAACAGGTGATCTGGGAACTGTTTGACCACATCATCAAAGATTGGGATGCGTCCGGCGACAAGGATGAGAGCTTCTTGAAACGGCTTAAAGAGTCGTACAGCAAACTTGATCCAGGCGTCCGAGTTGGAAACTGGGGGCAAATTCAAGGTACCTTCCACGATTCTTGTCTCTCGATGCCAAATATGAAACTAATCGGCCATCTCAGAGTGGAAACTGGACATCGATGTCAAGAACGACACACATCGCCATCTCTCTCACCTATACGGCTTTTACCCTGGCTATGTCATTTCCGGCGTCCACGGTAGCAACAAGACGGTTATGGACGCAGTCGCTACCAGCCTGTACTCTCGTGGAAACGGCACAGACGACTCCAACACCGGCTGGGAAAAGGTGTGGAGAGGCGCGTGCTGGGGCCAGCTGGGCGTCACTGACGAAGCGTACAAAGAGCTCAAGTACACCATCGACATGAACTTTGCGGCGAACGGCCTTTCGGTGTATACAAGTGGCAGCTGGCCGTATGAAGTCGCTCTGCCGTTCCAGATTGATGCCAACTTTGGCCTTTCGGCAAATGCCCTGGCAATGCTGTACACGGATCTGCCGAAGAAATGGGGAGACAGTAGCATCCAGAAGGTGATTCTAGGCCCTGCTATTCCGGCAGCGTGGGCCGGTGGAAGCGTCAAGGGAGGAAGCCTGAGAGGAGGCGGCACGGTGGACTTTGGCTGGGACGATGCTGGAGTGGTGAACAAAGCCGTGCTGCATGGGAGGAGTCTGCCGATTGTTGTGGTGAATAAGAATGGCAAAGTGCTGGCAAGGCATTGATGCGTGTAACTAAATAGTGGAAGAAAGCTCAAAGGCAGAAGAAAATAGGCAATGCATTTGGTGGATCAAGCAGCAATAGCAGTCTTTTCTGTTGTGCAGACGCCGCATCAATGCAGAAGAAGCGTTGCTTGCGTGTGGAGATGGCTTCGTTCGCAGGTGGTGGATTGACTAGGCTTGCTAGGTGCTTTGTTTCCAGCGGGAATAACAGCGACACGTCGCTAGTGGCGAGTCCCAGCGAAGAAGCAGCGGCGCCTGTAGAAGCTTAATTTAGCCCCTGGCTCGCTGGCTGCGGGTGGCGATTTGGGCCAATGAATGACGCGGTTGGCATCAGAGGCGTCACACAGCGGCGCTTGCAGGGCCAACCAAGACACGCCGTGATGACGTGGTGGGCGGGAGTCGCATGTGATGGTTCTTTGGTCGGGGACTTATTTATGAATGATGGACCTGTTGAAAACGATGGTGCCGTATATTAACTCGTCTCTGCTCGCAGCCCGTGAAAGCACTCCTACCATCTAGCATTAGGCGTCAATATCGATGCTGCTGCTTCATCATAATCAACGGCCCCTTTAACAGCGCATGTTGCACGGCCACCCCGCCTAAATCAACCCCGCTGTCGCATGGCAGTGTGTCGCATCGCATCGCATTGCAGCTACCCAATCCATCCTCTCGTCCTATTATTACCCATCAACAGTCTTCATATACCTTCCTCCTCGTTGTCCCCTCTCTTTCATCTTATTGTTCAAAACATCCTCCGCCATCATGGCTTCTGGACACAATGTTCGCGCCAACTCCCATCTTCCTCTGCTCTCTCTTGGGAGCAGCTGTTCAGCCCCTCCATAGCTAACTCCAATTCACCAACAGGATCCAAAGCTGCTCTACTCCGTCACAGGCGTCAAGGCCTACCACCTCGCAAATGGCACCGAGCAGTCATTAACGCCATCAGGGCCGCAGACGTTGTCGCTGCTGATGGTGCCGACTTCTTCGGGCTTCGCAGACCCGGCAAGCACTGGAAACGGGAATGGAAACGGGGAGCAGGACTTCTACCTCCACCTGCATCTGCCGCCCGAGCTCGATCTTCCCATGCCAGCGACGACGCAAATCTACCACCAACCTCCCAGCAGCTACCTGATTCCACGGTGGGATCTCGGCCCCGGCAATGGCGCATTCACGCGCCTAGAATTCCCCGTCGTCGGCAGCAGGCCCAACGTCCAAGAGGATGTCGATACCTTTGAGACGATTCTTGCACAATGCACCGCATTCCTCGAGCGAGCGCCGGCCCCAGCTCCGCCCCCAGAAAAGCGCAGGCCCTCCGACGCTGCCAGGGCAAAGGCAAGAGAAGCTGGAAGAGACGATCCTCCCCCCTATAACCCTGCCAACTTCGACGAGGGCGAGGGATATGTCCGGGGCAGTCACAGCTCTCATTTGCCCGGGAGGATCGTCCTCATTGATGAAGAGGATGGCAGCGTCATGGGCGAGCTTAGTGACGGCTTCAATGTGGTCGAGGACGGTGGTGTTAAACCTGGATCCAAAGGTAAAAAGCGAATATTTTCCCAGTCATGGCCATGTACTCACCCATCTCATCACCAGAACCCGTCGAGATTATTCTCCCTGCCGATGGCAGCCACAACATCTCTGTTCAGCCCGCCTACGACTACATAGAAGACACTATCCACCCTGCCTACAGGACATCGACCATTGTCTCGTCAGCCACTAAAGCCTCGCGGCTCCTCATCACAACATCCGACTACGTTGCAAAGGCAATGCAGAACCAGGCCGACAACTTCACCAAGAGTACCAAGCCTGCTGCAAATCCCATGACGTTTGCCCCTACAACCCACGACCATATTCGTCGCATAAACCATTACTCTACCAGAGTCGCTACTCTTTCGGCTCAAACCATTGGTTCTATCAATCACTTTGCTCAAAACTTTGGCGCCGGCATGTCGAAGCGCAAAGATGGAAAGGCACGAGGCTACGATAAAGACGGCAACGTCATTGAGACGTATAAGCCAGGCGTGTTGAACAAGAGTCTAATGGCCTTTAACACCGTCGTCGATGGCATGGAGCATGCCGGAAAGACTTTGCTATCCGGCACAACATCCAGCATGTCTACAGTGGTTGGACACCGCTGGGGGCCGGAGGCAGGAGAGCTGTCCAGGCACCTGGGCGGCGGCTTCAAAAACGTCGGATTGGTGTACATCGATGTGACGGGAGTCTCCCGCCGCGCCATTCTCAAGAGCGTCGCGAAGGGTATGGTTGTCGGCAAGGTCAAGGGAGGAGGCCAAATTATTGTCGGCGACAGCAACGGAACTAACAACGTCGCGGTTGTCTCTGGAGGCAATGGCAGCGGCAGCGGCAGCGGCAGTGGCAATGGCAGTAGGAGTGCTAGTGGTAGTGGAAGTAGTTCGAGAAATGAATCTAGGAGCGGCAATGGGAAATCGAGCGCAGTACACGATACATATGGAGGCGGCGCAACAATTCCAGGGAGCAAAGAGGGCAACGGCAATGGGAAGAAGTCGGCGTGGTGATGGTATATAAGAGATTGTACATAAGAGGTGATCAGTTTGTATTGCTGCAGCTTGGAGATACCACCGATATGAGATACGACTCTGCCTAGTGCAATTTAAACAACATGAGCTTTCTAATTCAAAATAAAAGTAAATTTCACTGACGACGAGAATCCCCTAAACATGAAGTTTCTCTTTTCTTCTACCACAGTTATCCGTCTCCAAGTTCAGCTCGTTCAGCCAGAATAAGGTCACGTGCCCACGCGCGGTTCAACGATGACGGCACACGCTTCGTCCAGACTTCGAGCTTCACCGGAGCTTCGAGCTACAACCGCGTGGCTGAAGCGCCACATTTCTCTTCTGCAGGGCTTGATCGCTAACCGCCATGTCGAAAATACGAGTGTAGCGGTCTTGCATGGTCCATTTTCTATGCGCATTTCTCAAGATTCACCGCCCGCGAACCCAATTCGCTGCTCGAATGCTCGTCCACCCTGACCCCACCATCGCCTGTGTCCCACGATAGAACCGTCGAAAGCAATCAATGTGCCGATACGAGCTCCTAGGCGTCATCATCCTTATCGTCCATCGTATAAGCGACTCCCTCAAAGCTAGAAAAGCTGACAAGAAGTGCGTCTCTGCTCCTGACTCGCCATCGCAGCAGCCGTCAATCGCATAGTTCATAGCTCTGACGCCCTGATTTCGCAAAGCTCCAGATCTTTGCAGCCCGAGCCATGCTCCACGAAATCCTCCTCTCTCTCTCGGGGCATCCGTCGCCTCTCCTCCGAGCCGGAACTGCCGAATCGGGCCCGGTGTCCGGCGTCACGCCTTCGGAACGCCAGCTACTAGCCTCGGCGGCGCATCTCAGCGACATCCATATCAAGCTCATCAAATACGCTGGCCAGATTGCCGGTGCCCACCCGTCGCCGATATGTCGGGCCGTGGGTACAGCTATACAATCTATACATTTATCTGCTTTTCAGCGCAAGATATTAGAGGTGGAGGAGAGCATACTAAAGGAGGATCCTGAGCTGGTGGGCGAATATAATATTGTGCCTCTGACGGCCGTAATGGGAGAATTTACGCAATGGACAAGGCGATTCGAATGGCTCTGGGACATTGTTCAGTTTATGGCCACCAAGGATGAGAAAGGGAATGCCTGCTGTGGCTCACAAATCATGAACCGTCTAAGAACCGAGCTGCAAAGTGGCTACCGGGACGTCGAGGAGGCGGCTATGAGCTTAGTTAAGGTGGCCGAGACGGCATGGCTAAAACAGGTTTCGGCGTGGGTTCTTTATGGAAGACTTCCCAGCCTGGGAGGCGACGATTTCTTTATCCAGAAAGTAGATGGGACTGCCGAGGTATGAATTGTAACTCTTCTCCTACTGCATTTTCCCTCTTGTCCTTCTAACCTCTTAACAGTACATATATGAGCCAGAGCTACTGCCAGGATTCGTTACGCCTTCCACGGCAGCGTCAATGCTATTCATTGGAAAGTCTCTAAACCACACACGTGTCAGGGCCACGGTTGATTCAGGCATGGGCGGGCTGGATCACCTCTCTACAAAGCTACAAGAGCTAGCTAGTTTATCATTTCCCGTCAATGGCGCCACATTCTCAAGAACCATTGTCTCTATACGATTGTCGCTTTCACAAAACACCCTTCAAAAGATCTTACCCACAGCAAAGGTTATTGAAACGCTGCAGCTGCTTAGAGAATTCTTCCTGCTGGGCCGAGGAGAATTTGCTATGGCCTTGACACAAGAGGCCGACGACAAGATTCGAAATCGTTGGCGAAGAGCAGGCAATCTAGCTCACGAAAAGCAAGATGGCATAAGAAACTTGACCGTCAAAGACGGAGAGGTATCTGCCGTTCTAGCAAGGACTTGGGCTGTTCTGGTAGCCATGCAGCGCAATCAGGTAGAAGAAGACGAGTTGTTGGAGCTTGCAAGAGATTTGCTTCGGCTACATCTCACCAAGGCTACCTTGACGCCGCCCCTCGTCAGCCCAGGCCTCAATGCTGCAGAAGCCAAGATAATTGCTTCATCACCATTCCGAAATCTTCTATTTTCGGTCCCAGCGACTCTATCAATCCAACTCCCGTCCCCTCTTGACATGGTAATCTCACCATCCGACCTCCAGCTATACTCTTGCATCAACTCATACCTACTATCCATGCGTCGAGCTCACATTCGGCTTACTGATTTGTGGAAAATCACCTCTTTGAGACGCCATCATCCGGCCCCTCGAGGCGCAAACGAATACGCCGGCACCCTCCGAGAGCGGTGGTCAGCTCGTGCAGCGGCTCTCCGAAGCTCCTGGACAACTGCCAGCGCTGCCATCTTCTTTCTCGGCGAGACAGAAGCATACTTCCAGACGGAGATCGTAGAGGGCCTCTGGGAGGGCTTCCTCATCTGGCTCACCGGCAAAGAGAGACGCCGTGATGGCGGCCGTTCAGGCGCCGCAACTCCAGCCGCGCACTCTGCCAAGCACAGCATAGCCACGACATCAGATTGGAGGCCTGGGTCTTCCAGCAATGCCACAAACCCCAACGATGTCTCTAAACTCCTCTCGCGGCCAGCTCCCGATCCGCAAACTCTCGTTACCGCCCACTCCTTGTACCTGCGAACACTCGTCCATCGCCTCCTGCTTACACAGCCCACCTTCACCAGCCTCCTATACACCCTCCTCAATCACATCGACCACCTCGTCACGCACATCCAAAGACTCCACTCTATCTTTACCTCCATCGACCTGGAAGCCGATGCCGGTGTCCTCGACTCCTCCACCGATCTTGACCACGAAGAGCGGCAGATTATGACCCTCATTCGTGGCGTAGAGGGCAAGATTCGGCAGGGCATAGAGGACGTCGTCGGCGCGCTACGGGGACTCGAAGGCGATGTTGAATTTCTCGCGCGGTGGGAGGGCCTTGATGGGACGGTAGATGGGCACGAGGAGTATGGAGATGGGGAGATGTATATTCCGGCAAGGGTGGGAGGGATTAATCGTCTCTTGATGAAGCTGGACTTTGGCACGTGGATTAATACGCAGGGAGAGTATTAGTAGGTTGACTATAATGATGGTTGGCGTTATATGTAATTGGCGTTGAAATAAACTTTGGCCTTGTCTTATGTTTCTATATAATAGCAATTTTTCGTAATGGGAATGTAATAAATATCACTTGCAAGAGAAAGAAGAGAGCCACTTGTAAATCGGAATCCAATGTTTTCATTCTCAATTTAGGCATTCCAAAAAGCCAAAAGTTCCTAACCCAAATCTATCTATATGTAATTCCAACCTGTCTATATACTTATTTCCAATATCCCACGTTGTCATATCGTGTCGTGTCCATAATATCCCCTCATGACCATTTAACGCATCAATCTTTTTGGCGCTATCAAAAACCCCAAAGGTTGTGATTAGAAGAAGAAAGAGAAGAAGAAAAGTGGAAAAAAGAGGTCCCAGGCGCCAATATATATGTGTATGTATATGTATCCGTTATATAAACCCTTTCCCATGCATGTATGCCAAATCCCAAATTTTTTTTATTCGCTCATCATGAAGGTTGTGCTTCAGTAAAAAAAGAAGAAAAAGGAAAAGGAAAAAAACAGAAAATTCAGTCCAAAACAGAAAAATTGCAGACGCTCGCTTATGTAAAATTTCGTAAAAAATCCTCTTTATCTTTCTGGCCGTATAATTCATATGATCTTCATAACAAAGGAAATAATAGAACAAAGGAAAAGTTAAATGAGTGTAAGTGTAGAGATCGAATAACGAGATTCGTTTCCTCGAGTATTCTTAAATTTTTCGTCATTGTTCAAGTTGCGGTGCTGTGTTTGTGTTTCATGCTGTTTTTGTTTTTTTTAATGTCTGGTAAGTTGTGTAAGTTGTCTTCTTTTTTTTTTCTTTTTTTTTTAAAAAAAAAAGGATGCAACGTTTTCTGTGTCTCGGGTGCATTATATATGAAAAATCTGTCGATATCGTTCTGCCATAAAAGCAGTTTAGTAAGCGAGCACAGTATGTCCTCTGAGTCGCAGGGGGCTGAATGTCTGGGCCTTGTTCAGAAGCCCGTGTACAAGCGTCTTCGTTCGGGGCTGAGACACTGAAACGGTGTGATTGTTAACAACTGTAGTGGCGTTTCCAACAGCGGCAGTGGCTGTCGTAGTAGCACCGGGTGCGGTGTGGGGCCGAGCTGGCGTGACAGGGCGGCTGTAAGTACCGGCCTTTTTCGCTGGCGGCCAGCGGCTAAGGATGGAGTCATCGACGAGTGCCATGAGACCAGTAGCAATGATAACACTAGGGCCCATGTTAGAAGCTGCTTCACAAAAGGGAAAATAAGCAGGAAGAAAGGAGAGGGGAGAGACCTACTCAGCTACGTCAGTCAAGGCTTCGATGATAGACTTGTCGTTGATCCACATGTAGCACTGGGGAATCCAGTTGCCTGCAGCCTGATCAGCCTCGACCTGGGTCGGGCTGCGGCCTTCAGGCAGAATAACCGCTACCGGCTCAACCTCCTTATCGCGCAGCAAATGGAAAGCAGTGTTGCCAAGAGCCTTATCCATCACTCGGCGCCAGGCGTAGTTGTGCCCCCACCATTGAAAGTCATATTGCTTGCCTAGGCGACGCACGATATCCACGCGAGCGTAGTTGCTAAACTCAAGCTTGAGAGTGTTGAGCGGGATGGGTCGTGCTGAAGGGAGCTTGGGCTCATCAGAGTCGGAGTTTACTGCTTCATCGGAGTAGATGGAGCCACCGCAGCCCCAGGAGGTGTTGTTGCTGCCAAACGAAGGACGACGAGGGTCCGGAGTTGTAGACAAGGCAGCGGCCTTTTCCGTAGAGGCACCGCTAGATCGTCGAAAAGAGGTCTTTACCGAGCGCAAAGCACTGGTGACGGATCGTGAGAGAGAAGAGGAGGACGATGTTGTTGCGCGCTCAAGGCGAGGGTTGGCGCCCTTGGAGTTGCATACTTCGCGGCCGGAGTCGCGGCAGTACCGCCTCAGCGAAAATTCTCGCTTGGCGAGATCATGCATGCGCAGGTGGAAGAGCTGGATGGCGACGGCGCGGCGACGGCGCGATGACAGATCCGGTACAATAGCATCGACACGGAGATTCATGTTACCATCGGCAGTTCGGTCGTCATGTCGAATGGACAAGCGATCCATTGATGGAAAGAGACGCGCAAAAGTTTCTGGGTCTGATGATCGGACAGAGATCTCAGGAACAGGCATACAGTTGTATGGCGGCAGCGTGGAAGGAGGAATGCCCGGTGATGCAGCAGAATCTTCTTCGTCCTTGTGGTCATTGTCGGAGTCGTTGTGAGACTCTGATGACTTGTCGTCTGAGTAGGCAGAGTCGTATGTGTTGACCGACGAAGAAGAGTTCGAGCCAGTGTCTACCATGGATGGAGGAAGGTCCTCCCAAGTATCGCGCTCCCACGTATCCCTTGATAAGTGATGGGAGTCATAGTAGGACCCCGATACATAGCTGGAGGTCTGGTCGTACTGACGACTCGATGCATAGTAACGGCTTGAAGCTGCTGTTGAATTCCTGCTGCGGGCCATGCTGGAAGCTGTGGTCCTGCTAGCCCTTGAGGCTGCGCGAGCCTGTCTCCTTGTAGGGACGGCCATTGGGGATGCGCTGCGCGATAAAAAAAAATTTAGAGTAGTTGGAAGGTTTTGAAGGGTATTACTCTGATATAACGTTTGCGATGATGACTGATGTTGATGCTGTAGTAGCAATTGTGTTTGTATGGGAAGTGGTAATTGGTGTAATCGGTGTAAGTGGCTTTGGTCTTGGTGCGTTATTGATGTGCCCTCTTTGGTGAGAGTAGATGTCGGTTTATATGAAAAGACGCCGAAATGGCAAATGTAACATTTATCCAATCAAGCAATTGTGCACATAATCTGCAAGCTCTATCGAGTTTCCGGAATGTGGACGACAAGGGACGTCATTAAGGCAGAACGCGTGCGTTTTGGTAGAGCGCAAGTGCTTTCTCATCAAGCTATGAAGTCGAGAGTCTTCCAAGAGTAAGACCATGATCGCACCCGTGGTGTGATATATGTGTGAATGCCAGACCCCCTCCGTTATGTCATCTCACCTTCCGATGCGCCAGTCACTCTTGCATTCTAGCGGATCTATTAGGCGGCAAGCCACTCTCGAGTCTTTACTGTGTTCGGCATGCAGGCCTTGGGCCAAAGAGAGATACAGCAGGCATGCAAGCACGTAGGGAGAGCGTGAGCAGGAAGAAACATGGAGATGGCTAATGGGGGACAGGGGGGCGTGTGAACCGGGACGAATGGCAGGCCCGCCAGTGGCTGTGTAAGGCGAATAGGAACGACTCAACAGCTAACCAGCCCGATACCGACTTGCTGGCAAATACGGGGGAGTACGTGCTTGGCCAAGCACCAGCAAGGAGAATGGCAAAATTTTCACTCCAAGCAGAGCTCCCAATTCGCCCTGGTCAGTGGGCGGCGGCCCAAGGCAAGGCCTGGGCTGGGCAAAGAAGGAGAACGCCAGCGCAATGGGCCGCAGCCGCAGACTCGACAGCCGCGTGTTCAATGGCGGACCCTGGCTCACGCATGTCGATGGATCCCCTCCTCTGCTCTATCGACTCTGTGTCTGCTCGTCTTCCGCCAGTGTCCAATCGCGGCCGTGGCTGCACAATGCAGGAGCTTAGAACCTCTGAGCTTTGGGCCGCAGAAATATGCAACTCCTGGAACTGACTTCCTGAGAGACGCCCATGTCCGGCCGGACAGTACATGTCTGCATTGTAGGTTACAACGGCCGAGTTGGATGCATCTTCTCTCTTACATACCGCATAACATGGCACAGGGAGCTGTATTTGCACATTGTAAAAAAAGAAAGGGTGCTCCATAGATGGATCTCTCTTGGCTGGGGTAGAACAATTTTTTCCCTCTCTCGCGCCGAGAATCCCTGGGCAGCGACATGGTAAACGGACCTCTAAGAGCGCACCACCTCGAGATGCGTCCACCGCGTTCTGACACATATGAGATCGATGACAACATAGTGCTCCGCCAGTGTTGGTGAGTAGCACCTAGTACCGACATGCGAGGCGGTAGCAGTGATATGTTATGCCCAGAATCAACTTGATCCATAGTCTTCATCTATTTCGTTTTTATTTTATTTTTTTTATTTTTTTTGATCTTTTTTTCTCCCCATGCTGTCTCGTTCTGTCCATGTTTTCTTCACCCGGTGGCCCTCCTTGTAACTTGCTGATTGTCGTTTCCGAGAGTGCCCGGCTTGCGAGTAACAGAGCTTGTAAACTGCCGGTTCGGGCCAATACCCGGCTGGTGTCCGCTCTGCTACGTGGCGAGCGATAGACCACGATGGAGAAACGCTCAGCTACTAAGCCTCTGGTTGATTCCGCAACTCTCGCTTTTCTCGTACGCTAGCTAGGCCTTTGCGCAGAAGACAAATTCAATGAGAAATCAGAGAGAGAAGTCGCCAGATGCTTTGCGCGTTTTCGGACATGCACAGCGTAAATCTTGGGCTCTCACCGTCGGCCAACCCCATCAGGAGCTGAAATGTCCCTGGTGAAAGGACTGGAGATCCATCATCAACTAACTGTAAGCCAGCAGATCCCCTGGCCATGGCTGAGACTATGGAGCGCCTTGCCCGCAGGAAGACACAAGACAGCGCAAAAAGAGTCACACGTATCTGCCGGTCTCTCAATACCTGGTGCGCCGCCTCACTGAAAATAGCATGGCAGCTAACAACGTACGAAGCACACATAGGCACCATCGTCAGCGCCGTCGCTCTCGTGATGACAGAGACCTGTTCCCCTTGTACACTTGGCCTTGGCGCCGGATCTGCCAGTGGGCGCATGAGTGGTGCCAGAATGAACAAGTCACCGCTGGAGCGGCGCTCTAGGCCCAAGCTGGCTGCTGCCGAGTGCGCTGGCAGACTGATTGGTTAAGCGCCCAAGGGATAAGAAGCTTGCCCGTTGACACATCAGCAATTTGTGGCTGCAGCTAGATGGATTGAGCGAACAGCAGGCCGCTTCGGTGCGATCGATGGATCCCGTGGGTGCCCAACTTCAGGCGAGGGCTTTGCGAGGCCACTCGCTTGCCTGAGCGTGGCTCTCGGGAAATTCTGGCACCAGGCCGGGGGGATATTCCTCAGCATGTGCATTGCTTGTGCCTTGTGGTGTTCATCCTTCCCGTATGCTATTTGTTGTTCGCCCTCCATTCATTGGTGATAATTGGGACTGGTGACCCCAGCGCACGAGGCCCAACAATGCAGATTCGATTTGCACTGTGGGAGAGACGCATTGCATTGCTACTGCATAATTCTTCGACTTGACGAGGCACCATGCGATTGGTCTCCTGCGGAAAATTGACAGGAAAAAATTCCAGCATCCATCAGGGTAGGGAGGTTGCATTCTGCATCGCAAATGATCACCAATAGCAACGGCCAATTGAGTTTTGATGCTCAACTCCGCCAGCTTGGCACTTGTTCGGCTTCTGACGAGGTCCTCAGCCTTGCCTATCACAAGCTCGCAAGAGATTTCGCGACGCGGCAACTTTGGCTTTATCCTCTGCCGTCCTCATTCGCCCGTCATTCTCACAAAATTATCAGTTGATTGAGCTGCACAGGAGCCAATGCAGCTGTTCCCAATGCTGATTCTCCTCACTCGTTTTATCGTGCAATGAGCGAAATGTAACGGGGTGAAGAGTCCGGATGTGCCCATTTGCAAGCCCGCCGCCACCAGCAACAGCAAGATATTAGCCATGTGAATATCCAGTTGGCTCGATAAGGGCAAGGCACGGAATATTGCATCAATAGCTTGTGGTGCCAGTGTGGTGTGTGTCGAGCAGCCATTCGTCAATTTCACGCCACTTGCGATTCGTGCCTCGGACACGAGCTGCACGATGCAGCAGCAGCTTGGCCTTTAGCCAGCTTTTTGGCGCTTTTGCGCATCCATCCCAAGCTGCGAGAACAGAAGTTGATCGCGGCATGGCGCTCGCGTAATATCAGACCGAGGTCAAGTCCAAGCGTCGCATCCATTGTTTGTTGCAGATTGCACCGCGAGAGACACGATTGTCATCTTCTCATCCCTTTGTCCGTTCTCCTTCACCGCGGTTTGCCACCAAGTCGTTGAGCATAAGTCGTCTCTTCCACGACGGAGAACGTGGGGGACAGCCAGCAAACGCACCCCACTCAATTATATGTTGCACTGCAGGGAGGGGGAAAGGCAGATGACCCTGCGATAATGTCGTGTGTCTGTGTTGAGACGTTGAGACACCGGAAACGGCTCGCAAAATGGGTACTTGTTCACGTAACATGTGAGTGCGCATTGCGCAGTTGAGGCATAGATTGAACACATGTTACCTGTTAACTTGTAATCTGAGGAGCACAAAGAGCCGTCTGGCAATGGATTGAGAACTGAGGAAGAGGATGCAAGTGGCAGAATCAGGACATTGGTTAATATGCGGTGCATGGAGGTTGCAGCTTCCAAGGCATCAAGTTGCTGTTGCAGTGCCCGATGGTTATCGATAGCATTTAGGGAGTGTCCTGTACCTGTACCTACTTCCACATGGAGCAACTAGAAGGGTAGGGGGTACTGTACTTTGTACTATGCACGGGCGTAAAAACAAGGCAGAGGCATCAATGTAGGGCTTTATTTTGTACCTGGCATTACAGCGCAGCCCAAGGGGTTAGGCGAGATATTCAGACCAGGAAATGGTATGTATAAGTCAACCGCTGGTTACATCCCGTATCTCCATCTACCTTATCCCACGAGTAGGTATTACCCTGTATAGTATGAATATCTGTTAAGAAGGTGAAAGAATCATTATGAATAATACGGCCATGTTGATTATATCTTCGGTTCCACCATCTTACTGAGTGCAGGGTGGCGTCATGGGCATCTTTTGCATATACAGTAATCCAGGCATCAGCACCATCGTCTCATCCTCATCACTGGTACTGATCCCGAGAAGCCGGTTGCCAAGTCAATGGCTAATAATGGGCGTGGTCGACACCGCTCGTATGGCTTGACTCTTACTGCTATTTTATAGACTTATAACAAGCAGTGCCTCGGATAGCCTCGTTATCTTTTCCCTGCCCTACCACGCAGGAAATAGAAAAAATAGGTAAGATTATATCCATGAATATACAATTGGATTGTTACGCACAAAGTTACTATGACGTGTGTTACTGTAAAAGGTAGGCGTTTTGCTGTCTCTACTGTCTCCACTGCCTCTAATCACCTCTACGGCCTCTACTGTCTGTACTGTCTGTGCCAAGAATAACGTTGTATTGGCTTAATGTTTGTGTTCTTTTTTGTTTTTTTGTCCATTTCCTTCTGTGGTCCCTGACTTTTGTCCTTCATGCCTAGCCATCATTATCAAGTGCAAATATCTTCTAGAGCATCTATCAATGACCTCTTATACCATCAGTCTCTCTCTCTGTCTCGCTGGCTCTGGCTCTTCTTACCTACCTCTCTTTGGAGGTTCTCCCTCACATGGATAACTCATCCACCCAATTCGCCGTTCCCTCCACCGAGCCTCAATTGGCTGGTCTATCCCGCGCTATTTTCAGGAACCAAAGCCAAAACGCTGCCGGCGTCCTGGAGCTCGAGTCCGATTCGCCATGTCTCTCGGAATAATACTTTCCCCCCTGTCCGCCGCCACTAAGCGACCCCTACACCGTCTTGTCGCCCACGTCTTGCCTCCCCGCTATCGGCCGCGCGACCACTCCACGATGCTCCACGATGCTCCACGATTTCGGAAACCCGAGGCCCAGGTGCATCGAAGACCAGACCAGATGATTACATGCCGCCACGGCCTCTGCTGGTGTTAGTTGGCGGCTCAACGGCTCAACGGCTCTAACCCAGACCCCTCTTCGTATCTCTCCGTCACTGTCGCGCTCGCAGCATCAAGCAACCGACGCATCTACATCGCTTTCCAGCAGCACACGCCACACAGCGTCTCATCTCCGCCCCGGCTCTCCTCGCCGTCCCGCCCTCGTATCCTTGCCAACAGCGAAATGCCCGCCGATGCCATCTCCGGCTCGGGGCCCGCATCCGGCTCGCTCGCAGTGAAGCCTCTCCGGCTGCTGCTTCTCGAGGCCGACACGCCGCAACCCAACACCAATGCAAAGTATGGCGGATATCGAGGCGTCTTCACTGCGCTGTTAACAGCGGCCGCCAAGGCCATGGATCCGCCGCGCCAACTCTCCGACGTGGCCTCCATCACGGCGCACAACATTGTCGAGGACATGCAGTCGTACCCGCCGCTGGACGAGGTCGATGCCATACTGATAACCGGGTCACGTCACACAGCATTTGACAACGACCCCTGGATCCTGAAACTGGTGGAGTATGCAAAGCAGGCCATCAACACCGGCCGCATCAGAGTCGTGGGCGTGTGCTTCGGCCACCAGATCATTGGCAGGGCCATGGGTGCGCCCGTCGGCAAGAGTGATAAGGGCTGGGAGATTGCCGTCACCGACGTTGACTTGACCGACAAGGGCAAGGCCATTTTCCAGCTCGACAAAATGGTAAGCTTGCATGCGCTGCTCAGTGCCCGTATATTGCTTGCGCTGACGTAAATCTTTCTTGCAGCGCATTCATCAGATGCATCGTGATGTTGTTCTAGAATATCCCAAGGATGCCATTCCTTTGGGAGGCAACCAGATATGCCCCGTGCAAGCAATGTATAGCCCTGGTCGGTACATCACCGTCCAAGGCCACCCAGAATTCACCGGAGAAATCGTCGATGAGATCATCACCAACCGACACAAAGCTGGCATCTTCACGGATGACTTATACAAGGACGGCCTCAGTCGCTCATCCAACGAGCACGATGGCGTTGCAATCGCCAAGGCGTTCCTCAACTTCATGAAGCATGGTTAAGTACAAGCATGGAGCGACAGCACATTTGTGCAGGAGCTAGCTTGGTACCGCAGCTTCATGTCCAATCCATAGTTGGGGCCAGGGTCGATGACAATTTATGTAGGGAAATGTTTAGTGCATGATTCATTTGGTCTAGACGCATCGCGTTGCCAAAATGCGGTGAGCTCTAATGACCTGCAGAGTTAGCATGGTGCGTTACCACTACCATAGTAACATGCCTTCGCTTGCTCCGAGGATCCTTGTACTCAGCGTTTAATGCAGCCACTGCGCAGTTGACAGTCGCGCACATTATAGCAAGGAGGTAATGATCTCAGAAGAGGGGGATTATGTGATTCGAAATATGAGAGCAAGGAGACAGGGAAAGCGGGCATTCAGGATCACCTTTTTCGCTTTGTTCCTGAATCATATCACAAGGTACTCCATACCCTCTCAGCTGCTTGTCCGCTATTTGAGCTCAGCGGCTTTGACACCGAAGCGCCAATGTTCCATTCGTGCCATTAAAGCGCTATATGGATGATAGATAGTTTCGCAGCAATTAGCAATCTTTTTCTTTACAGCCAAATTATATTTTGTTCCATTTCATTCGCGGAGAAGCGCCATTTACTATACACTGTCCAGGGTAACTATGACGGGGTAGTAGAAAATTATCATTCAACACGCCACTTTTGCTGTCCAGCAACCCAATCGTGGCTAATATCACCGATTTGTAGCTATTCTAATCTTCTTCTAATTCTTCTAGTGTAATCTTTTCATGTGTGAACTGACTGCCTCATTAAGCTAAGGTGCTAGATAACGAAACAGATATTTAGACAAACATTCCCCAATAGGTAGTAAATGCTACAATCATAAATTATTTATCAAGGGCACTCAAGATAATTTTGTTGTAAGTTGACTGAAATCCAATTTTCCAATTCTTAGAGGCTTAGTCTTGGCGGTAGACAAGCAACTTGTCATAATATGTAGTCTATAGCTAGCTATTAGGGATATTTAGCTGCCTTATATCATAGGGTGATAACCTTCAATTCTTTCTGCAAATCCTCATCCGTAAATGTCCGTCTTTACTGATTGAGCTGTTCATATTAAATGGCAAGAAAATAATTGCCAAACTCATGACTTCTCCATCTAACTGCTGGTGATTCTAACTTCAACTTTCAAAAAATAGCGACTATTACATTGAACCGTTCACTATGGATTATGAAAACAGAGAGTACCTTTTGGAGATACGGCCTTGAAAATGAGCCATTCGTTTGTACCCCAAAAGAATGAAAACTTGTTCGTTTCAGGAGTAAACAGCTACAAATTGAATTTTTTATCCAGACACCTTCGGGCACAGAGAGTAGTGGCACAAATATTCGAGATATATTCACCATTCATACGCGAAGTAGTGTATAAACCAAGGCTGTCTATGCTATGACAAATGTTTCTTAATATGTAATATTATTACATGATATTAAATATCTGCATCACAAGTTTCTTGGGGGGGGGGGGGGGGGGGGGGGGTTATGGCGTGATGCTAGTCAAATATTCTGCGTTCGCCGATAACAGCAGTACATACTCTCCACAACGGCCCTCGGAATCCTTTCTAAGGTCTACCAAGCCTAGAGGTTGACAAGAGCTTCTTTGGTCCATCATTTCAAGATATTTTTGTTTAGAACAAGTTCATTCAGTCTTGCTGTTGAAATGTTTATTTCTATTTAGCATTTTCTTTACTCTTTTCTCTAGGTGCAAGCCATGTATTTCTCTTTCTCGACGGATGAACTTAACATGAGCTTACGCGGACTCTCATACCAAATGGTTAGAAGCTTACATACCATGTGATAATTAGAATAGCTTCCTGAAATGTTCAACTTCCATTTCTAAGCTCGGTTTGATATCCCGCAATGTTGGTGTAACTAATACTCGACCTCGGCATTGCTATTCAAGTGCTGAGAAATTGGATCAACTGGTTTTACGTTTGCAGAATCAAGATCAGCCTATTTCCGTAAATGCAACCTCTACAATTATATGACGCTGTTCCTGCGAGGCAACAATGGCAGGGGCCTACCTAGCTACCCATTTCGGTTCCTCAGAGAAATGAGTCTTCCCAAGATTACTCCAACGATATTTACTCAGCGGAGGAAGTTAGAAGCGGCAACTATATCCACCTATCTTTAGCTTGGTGTGCCACTGCTCAGCATTAGTGTAATATATGATAGGGTTGATCTGGACTAAACTTGCCTGAACGCTGAGCTATCCATCTTAGACATTGTAAACTAAGATACTACTAGTAATGTACTAGGGAATCAAAGTGCCGTCCATTAAGTAATTAGATTTAATAGAAATGCTATTAGACCCTCTTCTTTTCTGATAGAGACACCACGAGGAGGAATGAAAGCTCAACTAGTAAGGTATGGGAAGGTAATGTTGCGAGAATGGGTTTGCTTCGCCACCAGCCAGAGAATAAGTGGTAGCAAGTCGCTCGGGCAACTCCCGCTTGATCCAGCCTAGCTTCTAAGCCCTTGATCAGATGAATATCGCATAGATGCAGTTGCTATATGTTTATCCTCTCTAAAAGGATGTAATTAGACGGTATATATTACCTCTAAAGAGCACTGCGGCCGCTACAATTCAAAATTGTCCATTCTAGGAATCTCATTAAGCTGTGGCCAGATCCCACACGGCATAGAGTATCCATTTAGACTTGTAAATAGAATCAAATTAGGTGTTTACTTGTAGCAACGGCTCTATTCCATTCATTCAATGTAACGCAGCCTTGTCTCCTGCCTCAAGTAGAAACGGGCTGAGCTGTTTTGCCCCTTGTGCTTACTGCCCCTTGTCTCATCCGTTGGCTGCCTACAGTAAAATTAAACGCCCTGCAAGCTTGTAAATTGGGTTGAATCTAAAGAACAAATACCTACTACTGCCGATATAGTGCCAAAGTAATATCAATTCGGCAATTGTTTCATTGTGCTGTTTTATCCCATGTTGAAGTGCGTTTCCTTCCCACTCCGAGCCTGTTGGTGTGTAAGCTAAGTATATAAGCAATTTTACTCTAGTATTTTGTTTTCTCTTGGCGAAATTTGACACTTCCGGCGCTATGGGATTCTAGCATCAGCCGATGTGATCGTCATGTCAGCTCAAAAGAAGCGGAGCTTTTTGCTTCTGTTTTAGGAAAATTTTGTTCATGGAGGATCTTGTTCTATGCCCGCTTGGCTCGAGAACGCTAAGCGCTAAACACCAATGCAGAAGCTCCAAGATCCAAGTGGTGTACGATCTAGTTACCTATTTCATGAATACCAGGGGTCGGCATGACCGTACCTGCAGCGCTAATAGTACTATGAAGCAACTCAATTCCACGTGGTAACGTTGAGTCGGTATACACCAACGAGAATTACAGATGTAAGTGTTACATTCGTAAGCCAGGATGAGGTCAATATTAGTATATAAGAGAACAACGAAGTCCATTCTTCTCCTCCAAATCATCCCTCGTCGCAAAACAATATCTGAAACTCCATCGCAAAAGAACCATCTTCAAAATGCAGTTCTCACTCTCCATCGCCACTTTTGTGTTGGCTATCACCGCCTCTGCTGCTCCCAACAGCAAGCGCCAGAACATTATCACTTCCGGCGACAACATGCAGGGCTCTATCTTCCAGTTTGGTGACCCAGCTCCTGCTCGCCAGTCTTTGTACACCGTTGGTGCTTGTGGTCTCAGCACCTACTTCCCCAACGCAGTTGATCCCAACATGCCTCTGGTCGCCATGCCCGCCGCGGTCTTCGACCAGTACGGCGCTGCTCAGCACAACCAGCTCTGCGCCAAGATCATCACCATGACCCACAACGGCGTTACTCGACAGGCTGCTATTGCTGACCGAAACTCTTTCGACTCTATTGATATGACTCTGGACCTCTGGCAGGCTTTCGGCGGACACGATGGCGACGGTACCATCATCCAGGGCTTCAGCTGGTACATCTCTCAGTAAGAGAGATACTAAGGAAACGTATGAAGGGGGCCGGAATTTGTACATATTCTGCTCTATTTTGATGTATATATTTTTATGATTCAAAGTTCCCCGTAAAAGGGGACATATGTTTATATATGACGCTATGTAGATATAGCCAATGCATACATACCATTGGATATTATGAACATTTGGAACTTGTATGAAGATTTGTTGCTCTTGGTGCACTTTAGCATTCAATTTCCGTGGTATGGTAATATAATATTTACTAAGATTTATAAGAATCATTTAACAGCTATAGAGAAGAAAGCACTAGCTAAAGTCTATTGGAATATCTGAAGGATTTATTCAATAAATTAATTTATTATATGGTACACAATTGATGGAGAGCTAATTAACGTACATATATATTTCTAGATGAAGTAAAGAGAGCAGAGGAAGCAGAGGAAGATGCTATAATAACTAAGTGTAATCAAGAGAATTTCGATTGTGCCATGGAATATATAAAGAAATATGTGTTGCTTCAATTAGGTTGAGTAATTTTATTTGTAAGCTCTCATTAATAACATAGGATGTAAAAGAGCTACATAAGGGAAAGAGGATGATTTTCTAGGACTTAATGCAATTTGTAGCTTTATTTCCCTTGTGTGCTAAATATAACTAAATGTCAAGTAAAAAGCAATAATGTTTATCTTTTTCAACGTTAATATTAGCAAAGAATGTCATTGAGCAAACGAATAAGAATAGGAGAAATGCAGCACCGATATAAGCAAGCCTTGTGAATAATATCCTTCCGTTTCAACACCCATTACCTATGCCTTGCGCAAATGGTCCTCATATTAATGAGTGTCTTCACTCGAAAGTTAAAGACTCTTTCTTGCTCTTCTTTTCCTTTTTCTTCTCTTCCATAACCTTCGGCTTAAAGAGATCTGCGAGACGCTTGTCGTCAACATGAAAACGTTCATGTCCATCATCCTGCAGCATTCGTGCCACAGTTATCTCCTTGGTTCTCTGCAAATGGAGAACACGATCGTCTACGCGATGGTTCGTTATGATGCGCACGGCGTAAGTCTTCTTCTTTTGGCCCATTCGCACGACGCGGCCTATGGCCTGCTTTTCTGCCGTCTTGTTCCACCAAGGTTCGACGAGAATGACGCGATTCGCAACGGTGAGGTTGTGTGCCTGGCCACCGCTTTTCAAGGTAGAAATCTGGTTTGTAGATATATGAGTAAAAAAAAAATGACATTCGTGCCATGAGAAACATTGCTCAAGGGCGCTTGAAACTCACCATAATCATCACAGTTGGATCGGTCCGGAATGCGTTTATCGCTTGTTCTTGCTGCTGTTTTGACAGAGTGCCGGAGAAATAAATAAACCTTACACCTAAATAACGAAAAAAATATCCCAAAATCTTTAAAGTGGGAATGAACTGGGTAAAGACTGGACACAAAATTAGTTGTCGCTCAATGCTGTACACCAGTCTCAGAATTCTCAAATACTCACTAATCATTTTATCTTCGGGAGCTTCAGAGAGCCAAGTCATAGCGACGGCCATCGTCGCCGTAACCCGCGTACTTGGAGGGGGGATGAATCGTGGACCACTCGAGTCGGCCATGAAGAATAATGGCTCTTCAGTTCTCGGCTGGACTGTGTTATTGAGTACATCTTTTCCCAGCTCAACAGAAGTTTTATTTTTGATGGCCTTGGCAGCCATCATCTCCAAAGTTACCACGGGTTGGCGACCTAGCAGATCTTGGCCACAACTACTAACCGAACACTTGAGGGTCTTTGAGGATATTAGGAATGTCAGCGTTGTTAAAGAGAAAAGGGGCTATAGATGCTTACGCTGGTTCGCTGTCCGTCCAACTGGTTGCTGGACTGGACCATTAGTTCGAACAGGCACGCGCGGCAGTATATGTGGCCGCACTATGTCATATATAAGTAAGCCGGTGTAAAACGAGGTTAGGGTCGGCGCAAGCTACTTACTTTGAAACGAACGAGATCTTGAGACGAGCAGTTATTTTTTCCACATTCTGATTCTTGAAGGGCATGTTGTAGAAGAACCATGTCCAGAATCTTGCTCATGTCGAAAACTCCTCCAAAATCAGGCTCGTCGCGATCCTTGAGGGCATCAATACCAACGTCATATTGGCCGAGACTTGCTTTCCAACCGTCATCCGCTTCGAGCTGTTCAATTATAGACTTCTTCCCTTGAATTTCCTCAAGCCTCGCGACTAACTCTTTGACTTCTTGCACGTCGAGATACTCGCTGCCCATCAAAAAGTTTTCCAAGCAATATGGATGAGACAAAGCTTGCCGAATACGCAACTGCTTTGTTGCTTCGATTGGTCTCCAGAGACGCTTCTTTGTTGGTTCAACTTTGCGTGTCTCATTTTCATCTTGTTCGCGCTCATAAATGGGCATCGCCGCTTTTTCTTTCGCTTCCTTGTATTCGCTTATATGCTTGTCATAATGTTCGTTTATAATGCTTCATATGTTAGTGTACACCTGTATGAAAGTACCTAACATTGGTATACGTACCTGCATAATACCTCCTCCTCCTGTGAAGTTGTGACAGATATATCTTGAAGTAGCGTTTCAGGGATGTTGAGCGACTTATCTGCAGTTCTATATCTTGTTAGATTGTCCCATGATGCTATATCTGTGAACCTTACCCGCGATACATCAAATAGCTCAGAGGGGTGTCGAAATCGTCTGTTGTTAGCCCCTAAAGATAAAACTTCGTCAGCAACAGCTTAGATCGCTAGATTTGGACGCGCCTACCTTGTCAATATACTCTTTCTGAAATAATCGCCGACTTCCAATGAAATCACACTTGGTAAATACTGCATATGGGTAGAATTCTAACAAACTTTAGTCAGCCTGACGGTAACTAATCCCGTCCCCTTCGTGATATTATTGTGCGTACCCAGAACATTATTTGAGACGGGAGTGCCTGTCAGAGCCCATCGGTGCTGTGCTTTGATGGCACAACATGCTTGGAAAGCTGTTTTAGTTAGCTCAAGATATCTCAATTTGAGCTAATCATAGTAATTGCGTGTTGACTTACTGCGTCCAGCCCAGCGAGTGATGGAATGGGCTTCATCTAAAATCACTCTAAACCAATTTATTTGGAACAAGAGCCCGGCTTTATTCTTGAATTCCTGTGCATAAGCCTCATTATCGTCTCCGTGTTGGCTTTCCAGGATCTTCATTTGTTCTTTCTTGGGGAATTCGTGTCGCAATTGGGAATATGTAGCGAGACTACATATGTTAGTGACAGTATCAGTGTGTTACCAGCGGTATATGTGACTCACACTATCAGTTGCTTTGCAAACTTCAATCCGCGATTAGCTGAGTTATATATAGCCACACGCGAGCTCGCATCTGCATGCCAGTGTTTCTGTGGTATAGTTAGTGTGGATTTTCTGGTTTTCAACCTCCCGCTCCCCCGTTTCCTCTCTTACCTCAGCTTCCCCGAGCCACTGAGTGGCCAACGTGCTGCTAGGCACTATAACAAGTGTCGCCTGGCATGAAATCTTTCTCTCTTTCTTCCTGAGTCTATGAGCAGCAATGCATGCCAAGCTCATGACGGTTTTTCCGAGCCCCATTTCATAAGCTATAATCCCTCCGCAAGCTTGTCTCAATGGCTCTCTCTCTCTCTTCACCATCCACGATGTCACTCTGACCTGGTGCGGCGCTAATTCCGACAACATAATTTTCTTGAATCGTTTTGACTTGAAACGTTTTTTACCGCCTCTGAGCTCCTTCTTCTGTGTCGACTCGTGCCGAACACTAAGGTCTTTGGGAATTTTATCTCTTATTCTGGAGGCATTAACTTTATCTTCTCCGTCCTTATATTGAGGGTCAGATAGCTTTGACCGTTTAGAATGTCTGAGAGATTTGGAATTTTTTCGAGAGTGTTTGCGCTTTCGCTTTTTCTCTGAGGGTCGCTCGTGTCCAGTCTTTCCATCAGCCTCCTCTGTTGAGGTAGATGAATCCGGGGGCAAAATGTGTTTCCTTTGCTCTTCGTTTTTAGAAAGAGGGGATTTAGTGATGGCACAGTCATCAGAATTTTGATGTCGTTCCTGTCCTTCGTTGTATGACGATGGTGGTTTGATGATAGAACAACTGCGCTCAGCCTGAGAATCACCAGCATTGTACATGGCTGGTGAGTGTGAGGCTGGATTTTCAGTAGTGCCTTGTTCATTAGTCCTAGTCGAAGTAAGAATTCGACCGATATCTCCTTCTTCCATCTTGACATACTTGTCCTCTCCTATCTGTTCTCCCAGAGTGTCCTCTACCTTCATGGTGACACCTGATATGGCCTTCGGAGGCTCATGGTTGCCATCACTGCTTTGAGCAGATTCTGTTTCTTGAGAACGCTTTTCAGATACTGAGAGAAGATTTTTATTCATGAAGTGTTCGAATAGGTTTCTCATGAGAGGCGCGGCGAAAAAAGTATTGGAATTTTCGCCAGAATCCGCTTTCGCTTCATCTTTTATGCCATTTTTCTCTTCATTTTGTCTCGAAAATAGAGACGACATGTCGAAAATTAGAAGTGTTGATGTCTAGAAGTAAATTAGCGAGGGTGATATAGCATTGAATGACAGGGACATTATTTTCCATTATAAACGAAAGTTCAATACCTGTGGTGGAAGTACCTAGATAAAAATGCAGATATGTTGCTGGCTTCGATTAATGCAAAGAGAAAAGTCGAAGAACTGAGTCGCATCGAAAAGGCGTAGAGAGAATGTTAAGAGAGATCAGATCGCTTGATGACAGAAGAGTATCAGTATACGAGCAACCTAAGAGAAGCCTAGTGTAGACCTTTAACAACGATGGATGATGCATAAAAATGAATGTATCAGAAGAGAACAAAAAAAGTTGAAAGATGGAATGGTGTAAGGAGGAAAGAGAGAGAAGAGATGAATACGAGAGAGGAAGACGGCGGTGAGCTTTTCGCACACAATTTTGTCAGCTCTCTCTCTCTCTCTCTCTCTCTCTCTCTCTCTCTCTCTCTCTCTCATTTGGCTGCAACTGTGAGAGGTGGCTCTTCTACGAGTTGCGCCGAACAGCTGGCAGCTTGCAGCTGAGGCCAGATGCTGCACGCATACTTTGAAGACCCTACTGCGTCCGAAGTGGCTACACAAGATCTTCATAGACTCTTCATGAAAATAATGTTTCAATATTCCTGGGCTATGCGAATAATATTATCGCTAATAGTCATATAAATCCAACCATAAGACTCGAAATTTCATTTGAACATGAGTTTGAACCATAATATTAATGCGGCATCTAGACCATTCACAATTAAGAGGAAGCACAATAAACTACCTGCGTTACGCTACATTTACTTCCTCTGCTTGCTCGCCTCCGTCTACTTCTTCTACTTCTTCTAGTATTATTTAATTCTAATGTTTTTATATGTGGACTAACCACAACCATGGATGGGATACTAAATAATGAAAGTAGTATTACAAATATCTTCATCGATAATTTTCCAATAAAACTTAGCTGGCGCTTCATTCTACAGCTGGCAAATTGTTGACATGGCACTATATCACGGCAATCAAGACTAAAGTGCATATAAAGCAATAAATCTTATCAGCTTGGGTAAAAGCATACTCTATCTCCTTGATAAGTTGCATGCCTATGAAAGAAAACCTCTCAATCACACCATATCCTCATCTAGCCGTCCTCGTACATCTCTCAACGCTGGCACGACCGCCAACATAAACTAGCGCAAGTCATTCTGCATGCTATCAAGAGTTTGCGCGTTCTTCTTGACACCACTATAAACTAGAAACTTCATGAAGCTCTAAATGCTGTTCTAACTGGGCCTTTTGGAGATTCCTTGGGTGATTTCAGCTTATTAACCTGTTTCAGTATATCATCATGGCCCAAACTGACTCGTTTTGGAACGCTCCCAGAAGACGGTCTCTTAGCTTTTGGCACAGTTAGGGCTTGAAAAATGATATGGACCTTGACATAGGGCTCTTTTTGGGGCCGCTGATGTTGAAGAGCCGCAATCTCCCAGCATAACAGGATTATCTTCTTTGTTAACCGAAGTCGCTGCTTCAATACAGCATGTATCGTGCACAATACTTAGACTAAAAAAGCTATATATACCGTTGTTCCCCCATATTTAGAAGATAGTGGTATAAATAGAGGCATATATACCTGATAAACACTTTCATTATACCTGAATTTTGTTTTTCTCTTATGTGATGTTCGTTTACAGTCTTCTTATATGCGTCACACCCTGGTAACAGCTTGTTACAAGAATCTTGTTACATGAGATCTTCAGAGAGGCGTTCAACTAGAAAAACACAAGAAGTTAAGAATACAAGAGTTAACTTACATCTTAATAAGTTTGGCTTCTTCGCCTTGTGCAGGCGCTGCGCGTCAGACGCATCATATATTACAAAGTCATCCTTTATAGGCGTCAGAGATTCTTGGCAATCAAAACTATAACTAAAAATAAAGGATTTATTCAGGGGGGGGGGGGGGGGGGGGGGGGGGGGGGGGGAATGGGAAAAATGAATACGACCAACAGTGCAACGTGCAGGCATTACAGGTTTATCACCAACAAAGCTAACAACCAACGGCCACTTGCATTAGTATGAGGCATTAGTTTCTCTCAAGCCTCGCACGACCTTTGGCCGTTCCGATAATCTAAGGCTGTCATTGCTCACATTTCTATTTTAATAATATGAGCAGTAGAGCTTCTACGACGAGGCAAAGAAGCAGGCGCCTTGTCCCCTATAAATGGAACAAAGAGAGTTGGTCAGAACATGTAAGGAAGTTGACAAGGGACCTTAATTTCACATAGGACCAACAACACTCGTATCACAATTATGTACTAGCATCATGCTTGCATGGGGAGATAACGTGTCGCTCTGTCTGCAAGCCTCAGAGATCACTGCATATTTGCGCGGGCGTGGAAATTATCCGAAATGAGAAAACGAATCCTGTGTCCTTGGTCGACTGGTGGTGTTCGGGAGGCTGCATGAAAGAAATGGAGAAGCGTAGCAACAGTCCCCTGCCTCTATGAGAGCCCCTCGTCCGTCCGTCGAGGCAAACACGGATCTATACTCTGTGCTTCCCGTCTGTGCTCCTGAAAACTCAGCCGTTATCCTTTTGGACCATTGATACAAAGAACGAGCGTGTTTGCTATGCCGATTATTGCTTTGCTCGCTCACAGAAAAAGAGTGTTTGAATGCACTTTTGCATAGACAGCAGCATTAGTCTGTTGATTGCCGTTCAATCAGTGACCACAACGAACAAGTCCAGGTGAATTGACAAGATCATTCCAGCCAGCTGATTCTTGACAAAGACCAAGCAGGCCGCAAGCATCATGGGAGACCCAATTGCCGACTTGGGCCTTACGTGCCCCGAATCCGGCAAATTCTACATCTGCAAAGACAAGCCGAATCGCTTCGTGGGATGCTGCACCGTCGATCCATGCTCAACAAACGACGGCCTCTGTCCTGATACTGCTGTCCGGCCCGCATCGTTCGATCCCGATGCTTACGACCAGATTCTGGCGCAGCAATGTGCGGATCCTGGCTTCCTCTGGTACACTTGTCGCGACTCTTCGCCGCCATTCATGGGATGTTGCTCCCAGATGGGATGTGAGGATCACGGCTGTCCGGTAAACAAGGTCGGAGTGGCGACTCTGAGCAGCAATGCGAAACAAGCAGCTCCTTTCTTATCATCAGACGCCTCGTCATCGATATCAAGCTCTTCGACAACATCGTCAACCTCCTCGACAGCAACATCAACGGCCAGCAGTGCTGTGTCAACGACACTAAGCACCGCTACGAACACGAGTCAAAGCACCGCGCCACAGCAGAGCACTCAAACTTCGGCAGATCCACCTTCAGCGAATGAAGGACTGGGCAAAGGTGCCATCGCAGGCATTGCAGTGGGAGCAGTGGCGGGAGTTTGCATACTGGTCTTGGTTGCCTTTTGGGCTCTGAAGCGACGGAACAACAAGAAGCAGCCTCAGTATGCCTTCGCGGCTGGCGGCAGCGGCAAAGACTCACTGACCGAGCATCGAGATCGCGCAGCACCGCCGTTGCTAGGACGCCGAGGTAATGGTGCTGCTGTGGAACAGATGGCGGAGCTGCCTCAATCACCGCCTCTCAAGTCTCCAGCTATCTCGGAGCTGCCTGCTACGCCGTCGCAGCAGAGCATCAGCTCCGGTACAACACCAGCCACTCGACATATCGTGTCCATGATGAGCTCCGAAGGTCCAGTGGGCAGAGAGAGCGCAATTTCCGGCTCTTCCGCCCCAACGCAACTGACACCGCATCTGAAGCAGGAACCATCATCAGTGATTCATCAGTCAACGCTGTTTGAGCTCGAGGACTCGTCGAGCCGCGCACTTATGGGGAGATCGCAGTGATTATACGACGCTCTTTCACGCAACGAAGAGCCCGAACGTGGCATGACCAATGGCTTCATGGCATAATTTTCATGCATCTAGAACTACTTCTGTACAAGTACCCATTTTTGTATTGATCCCGCGCAGTTAATGCGGTGTTTGTAATCGCGGCAAGGGAGAGACAGAGGGGGCTTGTCTATGACGGGCTGTGTGGCTGGCGGTTGTTTCGGGATACGAGGGCGACAGCTTACTACTGCAGCTACTGCAGTGGCATTATTCATGGCAGAGTTTCAAGCTTTTTTACGTATTGTCTTGGCTTTTCGCCTTTATTTCACTCCCTCTCTTTTGGCTTCCTTGCTTTATTTTTCCCTTTATAACCAACCTATTTTAGTTTCGAATCGAGATGCTCTTTCTGATCCAGTTCTACTAGCCGCATCTAGGGGTAAAACCCCCCTGGTTCCGCGTTTTGTGTGTGCGTATGGTGTATAGTGTATACTTGCAGCAGACGTCTCGTATACTCACTCCATAATTTCTTGTAAGCTGTACATACGGAAGCAGGCAGCACCCCCAAATTGCAGTCTCACAAAGATGGGAATGACCTCCATTCCATTGGGTTGCGCACAAACCCCTTATCGTGGCCAATCAAAGGCACACGCTTGACCTGAGAAGAAAGAAAAAAGTTACGAAACCGTGGTCTGGAAAGAAAAAAAAAACTGGGAATCAAAAAATAGAACAAGGACCATGGAAATTATGCTTCAAGCCGTTCCAACGCCTCAGTGGACTTCTGGCTTTGCCTACTCCGTAGTTTGCAGGTAAATTCAAAATTCAATCGCCTGGAAAAGCCGGGGCGACGAAAGATGCCATCTTTTTTTTTCCTGGAGAAACAGATCTGTCCCCCGCTGTCGCCCCAGACATATGTTACACTCAATTCGTCGTCGCGGAGGTCATACAAACGTCATCTTGGCCTAGGCAAACTGATGCCATCTTCTTCTTCCATTTTTTTGCTCAGATGACGGCTGGAGGGCTAAAAGGGAAGAAGTAGATGGCGAGAGAGCGGACGACGAAGACGTCCAAGCCACGGGGAAGCGCAGGGTTGGTCCACTTGAGGCGCAGCCTTTATGCGGATTACGACATGTGAGACACGAACCCAGCTTATTGTATACAGTGTCTCTCTGCTGCTGTTTCTATTTTTTGTGATGCATCCGTGTTAGTGTTTCTTTTTCTTGCATTTTTCTCTTTGTCCCGTTGCGGCGGGCAGTGCTCAAGACAAGATCGACGATGTCTATGCAACCACCCCCCTGTTACCCAGTTGGGCGAATTGCCTAAATAGGACGGCCGTTGACGCATTCCATGACCAGATATAATGTCATTGACTCTCGCTACGATGCCATTTTGAAATAGCAAAACAAATGGCAACAAGAAAAAATCACTGCCAAGATCCCAGAAAAACGGATTCTCTCCGGCCGGTCTTATGCCCAATGCAACGCCAGCAGCCGGTCTGCCGGAGGATACGTCACCATTACAGTGCCTTGTCTCCTCCGCGTAACGCTCAGCGCCGATCGGTTGCAACGCCACCGGGAATTAATCCCTGTAGGAACATTCTGCCGCACACCATCTGTGTGTGCGAGCGACTCGAGGTTTTTCTGACGGCTTCGTGCTTTTCGTGCATGTACACAGTAGGCGACGGCGGGCGATGGTAGCAGTAATGTTTACGTATAGATGTATCTATCCATGTCCGTGTGCGGCTATGGATCTACAAAGCACCCCCGTAATAATAGTACTCCATTATGTGATTGTTGTTGTCTGGCTGCCCAAGTACCAAGGCGTCCCAAGCAGCGCCCCCTTGCCTACGTCAACACTGTGTATGGCTTCTCTCCTCACTCTCCGTGGATCCTCCAGCTGTGGCTGTTGCATGACTTTTGTTCTTGTTTGGGATAAGGGAGAGAAATTTGCCCGGGACTTTGATCGTTTTAAAGGGCTGGTGGCCTCCCTCTGTTTTGATTCACACGACTCTTACACTTCACTCACTCCCTTCTCTCCACGGGCCCATATATACCATATAGTCTGTTCGTCCCAGCGTCGACTTACACACTTACATACCTTTGTTGCTCTTGTTCCTTTTCTTGCCAGCAAACAAGACTGAGAATCCAATCGTTCAAAAACATCATCTAAACACAAAAATGAAGGTCCAAACTCTCGCTGTTCTTGCCCTCGGTCTCCTCTCTGGAGAGGTTCTTGGCCAGTCTACCAACACAGACGCTGGTGCCTCTGCGTCCGCCGCCGTCTCCTCTGCCGCTGCGGCCGGCAGCTCTGCTGCCTCCAGCATTGCCTCTGCTGCCTCGTCCCTGGCTAGCAGCGTCGGAAGCGCTGCCTCTTCAGCTGCCTCTGCTGCTTCATCTGCTGCCTCGAGCGCTTCAACTGCCGCTTCTGGAACTACCTCTTCTGGCACCAGCAGCAGCACCAGCTCCGGCCCCGTAAGCACCACCGTCACCTCCGTGGAGTCCGGCACTACCGTTCCCCCAACGACCATTGCCGGAACCACCAACAGCCAAACTACTATTGCTCCTACCACTGTCCGAGGAACTACTCGTTCTGCTTCTACTCACACTTTCACCACCACCTCTTCCTCCGCCCTGGCCATTGCTCCCACTGCCGACGCCAAGCTGCTGGCTCCTATCATCGGTGCTGCCGCCGCCGTCTTGATGCTGTAAAGCAATCGCTTCCTTTATTCACTACAACTCCTTCCTTGTTCACATATTCGTTGGAGGATCTAATAATATGGAGTGGGAATCGAGGATTTGAAGGGTTTTGCTTGTCCAGATAAAAGAGAATTCATTACGCATATGGACCTACCTACTAATTAATTAATGTACTTCGGTGTGTTTCATTTTTAATACCTGTCCACCGGAGACACACGACGGCGTTACTTTCAACTGACCGCTTATGTTACTGATATCTACGAAGTGTATGGTAATTAATGGCTACATAGCCAAAGTGAAGAGCTCAAGAAAGATTATTCATACAATTTTCAGACTAAATGCGTCATTTCCGTGATTTTCTTATTGTAGTTACATAGCCTGCGTCAACATTATCAGTAGCAATTGAAGTATAATTATAGTCATTAAGCTCATTTCAAAAGGCTTACATCATTTGATCTCAAAAGTAAAAGAAAGGCATTTCATAAGAGATTTGCGAGCCTTATACTGCCACGAGGTGAGCACTCTAGACATAAAGTTGCCCGGCGGTTTACTTTCCATGTGGCGGGCGCCTCTGGAGCTTGTATCCAACTTTATGAGGGCGGACATGACCAATAATGACATTAATTGCATAGCGTATGATTCGCGAGCTGAAGAAAGAATCTATCCAATGACAGTTACCTTTACCTATGTGAGATTTGATCACATGTAGATGGGCGTGATCGCCAGTTTCCGGATTACCAGAAGGCATCGTATGTATGTAAGTGAAGCTATCGCTCAGTGGATCGGGATATATAGGATAGCTTCAAATTTCATCCATATATTTACGTACATACTGAGTATGTCATTCATTGTCCACGATCTTTTCCTGCAGCATCTTTTAGCCATTTATAAGTAATTTTTATCAGATCGTTTCCTACTGAAGGTTATCATGGGGCTTCTCTCGGTACTCATGCATACCTACATAGGTAACCAAATGATATATGCGTATCACTATCGCGGAACTGGAATTGCCTGCACTGAACCTTTATCTTCTCAATGCTTGTTTTGATGCATACTGCTATCTCCGATACTACCAGTTTTCAATGTTTCAATCACAAACCGCAATCCCATGTCATTAATGATTAAATGCCTGCATATATGTGCCGCAACAGGTGCTCAGTAGTATACCTAGGCCATATATCATTGCTGCTGTTAAATTTATAGAATGAACTAGAGCACCTTTAAATCATTTTATTTTTTATTAACTCTACCGATGTCTTTGCATCGGCCACAAAACGAACAATATCTGTTTTCCTTCATCACAAAGGCGGTGTCAATCTGTGTTACCAACCAGTCGCTGTGCACCTGCCACCACTTGCGCGCTGCTCAAGTTCCTTTGTTTCCTCGTGCAATAAACAAGCCTATTTTCTTTTTAATTCCTGTTGTCAAGATTTCTCTTCAGCTTCTTCTCAAACCCCTTCATACGCCAATTTTACTGAGTGACCATCCCGTTCGCACTGACAATGTCATCTGAGATAGCCTCCACCGCAGGTCCCGGCGATGATGCCGCTGAAACGACCCGGCCAGACATCGAAATCGACGATAGTTTGATTCCGATATTTACGAGCAGCGCCACAGAAGATGACGAAGGCAGTGAAGACGATGATGAGGATGCAGCTGGTGAAGTTGGTGAAAATAACGCTTCCCAGTCCGTACCGGTCATAAAGAGGAAGAATAAAAGTAGGGGAATCATGGCCAGAGGTCCAACAGCGCTGCCCAAAAACCGTGGCAATGGATTCGAAGGTGCGAAATCTTTGACTCTGAAATTCAAGAAGAAAGGTTTGATGCTGAACGACAATAGAGTATTTTGCGGATCCGCCTATGACTCCCGAAGAAGCGATGCAGGAGAAACAAGAGATTTACCATCCGTACGTGTTATGCCAGAATTATTGAGACTCTAATGGCACGTCAAGCTAACTCAGGGCCATAGTGATATTTCGTTTGAGAAGTATGCTTTCTTTCCCCTCTCCGTGTCTTGTTCTAGCTAAGCTGATATATTTTCACACAGGCGAATGCAGTCGTGTATTCAACGTTATCGCTCTCGTCGTCGCCTTCAACACCACCGAACTCTTTACTTTGACGAGTACCTCTTCCTCGGCGGCGTTGATACATCTCAGGGAGCATACACTGGGATGGATCCAAAGGAGCTCAAACAGCTCACGCCTGCGCAGCGTAAAGAAGCTACAGCTAGGCACGTCGTCCACGAAGGCTCCTCAGCAGGCGACCGTTTCTACGACGGAGATGAAACAAAATGGACTGTGGACTTTTCCGGCGTGGTAGCAGGCTTCTTATCTACGACTATTATACCCTTGACTGGCCTTCAAATCGGCCCGCTGGAGGACGCAATAGACGTGATAGAAAACTTCCTTCGCTACATCCTTCATCACGACGTCTGTCCCGAGTATGAAGGGGATGTCAAGGGAGCAATAAAAGTCTGCCAAGCAGCCAGAGAAGAGTGGCCAATGCTAAACGCTCTGCAGACGACGCTGCCGGGACTCTTCAACCTGGCTGCGACTGAACTTTTCTCCAAGCCTGATCCCGACGCCTGGGCTTTTCACCTATTCAAGGTACATCATGGGTTTGAAGCCAAGCCCATTTTTTACTCAGCCATTGCCTTGATTGAAGATCCCAGGGCATTCGAATATCTCACTCAGGGCCCTGCTACGCTTCTCAGACAATACGAATGTACACTGGAGATCACAATGGTAGCTCTTCCAAATGAAGAGACGATTCAGCGGTTCAAGAGCCTTAAAGCTGAGACACATGGCGGCACAAACAAGGTCCGACTCGCGCCTATTGGCAAAGTCACACTCAAGCCAGCCACCATTGAGGACGGATGGGTCCATCCAGACACACCCCATCCTCTTGAAGGAAAGGAAATCGATCTGTACTTTGAACAAGATGTTCTCGTAAACCTCAAGCCAGGAATGAAGATGACGCTTGAGATCGGCGAGCTTGGGGGTGGAGTGAATTTTGCCAGGCGCATTCGAAAAATCGTCCCATCATTCTACACATTTCTGCCGCAGGAACTCATGAGAGGCTTCAAGCCCCCGCGTGAGAATGATCGTCCTGCGCCATCTATTCACAATCCTATGGCAGAGGACAGCCAGGCAGTCGATGAACAAGTCTAAAAGACAGTTTGATTGTGCAGATAATAGCTAGCTTTCTTTCGTCAAGTGGTTGAAAAAGGGGGGCTTAATAGTGTGGGCAATATAAACCCGTTTCTTAGCATGTATTGAAAAATAATATTCTCCTCTCAATAGCCTTGAAAAGTACCAAAAAAAGCATCAAAACAAAAGTTCAAATCCCTTGCCCCAGTCATACGCGATGTGCTAGTAATTCCAACGCCATTAAAGCTACTCAAGAAAATGAAAGAGGCAACACATAGTAGCTAGAAGGGCACTACATCATTATCCTTGTATTCTCCATTTCACCAAGTCTCGTGTGTAGCATAGTTTCATTTGCGCCGTCGCCCTGGTATCTGTATCTTTATCTGCCACTATTGCTCGGCTATTGTGAAATTGGATGGCGGCAAAACTCTGTCTACCCAGATAGGTCGCGAGACCTGTCTTTAGTCTCGCGTCTGGATCTTGTGGTCGCCAGCAACAACCTCGGCGTATGAAGGAGGAACGCCCTGGTTCTCAGGATTCGAGCTGCCCTCTCCAGAGGTTGCTACACCCTGTTGTTGAGGCTGTGGCCGGGGTGAAGGGCTCTGGTTAGACGTGGTGCCGTAGTTCAAGTCGTTTGAAGAGCCTTGAGGCTTTGGTGGCTGGCAGTGAGGGCCATGGGGAGTCTGAACATAGACATATGTGACTCGGCCACCTTCGTGGTCGTTGGGGATGGCCTCATATTCGTAGGCGGGCTCGGGATACTTGGCGATGATGTACCAGGCGTGTAGCAGACCAGGGATAAAGCCGAGGATGCAGAGGGTGATGTTGATGAGAGAGTCGGCGCTACAGATGCCACACTTCACCCAGACTATATTCAACCAGCGTCAGTATAACTTATGCCACGACAGAACATCTTCATCTGAGAAGAAGCGAGCAGTGGGGCGACATACCAGGCAGCGGGGGAAAGAGAATGGCAAGGATGCCGAGGAAGATGTCGGTTGAGCACATCGTAGGCGAGGGAGAAGAGAAGACGGCCTGGAGATCGAGACAGCCGATGGCGACGAGCAGGCGTTGGAGTCGTACAAGTCGAGTCGCGAGCAGCTCGACAGTGAAGATAGTCGACAAATAAACAAGCAGATCGAGTCTGGAAGTCTTTGGCCCTACCAGATGAGATGGATAAAGGCGCGAAGTGGGCTGGTGACGGATGATGACGCTGGGGTTGCTGCTTATTGATAAGGTTGCGTAATGCTGGGCTGGATGTGGCGGAGACGATTGGCTGGCCTGGGGGGCTGTGGAGATCGGCGAACTGACAGAATGGGCGGCCTCGAAAGCAGTGGCTTGGCTCCAGGGTAGGTGGACAGGACGAGATCGATCTGATCTAATAGATGAGCGAGTCGATGATGGCGGCGATAATGCTCCGGCTATCGCAGGTTGATTAAACCAAACAAAAAAAAAATCAATTTCTTTTTTTCTTTTGGCAGTGCCATTTTCCTTTCACTTGGTTGCCGTGTTCTATAGCTTCCATATTTAAGAGTGGATATTTCCACTGAGTCACACATGCCACCTTAGCGGGTGTTATAGTGGTGGTGTGATCCATCAGCACAAATACAGGACAGCCTATTGCGGCACACTGCGAGGACCGGTTTGGTAGGACGCCGTATTCAGGCGTTGAATAACGTAACGAGGTGTGGTGAGATGCTACCGTACCCTGAGCAAATTATATAGTTGCTTGAATCACAACGTAGCTCTGTGCGCAGCAGTATCCTATCTAGAGCTCTCATGCCTCATTCTATGTGCTTAAGAAATAATAATAAGAATCGAGTAATGAAATATACCATCAGATGGCATGCCATCTTGTAAATTGTAGAATGTTTAGCAAGTATACAACATGCAACCAAGCAGAGCTGCAGTAAGACAAGGTAGACAAACTTCGGTAAAGCGGCCTCACCGATGAGTATCCGACATTTAGCCTCGGTGAAAGGTGCTGACCTTGAACTTTTCCAAACTTGCCGCAGCCTTGCCGCTAGCGCGTCTGTCAATATCCCCAATTCGCCAACTTTCCATCCTGCTCCATGCAGGACATCAAATCGCAGCCATGGACGACCTTTTGAATCTCGAGCTCCTGTCCCTCGTTTCCAAAGTCACCTCCGAGCTCCAGAACCATGTTGGCATCAGCGACAAGACCCTCGCCGAGTTCCTCATCGCACAACGACTCGAGAGCACCTCTAGCGATGACTTCCGCAAGAGGCTCGACGGGCTCAATGCCGACTTCCCTGCAAGTTTGGTGGACAGCTTAGACCGTCTGGTGGTTGCGATGCATCCCAAATTCAAAGGCCAAAATGGAGCCGCGCACGACAGTGAACACCACCACCACCGGACGTTTGAAGAGAATGAAAAGGTGTTTGGCGGACTTGCCTTGCCCGATAAGCAAGTCAACTACGATGACGGTGCGAACGCTATCGACGATACACTGGCGCTTCTAGAGGGCCTCGAGGGAAAAGCTAGAAAGGAGAAAAAGTCTCGAAAAAGGAGCAGAAGTCCTGAAGAGGAGGCAAGAGACTCGAGATCGCGGAGGCATAGATCAAGGTCTCGAGATCGGAGGAAGAGGGACAAGCACAGGTCGCGGTCGCGATCGCATGATGACGGAAATGAAGACTGGCGAGACGGATTCCGAGATTCGAGGAAATCGCGAGGTCGGCGAAAGTACGAGACCTTTGACGGCGACGACCACGACGAGTTTCGCCGTGCCCCCGCACCAGAAATGGACGACGAACCCATCATGAACAAGATTTACGAAGGCCGTGTCACTGGAATCAAAGATTTTGGCGCTTTTGTGAATTTGCAACACGTCAGAGGAAAAGTCGACGGTTTGGTTCACATCTCTCGCATTGTCTCTGGTCAACGTGTAAGCCATCCTTCAGATCTGCTCTCTAGCGGTCAGCAAGTCTGGGTGAAAGTGATCAGCATTGAAGGCCGCAAGATCGGATTGTCTATGAAGGATGTCGACCAAGAGACTGGCATGGACCTCCAACCGCAAGCAAGGCTGACAACCGGCGCAAATATGGAAGCTCTTGGTGGCGGTGGAAGAAACGGGTTTGTTGACAGTGCTCCTGCAATGCCTCGCGACACTTTGGGCCCTCCCAGACGACAGAAGAAAAGAATGACCTCACCTGAACGCTGGGAGATTAGACAGCTTATTGCTTCCGGAGTAGCCAAAGCGTCAGACTATCCCGATCTCGAAGAGGACTATAACGCAACGCTGCGTGGAGATGGTGAGATGGAATTGGAGGAAGATATTGATATCGAAGTCCGAGAAGAGGAGCCGCCGTTTTTGGCTGGTCAGACCAAGCAATCTCTCGAGCTTTCACCGATTCGAGTCGTCAAAGCCCCTGATGGATCCATGAACAGAGCTGCAATGGCCGGCACATCGCTTGCCAAGGAGAGGAAGGAGCTAAAGCAGAAAGAGGCGGAAGAGGCTGCCAAAGAAGAATCAAAAGAAAACTTGTCGGCTCAATGGAATGATCCGATGGCCGATCCTGACAAACGCAAGTTTGCTAGCGACCTCAGGAATGCACGAATGAATACTAGAACGGACGAAGAGCCAGAATGGAAACGAGCAGTTATTCCCAAGGGACAATCGCTGGGCAAGCGAACAAATCTTAGCATTAAGGAGCAGCGAGAATCTCTGCCCGTCTATGCGTTCCGTTCGCAACTGATTAAGGCGGTGCAAGAGAACCAGATCTTGATCGTTGTTGGAGAGACTGGTTCAGGAAAGACGACACAGTTGACCCAATATCTTGCAGAGGCTGGATTTGCCGAAAATGGGATCATTGGTTGTACGCAGCCCCGCCGTGTCGCCGCCATGTCGGTTGCGAAGCGTGTGGCGGAAGAGGTTGGCTGTAAGCTGGGTGAAGAGGTTGGATATAACGTCCGTTTCGACGACTGCACCAGCCCTGCTACGAGGATCAAGTACATGACGGACGGCATGTTGCAGAGAGAGATTCTCATGGACCCTGATATGACGCGTTACTCTTGCATTATGCTTGACGAGGCACACGAGCGAACCATCTCTACCGATGTTCTGTTTGCGCTGCTTAAGAAGGCACTGAAGAGGAGGCCGGATATGAAGGTCATCGTTACCTCAGCCACATTGGATGCTGACAAGTTCTCTGCTTATTTTAACGAGTGTCCTATCTTCACGATTCCTGGTCGAACATTCCCTGTCGAAATCTTATACTCTCGTGAGCCAGAGTCCGATTACTTGGACGCTGCGCTTGTTACGGTAATGCAGATTCACCTGACAGAGCCCAAGGGCGACATTCTACTCTTCTTGACTGGACAGGAGGAGATTGACACGTCGTGCGAGATTCTGTACGAAAGAATGAAGGCCCTTGGGCCCAGCGTTCCAGACTTGCTTATCCTGCCCGTGTATGCGCAGCTTCCCAGTGAGATGCAGAGCCGAATTTTTGAGCCCGCGCCTCCTGGCAGTCGAAAGGTTGTCATTGCTACGAATATCGCCGAGACTTCCATCACTATTGATGAGATTTACTATGTCGTGGATCCTGGATTTGTCAAGCAAAACGCGTATGATCCCAAGCTTGGAATGGATTCTCTGGTGGTCACACCCATCTCGCAGGCGCAAGCAAATCAGCGAGCTGGTCGTGCCGGCCGAACTGGTCCTGGAAAGTGTTTCCGTCTGTATACAGAAGCCGCCTACCAGTCAGAAATGTTACCAACCACTATCCCTGAGATTCAGAGACAAAACTTGGCGAATACCATTTTGATGCTCAAGGCAATGGGAATAAACGACCTATTGCATTTCGACTTTATGGATCCGCCGCCTATTAACACTATGTTAACAGCCTTGGAAGAATTGTACGCTTTGAGCGCACTGGACGATGAAGGTCTACTGACTCGTCTTGGGCGAAAGATGGCCGATTTCCCCATGGAGCCGTCGCTGGCTAAAGTGCTCATTGCTGCTGTCGACTATAAATGCTCCGACGAGATGCTGAGCCTTGTCGCCATGCTGAACTTGCCCAACGTATTCTATCGACCAAAAGAGAAGCAGTCGCAGGCTGATCAGAAGAAATCCAAGTTTCACGATCCGCACGGAGACCACCTGACGCTTCTCAATGTATACAATGCCTGGAAACATAGCGGCTACTCTAACCCCTGGTGCTTTGAGAACTTCATCCAGGCGCGATCAATGCGCCGGGCCAAGGATGTCCGAGATCAGCTTGCCAAGATCATGGAGCGCTATAAACACCCCATTGTATCTTGTGGGCGCGACACGCAAAAAGTTCGCCAGGCTCTCTGCACGGGATTCTTCCGCAACGCGGCCCGCAAAGATCCTCAGGAGGGCTACAAGACTCTCACGGAAGGCACACCAGTTTACCTTCACCCGAGCTCAGCTCTTTTTGGAAAGCAGGCAGAATGGATCATCTATCACACACTTGTGTTGACAACGAAGGAGTACATGCACTGCACTACGAGCATCGAGCCGAAATGGCTGGTTGAAGCAGCTCCGACGTTCTTCAAGGTGGCGCCGACGGATAGACTAAGTAAGCGGAAGCAGGCTGAGAGGATTCAGCCACTGTATAATAAATTTGCCGGAGAGGACGACTGGAGACTTAGTGCCCAGAAAAGGGGTGGAAGAGGTGGTGGTGGTGGTACTTGGGGTTAGAATGGGGAAAAAAAGCCTTTTTTTGCCAGAGAAACATATTCTTACGTGGCTATATATATCATATGTAATGCATGGAGTTTTGGGAATTATGATGGGAAGAATTCTTCGAATTTAATCATGAGAGGGACTGGCGATATGTTCGGGAGACGGTTTGTGATGTATCATAGATGAGTCTATCAAGAGCAGAGATTTCAAGACGCTCGAGATTTATAACCATTCAACACTTTGATGCTTAATGCTCTTATAGAGTTGGTTTATTGTAATAGCAGGAAATGTGAAAAGCACTCTCGCTTGATACTAACAAAAAGAAAAAGAATTGTCTATCGGAATGTGATGCCAGGCTAAGCTTGTGTGAAGTGTGACGCGCTGCATCGCTGGTAGAATTCAGGAAATGGTACCAACACACCCCGATCATCCGAATGAGTCAACTTAATGGTAACCTTGTAAGGATTGCCGCTGTTGTTAACACGATATCTGTAATAACGGACGGTAAATATATCGAATGCCTCCCCGACTTCAATGTTCGGCCGTGGTGATGATAACTGGCGAACAACTCCGACCAACAAACACAGAGAACGAACTGGGAAATATCGTCAAATATCCCACGGCTATTCTAATGCTCTCAAAGTCGGCGAATATATGTTTTTAATCGACGATCTTCAAGGAGCATTCCTAGAACCGATATAGACACGCTGGGCAAGATCCATGGCTTCTCTGTTGGCTTCAGGTTCAACGCACCAAAACCTGAATTTGATGGGACTTTCTGTGCTATTCGTCATGATTTTCATGAAATCCAGCAAAATTTGCAGTTCCACTATGTACCGAAGTGGGCGGCTTTGCAGCCAAGGCAGGTGGTAGCCATGAGTATAACGCTCGAAACTTCCAGTCATTAGTCGCGTCAGCCACGGCGAACTGTTTCTGATGATGACGGTCTGAGATTCCCTTTGAGAGCGAAAGAAGTAATTGTATATGATATCCAAAGCCACCTTCATCGCATAGATGTTGGCAGACTTTTTGCTGTGTGGAAGATTACCTCCTACGCAACCGCACATGTTGAAACGAGACGAATGGCCAAAATAGACGCCCCATACGACAGGTGTAAGATCATCGCCTCGGTCAAGGCCTGCGATGGAGACCACTATTGAATTTCCGTCTATCCAAGTATTGCTATTCGATAGTAAGGAAAAGTCTGGCGGCCTCAGCTTGCGGAGGTGCGATATCTGCTTGCTGCGGTTGTAGAAAAGAAGCTGGTCAGGGGGGATGCCTCGGATTAGAGATGGGTTGAACCAACGGACGAGCTCGATACCATGTTCATCAATGCCTTCGTCCGACGCAGCAGAGGAAGAGGCCACGGAGCCCTCATTGTCTGATTCTCTGTCGCTGGAATGGTTGATGGATAAATCGTTGAGTTGTTGGCTGAGTTGCTGGATAGGTCGATTGGGTACGTGGTTGGAGTGACCATTTGATAGACCATTTGATGGACCATTTGATAGACCATTTGAAAGACCATTTGGTAGACCATTTAATAGACCATTTGATAGACCATTTGATAGACTGTTTGATAGACTGTTTGATGGACTGTTTGATGGACTGTTTGATAGACTGTTTGGCGGATTACGGAATGAGTGGTTAGCCAGGATATTAGGCGGACTGAATTGTTCAGGATCATCAGTTAAGCTCAGTAGAAAGAAGTAACCACGGCTCCTATTCGAAGACGATCCAAGGTCGTTGCGAGCATAATTGAAGCAGTCGATAGGAATATCGAGAGGCGAAATACCGTGAGCGAGCATTTGACTGAAAAAGCTGGAAGCAATTGCACCCAACCAGCCCTGGCCATGTTGACCAGCCCCTTCACCGTTCCAGAGGCCGCTCATCCCGACGAGTGGAATGCCAGAATCTATGCTGTTGAAGCTTTCTTCGTCGTCTGCATCATGCGAAGCCGTATCGGGCATGTCTCCGTTTGGATGAGCCGCGTCATGGGGAAAACCGTTCATGATTATATTGACCGTAGAGCTGAAGGCACTTGGAGACGGCTTGAGCGAGTGAAGTTGACTGAGATTTAGCGAATGTATTGTAGTCGAGGACTGTGGAAGTGTGTTGAAATAAGATATTCTGGGTGTGGTGGGAATAAAAGGTAAATATTGACAGGCAGAAAATAAAATAAAATAAAAGGCTGCTTATCTGTTTATTGCATGAGCTTAATGATTGGACTTTGAATTGCCAAGGTAGGCACGCTCAGCCCTTAGCATGCAATTGGGAAGCCAGCCAACTGTGAACTAGCACTTGCAGTTGAAGTGAAGTTGCATAGATGTAGTAGGGACAAACTTAATCAGTCTACAACGACAAATCTTTCCTATGGACAACCAACTAGCAGGTAGACTTTAACAGAAATTTTACGCAGGAAGTGCTTAGTTAAGTGTATATCTGGCGGTAGATAGCTCACCACTGAAGTTGAAGTCTATCCCCAACTTGTAAATAGCGGATCCTAGGAGCAAGCTCTCATAGAGCCCTGTGAGGATCCGAACGCTGTGAATTATCTAGTAGGAAACTTGAAGCCGGGTAAAGAGAAGGGGGACTGTATCTAGAAAGGAGTGGAAATGCTGAAGGTGTAGAATGAATACGAAAGACATCATTTTCTATATTATAAAAATTTGACCAGACTTTTGCAACCTGAGAGAAGATGGCGGCGGTGATGTAATGAATGCCACTTGAAGTTGGCTTTGGTATTATACACATTGTACCCAGTCATAATAGCTTCTATGACATGACGAAAATTGATATTAGCCGCCGGCCTGAAGCTAAGAATAAATTACTAAATATTTACATTGGCAGGCAGCAGAGGTAGCAGATGTAGTAGAAGAAGATTATGACAGCTTGGTGATGCTGAGCATGGTTGGGGTGGTTGTTTTATACACTACTGAGATGTAGTCTGCCGACACTAGGAGTTGGAAGTCAAATCAAGTTCGTTTAAAGACTTGGATTGGGGCTACAAAAGACAAAAGAAGAAAAAAAATGGATAAACAGCTGAGCTATTCTATTTCTCGCTCAACTACATGTACGTGAATCTATAGGTGCAAAGCGGGGAAATGATATACGAGCTAAGAAAAGAGCTGGGCGCGTCCGAAACGCCGTACTGGGGATGTTAGGGTGAAATTGTGTGCATGTTATTTTTATACGGATGGATGGAATTGTTAATAAGCAATTAGCATCTCTCATATCTCTGGTCTTCCCGTGCGCAGCTGAAGGCATGCTTTACATAAACCTGGGTAGAGTGCGGTGCCGATTGCATGTTGGACATGTACTTCACAACCTGGGCACTTGCATGGTTCGCGAGCTCAGAGCCTCAATAATATCGCGTCAGCTCTGCACTGTTAGGCAGGTGGACATGTGTTAGGCTGCATGCCACACATACACGGCCAGCATCAGACTGCGTCATAGTTGGGGGCTCCTGTTTTGCGATTTATTCGTTGCTGTTGCACTATTGCGAGTGTTGGTGAGCGCTTGCGAGCAAACCATGTTCGATTTGCTGGCAAGGAGAGGGCTGAGCAAGCCTCATAAATGCAAGCGTCAGCGGCTAACATAGCTGTCTAGAGGCTCAGCCTTTGTAGGCTGGCTTCCTTGCGGCAGGCTCTCTCAGTGCGCCATTTACCATGGCAAAGGCGCATTCATTCTTCTCTTCTCTTCACTTCTTTGCCTAGGTGTGATTAGGCTCCTGTCGTCGCGAGGCAATGGCGGTCTGTGGACTTGCGCGTCGCATTAGCCAGCGACTCACCGACCAGCTCTGCCCAGCAATCCTTGCGTTCCAGCCGCACGGGCAGTGGTGACACTGTCGCGTGGCGCTCCGGGAGCTTCCTAGTCCCAGATGACCCCCGTCTGGCCTGTGTCGTGTTGACTTTGGCTCTGTGGGATGGAAAACGTGGCTGTGGTTCTGGCGCTGACACGAATTGGGCATGTAACTTCGCGGTTTGACGCCGTATTAGCGACGATGTGGTTGGACATGTCGGTGCTAAAGGAATCACGCGGGCGGAAGGAAAAAAAGAGAGACATTCAGCAGAGACGCGGAGCTCTGGACAACGACAACTCATCTCTCATGACCTCAACGGAGGTGTAACCGCAAATTCTGTCGTTGTTATGCGGAACACGGACGTTGGTGACTCCAAGCGGTGTCAAAACGATGTCAAAGCGATGTCTCAGAGAAAGAGAGACGGCCGAAGTGAACGCTGAAAGGATCACAAACATCATAGATGTGTAGGTGAAGAAGAGCCTTTCGGTGGCTCTGCCAACCCCTGCATCATCGCATGGAAGCCACGGTATGTACGTCGTAATATTCCATCTCTCGAGGCTCAACTCGGCGCGCTTTGCTAGCAGCTGCTTGGTTAGCGAGTTGATTGCGTGCATCTCCCGCGTGGGACTCGGAAATACGCCTCACCACGATTTCATGCATCGTGCCGCTTGTCATTGGTGGGAGATGGAGTGGCTTAGCCATGTTGGGCGTGAAGAGGAGGATGGAAGAAGCTTCATTTTTTTCTTCCGCATCTTTTCTGTTGGGGAGTGCCGCCAGCACATGTACCTGCCTGTGGCACGGCATTGGAATCAGAGGATGTTTCCAGCGAGCCCAGCTGTGAAAGGCCCGTGGCAGCTGCAGCCCCCAGGGCCCCTCGCTAGCTCCGTCAATGCCTGGCGCTAAGTAGGCACGAAGCAGTGCTGTAGCACCGGCTCTCCAGCGTTCAATGTTACCCGGTGGTGCACCCAAGATTTGCATGCCAGCCGCTCAGCTTTAGGCAGTTGGCGGGCTGGACTGGGGCGGGGCGCTAAATCGCCGCAGCCCGCAGCAGGCTATGCCGCGCCGGGCCCAACTCCAGCAGCTCCCAGCGCCAAAGTCGGTCAAAACCGCCACTCTGGACGTCCTCGGAACCTTCTGTGAGCGTGGAAACGACGCACAATCTCCTCAAGGCATTTTCGCTCCTCTCGCCTCTCTCCCTATTAATATACCTCCTCCCCTCCACTTACTCAGCGTCCTTCCCTCGACTGTCTGCAGAAATGGTTGTGCGATTACTGTGACTGCGATATTCGCCCCTCATCCGGTCCTGAAACTCCAAGTAATCTTGCGTGCAGCTGTGCGTGCCTTATTTGCGTCGCCAATCACTGGGCCCCAGTGCCTGACGCAGGACCCTTACACGCTTTCATTAGCATCTGGCATCTGGCATTTCGACCGACCGGGGTTGCCAGCGACTATATTCCTGCGCCGCTGCCTAGGACCCATCGCCGGATGAACACCGTCCAAGTACATCCCCGGATAGAAAAGGACTTGACTGAACGCGCATCAAGGCAAGACGAAGATATAGTAGAAGACGACGACGACGTCGAAACAGAAGCCATGGTTGGAAAAAAGAGGATCCCCAGCCCGGATCAGCTCCGCGACTACAATTATGCCGTTGCTGGACAGTGAGTTTTCTGGCGCAAGAGGGAGAATTATGGCGAGGGGAAAAAGGGCGTACATGCTAATCTATTCTTGCGCAACGATAGTGCGGGTACCCTGTGCGACGCCGATGGAGAGCTCTTCATCAAGCCGTGCACCCAGACGGAGATCGACTTCTATCAAGAAGTAGAGACAAAAGGCTACCGCGACTTCGCCGAGATCATGCCCCTTTACATGGGCGAATTGCAGCTGAGCAGCACCGACGACGTACCTCTTCAGGACGCGCTCATGGGCGTCATCTCCGGCGACGGCGACTTCAAGACCACCAAAGAACAGATTGCCGCGACGATAGCGGAGGCCGTGGACCAGACAACATGGGTCCCTACCCAGGGCAAAAAGATCAAGACGGACAAGTCGGTCGTGCTGGAGAATGCCTCATATGGCTACAAGAAGGCAAACATCCTCGACGTCAAATTGGGCGTGCGCCTTTGGGCCGACGACGCCCCCGCCGAGAAGAAGACGCGCTTCGACACCATCAGCTCGCAGACGACACACGGCAAGCTGGGCTTCCGCATTTCGGGCATGCGAGTATATCAAGGCTCGGAGGATGAGTCAACATTGGATGAGGAAGGCTACAAGATCTACGACAAAGACTTTGGGCGTCTATCTGTCAACAATGATAACGTTGTCGATGCATTCCGAAAATTCATTTTCAACAAGGCTGCCGGCGTTCATACAGCGCTTGGCAGGGCTGTGTGCTCAGCCTTTGTCCGAGACTTGCAGCGAATTGAAGAGGTTCTGACAAGCCACGAGACCCGCATGTACTCTTCATCCCTTCTGTTCATCTTCGAGGGCGACGGCGCGGCGCTCGACGCTGCTATTGAAAAGAACAATGAAATCATGGACCGTCAGTCGGCTGAGTCATATACGTGCCCGCCAGTGTCGCGCACAAACATGAGCTTGGACAGCAGAATGGACAGCGGCATCGCTTTGGAACCCGAAGACGATTACGACTATGAAGACAACGACGAGGATGACGACGAACTTCGACTGCCCCAGATCTACACTCTCAAGCTTATTGATTTTGCCCATGCAAACTTTACTCCTAACCAAGGGCCCGACGAAAACGTCCTCCTGGGAGTCAGGAGTCTTTTACGAATTTTCAAAGAGATGGCTGGCGAAGATGACTAGACTCATGCACGATGGCATGGCTGTCTCTGATTGGCCACTCTCGCGTGTATATATACGATGCTGGCGACTGACTTGCGCTGCTTTTGGAACAATACTGGCGTTAAAAGGAAGGTGGGCGATTTTTGACACCTAAACAGAGAGGGCACCAGAAAAAAAGGAGGCGCGTTTCCTTTTTCTTCTCCTTTTGGGGGAGAATTTATTTTTTTCCTGATACCCCGGAGATGTCCGAACATGGTGTGTTTGCGGCGCAACTTTGGCCGATAAGAAAAAAGAGAAGACTTGAAAAGAAGATGTTACAAGGTAGAGCATGGCTCCGCATGGAGATTTGGGAGGAAGAAGAAGTTTTTTTTTTTTCCTGCGTATCATGATGATAAATGACGGTTTTGGCGCAAAAGGGGGCTGTCTTTTCCTTTCCTTTTCTATTGCTCGCTTGAGGAGTTTTGGGGTGGTGAATGAATGCACCGCAGATGCACTTTACAGTGTATTGACAGTACCTGTTCTATACACTTCTATGTACCTAGGTATATACTTACTTCTATACATGGTTAGAATACACGGATACCTGTCTTTGTTACAAACTGTCGGCATTCTCTCTCTCCCTCTGTCTAAAAACTTCTCTTAATTGATATTAACATGTAGACCTATATCTATATTGGGTTTGGAATAAAGTTTTGCTGCTTTCAGACGCTGGGATATGGCAGGATGCACCCCGTCAAGATCTGGGCACCAATGCAGCGCTTTAGCGTCATGCTGGAAGACGTCAGCGGGCCGCTGCAGCCCCTGCTAGCTGCCTGTTAACAGCCTGTTAAGAGATACATGCGCTGACGTGAAAAATTGCTAGAGCCGCAATGTATTTCGCACCAGCGACGCCGACCCACTCGTCGCATTTCTTGCCGCCTTCCATGGACCCTAACAGCTGTACTGAGGTACCTGCCTCTAGCTCGGCTCAAAGCGTTGGATAGACAGCGATTCGGGTAGAAGATAGGACGAGACTCAGCCTTGCATCTTCTTTTATTTTCATGTAGGCGGCCATGTCCATCCCCGGCCTTGGGCAAATCCCGGTACAAGTGCGTTGCGTTACTGCCAAATATCGTATGCAAGCTGCTGGCTGACCCTTCTTTCCTCTCTCTTCTCTCCAGGCGGCCGTTTCCTCGACGCGAACCATCTCCCTTCGTCCAGCTTGGGAATGGCGATTCCAAGTGCCCGCGGGCTCGTCGCTCGTGCTCAAAGTCCTTGCAGGCACAGCTGAGAAGGACGGCGTCGAGCTCGCGCTGCGCAACGCCTACACCTTTTCCGGCGTGCGCTCCAAGATCCTGACCTGGCACGGCTGCGAACTGGAGATTGAGGGCCGCTGCGACAACGACTCTGTAGCCGAGTACCTGAATCCCATTGCGAATCCTGCGACTTCACACATCAATCTCCATGCGCGGCTGAGCGACATGCGGGTGGATGCCACGCGGCAGCGGCGCGAGGGTCCGAGAGTCCTGATTGCTGGGCCGCCGAATTCGGGCAAGACGACGCTGGCCAAGACGCTGACGAGCTACGCTACGCGACAAGGATATCAAGTTATAACGGTGAATGCGAATCCAAGAGATGGAATGCTGAGCTTGCCTGGCACGCTGAGCGCGAGTGTCTTTGCAACTGTCATGGACCCCGAGGCGGTGGACGGTTGGGGCTCGACACCAACGAGCGGGCCGAGCACGGTACCTGTCAAGCTGCCCATGGTTTTCAACTACGGCTGGGAGAGTGCGGAAGAAGACGAGGATCTATATCGTGAGCTTATAGGGAGACTGGCGGGGGCTGTTAGCGGTAGGCTGAGTGAAGATGAGGAAGTTCGTGGGTCGGGAGTTATAGTTGACGGCATAGGAGTCAGCGAAGACGGCCAGATTGGGATGGAGCTGACTGCGCATGTTGTTGATGAGTTTTCCAGTGAGTGCCTTTACATTGAATGCTACGAGTCGACAGTGGGCTTGGCTGACTGCTTCTGATAGTTAATACGGTGGTGGTAATTGGACCCGCGTCGCTGCACAAGCAGTTTGTGAATCGGTTCGCCAGCGAGAAGACGAGTCTTGGCGAGCCCATACAGGTGATTTCCATTGACGAATCAGACGGCGTAGTCAAGAGGGACGAGGCATTCTCGCAGCACTCGCGCGAGGCGGTAATTAAGGAGTACTTTTTTGGAGACGCAAAGAGGACGTTGAGTCCGCAGATTCAGCAGGTTGATTTTGACAATCTGGTTATTTACAAGCTCGCAGACTGTAAGTTGGCCTTGCCCTTGAGATTTTACATCCGTCTGATTAAGGTTATTGATGTTTGAAATCGCCCCAGACTCTCCTGATGAAAAGCAGAGCTTAGTTCTGGAAGAACCCTCGTCTCTGATGCAGCATTGGACCTTGGCGGTCATGAACGCCTCTGTGCGGGATAGTCCTGATGTGATCCGCGCGGCCAATGTTATGGGCTTTGTGTACGTGGCGGACGTGGATGAAGACAGGCGAAAGATTAAAATCTTGGCGCCAGTGAGCGGAAGACTGGGAGACAAGCCGCTGGTATGGGGCAAGTGGCCGGAGCCGTACATTAACCTGTTGGGATAGATTTTCTGGCATACGATACAATACAATACTAGCACTGCAGTACATTGTTGTCAAAACATGGAATGTTGAGGCGCAGGGAAGATATGGTGTGACTTTGGTTTGTGGCGATATGCTGCAAGTTTCACGATAGATTGGCAGGTGACTGACCGCACTTGGCGCTGTGCTTCTCCTATCCTCGGTTGTGCGAGAGATGCTGACTGGCTCGTGTCTGAGATATACGAAAGGGATAGTGAGGATGCGAGACACTATATGCACTGCCAGCGAAATCTCGGTTGTCCTCTTCGGATTATACGCCCTTGTCTGTGTTATATCACACAGTATCATCAGGTGGGCTATTGCCAAGTGCACCATATATGCAGAGAAAGGCGTCACATGTCCCAGCAGTCTCTCAGATCAGAAGCACAATCACGTAATGATAACTCTTGTAAATCTTGTCTCAAAAGGGCATTTCCGGCAAGAAAGTATTTGCGGCACTGGGAGTATGATGGAAGATTGTTTCTTCACTGAACGCGCGTCAAGCCAAGGCCGAGTTATCTAACTTGCGCGTATATGCATGTAGAGAGGATGGATACAGATACATGTATGTACTAGGGCAAATTGCTCCGGCCGGTTATGTGCCCGGCCTTGGTTATGCTTAAAAACCGACTTGCCACTTGCCATGGCGCAGCTCTTCAAGGGTGGGAAGGTTAAAAAAAAAAGAGGAACAAGACGCTGCCGTTGAAGTTCATCTCCCTCTATACTGTAGGTATGTAGGAGACTACCCCGTACACCAGCTTAATAATGGTACATAATACACGTGCGGCATGTGTAGTCCCTGTCGTAGCTCAAGCCTCTTCTCCCCATCCGACCCGGCTATTACGGAACAAGCGCAAGGTTCGGCGTGTGGAGGCTTGCAGGCCGTCTGTGAGCACGTGTGCCCGCCACCTTGTCTGTGTTGTGTGTTGAGTGTTGAGTGGCATGCGGGCGCGAGATACGTAAGATTGACGGGATGCTGGGCCTTGCTGTTGGGTGTGTCCGCCAAGAAGGCCGGCGTTGTGCTCGCTGTGGATTCGCTTTCTGGCTTCTTGGTGATGCTGTTTGGGCGAGAGACAAGTGCGGGGTATTGGGAATAATACGATAAGATGGGGGATGGGAGGATTGATGATGGCTATGCTGAGTATAATCATGACTTCCTATGATGATTATGATGCCCGTTATGATGGTGTTTTTTTTCTGTGTGGCTTCGCTTTGCCGTCTTTGATAGTACTAGAATACGCCAAGCAATGCCCTAGGTGAAGTAACTCGAGAGCCTTCTGAGGCCTCCATGGCGTACCTTCATGGATCATGGATAGAATATTGGAATTACTGAATAGTATAGTACCGCCAGTACTCCCTTGACTCTATAGATACGAAGCAAATCAGATGCATTATGAGACTGGCGTGCAGCCACTTACAAGTATATCCTTCGCATCACAGTGGGCTACAGCCCTTTTCCTCGCCATCCATTGGCTCCTGTTCTGGTCATGACCTCAGACTAAATCCGATAGTAGATCCCGGATAAAGGAGATGCTTCTGCAATGACAGGATTGTGCGGCGTCTGTGGTGGCCCTTTTGAGACGCTGATGCTGGCTCTGCTTGCCGTCGTCCCGTGGGGTGTGTAGCACGTGTCCCTGAGAGTGTTTAGTTTGATGCGAATGCCAGTGATTTATTGCTATAACGTTGGGGAAAAGATACATAAGTAACTGATGATTTTTATCTTCTTTTGACGAATCCAATACTTCGTATAACTGGGCGTATCTGTATACAGAAAACCCGTAGCAACAAGCACCCCCATGTCTCATGTCTATCACGCAAGGTCCAGCTTGACCCTTCCAAACCTAATGTCAACCACCGTCATCAGATAATAATAGCGTCTCTTGGCATCTTATCCAACCGCTCTCCCCCATATAATAGTACTAGCACCACAAGGGTTGGCTGCAGCTTTGGCTCTAAGTGGAAACAATTCCCCCCGCGTCTCTTCCCCCTCCACACCTGTTTGACACCCCCCAGCTTCGTTCGTTTCTAATCTATCCGCAGCCTCCGTTTGATAGCGATTCTGTTTTTGGTGCAGTTTAGCTTTTAGATTATGGCTTTTATTGTTTACGATTTGCTGGGCTGGCTATTGTCGGCTAGTCAACTGGGGTGCCGTGTGTGGCTGGGAAGTAAATACGTATAAAGTTGAGCAGGAAGCTTAGACTTGTTGGGAAGTCTTCTTCTTTCTCGCTTCCTCTTCTTTTAACCAACCTCTTGCCTTTCTAGGCTTCACTTTGCTTTTTTTATTCCTTTTTGAAAGGGAATCAAGGCTGTATTACATAGCTATATAGTTAACCGGAACGAGTTCTGAAAAACATTCTTCTTGTTCTTCTTCCGTTGGGTGCAATCGTTTGTTCGTTTGCCTCTCACTCTCGCATCAGAAAGAAAGAAAAAAAAAGGGAAAAAAGGGAGACTCAGACGCTCGCCTTCCATCAAAAATCAAAACAAAACAAATAAACCTTATTAGGCACCCCTTTGTGTCCCGGCTGGAAACAGCTCCTCGATACCCGTTCGATGGGAGAGACCGTTATTGTCATCACGAATGGTGCAGAACACGCCAATACCTCGTCGGACTCGTCGACCCTCTCCAGCAGCCAGGACGACAAGCCGCCTATAGCGGAACCCCCCGACATATCAGCTATAGAGAAGCCGCAGTGTCCTCACACTCTACCAGCCCGGCGAGTTGCCGAGCTTCTCGAAACCCATGCCGAAGATGGACTAAGTGACCAGGAGGCTGCCGCCCGCCTTGCGCGGGACGGGCCCAATACTATCAAGGGAGCTAAAGGAATCTCCATCTGGGAGATCTTTCTCCAGCAGGTTGCCAATGCCTTGACTGTGGTGCTCATTGCCGTCATGGCATTGTCCTTTGCCATCCACGACTTTGTCGAAGGAGGCGTGGTCTTGGCGGTCATTCTCCTCAATATCATCGTGGGGTATGTTGCAAAAAAACAAAACAAGAAAACTGACGTAGAACGGAAGAGACCAAGCCTGTTCATCAGTTTCCCTTTATGGGATCACCATTTTCTACTTTATCCTCTTTGATGTCTTGCTCACATAAATTATTTGAAAATACAGGTTGATCCAGGACTACCGCGCTGAGCAGACTATCCAATCACTCTACGCACTGTCGACCCCTAAATGCAAAGTCATTCGAAATGGCATCAACGATACCGTCAAGGCAGAAACTCTCGTCAAGGGCGATCTAGTCTGGCTTTCTACAGGAGATGTAGTCCCTGCCGATCTACGACTGGTCCAGGGCATCAATCTCTCCACAGACGAGTCTCATCTTACGGGAGAATCTGTGGCCATCAGCAAGAAGCCCGATGCCATCTTTAACGACGCAGAGCTTCCCATGGGCGATCGCCTGAACCTGGTCTACACTGGAAGTTCTGTGACCCGTGGCCGCGCCACAGGTATCGTCATCTCCACCGGGATGGACACCGAGGTGGGCCAGATTGCCGAGCTGCTGCGACAAAAGAAGAAGCAGAATACCGGCTCTGGCCCCGTCAACCGGTTCTTCATCAATTTGTACCAGAGAATCAGGAATGTTCTTGGCTTGGAGGGGACACCTTTGCAAGTCACGCTGAGTAAGTTTGCGCTCTTGCTCTTCGCCCTGGCTATCCTCTTGGCCGTCATCGTCTTCTCTGTTAGTAAGTGGGATGTCGACGATGATGTTTTACTGTACGGAATCTGCGTTGGCGTCGCCGTCATCCCAGAATCCCTCCTTGCCGTGCTCACCGTCACTATGGCTGTCGCTACCAAGGCAATGGTCAAGGGCCATGTAATCGTGCGCCAGATGCCGTCGCTGGAAGCCGTTGGCGGCGTAACTAATATCTGCTCCGACAAGACTGGCACTCTCACGCAAGGGCGGATGATTGCTCGCAAGGTCTGGATTCGTGGCGGTCTCACGGGGCTCATCGAGGGCACATCAGATCCTTATGATCCCAGCAGCGGCACCGTATCTTGGTCCGGATCGCTGGTAGAAACTTGCTTCAGCACCTTTCTTGACTGTCTGGTTCTGTGCAACAATGCCACCGTTACGGACGGTAGGAAAGAGCTTGAAACAGACTCTAGCAGCGTTACGACGGCTTATGGGTCTGATGAATGGAAGGCTGTTGGAGAGCCTACAGAGATAGCTCTCAAGGTCTTTGCCTTGCGCTTTGGAAGGAATAAGGCTGCTGGCGATGAACTCATCGCAGAGCACCCCTTTGACTCATCGTGCAAACTCATGAGTGTAGTCTATGGTAGCAGCGTCGATGTCGATTCCAAGTGCCAGGTGTATACCAAGGGTGCTGTTGAGGTAGTCTTGCCAAAGTTGAATGAATCCGAGGATCTAAAACAGGCTATTCATGCCAAGGCAGAAGAGCTCGCCGCCGATGGCCTCAGAGTTCTCTGTATTGCCAATAGGTCCCTGGACCGAGAGAAAGAGGATGCCCATGATCGCACCCAGGTTGAGAGCAGGTTACAATTTCTAGGGCTTGCTGGTCTGTATGATCCGCCCCGTCCAGAGACAGCCGGCGCAGTGGCGCAGTGTCGTCAAGCCGGTGTCTCTGTTCACATGGTAACCGGCGACCACATCAAGACAGCCACCGCCATTGCATACGAAGTCGGGATTCTGTCGCGAGGCATCCCCCTAGGCTCAACAACGGTCATGTCGGCGGCCGATTTTGGCAACCTCACCGATGACCAGATTGATGCCATGGAAGCCCTGCCGCTTGTCATTGCCCGATGCAGCCCCCTGACCAAAGTGCGGGTGATCAAGGCTCTGCACCGCCGAAAGGCGTTTTGCATCATGACTGGCGATGGCGTTAATGATTCGCCTGCGCTGAAGCAGGCTGACGTGGGCATAGCCATGGGCGATAGGGGAAGCGATGTGGCTAAAGAAGCGTCAGACATGGTGCTGACGGATGATAACTTTGCGTCGATTGTGACGGGTATCAAAGAAGGACGACGACTGTCAGACAATATCCAAAAGGTGAGCATACTTGACTACTATTTACTACGAAATATTACCATTCGAGGTATGATTAAAGAAAGCTAACCGAGACATATACACACATGTAGTTCCTCTTGCATCTACTCACCTCGAACCTTGCTCAAGTCATCCTCCTCTTGATCGGACTGGCCTTCAAGGATGAACGCAATATCGCAGTCTTCCCGCTCTCGCCTCTTGAGATTCTCTGGGCGAACCTGGTCACTTCGTCTCCCCTTGCTCTTGGTTTGGGCTTGGAGGAGGCGCAGCCAGACATTCTTCAGCGTCCACCCCGCAGCTTGCGCGCTGGCGTCTTTACAGTTGATTTGATTCGGGACCAGTTCATGTATGGAACCTTTATGGGGTCGCTCTGCCTGGCGTCGTTTATGCTGGTGGCTTATGCGGCTTCCGGCCAAGGCTACCACAACCTGCCTATTGACTGCAACGAGCATGGACACGATGGCTGCGGCCTCGTATTCCGAGCCAGGGCCGCAACCTTTGCTACGCTGAGCTTCCTGCTTCTCATTACCGCCTGGGAGGTGAAGCACTTCCATCGCAGCCTCTTCAATATGGACGAGAGGTGGAAGGGACCCCTTTCAGTTTTCAAAACGGTGTACCACAACCGCTTTCTGTTCTGGTCTGTTGTTGCAGGATTCGCCATTACCTTTCCCGTTATATACCTTCCTTCCGTCAACAAGTCTGTGTTTAAGCACCAGGCAATAACTTGGGAGTGGGGTGTGGTGTTTGGTTGTGTGGCAGTGTACATTGCGCTGATTGAAGCCTGGAAGGCCATCAAACGGCGGTATGGCCTAGGCATCGATAGGCATCCTGTCATCGAGGCAACCAGCTCGCAGGTGTAAAACTACGTGTACGTGGATGGCGGTACGTATTTGGTACGTGTACGCGTCGTGTTATGTTGTGACGTGTCGCGTTGCGTGATCTACGCACTCTGTGGCTGTGGCTTAGCTCACAAGGCATCTTTTGGACCAATGAGTCCCTTTTTTCGTTCTTGTCTTTCCTTAAGAAACATTGACTGATTGATTGATTGGGTGAATGAACAAATTGAAGCTTGGATGAATGGATGAATGGACATGATATACTATCAGAATGTCTCTCTCTATATCGGTAACATCAGTTTAGGCAGTATTAGTTTAGTTGTCCCCTCGCTTTGGCAAATAAATTGGAAACCTCCATGAGTGGGATATTATTTTATCTTTGCTGTCAGATAACGCGTAAAATTTCATTCTAGTCTGTAATGCGTATAGGCTGCCTATGATAAAACAAAAAAAGAATGCTGTCGTGATCCGTATCTAATGCTAACGTGGGGAACATTTCTGGTATATATATGTGTAACATGAGCGATGGTGATGAATGCTAAAAATGCTGATATTGTGTGACAGCGTCGTGAATTCCTGTTGCTTTACTTTTCATGGTTTCATGTAAATCATGTGGTCTTGATATCTGTTTGGATGACCTGTAGTAGTTTGTTAGATTTTTTTTTTTGGCTTTTGATGTTTTAAGGCAAAGAAGGAGGAATTGGAGACTTACGAAGTTCCAGCCGCTGATGCCCTCCCATTTGCCGCGGACGTACATCTCAAAACTAGAACGGAGTAAACGATTAGCTTTCGTTATTTCATTTTCAAAAGACGGAGCCGGTCTTTAGGAATAGGGGCAGATGTCTTACCATTGAGGGTCGCTGATGCGGTCAACGAGGGTTTGGATCTGAGGATTCTTCTCGATGGCCTCATTCCAATCCCAAGGATCGGCATTCTGAGCTGCCTTGTCCTTGAGTTGATCGGCGGGTCCGTTGTTGATGTCCTTGTAGACGCGCTTGCGGGACTCGCCTCTGAGGAAGTTGGGGTTCTCGTTGTTCTTACCGCCCCAGCGGGTGAAACCTCCAGTGAAGGTGACTTCGGGAACGAGCCTGAGTATACAGCGTTAGTATTTCATGATCTGGGAGATAGAGAAAGATGAGGGGTGATTTTTTTTACTTCATCTTGGCGGTGTAAGTGATGGACTTGAGCTGTGTGTATCCGGAGCAAGTCACTGTGGTTCTGCGATGGTGTTAGCTTGGGCATAGGGAAATGAAAATGGGATAGGAGTTGCCGTACGCTCGCTTAGCGGGGCAAATAACTGGGCAGTTGAAATCGATGTCAAGAGTGACCTCGTTGCGTTTGCCGTCCGTGAAGGCGTCTGATCCGTTGAAGGCGGCCTTGATGGTCGAAGCGATCGCGTCCTCGGTACCGGTTGTGGACGTGTATCTAAGTATGGATTATCAGTTAGCTTTCTGCGATTAAGCCGAGCGACGTAAAAGGAGAGATATACTCATTCTGAGCGTTGAACATCGCGTGGTTGGAGTGGACGATTGTTTCCGTCTTGGTCTCTTTGATGGAGATGTTGACTTGGGTGCTTAAAAAAACACATGAGTTAGCATCTCTGGCGCGGATCATAGTAAGACAAAAGAGAGGTGATGGTGTGCTTACTTCTCATCTTGAGCCGGTACCGTAATGGTTTTTACCTATCACGCTGTTAGCCACGAAGGTGAACTATGTCATGATAGACGGGAAGGCTATGCGAACGGTAAAGGGAGAAAGCTCCTGGATGATGGGCTCGTCGAATACGAAATCGGAAAATTCCGCCCTCCAGTTGTCGAACCGGAGACTTGTACACTGCTTGTTCTGGACATATTCATTAGCTCCTGGTTTCCTAGTCTATTTCATACGTTTCTTTCTTTTTCTTTTTCTTTTTTCTTTTTTTGCATTTGTATTAAAATATGTACATACTCCGAATCCCTTGGGTTTGCTCAGGTTCTTGAGAAGATATGACCGTCCGCTACCTTCGGGGTGAAGCTCGTGCTGGAATTCCGACCCGCTGGATATCCAGGACATTCCGAGGAGACTGCCGAGTATGTGTGAGCAGGAATCTTATCAACCAAGTAATGGCCGTGTACAAAGATTTTTTGAGAAATCTTAGCAACCATATGATGGCGTAATAAGGAGATTTTTTTGCATACTTGGCAAGGTCTGCGAAGGGGCGGGAGATTCCATGTATGACTTTGGATTCCAACTCGGAAGTTGTAGACTCATAACTGATGCCCTGTGGTGGAAGTTAGCGAGCGGGTGATTAGAGAGATTTCTTCATCTTCTATGGAAGGAAGAAGAAAGAAAAAAAAAAAAAAACGGCAGTTCGAACCTTCGTCTTGAAAACAGCTTGAGCGCGTCTAAAAAAATTGTTAGGATCTATATTCCATTGATTTATAGATTAAAGCAAGGAAAACTCACCGAACGTTCTCGTACAGCGTCTCGGATCTTTGTTCAAACGTTTCCCATGTCTTTTTATTTCACGTCAGCAATTTTACTCCACCAAATGCCATAAATGCTCACCTCGGCCTGTTTTGTCAATTCACCACAAGCCTCTCCAAAGTAGGCCATCTTGGCTTTTCGGATGCCCTCTTCCAGCTTCTCGGGAGTGTCAAGCGTGAAGTCTACGACTCCAGCCATAACCTCGTTAATGGCCCTGTTCAAGGCCTGTCGATTCCACTTGTTGACCAGGGCGTCCAGAAGGAGCAGCTTCGCGATGTGGTAGTCGGAGATACCGCTGGCCAGCTTGTTGCGAGCTTCGATTACTCGCGTCTTGGAGTCCTCGTGTGTGATGCTGAAGTTGGCAACGCTGGCCTCAAAGGCAGCCTTGGCGGCGGTTTCGCAGGTAGCCAGATGATTTGTGATCCTGTCTTTGGATACTGTTCTGGTGATTGCGAGGGTGTCGCTCTGGTTCTTGAAGTCTTCGATTTGGGTCTTGACGACTCGATCGAGTTCCTCTTCAAGATAGGCCAAGAAGTCCTTCAAGACTGTTCAAGATTGTTAGCTACTAAGCTGCAAAAAGTGAGCGTTACATGGAGAGTACGAACCAGTGGTGTATCTATCGCCATAGGTGCTCTTCTTGGTAGACAACTGGTTATCAAACTCGTTTAAGTGGTGGTCATAAAGGCGGCTACTAATGGCTTGCTCCTTAAGGAAGGTTATGAGACCGTCTCTGGAATCTGTTGTGTCTGTGATGGTTTTAAAATCTCCCACGTCCTCCTTAGGCAGCAGAGATTCATCCAGCTGTCTCTGATATGACGCCAAACGCTTGTCTAGAAAAAAGAAAGGGATGGTTATTAGTAAACATACTCACTGCCTGCTGTTTATATGCGCACTTACCGATCTCTTGGACAATGGCCTTCTCCATCTCCTGTGCTCGTACTGTGACCTTTGACTTTACCAAGTCCTTGGCCTTGTTGACCTTTTCTGTGTAGCTTTCTTTGATAGCCGATGCATTCTCCCAAAGATACTCAGTATCAATGGTGTTGTAATACTGCTCCAGATGAGAGCTCTGCTCCTCATCCGCGGTCGTTTCCCATATTGACTCATCGCCAACTAGGCTTTCTAGGTACTGTTGCTCCAAGGCGGAAGAGATTGCTTCAGACCTTGTAGTATCCAGCTCAACGACCCATGAAGCCCAAGCAACTGAGAGGTTCTGCTTCACAATCGCCGCAGCTGTGAAGAACGCGCGGTCGTAGGTCACTGAGTAGTTTCGCGAAAGTGCCTGCTCATCATAAGACGAGATTTTCTTCTTGTAGGCTTCAAGCAAGTCGCCGTGATACTGATCCAGCAGCTTTTCAGCAGTATTGAGCGAGAAGGATTTGAAGTCAGACGCCGCCTCATTCAGAGTGTCTTGGATTGAGCCGATCAGCTCAGTCAGCTCTTTCTCGGCAAAGGCCTCAATCTTCTGAAGATTTGCGGCCAAAACCTCATTTCGCTGCCCCTCTGATTCCTTTGCAAGGCTTTCACATGTATCCCTAGACGATTGGTTAAATTTGAGTTTCCCGGATGATGGCACTCCAGTTCTTACTTGATAGTCTGCTGAGAGAGATATCTCAATGAGTCCCGGACGCTATTCAGACATTTCTGCATAGCACGGTCGAGTTTCTAAGCGCAACTGTTTAGTCACAGGTTCCAAAGCTGGTAACCGCTATAATATTCCGCATACCTTGTTGCAGTCCTTGGTACTCAGCAGCCGTGTGTCTTGACTCAGCTTGTTGCACGCCTCTCTATAGTCGTGGTGGAATTTGATGTGAGATCTGTTGATGGCTTCGTTTTCCGCAGCCCGCCAAATGTCGGGAACATGCAGCTGCCCGTTCTGTTCAAGACGATTGATCGATTTGACAATGCTTGAGACAAAGTCCGCCGTTGAAGCGCCAGTTAAAGGTGCTCCGGCGACAAGTCGAGGGATCCTCAGCATCTGAGACAGCGAGGCACGCAGATTCTTAAAATCCTTGACATAATTGTCATTGAAGTCATCAAGAACAAGGAACTCCTTGGATTTGTCGTTGATCTTAGCCTGCACACCCTCTTTCAGAGAGTTTCCGCGAAGCAGGTGAACCTGGGTTTATGTGAGTACTGTGATTTTCACGTGGCATGTTTGGACGGAATCACTTACAGTCACATCCTCAAACTCGGCGGAGAGCTTTTCTCGGATCTTATTCCTCCTCTTTATGGCCTCGGTCCTGCCGATCTCTTTTCTGAGGATATTTTTTCTGACATCATCCACTAAATGGTGGAGGTTAGCATCACAAGCTACGTGTAAACGCGAGGTATTACGGTGCATCTTTTTTTTTTTTATATAAAACTTACCTGAACCTCCAAGATCATATCTAACGACTGTTAGATCAAAATCACATTTCTGCAGAGCCCAAAAGACAAACTCACTTGTTGATGATGATGACTAATTGGCCGAATTTGGGACCGGAAGTCTTTTTGTCACCACCAAAATGAAGCTTCTCTGCGGCCAGAGTCATCATCGCCAAAGACGTCAGAATGGTGTCCTTGGCGACATCTGTGGTGTTGAACACGATGACCCGGGAGCATAGAAGAGCGGGGGTGAAGAGAATGATGCTGTCATAGATCAGTTAAGCACGTTTGAGGTCATCAAGTAAAAAAGAAGAAAAAAAAAAAAACCAATCCGGCTGCTACCTACTCGTATAAGTCGCCCTGGTCGCCATGGCCTTCAGTGTCCAGGAAAGCTACTCGTTGAGAGCCTACAAGAGGCAGCTCAACGCCGTCGTCGAGTCGTGAGAATTCCTTAACACCCATGATCTTATTGCCGAGGTTTGTGCCTGTTGCAGGGATTAGCAAGTATAGGGGGCGGGCGTCAGCCTAAGGGCTGTGCGTGCGTTACCTCTAGTCCAAGACTCAGCTCCAGGAGACGTTGAAAACAGCGGCTCTGTGGTGCATCCTGCGAGAAGGTTCATGAGCGTGGATTTGCCGCTACGGGTCGGGCCCATGATGCTGATGAGACTGAGCGCCTCATTGATCTGCCGCAGATGGTTGTTCACGTCGTCGTGACATTGCAGTACGTAGCTCTCAGGCTCATCAGAGTCGACGTCAGTAGCATCGTCAAGGGTGAGCTTTTGGCTGGCAGCCTTTGTGCTGGGCGCCTTGGTACTGACGGCCTTGACGCTGGCAGCCTCCTTGACGCTGGGAGCATTTACACTGGTGGCGTTATCGCTGGCGGCATTGTCGCCTGATACAGCCTCATCGGCAGCCTCCTCATTCGAAACCTCCTCGCTTTGGGGCTCCTCGCTTGAAGGATCCTCACTGGGAGCAATTTCGCTGGCGGCGTCCTCAGGCTTCTTGGCGCCATTGTCAATCTCAAGCCACCGAAGCTGGTCGCTGGTCCCGCCTGCAACTAGCTGGAAGCTCTTCTCATCTTCTGGACTGTGTTGCGGCAAGTAGCCTCTGTTAGTGCACTGAAACTGGGTGAAGAATGAGGAAGATGGGAATAGAGGCGCTGGCATGCCTTAACGGATCCGTAAGCTCCATGGAGCTGTTCATCCGCTCGGTGGACGTGCTAAACCGCGCATCGCTCCTCGAGAGTCGTTCTACAGTAGAAGGGGAATCAGCTGGCTGCAGCAGCACATTATGCATTATGCGGTGAGGCGAATAGGGGACAACATACTGGCCGACTTGGTCCATGATGGCATGCGCTGAGACAGCGATCTCACTCTCATAACCATGATGACTGTCTGCTCTGCTGAATGACTGGTGATGAGCTCTTGCCAGTCGTCGCTGGCATTGTATAAAATGAAGTTCTCATCAAGCGGTAAAGAAAAAGGCTGGAGAAGCCCCGGGCGACTGAACGGGATTAGCTCAGGATGTGCCGAATTGTGCCAGCAGCAGTTTACACGTCAATGCAGTCTTGGTGTAAGGCCACGGCATGTGATAGGCCGCTTGCAGGGCCTGTATGCTGAGTTGGGCTTCCATCACGTATTCGCGGTGCCTGATTTGAGAGCCATAGGCTTGCATAAGGTCACAATTGTGAGCCCCCCTGCTATGAAAGGGGCCCATCTGTGCAGTTACACGTATTATCGAGAGATCAGGCGGTCACAGACGTGGATACTCGCTTCACTGACTCGCGTCTCGATTTATGGACTTGTGCGTAGAACACGTCAACCCATGAAGCCAACCTATGCCGGAAGTGTGATAACGTCGTTTGCACCACCCTGGGCCTTCTGCACGACGATAAGGCGGGGGCCCGTCCATTGGTTTATACAGCACTGAAACGGTCCTCCAAGAGGTGGCGAACGGGCCAAGGAATCGAGTTATCGAATTGTGGTCTACCTAATGTATCTCGACTGCAGCGAACGTTAGGGGTCATCTGCACATGCAACCCTTTTAACCAAGAAGATGTTTGCAGGGGGGGAGCAGCGAGGAATTGTAAGCACCGCGGATGCCGCCCGGAAACCCTTCACTGTTTTTGCTGAGCCGAATGACTCAACTGCGGGAGAGCCCTTGCTCTGCTTTGAAGTTTGCCCCATGTCTGTCTGCACAGGATGCTCGGTGCTCAATGGCTCGGTGGCCGTGGCGATGCATTGGCGAGGCAAGGGCTCAAAGTTTCGCCTCCGTGAACTTCGTAAGCAGGAGGCAGATATGCATAAATCCATGGGACGAGTGCTTTCATTGTCTCGGCTTCTGGCGAGCGGAGTACCAGTCCTTGCGCATACTTGTACACGGCGTGGGGCTCCGCAACTCGGAGTCAACACGGCAACGCGCGCGTTCAAATAAGCAAAAATACTGTCAGGGGGGCTAAACTCAAGCTCCCGCCGCTTTGTTGCGGGCCAGCACCATCTGCACACCGAAAAGCTAGCTATGCTAATTGTCTGTCAATGGCACCAACTTGGGAAAAAAAATCCAGATCTTGCTGGACAATGCGTGCTCTCCACATGGGCCGCAGCCACATCCGCTTTTACCTTCTTATGTTGTAAGAGAGACCAACCAACCACCTCATAGACGGGGATCAATTGGAGCGTCTGCGTCTTTCTCCTCTTTCTTTGGGCATGGCAATGGGGATATACATTACGATATGTCTCTTCGTTTAAAGAAAGACTAAGAATCGATATCCAGTAGTATTCCGCCTCCAGAGTCACCTGTTGAGAGAGTTCCATGGCCCTTGACACCGCCTTTGTGAAGCCACCAACAAGCGGATGCATTGAGTCGTGCAGTGGCTGTGAAGATGGCCTGAAAAATCAGAAGACCACAAGTACAATATATACGTGATACTCTGAACTTTATGTCAAAGTAATAAGCTATTTTATACAACCATGCCAGTACTTCTACGACTCTATATAAAAGAAGTGCAACGCAGCATCAGCCTCAATACCCTGCCCATATTGGGCCGCGATCGCGTCACTAGCGCAATTTAGACATTACCCGTTTCAACAAACAAACATCTGAACAAGCAGATGCTGCAGATACTAGACAAACAAAGGGTCTAATTGATCTCCCCACGCATAGTCACCTGCTTGTCCCGCTGGGTAGATGCATGCATATACATATCCTCTGTTCTCCATAGGGCTAGGTCCTTCAAGGCAGGCATGGATCTAGGTGGACGCACATATCCTGGTCTCTTCACCACGTACGATGATGATGACGACGGTGACGTTTCTGTGGAGGACGATGCCGGCGGAGGAAGTGCAATAACCGATCTATCCTCATGCAGTTCTTCAAGACTCGCCATAGGTGTTAGCGTTGGCGTTAGTCCTACTACACAAGCTCCATCTTGATACCGCCTCTGTCCTAACTTCAGCTTCAGTCTCGTCCTCAATAATACCGATAGCCCTCAATATCTTATCCCAAGCTCTCGACGTTTCAAAGTTCTGAAAATCCTTTCCGGACCGCTGACGACAGACGCTGGTCTGCCATGAATCAATGACAACGGGAGTAAGAAAGAGGCTATCCACGCTGTTGCAGGCTTGCTCGCTGCGATATAATACTGCGCGAAAATTTAACAATCCCATCACCGGAGTAGCGCCAAGTTTACAAGCGTGACCGTCATACCTGAATGTGGATTTTGCTTTTGCTAAAATTTTATACCGCCTGCATGGCGCGTGCTCCACATGATTCGCGATAGCGCTTCAGCCGAGTGACGGCGTAGACTTGGTTGTGAAGATAGAGGGTCTCTAAGTGGGCGCCATAGAAGCGATTTCAGTTTGCCCCTCTTTTCTCTGGTGAGAGATCATCTGGTAAGCTCACGTAGATCTGGAGTATGGGCCTTGGTCGTCTTCTTCCATCTACACAATATTCCAAATCACCTTTTCTTGGAATATCGCAACTGTCCCCAGAAGACTGAAATGAGCACTACGAGCAACATCTATCCTTACTAATACCTTAACTAAAGAGACTGTTAGATTTAGTGTGAGAAAGTATTTCCCTATCTATGATAATTCTTAGTTCTAGTGTTAGTTCGTAGCCTGTTGCCTCGTAATCGTGAATTGAAGATGACTGGGAGCCATCTCGAGATTCGCGTTCGGAGATAACATCCTCAATTGGCATACCAAGCTTGCATTGTACTATCAACTGACGCCGACATTTCAAATTATAAGTCAGAAGAACTGTTATCGAAATAGTTCTATCATGGTCACATACACTGTGATGGAGTATCTGGATAGTGCTGCCTTTGTCGACGTTGTACGTGTCTGCGGAACTAGCACTTCAAGTCATGTAAGGAAGCTCGATCTCATTAAACCGCAATCGGCTATGAATGACGTAAATGCCCAGACGCGTTAGCCTCAGAGCGTATGGATACATTGGATACGGCACTTGTTTATCCAACTGCTACCCGAGAGGCGCCAGACGCGGGTTGTTCTATCAATGTCCCTTGATCCGAGGCCACCAGCTCTGGCCGGTGGGTTGTAATCATCGGCCATACGGTATTGTTATTACTTCCTAACATCCAGATAAAGTCGTCTAGATCGGCTCTCAAGATAAAAACTGTATAATCATCTGGGCCCTAGGCCATAAGTTTAGCACCCTGCGACAATATCGCTCAGCCAACATGCTGGCTACGGCCCGGGTAGGATTATTTAAATGTATACTAGATCTATAGCGTGAGATTTATTGACTCTGAAGTTATGAAATAATGGGAAAACGAATGAATTGACAGTATCGATGTGGCATCTCAGCACCTAGATACATGCACCTAAGCTGATATGACGCAGGTGCTTTAAGTAACAAGTTAGACGAGGATCCTATTATAGTGACCTTGTAGTTACCATTATCAGTTATGTATATACACTCGCCTTTCTTAGTGCTAAGCACACGAAATGCGCTGCAAGTTGGGATTGAGCCTGCAAACTTGAGCCCACTTAAGATTGGGGATGCGGAGCGTCTAGAGGATTATGTGATAGCCTACCTGTCTAAGTCAAGTCACCGAATCTATAGATCATTGACTTATCTATTTGCGAGCTTAATGTCACATGAGGCAATTCCCGTGATAATACAGTTAACCAAATCTCTTTGCCTCTTTCAGGTCTCTAGAGACACTTGCTTCGGCCAATAGTCCAAGCGTACTAACTAGGTAGACTTATAACTATATTGCGTGAAATTATTAACTATGGTATAGCCTTGGTCGAATATGTATGACCGGATATATATGGCCAGATATCCCGGTTTATTAGCCAAATTATCGTTCCTAAATGTACTTTGCCATTGTTGCGGCCTGTAGAAGCTAAAACACTAGATTTTGCGACAAGGAAGCTAAGATTAGACTCTTTCTAAATTCTAGAGAATCTGTGTAGTTCCATTTGACTTTGTGTGCTAAAACACACTTTGCCATCAATTGCACCTCAAATTGAAAGCTGCGAATCATTTTTAGAATGACACCAGATTAGCCAGACAGCTGCGGCCTTCGGCAGCTTGTAGAAATTTTTACACCATATCGCTTCGATGATTGGTGGAGATTTACCTGTGATTTAATTTTATTTTTAAATATAAATAGTATTCTATTCTATTGTGGCAAAATGACTAGGAGGCAGCACATCTGAAGGAGCTAGAGTTAATAAATAGAGCGTTGCACATGTGCTTTATCCTTGCTTATCCGAAATGACATTCGCCACTCTAATACCGATGAAGTATCAGTTCCTTTTCTTCAATAATACCTTATGGAGTAGTAGGGATACGTGCCAGGTTAATAGGGCTTCAAGAATTTTGATAGGAAATAACAACAGCCTCCAATAATTGGTAGGTATCACCTTCTCTTAATCTCAAATATCGCTTATTTCTTGACCCAAAAATAAGCAGATATGTTGTATCGAGTGCGAGCTTGATATGAATCTCCCCGCAAAATGATACTTCTTTAAGCTTATTTTCGCGAGTGTATATCGGCAGTTACCGAAGTGCCGACACGCCGTAAAGATTAACTGTGGAGATGAAACATACTCCACCAAAGACCGTAGATTAGACTCTCCAGGCGCTGTCCATGGGTAAATGATTGCGGAGATTCAAGGAATGATAATGTTCAATATTTTTTGGAAGCTCGTGTACTAAGGAAACTGATCTCTCACGGTTAGTTGTATGTTCTGTTATTTTCTCCAAGGTAGGGTTTTGCAAACCCTTTGGCCTCTTTACGCCTTGAATGGATTGCCGGCTTCGGCCAACCAGTCTCAACAATTCCATTTATATAGAATGTAATTACATGATAGAAAAGGGTGTTATGCCATTATCAAGCTACTTTTACACCAATGATCTATTTATTTATGCTTAGGAATTGACAAGCAGGAAAGCTGTGGCACTTGTACCGATATCAATTTGATGTCAACATTTAATATCCTTTGGTAGTATAGCCAATTTCATCTTACTCTCCATGGGTACTTCCACTTAAAGCCCATACATTTGCTAAGCTTGCGATATGTTACGACTGAAGCAGCTAAAATTACTTGTGCTATATTTCACCAAGTTTCCATTGAAACACGGACATATGTGAAACAAATAGATTAAGGCTGAAACACCAAGAAAGGGATGAACTAGCCCCTCTTGGGGAAATTTCCCTTAAACAATCTCGTAGAAAATCTTAGACGACTGTTGAAAGGTTAGAGAGTATTATAATAGTGAGTTCCAATTTAAATAGCTGGTTTGTATCAGGATTAAATGCGGCTTTAATTCTTTGCAACGTACTAATTTACAAGTACGATCTTGCTTCTGTACCTCTTAGCCCTCTGTATTTGCTAGGATCATCTGCCAAGACCATCTGATAGATTCCATCCATCACTTTCTCGGTCATTTGATGTCTAGAATATTCAGGTCGTCTTGCACCCACTGATATTCAATTGCGTCCTGTATCACCGAGATTGTGATTGGGTTGATTGTAAGTATGCTCTCAGCATGTATTCTTATTGCTCCGTCTCATGAGTTACGGAAGACCTAGCCGGTATTCTACTTTTTAGAGCATGTAAAAATCTAGCCGAGTCTCATGTACTTAGGAATTGCTGCGTGGTATTGCAAGCCTCACATAGAGGGCGGGCAAGGATCTGGACTGAATTTCTGTGAATTTTCCTAAGCCTAAGATTTTTCTAGGCTATGCCAGATTATGCGGCATCCGTACATTAAAACGTCAAACCAGCTTGTTGGTCATTATCGTTCCTACCAACGCCTGCTTTGTTCTCCCATCAGCACTAGAATCAACTTAATTCTTTTTTGTTCAACCTTAACCGATAATGCTATGTATACCTCCGATTTTCCTTTATATATCGGTTCCTTTCTCAATTTAACTCCTTTTCTTTCGTCCTTAGAGCTGAGAGCTGACAAATATGAACCTTGATGGCCGTGCACCTTGATAGTCTCTCAACCCCTCACGGCCTCCAGCTCATCCTATTCGCCACTCTGATGCGGCCTTTTGGTCATCGTGTATCACCAGCAGTAAATTAAATGAAAGATATACCCATCCTCCATCAAGGTTCACGAATATGCTGGCACTGATAGGCTTAGGCGTCTTGTTCTACCTACGAGACTGACTTTAGCTCCTAGAGCGCCCACTTGGCTTGATAGAACGAGACGGGAGATGGAGCTGATAAATGCCATGAATGGAAATAATATGACATACTTACCTTACACCGCCAAATATATAAAGCAGGAGAATTCCTTCCTCGTTGACATTCATCCCATCTCTGCCAGCCTCAACAGCATCTCCCACAAATACTACACCATATACCAAAGCAGATGCTGCCTTCAAGTCTCTGGCATACAGGTTGACATCAAGGCGTCTGTTAAGCAGACTGAAATCGACTCAATGCAATGCTCATACTCGAAGTCTGTGTGCGCTTTGAGATTAGTAGTCGTCCTCGTTTATGCCGGAAGAGCTATTGATGGGCGAACCTGGCCCTTTTCTCACAGGATTTTCTTCTCCCGTGTCCCCATCTGTCATTCAGCCGAGAAAATCTGTTCTGCTCTTTCTGGTACAGATATCTCAACAAAAAAAAATATCAGGGGGTTCCTTGTGGTTACTTGAGTGGGATTTAGTAATCGTGTCAAGTAATGATCATGTCAATCCAGCTTCTGATACGCGGCACTTTTGTGCTCCCACTCTGGCGCTTGCCTATTCACGGGACCTCACGGATGCACATATGGCCCTAACAGGGGAGTATTCTTTGATTCTGATATGATCACATGCTGCTGAAACGACTATTGTCCCATCAGCTCCATGTCTCTCCTGTCTTCCCCTTACATGGCGTTGGTTTGGCCATTTGTGGAATTATGAAGCTACTCTGGGCCGCGTGACAATTTTAACGGGATGGTCTAGGCCTATTTGTCCATCAGCCCCTTTTCAGCTTTGGTTATCATTCTTTGCTGTCGCTTACAGCGGTTGACATCCAATATTCATGTTGGTAAGCCCGTGGGGGTTGCCGTTAACGCCACATTGCTCACGCCTTCACCAATCCCCCATTTCCGCTTTCAATACTAGTAATGCTGTATTACGTCAAGCCAGAACTGAACAGCCGCTTTCTTCCCCTTTGTGAACGGCTCAGATCCCGTACATGCGCCCCCAAAACCAATCAATGGCCCCGTTGGAGATTCTCATGACGTGGCCAATACGCCCCTATTATCAACCGTCACGTCGGCCAACTTTCTTATCTGTAGTCCTTAGATAAGAGGGCCGTTTACTGCAGGAAATTCTTGGAAATCTTCAAGGATTTGTTTGCCCAGCAGTTTTGCCTTCTCCAATTAGGCAAGGAAACAGCCCCCGTGATTGCCCAGTGACTGCTATGAGGCCAAAGCTTTCTAGCTTTGCATATTTCCCTCATCAGCTCACATCCAGATGACTGGTCAGTTTCACATGATTGTGTCAGTATGTATCCTTAGAAATTGGTCTCTGCCCTTCCAAAGTGCAGACTCCTGGCTCTTTTAGCTACTCTCCATTAGCTATTGGTCGTGTAGTACTTCGTACCTATCGTATCATATTGACCTAAGCACCTGGGTTGATGGGAAAATATGAACCAAGAATTTGACACATATTCAATAGAACATAATTTCATTATAATCAGTCTATAGAGCACATTTGCCATTGATATGTACTTGTATCTGCAATGTATCTGCAAAATAACATTGTGTCTCTATGGCTTGGCAAACATATATCACACCATTATAACCACCTTCCATTCCAGCCGTTACTAAATATGTTTAGCATGTAACGGACCTGAATGCTCCTGCAGTTGCCACCTAAGAGAAAACTCTCTTGATGCCCAGCTTGTTGGCTCTAGCTGTTGAATTTGGGTTGCCACCATCATGCCCTCAGCCAATGAAGACATCGTACGACCGGAGTGGATGATCAATGACATTTCAAGGTCGGTGGCCGAACAGGAGCACTGACGAATACATGTGAAGATTTTCATGTCGATAGTTGGCCGTCCTCTAATAGCTTGCACTAGCTCGCGGGCTAAAATTACTGCATATGAGCTTCGACGATGAAACTAGCTAGTAGTGCAGGATTTAGTACGTGGGGAGTTGCAAGTGGAGATACTGGTGGTAGGTTCAAAAGCCAGAAGAACGCAGTATCGATCTGGATATAAAAGCACCAGCTATCGCCTGCTTTTTTCAATTTCTTGCCATCACTACAACCAGCAATCAGATCAGAAACACTCAGAAACCAACTACATTTGCAAACTTTTGACGACTTCCAGTCTCAACTTCAAAATGTCTCCTTGGTGAGTATATCCCAATCTCACTCCCAATAGCCTCCACTCTATCGTTTCTACTCTCTGGACGAATTCTTCACTTCACTGCTATATGCGTGCATATTTGCTCTATTTTCTACGAACAAACAATTTCACCTTGAATACATGCTAACACTTCTTGTAAAAGTGCCTGCTCCACCTGCAACTGCTCCGGCGCCTGCAGCGACTGCTCTTGCTGCAAGGTAAGTCTTAACAGTCCAATTTGATATAACATGCAACAGGCAGAAATCTAACAGAATTTCTTGTCATAGCACTAAGCATTCAATATTTTATCCAGCCACTGGAATGACACTGCATCTCGAGGGCGGCTTGTGGGCTTGGATGTGATTGACAAGACACCGCGGTGAATCATCTGGGCATATGGACGTCCGCCATGTACGATGTAGCAATATAAGCAATTGAGAAAATGAATCAAGATATTTTTTCAACACATATTTAGTGTATTGGTCCTTCTACTTGAAAATTGGATGATGGGTAGTTCATGCTGACATTTACCATAAACGTGCAACGATGCAAAGTAATTGTATACTCGTAGCTTAGCTGCGCCAGATAAAATAGAAGTTGATTATGAGTACGGCACGTCGGAGATGGACTATGACAGCTTGGAATGGCTTACTGAATAAGAAAGAGCATGCACAAGGCTACTGTGAATATTGTTTGGATTTATAAAAAAAAAAGAGAGAGAGATCAGGGCTAAATACAAAAGAAGCCCATAATCCAAAAAAATTGATGCCCACTATCAGAGTCGAACTGATCACCTTGTCATGTCAGAGAAGTACTAGTGACACGCTATACCGCTTAGCCAAGCGGGCTTCAAGCTATTGATGTTAGTGGCAAAAAGATGTTACTATATAAACTGTATTGCTAACTGACTCAAAATTTTTGGTAGTGATTTGACTCGTTCCCAGTGTTGAAATTCACTGATTTTCAGTCACGTCTCAATCTCTGTTGGTAAAGTCTATTGATGACATTAATATTTGTAAAAACACCATTTTTCTGATGCTCTCTAGCCCTTCATAAAGTAATTCTGCAGCAAACTATTTCGAAACTGTTATAGAAACTCCTACACTCAGTTGCCCACAGATCAAAATCCATGATTGTTGAACAAGGATGGGATTGATACTCATAGAGAACCACAAATATTATGATGGTTTTCTTTTACAATGTACTCTATTTATCATTAACGGCTAAATAATGGCTAGCTTGGGTCAACTCAATCGAGAATCGACGCACCTTACTCTCGTTTGTTGACAGAGGAATAGCTCAAATAGATGTTTCGCATCGGATAATTCAAAAGCCCCGCACAAGTCTCCGTAACTTCGTTCATGGTGTCAGTTATGCCAAGTCAGAGACAACACTTATCATCAGCATTTGGTTGCAGGTTTGCCGATTTTATGTCCGAAATAATTGCGGACTGGCAGCACTCTTCTGTGATATACATCTAGGTCCTTGGCCTTCATCTCATGCTGCTTCCGACGGGTCACTCATATAACGGCAGTTGCTCAATCATTATCCAAGTTGAGAATGCGGGGGGGATAATGGCAGTCAACCAAATGCTGGGGTAACAGGAACATGAACGATTTCCTTTAACCATTACCGATGACTTATCCATTTGTAATGTAACATCAAGCCATTTAGCGTTAATATCTATCTAAACACTCCGTAGTTGTTCCTCATATAAACGCAACGCGTGAGACATCTACCTACTTATTTCTGTTAGCATATATTGGTGGAGACGGTTTGCCGACATAAACGAGTTAGACCGTAGTTAGTGCTTGGAACATGCGGGCATTCAAACGCGCCTGATCTTTTTATCCAGGCAAGATCAACGCAACTACTCATATACAGAATTGCAAATATTTCCGACGGGAAATTTACCGCTGCGCTTCACAGGGAAATGTATAGTCCAAGCGATCTTATGAGAACTGACTTTCTGAAGTGTATAATTGGTGGGTTTAATGCACTTGAGATTTACTGCGTCTCCTAATTATCTTAGCAACGCCCGCATTGCGGCTTGTGGTGACTTGTTGTTAACTATAATGATAATATGGAAGGGCTTCATTTGCCGCGCCTCTGCGGTACCAGGGGTTCCCCATGTGGTGTTCTCATGATAAGGGTTAACATTCGGCTTGTTTATGGAGTAAAATTCGGGCCAGCTCTTCGGATTGAGAATTCAGCGTTTAGACTTCCTTTTTGATAATGGCATATTTCAATATGATAACCGACGGGCCTATAGTTTCATAGTTTACAAGTATAAATATAGCTATAATGCTGCATGAACTCATAGGTAAAAGGCAACTTTCGTGACTCTCAATATCGGCTCAGTTTGTTACCCAGTTACACGGTGGGTTCATCACGATGGGCTTCTCTCGCGCCTTGGCTGCGGTACTCACTTATGGGTCTATTGCCCAAGCCGCATACGATGTCTTTGACTATGTAGACCCACTAATCGGAACGAGCAATGGAGGTAACTACTTCCCAAGTTTATGAGTTTTAGATTAGAAACATTCAATAGCAAAAGAAAAGCTAACAATGCTCAAGGACATGTATTTGCGGGCGCAACTCTTCCCTTCGGCCTTGCCAAAGCGGTGGCCGATTCGGTAAATGATAATGCAGGTGGTTATGCCTCCGATGGTGGTCCCAGTGAGTCTTTTCATCAGGCTGGGAGACGTGTCGCAAGGGTGGAAGCCACAAACGAAGGATATCAACTTACAATGATGCTTTAGTTACCGGATTTTCTCATATGCACGACAGTGGAACGGGTGGTGTAAGTGCTTTGTCGTTGAAAGTAAAAGGTCCTTTAAACTAAGTGTTTTTGAAGGGAGCTTCTCTTGGAAATTTTCCTTTATTTCCGCAAAGCGGCTGTTCTGGTGGCATTCTTGATAACTGCTACTTTACTAAAACTGACCGTCAATCGATGCCCATTAACAGTTCCATAGAAGCCCATCCCGGCTACTTCTCGGTTACCCTCAATACTTCTATCAAAGCAGAGATGACCGTAGCCAACAAAACAGCACTATATCGCTTCACGTTTCCTGACGAGCCTGTACCAATGAAGGGTGGTGATGCGATGGGCGCAAATGTTATCCCATATGAGCCAGTGATCTTGGCCGATCTAACAGATCTGTCAGATTCTAGAAGCAAGGGAAGCGTGAAAGTTGACCCCAGCAGTGGGCGCATTACTGGTTCTGGCACATTCAACCCATCTTTTGGAGTCGGCACATACAACCTGTATTTCTGCGCTGACTTTAAGGGAGCCAGCATCAAAGACACCGGTATCTTCCAAAACAACAGGGCCGGAACAAACTTCAAAGAGCTCAACACAGAAACTGCGACAGTTACAGGCCCTCCTGTACCTGGAGGCGCTTTTGTTCAATTTAATAAACCCAGCAATAACCAGATCTTGGCTAGAGTAGGCTTGTCTTTTATCAGTGTGAACCAAGCATGCGGCAATGCCCAATCCGAAATTCCCAGCTTTGACTTTCAAGGAACACTTGATACGGCTGAGGATTCATGGAGAAAAAAGCTAGGAGTTGTGCAAGTCGATAACACAGGAGTGGACACCGATATCCTGACTACTTTTTATTCGGGGCTTTATCGATCTATGCTATCTCCTCAGGATTACACAGGGGAGAATCCACTTTGGGAGAGCAGCGAACCTTGTAAGTATTATATAAATCCTCGTTATAACGAATGAAATCCTATCATGTTAACTATGGCAGACTATGACTCTTTTTACTGCATATGGGATTCGTTCCGCAGCATCCACCCGTTGATTACGCTTGTCGACCCGTATAGCCAAACGCAGATGGTCCGCGGACTCATCGACATTTACCGTCACGAAGGAAAATTACCGGACTGTCGTATGACCTTTTGTAAAGGCTGGACACAGGGAGGCAGTAACGCAGATGTGGTTCTAGTTGATGCGTATTTGAAAGGACTTCACCAAGGTATCGACTGGCAGACTGGATACGAGGCGTTAATCTCGGATGCCGAAGGTACGTTCATTCTCACCTTTTGAAGCAGAATTCCATGCTGATTTACAATAAGACGAGCCTGTGAATTGGGGAATCGAGGGACGTGGCGGCCTGGCCAGCTGGAAGACGCTTGGGTATATACCCACTGATGATTTTGACCCCAATGGTAAGCTGCTCTTGGCTTATTACAGTGGACATCGCAGCATCAGATACTCACCCACCGAATAATAGGAGTTGGTACTTTCTCAAGATCCATTTCTAGAACAGTTGAATATGCCTTCAATGACTTCTGCATTGCCGAAATGGCTCAGTCGCTCCACAAGACAGCTGACGCGGAGAAATATCTCAAGCGCTCTAAGAACTGGAAGAACATGTGGAACCCAAATCAAAACTCTTACATCTACGTCACTAACCCCGATGGTTCGACTGGCTATGTCGACAGTGGCTTTTACGGGTTCCTGCAGCCGAGATATTTGAACGGCACGTTTGGCTATCAAGACGCCATGATGTGCAGCCCTATGTACAGGTTTACAGACTGTTATTTGGTTCCTACTGGCCATGAGGTGAGATTCCTCTTGTATTTCCTTTACTCTGCTTTCCCTATCATCTTACTTATTTACTAATTTTATCATAGACCTATGAGGGCAGCAGCTGGCTCTACACTTTCTACGCCCCTCACGACATGAGTGACCTCATCACCACACTTGGTGGCCCCGATACATTTGTCAAGCGCCTCCAATTCCTTCACGAGACTCCAAACTTGCTTTACTTTGGTGATGAACAAGCTTTCCTGTTGGTCTTTCTCTTCCACTATGCTGGTCGTCCCGGCTTGTCCTCGTACTTTAGCCACTACTACATCCCTTCACAGTTCAACGCTACCATAGATGGCATCCCTGGTAACGATGACTCCGGCGCCATGGGAGCTTTCAGCACTCTTGCCATGATGGGTTTGTGGCCAATGGGTGGACAGAACGTCTATCTTATCTTGCCTCCATATTTCCCTGAAGTTAGCATCAAGAATGGACTCACGGGCAAGACGGCGACTGTGAAGAACATCAACTTTGATGGAGGGTATGAAAACATTTACATCCAGAGCGCGAAGCTCAATGGGAAACCATACACCAAGAGCTGGATCACCCACGATTTCTTTACGAATGGAGGCGTGTTGGAGCTGACGTTGGGGAAGAATGAGAGCAGCTGGGGAACAAGTTCGTCTAGTCTGCCGCCTAGTTTGGATCTAGACATTTAGATTTGCAGACAGAATACTGCAAAATACTAAGATTATTTACTCAAAGGGACTTAGGTGTTTCATCTTCTCACTATCGCGAACAAAAACCGTTGTCATGTCAGTATTATAGCCGCCACAGCAGAGTATCATTGGTATAAATGTATCAAAGTATTAAGCACCCCCACCACTCTTTATTCGATTATAATGTTCTCGCCTAGCTTTCTCATGGGTAGTCTTCCCAATAAGCCCTCCAGCCTTCCGGAACTCCTCAGAACGTCCTTTGCATCTTCCGGGAAGGCCATCCTCATCCTCCCCACCCGTTCCCATGTTCCTCTTCCTGTCTTCTCTACCACCAGCAGCATCACCGTGGCCTCTTCCACAAACCACAGCACACTCATTTGCTCTCCTTTTCCATGCCGTGTTATATATTCTTTGATGCTGCCTATGCTGGCTTCACCTCCCAGACAGGCGGTCTCTGTGCCACTGCCTCGACTCATCCTTACGTCAACGCTGAGGCCACTGAACTGCCAGCCCTCAGAATGAGTTTTTGCCTTTACGCGATCTAATACTAATGGATTCTTCACGTGGAGAGCATATCTTGCTGGACGAAAGCGAGGGGGCGAACTAAGCTGCTCTGCAAAATCGTACACAACAGAACCGTCGGGCCCAAGTACCACCATTTCAGGCGAGTACGTCCACTGTACGGACGATGGCTCATTTCTCGTTAGCTGTGTTGCCGTGACATAGTGATGATTAAAAATCTTTCGACTTTTCATCTTCATCTCGAGATCGGCGGCGATTGTTACAGACGAGGATAGCTCGACCGGGCCAGACCATCCTGCCCATGACCAACTAGGCAAATGGTTTCTTCGTTGCGCTCGTGTGCCGACTTTATGATGCCAGAAGCAACTTGATAATGCGAATAGATGTCTCGTTCTCGGTATACCGTTGTTTTCTTCTGATGGCTCTGACGGTATAGGTGCCCATAGTGGGATACCCACAAGATCGCTTAGTTTTCCCTTTCCAAGCGTGTTCTCCATCTCTCGCCAAAGCCCCAAGCACGCATCTAACGAATCCTCATGTCGGCTCAGGTTCCTATTCGTGTATTTCGTAATATGCTGGTCTACTTCGCGGAACAGACTCAACGTGCTCGCTTCTCCCAGCTTCTGAGGTAATTTCTTCCACCGTTCCCAGCTACCGTCCATATATGACACCCCGTTGAACAATCCTGGGCGCACGAAATCACACATGCGCTTCTCTCCGGGATCGTGATAAAATTCAAGTGGTAAGTCTAGGGTCTCAGGGCACGCCAAACCCTCACACTCCCAATACATTTGCTGCTCTGTGAAAACCAAGCGTCGTCTGGAAAGAAGTCCTTCTTGGTATGTCCATCCTCTAGTGTACCATGTCGAACGTTCAACGAGTAGGCGCGGGTCCTGGAGACTCGAAACGAGAGTCACATTAGATGTAGTAAATTTGTATTTTGGTTGAGTAGGTCGTGATGTTGATCCAACTCCAGGCAATCCATGCATGGCATTCTCACCAGCAGCGGCGATAATTGTGACAGCAGCCCCTTTGTAAATCTCATCCATTCGATGTAGATGCCCCCTCCTCTCTTCAGGTTTCGTATCGTCTATGCAGAAGCGATCTACCCAAAGGTATCTGAAGCCGAGTTCAAGAGCTACCGTAGCAGCATCTCTAACAACACGCGGCCAATTTCCATCCTCTTGGGTATCGCCTCGTACGTAACTCAGCGCTACGTAGTCTTCTCCAAGGGATGCTTCGACCACCCGTGGAGGAGATTGGCCGCAGTCGATTAATCGGAATCCCTTGATCTCAGCTTGAATTGGTCTCCGTGAACATCGTCCTTGGTGGTGAGTGTCACAAAAGTGAAGCCACTCTCGCACAAGGCCTAGGTCGGCACTCTTGCCAATTTCTCGCCCCCAGATACCTCTCTGTGGCCAGAAAGCATCATCGGGTAAATTGAATGTCGGCGACGGTAATGGAGAGGATGTCTGAGATGGAGCGGTGAGCTTTCCTTCTGCGCCACTCCTTCCTCTCGCTGTGTCAACTAACGTCTCAGGCCTTGTTCGAAGCAACATGCCCGATTCTCGGAACCATTCAGGATCTACATCGGGATCCTGTCCGTTGGGAGCCTTTGTCTTGGAGATAACAGAGAAGAAGGCCGGACTGAGCCCCTTGGCTCGTCCTTTGGCAGGATGATCCTGCATCTTGGCTGAGTCGATGAGGTAGCTCGTATCGCGCGTTGACAATGCCACCAGGTTGTACTCCCCAGGTTCTTGGCTAGGAACATGAACCTCCCAGAACAGCTTACACATCGGACATGTTGCCGACCAGCGGTTCTCCTCCAGAAGCTTAAGTCGTGATACAAAGTGTTCTCTTGTCTCAAAGTCCGCAGCCCCGCCATCAGCTGGCTTAGTGAAAGTTGCGTCCACCTCATCTAAGGTTTCTTCAATTTCAGCTGCTAACCGCGAGCACGACTCACAAAGCGCTGGATCTCGATTCACGCCCATGGCCGAAGGAGGTCGTGAGTTTGGCCGTGAGCTGGAGGCGGCATCTGAGTGCGCCGATGGGGATCGGCTCTTCTGTCCGCTAAGTCGGCGGATCAGCGATGAGCGCCGCGACCCAGTGCCGTCGCTGCCACCCGGAGACGACTCAACGGTGAGATGCTGGATCATATTTCGCAGGGGGTTCCTAGACCGGCGACGCCCCGTCTCAGAAGCGCCGGGAGATGCGGCTCTGGGGTCCAGATGATCAGCCATTGTGCATTTTCAAGGATCGAATCCGTCTGATACGAGGCACTGTGCTGTTGAGCTCTCTGCCTGCAAGAAGCAATGTCGTTCGTAATTCTCGTCGAGCTCTCGACTGCTGCGTCAAAAGGGGCAGAGGGACGGACACAAGCGTGTTTTATGTTATAATACTGGCTTGTTTATGGCTGCTGCAATGCCTGGCTGCTAACGGTCAGAGAGTTGGAAGATTGGAAAGGAGCAAGTCTGTTGAAATAGCTTCAAGCAGCCAAACAGGGGACGAAAAGGGTCCGTGAGTCTAGCGAGGGGGTTTCAGTGCGTCTAAAGTGGTGGCGGCTTTTAATGAATCAGTATTTTTAAATCCTGTTCCATGTAGTAGGAGCTGCAGGAGCTGGGCGACGGGGATAGAGAGAAATTATACTACTAATTCAAGCGAGAGATTGTGTGAATTTGTTACTTGAAAGAGGAGCAGTCAAATATATAAACTCGCGAAAAGAGAAGCCATCCAGTAGGTATGTAGTTCTACATATTCACCTTTTTCGCTGCCGGACCACCTTATGGGCCCAACAACTGACCTATTATCATTGCATATTCCATTAACACTGTGGCACTAACAAACGCAACTGGGGAGAAAGAAGGGCGAAAAAAAAAAAAAAAAAAAAAAAAACACTCACAACTCGCCCCCTTCGCATGTGGAGTTTGCTTCATTTACTCTATTAATAACTGCAATTTTGCTGTGCCGCCCAGCGAGATAAAATATTGATCCCATAACCATTGAGGCGCAGGGCTGACGATGGCCACCCTGGCTCAGGCGCATTTCCCAGCAAGATTTGGGTGGAGAAAGGAGACAAGCCGCTGAGATTGCACATGATTTTTCCGCAATGGATACCTCATGCATCAATGCAAAGCTTAGCTCTTGGCTCTTTTGAAGAAGCATTAGAAACTAGTTTTCGGGCTTCGGCACAGGCACAAACAAATGCCCATCCTAGCGTAACTCCATGCCAATCATTGTTTCTGTGAGTGGCGCCGGCTGCTGATACTGGCGGGTGGCACGCGACTAGAAGAAGATTCAGGCAGCATTAATGACAACTAGGCCGTCATTAGGCGGCTAGCAAGATGTTGAAACAGCCTAGGATCTCTCATGGGAATGGGCTACTAGAGACAGCTGTCAAACGCGTGCTCGTCCACATCCACAGTGCAGTAGGATTTTGCGGGCGGCTCATCCTTTCATCGCCAACAATAGCTACGACCAACATTCCAGAAATGGCGTGTGCTTTCCAAGAGTCTTCGGCGCTTACAAGTATGCCATGCTACTGCATGCCTTGGTTTCTCAGCCTCACTATAAGCTCGTCTCAGCTCGTCTTACGATAGACCGAGCAGCATACCAGCAAGAAGCGCATGTAAGAGGAGGCAAGATCCGCAATGTGCCATTTTGACAGCCCAAGCGTGGAATCTATTTTGCTTCTAGTCTAGTCATTGATCCTACGCAGACTATAATACTTCGATGAATATGGACGAATCACACAATTGATGCCTGAGAAAAAAAAACACCTTCCCAGAGGAATAAAGCCCATATTCTAAGCCACCTTTTGTTGACTAGCTAGCAGCAACTACGACCGTCCCACTCCCCCACTTCTCTCCACTATATCGATCACCTTGCTCAGCATCTTGCTTTTTACAGTGTAGACCAGTCGGCTAACGCTATGATATTTGTACGAAAAAAGAGGCGAAGCTTAGGCGGTACGCTGAAGCTGCCTTCCAAAAATATGAAGCGTACCTGTCTCGAAGTTGCGGTCAATGATTTAAAGACAAAGCGAAATCAAATCAAGACAATCCAAGGCTTACTAACAATTTCTAGAGGCTGGGACGAGCATCTTCTTAGGCCGTCTAAGTTCGAATGAAGCAGGACTTGTCTTCAAGACGAATGCACATCTGTCGCGTGCTAAAGTCCAAAAATGCCGCTACATCCAGAGGTCTTGCGGCACAGTTGCTTTCCACGGCTATTACATGCCGTGTCAAGATGGTTGTCCTTGCCCAGCTAATCACAAGACCAAGCAAGGCGATGTAGAGGCTTGGACGATATTAGAGTTATTATTACCATCCTAAAATTTCTCAACTGCTTTCATGCTGGGCATGAATTCCGCATTAGTTTTGGTAGCCCTCTCTAGGGCGACCTACGCCTCCGCAGAAGATGGCGTAGCTCACGATGTCTCGTGTTGTGCGCTTCGAACACAGCGTGCCACTAGAGAAGCATTTCGATACCAAAAAAAAAAAAAAAAAAAAACAGCTTATTGATCATTCGTACATGGTATGCACAGGAACATATTTTACATAATTTCCCTCTTCATATGTATTTATAGATTCTTAGGTAGCTAGAGCATTCGCTCCAACGCCGCCACGACGCGTGAGTGCAAAGAGCACAAAAGACTGCCGTCAGAAATGCTTGCTTATTATACTATTGATATTGATGTCATTTTATGTGCAAGGCGATCAGTGTATGATGACTAGGGTAGGTAAAAGGCCCGTCTTCACCACAAGCTGCTTGCAGCTATTCCGGGCCCCATTGCATCCAAATTCCCACCTGTAATACTTCGGAGACTAATTATGAAGCGACAAAGGATATTCATTCATCTTGGATCTATTAGCCCTTGCTATAAGTTCGTGAGGCTCATTCCGTTTCGCAGAAGCCAGTGATACTATTATTGGCGTCATATAGGGTTCCAGATAGAAATATAAGCACTAGTTTACATCCACAGATCCGTCATACACTACTGCATTAAAGCATGTCGCTTTTCAACACGCGTATATTCATCTCAAAAGCTCTGTAACGCTTATTCAATATCCTTTAGTTGGCTGCCACGTTTCTTTTATTCCCCATCGCCAAAGTGATCCGGTTTTCCCGGAAGTGTGTTCAACCATCACAATACAGCTTCATGAGCAGCATACTAAAGTCGTGTGCGATGTCGGTTCAGCAGATGATTTTGCAAAGGTTCTTTCCTTCTTTTTGGCTGAAAATGGTGTTAGATGAAGCATCACAATTGAAGAAAACCTTCCCTTTACCTTTATATGCCAACGCAAATTTGAAGAAAAAAACAGAAACCTTTAATTTGCGCTTCGGTATCGTCTAAAAGTTTTGCGTATCAAACGTTGCCTTGAAAGTTGCGAATAATAATGGTAGCCCGCATTTTATTCTCAATCCCTTTAGGCCTGGATCATAGCCTACATATACTTTTAGAGAAGAGGAAATTATCCCTATCGGAATCTTAACCTTGAAGCCCATTTCGCCACCATTTACGAATCGCGGTTTGGAGGGTATGCATTATACAAATCTTGGGAAGATGATGCAAAAAAAAAAAAAAAAAAAAAAAAACGAAAATTGAAACAAAATTGTAGCGTAATTTCTCGCCAGAGGATTCGGGCAAACTCAGACCGTTGATAAAGTAATCCCTGAGGTGCTGTGCGGATACGCTCAGAGCGTTAAAATTCAGTTGTAGCAAGAGCATAGTGTAAAGAATAGAAGAATGCTGATATTTATGTTACTGTTTTCATTTAGGAGGGCTTATTGTCAAATTGATCAATTAGTATTTGGCATTATATGTTCGTCTCGCGCGCCTCCGCATTTGTGAGCAAACCATAAAAAAATAAAAATAAAAAAATAAAACATTCTCAGTAGCAACTGCCCAGATCGTATCTTCTTAGTTACACATCCGTATAAATAGTTTGTCTTTGTAACCTTGGTAACTGCACCTAGTCGGTTGTTATGGCGCTGTGATTTCGCTTTTGCAACAGCCGACGGCCAGTGATACCTGCCAATTTCAAATTCGAGTGGACGTATTGCCCTCTAGCTGCAGAGACAGACTTCTCATCGTGCTCAAAGGTAGAAGCGGTACAATTATTCTGCAATGTATTCTTCTTTGGAATGCGATAAGCAAAAATTCAACCATTTACATTGGATTTTAGCCTTGAAAATGAGTCTCTTATCCTGTCGAATGCTCCGTGGTTTTATTGCTTTAAAATAATTACGGAAATCTTCTAGATTATTGCACGCTCTCAAAATTTTCCAACATTGTCTGAATTACATATCCAGCCCTCTCCAAAATCTTCTTCGCCTGATCCTCATCATTCTTCCCAAATGCCCACCAAGGCGCAGCATCCACAATTATCTTTTCCAGCCACCATGCCATTTTTGCCAACCATCTCCTCTGACGCTCTTGGCCGGTGTAGCCACACCGTTTTCCTCGAGGCGCTTCAGATACGCGACATAAAACTCCTTGGGCCAATCACCTCCGTCCAGCCAGTCATCTAAAAATTCATCGACAGGCGGAAAGAAGCCGGGGAACTCCCAATCCACGATTCCCGTGATGCGTGGTGGGCTCCCGGTTACTAAGATATTTCGAGGAAATAGGTCATAGTGAGTAAATTGAAACGTGTCCATTGGTATGGCGCTTTGTGTGTCGCCATCGTACAATGTACCATTGATCTTAATGACGGCGTCTTCTTCTCCAAGGGCGGCCATTTTGTTGGCGTGCTGCATCTTGAGAAAGTAGATTTTATTGTTGAACGACTTGCCTGCTCCTAGAGGTGTTACCGATTCTACCTTTGTGCCAGGCCAGCCGTTGCTCACAATTGCGGCAATGGCTTGTTCATTCATGGAAGCACCATGCGATGGCATATCTCGAAATTTACATTGTCTTTATACTTTGTAGCCACTACGTTTTTTTACTATGGGGAATCAGTATTTGCTGGAGTGGCCTCTGCCCCCGCTGATGCACGGAGATCTACTACCCACTAGAATAATTTATGAAATCTTTTATTCATTAGTTTTATGTGTGATCCTTTCTTCTTTTCGTTGTCTCTTCCGAAAGATATCTCGTCCGTTCATTCACCATCTCCTTCACAGCCGCCTCACGACTAGTAGTGCGTGAATAAGTCATATATAAGATGCTGGATTCGGTGTATAACCAGTATCGCTAGACTTGGCTGCTATCTCAGCGCTGTTTCCGGAGTGGGTTAACAGAAAAAAAAAGAAGAAGAAGAAACCCAGTCAAATGGATAGTGATATCATTACCACCTGGGTAAAGTTAATTCTAGCTGAAAGATGAACCCGGGAGAGAGATAAGCAAGGATGACGGAGCGGCTGAAATTAGCTTGAAAACTCTCTTCTTGCGAGTAATGGTAATGTAACTGGGGGAATATATATAACGATATTTGACCCACTACGATTTCTATTCGATTGGATAGATAGGAGGGTATGTCTCGGATGTGCACTGCCGCTTCTTGGACAACGCTCACTCATTGGTGTTTGATTGTGTGTTTTTTCGGGTGCAAGAGTGAAGCATGATTACTGTGCAGCTTATGATGTATCAGCTCATGCCTTGTTTGTTTGCCTTTTAGCGGCTCTAGCCCGCACCAATTTTGCTCAATCGCTGCCCCTGACTCGCGGCTGGCATAGGCTTGGGAGTATCAAGATCTCAGCCGCACTTTCGTCCTGCATTCAGCCAACTGGAGTGGTCGGCGATCTGCTGGGGCACCACTTGGGGGCAGCACTCAAAAAAAGGTCAGACACTCATCCTTATGACCGTTACGACGACTTTGCTTGCATTCAAGGAGAATCCAGGGGAGTACAGAATACTAGTATCGTACAACCAAGTCCGAAGTCAATATGAGCGGGACATGGGCATAAAAATAATGTTTCGGTAATCATAGTGCTTTCGATAAAACAATGCCTTTAGTTCCAATTATTAACCGCTAGAAGGACAAAAGGAAACTGGTCGACTCTTATATGGCCATATTTGTGAACTGTTTCCATGATTGAAACTAAAAAGTAGACTATAGAATTTGCTGTTTTGCTATTTTTATTTAGGACACATCGCTTACATTAACGTATTATTTGTTAGAGCATGGACTTCGAGGCTGGCGCCAGCTGGTAGAGCCCTATACATACATGATTGTTAGCAACAGCTTTCGCATCACTTGCTCGTTGGATTTATCTGTCTTACCATAGTTGAACTTAGAATGCTCCCAAACTGTCATAACTCGGAGCGCTGTACCGGCGAGCCATTCTTCGAACTGGTTGCTGCTGAGTTTGCGACTGAGAATAAATCGTATATTTTCTCCTTTCGGAATTTGCAGCCGTTCATCTGCGATTATCACTTCCTGATCTTCCACAGATTTGATGCTTGTGTGAAAAGCCTCTTCTTGGGGATTCCAGGCACCCTCGAACGTCCATTTGGCTGCATCCAAAACGTCTGCGCCCAAAACACGATTGACGTTGTTGATACCGTTGAGAGTGAATCTACGGGAGAGCCCATCCGACGTGTCATATGCACGGGAAACGGAAGAGGCATCTTTATTCCCGTCAACTCCAATGAGAAACTGGATATTTGACGTGGAGGAGCTGTTGGTATAAGCAGTCGTGATACCGTTGGCAAGATCCTGGAAGTCATTCATTGGTTCGTTTGCCAAGCTGCTTCCTAGCCACAATACTGTGACTCTCTTTCCGCAAAGAAATTGCTGATTCGCCACCCAAGAAACACCGTCCTGATAAGTCATGCATAGGGGATGACAGGTCACAAAAGCAGAGTGGCCCAAGTATGAACGGAGACTTTCAAGACTTTTTGCCAAAGACGATGCACAAAGATCAAGGGCAAAATATGTCACAGGTATCTCCCGTCTAGCAAACTCGCCAAGGATAATGGACGTCTTTGATAGCGACCTAAGGTTTAATAGTGTCAATAACAGCAGAATTCTCCAATTGGAGCGGCCATTTAGAGAACATACCCGCTTCCTAACTCTAAAATAACCCCATTAGCTCCAATCGACTGCACTATTGCGTCAACGTTATTGCGGATAACATCTGCTTCGACACGAGTGAGATAATAATCAGGAGACTCTGTGATCTTTTCGTATAAATTAAGGCCGACAGAATCCCACAATAGAAGAGATGGTAGAGATCGAGGGTTAGATCTCAGGCCTTGGCGGATGAGTTGCTGAATTTCATGATTATCGGATCTTTGAGTCTCAGCCGACGTTTGCTCCTGGAATATGCCATCGGTTGAGGGCTTTACGGGCCTATCATGCTCCCTTTGTTCATAATGATTTCGACTTTCACTTATTCCGCTGTCTAATCCCATGATGTGATGTGCTGTAGCAGATAGATCTAACAGTAAGGATGCGGTGGTAGCTAGGTGAAATTATGCGCTACTAAGAAACTCGCGAGATTAAATGTTGGTGCAGCAATAAGTCAAAGAGCAGATGATAATCTGAGAAAGTGCTTCACTAGTTCCATTACTATAATCCACGAAAATATTATTCTTTAGATGGCTTACTAGAGATCAATTGTCTTGGTACAGTCAATATGAGTAAGTTTGTCTTGGGCTAGGCAGTAAGCTGGTATTGCAGCTCTCTGTAGTAGACTGAGAAACAGAAATAGAGATTTTTGGTGTCACTGACCCGTTATAAATGATACAAATTGTAACTGCAAAAGGAGGGATCCATTAACTTCCATTGTCAAATAGCAAGCATTCTCCATCCAAGTACGGATAACGTCATGGGAATCCCCGATAGGCAGGCCACTGCGTAAACAGTCTAATTACTGTCTCAATACATATCCGCTATGGAGCACTGATTGTCTCGGCACCTTTTCTCGCAAGCTCATTGATCCGGGAAGCATTGTGTATCGTACCATCGTATGAGTGATGAAATTTATTTTGCGTATGCCGCGATTCTAAACCATATAGTATTGTGCGGGCTGCGGATTTTGCAGCAAATCAAGAGACGTAAGGCGTAACAGTCCAGCGCTTTTGGTACCTTTGAAGCTATTTACTAAAGAAATCAGAGCTTTGAACAAGCACGCAACGAGGCACCCAACACCGCTGAATTAAGAAAAGTACTTATCTTCTACTCAAGCTGAAGATTGAGACATACATAATATGTCTCAATTGTTAAAGCCCTATTACTGGTTAGACTAGCCTTTATGACGCGAGAGCGCCATCGCCTCGCAGTGCATCTGGTTTAATTGGCCCTAATATTGTAATGAGGAATCCAGAATCGGCGTTGGGGCCATGGAAGGTCCCGCCGCCACTGTTTCCGCAGTACTACCCTTACAGATCTAGTTGGTAACTGTTCTAGTAGTATGGTGGACCCATGTCTCACATCGGCCGACTTGCGGCTTAGTACATCTGTTTCTATGGAATATGCTCTCTCTATATCTACCGAGTAAGTTCAAAGTGTGTTTCCGCTCTTCAATTGAAGCCTTGGCTATGATTGAGCCACTGAGATCAACCAAAATTATCTACATCTAACAATGGCTCATAACAATGAGGCGCCCAAAGGGGGCGCAAGTGATAATGGACACCAGAAAGAGCCGAAGTTCTATACGACGTCAAATGGATGCCCAGCAAGAAAGCCCGAATCTTCTCCCACAGCTTCCAATATGCTACTTCTACGAGACTTCCAACTCATTGATCTCTTGTCGCATCTTAACCGAGAGAGAATTCCAGAGCGAGTTGTTCACGCCAAAGGAGCTGGCGCATTCGGAGAATTCGAGGTATAATTCTATACCTAACCCCATTGCTTTCTTTCCCACTGACTTGGTGGTTTTCAGGTTACGCATGATATCTCAGACATATGTAGTATTGATATGCTGAATGGAATTGGGAAGAAGACACAATGTCTTGTTCGCTTTTCCACTACTGGCGGCGAGCGTGGTTCTGCTGATTCTGTTCGCGATGCTCGTGGGTTTGCCGTCAAGTGCTATACCAATGAGGGCAACTGGGATTGGGTATGGAACGATGTGCCTTTCTTTTTCATCCGAGATCCCATCAAATTCCCAAGCATGATACACGCCCAAAAAAAGGATCCTCGCTCTAATCTGCGAGACCAAACGAGATTCTGGAACTGGGTTATTCAGAACCCAGAATCACTCCATATGGTGATGTGGCTGTACAGCGATTACGGCACTTTCTCTTCGTATCGCCACATGAACGGATATATGGGACATGCCCATAAATGGGTGATGCCAGATGGATCGTTTAAATATGTTCACATGTACTTGGAGGCCGACCTAGGGTATAAAAATCATTCTGACGAAGATATTCCACACATGACTGGCAGCGACCCTGATCATGCTGCTCGAGATCTTTATGATGCTATTGAACGTGGTGAATATCCGACATATACAGCCAAAGTGCAGGTTATTGACCCAGCAGATGTCCGAAAGTTTGGATACAACATCCTAGACATGACAAAACACTGGGATATGGGAACATACCCGGCCGATCTAGGGACAGTTGGTGCCAGGGTATTCGGCAAACTCACGTTGAACCGAAACCCAGAAAATCACTTTGCTGAAATTGAGCAAGCCGCGTTCTCTCCATCTCATTTAGTTCCCGGAATCGAGCCTTCAGAAGACCCTATGTTACAAGCGCGATTCTTCGCCTATGCAGATGCGCAGCGTTATAGGCTTGGAGTCAATTATCAACAAATTCCGGTCAATCAACCAAAGAATGCTTTTAATCCACTACTTCGAGATGGAGCTGCTTCTGTCTTGGGAAACTACGGCTCTCACCCAGGTTTCATGACTGCTGAGGACAAAATGCAGTTCCGCAACTTTGACAGCACGTCTACACCTGAACACAAAAAATGGCTGGCTGAGATTGCGTCGGAGTCAAGCGAGAAGAAGGAAGAACTGGATCTTATGTTTGCACGTACCTTTTGGACGCACTTAGATGATCCACAGTACGAAGGCTGGCAGGACAGGATGGTGAGAAGTCTTGGCCGCGATATTGCCAGCGTTGAAATGGAGACGAGAGACCAGGTTTTCCAAACCTTAAAGAGAATTCACAATGGATTAGCGGCTAGAGTAGAAGAGGAGGTAGAAAAACGTCTTGCTCAAGCGAAATCACACCTTTAACAGAGTTCTCACCGAGATCATCTGCCATTTACTCAGTTTAATATTCAGCCTGGAGAGTAGCTCCATGATAGCCTTAGTTCGGGCAGAAATAATAATAGTGGTTTGCATGAACACACATAATTTTAAGGGCGGATAAGCCGTGCTAGTAGCTGTGGCAATTTTTCTCTTCGCTAATAAGATCGGCAACTTAATCCATCTGCATATGATAAGGGCTGCATGTTATCTCTGGGTAGTTTACCACCAAATGGGTAGAGAGATAGCAGTGGAAGCCGTGATGGCGATGATTAAAATACTCGTTCGGGTTTATATATTGAGGTAGCAGTGGCTAGGATCATAAAAGAGATGGATCAGCAAGATTGAGTGCGCGTCATCGAAGCCCTTAACGAGGATAAAACAATACTCCAAGATTTGCAAGAACACATGTGGCACCTACACCCACGTTAGCTATGGAGTGTATTGAGGCAAAGTAAAAGCCACGAAGGTAATTTTTCTTGATTTGGGTGGCGAATTTCCATGTATGTACTTTGGCGCATCCAAGAGTGGAATCATCATGTGGGCAAGTAGATTTCTTCCTATGAGCAACTCTTTCTCATACAATAAAGCTAAGCACTTGGCTTGAATACCACAACCACCAATTCAAGTGTCTATGGCCTTCTTAACTCAGCGAAAGATTGGGCAGAAGCAAACACAACCGTCTAAGAATGAGATACCCCGGCTGACATATTCCGGCTGACATATTAGAGCTTCATAACTGAATGAATAGAAACGGAAGTGAGCAACCTAAGCAGACCTGTTGCTACCATAGCTCAGTCATAAATATGCTCTGATAATTAACATGAGTTCTTCGCCTGATATATTAATTCTCTATAGTTGCCTGGTAATAGATTGTACGAAGCGCAGCACCCACGAAAATTGGTACCATGAACTCGGGGTACCAGAACATAATCGTTGCATATAGAAATTCTTGAAAGGCACGAGAAAATGTGACGCTGAATATTATTAATTAGATTAGTATAATAATACCTAAGGAATTAAGCGGGATCTCGACTTGAAAGGATGCTTTTGACAAAGATGGAGTTTCTATGGGCTTGAGCCTATAACTACATACCGCTATTGCTACATACGCTATTCCAAAAGCACATGAAGCCGACAATGCCATTACTTAAGAATATAAATTCTGGTTCGCCATGACAAGGAAGATAAGAACTTTGTAACTAAGTCCATCAGCTGTGGGTCGGTATCACAAAGGGGTCGGAGTTTTCTGCCATATCGCCATCGGCGTTAAGGTTAAAACACGTTAACAAGGTTAACAGCGAAAACTCGCATTAAAGCTGTTCTGAAAACGTAACGTACTGCGTCTTATGTATGAGTGAGCCGAAATAACGTAATTAAGTCTGAAAATTTCCCGATGCTGTCTTCTAACGATGATAGGTAGGTAATAAATGACATATTTGTTAATAAAATAAATTCTTGCTGTCTCAAATTTAAACTAGTTGGCGCCCTTGCGGCATGTAAGCAGTAAATAATGATCGTTCATGTGGATGTATTATATGCTTAGTTCTATTGGAGAGACATGTGATTCTGCTTTGAGGAGTTGTCGTATTATAGGTCTGCTATATTGATCGGTTCATTTGGTCGGCTTCATTGGTCGGGCCCTTTGGTCGGCTTTATTGGTCGCCTAGATTTGTCGCTCGTATTACTCGGCCATGGTCGTCGGCCTTCCTGGCCGAACATCGCATTGAACCAAGATAGTGAACACGAAGCAAATAAATCCTGCTGGAAGGATTCACAATAGGAAACCTCAGTCGCTCCGTCGCAGACTCGGCAAAGTTTGCTTGGAACCCCACCGAGACAACTTTAGCCATCCTTGCGATGATTCATAATGCACTGTAGTGTTCACATATAATGAAATATTCCGGCTATCCGCAGTATTACTAAACGGTTATTAAGTCATAGTGTTGAGATAAATATAAAGAGTCTGCGTCATCTAGTCGTAGTCCAGAGAATGTACACAGGTTAAACAACAGCAGCACTCATTACTCACTCTACAACAGTCATGGCCCATGATCTTGTTCTTGTGAGTATATCTTCTTTCTATTCAATATTCTTATCATTAGAATATGAGTTGGCCTCATAAGAATTTGACATGCACGAAAACCAGAACGTTTACTCATCAAGTGACAGCTTACTGGAGCTACGGGCTTTATTGGCTTTCGAACTCTAATCTTTCTTTTGAAAGCGGGTTACAAAGTCCGCGCCGCGGTTAGGAACGCTACAGGATCCGAAAAGATTAAAGCTATAAAACCTATTGCCCAGTATGAGTCTCAGATAGAATACATTATTGTCCCCGATATCACTATATTGGGCGCCTATGATGATGCTGTCAAAGGAGTGAAATACGTTGTGCATGTGGCATCGCCTTTTGCCTCTCCTGATCTCCTCGAAAGCGAATTTGAATCCAATTATATTCAACCAGCAATTAAAGGGAGCACTGGCATATTAGACTCTGCAGCCGCTATTCAAGGCATCGAAAGAGTTGTTATCACCGGGTCCTATCTTTCAATCGCTGGCTTTGCTGTCGCAGGCACAGATGCTGTTGTTGATGGTATGTATTACACTGCGCAAAAATGACTTTGCTAACATACCTGTTTTATTCTACAGAGACCCATCGTAGCGCCGTTACTGTTGGGCCATACCCCAACTGGTTGGCAGCATACGCTGCTTCAAAGGCTTTGGCTTTTGAGGCTACCAAAGAGTGGATGGCCAAACATAAGCCGTCATTCGATCTAATTACCATTGAGCCAGTTTTTGTGCTTGGTCGAGATGATACTGCCACAAGGCCAGAGGACCTTTTCAGAGGTCCCAACGGCACGCTATTAGGCCCCTTGGTAGGCCATCCGCAGCCTGAACCAACCATGTGTTGCCCAGTCCATGTCGACGACGTGGCGTTGATGCATGTCCGATCTCTTGATCCTGCTATTCCTGGCAATGAAGACTATCTGTCTAACTCACACTCTCTTGAAAATATGGAATGGGAGCAATCTTTTGACATTATCAAGAAACATTATCCAAAGGAATGTGCCGAAGGTATCTTCAAGGTCGATACTACAGAGCGGCCGAAGAGTCTTAAAGTTAGGATTGACAGTACCAAGGCCGAAAAAACATTTGGCATTACCTTCAAATCGTTTGAAGAACAAGTATTGAGTATTGCTGGACAATATCTGGAGCTGATTGGGCGGAAGTGAGCGGTTTATTGAGATCAAGCTTTAATACATGTAAAATAAATAGGTATCATAATAGACTTGAACTTTACAAATATCGAAAGACATGTGTATACAGTAATAAACAAGCCTCAATATTGTACTTAAAAATATTCACATGTATATACGTAGGCACACTTAAATACTTCATTTCTCTCAGGAATATATGCGTGTTAAACTGCGGATACTCCTAAACAGTTATATAGAAACTCCATACAGAGGGATGCCGTTCTGTGACCAAAGAGATACAAAATTAACATATTTACCTTGAGTTAGCCTAAGGACGCGCAGCATCTAAATAAAGACACAGATATGCTACCTAATTTTGCGAGAAATCCCTTCCGTGGTTAAGTGGAAGATGTAAGTATTTTATGTCTCACACTCTACATCAATTCCGCCGCAATATTCAGCATAATAGCCATCTTGTCTGCCCCTGCGTCCCATGTTTCCAGTTTTCGTCGATAGTATGGTTGATTTGACTTCCTCTTTGCGTTGACAAGCTCATCAAACGATGTCATAGGGTCGCTTGCGTCATATAATGCCTTTTCAGTTTCCCACTCTGTAATACTGCGAGCTTCCCAGAGCGTTTTATTAGAGACTACAGGCAGTAAGCTCATTGGGTATTCAGGCATGGAGCTGCCGCCAGATTGTATAGAAAGAATGCGACTTATCAAAAACCAGACGCATATGATTCTAAAATGGGGTTAATATCTGCGGTTGAACAATTGCTCGTGCTGACATACCGTCGTCGAGTTTCGGCATAGATCCAGTCTTCCCAAGTTGTATTTGGCAATACTTCTCCTGGATATACAAAACAGCTGCCTCCAAGAAGATCGCGAGACCGGCCACACAGGACCTGTAGAAATTAGTCCAGGCCCTAGAAATATTTTTCAACCAACCCATACTTTGAATACTTGGAAAAAATTTGGCGCCAAAGATAAAGTACCGGAATCTTGGTCTACAATTGCCATGATGACAAAGAGTATAATAGATTGCAGGGCATTTTGAAGATTAAGTAGCGTCGCAGATTCCACCTTCGCGATATCAGTCTAATTGCTCAGAGTTGTAGAAAGCCACTTGTGGGAGTGTACCTCATCTTGCAGACGCTTAACTTCGACCCCAATCGTTCGCCAAAGGAATGGTCTTGTTTCAGCCGTCCGAGTGGCGAAAAGCTGTGCGATGCTCATGCAATTTGCTAAGGTTTCTGGCAATGAGGGCAAATGCCAGTGAGCGTGTATGAAGGGTGGGAATGTCTGTCGGCGCAACATCATCTGTGGAAAGGCAGATATGGCCTGCGAGAGAAGACTAGCCGCAAATTTCGATGTGGTATACACTTGATATGTTTGCATCAATTCCGTTGAAGTTCTAGATTGGGCTACATCAACGTCATTGAGAGTATAGGAGCTGAAATCTGGAGCGGTTTGCCATTGATTAGTACTGTTGAAAAATGGATCTCTCGCGGAATGCAAGTAGTTTGCATTCCATCCGTGTGTGGATTGCTGCACATCCGATGAACTGGAAGATGCATTAAATGAACCTGCCGTGTAGTCCGAAGATAGCGTGCCCGTTGTAAAAGATATATTCTGCGGCAAACCAGTCGTCAAATCTGACTTCTGTTGCTGTAAATTGGATTTACTTTCTGTTGACTGCTGTTGAAGGAGTCCATCATAAATGCATTCTGATCCTTGAGCCTGGCACCGACTACATTGAGGTTGTGCGAGACTGCACCTGGTTTTTGACACATAGCAACGGCGACATGATCTCGGCCGATTTTTGCGCTTTCCTTTAGCGCGGCGACAGTAAGAGACGTGACGGTTGAATGAATATTCTGAAGCACAATTTTAGCTAATAGTTTAAGATAGCGCAAGACACATGACGTTGCATAATTTAATACTTACCTTTGTTAAAAGTCTTATGGCAGATAACGCAGATATCAAAAAACGTAGCTGGTATCCCGCTGGTGGCACTTGTTGTAGAGCTCTCCATATTAAGCATATACTTGTACTGCATCATTTGAATATGTGTAATAAGGCAGGGGGCAGGTTGGGAGAAGCGCGTTCTTAAATCCGTAAATGTTGTGGAGATAGCCGTCAGCTGCTGGCATATTACAAAGCAATCGTTTTATAGATTGCATTCCCCGCCAAGGACAATCTTACGGAGCAGTTGCTTTTCTGTAACTCCTGGAAAGAGGCTATAGTCCTTAGGTACTTATGTAATAGAAGTACATCTATAAAGGAAATGGCATCTTTGTAGCTAATCAAGGCATGGGGTATCTATGGAAAAGTGCCAAATTTCAACTTCAAGCCCTATTTATCCTAGTATCTCTGGAATAGCTCCGTTACTCGACGCAGCCTCTATGTCAGTGCAAAAAAAAACGGGAGCTTGAGGCGGTATACTATGCATCTCAGTTCAAATGTCTTTACCTTTCTATTTTCGTGGAACAAACCCATGGTCTATAGAAAGGGAAATTGTTAGGAGGGATAGGTCAGAAAGCTTCTTGGGCACACCGAAGCCTTTTAATTGTTGAGTAATCCCTCGAAGCCTCGCCTGGCAACTTGGGTCTCATAACTAGCACGAAATCTCTAGGCCGAATATGGAAATGATATTGTGAAAAAATCTTGAATCAATTAGAAGTACTTGGAGCATCTACAAGTATACTAGATTGACATATTCGCCAAATTGGTCAAATTGCAATTTCCTGTTTTTCTTCTGTCCTCTGCCAATGGTAACATACTGAAAATACCCAGCTATTACGAGTATTTTATCTTCTCATCTGCAGGCTGCTGATCACGATCAAATACAAGAAAATCGGCGTCGCTCTTTTCCCAAGGATGGTTTACCTCAATAGAACGGATGAGTTCCGCATGCTTCTGGCTCCTCGCGGCAATAGCATATGGGAAATTCGCCGGGCGAGAAACTAGTCCTGGCATATATTCCACTCTAGGTTCTATAAGTCTTCCCTTTTCGTCAGTTGTCTTCGTGATATTGAACGTTGCTAACAGCCGCGCAATCGTTATAAAGAGATTATCGTTGGAAATATATCGGCCAGGGCATATTCTGCGGCCCCAGCCAAATGTTTCATCTGGATGAGGCTCATTTCGTGGCTCTAGGAACCTCTCTGGAGAGAAACGAAACGGATCTGGGTATGTTTGCGAATCATGATGAAACCACCATGATGAGAGGAGCAAGAATGACCCTTTTGGAATCCGATAAGCGCCATATATAATCTCTTCATCGGCCATGTGGGGCGTGCTTATTGGTACAACAGAAAACCATCTTAGCAGTTCTTTGGCGACAGCTGAGATATATGGCAGCCGCTCTTCGTCTTCGAACTGAGGAAGCCTGTTCGGAGTTGTGCCAATTACGTTGTCGATTTCCTCCTGTGCCTTCTTCTGGACTTCTGGAAATAAGACCATGGCTAATGCAAAGGCGCTCAGAGCTGACGCAGTTGTATCGGCACCTCCGCCGTACAGGATTCCTGCCACCCACTTGATAGCTTCTTCATTATCCTGGTGCAGCTTTCCAACATTGGATTTATCATCCTTGTATCGTTCAATCAGACCTGATACGAATGAAGAATGATGGGTGCCGTTTGCCATTTGCTGCTCAACGAACGTATAGGGGATATTAACTGTGTCAAGGTTGACCTTTTTCATTTTCTGGGCTGTATTTTTAAACGCTGTTCCCGGAAATCCATTGGGCAGATGCTGAAGAGCAGGAATAATATCAACCAAATTTCCCATGGGAGTCATTGCTGCTGAAAAGTTCTCCATCATCTTCTCGACCAATTCCACTAAAGGATCAGCTTCGTGTGGATCGATTGAATAGCCATATACAATTTTTAGGATAATGGCGCCCGCCTCGCTATCATATTGGTTGCATATTTAGCTGTATTATTCTCTAAGCCACAATATTCAATAGTTACACTTACGTTTTAAAATGTTTAATAAGATTCTCAGGATCATCCAAGATGCGCTGCAAAAGATGACCCGACTCTACATCTTGAATTTCATTGAACCGCGCAGCAAGCAATTTTGTACCTGCCTGCTGGTGCATGAGTTTTCGATGCAGCCGGAATGTTGCATCGTACGATCTACCAGACGTGTAGTTTTCAAAACCACACAGCTCGTATGCGAAAACTGTTTTTGGCCGACTGGAAGTCTTAAGAGACATTTTGTTCATAACCTCATATGCTGCTTGCTTATCGTGGAATATGACCATTGTTTGACCCAGCACTGTTACAGAGCTGAGGGGACCATAGAGATCTTTGAATTTGAACCAATGCTGAAAGTCGGGAGTCCCGGCGGGCGGAAGATCCAAGAGATTACCAATAATTGGCAGAGCCTTTGGCCCCGGAGGGAGACTTAGTAAGGCATATTTCTTTCGAAAGAATTGGTGATAGATGATAAAACTGATCAAGGTAACAACGCCAAAAATAAGTGCAACAAACATGACGGTGATAGATATGGTGGTGAGACATAGATGGTATGGAAGATGAAGTAGGAGGCTATATGTTCTCTGGCCGATGATACGATTTAAAAAAGATCAAAATGAAGGAGACCCCCGCATTCTCATACATCATGACGTGGCCCTTGTGTTGCTGTCGTGGAACGTTGTGACTGGTTATAGCTACGTGGTTTCTTCGGAATAAGCTAGCATCGGGATCATCCAGCCTGACTGAAACAAGATGGGCTCCAGGACCAACTGGATCGGCGTTCTCTTATCGTTTGGCTCTATGCCATAAGAGCGTCGATATTTTTTAGGATGTGTATTTATCTGCACTGCTATTATAATGTCGGTGAACAGGTCTAAGACAGTGGATGAGTCTTTTGTTTTACGATTAAGCTGCATACATCATGCTATCAATACTCTGTATTGCTCCCTTAAAGGGAGGGGAAATGGAGTATGAGTTGCACAGGCTGAAGCATCTAAAGTCCTAGACAAAATTAGGTAGAAAGTAAAATCGTTATAAGTATAAAGTAATAATAGAATATTTTCGCCTCCAAAAAATTTCGATGGCTTGAGTTGACTACAGCGTTATTGTCGGGCCAGGCTGTCTAAGATATTGTATCAAGCAATTCAGCTCTGCAGAAGAGCATACAAGTATAATACTAATTACTAGATATCGACTATTAGTAAAGCACGCGAATATGTATGCAGTAATCAGAAGAGAACATACAGCACACTATGCTTCATCTGCAACGTTGCACTTGCCACCTCCGCCTTTTTATTATTATTTGGTAATTGCCATGGGTAGTTGTAGATTATTAGCACTTTTCAGTCTGTTATCTCGCTTTCACCCACCATTTCTTTTACTTGCTGCAATTTCCCTCCATAAGCCTAAAAGTAAAATTTCCGCGACATCATAACATCAGTAAAATCGACAAAAAGGGGCTTTTTATGATTATAAACAAGCATATCTATGATTTGTAAGCTCGATATCAATCCAAAGCGGTGTCAAATGGAGTAGTTACGTTCTAATAGTACTATGTCTCGGTTCTACTAGTACTGAATGTCTCGGTTCTTCCCGCAGCTCGGTATTTGTTACTGCTTTTGCTCATCAGTATATCACATTAACGTTTATAGCTGTCGGACACTGCATGATGCTATATGTAACGCCTCCCGTAATCGTAATGATGATGTCTCATAGGAGAAATGCCATGATGGCAATAAACATTACTTAACTACTAGATTGGACCTGCTCTCAGTCAAAGAGAGCATATTGGTGTTAGTGGCGTTGGAGCACTGATCGGATCTTCCGGTATTGGGATTCTAGGTGCATTCCGGATACTTATACAATGAGAATACGAAACATGTTGAAAGGTAGGCACAAAAAAAAAAAAGCTAAGAATGCGTTACAGACTATTCGGCGATTTTATACCACAGATATTCTCATCGCTCTTTATCTCAGTTAAACAAACATGCAGTTTTTACCCCCCTACCAACAAATAGTTTAACAGGAAGCTTCTATCAGAATATTAACATTGCGTAAAAGTTGAAGGGCAAATGGGAAACATGTAGAAAAATGTAGAATAGAAGTTATAGTATAGTAACACTAATAGATTAAAATGGGTTTATAATAGCCACCTTGGGCGTTAAATCATTATATGGACAAAATTCTATTATATTTAATAACCTTTTCGTCTATATGCTATTAATTTTCGTTAGATCGGTTTGAGATGATGACTTCACCGTGCTACTCTCAGCCGTATCTTCTGATGTTCCACTTGTTGAATCGTCAGATGATTTCTCGTCGCATGATTTCTGAGATTGTATCTCGGTATCGTGAACCTTCTCTCGATGGACAGTAATGGCAGTCGTCATCATAACTACGTTTCCATTCTCTATCTCCGACGGCGTCGGCTGTGCCGAACTTTCGCTGCATCCACCTCTGGCATATGCGTGGTATGAGCCGCCACCGCAAATATATTTGTTCCTGTTGAAATTCTCCAGGATATCGGAAGCATCGCTATTAGTACGACCACCGGACGATCCGCTGGACGATTCACCGTGCCCATTGGCGTGTGGTTCCCTCCCTCCGGCCGTTAGCTCAACGAGGCGATTGAGGACAGTGAATTCGAGTTTTAATTTAACGCTGTATGCGAAAGGCTTATACGATATCTGGAAGTTGTAAAGATTTGCGAACTCGAGAACGAGAATTGTTGTGTCGAGGATGATGACGAGGATATTGACGAGGATAAGGTTCTTCAGTACGCGACGTATCGACCGCCTCTTTCCAAGGGAATCTCCCGACCGCAGTAACTTCGTTGTCTCGTAAATATATATGCTAGAAAGCATAGTTTCTTGCAGGAAAAAGACTACAATTTCAATCCTCTCCGTAACTTGATACGGTTCTTCGAATATTTCCGGGTTGCTCGAGAATGATCCGTAAACCAACGGGATAATCATGCCGTGACAGACAACTCCATTGAAGATTATAATCCATAAGATTATCTTGAGTCGTCTTTTGTTTCTCAATACCAAGTGTAGGCGAGACCAAAGCACAAATGATTGACCCGTGACCATAGCTACCCATCCCATCAAGCTGAGAGTGCATGAGAAATATCCCAGCGAGGTGGGCCCAAAGAACTTGATGCAAAATCCTATGCAGGAGAAAGCGATGCCCAGCGTCGCAATTAAGAAGGACCAAAAGTATAACCCGGCATATCTCTTGAACGTGCCCCAGATTATACAGAGTAATTCGATGACATTGTACAGCGCCAATGACAAGAAAACGATGATGATGGTCAAATCGGTCTGGCTGATTCCGTCGTCACCAGCACCGAAGGAGCGAGTTCCTATTAGAAACTTCATCATAAAACTGCAATCTGGACGCTGCTCAAGCTAATCATGTCGTAGAGAGAGGCTGGCCATCATGTATTCGCTGCTGTTACTATCCGTCATGGAGTTTCATGGATCGTAGTTATCCGGAACATCGGGGGTGATGACAGTTGACTAACCACAGATGCGGTACCTGGCTGTTGCTCATTATATCCAAACCTGTCCTCATAATTAAAGCCCCAATCCCGCCGCATTGGTACGAGTGTGGCCGCCATCTTAAGGCGGAACTCTATTTTCACACTGGGCTGACAGGGCTGAAGCTGGAGAGCCGAAGTTTCAGCTACGCTTGCGCACGCAGCAGTGCTGCTGGATTAACTTGTCGACAATACACTCCGGGGAATTAGGCTCGTTACTGTCTGGATGGTAGCAAACAGTCTGAAATTGCTGGCAGCTGGCTATGAGGCGCCGTTCTGTGTGGGCCTGGAACAAGCCACCAATGGCTGAGTCGACAACAGGCTCTTCTTGTCTTGGAGGGACGTTACATAATTGGCCCTATTCTCGCGGAAAGATTATGCGATGCTCATGGTGTAGTGTGGCTGAAGCTAAACGGTCATCAGTGAGAATATGGCTGATTCTGACTCGCCAGAGCTGTTTCTTAGAGCTCTTGGCATGCGAACCAAGACAGGCCGCTCAAGCAAGCCACTTGTAGGGCTACCAGCCACCAAGCTGGAATTACGACCTGCTGAGTCGGCAATTGGTAAGTCTGTAGTTGCTCTTGAATCAAAACCAGGGCCTTTTGCCCTAGCGGATGAGATCTTACCGCACGTGTCCAACCGATTTGGTACCGAGACAGTTCCCCGGATCGACAACCCGAGCCGTTTGGCCAATAGCAGCTAACGGAACGACTTTCCTTAAGGCTACCTTTAATTATGTTTGTCCATCAGTTAAAGGACTTGCGCAGTGGAGAGTCTCATCTATTCAGCAGTTCCATGTTCGACCTTGTTCTTCACAAATTATTCAAGCCATTCTTCAACACGCAATTTTTTCAGTCGACTAGTTCGCCAGCTGTGGCTGTATCTGTAAACTACCATCAGTACTCCGTAGTAACGCTGTAGATCAGCCATGGTGGAGCAATGCGCGGAGAATTTGCTGGCGCTAGGGAAATTGCCTGATTGGGAAGCTTTTCGAGCCATCCGCTCATCTATTTCCTCAGCCTACGCAAAGCTCTTCTAACTCCTGTATATTTCTTGATAAGTGGCTGAGCCTCAATATTCCTGCCTGGTAGAGGACGGCCAAATCTTTCATTACGACCAGCGCCTGTCTGACTTTCTGCCCATGTCCAATGAACTCCCAGGTGCCCTGCATCTACTGCACTTGAAGATCCAGCAATCTTGGGACCTGGGCAGCCAGATACAGGCTTCTCGTGTTGGAGAGGACTTTAGCACACCTCGTATCTCCACTAACGATAATTTCTACATTGATTCTGATCTGCCTGAGTATTTAAGGGACAGTGGAACAGATCGTGTCAGCAACAGCAACAAGGGTCTACTGTACATCCAAGGGGTCCAAGCCGGATATCGACGCCACTGAGTCAAGCGCCGTTATGGCTGTTATGCTTTTTAGGACAGATAGCTGCGCGATATAGCAATATGTCCATCTACCAGACACGCCCATATTGGGTTCTTTTCAGCAAGGAAAACGAACAGTGCTGATATGTATCTTTCTTCCATTCTTTACGTATATACATGCATACACAAAGATATTTCAAATCAGCAACAACATCTCGTAACAATTAACATTTGAGTGGTTCTAATCGTTTATTATTTATAAGTGGAAGATACTCATATGGCAGCTTACGGCTTTATTGCTTGAAGACAATTCTAGAAAAGCGACACAGAGTTCAATAAAGACAACAAACAAATAATGCTCAACGTCATTGACGTTAAAGAAGAAATAGATTATTGGGATAAGTGAGATTAAAAAGTGGCAAAAAAAGAAGAGCCTCTTAGAGGCATGGCGGATCTCTCCCGCCGGGAATTGAACCCGGGTCTCAAGCGTGACAAGCTTGCATACTGACCACTATACTACGGAAGATGTACCAGGCGTTGCAGCGCCTGTTGTAGCGGATCACGTAAGCCTAGTAAATTAAAAGTGTATATAAGCTGTACATCGAGAAACTGACTATTCTCAAGCTTGCGTTACGATGATTCGTTCTCGATAGCACTGCACAGAGTATCTTCAAGTACTGATGACGTGATGAAAAATAGCATCTTCTTTCATTCATGTTTCGGAAGTACATAGTATAAATCTACCTATAATGAAACAAGCCGATACAAGAAAAAGCTTAGACATGCTATGGTATCCCGACATCGTCTCACAAATAACCTCCCCTGACTTAATGAATTCGTTTAATGGCACCGTCCGTCACATTTCCCAGTTCTTTCACGGATGAGGCAATAAACCCAATGCTTCTCAAGTACTGCACGTTCTTTTTAACCGCCTCGTGCCACTGCTTATGCTTCGAGGGCTCTGTAGCCAACTCCTTTGCTGATCTTGGCGCACCGAGAGCCCCCAAAAATTGTTGAACCGGCCAAAGAGGATGTTTATCTCCTATTTCGTTCATAGCAGCTAGTGCAGAGTCTTTCCATTCTTCCCAAGATACGGCTTTGCACTTTACATGCAGTTCCTGGTTCACCAGCTCCCAAAACACCGGCGTAGGCATGCCGCCAGTGACATGGATAAACGGGCAAATGGGGCCCTCTTCTAAGACCTGATTCAGCACAATTGATGCAACACTACTGACATCCGCAAGGTACATCCAGTTTTCCGTAGGCTCAACTGGATAAGCGTGGATGGCGGCGGCTCCTGAAACAACACGCCAAATCAAGTCATCCACATTGGCAACTCCATTATTCTGTGCTCCAATAATGCGGCCGGGTTTGACAATCGAAAGCCGATTTTGCTTGGCAGGGAGGCTCTTCAAAGCGTTTTGGATAACACTTTCGCAAACAAATTTGGTCTGCACGTAGCCGTTTAATTGTCCAAGCTGTGCGGCAACGGCTGCTTGATCGTCTTCAGGATCTGTTTTCAGACCACCAGACACAAAAACGAATCTGGGATGCGCTGGAGATGCGGCTGAGATGTTGAGCAGTTCAACAGTTGAGTTAACATTAGCTGCTCCGAGCTTATCATAATCCGCATTCCAGTTAACCACAGCTCCGTTATGAACAATGGCGTCGATGTTGCTATGCGTCTTACACGTTCCTGACAATCTCTCCCACTGGTGGGCGTTGAGCCCCAACCGCGGTTTTCCCAAGTCACCAACCCAAACTTGAATCTTCTTTGCATCGTTCTTGCGCCACCATTTGGCTGTCTGGGCTACTGCCCTGATTCGTTCTAGTCCATGCTGTGGTGAGTTGCACCGAACGAGTACGATAACTGATTCTACATATATGTTGCGTAGTAGCTGTCGGAGGAGTTCTGTTCCTAAGAAGCCCGTGGCGCCTGTGAGGAAGACTGTTGATTTATCGGATAGTTTTACAATTGGCCGATTGACCAGGTTTTTCAGCGTAGAAGCTGAGATGCTCTTGGTAATCGACTGTATCCTCTCCACTAGATATGCCTCTGATCCCTCATCAGAAGCATCCCCCTCACCGCTTTCAATAAACTTGGCCATACTGCTGATTGTTGTATGTTTGCTGTTAAGAATGGAGAGTCCCAAACTCACACCGTACTCACTTAGAATAGACTTGGCAAGAGTGACGATACGAATGGAATCGCCACCCAACTGGTAAAAATTGTCGTCGACGCTAATAGTTTCTGCAGGCAGATTTAGTACATACGCCCATTGGGATCGTATCCATATTTCCATATCATTAGTACAATCGCGGAAGATTGTTCGTTGGCCAGATAAGTACTGCGCGAGTTCACCGGTGGGAAGTTGGGCAGCCGCCTGCAACAGCAGTTTGCGATCAAGCTTGCCGGCACTGTTTCGAGGCATTTGGGAAACAGGTATGATATATGATGGTAGCATGTGTTGGGGCAAGACATAGCTCATATTTGCCCAAAGCTGAGAGAATAAATCTTCCATATGATCACCCTTGACCTGGAATTCAATATTCTCTTTCACCGCGTCACCATTTGTTTCACTCCTGAAGGTAACAAATGCCGCCAATGACTCTTTGTTGATAATGTCAACCGCGACATGTTCGATTTTCTTCTCCAGTTTCTTCACCTGGTATTCAATCTCTCCAACCTCTATCCGTTGACCACGAACCTTAATTTGTTTATCTTTCCTACCGAGATATTCCAGCGTTCCATCCTCAATGTACCTCACCAAATCTCCTGTTCTGTAAAATCGACGAAACTTCGTATATTCCACAGGCAACCATTTCGCATCTTCTAAGAAGGAGTATTTCGTTTTTTCTTCATCCGAAAAGTATCCTCGTGCCAAAGCGGGGCCTTGAACCAAAAGCTCTCCCACGCAGCCGACTGGCGCAAGTTTTTGGTAGTTTTCGGAATCCACAACCCAGCAATGGTGAGCAAATCCACGACCTATGGTAGTGACAGAATCGGCCGAAGATGTATAAACATGCGCAGAAGACGAAATGCAAGCCTCGGCAGGGCCGTACGCATTGCGCAAGTCCAGCCGTCCGTACCATGTTTGTAGGATGTCCTTTGAAGCAGCCTCCCCACCGAGAATCAGTGTCTTGAGTGAAGGGACTGAGTCAGGTGCCAATGTCTTTACTACTGTTGGCGTCAACAGCGTGATATTCACACAGGCATCAGTTATAAACTTTGCGATATGGTGCATTCTCTCTGTCTCAGTAGGCACACAGACAGTGCCGCCTGCTGTCAAAGCGGCGAATATTTCTGTAATGCAAGCGTCGAAGACGTAGTTTGCAAATTGGAACCAGCGAGAGTTCTCGTCAGTATTGAATGCGCTATGCTCGCCAATTAGAGACGTGCAGATACCCTGGTGCTCGACGATAACACCTTTAGGTTGGCCTGTAGATCCCGATGTGAAAAGCATATAAGCCGCATTTGTTGGTTTAGCCACATCAAGTATTGTCGTCTCTTTGATCTTGTACAGTTCTGAGATCATACTTGACGACAGCACAATGATATTTTTCGTCATGTTCATACATTCCTTGGCAATAGATGGAGATACAATAAGAACTTGAGCTCCAACGGTGTTGACCAATGCTTGGCGACGAGCGCTAGGATGTCTTGGGTCCAGGGGCACAAAGGCACCGCCCGCTTTAAGTATACCGAGCATAGCAACAATAGCCCAAACAGATTTTTCAAGACAAATAGGCACAAATACATCTGACCCAACACCCTTTTCTCGCAAGACAACGGCCAGTTGTGAAGAAAGAAGATCGAGCTTCGCATAGGTCATAGAGCCCTCAGTAGAGTAAATTGCCTCATGTTTCGGTCGACGCCTAGCTTGGCTTGAGACAAGACTATGAAGGCAGTCATCAACTGGTTCAAGGTCGGCTGAGTTCCACCTGACTGCTTGTTGCATATCCCATGGACCTGCAACAGAGACACTGCTTAGAGGCTGTTCTCCCTGAGAGAGCAGCTGTTGAATAACATGGTTGAATTGCTCAGAAAGCGCCACTGCTTGGGGTTTAGATAAACAAGCTGTGTTGTACATGAGTACAATCTCTACTTTGTTGTCGAATAGTAGAGCTTGGACCACGAGAGGATAGTTGATGAAGTTTTGAATTCTACCCTCGATTGCTTCATCGGAGCTCTCATCAACTAAAATTGCACCCGAATCGCTGCTTCCCTGAGTAAAAAATCCAGCGGGTTGGATGACGAGCAAGCTAGAAAAGTTACAAGCGTCTTTGGCATTCTTGCTAAGGGAAGAGATATTCTGGAGACCGAATTGCTCATATGCAACCATATCAGTACTCTGTGCTTGAATGTTGCGCAGATATTCTGATACTGTCTGATTCCTATTGATCTGAACACGAACCGGCACTGTTGCTAACATTACTCCAGGCATAGAATCAGCGCCAATGAGAGCTGCATTGCGGCCGGAAACACTGGCGCCAAAGCACACATCATCGGTATCGGAATAGCGACCAAGTATGATAGCCCACGCGGCCCTAATCACTGACGCTTTGGTGACCGAAGTTCTAGCAAGGTTGGAGAATGCTATCTTCTTGCTGACATAGCGGGTAACTCCACTAACAGCTGTGACCTCGCTGGTACTGGCTGGGAACGAAGCACGCTTAGCTTCACGGAGTTGTCCAAGCCAGTAAGCCCTGGTGATATCAAATTGGAGGTCCATGGTATGTTTAACAAAACGTGCATACTGGGCTAGAGGCGGAGGCTCATTTCCTCGGTAGATAGCATCCAATGTGCCCATGATGCAGCTCATTGACCAGCCATCAAAAATACTGTGATGCATGGCGAGGCAGAAATAATGGCTTCCGTCATGCTGAACTAAGGCGTATCGAACAAGGCTAGATCCATATCCCATCTTGATTTCAGACATCATACGGCAATATGTAGGGAAGCCAATGCCATCTGTAGATTCCCATTCGTGACAATCTTGTAGAATTACTTGGATGGCCGTATTATTAACAAGCGCAATTCTCGTCCGTAAGTTGCTACAAATTGTCATAGTCTTGTCCCAGGCGACCTTGAATCGGCCTATATCGACATGGCCCGGAAGTCTATATGTATTCTTCGCCACATAGGATCCTAGCTGTTTGATAGACAAAGCCATAATGCCTTGCTGTAGCTGGGTGCATGGATAAGCGTCTTCAATGGATTTGGTGTCTGTTAAGCTGCACAGATTCGATACTTCTGCTAATAAAACATCTAGTTTGGCATGCGACAAAAGGGCAAATGGCTCAAGATCAGTGACTTTGCTTAGCTCTTGGCCACTTGCTAAGGCGGATAGCACCGAAATTTCAGAGTCCGCAAATATGTCAGCCACTGTTAGGCTGATACCGGCCTTCTGAGCTAGATTTACCAGTTGGATCGCGGTGATAGAGTCACCACCAATCTCTAAGAACCTATCGTGTCGACCAATCTCCCCAGTGCTAGTTTTGAGAACAATCTCTGACAGCTCGCACAATTTGCGCTCCATTTCAGTTACTGGCCCCGCCTTTTTTTGTCGTCTTGTAGAATAGTCAGCGATCTTTTCAGTTGATAAACTAGCCGCTATATTCAAAAGTAGCTTGCGATCGACTTTTAATGAACTGACGAAAGGCATACGTTTGAGAGGCAAGATCAGCTTCGGCATCATATAAGGCGGGAGACGAGCCTTCAAATAAGTCCCTACTGACACTAATGATGATCGAACGGAATCGTCGAGTGGTAAGAAGATATTGTCTCCAGTCTTTTCGTCCGTAAAGCTAATAAAGGCAGTCAAAGTAGCGCCCGATTTGTGATGAAGAACATCAACAGCAACGTGATTGATATTCGGAAGCGATCGCTTCAAGTGATACTCAACTTCACCAAGCTCAATTCGTTGACCACGCAGCTTCACTTGCAGGTCTTTTCTCTCGATATATTCTATGAGACCGTCGGGAGTATATTTGACTAAGTCCCCGGTGAAATAAAACCTCTGGGGCCCGCCTATAAGTGAAGGCGGTAGGCAGTCAACAGCTTCTGAGAAAGCTGCTTTTGTTTTTTCGGAGTCCTTAAAATAGCCAGCGGACAACACATGGCCTTGGATTACAAGTTCACCAACACATCCAATCGGAGTAAGTCGACGGCGATCTTCAGAATCAACAATCCAAACGGCACTATTAAAGCCTTGCCCTATAATCTTGCCGGAGACGCTACTTGACCGTACCTCATGAGTCAGTGCTACGACGCAGGACTCTGTTGGGCCATAAATATTAAAGAGCCGCACTGCGCCGCACCACGTCTCGAATATGTCCTTAGTGACAAGTTCACCACCAACCGTTAGTGTTTTTATAGTGGGAACAGAGGATGGTTTAATTGTTCTCGCGAAAGATGGAGTGAGGAACATGTGATTGCATTGTGCTTTTCCAATAAAACCAGGCACATCCTGAAGCCTCTCAGAATTGGAAGGAATGCAAACCGTGCCACCGTTTATCAAAGGAACAAAAATTTCGTATAGCATGGCGTCAAATACGTATCCAGCAAATTGGAATGTTCTTGTTGATAAATCTACACCAATAGCTTGGCCCAAGCCTGTCATGCTTGTACTGAACGCGAAATGCTGAATAACCACGCCCTTGGGCTTACCAGTAGATCCAGAGGTGAAGATGATATAAGCAGGATCACTTATGGATTGCTTGATAGCTGGATAATCCGCTGTTACCATTTCAGTAGCCTCAAGGGCAGAAATAAATGATGGCGACATTTCCACAATATTTTTGACAAGACCATGGCATGATGACATAGATGCTGAGGAAACTACCATTATTTCAGCCCCTATCTCCTGAATCAAAGCCTCCAGGCGGACGCGCGGGTGAGACGAATCCAACGGAACGAAAGCTGCTCCAGACTTGAGTATTCCAAGCATTGTAACCACTGCCCATACGGACTTGTCAAAACAAAAAGGAATAAATGTTCCTGGGCCCGCATTAAGAAGGCGAAGATTATTAGCCAACAAGGTGGAAAAGCGATCTAGATCTTTGTATGTCATAGATGTTTCGGAAGAAAACAGTGCTTCTTTCGTCGGATTGCGTTGCACTTGAGTAGAGAATAAATTGTGAATATATGCATCGACTACTCCAATTTTCTGCTTATTGTATCCAATAGCTTGTTCAAGATCCCAAGAGCTCGACAGAGATATCTCTTCCAAAGGCGTCTCATCTAACGTGAGTAGCTGCTCCACAACATGTTTGAACTGGTTAAGTAGAGCAGATAATTGGTGCTTAGCTAGACTATTAGAGTCATAAACGAGCAACAAGTCGACTTCATCTCCAAAGATGTAACACTGGGCTATCAATGGATAGTTAAAGAAACTATCCATTACATCATCTAGATTTTCACTCGTAGGAACTGGCTCTAGGATAGAAGTTTCATTTTTGTCAATTATCAGACCCATTTGCTTTGCTGGCTGCACAATCATCAAACTGGAGAAGTTGCAGGCTAATTTGGTGTGCTCGTCAATTTTGGAAATGTTCTGGATTCCAAACTGCTCGTAGGGCACCATTTTTGATGCTTGAGACTGGATATCCTCCAAGAACTGTTTTATAGAACTCTTGCGATCAAGTTTAACTCTTACTGGCACCGTGGCCGTCACAAGACCTGGTATAGCGGCCAGGCCAGGGACTGATGCGTTACGGCCAGAGACAACGGAGCCGAAGCAGACATCATCTGTATCACTATAACGCGCGAGAATGATAGACCAAGCGGCTCGTAATATGGTGGCTTTGGTGATTGCAGAATTCTCTGCACGTGGGACATAAATCCTTTGCTCCAACGTTGCAGTAGCTTGTTTGGCATTTGAAGTGATTTGGTGTAGGGGAAACATGGCCGGCTTCGCCTCATTGAGTTGAGTTTTCCAATAGTTAACAGAATCATCATTGCTTATTCCATTGACGTACTTCACAAATTTTGAGTACGGTAATAGCTTAGGTAGATCCATTCCTTCATAAGCTGCATGCAATGTCTGAAATATTAGCGACAAGCTCCAGCCATCAAAGATTGCGTGGTGCATATTAAGCGCAAAATAGTGCTTGCCACTATCTTCAAACAAACAGTATTGGCAGAGTGCTGTATTATAACCAACTTCGATGTTCTTACAAGCAGCTCTATATGCGTCAAGAGTGCTGTTGACAGTTTCCCATGTTGTGTTTGCCTTGAGCTGAATTTGAATGGGGACGTTATTTACGAGAACTATCCTTGTGCGCAGATTGCTACAGCTAGCAATAGTTCGTTCCCAAGCAGATTTGAATCGCTGAATGTCCACGTCAGATGGGATCTTGGTAATATTTATGGTTAGATAAGACCCTTTTTGTTTCGCGGCAATGGCCATAAGGCCCTCTTGAAGCTTTGTGCACGGGAAAGCATCTTCAATAACATCATAATCTTCGAGGCCATATTCGCTGCGACGGCTGGGATCAGTAACCAAGGTCTTCATAGATTGGCTTAACAGCCCAAAAGGCTCAGTAGTGTCTTCCAATCCGTCTTCTATGCCACGAACATCACGCGCGACTAATGCCAGGTGGCTAAGGCGCGAGTTCTCAAAAATTTGATTGATTTGAAGATGGATACCAGCTTCCCGTGCCAATGAGACAAGCTGAATGGCGCCGATTGAATCTCCTCCAATACGTAAGAAGCTATCATTTCGGCTAATCGTATTAATAGGAATATTCAAAATAGTCGCCCAAAGCTTTTGCAAACGAGCCTCCATTGAAGTTTCAGGACCTCTCCTTGGAGCGCCATCCGCGAGAGCAAATTGACTCCACTGATGCTGAGAGAAGTCACCAATCATTTTTCGAAGCTTGGTCTTGTCCAACTTAGCAGAAGATATGAGAGGAAGATAATTCAGGGGAATGAAGAGCGTCGGGATCATATGGCGAGGGAGGACCAGAGTCAAAGCTTCCACTAACTCGCTGAGCATCTTACGCAAATCGTCTGTGATACCCATAAGGAGGCCGTTTTCATTCTGATTAAGCATCTGATGGGGTGTCTTAGTATCATCTGTAAAGCAAATATATACGACAAGATGAGTGGCAGATTCATTTGTGAAGACGTCAACAGAGACTTGGCGCGCAGAGCTTATAGCTCTACGAACCTGATGCTCAATCTCACCCAGCTCAACACGCAAACCTCTGATCTTAACTTGAGAATCTTTTCGACCCACATAATGAAGATTGCCGTCCTGGCTAAAGTAACCCAGGTCGCCAGTTTTGTAAAACCGGTCCCAGTCTTTTAACGTGTGATCTGGCGCCCACTCGGGGAGATCAGATAGTATTGATGCTGAAGTTTTGTCGGGATCAGAGAGATATTCACGTAGCAAAGCAGGTCCTTGGACAACAATCTCGCCTTCGCAGCCAATTGGTGCTGTCCGATGAGGGTTATCAGCATCTGTCACCCAAACATAAGAGCCTACTGGCCGACCAATGGTCGAAACCTGTTCCGTTGAAGATTTCCATTCATGAATAGAGCTGAAAACACATGTTTCGGCTGGACCCCAGGCATTAATCAATCTCACCTTACCAAACCATCTATCCAACACTTCTTGTGGGAAGGCTTCGCCAACGAGGAGCAGAAGCTTCAATCCAGCAAAATCTTCTGGTTTCAGTGTTCGTGTGAATGATGGAGTTAAGTATGCCCACGTTACTTTTGCAGAACGGACGAACTCATCGAGGGCCCCATTTAATCTCATGTCATCTGAAGGAATACAGACGCAAGCACCATGCATAAGAGGTGCCATGATCTCACCAACAGAAACATCGAAAACGAACGAAGAAAATTGAAGCATTCTTACGTCGTCAGTGAGTTTTAGTCGCTTGCTAATATCTGTTTGGCTCGTACAGAGAGCCTTATGCTCCATGATAATGCCCTTGGGGGATCCAGTGCTTCCGGAAGTAAATAATATGTAGGCTGCATCTTCTGGCGTCACACAAACGCGCGGCAGGTTGCTGGCAGCGCTTTGCTGGAGCCTTTTATCAAGCTCTGGGCCTACTTCAACAACTCGTTTTGTCAACTGCCTACATAGTTTCATTTGAGAAGGAGAAGATAACGTTAACGAAGAGCCGGTCTGCTTAGCAACCGTATGTAGCCGCTGAATAGGATGCGTTGGATCAAGTGGTGCCCATGTGGCGCCAGCCTTGTTGACGGCAAGAATAGCTACGACATACCACATGGACTTTTCGAAACAAATGTGGATAATATCTCCGACGCAAACATTGAACTTTTGAAGAAGATGTAAAGCCAATCTGTCAGTGGCTTGTTCGAGTTCAGCATATGTGAGTTGGCCATCCCAAGCATAAATGGCGGGCGCACTTGATGACATTTTAGCTCGATGTGAGATGAGTGTATGGATACAGCAGTCTATGATTTCCGGCTTGCTGTCATTGAGCTTCAGAGAAAGTTGTATATCTTGAGCGCTGGTGACCGATATCTCGTCAAGCGTTAGCCTCTGCCGCAAGACTAGCTGCTCGACAACACCATCAAATTGATGTATCAGACCTTCTATCTGAGATTGGGAGATAGCAGCTGTGTCATATATAGTCACAAATTCCACACGATCGCTATATATGTGTCCCTGAATGACTAGCGGATAGGTGTAGTAGTTCTGAACCAGAGTTTCCTGAGCATCTAGTCCAGTATCCGCGATGGCCATGACGCTGACCATTTCGCTATCATCGGTAAACTGCTGCATCGGCTGAATCAACAGCAAACTAGAAAAATCACAAGCTACCTTGGCTTCAGGGCTCAATCTAGAGATGTTTTGTAAACCGAATTGTTCATAAGGCATCATTTCGGTGGCTTGGCGCTGGACGATTTGAAGGAAGTCCAATACCTGTTGTTTGGGATCAATACGGACCCGGATAGGTACAGTAGCAACTGTTGGCCCGGCCACGTTGAGTAATCCATCGACAGAGGCTTGACGGCCCGATATTGTAGCGCCAAAGCAAACATCATCAGAACTACAGTATTTTGCTAGAACGATCGCCCAAGCTGCGCGCAGAATCGTTGCTTTCGTGATTATAGAGCTGGACAAAGCGGGAAAATTGAGAATCGAGCTTGTCGTTCCAGTATGTAAGATTTTGGAACCTGGTCTCGATGCTGGGAAAGCAGAATGTTTGGCATTTGCAAGTTCCTTGGTCCAGTAAGCACGAGCCTCGGATTCTTTCATATCTTCCAAGTGCCGGATGAAATTAGAATAAGGCAGCGGAATAAAGGGAGGACGGTCTTGATAAGCTTGATAGAATGTTTGTAACAGAAGCGGGACCGTCCATCCATCGTGAATCGCATGATGAATTGTCCACAGGAAGTAACTATTTCCGTCATCGTCTTTTGTAATCGTAAACTGTGATAACTGTGAATCATAAGACATTCGAAGCGCTTTTGTCTTTTCTACAGCAGTCTTCAAGCTGCTGCTGCTCTCATCCCACAGGTGGTCATTCTTAACCACGACTTGAACACAACTTCCATCAAAGAGCACAACACGTGTCCGAAGTATACCGCAAAGGTCAATTGTTTCTTCCCATGCGCTTCTAAAACGATCGATGTCTACATGGTCGGAGAGTTTGTAGACATATTTTGCAGTATATGAGCCTGGGTATATCAAGCTCAGAGCCATTAGACCCTCCTGCAGTTTCGTGCAGGGATAAGCGTCCTCAACAATCTTATTACCGGATAATTGAAGTTGGGCTGCCAGAGATTTTCCAATTGCCCATTTCCGTGTGGCCTTATCAACTTGATCAAACGGCAACAGCTCAGAAATATTATCCTCTATACAGTCTACCTCTTTTGCGGCCGCGGCGACAGCCAGCAAACGAGGATCGTCGAAAATATCCTTGGCATGAAGTTCAATGCCATCAGCACGAGCAGTATTAACCAAGTGAATTGCCGCAATAGAATCACCACCAAGTGACAAGAAGCTATCATCACGACCTATTGACCCTATGGGAATGTTGAGAATTTCAGCCCAGATTTTTTGCAATAGGGATTCCATAGGCGTTTCGGGAGCGCGTTTTTTAGACCGTACAAGGGAGTATAACGCAAGATTATCCTGGGATAATTTGGCCGTTGCTTGACGAAGCTTTTTGCGATCAAGTTTAGTGGAAGTGATGACAGGCATATAACTACACGGTATAAAGAGACTTGGTATCATATATCGTGGAAGAGCGACATTTAGCTCACCAACTGTGGTTATCAAGCATGTCTGTAATTCTTCATCAATCGGAAGGAATATTCCATCATCTCCATCGATGTCGCATGTTCTATTTTCGCTACTTAAGCAGAAATAGGCCACCAAATTCGTTCCTTGTTCAGTTTTAAACACGTCAACTGCAACTTGCTGTGCCTGTGGAAGAGCAATTTGGAGATGATGTTCAACTTCACTGAGCTCAACACGAAGGCCTCTGATCTTGATTTGGGTATCTTTACGAGCTGAAAACTCAATGGTGCCATCTGGGTTATAGAAGCCTAGATCCCCCGATTTATAAAACCGGCTATAATGTAGCAAATGCTGATGAGGAGCCCAGCTAGGAAGAGACATCAATATTGTTGCTTTTGTTCGATCTTCATCAGCAAAATATTCTCGCAACAGCGTTGGGCCTTGGATAATAATTTCACCAGTGGCGCCTATTGGAGCCAGTTTCGAGGGGTCATCAGCATCTACAATCCAACATAAACCACCGACAGGCTTGCCAACGGTTAAAGATGACTCGTGAATAGAAGTCCACTCATGAAGCGTACTGAAAACGCATGTCTCCGCGGGCCCCCAGCCATTGACTAAACGAACTTTACCGAACCAAGTGTTTAGAACGTCTCGCGGAACAGCCTCGCCAGCCAGTAAAACAAGTTCAAGGCTAGGTACATCAGCCGGTTTAATGGTCCGAATAAACGATGGGGTGAAGAAGGCCCAGTTTATACCGGTCTCACGAATATAGTCCGGCAACCCGTTCATTCTCGCATGCTCGGAAGGTATGCAAACGCAGGCACCCGTGATCAGAGGCGCAATTATTTCGCCAATAGACAGGTCAAATACATGGGATGCGAACTGCAGGATCTTGACTTCCGCCGTCATCCTCAATCTCTTTGCAATAGCAGATTGACTGGTAGAGACGGCACCATGCTGCATCACAAATCCTTTTGGTATTCCCGTACTACCCGATGTAAACAGCATGTACACAGCATCTCGAGGCGAAACCTTTGTTTTGGGACCATCTTTATCCAAGTCTCTAAAAGTCTCAGCCAACTTCTTATCGAAGGATGCAGTAACTTCGATAATGGTGGGTAAGAAACTTTCACAGATAGCCTTGTTAACTGGTGAGGTTAACGCAATTGCTGCTTTGGTCTGTGAGACAATTTTGGCGAGCCGCTGTGGAGGATGTGAAGGGTCAAGGGGAACCCAGGTAGCTCCAGCTTTATTGATTGCCAAAATGGATACCATATACCAAGCTGTCTTTTCAAAACAGACATAAATAAAGTCTCCCGTCTTGACGCCATATTCATTGACCATATAATGCGCCAATCGATTGGCAGACTGGTTGTATTCTGCATAAGTAAAACGGCCGTCCCACGCATCGACTGCAAGGGCACTTGGGCGAATAATGGCTTGCTTTTCGATAAGAGTATGAACACATGAGTCAATAATATCAGGCATTTCGGGATTTAGCTTAGCTGCCCGTTGAACATCCCAATCAGAGGCTATAGATATATCTCTGATAGTCATGCCTGTTTGAGAAGCGAGCTGTTGAGCAACATGTTCGAATTGATGCGACAATGCGATTAACCCCTGTTCCATCAATATTTGCGAGTTGTATATAAGTACAAGTTCAATTTGACTCTCATGTAAATGGCCCTGGATGACCAATGGATAACTGAAGTAGTTCTCAAAGGTTTCTGCGTGTTTACCTTCTTCAGAAGCCACCATGATATTCTCATTGCCATCTCCAAGTAGCGACTGCATGGGCTGGACGACTAAGAGACTCGAAAAGTCACAAGCATCTTTGGCATCATTACTGATTTTTGCAATATTCTGGGTACCAAATTGTTCATATGGAACCATGTCGGTAGCATGGTTTTGAACGTAACGCAAAAAGTCCGCAACAGATTTCTTAGGGTCAGAACGAAGTCGTACCGGTACAGTTGCAATAATCGGTCCTATCATTTCCACAAGGCCATTCACCGCAGCTTGCCTTCCTGAGATGGTTGCGCCAAAGCATACATCATCCGTTTCGCAGTACCGAGCAAGAACAAGAGCCCAAGTTGCCCTCAATACTGTTGCCATCGTAATACCAGAACTAGCGATGTTCGGTACTTCGATTATCCTATTTAGTATACGCGTGTTACTAGCATTTGCCGGGCTAGAAGATGAAACTGCTTTTGTAGGGGGGAATGAGGCACGTTTACCTCCTTGTAATTGTGCCTCCCAGTATTCAACAGCCGCATCATAGTCCAATTCCAAAGTATACTGAATAAATCTAGTATAAGGCTGAGATATAACGTTGCTATGACCATGGTAAAAGCTCTGCAGCATGTTTAGAATATTCCTTACAGACCAGCCATCAAAGATGGCATGATGCATCGTCAAGATGAAGTAGGACTTTTGTGAAGCCTCTTCTGTAAGAACAGCATATTGGCTTAGACGTGAACCATGATTCATTCGCACTTTTTTGAGATCGAATAAATACGTTTCCAATGATTTCCCGCTGGTATTATCCCACTGTATGTCCTCATTGATGACTATTTGGAAGGACAAGCCACCCAACTGGACAATACGAGTTCTCAGACTACCAACAACCTCGACAGTATGCTCCCAAGCATCTTTAAACCTTGAAATATCTGTACTATCGGAAAGGCGATAAATGAACTTGGCGATATATGAGCCTGGCTGTTTTATGGCGAGCGCCATTAGGCCTTCCTGCATTTTCGAGCAGGGATAGGCATCCTCGATTTGCTTATCACTAGAAATCCCCAGAAGGTTTTTGGTGGAGCTATTTAAAACGAGGCTCAAGTATTCTCGTTCTATCAAGCTAAATGGAGGAATAATGGCTTCTTCTATATCATCATCTTCCATTGAATAAGCTTTAGAGGCCACTGAGACCAGTCTCGGATCGTCAAAAATGTCACTAACGGTCAGGGAAATGCCATGATTTTGAGCATGAGACACAAGCCGAATAGCAGCAACAGAATCACCACCGATTCCTAGAAAATTCGTGTCACGGAAAATCTCTTGTGAAGGAATATGAAGGATTTCGCCCCACATCTGCTGAAGACGGCGTTCCATATCAGTCTGTGGCAATTCTTTGATCCTTTCCCCATCCTCCAGTGTATACTGGTTCAGCTCTTGTCGATCAAGCTGCTTGGTCAATCCAAGTAGCATCTTTCGATCCAATTTTCCAGAAGTAGCGAGTGGCATAGCACTGCAAGTTATGAAAAACGCTGGCATCATATACGTCGGCAGCGCAGAGTTTAGACGCTCACGAAGCGTATGAAGCAAAACTTTCAAGTCTTCTGTGAAGGGTTGAATGAGATCATCGGGAACAGGCGTGCCGGCTGCAATAGTATCATTATTGAAGCAAAGAAACGCAGCTAAACCGGTAGAAATATCCGTTTTCAGGACATCAACAGCAACTTGACAAATTCCATCGAGTTTTGTGTGAATATGGTGTTCAATGTCTCCCAGCTCGATACGCAGCCCACGGATTTTAACTTGCATGTCTTTCCGGCTGTGGTATTGGATAGAGCCATCTGGGTTATACATGGCCAGATCTCCAGTTTTGTAACATCGTCTCCAGTACGGTGAATCCTGGTACGGTGCCCATTCCGGAGCTTGCATAGTTGATAAAGCAGTCTTTTTCTCATCTGCCAGGTATTCTCGGAGTAAATTAGGGCCTTGAATGATTACTTCACCCAAGGTTCCGATAGGAGCCAGTATATTGGGATTATTTGCATCGACGATCCAGCAAAATCCGCCGACCGATTGCCCAACCGTCAACTGTGATTCTTCCCGCGATTTCCACTCGTGGATAGCTCCATAGACGCAAGACTCCGTAGGGCCCCAGCCATTTAACAGACGAATCTTTCCAAACCACAGTTCGAAAACATCACGTCCCACCGCTTCGCCTACCAGCATCAGCATCTGGAGGCATGGTACGCTCTCAGGCTGTATTGTGCGGGCAAATGAAGGGGTCAACATAGCCCAGGTCACTTGCGCGTCACAGATATACTGAGTCAGACAATTCATCTGAGTATCCCATGACGGAATACACACACAGGCACCCGTTAGAAGAGGCGAGATAATCTCCCCGACAGAGGCGTCAAAGGCATAGGAAGCAAATTGCAGCATCCGTACCCCTGGACAATGACCGATTCTTTTACTGGCCGCCATTTGAGCGCTGGAAAGAGCCGAGTGTTCGATTATAACACCTTTTGGAGTGCCAGTGCTTCCAGACGTGAAGAGGATATAAGCAACGTGTTGAGGCGTCACATTACCATCTGGCTTATGCTCATATCGACCTTCCTTCATCAGCCGAGTATCCAATTTTGCTGATACTTCAAGTACGTTTTCAACCAATCTGGAGCATCTCGATACGTTCGATGGCGATGCCAAGGCAAGGGAAGATCCGGTTTGTGCGACAACCTGTTTGTGGCGTTGAAGTGGATGGGCAGGATCAAGAGGCGACCATGCTGCTCCAGTCTTGCTGATAGCAAGGGTAGCCACTACATACCAGGCCGACTTTTCGAAGCAAACGTGTATTATATCCCCGATTTGAACCTTATGGGAGGTGACTAGATGGTTCGCTAACCTATCGGCAGCAGCAATGAGCTCTTTGTAAGTAAGCTCAGCATCCCAAGCCGATACAGCAGGCAAGTTCGGATACTTAGCCGCAGCTCGGTCAATAAGAGTATGAATACATTCCTCTACAATTTCTGGAGGTTGCCCGTTGGCGGCAAGAGCGTATTTGAAATCCGAATCTCCCGCAACATTTACATCCGTGAGCTTTCGTTCATCGGGTGTAACCAGTTGCTGAATCACATTCTCGAATTGGAACGAGAGGACTCTTATCTGAGATTCCGCCAAAAGGGTAGTGTCGTAAATGAAGACGAGCTTTACTGATTCCTCGCCGATAAAGCAGTGGAGAATTAAAGGGTAGGTAAAATAGTTCTGTAGCATCTCTTCCGTAAATTTCTCGCTAGAGTTCAAAGCCTCGAGGATCGAATCAGGACCATCGCCTCCAGAAGGCTGCACAACCATCAAGCTCGAAAAGTCGCAAGCTTCTTTGATCTGTGGGCTTAACTTGGTGATATTTTGGAGACCAAATTGCTCATATGCCACCATTTCGGATCCCTGAATTTGAACTCTCTCAAGGAAATTGCTTAATGTTACATCAGAGCTCAATCGAATTCTGACAGGCACTGTTGCGATCGTCACTCCGGGCATCGACTCAAGCCCGGGGATAGAGGCAGTCCGTCCAGATACTGTTGTTCCAAAGCAGACGTCATCGCTATCACAATATTTTGCAAGAATTATAGCCCAAGCAGCTCTCATAACTGTAGCCTTCGTGATGGTACTACGCGAGGGGGAGAACTTCATAGTGCTGGTCAAAACATTGGTTCTCTTTTCCTCAGTGATAGCTTGGCGTCTTGACACCCGAGGGGGGAACAAAGCTGGCTTCGCATCTTGTAGCTGATTAAGCCAATACTTATTGGCAGCCTTGACGTCCATATCCATAAAATATTTCACAAACTTCCGCATAGAAACCAGGGTCGGCGGCGCTTCATTTCTCAGTAGCGCAGTCAGTGTATTGATGATGATACCGAGGGTCCATCCGTCGAAAATTGCATGGTGAATCGTCCAAAAGAAATACGCTTCGCCGTTTTCCGTTTCTAAAATACTATAGTGCGAAAGCCGCGACCCATAGCCCATTCTCACATTCTGTGAGCGTGACACATACGATTCAGCATCAGTGGCGGAAGCTTCTTCCCATGAGACATCATGATCCAACACGACTTGGACGCAAACATCTTCAATTATCAGAATTCTTGTCCGCAAATTGTCGCATAAACTAATCGTCCTTTCCCATGCTGCCTTGAATATTGCTATATCGAAGTATGCAGGAATCTTGTAAGCATTCTTAGCTATATAGGAACCAGGTTTGGTAACAGTTAGAGCCATTAGACCTTCCTGAAGTGCACTGCAAGGATAAATATCTTGAATGGCTTGAGTGTCTGATAGCTTGCACTGGTGTCGAATAGTCTTTGTAATTGCGTCTGTTTTCTCAAAAGGAAGCAGACTGAATGGCGCCAGCTCAACTTCTCTTTCAACATTTCCAGCAGCTGCAGCTACAACGGCCATGGACGACAGTTTTGAGTCAGCAAATACGGCATCTACAGGCAACTTAATGCCGTACTGGTTCGCTAAAGAAGAAAGTCGAATTGCCGACAGTGAGTCGCCGCCAATTTCGAAAAAGGGGTCATTTTTGCCAATCATTTCAACGTCAATCTTTAACACCTTAGCCCATAGACGCTGCAACTTGACTTCCATCTCGGTTGTTGGGGCGACTCTATCCTTCTCTGACAAAGAATAAACCGTAAGTTGTTCTGTTTTCCAGTCTTTAATCAGTCCCAGGAGCCTTCCACGGTCTAGCTTCAACGCCGCATTAAACGGCATCTCACGAAGGGGGATAACCAAACTAGGAACCATATAGCCCGGCAGCTCGTGTCTCAGCTTGCCAAGGAGAGCTGTAAGCTGTTCGCGCATTGATTGCTCTAATGGAATAATGATATTTTCTGATGGATATATATCATTATCTTTGTAAGATATAAATGCAATTATAGAATCTCCAATGTCCCTTCGAAGGATTTCCGCGGCAGCATAAGCAACTTCCGGCATCAGTTGCTTGATAGTGGCCTCGATCTCACCAAGCTCGATACGATGACCGCGAAGCTTGACTTGCTTGTCTTTACGCCCCAAATATTCCATCGAACCACCAGCCAAGTATCTAACTAGATCGCCAGTCAAGTAAAACCGGGACGGCTCGGATGGAGCACCTCCTATCTCTGACAAAAAGACTTGGCTTGTTTTCTCTGGCTCATTCATATACCCACGGCCAACAGTATGGCCTTGGATCACAAGCTCGCCCACACAGCCAATAGGCGCAAGTTTATGGTGATTTCCTGGTTCAATAACCCAGCAAGCGCTATTGTATGGCCGTCCAATCATCGTGGGACTATCACTCAAGATATAGTCATGAGCTGTACAGCAGACAGTAATTTCTGTAGGCCCGTACAAATTCACCAGGCGCACATGATCGCACCACGCATCCAAGGTATCACGAGCAGCCGCCTCGCCAACAAGCATCATTGCTTTAAGATCAGGGACTTCGATCGGAGACATGGTCCGTAGAAATGAGGGCGTGAGAAAAGCTATATTTACCTTCGCCTGTCTGACAAACTCAGGAATGCCCTGCAAGCGTTCTTTCTCCGAGGGAATACAAACGGTGCCGCCGAAGACAAGAGTGCCTAAAATTTCGGCTACACTAATATCGAAGGTGAACGCTGAAAATTGCAGAGACCTAGAGTTGTTGCTGAGTTTTGCCGCTTTTCCAAATCCTTGGATGCTAGTGCAAACAGCAGCATGCTCAATAACAGTACCTTTGGGCTTTCCCGTGGAGCCGGATGTGAACAATACATAGGCGGCGTTACTGGGCGAGGATCTTTTTGTTGGACCAACAGCAGTTTTCAACGGTGCGGACAACTTAGTTATTGTTGAACGTGATAAAACGAAGACATTCTCCGTTAAATTGTCGCAGGTCGCAGATGTCGATGGAGACACTATTACGATGCTAGCACCTACATCTGCAACAATCATTTTCCTTCGATTTACTGGATGCGAAGGATCAAGAGGGAGATAGACTCCACCAGCTTTCATAATTGCCAGCATGGCAACAACAGCCCAGACAGACTTTTCCATACAGAAGGGAACGACAACTTCTGGACCTACTCCAAATGATAGGAGATGTGTCGCCAGAGCATCTGAGAGGCTGTCAAGATCAGCATATGTCAAAGGTTCTTCTGAGGAGAAAAGTGCCTCGTGTTCTGGTGTTAGTCTAGCTTGAGCGGAGATCAAGTCGTGAACACAACAGTCTACCCGCTGAATAGGCGGATTCCAGTCTGCGGCCTGTTTGGCATCCCAGGATCCAGCAACAGAAATAGAACTCAGGGGTCTATCTTTTTGCTCACAGAGTTGCTGGATAACGTTATCAAGATGAAGAGATAATGCTTGAACTCTCCATTCTTGTAAGATGCTTGCATTGTAAATGAGCTCCAACGTCGCGCCATGGTCGTGCAGCTGACATTGAACTATTAACGGGTAGCTAAAATAATTCTGTAGAGTCTTTGTGAATATCTCACTCCCAGAGCTGACAGGCGTCAGAAGAGATCCACCGGCAGCATCTACTTGCATCGGTTGCAACGTCAAGAGACTGGTGAAGTTGCAGGCTTGTTTAGCCTCTTCGTTCAACTTCAATATTTCTTGCAAACCAAACTGTTCGTACGGAATCATATCATTCGTAAGGCTTTGAACCATCTGCAGAAATGAGCCAATTGCCATCTCGCGATCCATCCGCACCCGAACAGGAACAGTGGCCACCACCAAGCCCGGGATGGATTCTAAATCTTGGACGTCAGCATTGCGCCCAGAGGATACTGTGCCAAAACAAATATCATCACTATCACAGTACCGGCCGAGTACAATTGCCCACGCAGCCCGTAAGACGGATGCTTTTGTGATGGAACGATTCGTTAGTAAAGGAAATCGAACCGTGTGAGTTAATACGCGGGTAGCTTTAATGTCCGACTGGCGTGCAAGCTCCAGAGCAGGTGGGAAAGAAGCTTGTTGCGCGCCCTGAAGCTGAGCACTCCAATACTTCGCTGCGGCATCTCGATCCAATCCCATTGTATAGTTGACAAAGTCGGCATAAGGTCTGATTGTCGGCACAGTTGCCTCGCGATATAATGCACACAGAGCACCAAAGATAAGGGGCAAGCTCCAACCATCGAAGATACAATGATGAGCGCTGAAGACGAAATAGAGGCCACTCTCGGCTTCTTGGATAAGGGCATATCGGCATAATCGTGTACCATGGCCCATCTCTAACATTTCAGGCCGCTGAATATACGTTTCAACGCTCAATCCTTCAGTTGAATCCCATTCTTCATATCCGTTGATAACAACCTGAATGGCAGCATCACCAAAAGGCACGATTCGTGTTCGCAGATTAGAACATAGCGAGAGAGTTTTCTCCCAAGCCGACCGAAATTTGGCGATATCAATATCATCAGACAGCCGATACACCTGTCTGGCGATATAAGATCCAGATTGCGTCATTGAGAGTGCTAGAAGACCCTGTTGAAGCGAAGTGCATGGAAATGCGTCTTCAACGATGGCTTGTTCCGGCAGATTATATTTCGATCGCAGAGTTTTTGTAAGATCAGTGACACGAAGAGAGCCTCCCAATAGACTGAACGGTGGTATTTCAGCTGGCTTCTCGCGGTATGCATGGGCTACGACCGTTTTCGAAGCGACTACCCTCAGTCGCGGGTCATCGAAGATATCTTTCACCGTCAGACACAGGCCAGCTTTACGAGCAGCAGCAACCAGATGGATAGCAGTCAGAGAGTCGCCGCCAATCTGAAGAAAGCTGTCATCGCATCCGATCAAGTCTGTTGCAATTTTCAGTGTCTCCGACCAGAGATTTTGCATGCGGAGTTCTATTTCAGTCTCCGGCTTTCTCTTGTCTCTCGCGCTGAGTGAGTATTGAATCAATTCGTCTTGGTTCATCCTTTGGGTGAAATTGCGCAGCAACTTCCTGTCTAGCTTCAACGATGTATTCGCGGGCGTGTAGCGACATGGGATAAACAGAGTGGGAATCATATACTGCGGCAATAAAGTATTGAGCTCGTCTACCATTACCGAAACTTTCTCCCTTAGTTCCTCTGTGAGTTGCAGGAACATGTCGTTGCTCTCCTTTCCCAGCTCACTGGCAGCACGCCTCTCCTTTGACAAAGAGAAATAAGCCACCAACTGAGAGTTGGCGTCACTTTTGAGGATATCAACGATAACCACGGAAACACCAATCAAAGTCGCTCGAATGTGATGCTCAATTTCTCCTAATTCAACACGGAAACCTTTAATTTTTACCTGCGTGTCCTTGCGACTGACAAATTCCATGGTGCCATCGGAATTATAGTACGCCAGGTCGCCTGATTTATAAAACCGATTCCAATACGTGGATTCACGATGGGGCGCCCAGTCCGGCAGCGCAGTAATGATTGCCTCGCTTGTCTTTTTTGGATCATTCAGATACTCTCGCAAAATGGTAGGTCCTTGAATGACAATTTCGCCAACAACTCCAATAGGCGCCAGCTGCTGCGGATCCGAAGGGTCAACAATCCAGCAATAACCTCCAAGTTGGCGTCCTATGTTGAGATTAGACTCATCTGCAGACTTGAACTCGTGCATGCTACTAAAAACACAGGTCTCTGCAGGCCCCCAGCCAGTGATCAATCTTAGGCCGCCTCTTTCAACCCACATTTGGAAAACATCGCTCTCAAAAGTCTCTCCTGTTATCAGCAACACTTCCAAACTTGGAACTTCTGATGGATCAAACGTTCTCGCAAACGACGGCGTAAAAGAGGCCCAATTAACTTTCGAGTCGCTAATAAAATGAGTTATGCCGTCCAAGCGATAGCTACTTGAGGGTACGCAACAACAAGCTCCTGTGATCAATGGCTGAACGATCTCAAAGACTGAGAGATCAAAAACGTATGAAGCGAATTGCAGCATTCTGGCTTGAGGTGTTATGCCAAGCCTCTTCCCAATTGCCTTCTGACTCGTACATAGAGGCCCGTGTTCCATTACAAAGCCTTTCGGGGTGCCAGTGCTTCCAGACGTAAACAGTACGTAGGCAGCATTTCGCGGAGATACATCCACATTCGGACCACGCGTACTACACTCGGCTAATCTATTGTCCAAATCCGAGCACACCTGAAGAACTGAACATACTAGGTTGTTACATAACTTCGAGCAAGTTGGTGAAGCCAGCGCCAGTTTTGCCTTTGTCTGCGAAACTATTTGCTTCAGTCGCTGCTGAGGATGAGAAGGGTCAAGAGGAACCCATGCTGCTCCAGCTTTGTTGATTGCAAGTATCGCAATGAGGTACCAGGCCGATTTTTCAAAACACACGTGAACCAAGTCCTCTTTCTGGACATTGTACTCGTTCACCAGATGGTGAGCTAGCCTATTCGACGCCCTGCTAAGATCACGATACGTGAAAGTGCCGTCCCATGCGCAAATTGCAACACTACTAGGTCGCCTTAACGCTTGGTTCTCAACCATTTGGTGGAAGCAGAGGTCCACAATCTCAGGCTCTTCACTATTAAATCTCTTTGCAAGTTTCAAGTCCCAATCTCCTGCCAGAGTAATTGCAGAAAGCGGACGATTCAGTGGTCGAAGAAGCTGCTGCACCACATGGTCAAAGTGGTGGAATAGTGCTTCAATTATACCCTCATTCATCGAATTAGAATCATATGTGATGCGCAAGTCGACATGGCCATTCTCTACAAAAGTTTCCAAGACAAGAGGATAGTTGAAATAATTCTGCATGGAGGCGTCAGACAACTCCTGTTCTACAGAACTGCCACGGAGCAGTATCGCGTTCTCAGTCTTGGAATCAGCTGTGGACGATAATGATCTCGAAGGCTGAATGACAAACAGACTCGAGAAATTACACGCATCCCTTGCATCGTCACTGAGCCTTGCAATATTCTGCAACCCATATTGCTCGAACTCAACCATTTCAGACGCCTGCGTCTGGATATCTTGTAAGAATTTGGTAACAGACTCGTCGCGCATCAGGCGGACTCGAATAGGCGCCGTAGCAATGATAAATCCAGCCATCTGATTGATTCCAGGGACAGGGGCTTGTCTCCCAGAAACAGTAGTACCAAAGCAAACATCATCTGTATCGCAGTACCGAGCCAAAACAATGGCCCAGGCAGCTCGCAATATCGTTGCTTTTGTAATAGAAATTTCGGCCGTATGTGGAAACGGAATCTCCTTTGCCACAACACGACCAGCAATGCCATATTTCGAATTTAAAACCCGAGGGAAATTGGCTCGACGCGCGTCCTGCAGCTGTTTCTTCCAAAAGCTGCTCGCAGCATCTTGGTCAATGGACTGAGTATACTTGATAAAGCCTGAATACGGCCGCAAAGCACTTGCCTCTTGGCCATAGTATAGCTGATACAATATATCAAGTGTGAGGCGAGCACTTAATCCGTCAAAAATTGCGTGGTGTATGATCCAGACGAAATAAGACTTCCCATCCGCATTGCAAACCAATGCGTATCGACACAGGCGCGATCCATATGTCATTGTGATTCTTTTAGCCTTAGATGCAAAGGAATCCATTGTCTCGCCAGCTGTTTCCTCCCAGGCAGTATCACCCTCGATCACTGCCTGGATCGTCTGGCCATTCACTGGCAGAACTCTGGTGCGTAGGTTATCGCAGCGTTCTACCGTCTTTTGCCATGCTAATTTAAATCGTGAAACATCAACATGGTTTGGCAGTTCATATATCTGCCTTGTCATGTACGATCCAGGCTGCTTCTCTGCCAGGGCCATGATACCGGCCTGGAGCGCCGTGCAGGGGAACGCATCCCGAATGAGACTGTCATCAGGCAGTTCGCACTTGGCTCGAATTTCGCCCAGTATTGTATCAATTTCTGTAGTTTCCAATAGGGCCAAAGGCTCAACGTCGTATGCCACATGGTTGATCTCACCCAAGGTCGCCATGGCGGCCATGTTGGCAAGCACTGGATTGCTAACTATCGTAGCAGCTGTGAGTCCAATTCCATACTTCTCAGCCAATGTAACAAGCTCAATAGCAATAATCGAATCTCCTCCAAGGCTCAAAAAGCTGTCTTTCCTGCCGATATCCTGAGGCTCAGTATTGAGAACTCGGCTCCAGAGTTCTCGGAGAACAAGCTCTGTTTCTTGTGTGGGGATATCGGTTTCATAAGCTGGATGAGAATTGGCGCGTACTGCTTCTGCGGCCAGGCGAGCTCTCTTCTCTTTCGGCGAAAGGTCAGATTCCGTCGATTCCCAAGTATTCAATAGTCGATAGAGGGTTCTCTCATCCACTTGGCCAGTAGCGGTGGTGGGGAGCTCGTCAAGAACAATCCACTTTTTGGGGATAGGAAAGCTTCCATTCGCGTCATAATCTTTCATCTTTCGAAGCAATTTACGCGCCCTCTTGATTACGGCAGATGCGTCTACCTGCTCGTGGCCGTCTACTTCTTTGGTCAGAGAAATAGCCACGGTCCACTGGGGCTCATCGCATGGTGAGGCTAGATTCAAAATCTTTGCCTGTCTGAGAGCTTCGTCTTTCAGAAGTTCTCTCTCCATCTTATGTCGCATCTCAAGACCTTCGGTGGCCATGATTTCGTATTGTGTGTATATGGTCGTCGTTTATTGATACGTTTTGCTTAAGCTGAGGGAATATACATCGAGAGCCTTTGAATAGCTTGCTGTTGTAGCTGTTGCAATTACAGTCACTGCTGAGAAGAAGTGAGGAAAATGAGAATTATTTTAAGCAAGACCCTTGAGACAAGCATCCTACGGGAAGGGTAGCATTGCTGGATCATAACTCCTACAGCATTGCCCAAAGGGATGGCATTCTCTTCCTAAATACAGCAAGCCACATAAATAAGAGCATCAACGTCTTCCAAGAGAGACATTATAGTGGATATTTTGACCACCCGCCTGCAGTTAACGTTGCTAGATGTTTCACATTGTGTTGGCCTTGTGTGTTCCATCCTTTCCAACGCGTTGTACTAACTTTTAGCGTGGCCTTGAAGAGCATATCAAAATTCAAAGACTGAAACATTCCTAAATGGTTGAAATATGCCTTAATAACCGGCAGCATATCAACTCTCGTATCGAGGCTCGAGGCTGCTGCTATATCGTGACTGTTTTCACACTCAAGCCCTGTATGACGCGTTTGTGGGCGTGGAATGCGCGGGGACCATCATCTGCATCCCTTTTTTCGTTTACTATATGTAGTTTTGTATTCGACAAACCAGGGCGTTGACAACTGCCGCTTTGAAGAAGTGTGGCTTAGACTGCTGTCCATCAAATATGCAAGGGAGGACTCCTTGGGTTCTAGGTGAGAAGGATCTCCGGCTGGCGACATATATTCAGGAAATTTAGGTATCAGGTTAAATTTCGAAAAGTTGTGTTATTTGAGGAGTTAAACCAAGACATATGGAACAATACATGTGTTGGTTGGCTCTTTGTTAGGATATTAGATTGTATCATGTTGCCGATATACTTCTCACGTCAAGTTTTATGCACTCTCACGCTTATAGACTGGGCAACTCGAAAAATACATTTCGCACAGAACTCAAAATATCGTACTCAAGTTGTCTCAGAACGACATGCACCACGAGGACAACTCGTAGATGGGTGTCTTGATTGCAACGGCGGCTTAATTGCAGAAGGCTGTTACATCGCTCAGCCACTCTGACGTTTTGAATGCTCTACTATATGATAAGTGATACCAAGTACACCATGGATTGAGCGTTATTCAATTAGATGCCATTCTATATTGGGTAACAATTCTGTTGATGTTTATCTAAATTGGACAGCAGCAAAGAACAAGGGCTACGTGCGATGCATAACCGAAATGGCTTAGTAAGATCGCCTGCCTACAGAGCAAGATGTGCGCCCTACCCTAGAAACAGTGAAATTGTGAAGCATTGGAGGCGGAAATCGATACAGATAATACGTACTGCTTTAAATGAGCATGTGCCTTAGAGAGCTAATAGGGAGGAGAAAGGGGTAGTTGGCGTCATAATTCGTTGAGTAAATGTACGGAGGTTTAACTCGATGCCCAATAAGGCCACTTACAAACGTCAGTACGTATGACTTCAGTGCCCAGCTTGGTATGATGCTGTTGCTAGATTCAGCTCTTCTCTATTTCCCTATCAAGTCGCCGAATGATCAATTGTGTTTTTCAATTCTCCCTTTACCGCAGGTTTTTACATATTCCGGGCTCACCGGAGGCCGTCTCCATCTACATGCCTGACGGCTTAACGCTACCGTATCGTATCTCAGTCTCCCACTTCAACGCAACCGCTCTCCGCAAAGCCACAGCTTCTAGCGCTCCTAAGCGTGGGCACACTAGAGCATTAGCCTGCGGGAGACTTGCAAGCAGCTTGGGGAGATTGTGGCAGCTAGACTCTTTGACCGCGCTTCATCTTTCGTCATCACTCATCATAGTCGGCAGATTGATAACCCCGGCCAGCATATCTTGGAATGCCGGGCTGCTAGTGGCTGCGGTTTATTTCCATGCATCGTGGCATCGACAGATAACGTCCAGGCAGAGATGAAACAAGAGAAAGAGAAAAAGATCTTTAGTAAAGCAAAGAGCGAAATTGCAGGACGACAAGACGCGTTGTCACGCCGCGGGATGACTAACATTGAACATGGAGGCTCAATCACAAGACAGAGTAATAGTCAAAGCCTAGTTTGAGGCACATGGCCACGCATTGGACTCGTGGCCTCTGAGAAAAAGACGCAGCAAAAAAAGAGAGAGAGAGCAAAAAAATAGACAGATAGAGCCTTTACTGAAAGCTGTCCTCATCATGCCTCCATACTTAAAACTGCACCTGCGCAGACCTCAAACAAGTGACGGCATCCACTTATTTTTTTTTCTCTTCTGACCCGGTTTGCTGTCGCCGCCGAAGCCAATAGAAGGCCGATAAAGCAAGGCTCCAGCTCCAGCTCCTCTAAGCCACCAGCTGGCCCGACAAACCGCTGCTTCTGCTTCTTCCCACCACGTTTCTTCTTCTTCTTCCTCGTCCTCCTCCATCTCTTCCTTTGTCTCTATACTATACCGCATCCTCGACGTCGCCAAACCCGCTGCCACGCATCGCTACTCCGTTGATTCCAGAATTCGTCTTTTCCGAAGCTACCCCTCATCGCTTTGCCCACCAGCTCTGTGCCGAGCTCCCGCGCCATCTCGAAGCTTCATCGTCATCCTCGCCTTCTGCCTAACGTCACGACCCCTCAGCTGGCGCGTTTTTCGCTGCTCGACAGCAGTTGACGCTACACAATGGCTCCTCCGCCGCCAAACTCGAATAGCACGCTCCAGGAGCGCTTCTTGGCTCTGGCCCAGACTCTGCAATGTGCGTGGCTGTCGAATCTTGATGATTTTTCCCTGTGCAATTTGCATGTGAATTGCTTGCTAACGTTGTTTCCCTGTCATGCAGTCGCCTGGTTTGTTGGGTATGATTCCTGCCCTTCTATGAAATAGCGATCCTTCGGCTCCGCCTTGCTCCGTCCTGCTCTTGAGCTCCTTTCGCCCCATCTACACTGCTTCCCGAAGCAACCCGAGAGACAAAACACCGCCGGCGCGGAATAGGGGCAGGATCTTCGGACGGCGAGGGCCATGGGCAAACAAACCGAGCAGTAACGTGGAGACACACGGCTGACACTTCATCTATTGCAGGCACTTGACTCTGATCCTCACCACCTCTCGATATGCGCTGTCATGGCTGTTCATGAACTACTATAGCGGCATGGCCCAGTTCTCCTACCGAACGTCGTTTGCCGCTGCCGCTCTTACGTACGGAATCGTAGTTTACAAGACTCAGCGAGCCCGCGCAAAGACCGGAACCAGGGCGCCCAATGGTATTTTCGGGCTGCTTGCCGATGAGAATGTTCAATACCTAGGTGAGCTCAATAGCGACATGGACACGTCGCGTGATGTGTCTCTGAGCGATGTTCACAATTGCATTTCTGACCATTTTCTATAGCTCTGGCCCTCGTCTGGCTCTTCTTCCCTCAGTATCCCCTCGCTTTACTCCCCTATGCGGTTTACTCTATCTTCCATGTTGCCACCTACACGCGCGCCAACCTGATTCCCGTCTTCATGCCCCCGCCGCCCGCCGCCGATGGCGCTGCCCGACCTAAGGTCAGCAACCCCTTGGCTGACAGGATCGGAAACTTCGTAAAGGAATACTACGACTTCTCTATGACCGTTGTCGCCTATCTCGAGATCAGCTTGTGGGTTCGGGTTTTCCTCTCAGCCATCCTTTTCCAGCGTAGATCGTGGATCTTGCTTTGCCTGTACACAACATTCCTTCGAGCTCGCTATGCCCAGAGCAGCCATGTCCAGACTTCTTTTGCTCACGTCGTCGCACGAGCCGACCACTTTGTTGGCGCCCAGGGAACCCCACCTCAGCTCAAGCAAGGCTGGGACATTGTCAAGAAGATTACTATTCAGTTCCACGACATGACTGAGCTGAACAAGTACATTAGCGGCGGCCCTGCTAAGAAGACGTCATAAATGCCAAAACCTCGTTAAACATGCGACCGGGAACAAATTACGGCGGCTGAGCGATGCGCCTTGGGTGCATTTTGCTCAGCGTTTTTTCAGTGTGATGGAAAGTCAATTTGGCAATCCGGTCGCTGTCCGACGCATAGTGAACTGGCGACACTGGTAATCTACCTCTGGCAACTGCTTGTACTACTACGTCAAAAGCAAAAGCTTGCCAGTGGCTGGCTTGAATCTTAGCGGGAAGTTCCGAATTTGCCCTTGACCGACTGGAGTCGAGAACATCGAATTTTTTTTTTTATGATGGCTAGAATGGGGTCAAGATAGAGGATGAAATTGACCAGCTGGGGTCAGCAGTTGAAGAATGGTGCGGAGAAATCCTTCTCCTTGGTAGCTCCGCTATAATCAGACGGGTTATGGTATGAAGGAAGAGCGTGTAGTTTGATGCGTAATGGGATTATACTGGTGGCTGTTGATAGTGTTGAGCAATTTCTCTCGGCAAGATGTCTAAGGTATTATCTTAATGCTAGTACTACGTGTTTGGATCCCTCAAAGCTACAACACTACGGGGAGAAATGAATGTATAATTATATCAATCAGACGCCCTTGAGCTTGATTATGCTTGTACGAATCAATTTATTTTATTTGTTTGGCACTTTTTTTTTGTCCCTCCCAGGAGTGAGTCGCGTTGTGAATAGCTTCAAAACAAGCTTGATTTTGATGTCATGGATAGCCTTGATGTCATCCATTCTGGCGACGCCACTAACCTGGCACTAGTCCGCTAGAGCTGGGTGAAGCACGCGCGCGGGCTGAGGGGCAGCAGCACAATGAACGCTATCGTGGGGCAGTCTGACGATGACGTCGCCTAAGCAGCCCACTGAAGCTCCCATTGTAACGACGCCCGAGGCCACTGAAGCGGCGGCCTCAGACGCCACGGCTGCACTGGACGAGCTCCACCTCCACTAACAAACAGTGCGCGGCATCAATGATCTTGTCCTGATCAGCGACGAGGTCATCGATTCTGCGGACCTGAACAAGGATTCTCTCTAGCCTTGCATCAGCATCAGCGCAGAGCACCGCAATTTGCATCAACCCGGTTGTTATCTCTCTTATACCCGCCCTGACTAGCTGTGAATCTCTCAGCCCGCTCACAGGAGCTGCCGCTTCGAACTCGTTTGGAGAGAGAGCCGCGTTTTCTCTTTTCTGTGCCTGGCTCCTCCACTCGCCCCAATTCCCCAGCCTGACGCATAATGGCTTCAATACTGCGACAACTTATTGCAAGTCCGCGGACGTGGCACCCGGAGGCTGGCTTGGACCTCTGTTACGTGACTGACTTTATCATTGCAACGTGAGTAGAAGCTCTATCAAGAATGATGTGATGCATAGCATAGGTGACATTCTGACCTTGGCCTTGCGCTGTGCCCAGATCTGGTCCTTCGCAGACATACCCCCAACTGGCGTACCGAACCCCTCTCGACCAGCTCGTTGCTTTCCTCGACTCAAAACATGGCGAAGATTGGGCGATTTGGGAATTCCGTGCTGAAGGGACGGGATACCCAGACGAAGCCGTCTACAATCGAATATGGCACTATCCGTGGCCTGACCATCACCCTCCGCCATTCAGGTTGATGCCGATGATAATGGCGAGCATGAGAAATTGGCTTCACGGGGGAGATGCGCCGGGTGGGAAGTCTGCTGGCAAGGGTGAAAGCAAGAGTGCGCAGCCATTATCGTCTAAACCGCCAAGTGGAAGCAACGCAAAAGATTCCACTACAGAGCCGGCCAAGCCAGAGAGAAATAAGAATAGAGTTGTGGTGGTTCACTGCAAGGCGGGCAAAGGGCGGAGCGGTACCGCTAGCTGTAGCTACCTCATCGCAGAGGAGGGCTGGAAGGCAGAAGATGCGCTCACACAGTTCACGCAGCGCCGCATGAGGCCTCAGTTTGGAGCTGGCGTATCGATTCCTTCGCAGCTACGATGGGTGAACTACGTTGATCGCTGGACAAAGGGCGGAAAGAAATACACAGATCGTCCAATCGAAATTGTAGAGATTCACGTATGGGGGCTCCGAAACGGTGTTAAAATGGAGGTCGAATGTTTTGTTGATGAGGGCAAGAAAATTGAGACGGTACACACTTTCTCAAAGCAAGAGAGAATGGTGGTTGAAGGAGGTGCACCTGAAGGCGGCGGCCTTACGGAAATGATGTGGGATTTGGCGGGGTACTCGAGTCCAAAAGACAAGGACAAAGCTCGTGATACGGGAGAGTCAGAAAGTTCATCAAATGGCGAATCCAAGAAGAAGAGGTCTCTTGACTCTCCATCCCCACCGCGACCCTCTGACTCGTCAATGGAGCAGCTTCTACGACGGAAGAGCGCTAAGCTGATTGAAAAAGTATCGCCGCCAGGATCGCATTCTAAAATTGACAAATTTCGAGCCCTGATCAATTCTAATGAATCAAGCACGTCTCCGACATTATCTTCTCCATCAGAGGTCCGCACAGAGGCTCCCGACGAAGCAGAGCCTGGCGGCAAAGCCGTCATTATGAAGCCAAAAACCCCGATTCACATTTCCAACAGCGACGTCAACATCTCTGTTGAGCGGCGAAATAGGACGCACAAATCAATGGGCCTGACGATGGTTACAGCCGTCGCTCATGTGTGGTTCAATGTCTTTTTTGAGGGAAATGGCCCAGAGAAGGGGGGCAAAGCAGACAAGAATGGTGTGTTTGAAATAGAATGGGAAGCCATGGACGGCATTCGAGGATCTAGCAGGAAAGGAACGAGAGCGTTTGATCGTATGTCGGTTGTGTGGCGAGTTGCGGATAGCGGCGAGGCCAAGGCAGAAGAAGAGGTTATCGAGCCGAAGGAGGGCGAGCCGGTGCCGCAAACCAAGGCTGCGGATTGGAAAGGCACCGATAATGCAATGCCTCCGGACGCTGAAAAGGATCTTGGATTGCGGGTGCAAAGTCCTCTCAGCGCAGATGTGAGCAGGGCCAGCAGCATCAAGAGTGCTGAGGGAACCGTGGATGAGCAAGGCCAAGGACAGAGTTCGAAACCTGATGAATCGATGGAAGGTCTAAAACGTAGTGGGCCGTCAGGCGAAGATTTGGATGAAGAAAGCAAGGTCTAAAAAGGCAATGGGGATTTTGAAAGAAGAACACGGTATCATGGCATGACTATTTGATTTTGGAGAGAACTACATTAGGCATGATGGAGAGGACGCGATATGTGATTTCTTAGAGACACATTATTTATTATAGCTGTTTTGATATCAGCGCTGAATGGAAATGTTTTCTACGGTCAGTTGACGTCTAGAATGATCCAAATTCGGTATGTAACACTCGCGAGAGGCTAGATTAAAGACCTATTGGAAGTTGGCTCCCCCCATTATGGTATATGTTCATTAATCAACCACAAGCCGAATCAACATCGGATATCCACTGACAAAGGTGTAAATATATAAAAAGGGAAAAAAAAAAATAAATAAATAAATAGAAAAAAAAAAAAAATAAGTAAAAAAAAAATGAGGAAAAAATAAAAGAAAAGTATAAAATAAAAATGGACTTTGCTTTTCTCATTCATTGGATATCGAACGTGACAAAGAGCGAAATATTCTCTAAGACTAAAATATTGCTGAAACTGCACTTGTTCCTCGTCTCAAGCTGAATGGTATAACGTATATAAGCAAATGTCTTCTCGATACGGAACTGTCGTATTTCGAGCCCTGACCCTGCTGTAGCCAAAACTTTGGCAGATAACGTGCGTAAACTCGGCACGAGAGAAATATATTTTATGAATGTAGTGTGTCGGTGGCATATATATGGATTTAATTGGCAGTATAGGTGGGTATCGTGTTTCGCTCAGCTGCTTTCTTTACAGCTAGGTATTAAAGTACCTGCTTTCGATTATGGAAGTGGATATCCCCTTTATTTTGGTATGATGCCAGACAGCGGCGGCATAACATACCAGCAGAAGAACGATGACCAACGTGATGTCTTGCCTATCAATAATGAGATTGGCCCCTGTAGGCAGCTTGATTTCGTATCCTAGGCAGACTGAAATCGCCTGCATCTCCAAGACACGCCAGAGTAAAACGTATTCGCAAGTAACAGGTGTCTATATCATCCAAGCATGAGGCTTGTCAAAGCACTCGTCCCACTTCGTCTTCCCTGAAGCCCAAAAGTTCCTCATCGTCGCCAACGCGACCCTGGTGCACCCTCCCGTGTAGGGATCCCGCACGCTATTCAGCAAGTACATCTCCACCAGCATCTGGCTTTCCACAGACTCAGTGGCTGCGGCAGCGCCAGCCACTATCACCGGCCACAATATATGGTCGAGGAGCGGCATGAATTCGGACGAGGCATCAAGAAGATGCAAAAGATGCTCTCGGTGGGTTTTCTGAAGCTCTGCGCATGGCGTGCGAGAGGAGCACTCGGAAGTACAAGGCAGCGTCATGGAGCCAAAGACGGCCACTGCGGATTTGAAAAGCAACGAGACGAGGTGAAGATCTTTGGCTTTTTTGCGGTCCATGCAATCGGTCAAGACTTGGATCGGGTATGCGTCGATTCGTTCAAGCACGCCGCAAAGACTGGGTTTGGAATCGCCGCCGGAGACTGCGGCCTCGAGGCGGAGACGGTTGATGAGGAACATCTCCTTGAATAAGGGCGCAGGGCAGTAGAATAGCGGGCTGCTGCCAAGTTCGTATATGGTCATGACATCGTCAACGTCGAAGTTGCAGGCATCAACCATCTGCTCATTGCTCGGGCTGGTGGTGTTGAACACAGTGACGCCGCTGGCAACAGAGAAGAAATGTTGTTAGTTTTAAATCGCCGGTACCAGAGGGTCAGCAATTGGAAAACAATCTTACATGACAAAGCTTTGCATCAGCAACGGGGTTGTGGAAGAGTTCATCAGCTTCTTTAGGCCGCCGCAGAGTTTTATTAGTAAGAGATAGGCGTCGGCATGAACGCGCCATGAATTTGAATTAAAGAGCAAGATCTAAGAGGAGAAAGATTAGTAACTGCTCGCCCTCTCTGATGCTTGGATATATCCCACGAGATTGGGAAAGCAAAAAGAGAGACTTACATCCGCACTCATCAAGTGCGCCATGCTAGAGAATAGGCTGAGAATATTTGGGAAGCTCTGCTGTATATCATCATTGAGAGCGCTTATAGATGTATTAATGTGAAGATAGAATTTCCACCACAAATGAGCCGCCGGCCCAGTAGTTGCGGGTTCCAGGCTGAGGTTGTTCTTTAGCGTCACATACATAATGTGATAGCCCACCGCAATAGCAAGAAAGCAGTGCCGGTTTGCAACCGAGAGAGACTGGAGGGCATCGCCATTTAGTTCGACCACCCAAGCGGGATTCTGTATAATCTGCCGTGAGCGCAATCTTGGCAGCAGCTGGTTGTTGTCTGAGGAGAAGAGCAACTCTGTTAGACATGACGAACAAGTTGAAATGCCAGTGCCTTGGCTGGTTGGCGCAACCTTACGCATATACTAGACATGCGAAAAGCTGTAGCCTAGAGGCCTGGACAAGGTGGAGATGAAGAGTGGAGTTGGTAACATGGGAGAATCAAACTTACACATCTTAATGGCGTCGATATAGTCCCAATCCTGCGGTCTTAGGTCGGGAGGAATGGCCGTGACATGGATCTGCATAGCGCCATCCGCAGGGCTGTTTCCAGATCGATTCCTGCAGGCAACAAGCTGATGTCTCGGATCTGCTATGCTCTGCAAAGAGCCTCCATCTTCATCTTCATCGCCATCTCTACTACTGATGGCCTTACTGGCGACTGCCGTTGAATTTGAGCTCGAATCCGGAGGGGAATCACCACTACTACAGCCAGAGGATGATGCCCCCGAGGGAGTGCCAGCATCGCTGCCTCGATCGCTTCTAGCCGCCTTTCTCCTCACCCGAGACCGCGGCGGCGTGCTCGTTATCGACTTTGGCGATGGTATTATCGCGCTCGAGGTGCTCGAGGTGCTCAGGGAGCTGCGCCGCCTCGAGTCTCGCGCCGCAGCCGTCGCATTCGGCCGGGCTGCGGGCTTGCCCTTCTGAATCCGCGAGACCATGCCGGTGCGCAGCCATGTGAGCGGCCGATTGTTGGTGAAGCCGGGACAGACCATGCCGGCAGAGCTGCAGTTGCCGCATATCGGGGTCTTTCCGTCGCATGGCGAGTTGCGGCGCAGACACTCCCAGCACTGCGGCCCTTTGGAGGAGATGGTCATCTTGGCCGGCGGCGGCAGTTCATACTGCGGCGGCGCGGGAGGCGGGATTAAGCGAGCGAGGGGTCCCGGGATGGCGGGCTCGAGCACGGCCGGCTTGTCCCTGGTTTCAACCGGCGACGGGCGTTGGTCCCAGCTCTGTGGTCATGGGGATTGTCAGTCAAGAAGATGGTCGAGGGGCGTGGCGTTTGCTTGACTCAAGGTGCTAAGCTTTAGAGTCGGTGCTGGCCACTGCTTCGTTCTGGGGGGTCCTTGTATTGATTATATGTTGAAGTAGTAATCAGCTATTATTATGGAGCACACCCGGCCAGAGTGGTATTGGATCATACTACTACATGGGGGCAGAGCGCGCTTCTACCAGAGAAGGTTGAGTGAGTGAAACGAGAGCCGCCAGCGCTGACGCTCTGACGGTAATTCTTGTACAGCAGCCATGCCACGAGAAGATGAATAGAACATCACCAGGCTAAATGGAAATAGGAAACGGAAATAGGCAGCAGGGTTTGAAAGACATCCGATAGGCAGTGATAGAAGCAGGTTATCGGAATTATCTGAGCCAAGAGATGTGATTGTATGATGATATCAGCTTGACTAGCCCTGGAAAATCCATCAATCAAGTCACGCCGCACGCTCTGTGTCCAGCTTTGTGCGCACTCAGGCCCCCAAGTAGCACCGAGAGTAATAGCCGGATATGAGACCGAGAACGAGCTAAAACTCACAATGAGGTCTAGACGCAATATATATCAAAGTCTCCGTTCTCGGTTGTATGGCCAATGGAATACTATATGTAGTCTCCTTTCACTCAAGCGCGTAGGCTGTGTGCATGGCTAGCACCTGCAAAGCTTACACACGAAGCGGCTGCATCAGTTGCTGAGCCACGTTCAGCACTCTAGGCAGCGATTTCCATGCCTTTGGTGCGACTACATGTACTTGGTTTGTATGTAGCGAGTGTATATGTTCATATATGCAGAGTACAAGTATGGGCGGTATTCATGTTCCCGCCAAACCTCCATGAGTCCGGCCGGATTTCCATGTAAGCGCTCCGACAACCTGCAGCAAGCAGTGAGACCGAGCTCCAATCAGAGCCCCTCCTTTGCCAGGAGAGCCCCCTCCTCAGCACTACATCCAAACCGCCTTCAGATGCACCCGCATTGATTTTAGCGCTAATACAACAGCCGGGAGCCCACGGCAGCGCTAAGGTGGATCGACGTCCCGCGAGTTATCGTTCTTTGGGGGCCCTGTTTTGGGCTTCAAGTGGCCTCTAAGCTACCCTTGTATTATCGGACGGCGGCTATGCAAGATGGCAGTGTCTGGGGTTCAATGACGTTGGCGGCCAGGACAAAAGAGATGCTGATTTAGACTGTAGGCTTCATGCGTACGGAGTACTACTGCTTGCTTTGTAACGTTGACAAGATGGTGGTTTTACGGTTCTCGATTATTGACAATTGTTGTTCCTTTGTTCGCTTTTGGTTTCTAATAAGAGGAACCACTATTGATGCCATTGTTATTGTGACCAGATTGACCAGATCAAACATAGGTGATGCATCTTGAAGGCGCAATTTAGCGTAGAAAATGAAGGCATTCAAAGAAAGGCTACAGATTCAAGGAAAGGTTACAGCTGTTATAGTCTCACTTGGCTGAGGGGATTGCTAAGAACATGGCTATCCTTGAATCCTTCATAATCAAGACTATGAACGCGAGAAGTGTCGAGTACTCAAAAATAGTAAAGGAACAAAGCTAAACCAAATACTATAGCGCTATCCCCCTTTGCTACCTATTCTCATACTGTATGTAAGTGATGATAGCCGAAAGAATCAAGCCAAAGCCCTTAAACCCACGTTGTCCAATGCCGATCAGGGCGCCTCATCGTCATCTCAAACCTCCGTGGACTTAAGATGTGGCAACTCTCCAACCCATGCGCCACGGGCGCCAAAAGCTGACAAAAACACGGCACGGAATTAAGCCCGTCGTCCGTCTACCCTAGAGCCTTGGCAGATTTTGCCGGCTTTGGACTTTTTTTCGGAATCAAGCTTCGGCTGCTGTCATCACCTGCTGTTACATAATCATCTTCGTCCGTCCTCTGCGCTCTCGCCTCGGTGACAGCAGCAGCTTATGAGAAGGCTATTTACGCTTGCTAGGCCGGAACATGTCCCGGCTGACGTGCCTTGAATGCCCAATGGACTTAACAGCTGTCATTGGCGAGACTAGCGCCATAATGAGTTAAACCGATTATCTGGTAATTAGTTCAGCGTGTTGGGCGGGTTGGAGGAGGTCAGATGGCGTCCGTCGAGAGCTTAAATCGAAGGTCTATGGCCATCTGACGGCGGATTTTAGGCCGGCCGAAAACCTTCGTCGCCCAAGACCCTGAAGAATATTTTCATTGTTCCTGTAGACCTAAACCAGTTTGCTGGGCTCTGATCGATCCGAGGCGATAGAGGTCGGGCCTGCCGGAAATTTGCCTTGTTCCGAGGCTTCCGCACCAAGCAGCGGCCGGGATATATATAGCACGGCTTGACGACAGAGGCCAGAAGTAAGCCCAAGACTTTGTTGTCACAGGTGGCTGCCGCGGATAGGCTTGCGGAAGAATATAGTGTCTCGGAACTTCATGAGCCTGTGTTGTAATCGGAGATCAGGATCGTGATTAGTGCATGCTCAGTAATTCTATGCCCGCGTGATGATATAAGAGACACCGGACCTCCCCTGGTATGGCCCGCCCGCCGGCGGCTTTGTAAGTGACATGAACAAAACAGAGCCCAAGCTGTAAGCAACAACGCATCTTTGAATCATCATCGATCACGACCAGCGTCTGTTCCCAGGCACAGACTCAAAATTTCCCTGTTTCTGCTTCGGCACCCCCATACCGGCCGGAAACCAACCGCCCCCCTTTTTTTCTCTTATTACATCTTTCAGGCGCCCGAGTGCTTAGATTCTGCCAGATTCTTTCTAGGGCGGGATCCTACCGGCCTCCGAAGTTGCCGTCAGCGTCGCTGCTGGATCTGTCTGTCCTGCTTGGCTTCCCCACACACCCATTTATTAATCACCAGCCGACCAGTCAAACGTATTCCAAACTGCGCTGCTCGCTGCTCGAATACTTGGTTAAAACGCGACTTTAGCTGCTAAGCTTGCTTTTACTTTTTTTCTTCGGTATACTCCGTAAGCCCCCCTTTTAACCGCCTTTGTTGGGTGCGGGCTTTCATCTTGTTCGCTGAACCGAAGACCCTCCCTCGGTACGCTTATTTCTATAATTTTTTTTCCCCTTTCGACTGCCGAGCCGAAATCGCTTCTTATTTTTCTCTATATACTCATATATTACACCTCAAGCTGTGCGCCGTGTCGCATCTCTCTTTAGTCTATACGCACCTGGTTTCTACGACGAGATTGTGTTGCGGAGAACATCGCGGAGAGCATCATGACGACCAATTTCGAAGGCTCCGCGCCAGCTGGCCGGGTTATGTCCTCAAGCTCAGCCACCAACCCGGGAATCTTTCCCAACGGCCACTTGGGCCACTTGAACGCAACCCAGGAGGAGGCTCTAGAGCGCTTCAAGGTGGTGCTGGCCGAGAAGGGCCTGTGGAAAGCTGGCCCGCCGCCATCGCACGATGACCAGACGCTACTGCGATATCTGCGAGCCAGACGGTGGATCGTGGACGATGCTTTGACTCAGTTCAAGGATACCGAAGAGTGGCGGGCGGCGAACAACATTGATACCCTGTACCAGACCATCGAGCTCGAGGCGTACGAGCAAAGCCGTCGCCTGGTAAGTCTGCCCTATTTACTGCCGCCTACATGACTGGACGCTGACTTATACGCGACAGTATCCGCAATGGACCGGCCGCCGTGACCGTCGCGGCATCCCTCTCTACGTCTTCGAAATTCGCACCCTCGACTCCAAAACAATCGCCAACTACGAGAAGCAGGGCGCAAACAGCACGTTTTCACAGGCCAAGACCGATGGCAAGACGGCTCCAGGCCTTCTGCGGCTCTTCGCCCTCTACGAAAATCTCACCCGCTTCAACCAGCCTTTCTGCACGCAGCTGATGGACCGCGAGCACGCCGATGTGCCCGTGACGATGAGCACGAACATTGTGGATATTTCGGGCGTTGGACTAAAGCAGTTTTGGAACCTCAAGGGCCACATGCAGGCCGCTTCACAGCTGGCCACGGCACACTATCCTGAGACGCTGGATCGAATCTTCATCATCGGCGCGCCCATCTTCTTCAGCACAGTCTGGGGTTGGGTCAAGCGCTGGTTTGATCCCATTACCGTGTCGAAAATCTTTGTGCTCGCTCCCCACGAGGTCAAGCCCACGCTGGAAGCATTCATTGACCCGAGGAACATCCCGAAGAAATACGGTGGTGAGCTCGACTACACATTTGGCCAGCTGGGCATTCCCGACCCTGCATGGGATGGTGTCATTCGCTGGGAGAAGGGCCACAGCTCGTTCCCCAGCGGACCACTGCTCTGGGAGGACGTCCCGGGAGAGGACCGACTGGCTTGCGTTCGACTTGGTGCCGAGAAGGGCAATACGCAACGAGAAATCATCTGCTCGCTCCCCAAGGCGTGGCAGCCGGCTGAAAAGACGACTGAAGAGTCGACTCAAACAGAAAGCGTAGCGAACACAGCGACCGACGACGTGTCTGAGGGGACTCAGACCACGGAAGCTACTCTCGACGGAACGACCGATGAAACCACACAGACGGATGGTGCCGCCGAAGCGATTGAGAAGCTGAACATTAACAACGAAAAGACCAACGGCACTACGACGGCAGAAGTGACCACCTTGGCCACTGCTACTGCTACCGCCGCAGCATAAAGCGAGCCCAAAAAAGCACGTAATAATACATGCAAAGGCAAATACATTGGATATGAGCACCCATGCTTTCATCATTTTGTTTTTGAATAGCGTTATTACATATTGCATATACAGAATGCCTCTTCATATGCGTCCCCCATATCTTTTCGACTTTGTATATTGCAAAAAGATAGAGGGAGACAGACGATTTGCGTGGTTTTGACATTGTTGGAGATTTTTTTTCTTTTTTTTAAACTTTCATCATCTTCGTCTTTGAGAGGAGAAGAGGAGGAAACTTGGTCACGTTGGATAAGACGAGGATGGGGAAGTGAGGAGTATTAATGTTAACTGGGTTGGGAATATATAACTGGACTTGGAATATACCAAATATCTGCGGAGAATGGTTGATTTATTTTCTTACACAGGTGTGGATAATTTTTGATAGGGCTTGGTTTGGGGAAATGGATTCAATATGCCTGAATGATGACTATTTGATTGCTCGATTGTTTCCTCTATGTTCTAGCTGCCCTTCCAAATCTCCATACTCTATACGTAGCTGTGGTGTATATATGTGTGCATGTGCATGTATGTATATATATATTCTTTCTCTTGCTCTATTAAACCCTCCCCCTTCTGCTTCTCCATAGCTCTATTCCCTGCCCAATCTCTTCCCACGTAACTCCATCCACAACCAGCTTCATCGTCAAGCCCAACTGCTCCGTCTCTCGATTTCTCGACTCGTCATCGAAAAACAGCATATCTTCGAATCGAATGCCCGTTCGCTTCTGCAAGGCCTCGAAATGCTTGATTTTACTTCCGGGGTATATCTCCAGTCCTCCATCAAACACATCAATCGATACCTTCTTCTTCGCCAGCGCCGACGACTTTCTACTACTGCCGCCGGCTTCCTCGTCCTGGAAGGATGCCGTTGGCGGAATGTGCATTCCCTTGAGCAGCTCGCGGGCCAAACTCGGGGCGCTCGTCCGCGACGCCACGCCCAGTTTTATCTTGTTCGGGCCATTGAGATATGGCAGCACGGCTAATATCTCGGGCACCTCGCCGTAAAACGCAAAATCCTCGCCTGTGCGGTCCGTGGCGCCGGTATGCGTAGCGTTGATCTTCAGCGGCGGGGTGACATGCGTGTCTACCCAGAACGGCCAGAGCGTGTAGTCCAGGTCAAAGACGATGAGTCGTGGGAACGGCAGTGAAGGATCACACAGTGAGGCAGGCAGATCGGCGCGCGGAAAGGGAGAGGGGGTTGCCGATATGGGAGTTGATGATAGACCTGATGGCGTAGAGCTGAAGGTTGGAGTTACGGGAGTGCCAGCGGCGGAGGAGGCGAGAGAGAGGGTGGAGGAAGAGGTTGGAAACGACAATTTTCGAGGCATGGCGATGGCGATGGCGATGGCGATGGCGATGGCGGTTGTGGGAGATATTGCTGGCTGAATTTATAGAGAGGAAGACAGAGAAGACAAGTTTGCAAAAATAAGAAAAAGTTGGAGCTGCGAAATCTCCAAGTTGCGATATTGCGATCGCGGACCTGGACGCTAGGCCGCTTATTAGTGGGGTGAAGATCGGTGGCGGCGACGAGTCAGACAAGGATAGATTAAGCGATGGCGAATTTCTATATCGGACCAGTCTTTCGAAAAGAGGAGAGGATAATGTATCCAGCATGCTTGGGTAAATAGATTCGTTATACTTGAATGAAACAAAGAGTTATAGTAAACTTAGATATGTAGAGTCAATAAGAGGAAACTGACTGGATCACTTTGCTGTCTTCCTTAATCGCGATATATCCTTACTGGCTAAGATGACGTAGGAAAGCTACATGTACTATATTTTGCCTATTGCTGCTGTCTGGCTGCGAAAAGGGCAGACTTATTCGCTCCATCGACCGCGCGTGCTTCATGTTCTCGCCGACCGTTCCTGATGCCGCTATCCTCTGTTGCACCATCGGCAGCGGAGAAATAGGCATCATCAATAACTACATGTTTAACAAGCTCGCTATGGTTATTATTGCTTGCTATTATCGCTAGCTAGAGCACGATTATACCGGCTGGTGACAGCTATTAATTAAGCAACAGTTGTCTAAACCAAATCATTATTTAAGCTCTTCCCATTAGAAACCATTAAAGGGCCTAAGCCGATGACCTGGACCCTTGCATCATCATCTTGAGAGACAGAATCTATCTATTCAAAATAACGCCCTCATCTAAGGGTGTAAATTCATTATGGCGATTCAGAAGTACGAATGCCTCTTCTTCGTGTAATTATGGTATCGCAGCAGCTCTTAGAGCCCCATCTTCAATATTAATCATAGCTATCGACCTCCGGCGGTCCATAGGCTTTTAAAAGCGCCCTCTTCCCGTTCTACCAGCTCTTGAGGGCGGCCAGACTCAACAATACGCCCCTTATCCATCACAATAACACGATCAAAATCCATTATAGCATCAAGCCGATGAGATATTGCGATCGTGGTGTATCGAGCAAATTCATCCCTGATAAGTCTTTGTATTGTGCGATCGGTATCCTTATCCACAGACGACCCTACCTCATCCAAGAGTAGCAGGCCACCGATGTCGCCTCCCTTCTCAAAGGAGCTGCGTAAATATTCGTCTGATCCTGCGATTTCAGTACGAGCAGTCCTACTGCGTACACGTCGTCGTAGGATCGCACGGGCGAAGCCAAACAACTGTCTCTGGCCATGAGAGAGCATACTAGTGGATAAGTGGCCATTTAAGCCACCATTATCTTCTACAGCCTGCCAGAGGCCTACTGATTGAAGCACTTCTGTGCAATCACTATCAGTTGACATATTGTATGGATCGAGGTTTGTTTTGAAAGAGTGTCCGTCTGGAAAGAAGACGGAATCCTGGGGCACGGCAATAACACGCTGTCGTAAAATTGAGCGACTGACTCGATTCAGTGATACATCGTCGATTGTAACGCCGTCTGCGCATGCTGGAAGGGGATCCAGAAGACGAAGCAGAAGGAGTAATAAAGTGGATTTACCGCTAATTATATGATCAGTAACCTGGAACAGAGAAGTACAAACTGTAGGCGGGCTCACCTTCCACTGCGACCGCAAATAGCAACCTTCTCACCAGGTGCGACGCTTATACTAATATTTCTTAGAACAAGATCTGTGGTATCTGAGTTCGAGTCTACGTCCTCTACTGCTAGCGAGGAGTCCGATTCGTTGCTATTGGAATAGGTTAATACGTTAACATCAAATCAATCATAAAGAGACGTATCATGACTCACCTGTAAGAAGCCGACACAGCTTTGATATCTAGCGATCCATATAATGGCCATAGCGGTGGCAGCATCGCATCCTCCTCTGGAGAACTCTCTGGTAACACTGTCTCACGAAAAGACTTCAACCGGCTTACAGCTCCGATTGATATTTCCAAGAGAGTATACATGAGTATCAGGTGTGACACATAATCTCCAAGAGACATCAAGCTGACCATTGAGGCTCCAGCTAGCCCAGCACCTGTGATCTCCTTGACCTGAGTGACAAGAACTACGACTAATGTGGCCAACACCGTGACGACTGCCGAAAGAATAAAGGTCAGGCAGTGTTGTACCATGGCTAGGAGATATGCCGGGCGTTGCGAATTGTCTAAGAGGCCCATGTTGAAATCGAGGCTTTCTTGGGTCCAACCAAAAGCACGAAGCGTTGCGACTCCGGCGATGGTGTCTGTAAATTGCGTACTGGAGATGCGAATCAGCATAGCTGTTGTGATGCGGTGCAAGAGAACATGAAGAGTTAGGTAAACAAGATGCAGCGTGACTTTGACTTACTACAGTGGACTTTTTGTTTCAAGATCTAGCAATCGAAGCTGCCGAGAAGTAGGTAGATATAATTTTTGGATCAGCCATATGAGAGCAACAACGAATGGATAGCTGATAGCGATATACGGCGAGGCCGTGGCCACAACAACGGCCGTGCCAATGGAAATGCATAGCTCTGCTGTGGCATTGAGGAGCGCCTGGGGCAGCTCTACATCTACAAGCGAAATATCCTGGGAGAAGAGATTTGTAACAATTCCAGCGTCTACAGTTGTGAAAAATCGTAATGGAGCTCTAATAACCGTACGTAGCGTCTGATGGTGTAAAGTGGTGCCGGACTGCGCAGTCATGGAGATGAAAACAATAGCACATATCGCGCCTATAGAGGCTAGGCATAAGATGAGAAATAAAGAATAGATGCCAGTCCAGTACGCCTGAGAGTGAGCTCTGTGAGCCGACACCACATCGGCGGACCAAAAGTTCAGCCAGATCTGCGGAAAGTTGAAGAAAAAGCCGAGGGCTATTCCGAGTAATACAAACGATAGCAAAGTAATTGGCTTCATGCTTCCTGCATAGTGTTTATAGACGGACCAATCTCTGGTCTGTCGACTATGCTCATCTGTTGCACTCCACATTGCCGGTGGTGGTGTGCGAGCTGTAGCGGCAACGGGCTCTTCGCCCTTCTCCATAGCGGATAGAGTAGATGAAGAGTCTGAAGGCATAATTTCAGATGATTTGTCACTAACTTGGACTTCCAGACTTTGGACGTAGCCGCCAAGAAAAGCAAGATCATTAAAAGTGCCCTGTTCAACAATCAGGCCATCCTGGCTCAGGGCGATAATGTGATCTGCAGACGGCAAATGACGCACTGCATGAGTACATAGGATTGTTGTGGCATTACGACGGCGAATGAGACCGTTGGCGGCGAAGACTCGTTGAAATACCTGCTCTTCGGTGTCCGCATCTAGTCCACTAAGTGTATCGTCAAAAAAGAACAGCTTGGAGTCTGCGTATAATGCGCGGGCCATTGATACCCTCTGCTTTTGGCCGCCACTCAGGCTCACACCGTTGCTCCCTATCTTGGTAAGATCACCCTGTGGAAGCAGAGCAAGATCTGGAAGCAGCATCGTCGCTTCCAGGACTTCGTTGTATCTATCTTCGTCAAACGAAGAATATCCGAGGATATTATCTCTGACGCTGGCATTGGTTAGAAAAGGAGTTTGATCGCAGTAGCCGATGCGACGAGCTGCAGGCTGTATCAGCACACGACCATCATGGATGGGCGTCTCTCCTAACAGAGCTTTGAGAAGAGTCGATTTGCCACAAGCAGTGGGTCCAATCATGATGGTTAGAGAATTGGCAGCAATGCTGAAAGAAAGTTTTGATAGAATAGGCTTCTCCTTCTCCCAGCCGAAATTGCCGTCAATGACTTTTATTAACGCGCCGTTGTCTTCGCTTGAGCTCTTGTTTAACTCATCCTCAAGTTGAGCCCGACTAGCGTCTTCACGAAAGTCTACGCAGCATTCTTCCTCCAGAAAAGTCTGAATGCGCGTAAGGCAGGTAAAAGAAGCCATCAAGAAAGGTACATATTGGAAGATCTGAGATAGTGGCTCTGTGAGAAGAACAAGAAAAGACAGCGAAGTGAATACTCGAGTGGTGTCGAGAGTTCGTGATGTTACGGCAAAGGTGAATAGCGGGCCTAGCATGGATGGAGCAAAGCCAATTATCACAAACGCGACTATAATCATTCGCCAACTGCCGCCAATGCCGACCTCGGTCTCACGGAGACGCTGGATAAGTGCTTCAGCTGATTCCGCCAAGCCGGCAACCTTTAAGGTTTTCACATTCGCAACGACATGAGAAAGAGCGCCAACCCTTTCCTGTATTTTTTCCATCCAAAGATTTTGCCTGGGGCCGCTCAAACCACTCGCGATGGCCACACAGACAACACAAACGCCAACAACAACAATGGGTGCGACAAAGGCAACGCCAAGCTCCCTATATAACAACCATAGAGCAACTCCAGTTTCGAGGAAGCTTGCCCAGAATTCGTGCATAGACGTGAGGCCCGGCCGGGTACGTTCGATATCCGTGCTCATTAGTGTAAGCACAGAAGAGTCACCAACTACCGAGAGTCTAGATCGTAGAGCCTGCTCGTAGATGGAACTGGCTAGAGCTCCGCGAGCCTTCCAAATAGCCCTCTCTCGTAGATAATAGTAAATGGATGTTGAAATAGCAATGCCTCCGTAAACAAAAAGCGTCGCCGCTATCAAACCATAACCATAGTTGACCGGTCTTTCAGATGCTGGTATCAGCAGATACGATAGCAGTGAGTTGATGAGGAAGGGCTGACAGAATTTGAAGGTTGACAGGGCGAGTCTCGGCGGTATCGGAAGCAGCAGAGACCCCAATATGGATTTGGCAAGAGCTTTGGCAAGTCCATGCTTATGGCTATGGCCTGGAGAGGCCTTTTTTGAAGCTTGAAGCTTCATTCGTAAAGTATCACTCGCCATATGCTGATCAAGAGGGAATAGATCATCCAAAGTCAACACTTTCTTGCGACCAATTGCGAATATGTCCCAGAGCCAACTGAATACTACCAGTCCAAAGAATCCAGTCGTCTCTTCTGGACTGTGAGCAGTGGCATCCCATTGAATCCATCTCGTTTTCGTTTGAGACTCGGCCAGGAATGCAACAGCTTTCACGCCGACAGCGGCTGTGAAAACCGCGGCAAAGGCGCTCTCGGTGCGCGTCGTAGCCAATAGCCAGAACGAACGGGTTCGCACAATGTCAAAGATTAGTGAAAGAATCAAGTAGCCGCTCAGCAGCATCGACGGACGTGGTGAACGAGCATGTTCAAGAAAAGACAAGGGTAGGGCCAACAAGATGGCAACCACCTCTAGTGTGGCGGATGTTATAAACAGAGGAGCCTGCTCGCCACGCCAGATGATACTCAACATAAAAGATGAGAAGCGTAATGCAACGCAAAGGGCAATGAAAGCCTAGCATAAATTAACTTCAGCATTCTAGCCCCGTAATTTCCTCACCATCAGGAGCACATATATGAACGAGTGTACCTACAGCTTTAGAAAACTGGAAATCTCGACCCTTCACGATGACAGGTTTTTCGAATAACCAGATGACGCGGGCAGGCGCGAGGATGATGAAAACTGCAGCAGGAAGAATTGAAAAGAATATTGCCTCAAATTTTAGAGTGAAATCAAAGTCTCTATGGTTGCAGCCATGGACAGCAGGCCCGAATGTGGCATCGTTTGGGCAACTGGAATAATCCATCGCCCTTCAGAGGGGGTAACAACGTCTTCAACCTGTGGAATGCCAGGGAATCAAGCCGTGCTAGAAGCCATCTCAACAAAGAATTGGAGAAACAGAGCCTTATGAGATTAGCGAAGATGGTGCGGGTACAGTAGCATGCATTGCGCGCCTATCACATGAATCTATTGACGCATCATAGATAGATGCCTTGATATGGTCTGGCTCATGATAGTAGTTGCTGTTTAGCAGCACAGGCACCATGGCACATGAGAGGAGAGTATGGAGTCAAAAGCGGATAAGCGGCAATTTGGCAGGTCTTTATGGCCGTTTTCTCGATAGCCGCTCAGTTCCTTCTTCGCTGGAACTACATAGGCATTACCACACTGATACAGCGCTTAACGTACGAGTTTATCTGACAAGGCTTTTGCAAGGGTATGAACCAGGGGCAAGGTGCTTTTGTTCGGACTACTACGTATTTCCTATTTTGTATGGCGTAAGCTGCAGCGAATTATGCGAATTATGGACTAGAGCCGGTGTATTGTGTTTAATTCTGGTTAGCGGCTAATTGCGGTGGATGAAATGGGCTGGCCTATTGTACAACAAGGCCAACAACCCATATGGGGTATGTTCCTTTACGTTGAGATAGGCGGCATTTTTTATACGTAATGTCACCAATATAGAGAGGGAATCCTAAACCTTTTAGGGGGTGTATATATATTGGGACTCATTTGTGCTTTTATAGCCCAATTTTGTTCTTGCTGCAACCCGTTGGCTTACGCTGCCGGCCGCGTATTATTATCGTATGGGTCTCCAATTTTCTTTCCGCGTCAAAAGCGTTAAAGCTGAACTAATAGATTAGTATAAGCTAGAAAAGCTTATTACTCTGATCTGAGGTAGTGGCTTGGCTGAGATTGGCACGATCATAAACGAGTACTTCCTATTTTAAAATGCACATTTTTAGACGAACTAGATACTATTTTATGACCAGGGCCGCATGTGCCATTATTTACTTATCTCCGGATGACATCTTGTATTCTTCAAGGCCACACTTCCTTCCAGAGACCTGCGTAACAGTAGCATCCACGTGTCCCCATGCGACAGCATTGCCATTAGTGAGATTATTCAAGGCGTGTAGGCCAATGTTCAAACCGCCGTTATAGACAGCATCTATGCCCAAGACATGTATACTTCTGCCACCATATTCTAGCTTGTAGCAAGCGCCGCATAATGGGGAATTCCAGGTAGTGCCTTGAACGCCACCAATATATGGGAAGCGGGGGATTTCGCCCTGAGTTTCCCAGTGATACTTGGTTATGAGTCCATTGGGGCCATCGGAGCAAGATACATCTCGAAGCGTGCGTGTACCATCGTCATAGCCTGGATCGAATGACACTAGAAGAACTGTTAGGATACATATATATAGACCTAGAATTTATCGAGAGAATACCATAGGTCGCAGTGATAGCTGTAATGAGTGTAGCGAAGATAATTGAGAGCTGCATATCGGCGGATTGGTTACAATAGGAAAGATATATATGGTTTGCAACTAAGTGTATCAAAGCGTCGGGGAGGGGACTTGCAAAAGCGGCGTTGACGCGGAAGGTGGTTTAGATGGTTAGATTTGAGGAAAGCATACCAGCATTTATAGTGTATTAATACCGTATTATCGTCTCATCCAAAGGTATTGTTGCTCCAGCTATGCATCCTACCCAAAAAATCTGAGACAAGAGTATCAATACGAACTTGCGAAAAGCGTTAATACGGAAGGGAGAGAGAGCTATTTTAGCCTGCCTTCGTGGTTGCTTATTACTGGCCACCAGTGTAAGTTTATCGACCTACTAGAGAATTTCCCATCCGTATCTGCTTCCTTCCACCAGGAATCCTAGATCCGTGTACCAGAGCGGGAATTGCCGTTGAGGCGCCATGCTGGGAACGGTGGCAGGCGGTATAGAGGGCTGTAAATAACTACCATCCCATGATATCATTAGTTCGGTATTGCGGAAGCTGCTACACGTGTATTAACATCAAGACAAACCGACAGATGGGGTCAAGGCAGGTACAAATTCAGTGAACGGTGAAATCTATAAATCCAGCATGCCATGTACACATGAAAATTACGGAGTACAGCAGCAATGATGTAAAATTTTTGACGGCTTAACGCGGTCAAGCCATTTAGAAAAAGACAATTTCGTGTGAAAAGCGGTGAGTTAAACATAGCCTCGTGAAACCGCCCTACATAACAATCCACATTTATGCTCACTTGTCCGAATGACTCTTCAAACTGAGCCATCAGAGTCAGTGACATCATAACATAGAGTCATGTGAGGCAAGATAAGACAGCAACTACTGCTACCTCCGTATATGGCCATGGATCCTGCAGATTTTGAGAGAGAGTGGCTGCAGTTATTACTCGTATTCTGAGTTCAACTGAGACATACTATTTGGCATCTACGTACTGTCAGTTTGTCAGCACGAGAAAGACGAGTTTGTCTCATGCGCTCAAAAACTGTAGTCTTACCTCTATTTACTGTACTCACCTCAGCACAGAAGCCAATATATCATGAACTTGGCACATGATGAATTAATGGAAACCTCAACCATGTTCACGATGGCCAGAGTTCACAACGTAGCGCCAGTTCCAGATTAGCGGCAAGCCGGAGGGCTCAGATCCGTCGCTCAAATAAATGGGCTGAGAAATATGCTCTACTAACGCACCCGAAATACAAACAACATAAGAGAATTGAAGTCTTGAAGAAGTCTTGCAGCTCTCAATCCTAGTTCGCGCATCTATACTCCGTAGACTCGAAATAGTCCTTACATGCAGGCTGCATAAGGCACTAAACCTCTTGCCCGTATTACTCAATCTGTGTTATTTGCTCTTGCGCGGCGCTTTCGAACCATTTCAAAAAGCAAACTTCCTTGCCTCCTTGGTTTCGTCTTAGACTGTTACCAAATAATAGTCCAATTCTCTCCCAATTATCCTGCTTTTCCACCTTTTGCACTACAAGAAATACCCCCCACTCTCTTCCTGTTCTCTTTAGATGCCCCGCCATCATTTTTATGATCCTCAGCTTCCCATCATCGCAAATATTGGTCTCATCGTTTGGTGCATCCGGACTGAAAGACCAACCGGAGATTGTTGATTCCCCGAGACTAATGTCTCCGACGCTGTGAAAATTCAGAGTGAAGAGTTTCTCGGGAGACGGGTTGGGTTCGTCATTAGTACGAACTCTGATAATTGCATTCAGAGCCGGTCCCTTCAGCGTGACTAGACCCTTGCCAAGACGCCCAAGATACAAAGGACCCTCAGATACACAGTCTATATGTACAACTTTAGAGAAGATGTTGACGGTATCGTCTGTCAAGGGTCGCTGGCACCAAGTGATGTCGATTCCTCCGGTAACGGATGCCCACGACCATGACGGAATATTTCTCAGCTCTTTTGGTCGACGACTAAACTCGTCCATTGACCAGCAGCTGTCAATGATAAAAGTGGCCTCCCACAGCCCGGCGAGATACCTCGTGTTAAACAGGGTAGCGAACTGGGAGACAATCCCAGCCATGGCTGGCAACCGGTCGCTTATGTAGGTAAATTCAAGGTCCATCATATTCATGACGTTGTCGTACCAAAGTTCCCGTTGCCTAGCTGCCCTTCCAGTCTTGACATTGTTGCGCATGATACTCCTACTAGAGTTTGTGCGGAAGAGGTCCCAGTGTGTGTTCTCATATTTTGATTCACACTGACAGAGGGTCTGAGATCGACAATCCCAGACAATTTCTTTAGCGCAGAAATGGACATAACGGCGGGACAATATTTGCTCTTGGTATACCCAACCGCGAGTCATCAAAGGAAATTCTGGGATGAGTAATGAATCCGGCTGCACTTCATACGGATGTGAGATTCCTGTCTCGGCGATCAGGTGATAGCGTTGGCCATGATGCACACCCTGGATCTCTAATGGTTTGTCGTATTCAGGCAGCTCCGGGAAGAATCCGATGCCTCCATCTATTGCAGCTGTTGCTGCTAGGGTAATGTGACAGTTGGCATAATAATCGGCCATCTTTGCGGCCTCGCTTTCCCAGTCATCCGCAGAATCTTGAATGATGCACAAAGAGTCAATCCAAATATACTCAATGCCGATGATACGGCTGAATTCGATGGCATCCTGGAATGTCTTAGATAAGCAACTCCACGGGATCTCATCCCCAAGTCTTTTGATGTTGTCAGACACAGTTCTTAGGATTTGAGTTTTCCCCCAACAGTGGCTAAGACACGCATAGCGACCCTCTGTGAGCGACTTAGGTTCGACAAGACGGACTTTGAGAGTTCCTATCGTATCCGACATGATTTGAACAACTCTCTTGGGAGTATTGGCGCATGCGGCATGCGGCAATCTTCGTGGTGTCTCTCACAATCCTTTATCCAGCTCAAGATTTGCTCAGCAAGATGATCACTATCCTTCGAGACACCTGACCACGGTTTAAAAAGCGGCCAAGGACAAGGCTCTCCTATATGCATCTGTCAGTCCTTTCTCTTGATAACTAACTCATTATTGTGTTAAAAACTACCCGGTTTTGCATAAATGTTCACCCTTCGAGATGTTCTATGAGTCATGTCCGCCACGCCCTCAGTAGGCCATACGCCCAAAGACAGGCTTTCGCTTGACAACTTCGTATCAGCCGCGAAGCTTAGTGTATAAACTCTTGAATTCTCGACAGCTTGAGGATGGCAGTGTTTACATGCCTCCATGATGAGGCCGCATGTGAAACATTGCTTCGCCGATTGAACGAGATCCCATAAACAGTAGGTATAAAACCCCTCTGCATCGCATTTTTGACGGATAATGATCTCATCTAGATCGAAACAGATTTTGCATGATGCAAATGATAGATCTGTCATAGTGGAATTGAGTTAATGCGGCTAAACTGACAGTGCGCGCAAGTATGTAGCCGTATTTGTCTCGCTTTCTTGCACAGAGTATATGCCCATTCTTACTTCAAAGTAGACAATGTACTAATGACACTGGGTCAATATTTTCGTACGGAGGGGCTTCTTGCACATACATGCCGATAAACAAGAAATGTGCAGACCCTCCATAATTCCACAACCTATAATAGGGCATGTGGCTACAAGTACAGGCATAAATTGGTGCATATATCCTGAAACTACTACTGTAGGTGTACCCGATACTAGCGGACTGCTGACGTAGAACTGTGGCGCAAACTTGAAGCACCCCTGACAGGCTTATTAAGGCTGCCTAGAAAGTAGCCTCCTTTTCATAAGTTAAAAATATCGAAGCTGAATAGAGATGGGCAATTGAAACTCTGCGCTGGCAGCTTTAAAACAGCTAAACCAATTGGAGTTCCCCAGCATCAACTGTCTCTTTGCTAAAAAATACGCAAATGTTTAAAATAAGCCGCTCGATGCCTCAGTTCTCCGAACTTCCAAGTCAACGGATGCGAAATACGGGGGGCCAAGGCAAGCGCCACTGTTGGGAATGCCGTCGACGATGTTTAGTATGTGATTCTAAGGAGCCTGGGTGCAAGCGATGTCATACATCTGGCATACCATGTCCAGGATATGGTGATGTGAAGCCTACTAGACTGAAGTGGATCACGCCTGGCAGAGTCGTATCTCGGGATCAAAAGCACAAGAAAAATTCACGGCGAAAATATCAAGACGACCACGAGAAAATAACAGCAGGCATGATAAGGCATATAACCACGGTTGAAAAATATATGAATATTACGATTCCACAGATTGAGATGAATGACGAAGTTCATGTCATCGTACAATCCCTCGAATACTGTAGGTTCAATGTTAGTTGTGCCGATAATTAGAGGTAGTTTGCTAATATCTCCTGGATAGTCAATTCCTGCATATATAAAGATTTAGCTCCTATCCATGATTTCGGCCATAATCCCTATCTCTACCAGATTTCTGCTACGCATATCCGAGCTGCACGCCTAAGCCCTGATTATCTGAAGTATGGCATGCTGTGCATGATCATGAGCCACCGAATCAACCAAACAAGCAATATCCTTCAGCTTAAACCACTAACGGAGAAGTTCTATTTCTACTGGGGCCTCGCTGTCCGATCTCTAAATGACTATCTCAACAGGGAAGATAAGCGTGCCGGTGATACAATTATCGCTGGAATATTGACACTCCTACTTGCAGACGTTAGTTACTTCTACCCTTGGATACGTCCAAGTTATTTCCTGTGCTTACCTGACCGTTTCTTATACAGATCCACCAGGGAAGATCGCTTGACTGGCGATGCCATTTAGGCGCAATATACAAATTGATTACGTTACGTGGCGGATTCTATGCGCTATGCACATCAATAAGCATGCAGCCGTTGATGCTTTGCTTCTGGTCGTATGCCACAATATTTCAATCGCTCTTTGCCGTTATAATGAACTAACACTATATAGTATGGCAGTAATCGGAGACACTACATGTCCGGCTTCAGACCTCTTTATGACAAATCTACATGTCGAGGCTCTGAACTTTGTACTTGAAAAATACAGTATTATGGCATCTCAAATTCATCTATGCCCGATACAGCTGTTCCCTGAAATCTTCAAAATCAACCACCTGCGTATGAAGGGTGCAAGGCTTGATGTTTTTGACACCAAAGCTCTCCAGGAAGTAGCCTATGAAACATTGGAGCGCATCGATTTCTTTTCACCTCAGAAATTAGCCGAATCTAAACATTCATGTCACGAAGACTGGGTATTAGTAGGCAGAGCGTACCAGGCTGCTGTTGCGCTATACTGCATCTTATCTCTCCAAAGTTTATCAGTTCTACCTCACTCTTCAGCGCTGCGTATGCAATGTGTTGAGCACGGAGAAGTCCTACAGACCCTTCTCAAAGAGGCACTCGCCAGTAAAAGGCTGAAGAGGTTCATGATTTGGCCGCTGGTTGTGCTTGGGGCAGAAGCCGTCCATGGCAGTGAAGCAATGCGCACCTTTGTTGCTAGCCAGCTGTCGGAACTTAGCTACGATGCTGGCACCTATGTTCCACTTACGGCAAAACGAGCGCTCGAACAGTTTTGGAGTTCTGGAGAAACTCGTTGGGATGTTTGCTTTGGGAGGCCGTACATCTTCACGCTGCAGATTGCCGTGGATACAAGCCGCCTCATGCCGCTTTACAAGTGATCCTTCCGCCAGCTATAAAAAGTAACGAGAGGTTATTAATAATACGTCGATCAAAACGAACCAAAACTTAATTAAACCACTAGCGATATGCACCACAGTTGTTTGACCCTCACCCCTTCGCCGTATACATGTACCTACTCTTATCGCCGCCTTCTCCAGCACTTGAAACTCTCGCCGTCAACAACAATACGCGGCCAGAGTGGGTCTGGAAAGTACCGCCGGAAGCTAAAAGTCTTGGCACTTTTTTTCTCCTAATTGGGCAAAGCGCTTGTTGCATTAGGACCGGTTGGCTGCTTTTGAGCCTCTCTTTTGAAAGCTCTGGCAAAGTTGATAAAAGCCCCAAAGTCACCATGATTCCTTTCTTTTTGCTCTTCACTTTTCTCAGATTCTTGATTTCTTTATTTTATTGGCAAACCCTTTTATATATATGTGTGTTTCCATTCTTCTATTCACTACTTCTAGACGCCTACAATATGCATTGAGCTGTCAACAAATGTAATTGCCTGTCATCTTACTTTTACTTTCACACAAAATTCGACTTTTCTTTTGTCTTTGTTCGTTTCACAATGGCAGAAGGCGATCCAAGTAAGAATACCAAACTATTAACCTCATCAATGAGAATACCAAACTAACGGGTTGTAGTTTTGTATAGCCTGTATGTCTACGCCCCCAATAAAGGAGCTCCAATCGTCTTCGCCATAGCTTTCGCCATTTCTGCTGTCTTTCATATTTGGCAATGCTTGTAACTATTACCTACTTCCAGAAAAGACTAAAATTAGCAGGATATTCACTAACTCTAAAGCTCAGCCATTACAGGTCATTTAAATTGATCGGATTGCACTCCGTTTGCGCCGTAATATTCGCTGCGGGCTTTGCTCTTAGAGAATACTCGTCTTATCACTATATTTATGATCCAGATGGAAGTGCCACTCTGATTGTTTTTATCCTAAGTCAGGTCTTTATATATGCATGCCCGTAGGTTACGAATCCATGCCAAGTATGGCCAATCTCTCGTGACTAATGGATATTTTGCTTCTGCAGGCCACTTCTTGAGCTCTCGAATTACCATGTCCTCGGCCGCATATTTTATTACGTCCCTCACTGCGCTCCTCTCCCTGCTTCTAAAGTCCTTCTTGTGTTTGGAGGCCTCATGGCTTTGGTCGAAGCCTTGAATGGTGTCGGAGCCTCCTTATCCGCTAATCCATCGGCATCACCCGGCACACAAAAGCTTGGAAGCCACCTAATAATGGCCGTCCTTGTCATTCAACTCATCGTTATCACTATTTTTGTCTGTATGACTGCTACTTTTCATACGAGGTGTAAAAAAGCTTCGGTACAATCCAAGGCTATCAAAACTCTTCTACCTACGCTATATATGAGTATGACGCTAATCTTCATAAGATGTGTCTATCGTCTGGTGGAACATACTGGCAATACAAAGGTAGATATTACTAATATTGAGGTGCTGAAACAACTAAACCCTCTTTTGCGGTACGAAGTCTACTTCTATATTTTCGAGGCTACTCTTATGCTTCTCAACTCACTACTATGGAATGTATGGAATGCAGGTCGCCTGTTGCCAAGGAATCCTAATATCTATTTAGCACAAGATGGAACCGAGGCCATGTTGGAAGTGATACCGGACAATCGATCGATTTTGCAGAAGATTGCAAATGTTTGGTCTTTTGGGCTCTTATTTCGAAAAAAGACTCCTGTGGTGGGATTTGAAGAGTTGACTGAGTATTCGAGAGTTAGTGGAAATGAGCAGGCTGGTACGCATATGCTTAAGTAATTGAGCTGAAAGGTATAATCGAGGCGACGCATTTAAAGTCGTGCGACACTAGGTGAATTAGGGAAGATTGTGCTGGAGAAGTATTGGCCGTTTAGTTACTCTTATTGTAAAATATAGACTTTCTTTTATTCTTTTTTAAATCTCATATGTCCAAGTCTAATTCTGTATTTTTCTATATGTGTCCCAAGTGGTTCTAGAAGGCTCTACCCGTCATCGCCAATCTGACAACTTCGCTCTGCCTCTAACATGGTTGTTTGGTGATATGATCTTAGTCATACCGATAGCAGCTTCATAGTGTACCGTTTAAAGGTTTCTTCAAAACCATACCAAGTGAATGGGGGGCCGTTTCAACGAATCCATTCTTCTGGTATAATTTTCTTCCAGGCGCATCTGCCATAAGTGTGATATAAGGTACTCCGTCCTTGGGAGCTTTTGCTTCAATTTCCCATAAAAGCCTCTTCAGAATCTGTTCTCCTAAACCCTTTCGTTGGTGCTGTGGATGAATTGCCATGTCCGCTATGTGAAAGTACCATCCGCCATCGCCAATAATGCGACCCATTCCAATGACTGAATTGTCTTCTTCCGAAGTTATAAAGCAACCATACCAACTGCCTTTGGGGATCTCGATAGCTTGTGAAGAAGTTTTCGGAGTGAGGCCAGAGATTAAACGAAGGTTGAGATAGTCCGATATGGGCGGGTACCCATCTTGGATGATATATCCAGACGGTAAGGAAGCGGCGAAGGAGCCCATCGTTAACAGAGTCAACAACGTGCTTAGCGTTATGAACAGAAAATTGATCTGATTGAAAATTGCTGTTGGAGGGATTGCTTTACGAATTTCTTCGGGGATAAAGATGATAGCAATTAAAGAGCATTTGCTTTCCAGGAACTTGGGGAGGCAGTCAAAACTCTTGATCTTGAGTTTTCCAGTTTTGCGGGCAGGTTAAAGATTAAATGCAGTGTCAAGTTTCACGGACGAGATTTCTCTTACTTATACTTTGCTTGGCAGAATGTGGGGTAACCGTGAAATCCGATATTTGCGACAAAACCGAGATGTGCGATAAAGTCCGCGAAATTGACAAATCTAAACACCTTACAAATCTGACACAGATGGGATTCTGGATACCAATTCCTAAAAAAATACAAATGAATAAAAATCCGGGGATAGGCTCGAAAATGAATCACTCAAATTCGCCTCCTATAGTACTGCCCACCGAACTTCTTTTTCTGTATGTCTTCACGCGCCCTCTTTGCCGGACCAGTCGAGATTAGCTCTCAAAATATGTCACAACTTCAGTTAAAAGACAAGGAAATTTCCACAGATGATATGGAAAATACCAATAATGCTTCGAAGTCCACCAATGCAAATTGGTCATCGGATAGCAATTCTAGACCGCCGCCAGACATTGAGAAATCTGTCGAAAAGGATACCCATGGTACGAAACCAGATACGCCTCACTTCCCAGAAACAAATCTCGGTGAAGGCATTGTTGGCTGGGATGGGCAAGATGACCCCAAAAACCCCCAAAACTTTCCGTCAAGTCGTAAATGGGGGTTGTTGGCGTTGATGGCCGGCATCACTTTCGTCTCGCCGCTCGCGTCCAGCATGCTGTCACCCGCTATTGAATATGTCGGGGCCGATTTCGGGGTTACCAATGAAGCTATACTTTCTTTTACTGTGAGCATCTATTTGCTAGGTTATTCAGTATGTCCCGCCACTAGAGCATATTCGAAGAGAAAGAAGTAGGTATATATACTGATTTTGGATGCAGTTTGGCCCCCTCTTACTTGCGCCTCTGAGTGAAATCTACGGTCGCCGAATTGTTCTCAGCAGTGCGAACTGGTTTTTTGTCATATGGCAAATAGGCTGTGCAAAAGCCCCGAATATTGCAAGTTTGATTGTGTTCCGGCTGCTTTCTGGCGTGGGCGGCTCCGGGTGTTTGACTTTGGGAGCCGGCGTGATCGCTGACCTCTTCCCCATTGAGAGCCGTGGGCTAGCGACATCTGTCTGGAGCATGGGGCCATTGCTAGGCCCTGTAGTTGGGCCAATCTGTGGAGGATTCATTAGCGAGACTGTGGGTTGGCGCTGGGTGTTTTGGGTTCTTCTGATAGTTGGAGGCATCACCTCTGCTGGCATTGAGATTCTCAATCGTGAGACTTATGCCCCTGTTCTCATTGAATGGAAAACTAAGCAGCTCGCAAAGGAGTTAGGCAGGAATGATGTCCACAGTGCTTACGCAAAGCTGGGAGCTGATACCTCTATATTGGCGAAGCTGAGAATGGGCATGGAACGACCGATTCTCTTGTTCTGCAAATCCCCCATTGTCTTTCTTCTCTCAACATATCTGGCATTGGAGTATGGATTACTCTATCTTTTTTTCACTACCATTCCTTCAGTATTCAAAGGCAAGTACGGCTTCTCAACCGGTTTATCAGGGTTGGCTTATTTGGGCATTGGCATCGGTTTCATGGCTGGATTAATACTAACCGCACTCACCAACGATCGGATAATGGCAAAAATGGCACAGCGTAACGGCGGCAAATTCGAACCAGAGATGAGGCTACCCATGATGATTTTTTACGCAGCCTTTTGCCCCATCAGCTTCTTTTGGTACGGTTGGACGACCGACAAAGATGTTCACTGGATTGTCCCAATCATCGGCATGGTACCGTTCGGCTTTGGATTGATGGGCTTATACCTCCCCATTCAGACCTATATCATTGACTCGTACCCGACTCATGCAGCATCAGGAAGTGCTGCCCTCGTTGCTTCTCGATCGCCACTAGGCGCTCTGCTCCCACTTGCTGGCCCAAGACTCTTTGCGACACTCAGCCTCGGATGGGGAAATTCCCTGCTAGGCTTCATTTCACTCGCATTCATTCCCGTTCCCATCTTCTTTTCTCAATACGGAAAAGTCATCCGCGAGAAGTATCCGGTGCAACTGTAAGTGGCTGCAGTTTGCGAACGGATAGCTTGCGAGGCAACAGGCCAAATTAGAGATGCTATGGGGCCTCCAGAGTAAGTCGCAAGGTTCAAGCATAAGATTAAAAGAAAGGTCTGCCTAGGACTTTCCCTTGATTTGCAATATTGCAATATTTAATTATGTATAAAATCTTTCTGTCCCTTTCATAACAATTTATATTTCAGATACGCTACTACTGTACTATAGAGAAGCGAACATTCATTATGACCGCATTTCGATCATTTGTTTACATTCTTCTGCTATATACCCATCCTAGATAAGATATGTGGTTTTTGCTCTTCTTTTACTTCACTCTCTGGTTTTCTTATAAACTCAATTATAGGATCTATTATCAAGGAGATGCATCTCATGATCCCAAAGAGTCTGTAATTCCACCCATCAGCTGATTTCTCTTATACAATATTGTGCAACTTGAATATCATTAAAGCTTGGGATGTAGAATAATTCTTACCCAATCAAATATATCTTCCATCGTATCAATGCTTAGTAGCTCATAAATTGCGTTTTGTGAAGATACTAAATCCTCATCTTCCACGCCGTGTATAGGACAAGTCTCTTGAGGTATTAGGTCTGAGCTGCAGCACTCCACTTGCCTAGATGAGCCAGCTTCATCTGTATTTCGACCTTGACTACAAATTCCGAGTCGACGCAGCATAACAGCAAGAATTTTGGTGGCTTCGTCAAACTCAAAAGAAATTCTTGGAGCGGATTTCCAGCTCATGTATAAGCTTTTCAAGAGCTGAATTAGCTGATCAGAGGCCACAGGATTCATTGGCCCCTTTCCTTCCCTCCGATACACGAGCTCTAGGCATATTACCATTGCTGCCGTCAGCCCATCGGAAACGCAACGAGAGGCCCCGAACCAAATCCTATGCCTATTTGAAGTTTTACGCGAATAGACCTGGAAAATTTCGTTTTCTAGTTCCAGTATTCTTTGTGCTGCAGAAACGCACGTCTCTCGAAAAGACTGCGTTTGGTAGTCCATTGGTTCCTGTGTGAGGAACGGTCGATGTAAGACACAGCAAGTACGCTGGTATGTCATCTCTAAATTGGATCTCCAAATAGCCATTTTTTCATCTGTAATAGATGATCCAGTTGATGCAATGCGAAGGACCGTAGGAATACTATCTCTGATAGCATTCAATTGTTCGCATAGCTTGGCAACTTTCTCAGGCTGAGATGTGAGGCCAGGTGCTGAATCTGCAATATCGGCAGCCATAGACAATATCGCATCCATCTTTTCCATATACACCATTCTGTTACAAGCTCCCGTAGCGATTCGAGCTGGCGGCAGGTCCAGAGTGAAGGGATCAAAGTCTTCGTCCAGCAAATTGCGAGGGCGTTTCGCGTCTCCTAATCCACTGGGCACCGCTCGAGGCAGCCCGGTCTCATATGCTACAACACAATCTGTCACCAAAAGTGTGAGCCATGCTCTTCGCCGCATTTCGGCTTCGAAGGTTGTTATTTGGTTATAGATCTGAGTGTCACGATGATATCCACTCACAATGGCGAGTCGCGACACTAGCCCCAGCAAAACAGACACATCAGTCTTCAAGTTATCGGTCCGCACGTATTCCATCCCCAAATAAACAACAGCCGCTTCAACCTTGTATTTTCCAGGAATCGCCATATCGGATTTCGCTAAGAAGGCTGCGCTCTGAATACGATAAAACTCAAAATCACTGGGTAGGCTCAAGCCTGCAACATTAGAGTCAGTGGTATGGTCCATCCAAATACTACAGCATAAAATTCCATAAAGCAGCGAGAGCCAGGCTGGAGGAAAGCTTTCTGGATTTTGCCAGAATTCCAAATACTGCCAATAGTTAGCAAGGGAGAGATAGCAGGCAGCTAAATTTTAGATAACTAATTAAATAGTACCTCTTGTTTGAAAGTTGGGGCGTGTATAGTAACTGTTCACAGCGTCTAAATTAGATGGGCCAAGTTTGCCAAAAGAATTAGAAGTGGTCTTACTCAAGAACGGTTCCACAGAATTCAGACAACGGTACACAAGCGTATCGGCTGCTTCTCGTGGTGGTAATTTTCCGAGCTGCTCCATAAATATCGTGTCTTTGAAAAAGCCTGTGAGTAGCGCTGGGCCTTGGCAATTCCTTTGTTGCTTATTTCCGATGCCATGCCCAAAATTGATGTTACATCTCCCGAGCTCGGCAGTCTATTGGTGGTGAGTTAGTAATTTATAAGTGCATGAATGGATTCTTATTCATAACAGGCAACTGACAGCGTCATTCATGATGGCCAGCCAATGGGTTGTATTTGTGAATAGCGTATCGTCATTTATCGGCCGCGATAAATCATATAGAAAGGTCGAATTAGGCGAAAGATTTGAGACTACTCGACATGAAATTGTATCAGAGCCACTGCGGCGTGTTGTAGGGCAAGGCAACTGGGCATCTCGAAGTTCGGGCCAAGGTGGGTTTCTCGTGGATATCTTATCTTCCAAATGCCGAAGTCTTCCGTCAAATGAACGCAAACGGTCGTCAACACGTAGGCGATCGTCAAATATCGAACCTCCTGCCACATTTGCTGGAGCTGGCCTTTCACGGCCGTAGGTGCAAGATGCTTCCCGATGTCGTTTCACGCACGTTGCGCAGGGCTTTCTCCGATCACACTTCAGCCTGAATAGTTGAACATCATGAGCAAAAAGGGAGATTTCAGTTATGGTAAGGGCTGTCTCATACTTATCTTTTCTGCAGGTGGTGCAGGACAATAACACTCGGGGCTTTTGGTGTCTTCGTTTTCGGAGAGGCTGTTGAGAATTCTGAGATAATGAACCAGTAGTAGGTGAGCGAGGCTCCATTATGCGCAAGGTATAAGACTTTTGTGTAACTAAATGTCACACGCGTCCTTCATTAATTTCTTCTTACCCTTTGTCAAAGTAGATTCACGCATGTCCTCCAAGTAAGTGAAGCTACTAAATCCATGCCACTTATTTGGATATCGGAAATCTCGGAGATCTCGGGTTATTTGTCATGGTTCGTGATTGGTCATGATCTGACTCGATCGAATAGCATCGCATCTTATAAAAAAAAGTTATAATCGCACCACCATTTTCGGAAAATCAGTTTTGAAATGAAGAGGTAGAGAAAAAAAAAGAATTTTTCTAACGTATCTATCTATTAACATAAAATTAACATAAAATCACCTGACTAGTACAGTTATCCTACAAAGTATGCAAAAGTGTGATGTCCAATCTACATGTAGTCTTTTAAAGCTCAGAGTGGCACCACTTAGGCGGAAGCGCGCCTTTTGTATCCGTAGTAGCGCAAGACAACGCAATGACTAACTAGTAGGATTATTTGAAAAAGAATTATGCATAATTAATGGCCGTATACTGACCAATTAAGTACATGTAGACTTGGCATAATACGATCCTGATTGCAAAAAAGCCTCATGGCTCAGTACCAGTGGTACGCATTTCCCGCTATGAAATAATACACAGAATAACAGAATTCATATATCAAAAAGGCCAGTAGAAGAAGGGAGTGAATTCCAGGTCGCTGATTCTCATTGCTGCGAAAACCTCCCGTGTAATTCACCGCCGCAAAGTGAACCGCTGCTAGAATAATCATTACAGAAAAGCTCAAATCACGACAGTTTACACATTCCTGACTAGTTTCGCAGAAATAATCGACCGAGCGAGGGACAATGACAATGGCGTAGATTGGGCTAATAATAAAGAAGCCATTTAGTTGAAATATTCTTGAATGTAAGTATGGAGAACATTAGAGGTGATACCTACCTATATCTACTCTGGCCAAAAACGCAAAATGCGCTGACGATTGCGCTTTTAGCTCGCGCCGCTAGGGTCGTTCTCTCATTGTCAAGCGTGGGAGATGGCGCCTCGTAAGGGGATGCGGGCTTCGGCATTAGGACTTCTGGAGGCGGGCTCCCTTGCTGTGGTTTTTCCTCCATCTCGATTTGCTTGCTTGTTAAAGATACTTGTCTCGGCTGAGGAGTAAGGTTCGCCGGTGATGATGATGCAAGAATATCCTAGATTTGTTGGCTGGCGGGTTAAAAAGAGCTGAGGGGGGAGTGGCGGTGCTGGCCGCATCCTTACGCTACTACACAAATGGACAAGAGACGCGGAACGGCTGTTGTCGGAGGCAACCAAAGAGCACAGGTGGCTATTATTGTAATGCAGTTTCTGGACCGCAAGTTTATGAATACTAGTATGTTATATCGTCACATGGTTAGGCGTGTACAATCCCTTGTACAAATCCACAGTCGATCGTACTACGTATAGTGTATTACCTCGGAAAGCTTTTACCTCGTCTGCAAGCTTTTACGAAGCTTAGCCATATCTCCAAGTATATAGCATCGACGAAGCTCAATCTAGAGAGAAAAATAGCTCATCAAGGCGATGGCTTTTTACTTGTAACGCGTATCACGGAGAAGACGCATCACGAGTCCCATTTTACTCTATTTGGTGGATATTTTGCAAGCGTCTGTACTAACTACATATTCGCTGTGGAAATTACGAATACAAAAGTAACAAAACGAACAAAGTGATAAGCTCAGCAGAATGAAAGAGTCGTTTCCGATATGCTGATTTGTATTATCGCAAGATGCTGCGGCGTAATTCGTTGCTGCAAAATGAACGATTGATAAAAAGGTCGTTACGCAAAGGCCTAGATAGCCACAGTTTGAACCTCCACTGACCTTGCAGAAAAAATAGGCCAAGCTCGGAGCTACGATAGAAATGTAGATTGGACTAGAAAGATATTCAGTTTCAAAAACTTTTCAAGTTTTAGAAGGTATTAAAGCCGTTACCTATTTTTATCCTGACCAAATGCATGAAGCGCACCTACGAACGCGTTTCTTGTTCGTGCTGCTGGGGTCGTTGACTCATTGTTAGGAATGGCCGGAGGCGCATCGTAATAGGGGTTGGGTTCTGAAGCAAGTACGTCCACAGGAGGGCTTGCTTGTCGTGAATTTTTGTTCATCTAGACTGCTTGTTGAGGTTTCTTACCGCAAACTGAAGAGTAAGGTCCTCCGGGTGAAGAAAATGTATCAGCAGGCCTGGCTTTATTTGCTAGGGGTTGAAAACTCTGAGGCAGCCGTGGCAGTTATGGCTGCGCTCGGGGCTGGTCGCGCCACTTACATGCACGCTATTGAACAAGCGAGAGCAGACAAACTGGGAAAATGCAATGTGGCTCTAATAGCACTTGTTGCCGCGGAACGGCAGTTGTCGGAGGCAGTCAATGTATGTGCACAGACACGAGCCCATACTTGCTACATGCAAATACTTGCCTAGCAGCGAGGCCTGGCGTCTGGACTTGAGAATTTTAATACTTGCACGAATCTGCAGTATACTAAGTATGCGCCTAAGTAAAAGTATTCTCCGCGTTGAAACTCTGATTCCCGCCTGTCCTCACCACCAGAAATGCTCATCACCAGATATGTGGTAGCAGGAAACATAGCTAAGCTTTGCTTGGTCCAGGACTGGCCTAAATCTAGAAAGCGAAGTAACTGTGCAGAGTAGACTGCATACATATATGTTTGTAACATTAAAACGATATAATATCATTACATCTGAGAACCGATAGACGCCTTCGCCCTAGGCTTTGTTGTGATATTGGCCTGTTTGCCAACGGAGAGCAAAGCTGACTCCATGTTTCTTGGCAGCAGCGGGTGGCAATCTACATTTGATCTAACATAGAGCAAATAAATTATACATGGTATCGCCGTAACAGAGAAAATGCCGAGGCCGGTGCATTCATGATAGAACCAGCACCGAGAGGCCAAAAATTAGATGACATGCAGGATATAAAGAGCATAAAATAGCCCAACCTACAAGTCCCATATCGCTCAAGTAGAGATATCCAGATCGCTGTCTTGTATCCACCTCATATCTCTCGCCCATTTCCCCTTAGGCCATGTTATTATTCTCTAACACCGGATAACACACATCAATATGAGGTATCTTTACGCTATCGTGGCGCTTTGGTCAACCAGGTTGTAGTGGCGACACCTATTATCCATGCTGGGATGGACCTGATGAGCTATAGCGCCAATCCTCAGTACGATGCAGTCGCGATTTTGGATCCGCGCGAGCTACAGAAGCGTATCACCTGCCAAGCTATCAATCATGTCATCCGAACCATTGGAACAAGCAACAATACGTAAGTTGAGACTTTCAAACTAAGATCTTCGTATCTCCTGACCCAATACGTAGCATAGCTTTTGTTACCATGTCAACGACCCTCACTCATACTATCTGCGAATATGTCAACGGCAGTAACTGTCTGGCACTGGCATATATCATTCAAATGTCTTTCAATCTCATCTATTTAGCTGCTGCTCACTACTCCGGTGCTCAAGATGAGATCCTCCCTGGCGCTCGGAGGCGAGACTATGGCGATATACACGGTGAATACGTGGACTGGTGGACCAGCGTGCTTGGAAGCAGCGCCAATAACTTGAAATATGACGCCATCTCGAGTCTGGCATTCGATAACGAAGAGGAAATCCTTCAACGGCGCGACGGCGACCCAGCCTTAGTGAGCCGCGTTCTCCTCGCTGGTGTTGCGGGTACTCATAGCCCTAATACCAAGCAAGACATCATCATCAACCACTTTGCTGATGGCAACACGCTGTTGCACTTACCTATTGATGAGAGCTCTACTGGCAAACGAGGCAAGCGTGTGCCTCCAGGATCAGGCTTTAAAATATCCTATGTAGGTACATAGACTTTTAGTCACAGCTGGCTTATACTAACGTGCTATCTTGAGACTACAAGGTCCAAATCCAGGCTCTCGTACTCCAAGCAGCAGGAAATGTCAGGCTTTATTGCCGCTGCTTGGGCAGCCGCAAGCAAGGCATATGACATGACTGATTTCATTGGTTTTGCCCAAGACGGTTATAATGCGAACTTTTACTATCGTATTATTCCTGAAGTTCGAGGCTTTGGTCTCAATTACGAATCTGTAGATGTATGTGGGGGAATGGGCGATTTTTTACTGGAAAGGGCCTAATATAGCAGACGTATAAGCAAGGTTGCATCATCATCGCGAAGGATATATTATAGTGTACTAATTAGTTCATCTTTCTAGTTGTGTGATCGAGAAGGCTAAGTAGCGCTATCTCAACGATTTTGCTATGAGCACTTTTGATTTCGGCTGTTATCACATTACTCGCAATGGTTATTCCCATCCTTATTCTATCTATCTCCTTTTAACAGTCCTTTAAGGCTCATATTAGCTATTCGTACAACACGGCATGCTATGGAGTTGTAAGGCAGAAAGAAGAAGATAAAGCTTCCTAGAATTTCTTGGCCCACTTCAAGTCTTTAAAGTCTGCAGGACTGGCAACACGCACACGCGAGCCACGGATCTCAGGATTAGACAGGATACTCTCATAGACAGAAGCAAACTCAGTGCTGCTTGAGACGCCGTGCGCTGCAGCATTCTCATCAACTTCAACCCGAAACATCAAATAAACCTCATTCACGCGTACGTTAGTTTTCTCATTCTCGCGGGAGGCCGCCGTGGTCATGGAGAATAAAGGACCTTGTGTCATAGCTGGCAGCCCAAAGATGGCTAGTTCGCCCTGCGCGCCCGTACAGATAGTCCATGTGCTGTCTGGATGGTTTTGTTCGCGTAAATACTCAATTGTATCTCGATAGGCAACTATAGTATCAATTGCATTAGGAGGCGAAATGTTAGAGCATGTCTACTGTGGGGCCTCACAGAAATTGGCCTCAAAGCCCATGTTCATGTTTTTACGAAGCCTCTCAGTGGTAATGTCTTTGAGAGCAACATCGGTGTATTCACCACCCACTTAACAGCGAAGCATTGGTTAGCAAGGTCTAAGATCAAGCTTTGTTTTGGCTAAAAGTAAAAACTAACCGCAGGTATAAACGTGTTGAAAGGCCGGTAGCTTGCCAGCTTTAACCTGGTCAACAACACCCTTGACTCCCTTGTCAGATGTAACATCTGCCTCGACAACTACAATGCCCTCAGATGACCCCACATGTTTATAAAGCTTTTCTGCCGAAGCCTGGTTACGGACTATGGCCAGGACCTGGCGTCCGGAGCGCAGGGCACCCTTAACAGCAGACACGCCAATGTTACCAGTGGCTCCGATTACTAGCACGTGCTCGGTCATGGCAGATGGGAGAGGATAGATTTGGGGAGAAATATTGCGTTCTATTTTAGGAATAGAAAAGCCAATGAGCAATAGTGAGTGACTGTGGTGGCCTTGTTCAGTCAATTGAATGGCCAAAACTAAGTAAATAAATAATGCCTATGCTCTCTTCCATCTTCATGAGTTTTATGATTGACAACTCTGACGAACAACGAAGTCCGAACAGAACACATCTAGATGCGGCAGAGAAAGACAACTCGGGACTTCATCAAGTCCGAGCGCCGCGCAGATTACAAACATCGGCATCCCACTCCATGCAAACTAGTCTGCCGTAGGAAAGTGGGTAGCCCAAGTAGATATAGTACTAATTGAGTGAGTCGGGCAATAATAGTCCAGCTTGTTAACCCTAGCTAGTACGCCGGGGTATTCAGTAAATGTATAGACTGTATAGACTGCTTCATCTTGCAGAGATTGTATTCCTTGCTTTGTAGCCTCTCGACGAGTCATTTCGATAGGTGCGTGCACTTTAGTACGTATAGGCCATTAGCGAAGAAAACAGCATGGTTTTAGATCCTTCGCTTCAATTAGATTACATGTATTTATAATGAACAAACAACTATGCAACACAATTACTAATTCTTGAAACGGTGAAAGCATCGAGCTTCCGTCCGTAATGACAGCTAAGATTCAGAAAGTTAAGGACCTGAGCCAAGACCAGCTTGAAGCTACTAACGGTGTGCTCAAGAAACCTAGCAAGCCTACGCTCGACAGTATTGAGGAGGGGGGGGATGGTACAGAGTATTGTATGGTGTTGTAGCTAATATTCATATTGACTAGAGTCTTCTTTCTATGATACATACACTTTGCATTATGGGTTCGGTTCTCGGAAGTCATAACCTCCGAAAAGTGTTCTCACAAGCAAAGTGTACTAGTATTGGCTCTCGGCTGGAATGGACTTTAACCAGCGGATATTAGCGTTATTTCCTCGATTGGCAATAGCTTTTAAGTACGGACTACATATTATCACGCACCATCTTTTAGATATATAGGTGAAGGTGATCGCTTTGTTTACAGACTGCTCCTAACCAGAACCCTACTCAATTTAATCTGAGAAGACAAAAGAAAGAGAAAGAAAACAAGAAACAGAAACAGTCTTCACAACCATGTCGAACCCTAGCGTAATCGTCTTTGGCCCTACTGGCGGCATCGGCTCTACAGCTGCTCGAGTGGCCCATGAGCAAGGTGCCAAGGTCTTCTTGGCCATGCGGGACGTTAGCAAACCCATCCCCGAACTCACCCCAGATCAAGAGCGAGATGGTGGATTCGAAAGAATTCAAGCCGACCTCATGGACACAGAGAGCATTAAAGCTGCTGTAGCCAAGTCAGGAGCCAAGCACGCTTTCATCTACCTGGTCTTCGGGGTTTCGGATGGCATGCGCTCGGCCATCGAAGCACTGAAATCTGCTGGTATCGAGTTCGTTGTCTTCCTGAGCAGCTCGAGCGTTACGGCCCAAAGCGCCGGCAAAGAAGGCCTCAAGAGTGTGCCGACGTCCGATTTCATCGCCTTTGCCCACGCCCAGGTGGAGATTAACCTCCAAAACATATTCGGAGAGGGCGGCTACGTGGCAGTGCGGCCTTCCTATTTCTTGTCCAACACATTTCGATGGCGCGCTATGATCCGCACTGGTGAGGTGAAGCTGGTGGCGCCGGACGTTACTTTTGACTACATCGCACCCGCAGACATCAGCCGCGTGTGTGCGGGATTCCTCGTCCGTGGCGCAAAGACGCCTGATGGCTCGCCCAGCCCGTCGTCCGTAACGCTATGTGGGCCGAAAATCGCGTCTCAGAGAGACGCTCTGGCTGCTATTGGTAAAGCTATCGGCAAGGAGCTTGCAGTCAAGAGTGTGGATCAAGAGGATGAGGGCGTCGAGGTGTTTAAGGCTGATGGGATTCCGGAACATATAGCCAGGGACCTCGTGCGGAAGTTGATTTCCAGATCGGAAAACGATGATCCTCTCTATAAGGAGGATTTCTATGTGGAAGCAGCAGCTAATGTGGAGAAGTATAGCGGTCAATCTCCTACGGAGATTGCTCAATGGGCTTTTGAGAATAAAGAACAATTTGTTTAAGAGGATATAACAATAGCACAATAAAGGATACCAAAGTAACTGCAGATTCTACCAAAAGAGGATTCTGATTCTTTCCCCCCCCCAACTTGCTCCTCTTGTATCCAAACAGCCGTATTTGGTATCGAAAATAGTGGAATTTACCCTATTCATAGGTAAAGAGACTTTGTAAGACACAACTGTAAAAGCAGCTGAGCAACTTAGCTTGTGCGTCTTTCCAATAGCCTAACTCACGCGAAAACTCCATGCACCACTCAACATAAGAATTTCTTCAGGCTGGCAGCGTTTGTATCAGCTAGGGTAAAGCCTTATTATCAATCATTAGATCTATTGTGTTTATGAGACATTGGAGATGGTTATGTATAAATTGGTCCAAAGATAAAATGGGTTGATTGCTATATAATTAGCCTGACTTGAGAATTGCTCAAAGGCAGACAGATAAAAGTGTGGTTCTCAAGTCCCATTGATACAGTACCCATATCATCATTACACAAACGTTTTTTTCAATTCGCTGCAATGACCATCCTTGCATCCTTCACATAAAGAGCTCTGGTGTGGACCATTACTCTGTTCTGAGTAGTATGGCGTCTCCAGTTGTATACCATACCATTTCTTAATACGATACGCAATTCTTTCTGCATATGTATTATTCAAAAGTGGTTTGCTAAGGCGATTGCAGCCTTTACAGCGTTGGTAATAGACCCTTGCATTGTATCGATCATTTGGATACATCCGTATAGTGATGGCAACCATATTGCTTGACCATCCATTCGAACCGCATTTATCATTGTGGCATATAAATCGACCCATAATGTTCGTGTCGTATTCCCTAATACAAGTTTCCGCATCGTCAATTTTGCAGAAATCAAGATGTAAATCATCTTCTTCAAGCAGAAGAGACACTTCATCGTGTAAAGATGGTACATAGCCCACTTTTTGTTGGATTTCGCTTTCTTACGCGTCATGACAAGGGTATTTAGTGAAATCTAAGCTAGCAATTCGGCCTAGCATTAGGTCAGAAGAACCGAGATATAAGGAGTGGTCCGTACTTTAAATAAAGCTCAAGTAATATGTCGGTGTTAGGTTCGCTCCTCGCAGTTTGGCTTGTTCCTCCTTCATGAACCGCTATCTCAGTACATATTATTCTTCGTCGTTAGTTATTCTCGGGGGTTAAGTCAGGTCAACAGACAGTTAAAGATGTTGGGCAACCACCAATTAAGAACAAAATAAAAAAAAGTTGGGGTTGTAAATTTTAGCAGCGATTCGTCCCAGTGCCTTGAAGAAGACTCTTGAAGAAGACAGAACGAAAGAAAGACGGATCACTACATGTACTAATTAAAGAATTTTATAGCCTCTCTTCAACATAGTGATGGGCGGGTGGACAACTCTATGCTGCCATACATGATACAACTATGTACATGTACACTTGTAGGCCGCCCGCAGTTGTCTAACGGCTGTGCTTATAGGCCACCTACAGTGGAGCCTGAGCCTTGATGGAATAGAAGGCGAAACATTTTTTGTCTACATGAAGGGATATTGTTCGGGGTCGCGCACTAGGGCTCTCTCCGTCGTTGCTTCCAGCACTTTTCCATAGCTGTAATAGTCCCTGTAATGGTATTCTTAAAGGTTCAATACCACCGATTCATGCCCGTTCGCTGTTACTGTCGCACCCAAACCCATGTTCCTGCGAATATTTCGTTATGGCTGGATGAAAGGTCTATAATTGAAGCGGCTCTGTGCTGCCACGTCTGACGCTATGCTTATAAATCTTGCCAAAATCCTAGCCATAGACCCTAGCGATAGCCATCGGAGTATTTAACCTTATATTAAGGTCGTAACCCCAAGGGCGGCAAAGCGGCAAAGCGAATCAGGTAAGAGAGACTCCATCGGGCCAACCATCACCGCATCAGACCCCACTTGGGAATAGTAATCATCAAAGGCACCGATACTATTGAGTGCCGCACAAATCTGGCGATAGCCGACGACGGCCGTTTCACGCGTGTTTACCGATATACAAGATATCGCTGCCCAATGTAAAAGTCACTCGTTGAAAATAGTATGGAAAGGAGTGATATGAAACTCGTATAGGTAAAATGGTCGTCTAGAATCATCAGTTACAATAATAAATAGCGATGATAAGACGGACCATATCATTTCACCGTTTCCGAAATGGCATAAGATCTTATCGATCCTAATGCAAGGGTTAGAAAAATAAGGATTACTCTGCATCATGTCGTGATAGGGGAACTGAAAGGATTATCCTCTCTACGCCAAGATGTAGGAAGAGGCTCGGAACAAGCCAATGCAGTACGCCCCCGGAATCCACCGCTGAGATAGCAAAGCAATATTGTTTCCACTAGTCGATTCTGGGTTCGGGAGACTTACAACAGTACGACCATCTCGTTATCGTACGGATAGAGCATGAAGTACAATATTGTTGGTCTCGGGGCGTTCATAGCAATAAACGGAGAGGCTTCAACATTAATTCGGCCGAAAATAAATTGGTGGATGTGGTGTATGGAGCTGTGGTACCCCAACTTGAAGCCTCGGAAATTTTGTGTAACAAGTCGTTATCGTTGACTCCTAGATCATTATGGTGTTGAGAGGTCATGAGATTGACACGCATATCACAGAACCGTTATCTGATGTGGAAAGAGATATTCACGGTTTCTAAAGCTACTCTTGGGTGCTATTCTTCTATTTAACCATCACTGTCACTCACTCTTCTTGAAGAATAAATCATGTCATATACTGTGCCTAAAGTACTATATTAAAACCCATCAACGTTACCATAATCTTGCTTATAAGGCAGTAACACTATGTTGGCCGTTACCCCTTCTTCGGATTCAACTTCAGCCTCGCTGATCCATTCAAGGGAGCTAAAGCTTGGCTTTTTCAGCAACGAGTATCCCCATGATGACAGGAAGACGTTGCTGAGGCGTCTACTCGCACACAGCAAGGACAAGCAATATCCTAATCTTGCGCGTTTCATCCACGAAGCCACAGTGGCGGTTCGTGAAGAGGCTCGCCAGCTCCCTGCTCCATTGCGGGAATTGATTCCGCACTTTGATTGTATATTTGATCTGGCCGATGATGCAAAACTCATCAGTGGACCATTTGCTAGCTCCATTGACGAGCTTCTGCTCTGCGCTGTGCAGTTGGCCACTTTCATCGGATGCTACGAGGATAGCAAAGAGAACTATGACTTCCACAGCGTCAATGCTTGCCTGACTGGTCTTGGTGCTGGACTCTTGGCTACGGCAGCAGTATCCTTGGCGCCGACGCTTGGTGATATTCCTATTGTTGGAGCCGAGGTAATTCGTGTATGCTTTCGAATGGTTGTTCTAGTCAATCAAGTATCGCAGAATTTAGAGCCGAGGCACGGTGATGGGCTTGGAGATAGCTGGGCCTACGTGATACCGGGAGTCGTGGCTGAAGATGCTCAGAAAGAGCTTGATACTATCAATGCAGCCGAGGTACGTTATCAGTTTACCAAGTCTACTCTATTCATTCCTTCTTCCTAGTCATAATTGCATCTGTACCATTTTCTTGTTTAAAATACTTTAAAAGATAGCCATGTTAGAGAGGAATTCTAGGACAAACAGCGTCTAACATAAATCATTCAGCTTACGCCAGAGGCCAGCAAGATCTTTATCAGTGCCATGAGCCGTAACTCAGTAATCCTAAGTGGGCCACCGGCACGGCTCAAACATCTCTTCTGTACATCTCACTTCTTCCGCAATCGCGACTGGTCAGCGATGCCGGTATACAGCGGCCTTGGCCACGCACCTCACATTTACACCTCGGCGCATGCCGACAATGTCGTGAGGACTCCGTCAATGGAGTTGCTAGATGCGCGCTACTCGCCTCAAGTCCCCATCTTCTCCATCTCAACAGGCGATCCTATCTCTGCCAGCAGCGCCAGCGAGCTGTTCCAGACCATAGTGGAGGAGCTCCTCATAAAGTCCATTCAGTTTGACAAGGTCATCGAGAGCATCCTGCAAATGGCCAAGGATTTGGAGGCAACAGACTGCCAGGTTCTTATCTTTCGCACATCGTTTCCCGTGCGAGATCTGCTCAAGGCAGTTCAGGAGCAAGAACAGCAAGGCTTAAGCATTCTCCGTGCCTCGGTGCGGGACCTGGTGCCGTGGCTGAGTGAGGCTGGAACGCCGCGAAAGAGTCTGGACTCGGCGCAGTCCAAGATTGCTATTGTGGGAATGGCATGCCGATTGCCCGGAGGGGCAACTGACACTGAAAGGTTTTGGGATATCCTGGACGCCGGGCTGGATGTCCACCGCAAGATTCCAGCAGATCGTTTTGACGTCGATACGCACTGTGATCCTGCAGGCAAGCGCATGAATACAAGCTACACGCCGTACGGCTGCTTCATTGATGAGCCGGGCCTCTTTGATGCGCCGTTCTTCAACATGTCGCCTCGTGAGGCTCTTCAGACCGACCCAATGCAACGGCTGGCTATCGTGACGGCCTATGAGGCTCTTGAGCGCGCCGGCTACGTTGCAAATCGTACCGTCTCGACAAAACTGGAGCGTGCGGGCTCCTTTTACGCGCAGGCTAGCGATGATTATCATGAAGTTAACTCAGGTCAAGAAATAGGTACCTACTTTGTAACAGGAGGATGTAGAGCCTTTGGAGCGGGACGAATCAACTACTTCTTCAAGTTTGCTGGACCCAGTTACAGTATTGATACTGCCTGTTCGTCTGGTTTGGCAACTATCCACGTATGCTAAGTCATTTCTCTTTTAATTCTCAGCCTTGATCAATCACTAATGCATTATCTTGATTCCTAGCTTGCATGTAACTCACTGTGGAACGGTGATACAGACATGGCAGTAGCTGGCGGCACAAACGTGCTGACCAACTCGGACGGCTTTGCTGGACTGAGCAACGGCCACTTCTTATCCAAGACCCCCAACGCATGTAAGACGTGGGACAGCGAGGCTGACGGATATTGCCGCGCGGATGGCGTAGTCTCACTAGTGTTGAAGAGGCTCGAAGATGCCGAGGCCGACAATGACAACATCCTCGGCGTGATTCTCGCCGCAGGAACCAACCATTCGGCTGAGGCTGTCTCCATCACGCATCCTCATGCCGGCCACCAGGCTGACCTCACTCGAGCCTTGCTGCGTAAAGCCGCCGTGGATCCGCTAGATATCGGTTATATCGAAATGCATGGCACCGGGACACAGGCTGGCGATGCGCAAGAGATCCAGTCCGTATGCAACGTCTTTGCGCCCCTGACGACGCGCCGCCGCTCGTCCAAGCAGCCACTCCATATCGGTGCAGTCAAGTCCAATATCGGTCATGGAGAGGCGGTGGCGGGCATAACAGCATTGCTCAAAGTACTCCTAATGTTCGAAAAGGGGGCCATACCGAAGCACGTCGGCATAAAGGGCGTGATCAACCCGGGGTTTCCCAGTGATCAGGAGATGCAGCGCAGAAACCTCCACATTCCCTACGAAAAAGTTTCGTGGCAGCGCAATCCCGAGCGCAAGCGCGTTGCCGTTGTTAACAACTTCGGCGCATCCGGCGGCAATAGCAGCCTCATCATTGAAGAGCCACCGTTGCGAGACAATACCGAGAGAAGAGATCCTCGCGCAGCCCACCTCGTCGTGGTCTCAGCCAAGAGCAAAGTTTCTCTCGGGGGTAATCTGGAACGCTTGGCCGCCTACCTAGAGGTGCATCCGGATGTTTCGATGGCTGATCTGGCTTATACTACAACCGCACGGCGCCAGCATCACAATCACCGCGTAGCCATTTCCATCTCTACATCTTCATCGCCAGAGGGCATGTTATCTGCGTTGAAAAGGCAGCTTGCCTCGCACATGGAGTCGGCGGACACGCACAAGCCCATCTCACCAACAGGTCCGCCACCGGTGGTGTTTGCCTTTACTGGCCAAGGGGCTTCCCACCGGTCGATGAACCTTGGGCTGTTTCGCGAATCACCAGTATTTCGCGAGCAAATTCTGCATCTCGACTCACTGGCGCAAGGCCAGGGCTTCCCATCCATCATCCCCGTCATCGATGGTAGCCATCCACAGGACCATGCGCATTCCCCCATCATGACACATCTCGCTCTTGTCTGCGTCGAGATTGCGCTCGCCAAGTATTGGAACTCGCTCGGGGTGTATCCTAGCGTAGTCGTTGGCCACAGCCTGGGCGAATATGCTGCGCTACATGTTGCTGGTGTTCTCTCAGCGGCCGACACCATCTTCCTGGTCGGTAGCCGCGCCATCCTCTTGGAGCGGAGGTGTACGAGCGGCAGCCATAAGATGTTGGCTGTAAAGGCATCCCTCGATATAATAAACAAGAAGGCCGGTTTCAAAGGTCTCCCGTTTGAAGTCTCGTGTATCAATGGGCCCAATGACACGGTCCTCAGCGGACTAGGGGCTGATATGGAGGCCCTGGCCTCGGCTCTGCAGGAATCTGACCAAGACGGCCCTGGACTTAAATGCTCCCTATTGGATATAGCCTTTGCCTTCCACTCTTCCCAAACAGACCCAATATTGGATGAATATGAGCATTTAGCTAGCAAAGGCGTGCTTTACCATGCACCGGCCATTCCCATCGTGTCGCCGCTGCTTGGTTGCAATATCACCAAGGAATTGATAGTCAACCCGACTTACCTGCGCCGTGCAACTCGTGAGACTGTGGATTTCGTTGCCGGCATCAAGGCTGCTCACCACGCTGGACTTATTGACGAGTCCACGACGTGGGTCGAGATTGGTCCACACCCTGTATGCCTCGGCCTGTCCCGCAGCATCTTGGCCGACTCCTTCTCTCTAACGTTGGCTGCTCCGTCCTGGCAACGGGGCGAAAACAACTGAAAGACATTGAGCCACTCCCTGGGCGTTCTGTATAGTGCTGGCGTCCCACTACGGTTTGATGAGTTCCATCGTCCATTCGAGCATGCATTGCGTCTCCTAGACTTGCCAACCTATACATGGAACGATAAGAACTACTGGCTCCAGTATAACGGCGATTGGGCCCTTACCAAGGGTAACACTTTCTATGACGAGGAGAAGAAGCTGCTGCTGCAACAACAACAGACAAGGGCCTTGCCGGCGCCGCCGCGCTCTGGACTTCGAACATCACTAGTCCATGAGGTTGTGGATGAGTCGTTTGACGGCTCTGCTGGTCGTGTTATTGCGCAGTCTGATTTGATGCAGGCTGAATTTCTGACTGCTGCGCGGGGCCATCAGATGAATGGCGCAGGCGTAGTCACTTCGGTAAGTATACAACCATGAACGTCTTGTTATCAGAATGAAAGATATTAATATTTTCTTTTCTGCAACTTGTAGTCTATCCACGCAGACATTGCCTATACCCTAGGTAAATACCTCTATGAGAACCTGCGACCACAAGCAAACGTGGGAGGTGCTCCTATGGACATGGAAGTGTGCAATATGGTTGTGCGCGAGGGAATAGTTGTCCAGAAGAATACCGAAGTGCCGCAGATGATCCAGGTGTCCATCTCCACCTCAGACATCGACTCAGGGGTAGCCAATCTGGAGTGGCATAATCTCACTTCTGATGCTTCCGCGCTCACCGATGAAGAGCCCATAGTGACGGCCCAGATCCGCTACGGATCTTCGGCTGACAGCCTTGCTAGCTGGATATCGACGACGCATCTGGTACAGGGTCGTATCGAAACGCTCCAGCATCTTGCGGAGAAAGGCATAGCCAGCCGGTTGTCGCACAGCCTGGCATACCTCCTCTTCTCCAACAACCTGGTCCACTACGCAGACGAGTACCGGGGCATGCAGTCGGTGGTGATGCACGGCCTCGAGGCCTTTGCCGACGTGATGCTCAAGGCCAAGTCCAGCGGCGTTTGGACTGTTCCGCCATTCTTCATCGACAGCGTTGCCCATCTGGCGGGTTTTGTGATGAACGTATCCGATGCCATGGATACTCGCGCCAACTTCTGTGTTACTCCTGGCTGTGGCTCGATGCGTATCGCTCGCCCACTCGTTGCCGGGGCTAAATACCAATCCTATGTCAAGATGATTCCAACAACTGAGGACCCAACCGTATATCTTGGCGATGTCTACATATTGCAGGAGGGTGAGATCATTGGCCTTGTTCACGACATCAAGTTTCGCCGCTACCCCCGCCTGCTACTCAACAGATTCTTCTCGCCCCCCGATGTTAAGAACAGAAGTACTGCCACCGTTTCTACACGTACTCATGCGCAACCTGTTCCATCTAGTGCTGTACTAAAATCTGTTGTTGCCACCAAAGTCGTGGTGGCTGAAATTAAAAAGGAGGATGAGGAACAATCGCTAGAGGCATCAATACAGACGCCATTAGTGTCTACTCGAGCCTCTATCCCTGTGCCTGTACCCATCTCCACGGTTGCCCCGGTTGAGCTGGCGCCACCCGCGGCGGACAGCACAGCTATGAAAGCCATGGCGCTTTTAGCGGAAGAATCAGGGCTCGACCCTGCTGACCTGAACGATGAGGCCAACTTCATGCACCTGGGAGTTGACAGCTTGATGAGCCTCGTCATTGCTGAGAAGTTTCGGGACGAGCTCGGCGTTGTGATTAATGGCAGCTTATTCTTGGAGTATCAGACAGTTGGGGACTTGCGTGCGTGGCTGGTGGAGTACTATAGCTAGAGTGAAGAGCATTTTGTGACCATGAGCAAGTTTTCATTGCATGTATGTAACCTTTTTTTACATATGTATATATCTTTTGCCTCTTATGCCTCTTATGCCTCTCTTACCTTGGTCTTTATTTATGGTATGGAAAATGAGAAATTGAGACAGCAGTGTGAAGATGAAAGTGAATGTAATTGAAAATTGTCAAGTTTGAATAGGCGCAAATTACTTCAATACAAAAAATATTAACGCCCAAATCCAATCCCTAGACTTGGATCCCTGATAAATATTTATAGCAATGCCCGGGCGTATATCCCTTACTTACCTTATCATCCAGAATATCCTTCTATTAGCTGCCAGAGTGCTTCTCATAGGTAGTTTTACATCCTACAATGGTGAAGATTTATATTCACATGATTAATAATACGCGTGATACCTTTTTCCCCTTCTTCCTTTCCTTCTCATTTACCTCCAACAACTTAGAAGAGGCAGCGGACACTTTACCATTCATCCTCGGTCGCAAAGTTTTAAGTCGATCATTGCAAGTCTTTTAAGGATCATCCGTGACTGCTAAATTAACTTAAGATGAAACAACCACTCCACTTTCCAGATCTACATCGTCGCCTTTCTTGTGGAATTGTGCCAATGTTTCCTTGCTTCTGGTAGAGCTAAGACTTTCGGAAAATGGGTTGTTGCTCGCTTTCAACTGTGACTCTGGAACAGCTTCATGCGTTGTAGAAGGGCCTTGAACTTCACGCTTTGAGCTGTCGACGAAATGTCACAATTGTAGTTGCCCATCTTCTCCTCATCTTCTCGCTCGCACTCTACAACCGGCGAAACAATATTTGCATCACTTTCGGGTTTTACTTTGCCATTTTTTTTTGTTTCCACCAAGCTGGCATTATTGCCTGCCACCTCCTGCTCTGCCTCGATTTTTCTTATTTCAGACAAAACCCACTCAACCCTGTACTGCTGAAAGGTCACTCTTGCCTTGGCTTTCTTGTATCTTCGTTCTGAACAGTATCAGAGTGAATTGGAGTTGATTGCGATATCGTTTTTGCTCCTGTGAATTCCTGGCCAGTTCGCTTTCAGACCGCATCTGTTCTCCGACTGACTCTGTCTGCGTATCTTTTGTGTTATCAATCGCCGTCATGTTTCCCTCATGACCGCAATCACCCTTGCGCTTTACAGGCTGCGGTTCCATTCTCTGCGTATACTTAGTAAATTGGTCAAGGTAGAGGCATTCGAACGCGAGGTATTCAACAAACGTCGTCCACTGGTCCTGCTGCTTTGGGTCTAAGTATTGCTGGAAGGACTGGACAAATCCATATTTCATAAGAAGATCCTTCAAAGCATTGGTATACACAAGCAAGGCAGCTCTCTCTTCTTTTTCATTCTCATATCGCCGTGATTCCCATTTGCGATGTTCACGCTCCCATTGCCTGCGCGTTGCCTACTCGAATTGACGGCGATGTTGAGCGAGATACTCAGGAAACTCAATCGTGCGCCCTCTAGTGTTGAGCTACCATAGACGGAATTGATGCCAACGAAGTAGTTGCCTATGAAATACCTGCCAATAGAATTCCCGCCAGTCAGAGTTGTTCAGTGAGTGCTATCATTCACGAAAGCAGCTCCAGTTCTGGTTTACCATGCTTTGCCGCGCAAGGCATGCTAGCAGTAGGTACATGTACTGTTTTATAGCCTCTCTTTTGTGGAAATGGATTCGCCGTTTAATACAATTAATGTATCTCGGTGATCCACAAATAGGAGCAGGATGAGCAGGATTCCCCCTCAGCCACATAAAGATGCGAAGACTTGATAGTTTGTTGCGTAAGTCCAAGGTGAAACAATCAATTGCTCGAGCTGGGTAAAGAAGCAGTCAATGTCTCAATACTAACCAGAGAGAGCCAAAGCCGGTAGATGGGGCGTGTTGAAGCAATTAAAGATAGATTGGCCATGAATGCATGTCTATGTCAAATAAATACATAACATACAGTTTGGAAAGTTTCGGTGCCTTCACCTTTCGGGAGCTGCTAAAAATTGAAGCTGTAGTAACATTGAACATACATGTACATTGAAGCTTTGTCTCTCCAACATCGAGTCTCGAAACCCGCTCTTCCGATCGCTGGCCTAGATAAGAGAGTCTCTCTATGGCCATTTTGACTCGCAATGGCGTTGCATCACAATCGCGCTAACTCGGTAAAGATCTATAATCCACACAGCGTCGTCGAAATGGCAACAAGCAGCAACCGCTTGGAGCTTAGCCAGCTTGCTTATGTGAGCGCCCGGTTAGCTCAATCGGTAGAGCGTGAGACTCTTAAATCACACGTTCTGAAGTGGCGATGCGATATCTCAAGGTTGCGGGTTCGACCCCCGCATTGGGCTTTTCCTATACAAGCATCTGGCTGGGATATCACGGCGGTTGTTTTTTGCCTTTTTGCCTTTTTAAAGTCTACGTGTAGTCTATCTACCATACAGCGTTTATTGAAACGAGATCTTATTATCGCTACCTAGGGATAATAATATCCTCGTGCTCCTAAACCAGTCAGAACCTTCACACTTTACAACCCAGCTAATATCGTCCGCCACACATTGCAAAGTTCATCTAAGGTGCCAACGGGGCAACGCCCAATTTTTGTGCACCAACGCTGTAACCGATGCCGTAAGAATCAGGGCATTGCAGATAGCCCGAGTCGTATGCATCAGCGAACCTAGACATGATTCATTTTAGTATACGACACCAATGAGTTTGATGTTCAATAGGTAACTTACGTTGCGCAACGACCACTGGCGTCTGAAAGGTGATAGTAAGCCTCCCATAGAAGGCAGTTTGAGTCCTCTTAAAAGAGAAAAATGTTAGTTGGCGTATTTCGCAACCAGCTCAGTACTACATATATACTTACGAGTGCACATATTGGCGCAGCTGTCGATAACCGTCTGCTCATCACCAGCAATCTCGACATCGATAATGTGAGCAAAGGCATATCCGCAAGTATCCTGGTCCCATGATAGAGCATAAGTAGGCGTGGCAGCTACAGTCTGGGTGGTTGTAGTAGTGGCTGTTGTTGTTGTCGTAGTTACTGCAGAAATCGTGTTCGTAGCAGTTGCGAGTGCGATTGAGGTCACCTAAAACAAAATGAGTATATGCTGGGATCGCTGGTTGAATCAATCTGTATAGCTTACTGTAGAGGGCAGTGTGGTTGTTACAGTATTGGTTCCAGTTGATGCTACAGTCTTGGTAACCGCGGCAGGGGTTACCGTTTTGGTCTTTGTTACCGTCTTATGCGCGACCGTCGGCACCCAGACAGTTACTCTCTCCGTTTTGTAAATGGTCTCGCAGGAAGGAGGAGGCGGCGGATAATAGCCCCGGTTATCGCGCTTGGAAGGCGTCTGGTCATTTGATATAGCAGGGGACGGAGAGATGACGGCAGCAGTTGTCGCAATTGTCGTGGTTGTAGATGTTGCCGTCGAGGTCACAGTATCTGTCTCTGTGCTAGTGAATACCGTGATTGACACCGTTCTTGACTTCAAGTTAGTAGGGGCTTTAAAATAGGAAACCCAAGGTGCTTACGCAGTAGAGGTAGATGTAATCGTAGTGGGAGCGAAATCAGTTTGATAGTCTATCTGCGTGGCGTCTGAGGTGACCGTCTTAGTTGATGGAAGGGCCTATGGAATATTGTAAATAACAAGTCCTCATGGAAAATAATAACCGACATCATACAGTTTTTGTAGTATAGTCTGTACGTGTTTGTGTCCACCAAGGCCAGTGTTTAGTTGTTACAACTATAAGTCGGTGTCAGATAGAAAAGGCTTGGAACTCTAGGCTTGCTTGACTGTGTCTGCACCTTCTTTGACCTTAGTGATCTTGCAATGCTCGCCATGATTGACTGGTGGCCCAGGAAGAGCAAGTGCCGCTTGGAACGCGACGTTGCCAATGAGGAATTTACGGAGGATGGTCATAATGACACCCAGAGTTGATGATAAATTTCGACAGAGACAGTATTGCTCACCTATTTGCGGCAATAATACAAATTCTCGATTGGAACCATCTTACGTTTTAGGGATGCAATATTGTATTTAAATAGAAATAAGCCACCACTGCCGGCTCGGGACTGACCTGACTATCGACGCTTGCCGTTCAGCTATTGAGCAAGCTCATTACAGTGCATTTTGAGGCCATCGTGAGAATTACGGCGATAGATCAATAGTCTCGTGCAATAGTCGCCATTTTAGGAGTTTTTTATGGATTTTGGCTGAGCTAATGTTCTCTTCAGCTACAGCCACTGAGATTCAGCAGAGGCAGTACTAGTTAGTGAGCATCTATCTAGAGTCCAGACCCTGCTTAGATGGGCCAACCTGCATATATGCTAGCCTTATTTAGACTATCAATTTCAATCAGATCCAGAACCGTTGCCGGTGAACCGGGACCCTAGGTAGCTGACGGAGTATTAATAGGTCGGATAGGGCGTGGTCCAAGATGGTCGATAGACAACCTTCGGAAAGTCGATGGAAATCTTTATTACGCCCCAGAGGTCTTGGGGTTTTGGGTGCGATTGTTGTTTGTCGCATTAACCCGAATATTTACTGTTGTATCAGAGTGTGATGTTACGACCCGACTTTTATGGTCGCATAACGGGCCAAGCGGGCTACAAAGAAACAGGGACCGCAAAATGAACATTCGCATACACATCAGCAATAAACGCACACGTGTGTAAAACTGGTTCCTGGTTTATACGTATGTTTAATTAATAGCTCCTCGTGTGTTTACATTTCTCGGATTCTCTATCCTTTTTGCAGACCGCTTGCGGCCGACAGTAGCTCGATCCGCTAGTTCCATAAGGAAAGCGCTCGATCCGCTCGCTCGACGAGCCAGACAAGCCAAAAGAAATCCATCACCACGACTAGATATATAAGTCCACTTCTTACCTTCACTTAGATGGCTAGTCCTCAACACGGAATCAAGATTAGGTTGCACTCCATGCTCTTACACCGCTGGCCACATACGATTACAATAACGTTGCCTATAAGAACTTCTTAACCTCACTGCCAATATAAACCCAGAATCCAGATGTATTCCTTGGCAATATTGAGTGCTACTTACCTGGCAGGAAATACGGATTGTTACATAGTTATGGATTACTGAATTCATAAAGTATTTTTATATTTTAGCCAGGTGTTGCGGCTTGCCTTCCATGCAGGAGAGGAAGCTAGGATTAACTACATGTATTAAACCGGCCTTGGCCCGGCACAGCAGGACACAGAGAGAGTGGCTTTTCTTACTAGGTAGAAGAAGCAGCATAAGCTCACTATGTGAGTTAACCACTAGCTGGGGCATGGCTCTATTCTTGAGAGATCGAGGCCGCGCCAGCTAGCTCAAATGACTCCGTGATTTATTCTCGTCTTGCGCTTTTGATATCGGTCTGACAAGCTGGGTTTCTGATGATATGTTTGTGTGTATGTGTGTGTGTGTGTGTGTGTGTGTGTGTGTGTGTGTGTGCACGTCAGTTTGAAGGTGCGTTCCCGACTTTCAACAAACTGATTAGCTATAAGAACTGTTTATATTGTTATAGTACGGGCTATATATACATAACAGGCCATGTGTGCTCTGATACCATTTTTATTAATTTTCTTCTTAAAGAAACGAATGAAGACCTGGAAAGAGCAAGAAAGGAAGGGGAGAGAGAGAGAGAGATCAAATATTAAGAAAGGGAAGGGAAGAAAGAAAGAAAAAGAGGATGAATATTAACAAAGTGCAGAAGGCTCATAGTCTAAAATAGGATGCGAGTATGGCGGCCTACAACTATAATAGCCCCAGTAACTGCAACTGTGGCCAGGGATGCACGTGCAAGAACTGTGACATAAGTCCTACTGATCCGATCTCTCTAGAGGAAGGAATTTTGATGGAGTTGTTGCAGTATAATGGAAATCAAGGCCCCAAAGACGGACTAGGGCCCATTGAATTCACGGCCCCAAGCTCGTTACACAGTTAGCGGCCGTATGCTAACGTCCTTGAAGCGGGGATATAAGGTAACGCACTAACAGTATACTGATAGTTAGAGACAAGGTGGAAGGGATATGGGTTATTTAAGGTTGAAGGGGTTGGAATATATAATAAAAAAGCTATACAGCCAAAGGGGGTGTCGTTGAATGCTTGTTACTATAGGCTTATTCTTATCTGTAAGAATGCAAGCACTTGATAGCAAAGAATGCTCAAGATTAATTATTCACCTAATCTTTCTTAATCCCCTCTTTCCATCGACAGGGTCTACATTTATAAACAAGTAGAGCCCTTTTTGATCGGTTGTAGAGATATATCAAGCTTCAAGATATCGCATTGTAACCGGCTCGCTGCTGTTAGAAAGCTCACAGCATGTAAACAGCCTCAATAAGCCTTGGCAGGCTAATTTTCACGGGATGTTGATCCTTGCAACAACAACAAAGCAACAACGCCTGATCTATAAATCAATCGTGATTTCTATAACGGTGTAATGCCAGACCTGCGTTGTTTCAAGTAGGGTTTTAAAAAAACGACAAGTATAAAGACAATCTATGATTTGAAAAAAAAAAAAAAAAAAAGACATTATAGAAAGAAGAAAAAGGAACTCTACAACTGCACGTACAATAACACTGCAAACAAATGCTTTCCGTCGAATTCACGTCATACCATAAATCCAGGGGTGTCAAAGCGGCCTATCGGCGTTCCATTATGACAGGCACATGCACATATATAAGCCTAACATGAAGCTAAATAAATGGCTTTATTTCTTACAAATTTGATAGTGAAAAGTTCCTAAGTTATATGCGTTGTAATATAACAGCGTTAAGCTGGTTACAGCACCTTTTCCGGGACACGAGGGCCGAAAAACCATGACTAGAGCCAAAAAGATTCCCACAACCCGGTAGGTCGCCACTAAAGTTATCTGAAACGATCCGTATCGGGAAACTGATCCATCCCAGTCCTAAAAGCGAGCCAATTATAAACCACCGTTTCTTATCACCCATTGAGTATCAAACGGAAAAGACGGCATCGTAAATTTTACGTCTGGCAAGTGACTGGTGATAAGAAGATGTCAAACAGATAAGAAGAAATAGAAAGGCCATAAAAACATGCCATACGCGATTCTAAATTCTTTTGCCCCCTGGGTTACACGTCGGCTTTGCTGTCGTGTGATGTGAAGTCCTATTTGCATTGGCTGCTTGTCCTTCCTTGAAGTCTCCCAGGCCATCAATTCGTCACCATGTCCATTGAGAAGCGCGACCTCGAATCGGGGTCTCCGACACCCGAAGGCATCATTCAATCTGACGGCGAAGCGGGCCGAACCATTGTTCTCACGACAGATCGCGTGCATGAGTTGCAGACACGTATCGCAGTCTTGCGGTATCTAAACGGCTTCGAATCATGGCTCGATCGTAAACTGGGCGTTGAGACGCAGGGTATAGATCGGATTCCAGAGGAGGAGAAGCGCCCGCCGTCGGTGTGGAATATCTTTCTCATGTGGTGGTCGCTCAACATCCACGTCGGCGTCTTGCCCTTGGGGTTGCTGGGACCGGAATTTGGCCTGTCTCTGAAACAGTCGATTGCGGCTTCAATTATCGGTATAATACTGGGTGCGCTGATGACTGCGACTACGGGAACTTTAGGACCAAAGGTAAGGACACTCCAGCGTGGTAGTTAACCTCTAAACATGTTTCTAATGAAGGCAGCTCGGTATGAGACAAATCGCCGTATCTCGATACTCTTTCGGCTTCTGGGGCGCCAAACTGTGCAGCGTCCTCAACATAGTCGTGGGTGGTGGCTTTGCAGTCGTCAACTATGTCGTCGTTGGCCAGATTCTCAGCGCAGTGTCAGGCTATACCATGAGCATCACTGTTGGCATCGTCATCATAGCCGTCATATCTTATGTAGTATCCATCTTTGGCTTCCGGTTGATCCACACTTTCGAAAAATACTCATGGATCTATACCTTTATCCTCATCTGCGTTCTCATCGGACAGGCGGCGCCTCATATACAGACTGATCTCCCAGGCGAGGACGGCAGCTCTGGATTGGTATATTCAGGGACGTTTCTCACCATTGTTGCGATCAACTTTTGTAAGTTTTTGAAACCCATCCCCTGGTTTAACCTGCCCTGACTCATCATTGCTAGCCAACGCATCGGGCTGGTGTTCCATTGCCGCAGACTACTACTGCAACTTTCCCGCCAGCACTCCTGCTTGGAAGACCTTCTTCCTCACTTTTTGGGGCATCGTCATCCCTACCACCTTTTCCGTCACTATCGGGTGCTGCCTCGGAAACGCTGCCACTACGGTTGCTTACCCCCCATACGCCGATGCCTACACTAACCACGGCCTGGGTGGCCTCATCGGCGAGATCTACCACCCACATGCTTGGTCCAGGTTCTGCCTCGTGCTGCTCACCTTTTCTGTCCTCGGTAACAACATTGCCATCAACTATTCATCTGGCCTAAGCATGCAGCTGATGGGTAATTATTTCCACGCCGTACCTCGCTTCATCTGGTCCCTGGCTTTTGCTATTGTAGTGGCGGTGCTAGCCATTGCGGGACAGCAGAATCTATCCAATGTAGTCAACAATTTCGTGTCGCTGCTAGGCTATTGGACCGTTAGCTTCACCATGGTGTTATTGCTTGAAGATCGTGTCTTTCGCCGCAAAGAGGGCTACAATCTCGAGGCCTGGGACCAACCGAACTTGCTCCCTTGGGGGGTTGCGGCTGTAACAGCCTTGCTGGCAGGTTATCTCGCTGGAGGTGTACCGGGCATGAGCCAGACGTGGTATGTGGGGCCCATTGCGGCCAAGTTTGGTGGCGATGGAGGCGATGTGGGCATATATATGAGCGCAGTTATTACAGTTGTTGTGTATACTGTGGGCAGGCATATCGAGAAGAAGTATACTGGCCGATAACAATGCTTAAAGTAAACTATATATGTATATAATTGTAATTCCAGCACATGATCTTTCTATCATTAGAGTTTATAGAGCAGCAGGACAGATGTTGCATTTCCATAATACATGTTAATAAATAAGACAACGAAATCATTTCATTCATTCTAAGACTTGACAATATATATACTATAGGTTAGTATAAGGTATAAATTTTACTTCTAAGAGACAAACCCTTTTTGACTCTGGGGATGTATTGGAGCAGATCAGCAAACTCATCATTAGCTAGCACATGGGCTCTACGTAATACCACTCAATCCCTTGCCAACTGGCTATTTAGACTGTCTAGATGGGTGGAATAGGACAATTCCATGTATCCAGCTGCCAGTATCAAGCTGTCTATCTGCTGCCCAGCTCGTCTCTCCAAAGCACAAAGATCTATAATCCACATAGCATCGCCGAAATTTTAACGAGCAGCAACCGCTTAGAGCCTAGCCAGTTTGCTTATGTAAGCCCGGTTAGCTCAATCGGTAGAGCGTGAGACTCTTATTCAGAGCACACGATCTGATATCTCAAGGTTGCGGGTTCGACCCCCGCATTGGGCTTTTCCTATACAAGCACCTGGTTGGGATATCGCAGCGGTTATTTTTTTTGCTTTTTTGCTTTTTTGCTTTTGACCCTTTTTTCCCTCTATCAGTTCACATCAACACAGCACTCATCGGGACACTAGCACAACTACATGTATGTTGGGTATCACCTGTGTTGGAACTTTTATGCGGCACAAACAGTCGGGATTGATTACATGTATATTACTCCTCCGGACGGGAGGTGCCGACACTGAAGGCTCATTCTACTAAAACCAAGATTACGGTGGCAGGGCTATGTAATCTCTCGCTCTCTCGGCTCCTACATAGCGTGGGGGGAAACAGCGTAAAGCCGCATATGCATTCAAGCGGATCTTGTTTTATAGGTTAAGGCAGCCCGCCTCCATGCATTCAAAATTTGAACCCTGCATCAATGTGGCTTCCAGGAGTACTATCCCATAGATGGCGCTCTTTTATTTACTTAAACGAAATATAGATGACATAGACTGTATGCTGGCTGCCTTTCGTCCTCCTACTATTGACTCCGCTCAGATAGTCCTTCCAGAAAGCGAAGAAAAATACCTCAGGGGCTGCAGATATGCATTCTCAATTCCTCTGCTCACCTTGTCAGAACTTCATCAGTTGGACAAAGAATCCAAATCTACCATCAGAGGCCAACTTTATGATACCCTACAAGCCGAATTTTGAAGCACTCGAAGTTTCAGCGGCCCAATGCCCACTATGTCAATACGTATTTCGAGTTGTTCTGAATGGAAAGCCTCGTTATTCTGGCCATGAGCCAATTCGAGTGTCATACAGAATATTCGCGGAAGTCAAAAATAGGTCAGAAAGATATTTGATACATGTCACCTGGGTGGAAGACCTTCCGTTTCCAAGCGCAGGTCCTAGAGACCCTGTGTATTACCTTGCACATCCTCAGAGTGAGTTCAGCTATGCCACTGCCCCTCAATATATCTGTTGTTAAAAGGGAAATCTAGGTATTGAAAGTAGGGTTATGTGGCAAGAGAATATGCCGTCGTTCGAATCTCGCCTCAACGCCATCTCAAAATGGCTATCAGACTGCGACTGTCACCATACTCGGTGTGTGGAAACACCATCCGTTAGGCCACGAAGACTTCTGGATTTAGAAGAAGCTGAAAGAACAAAAAGAATCAGGTTAATTGAGACCTCTGCTTCTGTCGGCACAGATGTTCGCTATGCTACTCTTAGTCACTGCTGGGGACCCAAGACCTCTAAGCCGCCACTTAAGACTACTTTGGAGAATATAACTCATCATTATAAAGGTAAATCATCTTTTGTTAAAACAATATTGTTACGCTCAGCTAACTATGTAGGAAGGTATATCATTAGATGATTTGAACCTGAACTTTAGAGACGCAGTCGTAATTGCTATTAAGCTTGGTGTCCAGTACATATGGATTGATTCCCTCTGCATCATCCAAGACGACTATAGCGACTGGGAAACTGAAGCAGAAAAGATGGCAGACATATACCGTCAAAGCTATATCAACATCGCTGCCTCTGCTGCACACGATGCTCATGGAGGCATAGTTGATTTATCTTTTCTTCATATTTCCAAGGATATACCTACTGCCGTAATTCGTTATAGCCCTGGAGCCCCAACCGTACGATACACAGGGGACGGATCTTGTGAAGAACTGATGATTAGGCCATCGGCACTAAAACAAGAATACCGTGAACTTCTATCCCGTAAATCATCCCCATATTTTGCAAGGGGCTGGGTCCTCCAAGAAGTCGCACTAGCGCCACGGACAGTATATTTTACAACCGATCAAATAATGTGGCAATGCCGAGAACTTTTTGAATCAGAAGATGGAACATGGTCTGCCAAAAATGTGATTCCCGCGTTGGATTACAGTTTTACAGTTGAAAACTGTTTCGACTTTACAAGCAAGGTCCGAGCTTATTCTTTATGGCAGATGTGGTTGAAGTCATATGCGACACGAGAGCTCACATATCCTTCCGATGCAGCGGCGGCGGCGGCAGGCTTAATTAACTACTACAAATCTGCTACTGGCCATACACCCATGCTTGGACTATGGAAAGAAACACTACACGCTGATTTAAAGTGGTCCGTTCGGGGTGGTCCATTTAAGGGCTCTCGGCCATCTAACAAATTACCAACAAGCAGTTTTCCATCTTGGTCTTGGTTATGCATGCTTCCGCGCGGTGAATCTGGAGTTGGATTCCAAAACATTATATACTATGACAAAATAGTTCCGTCTCTTCGTATTGAAGAATGGGAAGAGAAATGGAGCGGTCCTGCTTTTACATCGAAGCTTGAGTACGCGAAGTTAGTGATTTCAACTTTTGTACAGGATGGCATGCTTTCAGTCACACAGAAGGGAGATGCAAAGGTTGAAGTGAATGGAAGCCGTGCTTGGCAACAATTCCCAACAATCGAATACCAGCTACCCCTAGGATCAAAACATGCTGTTAAACTAGCTCATATTGAGCAGGCCATATATCGACACAATGATGGGAAAGCATTTCAATACCGTGATAGCTATCTTGTCTTGAGAATGGCCGCGAGTGATCCCCCGCGCTACGAGCGACTCGGGTTTGGTGAATTGGACTGCTTCTCGATGGATGATAACGTTGATAAACCGGGCCCGACAGGCCACTTGGAGAGACATTTCAAGGAATCAGACCGGCAGAGCATTGAATTAGTATAATACTCACGAGAAAAGAGACAGTAGAAGAGCAACTACAAACAAATAAATGCTTGTCTTACTGTTTCCTTGCCTAAGATGTGTTACCCAATTATATTCACAGCTACTGCCATTAGCAGTTGAATGGAAGTCGAACATTATTCTAGAATGATTAGGATGAATGTCTTTCCTACCTTTTTACGGTGCGTTATTTGTTCAAATTTGTAGCGACATGATGTAACCAGAATTTATAATTTATTTGCTACACTATATTACGGCAGCTATGCTCAAATAAAATCCAGCGGAAAGGGCTGAGTGCATTGGAAATGGCCCATTTCAGAAAAACCTCAGTTTTCAGGGATCAAAGGAACTTCTTGAGTGGCGCAATGAACACCGCCCCCTAAGATGGGAAGCTGATCAATGAGAACGGGGTAGATTCTCCTCTCCCCACCAAAGAGCATTTGAGCAGCTCTGATGGCTGCGGCATCATGCGCTGGATCGCCAAACTGAGGCAGGATTATACCCCCGTTGACCAAAAGGTAATTGGTGTAACTTCGCACAGCACGATCGTCTTCGATGCCCTTAACCCCGAGGGCGCCCTTCGGAGGAGGCTCGAAGAGATCCTCGTCGGGCTCTTCCACCTCTATAATCTCAAATGGACGGCCTCTTGCATCCGTAGCAGAGCTTAGAATCTCAAGAGCTTCCTCGTAAACGATCGTCCATTCTGTCGGCTTCGCCTCATTGGCTCTGCTCAGGAGGATGACACCTGGGCGGACGAAACGGGCCAGGGCGTCGATGTGGCAGTCAGTTGAGTCAAGCCCTGGCCTGCCGGGAATCCAGATGATCTTCTCAACACCAAGAGTGCGCACAAGCTCATTTTCGATCTCTTGGCGGCTCTTGCCGGGGTTTCTATTGTCATTAACAATAGAGCTCTCCGTTAGCATTAGAGTTCCCTCGCCGTCAGTCTCTAACGCGCCACCTTCGGTCACGATAGATGTCTCAATACGCTCAATTCGCTTATCTCTCAGAAACTTCTCCGCAAATTCAGTGGTTGTGGGCGTGGGGTACCTACCGCCCCAGCCGTTAAAGTTATAGTCAACGCCAGCGAGGCTGCGGTTGTCTCTAGGACCCTCCTTAATAACAAATACCGGTCCAAAGTCCCTCAACCAGACATCCATGCTATCCCCTTCAATGCGGTGCAGTTGGATTGGGAAGGGGGTTTCAATCTCGCTGAAGTATGCTTCGGCCTCCTCAATACGCTCAGCACCGACTGTAAGAGTGACAGGCTCAAAGTGAGCGATAGCCTGGGCAATATTTGACACCTCCTGTGTTGCTTTGGCCAGCATATCTGGGTAGTCCTTAAGGATTCCCTCCAAGCCCGGCCAGCCTAGAATAACGCCGCTGTGAGGCGTCCATTCTGCAAGGCGGCGAAGAGTGTAGTCAGACATGGCTTAAAGAAGAAAGCAATGATAGAAGTCTTTGTACGAAGAAAGCTTGTGAAAGATGGATGTGTGAAGACTCAGAACTGTGGTTAAAAGTTGGATTGAAGGTTAAATTGATATAACGTTCTTGCATGGAGAGGAAGGGTTTTTATATTGCGTCCTTTGTCCTTACGCGTTTCCCTTTAACTACAGCAATGACTTTCCTCTTCCTCTTAAGGTACCCATGTTAGTCAATGTAATGCCTCTATTATCCTTATTCTTACGTGTCTACATCAATATTACTCATAGCTAGAGTCTAAATTGCACTAGCAATGCAAATGCTTGTACCCGCAGCAAAGAGTAGATGTGTACATGCATATGATTGTGAGCGCACATCTATGCCGTTTCAGAAATGGTGGGTTTATTTAAGCTGAATAAGACATAATATACATTAATCTCCATGCCAATCATTTCGTCAATAAGCTTCACCCAAATGCGGCTACCGAGGCTAGCTACATACCACAAGGATAAGCCGCATCCTGCAACCTTATCACAAGATTGTCATATGAAGAGTATATTTAATAGTTTTTGTTGACTCGTTAATCCGTGGCTTTGATAAAATATATTTCAGCCTTCTATGTCAATAATAAAGCGAGTAATCCTATGTTTACCGACCGTGCTCCGTACTCGTAGTATATATATCTCTGTTTGTTGACTACATACATAACCTCAATAAAATATCATAAACTCATTAACGAAGCAATTGATGCCCGTAATTTTAATACTTGATTTACCTCTTATAATGAGGCGATATAATGAACCATTATGCTGGTATTACGCTGTTGGTTGGCACATGTATTATTATAGATAATATGTTTTGTGTTGCACGACATGTAAAGCAGCGCCGTGTGCGCAAAGCGCAAGAAATCAGGCTGAGATTTAGGCGTCCATGCCGTCATAAGAATTCATAAAAACCTTTGTTATTGCGCAATTTCCATAATACCGCTCTCCACTAATTCTAGTTTCATCAGTACATGAAGTTCACCATACAGGCATGAAAGCTGTGCAGCGTGGCCCAATGGCGTTTACAGGACTATCAGTCATTACTGGGCACTATTACGTGGTATTCATGGCGCATGTCAATAAATATATGTCGGTTTATTACTTAATGTATGCGCCGTAGAGGCTGGTGAATATGACCACTTGAGCTTGATCGTTGACCAGTCACTTCATACACAGCAGGTAAATAACTGCGAGGAATGCCTTTTTTTTAGGAAGAAGGAAAAAAAGAGGAGGGATAAAAGCAATAATTTCAAAGTGTACTACTCTATTCAAATATACTTTCGACTGTTTGACAGATTTAATATCGCTAGAAGGCTAGAGCTACGGGAGCCAAGGCAGCGGTACAGATACTTACAGTGGATACTCAAATACTATTATTCCTACAGTCCAAAATCTTTCCAAATAACCATCTTCCGTAATTTAACTTTGACTCAATTTGTAAAAACTTTGTCAAGAGGCGTCTGCTTCTCAAAGGCGCCCAGAAAGGGAGGGGTAATCGAGGAATCCTGTTGTTGAACTCGTAGGCTGGTTTTAAGACACGGTCAGGGAAGAGCAATATATTGGTATTTTGCATCGATTGGCAGAGAGATAGACTATAAACTTTTAGGTTGGTCCCTGTTTATCTTGGGTATTAACTTTGCGCTTGGCTAACTCAACACAACGGCAAAAATGGGTTTGATGTTTGCATTCGGAAATCTCAAGCACGCAAGCATCCGGCTGGTCGTTTATTGTAATCACGCCTCGTCAGCCATGGCGGCACCAATTGAGCGCCACATTGTTTACACAGATTCCAATTCCAACGCCAAGATTCCACAAGTGCCAGATATTCCACATACAATCTTTGGTGCGATATCATGGCCGCTCCTCAGTTCAAGACAGAAATATACACAGTAGACAAGCTCGTCGAAAGCGCAGGCACTATTCTGTTCCGGCTTTTGGCTCGTGAGGTCTGCATCCTCCACTCGGTACAACGTGACTAGTACGCCCTCCCCAAAGGACGTCGCAATCTTAGCGAGGGAAGCCAAGACACAGCAATTCGTAAAACCACCGAAGAGCTTGGAGTTCCTTGTTATCTATTGTCTGTCGGCCTGGTTTCCCGCGTCTGTCCCACGGTAAAGACTGGAGATGTTCCGGATGGACTACGACTATTTAAAAGCACCCGCGAGCTGATTGCAATGCAGCAATGGCAAATTGCGGACGGTGAGATGAAGCTAATCTGGTGGTTTTTGGCTGCTGTTGATGAGAAAGAGGTCCTCCGCCAGCATGAGAAGCAGAAGTTTGAGGTGGAATTTCACAGCTACGATGAAGCCGTACAGGCATGAACGTTTGGGGACGACCATGAATCAGTCAAGCAAGCAATTTGTCTCGTTGATGCTACTGTCGAGCATTCTTACAATCTTCGCCGTCCAGAACACGCATCTTGGGAGTTCGGCAGGTGAGTTTTCTCATCCCTTGCATGCGCACTCGGAATTTGGGGACAGCTCAGTCGCGAACAGTAGGTAGCAAAACCACTCCAGAGATGTTGCCTCCATATATATTGTCGGACCATTCAGTGAGATTGGTAGCACAGGCGGGGTAGAAGCTAGTACGAAGCACGGTTGGTGTCCGAGACTGTTAGACGAGAAATATGCTGCTTGTGTAACACATGCAGATGCTACCCGTTCAAGCAGGGTACCTCGAAACCATCAACCATCAATGAAATCGAGATGGAGTTTCTTCCCATAAGTCTGCAAAAGTCGGGAAGGATTTCCTCCGACTTGACTCAGTACCTCAGCAGCCAAATTTACTAGCTGTATTTGTCGGTGGAAGCCGGATATACAAAGCTACTGATTGTGGTCAGCCCGTAGGACGCTTAGGACAAAACTAAAAGGCTGCAGACTGGGACAGTGTCATTATTGCCAAGACGAAACGTGATATTTTTAGCTAATCAGAGAAGACCGTCTTATACTCAAATATATGTCAGGAATAGGCAAGAGGAATGCTCGGAAGAGAGCTTTTTTAATCCATCTCCGCTCTCCATGGCCTGGCCTAGCTTTGATGCTATTAAGTAGGCTAGGTACAATGGATGGGAGCCAGGAGATATGTATATCCCTTAAATTGGGAGCACTTTTCTCAGTCTAAAACCTCATTCAACATTTTGTCCCCCAGGGACAGAGGTATATGTGAGATGTTCAGGTCGGTACCCAACATAGGCGTCGCATCATACCGTGTTCAGCGATGGCTACTACAGACTGATTTCTCGACCAATGGAACTATAAAAGTCACTACCATTATCAGCAAAAATCTTCATATGTAAATTTTGGAAATTCTGCGATTTGCTCGTTTCTGGGGTGTGTCCAATCAGACGAGGTCCATATGGGCAAGAGATCAAGCGAAAGATGCTAGCAAATTGCGCATCAATTACTAGGTATCAATTGCTAGGTAACATTTAGCTTTCTAGTCTCCGGCTAAGTATGCTTGCTACTCCAACTCATACGTAGATTGGCTCCATCCAGAGTTGGCTGATCTTCAGCCTTTATATTTTAATAATCCCTTGGTCGAGGCAACAACCTTGAAAATAGGTTCTACCCCAGGTGATGCGTTGCTACTACAGCCTCACTTGTTGCTTGCCGTAACATGTTGGTACTTGCAGACAGGCTTCCTCCACAAGCGTATCAGACATTCGGAAAAGGCGCTATTTCGCCACTTTTGTGACAACCATCTTCCCCTTTCACATCTAATTCAGCAATTTGGCATGTTGTAACCAAATGAGAGCATACGGTGAAAATTTATTGCAAACAGCCACAGAGGATGAGCTACAAGGGGCAAAGCTGGCTTCTACTGCGATCCCATTTCACTCGTCATACCGTTACAGATTTGAATAGCTAAATAAATGATGGTGCTCCTACGCTGGCTACAAATACGACACCATCATCTATATATATACATATATAAAGACCTTTGGAACCCATCCTCTCAAGGCTTGCCTGGCGATAAGAATCAACCTATAGCAGCTTCTTATGCATCATGTAATTTCTTTGAGCGTAACCTCAGTCTATCTCTACGTAGTGATCAGTGCTTGGTTAATATGCCTTATTTACGTGGCTTGCCTAGTCGGTAGGTCTGGTTTAATCCTGGGCGGGTCGTACACTAACCCACATGTACATTTTACTGTGTGTACAGTATGCATTTTAGCTTTTTACTATTAGTAGGTAGCTTGCTGTGTAAGTTAATTTTTCACGTGCAAATGCAAAATACATTGCTAGTCAACGCACTTTGTTGCTATTGTATAGTCTATGGCGCGAGAATGCGTCAAGGAACTATTTGATCTATCTAGCAGCCGATGTCTTAAAGAAACAAAGAGTACAATAGCTAGGGGAAAATTTCTGCAGAGGAGCGTGTGTACGCGTGTGTACGTTCTTTTTCTAGTAATCAGGGCTTCTGAAGGGTTTCCGCAGCGAGAAAGATATTTCACATATCCCACTGTACTCTGTGCAAAGGTTTCTATAGCTACACATCGCTTGGGTAGATATTACAGCTAGCATTAACTCACTTTTAGCTCAAATGCTTGCCTTTCAGCCGAAGCCTTTCCATCTAGGCAAATTGAATAAGCAGTCTCTAAATATAGATAGATTTTGAGGTTACCGCGAACAGGTCAACAAGCCAACAAGCCAACACCGCTCTAAACAGCACACACATAAAATAATTTCCGCTAAGCTGATAGTTAGAAAAAGGAAGCCTATGTGAGATACATTAAGCATTTCTTCGTCGTCCGTCAGACACCACGAGGAATTGTAGCAAAAAAGGTCTTATAGAAGTTCAGCAACAGCGAAAATGAATAAATACCAGATATAAATGTTTCTAGACACTATGCCATATACCTACCTACCTACTAAGGCACCTAGTATACATTACCTACTATATCGTACTACATACCTACGTACCTACCTACCGAACTAGGTGCTAGTAAGTACTACTACTTAGGTAAGAGGTTGGATAGTAGCTGAGGTGTAGTATTCTGCTAGTTCTATATTAATCAGCCTTACACATTGCATTGTAACGTACGTATATACCTAGCTCAATTGCTCTTGTAATATAAGTAAAGTTCGTTTCCACTCCAACCAAAGTTTTCCAGACAGTAAACAAAAAGATCAGAATTCCCCAGCACTTCCTCAAGCTTCTTTCCCCATACACAATTTCACATCACCGCGCCAGTCCAACGCTTGCTCAGCAAATTTGACCAAACAATAACCCAATTCAACCTTCTTAACAGACCATTTCTGCATTCTCTCCCATCACCATCTCGACCAACAATGTCTGCCGCTCACCAAGATACAGGAGTAGCTAAGAAGAGCACTCCGGAGTCGTTACATACAGCCTCACCCGAAATCAGCCCACCCTCCAAAGCCATTATGCCGCGCAACCTGGTCATAGCAAGGGCTGAGCTCGACAAAGCACGACGTATCTCGATGGAGCTGCGGGCAACATTCGAGGCTTTAAAGCGCAAAGTGGAGCCAGAGGTTGCGCCGGACCAGGAGCAGCCGGAAATAGATCGCAATGAGGGCTTTGAGTTGGCATCCCTTGGTATGGAGTTGGCTTGGAAGGACCAAGAGTCGCTTACGCTTGAGGGAAACGTTGTGGACGAAGAGGAAAAAGCCGGTATTCTGGATCCGAAGTCTGCGGAGAAACGTCGCCGAGAACTGAACTGGCGCTCCCTTTCTGCCGGAGACCAACTATGGATACACAAAAGGAAGAAGATGCGATTCGAAGATCCTGGAACAGTCCGGGTGATAAATCCATTTAGCGGTGGCATTTCTGAGTTGCTTTTGACTCTTTATAAGCAATGCGATGGGCAGGAGAAATACAAGAAAAAACGCGACCCGAATTGGCGCCGGAACGCTTTAGCCTACTACGCAGGCAATAGCAATGACCACAAAGACGCCCCTCCTAACAACTCTTGGTGCCAGATAACCGGCAGGTGGCATCAATCAGATTATCATAAAGCTGCACACATCGTGCCCTTTTTGCTTGACGACCACGGCTTCGGTGAATTGCTATTTGGTGACCGAGCCCAATCACTTCAACGAGCGGGAAATGCACTTCTTTTGTCGGACCGCGTTAAGAGGTGGTTCGACAGCTATCACATCGTAGTTGTCCCGGTCAATGCGATGGAAACACCCATAACGCGATGGCGCACGGAGGTCATTTCCCCTGATATCCGGAACCACGAACTATTCCCGGGTTTTTTTGGCAAGGAACTCGATAAAAAGGAATTGGTGTTTCTCAACGAGAAGCGTCCAGTCTCACGCTTTCTCTACTTCCATTTCATCATGGCGCTCATTCGCATCAAGGACCTCAAACGTCGCGGGTGGCAGGATGTCTGGGCCCGGTACTACCATCTACGCCCTTTCGGAACACCAGGAAATTATATGCGAAAGAGCATTTTGATCGCCCTTGCTACTCATCACGGAACTGTCGGCCTAAGTGACGTGGAGGCTTACCTCGCAGAACACGGCTTCGATTCACCCATAAATCTTACCGATGATGAGACTACAGAAGCTGCCCGTCGAGTTTACATGGCAGTAGAGGCAGCCATTAAACGTGCAGAGAGCGAGGAGGGCGAGGAGAGTGAGGAGGAGCCCGGGGAGGAACCAGAGGAGAGCGAGGAGGAACCCGAGGAGCGCGAAAAGGAGCGCGAGAATGAGAGCGAGAAGGATTAAGACAAAGGCTGAAGATGGTGCTAAATGGGTTAAAGCCTATTCTATCTATTGCTTCATGGACGAAAGTCCTCGGGGGAAACCCCATATTCCTTTATTTCTTTATGGGCGAACGCCGTTGCGTTATGGATGAAAGTCCTCGGGGGAACCCCCATTTTCCTTTATTTCTTTATGGGCGAGAGTCCTTGGGCTTAGGCTCCAAGATCGCTTTGGCAGCCCTTTGGGGAGTGGGTTCGATTCCCACAGCGATCCTCATTTTCGGTGTTATAATGACTATGGAGTTGACTCAGTTGTTTCTGGCTTCATGCCCCGGAAGGATGTCAGGCATTTGTATCTTATGGTTGTCTAACTCAGTACCAACGGAGGCGTTTCGTGAAACAGTGGTTAAATCATCGCCTTGGGCGCGGAATGCCAAGGTTAGGGGACGAGGTGGCAGATATGGGGATGGAATTGAGCTGGTAGCCGGGCAATCAAACACTGGTTTCGGGGAGGATTTGGAGATCAGTTAAAAAGAGGGGGGAGGGGGAGCCTAGAGTATTTTTTTTATTTTCTCACTTTACATAATCACGATGTGGCTTCATTATCCTTCTACTTCTACTTATTCGAGTACATGTTAGCGACCGAAATATGGCGTGTCAATCAGGCTGTAAGAGCATCCCATTTAAACGGCAACTTAAGAATATAAATCAAACGATTCTCAGTACCACAATATTGGCAACATGTTTTTATGAGAACAGTGCGCTGTTCGACGCCCTGGGTGTTTAGGTCTGATAGGCAGATTATAGGAAACAGCGTAACAATATAGAGCACCTACCACCAATAAATTCAGCGAATGGTCTATGAACCTGAAAATATGCAGCTAGCATGGATTTATATGTATTAAAGAGCAAGTTTTCATTCATCGAGGAACAGGTTTTGAATTCAGATCGCCATGGGAATCGAACCCATACCCCGCAGGGCTGCCAGATCGACCTTTGGGACTGGGCCCGAGGATTCTCAACCATGAAGGAAGCGGGTTTTCCCCCATGAAGGAAAAAAAGGGAAGTTTGGACTTTCGTCCTCGCTTTCACGAATTAAAGAAGAGGGCTTTCGCCCATGAAGAAAAAATTAAGGAGAAGATTGGACTTTCGTCCTCGCTTTCGCTGATTAAGGAGGAGGGTTTTCACTTACAAAGAAATGGAAGAAGATTGGACTTTCGTCCTCGCTTTCGCCGATTAAGGAGGAGAGAAGGCGATGATCAAACAGGCCGCTAGAACACCACACATTGGGCCATTAGTTCTTCGCTGTTTCGAGTTTAGCCTTCGCATCGTCGAGAGAGCGCTTAACGTTTGGCTGTTTCAAGGATCCGTCCACCTTTTTGGTAAATCTGTCTTCTTGGAAAAAGGGCAGCTCCTGGAATATTGTTAGCTCACTGGGTTGGAAAAGAGAAAAGAAAGATCAAGAGGGGGGAATTCTTACCATCAGCCATTTTGGATCGATTGTTGTAACTGTTTGCAGATACTGCTTCCCTCCCGTTGTGCGAAAAGTGTCGTATATGACCCACTCATAGTTACCCTCTACTAGAGAGCTATGTGGTGACAGAAGGGCGGAAGTATTCTCATGGATCGTTCGGTATACGTCCTCTGTACGGTGGATGGCAGTTTGTGTGCAGAAGGCAATTGCTAAAGCCTTCCGAACACGCGTCGCATCCCCAGCCGGCGCGCGGGTCCTAGGAATCTTGATGTTATGGGGGCCCTTGTCTATGTCGTTGAGGAAATTTCCAAAACTGAGTCGCGCTTTGCGAACCTCCTCTAGCGCTCCAATGTTCAAACCGTTATCAAAGCACCAGTCACCAAGGTCGAATTTGAAGCCGTTTTCTTGCTGATACAGCTCGCGTGCGAGCATATAGGCATCGAATGCGTTTGCCAGGGTGAGGTGGTCGGAAATCGAGTCCTTGAAAAATGCACTACCGAAGTTTGCAATCTCCCGGTATGCCGAAGGGTTCAAGAAGATGGATGTCTGGGAGCTGCACAGAAGCGCGATATCAACGATATTCATGGTACATCCAAGCTTGATACCGACTTGGATGGCACGCCACCAGATTGGATCCAGTGGGCATCTAGCGGCAATGCGGCCCGAGAGCGTGAAAGAGGCATCGTCATTCAAAAATCCCCTATTTTGGCAGTGTTAGTAATGCGAATGAGATAGAAAAGGGTCGGTTGTTTGCATACCAATCTCGAAGATCCTGAGCAGCACGTGCAATTGACTCTGGATGAGGGGCATCAATCCAGTCAAAATCGACGATCTCTCTGTAGCCGTTGGTCACCAGCCTCAAAATTACCGAGTGGACCGAGGCGCAGCGGATAGTGGGCTCAGTAGATGGAGCCAAACGGTCATAGGCCTCTTTGCTGTAGAGTCGGTAACAAACGCCATCTCGCGTCCTACCGGCACGACCCGTACGCTGCTTCGCTGATGCCTGAGATATTGGGCGCAGCTCTAGCATCTCAAGACGGAGACGAGGGTTGTAGATCAACTGCCTCGACAGCCCAGAATCGATGACGTAGACAACATTGTCGATAGTTAAACTGGTCTCTGCAATGTTGGTCGCCACGATGCATTTGCGGTTTGGACCTGTGGAGGAAAGGGCCAATCTCTGGTCACTGGCAGATAGCGACGAGTACAGAGGAAAGACGTCGAGGTCGCCAGTATGCTCACGAATCAGTCTGCAAACTTGTCCAATTTCATCCTCTCCAGGAAGAAACACCAGGATGTTGCCTGGCTTTTGATCCTTATGGATCTTGACTACCATACCCGCAGCAGCAGGGATCAAACTTGTCCCGATATTTGACGCGTAGAAAATCTCAACGTCAAAATTGCGTCCTTCAATGTGAATTAGTGGGCAGTTGTTGAAGTAATCCTGGAACAACTTCGCATCCATCGTTGCCGACATGATTACCAACTGTCATATCCAATGTTAGTCAGGGTCAGACAACTAAAGAGTTATAGAGCTATTAAAGCGGCACTTACCTTGAAATCCTTACGGCGGCTTACAGTCTTTTTCAGCAGCGCCAGTAACAGGTCAAGATCTGTAGTACGCTCGTGGGCCTCATCAATGACGACGCACGCGTAGGCCGATAGGCTTTTATCGGAACTCAGGGCTCGGAGGAGGACACCTTCGGTCATGTAGGTGAGCCGCGTTTTCTTCCTGTCGAATTTCTGGTCGTTGCGAACTTTGTAGCCGACCTCCTCGCCCAGAACGACCCCCATCTCGTCAGAGACGCGGCTGGCGAGCTCCTTTGCAGCTAGACGACGTGGCTGGGTGCAGGCGATTTGGAGACCACTTTCGTACTCGTCGTAAACAAGTAGCTGGGGGACCTGGGTCGACTTGCCCGAGCCGGTCTCGCTTGATAGAATCACCACTGGAGACTGGTGATACCTATCGAGAATCTCTTGGTATCGGCCATAGACTGGCAATCGGCGACGACCTTGGAGAATGTCGTTGTGGCTGGAGGGCCACGCATTTCCGTTCAGCGGATTCAGAGGTGCGTCTTCAAGACACTGGATTTTGGCGACGGTAGCCTGGTTGCGTGCGATGGACTGCATTGTAGTGGTGGTGAAGTTGTACAAGATTTGTCTGTAGAAAGAAAGTGCCTTGTCAACGAGATGTCGTGAAGAATTCCATGGTCAAGTCTTTGAGAACGACGACGAGAATCGTTGCAATCAAAGCACAGTCAACAGCGTCTGGGCTAAGTAGAGACTTAACACTGGGGCTGGGCTGAGCTGCAAATCAGATCCTAAAACAGGGAGTGGGGACAGCTGTGATCGATCAGATGTGGCTCACTTTTTATGTGGAGACCCCCCGTCTGTTAACAAGGTACTATCAGCTCATTCACTCAAGGCCCTTTCACAATTCAACCCAAGCAGTGCCATCAAACAAATAAGCAAACAACACAACTTCGCCCCCACACACGTTCAAGCACCTGTATTTCACCATCCACGCAACGAAGTAAGTAGCCTAGCATGGCTTAATTCTCCTCTTATCGCTCGAAAGCCAGAACTCATCAGATAAATAGAATGCCTCGATACAATCCGCAGTGGGAGGATCGAATCAAGGGCTATCGAAAGAACCGGCTCCTCCTCGTTGCCAGAAATCTTCCCTTCAACGCTCCCCCGACCGCGGTTGAGGCCGCCATCAGAGCCAGACTCACAAAGCCTGACTCTTTCATTTTCTTGTGGCCACCAGGAGCGAGCAGCCCGGAACGACATCAAGGTTGGGTAATGATGGGCTTCAACATGCGACCCGATGCCCGAATGGCTGAGGAGGAGCTCAAGGACTTCGAGATTCTCGGCCGTCCCGTCCGTGTCGAGCGAGCAAGCAGACAGGCAGTGAGTACAGATCTCCCTCTCCTCTCCTCATCTGCTCCCTCCATTTCCAATTGCTAGCATTTCTAACGCAAACTGTAGTATGCCCCACGATCTGCTGCCGCTGCTGCCGCCGCTGCCACAGCTCCTCCTCCTCCTCCTCCTCCTCCTCCTCCTCCTCCTCCTCCTGCTGCTGCTGCTGCTGTTGCCGCTGCCGATGCTGCCGCCGCTAGAGCTGCTGCTGCTGATGCTCTTGCTGCCGCTGAAGCTGACGTAGCCGCCGCTAAAGTTAGAGCTGCTGTTGCTGCTGCTGCTTTTGATGCTGCTCGTATAGATGCTGCTGCAGCTGAAGTTAGAAGAGCTGTTGCTGCTGCTGCTTTAGTTTCTGCTGAAGCCAATGCTGGTGTTACCCCTGCCCCTCCTCCTCCTCCTCCTCCTAATACTACTACTGCTGCTACTACTACTACTACTACTCCTGCCACAGTTGCCACCAGCCTTCCCCTCCGGCCCGGTCCAATTCATGACACTGCGGCCCGCAATTCTCCCGATTCTCTCAAGGAGACTCCCATGCTATCGCAAGATGTTGGGGAGTGGGAGAATGACTGCCATATGGACGACGATGAGATCTCCGATACTGCTGAAGTCACCAAGTTCGAAGACGACGACGAGTAAAAAGAGGATTATGATCCCACAGGTCCCTTTTTCATAAGGATGGTAGCCAGAGGATGGGCGATAGCTCAAATTACTCTATTCCTTCATGGGTGAAAACCAACAGGGGAGACCCTAAATTCTTTATTTTTTTAGTAGGTGAAAACTTACCTCCTTCATAGGTGGAAACTTATTTCTCTTTATGGTTGGAAATCCTTTGGCTTCGGCCCTAAGGTCGACTGGCAGCCCTGTGGGGAGTGGGTTCGATTCCCACAGCGATCTGGATTTCCAACCTCTTCCTTCATGGGCGAAGCCCTCCCTGATGTAAGACAATAATATTCACAGGTGTACACCGCTGTTATGGGCAATTGGAACTTGACCACACACCTATGTGGAGTGTGACGGACGTTGAACAATTCCCGTCGCGTTTTTTGAGGGTTTCCCTCGTGTAATTTCAAGTGGTATAAGCACTTGAAAGGTAAATAGCTTTCTTCAGGGTGCGACACTCCCTATTTTGCCTCATATCAATGAAATATATCCTTGCTAAAAAAAAATACATAAGGCAATTCAAACGCTCCGGAATGTCTTTGAGATACGGCCAAGAATTGCAGCTTAATCGAAGAAGTCCGATTTTAGAAGGCATGTATTAGTAGAAGGACTGAATGTCCGGCTTGGTGATATAATATATCTGAATTTGGGATATCCCGGCGTCGGGTCTCTTATAGATTTTTCTACAGTCAAACTTGTTGAGCAAAGCTGCGAAGCAGATTTGCGAAGGTGCTTTGTTGACAAGCAGGGAACGCACCTCAACACAGGCTCTCACGCATACAAACACATCTGCGGAAACCCAGCTTGTCACACCGCTATTAAGACCACGGAGCGAGAACATGTCAAGGAACCATTTGATCTAGCTGCGACGCCCTCGCTCTCTCAAGAACGAAGCCGCTACTAGAGCTAGGGGCCATATTGCGCAACGAACGTGTGTTGTCTTTTCTATCTAATGTAAAGAGACCTTCGTTCTCTTTATACCTTATGAGTCCGGCTAAAGCCCGGCCTGACTATTTGATCTAGCTTCCTTGGAAGGAAGGCCGGTCACAAAGCCTCATCAAAGTGCCAACCAGAGAAGAGCTGCTTCCAGCTTTGCTCGTATTAATGGGACAAAACGCTAATGCTAAATTAAGCTTAAAAAAACCTTAACCGCTAATTAGCCAGGCAGAAAATTTCACTTCTCTTATAAAATAAAAGAAACTTTTTTTTTTATTTTTTATTTTTTTGTTTTATATATTTTTATAGTATTATAAAGGTATTTTAGCTATACTATAATGTCGTATAAAAATATATATTTCTCCTTAATATTACTTTTCTATAAAAATAGCCCATTACTATATAACTCTCTAGCGAAATTCTAATACACTTATAATAAGAGAAAGCCCTGTTTCTTAACCATTACATAATATATATTTTATGATAGAAGAAGGTGGCTGCTAAAGGTGGCAAAAAATAGATAGCTAGAAGTAAAGCTGTCTTGCCTGCCTGCCTGCCTGCTTACCTAGGTGCCTGCCTGTTAGATGGGTGACCTTGACTACATAAGCCGGCTGACTACGATCAAACAAGGTGGCATCGATCAAACAAGGTGGCTTTGATTGGCGCAGCAGCTTTGCTCACCACTATGGGCGCTTTAAGCGGGCATCAAGATTTTATGTATATTTTCAATGAGGCGCCTGTCACAGGTTGCGTTACAGATGTCTTTAAAGACTCGATATTGAATATGTTGATCTATTACACGTAGAAGCATATAAAATCACCAGCAGTCGGTCATCTGGATTACTGTGCTACACCATCACAAAGCTAATTCTTCCTCGTATACATAATTTACCATGTCCTAGGAAGCTTTCAAGAGATGATCTGGACACACGTAATCATCTACCAAAGCCTATTCACATGCACATTCTCTCTAGTGCTCTACTTTGCCTTCATGAACATCTACATCCACTTTGGAAAATCTCCTTCAATATCGTCACGTACGAGATGCGGAGACGCCTCCTGTCTTCGTGAGTCAAATCACCTGACTGGATCATGGCAGTATCTGAATCTAGAAAATTATATCTAACGTTTAGGCAGCCGTATTTTACAATCCACCACATATCTATAAACATTCTTAGTTGCTTGTTATTTCAAATCATTAATGTACGACGTTTGCCGGTGGCTGATCTTGGGAGGACCATTTGCTTACATTTGTGGCAGCCTCCTTTGGCAAAAGCTAGAAGCGGCTGCTAAATTTTAACAAGTGGTCGGTATTTGTTTACTAGCTCCACCTCTAGCGACTTGGCTGCTTGACTTTGCGTTGCAGCTGCATTACAGCTGGTCTAGAAATCTAGAAAACATTAGAAAATCCAATTGTCTTTCTTTTTTGCCCTCCACCCCTGTCCTTTTTTTTTTTTTTCTTCCTTTTTTTACTTACTATTTATTATATTATTTACTTGTCTAAGCTGAACAAAAAAGGGTGGAGACTGGCCAGAATAACCTTTAGAGAGAGAAAATAAAAATGCCTAAAAATCCTCCATTTAACAAGAAGAGTAGCCGAAATAGACTCTTATATTAACATTTCAAGTGGGAAACCCCCAAAATGTTACTACGATTCACGATAAGAAAACAATTTATTCTACCTAGTTGCCGAGGTCTTGTTCCACAAGGAAAGAAGCGTGTATAATTAGAGAATATTTTGTGTAATTAGGCGTGCGTTAGCTTATTTCCTCTAAGACAGAGCTCTCGAAGTAGGATACAGCCATGCTGATGGTGTTTGAAATGCAAGCTTGTCAAATTATTTTATGCTGGTAAAAATAGATATATATATATAAGCTGCAAATAATTGTCCGAGGAAAAGACAAAAAAAATAAATGCATCCATCTCAGTCGGTAGCTTGGAAATATAGGAAAAGCCCAACGCGGGGGTCGAACCCGCAACCTTGAGATTGCAATACAGAACGTGTACCTCATAAGAGTCTCACGCTCTACCGATTGAGCTAGCCGGGCCGGCCAGATGACCGAACTAAGACGACTGCTAGTTGGAGTCGCTCCGCTACTATTCTCCCTATGGAGGTATCTGCCTCTTCCCAGCATTAACTTGCTGTGACCACATGGGCAGGCTGCTTTCTGATATCACATCCGCGTCGGCTGCGGTAGCATTTTCGATTGAGCTCGTGTGCTCGTCTAGTTTCGCTGCGGATGCTTGGCTTCAGGCGACAGCAGGCACGTGGTGACCTGAGCGCAAGACGACGATTGTTGCTGCGACACCTACTGTTTGTTGCCCGAGGCCTCGGCGATAGGTAGAAACCGTCTTCTCCTTGTCATTTTAGCGAACCGCCCCGACTAGCAAACCAAGCCTCCAGCTCTGGGATTCCCATCGCCGCGGAGAGCAACATCTTTCCAAATAGGTCGACATCGGCGGCCTTTGCTTCACTCAGCACTGCGGTGAATTGCCCGTCGATGACGAGGAAGTGATTCTTTTGCCGCCAAGCGTCCCTAAACTCCAGCGCTGTCTCCGCCTGCCACAGATGCTCCGATACCATCCAGGAGTGGCACAGGCCCAGGCGCCCATCGCACTGGTACAGGTTCTGGCTGCCTGTGAGCAGGCGATAGGCCTGCAGAAAGAAGAAGGTAAAGAGGAGCGTCCGCCGCGCCGACTCTTGGAAGATCCAGTCTTTCCACAGATCCGAGAGCGTGGCCACGCAGCACTCGGCGAAACGGTCTGGACAGTTTGCCTCGGTGTCGAAGACGACGTGTGCGAGGAGGCCAATTGCAGACGTCTCGAGGATTGGAATGAGGCGCTCGCCTGATGCTCGGGCGCTAATGTCCCCGTCAAAGAGGCGGATAATCTGGTAGAGGAGCAGCGCTTGGGTGTGAGCGAGGCTGTCCATTGGCGTTGTGGGTAAAGGCTCGCACAGTAAATCCTCCACTCGAGACTCGATGCAACGGAGAATGACGGGTGCGTTTGCTCGGTTCTTTGCCAAATAGAGTGCACAGGAAGCATGAGCGTCTGTTTCTCATCTTATTAGCTCGCTATATCGGATCTGACAATAGGATAAAGAGAAGCTCTCGTACCTTGCATCGAACGGGGCATGCCGTCGGCATAGACGAGCGGGTGCGACCACGGTGTCCGCGTCTCCATCACCATGGTCCTAGGTGCTTTCTGGATCTGGTCCAAGGAGAACTGTAATCTTCTCGCGACAACCTCCGTCAGTCGGTCATGAAGTCCCTTGGTGGTTGGCGCCGCCAGCATGGACGGCTGGTGCACAACGTCGTAGCCCTGACTCTCAGCACCGTAGTCAAGGGTCTCAAGGTCGCAGAGAAATGGATGCATGCCGTACTGGCTGGCCTCTCCGTCTACGGGTGCAGCATGGCCACCTGTGCAGCCATCGCCCACGGCGCCATCAGCAACAACCACATCTTGCAACGGCGTCGGCTCGTGCGAAACACGCTTGGGGGCCTTGACCTTGGCCTTGACCTGCGGCGTACGTGACGGATACTCGCACTCAATGCGCCGCTGCGAGCACCGCAAACAGGCCGGGACGGCAAAGTCGCAGCGGCGCTTGGCCTTGATGCATGCCGCGCAGCTCTTCTTGCGGGGCGGTGGGTTGTTGCGCTCACGAGCCGTAAAGGACATGACTGCTCAAGGCTCCAAAGAGCATGTCATACCTGTGAGCCACCACTTTCGCCGGAATCCCGCCGCCAGCTGTTTGATGAGGCGAGTCTGGATGAACGATCTTATAAGCAGCAAATGGTGAGTGAGCTTGGCCAAGACGGGGCGCATGCCTGGCCGGCGATGGAAAGTGGGCCCGGCGGAATTCCGCCGGCTGCTATACGTCTATCGCCGGCTTCCGTAATGGGCGGAGCTCCGCCTGCCAGTTAGCAACTCCTCTACGGACGACGATTCATAAGCTGATCTCTGTGACATTCGCGACAGAGACTTATTTTCATATCATGGCAATCATTCAGATAATACCCCTTGTAATGGATATATTAGTGGGCGTGCGTCTCGTCCATGAGCCCGGTATAAGTTCAGCCCATCGCGACGACCTCCCAGTGACTGAAGCAAAACAAAAATAATACCTCTTAACTTTCTTATATGACGGAATGAGAATGGCTCAACCAAAGGTCTTTGTCTGCGGTGTCACCGGCACACAAGGCGGCGCCGTCGCTCGCAGCCTTCGCTCTCAGAACGTCGCCGTCACCGCCCTCGCCCGTGACCCGTCTTCGCCTCAAGCCCAAGCTATCAAGGCCCTGGGTGTCGAGCTCTTCCCCGGAAATTTCGACGACTCGTCTGCCCTTGCACGGGCCTTGGCCGGCTGCACCGCCGCCTTTCTCAACTTCAGCCCCGACTTCAACGACTGGACCGCTGAGCTGCGCTGGGCAAAATCCATCATAGCATCTGCACGGAACGCAGGGGCGAAGCACATTTTATACTCTAGCGGATTTGCCGTGAACGCCCCCGAGAAACTTCAATACTGGGACCCAAACAGCGTCATGGCCATCGTACTGCTTTCGAAACAGAGCATCGAGAAGGAAGTGCGCGGTGCGGGCTTCGACTACTGGACCATCTTACGGCCGGGCAACTTCATGGCCAACTACTTGCCGCCCAAAGTCATGATGTACGGCGACTTCCCGCAATCAGGAGTATGGCACACGGCTCTCCTTAAGGAGACTAAGTTGCCCATGATTGACGAGGACACTATTGGCCGCTTCACATCTGCTGCAATTCTTAATCCCACCAAGTTTACCGGCCAAGAGATTGAGCTTGCCGACGAGCTTCTTGGCCCTGAGCAAATTCTCGAAGAGCTCTCAGCCACTGCTGGACGACAACTAAAAGCCGAGTATATGTCGGATGCTGTTATTGAGGAGAAGAAGAGCAACCCTTTTATTCTCGGACAATTTGCCATGCGAGACATGGTTCAATTTGTTGACATGGAGAAGGTTAAGAGCTGGGGGGTTCCCTTGAGCTCATTCAATGCCTATCTTCAGAGAGAGAAGGACCATATCAAGGAGACTTATCAGCAGGCTGCCTAGAATGATCTTGTTTTGTACGAGTGATCCAAGGCTCCTGTTTTTCGTGGATATAGTACAATACCGCTGTAGTACTACTTATTGCGGCACCAAATAGTTTAAATCTAGATTGAAAATTCCACCAGGACCTACATAATCTTTTGTGACTTGCGCTGTCATGTGTTGTTGTTGATGCACCGTTTGGTCGACAGCTTGGCGTCTCAGTGCCAAGCATTGTGCGTGGTGGCCTCCCCGCATTTATGTGGAATTTATTCTACATGCCAGTAGTGGGAAACAGCCGTGGCATCAGTTTTGATCAAGAATCGCCAATGGGCGTACGTAAGGATCTGAAGAAGCAGCATGTTGCAGTGAGTCTTGCAGGGCCGATGCGGGGAAGAAGTCGGCACTAAACTACATGTACAAATGTATACGGAGTATAATTACATTAGTACCTCCATGTAGGTTAGGTACCTTGTGTAAGCTGAAAGGGGGGATTGGTACCAGCAAGCTACGTACATATGCCTCGCTCCAGCCTCCTGCAAGCGGTTATTTTTACAAACATGGTGCATGTAATCATGCTTTTGCGTCGGGCCGATCTCCTCAGGCATATTGCCCTGATGATCGTTCGAGGACACCAACGCATGAAACTTCCAGGTTCGACCTTACCATATAGTTAGACCCTTGTTTGAACCATGTCTTGTGCAAAGTCTACAGCGCTGGCTCTGCCATCTCGGTGCGCTCGCGACCACACTGGTCAATGGCCCATCTACGCCGAGGGTGCTGAGCTTTTCTTACCAAAGAACGAAATATCCCCGCAATGGCTGCTAAGACCGATTGATGATGAAGACGATAACAAGGCTATAGCCGCCGAAATGAAAAGACACCGTCGGCGATATCCAGTCATACATCTTTGGAGACGATTGAAGTATATGTTTTCCAGTCCGGGTATGCCGCCTGAAGTGCGACCATTCAGGTGGTTAATCTCCTATCATGTGCTTCCAAAAGGATACCAACACGGCCAAAAAGACCAGCCGCCGCCATGGCGTATGCTCGTGCGGTGCTTTTTAATCGATGTTCCCTCTCAATTAAGTGATTCGAAACAAATAAAGTCCATAAGATCATGGCAAAAGTATCCTGCAAAAGGAAGAGAAGCCTTTTATCATCGAACAGAGCTCGACGATGCTCCTCCTAACATAACATGTGGAAAGCGAGTTGTGTTTTCGCCCCAGAAGAAGAATTTAAACAAATCTCTCTGCGGAGATTGGCTTTTTGTGGTCTACCTTTGGGCAGCTGACCGACCATGGGCAGAGCATATGGATGTACGGAAATTGCTGTTATTCTGTAATATATTTAGGTAAGTAAGCTTGCGGTTTGCTCCCTGATATTTCTCCTACGACTTCGCTTACCACCTTATCGTCTTAGCGTCCAAGCATGGGAATGGGCGGATGGCAAGACGCCATACTTGTTTTATGAGCTTCGGCAGGGAGAAGACGGTAGGCTGTTGGATACGGCAAACGACAAGCTCCAGTGTGATGATGACAACCTCGCGTATCTTTGTGGCCGTACACCAGGAAGACTCTCTGCACTGCGTCGTATTATGAATGCTCAGGCAAGATTTCTTCTTGCTCTGTGAGCAAGCTGCCAATCCTTGGGGCCAACATTAAGATGGGCTTGAACAGAGCAGTAGCTTGACTAAAACACACACAGATAACTCATCAAGCCGATGTCAGTCAAAACTTACATGTCGCTAGACTTCTCTCATGGATCCTTGAGGAATTTTGATGGGGGCTGGGGATGATGAGAGCAATGAGAGTCGCTACGGTTTTCATACTGTCTATCAATAACTTGTACTTGATGCCAGTGGACTGATAGTGCGTAGAGATGCAAACGTTGAAATGAGTGCCAACCGACCTGAGTGAGAAAAGGCCAAGGCGTATAGTAAGGCGTAGCTATCAAGACTGGCGATTAGAATACAGTTGGTCGTAACAATCACAATAATAAGCATCCCCAAGGCCAATATGCGTTTGTTGGGCTACTTACTCCTCACCGCTGTCTTGATTCACTTGTTAATATTAACCAACAGCTTTACTTCGGATCCCGGCCTAATGCTCAATACAACGAGTTTCAACCGCTCAGGACAATCAGCCAACCATGCCACAAGTAATCTACACACTGGAGAGTTCAGTGGAGGAGTTCTACTCCGAAGACGGGACCTCAGCATCTCGATCAGAATGCGACGTATTTTTCATCCAACAATATGGAGTACCTTCGCCTGTATACAAGATTTAGGCAGCTAGATAGTAATTGCGGGGCCACAACGCGACAAGATTATATATAGGCAGTTTCGACAGAAGGTTTTTTAATTATTGCATAGGCAACGCAGCGGTGTTAGGTTGTATCCTCCGCCGTCGACTACTTCGGGGGCGCGAGCGACTTGAAAGTTTCCACATAGCCAAGACTTTAAAGTCGAAAATGACGCCCTAGAAATCGAAAATACTATACTATTAGCGGAAGCTGATGATATGGCATTATATATCTTTGTATCAATGCGCTATGCATTCTTCAAAGCGAGGATGGGGTAGAAGATCAGATCACTGTCATTTGCAGCCATTAGCGTAGCGCTCTTCAATTATACATATATTTCGCATGTCTCTCATGGTCTTTAAAATAGACAATTTTTTATGTTGAATCATGGTCGGTCGCTTCGCCCAGAATCTCGTACAGCATTATCAAGCCGCGGCATGGTGATGGGACTAGCTCGTTCTCGATAGAGCCCGGAAATGTGTCAACATGATTATATGGTATATTCAAATTTGTTGGTAACGCCAGTAAACCAATCCCTAAGCCGTTCTGAACTTCATGGGGCTATGAGACATCGCGCGGGAATCGAACCCGCTCCCTGATTCTACTGTCTCACATTGGTGAGATTAGTAGACATTCGGGGCGACCAGATGCCGAAGCACCAGCGACGTTTTAGGGCCGAAGTCCAAGGGCTTTCGCCCATTAAGGGATCGGAAGAGAATTGGCTTTCGCCTAGGTTTTCACCTATGGAGGAATCAGAGGAGAATTGGCTTTCGCCTAGGTTTTCACCTATGAAGGAATAAGAAGAGAATAGGCATCGATAGCCGGGCAAAATAGATCAATTGCCTTTATAGATGTCGGCCCAGGTTGAGGTTCCTGAGTCATCTTTGGTTAGCGCCTTCCGCTTCTGAGAAGTTCCTGAGTTGAGCAGGTCATACAGCGGGACAGGTTTCTTGGGTTGTGGGGGGAGATCTTCCTGTTTGACTGGTAGAGTAACGGTCTCTACAAATTCGCCTGACTCTTTGACAATTGTGATCGGCGCCAATGGAGACGTTGACCATTCTTCTTTTTTTACCATATCTTTGGTGACTCGCCGGCCGCATGATTGCCAGTAGGTAAATTCATCATAACCACCCCAGCCAAGAGGGACGCCAGGTGGTCGCCGATATTGCAAGATGTGTCCAGTCGACGTGGCTGAACGACGCTCAGATGTCTCATTCCAGCGGCTGGCAGGCGCGAACGACGGTGACTGGCTTATTGTTGCAGGATCTGATCCATTGTCGCCGATCAAATGGCCAGGACGCCAGTTCTTGGTCATACTAGCGCTAACAAAGTCATTGGCGAGCTCGAGGTAACGAGCTGTATCTGCAGCCGGGTTATCGTAGGACACAACATCCACTGGGCGTTCAACAGTTCGGCGATCTCGGTAGTTATTCTCAATGTCGAAAGGAGGGGTTGGAGCGTACTACACTTCCCAGCCTTCGGCCTCTAAGGTAGCTACCTCTTCCCTAGGAACAACAACCATGTCTACCTCCTGGCGCGAATTGCCCACCATTCTGTAGACGGTTGAGTATTTGGGTTGGTTGGAGGGGGATCCGGGTTGGCTGGCAAGGGATTCTCGGGTCAAAGTGACATATTCGGTATTGACCTTGATGTTGGGGTCTTGGTTTTGTAGACTTACGAATCGGCGGGGAAGTACCTTGTTTGACCCATCTGGAGCGGCTCGACGGCATGGTACACCGAGTGAGTCCCAGTACGCCTCTCGTCTACGTACGTGGGCAAAAAAATGGTCCACGTTGTTCTCGGCACCGTCTTTCCACTCCTCGGGCCAGACTCGGTTGTCAAATGCGCTGCCTTGATCAGATGCGCTGCCTTCATTTGTGGGGGCTGCAGTGGCCATGTTGGAATCAGCGTTGGACATTCTCTGTTTCAGAAGATTAGCTTCTATAATTTGGGTGACTTGGTAAGTTTAAGTTCAACCAGTTTGAGGCGTTAAGAAGAAAGGGTTACGATGCTGGCGAGCGTGTTCAGATTGGCACTTACGCGATTGTGATGAGCTTTTATGGTGATTTTGGCGGTGTTTGATGGACTTGTTTGAGTGACTTGTTGCTGAGGACAAGTTTGGAGTTACATGCCCCGCAGTTATCACGTGCCCAGCGCACAGCGAAGAGAGTTTACAAGAAAGGTGAGAGTGAACGCGAAGTGACGATGATACTCTTATAGGCTGCTCGTATACAAAATTTGCAGTATCCGTATATATTTTCCGTATCATAAGGTGTGGAATTTTATTCTTACTATAATTTAGGTTGAGATACCTAGGCTAAAAATAAGTGTTGGCTGAGCTATCACTAGTGGTAGTTTCTACTGCTGTTTAAAATTTACTAGTACTCCCTACCTGCTCCACGCCGTTAGCGCTCAATTCTTAACCATCTGTAAATGTAGATTGCCATAGAGGTAGCCCAAACGAGTAGCGTTGATCTATTGAAACATGCATGTAGGTAGGTGGTATGTATTTGCATTTCTTGAGTTATTTCTCCTATGAATATTCTAATGTACGTATGTAAGCTCTCTCTCATACCTCTAAATTTACTCATCTACCTTCTGCACATTTGGCCGTTCTTGATAGTGATGGTTGGCATCGTATGGCACGCGAATTTTTTGGCACTAATGCTTTCTACATTCGGCTGTCGCTTTCAGCGATACCCATGGGTCTCTGTATTTAGAAGTGGGAAATTTTCTCCGGATTCGGAATACTGGAAATAAAATTGGGATGATGATGATAATGATGGCCTAAGCAGCGGTAGGAACATCGTCAACGACTGCGACTACGACTATTACTATTCTGATTGAGCCTTGACAGCCGCTCACGAGTCTCGAGCATAGGAGGATGATATGTATCTCATTATGGCATCTCATTAATCCAGCTGAAGATTATAGGGTGCTGAGCCTTAACACTTAGTTATAATATTAGATGCGTCGACCGGGATGAAATAAAGAAGAAGAGTGCAGCTGAACTGTAAGACTAATGCACGTACGTTCAGGGCTTGGTACTTTTTTTCTTCTTGAAGAATGTATTAACTGCTTGAGGCAAAGGATTTATCGAAAAAATTACCAAAAAAAAAAAAAAAAAGAAAAAAGGAAGAGCCTCTTAGAGGCCTGGCGGATCTCTCCCGCCGGGAATTGAACCCGGGTCTCAAGCGTGACAAGCTTGCATACTGACCACTATACTACGGAAGATATAACAGTCTTTGGTAGGCTGTTGTAGGTGGATCTGTGGATGCGTGGTGGAGAACGATATTCTACCTATATTTGTTGGCACTGGCGCTGTGCACGAAACGACGATCTCAAATGCTCTACGCTCAGTCTTACAATTGGCCACTATAAGTTAGAATTACGTTAGCATCATTCTATATTATTTATCGTATGTGGTGTAATTATATGTATGCATTTTCAGGGCTCTGTGAAGGATAACAGTTGCCACTATTTGTCGTTCCGCCGATGCTGCACGAAACTCTGGGTGGTAGCTTAGTAACTGGCCACCAAAAATATACAAAAACAGCCGAAAGATGTCTACTTTTCCAACTGATCCAAAGCCAAAGTGAGGTTCCACACACATCCTTCTCTACCTTGCTCAATGGTATCTTCTTCCCCGGTAGTGTCGGTCCCCCCTGTAGCCGCCATATGGCCCTCCTCGCCTATGATCTCCCCTATCTCGAGAGCCGTGATGGCCATGTCCACCACGATAACCTCCACGGCCACCACCCCCTTCCGCATGCTCATATCTCGGCGGCGGTATCGGCTCTTCCACTTCAACTTCGTATTCTTCGTATTCCTCGTTGTAGAACTGCGCCACCGTATCTTGCTCCTCTCGAGCTGCCTCGGGGTCGAAAACGAACCGCATGGTACCGTCCTGCCCACGAGCCGTTCGTCTCATAGACGCGTCACCAGGCCACGATGACGCCGTTGCGGTAGGCGAAGTCCCAGATCCAGAGGTAGCAGGAGGGGTATCCTCATTCTCGCAGCGATTGCAGTAGTACATGTGTCGAGAGATGAATTCCTTCTCGAGCTCCGTGTTAAGGGCGATCTTGATGTCCATGAATCGGTTTAGGTCAAACTGCGCACCGACATTGGTCGACTTGTGGTACTGAACGTACAAATCCAGAATGTCCAGCATCGTCTCGAGCACAGCCGGTCGGGAATACTGCCGTCGCTGAGCAACAAAAGCCTGGACCTTGTCCAAGTGCTCGCCAGTCATGCGGGCTGTGAGCTCCACCAAGGCCATGACCATGGAAAAGGTAGTTCGCTTGATGGGGACAAATGTCTTGTACATGTCGATGCTCATAGCGTAGGCAATGTTGAAGAATGATTTCCCCTCTTCAGGGCCGAGGATGCTGCGGACCACTTTGACAAGCAGCTTCTGGGGGTAACGTGTGCGAAAGTCGAAGCCGATGGTTTCGAGAATCAGGCGTTCTAATCCAATAATGATTTTGCCCGGGGATTCGAAGATCTGTATGTATGCCTCGTCAGTCTTGATCGAGCAGATATTCAGTGTAAATATGCTGTGTATTGACCTAGGCTCCAAGGCTATGTCCAATCGATACAACTACACAGCATAAAACTCAGGCTCACGCACCTTGTCGTCCGACGCCGCGGGCTTCTCAGGGTTCTTAACATTGTAGGCCGCCGCGAGAATGTCTTTGGACTTCTTAATTGTATCTTCGACTTTGCACGCGACAAACAGCGATGCCAGGGCCGCGTCCTGGTAGTTGTACTCGGCATCGCGGAAGTTGAGACGAAACTTGTGAAAATAGGTGCACGCCGTGTCAAAGGTCCGCACCGGTCTGTAGTTTTCCTCGCCAAGGTTAGCCCAAGCTCACACGCAGCAAGAACGAGGTAGGTGGAGAGGCTCATTTCACGCACAGGTTCAGATGCTGCCTCACGGTGTCGATGAGCTGAACGCCCTGCAAGCGGTAATTATCCTCTCGCGCGGGGTCGCAGCCATTGTCCTTGAGCATGCGCCGTATCTTGAGCTCGGACGAGTATTGGTTCGAACTGGAGATGTAGCCTGGATGAGGCCCAATCCGAGAGGCTGTGTCGCCATTTGAGGCGGCTGGGGGGACCTCAGCGTCTGTTGGAGACATTCTTGGCAATATCAACTTTGGGAAACGAGGTGTAGGACTGCGTGTGGTCGTTCCAAGCTGCGAATGGGGTCGAACTGAGTCGAGGATGGAAGGCGATCAAGCTATGGTGGATTTGTTCCTGATTCCCTGCTGCTCCTTTTCCAGTCAAGGGCACGATTAAGCACTACTTTCAGTGCTTTGCAGTTGTCGTACTGGGCATTACCAATGTCTTTCCATCGTGATGTCGGCGCCTTATCCAATGAGAGTCGCTGGAGTCGAGGAGGGAGAGTGGGTAGAGCGGTTGATGTCGAAAGTATCGAGATGCAATCACAGGCATCGAGTCCACTAAACTTTCTACGGCGCGCAAACACGCCGCACAGCGCGGATTAGCTCCGCCTAATGACGCAGTTTAGCGGCGGTAGAGGCGCAACAGCATTGCGTCCTACCCTACAACAGATGTTATAATTCTATGAGATACAATGAAATCACAAAGAGGAAGAGTGGCTATTTGAGGAAAATTGTTAAGAATTTAATTTCATATCTCCTATCTATATAGAGAGTTTTGTTGGACCAGCCTAATCTTTCCCATGTTCGGTGTTGTTGTAAACGAAATAACAGAAGCTCAGTTTGTTGGGTTGCTTTCGGTATGCTCAGCTCCTTTCCGCACACCAAGGGTATATTCATTATGCGTAACTTTGTTTGGTATGTTTTATATGTATATAAAGGCACTTTGCCCTGTCACGGCAAATGCGACTTAAAGATAGTGTCTCAGTCGCCAAGATTATTTGAAAATCCAGTGCAATAGTATTTGCTGTCTCCAGCCAAAGCCTGCTGCTCTAGTTGGGCTTGCTGAGCTCTGGCACAGCCGGAGCGTTGCTCGCGGGAGCAGAGCCGCCAGAAAAGTTTGGACGGTAAAGGTTGAAGGGAAGGGCCATGGCCACAGAGGCAGAGCCCAGGACAGCGAGGAAGAGAGTAGAAGGCTGCATGGTTGTAGATGGCTGTTGATGATAGTGTCCAAGGTCTGGAATGAGGGTATCGGTGCGGCTGGCGCAAATATGGCTTGAAGACTCAATAAACAGCGAAAGAATGAAAAATGGGTACGAAATCTACGAGAGCTAGCTCAGTAGAATAACAACGATCGATGTGAAAGAAATGGATACTGAACCAAACGAAACGAAGTCTCCGCCAGCTTCAAAGGCGGATGCAGCGCACTTATATGGTGTTCACGCAGCAGCAGCAATCAGGGGCTGACACGCAAACGCTCTCTCGCCATCTGAAACATGTCTCCGCGGTTTTTGCCCAATAGGCAACAGACGCTGAACAAAAGGAGCGGTTTTAGTCCAGCGCATGAGACTGGGAGCGGCCTGTTTCGTTGCGAGTTTCAGCTATACGCAAGGGGCCAAGCCTGGAGACGAGGGCGAGGCGCTGTTTGCTGGCACATCGCATGTGAGCTGCTGTCCCAAATAGCACATTCATGGATGTTTATCCAAAGCAGAGACAGGCCTTGATATGCAAAATCCAAACTCGTTTACAAGCAGATGCTTATTTGGACACTAGCAGCCTAATAGTAAGCCCGTGATATGCGACGAAGAGAGCCTTATAGTCTTCCCATCGAGCCCATTAAGTCTCTGTCGGTAGAGCTGATGTCTTGTATCTTCCGCCATAAACCTACTCTAATTGCTCCAAGAAAATTTCAACAAATTCCCTTTAAGATTTAGACTAAATGCTTTCTCATTGTTCAAATCTTGATTCACAGCATAGTTTATTTCACAGTCAATGGGTTCCTCTTCACATGTTTCCAACTCGGTGCAACTAATGCTGCTGATTGGCATCCATGAGCGCACATCTTTAGTGGACCGCTTCAGCGCTATTCCAGCCACCGCCCGCCCCCGGATTATTTTTCTGCCTGCGCGATAAGGATAAGCATCCCGTGCGTCACATCATACGGTACTCGTTCGTACCTTTGCGCATGCATCGTCGTCAGCTTCTGCCAGCCACTCATCTTCCATCGTCATCTCTCCTTTATTTCTTTTCTCATCCAGTCCTATTCAGATATTCATAAAATTTGAGCTTCCACACCACGCTCTCTAAGCATCTTCGCCACGATGCGCGCGACAGCTTCTCTTCCCAGTCTCTTGACGACGGCCCTTTTGGCTAGCCGCGCCGTTGGCTGGCAGATTCCCATCCCCCAATTTGCTGTAGACGACGAAGATGACGACACGCCTCTCCCCGTCGTCATCTGGCACGGCCTCGGCGACACATCCAAGTCTGATGGAATCCAAGCAGTGGGCGCGCTAGCAGACGAGATTCACCCAGGCACCTTTGTCCACGCCATCAGTCTCAGCGAGGATCCTAACTCGGATCGTTCCGCCACCTTCTTTGGCAACGTCACCGAACAAATAGAGGCCGTGTGTGCTGAGCTCGCCGCACATCCGATTCTGTCCACGGCCCCCGCCATCGATGCCATTGGATTCTCGCAAGGCGGGCAATTCCTGCGCGGCTACGTCGAGCGATGCAACAACCCTCCCATCCGAAGCTTAATCACCTTTGGCAGCCAACACGCCGGCATCAACGAGTTCCGCACCTGCGGCAACGCCGACCTGCTCTGCAAGGGCGCCATGGCCCTGCTAAGGTTCAACACCTGGAGCAAGTTTGTCCAGAGCCGCCTGGTCCCCGCGCAATACTACCGCGATTTGACAGACTACGACTCGTATCTCGAAAACTCAAACTTCCTGGCCGACATCAACAACGAGCGGGAGCTGAAGAACGAGCAGTACAAGAAGAATATCGCCAGCCTGACAAACTTTGTCATGTACATGTTTGAGGACGACGCAACCGCCATTCCCAAGCAGACTGCCTGGTTCGCCGAAGTCAACGGCACCGAGCTTACGCCCCTGCGAAAGCAGACCCAGTATAAGGAGGACTGGATTGGCCTGCGCCAGCTGGACGAGAAGGGCGGCCTCCGATTCCGATCCATTACGGGCGAGCACATGCAAATCACTGAAGAGGTCTTGAAGGAGGTTATGACTGAATTCTTTGGTCCCATGGACAGAACATTCCCCCCCGAGAAGGATGCCGAACAGGACTTGAGCCAGGGGGAGCTGTGATTTAATTTTGTGACACTGCGCGCGTGTTATTCTTGTTCCGTGACCTTTTTTTGATACTATATTACCAGCCTTTTGATTGATATTATTTTCTTTTTCCTCCATCTTGTGCCGCTACACGTTTCTTTTGCTGTGAAATAATTTGGGCGTAAGCTTGATTCTCCAAGAGTGTCCCCTATAGAAACAAAAGCGCACTGCGAATACGATCATCTTCTTTTTGGTCCAATACGAATATTTCTCATTTCTTCTATTCATATGTTTTTGACTGTCCATCTAATACGCCGCAACGCCAGTGCCAGATATCTAATCATCCTTATTATGCGCATACACACAGATAATTATGTAAAAATGAAATCATTTTTTCTCTTCCCTCTCGTCTTTTTTTTTTCTGTCCTTTCTTACTCTGATGCCTTTGCCGCCTTGGCCTTTGCGCTTCTCAGTCTTGTCTTGCGATCCGAAATCTGCTGATCCAGCTTGTCGTCGTTGCTGTCAGGCTTGGGCTTCTCCTCCTTGGCAGCCTTCTTAGCCTTCTTGGCCGCGGGTGCAGCCTCGGCCTGCTCCTCGACATTCTTGCGCTTCTTGCCAATGTTGGCCTTCTCAGAGGCCTTGCCCTCAGAGTCGGCAATGACGTCCTTCTCGTCGAGCCACAGCTCGTCGGTCATCCAGATGGGCAGAGCAGCCGTCTCAGCGCCCTTGATGTAGATGCTCTTGACGTTGCGCCACTGCTGGGGAACCCACTTCTCGACGACAGCGCCGGCCACGGCCTCGACGTTGGCGGCAATCTGCTCGGGCGTCCAGTCGGAGAAGCCCACGCGCACGGCGGTGTTTGTGCTGGGCGACAGGCTGACGAGCGCAGAGCCGAGGGCCTTTTCAATCTCCTTTGCGATCTCGGCGGGGGTGGCGGCGTTGACCTCGCCCTCCTTCTTCTGGGGCTTGGTGCGCTTGCCGTCGACCTTGCGGGCCTTTGGCTTGAGCACGACGGGGACGGGGCGCTTGAGGGTGGTCTTGTAAAAGGTCTTGCCGAGGATCTTGGGCAGGCGGTTGATGATGCGGTCGTCGCCGAGGAAGACGTCGTGCTCGGCGAAGAGCTTGCGCTGGGCCTCGTACTGGCCATACTTTGCCTTGAGCTTGGTCACGTCAATGACGCGGGTGATCTTCTTGCGCAACTCGGCGGGGAAGTCGTCCGCGGCGACAATGTTCTTGTAGGCGCGCTGCGGGTCGGCCGTGATGAGGCAGACGGAGGTCTCGGGGGAGGCGTTGAGGCTGTGCGGGAGGAGGACCTTGCCGGGCTGCAGGCGGGCCTTGTCGGAGATGTGTCGCTTGGTGGTCAGGGTGAGCCAGACGATCTGGTCTGTCTCGCCGTCGTTGGCTTCTTCGAGGAGGTTGCGCTTGGAGGAGGACTCGGCCTTTTCCTTGGAGGCGGTCTTGATGTGTGAGAGGAGGGCCTTTGAGGCCTTGAGGGTCTGTTGTTGGTTAGTTTCTGGGGCTATGGTTCCTTCTTGCATCAAGAACAGAGAAAGTCCGGTAACTTACCTGGGCAGCATCAATCGCAGCCACGGCGTTGGAGCCGACAGCAGCAACCTCTTTCTTTGCAACTTCCTTTTTTGAGGGAGCCATCTTGAATATCTCTCTATGCAGAATAATCTAAAACAACGAAAAGAAGACAATTGAGTTTTCTGCTGCTGCCTTTATTCGTTCGTTGGAGTGGGATTGGCTGCAAGCAAAAAATAAAAAACTACCACTTTTCGACTATCACCAACTTTTTTTTTTTACTGCCTTCTCGATCTCTAAAAAAAAAAATTCCAAAATCTAATCAGGCGAAGTTTTTCCGTGGCGCTAGTGCAGCAACTTTCGGAATATGCAAGTCCCGGTTGCCGGTCTTGGCAAAAAACACGGAACACGGAACGGCGGCCGGAGACGGAAGATTCAAAAGGGGATCCACTTTGGAGACGAGAAACATTGAAGTCATGAAGAGATGCCTACCCCGTAGCAACATGGAATGCAATATTTTGTGAATTAATGGCTGTAGGACTGGGAATTACTAGCTAAAATTACCCGAGCCATCTAAATATTATTATATAAGCTAGTAATAGATGATAATTTAGGTGTGCTATCATTGATATTTCTTATCTGCTCTGCTGAGCTTGTTTACTGCCTTTTATATGGTAAATAGCCTGAGAGTTATACTACACCACGGATGTAAGTTGTGTTGGCTCTAAATAGCAAACACTTGGCACCGCGCCTGCAATCCTGCATATTCCCTCACGACTGCTGCGAGTGCTACCCTGATTAGTGGTACCGCGAATATACGAGTATATTGCCAAAAACATGTCAAGAGACAATAGCAGCCATAGCCGCAGTGCTCATTCTACAGCATGCCTCTACCAATCAACACCACTTGCCAATGGCGATGCACTGCTGCCGGAAATTCTCGGACTCGACGGCACTGACCACGCAACGTCACGGCAACTGGAGCGAAGCAGCACGAGTAAGACTGCGTCGCGATATATGACGAGGCTTGCACCGCACAGCGGCGGGGCCTGCGAGCGTGAAGCGCGATGCTGGGCCACGGAGTTGTGCCAACCTAGCCACTAGCGTTACGTACATTCTGCAGGGAACTCGGAGGAGGAGCACGCAGGAGCATTTGGCCTGTAGGTAGTCTACTTGTAGCATATGTATGGCTATGTAGGAATATGCCAGGCAGCTTGACGTGGACAATTGACGGGATTGGATACGACTCCAAAGGGTGTGCTCTGCAGCCAGTCAAGAGCCGGCTGGGACAGCCATTGACGTGGGGAGCGCGACCAATTCAAGGCTCAGTGTTGTTATGCCAGGACATTCATCAATGAAAGAGGGCTGGCAAACAGACAAGCATTGTGAACGGGGACTTGTAGTGCCGTAGCAACGCCTAATTACACACAAGCAACTCTTACTCGTAGCACTGGGTAACTGGGGCATATTACTCGGCCTGCAGATGGCCATGACTAGGCCTTGCCTGCAAAGGGAATGAAGCCGACAGGGATCTCGGCCAAGACGCCCTTACCTGCATGCTCTCCTGGTCTCTCTTCCGGCGGCTAAAAAAAAGAGAGAGCGAAAGACTGACTGGTCAAGCGAAAGCCAAGGAGGAAAATAGAACAAACCAGATCCCGCTGAAAAACTCAACAGCTTGCATGCGTGAGGAACAAGCCCAAAACGCGGTCCTGGAGCCCAGGCGTGTGGAGACGTGACGGGCACTACGACTTGTATCATTTGAGGCTAGAAAAGGCGCGGCAGTTTTGCAGTAGAGGCTGGTGCTACTGTGCGTGGTTGATGGTGGTGCAGAAACGAGGAAATTAACCATGGCACGGCGCAGTATTACTAGCACGAAGTGGCTAGCATACACGTCGAATGGATCCCATTGCCGGGAATGCCATTGGAGAGGAGAAGGGCGTTTTTATGGACGCAATTTTATGGCAGAGGCTGATGCGAGTTTCGGCCGCGGATTGTGCGTGAGGGCGTGGAGCATGTACCTCTCAAGTGCTCTGTGTATGCATGCCAATGGGGGGAGAGGCAGACGATTTGGCGATGCGTATATGGGCGAGGGAGAAGTGAGAATCGACATTTGACAGCCATCTCTTGTCATTATTTTACTGCAGTACTGTAGCAGCAAACGCTTACGGTAGAGTTCAGAGTGCATGGACAAGGCATATAATCGGAGCTGTGTCCACACGTGCATACCGCTGCATATGCCCATATACATGCACATACATGCATCAGCAGGAGCGTAAGTTTGCTCCCATCAATATTAATTTCATACGTGTACCACTGACAGACTGCCCATTCAACAGCCCAAACCAAATCAATCGATGCCACGCCCGACATCAAACATACATGTGCTTCACATGGAGCAACAAGTAGGTACTAGCAGTAATACATCCACGGAGAGAAAAGTCAAACATGCACCCAAGCGAGAGACCTGCATATTATACTAAGTTAGTGGTGCTTGTATAGCCCAGCAGCTCCAGCTCCAGCTCCAGCAGCACAAACTCCATGGCCATGGGCCCCCCATGTCTGTGTTTAGTCCCCGTTGATTATAATGCCTGCAAAGTATGCAGCACAGACACAGACTGGGTTCTGCTCGTGCAATGGATGTTCTCTTTTCCTCCCAGGCAGCTGAAAGACGTCGCCATAGCAGCAGCTCGCTGTGCAGTACGGCCCATGTACCCAGCAGGAATTCCTCGCAGCTCTCCCCCTAAAACTGGGAGCTTCCCTCCCGGGGCCTCCACCCGCCCGCCCTTGGTTGCCACAGCGGCCGGCGCGCCCATCAAATTAGCACTCTGCACGCTGTAACTCTGCCACGCCTAGCGCCCTCCCTCGCTGAAAGGGCGCTGTAATAATTTACGCTTTAGCGGTCGCAGCCACTGCAGGCGCCAGGTACCAGCAGCAGTTTTTTTCATCCTCTGCGCAACGCCAACGCCAACGCGATGCGTCCCTGGTCGCGCGCGTTCGTGTCTTGGTCTCTTTTTTTCTGCTCGTCTCCGCTCGTTTAAATACCGCCTCGGCCAGGCCCAGCCCTGGTCTCTCTCACCCCTTCCCAAAACCCACGTCTGGCCTTGCATTTGTGTGGGCAAAAGGGCAAAAAAAAAAAAAATACAGCGGTGGTACCTGTCACTCTTTTTCTCTCTTCCTCTCACTCTCTCCCCTTCTCACTTCATCCTCCTCCTCTTTTCATTCTGACTCTCCAATTCCTTTGTTTTTCTTTTCGATATCCGGCCCTGGATCCTTGCTCCCCCGTTTCGGTCTGCGGTCGGCCGATCAATACAGGAATCCAAGGGAAGAAAGGGCGAAGAAAGGGAAGACGAAAGGGAAGAGAGAGAGCGGCGGCTGCATTGGACTGCATTGCTTGATAGCTGATCGTGTAGAATACACTGACGTGCACGCATACTCACACGCCTACTTACCTACCTATCCCGTGTTAGGCCCGACTGGACTGGCTGGGCCGTTGTAAGTGGGGAGGGCGAAAAGCTCGTAATAACAACAAACCAACCGCCTATCTATCCGACGCGACTTGGACAATTGGCAGCGAGAGAAGAGGACAGGGAGGGAAACGAAAACAGCCAGAGGTTGGAGTTGACGGGAGGAACTCCAAGAGACGCAGTGACTGGAGGGAATGGTCGCGTGTTGACGCCCTCAGGCCACATTCACTGGACCAGCACGCAGCCATGGATTCGCCCACGCGAAAGCCGGCAGCCGCCCAAGTGGCGCTCCCCGCTCCATCGTCAACGACAACAACAACAACATCGTCAGCATCGTCGACATCATCAACATCAGCCTCAGCCTCAGCCTCAGCCTCAGCCTCGTCGACATCGCTGGCGTCCCCGCTGAAGCGTCCAGCTCCATCTCTGCTGCCGCCCTTTGAGCCCTCATCCTCGCCTGGCCTGCCCCGGCCTGCCAAACGCCAGAATGTCGGCTCGGCTCCCCATCTGCGCTATCCCACGCCCAACATCCCAACCTCCAGCACCGGCATCCTGTCCAGCTCGCCTCTCCGGGAAAAGCTGAGCCGAGGCGCCTCCGAGCGGACGCCCCTCTCAGCCGTGCCGTCCATTGAGCTCAACGAGAATGGCGAGATGCTGCTGATGGGCCGGTCCTCCAACTCGTCTCACTTCCAGCTTTCTGCCAACCGTCTCATCTCACGCGTGCATGTCAAGGCCCGATATGTGCAGGCGGCCACTCCCCTGGAGGCTAACAAAATCGAGATTACCTGCAATGGCTGGAACGGCCTGAAGCTGCACTGCCAGGGCCGGACGTGGGAGCTGCTAAAGGGCGACAGCTTCACTAGCGAGACGGAGGGAACTGAAATCATGGTTGATGTTCACGATGCCCGCGTCCTGATCCAGTGGCCCAAGCGCAGCTCCTCGGTGGTGGACGCCAATGGTCTCCTGTCGGATGCCAGCTGGGAAGACTCGCCGCCGCGCTCGCAGACGAGGGCCTCGGCCATGCTGCAGGCTTCCCCTCTGCGGCGACCTGCGCGAATCCAGTCCCCTGATAGCCCCACTCCGGCACCTCGACGACGGTCTGTGGTAGCAGCAGACGAAGAGACGGGCATCCAGATCTACGAGGACGACGACGAAAACCTGCCCGACTCTGATGGCCAAGAGGACCCTGATGTCTCCATTAGCATGCGGACCGAGGCTACGGCCAGCTTCTCCAGCGATTTTGAACCTGATGAGGAGGAGGACGACGAGAGTGATCCGGACGAGGAAAACGATCCAATCATCCACTCCTTTGGCCCGTATGGCGCCAACATCTCGACCCGCATGGCGTCCATCTCGACGAAATCGCCTCGCGTGACTTCTTCCAAGCGGGCTTTGAAGAAGGGCTCGACCGAGACTCTGGTGCCTAGGAAAACGACTCGGGATTTGGACAGTGCCGAGACCAGCCCGCGCAAAAGGGCAAAGAAGGAAGCATCTCGCGAGCAAACCCCAACTCCCAATGGACGACGAGAGAAGGAAGAGGAGGAAGAAGAAGAGAAAGAAGTCAAGAGAGAGCAGGAGGAAGAAGAAGAAGAGGAAGAGGAAGAGGAAGAGAAGCCCCCCAAGATTCTCTCGGAAGCCGATGCCGCCATCTCTAACCATGTCGTCAACCAGCTCGCCTACTCTCGCTTGTCTTCCACGCCGCTGTCCACCATCATGCACAACCTGCCTGCCGAGCAGACCAAGGACCTCTCCCGGGACGCTCTTAGGGTGCTCATCGAGACTACTGCTTGCATTGGCATCATCGAGCGCCAGGGCAAGGACGCTGCCGGCAAGGCTCTGGAGAGCGAGTATTACTACATCCCCGAGGCCGACACCGATGCTCAGCGACGGGCGGCGGTTGTGGATGGACTGCGGAAGCCCAGCCTGCGGGCGTGCCGAAAGCAGCACAAGGTTAGTATTTTTGGTTTTTTTAGCTTACGTGTTTTGATTCTATTTTAGACTCCGTTATTAACGCGTTCCCCATCTAGCAATACTACTGGAAGCGCCCTAAGACGCCTTGAGAGCCGGGCTTGTTATCGAGAACACGACTTGGATGTAGAATGGGAGGCGACATGGACATTTATTTTCATAAAAAAACAAACAAAAAAAAAAAAAACAACGAAATTACACGGAGGAACGATTGATTGAATTGTTATGGACTCGCATATAAAAAGATCAATACCCGCCCTTTTTTTTTTCGAGGCAACCTCTCGAGGTGGATCACTTATGCGGAGGTCCTCTTGTTTATTGCTGTGGACGAGACTTGTAAGATGTGTGTTATCATTGGGTCTTTCTTTTCCTCGTCCATTTGACGATAATAGTCACGATGGGATGAAAGGAGAAACGAAGCTTGTGCATGTTTTTTTTTTTTTGCCGCGTTTCTTTCTGGGTCTCCTGTGTTCCATTAGGGCCGCTCCTCGGCCCGGAAAGGAGTCTTTTCGGTGGGAAATTCAGCTACGTGGGAGGATATGGCGAAAAGGAAATAAGGAATGGGGAATTGGGAGCTTGTAAGGAGTTTTTGTCCGAGTTTGCTCGTGACGCCCCGACGCGTCGTCGCAGCCATCCACGTCTGAAGGCGTTATTTGGTGCCTCGGCTTGATATTGTTTTTTTTTATTGTCAATATTGAGTTTGCGGAAAAAGAATGAAGAATGAAGAGAGAAGGACAGACAGAAGAGACAGACAGCCCCAAACAGCATGAAGAAGAAGAATGAAAAGATGAGAGCAAAGTTTCGCGGAGCCCTGCACTTGTTGAATCTATTACACCTGTACATACATACATACCTCATACATTAGTATTAGTAGTACAGCCCGCAAGCTGATCACTTTACGCATCACATTACACTATACATTGCATTATATATTGCAGTACACATGGCAGATTGAGGGCACTTGCAAAACAACAGAGATTCAAGCCACTCTCGAGATAAAGCACCATGACGCACCTGATCGCCCCGAGCCGGATTCGCCCCTCCAATGAGACTCGCCCAAGCGTGTCTGTCTGTGTATTGTGTGACGCACCCGATGCCGTCTCGGCGAACAATCTCAATGTTACGTGACGGCGATGCGCACTATCGTGATTGTCCACTGGATTACTTAATGAAGAGCGAATCTCAGATGTCGATGCTGTTATGTAATGAAACCCGCCCATTTATCAAACTTTTTGAGCGTTTTAACATTCCGATGTAACACCACCCGCATCACCGCAGCGTCGTATGATTGACGCGGGATTAGCGCAAAAAGCTAGCGATGGATGGTGTTTTTTTGCTCCAGGTCCGTTCCGGAACCCCCGCATTTTGGGTGGCGAGAGCTTCGGGAAGCGGATCTGGAGCTTTTCGGTTTGGGCAGGAATAAAGAGGTTAATAATAATAAAAAAAAAAAGGGGGGGAGCTGTGAGGGGAAAAGGTGTGAGTATAAATATAGCTAGGGTGGCAGCTTGGTTGTTGACTTTTTTCAGGTTTTGTTGAAACAAGACAATATATTGGTATGTATGATGTTTTATGTTTTGCCCCTATCTGTTGTATGTTGTATGATTGTCATTGCATGACGCTTGATGATGTGATGTGATGTTGACTTGTTTACTTGCAACTAGATCTATCAACCTATATATCAATCAATCAATCAATCAATCAATCAATCAATCAATCAATCTGTCAACTGGTCATACCTACAGACAGCATCCAAACCTACAACCATCAAACAAAACACATCAAAGATATCCAAAACAATGGACTCTTCACCACCAACATCACCAACCAAAAGTCAGTAGTAACCCTCAACCCTCAAACCCTCATCTTATCTTCCACCAACACAAAACAATAATACTAACATTTTTTTTTTTTTACCAGCTCAACCACCACAACCACAACAATCTCAGCCCTGCCACCCCCAAGACTGCTCCCCCGCCTGCCAGTCCGCCATCCGCCACTCGTCCACCTGGAAGCCCAGCTCGCTCGACCGCCGCCTCAGCTGGAGCAGCCAGGACCAGAAGCATGCACTGCAGATGAGCGGCATTGATGGTGTGCGGTCGGGGCATCAGGGATTTACGGAGAGGGGCTAGAATGAAAAAATAACAAGATTGATATGAACAAAATATCAAGATGACTTGTTGAAAAAAAGAAAAAAAAAAAAAAAGTGACGAGGGGGAGGGGGAGTAATGAGGAGAGGTGCTTTGTTTTGTTGCATCGGCATCTGGGAAAAATGGAATCAAAATGGGTTACATTGCATGGGCATTATAAAAAAAAAAGAAAAAAAAAAAAAAAAAAGGGCAATGACCATTAGTTAGCATACATGCGAAGGAAACGATATGGGATACTGGGAACCATGGAATGAATGAATAAATATACGACCTACAAAGAATGCATTGGCAAGTCGGACATGATGAGCTAGCTAGCTTCATGTCCTCAAGCAAGATAGCTATAACTGCATTAATAGTCAATCACTCCTATTAGTCTTAACGAGGTTTACGAACCGTCTTACATCTTTTAATTGATCATGCATGCACACATCATCTAGACGCAGATTTGACACCAACTGGGAGATTCCAATTCAAGCCGGCCTGAGCCAGAAAACTGCTAGCTAATGTACAGACGGTTAAAAAACAGAAAGGAAACAAAAGCAATCATGATTCGCGACATGTCGCTCCCAGCCCGCATTCGCGATCGATGGGGGTATTTCAAACTTGATCCCATAGTAGATAAAAGGAAGAAGAAAGAGAAGAACCTAAAAGACAAGCAAGAATGAGAGAAGAAGGAAAAGAGTAAGAGGAGAAATGATGATGAAAGACAAAACAAACTCCTACTCCCGAGCCTATGCATATCGTCGTGGGAGTGGCCCCTTATGCAGCCAACCTTGGAAAAATAAAAGGGGTGAAAAAGATAAAAAAAAAAAAAAAAAAAAGGTTTTAAAGAAAAGAAAAAATGGAAATAAAAAAACTCTGGTGATCAAACAACATATATAGCGTTGGGGCGTTCTGCTTATTTGGCCGCCGTAGAAAGGTGCTCTGCTACAGCCCCAACAGCATACGCTGCTCCTCCTACCCAGACGGTGCCCATCACCAGCTTCTTGCCAAGGCTCCTCTTCTTCTTCTCGGGAGCCACTGGCCCCTCCCGCTCGGCTTTGCCCCGCTGCGTATCAGCGGTGCGAAAAGGTGGTGCTCGCTTCTTGTGGTAGTCCTCCAGGCTGTCGTCGTAGTTAACGAATCCAGTAGGGCTGGCAAAGTTGCCCGTCACGGACTGTCCCATCATGTCAACCGGATTGATGCGAGTGGTGTTTGTGTTGCTGGGCGCCGGTTCAGAAGGGAGGTCGCTGGCGTTGGGGGAAGCAGGCCGGTTCTTGCGGAAAATAAGCACATCGCCGCCGCCCGATTGGATATCGTAGCCGTGTTCCTGTAGTGGTTTAAAGTAAGGGAGAAATTTGGACGCGTGCGATAGTTGCATCAACACGTCCGTCAGTTTTGCAGGAGTAGAAACGTCGTGATCGTCGGATGTGGTCTCGGCAACGCTAACAGATTCGGTTGACGTGTCGTAGGCCAGGATCTTGTACATGGTTGGCTCATCTGTTACCGCTGCGGCCGAGGCTGGCGACGACTCGTAGTGCTTGGCTACAGCCGCCGCCGTCTCGCTGCCACACTCCTCAGAATAGCTAGTTTCTAGTCCCTTTGGATCGTTAGAGTACGGGTCCTTCTCGGCGCGTAACTGGGCCAGTTTGCTGGTGATGCGTTCGATCGGTTCGGATTCGGACTTTGACAACTCACTGGGAAACCTTTCATCCATAGAACTCAATTCCATCTCTGCTTCTTCCTTTTCTGCTACCAACTCTTGTGCACCCACGTTGGCCCTGCTCAGCACCTGACTTCGAATCTCATCCGCCGTCAACGCCTCCAGGGAGCTCTCCTCCCCAGACACCTTTGCGTCGTAAGACTCCACATCTGGAGGGGCTGCCTGGTAACCATGAAGATCCTTGTACGCCTTCGATGCTTCCTCAGGATGCATGGGGTAAGGCGTATCGGGAGAGTCAAAGGTCTGCGGCTCATACGCACCCAGGTCGGTATAATTTTTTGTCAGCTCTTCGGGGTGGACGTGACGAATCTTGTCCGGCTCGACAAATCCGTCGACAGCATAGCCGGGAAGATCCTTGTAGACCTTGGAGGCTTCTTCAGGATGGATTCTCTCCACTGCCGGGCCTGCATTAGGAAATGCAGAGTACTGGGGCAAGTCTTTGTATGCCTTGGATGCCTCCTCCGGGTGAATTCGCGGAACTGCGGGGCCGGCGTTGGGATATTGCGCATATCGGTAGAGATCCTCGTAGTTTTTAGAGAGCTCCTCGGGGGTCAATGGACGAAGGCCATCGGGCTCATTCCAACGAACAGGTCCGTACTTGTCCAGGTCATCATATTGCTCTGGCTTGCAGTCACGCACCTCAACCTTGGCAGGAATCGGCTCTGCCTTGGGCGTGGGGTCGTTCTGAATGGCCTCGTAGTCCTTGAGAACAGACTCCCTGCAGGTAAACGGGCTGCCGTACGCATGCAAATCTGTATAGTTTTTCGACTTTTCCTCTGGAGTCAGGCGACGAAGGCCATCTGGCTCGTCCCAGGTGGCGGGGCCGTATTTGTGCAAGTCCTTGTAATCCTTGGACTTTTCTTCCTGAGTTCTCTCTTGTAGCCCGTCGGGCTCATTCCACTTAACGGGGCCATACTTGTCAAGATCTTCGTAGAGTTTAGACTTCTCCTCGGGCGTAAGCTGTGGGAGGCCGTCGGGCTCATTCCACGTCACGGGCTTATACTTGTCCAAATCGTCGTAATTCTTTGACTCTTCTTCGGGTGTCAGCTTTCGTGGTGCGTTTGGATTGTCAATCTTCATTTTAGAGTACTCGGGCAAGTCCTCGTATATCTTGGAGCGCTCCTCAGGGGTCAGATGGGGCAGGCCATCGGGCTCGTTCCATTTCGCGGGCTTGTAGTCGCCGAGATCAGTGTACTGCTTCGATTCCTCTTCTGGGGTCAGCTTTCGAGGTGCATTCGGGTCGTCGAAGCCCGTAGCCGAGTATTTGCCACGCTCGGCGCGGGTCACCTTGCGGTTGGTAATGGGGTCGATGAAGTTGAGGCTGTCACCCGTAGTGGCTTTCAGCACATTCTCGGCCGTGACTTTGCCGGAGCTGCGGTGTGGGTGCATTTGCTGTCGGAGATTCTGCAGCAATGTCCATACGCCATCGTCCTTATTGAACAGATGATTGATGGCCTCTCGCTCGACATCCTCAATATTGCGACCGGGGCGGGCCCCAGACAAGTCATCCGACCACGACTTAATGTCCTTTACTCTGGTGTATTTTCCGGAAGAAGGGGCGGCTGCCTTTGTGCTCCCTGATTTGGGGTTCTCCCAGGAGAGGCGTCGGTTAACCAGGTATTTCAAGGCATAGACGCGCTGGCGCTGGCGCCCGAGATCGAAGCCGCAGAATTGTCGGCACTGTTGGCTGGTACTTGATTGCGCAGAAGCCAGAGCACCGCGGGCGAGTAGAAGCCTTGCACGAGGCGAGGCGATTTGCGAAGCTGGCAGCATTGTGGAAGAGGATATCGAGCCAATGGCGGAGCAAAGGATGCACTACCGGGTCTGGCGACAAATCAGCATCGGCACACCATCGGCAACGTCACAATGAAGCCATAAAAGCACATACCAGACAGGAAACGTCAAACTGAATCACCCCAACAGCAGCAATTGCATGTGACATGGAACTCGGGCAGAACCGGGCTGTGCGGGGAACGGCCAGAGCAGGATACAACGAAAAGTTGGCAGAGACGTGCTGATCCGGCCACCAATGCTGCAATGGCAGAGGTGTAGATATACAGAGGCAGCCAAGTCTTATGAGGGAGAGGCCGAAAGGCGAGCAAGCGTTTGGCGGTGATGTGGAGGGCGGATTACGAGGAGGAGGAAGAAGCGGAGAGGAAGAGAAGAGAGTGGGCGAGAGAGGACGAGAGAGCAACGACGTGCGAGGGCAGCTCCTAAGTAACAGGGACCGAGTCGTGGGATGAACATCAGCGGCTTATCTGGACTGAAGGTGAACCAACTCGGGTCACCGCGCTGGGGTCAGCCAGGCCCGGCACCTGCGGGGTAAATCCGCTAAACAGCGCTGGACGGTGGGTTCAGTGGCTCGTTGCACGCTCCACTCCAGGAGCTGGCTGGCGGAACTGCCCCGTTTGGAGTAAGACTGGACTGGGAACTGGAACTCTTCAGTGCCTACAGCGGTTTTTTGCCATCCATCGGATGCTGGATGCTCATGTATGTATGTACATGTACCGACCAAGGCTCGCCACAGGCCTCACGGCACTTTTCGATGTAGCGGTGGGAGTGCAGCACCGCAATAAGCGCGACCGCCAACTGCACGCGCACAGCAAGGGAGATGCTCGGACAGATACAAGTAAACACCACCGGCAGCAGGCAGCAGTCAATGGCAACTCGTGCAGCTCGTGCTCCTGATACCTGCTCCGTACTGCTCCTCCAAGTTGCTCGCTAGCATCGACTCCGAGATGCACCATCCACATATATGCAGGGGCCCCAGATTCCCCACCAGCGACCGCTAGCGAGCGAGCCTTCTCAGCGCGTTTTAGAGGCCGGGGTAGAGCTGGGTCGACGTCACAGTGGGGTTGGCGCCCGAATTGACCGAGCCAAGCCGCCTCAACAGAGGCCAATCATGGCCATTTGCAGCGTCTGGAGGCGAACAGGATGCCAGAGCAGAGACAGGGATCACGTGCAGCCAGCGTTGACACCGAGACGTTGTACAGTATGTGGGAACGGAAAGTCCAGAATGCCATGGCGGGAGAGGAGATGGAAAGGACGCTGAGACATGCCGTGATCCGCAGGCAAACGCTGTGGTGCAGCGCGGGTGTGGCCGGCAAACGGCATGCAGCAACGCTCGCTGAAGCCAGAGCAAACTCGGGAAAAGACACATGGCACTTGGGACGACGATCTACATGTATTTTGCCGCCAGCGTCTCGTTGGTGTGGCAGCGCAGCAGGCAAACGCGGCTTGGGCGGGCCAGTGGCAACTCGGCGGATGCACGGGCAGCGCTGGAGGGCACTTTGAGTGCCTATCAGGAGGCTCAAGGATAAATTCCCGCATCTCGTCAACACGGAGGAGCACTACTACTAGCATGTATGGTACTTGCAAGCGCATGGTGCTAGGTATCAGCAGCACCTCGTACCTAGTAATATAATACTCGTACGATGCCAGATAGATACCTGCTGGGTGCAGGATAGGATGCATCGCACCAGCGTCGCCATCCGCCCCCATTGTCCCGCATTAATGAGAGGCGGCACATGGGAATACCATACCTAATATAAGGTAGAGGTATTATAGTACAGTTCTGTGCAGCATGTACTCCGTACAGCGAGTTAGTAGCAGCAGCAGAGAGCGTCGGATGTTGAGTGGCGTTTTCGTCAAGCTTTATGCAGGGGCCGCGTATCTAGTATGTATCTAGCATGCAGCAGCAGCAGCAGCAGCGCTCACCCAACGGGCCTTTTCCTTTCTCGAGTCGACTGGACGGATATTAGCACAAATCCCCTAGACTCGGGATGACTATTTTCTTCTTCTTGGAATTGGAGTTGGTCAGATGCGGCTGTTTGCACGTGTGTCGCCATCTTATTGGCACGAAACCGTCCCATAAAGCATCTGCAAGTCATTCTGTCATACCAAATAGCGGTCCAGGCGACGCTCCTAATTTACGTCGACTTACACCGCAGCGTCAGACCGCCTCGAGGCATCAGAAACGATTCGATTCGAGATGGTCGGATCTCGAGTTGGTTTCGGCAGAGACGCATTACCTAATGTGCCGAGTTGATTATGCTATCCCGCAACCTTATCCGCTGGTGTTGCCTAAACCGGCGAGAGGCTGAGCATCTTGGTGCGATTTGGCCTTGGAGCTATGCACAGCTGAGGATAGAGTTGACTACCTTAGGTACTCTATACTAATAGGTACTGTAGTTGAATTCCAGACGAGAAACGAGCATCATCGCTCTCAGAGCCAAGGGCAGCCAAGCTTTGGTTGATGAGCCGTTTTTAATGCATCTTTCATCATCTACCTACACCATCCACTATGCTTCTTTAGTCGCCCGGCATGGCTCCCAAGCTTCTACAGTAAACATTATTCCCATTTAGACAGTAGCACCAGCTGTCCGCGCAGCTTGATTTCAAATACAGCTGCTTAAACGCGTCGAGGCTCCCAGCGGCGCTTACCTAATGCTCGTTAATGTCCATATCGATAACACACGTCCAGCAGCAACCCCGCCACAACCGGCGTGACTCGTCACTAAACGCGGCGAGCTGCAAGCGCTCTGGCGGGCGATGCTGACATCACAGGCGGCTTTTGCAGCGGCCACAGCCCACGCATCGAGCCATTAGTAATTTTCGGGCCCTCTTCCACAATTTTGAACCTCCAAGTCCTCATCACCATCTTGCGAAGCGCTTCCTGCTCCTCCAGCCTCGCGCAACGCCCTCCTCTCCCGCGCTTCCTCCTCCCCCGCCCCCTCTGCAGCTTCAGCCTCTCTCGAGCCGACCAACCATGAAGCGCACCGCCGCTGCCAGCCGTGCTCCGGGAGCCAAGTTCGGCGGCTTCGGTGCCCCGGGCGGGACTGGCACCCTGTCGTACCTCACCGAACCCCCGTCATTTAGCGCCGTGTCGGACCCGAATGTCGTTGTGTCTCTCAAGAACCTGCTGAAGAAGGACAGCACCACAAAGACCAAAGCTCTGGAGGATCTGCTGGCGTATGTGCAGGCGCAGCCTTTTGAGAAGAGCGGCGGCGTCGAGGATGCCATTCTGGACGTCTGGACCGACATCTACCCACGGACAGGCATTGACAACGCCCGCCGAGTGCGCGAATTGGCTCATAGCCTGCAGTTTGAGCTCATCAAGTCTGCAAGGAGGCGTGCAGAACGACATATCCCCAAGATCGTGGGCGCGTGGCTGGCCGGCCTCTACGACCGAGATCGAGGAGTTGCGCGCGCCGCCAGCGATGGCCTCTCCTCCTTCATCAACACTCCAGAAAAGGTCGCAGCCTTTTGGAAGAAATGCCAGTCACAGATCCTCGACTATGCCATTGATGCGATCCGGGAAACACAGGATACCCTGAGCGACGAGAGATCGACGAACAAGGATGACGCAGAAGCAAAGTATCTCAGGGTCATTGGCAGCAGCTTGTCGCTGGTTCTGAGTCTCCTCCAGCGACTAAACGACGAAGAAACCAGCAAGCAGAGCCACAAACTCGACGAATTCTTTGACGAGGAGACTGTGTGGCGCGCCATTACCTTCAACGACTCCTCTGTGCGAAAGTCCGTATGCCACCTTGTAATTACGTGTCTCAATCGCAAACTTCCCTATGCCGAGTCTACCCAGGCGAAACAGGCCATAGTCACCGGCGGCCTCAAGACCAGCCAGACTGGCTCCGCGCTCGATTATGTCCGAGCCCTGACGAGACTATCGCAAGCTGCCCCCGATATCTGGACGCCTTCCCCCAAAGAAAAGAAGCCTGCGCTCTTGCGGCTACGGCAGTTCATTGAAAAGGGCTCACAGGGCTGCCCTGCCAAATTTTGGGAACACCTTGACGAGCTCATTTCTGTCCTCCCAGAAGACCAGATGAAGAAGCTGGAGACGGCTTCCGAATTCTTGGATGCTGTAAAGGCCGGTGTGACGAATCGTGAGGAGCCCCGGACGAATACCTCCATGGCCTGGAAGTGCTTCATCGATACACTTAAACGCCTAAATAGAAATCTTTCCGAAGATGAGAAGCTCGAATTTGCCCGCCGGCACATTTGCCCCCTTTTCGAAAACTCCCTCCTAACCATATCCGACAAGCCTGTGGCCATTCCTCTTGGACCAAACGCCATGAGTATTCTGGTTGAAGCTCATCTTACTATTCTTCGGGGCTCTCAAAATGTCATCTCAGTGTCGGCGGAAGAGTGGGAACGTTTGGCTGATGTGTTATGCAACAAGATCTCCAATTCTCTTCCTGAGGTGTCCCGAGAGTATCAGTCATCCCAGGACAAGATTTTTGAGGAAGGCCGACGATGGTTTAGCCTCGTTGGGGAGATTCGCAGAAAGTTAGTCAGTATCGGGGAATCTTTGCCGGATCAGACAGCCGCTCCCTCCAAGAGAGTCATCAGCCACTGCATAGATATTTTGCGAAATCGAAATATGAAACCGTACGGTGCTGCCGGAGTTTTAGAGTACGCACTTAGCACTTCTCAGCATCTTTTCGACGGCGAGACAGGAGACAAGACTGCCGAGTTTTTGTCTGCAGCTGCGGGAGACTCAATAGAAAAGGTTATTCAATCTGCTTCAAGCAGGCCCCTTCTTTCGTGCCTTAACCTCTTTGGTGCGATTCCGTCAAGAGAACCAACCTACCGCAAGATTTGGGGAGCCTGGGTTGAGGCAGTCTCGGAAGTTTCTGACCGTGCTGTTCGCAACTCGGCTCTTACGTCTCTCATTTCTGAAGAAAAGGCTTCAGAGCTTACGCAAAGCAACGCCAAGCTCCAGACCTATATCGTAACGGAAGCAATTGAAGCTGTGAAGAGCGAGGCATCTGGATGGGATCTACTAGAAGCTGGTATGAACGGCCAAGGTCTTTCTGACGAGAGCTGCAAGCAGCTCTCCGAGAAAGTCCTGGAAATCCTCGACAAAGAGCCTGAATTTGTGGAACCAGCGCTGAGAGCGTTGGAAATCCTTGCCAAGGGCAAACCAAAGCTCTTCACCGAGAATAGCTCTCTCCACACCGCTTTGGTTGCGCAGTTGTTGAGCCTGACTGAAATTAGCAACAGCGTTGTTTCATCAAAGGCCATTGCAATTCGCGCAATTCTTCAAGGGGATGGAGCGGGAAATCAGCCAGTAATCCAAATTATACATGACAATCTTGAGCGGGCAGGCCCCCAATCATTGGATATTGAAACTCTCTCCAAGCAGGCCCAACAAGCACACGCGGCAGGTATTGCCGTTGAAGAAATCTTCCCAAGCACGAACATCTGGATGCAGAAGCTAGCACCATTCTTGGATCAGCCAATCAACCCTTCCTTGTCCATCACCAACAGCCTGGGCGGTGCTGTCACTTTGACCAACTCAGCAGCTCGCCCGACCGAGATTCGCGTTCATAGAGACAAAAAAGGCCGCTCCGTGCCTTTGAGAATGTCTCTTTATTCTGCTCTCCTTTTAAAGGATGGTATTGATATTACTGCGCTTCCGCGTCAATTCCAGATCGAGCTGCTCTTTATCCAATGCCTCACCATACAACTCGCTACTGATCAGATTGACTCCATGGACGACGACTCACTATGGCTTGGCTTGGAGTCTGATGAGTCTGCATCAGAGGCGGAGTCTCTGGTGACTATGCTGAAGAATTTCATCAACAAGAAGTCGCTGGTGTCAAAATGGTGGGATAATTCTGTGGACAATGAACAGGCTCACGTTTTCCGTGGTCTTGTCGATCTTCTAAAGGAGGAATCGAAGGAACTGACACCCAGAGGCGTGTATAGTGCCCGCGCTATCAGCGAGATTGTACAGGTCTTTTCGGAGTCTCACAGCCTGTCATCTGACCTGGAAGAGGCTCTACTCAAACCAGTGTTGACAAGGGCTGCCCCTGAAACTGCTCTTCTCGCCGCTGCTATGCTCTCGGGCCTCGGAGAGACCTTGGAGACTTCCAAGCTCGCGAGCACTTTCCTTAATCGCCTTGTTAGTGACATCGCGGGGGCTTCTGCAAATGGCAATAAGACCATGATTACGCTCGTTTTGCTTAATCTATCTGCGCAAGTGTACGAAACGGGACAACTGCCTGTAGCTAGCAACCGTATTGTTTTCGCCGTCAAGCAGATTACCTCTTGGCTCGAGAATGAGGAGCCTTTGAGCGCTCCTCTATCTGCCGAGATCTGCCGCGTGCTGAACCAGCTGCTTCCTTGCATGAGCGACGTGTTTGGCTCATACTGGGAAAAGGCCATTGATTTCAGCCTCGACCTGTGGGATAGAGCGGTTGAGTACCCTCTTCCAGATGCTCTGCCTTTCATCCACTCTTCTCTCAAGCTCGTAAAGACACTGAAGAGCCTTGAGGATCCAAATGATGACCTACAGGATGCCCTTAGAGAATCAGCAGGCAAGCGTTCCAAATCGTTGATTGGGCTGCTCAAGCTGCCTCGCGGTGCCAGCAGCCAGCCGCTCGAGATTGTAGATGCCATGCTATGCCGGGAAGTGGAGAAGGTGTCCATTAAAAGTATTAAAGACGTTTCGGACATTTATGAACTGGTTGCTTCGGAGTCGCAGGATATTCAGACAGCGGCCTTTGATATTCTGCACAGGGCGATACCAGCCATCCAAGAGCAGCGATCTATTGACACTGTTTTGGATAAGACAGGTAAGATGATGTTTGTGTCCTCATAATCTTTGTAGAGCTCATACTAACAATTCATGTTTGTAAAGAGGCTCGCTTGCCGGATGAGTTGCTATCATTGCTTCTTGACGCACCAACGCTGGATCGGTATCCCGACGAAGTGCTCGCACTATTCCCTTCCCCGATTCGAAGCTACCTGCTATCGTGGAAGCTCGTCTTCGACGCCTATTCTGCATCATCATACAAGCTGAGAAACGACTTTACAGAGAATCTCAAGACAGACAATTGCATATCCCCCTTCTTGGACTTTATGTTTGATGTGCTTGGCCACTCTGCCGCACGGCCGCTGAACCTCGAGAGAGAGCAGCTTACTACAGAGCATATCCAAGAATACGACGTCAAGGTCGCCAGATCAGAGCCCGAAGAAAGGAGCATGCACTGGCTGCTCGTACACCTGTACTATCTCACGCTGAAATATATTCCCGGCCTCTTTAAGGCCTGGTATCTGGACTGCCGATCTAAACAAACGCGCATTGCAGTGGAGGCATGGACGACAAAGTACTTTTCACCTCTGATTATCTCAGAGGCTCTCGATGAGGTGCAAATGTGGGCAGACGAGCAGGAGGCCCCCGGAGACGAGGAGCAGGAAGTACTTGTCAAGATTTCCAAGAATGCAAGAGAAGTCATTGTCGGCTACGAAATCGACGACCTAACAGCGTCTATCGTCATCAAGGTGTCGCCCAACTACCCCATCGAAGCCGTCACAGTCACGGGCCATGAAGCCGTGGCTGTCAAGGACCGCACATGGAACAGCTGGATCATGACGACCCAGGGCGTGATTACGTTTTCCGGCGGCAGCGTCGTGGACGGCGTGCAGATCCTCAAGCGAAACATTGTGGGCGCGCTCAAGGGCCAGACCGAGTGCGCCATCTGCTACAGCGTCATCGCGGCGGACAAGCGCATGGCGGACAAGCGGTGCACGACGTGCAAGAACCTGTTCCACCGGTCGTGCTTGTATAAGTGGTTCCAGACGAGTAGCCAGAATACGTGCCCGCTGTGTAGAAATCCGATTGATTACCTGGGGGCTGATACGCAGAAGAGAAGGCGCGGTTAGAGGGAGTGCTAATTTTTGTATGGGCAGAGAAATCTTTTTTGTTTTGAACAGGTATATGTTATGTACCATATTTAATGTATATGATGAATTATGCAAGATGTATATGGAAGAGCCCGCGAGATGCGTATAGAGAGTTGTATTTTTTTTTTACAATGATTTTGTCGCAGAGTTTACTCGTCATCTGTAAAACACTTGAATGTTAAAGCCTGCAAAAGAGAGGGGGAGAGAGAGAGAAAAAGACATGTTAGCGACTTTGTAACCGTAATGATTAAAATTTGGCTCAGACACGACATACCTCCTCGGCCGAGGCCCTGCTCCCATCGTAGCGAACTAATCTCGCTACGGCGTCTCTGAACCCTGCATCGACATGCGGTAAAATCACGTCCCATTCCCTGGGTGGGAACACGGTCCATAGCTCAAAGGGCGTGACTCGAAACTCCTTTGCCTCAGGCCATGTCTCGGGCGTGGGCGTGCCCAGCGTCTTGAAGATGCTCAGAATCAGGCCCAGCTGGTTGCCGTCCTCGTGGACGGGGCGCGAGTCGAACAGCGGCGCTGGAGGGGAGCGGACGGCCTCTGCGAGCATGGCGCCCAGCGCCCACATGTCGACGGCGGCGGAGTAGGACTTGTTGCCGAAGAGCACCTCGGGGGCGCGGTAAGGGCCGGTGCCGATGTCGAGGATTTTGGCGGTTGGTGGCTCTGAGAGGGAGGAGAACTCGGGGTGCCAGGCGGTGCCGAAGTCGGATAGGTATGCAGGGCCGGAGGGGGACGAGAGGAGGATGGCGGAGGGCTTGATGTCGCGGTGGATGATGCCCTGCTTGTGGATTGCCTGGAGGGCGTTGAGGGCGTCGGTGAAGATGGAGCGAATCTGGGGCTTTTCTAATGCTGAGTTGCTGCTGCTGCTGCTGCTGCTGCTGCTGCCTTTATCAAGGAGGTCTGCGAGCGTGAGCGGCATGTAAGGGAAAGTGAGCACAAGGCGCTGCTCTTGGTCCCGGAATGTCTCGAGTAGAGGGATGCATGGTGGGTTGAGCGTCTGCAGGATCTTGATCTCGCGGAGGGGATTGTGCGGCTCGAGGTTTTGGTGGGCGACGATGACTTTGAGGGCCTTGTCTCCGGATTGGGAGCGAAAGACTTCGGAGGTGATGCCTTCTGATATGGGCGTGCAGTTGAGGTATGAGCCGATGCGGATGCCGGAGCTTGACTCGGTGAGAGCTGGAGAGAATGTGGGTGAGTGTGAGGGCGGAGGAGAAGAGATGGTTGCTTTGGGTTGACAAGCAGAATCGTATTCTTCCTGGTAGTTTGTGTTAGTAAGAATGTGAAGTGAAATGAGTTGAGTTGAAGTTGTAAAATGCTATGGATAGCATACCCGTGAAGATGAGTTGTCGTATGCGGCTTGTTCAATGGCGATGGCCTCACTCATGTCCCGCGAGGGGAGCGATTCTGAGCTGAGTTGCGTGTCAGCGACAATTGTGCTATAAAGAGAAATGGAAATAAAAAGTTAATAAGCATACATTTTCGATATAATCTCATATCGATCTACCGACGAGAGCCCCGATTTCCATGCCGAGGATGAGGCCATGTTTGTTGACTGGTTATTGGTTGAGAAACAGCTGTAATTAATTAGTTTCGGTGGATATGTTCCAACGCCCGGTTGCTGTAAATTTAGCAGCGCTCCGAGCATGAGAAATTATGCACGCTATGCCTCATGCACGCAGCAATTAATGCTTCTTCCCCCTCTCGATCATGCCAGCAAGCCGGGGCGACACGTCATTAGCCGATTGGGCTCCATTTGGTCGAAACCGAGCCAGGATCCATGGCCGTTGCTGTGGCCTAAAGCTGATGCTGCGGTGGAGGTTTTGCGAAAGGACCGCTGGCCGGGAGCCAAATCATTAAACACTGGCCCGAGGCTTCTCCGACGAAACAAAGTCGAGCCCGTTTGCGCCACCAAGCGCTCCCAATTGGCCCAGGCAGCGGCTTTGGTGCTGACAAGGCTGGCAGTGGCGGCATCGGCCCCCCATAATTGGGCGCCATAATTGGGTTTCCAGGGCCTGCGGGTTTTCTCCTCATTAGCGCCCACAGCGAGGCTGCCACCGCTGAAGGCCCACTGCATGTCGCCAAGGGCAAAATTACAGCGGGCTGCAGCGCTGCGCTGGTTGGCTCGAGCTCCCCGGGGCCCAAGAGCGACGCACTACCATCACCATCTCGCCAGTTCTTCCGTCACCATCTCCACCACCGTTCTTTTTCCTCTCCACCGAACACACTCGAGCGGCGTCACTCTCAGCAAGCCGGGCATCGCCATGCGCGCATTCGATTAGGAACGGTGCACCGTATCCCAGTTTGCCTTTTTTTACAATCCGCCCCGAATAGCCCCCCTCGTGTCGATCGCAGCGGGAACGGCATCGAAGCTATCCATACCTTTAATTATTGATTACCTAGTCCGAGAGACGGTCGCCAGACGCCATGGACGAGACGGCGAGGACAGAGTACCCGGCCATGCTGGTAAGAGAACGGCTCCCATTCCCCGAAATATCTTCAATCCCGCTCTTTCGGGCTGCTGGACAAGGCGCAATGGACTAACAAGCTGCCCTTTTCGGCGCCCTTTGCACAGGCTGTTCTGCAGCCCGGCCAGGCCGTGCAGACGCTCAACGACCGGATGAAGCGCATCAACAAGATCAACCTCGAGATCGCCGACTGGCTCCAGGTACGCACCAGCCCCGGCGGAACACCCGGTGATGGAAAAATAAGAGATGTGGAAGCTGATGTTGGCCAATTGTCGCCTGCTGTAGGAGCGCCGTCGCGTCGAAGAGCAATACGTCCTGGCCATGCGCAAGCTGGCCCAGTTCCGAGTTCCCAACGCGCAGTCCGAGCTGGGGTGAGTCGCCGAGTCCTCGCCAATGCCTCTGTGCTCGAGGCCGGTCGTCGAGTGCCATCGCTAACAAACATGTTGCCGCAGTGTTTTCCAGGTTCCGTGGTCCCGAATCATCGAGTCCGTCGAACGCAACGCACAGTCCCACCAGCTGTTCGCCGATCGCCTCGGCAATGATGTCGAGCAGCCGCTGAGGGCCTTTCCGCAGCGCCAGGACACCCAGAACATGACCAACATCGCAAACAACCTGGCCGTCATGGCCCGGGAGCTCGACGATGCACGAAGCCAGTCCGACAAGCTCACCAAGAAGGGCGGCAAGGCCAGCACCCAAAAGGTCGACCTCGCGTCGTCCAAGCTGGAGTCGGCCACGCAGCAGTGGGAATCACAGTCGCCCTTCATCTTTGAGACGCTCCAGGTGCTCGACGAGTCGCGCGTCAACCTGCTGCGCGACCTGTTGACTCAGCTCCAAACCCACGAGTCTGACCGGGCACAGCGAAGCAGCGACATCGCCGTCGAGACACTGGCGCAAATGCTGGAGATTAGCACAGAGAGGGAAGTACAGAGCTTTGTGCAGAAGGTGACTGCTGGCAAGAGCTCACTGCCACCGTCGAGGACAGCGACGAGACGCTCGACGACGCACATGTCGCAGAATTCCGCCAGCGGGACGAGTGCTCCATCAACGCCGAATCCCTCTCAGCCGCCACCCGAAGACGATGTTAGCGAGCACAATTCACTACCTAATAATGAGGCCAAGCCAGGTATGTTAATCGAGTATGTTAGTGGAATAAGTGTTTGCTAACGAATTGTCAATGATAGAGTCCAAATTGCGCAGGTTAGGCACAATGTTTGGTGGCCGGCGACGACAGAGCGTCCACGCAGACTTCGGCTCTCTCTCCCCTCAGAAAGCAGCTGGTGCAACCTTTGGGCGACTCGGCAGCAGCCATGGCCGGGCCGTCTCCCCGATGACTTCCTCCAGCAATCTCCAAGAATCCAACCGATTGTCCATCTTGCCCGAGATGCCAGATGCTGCCCGCAGACCGCAATCATCGTCCGACGCCATGCCCCGGGAGCCGTCGTTGAACGGAAACGGTAATACAAATGGTCTTGGACCTGGCGAATCTCTTTTGGATACTCCCGCTCCAGAGATGCCGTCAAGTGTAGTCAATGGCAACCATGATGTGGAGCAACAGCAACCCGAAGCTAGCGCCTCATCCGAACCGCCATCGGCCCAGCCCAGCCAGCAGCAGGAGGCCACTTCTCCAACCGTTTCCAAGGATGAGGAGGGCTTCACAATACGAGCACCAATGAACGATCCCATCTCGGAAGCCCAGAGAGAAGCCGCCGCCGACGAAGCCGATCAAGGTTTCAAGCTTAGCATTCAGAACTCGCCAATCGAAGAAGAGGATCCCGAGGCGGCGCAGGCTGCCCTGTCGAGTGTGGCCAATACACTCAGGGTGGGCTCCGCCAACCTCAACAACCGGCGCTCCATGACGGTGCGAGGCCGCCGTGATGTGCGCAATACCATTTATGCACCTGTGCTGCCTCACTTCGGTGATAGCCAGCCAGAGAGCACCATCCCTGCTTTGCCCGCCGTTCCGGGATCTCCTCCTCGTCCTCCATCTTCTCGGCCCGCTGCCGTGGCTGCACTTGCTTCCGAGGCTAGCGCCGCCTCCGATACCCAGTCTGTGCGGTCCGGAAACTCACTCGGCAGCGCCCATACCAAGCACCCGGAGCTGACCGGACCTGGACTGAATGCCTCTATTATCGAGACCGTCTCAGCTCACTTTGAGGGCGGCGAGCTGAAGAGCACAGCAGTCGCGGGAGAGGTTGCTTTTGCCCACAATCCCACGGGTGATGCTGACCCTGCTAAGAGTAAGTTGATCTATTCCCTCCCCTTGTATGATGCTGTCATACTAACACTCTTATAGCACATGAAACCATTCGTATCAACAACTTTGCCAACTTGGAACGCATCGGCCCTAACCGAATTTTTGTTCACAATGCCTCTCCTGATCAACCCGACCAATACGCTCTGGACGTTTCTCATCTTTCTGCTTCCAAGACCGCGACTGCCTTCTCTTATCGAGTCTTCTCTGACGAATCAGAGGCTCATTCTCTAGGCCGACACGTTCCTCTGATTGTCAATCCCGTATGGAAATCTCAGGGCGATAAGCTCGGCCTTCTCTTGCAGTATCACCTCAACCCCGAGTGCAAGTGGACAGCTCCTGTCACTCTCCACAACGTTGTCTTTGTGGTATCATACGATGGCAAAGCCACCGGAGCCCAGACGAAACCTAGCGGCACCCACTTGAAGGACAAGCACCTTGTTTACTGGCGGCTGGGGGATGTGACTCTCACAGAGGCCTCACAGAAGATTGTCTGCCGCATCGTCGGCGCGGACGGCGTGGAGCCGCAGCCAGGCAATGTTGAAGCCCGATGGGAGTACGCTGTCTCTGGCGAAGATGTTGTCGGCAGCGGCATCTCCATCTCCAGATTGGAGACTGTGACCAAGGATGCCGTGGAGAGCGACCCATTTGCGGATGAAGAGAACCCTGCTAGTTCAAACCCGTCTCTTGCGGAACAGACGTGGGTAGATGTGCCGGTTACGAGGAAGCTTGTGAGCGGCAAGTATGAGGGGAAATAGTCTTGACTTAGAGAGCGCTTACAGGTCAGCGTCTTGAGAGGGAAGGGGGATGAATTATATCGTTGGTAATAATGCTGACTGAATGTGGGCGCTGGTAATCAAGTGATGAGTGAGAGAGAGAAGGGGGGCAAAGAAATTTATGCGACTTTTTCTTTCTTTTCAAAGAGAATTAAGGACCGCACGACCGTACGCCGATATATTTTTCCTAGGATCTAATTATTCGCTCGTGATATCAAGAGATTTTTTTTTTCTTTTTGTTTTCTTTTCTTTTTTCTATATACATGTTGCTTTGTTGATTTCAATGGAGGGAAGCCTTTTCTGAGCTGATGTCTATACACGCTCGTTTGTTTTGAGTTAATATTCACTTATCTTTTTGTTTTGTTGACGCATTTACACTCGTTTTTTGTCCTTTTGTCCTTTTTTTCTTTTGCGTTTTAATATCCTATGTGTCTGTATTGAGAGTTGAAGGGGTAGAGGAAGAGATGGAGAATTGTACGAGTGTAGGAGGTGTAGGAACAGGTAGCCTTGAAGAAAAAAAGATATGAAATATGCTTATTGATGCATTTTGAAGTTACCTCCCCCCTCTTTACTTTTCACTCTTTCTTTTTCTCGCCATTTTAATGTTCGAACAAGTGAGTTATATGAGAGGCAATCTCTATTGCTGCGTTTATCAAGCCTGAGCGATGTAGCGTTACTTGTGCTGTCATACGAAACTATCAAGATCTGGAATCTTGCTCTAGGCGCTTCTGTGGACCCTGAAGAAAAAAAACATTCTATTACGGGGGTAACATATTCACCAGATAGCACACGCCTTGCATTCATAACTTATGCTTGGAATTTGGCTCCATTTACTATTTAGATCTGGGATCCTGCAAAAGGAATATGCCAGCAACAGCTCCGGGTCGGTAGGGCAAGTCTTCTTTGTGGTTGGTCTTCAGCAGACAGGATGCAATTAGCATTTTCTCCAGACAACACGCAATTAGCATATTCGGAGGGGGGTGAAATTGCGATTCGGGATTTGGCCACCAATCCGCAACAGACAAGGTTTGAATTTAAAGATTCGGGCAGCATACAGGCCATTATATTTTCTCCCTGCGGCACTCGAGTGGCGCTAGCAGTTCATACTCCCGTTAGTCAAATCTTCGGTGTGGTCTACACATCCAAAATCATGATCTGGGACGTGACCAACGGCACAATTGTCCACACAATCTTCTATGAAATAAGGATAGTAGAGATCCAATTTTCAGCAGACAGTAGGCGTTTGGGGTCTGTGTCAAGAGATGGTATCGCGGCGGTATGGGATCTGAGTACGGGCACGTGCCTGCAAACTCTCGATTTTGAGTATAAAAAGACATTTAGCAGCGCGGAATGGGAATATATGGAAGTGAAATGTTTACGGAGCGCTCAATCCCCATGTATTATTACCAACATGTTGCAGAATCCAGGTTCAATACACAGTGCTATCCATGAATTTGATCTCAATTCAAACAGCAGTTGGGTTTTGCGACGAGGAGAGCCTTTTCTCTGGCTTCCTCAGGAATATCGGCCCAAAAGCATGACTTTTGCAGGAGGAAGAATTGCTATCGTGAACTCTACTGGCATGTTGCTTTCATTTTGTTTCAGCCTTGCTGAATTGGACGCTGAGATGGCATCTAATAGGTCATCAATACTCAAAGTCTAGCTTTATACAAGTGTTGGCATATTATGACAAGAAGAATGTTACAACTCAGTATTTAGACCACTGTATCGCTTCCGCGCTTCGCATTAAGGAAGACAAGATTGCTCAATAATTCCGACCATCGTTCCTATATATTGAATACCACGGCCAATGCCGACAACTCTTGTCTAGCTAATATGTCTGTTTAACTACTAGGTAAATGAGAAAGATACATGTACTAGTAGCAATTCCACTACCTAAGAGCCCGAGGGTGGTTTTTTATAAGAGATATAGCAAGACGGAGGTAATGGTAAAAGGGTAAAAAGAGATCCTGTTATAGATTTAAGCTACTGGTAACTCTTTTTGCTTAAAAAAATCCTTAGCAGAGCTTTTACTAGAACATACTTCTTAATCTTTTACTAAAAAACGCCCCCGCCTTGTAGATATTTCTACTACTTCTACTACTTCTACTACTTCTATTACCTAAGAGCCTGAGGGTGGTTTTTTATAAAAGATATAGTAAGACGGAGGTAATAGTAAAAGAGTAAAAACAAATCCTATTATAGATTTAAGCTGCTGGTGACTTTTTTTGCTTAGAAAAATCCTTAGCAGAGCTCTTGCTAGAGTATACTTCTTGCCTGATCTCTTACTAGAAAACGCCCCCGCCTCGTAGGTACTTCTACTACTTCTACTACTTCTACTACTTCTACTACTTCTACTACTTCTACTACTTCTACTACTTCTACTACTTCTACTACTTCTACTACTTCTACTACTTCTACTACTTCTACTACTTCTACTACTTCTACTACTTCTACTACTTCTACTACTTCTACTACTTCTACTACTTCTACTACTTCTACTACTTCTACTACTTCTACTACTTCTACTACTTCTACTACTTCTACTAGATACTTGATAAACATCGGCATATGATGAAGGGTGACATATATAAACGGATTAAAGAAAAGTCTATTCAGATGCTTTAAAACGTTTAAAAGGTAGAAAAGCCAGCCAAAACAAAGTCGAAATATCGGTGCAGCGCTTGCATAAATCGATATCCTACTACTAAATTTTCTTTTTAATTCTTCATCTTTCCCCCCCTTCTTCACTCTCCCGTAGCCGCCCTCGCATGTTCCTCATAAAACTCCAACGTCAGCGCCGCCAAAAAGCCCGGTATACACCCCTTCTCCCTGACCCAAAAGCCAATATGGTCGCCAATCTTTTGCGCAAAAGCGCTCTTGGGCCCGCCGCCCACCTTCATCGTGCCCCGCTCGCCGTCAAACACAATCGAGTTCTCGTGCTCGTCCGTCTGCGACGGGTAAAAGGTGCTCTCGACGCGCATCTTGCCGTTGGGGATGAAGGTGACGGTCCACCCCAGCGTCGAGAAGATGGCCTCCTTGAACTCTTGCGACTTGGAGCCCCAGACTTCCTTGAGGCGGCGCGCTGATTTCTGGGCGCTTGCGGTTTCGGCTTTTGCTGCTGCGATTTCTCGCTCCATAGCGCTCAGAACTGATGTCGGAATCAGTGGAATCGAAGGACTCGTCTCCTTTGACCGCAATGTCGCCAATAGCTCCTTGTTCTCCTTTTGTAGGGCCTCAAGAGTGGCCCGCTTGATCGCCTCATAGTCCGACGTGGGGTTGGATCTCAGCGATAATATCCGCGTTTTGGTCTGTTCTTTGGCGGCAGAAAGCTGCTCGCGCGTCGTAGAGAGATCCTTTTCGAGCATGGCGACCTGCGTCTGCATGCTCGCCAAGTCTTCTTGGAGCTTGCGGTTCTTACGCGTAAGCTGGCCCATCTGCTCCTGGGCGACATCGTCTTCAGCCCAACTTCGTTTGCTTCCAGCGAGTAACAAGGGCGATGATTGTTGCTGGGATGATGACGGATCCATTGACGAGAGTTCGTCGTGCAACCGCTGAACCTCCATCTTGTAGTTGTCCACCATGTCCTCCAGTTCTTGGATGCGTGCCACGCGGGTTCCATCGAATTGTTTGGGCTGTAAGGTTTGCTCCTCCGTATCAAACGCTTTAAGCTGTGCGCGCAAGTATTCAACTTCCTTCAGAGCCAAAGCACGCTGCCGATCAAGACGCATGCGGACCTTGTCGTTACTAGCAGCCTGGGCAGACGTCGTGGCATTTTCGGTTTGGCTCCTCAATTGCGCTCTTTCTTCTTCCAAGGCCTGGATTTGGCTTTGCTGAGCTGCGACCTCGGCACGAACGGCTCCCAGCTGCTCGACATAAGAGGCACTAGTTAGCCGCTCCTGTACAAGTGCCCTCGCAATCTGTTCTGGTGAATCGAACTCGGCCTGGCCTGTTTCCGACATATTCTCGAGGTAAGCCGACCATGATAGGCGTTCATCCTCTAGCCTCTGCCGTTGTATCCTGGCCTCTGCCAGCTCCGCCTCCAGCCTCTCTGCGGCCTCGACTTTTCTCACCAAAGACCTCTTTTCCTCCTCGACAATCTCAACAGCTTTATTTACAGCTCGAAGCCGTTTCAGCTCCGTAAGCTGTTCGCGGTTCGAAGCCTCCAGAGCACGAATGTGTGAAACCTGCTCTGACAGCTCCCTCTTGATTATGTCCATCGTCTCCGCATCACCGCTTTGGGCCTTGAGCCGCAGCACGTCTGCCTCCAGATTGCCTATCAACGTATCTTTTTCCAGAATCTGTTCTTGATACTGCCGTAATGTTGTCTCATGCGCTTCCGTCTCCTGCTGCATGTCCTGTAGTGAGCTGTTTGCCGCCGCAATCTGCATCTGAAGATCGTTGGCCCTCTTGTCCGCCCTTCTCGCTGCTTCGTCTTTTGCGCTGGTCAAGTCCTCTAGCTGCTCCTGCAAAAGCCGAGTTTCGTCCTCGGCGGCCCGAAGTTTGGACTCGAGTGATCGTTTCTCGTTTTCCGCAGCTTCTTTTAGCTCCCCCATTTCGTTTCGGATTGACTCTATCTTGCTGTCTGTCTTGGCCTTTTCCGATTCAGCTGATTGACGCTGCTGAGCTTCTTCCTGTTCGCGCCGACGGGCTTGCTCCATCTTGTTGTTCTGTTGAGATAGGGCAATGTCTTTCTCCTGCTCGGTAGTCTGCAAGCGGTACTGCAAGGTGCCAATCTCGGCCTTGAGGGCCTCGATTTCTTTTCGGTACTTTTCGGATGCATCAGAGTCAGGTGGCACGATATTTTCCTTTAAATTCTCGACTGAGCCTCGAAGCGATGGGGCGGCATTGCTCTGTCTGGAGGAAGGTCTGCTTGTGTTTTGCTCTCCAGTAAGAACGTTATGGGTGGGTTGGGTGGCACGAAACGATCCTATCTACAGCGCACAAATGAGTCAAAAGGACATGTAGAGCCATATATCGAGGCATGCCCAGCCAATTGGCCGCTTGACTTACTCTTGAATCACGAAGTGACAGACTTGGTCGGGGGAGGCCTGAAGTGCTCCCAGTGCGCAGCCTGCTGGTCGAGCGAGAGCCTGGCCGACCAGCAGGGCCACTGGCATCCTGCGTTGCGCGGCCGCGCATCTCAAAACTTGGCTTTGGCCTTGGAAGAAAGAAAAGGACTGGCGATGGCTGCTGAGCTTCTGTTTTCCTTCTCTGCCAAACGCGCCGATTCGCGTCGCAAATGGGTAGCTTGGCAGCGAATACGTGTGGTCACGTGATGACATCAGCTATCTGGTAAGCAAACATGTTAATGGGCATGTACTATGGATTTGCACTGGAGGCATTGTAGCAATGACTTGATTTGAATTCCAGCTGCGGAGATGTTTTTTTTTTTGGGGTCAACTATGAGCTCACACAGTTGGCTGCCCAAGTTCGATATACAAGCCATGAGCATGGAATTGAGCAGAGCGTTCCTGGGACTCAGTCCCATATCAGCATCACCCTATCTGATAAGATCTGCGCCAGCCAATCGGCAATCCACCATGTACCGGCTTGGCTCGGGGTTCGCGGTACAAGCGCTCGGCGTCAGAAGCGTGAATCAGAAATTCCCTCTGGCTCGCATAAAGGATCGCAAGATACATAACCATTGCATTATACATGAAATAGCGCAGTTGAATGAATAGATACATATGAATGTACCCAAGAGATCGAATCTAACTCGCAAATCAGCAAACAAATCCTCACCGGCATCAATTGGGCACTTCTCGCCAAAGTACACTGGACTTCAGGCCCATGACGCAGCTCCCGTGACCCACTCGGCGAAAACCCAAGAAAGTGGGAAGCTCAGCTTAGCTCCATCCATCCTTCATCCATTCATCCCGCCAATATCCCCGGCCGAAACACCAACAAACAAGCCTTTTGACATGCCAGTACCGACGAGCACCCGCCCGGATCTCTCTGGGCTCGCCAATTAACCCCCGCTCGTCTTATATCAATCAGATTTCAATCTTTATTAAATAGCCTCGCCCACTACCGCAACCACCGAATCCCGGCTCTGCTAAACCCGAATCCTGCCTGGATCTACCCAGCTGAGCCCTAAGGAAGGATTGAATTGAGCTCCTACCTCATCCACAATGGTCGCCCGTGCACGAAGCCTCGAGGCAAGTAAAAGGACTTTGATAATTCAAACAATCACCACGAAGTCCATATTAACATGAAGCTGTTTACAGGCGGCAAGGACCTCTCTACCAGCGACATTTGCGTTTCGTAGACCTCGGTTATCGCCCTTGTTCCTCTCTTCCAGTCCTGAAGCTCGCTCAAACTACCAACGATTATCCTCCGCATCCTCTGTGTCCTCTTTAACATCATCATCCTCGTCTTCCTCATGCCAGAGGCGATGGTATTCTTCCGATCCAACGACTTGCCAGCAGAACCGACAGCCAGGTGCCCAGAGCCATGATCAAGCAGCATCAGCACCATCAACTCCAAGCTCCACAACGACAACGTCTTCATCGTCATCAACATCCACATCAACATCAACGTCAAGCAATCGCCGTAAAGAGTCTGCTGGAGGGAAATTCAACTTGTATGGCGATGAGTGGGAGGATACCGTGGACTTTGCCATTCAAGGATTTGACGAGCTTCCCCATCGCTTGTTTGGCGTAAACCAACATATGATCATCAACTATGAACTCAAAGAAGCTCTGCGTATGATGCTGCGCCAGTTCAATGCACCCATTGTCTACTGTTTCGCCTACGGTTCAGGCGTTTTCCCCCAGGAAAAGGCCGGCCGCAGCATCAGCGAGGCTGACTTTCGAGCCGTCCACCCCAGGCCTCCCGAAGCCTTGGTCAAGGCCCAGGGAGGCTCTCCCAAGATGATTGACTTCATTTTCGGAGTCACTCATACAGAGCACTGGCATTCTATCAATATGAAGCAGCACCGAGACCATTACTCTGGCGTTGCATCGCTAGGCTCAGGCTTTGTCTCGCGAGTCCAGAACTGGGGTGCTGGCGTGTATTTCAATCCCTACGTTGAAATTAGCGGCATGTTGGTCAAATATGGCGTCACAAGCATCGACAACTTGGTTAGGGACCTGTCCACTTGGGATAACCTCTATTTGGCAGGGCGCCTGCAAAAGCCGGTCAAGATCCTCCGTGACCATCCTCAGGTCCGATTGGCAAATCAGATAAATCTTATTGCTGCTGTTCGAACTGCGCTCCTTCTGCTGCCGTCTGACTTCACCGAAGCCGATCTATATAGCACCATTGCTGGGCTGAGCTACCTCGGCGACCCCCGGATGGCTCTCCCTACCGAGAATAAGAGCAAGGTAGACAACATTGTCTCTAACAACATGGTTCATTTCCGCCGACTCTATGCTCCGCTAGTCAGGACACTTCCCAACGTGGCATTCGTGGACCCTGTTCGGCTCGATGATGAGAGCTGGATTTTGAACCCCGAAGCCAACGCCAGGATGCAGCAGGATATGGATTTGATGAAGAGGGGTAATATGGTCAGACGTTTACCGGGAAGCTTCAGATCTCGCCTCTACTTTCAATACCGGAAGAAGTTTGGCATTCCCCAAGACGAATTCAAGGCCATGATGGAGGCAGCCTCTGACTCCGACGGAGCTGTAAAACGCCGCCAGGCGGGAGAGTTTGAGAAGCGGATTGCTGCGGATGACCCCGAACAGCTGAAGCAGATTACTCGCCAAGTCATTAAGCAGACTGTCAACTGGCCTAGCACATCGCAAAGCATCAAGGGCTTACTCATGGGTGGCTTCAAGAGATCATGGCGATACTTGGGCGAAAAGGTGTCCAAGTGGAAGAAGGGCAGGTCCGACAAGAAACCTGAAAGCAAAGAAGCTGAAAAATCGCAGAAAAAAGAAGAGTAAAGCGCAGCCTTTACTCTCAGGGCACCCTACGCCCTATCTTTCCTTCAGTCGCCTTAATGGCGACGCAATTTTTTTTTTCTTTTCTAGCTTTAACACCCTTGCGTTTATTTTCTTCTTACATATTGTATCACGTATGCATCTACGCAATGAACATAGAGGTTAGATTCGAGAGAGCGATTGCAGCAAAAATCGAGCGGAGCGCAATATTATGTACCGGCTAGTTATGTATGAGCCATGAGGACTGGAGACACAGGACACATTCTTAAAAAGAAAGAAAAACAAAAAGATGGAGTGAGAAAAAAAAGAGACAAAAAAACTGGATATGCAGAGCGAAATGGGACTGATGGCAATAAGAAACCAATGGATAGGATAGATGGATGACTTCGGTTGGCTGGTATGAGGGGCATGGTGTGCGGCGTTGACGACGGAACGAAGCGAATGCTGTTGAGAAGGAAAAGCGGCTTTGCAACTTGTATTGTAGTGTATCAAAATAATGAGCAGGAAACACGATTGGAAACGTTTAGTTTCATCATCTGAACATATAGATAATTGCTTGCTCTAAACCCATGGTGTGAGGTATCTTACTTAAGTTGGGTTATTGGAATATTGAACTGCTTCATAGTGCCGGCCGTTAGTCATCTGCATGACTCGGCTGCATCTCTTTTGTTGAATTACTATTTCTATTTATTTCCGCTTTCTTTACTCTTGCAACTTGGCGAATCCGAATGATTCCCAGTCCTTCAGCACCTGGTCCTGGACGCTCTTCGGGTAGGCGTTCTTGAAGTTGCAAGTCTCCCAGTTCTGACCGGTTGTGTATTCCACCGGCAGCAGCGCATCGCTCACAACCTTGCCGCCCTTGATGGGGTCACCGTTTCCATAGCCCATGAAGGGAATAAGCCTGAATCCGAGAACCTCCTCGAAGAAGACCTCATCCAGGTTGGGACGGCAGCGAGTGGTGTAAGCCCACAGGACGTCCTTGTCGTTGTAAATGTCAATGTCCTCACCTACGAGGATGAGACGGTGCATGGCGAAGCCGGGCTTGACGTTGAAGACGAGGTCGCCGACCTTCTTGGCGAACTCCTTTCCGGTTGTCTTGAGGGCGCGGAGCTTGGTGGTGTCGACCTTGAGGACGGTCCAGGTGGCGTGGGCGAACCAGGGGCAGGAGGCCTGGATGATGGGGAGGCCGGCGTCCTGGCAGACCTGGCGGATTCGAGCAGCGGCGAGGACTCCGAGCATGGTGTGCTGTTGAAGGGTGTATGTGTTAGTTGACTGACTTGGTACAGGCAGATGGGGAAGAGATATCGGGGATGAGCAACACTTACAGTCTCGTCGGTCATGCGGCCACATGAAGAGATGGGCAGGATTGCGTTGTTGCGGTAGGTGATCTTGTTGATGGTGTGGACGTTGCCAATGATGCTCTTTCCTGGGAAAGTATAGCCGTGCATCTCGCCAAAGGGGCCCTCAGAAGCTGTCTCTTCGACAGAGAATGTGCCCTCAAAGACAATCTCCGAGTTGGCCGGGACCAGGATGTCGTTGGTATCACACTTGACCATCTTGATGGGCTCGCCGCACATGGCGCCGACGTATCCAGGATCGCTGATGCCCTCGGGGAGGGGCATGGAGGCCGCCATGGCAGCGGTTGGAGGAACACCAAATGCCAATGCCCAGGGGATCTCCTTCTTGCCCTCCTTGGCCCACTGGTCGTGGATGAGTCTGATGTGCTGCGGGTTGGCAGCGAGACTGACCAGCTTGTTCTTGCTGGACACCATGGCTCTTGAGATGGACCAGTTGGTCCAGGTGCCGTCGGGGGACTGCAGGATGTGTACACCAAAAGTCTGGACATACTTTCCGCCGTCAGACTGGTGAATCTGCGGCAGGGGGAGCTTCCACAGGTCGATGTCGGGTCCGTCGATGGAGTTCTCCTTGCAAGGGCCGGTGGAGAGGATCTCGGGCTCAATGGGCGGGATGTGAGTTGCGGACAGCATCTTGTCCATGATGTCGTGCAGGCTGGCGGTGGGAGGAAGGGCTACGTGCCGTGCCAGACGGCTGTACTGGTGCCCGGGGGTCTTGCGGATGCCGCCGGGGGCTCCAAGAATGCGCCAGAGGCCATCCTTGGCCCCGATGATGTTGTGGAAGAGCGGCGCCTTGTCGTCGGTCTCGCAGACGAGGCGGGTGATGGCGGCGGCCTGGAGGTTGGGGTCGATGGGAGAGTCGATGTCTGCGAGATCGCCGTCTTCGCGGAGGGCGTTGATGAAGGACCGGAAGCTCAGGTGAGCGGGCTCGGGGTCATTGGGGTCTCTCTGGGGAGACATGATGGAACTCGGATGTAAGGATTTTTACTGTTATTTTGATTTTATTTTTTATTATTCAGTTACCAAAAGAATCCTCTGTTGCTCGTTGACTCCAAACTAAGCGCTTATGCCTCTCTACATATATTCTCTGGCCGCTCCGACGCGGGAATCCTATATATACCTACTCTACTGCCCCCTTCTGGGACGGTGGTGGAGTTGCCCGCGCGCAAGTTTGATGCTCCTCTCTGACGACGGGGGACTCATCTTGGTCATCTTGGCTTACCTGATCTCAGTCGTCTGCGCCAAGTCCTCTCCCTCTCTCCGGACCACCATCGACTCACGGTGATACGGACCGCAGTCCGCATCGCGGCATAAGTTCCTCGACTGCAGTCATGCCTTATGCGACCCCCCCGGGCGGTGCGCCGAGACGGGCTAAGCCGCCGCTGCGGATCATCACGCGCCGAGCATCCGAGCCATCCGCCACGCTGCTCCAGATCCTTCGCCAGCCTGCCTCGGACGCTCGGAACATAAGCAGCGCCTCGGGTCCTGCCAGCTTCATGTCCCGCTGGACGACCAACGCAGTCGCGAGAATGGATATCCAGAACAGCGGCGGCCACAGCGCGCATGCGCCGACGCCAGAGCAGAAGGAAATCGACAGAGTGCTGTACCTGCGCCGCATTTCGCAGGCCAGATCGTGCTATCCGTGCCGCCAGCGCAAGGTGAAATGCGACCACGGCCAGCCGTGCCGGACGTGCCAGAAGCGAGGCCATCCCGAGATATGCTCGTACACCGTGGGCACGCCCGAGAAGAGGCGCGGGAGGCGCGCGAAAAGGGCCACCGCAGACGGCGCAACGCCTCAGGGCGCTTCTGCTTCTGCTTCTGCAAACAGGGCAGAGTCTGAGCAGCACCAGGGAAAGGAGCGACCATCGCGGGACGACAGTCCCCAGTCCGAGGTCTCATCGAATCAGACGACGCCGGCGGCTCCTCTGGCTACGGCAACTGAGCTGGCTTCAACAGTGGCCGCGGCGCCGTGCTCTCGTGCACCGCAGGCAAACTGCTATCGGACTATGAGACGGGAGCATTATCAAGGGGACAGTTCTGTTCTTGCAATGTTACATGGCTCGGCCGATTCGCCCGCTGTGGAGATGAGAAGGAAGGCCGGGCCCGTTCTTGGCTTACACAACACGCTGGAGTTTTATCCCTTTATGAAGCTCAAGACGATACAGGAACGCTGGGCTGCGCTGTTGAAGCTCATTCCGCAGAAACAGGAAGTTTTGAGGTATGATCATCTGGTCCGTTCAACTTTCGATCTCTATGAGACCCTGGTACATCCATCGGCTGCAAGGCTGGAGCCTCGGCTTCGCATCATCATAAGCATCAGCACCATCACTAATATGCAAATTGGCTAACCCGATGCGCATAGATATTTCCCCTCGCATGGCGCCACAATTTATCCTCTGAATCCTGTTTTGATAGATCCTGATGACTTGGAGTCTGCCTATTGCGATTACCTGTCGGCCTTGGAGGCCGGTGAGCTCAAGGACCCCAATGTCTTTTCTCCTAAATGGGTCTGCAAGGCGTACATCTCACGGATTGCTCTACTGCTGGCTGCACTTGCCACCAGCGCTCACTATTCGGTAATGCAGTCTCCGAGGAGGCGTTCTGAGCATTGCCGAGATTACAGTAAGAAGTCATTGATGAGTAACCTGTTTACATGACTGACCTATTTCTGGAATTTAGTACAACGCGCATTTGATTGCCTACGTCTTGCCAATTATGTCTTGCATCCATCACTAGATGTGGTTCAGACCCTGCTCATTATTGGCACTGTTCTACAAGATGTTGGACAGTCAGACGGCGCTTGGGTCATGTTGGGCACCACAGTTCGGGTAGCGCAGGCTCTGGGGCTGCACACTCTGACGGAAGCTCAGCTTCAAGAAGATAAAGGGAAGAAGAAACAGGCTCTTTGGGATATGATATGTAAGCAGGACTGTTTGCTCAGTCTGTGCCATGGCCGGCCACACATTGCGACTAGGCAATCATTGGCAACGAATAATCTGCTCTACCGTTCCGACGACGCATTGGGCTTCTCGGATATGATGTGCGGCATTGTTTCTGTGTGCATGGGCCTCCTGAACTTGGAACAGCCAAGCTGCGAAGCGTCGTTGAAGCTGCTGACCGAACTGGACGGATATCAATCCCGAGCCTTGCCTTATCTGGAGGACCGAAACAGCTGCAGAAATATCCAGCAGCGGTACGAAAACCTCACTATACAAATTCAGCTCTCATTCACAGCATCAGTCATTGCTCGGCCAGCATTGACCAGGACTGTGGCGACAACCAACGAAGAGATTAACAATTTGCAAATTCTCAAGCGCCGAGCCAAGGAAAGCTTGATGAGCACGGCAAAGTCATTTATCGAGTTTCAGTCACTAAGCATCATACCCATCCGCACATGGTCTTTGATCCACGCGGTCCTGAGTGCGACGATTATGCTTTGTTTGTGGGAAGAGACGCGAAACGATACAGAGAGTCGAGATGTGATGCAGCGCGTGATGGAAATCTTTTCGCGAGCAGCCCAGGCGGACGACGAGACCGGCATGATGTCAGACAACAACCCTTGGCTATCTATGAGCCATACGCGAGCACTGGTGGCACTTCAGAGCGCCCTCCAAAACGCCCCTGCCTTGACCAGCCCTGCAGCAACAACATCAACACCGTCATCGCTGCCCGAACAACATCTAGCGGAGAAGATGCCACCCCAGCATTATGCCTTGCCGAGAATGCAAGATGCAGGAGCTCCTCCGCTAGATCCGACCATGGATGGCCCGATGAGCTATAATTTTACGTCGATGCTGATTGACGGGTTTGTTCACTTTTGGCATGGGTTTAGGATGGATCTGGACTGACTTTGAACCAGGTTCTCCATGGACGCGTATTCGTACCCCTGGGACACGTCTGGGGTGTCGCCTTTGATGTATCTCGATCAGATAATGAAAGGTGAGGAGGATACGACGTTTCCCCACAACGACCCCAGCTTTGGGCCGAGTCGAAACTGACGATGTTGCAGGGACTTATGAGGCTGTAGATGAATTTTGAACAAGGGATTGGGTGGGCCGGCGTTGCAGTGTTACAGGTTGGAATATAGGAACTCGAAACAAAATGAAAATACTTGATAGGGAAGGGGTGTTTGATTTTCAGCATTGGGTACGGATAATGGCGCTATTTACGACGATACTCTTTACGAAATAAATATTGACTTTTCTATGGCTTTTTACTGGATTATTGAGACACCAGATGTAGCACATTTGTTTCCAAGACAAGGACATTCTTTGAAGACCATACTAATATGATGTTGCATTATTACGAGATTGGCAAATATTACTCACTCTGAGACTGATTTTTTGGTACATTAACATTGGGTTTTCAATAGTACTTGTATTACTGTATGCCAGATGAGTAGTAGCCACTTGAGAGAGCTGATTGGATAGGGTCGACCGCTGCATGTCTGCATAATTCCGAGTTGTCGGAATAAAGAATCGGAGTTTATAAGCCAAGCCAATATTGCTGATGCCACGCCAGAACTTGGGGTAGTGCTTGACTTGGCTGAGAAGAATTGAGAAGAATTGAGAATATAATACTTGTAGAGAGACTAGCTGATACGTATTGATCAGCTATCATATTACACAACGCCAAGCTCCCATGTTCTCTTCATGATTCTGGTTCAAGTTCAAGTAATTCAGTAAGTAGTAGCTCAAGGATACGGTCTAGAAGCGAAACGGTCGCCCGCTAGTAGCTGTAAATCATGCTCTAGCAGCATCTACTAATGCTAGATCCTGCACAACGACTTTTGTCTAGTGTAGGAAAAAAAAAACACAATGCATCCTTTCATCTCAGCCAATAAGCACTCAAGAGCAGCCAACCCCTCGGAACAATAAACCCACACACTCCAATTGCTCAACTTTTATTTTTTTTTTACCTGAGCACGTTTATTAATGGGCAAAAAAAAAAAAAAAAAAAGACACACTGCAGATAAGCTGAAATAATATTTTAGTGCTTATAGGGGACCCCCCTCTCCCTTCTCGTTGGGGGCCAAGAATGCGGCGGTGGCCCTCTTGGGAAACGTTTAGGATCGGGACGGGAGCGTGCCGCAATTTTTGACAGGTAACGGTTTGCCGCAGCCTTACGGAGCACCGCTATACTAGAAGGGAAACTTTGCTCAAACGGGTGGAGCGTGCAAGGGGAAGTGATCTGTCAGTGAGAGGCGAGAGTGAAGCCTTGTTTGTTTGTTTGTACATACATATGTAGAAAGAGTAAGCACTTTAAATCCGGCTCGAGATTTTCTTGCTAAAGCCGGGCTATTCGAGGCGGGAATGGGGCGGGATGAAATGATGAAGAAGCGGGCGGATCAAGGAAACCTGGTCTAGTTTCTGGTTTGTAAAGGAGAACAAATCAAAAGGGCACACTTGATGGAAACAAGCGTGCAGCAAGATGGGCTGATGTTGTGTACACATGTACCCAGACCGAGTTAGGTGCCTGTTATGCTGCCCCATATAATTTATAATTTGCTATAGGACTACACAGGCCTAGAATCTGCGTCATCCAAGATTAATGATCGCTATAAGCTGCCAACACGAAACACGAGGTTTGTGTTGTCTTTTTAGCTAATAATGGCCACTCGACTTCGGCGCCTCGGCCACTTCGGCGCTGTTCGTTTTGAGCTCCCAGATCCGGCCCACCGAAACCGAAGCGGTTCTTGCATCAATCTTTGGTTGCTTCGTTCCTTTCCCTCGGTTCGGCTGCTTGGAGATGGAATCTTCGGTCAGTTGGTTGAAATGAGGTCACGCTGTCGATAATCTCTGCTGCGGTTTTGTGTGCGTGATGATGGTTTTTGTTTATCCGTGCCAAGTTGGCGAGATGACTTGATTTGTGTGGTGTGTGGAAATTGTGGATTAGTCGCGAGCAAGTTGCGGTGCTGGATGTTGGTTATTGGTTTTTTTCGTACTTATAGCTCGAGGATGCCGCATGTGTTTTTGGAGGATTCGTTTTTGTTTTCCCAATACAATTGGCACTTCTGGAGCCGTGGTCACGCGCTGTTGCCTCTTCCTCCTCTTCCTCTGCTCTACTCCATAAGCGCTGCAAACTCTCCATCGTCTCTCCAGCCCACCATTGAACAACGATACGACGCTGTAATACGACTCCATACTCCATACTCCATACTCCATACCCTGCCGACTACCTCATATCACAACATCCGCTCAGCAGCCTCTCGCAAATCATCATGTCGCCCTCTCTCGCCGGCGAAGAAGACCTCGCCGTCTCCGCCTCCATCGGCCTCTCCAACGGCTCCTCCTCCTCCAACAGCATCGTCTCCAACAGCGTCTCCAACGGCAGCGCTCCTCATCCTCGCCCCCAGCCTCGCCGCAAGCGCCTCATCGTCGCCATGACGGGCGCCACCGGCACCGTGCTCGGCATCAAGCTGCTCATCGCCCTGCGCCGCCTCAACGTCGAGACGCACCTCGTCATCTCCAAGTGGGCCGAGCAGACGCTCAAGTACGAGACCGACTACCACCCGTCCAACGTGCGCGCGCTGGCCGACCACGTCTACAACATCAACGACATGGCCGCCGCCATCTCCAGCGGCTCGTTCCGCGTCGACGGCATGATCGTCGTGCCCTGCAGCATGAAGACGCTGGCCAGCATCTCGACGGGCCTGTGCGACGACCTCATCTCGCGCGCCGCCGACGTGATGCTCAAGGAGCGCCGCCGCCTGGTGCTGGTGGCGCGCGAGACGCCGCTAAGCGAGATTCACCTGCGCAACATGCTGGACGTGACGCGCGCCGGTGCCATCGTCTTCCCGCCGGTGCCTGCGTATTACATCCGGCCGGCGTCGGTGGACGACTTGGTGAACCAGAGCGTGGGGCGGATGCTGGACCTGTTTGACCTGGACACCGAGGAGTTTGAGCGGTGGAGCGGGTGGAAGAAGGACAGCTAGAGGGGAGACGACGATGCTTGTTTGTTTTGCGGCGGTTGGTTCTTTTGCGTATTATTTAGTCTATGTGGTGTCTTGAAAAGGATGGGCCGCTTTCTTTCGTGTAACAATAGACGGCATGGGTTCTGGGCTGCCAAGCGTTTGGGCGTTGGGCTGTTGGTTTTTGCTATTTTGCTACAAAGGGAGAATCTGAGACAACATTTGAAGTTTGAGTACAAAAAAAAGTAATCAATGACATCAACTATAATATGATGATTTACAAGAAACATCAAAAAAGAAATAACGGCTATTACACGGTATATTGTGAAGGAAAAGCAAAAAAAAGTATGCGACAAGAACAGGATTCGAACCTGTGCGGCCGAAGCCATATGATTTCGAGTCATACCCATTAACCACTCTGGCACCTTGCCTTTTGCATGTTAGGTGTAGTACAAATTGCAACTATATTAGTAATAGCCAGTTTTGGATCAGAGCCAACTCGGTATCCTTACCCTAGGACCTGAACATTCAAGAGAACAACCGTTGATGCAATCTATTAATTCTTGCATCGTTTGAAGATGCTGATTTAAATTGTTAATTAGTCTGCTACTGCTCTTTCGCAAACAATGCATAATTTTTATTAATCATCACACATCTCACATCCTTGTCACACCAACCTCAAGTCCAGTACGATAGACAATCCCCACTTCAAGTCATTCTGCAAATTACTACTCATTCATGTAGATGCATTTATAGGTCTGCAGCTGTCACATCTCATAAGCTTTACTCTGCCGCAGTGATCTTTATTTACACTTATATAAACATCCTCAGTTCATTTTTTTCACATATAGAAATAGTAAATAGATGCTACTACACTGCTAATTATTCATCCAAGCACTACTACAAAGCATGTGTAGATGGCTGTCTGCTAACCTGGAGCAATAGTGACAGCGCCAGGTGGATATACAAATGGCTAGCCAGCGTATTGAATGATAGAATAGAATCTATTTACACAGGGATTGACCCAACATTTTCCTGCCATTGCCTGATTAAAATGGGACGAGCCCATCGCTCGCAGCCAATTATTAGAATGCATGTACAAAAGTAAATAAGATGGCCAGTGATCAATCCCGCCGACCACTAATGTATGTACAGGCATGCATTTTAGGCAACCAACAAGCACAAGTCAAATACGAGCGAGTATGAAAACAGAGATGCCGAGTTCCATAATACCCACTACGGGGTTCGAGTATAGGCACTGGGTATTACCAACTGTCGTAGTGCCTGCCATCGTGTACATGTCCCTTGCATCGAGGCTGAAGCCGGTCAAATACGCCACGGGACGGGCAATATAAAGGGAAACAAATAAGTCCATGTAGGGAGTACAAACCAAAATAAAACTGCATACTACTACTCTGTACATTCCATGTAGGCTAATTGCCGTGCAAAAAACGAGTAGATAAAAGTACAGCAGATGCTTGCAGCAACAAGATACCTCTTGATATGTATGTATTAATAGCACCCGTAATTTACCCCTGCATCGTGCCTTGCGCCATGTCACGGATGGATGCCTTTTGTCCGCACCGGCAATTGCCCATGCACCGGTAATTGGACCGTCCTACCGCGGGTATACAAAGCATGCCGCAACAAGGGAAAATCAGGTTTCCAAACTCTGCGAATCAGCTCATCGCCTCTCCCCCGGAAATCGCTCTATCCCGGCATTGACAGCTAGCTAATCGCGGATTTTAACGTATCCAATTAAACATGGCACTGTTGGCAACCCGCTAGAACAAGACAAGGCGAGGGAGAGACACACGCTGGACCTGCGTCGTGCTAAGCCTGTTTCTGGATTGGGTGGAGACACAGGGGCTGCGTATCATATCAGACTTGTGCGGCTGAAGATGCAACCTCGAGGTCTGGACTCTGTGACGTGTTGCGTTGGAGCAGAGGGAGAGGACAAGAAGCCATTGCAAAGACATGGTTGAGGGCAGACTTGGACAAGGAAAGGTGAAAATCGGCACATTGGATAAGGATAAGGGTCAAGAACGAGCATCAGAATAAGAATGAATGCAAAGACAGAGTCATCATCCGAGATCCAGGAGCTTGGGTTGGTTGTACATACAGCAAGACAGAGACACAACTGACAGAATGGTAATTTTGTCTTGCTCGGGCCGCATCTCCGTCGCTGTTCCTATTCCAGGCCATATTGTATTTATGCATATAATCTGCCCGCAGCAGCAGTTTGTTATTGACATTGCGCTTACTGCTGCGGATCTACATCCTCTACTCAAACAATTGTGCACCACTTATAGCCCATGCATTCTGAAAATGAAAACATGGGCTCAATTCACAACCATAGGCAATGGATCATGTCAGCTTCTACTCTGTCCTGCTGCCCAGCCCGCACCCGACAACCCCCACTAGCCTTCATAAAATAAACACAAAACCAAGACAGTAATAATAATAATAATAACCGCCCTGCATACTGGCGCTCTGACAATCACAATCATCCGACAAACTCTCCAATCACCGAATTCACAGCACCAACCTGCCCTGCAGCCAACCAAAGACCCTCTTTTCAGACTCCCTCGCATCCATCCGCCCCCCGCAACATCCTCTCCCATTGCCTGCCTGCCCACATGTGAATACGACTTTTTTCGCCTCCCCCTATTGATGGATACCGCTGTTCCTTGTTCCTTGTTTTTCTTTCTCGAAAAGTAAGGGAAGAAACCGGGGACGAAACAAAACAAAACAAGACAAAACACAAAAAAAGAGTGTTGGCTGTAGTATAGTAGTTCGTCCGTAGCGGTTGGATGTTAGTGGCGTCGAATTACAACCTCGATTTCATCTCCGTCACCGAATTTATTAACCCGGCAGAAGAAGACGATGAATAAAATCGTAAAATCAGCCCATAATTCCCATCCGCAACTGCCGGGGCCAAGATACAACGTCTTACACCGTCCGGAGTACGTAGTGGTAACTCCCCCCCAGGAAAAAAAAAAAAGAGCAACACGAGATGAATCCAAGACTGTACCTTTTTTTCTTCCAAGTATATTTCATCCAATTTCCTTTTTGTGTAGCACAAAGTGCAAGGGGGATTAAATGAAATAAAATAAAAAACAAAAACATCCAATAGCTCCTTCACCGGTCGGATGTAAGGAGGCGGGTAAGCCGGAGCTATTATTACTACTAGTATTGGCTTCGTGGTGGTGGTGGTGGTGGTGGTGGTGTTGGTGCTGCCCTTTTATGCAGGGAGACAGAATCGAGTCCGAATAATCTCTGCTCCAGAGTAGTATCACCAACCGTGCCAGAGGAGAGAGATCGCGGATCATCTGATTCCTAGAATGCCAACATCGAGGGAGATAAATAGGGATCGGATTCCTTCCTCTCTCCCCTCTCACTCTCATCCTTCACTTCCATCCCTATAAAGCCAGGCATAATTCTCCAGCCCACTCATTCATCACTCTCATTAAAACAGTCACTCTTTTTTACAAATCTTCTTCACATCATCCTCAAACGAAGCCAAAATGCAGTTCTTCACCGTCGCCACTCTCTTCCTCGCCACTGCCTTCGCCGCTCCCTCCGTGGACACCAACGGCAACGGCATCGCTCCTCGCCTGGCCGCCAACTTCTGCCCCCCTGGCCTGCTCTACAGCAACCCCCAGTGCTGCCAGATCGATGTTCTTGGCGTTGCTGATCTCGACTGCGTCTCCCGTAAGTCAAAGATCGCTTCTTCCGGATCAAAGCCGTTTCTGTTTCGCTAACAGTAGGAAAACAGCTCCGTCTGGCCCAAGCAAGTGCAAGACTTTTGCCGGCATCTGCGACAAGATTGGACGCCAACCCAAGTGCTGTGTCGTACCTGTTGTAAGTCGCACACTCACCACACCCCGTTCCAAATTCAATTTTACTAAACGTATATTCCTCCAGGCTGGCCAGGCTCTCCTCTGCACCGACCCCGTCGGCGCCAACAACTAAACCTCTTGTCACAAGACCCGGTGAAAATCGGGTCAATCCATCTCTCATATAGTACCGTGAATAGGCCTTGTACATTGAGCTCTCGTACTGTACTGTCAATAACGAATTCTGTGTTCGGCTTTTGGATCAATGATGAATGAGGATAATGGCGAGGGAGGGAAGGCAGATGAAAAGACTAATATACGGCTTCACTTCAGTATGCACGCTTTTTGATAACACATTAATTTAGACAATATAATGTTTTGTGCCTGGCATAATCCCCAGGGCTGGAATTTATACCGACCTTTTCCGCTCCTCTCCATAGTTGACCAAAATCTGTATTACTCACCGATCATCTGGCTGAAGCGTGGTCTGATCTCGTCGGCTTTAACCATTACATCCCTTGCCTCGACCGAGAGCCTCCCTGTCCCTTGTGCGTTGCCCAGACGCCATCCCCTTTTCACACTCTTTGCTTTTTGCGGACCTGAAACTTTTGTTGGCTCGTCAATTACCAATCGGATTATAGCCCTGGCAGAATGGAACTAGTATTGAGTATCCGCAACAAGTTCGATCGAGGATTTTCAGCCTGTGCTTTTTTTTTCTTTCGTTTTTGTGATTTGCTCCACCCACAGTCTTTGTTGCCGGGTCTTCGTGTGTATCGCGATCCAGCAAATTGGCTTCCTGTAGCAGCAGCAGTAGTATTCAATATTGTGTATGGTAAGATGTATGATATTATTAGTAAATGGCAGTAAGTACTACATATGATCCCCGATCAATGCGTCTACAACTCATCTGAAAATTCTTCTTCCAGACTGTCTTCGCTTACAATCCAGTTCCTAATCTGAGCTGTGCCATCCACCACTTTCTTCCATATCTTTGGCAAGCAACTCTGAGGAGCCAAAATGTAGCACCTCGGCGTCGGCACTTCTGGCGGCTCGTTCATGACGTGCCAAGTGTCGCTCGGCCCATCAGTTGACAAGTCGTCCTCGACTGGCTGTAGCCCCGTTGGGATATCCCGATTGAACGTAGCGCGCATGAAGATCTCGTAGGCAGCTTCCGGCTGGTACGCCGGGACCATGTGACCCGCCTGAAAAACTCTGGAGAAGCTATAGTTACCATACTGGCGGGTCAAGCCAGACACGCCCTTCTCCGTCAAAAATGGTGCGTAGCCGGCGCGCGCAAAGTCCTCGCTGTGCGAATAAGGCACCGCCAGAGAAGCCTTTTCGCCACCGATCCAGTTACATGCGTAGTCACGATCGCCATACATCATGTGGACCTTGATGCCATGGTCGAGGAGATAGCCCACGGCTTCGAGGAATCCCCCGTGGAACTCGTCGTAGGAACTGCTAAAGCTGCTGCTCACAGCAGTAGAGATGACACTGAAATTGACTGGCGATCCAATGGCACCGAGAACGCTCTCTTCTGTCAGAAAGCCAAACATATGGTTCGGCGGGTAGGGATCATTGAACCTATGGCCAATGTCGAGCCAACTGCGGTCTAGGTCAAAGTACACCTTTGCAGCTGGCGAATAACACCAGTCCTTCACATCGCCACAGGGGTTGGCAAAGTTGACTCTCTGAGCATTAACGGTGGATACGTCAAAGAAACCGAAGCTCTGCTGGCACCTCTGTATCTGATCCCTGCAGCCGTTGGGCTTGGTGAAGTTGTGCTTCAACTCCTCGTATATGGACTGGTTGAAGACTTGGATACCATAAGTCTAAGTAGGTGTGGACAACGTCGTCAGTGCTATGCTTTTATACTGTGTTTGTTTCATACTATATACTTACATTGTTGTATGGAAAGTCAATGTATGACTCCTCTTGAATAAGAGAGTCCAGCCAACCATTGACAATGCCAAGGGTGTCCAAGTGAAGGAAATGAGCGTGTTCGTCGGCAATCGTGCCATTGGCAATCCTCTCGTTCTGTTGTTGGAAAAACCGCATGAACCCTGGGCCGTAGTGGCCGCCGTAACTTTCTGCCCAGATGCTGATGCGTTCGTCGCTGGGCTTGTAGTGAGGGAACTCGGAAAACCAGGTCTGCGCAAAGTGCCACAAGGCGTGGGCGGCTTGAGCAGTGCTGTTGGTCGTGTGGGACTGCTTCTGGCTGCTAAACGTGCCAACCATGGAAGTCAAGTTCAGATTTGGTATACCTTGCGAGAAATCTGCAGGTTTGATGCTGAGGCCATCTCCCGAGAGGTTGGCCGTGCAGTTGGTGGGGATGTCATAGGAGAAGCCAACCTGGGTGGGCTCGTCGATGTACAGCATGTTGACCTCATTATTCCAGCTCCAGGGATTGAGCATAGTCGACTTGGAATCGTCATTCACAAAGCAGGGGCCATTTTCCATGAGGAGGCCGTACATGGACGAGGAGCCGGGTCCTCCATTGAGCCAAATGGCCAGAGGAGCCGTGGAAGGGTTCTTGCGGGCTTCAAAAAACCAGAAGAATCTAAAGCCTCATGTCAGATAACGCAATAAATGAATTCCTCTTATGAACCTAGTGCAGCTTACGTATTGACCGGATAGTGTTGGGGCTCGCCGTCTGCGTCTTCAAGCAGCCCTGGAGGAAGATGGACGTGGCCAGCATACGATTTGACGCCGGGAGTCGTCTCGCAAATCCCGGGCTAATCTCATCTCGGCCCGTCAGCATCAAAATCACATCAAACGAATTTATGAAGGGAAAAGTGACGGCGGACGACAGACCTCCTTGAATGAAATGGTGACATTCTCGTGGAACTTGGATCTAAGCACCGTGACGCCCTCTGGCTTTGGCGGGAACTGGGCGATCGCCACGCCGGCCAGGCCGCTCAGCAGCACGGCAGCCGATAACATGATGCTGATTAATTAGCAGTTCAAAACAGCCAAACAAAACAGACCAAGTCTGACTCCAGCGTCTCAACGTGACGCGCAGAGGGCTGATTGAACGCGGGAACCAGAAGCGGTTAATTGCGTGCCCTGCATCTGAGCCGCAAAAATATAGACCCGATTAGCCGCTGCCAAGGATTGCATATTACGGAGTAGATCGCAGCTCATCACCGGCAGCGGCAGCGGCAACTTCAACATCTCATTTAGCCTGATCGCCAATCTTAAATTAGTACAAACGAGCAGAAATGAAACAAAATCGCCGTTACGCCTAGAAAGCCCATTGGCAAAGATTAGCGCTGGTGCAGCCTTCTCTTGTAGCTGCCATAAGCGACTTTGTCCCTGGCATGCCGCGATGCTTCACTGCATCACGTTTGATACGAAGTCACGGGCACCGAAGTTCAATATGGATTCGGTGTCTAATTTGTGCCATCTGAATACGATACCAAATAGCGAATCCCAATGAGTACGCAAATGATAGAAAAGAAGAGTGACAAAATGGCGCTTCCCTAGACAGTGGTTTGGAAGCAGAAGCAATCTTGACTGCCTTACAAGGAACACAAGAGCGGCGTAGGATCCGGCGGTGTGGTCCATAAAACATGGTACAAGTTTCTGGGGGTGGCACATGGCTTAGCCCTCAAGAAGGAAAGCCTCACCGTCAGGCTGTTATTGAGAAGCTGGGACGCCGTCGAATTCTAGCCATCGGTGTGAGACAAGTGTCTTCTTGAGATGGGCGAATGCAGTTTAGCCTATCGAATAAAGCCAAAGTCCATACCCACGCCTCTAGCATGTGACACCTGAAGGAAAGTGGTAAATTTGGCTGGTCGATCACAACCTTGCCCTCTCACATTGTGAACGACTCCCCATATCGGTGACGGGGATGTGATGCGTTAAATTTGGTACAACATAAGCGTATTCATATCCAATAGCAAGAGTCATTGTTGTCGTACCCCAGATTATGAATGAATGACAAATGTTGTTCAAGGGAGGGCATCCCTGGGTTCTAGAAGAATGCTGGAGACTGCCCCCTTGCTTGTTCAGTTAGCCAAGTTTCTGCCCAGGCATTGTTCATTGTTATTGAAGATTTCAAAGACAGCCCTGAGATGCTTGTACACGGTATGAAGTAATAATGACTTCTGTTGACGCACCGAACAAATCATCGAGACAAAATAATGGTCCTGGCGTAAAGGAGTAAGCAATAACTCAAGACGCTTCTGGATCTTGCCGCCCGCTAATTTCGCAGTGACAAAATCATCTTGGTAAGGCGGTTGTTCCTTCTACTCCACGCTTTCAGTCACATGATGCGTATATCCTCCGTACTAGTAGCCAGGGTATAAAGAAAAGTAAAGAATACTATTTAGTTTGATGGACCGGTCCACTGCTGGCTTATATTGCTCAGGTCATGGTACTGACGCTTGCTCGGGATGTAATGGCGATCGTGACGTGGATCTGGGTGACGGACAGTCCAATAAAATGCTTGCATCGATTGACAAAAGTTGGTGCAAATTTAGCGAGATGTGACAGCTCCGTTCACAGGGATTGAGGAAATAGGCTCATCTGCCAGCTAACCCTCGCACTTCCGCTGTCTGTGCGGAGGGTCCTACGCAGTTACAGAGTAGCCGCATGGTATCAGGCGCGTATGTTTGAAGCTACTCATATTTCCATTCTTCCTGCTGTTTGCTGCGAATCTTATGCCGCATGGCACTGGATGACGAGTCATGTTGTCAGGCCGTACAAGCTACAGCTGATGACTCCGCACATATGACGAACCGAGGTTCGACGCCAAAGAAAGCCTCATGTTTCGGGGATGGCTGCCACGATTTAACCAGAGGCACAGGGACGGATAGCAGCAGTCGTACTTAGTATTTCATACTACCTAGTATAGTAGCGTTAGTATGGTAAAAGTAGCAGTTGTACACAACCACTCAGCTTGCATGGGTATAACAACCGACAGATGATCCTTGTGGGGATTTAGTATAGTCGAGGCCAGCAATGGCTTCATGCTTGTGCTTCCCTGTCTTTATTTTGTTAGCTCGCCGTAAACTTTAACGACGCCGGGAGCGTTCCACGGTTAACGTCAATCTGTGCGTCCAACGACGTATAGCAGTGATGGATTCTCAAGCACGGCCATTGTCTTTGGCTCTGGCTGTACACGAGAACCACTGCATACAGCGAGGATCTGACTAGTCTCGCAAGTAGAGTCTTTTAAACCGCCGGGAGGACGCAGTGGCCGCTTCTGTTCGCCGTCCATGGCCACGGCTAGCAAACAGAGACAACATTACTCGTGGCAGTCCAAGCCAATCTCTCATTTGCAAGGGTTGCTTGTCACGTCAGACGGGTAGATGTGCGGAGCCGATTTTCTTGTGATTACTTGCATCGTAATTGGATAGACGAAGGCTGGTGTTTGTCGGATTTATGCCGCCACGGATCGGCCAATGAGCAAACGGCGACGACGATGGCTGCATCACCAAATTTAGATACACTTTGTGAATAGAGACAGGAGCACACCTCTGTACGCCGTCGGGTCGGGACGCAAGTTGTTTGCGTAGAAGTTGACAGCTGATACAGGAAACGCCGCATAGGGGGGCCCTAGAAGTCTGCTCTAGGATGATATTACAGTTGAGCTGATCAACCGACGGGTTTCTTTTGCGGGAGCTGGGTCTACCGCAAGTCTAGAGTTAGCTCAGGTACAGTTGAGATCGACGTGCCCCCGCTCAATGACTCTCAGCGCCGTTGAATGCTAAAGTGCCCCGGATTCTGGCGCTTCATAGGCGGCGTCTTTAGGGTTATAGCAGATCCATGGGGCGGTTTGACAGCTGGAGGCACTTGGCATCGTCGACACCCAAGTCATCAATTCTACGTGTGTCGGGCTAGTTGAAATCTTCTCCATTGCGGTTCATCTCTATGGAATACTGTAGCCCGGCCGCAGAATCGAATCTAGTGAGAGTTGAAGCTGAGCTGCAGGCCATTTGAGTCTGCCGCACACTTGCATGGAGAGGTGCCACTCTACGCGAAGTGGAAGTATTGTTAGGTACTTAGCTATAGGTGCGTAGCTAATGGCCAAAGAAGAAGGGAAAAAAAAAAAAAAAAAAAAAAGAGGACATTATCTTTACTTGGATACCTCTTCCCGTCCGACAGACGCTGCATTGGCCACAAACAGATCGTGCAGCCCGGTTGGATCTCAATCTCAAGCGTCAATCTCGTACCCAAGATTACGGGACAAGGGGGGAGGGGTGGTCCTTTGACAGGGGATGTTTTGGTGCTTGTCTAGATCGCTGGTTCCAGGCGCGATGGCAGCTGAGATTATGGGGCTACGGGGGCTGCAAGGCACTAGCACCGCTAAAGCCAGGCCCTAGAAAGGCACCCACAGCGCTTACAGTGCTCTCAGGCTGCCATTGTGTCATTGCCCATCTCCTTGGTACTGACCCGATCCTTGTCTGGCCAAGATTTTCCCTCTTCGAACTTCTTCTCTTCACCTAACCCGGCTCCATCTCACCAAACGCCACATACTGCATCCTACAGCCCACCCCTGTCGTTATCATCCATCACTTTTGCCTGGGATCTCTCAGCTCGTCGCTCACGTCCTCTCGGCCCGGATTTGCTGCTCACCTTGCCGATCGCGGTTAAGCTCTTCGACTCTCGCCATCGTGACTGACTGTCTTTACCTGATGATGCCACCACCACCGTCGCGACCATTGCTAGCAGCGCCTAGCTTTGGCCCTTGGCTTGAGCGCTCACGGTTCAGTTCCCTTGCGGCTCACTAGCCAGCTGCCGGCTTATCGGCGACGGCCATCTGTGGATCATTCGCACCAGCCTAGTTGGGTGGTGGTTGTGCTGGTTACTCAAATGGTTTTTCTTCATGGTGGCGGCCATGGTGTGGCATCTCTCAAGAGTCAAAGCTCGGTACCATACTTGTATACACAGGTGCCGTGTCCAACCCGCACTTTCACGTTTCACTGCGTTCCAAAGCTAGAATTTCTAACCGTACTCATGTAGAAGCAATATCCAATTTCTAGCTTCAGCATCCAGCCTGCAACTGCGGCGTACGAGTATTAGTCCGGCAGTACTCTTCTCTGACACAAAACATTATCACAAGCACAAGCACCAGCGAATCTCACCGAAGCAAAGAGCAATCAGTCGCCGGGCTTCGTGGATGACCGGCCACACGCAAGGCGGATATTCGAGCGGGTCAGAGCGCCCATTCCATACCCGTGTGGCTTATTCCCAAACCACCAGCTGCTGGGACTATGACTCTGTACGACTCTGCTCTACCTGGTTGCGCACCCCCTCCCACATACACCAGTGGGGTGTGCGAGAGCCTAAGCAAATCTTTTATACCAGTCTACGGGCCTACTTGTTAGTCTCTTCCCCCAGATATCTCTCGGCTGGCTTGCCTCTTTTCTCATTCTTCTCCAAATCTCGTCTTTTCTTTCCCTTTCTCGTAATATCCTCACTGCATTTCTTCTGTTCCTTCTTTTGTATCTACTAATAATACCTGCATTGCGATTCTTAGCGCTCAACATTTGTTTACCTGCCGCAACGGAGCATTGGCTTTTTAACTTCGATCTAACCATTTGAGAGAGCAGTAGTTGTGGCCTGTCCCGCCCCTACTTTGAGCTGCTACTAAAGTAGAGAGAGAAATTTCTGAGCTGAATAGCTCCCGTCCATTTCCTTGCCGTATGGCTTAGCTGGCTAAAACCAGAGTGTCGCCGCCATGGGTCTACTCGATTTTTTGAACAAACGACCCCCTGTTGATACGTTGTCTGGGCAGAAGAACCAGACTACTTCTGCGCAAGTCCGAGGTTTGTCACTCATCTATCTGCTTTACTCTTCTACCTTGCTGTTGGCAAGATAGCAAGCCGTTAGTCAGACATCTAATCGTCTTTATAGGAGTCATTGCCAGTCGTGAAAGCGGAACGAGAACGCCGGATCCATCGCAACGACTACTTAAGCCAAGACTTGTGGGTATTAGCGAAGTACGTCCCGGGACAAACCCAAAAGACTCCAGCAGCACAAAACCCTTTCAACTCAAGGCCGTCGGACGTAATCCGAAAGACTCTATAAGTGGCCTAAAGCTAGACGCTGTTCCGAAATTTAGCGACCGCGAACGGCCCAGGAGCCGCAATGATGTCGAGCAGCTCACCCCAATGTCTCTGAATTTCCCTCGTCCTCGCCGACGCTCATCAGCTTTTGTCGATATTCTAGATGCTCAGGGAGAGATAAAACCTTCCAATTTCAAATCAAGAATCCAAGCATCTGGTACTCGTGATTATGGCGAAGATGTTGCCGACAGAAATATGGTCGAGAGCTTGCCGAGCCCAAGAACTCGTGCCGTATATTCCTCTCTTTCTGGCTCGACGCTTCCATATCGCCCGCATGGTAGTGTATCGACCGCTAGCTCTTCCAGGTACGCCTTCAGGGGGCAATCAGCGCTTGAATATCCTAGAGACAATTCTATTTCTGCACCTGGATTCAACGGCCGTCCATCTTCCCGACACACATCTATTAGGAGTCGCCCTGGGTCTAGGGGGAGAGTTAGCCCTGCCACAGAAAGCTTTGATAAAGTCATGAGTTTCGATGGTAATGATTTTCATGACTATCGCCCTCAATCAAAGATGTCCTATGGCCAAATATCTGTAACTGGTAGCCGAGCATCTACGCCACAGCAGGCTCCAAGGACAGCAGATGGTAGTTATATGCGCGACGAGAGTAACACACTATATGATGACCTTCGCTCCGCTTCTCCTCCTGGTGTTCCTCGCTACAAGCCTAGGCAATATAGTTTACCGAGCGGTAAATTTCCTTCTGGTGCCTTGCCGGGATCAGTTCGCTCAGCACGGGAAAATCTCAACAACTCTCTTTTGCCTCCGCATTTCGACCGATCTAGACGAATGTACCAACAGCGTTGCAAAACGCCCACTTCTCCAAACCAGCTGCACAGTTTCCGCCATAGAGTGGACAATGACTGGAGCCGATTCAACAGACACGCAGGAGACCATCTACATCCGGCCTCATCAGCTTGGGAAAGCGCAAGCTCATCAGCCTCGGAATATGCGCCTTCGTTTTCTTTTGGCAGCACTGGTAATCTTCAAATAGATGATGCTGACAGGCAGCCTTCTATCCGGACATTCGGAAGACGGGGGTCCATTTCATCGTACGCCCCATCCGACTACTCCGGTCAGCAACTGACTGGCGGCCGCAGCATTCGCACAGCGGATACCTCCATTGACATACCTCATAATTCTTTATTTAATGAAATCAAGTTTCTGGGCGGCTCTTCTCGCAACCTTCGATCTCGAGGTGGTGATAGCTACATTGCTCCAGATCGAACTGGCGCAGAGGAAGATTCTGGTGGTGAATCTATTTTTATCTCCCCCGCTACGCCATCGGAAGAGCAGCAGCCTCCTTTTAGCCCACTATCGCCAAGCCATCGATATGGAGGCCTCAGCATAAGTAGTTATGACGCTACTAACGCATCCGACTCAGACGCCGACTCTTTTTGCAATGAGCAACGGCAAACTCGTCGGGATGGCGAAGCACTCTTATTCAGGGCCCAGGGCTTTGGCGATGACGGCAAGAGTCTTCCAGGGCTATTTAACGGTCCGGAGAACCTTTCTATACCCAAATGGCCAGAAATACCTGTCACTCCAACAGATGTATCTGAAATGGGTGATGATGAGTCGTCTGTCATAGGACTGGCTGTGACTTCCCCCGAGCCGCGCCAAACCTCCCCAAGGCCGTTTACTCAGCGCGAACGACTACTGGCTCTCGGTTACGACTACGATTCCGACTCAGATATAGAAACTTCTGTAGACTCGGATGAGGTACCCGAAGATCGAGCACTACAGCTGCTCTCTGCTCTTGTAAGGGGTAGAACATCTGCTGCCTCTGGCTCTCAAAGCACGAAAGGGCCACCGGCAGACATGAAAGCAATTGCCAAACTTCGCAAGGATGTCAAGAGGAGACAGCGGCTTGATGCTTCGCCTGCGGGACGGAGAAGCAAGTCTTCTAGCGGGGAACGCGGCGAAGTTAACACTGCTACCGCAACGAAATGACGAAAATTAGAAGGATAGTCCTTAAACGAGGCAGGGGAATTTATTTTGGACTGCAATTATTATTGTTATTGTTTTTATGGAGGTCCGCCATTTACATGGAAATTTTCTTTTGTTTTTCTAGCAAGGCGTTGACTTGACGTGGATGGATTTTGGGAAACACATTTACGCTGCAGCTAGCAGCAGAGTTGCATATGACGAGAGCAAAGATTTTTTAGGTAGCATTTCTTCTTCTTCTTAATATTCCCTTTTGTTCTATTGTATTCATAAGCATCTATGAAATATTAGCCATCGGCTAGGATCAAAGCCATATAATTAGAATCTTCATTAAACTAAAACACGAGCGCGCGCCTACGTGGCACCATTTTTCAACTGCCACGAGGAGACGTGAGAAAACAAATGGATGGTCATTAGAGAAATTCTAGCCATTCTAGTTAAGGCAGGCAACTAAAATTTGAGAGGGCACTATTGCGTTATCTACGAGACCCGCCGCAATTCTGCTTTGCAAGGAAGGGGTCTCGAAGAGACTCGTAGTAATTTCGATCGACCGACGGGGAAAAAAGAAGAAGAAAAAAAGAAGACAATACTACATTCCATGAAGAGCTAGGAACATGTTTCAGCCCTGAGGAGCTGAATGGAAAAACTCCCCTAGATTCTTCTGCAACCATCATCACCTGGCATTAGCTCGCAAACTAGCCCATCGACCCGTTCAATAGATCTCGTCAGGTGTCCCCCCCATCCCCTGGTCCCAAAAGCACACACCCTCAATCTCCTCCGAGCCAATCAAGTTGTCAAAAAGCCTCGCCTTATTCTTTCGTAGGATTGTGATGGAGGGGGATATGCAAGAGAGTGGAGAGCGGATCGAGAGTGGGTTCTTCAGCATCGACGCGAAAAGAGAAACAGGGAAGAAGAGAAAAAGAAAAGTGTCCAATGCTCGTTCCTTTATCGCAGAAAAAAAAAGACGTAGTACGGATTGAAGGATAAGCACCATAACACAACAAGGTGTAAATTGTGCTATCTGAGCACTCAGCTTCGTATTCGTGGTACCCATCAATTGCTCCCCTCTTCCCCTGAATAATAATATAGACTATAGTCTAGTTCAAAGCGGCCGCAGTACTACCACCGCCACAATCACACCCCATCTCCGTCCTAAAATGGCTCGCGTCTTGGATAGATGCCAGCGTCTTCAGCGCTAGCTTTGCAACCGCCAGCTTGGCAGCCACGCCGCTCTTTGTCGACGTGGCATGGGCAATCACATTGCCGTGTATCATTAGTGCGCAGAGAAGTTCGCTTTCGGCCAAGATGGCGACGCCGGCATCGTCTTTGGAGGGTGGCACGCTGGCCATGTGAAGCTTCCACTGGGTGCAGCGGAAATCGTCCTGCAGGGCGTGTATCAAGACGGTGACTGGGTGATTGGAAGCAAATGACGAGAGTAACGCCATGTCCTCGAAATAGGGCTGTATGAATTTCGCAAAGAAGTCTCGCACTACGGAGAAGGAGTATCCCGAGTCGACAAACATGGCACCCACAAGGGCTTCAACAACGTCTGCCAGAGCTTTTGGCGGCTGTTGGATTTCAACCCAGAAATCCTGTGTCACACTTGGGGCCTCAGCTGAAGGGTCTTTATCCGAGGTAGCTGCAGCGTCATTGTCTTGTGACTTCTTTCGGGCCCTGGCCCTTTCCTCAGCTTCCTTGGCTTCGGCTGTATACTCCCTGATTCTGCTGTGGAGGGGAGATGTAGCAACCATTAGATGCTTGCTAAGGCCGAGCTTAACGCAAAGAAAGCCCAAGAACTGATTCGACACCATGGCCATCTTGTGTTCTGTTAGCCATTTTGGATCTGCTTCGGGGAATCGGGTATACAAAAAGTCAACCACGACCATGTCTATTAATGCATCTCCCAAAAACTCAAGTTGTTGGTAGTCGCGCTTAATTTTTTCCTCGTACACGTACGACGAGTGTTTAAAGGCACTGCGCAGGAGAGGTGGGCGCTTGAAGCGATAGCCTGTGATCTCAGCAATGCATTCCACCATGTTGCGCTGCGCCGCAGTTGGCTCATAGCTGTGCCACTCTGGGGTCTTATACTTTGCAAAGTAGTCTCTGAACTCAGTCATGGTGTGGTCTTCGGAGTTGACCATGGTTGTGACTGCCTTTACCGCCATGTCCATGTTATCGTCGCTCTTGCTTGTCAAGTACGCTGCTCCAATGAGTGCTTCACAAACGTCTGCAATTGATTTATGTGATAGGCAATGCTGCTTGGCCTTTGCTTTAGTTACCTTGCCCTTCCGCAACTTGATATCGCTGGGATACCATGTCCGACGGTCAAATGCTCTAGTGCGAATGTAGCCCGGCCAATTCCTTTTCACGGCATGACTAAACAAGTTTCTGTTGTTCAACATCAACATCCGCTTGACATGATACTCGAATTCGTTTTCATGGGGGTAGAGTGTATACACCGAGATAGTAGTAGCCATCTTTAAGAACGTATCGCCAAGAAACTCTAAGCGTTCGTAATTCTTGCCCATTCCGGGCTGAAAATCGAGCTGGTCTTCACCGTGCTCTTCGGTATTGAAGCTATCCTTTGTTACTGCTTCTAGGGCAAGACCGGGGAGAATGGCTAGGTCAACCGACGAACATATTTCGGAGGCGATCAATACGGAGTCGATTCTGTACATTACTGCAGGCAAAACCAATGCCATGAAAACGATGTCAATCGGCAGCTGGGAACTGTTAGAATTTGAAGAAATGACAATTTTAGCAAAAAGGTACTCACAGGAGACACTACGAGAGGTTCGAGGATAATATAACAGGTTCTGTCACCCTCATCATCGATGAAATATTCGTCTAAAAAATTTCGTCTTATAGGAAGTAGTTCGGCATTGACGACTGGTTGATCGTTACTCCAATCCCTTCGCTTTCTGGATTGCAAGGAAAGACTGTTGCTGTACTCTTTGATGTTTTGCTCAACCTTTTTATACGCTGCGCTTTTTGGTTGCGGAACACCATCTGGAGTCGGATCAGACGGCTTTAGCCTTTCATTAATTCCACTCAGGATATATTTGCGTGATCCGTCCCATGGGTCCATGGCAAGTTTGTCTTTGAAGAACTCTTTCGGAGCATTCCTCCACTCAAGACGCTCGATTGTTTCAACATGATACACAACCTCCCAGTCGATATTTGATTCATCTTCTCTGCTTTGGTCCCTGGAAACACTACAAGGCGCGATAAAGTATGGAAGCTCACATGGCTCGGCTTCATATTCTTTGCTAAAAACATGAGCAAAGAGTCTTAGTGTGAAGCTCGATAGTGCTATTACTTCCCGGGATGTTACTTCAAGGGAACGTTTTGAATGAGAAATGCGTACAATAGACGTTTGACCGCCACCAAAAAATAAAGGCGCGCTGGGTATATCAGGAAGCGGATTCCTTGAAAGAAGAATCAGAGGTCGGGATGGATTCCCAAGAGCTGCTGGCTGGCTGAGAGATATGGTAGTCTGATACAGAGTGGTAGGAGGCTCAGGGCCGAGACAAAGTGACCAGAACTTGGGTTTAACTAGCATTTCATACTCCGACTTTTTATCTGCTGAGAGTGCCAGCCTCGAATTTCGCATTGCAGGCAGTTTCTTGGCGAAGGCCGGCTGGAGGTGTTTGTCAATGTATCCCCTTTCGATCAAAATCCTGCAGGCTTCAAAGGCGGCTGAACATCTTGCTAGCTGTTTTGTTCTTTGTGATACTCCCTGAATAGTCTTGATCGGAGATCCATCTGGCAGAACAACGCTCGCAATGAATTGTTTCTTGTCGGGTTTGACAACGTATTCCAACTTTTGTAATCCATCTTTGGATAAAGACGATGCGTACTTGGCCAAACACGCCAAGCTGTCAATAAGCTTAAGACCACCGCCTGCCGCGGTGGTAATGATTGACTCGCAATCCTTCAATACCTCGGGCCTAACGTCAAAGTCTTCAACTTTACGATCCTCGGGTAGAGCGCGACAAAACCGCTGCAGCTCGAAGGCAGCCGACTTTGCTTGTTGGAACTTTCGGTGATGGTATATGTTGTTGCTTTCCACCATGGTAACGTAAAGGAACGAACTTTGTCGAGCTCTGCCTTTAGACTGGATATATTGGATGGCTGATACGCAAAGGTCGAATCGAATGATAACGTCACACTCTGGCACGTCAATTCCTTCTTCTGCTACGGAAGTGGCAAATAGACAGTTGGTTTCGCCGCGTTTGAACTTTTGAAGAGACACGACCTGGTCTTTGAGTGACATGTTTGCCGCATTTGCTGAAGAGGCGTTGGAACCAATCTAATATACATAATTAGTCAATAGCAGCGAAAGAGCAAAATATGTGGTGAATCTTACCATATAGGCTACTCTCATTCCGGGGATACTCATTTCTGGCTGTTGGAACAAATCTGTCAGCAGGAAAGCAGTCGCTCTCTGTTCTACGAATACAATGCATCTTTTCGATAGCCGTTGGCAAAAGGCATTTTCAAGAACTCCATGGAGTGTTTTGACCTTTGATGACAGGTCTGACCAGTCCTTGGCTATTGGTCCGAATTGGTGATCTCGGATAACGTCTCGTGTTCGACTAACAGCTGCTATGGCCTCATCACTGTCGAAAACATCAAGTTCTAGAGTGTCGCGCCCAGTCTTTGCCTCGATCCTGGCCATTTCATCGTTGGTTGCGAGGAGTTGCCAGTAACGGTCAGCGCACCATGTACCCAAGACTGAGGATGCGTCTTTTGCAAAGCAAAGGTGCGCTTTGAACTGTGGATTGCTACCAATGCAGCGAGAAATCGCCTCCCACAACTGTGTCTTTGAGTGTTGAGGGTCCTCCAGTTTCTCGTAACGTTCGGTAAGCTCCGTTTCATCTCGGTGATCTCGGAACCCCCCCAATGCTTCATCCGATATTGTGGCAATTTTACTACAGAGCATTTCTTCCAAGTCCATAGCAGCGATGCGCACATCTGCTTTTGACGAGTCCACTGGCGATGCCGTCATACCTAGTATACGAGGACGCTCGTTCTCCCAACGAGGATACCCCTCCATAATTCGGGCGTAAGCGTGGTTCTTCTTTGTATGATGCGCCTCATCGAATACAAGCAAGTTGATTTGACTCATGGAGATGAAGCCAGAGCCGAGCATGCTGAGTAATGTCTGCGCGGTGCACACAAATGCCATATTTTCTGAAAATTGCTGACGCCAAAACTCTGGATCCCCGATTTCGCCTTTCATGTCGCCAAAGATTTTGCCAATTGGAAACTCAAGATTACTGGTCAGAACAGCATGCTGCTGAAAACACAATGCCACCTTTTCCACGATGAAGAAGGCGGTTTTAGGCTTGTAGCCCTTTGCACGATTCTCTATTTCGACCTCAAGGACTCTTCGCAGAAGAAGCGCGGCGATTAACGTTTTCCCAGAGCCTGTAAACCGTCAACCGATGAGTACTGCGCTTATCAGCAGGTCGAACGTCGCGTCGTCATACCTGTGTCGAGAACCACAATGGTATTCTCATTTTTTGCCCGCTCGTACAGGTCAATCTGATATTCTCGGGGGCTCGCAATAATTCTCTCTGTACTACCCTTCAGTAGTTTTTCGACTGATATCTTCTCCAACCGCTCCAAACGGCTGCCCATATCCTCTCTGGAGGCTGCGAGAACTTCCTTTTGGTTCTTCTCCAACCATTGCTGAAATTGCATATCCTGTCTTCTTTTCTTTGCTATGGGTGCTTTCTGCGCTTGATCGACATCCTTTTTCTGTTCTTCATCTTCACCGGCATCCACAAGTTCGGGTTGATCGTCAGTCGCTTGCAAATCATCTTCCAGCGGGGGACTTTGTGTATCTGACATCGTATTTGTGATAGCGAGATGGTTTTAGACTGCCACTGAAGAAAGAATCTGGGTTCGAAGACTGGGTATTCTGTTGTTAGATACAATGCTCTGAAATTGTGACCTGTAGTCTTTTGATGGAAAGAAAGAGACGAAACGGAGATTGAAGTGCAGATACAAGAAAATTGGACAAAATCATCAAAGGCGAGATGAAGATGGCAAAAACAAGGGAGATCGCGCACAGAGGGCGGTGAAAGTGCTTTTTCACTTGATGTGGCCGAGAACACAAAGAAAACAAAGAACAAAAAGAGCAGAAGATCAGGGGAGAAAAGTAGTCAAGGCAGGGCACGTGCGGAATACTATGCGGTGCTGCAGCTGCCACAAACTGCAGACAAAGGCGTACAGGATGCATAAAAAGAGCATCTTTTCTTCGACAGCACACTGGTGCTACCATGCGAGCATGAAAATATGGTCATTTTCAATCTGTTTGTACCGCGTATTAATTTCCGGCCGTGTAACCTGGAGTGTTGCCTCAATTCATTTGCTTCACCGTTGGGGAGAAATTGTGTTACACGCAACCGGCCGCAGGGGGGCAGCAATCACTTGGCATTTGACCAGTAACTCATTTGTTTATGCTACATCTTAACAATGAAAGCTTCGAATATTCCTACAAAAAAAGCTCTAACATAAAGCCAGTACTATATGCGCGTGCCCGTCGTGTTCCTCCACCATAGCCAAGAAGCAACTACCTATGTGGCTCGTGACAGGGTTCCATCACGCAAATATCAACTCAGAATCCCCTTTCCATACATGAAAGCGACCGAACCAAACCAAACTGTGCCAAGATGAATTGAAAACTCCACCTTACACGTTTTGTGCACTGGCCGACAAACGAAAACCACTGCTTCCGACTTTATCCACATGTCCGGACGTATCTATCCAGGGAGACGTGGTCGTGATCGATGCCATTTATCAAGACAAAATAGAAAGAATATGCGAGATAGGAGAGAAAAAGGAAAACTTTGCTGCTTAAGCTTTGCCGTCGTCTCAAACAAAATCAAGCAGAGTTAATCATTTTAAAATGGCTGGCGTTGTTGCTGCATTGGAAAGGCAGTACCAGTCTGCTGGGCCTGGTAAGAATTTAGATTGCCCTCGACCTCTTCAAGAGCGAAAGAAGCTTTTGTAGCATGGATTGCAAACATCGCCGAATCAGCCACACCGGCCAGCTTAGCTCTTCCAGCAGTTGGCCCATTGATGCCTTGGAGCATGGCCTCAGCTCGATTAAACTCAGCCTTCCTCGAAAGGAGAGTTGCCTGAATGTCGCCACGACTCATCTGGAGGTGACTTGGAATTTGAGCAGCGGGGTTGATATGATCTGCTCTGACAGCGTAGTATGCCTGTTCCGCCTCGACAGCAAATTCAGCAACATCTGCCGACTAAGCACAATGAATTGCAGAAACGGGCGGTGGGCACGCGTTGAGCTCCTGAGTTTTGATCAATCCAAAAATTCTATCCGATCTCCCCTTTTGTCGCTTTCTAGCTGGCCCCTGTTGCGCACCAACGGTAGTCGAGGTCTCTGATCCGGATTGGCCTGGCTCTTCAGCAACTCGTTGATGTCTTGAAATAACTTCTGATGAAGGGGCTTCATTCCTTATTCTTGGCCATGACGGCTATTACAACGTTTAATGCCTTTGGATAGACGCATGGCTTTGGACAAAGGAGAAATACTTACTAATATGGAGCTATTCAGGTGGACCAGGTCGTTTCCCGCTCGGATGCAAAATCCAATTAATTCTGCTGCTGCCGTTTGGGCTTCGGTTCCAGTTTCTCGCATTGACTCGGGCCTGTGGCCGGTGTTTTCACCCTCGTCGTCTTGGTCTGCTTGCTTTCTGCCGGATCTCGAGCATTGAACTTTTTTCGCTCTAGACTTCTCAGGAGTTATTTCAGTACTTTGTGCCATTTCCAAAGCATATTGTAAAGATTCACGAGCACGGGCACTAGGTCGTCGCGCTCGTTGGCTTCTTTCCAACGCAAAGGAAACGTTGTCGGGCTCAAAGTCCCCTACTGCCCTTAGGCCAGGAAGATTTGTGGGTTCTACTTCCATTGCTCGTCTGGACACATCAAGTTGGGTGCGAAAAACTCCTTCAGCAAGCTGCGTAGTAAACCCAGGGTTCTGAGAGGTTTGTGCAGCTGCTGACGAAGGATCTGCCGCCATTCCAACCATCAGTTGTCCCTTGTCATTGCTTGTCATAAAACGTGATCGGGCAGCTCCAATACGAGGCCTTGACGCATTCCGTTTACTTGCGAGAGCTGCAGCATATGCAGCGGGGCTGTGATAGTTTGACGTGTTAACGCAGAGGGAAGAATAACTTTCATACCTTTCAGTTTGATGACGATTGAGCTCGCCTGCGGAAATGTCAGATGCTTGACTAGAGAAATCGCCGGAAGCCGAGGAACTTGGCTCTTTAGCAATGGCTCGTAGCGAAATGGGAGCGTGGGAAGGCTTCTCCTGTGCCTGTCCTTCAGCACGAGACTGCATCTCAGCCGTATAGTTAGTGAGATCATAGTCGGCTACCTGTAAAGGCGTTGGCATTAGCTCTCTCAACTTTACGCCCCTTAACAGTCAAAGCGCTCGAGCTGTCGACAAGAACTAACATGTCCCATAGGATATCCATTATCGGCTTCCCATTGAGTTTTGGTCAGTAATCCTGGAACATACTGAGGTTTCAAATCGGGGAGCAGGCGCCTCAATGCATTAGAAACATCGTTTCTCATACGCTGCCTTTCCCTTTGTGAGACTGGAGTCGGGATTGGCGGGTCAATCCGCAAGTCTGCTGATATGGTGTTCATAAAGGCCTGAACTCTGCTTGAAGTCTCTGCAGAATTGCACCAAAAATCATCCTCAGAGGGCATGATGTCTTTAACCGTTCCCAAGAAGGCGTCATTGATGATTGGGCCGCGGATCTGAACGTCATGTTCGCTGTTACGTTTATTCATTGCCTGAAGCTTTCCAATGGCCTGTGTGATATCGCGAGCAGACACCACATTAGCTGCCAAAGCTCTTCGCAGAAGTAGGTGATCCATGCGGTCTTGTAGGATGGGTTTATCGATATCAATATTAGTAAAGTTTTTGAAGTCTTTTTGCTCTACCCATTCTTGAAAATCGATGTTGTGATTGACTCCACGTCTACGGAGGAAGCGAAGGCCCTTTTGCGCATCTTCATCGGAGATTTGGTCGATGGGCTGTGGTGGGCGATGTATGTGTATCCATTCGGTAAGCGATGAGCCTTCCATATCAGTGCTTGTCTTGAGCTCGGCAGATCTTTGGAAGGCAGCTCGTTCAAACGCGTTCCACTCATCGCGGAAGTTGAGATACGTGGTAAGAAAGTTGTCAATGTTCCAGCTGTGAAGCTTGAGCTGGCTGAAAACAACAACCTCAAATGACAGCTTTTCACAGAGGTGCAGAATGATAATCCACTGGACACCCAAGCTCAGATCCTCCCATCTAAGATATGGCTCTGTGGTTGTAGCGGCCATATTGGACTGTATCTCTTGAATGCCGTCATGATGTGTCTGCCCAATGCTAGGAGGAAGCTCTTTAGGTGCTACAAAATCGTTCATGTCCCAATAATCGAAAGCCTTGGTGGTAAAAAGTTCTTGGGCAACGGCTTGCTCAGTGAAGCCGGAAAACAGGGGCAGGTGATCATCATCATCTTTTGTTTCTGTGCCTGCTGGCCGTGGCAGATGGGCAACGCGGGCTCGACGAGCTGGTCCTTGGGTTGCTACAACAACGTGAGCCTTTTATATGGCATTAAGAGAGTAGGTACTAAGCCAGCGTGATAAACTTACGGTCGCCTTCCAAACTGACTTCCTGCTGCATAGCTGCTCCCCCTGAGAGTCCATCCGACTTGCCGAACGGCGCGCTGTTGCCTCGCTCTAGTCCTGGCTCTGTAAACAGACCAGATGCTAAAGGCAAAGGATCTCCTGCTGGATTGAAAATCGTGTCGACGCTGCCATCGTATGACATGGTGGTGGCTTTCTTTTCAGGCGAAGGCCGTAGAGGAGGAAAGATTAAAGGCTCTTGCTTTGTCGTAGAGTTGCACGAGAGTGAAACGATAGCTTGTCAAAGCGATTGATTGATTAGTTTTTGTAGGTTCCATTTGAAGAGAAAGTCACGGATTACTCACAATATTTATATGTGATAGAGTCAAGCAGGGTACTAGAAAGGAGGAGAGACAGCGGGTGGATTCAAAGGCTGATCAAATTGCAGTTCTTTGCAGCCGTGTTCAGATCTCAAGCAGATCGCGTTTGGAGACAGAATAAAGAAACAAAGAAATATATGTGTTTAACAACTAAAGGTAATCGTGAGAAAGTAGCAAAGCAATGGGGGTCGTTTGAGGTTGCAATGCTGTACGAGAGTGTGAGGTGAAAACGAAATGTGTGTGGTGATGGCCTGAACCGTGGTAGCGAAACGCGCTTGAAATGGATAACATCAATACGAAATTTGAAAAAGAAAAAGAGTTAGAACAAAATATGAAAGAGAATAAGATGTCGAGCTGGCCAGCTGGCAGACGCGTCTATGGCAATTTGTTCTGGCAGTGCCGGCAGCTGGCTACATATAAGACCACGACGTTATCTTATGATACAAGAAAACTGTTTTATCGGACACGTAGGTGCGCTTCAATGAGTGAATTATGCAATAATAGACACCTGTAATGTGATCGAAATAAACTATTCTTGACGTTGCCTCCAAGATATCCACATAGAGTCTTGATACTGGCCTCATTGCGAAGGTATATCAACAAATTAAGCACAATCAATCTTCCACAAGAACTATGAGTCGACTTTTAGCTGACTAGCGAATCCTTGTAGCCATGCTAGTATAACTCAAGATTCACATCGCTGTCAACGGCTACCAAGGTTTTGAACGTAACGTCGCTATCAAAATGGCTCGGGGGAGTACAAGCACTGTCTCTAAGATTCGAATAGGTGCACATGCACGTCTTTGTATAACTTTGAATCAACCGTGTCTTTCAAGTGTGATTCAGATTGCCCAATACTACTGCATGTGCCGCTTGCCTATTTCCCGCAACTCCACCTAGCCCATGCGTGATTGCAATAACCATGTTTCACTTGTCACTAAACTCTTCCTGTATAATGCTGCACAGGGCAGATTCCGTAGCTGGGTTGAGTGATGGTGTAACCTCATCTAAGATGAAATCTTAAATGTATTAGACATCCGGCCTCACTTGCACGCCACTGCTACGTTCATGCTAATCTGGCCACTCGTCGTCAAGAGTTGTTGTAAGTTGTTGTAATTGCAGCAATAATCACGTTCAGAACGGCCTTTAGCCATCGCTGAAGACAGAAGAGGATATAAAATGACCGTCGAGACTCGTCCTTGTTCCTGCTGTTTGCATTCTCGACATCCCTTTCCCAGAAAAGGTACGAATTATCGCGACCCGTTCAGGCTACCGCGAGGTCAGATTTGAAAGCATCGCTCTTCTCAAGTTGTATTTGTGCCATACCGACTCAAGAAAGCTTGTATATACCACAAACTATAGTTCTAGCTCAAGCAGTTGTAGTTGCTGCGATATTTGCAGTATACCTCTTATACAAGACACACTGTTGAAGAGTATCTTATCTACAAGAATGGCATGTAGTAGAGAGAGAACAAATAAAGAATAAAATAATCGGTAGTTCGAGCTATCTAATAAGAAGCAACATTTCAAGAAACAGTAGGAACTACAAATGCAGAAATAATATTCGAGTAGACTAGATCTCGTCGTCAATAGTTGCAGCATATTTCAGCTACCAATTACAATAGATGACGCCTTCGTACGGCTTCAGCTCCAACCCCTCCGTCATTAAGTCCTCAGCAGTATCCCCAATCAACTTTTTCCATCCCTTGTAGTCTTTAGAGGTTGGAAATCTCTTCACTGCATCAGAAAAGTTAAGCAGAACCAGTGCCTGTTTGCTACCATCAAACTTTGTCATGGTATATGCAAAGATGTCCTCGCCACTCTTGACTTCACTTAACATTTCATAAGTGCCATAGATGAAAACGTCTCTCTCGCCCTTTCTCAGCTTGAGCATCTTCCTCCAATATGTCAGTACGCTGTCTTCGTCCCCCTCCTGAGATTCCACATTCCAGGCGTCAAAGTCATCATTGACTCGCATCCACGGCTTGGCTGCCTTGGTGAAGCCACCATGGGGGTTGCTGTTCCACTGCATCGGCAGGCGTCCGTTGTCTCTAGCTTTGAGTCTCATCTGCGACAAGACATCGCCCATGTTGGCTCCGTCAACGCGTTGTTTCAGGACGCTGTTGTAGTAGTTTCTCCCTTCGACATCAATGTAGTCCTCAACTCCCCAGGATTTGGGGATATTCGCAGTGCCAATTTCCTGTCCTTGGAGGAGAAAAACGGTACCACTCAGACTGCACAAGTACGTCGCCAGCATCTTGGCGGCATCTTTGCGGTACTCGGGAAGGTCAGAGGCATATCTTGACAGCGACCGGCCAGAATCGTGATTGTCCATGTATATCGAGTTCCAGCCGTTGAACTTGGGCATGGCCGATTGCCACATGCTTGTGATGTGTCGTAATTTTGAGAGATGGAACTCTCCAGGTCCGTACTTGTGATTATCTCCAAAATCCATGTCAACAATGTCTCCGGTGAATAGCATGTTAAGCTCATGCCTGTCCTTGGCCACGTACTCGGACACGCTCTTCTCGTCTTTTGTGAATCCGAGCTCACCAACCGTCATGCATTCATACTTATCAAAGACCTTGGCTCGCATCTCTTGAATATATTCATGCATGCGGGGACCACTAGCAAAATATATCGCTCCCGACTGATACTCGGCCTTTGGGTCTGTGATTGGTGCATCAGGAAGGTCTGGGTGTTTCGACATCAGGTTCATTGAATCGATTCGGAAGCCATCTGCTCCTCTGTCTAACCAAAACCTCATATCATCGTATGTTGATTCGCGCATGTCTTTATTTGCCCAGTTCAAATCCGGCTGAGATGCCAGAAACAATGACAGGTAGTACTGGCCAGTGTGTTCATCCCAGTTCCACGCGCTCCCTCCAAACACTGAGGCCCAATTGTTGGGTGGCTGTCGAATGCCATTTGAGTCGTACTTGGGGTCTTTCCAAAAATACCAGTCGCGCTTTGGTGATTCCTTGGATGAACGGGACTCTTTGAACCAGTCGTGTTCATCGCTGGTGTGATTGACGACCAGGTCCAACAAGACTTTGAGTCCTCTTTTGTGACAGCCTTGAATTAGATTCTCAGCATCCTCAACAGTCCCATATGGCTCGTGAATGTTTCTGTAGTCAGATATATCGTATCCCATATCATGCTGAGGGCTCTTGAAAATCGGCGACAGCCAAATTGTGTCCACTCCCACGGACTTAATGTAGTCCAGCTTCGAAATAATGCCAGGAAGGTCACCTAGACCATCCCCATTGCTGTCTAAGAAGCTTGCCGGATATATTTGATATACTGACGCTTCTTTCCACCAGGCCCTCTCAGGCTCTGTCACTCTCTGGATGACTACCATAATTGCGACTCTGAACAAGACCAGTGTCTGGTTAGACGTTGTAAAAGATTTTATTGCGTGTTCTTTCCAAGCTACTTGTCGCTAGATTCCAAGTTTTACAAACACTTTCTGTGAGGAGCGTCTAGAATACTCGTGCGCAACTCCTCTTAAGTACTGTGATTCTGGCCCGCCATACTCCATCCCCCGCATTTCTCAATCGAGTAAGTGGGAGGATTTGGATTGGCTCGGTCGAATTCTATCAAGGAGGGGCGCCGACCATCGAACGGGTGAAATTTCATTGGCTTGAAATTTGGCGTCTTGAGGCGTTGGCGTTATTGGGACCAGATGAGCTGTTAGCACGATGGAGAGGCGGATGAGAAGCCGGTGTGGGGGTTTCTCCAACTGCAACTCTCGATTCACTTCGGCGTTGGTGTAAGCCACAGCTTCCAACTATTCACGTGTAGAGTTTCGGACCTTGGGCGTCTACAACAGTCTTGGGAGAAAGCAGTTGCAAGCTGTGCTTGACGATATGGCTCAAAATATAGTTGTATATCCGCTCTAGCTAGAATCTATGAAGCAGCCGCCATTTCTACATGTACTTCACTAACCGTTACCAAATTCTCTTTCTTTAAGGTCGTCAGCGCAGCATTCTGACTCAAGGGATGCAAATCAGGCAGAATGCCACATCCAGGTCCCCGTGCAGGCCAAGCATTTCTCAGACCCTGCCAGTACTCAAACTTGACATTCTTCTCATCTACACCCCCAAAGTCATAGGATGCGCACGTAGATGTCTCCATTGATGGATAGACGCGAGACGTCAGCGCAAATCTGTCATTCGCGTAAATCTCAACTACTGACACATCGACGAATATTCTAATACTGAGGTCTTCGCCTGGGAGTAGTCTCAAATCACCACAATCGGGTGTGCTTGTACCGAGATGTTTTAGTGACGACTTGGAGCGGTCGACGATAATTTTCTGCTGCTTTAGATCAAAGACAAGCTTTGTGACTTCTGTTGCGTCAGGAGATTGGAGAACGTTGAAAACCATATTTTCTGTTCCACAAAGGTGGGAAAATGTTGCTTGTATCTCGTAATTTTGTGCGCGAATACACGTAAAGTCCTTTAGAGAGGATGAGGATGAAGCTGTCAGAGAGGAGCTAGTTCTCAGAGTCTCAACTTGCGGTGCTGGTCTGACGCCGAGAGAGTTCATCGTCCCATCTGCGTGGTTGAGCTGCCATTCTGGCCATGATTCTGCGCAGAGATCAATTGGTCGCTCAACCTGGACAAGTTCTCGGGGATGGCCCAAGCAGCCTGCCCATCCTTGAGCTTGAACAACGTGCTTCTTTGCCGTCTCATCTGCCCAGCCTAGCTGTATCAACCGGTTCTGGTCGTCTCGGAATGTATGAGCCGCATAAAGGATACCGTGGTCGAGAAGGCCGTGGCTCTTGATGTCGAATGTAGGCAAGCCTTGTTCATTGAGAACAAACTTGCCCGACATCCAGAGCAGGTAGTGGCCGTTATGGCGTGTGCTCTCCTCCGTTTCTTCAACGCCAGCAATGATGTAGTCCATGTCGCCAATTGTGAAGAAGCTGGCGCATTCAAAGTTGATGCCCCAAGCCAAGTTGCCGTGTTGTTGTGAAATAGGGGTATGCAGTTTTGCATCGACAACTGCGGACACGTAGTCCCACGAATCCGATGCTAGGTCATCGCATTTGTACAAATGAAGCTGCGGCCCGTGTTCCCTCTCTCCAGATCCAAGCATCATGTAATCAGTATGTTGGCCATGGCCCAGAAGAGTCGATAGTGAGGCTGACGGAGAAACGAAGGGGTCACGCCAGCCCGTTACTACCGTGCCGTTTGGGGGTGACTTCAACAGCGGGTTGCTGCCATGCCGAGCCCACGTCTTTCCCAGATCTGTCGATATCGCGACTGACTGTGTCTCACAGCCTTTGATGTAAGATTTTGACCAGTGAATTGGCACTGCAGAGACACTTGTATAAAACAGATATAATACTCTCTTTCCATCGACTAATCTGGAAACAATCGATCCTGAGAAGACACCGAGACGATCATAGGAGCTGCCGTTCCAGATCGCCGGCATACAGTCTTCCCACACAACGAGATCTTTGCTCTTGGCCATGCCCCAAGCACAATTGCCGCCATCAGTGGTGCCGGGATTCCATTGGTAGCAAATGAGATATTCTTGCGACTCGGGGACGTATACTGCGCCGCAGGGGTCGTTGGACCATGAATGCGGAGCGATGAAGTGTGACGTCGGTCGGTATCGAGAGTATGCCATTGTGTAATGCTTCTGGTGTTTTGACGTAGTATAGACTGCGGCTTTTGGAAAGAGGATGATGACAGCGGAAAGGTCAAAGGGAGATGCTGGTGTTGACGATACAGACATATGCAAATACAGAATTAGACTAACAAGAAATGAAAGCCATTGAACAGGTGAGAGAACAACTGCCGACACACGGGAAGCTAGTGATGGGAAACCTGCACTAATAGATGTTTCCCCAACTTGGCTCCATGTCTGAATAGGACAAGCGAGAACTTGGAGGCTGCGGACCGACTCCCGCCCACGATTCCACCCAATCGAAATTCAGCCATCCATCAAGACGCTACGGAAGTGGCAAGATTGCAGCATCGGCAAATGGCCCCACGTTTTCCTCGCCTTTAGTTTCCAATCCACTATTCAGGCTTGCCCAGCCAGAATTCACCCATAGCGGGAGAGTTTTCTCCCCAGATCGTAGCAAACGCTCTCCCCCGCCTTCTTGGTAGTTGCGTGGAGGAAACGAAGTTGGGGAAATGAACCTAACGCGAGCCAACTATGCTTAATCGGAACAACGCAGCTCAGCGTCTCGCATACATGTCAAAAGGCATGTGCCGAGACGAGCGTTGAAGAATATTTATATAAAGGCCATTGGAAACCTGAAGCTGAAATTCCTTGTTCCAGCCATCGACAGCTTCTTCCATTCTTAAGCATCAGCCTCACTCAACCATCTCTCTTCCCCTCATTGTTCTTTTCACTCACAACGGTTGACGTCCGTCTGTTGTCCAATATGGACACAAAAGAACCTCAACACAGCACTGATCCCCTTCCAACTCCACCATCAGAGATGGATCTCGAAAAGTCCTCGGCAACGGTTCTCCATGCTGAAGACACCAATGGCAAGCAGCCCGTCTCCCTGCCCCAGCAACTCACCCCCAAGGAACAATACCAACAGCTATGGGCAAACCTCAAAAAGGACAAGCACTTTGTCCTCTGGGCCCTGTTCGTCATGTCTCTCGTCTTCGGATGGGGTTATGACGCAGGTCTATCAGGCGTGGCCGTTGCGTTTCCCGAGTTTCGAAAACAATACGGCAACTACTACTCCGATGGCGAGCAATATGTCATCCCCGCTATGTGGCAATCTCTTTGGAACGCAGCCAGCACAATCGGTCAAGTCTTTGGTGCTTTTTTGACTGGCCAATTTGCCGATTACGCCGGCCGTATCCCCATACTCTGGCTCGCCGTTGTCTTGTCCCTCTCGTCATCTTTTGCGCTCGTCTTTGCCCCAAGCCTGCCTATACTTTTCGTCTCCAAGCTCCTATTGGGCTTCTCTGTTGGATTTTCAACAGCTACGCCGCCGCTGTATGTCACGGAAAACGCACCGGCAGCCCTTCGAAGCTCAGCCAGTTCCCTGACCAACGTCATCATTGTCCTCGGCTTCTTCCTTTCGTCTATTACTGGCTACGGGGCTTCCAAGATTCAGGGACAATGGAGCTATAGGCTTGCATTCATCATGACGTTTCTCGTACCGACTCTATTTGCCTTTGGACTCCCATTTCTGCCCGAGTCGCCAGTATGGTATGTCAAGAAGGGTCGTGACGATGATGCGCGGAAAGCAATCGTCAGGCTTTTCGGCAAAGATGCTGATGTGGAAGAGCGTCTGCGGTTCATCAAGTCTGAGCTAGAAGTACTTGCTGGTGAGGCTGACGTTGCCAGCCATACTAGCTGGAAGGCCATATTTTCCAAGGAGCATCGATGGCGAACGCTGGTTGCCGTTCTGGGCTTGCAGTCTCAGAACTTCTCTGGAGGTTACTTTGCTAGTGAGATCCCCATGTCACGCTTTAAAACGATTTGAATGATGCTAACGGTTCATAGACACTTACCAGACATACTACTTTGAGCTCATCGGCCAAACCAACGCCTTTGGCCTCACAGCCATCTCATCCACCCTCCAATTCCTATCCAACTGCGTCGCCGTCTCAGTCTCCGACGTACTCCCCCGTCGTAAATCCCTCATCGGAGGCGGTATCCTCCTTGCCTGCTGGTCCATCATCATTGCTGGAACTTCTCTCGCAGGCACCGCCAACCAGAAAGCCAACACCGCCTTACTCGTCTTCATGATCACCTGGTCCATGCTGTACACTGCAACGGTTGGCTGTTTCGGCTGGGCAGTTGCGCAAGAGACTGCCGCCCAGGCCACACGACCCAAGACTATTGCCTTCAGTCTTGTCTGCCAACAGCTTACGGCACTTATGCTGTCGTCTGTATTTCCTTTCTTCATCAATCCAGACCAGTTGAATTGGGGCGGCAAAGTCATGTTTCTGTTTGTGGCTGCCGAAGCCGTCATTCTCGGTATTTTGTTCCTTGTGCAGCCTGAGACAAAGAATCGGACGTATCATGATATTGATGCGTTGTATGCGAATAAGGTGCCTCCGAGGAAGTTTTCTGACTATCTGATCAGAGATGGGGTTGCCGTCAAAAAGGAAAACTGATGCTTGGCGCATTATCAGGTCGAACGCGGCTGTTTGTTTATAGCATATACGCGTGTATTTAATCTTGTAATAATTTATTGAAATCTTTGGCTTGCTATCTGTTGTGAGTAATTGTTGATTATGGCACCCGCTACGCTCGAAGCCGTGAAATATCCGTTTCTGCTTCCCATTCATTCACGAGCTGGTTATGAAGTCTACTCTTCTGGCTCCGCCAAACTCAACTCTAGCAGGAACAGCTTGTGGCGGCCTAGCAATATACTTTCACCCTCTGTATTTAGTTAAGTTAAGAAGCTGCAGGATAGCTGTAATGTCCTGATTTTATAGAGTTTAATGCTTTAGCTGCCACTGGGAAAGCGGGAGCGCGATTCAGTTTGTCTGTCTTAGTTATTGGAGCAAGATGCCATTCTTAACGTATCATGCCGTGCAGCTTGTATGATGAACATGGCTGCTGGACTTGTGGATAGCTTTGCCTGGGAGCATGCTGGATCTGAGAGTGTTGCAGGATGCAAACATGATACTAATTGTAGCCTAGAATGTGCTAAAGAAGGTTTACATAGATTCCCTGTTTTTTTTTTTCGCGTCTCGGTAATGAGGCAGACTCGAAGTGATTGGAGCACAATTCATTAGCCCGGCAACATGATCGCCACCTCCAACGTGTAAGCCAAACCCAGAGTCGCTAGCGCCATTGTATCCGTTATGGCCCCCGACTTCGCCTAGACTCCAGATCTCTTTCGTGTATTCCATCACATTCACACATGTGCCTCACACATGTGCCTCACACAACGCTCCTCTCCAACGGCCGCCACTCATCTGGCTGCACTCCACGCTCCAGTCCGTGCATCGTCCGGCCACAGGAGATAATGCCCCTCTCGTCGCATGACTTCATCGGCAGCGAGTCGTTCTGCATCGTCCAAACGGGCCTGCAAGGTGCGACAGGCTTGTGATGGCTGCCGCATCCGCAAGATTCGCTGCGATGGCACCCATCCATGCGCAAATTGCATAGAAATTAGCTGCAACTGCACCTACCATGCAGTGCCCAAGAAGACAGGGCCCAAGGGCAGGCGAAAGGCGAGGCTGGCAGAGAGTAGGAAGCCGGCACAGTTTTCTATGACGATTCCATTGGCAGTTCTCGCTACGACGAAACAGCAGCAGTTGCCTCTCTCTCTTGATTATGGTGATTCGAGCATATCTGGTGCCGAGTCGAGTTTCGTACGCAATGGTGGCTCGCCGGTTGCTGGTGATGGGGGCTTCGTGCCATCACCTCGCGTTACTGTGGACTTCATGATGTCCTGCCTGGATGCATTCTTCACACACAAATACCCCATTACGCCAATGTTGGATCGTAGGCAGGTCCAAGAGGCGATTCCAAATCTGAGATGCATGCCGGAAATGTACGGGCTCATAACTGCGTGCTGTGCGGTCATGGTACTCTCGCCCGATATCATCATTACCGACAGCCCAGAGAGAAGAGCAAGCCCGCTGACCGACTTACAAACTGAATATGCATCTTGTTCCACTTCCATCTCGGCGTTTAAGGTGCCTCAAGCAGAGTTCCTAATTGCAGAGACCATCCGCGCGCGCAGCTATTGCGACTACATAGAACATCCATCCCTGACCACTATCCAAACATCCTTCTTCCTCTTCTCCGCCTTCTTTTGTCTCGGCAAAGATACATCCGCCTGGCATTATATTCGCGAAGCAATCACCACTGTCCAATCACTGCGGCTACATGAAGAAGCATCTCACTCTGAAATCCAGGATCCAACAGTCGCCCTATACGCGCGACGCATGTTCTGGGTCCTCTTCATCACCGAACGAGCCTACGCTTTGCAGCGTCATCGGCCGTTGACTCTCCAAAGCGCTATCGCCCTGCCCTCGGCGGAATCTAGCCCTGAGGAAGCACACATTCTTCCTGGCCTCTTGGATCTGATTTCGCTGTTTCAAAATTTCGACACGGCCTTCATCACCATGTGGAATGTATCAAATGATCCACCATTCTCCGCGCCGAAGGACTACCTGGTCCAGATTCAGCAGGCCCTAGAGCAGGCTCTTCCACAGGTTTCTGAACGAACCACCACTCAACAGGCTGATTTGCTCTTATCTCGAGAATGGCTCAAACTTATGGTGTGGCAGCTTTGTGTCTCCAAAACACTACTCTGTAGCACAAGCCCAGACGAGAGTATGTCTCTCCGATTCCCGGTGAGTGTTGCTCGAAACATGATCCTCACGACCAGACATTTGCCTGAAAAGGCGTTGGAGGCCAATGGAGTTGGAATCTTGGAAAAGATATTTGATGTTGGCTGCTCTCTTGCGGATGTCTTGTCATTGAAAGCAGCATCAACCTTGTTGCCACGTTCGACGATGGAGGTCAGTCCGGCGGATTATCTCTGCGAAATCATACACCTCGTTGGGACGGCTGCAGGGGGGAGTCCACGACATTTGAAGATTTTGGCGGCAAAGGCTGAAGAATGTTTGCGGCCGAGTATGCTGTACAAGGTGGCAGAAAAGTCGCCTTTTCTCGAAGAGTCAGGGGCTTCTGCGTTGGTTCTTGAAGACGAGTCCGATCAGGGCCAACCACTGGAGGATTTGACATGCATCAATCCACCTCTTCAGATGACAACTAGCAACGGTGCCATTGAAACCTCGTCCGGCGAGGAACTTGAATGAGGAACCAAGAGCGAGCTCTGGATTGACTAGCCGCTTATTCAAGTCTCGCCTAACCATGAATTTCCTAGAACCAGGACAATGCAAACTCCGAGATATACTGAAATAATCGCAAGAGCCCTAGCAATCAACAATTACTATATGTTTTCTAGTTTTGCGGAAAAAAAAATGGTAAAGTAGTGGCTACAGAAGCCTACACACATATAACCACCACCGTTGGATTCTTATTACAACCAAAGATGGGAATCAAAGCTTCAACTGCAGACGTCCAGGTAGCAGTCAGAATCCATCTCGAAAGTACAAGACAAATGGATGAGTCTCCACTACGGCACTCGAAGCGACTCGATGTTCTTTCATAGCTATTAGTTCATACAAGAAACTTGCTGCCTTACGGAGATGGTGGAGTTAGTGTTACCTACGGGCGTGGTCCATTGGTCCAGACTGGGATATGTACAGGCTGTATCGGGAGGAGCCGAAGCGACTAAAATCCCACTAAAACCCCCAGAGTATGCCAGAGTCACAGGCTCGGCCAGAGCTGCGCCGAAGCTCGATCTCATCTCATGGCGAGCAGTTGCGGAGTTCCATTATGCAGCAACCGACACGCAACATTGGAATATTGAGTCAAAGCTCGATATGTAGCAGACGCTGAATAAAGGCAGTCTATAGCCTATGACCCATGCCCTGTATCTGGGTCCATAGGCACTGTGGCGCACACTCTCACAATGTCCCCGGTTCGCATCACGTCTGTCTCTTTTGAACACCACCCCTCTGGCTTTGGCGTTGGCCATGCCAGGCCCCGGATTTCCTGGCGCTTCTCCCCTAGCAGCGCCGACTCCAAAGGCTGGATGCAAGAGTCGTACGAGATCCAGGTCGGTCGCCAAAGTCATAACAGCGTTGAGACGGTCAACAGCTACCACGTACAGAGCTCCGACTCTGTGCTGGTGTCGTGGCCTAGCCATGAACTCCAATCACGCGAAGTTGCCTGGATCAAGGTTAAGGCACATGGGAAAAAGTTCGACGCAGCCGGAAAGGAAACAACAGAAAGCACAGAATGGTCTGATGCCGCCACTGTCGAGGCTGCACTACTAGATAAACAGGACTGGGTCGCAAAACTCACAGCGTCAACGCTCTTGTCGGACAACAACAAGCCAATACGGCCAGTGCTGTTTCGAAAGTCATTCTCCCTGCCTGAGAACTCGGCAAAGATTTCAAAGGCTCGCCTATACATCACGGCTCATGGCGTCTATACAGCATACATCAATGGCCACCGCATTGGCACCGAGGAAATGGCGCCCGGGTGGACGAGTTACGGCCACAGGCATGCCTATCAGATATTCGACGTTGCGGCGGCCCTGGAGCCAATGAATTTCCATGTAATCGGTGTCGAAGTTGCTGAGGGCTGGTTCGCCGGGCGTCTGGGGATGGACAACAAGCGCTGCTTCTATGGGAGCAGGCTGGCATTCCTCGCGCAGCTCGAAGTCGTCTACGAGACCGGCCAAGTCTATACGCTGGCATCGGACAATACCTGGAGGTCTCACTACAGTGCAGTCACCCGCAGCGAAATCTACGATGGAGAGGATTACGATTCCCGTGAAGAGCAGAAGGACTGGAATCGGGACCCAACTTTTGATGATGCTTCATGGACATCAACCGAGGAACTAGCATTCCCGTCTGCAAGTCTTCTGGCTTCTGACTCACCACCTGTGCGCGTCATGGAAGAAATCGCTCCTGGCAACATCTTCAAGTCAAAATCTGGCCAAGCCCTCGTCGACTTTGGCCAGAATCTCGTTGGAAAGCTCCAAGTCCGCCTTCCAGTTTCAGCTCCTAGCGGGCACAAATTATCGTTCAAGCATGCTGAGGTCCTCGAGCACGGTGAGCTTGGGACTCGACCCCTGAGAGGCGCCAGCCCGGTTGATGGCGTGGTCTTATCCGAGCATCAGCCTTCAACATGGTCGCCGAAATTCACTTTCCACGGCTTTCGTTACGTTCAAGTTGATGGCTGGCCTGCCAATGAGGGACTGCCCAACCGCGATGAAATTACCGCACTCGTGATGCATAGTGATATGAACCGCACTGGATGGTTCTCGTGCTCTGAACCTCTCATCGACAAGCTGCATCAAAATGCGCTATGGAGCATGAAGGGCAATTTTCTCTCTGTGCCCACTGACTGTCCCCAACGCGACGAGCGGCTTGGCTGGACTGGAGATATCCAGGTATTCAGCCCGTCAGCAAACTTCCTCTTCGATACCAGCGGGTTCATTGGCAGCTGGCTCTGTGGTGTCGCAGCCGAGCAGTTGGAAGAAAGGAGACATGGAGTTCCAGGGCTGGTGGTCCCAGATGTGTTTGACATTCCTGCCTGGCCGCCTGGCCCACAGTCTGTCTGGCACGATGTTACCGTATTGACGCCGTGGGATTCATACAATAGCTCTGGCGACGTAGAGGTGCTACGAAGGCAATACGATAGCATGAAGGCTTGGGTTGTCAAGGGTATCCCTCGAGGACCAAACAGTCTCTGGGATCAAAATGTCTGGCAGTTTGGCGACTGGCTGGACCCTTCTGCTCCACCGGATGAGCCAGGAAAGGGCCTCACCGATAGTCTTTTTGTCGCCGACGCCTACCTAGTTCGAGTATTGGAGACCATATCCAAAGTCAGTTCGCTTCTTGGGGAGGAAGAGGACGCATCTCGCTACGCCGAGGAGGCCGCAAAGGTGAGAAAGGCGTTTCAAGACGAATATACCACGCCGGCGGGGCTTCTTGTCAGCGACACACAAACTGCTTATTCACTTGCCATTGCATTTGGTTTGTTTAACCGAAAAGACCAAATCATCAAAGCTGCAAAGCGCCTTAGTCATTTGGTTCACGCAGCACAATACCGGATAGCGACTGGCTTCGTGGGAACGCCTCTGATTACGCATGCGCTCTCCGACACTGGCAATTACCAACTAGCCTACCGCATGCTCTTGGAACAAGACTGTCCATCTTGGCTCTACCCGATTACAATGGGCGCGACTACCATATGGGAAAGATGGGATAGTATGATGCCGGATGGAAGCATTAACCCGGGCTCCATGACGAGCTTCAATCACTACGCGCTGGGGTCGGTTGTGAATTGGATGCATAAGAATGTGGGCGGAATAAGCCCCCTTGAGCCTGGATGGCGAAAGATTAAGATACGGCCTGTGCCCGGAGGCACGATTACGAGTGCCAAGGTAGAATACGAAAGTCCATATGGGCGAATCATCTCCTCGTGGAAAATCAATGAGGCGGATGGGGCATTTAATCTTTCAGTTGCCGTTCCTCCCAACTCGAAAGCTGTTGTCATCTTGCCGTCTGATTGGAAGACTTTAGGGCAGGAGCAAGATGAGGAGGTGGGAACTGAGATTGGATCTGGAACTTATGAGTTTTCTTGCGGTTATAAGCCTAGCCAGTGGCCTCCAGAAGCAGAGCTTGAGCGTTCTGTGTTTCGGCTTGAGTTATAAAGTAGAAATACAGAGACTTTATCAACGGTTGTGGACCATCCATAGTTGGCTATTATTGTCATCAACATGTATTTATTTGCATTATTTCTTAGCTGCATGACCTTTTTTTCCTTTGCTCTCAAAAGGTCGGATACTTGAAGGAATTCACCTTGTCAGTCACCTTCTGTTGCTCCGGCTGCTTGTTTACGGTTGGCGCCATCCGTCCTCGGGCCCTTTCAGCCCGAGACAAGGTCGCATTGAATCACCCCGAATTGCCGCGGCCCAAACGCCATGCTGGAACCATCTCAAGCTTATTCACACCGCATTTCACCCTCACAAGCCTCCCTCGTAACATCTGTCACCGAGCCAGGAATGTGAATTTGTCAACTGAATAGCGCCGCTTTTACGCTGAGCTCCTGTGGCGTGTCGCTAATCCAGTTCTGGCGTCGTGATGGAGCCAATGGTTCATAATTTTATGCCCCCATTCCGTTTTGCTTTTGGAATCATGCTTCATATTTGCAGCTCTACCAAAACGCTGCATCAAAACGGAAAGTCGAAACGTGTGGACTCCCTGAGTTAACAACGCGGGTCTTGGAGCAGCACAGTGCTCCAGACACTCGGTTATTCTGATCCGTGCAAGGATGGTATTTCTAGAGTTTCTAGAATTGAAAAGCACTTGCCGTGGCAATTCGCTGTAAATACACTGCCAGCCATGACGACTAGGGGAAGGAATTAAAGCCCACTCTTTTAGGAATATTCAATCACTCAAACGTGAAGCTAGGATGACCCGTCGCCACCATATAGTCGCAACTTTCTACCTAAAACTCCACCATTTGAGTGATAGTACTGCTACTTTGTGCCTACCATTTTCAGCAACCAATACTTTAATTCCATGGATCCTCTACGGAACATGCTTCTATCGTATTTCCAAGTCTGTGGATTAAATCGCTTCTAATTCGAACCAGAGGCAGCGCTAGCAGGGCTCGCCGAGTGAAATTCGGCGAATGAAAACCCATTTGTCGACGCTGCGCCGCTGGAAGTTAGAATATGAGTACAACACTACACTACAAGCACGTTCTACATATATATATATGAACCTGGATAGGTTACAGCGATGCAATGATCACGTAGCTAGTAGACAGTTATCTGAATCCAATCTGATTGCTATGTTAACAAATGGTTATCCAAGTTATCTAAATGAGCGTAAGAACGCAAATTCATATACCCAGTTGAATGGTCTGAATAGAGAAACCAGTTCACGATCCTTGTCTTATTGGCTCATCGGGCCTCAGTTATCCTGCGAACATGAGTCGGGTTGTGACATCTAAACAGCGACACTATAGACAGCAATGCTAGAAGCATAGGAAGTCGATATCGCGGTCTGCATAGCCAACAACGCCGTTGCCGCACCAAGAGGCGCTGCGGCTATCAGCTCATTGGTAAATTCAGTCCATCTTATGTTTAGGATTTGGAGATTAGCGAGAACGAACGGTGCTCTGCCAATACTCTCAAAATCGGCCACTTTTGTGGCCAGAGCAAGATTGTAGTTGATAATTCCCGTCGTAGCAGGTTCCATGGCGCCGATGACATTCAGCACGTCAACAATTGAAAACGTGCCTGCCTCTTGAGTGAGTGTGGTAGCGGTGTCCAGAATAGTCATTAGAGTGTCTTCGTCAGAGTCGAGTTGGACTGAGCCATTAAAGCCACTAGCTGGAAACCCGTCTATGTCGTTTTGAAGAATGGTGATTTGCGGGACGAGCTGGGTGTTTATGGAATTGACCACTGGAGTAGCATCGCGACGGAGGACAGAAGCCGTTGCAGTCGTTGCAACCGTTGCGGCTAGCAATAAGATGCTTGTAATAGCGACCATTGTTTCTGCAAGAGAAAATCTCTAATTTGGAAATATAAAAAGAGCACTCTTAGACTCTGTTAAGGAATATCCGGGTTGGAATTGCAGCGAACAAAAGAGAAAGAGACGAAGCCCGATTTATAATTGAAGTTTTGGAACTGTCAACTCTTCTTTCGTTCAGTTCGAGCTCTAAATTTGCGGCCAGGTCTCGGACTCATATTTCTTGCCGAGACATGGATTAGCACTCGCAGTTTTACGTACGATAACTTCGGGGATTACAAGATCAATAATGCAATGTTTTGGTGATTGCCTTTTAACTTTGCTAATCGTGCTAGGATACGCCGAGGTAATCTAAAATGAGAGACAATAATTTGCTAGGCGAAGAACAAGAGCAGCGCGTAGGCATCTGGTGGCAATTCCAAGCCCATCTGGCTACTCTATTGCTCAAAGTTAACCCTTGAATCTGTAAAATTGCGTGCTTGCAGGCAAATACTCGTTGGGCGGTTGGTTGACCATCGCTCACACCATCAATAGAGCACTAGGCAGCATATATAATATAATATTGAATGTCAGAGGCGTGGGTTTATGGCTATGGCTAGCCACAAGGGCAGCGGTGAGACAGAGTGAACCCGACGAGTCGGTTTGTTGCTGAAACATGGCACCACTACCCACGCTGCCATTCCAAATGCTGTGTCGCTTAAGGCGCAATGAGCTTCGCTATATCAAATACGGGAAGCGCCAGTAGCTAACAAGATCAAACTATTTCTCCCTGTCTATGACCCCTTTCGTGAACCAAAACTACGATTCCCGCACACATAGCAACTATTTACTAAATGGAATGTAAGTGAAATATTTGAAATTGGAATTTATATTTATAACATAATTAGTAAAATACTCAAACACGTGTCTGCTTGGCTACAGCTTGTCACTCGACTCTTCTGGCTGCCAATCTGATAACACACACTAGTGTCAGTCGAAAGTCATGTTACGACTATCGTCATGAATATACGAGTATAGACGATATGCATTGCAATTTAGCTTCGTTAATAGGGTGATTGGAGACTTCCTACTGACGTTTGATGGATGATGGGCTTATGTCTGTTGCCCGAGCTTGAGTGTGGAAGGGTGATCCGGCTACACAGCTCAGATACTATTTAAACTGAGATTGTCGAGAAGATCATTAGGAGGTTTGGTCTGCGACAGAGGCAGGTTCAAATCGCGACAGAAATAGCTGATGCACCTTGTCTTAGCCCGACGTCACCGCCAATCAGGGCGAAGTTTCCGCATGTAAGAGTGCTATAATCGCCGTCTCATACATTTAATACATGGAAAACTTTATATGTAAATTCGATGAGAAAATTGGGCCGGTGTCCCATAACATCATGTTATAAATCGTTGAAGACAATGACTAGAGTGTTGACACAAGTGTCCCAAACAAACTAGAATGATTGCGCAGATCGAAACACTCTGTAGAATATGTCCCCATTCCCCAATCAATTCTGGCTCTCATGATAATTGATTAACCCCACGAGCATTACAAGTTCCACAGCTTGGTAGAGTGGAGTGCTGAGGAGGGCAAGGCTCTGAGCCTGAATCCTAATTGCGATAATTCACACCTTGCTGAGACTACGACGCTGAATATTCAATAAGTCAATCTTTCACAAACCGCGTGTTGTCCGCCTTTCCAGCTACGTAGCTCTCTCATGATATCCATTTGGATAATCAATTCATGCACACTGAAAACTAAACTCTTATTAAAGCCATTGGCGGAAGAACACATACTGGCTAAGACGGCACACAGTGCGACCAGCTTCAGAGGAACCGTAACAACCTGAAGATGGATTTACGGACTGAAAAGCAGGCTGCTCTCCGTTTTCTCGGCATCAACTCGCATCGATTTGATTTGCACAATTCTTCTTGCCCAGGGGTGGAACCGTCACCAGCTCATCCACACCGCATTCACCCTCACCTCTCAACTCTCAAGCCCCCTTCGTGGCATCTGTCACCGAACCCCAGCTTTCGTCTCGCTGCTTGCGGGGCCCCGGCATCTTCATCTGTCCAGGTCCACGCGCTAAGTCACGAACCTGCCTAGCCAGGATCCTTCGCGGAACTCGAAAACCTGCAATGAGACTAGCTCTGGCATGAGGCGGGGAGGGTCTGCTATACAGTAGCATCTACCGCCCCAAGCAATTGGATATCTCCCCGAGATGGAGTCAAGAAAACACTCGCTCCACACTGTCCGCTCAGTTATGGAAGTGGTTAAAGCATCCGTCTATATGACATGACACACGATATTTCAGGGCTTACCTGGGTAAAGTGCATAGAGAGCACAAGCTAGCGTTGAGTATGGCCGAATAGTCAAATAGACTTGTATAAGCGCCAACCATGTTCACATCAAAATGAACTAAAGTACGTGCGCCTTTCTATCAACTTGGCCCTATAAATGGCCGTTTTGCTTCTTATTAACTGACTGGTCGACAAGGAACATGTCGATACATCAGTCTTCTAATCTGAAACTTCCGAGCCCCAACAACATCACCGAGGAAACATTGTAGCATCATCATCACCAGCTCGATAATGAACCAGTCCGAGAAACCAGAGGTGATACTCGACGACAATGGTGCAGCCGACGACGTGGTAAAGGATGACGGATACGGCCTCGTCAAGTCGAGATTCGACGAGCTGTCTATCCCTCGCACGCTGTGGGTTTTCAGACGAGTTGTCCTCGTCTCGCTCTCTGTGTACATCGGTTACGTCTGCGAGGGCTTCGAAGTGAGCAAAAGATGTCTTGACAGTTGTGGAACATGTCTCATGCGATTGCAACACAGCTCGGCGCTGGAGGCAGTGTCGTTGCCAACGCTGGCTTCATCAAGCAGTTTGGATCGGACAAGGGCCAAGATGGAGTGAGGGCACTGGACCCGACTTGGTGTAAGTGGCTGTGCTTTGTATGTGTATCCCATCATTGTGGCCAACGCTGATGATAGGACATAGTGTCGACTTGGAGTGCTCTTCTGGTATGTATACCAGCTTCAACATCTCGAGACTGAAAGACGGGTGCTGATGGGCATAAGTAGAACGTCGGCCAAATCATCACACTTACCCACATTGCTTGGTATGTCATCTTGTGCAATATCCTTCACGGCCCTTACTCTGCGGCTAACTTACGCCAGGGTCGCAGACAAGTTCGGCCGCAAGGTGTCCTTCTACATTGCATGGCTATGGCTCGTCGTTGTGAGTGAGATCGTGGGCAAGAGGACGGGCCGAGCTGACATTTATCGTTAGGGCTGCGTGCTGCTGAATACGGCTAAGACGCCGGCTGTATGGGTACGTTGAATTGTACTGGACCATAATGTGACGATGTGATGATATGCACAATTACACGCGTGCTGACTTCAAATCATATAGGCCATCGCCAAGCTTTGCAACGGTGCAGGCATAGGCGTCCTCCAGTAAGCATTTCAAACGTCGATATTCTCCGCGTTGCTCGCTAACCAGAGCAGAATCACCTGTCAGGTTTATGTCATGGAGATTTGTCCAAACAAGATTCGAGGTGGCCTGGTCACCTTCCAAGCAGTGTGGTGCGTTACCTTTCTCATGATTCTCCAGTTGTCGCCAATCCTGACCCCAAACTCACCGCCCAAAATAGGAGCAACATCGGCGGTATCATCGTCTCTGTGATGATGCAGCAGCTTAACAAGAAACACCCGGACAACTACCTGCTAGCCATGCGCATCATCTGGGCTCCCGTCGCGCTGATGATTGTCTGCTGGGTTTTCATCCCCGAGTCACCCTGGTTCTATGCCCGCCACGACAACAAGGAGAAAGCAATCAAGTCGTTGAAGCAGCTGTATGGAGGTGTTGAAGGGTTCGACTTTGAAGAGGAGTACGGCATTATCGTCAGGACAATTGCGCACGAAAGGGAAGTGTTGCAAGAGGCGCCGAGCTATCGCCATGTTTTCAAGGGTCTCAACCTGGTGAGTGAGCGGTTTCTATTCTATGCGGTTCGAAAAAAGAAATGGTTCAGGGACTAACAGGTAATCGCTAGAAACGCGCCTTCATTGTCGTGATCCTCAGTGTATCTCAGCAGTTTGCCGGTCTCGCCATCATCAACACATACTCAACCTGTACGTTTGCATTTCATATCCTCCCCTGCTTTTTGCTTGAATCTGGCTGCTCATAAGGAAGCTAGACTTCTTCTCTCTTGCCGGCCTAAACGACCCATTCCTCGGCACTGTCATTCTGAGGTGAGTCCAACATGCCAACGACCCAATCTTTACTGATCATTTTCCTTTTTAGCTGTTGCAACCTCCTTGCTGTTTTGCTATGGTCCCTGACCACCGATAATCTCGGTCGCCGCACCATCGTCAACTCTTGTGAGACTCTTGTCTGCGTGGTCCTCTTCATCGTCGGCGCTCTGTTCTGGACTGGAGCCACAACCGGTAACGCCGCCGCCGGCACCGCTCTCGTGCGTCACTATTCATTTTCACCAATAAGTTGCAGCAAAGCATTTGGTTGGCTAACTTGTTTCTACAGTTGGTGATTTGCTGCTTGTGGACATTTTGTTACCAAGTCATTGTCATGTCGTACTATGTCTTCTCGGCCGAACTCCCCTCTGCCCTTCTTCGAGGCAAGTTCATTCCCAGTTACTCTCAGCTGTTGTGTCGTTTTTACTAAGATTTGGCACAGTCAAGACTGGACCCATTACATTCTTCTTCAACTCAATCACGGGCATCGCTACCTGGTGCGTTTCATGCAACCGCTTAGATCACGCTGAAGATACCTATTAGCTGACAGTCTACAAGCTACGCTACTCCACCCATGCTTCTCCATCTGAGCCTCAAAGCCGGATTCATCTACGGCGCCTTTTCCGTGCCCATTTGCATCATCATGTGGCTCTACGTCCCAGAGACCTCAGGGTAAGTCGAACATATAACCCCCATCGGAGAGAAAGAAACGAGCTCATCTTAAATTTTGCTTGATATAGCCGATCCGCAGCCGAGATCGACGAGTTGTACGAACGCAAGATTCCTGCGTGGAGATGGTCCAAGACTGTCACCGAGGCCGAACAGCGGATGCAGACTGTTGTACTGGTAAAGGGTGGCGTTAAGGAGAGCCATAACCAGAGTCATACACGGTGATTGAGGGCCCAAGTAATATATTTAACAGTTGCACAATGACGTTGCAGCGGATAGCTGTCAGATGAACTATAAGGGCGCAGTATAGCCATAATCGGCTAATAGGTGTCATTTATTTGAAAGCGAGTAACACGAACGGTGTCTGGCACGTATTACAAATTACAACTTGAAGTGACAACATTCTGTTTGGGCTAGGCAAAGTTCCTAGCAACAGAGTGATGAAAATGCTAACAAAACTCATATTACACAACGAAAAATGCTGAGAGCATTATTATTATATTCATCCAAAGGGCCTACAGTCATAATATCTCTAATAGCACCTCTTTCCAACGTCAGTTCTCTTCGCTCCTGTAGCTTCTAAAAGCGAGCTTATTGCAATAAAGGTCGCCCAAATAATATCCGGCGTCAATATCGCCTGCCTTGATACAAGTACCAACTAGGTATATTAGCTTTCCGTGTCGTCGGTTTTCCCTTGTCCTTGACTAATCTTGAAGATGAATAAAGGTCGTGTGTCATCGGGTTACACAGACAAACAGTTGCTCAAGTTGGTATCTGTAAAACAATCTCTTTTCCGCCTCCATAACGCCTATGCCATTCCAAATTGTTTATCCCCACCTCTAAGTGAGAGCCTATTCATATATAAACCTCTGTTCATCTCTTGCAACAAAGTCATTTCATCAAATATTCCTCATCAACCGTCAAGTTCCATAAACGGTACAAAGGTTGCTCGGCCCTCGAATCGCTCGCAGTCACCAACTGAACAGAAGTTTAAATGTGTTTTATCTTCGTATACGGTGGCTTCGTGACGGCGTTTGGTGTTTCCACTACCCTTGGTATAAGTTGTTGGTGCCATTGTAGCTACATGATGCTGCGAATGGCTGGCCACGGCTGCACTGGCTTCAATAAGCCCTTGCCATGTCAATAGAGCTTGTTTTGACTTTCCATCAAAAGCACAGCAGAATCTCTGCAGAATGACGAATGCGAACCCAGATTCCATAGACAGACCATACATGAGCATGAGATAGGCAGCCGCCAAGGTAGGCGAGAGATCGTTGCCAGTGTCGCAGGTCACCATAATCTTGCCCAACGGCCTCCGAATACAGTTTGACGCGTCTTCTGTTCCGCTTCCTTTGGAGCCATTTACAATTAGAAGATGGCTGTTGACTTTTTGAACCATTTCGTAAAAAGACGGAACCAAGTTATCTGGGTTGACGTCGATATAAACAAGAGAAATCCCAAGCCTTTCGGACGCCGCTCGCGCGCTGGGATAGTTTCTGGGCGCCCGAGCGTCACGGACAATTATCATCATGCTAATGGACTCTTGCTGCAAAAATTCATTATTTCGAAGAACGCTTGTAGGGCCCAAATAGAGGAAATCGAGGACGGGCTGTGCCTCTCTGCGCAGTTCATACGGCCAGCCTGCTCGGTAGATGGTCGTTTGGATCCTATTGCCGGTAATGATGGCAAATTCATCGCTGGAGAGCTGAAAAAACTTGACAGGGCGGTATGAAGGCGTTATGCTGTGCTTTTCGATCCCGCAGGGCTGCTGGAGAGGGACGTGGATTATCGGCGGGCTTGGAGGGCGCAAGCTGTAGGGCGATGAACGCACTATGGCCCTTTCCGCAAGACTGTCCATGGCGAGGAGTATGGACGGTGCCACTACGCTATCAAGATGCTCAATGCCTCTTTTCTGGTTGATTCGCAGCAATGTGGCGGTAAGAGAAGAAGCCCAAGGCGGCGAATTCTGGAGTTGGCAAAGTGACGAGCAGCTGATGGCCAATCAAGCAGAGGCGGAAAAGGAAGATGGAGGGAGATGATCCGAGGGACTGAAATGTACGTATGTTGGAGGCAGCGTCGCCTTGAGAACGAAAAAAAGAAGAGATGTTTGTTTGGATGAAGATGAAGACGAATGAAGAAGAGAGGAGAGAGAAGAGAGAAGAGAGAAGGGGGTTGATGGAAAGAGAGGAAGAGCTCAGCTTCCAAGGTGCAAGGCAGGCGCTAACATTGGTCCCTGGCAGCAATTACAGTTGCCTGTAGAGTTCAATTTGAGTCGCACCCAGAGCAACACTTAAAAAAAAAGAATTATAACATATCCATATGGACCCCAAAAGCAAGAATATGGAACTGCTGCTGTGTTGAAAAGGAGCAACTGAACAGCAACTGAACCGCGGTTTACGTTTTGCGGCTTGCAGTCCAGAGCGAAAGCTACAGCCCGGCAGACCGTAAAAGGAAGACAAAGGTGGGTTGTGCTTTTGCAGCTGCAGCCAATTGGAAGCCCGCGCTTTAGGCAACGGCTGTTCTCGTTTCCAGCGCTGATACTCGACGACAACTGCACTACGGCATGAAAATGGCCTGAATTAGAGACGCATGCCAGTGATTGATGGGGGAAGGCTGCCTATTTATTGCCTCGTCTTTCAAAGTGAATGTGTTTTCGTTATGATTTACATTTTTGGCCCGCCACAAAACTCTAGCCTTTGCACCTAAACTGAATTACACTGAAACTTCCAAACTACAATAAGTGGCTGAAAAGCCTCTGAACTTGAGATGGAATTTTGTGTTTACGCTTAAAGTTTAGCCAACTATACAATTACATCATAACAAGCAAGAAAAAAAAAGGTACAAATTATAAAATGTTTTAATATGTCAATATAACTATTATAAGCTTTTTTAAAATATAGTATTTCATTAAGTGTGCCAGCAATGTCAGAGTTTTATGCTGGCGGCGGGAGTCTGTAGAGCCCGGGTTTGTAGCTTAATGTACGGTTTGTTCTGTTGGAACTATGCATTAAACTAGGCGCATATCAATAATCTAAGTCAAGTGACGTCTAGGTAGCGGCTCTCATCCACTTCAAATAAATTGGCCAAGAAGAGGGGGCCCGTGCAGGAAGATCTGAGGCCCCATCCGTCACTACAAGGCAGCTTTGCAGGGCAGCGTGTAAATGCAACTCTACTGCCTACATGTACATGCAAACCAAATATTGGCCGTCTACCAATCGTAGTTACTGAGACGCTATGGTCTCAAGAAGAAAGGGGCATTGGAGTCGACGATCACGAATTACCTAAACGGGATATGATAAGATCACCAATTGATGGGGATTGCAAGTAGATAGAGGAGAGTATAATGAGATAATGAGGAGTGGAATTGACAACATGACTTTGCAGATTTAATCCATTCTTTTTTTTTTTTTTTTTTTTTTTTTTTTTTTTTTTTTTTTCGTTTTTCTGCTTCCGCCATCTCATTTTGTGTATCGCGCCACGTACACGTACGCCACGACTAATACAAACTATTCGGCGGAATAGTAATCGTTTTAGATGTACGTGAATAAAAATTCACCACCAGCTCCCAATTTTAGCCTAATCTTGACTCAGCCATTTTGCATTCCATTTTGGCTTCAATTAGACAATTTGTTTCAAATTACACCTAAAAAACATCAATAATCATTACACCAGGGTAGGTGTTTAAGAAGTATTCGCCTTGGAAAAAAAAGAAAGAAAGAAAAAGAAAAGAAGAGAGAAACGAAAAGAAAGAGAAAAAAGAAAGAAAGATTTATCTACTGCCGCTTCAGGATCAATCTGTAAATATATAGGACGCCACAGCTGCTCAAAATGCTTTGCATGTTATATACCCCATCCAATTCTATGCCTACCTATGTCATTACGTTAAAAAGAACAATGCGCTATGCTTCTTGATCTCTCACAAGCACTGCAGAAAGCTCAGTCATGGTAATGCAGTCCCTGTCTAGGGTATATTCATACTATTCATACAATCTTTCTGTTGCCTCCCTACAATCATATTTATCGTACAGTGCTTTGGTGCTCTAAGTTGCTTTTCCTGTTTTCCCATACAAAGGCATCATATCCTGGTAAAATTCCAAACTAATCCCACACTCCAAGTCTAATCATTACCCAAAATATAGAGGAAAGTAGGGGATACATGGCTAAAATGGAATAAAAAAAAAATAAAAAGTGATGGGCAGTATGTAGGCTGGTATTCCATCATGCAGCGGGCAGTCCTTGTTTTGCCCCCTCAGGCACTTCATCAATCACCAAATCATCATCCGGGTGGTGCTCCGCCTCTTCTACATCTCCTTCACCAATCGCAGATCTGCTCGCGTTGCGAGACTTGACCTGCTGGCGCTTGCTCTCTCGCTTCCGCTCTAGCTGTTCGTCACTGTAGTTCAGCCACTCCAGCGTCTTCATGAGCTTTTCCTCAACCAATGTCCGCACATGGAAAGCCAGAGCTTGGCTGCGGAACATGCCAGAGTAGCGATAAGAGAGCCACACGTATTGGTTCAAGGCGACGTGCAGTGATTCCAACTTGGAAAGGTATTGCTGGCCGGACCCATGAAAGTCTTCTGGGTTCGTATCTAGGAATTCCAATGGTATTTCCTCAATGTCGAGAAGATCACCCTTTGAGTTCGTGGCTACGACCTTGGCCAGAGCTCGGAGAACATCCACAGCTCGCTCAGCACGGAGCGCAACAGGTAAGTAGCAGAAGGTTAGCCTGTCGTGAATCGTAAGCGGGATATCCTGAATAATGTCTGCGATTTCCAAGATATCGGATCCGAGGCCCATCTTGTACAACGAGCTGACTGTTGCCGTTTCTTGGATTCTTTTGAGAATATAGGATAAAGGAGTATCTGGGGGAAAATATGAAGCAAATCGCTCCACGATGCCTGCAGGAGGCTGGATGCAGGCTGCCTGAATGTCCTCCACAGTTCTCTGAAATGCTCTTTGTACACTCCGCAAATCAGCCCGTTCCATGGTGGTGACGAGACCGACTTTCCCCGATTCATCCGTCGAGCCATCGGGATTCTGGGCTGATCTATAACGTCCTGCTCGGCCGCCAATCTGCTTGATTTCGGGGAAAGTCAGTAGCCGATTTTGACTGCCGTCAAATTTCGTGACAGACTCCATAATGACACGGCGAATTTCAAGATTTAATCCCATGCCAATCGCATCGCTAGCAACAACAAAATCATAGTCGTTGTCAGGGTCATTGAATAAAGCTGCTTGCTGGGCCCGAACCTCTGGGGGCAAGGATCCGTAGATGATTGCACAACGCCGTCCTGTCTTCAGCTCTATGCTTTTTTTCAAAGCATGGAGATTCACACGGCTAAATCCGACAATCGCATCTCCCTTCTGCAGCAGGCCGTAGTCGTTGTCAAGTGCCTTGTCCATTGTCTTGAGAGGACTCAAACGCTCATAGCGATGAACAACACACTTGTCACCAATGCTGGCGCACATTTGTTGTATAACCTTTACAGCCCGCTCTTCGCCGCAAACGTGAACCTCTTTAGCCTGTACACCCAGCACGGCTGCGGTCCAGGCATTTCCACGATCAGCGTCAGCAATCATTTGGATCTCGTCAATAACGGCGACGTCGAAGCGGGTGTTTAGCGGAATCATCTCAACCGTGCAGCTCGAAAAGTACTGGTCTGTGTTTTCAGGGATGCGCACTTCTTCGCCTGTAATGAGAGCGCAGGGGATATTCTTTGCCTTGAAGCGCTGGTAGACTTCAGTGGCGAGAAGTCGAAGGGGGCCAGCGTAGACTCCACACTTGGAGTTCTCAAGCGCCTTGAGCGCATTGTACGTCTTGCCAGAGTTGGTAGGCCCAACGTGGACATGGATGGTGCGCTGCATCGTCCGCGTCGCAGGAAACCACTCGTAGGGGAATCGAAAGTCTAGCAGGCGCTTGTGGCTATCCTCAATGTTCTTGGAGAAGCGCTGGCCGAAAATGAAGGACTGAAAGGAATAGTGGACCTCTTTGGTGAGGCCCTTGATGTCTCCGGAAACAAACGCATCGCGCAGATTCCAAAACAGAGGATTCTTATCACGGCGAGTGATTCCCTTTTCTGCCAGAGAAAATGCATGGTCAATGGCATCCATAAAGACGGCCGCGTGGCGACTCAGCTCATCTTCACTGAAGGTGACGCCAACCCGTGCTGCCCCCAGCTTGTTCAGAACCAGTTGAAAGCGATGAAGGACGGTAGAGCGAAAGAGTTTGTGGCGTCCAGAATATTTGCCAAAGTCAAGCCGCAGCCTCGTGTTGGGGTCGTGGCCATGGCTAACCTGAATCCAAGCGTATAAGCATGAGCCTTCACTCGCTTCCTTTTGTATAAGTGGTGGTGCAACTTACTGAATCAACTCGGGAGTGAGGCAGAGGCTTTGAGGGCAACTTTGAGAGCGCGGCGGCCAAACTTCCCTTGTTTACTGTCGGTTTTTGCTTCACGGCCTGTGTCTTGGGAGGAAAAGCCCGCCAATGGCCGGATGTCGTTGAGAGATGCCGCCGCAGATATGATGCTCCAAGTTGGCGTCTGACAGCGCCGTTCTGGGCCACGGCTCTCATGACGGCAGAGTAGAGACAGCCAGGATCATGATACAGCCGTGAGACAAGAAGAAATTGAGATCGCCAGCAGCGCTTCTTCCCTTTCAACAGTCACGGCACGCCTACCCTACAAATATATATTCCTGAGATTTTCATGCAGCGTCTTCATCGCCATTCACGGATTTTTCTCGGCGGCGGATTAGCGTTTGGCCGCGGACCTGCAGCCAAGATGGCAAACTGTGGATGAAGTTTCGTCATAGTTTCACCCTCGTTCGCACCTGAGCTCGCCGCTTTTAGCCTCTCCATCCTAGTCTTACAACGCCCAGGCAACTGAATTTCGTCGATTGCGCGCTCCCACTTTCTTTATCCTCCAACACATTCCAAATCCTCAACCTCGAAACATCTCTATTCAGGCGTCGCATCATCCATCGCCGCCATGGCGTCCTCTTCGGCTGCAACTCCGCTCCTTTAGTGCGTTCACGCTCCTTTTCAAGGGATCCCCAGCGCTTTGTCTGCTAACAGATGGCCGCCACAGCTCCTGCATCGCCCACGAGACAACAATCCTATCCGAGTGCACCACGTCTGCCTCCTCACAGACATCTTCGCTCGCCTCTCTAATCTTGCCCAAGATCGAGCACTCGACCCCCCAGAAACTCACTTACACCCACGGCCAGCACCAGATTCACTATGTCTCCGAGGCGCCGTCCGATTATCCTGATCACCCGGCTGCCGGCGGCCTGACCTTTCTCGTCATCGCAGACGGATCGCTCGGCCGTCGCATTCCATTTGGCTACCTATTGGAGATCCGCAAGCGCTTTTTCGAAAAGTTTCCCGAAAGCAGTGACTTTGCCGACATGCCCAACTACGGCGCCGGCTCGTTCAACGCCGAGATGAAGAACCTGATGGTGGAGTTTGGCACGACGAGCGGCGGCATGAACGACGCCATTGGTAATGCCAAGCGCGAGATTGACGATGTTAGAGGCATCATGACCAAGAATATCGAAAGCTTGCTTGAGAGAGGCGAGAGGATTGACCTACTTGTTGACAAGACGGACAGGCTGGGGAACAGCGCTCGAGATTTCCGAGTCCGGAGCCGCGGCCTGAAGCGCCAGATGTGGTGGAAGAACGTCAAGCTTATGGCGCTGCTCATTCTGGTTATAGTTCTTATCCTCATGATAATTATCATCTCGATCAAAGGCTGAGCGCGTGACGCGGTGATGGATTTCTTCTTCTTCTTTCTTCTTTTTATGATTGGAACAGCAAGCCTAGATGCTCTACGTGTATTGATAATAGGGATGTGATGATTTGGGAGTCAAGGGAGATTGTGCGCCTCTTAAGGCATTTTTATTGTTTGTGAATAAACGGGACCTAGGGCTTGGAAGTACTTGAGCTATAGTTGTAATGCGATGCTATTTTCTGTTTCTCTTTTTCAATCTGCAAACAGGTGCTATGGGTATCGCCCTTCTATTATTTATCATTGAAGCTAGCAGATAATACACACTTATCTACTCCATATGGTACCTCAATTGCTTCAACATCCCCAATTGACAGACAACTACATAATAAGAAAAGCCTAGATAGTCAGATTCGATGCTTACAACGCTCTTCTGCACCACCGCAAGCTTACTGTAGATAAAATGCCCCCTTCACTCATAACTTGGGCGCATTCGCACCGCTCCGCGCGTCCTGATAGACGTAGCCCTGCGCCACAGGACTGAACACCGCAGCTGACGCTGTAGTCGGCGAAGCAAGAGATGGCTTACGCAGCCTCTCTGTAAAAAAGACGGGGTGCGTGGTTGATGCGTTGTGGGCTGGCGCGGCGTGCTTATTCCATATTGCTTGCAGCTGAGCAGCGGTTGGGGCGGGCTGGCTGAGAGGATGCGTCATCGCGGAGTCGCTTTAATGTAGCATAAGACTTTAATGTAGCATAAGACTAATTCGAAGGAAAAAAATAAAATGCAATAAAAAGGGTTTTAAGACTGAGTCAATGCGATGAATGAATGGAAAGCGATTGGAGATGAAAAGAGTTTGGCGATTAGCCGGATGAAGTCGCTATGATGGAATTGCTGTTGCGCAGGCTCTTAGGTAAGCCGAGGTTCAATTTCGCAGGTGCGAGATCAGCGCTTGGCGGGAGTTGGAGATGATGAGCATCGCAAAAACAATCTTGATTCTATTTTGACGCTATATTGAATGCAAATCTATATGTATAAAAAAACCAGTTTAAGGTCAAATCCTAATTGTCTATTATTTCTTTTTGCTGCCCTTGCTGCCGCCTTGCTTTTGTTGCTTTTCCTTTTCCTTTTGCTGCTTTTCCCTTTCCTTGCCCTTTTTGATCGCTGCCACCAAGCTCTCCACCTCTGCTGCTTTTTCCTTCTCCTTGTCCACTTCAGCCTGCTTGTCTTCGTTGGCCTTCTTCTGCGCCCTCTTCTTGGCTGCGGACTTCTCCGTCTTTTCAATCAGCGCATCGCTTTCTTCCCAAAGCTTCTTGGCCACTTCGTCATCCTTGACTTCTGATCGAGCAAAGTCCACTTCCATGCACTCCTTGATCAGCCTGCCGCCACCGATACGTCCAAGCGTCCCATCCATTGCGGCGTAAAGAATGGATTGCGCCCCTTTGCTTGGCGACTTGAGCAGAAACCAGGGTATGGCGTAGAAGAACAGGTACAAGACAAGGCCGAAAAGTGAGCCTCGCGTCAGCCACCTTCTCATGCCCGGTGTTCGACTCAGTCCCGGGTCCACAAAGATGACTCGGGTGTTCATGGGCAGCTCGTCGGGGCGCTTGTAAGAGTCTAGGTGTTTCTGGAAGTACTGCCCGAAAACATTGAGCGCGAGCTTGCTTCGTGCGTAGGCAGATCCGGGAGTCCAGCCCTTCTCTACGTTTCCGAGACCATCCTTGAGTGATGGAGATGCGATGTATGACGAACATGTCGCAATGACTACGCGGACATCTCTGTCAAAGGGCTGCGCTTTGAGAGCCGGGCTGAGGATACCCAGCAGATGGAAGTTGGCGAGGAAGTTGACCATCCACGTCTCCTCGATGCCTTCTTCGGTAACCGTCCGTTTCCCGCCTGGGGGCGTCAGGGTCGATGCGCACAGCACAATCATGTCCAGCCTTCGGGGAGGTGCATTGTCGACCCATTTCGTGGCAAACTTGCGAATGCTGTACAGGCTAGATAGGTCGACTTGCTCCGCATAGATCAGGTTGTTGCCCGTCTTGTCTCGGATATCTTGTATAAAGTCGATCAGAAAGGGGTCGGAGCCGGGGACCTGCGTGAGCAAGACCAGTTGCGCGCCACGAGCTGCGAGCTGTTGTGCCACTTCTGCGCCTATGCCGCTCGTGCCGCCCGTCATCATGACGACTCTGCCATGGAGGTTGCGCTCGGCGGGGTTCGTCCTGCCGGAGGTGTAGAGCTTCAAGAGCACGAAGAAGGTCGTGGTGGCGACGACGTAGAAGATGGGCCAGACATTGTCGTGGACGACCTGTGGAAAGCCGTGTTCCAGCAGATAGAAGACGGTCGGCACGGGCATTGTGAATGCGGCGGCCGATGCGTTGGCGGCAACAGCGAATGGGAAGCGGTGATTGGTAGGAGCGTAGATTTCGTCAATTCATGGTCCCGAGTTCTTCAGCACCAGCATCTGATGCAGCGGATTTGCTGACGAAGCTGGCTTCGTTGGAGTCGAAAACGTGGTGGAAGCGATTCAGGAGCTCCCACGTGACACAGCTCCAGTTTAAGGCAGCTTGCTCTTCACCTGCATCAAGAAGTGCTTGCAAAGATATACTCACCAAAAACGTGAATCAATTCAATTTTTTTCAATCTACAGAATAAAATCCATCTGTTTCGTCAAGTATGCGCAGGTGGAAGCTAGAGTTTAAAAGATGACATGCTAATTACATACTAAGTGGTATAGCTAACTGGGTAGGTGGTATAATAACTGCTTAGGACGGACGGCATCATGTCCGCCTGGGGTATGAACATGAAAAACAACATTTCCCATAACTCATCCAGAAGAAAGGGGGAAAGAAAATTCAAAAACAAAAGATGATGAAAAGCCATGGTCGATCTGGTCAATCCTTATAATGCTCGGTTTAGTTTTGCTTCTCCCCCTTGGACTTCTTCTTCTTCTTCTTGCTAATCTCCAGCTTCACAGGGTCACCATTTCGCACCCAAATCTCGCCAATGGGATCGCCTTCGTCTTGCACGCAGATCCATTCTCCAACGCCATATTCTTCGGGTGCGATGCGGACACCGCGACCGCCTCCACCTACAATCAGGTTTCCAGGACGATAGTTCTTGTCCAGCTTCATGCGGCGGATGACGCTGCCGTGGATGCGAGCATTGTTGGGAATATCTCGGACTTCTCCACGCGGCAGCGGCCAGTTGATGGGCTTCCAGGTTCCGTCTCCCTGAAGATCCATTCGCCGGAAGGGCATCCACTCCATTATGTTCCAGGCAGTGACGGCCACCCCTGAGAGGCCGCCGCCATAGACGAGTGAGTCATGAATCCGGGCAAGATGTGCCTTGTGCATCATGTCGAGGAAGACCTGCTTGAAGTCCTTTCCTCCATCATCATCAGCAAGGGTATCGGGGGTTGGGGGGGTTACAAGCTCTCCTCCGTCTTCGTCCTCCTGATTGAGATGAATCTCGGGTCCTTTCTGTTGTCGCTTGCGGCCGCCCTTGGGGCTGTTCTTGGCGCTTTCGTTGTACAAATCGAAGCAATCCAACTCCTGGACCTTCTCTAGGTCAAACTTTAGGCCAGCACGCATAGCCTCGCGGACCATCCATACCAAAGGTACATGGCTTGCATTCTTGTCGTCGGATTCCATTTGCCATCCACCACCCACGTCACCGTGGCCACCAGCAAACCAGACTTCATCAATATCTTGATCACCGCCATCCTCATAATCAATATTGGAGATCTGCTCCGACACATCACAGCCAACTACCGAGACACGGCGATCAGGCCGGGCGCCAGACTTTGACCTGGCCCTATATGGCATGTATTTGCCGCCTTCTGGATTTGCTGACGACTTCCTCTCCCCGGGTGTTACGTGCTTGCTTGGCCGTCTACCTCGGTCCTCGTGGTGAACCTTGTCTGTTCCATCTGTTTCTCCGCCAGGTCCGCTGCTGTGTGGGCGGCCAAGCATGTGCTCCCAATCTTTCCAGTGGCCGTGTGTGGCGCTGTGCCGCTTGTTTGCTTGCTGGTACATCAAATCCTGTCGGAACTTGGCTCGTCGCTCATCAATGCTGACGGCGTGCCGAATTACTCGTGCGCTACTCCGGGCTGTATAAGGGAATTTGCTTCGTTGCATCCAAGCAGTCTCAAAGCGCGGGACAGAGTTGACGGTGTCGAAAAGACCAAGGAAGCGAATCCTGCCAACGGGTCGGGAAAAAGTTTCACGGAAACCTTTCATGAAGTGGTACATTTCGTGCTTCTTCTTCTCTTCCTCTTCCGCGAGCTTCTCGTCTTTATCGCCACCACGACGACTCTGCCAGTTGGCAAAGGCTTTCCAGGCAAATGAAACCAATTCTTCGTTACCGTGAGACAAGAGGCCAACATAATCAAGCATCTCAGCCAGAAAGCGTGCAATGTACGCGCCGCGGCTGAAGCCAAACATGTAAATTTCATCTCCGGGATTGTAGAATCTCATGAGGAAACGGTACCCTCCCACGACATGCTGATCAAAGGAAGAACCAATCGCTGAATCCTTGGCCTTCTGGTACCATGATCGAATGCGTGCTTTCGTGCCAGTATGTGTAAGCGAACTGGACACGACATAGGTGCCAATGCCCGCTGGTTATGAGTGTTAGTCAAGTCCATCAGCTCATAAGAGCGACTTTGCGTGAGGGCGCACGCGTTGGCTGCTACTGTCAAAGCACTTACGCTGGTAGTAGTGATACTGATCATCGGCAGTCCGATCAAGCATACGAAATATCTTGAGAATGTTGCTGTCACTTTCATCGCCATGGAACTTGTTGCCCGTGCCGTCAAAGCAAAGAATCAGCTTCCTCGCAACTCTGTCCCGTGGCGTGGGACTTGCTGGGCGTTCCATCATGTTTGTCATGATGTAGTCTAAGCTGGAGCGTTTCTTTGGGTGCTCGGCAGAGCTTGGATCTAGCATGCTGCCAGCAGCCATTATATGTGGGCTCTATTAAAATCAAGCTGACAAAATAGGCAATGTGGAGGATGAGGCGGAGCCAGGGGGCCTTCCGGTACCTGATCACAAGCAAGAAAAAAAAGTGAGAAAGCTAGGCAGAACGAAATTATCATTGTAAGCACAGGGCGCCCGCTCCTTATTATTAGTACTTTTTGATCATGAGAGTGGCTCATCGCGGCCGATGACTACGGAGCGCCGTGCAAACGCGTGTCTTGGATTTTCGCATTAGCTTTCGACTCAGCATCCTGGGTAACACTGCTGCTAACTACTTCTCTGCATTTTGTACGCGGGAAGCTGAGAAGCGGTCGCCTGAAAGGCGCTGATCGCTTCCTTGTCGGGGTGGTGGAGCTGCAACATACTCAAGTGCCGGGGGTTAGCGGCCAATTAAAGACCCCTTTATCTAAGTGATTGGCAGAAGGCCGAGATTGGGGGCAGTCTTTGAGATTCATGGATTCATGACATTACGCGCTGCAAACCAGACAGAGCGGGGGAGAGCTGCAGAAAGATACGCTATTCTCATGCATGTCTCAGAGCCTCATACAATCGGCCAGTGAGCGACGATGATTATATGGATAACTCTGCCGCTCGATATTATTCGGCCAGTTATATGATGAGAATTCGAGAGAATGGCGGACCACCTTGGCTGCGGCTGAGATGTAGTCTGCAGACAAACTACAGGGAAGTGAAAGATTGTCACATCGGCCAGCTGCACGAATCCATCCAGCACTTTGTCTCTGGGCGAGTTCTTTTTGTCTCTCTGTGCTACGTATCTCTGCATGGCTTTGCGCTAAAAGGGGGCCACACAACTGTTGTCTCTCTGTGTCTCTCTGTCTCTCTGCCTCTCCACTTACGACATAATTTCTGGGACATTGTTTGGCCTGAGGTTTGTGAAACATGCTTATTTTCGGAAAGTTTTTATCACTTCATGCACACGGTTGTACAGTAATCCTCCGTGTGTTCTAAATCGAGGACTGATGGTGCTACTCTACTTCTGGTCTTTGAGCGCCCCAAAAGAGGCTTCTCAAGGTCTCCGCAACGGGCCGTGCCTAGAACTGTTTGGGTGTAAGAGCAATTTCGCAGCATGCGTCCATTGGCTAATGGCAGGTTTCATTCTCCACACATGTTGGATCTCTTAATTACGCCAGTTGCTGGGCCTGGGCTTGTGTTGATCTCGAATCCCTGGATTGCCTGCAGCCGATCGGCCATTTTAGTTGGAAGATCCAGCAAAATGTCTCGGACTTTGATCGACTCTTGGGAAGGGAAGCCGGAATCTGGGTAGAATGCGTGCGTATGGCTATGTGGAAAAGCGTGTGAGGGTGTTGCGAAGATCCTCCCAGCTTGCTGGATCGCTATTATTCAAGTTGGGAATCCAAATAGAGCTCCGGAGTACACACTCCGCACTCGTGCCTGGTACTCTAACCAAGGCGAGAGCAGTGTACTTTGCACGCATAGCACTGCTGCTCTGACCGCCTATATTAACAAAGCATATGTCGGCTGCATATATTCTTAGACAAGGGATGCTAGCTATAGGCAGCTTCGTACATGCGAGATTATTTGCTGGGCAGGACGGAGCTTTGCTATACTAACATGCCAACACTAGACGAGTCATATGTACATTTCGAAATACGGAGTATGGTGTCTGCTGCGATCGATCCTCAACCTGCTCATATGTATTGCATCACCAAGACGCATAGACTGAGACATTCCACCATACAATTTCCTGCTAGACGGACAGAGGGGGCACCATGACAGGTTCTTTCCATCTCATAGCTTGCTATCCTTCCAGATCGGCTTCCTCTTCTCTACAAAGGCCCGCAAGCCTTCCGTCATGTTGTCTCCCCCGTCCATCTGAGGGTAGACTTCTGCTAGGACGCGATCGGTGCTCTCCTTGGGATTCTCTGGCTCCCAGCCACCCTGCAGGCCCTCGCGAACCACGATGACGGAGTCTGGAGAGTTATTGGCCAGCTCAATGGCCCATTGGAGGGCCTCGCCAACCACGTCGCCGCCGCGCACAATCACATGGTTGACCAGTCCCCACCGCAACATCTCATCGGCCTTGTAGATTCTGCCCAGCAGGGCCATCTCGGATGCGCGCTGCATGCCGACGGAGCGAATGAGACGAGGTAGCGCGCCCTGAATCGGCACTACGCCGCGGGCAACCTCTGGCAGCGCAAAGCGGGCATCGACAGTGGCGATGACCATGTCGGTGTTGATGATCATCTCCATGCCGCCGCCCAGGCACAGGCCGTTGACAGCGGCGATGATGGGCTTCTTGCCGCGGCGGTTGCTGAGTCCGCCAAATCCGCTCTCGGGCGTCTTCTTGGACTGTTCCTCCGGGTGGGCATTGCGTTCGTTCCACTCCTTGAGATCCGCGCCAGCACAAAAAGCCCGGCCCATGCCGGTGATGATGGCGCACCGCAGCGAGGGCTCGGCGTCGTACCACTTCCAGAGGCGCTCGAGCTGGAAGTGCATGTCGTTGCGGATGCAGTTGAGCTGCTTGGGGCGGTTGATGGTCACGAGGAGTATGTGTGGACGAGGCGCGGTGACGATGACATCGTCGACCTTTGGGGGTGAGCTGATTGATTTGGCCATTGTGATCTCTTTTTTATGCCCTCTCTTTTTTTATTTCTCTTTTTTTGGTCTCCAATTCTGCTCTTCAGCTTTCTGGTTTCATTAAAGGGGGTGCGAGTGAGGTTGACGGGGTGAGTGGCCGCAGCATATGTTACGCCAGATAACGAATCGAATACCAACAGAATCACTGCTATCTTCTTGTCTCCTTTTTTTCCCTGCTGTCCTCCAGAGGCTTTTCTATCTCATTCAGCGGACGAAAAACGATGAGACCGCGGCTGCAGAATAGATCATGGCGTCGCTGCGGACGCTCAGTTTTGGATATGATTCTTCAGTCGTTCAAACTCACCCGCGTCTGACGGTGTGAATGGGTTGGGCATAAGGGACGGACAGAGACAGACTGGCCGGTTAATGGTTTGGCTACGCGCCTGAGTGGACGGATGCGGTGGGGCCAGCCTCGGCTTTTCGGTCCGTGCTTCTCCTCACTTGATTGAGCCGAGCGGTTGGTGATTTGGGCTTATATGCCGGAGCTTTTTGTGCTGAAGTGGTTGGTGTTTTGTAAAAAAATATTAACAAGGATTTGATGAATATTAGAAGCTGTAAGTTGAGTCTATTTCCAGTATTGTGTTGGACAGCTTTAGTTGATGGCTTCGTAATCCACCATCTAATGTCTAGACGGCAGTACCACCGTAGTTTACGGGCAAGCCCACTTACAACACCTTCAGTATGAAACAATCTCATCAAGTTTAATAATATTACGTATTTATTTACAAAACATTTCCTAGGCTATTTTCAAAATCCCCAGTGCCTGAATTCCCCTCCTAGTTGTACATGTAAAGAGTATTTTTTGGTGTTTTCGGCTCCCCTGTTTTCTTTGCACTTTGCTCTCAATTCGCATATATATACATACGTTTTTCTTTCCTACATTGTTTTATTTCGTAATGGCAGTTGCGTGCACCTCTCTAAATCGAGAGACGGGAGTGCCAAGAATGAATTGAGATAAAAGGGGAAAAAAAAATAAAGAAGCAACAAATTAATATAGAGAAATTGCCAGAAAAACAACATCCGTGTAGTGGTATCCCATGTCCGAACCGGTACAGCCCTTTTTACGCCGGCAAGCCTCGTTTCTCGCACTCGGTAAAGAAGATGAGCATACGCCAGAGCTTCTTGACCAAATCCTCTGCTTCGTCGTCCAATGCCTATTTTTTTTCACACCATGATTAGTATTCGTAACAAATCACAAGATATTAGAAAGAACGGCAATATTCGGCAAAAACTTACCCCTTCGAGCTCCTCCACCAAAGCACCAGCCGTGCCATGCTTCCGCAAATGCTCCTCCACAGCCTCCACCAGCATCTCCTCCTGCACGCCGAGATACTCCACAATCTTCTTCTCCACAAACGGCCGCAGCTTGTCGCGCACCACTGCGTCGTCCATAAAGTCCCACTTGACCTCCCACGCCCAGAGGCCGTCCTTCTCCGAGGGAATTTCCTGGGCGAGTGCTCGGACGGCCTGCGAGATTTCTTCTTCTGACATGCCTGCGGCTCCAGAGGTGGTGTCCAGCTGGATGGGGATAAGCTGTCGTCTGGTGGACTCGACTTCTTCGTCGTCCAGGAGACCTTCGACTTCGGCGATTGTGCGACGCTGCGGTGCTGCGCGTGAGGCCTGGGCTCTCTGAGCCGCCGCTCCGAGAGAAAGCTTGAATGGCTGCGGTGCGGCGGCAGCAGCAGCAGCTTCGCGCTGCTCCATCTCGCGAGCCTGCTGGTCCAGGAAATCGTCTGCCATGCCCCTAGCATGCTCCAGTCGGGCCTGCTCGCGGTTTCGTTCCACCTTTTCGGCCTGCCGGTCGGCCTCGTCTCTTGCCTCTTCCTCAGCACGATCCGAGTTTCGTTTCCTTGCCCAGCCGGCGCGATCTCGGTAGTAGATGTGTGATTTACGGGCCGCCTCTCGTTCATCATCCCAAGTCTTTTCCCTCTCCAGCTGTTCTTGCTTTCTTCTCTCCAGATTTTCAATGTCGTGTCTTTCTCGTTCCCGCTCTCGCTCCAGTGCAGCCTGTCGTGATCGCTCTCGGTTGACCCATTTCCTCTCTGCTTCCGCATAGATCTTGTCATCCTCAGCCTTCCGTTCAGCCGTATATCTCCTCCAGAGCTCTTCGTCACTGGCGTCGGTATCCTCGTCGTCTCTCCGCATGGACAGATCTGAATTGTTCATTCCTCCATTGACAAAGGCAACTCGGTTGGATCCGCCTTGACCCTTGGGGCCGGAGGGGGCGTTGGGCACCGATACGCCTCGAGGTCCTAGGGGCACATTGTTTGAGTTCCTCGGTGGTGAAGCAAGTCTTGATCGGCCAGCGCCGTTGCGTCGTCGTTCCATCTCCTCGAGCTCCTCTTCTCGCTGCAGGCGCTCCATGTCCCGTTGATTGCTACGCTCACGGAAGGCAGCAATCTCTCCAGCAACAACTTCTCGCATCTCAGGGGGAATATCTGCCAGCTCGTCTTCCTGTGCCAAGGGTATATTGACCACCTCCACGTTCTCCTCAGTCTCCGTATTGCCCATAGCAACATCGCCGTTAGTATCGGCTGTCTCGACCACAGGAGGATAGAAGAGCTCTCGGATAACCTGTTTCAGCGCAGTGCGGGCGCTCTCTATTCTCTGCTCAAAGGATGCATCGTCCCCTTTGCCCTCTTTATATGTCTCCAGATAACTGAGCGATGTGGCATCCACAGCCACTTGCAATTTTATCTTCTCAACATCCTCAAAGGAGTCGTCGGCTGGCGGATCACTAGTACTCGGCTGCTTCTTAGTGGGGATTTGGACCTCTTCTTCACTCAGGAGCTTGACCGCAGCTGCCAGAGAATCAAAGTCCTCGTACAAGGCGAAGCCGAATTTGGTTCCCTTCCTCTCTTCCGACGTGCTATCCGACGGATCCCAGCGTCTCAACTTACCGACGGCCCCAAGAAGCTTCTTGGTGCCCTCGTCGCCGCCCAGTCCCTCCGGGATTTGATGTAGGAAGATCGTTCGTAGTTTCTCGTCGCTCGTGGGAGGCAGTAGCGTCTGCATGCTCTCTCTCGCTGCCATTCGCCCTTGGTCTGATCCTCTTTCCATACCAAGCCCAGCTCTTCCTCCAGACTGTGCTGGTCGGTCATCGGATCTGCCGCCGCCGCCGGCTGACGCTCCTGTACCCAGTCGAATCACGGGCGCGTTGAAGTTGATGTTCGGCATGTTGGTCGGGGCTTGGAAGGGCGGCAGGCCACTTGGACGATTAGCTTGGGGCACGTTGGCTTGCTGGAAGCCCGGCGGAGGGGCCATTCCCGGGGCAGAAGACATGCCTGGTGGAGGTCCTGGAGAGAGATCATGTTAGCACCTGACAGGCAGTAATCGTGATGATGGGAGACGGGACATGGGACATGGGACATGGCAGATGGGAGGTGCATACCTAACCCAGGAGGAGCGGCCATTCCAGGCGCCGCTCCAGGATAGCCATATCCAGGTGGCGCGCCATAGGGATTGTGCGGAGCTGAGACTCTATTAGCTGATGCGTAGCGAGCATAAGGCTGGCCGCGATGCTGTGTACCTCCATACGGATTGTAGGCCATGGTGACGGACTAGGCTCTGCGATTCAGAGCAGCGTCACGCCGGCAGGTCGTAGAGGCGAATTGGGCGTGTCCGTCCGCGGGTTCGATGTTCGCGCCGCTAGAGGGTAGAACGTATCCAAGGCAAAAAAGAAAACAGGGTTTCGGTGAGTATGTAGGCAGCTCGTTGATAAGCAGTCTCCAGCAAAAAGCAGCTTCAAATTGCAGGGTTCTCAGATTGCATTGAAGCGCGACGACAAAGGAGACAATTTCGACGCAGTGCCAACATGCGAATAGCCTCGCAGTAGGAATTTCCGTTCGGCGGGCTCGAGATTTTTTTCCGCCAGGGCTGGGGTGTCGAGATCTGTTGTTGGTTTCTCCGATCTGCAGGTTCGAATTGCGGCTCCATTGACTTTCGGCAGATAAGTTGAAGTGCAGAGGCGCCCCGCATCAAAGTTAATCCGCCCGCAGCTTTTTGCAACGACCTTTTGCGAGATCGAGACCTTTTGGCCTGGATAGCGAACGAGTCGAGTCGCAGGAGCCATTGAAGACGGCAAAGATGTGCGTTTTGCTTGTTTGCTCGATAAGATGATCTTCTCAGTTTCGCTGACTTTTATCACAGGGCTTCGACCTCCAGATATGGCAGCATGATGCTGTCTAGAATTGCTGCCCCGGCGCAGGCCCGCGCATTTTCCACATCGCTGGCTGTGCGATTCAATGCCTCCAGACCGCGCTTCAATGAGAGAATAAACCCTCTCGTCGGCAACTTCGTTCCTCCTACGCCAGCTCCTAAACCTGCCGCAGCACCAAAGGCCCAGCCCGAAACAACCACCAAGACAGCAGAGCCCAGCGCCGAATTCACGCCACCACCCCCACCACCGCCTCCCGCCGCTGAATCAGAATCTCCGTCATCGTCTGAGACTTCAAAATCCAAATTCCCCTACAATGCCGCCGAGTCATCCACCAGCTCCTTCAACTTCGACATTGCCGAAATCGTCGCCGCCAGATCTGCCGCCTACGGCCAGTCCCTCAACGTCGGCGATCCTCTCCAGCGCCCCAAGATCCGCACCGAAGCCGTCACCGGCCGCACCGTCTTTATCCAGGACCGCCTGTCTCCCACGTCGGCTCCTACGCCTGCCGTGGCTATTCGTGTGCTGGAGAGGATGTGCCGAGACCAAAAGGTCCGGAACAAGTACCACTCGCAGAAGTTTCACGAGAGAAAAGGATTGAAGAAGAAGAGACTGAGGAGTCAGCGATGGAGAGCGAGATTCAAGACGGGATTCAAGGCTGCTGTTAGCAAGGTTATGGAGTTGAAGAAGCAGGGCTGGTAAAGGAGGGGGGAAAGGCTTGTAGAGAGTTAAGTTATGGTCCCTGGTGTATATGATGAAAGATGGGTAGGGAAGAAAAAAGGTGCGTCTGGAAAATGCGATGTAAGACGAACTATATATACATGTACAATATGATAGATGGAATTGAAAACACGCCTATATGTAAAATAATATAAAGCGTTGTTATGAGAAGGAAATCAATGAAGAAAAAAGATACAAAGGAATGGAAAGAGAGGCGCCATTTTCACTCTGTGCTAGTGGTTGTGTTGTGTTGTGTTGTGTTATATTTTATAATCATTAATCTCCGTTCCCTTACGCTCTATTCATCAATTGTAAACACATACATGCTTAAACGCTCAAAAAAAAAAAAAAAAAAAAAAAGTGCAAATACAAGCTGTTAAAACAAACAATACCCCCGTAACATTCAATTCACTGCATCTTTACGCCATTGTACTCCGGAATATCACCCCATTCTTCCCTCGTTGGGCTAGGTTGCAAGCTCTGTCCAACCTTCGGGCGCGATCGGAAAACAGCTTCCATATCCGCTTCCTCAGCCAGCTGCTCTAGTAAAATGGTCGCTTCGCTGAGATCTTCTTCTACTGTGGGGAAGTAGCCACCTTCTTTTCGCTGTGGCATCTTGGATCTCCTAAGAGACCTTCGCCGCTCTAGCTGTGCCTTTTGCTGCGCCTTTTCGAATCCAGCCATGCTTCGACGAGTCCGACTAGCGAGATCCTCTGAGTAGTCTGGCTCTGGGGCTTTGATATCTGTTGATTTGGGGGCGGTAGATATAGGAGTAGGAGGGTCAAGCTCCTCATCTTCAAACAATAGAGACTTCTTACGGCTCATCGACAGTCGAGTGCGCTCAGCCAAGGAAAGAGTATGTCGTGGTTTCGTGCGCTTCATAGGTGCTGGAGTCTTGCCCTTCATAGGATCAAGATCATCGTCTTCAGGGCCCTTTGTAGACGACAGTCGTGGAGGGCTATGAGGTGCCTTTTGTCCCGACATGGGCTTTGTTCTTTCCGGAGACCGACGGTGCGTCGGAGTGTCATATCCTGAAGGCCTCTTCGTATGAGAAGGAGGCGTGGCAAGCGGCGAGTCGTCAATCTGAGTCAAATCATAGGTGCTTCGCCCGGGGAAATTCCTCTGGCTCGGCCATTTTTTCAAGACTGGCGTCTCTGGGCCAGAAAGTTGAGAAAGACTCGGTCGTGATATCACAGGTCTAACAGTACGGCTCGGCACAGCAAATTTATCCTGAAAGGAAGTGAAGGATGTGACAGATCCATCGGTGCGGAACGCATTTTCAGCGTCTTCCAAATCACTAATTTCGTCATCGTCGCCGCCCTCAAAGGACGACGTGGAAAGGAGACGGCGGTCGCGGCGATCTTGCTTCACGGGCGTTCGCTTCCTTGTAAGGCTGGCAATGTTGACCTCTTTGGTTGCTATTTTCCCTAGCTCGTATTTTAAATCTGAGACCAGCGCAGCATAGTCATCCGTCATTTGGGGCGCATGATGGAACAGTGCAGCTCTCGTCGGCTTGACCCTTCTCACAGTGTGCAGATCTAAATGAGCTGAGAAGCCAAGGTCAATGCCCTTGGTTTTGGCAGACGAGGTTCTGGGCTTGGACGTTACGGGTGCCGCTTCGCCAAATGTATTCCTGCGGAAGGCATCCCACCTGTAGAGCCTCTCCTTCTGTAGCTTTACTCGATTGTCGAGTTGCTCCAGGAGGCCAACATCGTCGGTATCGAGGTCGTTTAGCCGGCCCTTCTCGGCCCTTCTCCAGACGCGGTCGAAGCCCGTGGCAAGGAGGCCGCCGTGTTTTGGGTCTCCGCACAAAAGAGCCTCCATCCAGGCCTCGCTACCTGCCCAGTTATGGTGTACAGCTCTGCGCATCTCGGCTCTAGCATTGTCAGACACTGTCTGGCCGCCGCCGTCCATCTCCTTGATTTCGAGGGCTTCTCGTCTACGAATGATGCCGTCCTCCTTGTCGTCCAGGACATGGGCAAGATCTTTGAATCGAGCCTTGGCTGCTTCTTTGCGTCGCAAGACTTGGCGGATCGACGCTTTGTGGGCCATGGAAAGCGCGATCAAATGAGACTTTTCGCTCTTGTAGCCTTTGTTCTCAAAGGCGAGCTCAACAGCGGGCGATAGATAGCCGCGGCTGGTGGCAAGGCTGTCCGAAACAACTTTTTTCAGGACGGCCGTGGAAAAGAAGGCCAAGACCTCCTCCAGCCTCTCGCCTTTGCACTCGTCCAGCATCGTCTTGCGGATGATGGTGTCCCGACCGAGGTCGCCATTTTTCTTGGCTTGCTCGAGGGCTCTGACGAGTGCGGCACGGAGGTTGACGGACTGGAGCTGATCACCCGGTGGGAAGAAGGGCCTCAGCTTCTGTTGGACGGGAAATGGACATATTAGCACTCAACGATTCACCATGTCACAGATGATGGAAATGATGGATTTGGCAGTCGGGAGGAGATGAAGAGGAATACGCACATTCGCTGCCTCGTCTGGATCCCAGATGACAAACAGCTGATACAAGGCCCATTCTACGCACTGTACTCGCCTCTTCTGGTCCTGCAAAGTGGTTCCCGACGACGCGAATGTCTCGGCTGAAATGCCGGGCCAGTCGGGGAGCTGGTCGAGGTTGAGCAGCTTGATGTTGGTCAGGAACAGCGACAGAGACGCCGGACCTGCAGCCGCTATGCCTCCACCTGCATTCGGCTCTGCAGGGGCATTGCCGGCGCCGCTGGACGGGATCTCAGTTGATTCGGGCTTCGCAAGGCCGCGCACAGGTCTCGCAAACGCTGCGGCGGCAACGGCTGCTGCCGCCGCTGCTCGAAGGGGTCTGGCTGTGGACGAAGGCACGCGAGAGGCACGCGTCCGAGTAAGGAGCTGGGTCTGCTGGACTACAGTCGCCATATCGGCGCCCTCTTGCGGCCGCTGAGGTGGCTGGCGGCGCAGTTGGGATGATATGATGTATGATGCAGGTGATGCGATGTTTTGCGTCTTTTCTCGCTTCCTGCTTGCTTGCTTGCTTGCGTGCGTGCGTTTGTGCTTACTGCTTGGCCCCGAACTAGAGACAGTATGAGCAGGACAATGGGAGAAAAGCAAGCAGTGCTGGCTGTATCGAAAGCGTCGAGAGAGCGTCCCTTGATGAGAGAAAAAGCGAGAGATCCGGGGAAATGGGCAATTGGCCGCTACCGCATCGTCGGGCTCGCAATTGGGACTCCAGGTCTGTCTATTGCCAGTTCAGATGCAGATGCAGATGCGGCGGGACTGGCTGTGAGTGGCTGTGGATAAGAAGGTTGAGGTTGGAGCTGGAGAGGTTGGTGGAGAGGCTTGTCTGGAATGCCATCCGTTGATTCACTCAGGCACAGCAGGGGCAGTGGGCTTGCCAGCGGACAGGCCAGCGGGCTCGCAGTGGGCGCTAGTGGGCTGGCAGTGGGTGCGCCCCGCCAACCAGCGCATCACAGGTGTCGGTGAGCGCTGCAGCAGCCCACTGTCGCTGGGGGGCCACAGCGCCCCGGCCGCGGGACAAGGCGCACTTATACTGAGTTGTCCCGCATTTTAGACGGCGCTGGCCAGTGTGTTTATGAACACTTCACCTTACATATCGTCGACAGTACAGCCTGTTTATGGATGCATCGCGGCCAATGAGAGCCGGCCAACGGCTGTATGTTTGCAGCTTATACGGGAGTTGTGGAGGAGAGATTGCATGAGAGCGTGACTATGAATGATTACATGTGCGTATGAATATGTATGAAGATGGGCGTGATTTATGAGCGTTGACGAGTGAGATGAGTGGATTGAGCCCAGCACAAAGCACAACAGCACATCGTCTGCCGGTTCAGGCTTTGATTCCAATCATGGATGCTGAATGGCCTCGGAGAAATTGCTGAGCGTACATGCATTTCGACAGCACTAGCAGCATGAGGCAGGTGGCATTGGGTTTATCAATGGTTTGATTTTGGACGCAGCAATTATTTCAAAGAGCTCTTACATCGCCAGTAGCAAGTTGGAGTACTGCCTACAAAGCAATCAATAGCGCGGGCTGGCAGCACTTTATGATGGGGATCAATTATTCTCCCGCGCCGTAACCAAGAATAGCACAGGCTTTCCTTTTTTGAACCTCGCACAAGTCATGAGATCAACTGCATACATACATCATTATCACCATCACCATCGTCGTCGTCGTCATCAGCTGTGATGCTACCGCTGCAACAACGACAACTACAACATAGTATCGTGTATCGTGTCACCACCATCGTCATCATCATGATCATCATCATGATCACCGCCATCATCGCCATCACCACCACGATGTTTCGCTGCCATCGTCTCCAATGCCAATCAGAATAGGTCCCTCGCCGTCACCGTCTGTAGTATTGCTATGCGTCTCGCACATTCCCAGCCCCGCCGCCATCTTCAGCAGCTCATCGCCGTTGCCATATCCCGGCCCGACCTTGACCGTCGCGTCCACAGGCCCGTACAAGAACCACGCACTCATCGGTTGCGCCGTCACTTTCCAGTCCTCGTGCCCCGGTTCGTCGCTTGAGGTCACCGCCAGTCTCTGGACGCCGACGTTGCCAGCCAACAGATAGGCCGTGGAGTTGGCCCCTGGACTTGGGTAGTCCATCATCTTGAGCGGCGCCTTTGCGTAGCCGACGGGCACGTCCTTGAGCGTCTCTGGGAAATACGGGACGCCGTCGAGCACCAGGTCGCCGTCCGAGGGCTGGAACTCCTTTTCGACGTTGCGCGGGATGCGAAGCGAGCCCTCGGCTGTCCAGTGCAGGAAGCCGGTGATCCACCCTGAGATGCGGTAGTCAGGGGGTCCACCGCAGGAGAACAGGCGCTGGGACCGCACAATGTTTTTCCAGAAGTCCTTAGTTTCTTCGCTGCCGGGGTTGTCCCACGTATCGACGAAGCGCTTGAGAATGGGACGCAGACGCTCGGCATAGTCGGCTGGCTCGTCTCCCCACTCCTTCAGCCGGTCTAGCTTGTTCAGCAGCTTCACCCAGTCGTCTCTCGTGCCCAGCAACGTCACCTCGGGAAGGCCACAGGTGATGCCCCCACTGAACTCAAAGTAATGCTGCATCAAGCCCATCATCAAGACGGTGGCTGTGAGGCCGTCGGTCTCATCTGTCGTGGTGAAGCTGGGCGTGATCCAGTCCAGCAGCCAATCGGTCTTGACCCTCTTCTGGATCTCGCCCCCAAACGCCGCAATCACGTCATGCCACGAGAGACGCCACACCTGGATCTCTTCTTTGCCTTCAAAGTCGACGAAGAGGTGCCTGACGTCTTCTGCGTGCGCAGTCATGTAGAAGTTGAGCTGCACCAGAATCTCGAACCATACCTCGTCAGGCCGGAGGACAAGGCTCTGGTGCTGGCCCCATGCCTCGATTGCCCCTCTCACGAGACTGTCCGATGATGGGAAGACGGTGCCATTGGGAAACACGTCCTCGCCAGTAGCCCCAAAATCGTCAAAGGAGGACATGAGAAGCTCTGGCGAGTATGGCGTGCGCGGAGGGAACTCTTCGGGACAGCTTTGCCGGAGCAGCTCCGACGCAGACGTCACGGCACCGGCGGTCGATAGCGGAAGTGGGTCAACATCCGGATCGACAGGGACTGTGATGGCAGCTGCGGCCAGAGGCCCACGGCCACAAAGGCCGAAGAAGAGTAATACCCCTATCTGAGGCAACATGGTGCTTTGCTCCGTGTATGAGTGGGGATAATGTGTTTTGGCGCAAGCGTGAGTTATGCAAGCAAGCTTTTAGCAGAGTCAAAAGGAGTGAAGCTGCTGCAGATGATGGTGATGATGCTGCTGTGTTGCTAGTACTAATGCTACTAATGCATGCAGGGCAATCTAAACTTACAGGAGTACTAGTTGTTGACAACTTACAAGTACGTACTGCTTTTATGCAACTCATCACCGGCAGCAAAGGGGGGCTTACTCGACCAGTCGTGAGAACTTCAGCTCGCAGATTGGTGATCAACATTCCTCAGCCCCTCGGCATCAAATCACGAGGCTAGAATATGGGGTAGATCTGTGCCTAATGTGAAACAGTCTCCCTTTGTACACGTTCCTGTAGATCCAGCCTCCAAAAGCTCAGAGACAGACGCTGGAAACACAAGGCCATTGCCCAGTATAGCATTACACGTGGTCACTAACAGTGCCAGCACATGATGAGTTGTTCCATGCTCCGAATCCATTCAGGCACGGCTGTAGACATCCATAGGCATAGCCCCTGCATTATGGAAAGCCAATTGCGAATCTAGACTCTTGGAGTTTAGAGCCTAGACTAGTTGCTGCGAGTAGTCATACCATACTTCCTACCTATGCAGTCTGCAATACTATGACATGAGAAACCTAGAAAACCGCCCCTTGCATATTCCTTCTGCCAACACTTTACGTCTTTCCGTCTCGTGCAAGCCATCCCAGCTCAAGCCACAGCATGCCACGTAGATGCTTCGGCTCCCATACAGTAAGCACATATTACACAAGATGTATCGGCTGGGGGGATTCCCGCACACCACCGCGGAAAGATGTAATTTTGGTAGGACGGATGTAAGACAAGAAGATGCAATGTGTGCTTTTTTTCTTTCCACTTGTATCATATGTGTGTCTACTGGGATGATATCCTATTGGGCCTGGAATCAGTCAAGAACCAAAGGCTATTATCAATTCCGGAGGATTTGGGTGCCCGCTAACTGCTGGCAAAAAGGGGAAGTGCCTTTTTGACTGGCATGCTGCTCCGCGTGTGGCTTCCGTTAGTCACCTACTCTTGTCTCACCTCGCATCATTACGTTTCTTTTTTTTTTTTTTTTCTCGGGGCAGCCCGGGTTCTAAATTCTAATACGTAGCATCAATCTCCTTTGCATGTGGTACCGCTAGGTCGCTGTCCTCGCGTAAAGAGCCTTCTCAGCCTTTTGTCTCACTCCCCTCTTCTTTTTTTTTTTGCCCCTCCAGAGTCAACAATCGTAACATTACATTACATTAAACGTTCGAAAAAGCACTCCATACATGGCCCAGATACTAATACATGTAGTTTAGATATCCTAGTACTCCGTACTACTAGTATGACTAGTACGTTAGGTAGTCTAAAACTCCAGGGCCCACGCATCGTCCCCTTCCTAATTAGGCAATCTCAGGTTCACCAAACCAGGAAAAGGGGGGGTCGCCCCGGAAGCACACGATGTTTTTGATTGCATGACGGGTGTGGCATGGCATGCTTTAGCGCAAGATGTGTTGTGTGACCAACCACCAACCTTGGCCTTGCTACGAGAAAAAGGATGTCGGGTAAAAATTCCCGAGATACGCACACACACACACACACACACACACACACACAAAAAAAAAAATAGGAGGCGAACCGACCGTTTTAGACGGGGGGGTGGTTGGTTGGTGTGTTTCCGTGTCTGGCAAGTACTGAGATCATTGTGACCTCATTTTTCAGCTGTGTGACGGTTTGGGGATGGATGCAAAGGTTATTTTTAGCAAAGGGACCTTTTAATGCAAAGAATGGTTGTTTTTTTGATAAAGTTTTAAAGTCTGTTTTTTTTATTGATGTCTTGATGATTCGTGATGCTATCAATAAATCTATCGACTGTATGAAGAAAATAAGAAACTTGCTAGTAATACCCAGTCCCTGAAAGGGAGTGCCTTTGCACACACAATACAGGAAAAATAGAAAGAAGAAGAAAGAGAAACAGAAAGAAAAGCAGAATAGATAATATATCTATGATATCCCGATAATCCCAGCGCCTTGCCATTTCATTCATTGCATTTGATAAAACAAGCCAAAGAAGCGAACAGAAAACAAAAAAAAAATGTAGTAAAAAGGGGTTGGCAGGCTTTTTCATTCAACAGGTTTGTGTGAAGTAATGCCGTAGTAGAAATGAAGAGAGACACAAAAAAAGAAAAAGGTAAGAAACTTGCGACCCATCAAATCATATCCTAGGCCGCAGTTCCTCAGCTGATGATGCGGCATGCTTTGGGAGTCAATCCTCTCGGCTGTCGTCCTGGACGCGCTTGACGACCTCGACCAGGCGGGGGTAGATCTTCTCTGTTGCCTGGATGCCGCAGACCTTGGCGACGACGTCCTCGGGAGTGTTCTCGGACATGATGGCAGAGAGCTCCTTGGACTCGTCGTCACCCTCGACGTCCTGGAAACGGAAGGTCATCTCGATGGCATCGAGGAGGAAGTGAATGGGCATGTCGTTCTCGGCAGCTTCGGCAGCAGGGCCGACGAAGCGCTCCTTGCGAGACAGCTTGCGCAGGGGAGCACGGCCAACGCGCTCGACGGCATCTTCCAGGTGGGGGTTGCCGATGCGCTTGATGATCTTGTTCATGTAGGCCTCCTGGGCGTCCTCGTCGATGCCGTGCTTGGCGACGAGCAGGTTCTTGGTCTCGGTCAGGGCGCCGCGCACCTCGGCCATGATCTGCTTGTCCTGCAGGGCGTCGAAGACGGTGCGCTTTCTGCGGTTGTAGCCGTGGTAGGCGGCGGTGGCGTGGCCGGTGTTGACGGTGTAGAGCTTGCGCTCGATGAAGGGGCCAGGTTGTTGACCCAGTTGATGCCCTCGATGGAGGGGATGCCGACGTCCTCGAAGGGGTCTTGTCGACAACCCACTCGAAGAACTTCTCGAGCGTGACGTCGAGGCCGGCGTTGGGGTCCTGGGCCGGGACGATGCGATCAATGGCCGAGTTGGCATAGCGGGCACGGAGGTGGTGCGTGTCGAGGCGAGCCGGGTCGGTGTTCCTGGCGTCCTTGATGTGGCTGGCGAGGGTGTCGGTGGCTCCAATGGCGTTCTCGCAGGCAATGACATGCAGGGGAGTCTGCTCGTCGGGGCCGTCTGCGCGGCGGTCGATGCCCTTTGCGATGACGGGGGCGATGAACTTGAGGATGTTGGGGCCGACGGAGCAGGTGACGACGTCGGCGGTGCGGATCTCCTCGACCAGCTCCTCCTCGTGGGTCCGGGAGTTGATGGCGCGGTAGTTTGTGATTGTGCTCTCCGAGGTGCCCTCTGAGCCGACCTCGATGACTCTGTAGGAGGGGGTGGCGTTGATCTTGTCGATGAGGTCGCCGTTGACATCGGCGAAGACGACTTCATAGCCCGAGTTGTGGAGGAAGCAAGCAACGAAGCCTCGGCCTGCAGAAGGACGTTAGAAAAGAATTGAGAAGAGGATGGAAGGATGTTTTGTTTTGTTTAGTTTAGTTTAGTTTGACATACCAATGTTGCCAGCACCGAAGTGAACTGCCTTTTTGCCCATCTTAGCCATGGTGGTGGTTTACAAGGCAAATAGTATAGATAGATAGGTGGGTTAAAGTAGGTGGGTTAAAGGAGGATAGGATAGAATAGGATCAGCCGGCAATGGTAATGTGGTAGAGAGTATATATATATATATATATATAATATATATGGGTATAAGTCAAGTGAGGCGAAGATGGTAGCAAACGGTGGACCGTTTTAAACTGCTCGGATGCTGAGGATGAGATGATGGGACTAAGATGCAAGAGGGAAGAGCGGGAATCGCTGCAGCTTTATATAATTCGACCAGCAAGCAGGCAAAACTCTACTGATACCGCCAGCAACAAAGTACACGATAATTTGCGAGAGAATGAGCACGAAAGATAGTGAGAGCCGGGGGTGGAGGCAGGGCGTGCCGATGACGATGGCGGGTCCCGGCAGCAGCCCAGCAAGGAACTTTGAAGCTGATCGTCCACCATCGTCAGAGGGCCGGACAGGACAGGACAGGACAGGACAGGGGGGGGCACTGAAAGGTGTCTCTCTGCGTACAGGTACAGGCGGGTCCCCTGCTGGAGACGAATGTAACGGACGCTGTATGTAGCATGTAGGCGTGCGTTTTTGTTGAGACGGGGCGGGTACAAGTACATGCCTCGGTGGATGCGGCAAGACATCATGGCGCGCGGCGGCCAATCAGCGGGTGCTGGCTGACGCCTGGCGCAGCAGACGTGGCGCAGGATCGGGGCGGGTCTGGCGCTGGCAGAGGTGCTGGTACTTGCTGGCAGCGATGGGTACCTGGTGCTGCACCACGCTTTTCACATGCCCTCATCACCGTACCTACATATCAGCGAATCGACGCATGTGCAGCAGCATGAAGCACTGCGACTGAATTTGAAATATGTAATCGCCATGGCGTGGTTTGCACACACACAGTAGTATGTAATATGCTGCGTTGTGTATCTGCAACGTCGTGTGTGCTTGCTGCTCGCCCAGCGGCAGATTCAGCCGGCGATTCCATCTCGCATCATCATGAAACTACGCCAGCATGGCATCAGATGCTTTGGCTGCTGCTGTGCCACCAGGCCATCATCATCATCATGACTCTCTCTCTCGGCCGTTTTGGCCGAGTTCCGTCAGGGGAGAGAGCAAGAGAGCCCCATCCAAACTGTGGCCAAGAACTGGATGGAAAGGTGCTCCGTTTTCCTGTTGCCATCGTCAGCATAGCAGCGACTTGGTCTGCCAATTAGGGGCCCCCATCCGCCAAAACCAAGGAAATTCCTGCGGTGCGCCTTTTTGTCGTGATTTTGGGTGCGTCGTGCTGCCCCCACCGCCCAAACTAACGTCATCCGGTGCTGCTGCGTTAGCGGTTTAGTGCACGACAAGCAGCGAAACAGGCGCGCTGCTGCCCCCGAAACGTGCCCCAGGGCTGGCGCTGCTTAGCGGCCCTCGGGTGGCTGGCTAGTCGAACCAAGGGGGCCACTGAGGCGGCCTACGAATGGGCGCTGGGTGGGGAGCGCCAGTGGGCGGTGACATCAACAGCGCTTCACCACGCTCGGGTGCTGCTTCACGATGCCCGCTGCTGCACGATTCGACGGCGATGGATGCGATGCCCAGAACGGACGGGCCCTGCGTCACGGGCCCCTGTGCCCGCCTGTTGCGAGGAATTCTTAATTTGCTTGTTATTTCCGCTGGGCGAGGCGAGGCTGGTGATATCATTCCAGCCGCGCGGTCCAGATTGGAGCTGACCTGGAGGCATTCGTGGCTCACACTAACGAGCAGCTGCTGGCCTCGTCTCGTCTCATCTCGTCTCGTCTCGTCTCGTGTCGTCGCTGCTCTGCTCCTCCATGGCTGATGGCTGGAGTTACTAACGCAAACCTACGTGTTTACAATGGGCGTGTTAGCGCCAATTCCCGCTCATTGACGGCCGCGCTTGGATGCCACACCTTCGGTATGTGATGCGATGCTCTGGCGATGTGTTTGCATGTGTTTGCATGTGCTGCGTCCAGCTCTGCCATCTAGACTACAGTACGTCCTGCTCCGGCAGAGAGAGAGAGAGAGCATCGCATCGCATCTTCAATGGATGAATGCCCCTCTTCCTCTTCCCATCCCCCTCGTCGTCGTTATCATCCGCCGTGGCTTGTCTCTCTGTCCCCCCCTAAAACTCATCATCCCTACCACCCCCCCCCCTTTCACAAGCTGCCTGTCAAGACAAACTCAGATACTGCCAGGCTTACCAGATGCATACAGTAGGTACATCGCACATGTACGGGACCACGTTGGTATCTACGATCGTCGCCTCACAGGGGCGGGGGGGGCAACCCCGGCGGCTCAATGACGTAGATTGAGGGGGATCATCGCCAGGCAAGCTTCGTTGAACAAATCACAGCTTGCCAGGACAGGCGGCACTGGTGTTTCAGTTTCACAGACAGCTGTGCACGATGGAGATGGATGCAGAATGCAGGATGCAATAAATACATGCACTCTTCTGTCATCCAGCATAAACAGGATCTCGTCCCGCGCGCTGGATGGAACGGACTCCTTTTTCCCCTTTACGCGAAGCCGTCAACGTCAATGGCTGGTTGGGGATCACAGCTACCACGGCTGCTACTATTACTGCTCCTTTTGCTTAGCATGCATCTCTCCCTTGCAGCTCATACGCCCTCATGCAACGCAAGATAGTCTACGGAGCAAAAGGACAAAAGGAAGAAAACGAACGAGGGTTGCGTCGGCACTGCATCCATCAACCCGAAGGGCCATCCATCCATATCCATCTCGCAGCAGCGACGACTCCTCAGAACCGCTTCCCCGTGGGACCCTCTGCGGGCGATTCTCTAGTCAGTTGATGGTCTCCGCTCCATCTCCCCTTGGCCCAATACACGCCCGCGGGGAAGCATGTGCTTGTCGATCTCTTGCTTCTTTCTTTCCCGTTGCTCTCCATCAACCACATGCTGCTGCTGCGTGCGTGCATCGTGCGTGTCGTCTGCTGGCTGTTTCTTGTTCATGTAAGTTGACGTCGTGACAAAGCTTACACCTCGACTTCAAGTTTTCTCATATGCCGGAACGCTATCATGACGGGCATGAAAAACAGGTTATGAAACATGCCAGACACTGCCCATTTGCGTCAAAAACACATTGCCAGACTGTAATGAGAAGCCGTGCGCCGTGATATCGACGTCAAGCCACCCCGGCCAACTGAATAACTCCTCATTTTCTTTAGCTTCGGCTGTGATACCTGCACGAGTCCAATCTCAATCAAGAATAAAAACATGCTAAAAGATACTACTGCGTGAAACATGTGGCATTAGCTTCGGATTTCATGCAAACTCGGGGTCCCAACAAGACAAGAAAAGAAAGCAGAAAAGAGAAAGTGATGTTCACTGGCAATACCCGTTGTGGACGGTCCCAAGCATGGATTTGCCGCCATTTCAACCACTCACAGCCCATGAGCCAGCCCGGCCTCGCGCCAAGTCTCAAGTCAGAAGACGGGCCGACACATGGACGAGTTTTTGCGCGCTTTTTCCGTTCGGCTTCAAAGCACGAAAGGGACGATAATAACAGGGACGAAAAAGCTAAGGGTGGCTTGGCCTGGGTCTTGGCTGGGCTCTCTCCGGCCCGGGCTGGGCTTGGCTGAGTTCACTTCACGATGCCGCTTCCTTCGGCCTCACTCGTGTGCTGTTTTGTGAGCCCCTGGCAGCAAGCTGGGCGTCGCTTATCGTAAGATGGCGAGATTCTTTTTCATGTCCATACATTGGCAGAAACAGCAGCCACGTTGCAAAGCATCCCTGGAGAGTCGAACGCGGTGCAACGGGCTGGCTCACCGCATCATGCCAGGCTGTTTCTCTCCATGTCATCTGTGTCTTGTACATACAAACGCCAAAGGGTCAGCTCTCCAGCATCCTTCCGGGCCCTGCTCGCCTCGTTCTCCCGGCACGGCGGACGAGGGATCCAATGAGATCGATTCGATGCCAAAGACAAGACACCCGCATTGCAGGATCCACCGCCGTTAGCAGGTACTTGCGCCCTCGCCAACGCTGCCTCGTGCATGCTTGGGACTTTTTATCACCGCTGGCCAACGGCTGCAGCATTCTGCCGAACTCCTCCCCAAAGCAGCGCCCTCCGCCGGGCCTCCGGGTAGGGGCGCGCCTCTTTTCTCCACCGCGCACCGCCGTAACAAACCGGCGCGATTACAAACAAATGGGGCCCCAACCGTTTCGCCTTTGGCGGCATTAAAGTCGAGTCGTATTAGCAACAACCTTGCCATGGGGGTGGCGGGCGAGTAGGAAAAAGGCCGCAAAAAAAGCGGAAGAATGAACCATGCAAGTGCTCCGTACAAGTAGTAGTATCGCGCTGCTGCTAAGCTGGACTTGGCTCGAGGTAAACCGGTCTGTACATATTAGACGGTGGCGGTTTTGGACTCGGCCCAGCTCAGCTCAGCTCAACAAGAGAGACGGCGGCATGACTCGGATTCCCCGAACGAGAGACGCAGATACAAGCAAACCGACAGGCCAGCCGTCATGTTACATTGATACCGACTTGACATGCATCGTCTTCATTTCTTTGGCTCGTGTTGCCAATTTCACGGGGGTAGCAATACTCCGTTCCTCGACATAGCCATAGCCCCCCTATCACTTACATGTGTGTGTACATGGCGATTATATCCCGCTGAGAGGTCGTTATCTCCTCTTACATGCAGGGCACTAATATGATGTGTCAGGCAGTATTACCTAGTGCAGAGGCCAGTTAAAGCCATAGAATTGCCCGAGATAGCGGCGAAACCGCCGTCAACCCATGGCCAAGCAGCATTCCCACGATAACCGCGTCAACACAAGATGCTTGCTTGATCCCTAGATGCGCCCGCGCCCCCTGTGCCGCACATTTATTTACACGTGGGTTGGGCTGCCTCTTCCTTTGCATTCCTTCTTTACTAGGTATTAGTACAGTACTCTCTTTTCAGTGTAGATGTTTGCCGGATTACCTATTGTCCTCGGCCAATTGCATTGCCGTGCTGTATGTAAATCACGCTTGGATGCCTCTCAGCCTTGCAACCCATTATCGACTCCAGATGTGCTGTAACTCACCACAACCTGTCAAGGACAAACAACAGTTATTACCCATATCCTCACCCTTGTATCTTGACAACAGCCAACTGACAGTTACATTCCCCCAACATGTCCATCATCCATTTACTTCAACATTTCCCTTTCCCTTTCCCTTTCCCTTTCCCTCTTCCTCAGACTCAGTCAGACACGCCACTTTTTCCCACATGGCAGAGGAACCTGCCCCAGACCGTTTCACCAGCCTTAGCCTAGCCGTTTCCCCCCCAGCCTAGGCTATAATCCTAATCCCAATACCTACCTACTCTCTAACTCGTCTATCCATGGGATGCCAAATCGCTCATCGTCTTCTTCTTCCCCGTGTTATCCCGCTTCTACTACAACTCTACTGTATATACATACCCCGTATAACAACTGAATGCTACCCAAAGCAGCCCTTTCAGCCGTCTCTAATAGGAAGTATCTTCTCATTCGCGTTGTTAATTCTTCACATGCACCATCGCCTTTTTTTTTCTCTTTGTTTCATCAAGTTATTGAAAGCGCCAAGCCTGCTTATTCCCGTACCAATCGCGAAAACCTCAATTTCCTTAAAAAAAAAAAAAAGGCCTCAATATTCCAACCCTCAGCTCTTGGAGCCACCAACAACCAAACCAACCCCCCCAGCTCATTCTCCCCCATATATGACTCTTTACCCGTGTGTGTGTGTCTGCCTGTCTGTCTGCCTGCCTGCCTGCCCCGTACATGTGCATCCTGCGCCCCGGAAAATAATAATCTGAGTTAATTACTTACACATGCTTCTGGTGGTGTGAGACTTCATGTCAAGCGTATATAGTAGTTCTACCACTAAGGTAGTAGTAGTATATAAATCCCAAGTATATACAAGTACTGTACTTTTCAATTCTTCTTGTGGAGAGCGGCTAAGTACGAAGAGGCAAGGCTAAATGCCAGATAATACTCGGGTGAGAGGTATTATTTGTCGTTGAACGTGTTATACGGCTCGTTTCCCCGTGATATATGGTCAAATGCCTCAAGCGTACAGTCAAACCACATGCTTCTCATTTCACGACGTCATGCCGACCAATACGACAGCACTACACATGTCACATTTCCAATATCAAGTCGGGCTACTCGTACCGATAATAATTCTAGCTCTGTAGGAAACTAGAGCATGTTTTTGATCTCTTTCATTAGTAATTTTCAAGTCTTTTAGATGCTAACTTTCGTGTTATGCTTTGTCATCCCAAAATCTCTTTCCACTCCCCCCCTTTTTTTTCCCTCCCTTCTTTTTTTCTAATTCATATTTTGACTATTTAAATCTTGGCAAACTGCTTGAAAGCTCCAATCAGGCCACCGGTAGAAGCGTCGTGGCCCTCGCCGTTGCCGGGCTCGTCGAGCTCCTTGAGAATCTTCTTGGCAAGGACCTTACCCAGCTCGACACCCCACTGGTCGAAGCTGTTGATGTCCCAGATGGCACCCTCGACGAAAGTCAGGTGCTCGTAGTAGACAATCAGAGCACCCAGCTCAGCCGGGCCGATGACATCTCCCACCAGGATGGATGTAGTTGGTCGGTTGCCAAGGAAGCGCTTGTGAGGGATGAGATCCTCAGGGGTACCCTCAGCTCTGAGCTGGTCGTCAGTCTTGCCGACCATGAGAGCCTCAGCCTGGGCAAAGTAGTTGGATGCCAGCATCTTCTGGTGCAGGTTGTCGTGGATGGGGTTGTGAGACTTGGCGGCCAGGATAAAGTCGGCGGGGATCAGCTTGGTGCCCTGGTGGACAAGCTGGAAGAAGGAGTGCTGGGCGTTGGTGCAAGGCTCGCCAAACAGGATAGCGCCTGGAAAAGGCAAGCCAGTTAGTCTTGTGCACTTCCATGACACAGTTCCCGCTGTAGTTTAGGGAATGCCGAAACTCACCAGTGGTGTACTTGGCGGTAGAACCATCAGAAGTGATGGCCTTGCCGTTGGACTCCATGGACAGTTGCTGGAGGTAAGCAGCAAATCGGTGGAGGTACTGGTCGAAGCTAGAAATGAGAGCTTCCAGTTAGTGATTTGTGAACGAAACAAATTTCTCCCCACGGATTAGCAATAACTTACGGAGCAACCAGGTGAGTCTGAGCCTGGAAAAAGTCAGAGTACCAGACACCCAGCAGACCACCCAGGACGGGGATGTTCTCCTTCAGGGGAGTCTCGCGGAAGTGCTTGTCCATGGCGTGGGCACCGCTGAGGAACTTGTAAAAGTTGTCGTAGCCGACGTACAGAGCAACGCTCAGGCCGATAGCGCTCCAGACGGAGTAACGGCCGCCAACCCAGCTCTCGAAACCAAACATGTTGGCGCTGTCGATGCCGAACTTGGTGACCTCGGCCTCGTTGGTGGACAGGGCAACAAAGTGCTTGGCAACGTCTCCCTTGCCGCCAGTCTTCTCGAGGAACCATGACTTGGCGGTGTTGGCGTTGGTGGTGGTCTCTGCGGTGGTGAAGGTCTTGGAGGCAATGAGGAAGAGGGTGGTCTCGGGGTCGGAGGCCTTTAGAGCCTCAGCCATGTGAGTGCCGTCGATGTTGGAAACGAAGTGGAGGGTCATGTCGGGAGCGCCATAGTGCTTGAGAGCTTCAGTGACCATGACAGGGCCGCTGTACAAGACATGGATGCGTTAGCAAAGCTTGAGTCTCACTCACTCACTTACTCGGGCTCTCTCTTTCACTCGGATGAATTCAGACTCACAGATCAGAGCCACCAATGCCGACGTTGACAATGTTGGTCAACTTCTTGCCGCTGAAGCCAGTCCACTCGCCGCTTCGGACCTTTTCAGAAAACTCCTTCATGTGCTCCAGCACGCTGTTGACGCCGTTGGGGCCGCTCATGACGTCCTGGCCATCCACCTTCATGTCCCAACCGCCGACATTTCGCAGAGCAGTGTGGTAGACGGCGCGGTTCTCGGTGAAGTTGATCTTGTCGCCGCGGAACATGGCATCGCGCTTGCGCTCGACGCCAGCCTGCTCGGCGAGCTTGACGAGCAGGTCGAGGGTCTCGTTGGTCAGGAAGTTCTTGCTGAAGTCGAAGAGGATGTCGGCCGAGACGCCGGCGGCCTTGAAGGTGCGCGAGAAGCGGCCGAAGCGGTCGGCGTCGGAGGCAAAGGCCTCCTTGAGGACGAAGTTCTTGGCGACGTCGTCGCGATGAGCCTGGAGCTCAGACCAAGCGGGGAGGGTGTTTGCCGGAGCCATTGCGAGGTCTGTTTTGTGTTGTGTTGTTTTGTTTTACTCTTTAAATCGCTGGTGGTCTGGCAATGGTTCAAGCTGTTAATAAAGACGCCGGGATTGATTGCAATGGAACAAGGATCAGGTCACCACGTCGACTAGACTTGGCGTGTTTGCTCAGGTTCAACTCGGCTCTCCAATTCAGCACCAATGATGAGCTCAAGCGGCAGCCAAGAGAAGCCGATGGGAAGCAGCAACCGCAGTATATAAAGAAAGAAACAAAAGACAGCTCGGAGCCATTACTAAAGCTCCATCTCGGCCATCGCGGGCAGTGCGGAAGCTCCTCGTCCACGTCTGGGATGGGATGCCCGACGTGGTGGGGGTGGCGCAAAAAGGACGAGACGGAGCCAGCGAGTTGCCCGGCTTTGGAGGAGACGAAATGACTCGAACTCACCAGCAGAATAGCTGTTGCTCAGCAAGTAATTGGCGAAAGTAAGAGCTCGGGAGATGCCGCTTGGACGAATATCGCTGCCGGGGGTTGAAATGCCGCAACAACGAAGGCGAGGTTTGTGTGGCTTTGCAGCTTTTTCTGGCAGATGGAGGGGGGAGCTCTGCTGGTTGAGCGAGCTTGAGCCACTGCCCCTCACTGATGACCTCACTACTGGCTGCTGGGAACTTTGCGGGAACTTTGCGCTGGAACTTGGCGGCCCGCTGCAATTGGCTGGGTGCTTACCAAAGCGCTTAGCTCAGCGGTTGCAAGGCAAGGATATGGAGTTGATGCAGTAGAAGGTAGAAGTAGGCATGGAATACAGTAGATAGTAATAGACTAGTACTTATAGTAATAGCAATAGTAATAGTAACAGTCATGCCATTGTAATTAAATGCTTCGGATTCTGCTACGTTGGATCGAAATTGTCATCCACTTGTAAACTCTTACAAATACCATCCCCGCCTGCCTCCAATACCCTCGCCATACATGAAGTCCTGTCCCCCTTTGCTAGTATTGGTGGGGGCGTATGGGAATTATACACGTATACACGTGCTATCATCCCGCAATTTGATTCAGCTTCAACCAGCATGGTTCTTGATTTCAACAATTTGCAATAATACTACATCTGTAGTTTATCAGTTGCCTGGCTACCTATCTCTTGACACTTACAAGATAGGCACTTGCTGGTAGACAAGACGGGATGCGGAATTCGCCAGCCCTGCGCTTTTCCAACTAGCTGCAATCGCTACTGTCACTCTGGCGGCAGAGGCAAACAACAAAAGTGAAGGGCTGAAAAAAAATCAACTCCAATCATGATTCCTGCTAAAACTCCATATAACATGTGGTTCATCATGCATTGTTTCAAGCCAAATATAGACCCGTGCCTCGAATCTCTCCTTCACCCATAACGCTTCCTCCGCGTCGTATCAACTTCGCTAGCCTTGATGAAAAAAAAAACACGGCGGCAAGATGCTGGCGTCCAGTTCTCTTCTCCCTCTCCCTCTTCCTCTCCCTATTCTTCTTATTCTTCGTCGTCATCGTCGTCTCTGTCCCCATCATCTTGCTCTGCTTTTTGGGGCTTCAAATCCATGCTTCTAGTGTCTAGTCTCAACTCAAAATGGTATTCGCCGAAAATAAAATGCTGCCCTGAAAAGCTCAATTGTCCTGGAGACTGCCCACAAACGAGGGGTCCCTAACACTTCCGCCGGCATCCCCCAAGCCCGCAATGGGGCGGTTATAGCTGAATCCCTGGAACTGGTCCTGCATCGTCTGTGATAGCATTGGCCCGTCTACATATGAGTCCTGGGGAACTTCTCCTGTGAAATCCGCGTCAAAGTTGGTTGTATCCATGGCATCCGCCTAAAAAAAAATTTCAAGTCAGCCAGTCAATTCTACAAGGACTCATCAAGTCGAGTGAATGATAACTTACTACGCTGGGCTTGAATGTAGGCTCGTACTTCCGCTGGAGGAGCTTGCGCCAGTCAATGTCGTGGAAGAACGGGTGGGCCTTGATCTCGGCCGAGCCATTAGCACCAAGTCGCTTCTTCGGGTCCCGGTTAAGCAGCTTGGTCAAAAGATCCTTGGCAGCCGGGGGCACTACGTCAGAGAAATGCAGCGGCTCGGACAGAATCTTTCTGTACATTTCGTTGGTATTCTCGTCGTAGAAGGGGGGGAGGCCAGTCAACATCTCGTAGAGCAAAACGCCCAACGTCCACCAGTCGACCGTCTTGTTGTATCCCTGGCCGAGGAGAAGCTCGGGAGCGAGGTACTCTGGGGTACCGCAGAATGTATTCGTTCGGTCCTCGTCCTTCATGTCCAGCTTGCAGAGGCCAAAGTCACACAGCGCAATGTGGCCCTGGTAATCCAGCAAGATATTCTCCGGCTTCAGATCTCGGTAGATGACGCTAAATCCGTGCAAGCACTCCAAAGCGCACAGAAGCTCAGCAGTGTAGAACCTTGACCTGTTAACGTCAAAGCGATGTTCCTTCTGAAGATGGTGGAACAGCTCTCCTCCGTTGACAAATGCCAGGACAAAATACAGCTTCTCAGGCGACTGGAAACTAAACTTGAGGGGAACGATGAAGGGATTGTTGATCTGCGCCAGCACAGATCGCTCAGCCAGAGTATGGGCGACCTCTGATCGAGAGATGATGTGCGCTTTTCGGATCGTCTTGAGTGCGTAAATTCGGTTGGTGTCCTTCTTGCGCACCTGCATGACCTTGCCGAAACTGCCTTTGCCCACCACCTTTAGCAGCTCAAAGTCTTCAATCTTGAGCTTTCCAGCTCGTGTCTCCACGAACTCAACCCCAACCTTGATCTTGCCCGTGCCATACTGGACGTCAACCCACTCAACGCCAGAATGGCCCTCTCCCTTTTGACGCTGGGCATCAGACGCCTTTTCGCGATCCTTCTTGCTAGCCTTTGCGTCGTCGGCTCCATGCTGTCTCTCCTCAAACTTGGGGTTTATCCGGGCGACGCCCAGGAAGATATCTTGGCTTCGTCCCGCCCCAGGGGGGGCAGCAGGGTTCCGCATGTACAGATGAATCACCAGCTCTGTCACTCTTGAAACGTCAAACTTGTATTGGGTATTTGAACCAGCCCACAAAGGGTTCTCGGGGTTTCCTTCGACCGAATTGACAAACACCTGCACCTTATCGAAGTCGATGAGCGCATAAGGCATGTATTTGCCGGAAATACGTCCGTGGTTGGTCGGGAGAAAGCCGAAACCGCCGCCAGAGGAGTGCGGTCTCGCGCCGTTGCTATATGACCCAGCAACGCGCTGGGAATCTGGGCGCACAGAGCCAGTCAGGGCGCCGCCCGAGGAACGAGAGCTCTGGTGGCTGGATGCGAAGGCGCTTCTGTGTTGCTCGGGCAGAGAGAACCCCTGGCCTTCGTGGATGGTAACGACCAAAATGCCGGGCTTCTTCACAACCGGCGCCTGCGACAGGGCCTCTGCGCCGCCTATATGGATTAAAAAGGGCAGTCAGAATCAGAACAGGCATCTAGGCTCCGCCAATTGCCGGGTGTAGCTTACCAGGAACAGTTTCGCTGGTCGGCGTGGTGGCGCCTGGGCTGGTCCCCTTTTCATCTTTGTCGGTGATGGTGGAAGTCGACGGCGACCGGGAAAACGCGCTCAGCGGGCCGAGGTGCGTGTCCTTGAGCTCTGCGCAATTCTAGTCAGCTTCATGGGATGGGGAGAACGAGAACCACGGCCAGCGAGCAGCCAAAGGCGAAGAGCATCGTGTCCAGCGCGGCGCCGAACTAGCAGCGAGCTGGACAAGACATCGGGCGACAGCCAAAAAGGAGAGACATACTCTTGGTCAGCTTCCACGACATGGTGACGGTACCCGGCAAGACCGCTCGATGGAGGGGATAAAACGAAAAGGATGGGCGCGGATAACAGAAGAGAAGGGAAAAAAGACGGAGGCCAAGGAGCGAATGCGATAGACGATAGACGGCTGCGAGATAAGGCAGCTGACGAGGTATCTAAAGGAAGCAGCCGCTTTTGATGGCCGGCTGCAGAAAGCAAGGCGCAGGACGATACGGCCGGGCGTGTTTTGGGTTCCAGCTCAGTCCAATCAAGTAACCCCGCAGACCTCGAAACCCGCGAGAACCCACCCGCTCCAGTTGAGGGATGAATGGCTGGGGGTTGGTTGGCGGAGGGCGGGCCCCTATTTTGCTGGGATAATAGTAGTATTGACTAGCAATTTGTCTGTGAAGATGTCTAGGAGACACGCGATGCAGCGTAGATGAAGTCGCAGAGCAGAATCACGGGAAGACAAGCAATAAAGGCGCGGCTATGCTGCAAAAATAACGAGGAGGGGAATCGTAAAAGGGCAGTGGCGGCGGGAGGAGGCGATAGACGATTATATAAATGGATCGCTGTCTTTGCACATAACGAGGCCTGGATCATCAAGCCAGGAGGACCAGGAGGAGGCGAAGCAGCCAAGGAGCAAATCTGGGGTGAGTGGCTCTGAGGGCCGCTGGAGGAGCACTAAAAGTTGCCGCGCGGGCGCTAGACACACTGTGCGCTGTAGGGGAGAAGGGTCTCGGGACAGTGTCTGTGCCGGACTGCTTATCGCTGTGCAACACGGCGTTTCAGAGGGTGTTGGCGGCGATGGCACAGTGCAGGACCCTTTTGTTTTGGCGATTCAGTTGAGCCGTCGGTGGGTTTTACAGGGCCTCTTGTCCGTGCCCTCTTCTCGCTTCGTGTCATGAACCTTGTTTAGAGAGCGACTTCAGTTTTTCGGCCCCTTGCCATCGCGAGTCGTTGTGTTTGGAGGCAAAAAACTGCACTCTTCTTTTTCGCCCGTTGAATGCACAGATAGCAGATAGATTCGATGAAGCACTCAAAACGTTGACCAGCAGTCCCTGGACTTGACGCTGCATAGTGCATGTACGTCATTGATATGCGGTTCCTGGTTCCACACCCAATGCTCCATAGCGATGGCAACCAAGATGCGCAGCCACATCTAGACACCATTGACACGCCAGCGGGTGCGTAATGTGTGCACTTTTTATAGAATCCATCTAGGCGCAAATGGGGTTTCTCCATCGGCAGCGCCTAATAAGAACTGGTGTGCTAAAATCCGTGTTCTCGCAGTGCCACATGCAGCCTCGTTATCACATGGGTGGCTTTGTATCCAGCACCTTGTATAACACTGATATGTTTGCTACATACTCTATAAGCTGTGTTATCTACCTACATATAGGTAATGTGTAACTTCGATTGTGGTCGGACATCTACCTGTACACAACAGCAAGGACAGTCTCTGCCGGGCTTTTGGCTGTTTCTACATGACTTTTCAATTCTGTAAATAACTGTTATGAGTAGATACCTAATATGTATTACTAAGTTAGCAGTCTTTTTACTTGAATCGCAACGCAGCATAAGGGACTGCCCTGCCCCAAGTACTGTATTTCTGCCCCCTCGTTTCAAGGCACATAATGTCAGATTATCGATATCTAAAATATCTACCATTTTATATTGGACCCAATATCATTCACCAAATACGGCAATCGAGCTGTATTCAACGATATTTCGTCGCTTCAATTCAGCGTGCTTACCCTGGAGCTCTCGAAATTTGGAGCCGCTTTTCCCCCTTTTCACCAGTGGGCTGAAGGCGAGCGTGCTAATATGGTACCTCCGCAGCGGGCTCTTTTTTGTAGCCACGTCACGCTATTTGCTTGTACCCCTTCTATCCCTCCCACCTCTTGGCCCCTGGCACTAGCGACAAAGCACATGTATCCAGGTACGTACCTCTCGTTGCCAGCAGCTGTCGCGCTGATGCCTAAGAAACCAGGCCCCCACCACGTCCCTAGCTGACCACCTGGCAATATACCTGGCTCGGACTCTCGATAGCGCCAGCAGGACACATTTTCGAGAAGCTGGTCAAGCCCAATTGAGAGCTGCCGTGTCTGCTGCGAATCGACCCCCGACGACGACAAAGAGCTCCAGAGACAGCAGACTCTGCCCGGCTCGCCCTCGGCCAGCAATTGTTCCATCCACCAACCATCCACCAACCCTCCGCCATACCATTCCACTGCCTCGGCGTCTTATGTGGGAGGTCGTCGAGTTCGATTCACCCCGCGCTCTACTTTCACCCACGCCACCTCCCTTTGCCTTGGCCATACCAGCGAGACCGGAGCCTTAGAAGGACCAACCCGTCAAGATGAGATTGGACGTCAAGGTTAGTTCCCGACACATTGGGCCCGTACCTTGCGGTGTCCACGCTGCATACGGGATTCCCAGCTGCGGATGTCGTCGCAAGACGCCGGCCCAGTTTACCGCTTCTACAATCTCGCAACCGTGTCACTGACCATGAGCTTCACAACAACAGCGCCAGCTTTACGCTCGCAGCGAACGAGTCAAGGGAATCGATTTCCACCCTCAGGAGCCATGGATCCTCACCACCCTATACAGCGGTATGTCACAGCAGCCTGAATCGAGCGGCCGATTCGACTCGCATCACTAATGCACTCTCCTCTCTCTAGGCCACGTTAACATCTGGTCATACGAGACACAGCAGATTGTCAAGTCTTTCGAGCTTACAGATGTCCCCGTACGAGCTGGTAGATTCGTTGCGCGAAAGAACTGGATTGTCTGTGGATCAGACGACTTCCAGCTGCGAGTCTACAACTACAACACCTCCGAAAAGATTACCTCCTTTGAGGCGCACCCCGACTATATTAGAGCCATCTGCGTTCACCCTACGCTTCCATTCGTCCTGACCGCCTCAGATGATATGAGCATCAAGCTTTGGGACTGGGACAAGGGCTGGAAATGTGTCCAAGTCTTCGAGGGCCACAGCCACTATGTCATGGGCCTTGCCATCAACCCCAAAGATACAAACACCTTTGCGTCAGCGTGCTTGGACCGAACTGTCAAGATCTGGAGCTTGGGGTCAGGCACCGCCAACTTCACCCTCGAGGCCCATGAGACCAAGGGAGTAAACCACGTCGACTACTACCCCCACTCCGACAAGCCTTACCTCCTCACCACCTCCGACGACCGAACAGTCAAGATCTGGGACTACACCACAAAGTCTCTGATTGCGACCCTCGAGGGACACACCAATAATGTCTCATTCGCCTGCTACCACCCTGAGCTGCCCGTCATCATCTCTGGTTCAGAAGACGGCACCATCAAGCTCTGGCACGCCAACACATATCGACTGGAGCAGTCATTGAACTATAGCTTGGAAAGAGCCTGGTGCGCATCTTATCAAAAGGGCAAGCAGGGCGTTGCAGTTGGTTACGATGATGGTGCTGTGGTGATCAAGCTGGGACGCGAGGAACCGGCTGTTTCAATGGATCCCTCCGGCAAGCTGATTTGGGCAAAGCAGAACGAAGTCGTATCCTCCATCATCAAGGGAGATGCTTCTATTAAGGATAACGAGCCCATCACATTACCAACCAAGGATCTAGGCACCTGCGAAGTCTATCCCCAGACGCTCATCCACTCACCGAATGGCCGATTCGTCGCCGTGTGCGGTGACGGCGAATACATCATCTATACAGCGTTGGCATGGCGAAACAAGGCTTTCGGATCTGCCATGGACTTTGTGTGGGCGTCAAAAGAGAACAGCAATGACTTCGCCATCCGAGAGTCGCCCATGAGCGTCAAGGTGTTTAAGAACTTTGTGGAGAAAAGCGGTGGCCTCGACGTTGGATTCCAGGCTGATGGTCTTACGGGAGGCGTTCTGCTGGGTGTAACTGGCCAGGGTGGTGTTTCCTTCTTCGACTGGAACACTGGTGGCTTGGTTCGCAGAATTGAGGTAGAGCCTAAACAGGTCTACTGGTCAGAGAGCGGCGAGCTGGTGGCTATTGCTTGCGAAGATACGTTTTACGTCTTGCGCTTCTCCCGTGAAAACTACATCGAGGCTGTGCAATCTGGAGAGGTTGAGGAAGATGGCGTCGAATCAGCCTTCGAAGTCATTACCGATATCAACGAAGCGTAAGTATTGATGACTCTTCTGTCTTCCCGTTTTGTTGGTAAATATCCGTTTCTAACATTGTGATATAGCATTCGCACGGGTGAATGGGTTGGTGACTGCTTCATCTACACCAACAGCACCAACCGACTCAACTACCTGGTCGGTGACCAGACCTACACCATCTCTCACTTTGACAAGCCCATGTATCTCCTGGGTTACATCCAGAGAGACTCTCGCATCTACCTTGCCGATAAGGATGTCAACATCACCTCCTTTGCCTTGTCACAGCCTGTTCTCGAATACCAGACCTTGGTGTTGCGCGAGGATATGGAGACGGCTGCTGAGCTACTGCCAACTATCCCTGCCGACCAGTTGAACAAGGTTGCGCGATTCCTGGAAGGCCAAGGACACAAGGACCTTGCTCTGGAAGTGGCAACCGACCCTGAACACAAGTTTGAACTCGCATTGGCACTGAATCAACTTGCTATTGCTCTTGAACTGGCACGACAAGCCGATGTCGAGCATAAGTGGAAGACTGTGGGTGATGCGGCTCTGACCGCTTGGGATGTCAACCTTGCTGCCGAGTGCTTTACACATGCCAAGGATCTCGGCTCCCTCCTTCTGGTATACTCATCAACAGGTGACCACGAGGGTCTCGCCAAGCTGGCCGCTCAGGCGGAAGAGGCTAACGCTCACAACGTGGCCTTTTCATCCGCCTGGCTAGTCGGAGATGTTGACCGATGTGTAGACATCTTGACCAAGACTGGACGGACAGTAGAAGCTACTCTGTTTGCCCAGACATACAAGCCTAGCCTAGCGGCAGCCGCAGCGAAATCATGGAAGGAGAACCTGGAGAAGAACAAGAAGGGACGAGTAGCCAAGCTGATTGGTGTGCCGGATGACGATGCGGAACTGTTCCCCGAGTGGGATGAATGGCTAAAGCTGGAGAGCGAGGGTGGCGTAGCCGCCGATGTCGATATGGCGACACCTAATAGCAAGAGCGAAGAAGAGGAAGAGGCTGAGGCCGAGGCCGAGGAAGAGGAGCAGGAACAGGACGAAGAAATGGAAGAGGCTAAGGAGGAGCAGGAGGAGTAAAAAGGCACAAGAGGGGAAACCAATCGACTATTTTCTAGATGGCAGATGGCGTAGAAGAGGGATTTTATGTGAATATGATTCTCAGCTGTTGTGTTGCGTTATACACTGCACCAGAATTTTCTATTATAAAAAGCTGCATGGTTGGGTGGTTGATTGTGGGTAGTTTACGGGGACTATGTTTGCTTGAATACACTAAAACAGATATTAATAAGTTTGATTGATTTTGAGCCTTGTGGAGTTGTGCTTGATGTGTATCATGGCGAGTAAGACTTGATGGGGCATGAAGGAAGAGTGTTGGCCGGCAGCAGTTTAAGCATAACTAAGGCTCTGTAGTTTCTTTTTTCTGATCGACAGCATTTGATCTTTTACCCTTTTTAGGAAATGATTATCTTTGTTTGAAAAGATTCCGTGAGCCATGAAAATGTTAAATAACTTGGTACATATTTCGATGTGTTTTGTGAATGCTACATGCCCCTGACCAAGGCAAGTGTTTTTAGTGTGCGACATTCGGGCCGTCGCTCATTCAGGCATCACTTACACGAAAAGCGCAAAACAACTCATCACAGTCAAAGTCAATTCACCCCAAACGAAACACGTAAAAATGGTAATTATGCGAAGCTGATGATGCAATGATCGCCATTGGTATTTATGTATTCATTAAAATAATTAACGTTCAAGATGTCGTCCATACTCAATAAAGCGTGAATTCAGACATGTCTATACCCCCCCTTTTCTTCATTGATTGAAAAGTGCCCCCATCTGTCTATGAAGTTATAGTCCGTTTACAGGACAGCGACAAGACCAGCAGCGGCCAGGACGGCAAGACCCATGCCAGTCTCACGAGCACCACCGGCAGTGCTGGTGCCAGACTTGGGAGCGCCAGTGGCCTTGGAGGAGCTGGAGCCCGTTTGAGCAGCGCCAGTGGTAGCAGCACCAGTGGTAGCAGCAGCGCCAGTAGCACCGGCGGCGGCAGAGAACAGGCTGTTGCTGCAGACGGGCACGAGGCTGGTGTAAGAGGCGAGAGCAGAGCAGTCAGAGGCGAGCGAGGTCAGCTCATCCTTGTGGCTGCTGAACCAGGACAGCACCTTGGCCTCGTAGGAGGAGTAGTCGGCGCTGAGGCTGGAGGCGATGCTGATCTTGCAGGGGTCGGTCTGCGGGTGCTCGGTCAAGTCGGAGACAATGGCCGGAGGAGGCGTGGGGAGGGACGAGACGATGCTCAGGGCCTCGGAGGCGCACTTGCCGGCGTCGTCGTTGGAGGTGGAGGTTGCGCGAGGGAGGAGGGCGCGGACGTCGAGGGCGGCAGAGGCCGAGGCGACGAGGGAGAGGATGGCGATGGCAGAGGTGGAACGCATGGTGGGCGGTTTGTGAATTAGAAGATGGTATTTCAAGTGAATGAGTGAGTGAATCTCTTGGAGCGAGTGAGTGAGTGACTGGAGTTGAGAAACTGCAAGACTGTTTCCTGTCAACTGAAACTACGGGTCTTGGCGCTCTATATATACTGTTACTGCTGCGTGCAACTACAGGCTAATTCTATTAGTACGGCAGTAGAAATCATAGCTCGCGTCTTGTGTCCTGAAGGAAAAGTTGTTAAACTGCTTTCAATGCAAAGCACGCCACGACCTCTCCTGCCTCTCCTGCTCAGCCCAGCTGGGGGGTGTTTGAGTGACGCTTCACCGGATCCAGACTTGGCGCAAAGCCAGTGCGTCCCGTAATGTCGCTTCTATGCGGCAGCTGAGCCTGGCAGCTTCCAGCTCGGCTCCGCTATTACATGCCTAGCGTAGAATTTTCTTACCGTTGATTGAGGTTTGAAGGGGGTTGAAAGATGATGGAAGGAAAGAAAAAAGGGGGCAGAGCCTCCTGATGACTCTTCTGGCGCTAACACGTTTTGAAAGCTGAGAGTTAGTTTGGAGCGGATAGTATGGATGGGGTTTAGCGGCGCGTTGAGGCGCTGTATGGTGAGATTGGAGTTGACGGGACGGCTTCGGTGAGGCGTTTTGTTAAAGAGTCAACATTGGACAACTAACACGTGATGCTGGTTTGTAGAAGTTATGGGTGTATTTGAATGTGAAGTTGACAAAAGCATAACTACGTAATAGTTTCTAATGATGGATGCGGTAGTATGTTGATTGTTTGTATAAGTGAATGGCAATTATGCCTTGCTTGACGTGTTAGATGCAGTAGTATAGTTTGCTATCGTCTGTCTGCCTGAGCTAACTAAGGTATGAACTAGGACAAAACACTGGGCGGTTTTCGGCATAGCTTCAACGAAGATTTACACGTAATTTCAGATGCATGAGTGGTTTACGAAATGGTAGCATTAGTGCTTGGGGAAGAAAGAATGAAAGAGAATGAGAGGAAGTCTGCATGGCTGTGACTGCGGCCCGGGCACTACCTAGATAGTATCTAGTAGGCATTAGGACTATCACTAGGACTTTTAGGCACGACTAAGGGCTCTTGTCTCGTTTTGGAGAGTTGCCGGCTGACTTGACAGCGGTGGACGGAGGTGACCAGGGTTATTGGATGAAGCAAAATGGACACAATTATACCGTGCTTACTTGCAGCTAATTTGCCATGACATAGGACAGCTTTTGGCATATTCGCCTATAAAGTAGGAATGCAATAATTTCGCCGTACCTATGGATATAGATTAGTTTACCATACGAAAGGTATAATGACACAAGCAGAGCAACACTCAAAGCTGAAGCAGCCAATCTTTGGTAGACTTGGTTACTCCACGGTTTATCCATTGTATAATAAAGCCATCAAATTGAATCTGCTGCTGCTCCTGTAAAGATGGCCTCAGCATGAACTCTCTGGGCCCACCAACCATTACACCCCTTGTCCGCGAGCATCTGTGGATTTTTTCCATCTGCATCAACAGCTTCGATATTTGCCCCACGGCTGACAAGCAATTCTATATTATCTAGACATTTTGATTTTGCTGCCAGATGCAATGGGGTGCGGCCGTTTTCGTCTTTCTGATCGATCCTTGCTCCAGCCTGAAGGAGTTCATGTACTATCCCTGCGAACCCTCTTAGCTGAGCAGCTGAATGTAGTGGTGTTGACCCGTTGCTGTCAGCGGTATTTACATCGGCACCAAGTCCAATCAGTACCCGAACATGCTCTCTTATTGATCCTTTATAACCAGATTTGACAGCAAGATGCAACGGAGAGCAGCCATTCTTGTCTCTGGCTTCTATGTTCGCTTTATGCTTAACAAGCACTTTTATATGATCTTGGCGGAGCCAAAGAGCAGCGCAATGCAATGGAGTCCAGCCTTTAGAGTTTGTTTCGTCAACCCTGATGTTGGGGATGGTCAGAATGAATGACATGACCTGAAGATTGTCGCTCAAATAAGATGCTTGATGTAGGGCCGTCCCCGATTCTGTTTGAGCTCCTTTATGGACGTCTGCTCCGTGTTCCACCAGATACTGAACAATGGCCGCGTTTCCCGTCTGCACGGCAAGACCCAGCACCGTATTACCGCGCCGAGTCACACTTCCTACGTTGGCGTGTCTGTCAGTGAGAAGCCTCACGGTGCTTTCCTTCTGCGCTTGCACGGCATAATGTAGTGGCGTTTCCTGATCTCCCGTCACGGCATCTATGGTAGCGCCCACATGAAGAAGAGCCTCCACGACATTGTCATGGCCCTCACGACAAGCTAAGTGGAGTGGAGTTCTGCCATATCTATTTTGGGTGTCTACATTGACGCCGCTACTAGCCAAACTTTGTATAACGGGTGCGTGACCTGCCTCGGCCGCAAGATGGATCGGGGCTTGTCCAAACGCATCAAGTGCTAGCTTTTCGATTTGTGGTATTTGTGGTATGGCGAGCAGTTGTTGCACGAAGCTGTTCTGGCCGCCTTGGGCAGCAAGATGAAGGGGCGTTCTGCTTTTGCTGTCTATTGAATTGGCACCCTCCGCTAATAATGGATCGATTACTACAGCCTCTCCGGCAGTAGCAGCGAGATGCAGAGCTGTTCGCCCCCATTTATCAAGCAGCTTTCCACAGCGGCGTTGGCGTAACAACTTGATAGTTTCTGGATGCCCATTCAACGCTGCTAAATGCAGAGCGGTTTTACCCCCCCCATCCATGGCATCAATGGCCGCCCTAAACTCCAGCAAAATTTCGATCGTCTCTAGGTGGCCCTCTCTTGCCGCACAATGGATGGGCGCTGTGCCATCATGACTTTGTGCATTAACCGAAGCACCCTTTTCGAGGAGAAGTCTAGCCATCCATGTATTCCCAACCCAACAGGCGTAGTGCAGCGGCGTCCACCCTCGAATATCTCCACCATCAATTTTTGCACTAACCTCAACGAAACTCCGAATTGCTGCTTGACATAGAACGATTGCATCTTTTTTGGTTGATCCCTGAATTTCTCCCAATTTCTCTGTGTTGACGTGACCGTTTGCATCATAAGTAAAAGTTGCGAAGTAATGGAGCAGTGTCCTATAAAATACGTCTTGTGCTTTTGCAACCTCGCTTGTCCACCCCTGTTCCGTCGGGTCCTGAAGACCAGACAGGAACTCTTCTTTGAATATCTTCGCTGAAGTAAATAAAGATGTTTGATCTTTCGAAGAAACATTAATGCTGAACTTTTTGGCGTGTTTTTGCCACCCGTTCTTGTCCTGGAATTCGTATAGCACCTGTAAATAATTCCAGAGATCGCTACTGACGCCGTTCATTCTCTTATTGAACTCTTCACTGATTTTTTGCAGAATACTCTGAGTATCATCGACCTGCTCGCTCTGTCTTCGTTCTATCTCATCTCGTACGCCGTTTAGAAACGCGGCCAGTACGGCAATAGCCTCGACATAGGAGTAGCTTTCGACACCAAAGCTGTCTATGCGATCACTGAGCCACATGTAAACTTTGCTCGCACTTTCCCATTTTTGCAATCTCTCGAACTCATTCGCACGAATTCGAGCCAGATATACAATACCGTTTACTTCCGGCAGTTTCTGTTGAATGCACAGGGGCGAAATAACGCTGATTAAAGCATCATTTGTGCTGTATAACCCGCTGCCTTGAATAGCTTGAGATAATCTAGATATTGTGTTATTATATAATGAAAAGTTTTTCCAGGAGCCTCGGCCTTCAGTAACTTGTGCATGCAGGTCTGTCTTGCCCCTGATAGGATGTTTCAGTGATTTGATCCTGGCCCATATGAAAGTTGAAAATAAATCCTTAGCATGTAAGACTTCCAACGAATCTTGAAAGTCTATAGCAAGTAGAGAGTTGTTTATTTTTTTATAATCTGAATCTCTGCTATCTTCTTTTGATATGTCGAATTTCCAGGTTGAGTCTTCAAAGTTGAAAGATTGAAGCTGTGGATGACAGGGGACATTATCATCTTGCTGGTTGCGTATACCAAAGCCAAAGATTCTTGAAACTTGAATCTCAATCGTTTCATAAGCGCCAGAACCAGAATAAACACTCTCAACTGCGTCGACCTGTTTGCTCCTTGAAGTATTAATCTTGTTGCAATGAGAAGTAATGAGCTTCATATTTGTGACTGTCAAGACTCTAGGTCCATCTGCGGGTATCCACCACTCAAGATGTCGTAAAAGAGGCATTGTCCGAAGGCCAAGCACTCTGATTCCAAAGTCTGCAACGTTTCCTTGTACACGCGGCCACCCATCATCTGAGGGTCCACTAAGACTATTAGCAATTTCAGCCATTGATCCAGTCTGTCGCTCAAAACTTTTGAGGTAAAAGAGGCTCAGTGATAGCGCAGTCTCGACCTCTCCAACATTTGCCTTCCATTTATGGCCGCGTTCCTGTATATGAAATCGCAATAATTGTTCTTCTTGCTCCCCAATTCGAATTCTATACTCCCAAGAATATTGAGTTTTCTGATTTTTTTGATATTTCAAGTTATCATGCAGAATATTCATAGTTGCTTCTATAGCCTTCGTAACTGCTATGGCCTCTTGAGATACTAGACTCCGCCAGCCCGCAAGTTTTGCGAGATGCCGACGAATTACATCAAATTCTTGAGCATCAACAGAACCTGTGTTTTTACTCTTTGATCTCGCATCGTCATCGTCCTTTCTGTTGGTGGCAACACTAGCTCTTCCTTCGGAGCTACCTGATTTTTCATTGGTGATGTCGCGCGGGCATTTATACCATTTTGCGTTTTTCAGGTCCCTGAAAGTATCCGCAAACCAATCGAGTTCAAATCCTGGAAGAAGAGGTTCGGATATTATGGGAGTTGTTAACCCGCGACGAACCCACGCCCTCATAGCTGTCATTATGAGGACTGCAATCAAGGAGGCAATAGAAACAGACCAGTGCATACCTCGTATGCCAATAAATTGAGCAAAAAAGCCAATTAAACTGATGACTGCCCCTATTATCGTTTTGATCTCTAAGTTAGACGCATCCCAAGCTGATATTTCGTTCTCTTCGCTGTTGACTATATTTTCGTCACTTTGCTCTCCAGAGACTTCATTAAGCTCATTGGCCTTGGTTGTCTGATGTCGATCCACTCTACTAGAAGAGATAACCCTTGGTTGATCCTCCCTGGTGAAGAGGGCAAAAGATTTAAATTCCTGATCGCCAACCATTTTTTCTTGTTGTAGCCATACCAGCCGTGCCTGCCAGCCTTCCGCTGGTGTAAAGATTTCCTCCTTCGTACTGCTTTCCACCACGTGGGAGCAGATGAGTATACCGATATTTAAGAGAACCGTACCGACTAGAGTAAGTGGAAATGCATATCTGCCAACGGGCTCCCCATTTTTTTGAAATCTTGCGGTAATTTTAGAATACTGAGTGATAAAGCTACAGTATACCAAAACGCCAATTTGCAAAATTATCCCGCAGCAGGCAGTGAGATAAAGCTCACCTCGACCAATATTTTTTGAACGATTGTGCGAGATATTCGGCGCGGCATGTCGCGTATTTCTTACGATGATAACCTCATTTTTTGGCTGTGGTGGCGCATCGGAGCTATCTTCGTTCATCTCATAAACAGTGCCAAAGAGCGTTAAATGAGGTCGCATTTTACCCCAAAAGCTATTCTTGTTATTTAAGGCTAAGTAATTTTTAGTAAGTAATGAATTCAAGTCGAGGAAAGAAAAGTTGGCGCATGTGCATAGGGGCGATATTACCCACAGCTCTTTTTGATGTAAAGACTGGCTTCTTCAATTTCCAATACCCTCACTGCGGGATTCTCCGGCATCCCTTCGCTAGGTACTAAACAAATAAATTCACAGATGGGAGCTGATCCGGCGCAACGGACTACATCTTTTCCGTTCCAAAGCTCGCAGACTTCTTTGGAAGTGGAGGACATAAGCTCCAATTCAGCCGAAGCGATGTTTTCGGTTGCCCGTCCAATTAAAGCTTTAAGCCATGACGGACCACCAACCCTTATCGCAGCGACAATTATCGTGATGATGCCGAGAGGCGCTGTCGCGAGAATAATGCACTCAGACCATCCCATGGATTGGCTGAGGAATTGCATGGTAACACGTTCTCCAAAGAGAGCCAATAGTCTAAGAGAACACATATGATTAGAATACCAGCCGGCAAACCGAGTGTTTCCTTGGGGTAGGGGAATAATCTCTTACGGGCCAAGGTCCGAAAATAGATTATTAGAGAAATCATCTCCGCTGTCTGCGGCAACAGACCCTATCAATAGGATATGAAGAAAAACTAAGACGGTGAGCCAAAACATAGTTTGGATCGTTCTTTATGGTCTGAAACTTTGCTGTTCAGATGATTCGAGTCAGAGCTACTTGCAAGTGACATCAAAATAACAGAACACGCCGCTTTGGCTGATTTCTGTTGTTTTAAAGTCAATGACGAGTGATTAAAACAGCCGTTTTGAACCCTTTTAATAAGTGGTTGCAGAGGTGATAACGCGGAAAGCAATGGAGCCCTAAGCACTGATGCCCTACAAGATTGAACCGGTCAATTAAACTACATGTATGTATGTACATGTATCTACATATATACACGTATACAAGTGTGCGTCTCGAAAAGTCCTGACGGGTGGTCATGAGACACTCTAACATTTTTGATAATTGGCCAGTATAGTGCTCTACTTTACGTAGTATTTTGTTTCGACTGTACATGTGCTAATTGTAATCCAAGTCTCAGGCGCAGCCTGACGCATCCAGAATACCTAATAGGAGCATTAAGTACACCCGTAGACCAGCTCCCCTATTTTCAATTGGTTAAATAAAGATTGCCGAATGCATTGACGTTACAACACTACTGCATGATGAGTTGGCGGATCATAAAATCTTCGCCCATGCAGTAAAATTCCCTTTTATTCGAGAGCATCTCATCTATGCTCATTAGGCTACAAATGACTGCAAAGAGTTATTATAAATTAACATTTAGAATTTACTAAGGTCGGTATGCTTATTTATTCGCACCATTTCTGCTGAGGTGGGATCCCAATCAAGAACATTCTTCTTAACAAGACTTGAAGAAATAGTATTAGTGCTATAGGAGATCGGATGTACTGTTGGCTTTTTTTAAAGTAAGGTTATAGCGCCATATATCAATAAAATACTATACTGGGAGACGTTATGAGGTGAACTGCTTACCTAGAGAAAGATAGGCTTATTAACTTCTTGATCTCTATCTTTGAATTCTAATTTAATCAATTTATTATATATACGTACATTTTGCAGGTGTTAAAGCTATGCTGGGAAAGCCGTATTCAATGATGTGTTCAAAATAAACACCAGGGCTGGCTTGTCACACCATCCGCAGTGGTTTGGAGACTTAGTATTTTATTAACCATTTAGCTCTAATTTAGAGCCTCTTTTCATAGAAGATTTATTTTTAATTTGAGATTATGTTGGAAATATAGACCTTCTTGTTAGGATACTGTGCGTTTTACTCACAAGCTATACGGAGAACTGCAAGTGAGTAAAGTCATCGATTAAAAAACCCGCACTGGCATCAAGAAAAATTACTGTATTAGGAGGGAGCTTTGAATATGGCGACAAGATGGCTTTGCTTTTAAAAGTAGTGCAGCGCTAAGAAATCGGAAAGCTTAATGCTAGCTTATCAAGCATCCATCATATTGCATGTATCCATGGAAACATGTCATGGTTCATGCATATATATACTACAATGACCGCCTCCCCAAGACATAATTGCAAGACCAAACACATTCAAGGAGAAGTGAATCGAAATCTAGTTACCTGATTAGTTTGAAACCGGTCTTACTCTCGAATCTCAACATGTCCCCGTCTGTATTTGAAGTCACCAAAGTGACACCTCATTATTGGCGCGCAACAATTAACCAGCCGCCTTTCAATCTGGCGGGGTCCAACTTCTTTGTGGGTCTTTGGAATCCCCTACAGGAGGCTGAAGCTGAATCCGATCTTAAGATCCTGGTTTTCGATAGCGCAATACCAGACTTCTTTATCTCTCACTATAATCTTCAGCAGGCTTCATCAATTTCGCCTGAGCTGTTAGCGAAATGGCCATTGATAATGCTAAAGCTTGCTACTATCTCGGTGATAACCGTTGCCGCGATCCGTGGTAGAGCGAGAGGTATTGGTTCAGAATTTGTATTGGCCAGCGATGTTCGGTTTGGCCGCAATGAGAAGGCCATATTGTCCCGGGCCGAGGTTAATTTTGGGCTCATTCCCGGAGGTGATGGTATTGAATTGCTCCCAAGCCCGTGTCGCGCAGTCGGATGCTTGGGATTATTTATGATAGCGATGAATTTGATGCTGAAACCGCCGCAAACTATGGCTAGATCAACCGAGCTGTGCCAGATGCTGATTTGGATGGTTTCGTCAGTCAATTTGTGCACCGCGTAGCTGGGTTGCACAAGCCAGCGCTGGCATCAGCGAAGGAGCTCACCAACCAACGCTTTGGCCTTCCCAAAAAGAGGATTTTAATGCATTCTACAATACTATGGCGCGGCTTTTATCTAATTCTGAAGTGCTAAAGCGGATGCAGATATTGATAAAGGGGGGGTGAGTAAAGAATAGGGATGTGGAGCTCGATATCGCGAACTTTACAGCATAGTTCCCAATGCATTAACTGATTATATATTCATTAAGATTCAATATTTACTCATAGTGTCTGTCCTACAAAGTTGATAGCTGTTATCCTGTGTTCATAGGCTGTCTATTATGCCTTTTACTATATATATGTTGGCTGCAGACAAAGTTACAAAAGGGGGAAATACAGTCACAGAGTGCTTGTATAACTATTCTCCCACCTAGATGAAAATCTTCAGCAAGCCACTTTCTTGCACTACTCTATATCTAGCTAACTAGGCTGAGCTATTGATTTTTTGGCAGGACTCTAGAACCGATTGAATAGGGTTTAAAAGCGGCTCTGGACCATTCGTAGCACCATTCTGGAAATTAATCCATTGCTGAATACTACTTTTTGATTCACGCTAGCACCAACGGCGGCTAGTTCTCCCGAGATCTAATTTAGAGTAGGTAAAGTTGGTGGATAAATTCCTAGAATAGCAATCGTTTGTTGTGAGCTATTGATCAATTTCGATACTATCCTCGATAGTTCCATGCAGAACGGGGTAGAATATCAATTTCTCGCTCCGCAGCTTATCAAAATACAATGGCCTCCCCCATAGTCTTGATAACGTAAACATACGGCGTCTAAATATATAAGAGACCTGGCTCGTGCCAAGCGGCCAAGATACTAGTTGCCGCTTAGCCTTGACGCCTCTCGGGATCGCCCGATACGATGCATCATATGCTTGCTGGCGCTTCGGCGCTCTTCCTCCTGGCATCGGAGGTGACTGGCCTCACGGTCCCGGCTAGGGAGATAACTGCTCGTGATCAAACCTTCCGCGCCAATAATGGAGAGCAATTCGCTGTCGAGTCCGGCTTCGACTACCATGGCGGCGATTATCGGATGGTCAAGGCTAATACCTTTCATGATTGCATCAATATCTGCTCGACACAGGCGGCCTGCCATGCGGTTTCTTACAGGGACAAATTCTGTTGGCTCAAGTCCACCGTAAATGCTGCCACCGCCAATAGCGAAGTGAGCGGCGCGGTTCGGTTACAATATGTGCCGGCGCCGATTGCATGCCCGGCGGATGGAAGCAATCGGATCAAGGAGACGGATAATAAGCAATTCACTATCCAATGCGGTACCGATCACCCTCATGGCGATATCAAGTCTATACCAACACTTGACTTTCCTAACTGCATCGACCTCTGCGATCAAACAGCCGGGTGCATCGCCGCTAGTTGGCGCTTTGGCACTTGTTATCTGAAGAAGACTCTGGAACCGGCTGTTTCTAGCTCCTGGGTTGATACTGCTGTGTTAAGCTCGCAGTTAACATCCCCGACTTTCTGCCCAGGACCAGACGGTCAGCAGATCAGGGAGGCTAGCGGAAGAAGCTTCACCGTTACCTGCAATACCGACCGTGTGGGTGGTGATCTTGCGAACAAGCCCTTGGCTGATATTGGCAGCTGCATTTCTTGGTGTGATGAGACGAATGGTTGCGTGGCCGCTGTCTATCGTGACGGGCGGTGCTGGCTGAAGAATAAGCTCACAGCCGCGTCTATATGCACAAACAGTCAAATGGCTGTGCTGAGTTCATTAAGCAGCCCCCCTGCACTTTGCCCGTTCCAAAATGGTAAACAGATTAAAGAATCGAGCGGAAAAAGCTTCACCATTGCTTGCAACACAGATCGACCAGGCAATGACTTGGCGACAAAGTTTCTCGATAACTTCAATGATTGTATTACCTGGTGTGATCAGACAAGTGGTTGCGTCGCTGCTGTGTACCGCAATGGTCAATGTTGGTTGAAGAAGACGCTATCAACTTCTTCTACACGTATGGACTGTCAGGTTGCCGTGTTGAGCAGCAAGCTTCCACAAACATCGACAGCAAAAACATCAATACATAGCACAACAACATCTACACAAAAGACCACGTCGACTACAAAGATCGTTACTTCATCAAGCATAAAAGTCACGACCTCATCGAGAACAGGAGTCACAACATCATCTACAACGGGGGTTGCAACTACAACATCTACATCCACGAGCACACAGTCTACAGATAAATCTAGCTCTGGCTCTGCTACTACGGGTGCTAGCACAAACACTGCCGCTTCCACGGCCACTGGATCGACTGAGGCCACATCTTCATCAACATATTCCACATCTACATCAACAGATGCCCCAGCTACCTCGGCGCAAAGCTTAGCTCAGAACACCATGACGGCGAATGTTTCAGCTCCGCCCGGCACCCTTCAGACACCAACTGGACCTATTACTCTCGAAGCACAACCGACTGCCACTCTTAAGCCTCTAGCACCCCCAAACCTCGGCTTGGCTGGAACTGATCCAATAACCCCTCAGGCAGTTGCTCAGCTCTGGTTCGGTAGCTTGTCTCCAGCATCTAACGCTTCAAATGCGACTACCTTTCCGACTGTCCGAGTCAACGTCACGTTCACGTACCCGTCGGTCATTATTGATAACTCTATCGATATCATCAATATCCAGTGCAATTCACAGAGCCTAACCACTAAATTCAACACTACAGCAGCATATAATACTGCCAAAACCTCCTGGGCAGCGGCGAAGGGCAGTGCGAACAGCCTTATTATCATTACTGCTGCGCCTGGTTGCAGCTCTGATGGCCACTATGTGTATTTTGTGGCAAAATCAATCGCTTTTGACAATGCATCGAATTCTGTCACCTGTTCTGGAGATATCGAATCTGTCGCTGACATTGCAACAGAAGTTGGCGTAGACATGGGTTCGCTCTCAAGCTCCTCGCCTAGCACAGGTTCTGAGCTCGAGACGACGTATGGTTGCATGTCACCTAGCTCAGCTGATATTGATGGTCTTCCAGCTATTTACTGTGGTCCTGACTTCGATGAGAGACTGGATGATTATCTTGGATACTATTCTGGTGATGAAAGTGATCTTAATGCAGGTTTTCCCCTTTCATTCTAAGCTACCAGTCTGGTTGTCAATACTTGGTTGCTAACTAGTGCATAGGCTACACTTCAAGCTCTGGCACCCGGAGTAACACCACCGAGCCCCTCTACGACCGACAGTCAGAACGCGCTGCAACGCAGGTGCCACTTTTGCTCTGTGTCCAAAATTTTCCATAGTGTTGCTTCGACTGTTTCCAAGGCGGTCACCACAGTTGTTAAGGTAGTGGCCCCCGTACTGCAGCATGTTGAATCTGCAGCGGAGGAACTTGCTCAAGAGGCGGAGCAAACCATTGGAGAAATCGCCAGTGATCAGTTGGCCTTTGTTGAGGCAATGGCAAAGAACGATGAAGCCCTCGCTGTGTTCCTTGCAACAGGCAACTATGTCAACTCGTTCAACATCCCATTTAATATGGGACCACCTCCCGTTATGCTGGATACCTCTCCTTGGGGAGAAGGCTTCAAGTTCTACGAATGGACCCCAGATAAAGGAGGCGAGTTTTGGGATGCTCAGGAAGCTGCTATCGACAAGATCAAGGGGGTTATACTTGGAGACGCAGATCCAGAGCCTAGCATTGAGCTCTGGTGCGTCAACTGTGGTGTCAATGGTAACTTCAAGGTCACAGGCAGCTTCCACTATACTATAGCTAGTGGCCTCACTGAGGGTCAGATTGTCATGCAGGGCAACCTTAATGCTGGCCTCTTCCTTGGACTGAATGCCTTTGCAGAGTGGGATCCAACCAAAGAATATGACTTCGTCACAGAGGGCCTGCCTGGTTTCGCTATTCCTGATATTATTTCTGTCGGTCCCTCTCTTGCTCTTGGAATCTCGGTTGATCTGGATATTCAAGCAGTTGGGCAGTATCTTGTAGGTGCTAGCTTGACTTGGCCAGCCCTTTCTGCAACGCTTGACTTTGTTCATCACGCCAACTCTCAACAGTCTGGCTGGGTTCCGAGAGTCGGTGATAGAGTCCAAGCTGATGGTAGTTTGACTGTGTCTTCAACCCTTGGTCTCCCTATCACCCTCGGCTTTGGCATAAATGTTTTAAACGGCAAATATTCCAAAGAGATAAAACTTGTTGATACTCCAGGAATTCAGGCCAAATGTAAGTCGACTACCTCCTGTTTTATACCCCTTTTAGATATTTTAACTCTTCATCCACGGTTGACTAACTATTGTTGTTTTAATCTTCCAGTGGAATATGATTTCACTAATGAGCTTACCAACGGATCGTTCAATTCTACTCCTCAAGATGGGTGCTACGGTATCGCATGGGATATTGGACTGGTCAACTCTGTGGTGCTAGATCTCAGTGATCTTGATGAAGGGACTTACACCTTGGAACAGTGGGATGGTCCTGTTTTTGCCTCCGGCTGCATTGGCGAATCGGCTACCTCAGCTACGAGCACGGCGTCGACCGGTGTGGCTACAGCCACCAGCACATCAACTCCCCCTCCGCACTATCCAGACTGCGCTACTTATACGTGCCCCGACTACGACTCGCGTTATTGCATGTCGAACGGCAAGGTCTTCGAGCTCAACTGTCTGGATATCGTTTCGGGTACTGCCGTCGCCACGTCGTGCGTCTCAACCTCGGCCGAGTGTTTCGAAAGTTGCGCCGAAAATGACTGCACTGCTGTCAACTTCAACACGAATAACCTTGAGAATTGCCTCAGTGGCGTCCCTGGATATTATCCCTGTTGGAACTTCGGCGGCGCGACCTCTTGGGTCCCAGGCGGTGCTGCCACTGGCGACTGGGGCTTTGTCGAGGTGCCAATGCCCGCTTTCCCAGACTGCTCTACCCTTGCCTGCCCTGACAACCATGACGCGTACTGCAACTCCTTTGGCCAAGTTTTCCAGCTCAACTGTGATTCTATCGTTTCAGGTGATGCCATCACCAAGTCGTGCGCCACAACCTCTGCCGAGTGTTTCGAAACTTGCGCTCGATCAGACTGCAGCGCTATCAACTTCAACTTGAACAACCTTGAGAATTGCCTCAATGGCGTCCCTGGATTTTATCCCTGTTTTAACTTCGCCGGCGGAAACACTTGGGTCCCAGGCGGTGCTGCCTCTGGCAACTTGGGCTATGTCCAGGCTAACCCGCCGACCAAGCGTGCTGTTGTTCACAATAGGTCGGCTCCTACCGCTACACCGTCCCCATCATCATCGACGGACGATTTCTCCAACATCACCATCACTGACGCCACTGGTCAGTTGCTAGTCAACCCCCATGTAAATGGCAGCCTTTTTATCTCTGCATCCAGTAGCACAGAGCCGCTGACAAACCTGACCAACGGTATATCCTTCGTGGCCGATGCCAGCCAAAGCGCTGTCATGGGCGACTCATCAGATCGGTTGTTGTATTATTTCCCAGACACTGTCGCCGCTGTGAACGCATCACGCCTACGTCTTGGCAGCTGGGGTAACATTCCCCAAGGTGCGGAGCTTGTCACACTCCTCCCAACGGCCACCAGCTCAGGACCGGTCGTCCTGGTTGCCCTTGACTCAAGTGGGTTGGTCTTGTACCCCTTTGTCTGCACAATTGAGGGCCAGCTCAACAAGGTTTTCCTCGTCAACGACGCATCATCTGGCTCATCCGTCTTGATGAACCCAGACCTGACCTACACTATCATCGGCGGTGTGGCGCAAAACTGCGCTTCTCTGTCTATGGTAGCCTCGGATCTTCCTGCTTTCGGTTCAACAGCGTCAACCAAGACTTGAGCTCTATGCTCATTGAAATACGATAGAAACATACACCTGTCGATGTAGGTTACTGTTATCGACCGATGAAGACAAGGATAAGTAAGAGGTAGCAGATCATAATGTATAAGAGACCAATTGTCAGAGATGAAGGGATTAAGCAACTGCTACACAAAAACAGCCCCACGAAGCTCAATTTGTTTCTACTCTTGTATTATTAAGCAACCATGCAGTGTCATTAGTAATATATTCATTGATTGATTCATTTATTACGCCTGGCGGAAAGTCCAACAGGGCAACTATGAACCTATGGCACATGTGCTTTCTGAAGCTTAGCTTTTGTCTCAATTGAAACCCATGAGTTCTTGCCATCCAGTTCCTGCTCCAGAATTGACTCTTTTGTCCGTTGTTATGTCGCGTAATGGACAAAGCAGGTGTAGCCTCGTAGCCCTGCCTGGCCAAAAGGTGCCATTTATAAAATAATAATTAACTACGTACCTGGACACCCATTCCGCCTTTCACTGCGTAGCTACTTCTGTGATTGGATTAGAGCTAACTGAGGTTTAGCCATCTGCTTTGATTCAATTTATCAAATGCAAAAATTGTAATTGAGTGTGTTTTCTTCATTGAACATGTGCCGTTGTCTTGGCAACATTCATCCTGTTCCGTCTATGTTTCATCACTAATGACGGTTTGGAAGAATTAGGGAAACACTACAATGATGATCTCAAGCAAAGGTAATAAAGATTGTGGTGGACAGTTACGAAAATGTAGACGACTATGCGTCTCCACTACCTAATTTTAGAACAGAACAAACTGATTTCGCGCTTTATAAAGGATATCTAAGATTGCCCTGCCTTAGTATAGAGCGTTGAAAATAATATTTGGAGATAGAATGGTTATTCTAGATTAGGTTCTATTTCTGTTGTAACTGCTTTTATTCCCGAGAGGTTTTGGTGCGCGTATGCACATGCATATGCATGTATATTATTATCGAGTTAGCTACTGAGCAAGCTTAGCTTCTCTCCCAAATGTTTCTTGTATGTTGGTCTCCTCTTGACCTTTGGCATTGCTTCTGATCTGAAGAAAAAAAAAAAAAAAAAAAAAAAAAAAAAGATTCCTTACAAGATGAGGTGCTTTTAGAACATCAAAATATTTGTCTATAGTCAGGAGTGTCAGTTCGGCAGGCTCCCCTAATAGGCATGGCAGAATTTCGACTAGCCACCAACCCTACCATTAAGTATCGCGCATGACTGGCGCCACTTCTTTTGCATATATCATGCGAAATGATTATATGAAGAAAGCATAAAACAGCTTTCTCTAGTGACCGTCCACCTAACTAACATCTAATTTGCCGGTCAGTGGCTGGGCATCGGATTCTCCTGAGGGCTATGTGGCCTATTTGTATAAAGATCTGGCTGCTGGTTGATTGGCCGAAAATGGAAGTGATGGAAACTCAGAGACAGAGCTTAGCTTATAGATAGTACGGTGGTATGAATGAAACGCCATGATAGTAATTTGAGGGTCAGCACCGAATAGCCTGGCCAATCAGGCTAAATAATTTAATAAAATAAGCCTAGGGAAAAAAAAAAAGAACTCACAAGCTTCCGTTGCCTTTTACCCTTTACCGTTTACCCGTTAGTAGGCGTGAGTTTTGCCAAAATTCCGTTGAAGGGAATATATATTAGAACAGGGGTCTGTGAATCTATCTACGCGGCTCAAGGTATGCGGGTCTCCTCTTCGACTTTCTCAATTTCTACTTAATTAACTTGTTTTATCGATTTACAGTAGCTGTCACAGCTATAGTACGGTAGCATTAGGCCGGTAGAAGACGGCAAAATATTACATAGCTGTACTTTAGATACTTCCGTGCCAGCCTATATTGTCTCGGAGGCTATTGCCGATTGACATAGCCTGTCAAAGTACCCTGGCTTTAATGACTGTACTTGAATCACTTATGCCGTGTGGAAAACAATGTAAAAGGGACCGCAACGTCGCCTCGTTGCGACAAAAAATTGTAACCTCCAGGTCTCTTTGCCCGAGCTCCATTTTCCCAGTCCATATAACTATCAATATGGCGCCTTCCGGTACACTGCCGTTGGCCGCTGCTCTTCTGGCTTTGGCCGAGATTGCTACGGCTCAGCAACCTGGTACAAGCACTCCTGAGGTTCACCCCAAGTTGACAACGTATCAGTGTACAACGTCGGGAGGATGCGTGGCTCAGGACACCTCCGTCGTCCTTGACTGGAACTACCGCTGGATGCACGACGCCAACTACAACTCATGCACCGTCAATGGCGGAGTAAACACCACAATTTGCCCCAATGAGGCGACTTGTGGCACCAACTGCTTCATTGAGGGCGTTAACTACACCGCTTCCGGTGTCACAACCTCTGGTAACTCTCTCACCATGAACCAATACATGCCCAGCAGCACCGGCGGATATAGCAGTGTGTCCCCTCGACTTTATCTTTTGGGCGCAGATGGAAACTATGTGATGCTGCAGTTGAATGGCAAGGAGCTGAGTTTCGACGTCGATCTGTCATCTCTTCCCTGTGGAGAGAATGGCTCACTCTACCTCGCTCAAATGGCTGCCAACGGTGGTGCCAACCAGTATAACACTGCCGGTGCCAACTATGGAAGCGGTTACTGTGATGCCCAGTGCCCTGTTGAGACATGGAAGAATGGCACCCTCAACACCAACAACTCGGGCTACTGCTGCAATGAGATGGATATCCTTGAGGGCAACTCGCAAGCCAATGCTTTAACTCCTCACTCCTGCACAGCCACGGCCTGCGACTCCAGCGGCTGCGGCTTAAACCCCTATGCTAGCGGATTCCACAGGTGAGTGAAGCTACACCATGATGATGATGATGATGATGATGATGATGATGATGATGATGATTTTGTTGTTGTTGGGATGATTTCCTGTGGATATATTGACGTCTTACACTTCTTATAGCTACTACGGCCCCGGATTGACAGTTGATACCTCCAAGGTCTTCACCATCACTACTCAGTTCAATACGGATAACGGCAGTCCTTCTGGTAACCTTGTCAGCATTACTCGCAAGTACATTCAAAACGGTGTTTCCATCCCGAGTGCCCAATCTGGTGGTGACATCATCTCGTCGTGCCCATCGGCCTCGGCGTATGGCGGCCTCACAACCATGGGCAAGGCTCTGGCCTCTGGCATGGTCCTGACCTTTAGCATCTGGAACGACGCCGGCGGCTACATGAACTGGTTGGATAGCGGCAGCAGCGGCCCCTGCAGCAGCACCGCAGGCAACCCATCCACGATTGTTGCCAACAACCCGAATACTCACATCACCTTCTCCAACATCCGATGGGGAGACATCGGCTCGACTACGTCTGGCGGCAGCTCACCACCTCCTGTTTCCAGCTCTACTTCCAAGCCACCCGCCAGCTCCACGACCCTGAAGACCAGTACCACTTCTTCCAAGACGTCGTCGGCCCCCAGTTGCACGCAGACTCACTGGGGTCAGTGCGGTGGTATTGGTTACACCGGCTGCACCACTTGTACATCGGGCACCACTTGCCAGTATGGCAATGACTGTGGGTATAGCATAGCATAGATATCCCATGGAATTGTCTTAGAATTCTAACCATGTGAATATAGATTACTCGCAATGCCTGTAGAGCTCGACACAGTTAGCAAAGGAGAAACAGAACACGCCACTGGCTTTGGTGGCGTGGTGATTTAGTAAAGTTGAACAAAAAAAAATACGAAATATTACGCGCATTTATTGTTCGTGTACATATGTATCTTCTTTATTATTTTATAGCCACCTTGTATTTAGAATTTCTCTCCATTAGATCCATCGTGAGTGGAGCAAATGGACAAAAAACATTATGCATAATATGACTACGAAGAGGTGATTAACGTGGAGTTGTGGAAAGTAAAGTTGGTACTAATATCAACTATAGAGATATATTAAACCAGGCGTCGACTGCATAAGCTACTCCATCAAATCATCAAGTTACTGAGAAGACGTAAGCTATTGGCTATTAGTAGAATAGAACTTCTTGAGTTGGTAGCTGTATACTGGAAATAGCTAAACCTCTCCTATCATTCCTTGCAATTGTCTCGGGCTGAGCTAAGTATGTGCTATTCTTACCACGATGATACTCTAGCGCTGGGTTGAGTGATAGGGAGAGATGCCACGAGACAAACAGAGACATATTTGTTAAGCGAATTCTATTGTGGCCATGAGATCAAAAAAATGCGCCTTATTAGTGGCTGGCTGTAAAAGCTGCGCAAGTCAAGATTGATTGGCATTTTGGTAAACTTTCTTATGCTTAATTATGCATAGCCTCTTTGCAAGCAAGGGGTTCAAAAAAGGCGTTCAATAGTCTGTGCAGCAATAGCCGCTATGCCGTCGGAGCTAGCCGAGTAGCTCTGTATAAGGCAGTGAATCGATGCTCCTATTGGGCGAGCGAATCAGATGAGATGGTTACTATTGTTCAGCTAGGATTTTGCTACTGTAGGATCATGTTCTCGACTTCAATTACACGCACATATTGTCAGCTCTCACCTAATGGCATCGCGTCTCTGCCGTAGCCCTACGGAGACGATGGCAGCTGATGCGATGAGGATACCAGGCATTTCTGCGTTCATATAATTCCAGCCACCATCAATAACCTGAAGTCGTGAAATGAAACTGGTCTGAGGAGTTCTCCTCTATATAAAACAACGAGCAACCCCCCCTCCAGTCTTTAAGTTTATCATCATCTCACCCAAAGCACCGAAGGATCAAACCGATATATTTTTCGTTCAGCCCAGTCTATAATTCTCGACTACGAGATCGAAATCGAATACTATATCAATTTCATCATGACGCTCCTTGATGGAATCTACATCATTGTGAACACCATTCCTCAAAACCCAGTTCTTGACCTTGGTGGCGTTACCGGCCCTTGCCAGCCCCATCGCCGGCGTTGTTGGCTTGTTAGTTCTCTCAATCAATAAAATCGCTAATAGAATTCATCAGCTAATATGTCCTCAGCACAAGGCAAGGCGGCGAGAACACAAACCAACGGTGGATATTAACCGCGCTTCGACCAGGTGTCTACAGCCTGGTGTCAGAATTTGGCGACACTTGGTTGACGGCTCCCGGTATGCTCTTACATCTTGTTCCTTTCTGTGGAATATATGTGATATTCATTTCCGCCAGACAAAGTTATCTAACTCATATTTTCAGCTGATGGCGCAACCCTTGCTCAGATCGAATCGGCTAGATACGACCCCGTCTATAACGAGACCACTCGCTGGAAGATTACCGAACTCGACAACAATGGCAACTGCCAGTAAGAACATTATTATAGGCTTGTGTAATGACTATTCACTGCTAATGGACCATTTAGGATCGAGAGCGTGCCATTCCCTGGCAAAGTTATGGACCTTGAGATGGCTAGCCCTAGGGATGGCACCCGCGTCATTCTATACCCGAACAATAAGACTCCCAATCAGATCTGGAAATTTATCCCTCTTGCAGTTCCATTGAAATAAGATATAACAGGACAAATAATTTGGTCTCTACGTATTGAGGATCTTTATAGAGCCAATTTTAGGCATGATACCTTCCATTTGCCTCTACGTTCATAACCAATTTAGAACAAAATATCTAGTACTAAGAGATATCTAGTACTAAGAGATAGCTGCCTTTTACCATGACATTATTTTTCTCAGTGTACAATGCTCTTTAAAATATTTATGCGAATCTTATACAGTAAAAGCTTACGAGGCTAGTCGTAGACTCTTGACATTTCAGTGGTTTCTTTCCTCAGCCCCTCCTGGCGCCGTGTCTACATGTAGATGCGCCTCTAAGCATTTAGTTGGCGCCGTGGCAAGAATGACAAATAAAGTGATTCGTATCGTGATTCTTTACGCATAAGCCGAAGCAAAGTGAGGGGTATGAAAGCACTAAAATTAGTAATATGCTGGACGTGCCTATCACAAGGCCGAATTCTTCATTCCCACTGTTCTTGGTGGATCAAAGCTCTCAGTACAGCATCACAAGTTTGCAGAACACTTCTTACCTTGTATCCGTCAACTAAAGTATTAACCGTGGCTAATCCACCGTTTTCAGCGCCCAAGTGTCCGTTCAGACCAGTGCACTCACACAACCGGATCAATTTTTGTCACGTTTTGTAAAAAGAAGATCAAGATCACACTCGTACAGAATGGCAGAGCAAAAGCTCAAGATTCCACTCCCCTACCGGGCGCTATTCCTTTATTTTGAACCCGCTGCAGCCTTCTTTGGCGCCTTGCTGCTTCATTTTCGTCCAGAGATCTTCCTCAATACTATGTCTCCGGTTGCGAAATACGCGACAGATAACCAGGTCATCTACGACCAGCTCTTCGCAACATATACCTTATTTGCGTTCAATGAAGCTGTCATTTTGCGCATTACAAAGGATCTACGCGTCTGGAAAGCCCTCCTGGTCGGTATCCTCGTGTGCGATGCTATACATCTGTATGGGAGCTGGGCAGCACTTGGCGGCGCTGTATTCTGGGATGTCCGATCCTGGAGACCCGAAGATTGGGCGAATCTTGGAAGTCTTTGGGGACAAGCAGCCATCAGGGTGGCTTTCTTAGCGGGAGTCGGACTGAAAGAAGCAATACCCGTGAAGAGTGAATGATTGGCTATGGATTTAAACAGGTCGTTATGATGCATCGAGTATATGCTATATCGTTGAGATTTAACATCAAGTTACGCAGTGGATGCTTTTTTTAGAAGTAGGTTTGGATTACCATTATATGTCCAGTCCTGGATGAACGATGCATAGGAGATCATCAGTCTTTAAGGAGAGAGATAGCTTAAGTACATGTACTATGTATGATACATTGTTATTACTATTAGCTCGTTGATCCCAAACTTGAACCATTCTCACACATTGCTGGTAAGAAAGGATAAAACAATTCTAAGCTAAGCGTATAATTAAAACAAAACAAGACAAAAATTAAAGACTTGAACAAGTTGCAATGTTGGTATTTGTTACCCGAGCATGCTCTTCCATTCCAGCTCTTTACTTCCAATTACTGTTCCATCGGACGAGCATCGAATGGAACGGCATCCCAACGCACCCGACGCAAGTGACGCTTTGGATCCTTGATGCTATGTCGTGCGTGCAGCCAGCGGCGATTATCCATCAGTATTATAGTCCCTGCCGGAAAGTCCTTGGCGGTGAGATGCACCGTTGACTGTGACTGAGCCTTGGCGTCCTGTACGGCTGCGTCAAGCTCGTGCAGTGCTCTTGACGCCCGTTCCGTCAGTGCTGTTACGAGATCTCTCCTGAAGCGCAGCATGCTAGGCTGGCCTTGTTCGTCGGCCGACATCAGGCTCCCTACAATGCTCCGTTTCCGGGGATCTTTGATGAACTCTGGAGGAATTGTGATGCTGTACTCTCGTCGCATCAGAGACGCTCGGGTAGATGGGGAGAGAGACAGGCCCAGCCGCTGAGTGTTCATGGCCGACAGGGTCCCTCCACCAAATCGATCTTCCTGGAGAACGTGGAGTGCGAAATATCGTGGCGGCAAGTCTTCGTAGCTGCAGTCGGTGTGCCACGGGAATTCTTGCATCGTTTCCGACCGGGCTTGATGGTTCGCGGTCTGGAAGATGGTATTATTCGGCCGGACGTCCCAGAACCACCCGCGCGACGCGCTGTGCGATATGGGAAGTTGATGGCCGTGATGTTGATGAAGGCCCAGGACGAGTCCCTTGAGGTAATGGCTGTCGGGGTCTGGGAAGCCCAGGCCAATCTTGAGTATGCCGTGTTTCTGGAGGTGCTCGTGCACATTGCGAACATGACATGGCTGTGTTGCATGCTTAAGATCAGGTGCTGTCAAATGAGGAATAATGGGAGGGATTGCAGCAGTAACCGATGCTGTGCGGCTGGATGTAGAAACCCGAGCGAGATTCCAGCATCGGCAGGCCGAAGTATTTACATGTTTGTTGGGAGGCTTGCCGGAATACATGTGATGTGCAATCCTGATAGATGGCAGACGCATTTTCGGATAGTTGAAGTTCATGGCCATTGCGAACAGAAAGAATGGCACTCGTAATCTATCTCTCGGAAGGCGCTTTCACCAGTATATTGTCGAGATTCATCACTATATTAGTGAGCTGTATCACTACATCATTGACATCTTGACTAATATGAGCTTTCAAGACCGTCAAGTTGTGGGGACACCCCTTTACCCCGAAGTGGCGCTCCTCTGCCGACCTGATTCTGTTAGAGGTGTCACTCTGTATCGTGCTTGATAACACAAGCAAGTTGTGGAAGAGGTCAACTGAGACAATGATGGAGGTGTAATCTACATGCACACCGCTGATTTATAACCCGAGCTGTGTAACCTGCTCTAGACGAAGGTCCAAGACAATGTGTTACCATTGGAAACTGATTTTCTCATGACGTCTTTATCCCCGAGCCTTTTCTCCTTGCTCGCTAGAATCTTTCTGAACATTCTGCATCCTGTTCTCTGTCAGAATTTCCGTTCATCACTAACACGCCTCAGTATTATGAAATTTGATACTCCTCCCCAATCCAGGCCTCGGCCGAGAGGGGCGACTTCGTTGAGATGGCCTATTCTGCTCGGCTCTCTAGTCGTCGTTTACATTTACTACTGGAGCCACAACAGATTTTCTTCTTTCAACCTCCAGCAAACGCTGCTTTCTGTTCCCTCCACCAAGCATGTACGCGACTGGAGCGCCTACTATACCACAGGTGCTCATTTTTGCGGCCAGGGCTTGAGCCAGGCGCAGTGGACCGAAGCTAGATGGAAGGAATTCGGTATCACCAATACTCGAATCCTTTCCTACGATACTCAGGTGCCAGCGCCAACGGGCCATCAACGACTGGCTCTCCTTCGGGGCGACCACGTCGTTTATGAAGCGCCCTTGGTGGATCATTTTACCACAAATAGTCCTGCTGCAAACAATAGCTTCTTGCCTGCCTATCTAGGTTTCTCAACCAATGGTAACATATCTGGTTCTTATGTCTTTTGCAACTTTGCCAGTGATGAAGACTTCCAAGATCTTGAACGAGCCAATGTTGACGTCGCAGGAAAGATTGGCATTATCAAGCTGGCAAACGGATCGCCATATTTGCGCGCTAAACACCTAGAGGTCTTTCGAGGAGCTCAGGTAGCGAATGCAGAAAGGGCGGGTTTGATTGGCGTAGTTTTTTATACTGATCCTCAGAATGACGGTCCTATAACTGAAGCCAACGGATACAAACCGTTCCCGGCCGGGCCAGCACGACCACTTGCGGCAATCGAGAGAGGGTCAGTCGCTTCAGCCGGTGAGGAATGGCTCTCTCGCGCCTTGTGTCACTGTTATGCTCATGAATGATGTCTAGGTACCATTCATCGCCCCAACTCCCCTAAAATTCCCTGCATACCCATGTCTCCTGCCGATGCCATTCACATCCTGGGGGCTTTAAACGGTCATGGACCTGCGGCAGAGGAGCTCGGTCAACGCTGGCATGGTGGTGGTCTCGAGTTTCACAACGTACGCTACAATGTCGGACCTTCGCCTGCCGGCATATCCCTTCACCTGGTCAACGAAGCAGACATTGTCGACACTCAGCTTCACAACGTAATTGGCACAATCCCTGGGGTAATTTCCGATGAAGTTGTCATTCTTGGCAGTCATCGTGACTCTTGGGGCCATGGCGCTGGAGACCCCGGCAGTGGTTCCGCAACCCTGAACGAAGTTGTGCGCAGCTTTGGTGTAGCACTTCGGCATGGCTGGCGGCCACTTCGTACCATCGTCTTCGCGAGTTTCGAAGGCGAGGAGATTGGCCAGGTGGGCTCCCAAAGTTGGATCGCTAATCACCTACAATGGTTGAGAGCCTCTGCTGTCGCATATCTGAACGTTGTTGTGGCCGGGGCTGGGTCAAGGTTCCAGGCCAAGGCCAGTCCACTTCTCTACAGGGCGGTTCTTGCTGCCACAGATATTGTCACGTCGCCCAATGAGACTGTGGCTGGTCAGTCGGTGCGAGACGTCTGGGGAGGGGCCATTGGCGCTCCGGGCGGTGGCGATGCCATTTCTTTCCAGGGCACATGTATTTCGGCGGTTGATTTCAGCTTCTCGCAGGGCATGGGGGATGCCGCCTTCCCCTATCATACTGGCTTCGATACCTTTGAATGGATGGACCAAATCGGTGATCCCGAGTGGAATTATCATGTTACTAGTGCAAGGATATGGTCAATCATGGCTGCATATCTTACAGAGTCTGCCGTACTAAACATGAGTGTCACTGACTATGCGTCGGCATTACAGAAGTGGGTGGATGAGCTTTGCAGCAGCAACCAATGCTCCTCCAAAGTTGATCTGATGGTGATGATCAGCGCAATCCAGCGACTAACTCGGGCTGCAAAGAGATTTGACAGCTATGCTGAATCACTGAGGGAGTCTCAGAACGCCTGGTGGAGATTCTGGCCAGGAGACAAGTTGAATACAGCAATTCGTGGCGCTAATAAGGTATATATTGCGTTCGAGCGCCAGTTCTTCTATGGACAAGGCATGGATACCTTCCCAAGCTTTCACCATGTTCTATATTCTCCATCTGCCTGGCATAACGAGATACCACCTCTGGCAGTACTACGTAACCCTCTGATTAAAAAGGATTGGGAGGGTGCCAGGGTAAGAAGCATTCACTTTCTCTATATTTGCGTAATAGCCAAGCTAACAGCAGCAGAAATGGAGAGATGATTTGGTAGAATATATTGATGGTGCCGTTCAACTGCTGGAGGATCATCTTCAAGGGGTTGGCAAACAAGAACTTGCCTGGGGTCTATAAGAAGAGGGTTTGTGAAATGTAAACCAAGGGCTGTCGAGAAGACTTGGCAAGCCAGGAGCAAAAGTCGTGGAAGAAGCGGTGACAAGTAATGGGTCAGGATTAAAAGATTGAGGGTTCAAACGAGCCACTGACACATGCATATTAATACCCAGATTGGATAAACGCTGAGACGGCCCAAGTTCGTTTGATCAAGTAACGAGATGTAGGCCCAAATACAGGCAACAGCAGCGTTTGCTAGATTGAGGATCGAATTACTGGCAAGCCATGGAAGGTCTGTCTTTGATTTATTAATTGAACCCATTATTTTATATACTATTGCAATACCAATAACTATAGTAAACAATTTTCTCTACATCGTTAATGATGTTATTGATTAGGAGCTCCTAAGGAATACTCTCAAATTCTGACTTTATATACGTAATACCTGATCGAACCTATCTGTGGCAAAGGGGACTTTTTGCGGCGGCCGTAGCTAGCCAGGCATACCCCGGCTTCCAGCCGTCTCCAGATCTGCAGGGAGACGACGGTAAACTTATCAGGCTAGGCGCCCAACAGCTACCTAACACTGAAGCCCACACTTGACATACAAACTCGACGCCACTGGGGTTTGGTTACACGGTTGTATGTTAATCAAATTGCAATTTCCTTGTTTTTTTTTTTTCTTATGCTAGTTGATGTAGCATACGGGTCATACTGTGAGAGTGTGGTGAGACATGGGTGACTGTGGCGTTATGTCTGTAAGAGTATAATGAGACATTTGTGACTTTGGTGTTGTGTCTTAAGTATATAGTGTTTTAGCGCTCTCAGTAATATTATACAGCCCTAGTGGTAGTAGTACTAATATCAATCCACCATGACAGTAATATAAGACATTCGCGGGTTTGGTAACACATGGTTGGTACGGAGAGCTTTTGTTCTTTTAGTAAGAGTATTTAGCTTTAATGGCAAGAGTAATGTTAATCTATAGCTGGAGAATAATGAGACATTGGTGATTCTAGTGCCACGTCATTGGCACAGAGGGTTCAAGTTTTTGAAGCAACATTACACAGCCTTAGTGGTAGCAGCGATATCAATGCGCCGTAAGAGTAATGTAAGACATTGGTGATTCTGGTGCTACATGCATGGCTATTTGGACTAATGCGAAACGGCTGCCTGCCGATCGGAGGATTTGAAAACTCCTTAGCCATGACTCCAACGTAACTACTACCCCCTCTACTCTACTCGACTCCCCCATGTTCACGGCTGGTTGAGGGCTTTTCATCTCGATCTACATGGTCTTACATCGGCCGGATTCCGTTTCTGCTCGGGTGCCTTCCAAACGCCGAGGCATACCGCGCTTCCTCCCTTGAACCCTCAAATAGTCCAGCGGGCATCATGTTTGACTGCTAAAAGCTTCCCTCAGCCCCCATGCTGAAATCGCCGCTCTCTTTCCAACGGTGGTTTGATCAAGGTTTGCACAATGGCCTCTGATAAGTGGAGAATCATGATATAAAGCACTGTGCATGTTGATGGATGTAGGGTGGAAGAATAGGGATGCTAAAATGCACCCTATTTTGTTTAGACAACAGGCTATTTCCAAAACCTTCATCATAGATTAAATCATGGCAATCTTAGAATTATACAGCTCTGGGCAAAGTCAATCAGCAGTAATTCATTCAGTAATAAAACGACAGAGTAAAAATGTCTCAGAGCTAAGACGCTAAAGTAATAATACACACATATATATGTATATGTATATTACAAGATGTATGTTATTTCCAAATATAAAATGATTCTCTCACATGACTTTATGCTTTATTATGCATATACTTTTATATCATCCTGGACCCTATGCTTTCTAGTCGGTTTTGCATAGGATAGTGCAAAACGGGCGAAACCTTCGTTAACTGACTATAGCCCCAAATTGAACACTGTCTATTTTATTCTATACATCTGTATGGACTACTTCCATCCATAATCTTAGCAGCCTCATCCATTGGACGGAAATTGGGTCCTTTTTTCCTGAAACTTGGCCCTCGAACTCTTCATGGCACCTCCAAGATGGACGAATCAACGCCCCTTCTACAAAACCAGCATCAATATCTCTCCCAGAGACGGCTGTTGGTTGTCTTCCCAGCACTCGCTTTGATACATTTTATTTCCTTTCTCGACCAAACAGCTATTTCGACGAGTCTGCCTGCCATCGCAGCTTCGTTGGATATCGGCGCGTCAATCTCGTGGGTGGGAGCGAGCTTCCTCGTCACCAGCACCAGCATCCAGCTGATCAATGGCCGACTCTCGGACATATTTGGTCGCAAGGCCTCGCTGGTCGCGGCTATATCAATCATGGGCGTTGCAAACCTGCTTTGCGGCCTTTCTACGACACCAATAGAGCTGTTCGCCGCTCGCGCACTCGCCGGGTTTGGCGCGGGAGCCATCAATGCGCTCGTGCAGATTGCCATTGCCGACATCACGACGTTGGAGCAGCGCGGCTACTATTTCGGCATCATGGGCGTGGCAGTGGCACTTGGGAACGGCTTAGGCCCTGTTATCGGCGGGCTGCTTACCCAGGCGGTTGGATGGCGGTGGGCATTCTGGTTTATCTGCCCCTTGTGCGTGGTCGCCATCGGCTATCTCGTCTCGGTGTGGCCTGTTTCACACACGTCCTCGGCTGAATATCAAATCTGGGACAAGCTGAAGCTGGTGGACTGGGCAGGGGCTCTGACGAGTCTGTTTGGCATCGCATTGCTTCTGGTAGGGGATGGAAATGGCCACTCCCAACCAGTACATGTATTCTAACGCTGAGCCATCATCTAGATTCCGATATCCCAAGGCGGTTCTACCCAGGACTGGGGCTCGCCGGCGACTGTAGCCATGTTCGTTGCTGGTGGAGTGCTGCTTGGTGTCTTCTTGGCGGTCGAGTTCCAATTTGCGAAGCTGCCTCTGTTGCCGGCTCGTCTGTTCCGCTACGGCCGCTCCACCAACATCCTGATATTCGTCAACATCATCATCGGCTGGATCTTCTGGGGCACCATGTTTGTTCTACCGCTGTATCTGCAGAATGTCCGCAGTTTGAGCCCTGCCCAGGCCGGAGCCTTGACGCTGCCCATGGTCATCACTCATGGGCTTACATCGGGCCTGACCGGCATCCTCATATCCGCCATTGGGCGCTACAAACCCATCATCGTTACCGGAGCCGTTTGCTGGGTCCTGGGAGCGATTGGAAAGATGGATTACCACCAGACGACCCCAGTCTGGAGGATCATCGTCGTTGGTGTCTTTGACGGTGTAGGCGTAGGCTGCTCCATGCAGCCCGGTACGTGCTTGTCACTAATGTGCAATTGCCCCCCCTATTCGCTAATCAATATTTCTACAGTCCTTGTAGGTCTTTTCGCTGGTTCTGACGCCCAAGATCGAGCTGTTATGACCGGATTGCGGAATTTCCTGCGAGATTTTGGAGGAGCAACTGGTACTACTGGTACGTATGCATTTGCTTGGCTGTCTGGCCACTCACGCTTTATGGCAGTCTAACGAATATCTAGTCTCCGGCGCTATTCTAAGCAACCTGCTATTGAGTCAATTGAAGTCAGTATTTAGTCCCGCCCTCATCGCGAAGCTGACTTCGTCGGCATTCGCTTTGAAAGACCTGGATCTCAGCGATGAAGAACGAAACATGATCTCTCAGGCGTACACGAATGGCCTCCACGCAATCTTTACCTTCTTTGCTGTGCTGAGTGCTGTTTATGTCTGCGCATGCTTGTGTATTCACGATTACGGCCTGAGACGAGAAACTGGGAAACAGCAGCAAAGGGGCATCGTGGGGCCGAGCACGGTGGAGAGTAGCGAGAATGAATGACAACAGGTAGAGATTTGACCAACCCACAATGTGCTTCTTATGAATGATGACCGCCATTCCAGACAGCAAAGGCAAGATAATGTGACCATTCCAACTGTCACGCTATAAATAGGTCATATTCTTAAAGTAAGGTTGAAGGTTGAACTAGATGTTCTATTATGACTACTGTTCCGAAGCGATGTTATGAAGGCGTAAAAGAATATAGACCAAGCCAAGTTACGAAGTAGTAATTGCATATATACCAAAGACGTGAAGGCTGTCCCGGTGTTTAGCACAAGTAATTTATATTCTTTCCTGTGTCAATATTTTATGAAGATGCCGCAGTACTAACTAGACGAGGTGTAATCATCCCCTGTTTGCGCACGGCCCGAACAGACGGTCGTGCAAAACGCAGACTGCTCTATCAACCTGGTGCCTCTCGATAGCATATGATAAGCTTGTCTTGCTGGCTCCTTTAGACTGCTATCAGCAGATTCGTGATTCCCAAAAGAGGAATTATAGTGACGTCTATGGTCTAACCTGGCCTCACGACGGGGACACCTTATCCCGCATTCCAAATTCAGAGTTGTTTTTCGTCATCGACGACAAAGATTGGACATACACATCGACGATTGTAAAGGGATGAATGTTATAACATGCCCTTAACATCTTGTCAAAGTAATATCACGACATTTAGGTATCTAGACTCTGTTGACACCTAGTAAATGGCTAAAGAATTAATACATCATTATTGTTCCCATCTTCCACTACTTGGATCCGCAATTTTTAAGAGGGTGCTGGTTAATATTTATAGAATATATCATAGCATCAATTGTGAATTTGAGTGATGAAGAATGAAATACTACATAAAAAAAAGCAAATAAAAGACTATATCGCAGATTAGTCTCTCATGCGTCTTATAATAAATGCGCTCTACACTCATATCCAATTTTAACAAATTAACCACCCCCACCCTCTTTAAGTTATTGAAGCGCTCTAAATGAGGTAGCTAACTGCTGAGCGAGTTCAAAGTAGTGATTCGTCGATGTGAAATCATTGTCAAGCCCCACAAATTTCTCATTTATCGGCAACTGGCTAGTTTTGAGGCAAGCATACGACCCAGTACCTAAACCATGACATATTAAACCATGCATCTTTCATAACAATACGAGTTCATTTTTACCTTCATTGACTTCATCAAACATGGCAGTATAAATAAAGAGTGGCTTCTGTTTCATGACAGTATTGACCTGGAGCTCGTAAAAACTGCCATTATATCGCGGGAAATAATCGAGGTTGGCGGGTTTGTTGGTGAGGTGGTAGTTTGAAGTGCCTGGCCAGGCCACAGGCACATAACCCTTACCAAGTGAATCGGTTAATCTACGAAAAGAGATTAAGAGTAAGAAAGTTAATAATAGCTCAAGTAATGAGACAGCGCGACGTACGTGGTGTCATTTTGTTGCCAGTGAAAATTATAGCTCAGATATCCGGCATCGGTGTAGGCGCCTACAGTCCAGGGGCTGATCGCATCGGCCAATTTATAGGTATTCACCAGACCATTGTTATTACGGACATCAGCAGCCCAGTTGTTAGTGGTTCCCAGAATGACATAGGCCGGCTCTGCCTGCAAGTCTCTGACCAGGTTAAACGCGTCCGATGCGCTTAGATCGCGGCCAGCGACACCAAATCCAAAGGCCATAACAACCGGCTTACCGTCTTGATGAACATATGCTGGAGATGAAGTGTATTTTTTGATGTTGTTAACATAATCCGGGATGATCTTGTTGGTAACACTTGCTTGAGACGAATTTCCGCCGCTCAGGTCATACTCCACGGCGAAAACGCGACCGTACTTCTCAGCGGATGCTTGTACAAGATCCAAAACCTAACACTGTTCAGCTACTAGTACTTGTGAAAGATTTATACAGTGATTGAAAGTTGGAATACTAACTGTTAGAAACGTAGCATCGCTGAGAGCGCCATAAAAGCGCTGAACGAGCACGCCATCAATTCCATACTGCTGCATCCATTTAAAGTGCAGATCAACCACCCCAGCACAAGTGTTGTCATATAACTTGGCAGTTGTTCCATTTGCAAATTCGAAGCCGGTATCGAATAGACACTCAGATGGATACGCACTTGTGTCAGGGAAGAAGTCAAACACGGCTGAAGTTGCGCTTAGCAAAAGGCTTCTCGTCTCTGAGGGATCAGCGTACCATTTCCAGGCCCTGGCGCTCCACCATTGGTAGACCAATGCGTGTTAAGCCCTTTATTCGGAGAACGGAACCAGCCTTGGTAGCCAAACATATATTTGCCCTGGATCGTTGAGGAGTCAACGGCTGCTGCTGCTCGGGGCACGATTGCCTCAGCAGCCGCAGAGAGCGCAGGAATGAAGAGCCACTGAACACGCATACCACGTAATTGTTTGTGAAAATTGATTTTTTTTTAAAAAAAAAACTCAATGTACCTCTTGGGAGGGTCGCTATAACAAATTAAAGAATTGAGGGAAACTCTAATGTTAAATAACCGAATAGCAGAGGCACGGAGATATATATCCCCTGGATTAGGGGAATACGGGAAGTAGCGACGGTCAGTCCGCAGCTACGATACGATGAACTTCCCGTGGGAGATTAGCTTGCATTCCCTCCGCTATATTACATCCACACAAGACGCACACTTATAAGTGGCCGAGTGGGTAGATCGTGGTATGCTCCACCGATCGAAAAGCCCATGATTCCATTCAGATCATAAGCTCACTAGAGTTAGGAAGTATATGGCGACACTTCTATTGTTAGGATTCCCAAGGCTTTTTTTTTTTTTTTTACTTTACTCCAAATTGAATGTCCATATAATACCATCTGACGGTGTGAGAAAGCGACATCTGGGTGGCGTCTGACAATGGATGCACTTACGAGAGTTTGGTTGGTATAGATAGACCTGAGAAAGAATTAGCGACTTGCCCACTGCATGGTCAATAGCACTGTTTTCCCAATGAGACAGAGCAAATAGCAAGCTTTTACTCTGTGGTAATTAATTGCTGTGTGCTAGTAAGAATAGAGAATTTAAGGGTTGATCGGCAGTTTTTCCTGTAGTCTAGCATTCTAGAGAAATCACTTTCCTATTTAGGCATTTGACGACTTCCTAAGCTGACTCAAGACTCATAGCATTTGAGCTTAGCTTTCCATATTTAGATCTAATGGCTGGACTATCTAACTACGTATACAGCATGTGGCAGTTGCTCTTTACCAGGCGGGAACTCGCTTACTATACCTACGGAATGCAATTATGGAATCAACGCATACCGTATGAAGTAAGCCTGTGCCATTTAAAGACAGGTAGCTTTAGGATGTATTGCAGCTATGTCTACATCTGATGAGCTAAAACTGTCGGTGTGATTACAATATGTGTTATGTAAACTGGGCTAAAAATGAGGTATATGTAATGCTAGTATTTGAAGCAGAGTTATGTGAAGCAGAGAAGCATTTCCTAATTATAAGATCAGGCGGTCCGCAGATGTATCTGAGAATTCTTTCCAGCTTCATGCGCCGTCATTGGTACGAGATTAAATTCAAGACTGAGAGAGCAAACCGAAGAGTAAGGACGGAGTATGCCACTAAGTCTTCTTCAAAATTCGGCCTCAACGGCCTAGTGGCGCAACCTCTTCAAAGGGCCGACCCCGCTTAACGATGCCGTAGACTTGCGTTCTTGAGCACAACTGTAAATAATTATCTTTGCATAAGATGGCCTATACCATCACAAATTCTATCCTGTACAAATACAAAAAGCTGATATTCCGTCCCAGTTTAGCAGTGCGAGTATGGCGATGCTCCTAGAAAAGCTCAATCCAATTTGGTTAGAACTAAGCTTGAAAGCCGAAATAAAATTTTGATATGCTGTGTGGCAACTCCACTGTATAAAATCTCCATATCCGTATTGTGTGCAATCATACGCGGTTTTCGATGTTGAGTTATGGCAGGCTCTGTTGCACCGCCTTCTCGCCGTTGATCCGCCAAGTTCGCCACTCGTGAACCTCTAAAATAAAAGAAAAAAAAAAGATTGGTGAAAAAAAATCGATGATGACCTGTGTCCCAGTTAGCTAGTGCGATTATACACAGAGTATTTAGGGGTGCCTACCTGGCGCCGTTGGTCGTCGTATAAGACAGACCGTCTATATGTCCTACATGCCCTGCGATTTATAAATTGATTAAATGCGTGTCTATGATTCTGCGGTCTACAGGCAGCCTGCTACTTTAAAAGTGGGAAGCGCCACTAGTTCCATTCACGAGTCCATCCTTCTTATGGTTTATTTCTTCGGTGATTTGGTCGAGGCATCCTGCGCTGGCCGCCACGAATCCAAGGAATGGGGGAGAGGGGCTCAGGACCTTGCTGGTGAGTTCGGGATGAGCTTGCAATCTGTTGGACAAAATTAGCAATTGGTTCTGACGAGCTTCCTGAGCTGAGTTGAGCGGCTGCTCGCGTTGCTTACCCAACAAAGAATGGATGATCCTTGATCTCAATAGTCTCGACTCGCACTCCTTGATCGTCAAGAGAAGTGATAGCAAGGCCACCATTCTCCAGCTCGTCGATGTATTCGGGGTTAACCTCATAACGATGTCGGTGGCGCTCCTCAACAACTTCGGCGCCCTCGTACATGGCTCGGAGCTTGCTCCATTCAGTGCCGGGCTTAAAGTGCGTCGTGCGGGTGCCAAGTCTCATGGTACCGCCCATTTGCCTAGAAAGGGAATGTTAGCGTTTATGTCTCCTTTGAAGAAAGGCAGCTGGGTCGCAGTTCATCTTACTCTTTGGATCCTTCAGGCATGAAAATGACGAAGCGATGCTCTGCAAGGGCACCTGAAACCTCTTCAGAGGTGGCGTGCTTATATCCAAGCATATTGCGGGCATATTCTTGGACAGCCACCTGGAGGCCAAGGCAAATTCCAAGGAAAGGCACCTTGCGCTCACGAGCCCACTTGGTGGCCTCAATCATTCCTTCAATTCCTCTCGAACCGAAGCCGCCTAAACCGCAATTCATGTAAGCTTCATTAACGATGCATATTATCCTTGGACTACTCACCTGGGACAATGACACCGTTAGCCTCGCAAACGGCCTTCCAGGCGTTGTGATATTTGATAGGATCCGCCGTCTGCATTTCTTTTTCCAGATGCTCAGAATCCACAGGAATGAGGTTCAGCTTGCGCTTGCATCGCATGGCCGAATGCTCAAGTGATTTTCGCACACTCAGGTACGCATCGTCAAGGGTGACGTATTTGCCCACCAATGCGATGTTGACGGGCTCGAGGTGGTGCTCGGGGATAACGGTCTTCTTCCAGAGGTCCCACAGGTGCTGGCCTTGCTTGACTTGGGCGGGAGACTGTGTGACTTTATCGAGAGCCAAACCCTTCTGGAGGAGTTTAAGCAGGCCCTCCTGTTCAAGCAACATAGGAACCTGGTAGATGGTATCCATGTCTCGCACGCCGATGACTTGTTCGTATTGAACTCCGCAGCTTCGGGCGACCTTTCGGATGGTGTCTTCGTCGAGGGATCGTTCGCAACGGCAGGCAACCATGTCAGGAATCAAGCCGGCACTGCGCATTGACTTGACAGCGTGTTGAGTTGGCTTGGTCTTCTCCTCTCCATTGATGATCGGCACGTATGATACTGCAATGCTGAAGAAGTTCTCTCGGCCGAGTCTGTGTTGCAACTGGACAAGGGCTTCGATAAAAGGTGCGGATTCGATGTCACTGCAGGTGTGTCAGCTATGCTGCTTCGGAGGGCTGCATATCTTCAAGTCGACAGAGAGATTGGACCACCATCGGCGTCAAGAATTGAAACAGGATACGAAAACAGTAAACCGAGAGGAGAAAGTACATACCCAACAGTTCCACCCTAAGAGCTCAGAGGTTAGAATCGAAATACTGTACTTTAGATGATATTCTAGGAGAACGTACCAACTCAACTAGAAAAAGAAAGTCAGTGATGTTATCTTTAACGAGACGTTTTCTGGGAAGACATACCAATACAAACATCTGGCTCCTCTCCCGAGCTATCGACAGGGATCTTGGCGACTCGCTCAACCCACTCCTGAATCTGATCGGTGACATGGGGCACAACTTGAACGGTCTTGCCCAAATAGTCTCCACGTCTCTCCTTGTCCTGGGAAATATTAGCATCCACTAGGTGCTTGCAAGTCATATGCGGCGGTAACTTACGATGACGAGCTTGTAGATTTTGCCAGTCGTCATGTTGCTCTCGTTGCTCAGCTGGATGCCAAGATATCTGACTACAATGTCAGAATTGCTATTACTCGGGTAAAAATAAATCGAAGGGCTCACCTCTCGTAGTTTCCAAGATCCAGATCGGTCTGCAAGAGTCAGCATCAAGCATCAATTGATTCGCACCATCTTGTCCTACCTCTCCGCCATCAGCCAGAACAAAGCATTCGCCATGTCTAGATAACTCTGTTAGCTCATGCGTACGTAACAAACGTAAATTGGCCAGTCTCACTCTAGAGGGTTGAGCAATCCGGCGTCTGTGTTCAGGTACGGGTCAATTTTCAAGGCCTGTTATTAAACCATGGCGTAAGTAAGAGATGAGAAGACGGATCGTCCACGCAGCATCATACTGTGACTCGAAGACCCATAGTCTTGAGGAGAAGTCCGGCGCTGCTGGCTGTTTGTGTTGTTAATAAGCCGAAAATCCCATCTGGATTCACTAATCACCATACCAATAATGCCTGAAGGTTCACAAGTCAGCAAATCGGCGCAGCATAGTTGATGATCTCACATGCCAAGGCGATGTTTCAGCAGGACATGCATCAGCGGCACGAGGAGCTTACCTTTGCCCACGCCGGAAATGACACCACCGCTGACTAGAACGACACGCATATTGGCAGCTTGCTGTTCGGATAGTCTGGTAACCTGGGTATGGATGAAAAGATATCGCTACCAATCAATCTTTTCTGAGACGCGAGATTCTAGAAGAAGAAAAAAAATCTTTGGCGTATCTACGAAAGAAAAATAAAAGCGGGGGCGACAGTCTAATCCGGAAAAAGCTTAATACGCGCAGAGGCCTCGATGTCACTGCTGCTGTGAACAGGTACTTCGCGCCACTAGCGTTTTCACTGGGGCCGGCAGCGTACTCTGTCACTGTAATGTGCTGCGCAGATACATGCACGTTCACCAGTTCCAGCGGCAGCTTTAGCGCATCTTGGCGGCTGTCTTATCGCTGATAACACCCGACGTCAATATTTTCAGTCTTGGCCATGTGACAGCCACCAAATGCGGCAGGATGGACAATAGCGAGTCGTGAACCGTGTAATTCCAGGCCTAGCACTTATGTAGATCTTGATACTTGAATAGATTAGATCTAGGCCTATTAGATGGCTGTTAGATGGATGTTGGGTACGATATATCCGATACAACCGCTAGGAGATACAAGTGGCAGTGGATCTGCACATGCGCTACGATATGGTATGTGCCTTCGCTCCCTTACTATTTTTTTTTTTAGCCAGCAGCAGCATATAGCCGATAACAATACAATGGCTAATGAAAGAAGCAAGGGATATTTCATAACAGTGGCATCAATTGTATTTTATATTATTTATATTTTTTACTTTGCTTTTTTTCTTTTTTCCTATTTTTTTTTTCTTTTTTGTTTTTAAGAAATAACAAAACCTAGACGTGTTCACAAAATATTCCCCGTATTGCGTAAACAATATAGTCCGAACGAACGGAACACAATTAACATTAAATGCGAATGTAATAAACAGCGTTATTAATACTCTAATCAATGGGATATTAAATCAAGGAATTCCTTAATCGAAAACAATAACCATACAGACAGGAAAGCGAGAAAAAAAGAAAAAGAAGATAAATCTAGTTCACCCCGCAGATGCCAAACGTCTCCTGGCAGCCGCTGGAACAGTGTGCTTCAGTAGATCCGCACCAGCCAGTCTTTGAGCAGCATTTCTCAGTCTTTTGGCCGGCGCATGTGGCGTTGCCGAATTCAGGACCGCAACGGCCAGTGTCAGTAAATGGCAGGAGGCGCAAGGGGGGGGATCTGCTGAACGGACGACTGTAGGGTGGAGAGAGAGCTTGGTTGACTGTAAGGCGGGATCCTTCCACCAATGGTTGAGGCTTAAAAGGTCCTGAGCTTGCTTGCTTGGACATATGCCGACGCTGATTGTGCTCGGGACGAATGTTGGCGGAGGCTCCATTAACGTCATTCAATGCCCGCCCAGTTTCGTCAAAAGGCTTAACGGCGCTCTCTTCCAATACTTCAAGTGAACGCTTCTTATACTCCTCATCTGGCCAGCGATACCAATTTTCGTATGGATCATCCAGACACTGGCCTACAGTTACTGCTCTGAATCCGGCGTGATGGAGAGCATCGATGGTATATGCTACCAGGGTAGCTACCGTTTCGTATACTGTGTCATGCTCAATGTGCAGGTAGCTTTCGCTCGTTTGGTCTTTGTCTCTAAATGCTTTGTCCACAATGTTTTCAGAAACTTCGATTTCTTCTTCACTATCGTGTAGATAGCCCTCTGTGTCTAGATCAAAGTAGGTGACGTGATATCCTAGCTCGCTAAGCCACTCATCCACGTCCGTATTACTGGCAGAGTAAGGTGGACGCATATAAGTTGGAAAGAATCCAAGGATGTCGGCAATGGCAATCTCATTATAAATCATCTGCTGGCGGAGGAGAGACCTGCTAAGTGTAGGTAGACGCTGATGAGACCAAGTATGGCTGGCGATTTGGTGGCCATCTGCCTTCATTCGGTGAATCAGGCGCGGCCAATCAGTCTCTGGGTCATTGATGGCTCCTTTGCCGAGATTTCGGCCTGTGATAAAGAAGGTAGCCTTGACATTATACTCCTAAAGACAATGAAATTAGTATCTCTTGATTAGCGTGCTCTATACTTGCGCGACGATGGCAAACGAACCTCTAACACATCGAGCAGTTCTCCGGTATAGTTCCACGGACCATCATCAAAAGTCAGTGCAACGGTACCGGGCTGGGTACAGTGAAAAATAGCCTTTCCATATGGCACATCGCCCACATGAGGGCGTGGCCAATCTTCAGTATTTGCTCCAAGTGGCCGCCTGTTCGCGTCGCAGTAAGAACCGTACTCAAGCTGGCATGCAGGAGCAGAACAATATAGGTACCCTTTTCCACACCACCTTATTCACAGAAGTTTTGAAGTTAGCATTGCACAAAAATTCCGTGCAGAGATGAGAGCTATCACATACCCCTGAGAAGAGCAGCACTCGTCATTCTCGCAGCTTGTGCCAAAATCAACACCACAGCGACCGTCTTCGGTCTTAGGAAAGCGTTTCTCTACCAGTGGTGTCGAGTGATTTGAAGCATTAGTATTATTCTTCAAGGGCAATGTGTAGAGTGCTTGAGCGACTGGGATCCAAAAAGTCGCAAGCGATGTGCTGATAAAGAAGCTGCCACGAAGCATTTTGAATGCCATTGCACCATCAGCTATAGGTTTTCAGGTATTCAGCAAATCTAGGGCAGAGAAGGAGAGAAGAGAAAATAAAATAAATAAAGAAGACAGCTTTCCATTTTTCGTATAATACGACTATATATAGAGTGGATAGGATCATATATGGCAGATTTTAACACCTGACATAGATCAGGGCTATTACGCAATAACCCATATCCAGTGAGTTCGGGGGAGCTCGGCTACGGCTCGACCATATTCAAGCTGCCGATATTGGTAACGTATGCAAAGATGTATCAAGGTAATAATTGTGGCATCTAGAGTTTTATGCTAATGCTGATGCTAGAGGATGGATAACAAACGGGTTTGTTGAGTACCCAGCACTGGCATTAGAGTGTGACTTAGATCACATCGTATTTCTTGTGGAAGCAGAAATTCCCCATTGGGCGCCTCGTATGCTCCTCGATATCTCCTGCATTAGTTTCATACCTGTGCTGCAAAGAGGAAACGCGGTACAAGCTGAGAATGCCGATATAGCCGCCTTATTGCTTAAGTATCGGGAGGTTCAACTTTCTAAGTATAGAAAGCAATAGCGCCACCGCGTAACATATGCTAATCAGGGTGTCCTAATAAAAGAAAAGACTAAGCGTATATAAATATTGCAGTAACCCTTTCGGACAAGCCAGGACCAATATGTCTTATATTCTAAAATATTTCCTGCCTCACCGACATGGTATATCGTGGCCATTCAATTGCTCATTGCAAGTTTCCAACCTTAGTCAGTGCTGAATCCCCGGATTTCCCATCTCGAATGATTATTAGTCGATTCGTATATTACCAATAGCCGCACATAGACCATGCAGGCTGAAACAGTTACTGTTGTGCGATTTGCCTTGGATAGTAAGAATCTCAAATATGGACCAAGTAGAAAGAAATACGTTATCGTACTACCAAAACACAGTCGGAACCGACTATGATTGGCGCAAGCACGAATTCGCAGGGGCCACCGGAACATGCATGCATGGTGGACTCAAATCACGTTTTCTCGTATGCTTAACTATGGGCAACCAATCGATGAACAAAACGGCAGCGAATGGGTATAATAGTGACATTCAAAGTGACAATCTAGTGCCAGCCATAGTAGTTAAACTTGATTCATCAGGTCACCTGTCCTCCCTGGGAAGGCGATCGGCAACGTACCGTATCACATCGAAGCAAGCCACAGATTAAGGTACCAGCGGCTGATCCCGTTAGCTTTTCTTCAATGGTAAGATGTGGAACTAAGCAACTTCTCTACAAGGATTCTCAGACGCGGTGACGCGCGCGTTCTATTTCGATATGCAAGTGCATGTCGTTAAATGCAGTGCAGGAAGAACTTTGCCGGGACAGCAGGTTCAAAGCCAGCATAGCTGCTGAATAGGCTATGAATGCCCTTCCATGATGGGTTCTTCGGGCAATCGGACCATATTCCTCGTCGTCTCGGCTTGTGGACCGCTCCTTGCTAATTTCTGCTCAAGCTGCAGAGCTTCCGAATCATTCAGTCGGCCCATCGCAGAGCTTCCGGATCCGGATGCGAAAAGAGCCATGGCGCTAGTGATTATTGTGGCGCCAAAAGCTCCGAGAAAGAAACTGTCTAGCGCGCCCCAACTCAGTATCGACGTGGCCTAGGCTCGAGCTGTTGTGTCATGGGCTGTTTGCTATGGGCTTGTTCTCAGTGCGGCTTTTGCTACGGCTGTTTTGATTCTGATGGATTCTCGTGTCTGGAATAGCAATGGAAGCTTCATGGCCGCCACTGAGCGCCACGATGGGAAAATGCGCTCATGCCGCCCCTCCAAGATGCATTTCGTGGCTCCGGCAGGGTGTGGATCCTTCTGGGAAGAAGGCTGGAAGGGCCTGGGTCCATGGACCTGTTGTTCGGTGAGACTTGGCGATGAAGTGGGCTGGGAGAAAATTTTAATAGAAAAAGGGTACTCCGTATAAGAGAAAGAGAATAAGTCAGAGAGCGATGGATGCCAAGCTACGCCAGGTTGTTGACTGTAGGCGAGAAGCCACTTGATGCAAAAACGGCGGAAAGGCACCGAAAAAGTACATATACAATTCAGCGCCTGTGTGGATGTACAGTACTTGATGCGTACCTATGGTTTGAAGACTTTTAAAGTTACACTTTGCTCTGTGGCTCTCGATTCTCTCGTCGCTTCATTCCTCACTCGCAAGCCACCGCCTAGGAAGAGAGCTCGCAACACGATTTCAACCTTTGGTTTCCCTCGCCACCACCAACAGATGCTTTGGATCCCAACATCTTGTCGTACTCGTAATACAGAGGACGGACCACCGTCCGGCATTCGGATTCTTTGTGCGATTCTTTACGCGATTGGCTGCTAACAAACAGACAACCCTTCTGTTGGACCCCCTGGCTTCGAGTCGTGTCACGCAAAACCAGGATTGCAATCCTCATTAGCCAGACTTGGCAGCGACGGCCGATGGACCTCTTTGGCCGGGCTCTCCAGAAGAAGTTTTTTTTTCTCTCTGTGCTCCATCTCGACCCGCTTTAATCTGATCATCAGATAAAGCCATTGATCAAGCTAATTTTCCATCTTGACTCTTTCGGGACACCATTGCGCCGATTTTTTTCGCCTCTCTTAATCTAATCGATCGGATCAGGCAGACGCGTTTGGGCAGACGCTAGAAAACGAATATATAACTTGTACCACGGCCGTAGAAACCGAGAGGGCTCCCCCTGTTTCTCGCTTGCATATGCACATGCACAAGCATCCAAGTCCGCATCCGGAACTGCTCAAGAGAATCCGGTCTTGTGCGATCGTTGCTGATCACTAACCGGCGTTATCTTGGTCTCGTTGTCTCTCTGGTCTGACAAATAGAGAGGCGCTGGGTTCGGGAAGATCTCCGCGACGCCACTTGCAAGTGCCACCATCATCGCTGTTCTTTGCGTCTTTGTTATTTGACCATCGTCACGATGTCTACCAACCCCGCGCTCGGTGACGCGGAAAAGGCCGCTGATCCAGTCGTTTTCAACAGCCCTGAGCAGAACACAGACCAATCTGCTGCTGACCTGGTCAAGAACATCAAGTCGCCGGGTGTCTCCCGTATCGAGGCCATCTCGGGCGCCATCACCACACTTGATCGTTATTTCATCTTCTTCAGCGTCTTCCTCGTCGCTTACTGCTATGGTCTTGATGGCACGCTGAGATACACTTACCAGCCCTATGCCACAGGATCATTCGACAGCCACTCTCAACTGTCCACCGTCAATGTCATCCGTGCCGTCATTGCGGCGGCGGCCCAGCCAACGGCCGCCAAGATTGCCGATGTCTTTGGCCGTGTTGAGCTGATTTGCGTTTCAGTCTTCTTCTATGTCATCGGCACGGTGATCGAGGCTTCTGCCACTAATATGGCGACTTATGCCGGCGGCAACGTCATCTACCAGGTCGGCTACACCATGATCATGCTCCTGGTTGAAGTTATCATTGCCGACATCACGTCCACCCGCTCCCGTCTCTTCTTCAGCTACATCCCCGCACTACCCTTCATCATCAACACGTGGTGCAGCGGCAATATTGCCAGTGCTGTCCTGGGTGTCACTACCTGGAAATGGGGCATCGGCATGTGGTGCATCATCTATCCTGTGTGCGCCCTGCCGCTCATCATCAGCCTCTCACTTGTGGGACATCGTGCCAAGAAGCAGGGCCGTCTCGTCAACTACCGCTCCTCTTTTGAGCTTCTCGGATTCAAGAACCTCATTATCGAGCTGTTCTGGCTGCTGGATGTCATTGGCATCATTCTTCTCATTGCCGTGTTCGCCCTCATCCTCGTGCCCTTCACACTGGCTGGCGGAGTCCACAGCGAATGGCGCACCGCTCACATCATCGCACCACTTGTCGTTGGCTTTTGCTGCATCCCATTCTTTGTCTACTGGGAGCTCAAGGCTCCGCACCCGCTGGTTCCCTTTTCCCTCATGAAGGACCGATCTGTGTGGGCTCCCATGGGCATTGCCATCTGCCTCAACTTTGCGTGGACGATGCAGGGCGACTTTCTTTACACCGTCCTGGTCGTTGCATTCAACTTCACAATTACCACCGCGACCCGCGTTACATCGCTGTACTCATTTGTCAGCGTCATTATTGGAGCCCTCCTCGGCATAGTGGTTTACAAAGTCCGTCGTCTTAAGATCTTCGTCATTATGGGAACTTGTCTGTTCATGGTAGCTTTTGGATTGCTCATTCATTACCGTGGATCTGTGTCAGGCTCTAGCCGAGCAGGTGTCATTGGCGCTCAGGTCGTTCTGGGCGTTGCTGGCGGTCTCTTCCCTTATACCGCTCAAGCGTCCATCCAAGTGGGCCTGAAGCATGAAAACTTGGCCGTCATAACTGGTCTCTACTTGGCGCTTTACAACATCGGATCTGCTCTGGGAAATACTGTGTCTGGAGCCTTGTGGACTCAGCTACTCCCTAAGACTCTGGAGAACCGGCTGGCAAACATCAACTCCACGTTGGCGGCTGAAGTCTACGGCAACCCTCTCGTAGCTATCCTTCCCTACCCTCCAGGCACGCCTGAGAGAGACGCCATTGTCGATGCCTACCAGCATATCCAGCGCCTTCTCACAATCACCGGTATCTGCATTTGCATTCCTCTCATTGCGTTTTCTCTGGCCATTCGCAATCCTCGTCTCACAGGCGAGCAGACTTTGGCCTCTGACTCTGACACCGAAGAGGCTCAGCAGCAGCAGCGCTCGGACAAATAGGCATGCATAAAGTTTAATGATGAGGGAGAAGTAGAGTATAAAAGATTTCAAAAAGTTATAGCTTTTTTTCTTTTTCTTTACTTTTTTTTTTTTTTTTTTTTTTGTGCGCTTGGGAAAATAGATGGAGTTATACTTTGGTTCTCTGCTGTATATATTGTATCTACGTCTTTCGTAATCAGTAGCATTCAAGAAGCAATATGATGATTAATGCGTTGAGTAATCTCAATATGAAATACTACCTGAGTCAAGGGTTAGCTGATTATTAGGGCGCGTGCACGCGAACCAATCAAGACTATCAGGCATTCCATTTTGGGAAGAGAGTGTTCGATGCTCATTTCAGAGTTTGAGACATTGGCATGACTGATGCTGCCCGAGACCGGTACTCTCTGCTTTAAAGTCGTGGCTGTCCATATTTAGGTGCATATTCTCAGTGGTTGTGTAAACATTCTAACACATTCTCGCCGCTACACAAGTGCCTGATAAGCATTAAGCGAACTATGCTATTAGGATTAATTCAATCATAATAAATAGGCCAAATTGGGAAACATGACAGTCCTGAGAAATAGGGCATGTATTTATATTTGGGGAAAGGTCAATGTCATTTCTGGGGCACTCTGCCATAGTGCATACTAGAATGAATGCCAGCGGGCGTTTTTGTCCCGCATCCAAGTAAGACGACTGTTGCGTTTTTTTTTTTTTTACTGCTTTAAATACAATGTGCTGCTAAGCGACAACGGTTTAGGCAATATGTATAACATGAATTTGGCTACTAGCAGCTTAATAGAAATCACCATTTGCCGATCGCAAAGCCGAGCACCTTCGCAGCCATCCTCGAAATTATAAGGTACATGTAATCATGCATGCTGGATTACACAGCCCTTAGGTAATATCCTATGGCAAAATACAGTCAGCTTTTTGAAGTCGGGTGTTTTAAAGTTTGGCTTAAGATTATAGACTAGTGGGAGCGATTCTAGAGCGTCAGCTATTAGTTAGTATGTACGTTTTGGAATCATGTAGATACTGAGTTATAGATATCCCACCAGTCAGGTCTTGAAGCCAACCCTATTTTCAGCATTTCCCTTTCAACATTTTCCTTTTCCGTATAAACAAATTGTTCTCTCCTTCTACCCCTCCTCGAAATTGTCTCACTTGGGTTCATTGTTTCAGCTACAGTTTACCCCGCAGTTATATCAACTGATATTACCCCAATTCATCGCGGATTCCAAGACGTAGGATGCAAGTGCAGGCATCTGCATAAGGCATGCCTTAACCTATCATGGCTTACTGAAAAGGGATTGACACAGGGTGTAGAGTCATGAACTTGCATGCAGCCAATGAATCCAAATTTCACCTGTAATGCAGAGCCACAAAGAGGGGTAATAAGTGCTGGCACTGTGTTTTTATATATTTGCTTTGTGGTGGCTTGTTTTCAGCTTCTTTCTCTCTGACGTATCTCATTTATCCTAGTACTACGGAATCAAGCTCCCCCAGCATCGCAATTTATCAACTAAAACGCTTGTTTGAAAAATCATCATGACCACTCACAAACCGGGAACAGAATATGACGTTATAATTGCTGGCGGTGCGTCGCTCTATCCCAATTCACATGGCCATCTATATTAAGATCTAACATTCCCAAGGCGGCACCGCTGCTTGCATTGTCGCTGGTCGACTGGCTAAAGCAGATCCCAACTTATCGATCCTCATTGTCGAACGTGGCACGAATAACCTCAATGATCCCAATGTTGTCAATCCGTCCAGATATCTCACTCATCTTACTCCAAGTTCCAAAACGACAATTGTATATAAAGGAAACAAGTCAGAGGATCTCAATGGCCGCGAGCCCCTAGTGCCCTCAGGAGGCATGCTGGGAGGAGGCTCTTCTGTCAATTTCACGATGTATACCCGAGGTAATACTAGAAGCAAAGACGCCATTGATGAAATACGGGCTTGCTGACATTGGTGTAATAACTAGCTGCGGGGGTCGACTTTGACTCTTGGAAAACCGAAGGATGGGATGCGAAAAGCCTGATACCATTTGCTAGAAAGCTAGAGACATATCACCTGGACCATCCCGAAGTGGACAAGTCTGTACATGGACACGACGGCCCAATCAATGTATCTTTCGGCTCTTATAGTGCCAAAGGCGTGCAAGATGATTTTATGGCCGGTGCTGCGGCTATTGGCCTTCCTGAAATTACCGATTTGCAGGATTTTACGTCTGTCAATGGAATATCTCGATATCTTCGCTACGTTTCGCCTGACGGCAAACGGCAAGATACGGCCCATCGTTATGTCCATCCTCTCATGGCTTCTGGGAAGTATCCCAATCTTCATCTTCTGCTCGAGAGCAAGGTCACTCGCGTCATTTTTGAAGGCAACCGAGCTGTGGGCGTGGAATGGGTGCCAAACCCAGACTACCAGCCCATGACCAATCTGACTCAAAGTGAGCCATCGGTAATTAGAGCAAGAAGGCTGGTGGTAGTGTCTTCAGGAGCCCTCGGCACGCCACTTGTTCTCGAGAGATCAGGAGTTGGCAATGCTGAGCTTCTTAAGAAGCTTGACATTCCTGTCGTCGCCGATGTACCAGGTGTTGGCGAGGAATACCAAGATCATAACCTGATATTTTATACTTACAAGACCTCGCTGAAACCTGATGAGACACTCGATGATTTGCATAGAGGCCGATTGGATTTTGAAGAGGCGCTCAAGACGAAGAATCCAATTCTGGGCTGGAACGGCGTTGATATTGCAGCCAAGTTCCGCCCAACGGAGGAAGAAGTGGCGCAGCTGGGTGAAGAATTCCAAGAGCATTGGGATCGCGACTTCAAAGAGCAGAAAACAAGGCCCTTGATGCTCTTGGCAATCGTTAGCTCTTACCTGGGCGACTACAGGACCTTGGCAGAAGAACAAGAGAATGGTCCTTCTCAGTATATCTCTGTCGGTATGTACACGGCATATCCATATGCCCGAGGCGACATTCACATCACCTCCAAAGATCCCGAGGCCGCGCCTTCTTTCAACACCGGTTTCTTCTCCAAGAGTGTTGATGTGACGAAGCAAGTTTGGGCATATAAGAAGCAGCGAGAAATGTTCCGTCGTGTAAACTCGGTTACCGGCGAAGTTGCCTCGGGACATCCAAGCTTTCCAGAAGGCAGCCAGGCCGGTCTTCGAAAGAACCGTGAAGTTGCAGAAGGCTTCAAATCTCTTGAAGAGAGAAAGAAGCTACGTCCTATTGAGTATACCAAGGAAGATGATAAAGCTATTGAAAATTTCATCCGATCCAACATTGAAACAACGTGGCATTCTATCGGAACTTGCAAAATGGCGCCAAAGGAAAAGGGAGGCGTTGTGGACAAGAATCTCAACGTTTACGGCACCGTAGGGCTGAAGATTTGCGGTAAGTAAGCTCCGTTTTCATCAAGTCCAAGTACTATTCAGCCTTCGCTTTAAACAGGACGCTAACTATTGTGTATAGATATCTCAATTGCACCCGAGAATGTCAGCGCCAATACAAACAACACGGCACTCATTATTGGAGAAAAGGGAGCAGACATAATAGCCAGGGAGCTTGGACTTTTTAATTGAATGACAAGAATAGAATTCTTCAGCCTGGGGTGATTTGCTGAAAGCTTTTATGCAATGGCGACATATCGCTAGTAAATACAAAATCTGACTTGGGAATATCCGTGAACTCTTTTAAAGCTTCTCTACTCATTATTAAGTGGGATTACAAGTATCGTTGTCTACGCCTGAAGACCCGCGACAAGGCTATCTCCAAGGCTCTTGATGCTGTTCTCAAAGTCCGCCGTATTTTCAGCGCTCCAGTTGGCGCCGTTTGCACCTGGAACTGCCTGCTGGCCCATGAAACCAATGTACAAAACGTCCTTGGGATCGTGACCGTTATCACCAGTAAGGCCATCGTTGGGGAAGCAGAGGTTGCCCATGGAAATGGCTGATTCACCAGTGGAGGTGAAGCCGTTGGTGTCGCCCCAAATGCCGTAAAACTAGTTTCGAAGTTAGGACTATTTCCGCTCTTGCAGAATGGCCGAGTATGTAAGAAGCACTTACGACTTGGTCGTTACAGACGACAGCCATGATACTCAAAGGTTGCATTCCAAACTGTTCGGGCGAAAATGAAGGATTGCCGCCCTCATTTCCGAACACAACATATGGGTGAATGTTGGCGTCCAAGTCATCAATGCCAAAGCTCTGGACAGTATCCTTGAATGCTGTCTCACCTTGGCCGCTGGGATCATTTGAGCAAGCACCAGCAGAGTTATTGGCGCCATCGCAGTCAATGTCCATGTTATCGTAGTTGCCGCCGGATCCCTTCAGGAAGATAGCATTTGGGATATCGCCACAGTAGACCGCGCCGCCTTCGAAGGCATCGGATAGAGCATTTTGACAGTTACCGGACTATTAAAGGGCATGATGTTAGAGATGACCAGATTTGCAGAGAAGAGGCTATCTACCCGATGGTTATCATATATTTGTCTCAAGTTATCTGGGAGATCGAAAGCCGATGTGACGGCACCAAGAGCGGCGATAGTCAGGAGAGTATTAGGTTGCATTATGAAATATCAGGGAAGTGCGAAAAAGAATTAGAAGAAATTGCTGAAAATGAGATGGCTCTTGGGAAAGAATAAAAGGAAGAGAGTAGCAGAGGGTTGTACTTTATATGTTGCTCTACGGAAACAATTCATTGCTATTGATGTATTACTCAACAACCCTTGAGCTGTCGCATCTGCCGACCTTAAAACATCCTCTCATTGACCGAGGCCCATGCTAATATAATACAATTACCCCATACAAAACAGCTATTTGCCGTAATAGAAGGTTTTGAAACCTGCCTCGCGCATTCAAAACGCGGTGTCATACTTCGTATTACTATTCGGAGCTTCCTAAGGAGGCGCCTACCTGACGATCAAGCGATACTAAAACAGGAAGGCCACCGCGATTTTCGAAACACGCTGTGTGGAAGGCTCAACAAACATTTAAGCTCACTTTTTTGCCTTAACCTTGCTCATAACGATCTTTTGCACTATGAGGCTAGCTGCTAGTCAGGAGTAAGCCGTGTGGAGACGCGCTGGCTTCATGGGAGTCTTGGCTATGCGTGAGACCCGGTCAAGTCACATCCGGCATTGCTACCGGCGATCGTATATCGGTCCTTTAAATTGAAGGTTAATGTAGCATGCTTGATTGTTCTTTTGGAAGTTTTGTGCTACGTCACAAGTACTCAATGCGGCATGTATAAAAGAGCTGTGCAGAGCACCTACTGATTGAGTCAGGCACTGGCGATCTTCAAGACGGGCATATTTATACGCTACAACAGGAAATCGCAGTGCGTACTGTGGAAAATAGTTACAACATACGCGTGCAAGTATATCTGCACCTATTCGTACTCTTTCTATGATGGGTTTCATCTATCAATTTACAGTATGGAGTTGATTTCGACGAGAATGTCTTTGCGTCGATCAGTCCTGCCACATACACTGCATAAACCATAATTGAGCTCATTCAGGCATATAAATGGGCTCGTGGTCTAGGGGTATGATTTTCGCTTCGCATGTGAAAGGTCAGGGGTTCAATTCCCCTCGGGTCCATTCTTTTTGCAATTTTTTCCAGCTTTTTTACATCGTGAGATGGAATCCGTTCGAGGCCGTATCATTTTCATTTGCATGCGATTATGTAAGAAAATGGGCTTGTGGTCTAGGGGTATGATTTTCGCTTCGCATGTGAACGGTCAGGGGTTCAATTCCCCTCAAGTCCAACCAAAGATTTTATCTTTTTGCTGATATTTATCATAGATAATTTTTTTCTTTGGCAATTCCGAGCTAAATTGTCATGGCATTTATCACTGTTAATCGGATATCCTCAACAGCTTTCCATGGATAACCATTGGCGCTGGTCGACTGTAAATGTATGTTTTTTTTTCCCCCAAGGCTATAACCATAATTGTTAGGATAAAACCATTTTAGATAAAATCCTGTGGGCAATGGGAGCCATGGCAATTTTCGCCACGATTTATATCCCTATATAAGGTTATGCGCTTATTGTACTTTTTTCAGAGACAACTCACAGAGTTACATTAATAGACACCCACTTCAGCGATCTCCAGATCGGAGCTATCCGAGTGGCGCCGTCTACCCTACGACGGAACAGAGACTCCATATCGTTGCTTTTGTCATTTGCGCTGGTGTTATAGAGCGATAACCCTTAATAAGCCGTTTAATTAATTATAAGCTATTGTAATTCACAAACTCATTTATAAAAGACAAATAAGAAGTGTAATAAACTATGATGTTTTATATCAAAGGTTTAAGATCTACCACTAGAAGAAGCCACAAGGCAAATGATAATATTAGAGAGACTTGATAAGTGTAAGTCGAGGTTTGGTAAATCGAATTTTTAGTAGAGTTAAAATTTAACTCGACGTATTAAACCTATTCGCCTGTAAATATTCCGACATCTCTGAATTCCTTAACATTGGAAGTAAACTGTATGGATCGGGAGCTTTCCAATAACCGAAACCCGATGCTTATGCTTACGCTTATAAATAGTGCACCTGGAGAGATTTCACAAACCAGACTGTCTGCCTAACAGCACGTGCACTCCCCACTGTTTTGTTTTGTTTGTTTTGTTTTGTTTCTGTGACCAATCCTTTTCTTCAAGAGACCGCCGAATTGCAAGACTCTATAGAAATTGCGTCCATGCTAGAAGTTGCAACGGGTACAATGACTGACCGTTCGACAATAGTTGAACCCTAGACTCAAGCTACAGTTTATCCATCTCCAGCTGTGTCAAGCATAATTTTGTTATCATTGAGCTTTCTAATAACGTAACATCCTCGGTCTCGCTAGTCAACAGCTTTTCTACAACTTCAATGCGCACTCGTTTGGCAAACTTTTGACAATGATAGACGGCAGCCCTATGGGTTTAGTTGAGCCACGACTAAGTGCTTCCTCGCATGCTGGAATATCTCCTATACCCCAAGGAGTAGCGCATTGCGATAACAATGGCACAAAAGAGGCCTCCACAAGCGTCTACGTTGCGGGTGAAGTAGGCGTTGATAACGAGGCCACTGTTAGACAACCGACGACGAAAAAGCCGATCAATTTCTACCTCGCCTTTTTCGCTATCAACATTGCTTGCTTCATTTTCTCTCTTGACTCTACCAGTCTTTCGGTAGCAATTCCCGTAAGCTACCAACTTAAGTAGGCCCCTTCCATCGAGATTTGTTGCTAACTTCTCTAGTCCATTGCTGAGCAGCTCCATGGCACAACGCTTCAGTCTTTCTGGGCTGGCATCGCCTTTCTTCTTGCGACCGTCATCACACAGCCGTTGTATACGAGCATGTCTGACTTATATGGCCGCAAACCTCTTTTCCAAATTGCATTTTTCTTATTCACCGTTGGATCTATTGTCTTTGGGCTCGCACCTAATATGCCTGCCATAATCAGTGGGCGGTTGATACAAGGTTTAGGAGGCGGAGGCATGGATGTTCTTAGCGAGATCATTGTGGCTGATATGGTTGCGCTCAAAGATCGACCGGTTTATCTGGGGCTCATGGCTATCCCTATTGCAGTTGGGAGCATTCTTGGCCCATCTCTAGCTGCAGTCCTCGTCCAATATGCCAGTTGGAGATGGATTGGTTGGATAAATCTTCCCCTTATTGGCGTCGCATACCCACTTATCCTCTTTTGCTTAAAGTTGAAACCAATCGACAAGCCGCTGATGCAAAGGACGAAACAATTGGATTGGGTAGGAATGGCGATTTTCACTTCAGCGTGTACACTATTTGTGCTGCCACTTACATGGGGAGGAACGCTCTATTCGTGGCGGTCATGGAAGACTTTGCTCCCTTTCATGGTGGGCGGCCTTGGTCTCATAGTGTTTGCTTGGTATGAATCCAAGCCGCTGAGACCTATCATTCCGCATCGCATCTTTTATTCACGAACTGCTTCAGTGACGCTAGTTGGAGCAATCTTTCATGGAATGCTACTGTTTACTCTCATGCAGTATCTCCCATTCTTCTACCAGGCTGTAGCAGGCGAGACTCTCATTCATTCTGCGTTGTCACTGCTTCCTACATCCATTATTTCTGTCTTGGCTGCTGGCTCATCTGCGGCCTTGGTTGGCCCTCTCAAGGGTTATCGATGGGCCATGTGGCTATCTTGGATCATCTTAACCGTGGGAACAGGATTGTTATCTCTACTCAGCGAGTCTTCATCCACGGCTATGAAATACAGTATCCCTGTCGTGTGGGGATATGGTATTGGTGCTCTCCTTCGAGTACCTCAGCTGCCTATGCAAGCTAGCGTCTCTAGAATCGACGATACTGGTGTCGCTATTGGCCTGCTTATGTTTTGTCGCTTGCTTGGCGGCCTCACAGGACTAGCTATCAGCTCGACCATCTTTAGTAACGTGTTTGGGCCTTCTATCTCCAAAATTATTCCCGATCTGCCTGCCAATCTCCAGGTACTTGGAAACGCAAACACGGCCGTCGAATTCATCCCGAAATTAAGGATAATTGATATACCATCGGATATATTGCTCTTAATTCGGAAAGCATATTTGGATGCTTTCAGAGCAATCTTTTACACCATGACTGGCCTTGGTGGCCTAGGATTCTTGATTTCTCTAGGCACGGAAGAATTATCACTCAACAAGGAGGAGCGTGGCCAACAGCAATTTGAAGAAGGCTCATGACGCAGTGCTCATTACTAGGTAACGTAAGGTATAATAACTCGGCAAGTATATGATGACCACATCGGATTGTGTAAATTATAATATTAATTAGTAATTACTTTTCGCTGCTACGAAACATAGTCTGTTGAAGACTTCAACATAAAGCCTAAGTGTATTTATAGATAGATAATTAAGAATAGCTTCTCATCATTAATATTAAATCTTTTAAGAAAAGGAATGTTGCGATTGCAGAGAATAAAGCGAAAATGCTCGGTGCCGTAGGATGCATTTGTAGAAAGAATTGCTGGGACTATGGTTCTGCACTTTTCCGATATTACCTTAAAAATAGATATTTTTAGATAGAATAAAAGTCTTTGAAACTATGTTCGTATTGATATATACCAGAAACTTCAGTTACTGGGATTCTAGGATATAATCTGCGTGGTACCGGACGGCAATTCATGTCCCGATCCAGAGTTAATGCTGGACCTTCAGCCTCACATATATGGACTATATGAGTCATAACCATGTACTGTATTCTACACCCATGGCTATGTAGGCGGCTAGTGGTCTTCTTAGGGATAGTTTATTCCCATGAACTGCACGTGATAATGTTTTATGTATGTGAGTAAATGGAATGATTCTATTCCTAACCGATCTACGGAAGCTAAGAAACGAATGACACATCTCACCAAATACGGTTTAAAAATAAAGATTGCATTAGACCATGCTAAATTCACATGTATAGGCTTTTAGTAACTGATCTATTCGAAATTGTTTCATTTCTCAATCTCTATCGCTGCAACTCAAGACATTATATATTCATAACTACATGTAGATTAAACTATAAGCCTAGTCGGTGTCAAATGCACGAGAAGTTATTAAACCTCTTCATAATACAAAACGAAGCACACGTATGGCCAATAAACTGGTTCCATGTAAATACACTGGTCAAGAGCAGCGCATAAGATTTGGGGGATCGTGTCATAGTAGGGCGCTGGATGTAGTTTCAATAGTGGAGAGCAGCATTAGCTCCATGCCCGGTATTCAGCGGCATATGGTCCGTTCTAGCCTCCGAGGAGTTGCAATGTTAGAGTCATTAGGTCTTAGTCTAAAAAATCGGTATATTGTTTTTGGTTTTCTAGGGCGATAGGAAATACCATAAATGGTAAGTATACCCATCTTTTCCAACTATGCCGCGCCTTATAGACTTATGGCACACCACCAATTTTTTTTTATAATTTTCATTCCACAAAGCTTCCTCAACATTTCACAATATGACTTTCGCTCCTCCTAAACCTGTCAACAGCGTCCTGGACGCCATTGGCAACACCCCAGTGGTGCGCCTCAACCATGTTGTGCCAAAGGACGCCGCAGAGGTGTATGTCAAGTTGGAATTTTTCGGTCCAACAGGAAGCTACAAAGACCGCATGGCTCTATCGATGGTAGAAGAGGCAGAACGACGTGGAGATTTGAAACCGGGCATGACAATTGTTGAAGCCACCGGCGGCAGCACAGGATCGTCGCTGGCTTTTGTCTGTGCCGCCAAGGGATATCGATTTCTGGCTGTGTCTTCAAATGCCTTTTCAGTTGAAAAGCTACGCACAATGACCACGTTTGGAGCCGAACTCGATATTGTGCACAGCCCTACAGGAAAAGTCACTGGTGATCTCATTCCGTCAATGGTGCGCCGTGCAGAGGAGCTGAGCAAAGCTGAAGGCCACTATTATACCAACCAATTCCGTAATGCCGACGCTTTGGTTGGCTATGGCAAGATTGGAAAAGAACTCGTTGAACAACTCAGCGATGGTATTGATGGATTCTGTGGCGCTGTCGGCACTGCAGGCATGTTCACTGGAGTAGCTAGCTCCCTGAGGTTGAAACATCCCTCCGCGAAAACAGTAGTGCTGGAGCCTGCAGAATCACCAATGATCACCAAGGGCGAAAAGGGAAGCCATGGCGTTGAAGGCATTGGCTCTGGACTTATTCCGCCGCATCTTGACAGTTCGTTGTACGATGAGGCTCGTGCCATTCCTGAGGCAGAAGCCCGTGCTATGTGTCGCCGCCTTGCGAAAGAAGAAGGACTGCTGGTTGGAACTTCGTCTGGCTTAAATATTTTTGCTGCTATACAACTGGCTAAGGAGCTGGGGCCTGGGAAGAAGGTAGTCACCGTTGCGGTCGATACTGGCCTCAAGTATCTCAACGGTTCACTCTTTGCGGATGAGTAACAATGAAAATATTGGAGCTCTTTATTTAGATGTTTATATTTGCATAAACAAAACCACAGCCTTATTATACATATCATATACAAGGGGTTACTCGCTATAGTATTGAACATGTCATAGGTGATGACTGCTACTGCAACCGCTTTCCCTTTAATAAAATCGTCTTCTGAGTTGTAAAAGCGACTAAGATTTGTATGAGCTTATATCCGTGTACTGTTCGAGTAGAATTTACGGCACATACATTCCTTGTAACCGTTCCAAGCACTTTATAAAAGAAGGTGATGGATGATTGCTCACTCAAAGCTATGCCTTAGTGCTATATCCGATACAATAGCTGCTTTCCGGTATTATATAACGACATCTTTTGATCTGATCTTAATGAGCTAGGGATTCATTTGCGTGGTCGGCTAGTGAACCACGTTTTGGCATCGGTCGGATATTGTGCGCACATCAAGCATAGGCTTATTGCATAGCTGGACTTCTACGTTCTTCCAATCATCATGACTTAAAGCTGTAGTGGGTAAAGTCGGCATTCGGCGCAATCATCCAGCGGGCGGAATGATGCATGGGCATGTCCAATTAGCCGGGCCACTTGCTGTTTTCGCATATCTATGGCTCCAATTTCCTGCTCTAGTGTCATAAGTGAGTTGACAGTCTCGTACTTGGATGGATTGGGTATATGACAACAGTTACTACGGGATATACTGCATTTCGCCTATATATTAGAGATCTTCTTGGTGAGGAGTTCTAAGCTTTGGAATCTATGTGCATCGCCTTATAGAGCTAGAGGATTACTGTTGAGTTTTCAGTTTCAGTGACGCAGTATATAGATGAATTGCACCGTCTTGAAGTATATTAGCAAGATTGTTTATGCCCTTTTCAGCGATATCAGCTGAGCCCTACATGAAGAGATGAACAGCAGCCGCACGTGCGAATACTGTTACACGGAGTAGGGAAGCAGAAGAGTTCGTCATCCATTAGCTAAATGAGGGAATGAAGAGCACCTGAAGAGCACCTGAAGAGCACCATTAGATAGGATAAAATCATCTGATTCGAAAAAGCCTTATTCGATGCGCATTTATGCAGGATTCTCTGATAACGCGGACCTCCGTCTTCGCAACCTTGTGGGCCTACCTGAACCCATGCTATCGTTAAAGAAGCAGCAAACTGGTCACTCATTTTTGACCCTTGGCGAATTGAGCCATTACACTCATAATGTAGTAAAGCTTCCATTTTGTAATTACCTATCACAAGAAACTGTGCCCGTAGTTGGTTTGCACGGCTCCCGGCAAATCTGCCGCCTCACCGTCGATTACATCACCAGATGCCTACCTTGAAGATATGGTCATGATTGAAGTAAACCGCTGCCGATTCGCATTCCAAACACTTAGCAACACCAGCTGAAAACTAAAGTCCACACAAATGACTCAAAATCTCAGTATCAGATTTGTCATTCGATTTACCTTTTTGGGTGCCATATGCGAACGCAATGCTAGTTCTAATATGAGACATGACGAGATCCGTTTCGCGATGACCCGCTGCCGCAATCGGGGGAGTCACAGCAATTGTAATTAGATAACTGGGGAATTGGCATGGAAACAAAACCAGCCACGAAGAAACCTAAGATTGCGTGCTTCGCGGTCGTGCAATTGCTGCAGCGGCTGCACTGTATGAGGTGAATGGCGTGATTCGCACTATCAATAGCATCAACACTGTCCAGATCATATCCGGTAGTGCGGTACCGATGTGCTTGGTAAGCCGCCGCTGACAGCCAAAGTATTCTTTAACAAGATCCATCTCCTGGATGGTAAATCCGAAGATCAGACAGGTCTTACACGGGATGATTGGATGATTCGTCAATTCGCCATAGAGTTCGCGATGCATGCAATTGTGGGGGTGGGGTTGCCCGATGCCGATGCGAGGTGGTGGCCGATGGGCCGCGACAAGAGAGGGGAAGAGACGCTGGTTGGGCAATTTGTACTGAGGTAAGGTAAGTATAAAAGGGCAGTATCCGACGAGTTTGTGAGGTTGATGCGATTTGAATTTCACTATTGCCATTCAGTATTACTGTCCAAGTGACGAGAATAGCACCACATATCAAACCACAATGGCTCCCGCATTGGTTGAAACCGCCACCACCACCAACTCCGGACCGGTTCCGGCATCTGTCTACAAGCTGGATCTTGGACAGTACAAGGAGATTGATCTGACCTACATCGATAAGGATGCTGAGGCGGGCAAGACCGACGGCCCTGCTGCTACGGTGAGTGAATCGATCTCCTCGGCCTTTTCAATCTTGCCACCATTGGCCATGATATAGATCTCGTACTTATACGCAACATATAGTACCCTCACTATCTTCCCACATGGAACCCAGCACAGCAATATCCCCCTCTGCAGCCCTTTGAGCACTATGAGCATGGCAAGGATGCCGATACCTCCTATCCCAACCTTCTTCCCAGCGGCGTCCAGGTCACAGAGCTCACTCCCTCCATCGGCTCTGAAGTGAGAGGCATTCAGCTCTCCTCACTTACCGATGCTGGCAAAGATGAGCTGGCTCACTACGTCGCCAAGCGAAAGGTCGTCGCCTTCCGAGGCCAGGACTTTGCCGATCTTTCAATCGCCGATGCGCTCAAGTTTGGCGGATACTTTGGACGACACCACATCCACCCTACCTCTGGCTCTCCTGAGGGTTACCCAGAGGTTCATCTCGTCCACCGCGGCGTTAACGACAAGGGCCACTTGGACTACTTCAAGACCAGAACCAGCTCTGTGGCCTGGCACTCTGACGTTTCATACGAGCAGCAGCCTCCCGGAACCACTTTCTTGTACATCCTGGACAAGCCCGAGACTGGAGGCGACACCATCTTCGTCGACGCCGTTCAGGCTTACAAGCGACTCAGCCCTCTCTTCCAGGAGCGCCTGCACGGTCTCAAGGCCACACACTCTGGTATCGAGCAGGTCAACGCCGCTGCGGCTCGCAACAGCATCAAGCGACGAGACCCTGTTGTCAACTCTCATCCCGTTGTCCGAACGCACCCTGCCACCGGTGAGAAGGCTCTCTATGTCAACCCTCAGTGTAAGTTATATTGAAATTTCATATCATCCTTACATCGTACTCGTTTGACGACTAACACTTGCTTTTAGTCACTCGTGATATTGTTGGAATGAAGAAGGAGGAATCCGATTCCATTCTCAAGTTCCTGTACGACCATCTGGCGCAGGGTGCCGACTTCCAGGCTCGTGTTAAGTGGGAGGATAAGACCGTCGTCGTCTGGGACAACAGAGTCACTCAGCACAGCGCTCTCGTTGACTGGGAGAATGGCCAGAGGAGACACCTTGCCCGTATTACTCCCCAGGCAGAGAGGCCATACGAGACGCCATTCCAGGGCTAATGGAGGAGACACGTGGGCTTAAATGTATTTCTGCATTTTCAATATATTTAGCGGTATGATTTGATAGGCTCACTGAAGTGGCCTTGTATAAAAGCAAAGAATAAAAAATGATTCCACGCTGCCTATGAGGGCCTCTAGATTACATATAGTGGGGACTTATCGTTTGTTGCTGTCAATGCTTATTCTGATATAGGGCGCGCCACAAACTCGGCCCCGGTTTTTAGCTTGTCAAGTAGAGGGCGCGATAACGAAAAAAGTCGATTGATTCTAGAATCATAGTACTTAAAGCGTATTTCTCTCTAAAACTCCACCTCTGTTTGTGAGGTATTGTCTGGGTATAACGTGGTAGTGTTACAAGGTTGTTGTAGACTGCAATAGCTTTGCAATGGCAATTACAACCTCGACTACCACTGCGGTTGAACTCTCGCCACTTCCTCCGCTACCCAATAGCTCTGGCCATAACCGGTTTCATAATGGCGTATTACATAACGAATCGCAAACTTCATCATCCGACGATGTGTTGGAGGCATCCCGCCTAGCAGATTCCGAGGTGCCGGATGGAGGTTATGGCTGGGTCGTTATCACTGGCTGTGCCGTCCTCGCATGGTGGGTGAGTATTGCTGTCGGCATATCCATGCGTATTACAAGATCCGCATTATCAAAAGAAGCTTCTACAGTGATGCTGATATTTTAATCTAGTTTGTTGGGACAGGATATAGCTGGGGAGTGATTCAGGGAGCTCTCGTGGAAAAAGGTCTCTCGACGCCTGCGACTCTGTCATACGTCGGCTCACTAGCTGTTGCTATCATCTCATTCCTGGCGATTATCAATGCGCGCGTTATTAGGGCTATCGGGGTGCAAAAGACCGGCATGCTGGGCATCTTGATCCTGGGTGTATCCGAGATCCTGAGTGGTTTCACAGTAAAAAATCTTGCAGGACTATTTGTTACGTCTGGCGTCTCGCTCGGCGTAGGGCTGAGCTTGTGTTTCATGGCTGCAACTGCAACGCCAGCGCAATATTTCAGCAAGAAAAGAGGTCTGGCAAACGGCATCGTATTCGCGGCAGGAGGGTTAGGGGGAGCCATCATTAGCTTGGCCTTGGACGCAGTAATTCAACGACTTGGAACTGCTTGGGCGTATCGTATACTTGGACTTGCGACACTGCTTACTGGTCTGCCGGCGGCATGGTTGGTGAGGGAGCGCTCACCAGTCAAGACTGCGGGATTCATCGAGTGGTAAGATAACCTTCAAGACGTGATACGTTTCAATATAACGCCCAAACTGACCATTCATTCAGGCGCCTCTTCCGAGATCTCGAGTTTGTGATCATATTTGCTACCGGCGCTGTTGCTACATTCCCCCTGCTTGTTCCTGCGTTCTTCATACCGCTCTACGGACGATCAATCGGCTTGTCTTCATCTACTGGGGCAGGTCTTTTAGCAGGCTTCAATCTGTCGTCGGCTGCAGGCAGAATACTCTGCGGTTTCCTGTGCGACAAAATCGGATCACTCAACGCATTATTGATTTCACTATTGATCAACGCCATCACAATGCTAGCCTTGTGGCCTGCCTCTACTACGCTTGCACCGTTAGTTGCGTTCGTCGTTCTCAACGGTGCCGCGAATGGTGGCTTCTTCTCTACTATTCCCACAGTAGTGGGTAACGTGTTTGGATCCCAAAGAGTATCTGTGGCCATGGCCATGGTTGTTACTGGTTGGGGTGGTGGATATCTAATGGTAAGTCTCTAGGACGCCAATGCATCTCCATGTCCGTTTCAAATTGCTTACGAAAACAGGGTTCGCCAATTGCCGGATATCTGCTGGATGCCTACGGCGGAACAGAAAGCGGATTTCAAGCATACAGGCCAGCGATAACATATGCAGGATGTATGGGGCTTGGGGCTGTCGGGCTCGTAGCGTTTGCAAGATTTCGGAAGAATCGCTCAATTTTTGCAAAAGTTTAGCATTCAACACTGAAATAGAATAATACTTGTATAGATTATATGTACGGTTGTAAATAAATAACACCATGTGATTGCCTCAAGCACGAACGGCAACCAAAAATAGACGAGGGTATCGCAATAGCACTGATCCATCGTCGCAGGAAGGATAAAGCTCTTCAAGTTTGCTCAGATACGCCGCCAGAAACCCTTCCCTCTGCTCTGGACTGAGTGGATCAATGAATGGCCTCAGTCCTGTACCTTTAACCCATTCAACAATGCCCTCATGGCCATCCAGCGGATGCTGGTAGTTTGTATGCCAAATGTCTACTGATGAACACAGTGGCTTCAACTCGTTGTATAGCTCGAAAGGGGTCTGGAAAGGCCCAAGAGATGGCTTCAGGCGTGACAGAGTTTCTGACCAAGGGCCATTTTCGGCCACTGAACGCATCGCTTCATGAGATTGCTCTGTGTAGTTATCAGGCACTTGAAACGCAAAGACGCCTCCAGGCTTTAGAGACTCAATCAGCCGTTTGATAATGGGCATTCGATCCTCGAACTTGATCCATTGGAAAACCGCATTGGAAAAGAGGAGATCAACCGGTCCTTCTGGGGTATAGTCGTATAGATCTGCCACAGCAAATTGTAGATTGGGAAGTGCTTTGCGTGCCGTTTCAATCATGTTTGGCGATGAATCGATGCCCGAAATCTGGGCATTCGGCCACTGCTTAGCAAGCACCTCGGTTGAGTTGCCAGGACCACATCCAATGTCTATGATAGTTTTCGGAGAGGCCAGGGGCACTTGAGCAAGAAGATCGCGCGAGGGTCGAGTGCGTTGCTCAGCGAACTTGAGATACTGGGCAGCTGACCAATCTTTTGTGCCGGCGGCTCTTCCTTTTCCAGCTGCTTGAGTTGCCATTGTTCTATTTATGAGAGTCTTTGAAAAGGAGACAAGTTGGCGAGATGCCATTGTGTAAGTCGACAATGTAGAATGAGGAGAAGAGGAAATGAGAAAATGAGTCGCACTGGTCGATCTATTTATACATTGAGGAAATACTCCAGTATCAATGTCCAAGAATCGCCCCTGCTTCGAGAGCCCTGTTTGCAGTCGAAAAACTATTACACACCACCAACAATTGTTCCTACAATACTTTAACCGCTGCTATTATGGTGGATAGCTCGATACTCGAAAGTGCAAAGCAAAGGCTTAATCCGAGAGCGCCTTCGGCCGTCCGAAGTTGCTCCGTCGAGGGTGGCTTCGGGACCGAGAGCGCCTCGGCGGAAATATGAGATCACGTGGACACAGATCTGGTCGATGAGATTATCCATCTCTTTTATTGAAGACCATGTCAAATTGGATATGTAAATGTATACATAAGGGTATAAATGTTTTTTGAAAGCACTGTTGCTGTTAGCCACGCTGAAGCCGAAAAGGGCATGGCGAAGCGTTTCACGCATCAGTGCATGCACTCAATGCGGCTGCCAAGACTTCTGGAAAAGAGGGTATACCCACATGCATGTACATTTGCGCGATTGGAAGCAGCAATTAAACAAAGTCATACAACCCAGAGCTGGCAGCCAAAGTACTTTGAAAGCCTATTCTGGAACTTTTGATCACTAGCAAAGTGAGCTCTAAACATTACTCCGTGTGTCTTTGCGTAGGCCTATGTCAGCGTTCCTCATAAGAGTGGCAGCTCTGTCCGCCGAGCCTCGTATTCAATGTAATAACTTGGCGGTTGGAACGGCCAGATCAAGCACAATATTGGTAGAGAACTCGACGGAGCCTTAGCTAAAGTTCAACTATACTTTAAGTATCCGGAATGAAATTGCTGTATTTACTTCAAAATCATATTCATTTCAATAGAGTCCTTTACGCCTCGACTTGTCCCGAAATTACCCCTCCCCCACCATTGCAGCTATGGCCGGGTAGATCTGAATACATGTAGCCGTCGATGGCGAGAGGCTTACGATATCACGATGATTCCGCAACAGGCGAGTACAACATCCCAAGGTACATAATAGCAGCATTTATATTTTTAAAGGTATCTTCAGTCTTGCATTCAGTACAACATCTTTATCAAACCGTATGCTGGCAACTTCAGTCATCTTCTAACTTGTTAAGAGGATTGGGGGTCAAAATTCCACGTTACATTGCAAGCCACATTTATGGCTGAGCCTGACCCCCACTTGAGCAGATAGTCGCAGAATGGCCTATGTCGGCGAACAGAAACGACACCTTCTCAAACGACAGTTCCCGGGGAATAAGACGCTGGAATAATAAGTTTTGAACAATCTTCGGAAGCAAGATCCGAGACGTTACATTGTTAGTGAGAAGCCGCCGGCAGCAGTAGTTCCCCGCAGACCGAATACCGAATAACCACCTGTCCAGCTGCCCAAGTTTACAAAACTTGCATCTTGATATTCTCCAATTCTCTGGGTCGTCGTACTCATCAAGTAGAGAAAATAATTTTGGCTGTAATCAAACGCCAAAGACAGGCAGTCTCAGGATTGGCTTTCGCAGAGTCATCAAAATGCCGTCGGCAGAGCAGCGCAAAAAAATCGGCCAGGTGAGTTCTGACACTCTATAATAAGTATACTTGAGCGTGACTCGAGCTAACATATCATCTGAGCCTAGCTATTTGCTGTTGGATTTCATGGCCGTGAGATCAACAAGGAGATTACAACACTTATTCGGGACTATGGCGTTGGGGCAATCGTTCTGTTCAAGCGCAACGTGCTCGACGCCGCTCAACTCCAGGCGCTCTGCTTAGGCCTCCAGAAGATCGCAAGCGACGCAGGCCACAACCAGCCCCTTTTCATTGGAATAGATCAAGAAAACGGCCTTGTTACCCGAATCTCACCACCTATTGCCTCTCAGCAGCCGGGTCCCATGACTCTTGGGGCCACTGGCTCACTTGACTATGCGTATGAGGTTGCCAAGGCCACTGGTGGGATGCTGCAGCATTTCGGCATTAACATGAATTACGCGCCAGTCGGCGATATTAATTCAGAGCCGCTAAACCCTGTCATTGGCGTTCGAAGTCCCAGTGACCAGGCAGAAACTGTGTCCAAGTTTGCGGCGGCGTGTGCAAGAGGCTTACGAGAGCTAAATGTCGCGCCGTGTATCAAGCATTTCCCCGGCCATGGAGATACGGCAGTCGATTCTCACTATGGTCTGCCAGTCATAGACAAATCAAGAGCCGACATGGAGAAATTGGAACTGATTCCATTCCGTGATGCCGTTGCCAACAACATCGAGATGGTCATGACGGCTCACATCTCTTTACCACAGCTATCAAAAGATGGCCTGCCTGCCACACTCTCCTCAGAAACAATCGGAATCTTGCGAAATGAGTGGAAGTACGATGGCGTTATCATGACTGACTGTCTGGAAATGGATGGTATTCGCGCGGAATTCGGTAGCGTTAAAGGAGCACTCATGGCTTTTCAGGCCGGCGTCGACAATGTCATGATATGCCATACTTTTGACGTTCAGAGTGCGGCCATCGATCACGTTTGCGATGCCATCGCAGCCGGTACACTATCACAAGAGAGAATAGACGCATCTTTGGAACGTCTCCGAAAATTGAAGGAAAGATATACAAGCTGGCCTCGTGCCCTTCGCACAGAACCGCCAGAGACTTTGGCGGCATTGAACAAGAGTGGAGAAAAGCTCGCCAGTCAAGTCTACACAGATGCAGTTACTCTGGTCCGAGCAGAAGAAGGCCTTTTGCCTCTTAAACCGACTACAAAAATTGCTTTCGTTTCTCCTGGGCCCGACGTGCCTATCGGTGGCGCTGTTGATAGCGGAACTCTGCCAACGCGCGTCCCTTGGATTGCAGACACCTTTGAGGAGCGTATCCGAAAGCGAGCATCTCAAACCACCGACATTCGATTCACTAGCTCCACCCTCACAGATGAGCAATGGAAGCAGGTAGAGGAGGCCGATGTTGTGATCCTGGCAACTCGCAACGCGCGCGAGTCCAAGTACCAGAAGGAACTTGGGCTAGAGGTCGCCAGGCGACGAGGATCATCACCCCTTGTCTCAGTTGCCACATGTGCTCCATATGATTTCCTAGATGACGCTCAGATTCGCACATATATTGCCGTGTATGAACCTACTGTGGAGGCATTCAGCGCAGCGGTGGATCTTTTATTTGGAGATGCACAGCCAAAGGGAAAGTTGCCGGTGGCGCATTAATTTTTGTTGACATAAAAGCAGTGGAGCATATTGAAAAAAGATTTATTTATTTAATTAAGCATTAGTACCGCATACATTATTCATTATTAAATGTGCGTGATCTCATACTGTGTCTTGTCATAAACTCTATCAACGCCAAATCGACCGCTCTGCCATCTTACTCGATCTTCACAATGTTGGTCTCGTCGGTGTAGTTGACAAGTGAAAACTCGATTGTCAAATCTTCGTAGTCAAATGTGAAATAGACGTTACGAAGGAAAGCATCGCCCATAGCATCGCCGTAGGGGTACACTGGTACTGTGCAAGTACCGTCTCCCATATCGACGGGGAGAGAGCTCAGCGGCACGTCAAGGCTGACTCCCGGTGCGATATTCACGACGATGGAGTCTTTAGACGGCTTGCGGAATTTGCAATCCACAACGGGATCATTGGTGAGATCCGGGTTGGGGATGCCCCAGTAGTTGGTGAGAGCATCAAATAAGTCCTGCTGGACGTACCAGTGAGGATTGCCAGTATCCCAGAGAGCGTATGTGCCATTCTCGTAGGTAGAGGTTAACGTAGTACCGTTGGCAAGCTGTAGTTTGAGACTGGAGAGGCTGACAAAATTTGGCTGCGAATTTGCAGCGGGAATTGTTGGATCTTCCACATTAACTTTATAGACAGGGCCCCGACGCTTAGCAAGGTCGATTCCTCCGATGAGCAGCGAGCCTGTGGCTTTAGGATCATTTGGTCCCAGATAGACGCTGAAGGCACGACGAGAGATGACTCCCTTCTGTTTGAGCTGATTAAGGAAAGTCGGATAAGTGTCGCAGGCCTTGGTGTCGCAGAAAGCCCCGAGACCAAAGATGGCAGTTTGCTGGGTGTCGATGGGATAGGATGCAGCGTTCAATTCGACCACCCCAAACATCATGTCTTTGACAGTCACGCCGCCAAAGGTAAGAGTGTCGTTGATAAAACTGCCAAAGCCGTGGTCGATCAGTAAGTCATTGTAATCGTCGCTTATCCACTTGGATGTGGAAGAAGATGTGTTGTCGTAAGTGCCATATTCTGAGCAGAGTCCCCGCTGGCATACAGAATTGCCTGTTTACGAGATGATTTATCAGCGATGCCATCTTCAAAAAGATATTGAAAGACATAAACGCACCGGGTGATTCAAAGGCATAAGTTGGACTTCCTGTATCGGCAGAAATGATTGCCTTTTGAGGCGGAGTGCCAACCAGGAATTCTGCTCCATAGGCGCTCTGATTCTTTATACGCTGGAGTGGAAGCTCGATTACGCCTTTGGGCAGAGCCGCCGCGGCGAGAGATGCAAATGTTAAAGATGTAAGAGGAGCGTGCATTTTTCTCTGTATTTGAAAGGTCAATTGTTCACTCAATGTTTTCAACTTGGGCTACTGTCAAAATGGCCAGCAATATGAGGTGGGTGGCCATTAAGTTTTTTATATACCCAAACCTGTGCATGTACCTGTCACTTCGGCATTTGCACGGATCGGCATCTACCATTGTTTCGTTCTATTAGCCAGGGAGATTGACGAAAAATAGTAGAACCTTCTCCATAATCATGCTCGCCCGTCAAATACGAGCTCTTACAGCCGGCCGCAAGACTAACGGGGCACACCAGTACGGAGCATCAAGTCAAGTGCGACTTAGTATGACCCACTGCGGCATCGCTAAAGCTAGGGAATCGAAATTGAGAAGGGAGAATCGGGAGCTTGGTGCCACGATTTTTGCTGTTTTGGTACCGTTGCTGCGCGTTAGGTCTGGCTGATGGTGTGAATCAGGGTGATTTGATTGGAAGAGTGATCTGGATAAAATGATTCCGATCGTGGTGAACTGACTGGGTTCGGATTTTGGCGATGGGTAACATCGGGTTGCCATAACCTAGTCTAGACGGACTTTGTTAAATCAAGCAGGTCATTAATATGGAATCATCAATAATAAATGCTGCAAATAGAGCGACGAGATGAGCTATCAGGATAATGGGAAAGCGACGGGTGGTTTTCTTTACAGAAGCAGTAACATCTGTTTCTTTTGCTATTTGAAGAAGAAGAAAAAATTACAATTATACTGCGTCTGCAACACCATGCCTGCTTGTGAGCAACAGCGGTGAAGGGCATGCAATACATACTCAAGGCCTACCATTCTTGGCGTCGAAATAATACAAGTTCCAACGCATTATCTGAAAGAGCAATATTACCGTGTATTTCCTCAAAGCTACATTTATTCACTTTAAAAAAAAACTACACCAACTATACCCACGAGTAATGGACCAGCGGCCGAAGAAGAGAATATTACTAGGCTTATATACCAGCTCTCCTTTCAATCTCTATTCTACTCTGCTGCAAATCATCATTATTCATTAATAGTTGCCTCCCTCACAGTCATGCACATCAACCTGACTACACCACAACTGCGTAATCGGCGCTCCTCGCACTCCTCTCGCCAACATCCTCTCTCGCTGCTCCGACAATCTCGGCCGCGCCTCAAGCTGCGACCGGTTCGTGCCCGTCGCCTCGTCCACTCGTCCCGACCACCAGATCTCGGCTGCGGCGCCGGCTCGCGGCCAGATGATTGTGTCGAGGCTGGTCGTGTCAATGGTCTCGGTCCAGACGGCGAGTTCACCGCCAATGACGTTCTTCTGAAGCTCCGAGGACACGCCGTCAGTGGGCTCGTGGGAGTAGATGAGCTTCCAGTTTTTGGTTGGGTCACACCAGTCAAGGAATGGGTAGTTGTTTTGGAAGGGGGCTCCGTTGTCGAAGTCGAGGAACTCGCCACGTCCGCAGTCAAGATACTATTATAATGTCAATCATTAGAGTCAAACGCCTTGAATCCTTAAGAAGCAGAGATAGAGAGAGTAAAAAAAACTTACGTAGAAATCGTTGCTGCTGTCAATGACTTTATATCCCAGCTGGGCCAGCTTCTGAATTGCCCCTCCACCAAGCCATGTTTGGGCAACAACATCCTTGCCCAGCGTGGCGTTCCAGTCCAGAATCATTTCTTCCCACACCATGGGCACGAGTCCCAGCTCGCGGACTTTGCCATGCACGTGGTCCAAGAACTTCTGGAGCAGCGGCTGCAGGACACTCTGGTCGTTTGTCTTCAGTGCCGGGTCGAGCAGCGAGTTGTTCGCCTTGTACTCATCGCCACCAGTGTGGAAATATGCCGAGTAGGGCGATAGGCGAGGCAGCAGATCTTCAAAAAGCGTGTCGAGGAACTTCTCGACGTTGGTATCGTTCAGCTTGAGGGATCCGCAAGGTGGCTGGGCGCAATACCACTGCCAGGGGTTCACGCCATAGGCATTGCTCAGACCGGGGTATGCCTGGTCGATTCCAACATGGCCTGGCATGTCGATTTCTATAATGACCTGGACACCTCTGTAGACGCCATACTCCTGTATGCTGGCGAGATCACTGGGCGAGTAGCTCAATCCCTTGTGGTAGGCGCCCTTCTCGGCCAATAGGGGCAAGGCGGGAATCTCCAGTGGCCAAGACTGCGTATCAGTGGCGTGCAGATGCAGGACATTCATTTTGTTCATAGCCAGCGCATCGATTGTGTGCTTGATGTCGGAGACCTCGAACCAGTGGCGACTGACATCAAGCAACATGCCTCGGTGAGGATATTTGGGCTCATCGCGGATCGAAACCGGCGCAAGCTGCGTGTACCAGGCGGTGCCGGAGCTGTGTTGGAAGAAGAGCTGCGAGAACGTCTCCAGGCCGCGAAGAATGCCGGTCGACGACGGTGCTATGAGGGTAGCATGGCCCTTTGAATCCACGTCCAGGGCGTACGATTCGTTGACGGCGCCGTTCAGCGGCTTGAAGGTCTTGCCGGTGTCGTGCTGCGTCTGGACAATCTGCAGCGTCTGGATGCGCTTCCCGCCAAGGGCCGGTTCGAAATCCGAGCCGCGCGTTCGCAGCATCCACGGCACGAAGCCCTGCTGGAAGATTGCGCCAAAGGTGCGCGAGAGGCCGCCCTGGACGATCTGCTTGCTGTCGAAGTGCGGTCCGCTGGGCGGCACGTAGCCGGCCGTGTAAGAGATCTGTTGATTATCCACCCTGGTCTCAGCAAAGTCTGCGCCATCCGGGAATCCGGGGTAATCATGTGGACTGTACGGAATCCATCGCACCTGTTCGCCGTTGTAAGTTACCTGGACCGTCTGGTCAATGAAGAGCGTGCCGTTGCCAGTCGAGGCTTGCTTCGGCGCTGGCCATAGGGCGCTGGCCGGGCTGCCGAGGGCCAAGACGGCAACGAGAACAGCCCTGCAAAACATCATGGGCCGATGGTCGTTCGACCGAGAGCGAGAGAGAGAGAGGAGTATGTGCCAAGGTCAGGCCACGCACAGAATTGAGCCCGTATATAGAGCAACACCGGTACAGGTGGACGAGAACAATCGGGACGGCTGCTTAAATACTGCTGCTACAGTACTTGCTCGCATCCTTCTCTATGCCAATTCCCCCCCTGTTGAGTCGATTCACTCTCTTCCTCTCGGTCCCGCTTCTGCTCCCTCCAGTTCCAGGTCTCTGGGGAAATACAGACTAAAGCGCAGGTTGCTACCCCAGCCTCCACGCAGATCAGGGTGTAGTAGAGTAGAGTACGGAGTAGCAGCAGCAATACTCGCTTGACAGGCGCCGCTTCTCAGCTTCATCGGCTGTAATCATAATACTGGGCCTGCTGTATGTGTTGGCGCGGAGTAGCGTAACGTTCCATCGCCATTAGATCTCTTGATGGACGAAGAGAGGAGAGTGACGAGATGGCTCGGGGTGAATCAATGCTGGGCAATTGATGCCAAGCTGTGCCGGAAAATTTTCCCCTGGACAATGTATTATCTTGATTTGACTTGTTCACATTCGAGCTCAGCAGCCAGATTTGAAATTTCACACCTCGTACGACTTTCCGTGATGATTTGGCCTGTGCTCAAGATGCGGAGAATGACGCTGAGACTTCGCCGATCGCCGGCAAGATGCTAATCAACACTAACGCCTTATAGCAGGAGATGTTACGCTGCTTTGCACCACGGCCCAACGGTGATGGCTGGACCTTGCAGCGGTCAAGCGGCCATGGAGCAAATGCCCATCAACTAATAAAGAGCCTGCTGTTGTACATAGAAGGATGCGGATACGCGGCAGCAGGACCCCCATCTACTCTACATGCTTATACAGTAGCTAATATGAAGCATACCTCAGGTACATGTATAATGTACGTCTTATCTTGAACTGGGGCTCAATACTAGCGCAGAGCCGGATCTGATGGAGAACTCGCCTGGCTTCAGTCACCGAATATGCTATGCATCATCTTTCAATCTACGACACCGTCAATGTAATTTTAAAATATCATTCTAATCTACATGCATCGTTATGCAATCCGAAAAGCAGAAAAGCAGAATACCAAAAATCCTCACCATTATATGGTACGAGCGTAGAGATCAGGTCACTTCCGAATCTACACACACCGAGTAATTCCCCAAAGCAGCAATCGCAGGGCTACAATCTCAGCTCAGCCTCTTTTGCATCTCTGCGTCGCTGGGGACACTTGATCAAAAAGCAGCCACTCTCACGCGCGCCCATTTAATCTCAAACAATGCGCGAATTCCTCGATCCGAGCCATCCCGATCTAAAAACATCTTTATATAGTGCTAAAACCACGCCAACGAGGGCAAACAGAGGCTAATGCCAGCAGCCATGACGCACATCGTCCTATCCGCCGGCCGTCAGACCATCCGCTGGGTCACGATTCACGATATGGCGTGACGGCTTCGATCATGCGTGTTGCGCCCAGTCCATATGCCAATAATGGCTCAGTTGCTGCGATTCCTTGAAAATTCAGTGATGATACTGTTATGTAGCTGAATAGAAGATTTGATAAATACGCACATGCAGACAGTCGATGTGAAAAGGGAGAAGGCTCATTCGCTCGCACGTCTTTTTTACCGCGGCCTCTTTCGCGTTGCTTAGCTACCCTAAAAGAAAACCGGCCCCGTTTTAGATCACGACTTTGTACATCGCCATTTAAACCTAAGGGTATATTTATATCAGAATCATTCAAATCTATCGGCTAAAAAAGGATTCATAAATAAGATCGCAATTTTTTTTTTCTCATTCCTGACCACCATCACAATGCCGACCTCAAACACGTATTCAAGGCCGATACGGCATATCCAGCGCGAGGAGCTCTACACCAACCTCGAAATGCGAATTCAGTATCTCCACTCATTCCTCGACTTTTCAAGCCGTACGTCTTTCCTCCCAGAAAACAATCTTATTCATCAAAAAGCATTAACTCATGAACGACATCGCAGGTGACATTGACGCTCTTGTCAACGACTCTAAATACATAAAGGCTCTCATCCCTGCCGTCGCCAACATTGTCTATAAAAAGCTCCTGCAGTATGACATTACCGCCCAGGCCTTTACTGTTAGAAGTACATCCTACGAGGGCCCTCTGGATGAGATTCCCGATGAGAACAGCCCGCAGATTCTGCATCGCAAGATGTTTCTACGAGCGTACTTGAGCAAGCTGTGCTCAGATCCCAGCAAGATGGAGTTTTGGGAGTACCTCGACAAGGTCGGGTAAGTCATCTCTCGCCTTGCATACCCATAAGAGAACATGAGAAAATGGCGGCAACTAACACAAAACATGTTGTAGCATGATGCACGTTGGTCTTGGTCGAAAACACCCCCTCAACGTCGAATACATCCACCTCGGCGCTTGCCTAGGCTACATTCAGGACGTCCTAAACGAGGCTATTCTCTCTCACCCCCGTCTCCACATCCAGCGCAAAATCGCCCTCGTCAAGGCCCTCAACAAGGTCATCTGGGTGCAAAATGACCTCATGGCCAGGTGGCACGTCAAAGATGGCGCCGAGTACGAGACTCCCGACTCGGAAATCGAGATTGAGAGCGAGGGATACCTCCACGGGAAGAAGGTCTTTAATGACGAGGATATGCAAGATCAAGCCAATGGCGAGGCATCTCCCGAGAGATCATCATGTCCCTTTTCTGGAATGCCGGCTTCAGGGATACCGGTGAAGCATGTTGACTTTAAGGAAGCCACATAAAGGCGGAATAGTCTCCAAAGCGATATAATGGGGGGGGGGGCGGGGGGGTGTTTCACGTGTTAAGATGTGTTTTATCATCCATCTTCCGAGCGGATGCTTGTATTACTATTATTATTACCAATTGTCATGAGGTTTTCATGTTGTAGTTTAACAGAGTCGGGCTATTTCCCCATGCTAGTAATTTATACTCGGTATCATATGCTTAGGTGCTTCTTGAATAGTGCTTTTTCCACCAGTGGTATCGTGTCCAATCATTACGCCACTTTGTTTCTCCCTCGTCATCCTATTGTCTATACAAGTAGTGGTGACTCTTCGTTGAGTATACCAAACAAACTTTCAATTTCCTTCTCGGCAATCTTCAGCTCCTGTGCCACCTGACCCGTAACAAGCGTGTATGCGTATATGAGAGCGTAGTCCCTCTCCTCGGCCATCGTAAGGCCGATTTGTGTGTCGCTACTGCGAGCAGCAGCAGCAGTAGCGTCACGGCTGCTCTCGCCATTCTCGTCTTCGCCCTCTTGGATGAAGCCGAGGTTTCGCATAGTTTCGGGTGAGTGTTCCTTGCGGAACTGGAAAATCTTGGCGAGCAGCCGATCGCGGATGCCAATGACGCTGGGAACCGCGTCGGTCAAAGGGTACTCCAGCATCATGGAGCTGGCGAGCACTTGGAAGACGTGACATATGCGGTCGCACAAGACGGCTCGCTCCATCGCTGTGTATTCTAGCAGGGCTCGCTCGCCTGGACTAAGGCTCCCCTCACGATGCGTAACCAAGCTCATGGCGTAGAAACTGTCTAGGATACGATTGGTGCTGCGCATGATGCGGCCGTATGTCTCAAATGGAAAGGGGCCGCGAAGCTCAAATTCCGATGCGGCTGATTGGCGCAAACTTTCTAGGCGACTGGCGTACCGCTGCATAGCCACTTGCTCACCGGATTTAAGGTAACTCTCAGAACAATCAGTGCGGAGCAAGATAGCCAGTGGCCCTCGCCGCCAGATGAGACCCATTTGAAGATAAAGCATAGAAACTCCCTCTTTGAACTTCCGGCGAGCCGAGATTGGCCAAATAACACGGCAGACGATCAGTCCCCAAAGAATACCCGCCATGACCGATATGACACGATGCTTTACAATCTTCATCATAATCGGGTGCAGTCCACCCTCGTCGTCGTCGTCATCGTCAACTCGCTGACTCAAGCTATATGCGTAGAGTGTTGACACGTTATACGCCAGTATGGTCATGCGACCCAACGGAGCTTTGCCTCGGGCGACAATGAGATAAAAGTTCCAGAAGCTGACCAGCCATCCAAGTATAATGAGCGCCGCTGCATTACCCTGGCTTACCGTCCAATTGAACAAGGAGAAGAAGGCACCGAAAAATGTACCCAGGAACCGAGCCCAGCCGGTTGTATTGGAAGCACCGACAGTCATGGAGCAAACAATCATGAACGATAAAAGTCCCCATTCGCCGCGATAATGATTATAAAAGTCTCGAGTCTCGTCTAAGAAGGCAAGCATTCCCCAAAGCGAAGCGCCAATACCCACCTTGAGACCAAACAATACTAGAAAAGGAGTGTTAGCCTCCTTCTGAGCGCTCTTCAAACGGGTCGCGCCAATACATGTACTTACTGTCGTCTCGGGCAATTTTCCTAGCGAATCTCATGATAGACTGAGAAATTATGGACAATATCTTGCTGGAATCAGGCGATGCTTGCCAGTTATAAGTGTCTCTGCGACGGATCATGGAATCAGGAATCCCCCTAGGAACATCGCGCTTCCGGATCGGCTTGATCAGGCTCTCGGCTTCCAGTGAAGCTTCGAACGGTAGGCTCGACATTTTACGTCCTTGTGTAGTACCGTCCTCTTTCCTCCACCAGAAAAGCCAGCGCCAAGTTCGTTTGGTATGTTCACTAACATACTTTAGATCATCAAGCACGTCCAGATATTTTTGCATTTCCTCACCAAATGTCTGCAAACTGAAGCTAAAATGGCCACAGGCAGCGGCAATCTCCTCCAAACCAGCCTGTATCCGTCTCGAAGTAGACTTTTCTCGTTCAATCATGGTATACACCTGCTGCAAGGCATTGGACCTCGCCACGTTGAACTCGCCGAGCGCCTCTGTAAGATTATGCCGAAGATCCTCGCTGATGGTAACTTCAAAATTGGAGGAAGTTCCTAGAGGCGACTCTTGAAGAATCTGAACAAGGCTTTGAGTTAGTGCCTTCATCGAGGGGCCCACCAAGTCGACAAATAGATGGAAGACGGCTGCCGGCGCAGGGCCATCCTCTTGCGTCGCATTGCTTGGTCGCCGTCCTGGTGAATTAGGTCTGCTCGCCACTTGGATAGCTCTCGGACTGGAACTCCTAGGAGATATGCCTTCGAAGTCGCCAAGTGACGAAACTGTTAAGAATCGTGTTAATGGCGGCAGCGCATCACCCGATTCGGCTTGCTGGAGGAGGGACAGCTGGGTATTAGCCGCGCTGCGTAGGCCGCCGATGGAGCGAGCCAGGGTCTCGATGGCCTTGACTGTGGATCTCTGCAAAACATATATCTTCTCGCGGCCGAGGAGGTAGTCCTCAAACTTTGCCTCTCGCAGGTTTTTGAGCATTTGCGGATATGTGGTGTTGTAGGTGGCCGAAGCCGCAGAAAATTGAGCAGACATCTCTCCTTCTTCCACCCCCTTGAGAAAGGTCGCGGTGACGGAAGAGAGCATGCCCCCAAGGGAGACGGTTGCCTTGGCCATGGAAGTCCTTAACAAGTCGCGGGCAGAGACCCTCCAAACCAAAACGTTGACAGCGGCGGTCGACGTGATGCCCATGATGAGCATCTTGAAGACTTGGACGATTTTCTGGTTCGAGAAGACGTTGGAGACGACGGCATTTTCTTTCGTAACGACGGAAATGATGGCAAGCGATGCCAGAGTGCTGCCGACGTTGACCAGAGGGTTCGCCATCTTCTGTTTGACCCATCCCATGAAGCCAAAGGCGCCGCCAATGAAGATGATGACAACCAAGACGTGTGCCAAGGTGACGAGACCCATGACAGAGCCGACAAAGACCGAGGTCACCATGGAGAGTATCGAAACGAGCTCGGCGTACGCGACAGCAACGACGGCGATCAGGACGGCTTCGATCATGGAACCGGTCGACCGCGCCGGGTGGAAGTAGACGGTGATTGTTGCGACGACATGTTTCCCGTCAGGCTTGCCCAGGAAGCTCGACAGCGGCGAGAGGAAAGTGGCCAGACTGGCGATGGTATAGGCCAATGTGCATTTCAAGACGCCATGGCCCAAGGGCGAGTCGAGCCATTTGATGAAGCGCAGCAGCGCGGCCTTGGCGGAGTTGGCCATGGCACCGGCTCGACTGGATAGCGACGCGCACATGGAGTCGAGGAATCGTCTCAAGAGGCCGTCCTTGGCCGGTCCTTGGCCGGTCTGTCGCGGCCTCGAGCTCGAATCGGGAGCCCGCAGCCGGCGGGGCGATAGAGGTATGATGGTGTCATCGCTGGTCGTCTACAGTTGCAGAGAAAAAAACATGGTCAGCCGGTCTGTGCGCATGTGCCTTGCAAATGTCATGCTTTATGGCGAACGCCAAGCAGTTGGATGGCGGCGTAGCTGTGGACGGGGGGGGAAGCAGAGCAGCAAGAAGAGCAGCACTGGAGGCTTTCAGGAGCTGATGCATCGCAGAAAGAGACTGACATTTTGTGCAGAATGCGAATGAGCTGGCGCCATGCGTGGTGTTGAGCCCGGCGCCATGACAGGCTGGGCTGGGCTGCAGCTCTAGATGAGCTTCATAGCTTCGAGGGCGCTATGGAGCGGGGGAGCTTGTGCATGGACCGGTGCGACGATGAGATGATAGCGCGTCGAACAGTGCTGCAGCAGGCGGAAGCAGAGGCAGGGTTGTGCTGCACAGCAGGATCACAATGGATGGAGTCTGGGCCATGAATGAAGTTGCAGCGGGCAGGGTTTGGTCCACTTGGGACAGGCATGATGCAGCCTTGGCTTAGGCGATGGAACATTACAGCGCTTGGTGGTGACCTGGGCGCCTCTGAGAAGAACGGCTGGGGAGGAGGTACCAGGCTGCAGTCGGCGCGTAGTAGCCCACTACCGGCGACAAAGACAGCCTCAGCTGCCAGCCACGTTTCTCTAGCGGGCTGTCGGTAATTGGGCCTCTAAAAGATAGCAGATAGCGCTAAGGTATTGATGGCCTGGCCGCCGCGCTTTGAGAAAAAAGACAACATGGAAGGGGGGAAAAAAAAAAATAAAAAAAATCCCCAGCCATCTTCAAGTTCTACTGCATAGATAAGTAGGCACCTACATAGTCCAGTAGCTACCTAGTACTGCCTGTATTGTTATACGTTATATGTTACACGTCATGGCTCAATGCTGAATTGAATACACAGAGCAGATGAGACGCTGAGATGGGCAGATTAAGCCTGGCACCGTATCTGCGTATCTACCCTGCTTGTGAACATTGATTGCTGCCTCCCTGCCCGGCCGGACTTTTCTCCGCCTGGTTTATCGCCATCACAAGCCGAAAGCCGTGTATTTCCTCTCAAAACGAAACATCAATCAAGCCCAGCTGTGGGACGGGCCGGGGGCAGCCACCAAGTTTTCACGGGCCAACATGCAGAATTTTTTTCTGCATCTTGACCCTTTTTCTCCCCCTCTCTGGTGTGTCTCTTTATTTCCCCGCTACTGTTCTTCTTCATTTCCTTCATCTTCTTCATCTTCTTCTGCTTCTCCCAGCAACGTTGCCCGTCCCAAGGCTTTCATTGGAGGCGCCGTACTCCATATTTAACCATTCCACATCACTGCCTATTTCATATATACAGTAGACACAGACGCCTGTGACATCAAGGCTGACAGACAGACAGACGGACTTACTCGTGCTTGTGCCGCCCTTGTGCCGCTGCCAAGCTCCATGCAGTAAATAGGCCGCGTCGGGGAGAAGGCGTCAAGCTTGGCTGTCCAGGCGCTGCTGATCACCAGCCAGCGGACGCAGCGCCAAACTCGCTCTCGAGTTAGCGCGCCCAGCGCCCCCCCACCCCGTAAAAGTCCCCCAAAGTGTTCGCGGCTTAGCGCCTCGCTCAAGGCCCTGTAGCGCGCAATGCAGCCGCTAAGTCGCCAACAGCGGCTCCGTGCATGGCCGTCCCTTGTAGACGACACACCGGATAGTGCTGACAGGCCGGGCTCGCCGATCCACAACGTCCAGTTCTTCACCTCGTGCGCTGCCAGAAGCAGGTTGGGAGCCTGGCAGAAACACCGGACGGAGAGACATAAGAAACGAAACAGACCACCAACGCGCCCAACGACTTGCTTCACTCCATCCACGTGCGGCGTCAGGCCGGATTCTTGCCCGCCTGGCGCTTCCCGGCAGCCTCTCGGTCAACGCTTTCGGCACGCTGCTCACCCTCTTTTCGGGCAGCCCAGACGAGATGCCCGGCCGAATGCAGAAAGGCTTTGCGTTGCTGGGGACTGGCCTCGGAGGCTCCATGCGCGTACAGGCCCATCATCAGACAGGCCCATCAGACACACCAACAAGCGCTGCTGCTCGCACCACTGCCAAGATCCGGGAGCACGTGTGGCGGCCGCATCCGAACGAAGAGCGCACCATCTGGGTCTAACAGCGTCATCTGCTACCACGGCGACATGCAACTTGCGATGGTTTACATGTAACTATTTCATAATGGTTTGATGATGTGCTGGTGCCTCTGGTGGCGGAGGCTATCGAATGATGGACCGCCCAACATGGCAGAGACTCGACTCGACTGTGCGCTGCTCGGTCTTTTCGCCAGTCTCTCCCTCCATGCCCCTTACAGTCGATTACCAATGCCCGTGTCCGTGGCATCTCTCATACGCTACTAGGCTTAATCGTGGGACCTTGACCTCAGCGCGGTGTTGCACTTTTGACTCGGTATCCATATTTCCCTACATTTACTTGTACTACCCCATGGTTTTACTAGTCAAGCCGCCGAGTAATGCCTGCTTCCCCTCATATCTTATAAGGGATCGCCATGCCTAGTATGTACATGTACTCCGTAGCAGCAAATTGGTAGGCCCCTACATTAGTAGTAGTACAATTACCTAGTACAGCACCAGCGCGTGGGATGCAAGCCAAGATTGAAGCCAAGGTCGGTAGCCATGAGCCGACAGACAGGCAAAGGAGAGGCATGAGATCAACTGCCAACTCGGGAACCGCCTACTGCAGACACTAAGATGAATTGATAAAATAGTAGAAAAACTAGAAGAAAAAGAAAAACCTACAGAAAAAAAGTCAAGACTCTGGAACCCCCCCCCTCCCCCCCCCCTGAACGTCAGGCAAAATCGCATCCACTCGCCGTTGCTGCTGTGTAGATAGCAGTGCCGTCTCTTCCACTGCCAGCCATTGGGCGTCTCAGCACCGCGCACATGGCCCTCCACCGCGCTCGACCTCGTCTCGTCGTTGCATCTGCCAAATGAGGCGATACATATCTGTGGGCTTGTTATCCCTGAACTACTGATCCCCAAGTGGGGCTGCAAAAGGCTCGGGTCAAGGCTGTAGGAAGTTTAGCCTCTCTCTCTCTCTGGGCATGTCTGTTTGCATGTGCAAGCATCATCGAGTGGGTTCGCGGTGTTGATAGGTGCTAGACTAGGTAGTCCAGTAGACATGCCCAAGTAGCACTACCACATTGCGCAGGTCGCTGCAGAAGCTATCTCGACCATGCAGAGCTAGCGGACGCAATGCCTGCTTGTTGGGTGGGAACTGGAGTTTTAGTCTGGGGTGTGCTGCTCATCACCTCGGCGCAACTATCCCGGCGATCGTAAAATCGATATGTATGAATAGCCGGTGCTACCCCCTTCGCAGAGAGGGCTGAGAGAAAGCCAGTCAGTGTGTGTGACACAGCTGCCGGAAAGAAACTTCAACTTCCTGATAGTCTTCTTGGTCCATCGCCAGTTGACCAACTTCCAGTCCTTCTCCCCTCCTCTGCTGCAGCTCTCTTCTTGTTCCTGCTCTCTCTCACTACTGGCTGCAACAATGATGGAACCTGCCATTGAAGTCGGCGTGCGCCGCAAGACCTTCTTCCAGACGGCCCTGCCCGTCTTTGCTTGCGGCGCCGGGCTCTTCTCCGACGGCTACGTCAACAACGTCATTGGTTCTGTCAACACCGTCCTCAAGCTCCAATACGGCGACGTCTACACCTCGTCCAACGCCAGCAAGTATGTCTCCGACATTGCCTTTGTCGGAACCGTCGTTGGCCAGCTGTTCTTCGGGTTTTTGGCCGACCGCTGGTCGCGCTCCAACTCGCTGCTCGTGTCCACCATCATCCTCATCGTCTTTACCGCGCTTGCTACGGGTTCATACTATCACGGCGACGCTGTTGGCATGTTCAACATGCTGACTGCCTGGCGATTCTTTGTCGGTATTGGTATTGGAGGTAAGGTGTCTTGTCTCCGTTTCTGAATCATTTCTCTTATTGGGCGAGGATAAAAAACCATGTAATTGTTATGATCATACCTACATGTACTAATGCTCGACTTCAATCTCTATAGGCGAGTATCCTGCGGGTAGCGTTGGCTGTGCCGAGACGAGCGGCGAGCTCAAGGAGGGCACCCGCAACCGTTGGTTCATTCTCTTCACCAACACCATGATTGATTGGGGCTTCGTTATCGGCGCATTTGTTCCCTGTAAGTTTCGTTTCCCTCATTTTTTTTTTGTTGCGGCGTTGCTCGTCCATCTATACCTTGTCTGTGAGAAACCGCCAGGCTGACATTTCACCTTGAAAATCATAGATGTCGTTGCTGCTGCTACCCATGACGCCCGCCTCAGCACCATCTGGCGCACTTCTCTCGGAATTGGTGTTGTTTTCCCCTTCATCTTGTTCATCCTCCGTCTTAGACTCGAGGAGCCCGAAGAGTTCTCCAAGGAGTCCATGAGGCGCAAGACGCCCTATCTGCTGGTCATCCGCTACTACGGTCTCCGACTGCTGGCCGTGAGCGCTGTTTGGTTCCTCTACGATGTTAGTCTCAATTCCGACCCCTTCTTTACCAAGTCGTGGATGTTAACTTTCTTTGTTCCCAGTTCTCGACCTATGCATTCGGCATCTACTCCTCGTCTATCCTGGCCGGCATCTATTCCAAGACTGCGCCCCTCACTACTGTTTTCGGGTGGAACACCGTCATCAACCTGTTCTACATTCCCGGAACCATGATTGGTGCCTTTGTTAGCGACTACATCGGCCCCAAGTACACCTTGATCATTGGCGTCTGTCTGCAGGCTATTATCGGCTACATTATGGCCGGTGTCTATGACAAGATCTCTCAGCACATTGCTGGCTTCGCCGTTGTCTATGGTATTTTCCTGAGTTTCGGAGAGTTTGGCCCCGGCAACAACATTGGTCTTTTGGCCGCCAAGACCTGCGCTACTGGTGTCCGTGGCCGTTACTACGGCATTGCCGCTGCCATTGGCAAGATTGGTGCCTTTGTCGGAACTTGGGTCTTCCCCCACATCGAAGCAGCTGGCGGCGACGATCCTACAAAGGTTGCTCAGTATCCCTTCTGGGTCGCCTCCTCTCTGGCGCTGCTGTCTGCTCTCATCACCTTCCTCTGCATTCCCAACGTCGGCCAGGATACCATCACTGAAGAGGACCGCAAGTTCCGCGAGTACCTCGAGAGCCATGGCTGGGATACTAGCCAGCTCGGCTTGGACAGTAACAAATCTGACTCCAACCCCACTTACAATGAGGAGGAGCATGTCGTGCAAAAAATGCAGTAGAGGGTGGCTTTTGTGTAATTCCAAGATTCCCCCGTAACATAGAATACACTGTTCAAAGTAATGTTGAAGACGAATGATGAAATATCCTGAAAGCGATGTGTGCTTGGAATAAATATACATGCCATGGTGGCTGAGAATATCACGTTTTTGAGATTCTTCTTGTGATTGTTTGTACCCACTGGGATGTAGTCTGTAGATATGTGTAATCACATGCGTTGTGTAAAAAGAAAAATTGACCTCAACCCTCTTATATCAAAGTCAGCAGCCATAGAAATTGTATAATATTCGGACTATCATTAAATCGTTAAATTGAAACCTGACCAAATGCAGAAAGCTCTTCATGTCATCTACGTCCTCACTGATCCTCCACTCGGAACAAAGCCAGCGACAACGCATCTCCCAGAACCGACGATGGCGGCTTCTTGTGAACGGTCAGCATCCTGCTTATGCTGACCTCACCACCCGGCGATGGTGATCTGGCCCTCGCTGCGCCTTCTCCCGGGACGCTGAGATTTCTACTGTGCCGCACACTTTGCGTGGCATTGCTCCTCCTTAAGCTACCTGGTCCGCTGTCGAGACTCTCGCGGTTGGGAGGCATGAGGGACGCTGGCCTAGCTTTGCCACCCTTAGGAGCTTCGAATCTCGCGGATGATGTAGGCTTGTCCCCATTTTGAGGAGGAGGAGGAGCGGCACGGCCATCTTTGCTCTTCTCATCTCGCAAGAGGCCCCACAAGTTGTTTAGCCATTTCTGCTTCTCTTCAGCCTTCATGGAGCGAATGGGTAGCACTTCAGCGCCGGCCATTTCTCGCGTCGGCCAGGGGAAGCTAACGGCCATTTCTTTCAGAGTCAACGGGGCGAGTTGTCGTAGCACGATCCGCAGCTGCGGCTCTACATTTTCGACGTAGTCGTAGGACCAGTCGTCTCTTCTTTGCAGACGGTCTGCGATCTGCGTCATGGCGCCAATCAGCCACTCTATGGCTACGGCGTCGGGCACGCTGTTGGCCTTCTGAAGGAGCCAGCCGAGCATTTCTGGAGAGCCCGACTGGTTCAGAATGGGAATGCTCCGCTTGTCGTGTTCTCGTCCTTGGAGCTTGAGGATAAAGTCGTTATACTCTTTCATAGCGCTGATTGGCATGCCAATAAACTTCCCGCTGTTCAATGCGTGGACAAGCTCGTCTCCTAGAGATAGACCGGCCTTGATGCCGCTATTTAGACCACGCCCTGGCCAGAAATGTACCGTCATTGCAGCGTCGCCTGCCACGGCGACTAGAGCATGGGGGCGCTTGACGTTGATAGAATCCTGAGGCGGCAGCAGTTGTACTCCTTCCCTCACGGCCTGTACAACAATTGGGATGCGTACAACGTTGATGACTTCTTCATCCTTGAATCCAAAGAGCTTGAGGCCGTCTGAGATTGATGTCCATAAGGGGCTGCTCCTATCCTCAGATGGCGCGAATACTTGACTTGGCTCGAAACCCTCGGGGATGCTTCCGTCAGGCTTCCTGAAACAGCCTGGTCTACCAAAGTGAACTGGCTGGCCGTCGACTGAAAGCATTTTGTGCCATTCTTCCTCGGTGAGTTGCATATTCAAGTAGCCTCGGCCATCGTGATCGCTGGCGTTCAGCAAGTAGCGTGTCTGTCCGAGTGTGAGGAAGACGTTGAGAGACTGTGACCACGGTAAGCCAGCGGGTCTATCAAAGGCCAAACCCAAGGCATAGCTTCTTCCGCGTTCGTTCTCGTATCCGTGAAAGTACGACTGGCGTACCCATGAAGCGGCACCGTCGGCGCCCAGCAAGACGTGGAAATCTCCGACCTTGGCAAGGTCTTCTCGTGTAACACCCTCGCAGTGTAAGAAAACAAGGCCTTGGAACTCTGGGTCTTGCACCCGCTTGAGGAATCGATCCTCTACTTTGCGGATCTGAATGTTGGCCGAACCGGGCCACACTCGCTCTGGCCTGCCTGCAAAGAGCGCTTGGTACGACGCCTTGCTGAGGAGGGAAGTGACGGAGTCTTGAAGCGTAACGACTTGGTCTCTTCTCCTGGCAGTAGGCGGATAGTCGACAACAATCTCGCCGTTGGGAAGCTGCTTTTCTATCCAGCGCTTTTCATACATGTGCACCTCAACGTTACCAGCGCCCTTCTCGGCGATCGCAATGGCTGACGCTAGGGCAGTAGGACCACCTCCTATGATAGCAACCTTTAACCTTCCCGGCACGTACTTATAAACGGATACTTCGCCCGTCGGTAGAGGGTTGAGGTTTCTCTCTAGCGTCGGATCGAAAAAGAAGTCGACGACAGATCTTGTTCGGTCGGACAAAATAAGCTCTGGCACGCGAGACTTGAGGAGCATAAACCGCACAGACTGCATCAAGGGCGTGGTAGCAAAGGAGCCATGTGAGTTTCCAAATATCCTGTGCTGTATCGCAGTAGCCAGAGCTTGTATTGTTTTATTTTGCGGATTCGAAACGATGCTGCGCAACTCTTGGATAATCAATGGATCGGGCGTCATGTTGGCTATGCGCATGAGAAATATGCGAGCACGATCGAAATCAGTTCGTTTATCTGATGAGTTGGGGTCGGAGCTGCCCCAGGCTTCTTCATAGATCTTGGGGAAGACGATGTCGTTGAAAGCGGCCGTCTGGGCGGTTACGCCTGGATCGCGCCTGCGAAAAGGGATAGCAGAAGGCATGATGACAATAATATTATGAAAAGGGAATCTAAAACAAGGAAAAACGAAGAAAGAAAAAAAAGTAAATATGTATTAAGACAAGAGAAAAAAAAAAGGGTATCTTGATATCTGGATAAGCGTACTTGAGAGTAGTGGTAGAGAGGATATAAACGCAGAAGAGGCAGATACTGAGCTTAATAAAAGGTTGCCAAATTCGTCGCAACTAGTCCACAACTCGCAAATCCCAGCACGGGGCGCGATAAATGGGAACTAGTATCGTCCTCTTGACAACTGTAATTGTCAGCCTGCCAGTAAGAGAGAGGACGCTTGACGAGATCCTGGGCCCGCGGGATAGATAGTGCTGACTGGCTGAGATGGCTAAATGTGATGAATTGAGATCGCTCGCTTCTAAGATTCAGGCTTGAATCCACAATTTGCATGGGGGTTTAAGGTAAGAGATGACTTTACAACGGCTACGGTGCTAGTGGTAGTATATATAAGAAAATAGGAATGCATCAACTCTTGACAATAGAAACCACTTTGGCGCCTCGTCCCAAGTCCAACCACTGCTCACACAATGGCTCTGATGCTTCACATAACACCGTTTTCTAATTTAGAATACACCGCGTACCCGCTCGCTAAAAGAGCTGGAACAGGGGAGGGTTAAAAATAGCCTGCCGCATGGAGGTTTTGACCAAGCACATGCCTCCAACTTGAGGGCTTGTACTAGGCAAACCGCCACTCAGGGCCGACTTTAGCCAGCCTTATTTCAGCCCAGCCAACATATTCAGGCAGGGCCTTCTCCTTTGCAAGACTCAGTTGGCGCGGCTTAGCCAACCAACTAGCCGGCACTAGCAGCGGCTTGGTTGCATACTTTTGGTTGCGTCAAGTCTTTTATGCCAACCAAGCTGCCGGACTCGAGCACTAAATGGGGACAAGCAGAGAAGCCTAAGCCTAAGCTAGACAAGCACTTTTTAATATTCTCATTTTAATTTTAATAATGATTTTTCAGACATAACAAAAGTCCTGTGCGAGTTGGGGCAACCTTCGAATTACAACTAGTAGTAGTACTCCGTAGTATTTTCCCTGTTACTAGGAGGAAGAGAGGGGCTCTGGTTTGGGGGCTGAATCAAGGAAAAGGACTGGAGCTTACATATATGTTTAGTATACTGCAGCCGCGCGGCGGATGCTGCGGATGGATGCCATCCGGCTGGAATCCTTTGGGCATGACGAGAAGTGGTTGCCCAAGAGTTGGCGTTCAAACGTGCACGGCCCGTGTTCTCTATGGCTTATAATGCCTGTGACGTGAAACCGGGAACATGGAGTCCGTCGAGGCTGGCAACTGCACAGCCACATCGCGATCTCGATTCTGGATCTATTATGGGCGAAGCGTACAGTATAGTAATCATAAGAGACGCGCGACGAACGATAGCAGTAAAAGCAGATGGGTGCCACAGAGTACATAAATGTGACAATGACAGACTCTATATGTAACATGCATATGGATGCTATAATCAAATCATCTAATCTCCTTGGCCACACACGTAGCTTTTACTCATCTCTGGCTTTCACTTTTCCATCGCTACCTCGTCTCAGCGTCTTACCCCCCCGTGCACCCGTCATCTTACCCTCGTCGAGAGCCACCTGACCATTCACTAACACATACCTGATACCTTTGCACGGCAGCTTGGGCTCGTCATACGTTGCCATATCTCTGATGGCCTCCGGGTCGAACAGCACAAGGTCGGCAGCTGATCCTTCGGCGACGAGTCCACGGAACGGGTAGACAGAGAGACGCTTAGCTGGGCGCGAGGTTAGATGCGCAATCATGGCGGGCAGAGGAATCAGCGATAGGTCTCGCGAGTAGTGGCCTGTCAGAGATTAATCAACCGTCAGCATATAATAGCTCATGATCACAGAAGCTATGGAATGCTACGCATCCTCACCTAGATAGCGAGGAAATGTTCCATATGCGCGTGGGTGAAGCGTCTTGCCATGCAAAATCGCATCGCTGCCCGACATATGCACCCGATGCTGCATAATGTCCCTCACGTTTTCTTCATTACCAACGTGCATTATGATGCTGGTCGCCAGCTTATCTTTGAGTAAAAGTTCAAAAAACACCTCGCTGGCCGGTTTTCCCAGTGACTTGGCAATCTCTGCCACCCTGCGACCGGAGTAAGATGCTAAGGATGGTTCACTTGTGGCACCGACTTGGATCTCATCCCAGTTTGTTGGGATGCCATGGCCTCCATCGCATCCTGTTACTTCAACTGCTACACGGATCTTTTCTCTTGTCTCTGGGTCTGCCAGCCTCTTCAGCGTTTCGGAGGGTCCGCCTGAGGAAGCCCAGCTCGGCAACAGGGCGGCTAGAGTTGTGCAGCCGGGGAGATAAGGATATGTATCCAGCGTTACGTCGATCCCTTTTTCGAGTGACTTATCAATCATGGATATAAGGATTGGAGCTTTGCCCTTGTTTTCTGAAAAGTTTAGAGTAGCGTGAGTGAGGTCTAGCTCCGTCGCTTGTTAGATGTCTCTCAAACAAATTTCCGTTTCATGGCCTGCATCCTTGCCATGCAATGGAGGAGAACATACGAATAGGGCATCCTGTGGACTCTCCTAGCCCTAGCATTTCAGCATAGCTCTCAATAGCCTGGAACCCATAACTGCGATGATGAGGTGCATAAAATGCACCGGGAAACTCTTTTGCAAGTGCTTCGCAGAGAGAGGCAAGCTCAGATGTTGAAGCGTACATGCCGGGTGTGTAAGTCAGGCCGCTATATTGAGGGCATAGTTAGTCAGAAATAACAGTTCTTGCGTATTGCAGAGCGGTGGGTATAAGGTCGTGTGGATATTCACCTAGACATGCCGACAGCACCCTGAGCCATTGCCTCTCGCAATAGCTGGATTTGGTCCTCTATCTCTTCAGGCGATGCAGGCGTGTCACAAGGACCGCACGCCAGCAATCTCAAATTGCCTTGCGGCACCAAAGTGGCAACATTTGTAGCTGTCTTGTTACGCTCCAAGCAGTCCAGGTACTCTCCCACAGTCTGCCACTCAAACATGCCAACTCCACTGAGCGTGGTGCGGCATTCTTCGTCAGTGGGATTGCCGTTCCAACCCGCAATTTGTTCTCGAATTGCTCTCAGCTGGTCTACATTGCGTATTGGGGAGTAAGAGATGCCGTCTTGGCCAACGACTTCGGTCTGTCAGGTCCAGTGCCGGTTAGCTACTTGGCCTTACTCGCTATTGCATCTCAACTCGACTGATTCGCCGCTGCCTGAATCAACCCCCACTGTGATGGGAGTGAACATTAAAGAGTTGCGTCCCTCTCGGTGGGGGTGACTTGCGTGGGGTTACATCAGGCCGCATGGGATTTCTTACCGTGCACCCTTGGCTGATTTTTGCTTCGTGATCAGGGTGTGAGAGCAAGTAAAGGTCGGAATGAGCATGCATATCGATGAATCCAGGAGACAAGACGTGGCCCTTTGCCTCAATTCGCCGCGTAGTCGAGGGAGCATCAATAGAGCCTGGAGCACCAATTTTGGCAATTAGGCCGCCTGACACGAGCACATCGGCCACGAAGGGCTCAGCGGATTCATCGCCAGTAATGACGGTCGGTGATTGGAAGAGGATATCCACAGCCATGATGGGTCAACAATGTCATATATCTCCCAGCAATGAAGATGATGAATTCCAATGGCAGAAACCAGCTCTGATTTCAAGTCGAAGAACTCGTCAGGATAAAGAGAAAGGAGAGATCATGAGATTGAGATATAGGCGGCCTACTCCGTTTTGCGGAGAAGCAGACAGCCCCCACCCTTCCTTTTAGTCATGGGGAATAACGACCTACTAGTATCAGGCTTCGTATGGAGCAAGATAAACTGGCACGAAAGGAGCGCTAGCGCCATCTCCTTACCTATAATGAAGACCGAGGGGAAATTATAGCATGAGTTTTTTTGAGATCATAGGCGGGTTGAGATCTGATAGCTAATTGTTTAAATTTCGTTATACTCGAGCGTTAATCGGAATACTTGGGCCGAGAGTCGCCTCTCCCTAGCTGTACTTCTGTATATATTCATACTTTCACCACAAGCACAGTAATACTTCTGGAGCCCAAAAGGATGGCTATAACCCAGGATATTGTGTATCATGGAAATTGCCATTGCGGCCGTTATTGTTTCCAAGTCTCAGCGCCAAATATAACTTCCGCAATCTCTTGCACTTGCAGCCTCTGTACGAAGAAAGGGTATCTTTGGCTGGTTCCAGCGGAAGGATCTTTTACGGTTGTAAGAGATGAAGGCTGCCTCACAGAGTATCGCACCTCTACACTAGCAGACAAGGTATAAATTCTATGCATAATGGCATGCGTAGCCCTTGTTGACCGTCTCTCTTTCGAACCCTACTTATAAATCTTCAGTTTTGTAATTATTGTGGGAGCGGGGTAGTGGGCAAGCATCTTTCAGGCTCGTTACAAGGCCAATTCCTGATCAATATCCGAACTCTTCGAGAGCCATACGTCAATCCTTTCAAACTTGAGTCAATGTACTTATGCAATCTACGTGTATATAATTTCGAAAAAATTTGTACTGAAATGAGTTATAGATCTACGACGAGCGCATTTGAAAGCAAAGACGAGGCTAGAGTGCGTGGTTCATTTCCACGTCAGTCTATGGAGACGACTGCGAATCATTTATTCTCATGTCATTGTGGCGATGTTCGAGCTAAATTTGTTGGCTCAGTAGAAGCTGAGGAGCTAAAAGAAGATAATTGTAGCAAATGTGTAAGGGTACGTCGACATCAAGATTCCAGACTTGTATCATCTAAGGTGGCTCGCTAATAATTGGATATTAGACGGCGTATATTGGTATTTACCCATCTAAAGATGCCGTTAGAATGTACGGTCGGGATCGAGTCTTCGAGTACCTTACTGGCGGCAAATTTACTGGAGCTACATACTGCAAAACCTGTGGCGTTCATGTCTTCAGCAACATATATGGCCCTCCCATAAGCGTCTTTGACAAACTTCCTGCAGAGAAGAAAGAAAGAGCTTTAGCCGTGTATCATAAGAATATGTCGATCCAGCCGCTAAATGTGCGAGCAATGAACGACTTGGATTTGGATGCTATTCGGTCGTTGATTAAGCGGGAAGATGAGGGCACAGAGGGCTATAACTTGGATCTGCCATAGATACAAGTGTGTATCAAAGCGTTAGAATTTCTTTGGCATTGAATAGTCAACAGAGTTTCTTAATTTTACTATGAAATTTTCTCGCGATTCCAGAATGACCGAAGCACGAATAACATGGCGAGCATGCACACATCAAGTGCAATCGCCCAATTATACCCGATGAGATATCGCGGTGCATCAACAGTCTTCCAGACACTATATCATGGGTTAATGACTCTGAAAATCGCACCACTTCGCCAATTCAAGGCTGAACCAACTTACAATAATGGCAGCCACGCGCCAAATGTATTCCCAATAGTATTCATACTGCTTAGCACAATCGCGCGCTCTTCTGCGTTGCCGGCGCAAATCTCATTTGCCCATGCGTATATAACGGCCGCTATACCATCTGCGGATCCTGATAGGAAGAAGGCAAAGAACTTGAGACCATTAGGAATGTTCCAAACTGCCAGAAGTACACCTGCTAAAATGTTGAGAAGCGCAGTAATGGCGATAAGAGACACTTTGGCGTCATATATATCTGAAAAAACCCCACAGATAATCGAAGCCACAATGGTCACCGCAGGCATAACCGTAGTTATCGTATTAATATCCTTGACGCTGTATCCTTCAGCTTTGAGCCACAGTGGGAGACCACTATTAGAAGAAATGCCATCAGCCTGCGAAAAGAAGAAGGCGAAGGTTACCAAAACCCAAAAATGCCAGCCGGTGAGAACAGATTTGATGACGGACAGAGTCATTGGTTTTCTTGGCTCACGATTCTCTGCTGCCATGCGTTCTTGCGCTAGCTGAATATCATTGCTCGTTAAAATAAAAGGTTGGCAGTTATCCGGATGGCCAGGTAGAACAATAAATCCAAGAAGAGCGACTGGGATTGTGCAAGAAAAACCTTTTGATGTCAGATGAGATGCAGCTCACCAGGTTTTACATGACACAATCAACTCACAAATAATATACAGCCAACGCCACCCCTCAATGCCATATCTACCATCAAGATGTGTGTATGCGCCGCTTTGTATATATCCCGAGCTCATACTACCAATTTGACTGGCGATAAAGAACAGGGATCCTCGTCGGCTTAGCTCAGAGCGTTTATACCAGCAGCCAAGATACCATTGAATAGCCGGAAAGAACAGGCTGCCAGCGGCGCCAACGAAGAAACGAATTATATAAAGCTGGTGCACATTTGTGACTTTATACTGTGCGAGGGTGAGTATGCCCCATATGAAATCGGCACCGGGGATGAAGTACTGTGCCGAGAAGCGAGTCATCTGTGGTTGTGATTAGATGGGCTTAAGCTTTCCATTTCTTAGGTATAAGTATTGGTCTTACAAGCACCGTTAGTGGTATCTGCAAGGTGATGTATCCGACCCTTCCCTGAAGTATTAGGAAAAGGTATTGACTCATATGGATCATAATTGAATCCTCACATGTAGGTAGTATTGAGATAATTGAGCTCGTTTCCGAATAGTTTTAAGTCTTCTCTCATGCCACTCACGTATGCCGCACTTGTCGCAGATGAATCCAGAACTTTCGCCCAATACGCAAGAAAAGCAAAGATCATAATTAGTGCGTCCAGTTTCAAGATCAATCGACGTTCTTCCGGCGTATCACTAGGAGAAAACCACTGATACCATTTCTGGCGAGATAGACTTGCGGTGGTGGATCTGTCAGGTAGCTCGGTTCCCCCCACTTGAAACGTCGTTTTTATGCCATCTTTGGTGAAGACACCCACAGAACGTGGTTGCGAATCTTTCTCAATTGGAGATGACATGGTTGGTTATTCATAAGACTTTTTTTCCCCTCCGAATCTAAACATTTTTTGCAAATGAAGCTCGTGCATCTTGTAATGAATATGTATTTATTGACTAGCATCACGTAATTTACCAACTAAATGACGTTGCACTAGATTGTCCCACCATGGACTGTCTTTATTTCATTACTCCAACTTTTTTTTTTTTTTAAAAAAAAAGGTATGATCTTGTTAACTCCCAAGCTTATATAATTTGGCAATAGACGGCTATTGTATTGATGCTTACTTTATTTTCTCATTCTAAAATTATGTCCTGTATGACATCCTGCTCGTTGCTAACATCAGCTCGGTATGGTAAAGAGCACGCTATAGCTTTACAATGTTATGACCAGTTAAATTTGTACCCTAAATATGATTTGTATGTATATTGGCCGAAAGTTCTATTGATGGCCCGGACTTGGAGGTACATCTCCAGTATCCCATGATTTTGGCTCAGGCCCTAACACAAACTCGAGAAGTCCGCCCTTTGCAATATCACTATGCTCTAGCCAGCTTTTGTTCCAAGGCTTACCATTGACTCTTAAGCTCTGAACAAAGAAACTGCTGTTGGATAACCCTTGTGCCTTGATCCTGAGGGTATAAGAGCCCCCGACTGAAACTGAGATGTCCTCAAACCATGGTGCCAGGATTAGATATACTGGCTGAGTTACAACTGGATACAGGCCGAGCATCTGCCAGAGCATCCAACTGTCCATAGCGCCAGCATCACTATTACCTGGTAGGCCGTTAGATCCAGCAAAATAATTTTCGTCAATATTCACGCGAGACTGATTCACGGCTTTGTATTGGCGACCTGGTAAATAATTATACAAGAATGGAGTGCCGAAACTTGGTTCGTTGCCTGAAATTGATCACAAAATGCCTTATGAGCGACTGCTATCACTGCGGTACTTATGCGTGCGACAATTCTAGACTTACCGGGATTGAATAGAGTTGTGCCAGGACCAACTCCTACACCTAAACCTGTTGTTCGAAGATTAGTCACAAACATTAGGTCTAGCCGCTTTTCAGTTGCGTTGACACCACCCATTTTTTCAATGAGGCTTTGCATGTCAAATGGAACTGTCCATGTGTATTCTGTGATGAAGTTAGACGCAAAAATAATATATAATGCATGGACAAATCATTATGTACCCCATGGATGGCCTTCAGTCGTGTAAGATTCGTCTTGTGGGCCAATGGTTATCATCGTACCATTGGGATAGCAAGGACAGAGAAAACCTGACGTGCCGTATTGATTGATCGCTGAGTTCCAAAGATTTTTCCAGTTCCTATAGATGTTTTTTTGAAATCAGATCTTCAATATTTCGTAACTCGGATTGGGACACACCCTGATCTGTTAAGATACTTTTGGAAGTCGTTTGGCGCTATCCCTTTTGCTATTTGGCTCACAGAAAAGTCATTCAAAGAATATTCAACTGTGAGACTGATACTCGACGAAAAATTCGTTGAAACATAACCTAGGTTGATCCAATCAGGGAGTCCGCAGCGACCTTGATTATCGGTGCAAGTTGCATCCTCTGGATCATTGTTAGGAGGCGGGACAACTTCTGCATCAGTCCATACGGCCTTGTATCCGTCGTTCCAGTTAATTCCATCTTTGAATCCTTTGACATAGGCATCGGCCAAAACATTATCAGCATTGCTGCCGCCTTGCACTTTGCCGTTATGATTACCACTACGACCGTCCGGCATAAAGCCAACGTGTCGCCAGATGTCAATGAGGGACCGAATCATACCAACGCCACGTTGCGGCTGGACCAAGAGATAAAAGCTATTAAGGCAGCGAAAAGTATCCCAAAGGGTGTAATAGTCGTCATAATATGGTTCTGTGGAGTTCCAGATTGGATTTTCTCCGGTTCTATCAGAGGGCATTTGGTGCATGCGGTAAAGCGCAGAGTAAAAGAGCGTCAGACGGGTCTCGTTCCGGGACGGTTCGTTGATCGATATTTTGCTGAAAACGTCATCGTTCCATACTTTCTTGGTAGTTTTCACTGTATCGTTCAGCGTCCAAGACGGTATCTCTTTTTGAAATGCACAAGCCTTCTCCACTGAGATGAATGATACACCAGTCTTGGACTTGACAACTGCAGTTATGGCTGGAAAGTTAAAGACTGCTCCAACTCTGTCTCCAGTGTCGTCACCTTCCGGACCTCCTTGAACTCCATTAGGGTTCGTTGATGCATTGCCCCAAGTCACCGACGTAGAAGGACTTGGGGGCTTATCAGGGGCATTCCATGGCCCGGAGAAATACTGCCAGCTGGATGGAGTAGGTTCAAAGTCGTTGCAAAAGTAGATTTTGTATTCAGATCCTGATAGGTTAGTTATCACAAGATAAATCTTTGATATGCTGATGATGACTTGCCTACTCCCCAATTAATTCCTGTGCCTCCCCAACCGCCTCTCCAAACTCCCCATCCCTGCACTCGTCGGCCCCCGTCTTTTACTTCGATTTGGCCATTACTGTATGACTGACTCTTGACAAACTCTGCTAAAGATGGCAGGTTGTGCGATACGTCCAGAAGAATGACGCGATCTGTGTTCTCTGGATACGTGTATTGAAAGAATCCAGCATGCTGGGATGCAGTGAGTTCAACTGTGACCCCATTTGCTAAGTCGGAGCGGTAGTACCCAACAGAAGCTCTGTCCACTGAAACACGGGGTTGCTGGTAAGTGGTATTGTCGAGGACATTAACGCCTGACAGAGTTGTAAGTGGCATGTGTCCGACGACACCGTATTTGGAGGCGCCTCCTATGCCGCACTCATGAAAGCAGGTAAAGGCAGTGACTATAAAACTCTATTATTAGCATTCTTTTCGTTATCTAGGAATTTGGTTCTTGAACATACCATTCCCATCTGGTGTGTACCCAGCAAAAGCGTTTGTATTTGGATTCATCTCCGTGGTATCCGGCCCAAGTTTCACAACTCCAAAAGGCACGGAAACACCCGGAAAAGTATCGCCTGAATTAGCGCCCGTACCATCTGGTCCAGCGGTACCAATAAAGGGATTCACATAGACAGATAGATCTTCATCTTGAGTCGGCAATGCGCCGGCACTCAAAATCTGGGCAAACATACCCAGCATCGCCCAACTGAACATCGTGACGGTTCTGCTCTAAGCAGCAGCAGCCACAGATTTCGATGGCATTTTGAAGATCGACTGAGCTATAGACTTGATGAAAAGCACCTTTATATAAAAAAATAAACTGGTAATTGTTGAGGGGAAGGCTGGTGGGGCGGGCGAAGATCCGGAGCAGGCTCTGTATCTAGATCACCAGAATCCCTTTATGCATATATTGTACCGACGGCATAATTCGGATCTGCACCGCCCTAGAAATTACTGGTTTTACCAAACTTTTTGTCTTCATCACCTGCTAAAAGCAGTTGGCAACCAAGCTAATTAAATGTTTTGACTGATGTAAATGCGATTTATCTCGTAACTAATGTCTTGCAAACATATTAGAGCGTGCGGTTAAGACAAAGAAATTTCGGTAAGACAGTGAGTGCATTTACTCAAGACTTCGCCAGTTTAGCGTAATATCGGCTCGTTGTGCTAATACGTACTTAGGCTTAATACTTACTTGCGGCAGTTAAGAACATAAATTTTCTCGCTAATACCGAGGAAAGACTTGGCTTTAATTTTGACGTCGGTAAAAGAGTGTTCAATCGGACGATCGTGAGGGGTATAATCTGGTCATGCTGAAAATGGTACTACCAACGAAATTGGAATGTCAGTTATTAAATGGGCTCCACGAGATATTTCAAGGGCACAGAGTCGTAATACTGGTGTATCAGTGTGAAATAAATTAACATAACTTAATGTATTGAGTGCCGGTGATAGAACAGGCCCATGGCTTTTGTATGGCTTTTACCTTGTTCTCCGGCCTATAAATTCTCTCTGAGTTTCGATTGAGTTATGCTTAATTGTGACACAATAAGTTTGTCTTTATTACTATACTATAATTACACACAATACCTAATAACTTTAAATCTCTCGAGTCCATTTGCGAGAATCTTGCACCCCAAATACGATATCCGATAGCTGACCCTGCGGGTGGAAGAGGAATACGTATATCTTTTCCTCGGAGGTGAATGATTTCAGCTGGCGCAATAAAACACTTGAATAAATATATGAGTCGTTTGAATTTTTAATTTAATTTGATAATGAGGTTTGGGAATGACTTACCGCAGTTCCTGCTGCAAATGCCTAAATCAGTCGGCCTTCCTCCACTGCATCTTGCATCTCATTTATAGAGAAGTCTCTTTCGACTACTGTTAAAGGAGGAAGGGATTCCCCATTATATTGCCACAGAGACTGTTCGCTACGATTGGATCGTACCAAATCCAAGACAGTATAGCGAGTCACGCCTTCTAATGTTGTGCCATTGTCCAGACCCGCAGTAAGGAGTTCAATATCACCTTGTTTCGTTTTCCAGACAACGAAAAAGTTATTCGCGCCTGCTTCAGTAACAAATTCTTCAGGCCCAAATAGCCATAGCACTTGGTCGAATCCAGCCTGAAGGGCCGCGTCGTGTGCAGGTAGAGTTGGCCCATAGTTGCCTCCAAGCTTTCGATTTCCGAATCCACCAGGCCAAGTTCGGGCCGTGTCAGCTGGGGAAGTCAGCAATCTCATGCCATTCCCTTTGGTCGAAAATCCTAGGAGTAGCGTCGCAAATGATGTACATCAAGGACTGTCGGGGCTTTTGCACACCAAGGACAGCTGTAGTTCCTATGTGTGTTGGTCGTAGATACAGAGTTTACCCTGTTTGTCCACTGGGTAGCCATTTTTCAGCTTGAAGCACTCCATATTGCATGATGATATATTCAAAATGAGCTGTATGAAATGAAGGAAGCCCAACGCGAAGAGATGACTTCAGCATCCGCTAGCAGTTGAGCTACAGTCGGAAAACCCGTAATCGATTGTCTTATCCCCGGTAAATTTTAATGCCTTCGAAGCATTCTGTTGCATATTGGAAAACACTAGCGCTGGGCATTATGGGGAGCGGCCCATGTGGTCAAACTTCGGGAGCCTGCCAGCCTATTGCTTCGTCCCATTGCCATATCATCATTTGATCTGTGCACTTTGTTTGTGGAACATGAAAAGGCTTAACAGGAGTGTTTACAACGGCTGCAGCGTCATTGCTCTTATCAAGAAGATTCGGGTATCCGAAGTTGCTATGGCTTTGTTGGGGTGCCATTATGGTGACAATTGACTCTGGTTGTGACGAATGGGAATGAAGATGGTAATGTAGTGTTCTTCTGGGAGGTAACACCTATATCTATTTAGGCATTTAGAATAATTCGAGGACATCTTTGAGAGCCGATAGTATCCATATGAACTTATCATACGCAATACAACATAATATTTTGCTCCATAGTTTCCATACGGCCTGACTAGATCGTCCAATAATAGCACACGAGTACATGCATGTAGCTGTACCGGGTGAGTGAAGCGGACAACACTCTTAAACGCGTACAGATGAGCAAAGTCCAATGAAAGCACTACATTAGTATCTATGGACCACGTATATTGCACACTATGTGGGGGACGCCCTTCTGATGATCCATTGATATATGCACGGAGATCCTTCCGTCCGAGACGCAATATCGTGATGCAGTTTTCATTATTTGATTATGTTTGACGCTTGCGCTTTGGTACGGCAAGCCATCATCTAATCCCATTATGGATGCTTACCAATCACTAGTTTCCTCTTTCAGTCTTCATTTTGCATGCTGGTGTGATCACAGGCCGATATCGGCCTGTTGCAAAGACGATTATCCTCATCTTCTAAAATCCAGAATTGCTGTGCCGCACATTTAACGCCTATCAGTTAACATTTTCTTGATCTCCATTTCCAACCGAGCTTCTCTACCGTTGAATTTTGAGGTATTACAAGTCAAACTTCATGGTCGAGAGGTAAGAGGAGAGACACTCTGACGATCTGGGCTTTAGGATAGAATCCATCGTTACAAAATGCAAGGCAGCTTTTATATTGCCAAATGGGGAAATCTTTAGCCCAGAATGACTTTCTATCAACAGTGAGATATGGTCTCTATAAAATACTTGAAGTACTACTGAGCGCGGGATACTATAAACCGCCATATACAATGTACAGTAGGTGTGATAGAGGTCCCGTATCATTACGTATATTGCATTGTAATATTCTGTATATCTGGCGAATTATTTATGCTATCAAGTTGCACAAAAACCGTTCTTAAACCTCAAACAGCAACAGTGGAGCTACTTATCAAATTATGGAATACCACTATTCATTTTTAATTGTAGAGTAGAGACTCCCAATATGAGGAAGAATTTCAACTGTGAACTCATCGCCTTCATGTAAATACCCAGTTGGCTCCATCGCCATACCGATTCCTGATGGTGTTCCTGTGAGAATGATTGTACCAGCGGGCAGTGTTGTTCCTTGAGATAACCAGCTGACAAGTGCAGGGATGCTGAATATTAAATCACTATATGTGCTCATAGTTAGCACGGCTGATGAAATAGAGCTATAAAAAAATATTAATTCTTGTAGAAAAGAGCTACGAGACTTACCTAAGTGGTGAATTTTGCATTACCTTGCCATTTTTGAGCCCACGAATGCGAAGTTTGCTTGGATCTGGTATAACACATGTGGAAACCAGAGTAGGGCCAATAGGACAGGATGTATCAAAGCCTTTACTGAAACACCATTGCGACTGCTCAAATTGGCTTTTTCGCGCCGAAATGTCATTCGATGCAGTGTATCCTAGAACGTAGGAGAGTGCGTCGTCCTCGCTCACATTTTTAGCGGGCTTGCCAATTACTACGCATAGCTCGGATTCATAATCAGCTGTGTCATCGACAAGTGAGAATGAAGGGATAATAGTCGATGCAGGCCATGGATCTGCGAGAGATGTTGCTGGCTTTCTATGAAGAAGATATGTCCATTAGCATTGATGTCATGGAGCCTGGAAGTTGTTACTCACAGAAATACAACTGGTACAGAGGGCAGTGCAAGATTGGCCTCTTTTGCATGTTTTGCGTACTATAAATGTTTTAAAAAAAATTGATCCGATTTTAGAAATTTGCTAGAGATTCTCACATTTAATCCAATACACCGAATGGCGCCAACTTCAGACATGGATAGTGGCGATAAAATGCGATCGATAGATTCGACAACACCAGTTTCTGAGCCAGTATCCAGGACCGAAGTGCCGCTGAAAACTTTTACTTTAACATCGTGGCCATTTCTGACTTCTTTGCCGACGTCGATATCGGAGTTCAAGGGCTCCCCGATGAGGATGGAGTTTTGCCGCCCACGCGGAACGAAACGTACAAGACCTGTCAAAAAATTTTAATTATGAGCCTCCAACTTTGGTGGCTGTATATGTCGCAATCACCTACGAGTGAAGGACATTGGATTAAGGGAGGCACTGCTGAACAGAAAGTTTCCCGATGAAGAGCAAAAAATTATATCCTATCCATTCGAACATTTCATAATTTCGCGAGCAGCAAAGCTTTATAACGCATAACAATTGCTATTGATCTACTATGCGCAGATAAATTCCGTACAAATGGGTACTATCGGGTTATCTTGCTGAAGACTACCCTAACGCTCCATGTATGTACCTAAGCTTGGTCTTACGGGGTTACGAGATGCAGTTAGCGATGCAAAAAGAAAATATGGAATCTTCCGATGGAGATAGCGATCTCGGCATTGTATGTAATCAAAATTATGTAATCGTACAGTACAATATGTCTAGACGACCCAATGGTGCCCCCAGCAAATCATCTTTTTTTGGTAGCAACCCATTAGGTATCATTTGTGATATAGGTTTAGCAAGTAAGGCTTGCATTCGCCATTTAATCAGACTTTCCTTCTATCTGTATAATGTCAATATCTTTCCCCCCAACTTCAGTTCTTAGTGTCAATTCCTCTCCAGATGCAATCATCTTGTGCAATTCTTTAGCGCGCTTGACTGGAGTGGTTGTATCGTCCATAAACGCAAGATCCACCAGCTCCAGGCTAAGCCCTTTCGTTTCCGGGAAGAATAAATAGATGATGGGGATAAAAGAAAAGTTGAAAACGGCGAAAATAATGTACGTTTTCCATCCAATGTTAGCGATACTCGATGGGACAATTTCCACCATCACGAAAGAGAATAACCATAGGGTTGCCGTTGCAAGGCCCATCCCTTTAGATCGATATTCAAGTGGCAATATTTCCGGCCCATAAACCTATACCATAAATATCAGTACACTGTTTGAAGGATTGAAAAACGTTTATGGAATCCCAAGATGACTTACCCAGACGCCGCCCATGAATCCCCAGGTAAAAAAGGCTTGGTATGCAAATATCATGACCACGGCGACGATTCCAGAAGTACGCGTGTTGACAGCAAGCATTGCGGCAACAATTACCATAACCATTCCCATGCAACAGGCAGAGAGCATAAACAGTCTCCGACGCCCAACGCGTTCAATCAACCACCAGGTTAGCGTAGACGCCAAAAGGAACCATAGTTGTAAGAAAATAGACATGAGCAGGGACAAATGCCGAGAGAATCCAACGGAATTTTGAAAGCTAGAGGCATCAGATTCCAGTTAATACCGCTCAAAATGTCTAATACCCCAGACCAAACTTACATAAAAGTGGTGTAATAAGCTATTGGTGTACTGCCACTCAGATCTTGCATCAGGTTGACTGCGCAAGCAATTAGGACACGACGGCACGATTTGACCTTATCAGCCCTGAATAGATCTGTCCAGCTTTTTTGAGAGTTTAATTCCAGCAACAGCGCCTCTTTTATCTCCGTAATTTCAGCAGCTACGGACTCTCTGTCTGCCGTGTCTTTGAGCGCCTGCAGAACTGTCACAGTGTCTTCAATACGATCCTTCAGGATGAGATATCGAGGAGCTACGCATTGTATTGTTAGTTTATTCGTCGATATAATATAGGTTGACTGTCGCAAAAATGGTCAAACTTACATTCAGGCATGAAAAATAAAAGAGCACTCATTAGAAGTGCGAGTGTCGACTGAAAGGCAATTGGGAAACGCCATGTGACAGGGCCAGAGTAGCTGTTCATGCCATAGTCTACTAAATTGGCAAGAAGCTGGCCGACAATGAGGAAGCTCAGAGAGCATGCGACCAAAGTGCCACGGACCTTTGCTGGTGCTGTCTCCGACTGCCAGATTGCCATATTACTAGAGATCAGTCCGAGGCCGACGCCAGCAACAATGCGACCAACCATCAGTTGGCCAACGGAGAAACTGGAAGCCTGAAGGAGAGATCCGATGGTAATGGCCAATGTTCCAAAATGCGCGAGGGTTCGGCGGCCAAATCGTCCGCCTGCAGCTGCTGTAAGAAGAGATCCAAAGAAACATCCGAGCTCAAATAGTGACGTGACCACGCCTTGTAGGGTGGAATCGAGATTAAATGTTGATTCGAAGTCAGGGGCGGTAAGCAGACCACCGATAACACCATTGTCATATCCTAGTAGAAGAAGAGTTGATCAATAACGGAGTCCATGCTCATCAGACGCATCTATTTTGAGCTTGTAGTAGAGCATAAAATAGGGCGGGATCTGGTACCGAAAAGTATGAAGCCCAAACCACTTGAAATTGTGATTCCGGCTAAAAGCTTCTTGCCTCGGAGGCCAAGAAAAACCATTTCGACGTTTTTTCTGTAATTATAGCTTCAGCTGGCGCACTTGAATTACCCGATACAAGATCTGGGCCCAGCGGCTCGGTATGGGTTGGTATCATGCACGATGTCGACCACGGCATCTGGTAGGCATACTGCTCTACAGAATCTGGGGTAGTATTTAAATTTAATAAAACGCGGGGTAGATTGAATTGGTGTGGAGTAATCGTAAATACCACGAGTATGGGTGCATCTTACAGAGTCAGGGCCTTTTCATTGGCATATCGAGTCAATATTCAAGGTCGGTGAACTACCGATCTGATAGACTAGTGATGCAACTGTCAAGTGATTGGGTTTTATTGCCGGCGCTATGTTGAGCGATCAATGCAGCCAATCATCTTGCAATTCTCGGCTCTATGCTTGGTTGTTAAGCCGCGTGCTTGTGTCTTAAAACTCAAGCTTGGGTGGTTATACACCATTTGAGCTAGTATTCGACGCTAGATTTGGGGTATAGCATCAAATTGAAAATAAGAATTATGGTCTCAGCTTCTAGAGAGGTGGGAGCAGTAAAATATTAACAGGCACATTAGTCCTTTTACTAAAAGATATATCTTAACGAGACACAACCGACGGATGTAATTCTAGAAATGAGCCAATGGCAATTATTTGCTCGGCAATATTGCACATCATCTCCCGAACAGCCACAAATTCCACTTCTCCCTTGCATCCACTGCACTGCAGTACTGCTATTGATATTTTCCCTTTTAGCCGCAGTAGACCAGATACCAGAAGTCGATGCCATGTACAGAGGCTAAGCATGCAGGCTGCTAGGCGAGTAAGGTAATGCGCATGTTAATAATAATATTAGGTGAAAGAATAAAGATCAGGAAATATAATGAAAAAAGAAGTAGCATATTAAGGATATGCCTCATTGCCTTGGTGGCCTAATAGAAGGACGTATTGGCAACTTTTCGGAGCTCATGGCCTCCATCATCTAAAACCCCAGTTAGTCATGCATGGGTAGCCACAGAGTGAAGCTTTAACAGCATCTAGGCCGAGCAGCTTATAGTTGTCCGATTGGCCCCCCTCGCCGTTTTAAAATACGGCTTATATTATGTCTCAATGGGATGAGTGCACCCTGATTTGTCTCGAATGACTTTTGGTTTACTAATCGATCTATCTACTTATCTGTCTAATTACTATCTATTTAGCTATTTACACTAGATAACTATGCTATATTATAGAGAAAATATTCTAGTTTTCAGGGTCGAGTGCTCGTCTTTTGTAATGTATATTATAAACAAGATTGTGATATGCTTGGGAACTCAACTCTCCCGCTGTTGAATACTTGCAAACTCAGGAAGATTGCGTTGCATTTTCCGTTACGGTCTTGAAAAAGGAGATGAGGGCCATAGGACCGTCTTTGTGTCTCATCACGGCTCCCATTTCCAAACCGCTGTTAATATGCTCTACTGCGCGTTTGAACATATCCTCTTCATACTCGATAACGGCACGATCAATATCATCTGTGCCATATGTTGCAATTTTGGTGGCCAGAGAGAGTGCATCTGCCATAGCGCAGTTGACACCTTCACCATTTGGAGTTGCGACGTGGGCTGCATCTCCAACCAATGTCAGGCCAGGAATAGGCTTCCAGCTCATGGTTTCTGGAGGTATGTAGTACAAAGACCAGGGGCTAAAATCCTCAGAGTGGCGAATAATATCTTTTAATTCATCTGCCCAGTCCTCGAAGAATTCTGAAGAAAGAAATAATTGACGGGTAGACTCAGTATCAGTCAAGTCCACGGCGCCACCTCGCACAAAATTTTCTGGCACCGAAATACCGAGATAAATCCTGTAAGATCCGTCGCCTTGACGCTGAATAACGATCTCTTTTGAAGAACCTAGACACACCAAAGTGCCTGCGCCAACTTTCGAAACCATCGTAGTGTAAAGAGAGTTGCCGGGGTTTATTCTTGATTCGATGTAGTGATTGCCTGAGTATTTTGGCTTTGCTTCTGTTATCTGTGAGTGCAACTATTAGTGAGTGGAGAAGGAGAAAGAGCATTAAATATCATATGACGAGGCTGATAAACGTACCGATGCTCGCACTTTACTCCAGGCACCATCTGCACCAACCACCAGCTTGAATCCAGTGGCTGAAACGCCATTTGTAAACTCAAGGATATGGTGCCCATCCTTATCCAAGGTTACTCCCTTGAGAACATGATTCCAATGGATTTTTGTACTTGGGATGGAGTCTAATAAAATCTGGCGGAGCTGAATGCGATCGATCTCGGGCGCGTCACGCCCCCCTTCTTCAGCGTGAAATACTCTCTCCCCTTTCTGGTTTGCAATTCTAAACACAGTGTCTTCATATCTCGCATACTTCAAGAACTCTTCAAAAAGACCTGCTTCTTTCAGCGCAAGCTGTCCAGTCTCTGCATGAATATCGAGGCTGCCTCCTCTGCGACCAGAATCGTCGGTTTCGTCACGCTCATAGACCACGTAGTCGATGCCTTTGCGCTCTAAAAGGCGTGCTAAGGTCAAACCACATGGCCCACCACCGATAATGGCAATGCTGGGAGACATGCTGTAGCGATCGTACTAGGGTCTTTATAACAAAGATGGTGAAAATGGCTCGGTTATGCTATGCATATGAGATGATGCTCATATCAGATCTGTGCCAAGTGCTAGATAATGCGGCCTTTATATAGATGATTAGTTCCGGCATGGTAACGAGTGGACAACTTCGACACCGCAATTTTTCGGAGTCAAAGTGAAACGTTGTACAGTGGTGGCGAGATGTGCGACTTACCCGGGCTCTTAAAACTTAAGCTAGATGCGATCCTCGGGACCGAGAGTGGCCCTCGGGTGCCGCATCTGAATCTCGTCTGCTCTAACGGAGTGCAGCGGGTCCGATTGTCTCTCATTAGACAATGCTGCATGTCTTGTCAGGTAGTATTTAATCCTATAGGCCGGTTCAAGAATAAGTGATATCAAATGACCAAATTTTAAGCTTATTCCGCGAATCATGTTGATAATAATGAGAGACTCTGCCACGTTGGACGAATCTGCATAGGGCCTTAACAGTTTATCTGTCTTACATAGAATACCTCTAAATTATCTTCGCTTTAAATAATTATTGATTCAAGATTTTCATCACCAATTGCTGTTTTGGTTAACTTAATTGTACTTCCTAGCTTTGAAAGATTGCATTTATTAACAACGTTGAACGTAGCCCACATTCTTGAGGAACTGCTAAAACTGCGTTTCGGTACCGAATCTAGCTGCAGCGTATGGAGTACCGATCCGCGAAAACGCTAATGCAGCAGGAACAAGTTATGCCAAGCACAATTATGGTACAGTGCAAGTCGAATCAACTCGAAACAGGAGTCGGGGAACAAGAGAGATATTCAGTCTCATTTACAATCTATCTCAGCTTCGGTATCTCCCAGTCATGCAGCTTTATGAGAGATCGTAACCAAGAGTGCTAGGGGTGTCGCTAGCCTAGCCTATAAACATACTGTATGGGCTAACATTGGCCTAAACCCATTGATATCCAGCAGCGATCATTGTCATCAGTGTGGTCAGTCTGAATTTGGACTGAGAAAGTGCTTTCACACGCCGCAGCAAAATCTGGTAGTTGAAAAGAAGGAGGATTTGAGACCGATTTGCTGATGCCCTTCATTGACCTCCATGCACCATTTGCTACCATTAGGAAAGTCCTCGCCCTTCACCTAGCGGCCAGGCCTGGGATTTACTAGGATCTGTACCCTTAGAATGTAGGGTTTGCTGGCCTGAGGACGAATATCCATCTGTCGATATAAATTTCAGCTGCTTTCCCATCCTGCTTCTTTTCCCATTTTTCACCCCGTTCCTTTTTTTCCCCCGCGTTCGATTTTCCATTAACAGTAACTACCATAAACTGAACTTACTTCTACAAGGCCACCTCCTCACAGACATGAAGCCCACACTCGCGCTGACAAACCTTGCCTCAGCCTCTCGGACGCAACGTTCAACGCTGACTGGAACCCCTATTGTATCCAACCTTCTGTGCCAATACCACAAGAATCGAGTCATCTTCAATGGACATACATCTTTGAGAACATTTTATACTCGCTCCCACCTTTGCAATCAGCAGCAAAAAGACGATGAGCTACCCAAGTTTAGCTTTGAGGGTTTGGGAATGAGCAAGAACGTCAGGATCTTTGTAATTGCAGTCTTGAGCATTTTCGGAACGATTGAGACCTGGGTTTGGTGTAAGGGTATTTATCGCTGGTGGAATGGCCCTTCAGAGGAAGAGAAAAAGAGGATAGAGGCTTCTCATAAATAAACGATGGAGAGCAGAGAGATATAATTCAAAATTTTGGACAGAGCTATTGAAGTAGAACGGCAACATGCATGCCTCTCTATGTATCCAATTTCTATGCAATGCACTGCTTGTGCCCTACGTGACGCATGCCGCATAACAGGCAGCAATGATGGCAAAAGTTCAGTATTCCATAAGGATTATAAATAAAACCAAAGAGCCACTCACATTTTATGTCTCGATTTTCGAAAATACAGTTTCACGGACAGCGTAATTGTCATGACAACTTCGAGAGGTGAGAACAATACACGGGGCGACAAATCAAGTTGCTTCTGAGTCAATTGCGAGGATAAGTATCGAGAATGCGTGGTATACTTAGTAGCCAATGCGAATTCTATTTATTTTAAAGTACTCTTGCCAATAAAGAGACTTTATCCTGCCATTAGAGGTTAGCGTAATGAAGAAGCGAGTGGTCGATTCTGATGTTTGACACACAATACTTCTTGCTAGCGGCCCTACTTGGCTTGTTTATTAGAACATGAGCAATACCTATTATTATAGCACTTCCGTGTTATATACACTGCCAGGCCAAAGCAACTGAACTGATATGAATATGGATCATAATCATCACGCGGCTGGGCACAAGAGAAGGGGTTTTGTAATGGAGACTGGCGACTGAATTGTAACATTTCCTCTCAATTCTTTGCAGGGGTAAGGCCTTAGCACGTTACGCATTACGCACATCCAGTGGGGCATCAACGATCATAAAGTCATTCGTTTCTGCGACCTGCTTGAGAGGCAAGTATTTTCAGTGCATGCATAGCTACTGGCACTGACTAGGTACTTCACACTATCTATTCTTTAAAATGGCTTTTCATCGAGTCTGTCGCGCACTGCTTCCTCCAGAGACTGCAGCTGGTCTTCACGGAGCCCAAGAGCTTCGTTGTCGAGTCTATCATATACCGCTCCGCCTGTAACCCAGATGCGTCGCAGCGCCGCAACGACTGCCAACGGATTGCCTTCGTCCCAGAACTTCTCTTCAACGCTTTTTACTTCATCTAGCGAGATATAAGTGACATTGAATTTCTCACCAAGCTGCTTTTCAAATTCAGCAAGAACCTGATTTGACGATTTCGTGAAAGAAGCAATCTTCAACGCCTTTCCAACAGATATTTCTGGGCGTTGTAACGCAGCCACCACTCCTTTACCAACGCTGTGTTGAAACGCCGCGGTTAGCTCCCATCGTCAGCTAAATCGGTTGTGATAACTCACTCATCCATAGCGGTGAAGCCAATAAGCTGCTCTCCATCTCCAATAATGGTTGCTTCTCTCTTCTGTAGATCAAAGCCACTGACTAAGTCTTTAGGAACCCACATCTCAATGTATGGCCCTACAACTAGATACGTAGGCTTCAAATTTTTCACCTCCTCAGCAAATACCTTGCGCACTGCCCGTTTAAACGTATGGGGCTTCTCATGTGCGCTGCCGGGGTTGTGTTCTGGGTCGGTGCCGTATTCTGAAGGGAAAAACCACCGCACGGATTCAGACTCGTCCGCTTGCTTGATGAGCTCGAATTGATGCTGTAGAGCCCCTCTACCAAGGCAACTGATTGCGGTGTCAACGCCTTGATAGGCATTTTTCACGTCTGTTGAGTCTTTTACGTCAGCGACAATAACAGATACTCCTGCGGCTTTCCATTTATTCAACAGGTCAGGCTTGGTAGACACCGTGTTTGCGGAGGTGAAAATCGAAATTTGGGGGAAGGGAGGCCAAGCGCTAATGAGCTGATTGACGATATGTTTCCCAATGTTGCCTGTGGCACCAAACACCAGGATATGCGAAGGCTTAAAGGACTCCATTGTATGAATTATAAGCGTACCAAAGATAGGTGCCTAGTTACGGGCAGAATTAAGAAAGAAAGACGAGATTTATTATATTATACTTTCGACAATCTCTGACAAACATTCCAGCGCGCCCTATTAGTCATTAATCACCACAAGTGAGGGGTACATTATACCATTGCTTATCCACATAGGAATATCGCCTGTAGCAAATCCGCGCAGTCGCTATAATTGGCATCATGCTAAACAAAATGTGTGTGCCTTGGTCGCGGCTCTCTGGAATCTCATCTCAAAATAAGCCATAAAACCCATAAAACTTTCCAGCATTTCCCAAATCAGGTATCGTTAACTTTCCTAAACTATCTCTTTCTCCACTTTGACGGCGGGCGCTGGGGGGGGGGGGAATTTGGGTGTGTATTTACTGTTCTTCCGAATCTGGGCGCCCTTGAAGTAAACAGGCGCAAGCACAACAGCAACAGAGCCCAGCAATGTCATTGTTCATTGGATTCCAAGCCCCTTAAGTATGTAGGTTGCGAATAGGAGAAAGATGGCGCCGAACACCGACCGCAAGAACGTATTGGCTGCTAGTGCTGAAGCCGCAAACTAAACCACCGCGTTAGTGATAAGCCAATTCAAGTTTAGCTGAGTAGAGGTGTAAATACCATCAAGTAGGCGTCAATTATATAACTGAACGCCTGTAAAAACACCATTGATATACCGAGACCGGTCACAAAGCCACCAATAGTAGCCACGATCCAGTGAATCTCTTTTCGGTATCCTGACCAGCCAAGCCAAAACATGCCGCCAGCGAAAAGCACAGCTCCAACCATTGCCTCAGGCATTCGCCACTCAGGTACGGGCATATTATTGTTGGCCACAAGCTTACGTGTGTAATTTGGCGCGCGTAGAGTCATTACGATACCTGTTATAATCCAGCCAAGTACAGCACCCAGCTCTGGAAGTCCGCTGATGCCAGGCCGCATGCCGTAAACTCCTTGGAAGATTTGGGGATATGCGGTGAGAAAGAGATATAAAAGGCCGTAGATGAATGCAGAGTAGAGGCTAGAGAAAGGGGAAAAAAATTAACCGTGCTCAGAGATAGGATGTGAGTAGCGTGGACATACCTCATAAGTAGGACAATAGGCTCGACCACAAGCATGCGAAACGGGCGCATGAAGTAGCGTTCAACCATCTCACCAAGGTTAACTTCAGCCTCCTCTTGCTTAGCATGAATTGCGTAGTTCTTTGTTAGCCGTCGTAGCTTGGCTGCCTTCTTAGCCAAATAAGAGGAGCACTGGTTTCTTGTACAAAGATCAAGTTCAGTACCGCAGCGGCAGAAGCCAACATTCCTGTAAGACATTGCATCCATCGCCAGCCAAGGTGGCTCATCACAATGAAGCCACCGATAAAATGCGCGCACATTGAGCCAATAAAAACGCAAATAGTGAACCATGTCACTTAGTATATCTAATTTAGTATATCTCAAGAATATTGAGAGCTTTCATGTAAATGCTTACGGCAACACCGCGCGTCTTGTTATCGAACAGGTCGACAAACACGCCGCCACCCACGGCAAGCGGAGCGGTTCCCAAAAGAAAGAAAGAAAGAAAGAAAGAAAACCTGCAAAAAATCGGTTTATCATGATGTTTTGAACATCTTTAGAAACTGCAACAGAAAATTGGAAAATTGCAGTTCCAAATGCGGCAATAACAAGGGGCAGTCGTCTTCCCTTGACCTCAGAAAGCGGTCTCCATAGCAGTGGCTTGCAGTAGTGTTAGATACGGCCTCATACAAATGAGAGATATATTCTGTTCAAAGATGGATATTAAATTAAAGCAAAGACATACCCTGATGAGAATCCCAGCACATAGAGTGTTACTCCCAGTGTAGCAACTTCTGGTGCAATATGAAACTTCTCTGATATTGTTGAGATGGCGGGAGAAAAGACGCCGCTTCCAAAGGTAGTGATAAATGTAGTAGACACAATGATCAATACTAGTCCCCATCTAATTCAGTTAGAAGGCTATGGCAAGCAGCTTTTTCGTCCCTGTACTAACTTTCTCTGCATAGACCAGTTTCGCGGATGGGTAGGGTCAGACGGTCCATCAAATTCCACAATATAGCTTTCTTTGTCCGAGAGCTCGGGGGAGGGGGGTAAAGCTTTCCGGCACCCATTGAGAGATGCGATAATTCTTCCTGGCTGGGTAAGGGATCAGGTTGGCGATTAATTGTCTCTACTCGCTCCACGGCAATTGCATCTTGTTCCACATCGCTCGAAATGGCATCGTCTCTGCTGAGTTGCTGCTCCGACTTAGACCGAAGGCCTTCCTCATTGGAATGGACTTTGGCCACTTCGATGTTGTCATCCACAGAGCCCAATTTATTATCCTCCACTAAAAAAGTAACTTCTTCCGGAGTCCTGAAATACTTGGAGGTTTGTGTATATGCCAGGTGCTAAGAGTGTCGCCTGTGATGGCAATGATTACTGAAGGTTGGAAATGCGCACACATAATTCGAAGGCTACTTCGCAGCAGTAATATATAGAAAAGTGCCTCTCCATTCTACATATATTTTCCTATATCACAACACGATCCAACTCTACCAGAAAAAAGAATTATCATTACTAAGTGTTCTTGCTTTTGCATGAACTATTCTGTAGCTGTTTAAAATTTCTAAGCAAGACTAAAGCGTGTATTTGAGGGAATCGGGAGAGTCGGCAGAGTCGGCAGCTCGGATTTCGGACTCTCGCTGATTTCTTTTCCGACTTTTTCAGCCTTCGAGCCTCAGTCATTAACACGCGATTCCCGAGTCAGCTAATGCTCGCAATAGGTTACTGAAAATCGGAAAATGATGTTTGTATGAAATACCTTAAATGGAAATAGCCATATACGGTAATAGTATTGCTCAGCAGCTGTCTTGCAGGCACAACACACTTGAAACTTGGAAATAGGAGTAGGACCCATGCTAGGGCCTCTATCGCCCTACTTTAAGTTCGGCATTATTGCTGTGGGAGGTGAAGCTGGTAACCGACCTGTTTCTCGTTAAACAGAATTGTCATGTCTTACAGGATGTAATACGAAGTACAGGAGGCCAGACCTCAAGTCTACCTAGTAGTCTAACAGCGCATGGAGTACGGCTCGGGGCGAGAGGCCGTAATCTCACATCAGCCTTTGACATGCCGCTGCTGTTGCTGTTGACGATTTCAGGCACGCAAGCTGTCCATCTCAGAAGATATTATTAAGGTACATATATGGAAAATAGCCCATAGGTTTGATATACAACGCATAACTCAACGTGACAGTTCTATGCATTTTTTAACAGTCACAATTGGGTATATCTATCAGGAGAGGTTACTGTCGCCAAGTTATTCGTCCTATAAGGAAGGCAGGAGAAGTGAAATATTAAGGGCAGATATGCTAGTATCATAACCGATGGCTTCATTCCGGGAGGGTTATCAGACCGGCATATGATTATAAGACAAGAGATGTTGCAATAACACCACATGCGGTTCACTGTGGAATCCACAAAGTTAAGATCTAGACGGTTGAAATTAAAACATAAGAGACTACAAGGTTAGAAGCCACCTGTTCAGTTTTACAAATTTTCAGCCGCAAATGAAAGCAATGCGTTGTATCTGCTGTGGCTATGTACCCGTATCGACGTGAAAATTTCCGCATCAGGGCCCAAGAAAAAGAAAAGAAGAAAGAAATACGAAGACCTTCCGCTTTCTTCAAGATCTGGTCTCCAAAGCAGGGTCTGAATATGTCGCCATGCTATACTTAGAATGCCTCAATAGTTAATAGGGTAGGAGTCGGCCTACCACGGGTTAGCAATATCTTGCGTTGAAAATTCATCCTGCTTTCTCTTTTCTTTCTCCTTTCTGGTAGTTGCTCTCTAGGGTGAGTCTTTTCTTTTTTTTTCATTTCCTTTTTTTTTTTTAATCCAAAACGCCAAGCAGATTCATCTCTTTCTCCTCACTTTCACCTTTTACATCATGTTCTATACTAACTAAGCGCTGCAAGCTCGTAATAACTTAGCAACATACAAGCTCTCAGTTAGAGAGGTTAGCGTACTACCTATTCTGTACGTTCTTAAAAAATGACGCAATGGTGAGCGGCCCTCGCTGATGAATAAAGCGGCAATGCGGCATGGAGGTTCAATCCTATCGCCGCGAACCCGCATCGGATACTTTTTAAAGGTTGCCGATAGGTAGAATCGCTTGGATAGCTATTTTGGTACTGCGTAGAAAACTCACTGGCTTCAATTCTATTTTGCTTGCAAATTTGTCAGGAAAGCTAGTGGCGGACCTTGTACAAGCGCCCGAGTTGCCCGAAGCAGCCGATACTTCATAGTATGCTTCAGTTTATGACATACTATCACGAATGATTACCAATTTCCCAATCCAAAATACCAGTGGCATTTTGTGATTCTCCTATAAATTAAACCGTGTTTGCAACTCATTAAGAAGACTCACTGCTCATCCACATGAGAATATAAGAACATTCATCGAAGACTTTCTGATCCTGACAACTTCAACATGCACAGCACGATGCGCGCCATTGGTAAGACGCTGTTACTTCAATTATCGGCTATCTCTTCGTTTCCTATTCTGACATTTCGGTGTGATAGATATTCGGGGCGATATTGGCCCTGCAGAGTCCCTTTACATGACTGAAATTCCCAAGCCCATGCCGAAAGAAGGACAGGCTTTGGTACGAGTCAAGGCTTTCGGTCTCAATCGCGCGGACATTATGCAGCGAGATGGAGAGTATCCCGTCCCCCCTTGGGCTGGCAAAGTCCTAGGACTGGAGTTTTCCGGTATAATAGAGGAGCTTGGAGAAAATAGTGAATCATCATTTAGCGTTGGCGATGAGGTGTTTTCTTTGACATATGGTGGTAAGAACACCCTCAGCGGCATTGGGTGAGAAGTTCATTTACTTAAAACTCGTTTTTCTAGGGGCGTACGCTGAGTATGTTGCTGTTTCGACACATATGTTGATCCATAAGCCCGCTCAATTATCATGGGAGCAAGCTGCAGGCATCCCCGAAGTAAGTTTTGAACGGCTTATGAGCTTCAGGATTATTTTGGTGGAGGCTGACACATCTTATAGACCTGGCTCACTGCTGCAAAAGTTATGTATATTATTGGAGAGTTCACGCGTGGTAAATCTATTCTATGGCACGCTGGTGCATCTGGCGTTTCCATTAGTGGCATCCAGCTTGCTGTTGCTGGTGGTGCCTCAGCTGTTTACGCAACAACACGATCTGACGAAAAATGCGATTTCTGCGTTAATACTTTGGGCGCCACCGCGGCTTTCAACACCACGGACCCTAACTGGGTCGATCAGGTGTTGAAGGCAACTGATGGCAAAGGTGTTGATATAATCGCCGATTTGATCGGACCCGATGTCTTTGCTGAAAATCTCAAGATCGGCGCCAGGGATGCTAGGATTGTGCTGATCGGATTGATGAGTGGGACAACATTCAAAAAGGAATTCGACATGGGTCTTCTCGCCTTCAAGAGGATTAGATACGAGGGATCAACTTTGAGAAGCAGAGATGAAGAGTTCCAGCGTAAACTGAGAGACAAATTTGTTTCGGAGGCGCTCCCCCAGTTTTTGGCTGGGAACTTCAAAGTCTACGTCGAGAAGGTCTTTCCGTGGGAACAGATAGTCGAGGCGCACAAGTTGCTGGAGGCTAACAAGACCATGGGGAAAATTATATGTACTATTAACTAAAAACCTCAGAAAAACTTATTATTTGTATTAAAATAGGCATAAACTCGTGTATTTTATGGATTTTGGTAGCTGAGAAAAAGTTGGCTGGAAAATGAATGTGTCTAGGAAATATGGTAATACGATATCACCATAGAGTTTTACACATGCCTACACTTTATGTACATGCATAAGTGCTTCAGGACTTCTTGGAGATACAGTAGATTAGGGTATACGACTTGCTCGCGTAAGAACACGGCTATTACTATTTAGAAATCACAACGCCAAGTCGCCGAGGAGCTGAGATTAAGCTCGCGCGAGAGAAGGTGAAGCCGACATTGCGCAACACGACTTTGCGCGCGGACATTGTACTACTACTAGTATGAATAAGGCACTTGAGACTCGTTAAGCGATCAACCGGAAGCTATTGCTGCCTTGGAACGCAGAGATAAAGGGTGATCTTCTAGAATTGCGCAATGCGGCAAAGTGCATCCGGTGGGGTGGGGATGAGCGAGCTGTCGCTGGGAGAAAAGAGGCAAGAGGTAACAAGATTTTGCGTGCGATTTTTAGTGCTTAGGCCAAATAATTCTACGACGAACAGCTGAATTTATTCTCCGCTTGCGGAACCCCTGCGTTGGAACCCTGTATCGGGGCAAAAGTTCGCGTTGATGTCGGGGAAAATGTATTCTACGCACTTCACGCTTAACTACCGACTCCTACTATACGAAACGCGAAGGCAATACGTGCTCGTGCAGATGGAATTCTGCGTGATGTAGGGATACCATTTCTTGCTCGGGTGCATAAATTTGGCTCTTATCTTGCAAAGTACCTAGTTTTAAGTACTCATACTATTTATATAGCCTTGCATCCGCTGATTTGTTCTCGAATGCTCCTATCAACATACCCACCTGCCCACCTATCTAAGATGCAGAGGAGATGACAGCAACAAAATTTTCTACGTGGGGAGCCCAGTGGCGTGGGCTTACTCTAATTTGAATAGAGGGCGCAAATCGAGTGTGGGGAAGCTGAGGCTAGGCACTCTAGTTGCAGCAGTCTATACATGGACTACATGGTCTCGAGTTTCCAACCAATGCTGCCTAGATACTACCCATACAGTTTTGACACGCTGCTAGCATGTCCCCAAATGCCTGGCACTTCATCCGCTAGCTCTTCTGCGGAGCATTGATCCTAATCAGTGCTCTGGCCTCGCGGCGCGATACGAGCGGCCGTTGGTTCTGGACTAAGAGGAAGTGATAATTTCCGATTGCCATTCTACTTTCTGCGCTGCGGCCCCTGAAGCCACAATGGATGGCCGGCAGGGAGGATCGAGGCTCTGTTCTCGTTAGTCGGAGGTGAGGCGGATTCCCTTCCTTGTAATGAACTGAATCGATTCTCAATAGTCGTCACACCATGGGCAGCCAAGGTGCTTTGATCCGGTAGTCACCCAATTTATTTTCGTTATCAGTTTATGGCTTGCATAGGTAGTCGATATACGTACGCCACAAATACCTAGTCTGCTGAAGCTGTTTGCTCCTGGGACTAGTCCTGAGTGCATGGCCGTTACATCTCCTTTATTGCTTAAAGCATCACCCTCAAAAAATTATCATGGCAGGGGCGTAGCTTGTGTTTCCTTTCCATCGTCTGCATGTAGCGCTCAAGAATGGCTCTCTACTCATCGGCACCTCCAGAACGGCCATTTAGCGATGCCAAACCTACCTTGCTTGTAGCTTGGTGGATAACGCTCTTTTGTACATGTTTGATCTTGCTCCGCCTCTCAGGACGATACATTCGGGTGGAAAAGTTATTCATCGAGGACAAGATCACAGCATTGGCATTACTGCCACTATATCTGAGGATCGCATGCACTCACATAGTCCTCTTATACGGCACAAATAATGTTGATCTTACCGGCATTGAGCTGTCTTCCACAGAAATTGAACAGAGAATTATTGGAAGCAAAGTTGTCCTCGCTGGAAGGATATTTCATGCTGCTACGTTTGTCTCTTCCTTATCTCTACTTTTTTTTCCCTACAGTCTATATAACAGCTACTAATTGTTTTTGCGTTGTAGGCTATGGACGCTTAAATTCACCACGCTTGAGTTTCTCAACAGACTGGCTGGTGCCTCCCTGAAGAAGGTCTACAAACTTCTCATTAATATTCTACGATGCGTTCTTGCGGCTTCCTTTCTGGCGATCATAGTGAGCGACCTTGCGGAATGTCATCCAATATCTCACTACTGGCAAATTATTCCGGATCCAGGAGCGCAGTGCCGTCAAGGCGTGGTGCAGCTTCTCACAATGGGAGTTTGCAGTGCAGTCATTGATGTCATACTTATCATATTTCCCATTCCAATCATCTTCTCGACTCGGATCGCTACTAAACGAAAAATCTTGCTCGCCATGCTATTTTGTTTTGGCTTTCTGACAGTTGGCATTACCATTTACAGAATCCCCAAGACCATCAAGCAGCACGGGGACCAGGTGGTTCGATCTATGTGGGCATCCATAGAGCTGCTTGCTGCAACTGCAGTGGCAAATTTGGTAGCTTTGGGTTCATTCCTGCGAGATAGCGGAGTGAGGAAGATCAAATTTCGCCCAGGATACCATAGCAGTGGGACAGGCTCCCGGCCTCATGCTAAGGGGGGCAGTGATAGACGTCAGGCCGAGAGTGAACACCGGGCCAAATCGGACAGCGATGAATGGGCGGACGATAAGCAGGCCGATACCGCATTCCAACCCTCATCCAACGATGGAGCACGTCACTCGCAATCAGCTAGTGGAAGTGGAATCAGTCCTACGCAAAGCCATGACTCGCTCATTCAGCCAGACCGGGGATCTTCACAGGCTGCCCCGGTGCTGGGTCTTGAGAACCCTCGATCTCCAGAGCGAGTGGTTCCTGCCGGAATCACTAGCTTCCGGCGTAGATAGCTGGTTTGAGAATAATAGTTTATTTTCCTCCTTGGCGTCTGACAATTTTGGCGCTGCATAAGTAGCACAGTATGCGGTATCTAATCTAGCCACTCAACCATTCAACCATCAGAACCAGTGAATGCCCGCATTACCACCACCCCCTTTTTTTATCACCTGTTCAAGTTAATACAACACAAGTCATGAAAAGATGGCTTGTATTTTGCTCAGGATCCAAGCCTTTAGGCTGCACATCCATACAGGCCACGCCTTCAACTGGCTAGCGTATGTCATTCCATTAGTTCATAGAATCGGCCAACGGCTGCCCAGGCGTGGCTTTTGGATTCTGTTAGTCACGTTTCAAACCAGGACCTGCCAAATGTCAACTCTTATCTCTCATCAGGCTAACCCCAGGTTTGCGGAGGTCCAAGTCCCACACGCAACCCACGCGATGATATGCAGGGGCAGCGAACGCCCCGAGAGAACTCCAGACTGTCGCCACCACTTGTGCATCCTGGCACTACTAGTACCCTTATAAAGGAACTACTATGCACCACTCCGAAATACTACCTACTCTTATCTAGCGTCCACTAAAGTAGCGCGAAGGCCTCGGTTCCAGAAGATTGTGGCTGTAGGCTATTGACATGCGCCAAAATTCTTCAGCGCGCTGCAACGCAAGGCAGCATGGAATCATGCCGGGATTGCTCCATGAGCCCATCGCGGAGGCTTACCGGATTCAGGCGATTGAACGCCAAGATCAACCCGTAAAAGAGATGAGGTTCTAGAATTTGCAATAGCAGCGCCTTGTACTTATTTGGAACTCGTATCGTTTCTCGTTCCCCTGGCCTTCTAAAGGCCTTCCATTTTTCGTCTGGAATGCAGTTCTATGCATACTTTATTTTCCGAACAGTTGGGATCATCTTTCTCCCCCTTGCATGCATGTCGTGAAAGAAGATAGGTAGTGTGCAAAGTTAGCTGGATCCCATCATGGCTTTCGACGAGCCAGAGAAGCCAAAGTCCGTCAAAAATGGAATCACATACACCCGGGATTTCGAGGTCGTGGAAATGAGCGATCTATCGGAACCAAGGGGAGGTCAATTCACGACAACGACTTCATATTCCATAACGACCGCATCACGCCCTAGGGTTTCTCATAAGAAGTCAATGGGCCATCGTTTTGTAGACAGCTTCCGCCGTGCCCCTGGAGGACTTCCAATGACTGGGAACCATGGCTATCAAATCAACGATGATCTTCCAGATATAGCTCAAGCAGGTAACCGCTTCTACGATCTTCGCGCCGCCAACGTCCGGACGGCGAATTCTGCACTTGCACGCGATCTCAAAGGCCGTCATCTGCAGATGATTGCTTTTGGCGGTTCTGTCGGTATAGTTATATCTTTGCTGCTTAAGAGAAGGGAGACCTGAAATGCTAACAATAGCAATCAGGGACCGGTTTATTTGTGGCATCAGGCCTGGCATTGTATCAAGGTGGACCAGCTTCGATGTTGCTGGCCTACATCGTGACTGGTGCTATTCAGTTTTGTACTATGCAGGGCTTAGGTGAATTAGTAGCAACATTTCCCGTTGCTGGCTCGTTTTCTGCATTTTCAAGTCGGTTTCTGGATCCGTCGTGGGGCTTCGCCATGGGCTGGAAGTAAGTACAAATAAAACTCAAATCTTAGTGCGCGTTTTGTGATATCACCAAGATACCCGAGATCGATGTCCTCCTACAGAGCCTTGGTTGTTGTAGCGCTGCTAATATTGCTGCCAGCTATGCATTGCAATGGCTCTTTGTTCTGCCAGTTGAAATTATTTCCGGGGCATTGACCATCCAATTTTGGAACTCGTCTATTAACCCAGCAATATTCGTTACTATTTTCCTCATTACAATCGTTACCATCAATATGTTTGGCATTAAAGGCTATGGCGAAGCAGAATTTATTTTCTCTACGGTCAAGGTCACGGCCATTGTCGGCTTCATGTAAGACTGAATTACCCCCCAGCAGTATTTATCTACTATTCATTGTACTAATGAATGAATTCCTTAGACTACTTGGTGTTGTCATTAATATCGGAGGGCCGCCTACGAGTGGATATATCGGTGGACAATACTGGACTAACCCTGGTGCAACAAATAACGGGTTTAAAGGGTTTTGCAGCGTCTTAGTTACGTCCTCGTTCTCCTTTATCGGCACCGAATTGGTTGGACTTGCTGCAGCTGAAACTGCTAATCCGAAGAAATCCCTTCCAAGCGCTATTAAGCAAGTCTTTTGGAGGATAGCCATCTTTTACATCCTATCGCTCCTCCTTGTCAGTCTCTTAGTCCCCTACAACGACTCACGTCTGGTGGGAAGCGAAAGCTCCGTTGGTGCTACTGCTAGCCCCTTTGTTGTTGCCGTTGAGAGCGCCGGTTCAACAATTCTGCCGAGCGTTATGAATGCCGTAATTATAATTGCGGTACTGAGCGTGGGAAACTCGGCCATTTTTGGATCCTCGCGGACGCTGGCTGCCCTGGCCGAACAATCACACGCACCTGCAATATTCTCATATGTGGACCGCAAAGGACGACCGTTGACGGCAATCATTTTCGCCTCAGTCCTTGGGCTTTTAGCATACCTGGTTAACGTCAAAGTCCATTCAGAGATTTTCGACTGGCTTATGGCTATTTGCGCGCTATCGGGTTTGTTTACGTGGGGTAGCATCTGCCTCTGTCATATTCGCTTCCGCAAGGCTTGGGCGGCGGCAGGACATTCGTTGAATCAGCTACCATTTTTGTCGCAGGCTGGCGTTGTAGGCTCTTATCTTGGAGTAGCTGGAAACATATTGGTCCTGGCTTCACAGTTCTGGATGGCCGTATCTCCACTGCAAGGAGATCCGAATGCTACCGGGCCTAACATCACTGCGAAAAATTTCTTTCTCAAAGTGATGGCCGTCCCAATTATTATTTTATTCTACGTTGGGCACAAACTGTGGTTCAGAACAAAAGTAGTCCCCATTGCTTCCATCGATATCAACACCGGGCGGAGTTTCTCAAGAATGCAGTCGATAACAGCAGAGGAAGAGGAGATTCGCCAAGGGTGGCCTCTGTGGAAGAGGATATATCGGACGCTCTGTTAACAATAATTTTGATACTAATAGAGTCTGACTGTATTGTATAAGTTACTTTATTACACCTGACTAGGCAGGTGTGTATGTGCGTCTAATTAATGTTTAGTCCAATTGAATGTGGCCTTCTCCCAGACAAACTTCTACCTGAACTGATACGCAAAAATACTCGGCGGTGCTGTTGGACAGGGTACTGCAAACTGGCACGAAGGATTGGCTAGAGGCGCTATTATGCTTCACGAGCTGACCCCGCTGCGGAATTTTTACGACATCCTTCCAATTCCTCTCTTCGGATAGATCCCTGTGTCTTCATCCTTTCATATGTTTCTGTCTGCAAGAATTTCAGTTTTTCATCACAACGCAAATTGTCCCCATCACTGCATGCAGCATGGCCGCTTCCACAACTTTGGCGCGCGATCAGGCGCTCAGCTATCTTTCCAACCCCCGCTTCAGCCAAAAACTCACTCTGCCAGCAACTGCAGATAGCCCTGCCCTCAATGTCAGCTATGCCGACGTTGGCTTCAGCCCTGCGACCCCGGCTGATAGTCGCAGTACACCTACTATGCTGTTTATCCCCGGCATGTTTGGCTCTAGATACATAGGCGCTATCCTAGACCCTATTGCGCGTAAATTCGGCGTCCGTGTCCTTGTAGCTGACCGGTAAATATTGGTCTTATTTGAACCTCTATGTCGTGCTTATCGACGCGTCTGGCTAGTCTAATTATGCTAATATGTTCCATTGAACCATGCTGACAGTCCGGGGATGGGACATTCGACAGAGGTCGCCCTCTCTCTTCGTCTTTCAACGTGGATTCGAACCGTGCCTCTCCTGCTGGAGCATCTTGACATTAAGCATGTTGCCCTTGTTTCCCATTCCGCTGGGACGATATATCTGCTAAACACATTGCACTATCACCGAGATATGCTACACCCGGACCGGCCATTTGTTGCCCTCTTCGGTACGTTGAAGAGGCCATATACTTGGCGTTATGAGAACATATCTATCCTAATATGACTTATACTTACAAAATCTCAGCACCATGGGTTGATCCTGTGCATTCCAAGGTGACAGCAATGCAAATGATGCAACACATCCCAGCACAGGCCTTTGCAGTCTGGCATCACATTGCGCCTTTACTAGCTACAAGCGGAGTTGTGGTTAATAAAGCATCTAGTTTCTTCACTTTTTCAACGGGCAGCAGTGGTGACCAAGATACACCCCAGGAGAGGAATAGGCAAAAGCTAGCATCCGCTTACGATGTGCCCAGGGACTTTCAAAATGAATTGGAGTCGCTTCTTGGTAAAAAGATAACCGAAGAAAATATTGTTGGTGCGAATAGCGAAGCACTTCTCTGTGCAAGAAAAGGCAAAGGATGGTCATGGGGAGAGTGTGATGATTACGCCACTTTCATAGAAACACTAGCGAGGGGCGAGAGGGAAAAACACCAGCTTAAGTCCAGTACGGATAGCTATGCGAAGTTGAAAATTAGGGCGTATTTTGCCGAAAATGATGTTATGATTGGAGTTGGCGGGCAGAAGTATATGGAAGAGTGCTGGGGGCGTGGAGAGGGTAGTTTAAGCGATGTTCTTGATTTTGACTCGGCCACTATGGCTGGTACGGATCATGATAGCCTTGTGCAATCTGTAGAGGTTTGGGAGAAGGTATTTGCTGACGCTGGTGGCAGCCTTGCACGCTAGTTGTCACCGAACATTGTCTGTTTATGAGGATACAAGTACATTGTAATGCTGTGGTGCCTGACGCTATTGGGGCTTTCTATGATGTTCATTGCATTATTCAATCTTCTTCACACAAAAAAAAAAAAAAAGTGAAAAAAAGTGAAAAATGAAGCACTTTAATAAATGCATCATATGTTAGGACTAAATTCTTTGTCAAAGATAAATAAGAAAGCATTCATTACAAGACTTCCTAGAAATAAAGATTCATAATGAAATAATAACACAAAATTGACCAGAGAAAACTCTCCATTCTATATCCGAAGCTTGATAATAATCTAGGAGGATGGATTTAGTCAGGGGTATGATATGAAGTAGTATTATTCTAAACTACATTTAGCTAAGATCTGATGGGGAGGCTGGATGAAAGGTCCTTTTGAATACCAGAGACGGAAACCATTGCCGCTATCTATCCGCACAGCCCCGGCAATGGCGGAACTAGCAGGCCGTCATAGCTGGTAGCTTCGCGACAATTGGATACGAAATTCAGATTGGAGTTAACAAGCTTACCTGATGCAGCAACTCCCCTGAAGCCCGCGACGCCAAACCCATACCTGCCTATTGCTGTGCGGACCTTTGTTAGCGTTTGTGGAAGCGCGCCGACTGTGCACTTTTGATCAATCCTCCAAAGCATGCCTTGCCAGGTGAGCATATACTACCTGGCTAGGAACCCTGGTGCTTTGCATCGCATAAGCTTTACAATATCCGGTTGCCCCCCCAGATCTCGGATATTCGGCAGCTGTTTGATAGGAAATGAGGAGAAGAAGACCTGCCAAATTCCTGGCTAGGTAGATAGCGGCGTGACAGGGCTCGTGTATGACTGCGTGACAGTTAATATGGGTTGTAGTTGACTGGATATAAAAGCATGCCCATTTGTCCAAAAAATGTCTCTTGGCTTTTTGCCAAGGCCTATCGAGACGGCTCTTCGCAAGCTAGGTTCAAGCATACGTTGATCAGCTTATTAGTACAATGGGCTATTCTCTGAGGGCCTTTTTGGCTCTTGCAGCGGTAGTTGCAGTTACGGATTCGTCCGTCAACGCACTGCCTTCCACCAACTATGTCTTGCATGAGACCAGAAATCCCACCGGGACAAACCAGTTCAATAGTCACCGCCAGTGGAAGCGTGGCAGCCGCCTCGATCCTAGTGCTATCGTCCCTCTTCGGATTGGTCTAGTGCAGAGCAATATTGATCTTGGTTACGAGAAACTGATGCAAGTTTCTGATCCATCCTCGGAAAGCTTTGGCAGTCATCTCAGTGAGGATGAAGTTCACAACTTGTTCGCTCCAACGGATGAAACTTTCGACGCTGTTCATTCGTGGTTAGTAGAAACTGGCGTCAATGCATCAGATATTCGCCAATATGCCAACAAAGGGTGGCTCGCTATCGACCTACCTGTATCCTATATCGAAGATTTATTCTTGGCACAGTATCACGAGCACGAGAGGGAAGGCGTGGTTAAGATTGGCTGTGATCAGTACCACGTTCCCAAACATCTCGCAAAGCACATTGACTATATTGTGCCTGGCGTCAAGCTGTCACCACCCATGATCAAACGATCCATTGACAAAAGAGCCGATATAAGCGGTCAAAACTATAGGAACGGCTGGAAGCCGAAGCAGATGCCGGCTGAACTTTTAGCCCAGGCCAAAAAACCTGCGCCTAGCTCCCACCTGCCAGCTGATCTGCAAGATTGTGCTCGGAACTTCACCGCCATCTGTTATCGCGCTCTATATCAGATTCCCGAGATCAATATTCCTGTTCCCGGACATGAGCCTGCGGTCTACGAGTCTGGTGATACATTTTCCCAGCAAGACATTGACTCATACTTCGACAAATATGCTCCTTATATTGCTAAGGGCACGCATCCCAAAGTCTTGTCTGTTGATGGTGGCGAAGCTCCAGTGGCCGCAAACTCCCCGTACAACACTGGTGAATCGGACATTGACATCGACATTCTTCAGACGTTGATCTGGCCCCAGTCGATGGTTCTGTACCAAGTGGATGATCGCCTTTACACCACTGCAAACAACTATTCTGGCTTTCTGAACACCTTTTTGGATGCTTTGGATGGATCTTACTGCCACTATTCAGCATACGGTATATCGGGAGACAGCCCAGGAGTTGATCCTTCCTATCCAGACAACAGGCCCGGCGGTTACACCGGCCAAAAGCTGTGTGGTGCGTACAAGCCAAACAAGGTCATTTCTATCTCATATGGCGAGGGAGAGATTGATGTGCCCAAAAATTACTTCCTTCGACAATGCAATGAGTGGCTCAAGCTAGGTTTGCAAGGAACTACTGTTCTAGTTTCATCTGGCGATTACGGTGCTGCGATGCCGCCTCATGAGGATTCAGACAGCGGCTGCTTGTCCGGGTCAGGCCAGAACCAGACAATCTATAATCCAGGTAATCCCGTTTCGTGCCCGTACCTCACTGCTGTTGGGGCCACCCAGCTTGAGCCTGGAACAACGGTTTTGGATGCGGAGGGTGCTATGCAGACCAATCTTGGCCCCGGAGCCGAGTTTTTTGCTTCTGGCGGCGGCTTTTCCAACTACTTCCCTATCCCAAGCTACCAGAAGACAGCAGTGCATAACTATTTCTCCAAACACGATCCGGGTCATCCTTACTACATTGCGAACAGCGATGCGAGCAACATTGGCGAGAATGGAGGAATTTATAACCGTGCCGGCAGAGGTATTCCTGATATTTCAGCTAACGGTGCGAATTTCCGGGCATTTAACAACCAGAGTGACGGCCATTGGTTTGGCACAAGCTTGGCTGCACCCCTTTGGGCTTCTGTGATTACTTTAATTAACCAGGAACGTGCCTTGATTGGCAAAAAATCTGTCGGATTCATTAACCCAGTTTTATATGCACATGCCAATGCTCTTACCGACATTAAGCAGGGATCAAATCCCAACTGTGGTTCAAGCGGCTTTACGGCTGTAGAGGGCTGGGACCCAGTTACTGGACTGGGCACTCCCAAATATCCAGATTTGCTGAGGATATGGTTAGAACTCCCATAATTGGGCGTAGTGATGGGAATTATTAACGAATAAACCGATTTCTACCAAAAAAAAAAGAGAGAGAGATTCTCTACGTGTGATGTCTTTACGCCATTGTTACTTCCGTATCCGAAGTCTTCTCCAGGTGGAATGCTGATTGCAATTCCGTATACTATCTAATATTAAAGAAAGTATGTGCTTAGACTAAATCTCTGTTGGTGGCATCTTGCGTTATTGAAAGCAGACATACAGCAACTGGGTTTAAAATACGATTACGTGATGAATCCTATCTAACGAATTATCCTGTGGATATACGTAAGACCGATTCACCCTCTGCGATCTTCTTCCTGAGCCTTTCTCGCTGGTGAGCATGCTTTATCCAGAACGCCATTATTATCAAGCCGACGGCGATTCCAATGCTGGTCGGATATCCCTTTGGATATTCAGGAGCATCCACTTGCTGCCAGATCAATAGTGGAAGCCATGCCTGAATCACATAAGCCATTTCGTTCATTGTACCCGTCACTAGCGCTCGCTCTTCGTTATCATCAGTGCAGATTTCATGAGCCCAAGCAAATGTTAGACCGCTGATGCCTCCGCCAAATCCAGCTAAAAAGAAGCAAGCCCACTTCCAGCCAATTGGGATATTCCAGACAGTTAGGCTAACATATACGATGATGTTCATGATACCCGAGAATACGATTGGTGGCCATCTTTCTCCTTTAAATATTGTGTCTGAAGTCCAAGCATAGACTAACGTCGTGACGACAGTAATTGCAGTCGTGACGGTGGGGTAAGTATTAATCTGTGTAATACTGTACCCTTCTTTTTTAAGCCATAGTGAAAACGCAGGCTGAGAAGCGGCGCCGTTGCCGTTATTGAAGAATATGTAGAGTAGAGTGAGCAAATATATATGCCAGCTAGACAATATTTTCTTTAGTTTAACTTTGGTAAACGGTGAGCGGTTAGCTCTACCCTCGAGCTGCATTCTCTTCTGAGCAAGGGCAATATCCTCAGGTGTTAAATACCATGCACGTGTGATTTCTGGCACGTCTGGTATCATGAAGTATCCAGCCAAGGCTATCGGCAAAGAGATGACTGTGTTGATGATGAATAGCCACTGCCAGCCTTTGAACCCATCTTTACCACCAAGGTGATAGACCGCAGCCATAAGGTAACCTGAGAACATTGTGCCAATAGCACTACTGGTATGAAAGATGCAGGATCTTTTAGCTAGTTCATCTTTACGGTACCATGACCCAATGATGTACTGCATTCCGGGGTAGAATGTACTCTCAGCAAGTCCGATGAAGAATCGCAATACGTAAATCTGTTGCGCATTGTTGCATTTTACCATCAGAATCGTCAAAACTGCCCAAGTAACTTCGCATGATGGAATCCAAATAGATGGTCGAACTCGAGTTAACAGGATATTACTGTAAATAAAATTAGTTAATACAATATCATATTTATTCAGCTTTCTCCTTACCTTGGAATCTGCCCGATGACATATCCTACAGTCCAACAAGTTTGCATGTAATTCAGTTGGTTTCCAAATAGCCCAAGGTCTTCTTTCATTCCAGAAACAAATGCATTGTTAATATTAACTTGGTCGAGATATTTGATGAAGTAGCCTAATGAAGCGAATGAAAGAAGCGCAGCATCGAGTTTAAACAAGAACCGTCTTTCCGCTGGCGACTTATCCAGCGTGTCCCATATATAGGATACCCATCTTTTCTTAACCTCTGGTTGCACAATTTCTGACGAAAGTGACTCGGTTCTATCAATATTGACTGATCCTAGAGATTTATTCTCTAAATTACGAATGGGAGAAGTCTCTGCTGCTTCACCGGGCGGCATGTTGGGACCCTTAATTTCCAAGTGAATCAAGCAAAGCCACTGCAAACATGACTGTTCTTTGATTAAAAATTGACGACTGCCACTAAATACAATTTCACTATTTTGAGACAAAAACAAATGTCCATATAGGTATCCTCAATCTCATGATCCCGTCATCCTGCACATTGCGTGCTAGGAGGGGTATTTGAGCACATTTGGCGACTTTCGGCGGACCATTAGCTTCCTTGGTCGGCGATAGCGAGACCAATTGCACGGAGATAACAATCTTTATGTTAATACTATCGATTATACACAGATATGAGATTTTTATAATCTACCGATCATGGGATTCCATCATATTGATGATTTTTGTTCTGCAATCTTCTGAAACGGGGTTTAGCTTCCGAATCACCAGGATATTGCAATACGGTTGCATCATCACGTCACCACTCCTTCACAAGACCCCCTGGTAATTTTTGATGCTTGAGTGGTAGAATAGGCACAGAATAAATACGGCAGTTGGTATTCATAAGCTGGATATACCTTTAACTTGCAGTTGTCAGTATGACATTTGTCTATTCTGCGGGGAAATATAATTGGTCATTGGGGCAAGTATCACAATGTCGCCATATGAGAAGCTTCTTGGGCGATCTTAGGATACCTGAATATGAGTTTATTGTATTCTTACTGGCTTAAGCTTGGAAATAGATACGTTACTTCATCCGGGTCATGGAGAATTAATGTTATGATTTCCCTCCAGCCTTTGGCTGGAACCGCTCTTAAGTAACAGCTATTTAGAGGATCATATTTCAACCTCTACGCCACACTTTATGAGTCTATGACGCTAAACCTAGAGCCTTCATCAAGCTTATCCAATAATTGTGCCCAATATTGTATGAGAAATAGGGAATCATGGCTCCCGCACCTATCGATCCTGTCATCGTTGATGTGGCAACACCGAAGGAGGATACTCTTCCAATCCCCGTCCCCGCTCGGCAGCGATTGCTGAAGGCTGGCATTGATCTATCAAACGGCTATCCCTACAGGCCATCCCGGCCTCTTTACCTTCAAGACGTGTACAAAATTAGGAGTGCTGATAGGAAGCATATCGATGCTGGAACTAGGGCGGATAAATCCAAGAAGAATTTATTTGCTGCTGCCACAAAGATTACCGACATCACAGCAAACATTGGTACGGAAATTGAGGGTATACAGCTGAAAGATCTGACGCCTGAACAGCGAGATGAGCTAGCTCTACTGATTGCTGAGCGAAGCGTTGTCTTCTTCAGAAATCAGGATATTTCGCCTCAGCAGCAGAAAGAACTGGGGGAGTGGTATGGAGATATTGAGGTTCATGTTTAGTCGTCCTTTTGGTATCCATAGAGTTAATAATGTGCTGACATGTGCTCCAGCCTCAAGTACCACAAGTCCCAGGAGTTGCAGGCGTAACTGTAATTTGGCCAGACCTTCAAGCCACAGAGAGGCCAGCGAATTTCCGCAATCCTGGTGGATCGTCTGTCTGGCATACGGACCTTGTACACGAACATCAGCCAGCGGGAATTACTCACTTACACAACGATACGGTCCCGCCAGTTGGAGGAGATACACTATGGGCGAGCGGATATGGAGCGTATGAGAAACTTTCTCCAAGTTTCCGTAAATTCATCGACGGCAAATATGCTGTGTATCGATCTGCACACCCATACCTAGACCGAGAAAATCCTGAGGCGGGGCCGAAATACGTTGAGCGAACTCATCCATTGGTGCGAGTCCATCCCGTCACAGGATGGAAGGCACTTTGGGTGAACCGCTCGATGACTGTGCGCATTGTTGGCCTTGACAAGGCAGAAAGCGACCTTATTCTTAGCTATCTACACGATGTATATGAAAAAAATCCCGATATCCAACTGCGATGGAAGTGGACTCCAGGAACATCGGTACTATGGGACAACCGGTATGATGATATTACACTCTCAAAAAGATTTGGATGACAAATACTAACCAATGGCAGAATTACGATCCACAATGCTAGTTGGGACTATGCTGGCAGACATCCTAGACATGGAACTCGCGTAACTTCATTAGCCGAGAAACCGTTCTTCGAGGCTAATGCACCAACGAGGCGACAATCGCTCGGACTATTAGATGAGAGCGAGAAGGAGGAATTGGTCTTATATGAAAGTTAGTGGAGGTCAGAAAGATTTGCTTTAAAATTGAAATCATGTTCTCTCTATTATTTATGAATATGAGAAATCTGGGCATATTTGTATAATATTTGTATATGTGCTTCCTATAATGTAGTTGAGCTATGGAAACAGATATGATGGCGTGTAACACGTTCGGCATCGATCTTTAAGGCAAATCTACACTGAATGCATAAGATAGCGGGTTCAAGTTTACTGTAGAAGAGACCAAGAGTAAGTAATTTGCTAATTTCTGCCTGGGAGGGCTGTCGTATTTGCTGTTGTGCATCAGTGGATGGTTCATGAGGGTTAATTGTAAGCGGGACTGATAGTGAATCATCTACAGTGGAGTCGGACTGAGCACGAGACATGATGCTATATTCATAGAACACCAAGACAGTTATTGTAGTATACCTCATACCACACAGCGGATTCGGCAGCTTGGCTTAATATATATAGAATTGTCCCTTCTCTTAATGAATTTTTTTTTTGGCAGTAGTTTTTCTTGAGTATCTACCTCGTTATTACTAACGTGCTTTTGCATAATATTGCTCTAGAGTATCTACATCGGCTATGTAGCGTTGAAAGCATCTGTGGTGGTTTTAGTGCGAGGAATTGCAGTTAAAGAAAGGCCACCGACGCCTTATGGGAAGTCGCTCTATATTCCCATTTCACTAATGTTTGTGGGGATTTGGAATTGAATGGGGAAGTTTATAGGCCTCAAGTGTGAAGGGATTAGTGTGTGTAATTTCACAAAGAAAACTTCAAACTGTTGGTTAAGCATGCCGCCGGCAGCGGTTAATTGCCCGTAGGCACCCCTTTTAGTAGCCAACTGTAAGTCTTCGCCGGGGAATTACTGAAACGCCTGGAAAATGAAAACAGCTTTTTCTCCTAGATAACGCCCTTGTAGTTAATAAAGAGAACGACAATAGTAACCAGCACTATATGTGATACGGAATAATACAGAGACACTGGAATCATGATCCCTTCTAGCTATAACTGCCCAGCGCGCCGTGGAAACGCTTTCTGAGTCTATTACGTGTCATAGCACTTAGATTTCAAGCACACCTCTATATCGCAGTGTTCCACCCTCAAGACTCTCGAACGCATTGGTAATTCCTTCCATTGTCATTGGAAAACGCTCAATACTGGGCCTAATATTGTACTTAACAGCAAATTGCAACATCGTGTTAACCTCATCTGGGGTAAACGAGCAGCTGCCATGGATTGATAACTCTTTAATAATCATAGACATGTAAGGGAATTCGAGATTGCCTTCCGAAATAGTAAGAGGATATATATGACCGAATGGCGCCATTACTTCGGTGTATCTGTCTAATATTTTAGCGACGATCTATCCTTTTTTTTTTTTTTTTTTTTTTTTATGAAATAAAGACTCACAGCTGCCAGTCAGGGGTCGCACTAGTAGTAACTAGCAAATGATTTATCTTTGGAACATCTGCTGCGCTCAAATTTGTCGTGTTATAGAACTTGGTAGCGCCAAAGTCGATAGCCTCTTGTTTCTTATTGTCTGAGCTGGAAAACACCACAACAGTACAACCCCAAGCTGCCGCAAATTGGATAGCAAGATGGCCCAGCCCTCCGATTCCCACAATGCCAACATAGTCAGACGGCTTAATGCCTTGTCGCAAAAAGGGGATGAAGACCGTTTGCCCAGCACACATGAATGGCCCAGCATAGACGCTAGGTATTTCATCAGGAAGTATTGCCAATCGTGTTTCCGGCCACACACTATGAGTTGCAAATGACCCTTGGTCAAAATCAGATATGCCAAATGCGTGTGCACCTTTTACACAGTGCCAGGTGTGCCCTACCAAGCAATATTGGCACTCAGCACATCCACCTTTAACAAATCCAAATCCAACTCGATCACCGCTATTGTTATTAGACCAGTCATCGATAGCGGACAAAGTCGATACCACTTACACTTTAACAAGGCTAACTTTGCTGCCTGCAAATTTAACAATGCCAACGCCTTCATGGCCCAGTACCATGTCCGTACGAAGATAGTGTACATCAGTTCCGCACACTCCAGAGTGGGTATTCTCTATGAGAACATCGTTGCTTTGCAAGGCTGGAACAGTTGTCTGGCCCTCAGCGATCTTGCCAGTCGGAGATCCTTTGAAGGCTGTGAATGTAGTCGACATTGATGCTATCTTGACAAATAGTAGAAAATGAAGAGGAGAGTTGATCCAAATACATGGCCGTTAGGTTTGCAGGCTGCGCTTTATACTTGACGAAGTGGATCATAGCTCTGATAATTATATTACGGTTATAGCATAAGCTAGTAGTAACTATGTTATTAAGAAGAGATATTTTCAAATATCCATAATCCATTAGCTCTGCATTAACTAAAGGCGACTAATCAATAGAGACTTACAAGTAAAGAATTGATGAAAATATGCTGCAAAATGCGATGCCAATTCTTTATCTCCATAACGAATTTGTCTGTGTTGAGGCATTGGTGGGGGATAATCTGGATCATTGAGTCCCACCAACATTATATTGGTAAATAAGTTGTTTGCCATTGAAAAGAGTTTCATGAATCGATGTGACGCTATGAGGTCATTGAACGAGATTTAATTCAAGAATATGACCTTGGAGGCGCAGCTGCCGCTATGATGTAAGTAGTATACCTATTTGAATATATATATTACATCGCCATTACCTACCGAAACCTCGAATATGTTTTACCATTTCTTCGAAACTTACAATGATAGAATGTGCGCAAATACTAGATTTTATATAGCTATCTTTTACAAGATATAAGTCTTATGCGTGCATCTTTGGTTATGGTAACATAATATAAATTGACAAGCCATTGGAGATGTATCTGCAGGGATTGATGCGTACTCTGCCTTGCCTAGACAGTACGAAGTGTGTTGCATGATCGAGGCTGGCAATGGAAGAACCCCACCGACTTCTCGAAAACGTTACTTCAATCTGTATTGATTAGAATATTGCTAGGGTGGAGTTTACCCATTCTAGCTAGTTAACGTGGTACGCAGATTGAGGCTCATGAATGGAGAGTTGTGTGTGTGTGTGCGTGCGGAGTAGCTAAACTTAAGCCAGCATGACAGTATAGGCCTGCTGTGCATGAAATATATAGTTAAGAAGCCCCTCGACAGAGCTCAATTAATATCCTCTCAGTTCATTTTCTTTTAATTCGGTTTTGTGGTAATTGTCAGATCTAAAAAAAAAAAAATCAACATAAGATTGAAGTATGTATGTAAGGCAGGTGCAAGGCCATGTCTTCAAGTATCCAGCAAAATGGCTGTGGAGATATGTTGTTTGGAGTTTCAATTAATGCAAGAACGTTCTCCCATGAAAGCCCAGCGCCGTTTCCACAAGCCTTTTCTAAGCATAACCTGAACCATACCCCTTGAAAATTTTCTTTCCCTGAAGCAAGAATACCGACTAAAAGCAGCCAGACCAATGCTATTGGATGATTGGCAAATATGTCACCTTCAGAGGTATATACAAAAATTATGACTTGTTTCAATTGGTCAACCAAGGCTCTTATAATACGAGAGGATCGAGATGTGCCCCTCAAAGCGACATGAGAGAAGAGTAATGCGCCTCTGGCCAATAAAGCCAAAATGCTAGAGCCAGTTCTACCATGAATGTGTTTCAATACCGCACGATCTGAAGCCAAAAGGCGGAATCCAAGAGCAGTTCGACAGTCCGGAGCCATACTATGTTTAGGATTAGCGATAAGTTCTTTCGAGATTGAACGTAACTCGTCCACCATGGCCAATTTCGAGGGCTGATCATAAGGGCCTTGCGAATCCAGCAAGAAAAAAGGAGAATGAGTAGCGCTAAAAGATGAATTTTCCTCGTCAAATGACAGTGGCATATTTGATATTTGTGCGTGGCAGCTATCTGTCCTATGTCAAATTCAGCATATGCTACCACTTTACTCATAGGGGGCATTACCATCTAACGATTCGAGCAGCTAGACCTTGGAATCCCAGATGAAATACACCTTTGCGACTCCTAATCATACCTTTTAGTCCTTGAAAATGTATCTTGGCTTCTTCAACATCACCATGGAGGAACTGGGTTGTTAGCATTGATATTTGCTTCCAGCATGGAAGATAGCTTACATTTGCGTTGGCTAAGCACGCTATAGTCGCTATTGTAGCATTACCAAATGTTTCTAGATCCCCCCCGGCAACCGGAGTAGCTGACTGGAAATGTGAAGCAAGCGTGCGTATTGCCGCTGCTTTTAATGCCAACAAATTGTGCTGAGACTGAACATTTGCTGGAAGGAAGTTGTAATTTAGAACAGCCCAGTGATATAACGTGCTGTTAAAAAGTGCATTGTCTTTTATTGCATATTTAAGCCACCCGGTTTCGGCTGTGACAGTACATAATGTTTTCGACGTATAATTTAGGACTGGGAGTATTAATAATTATTTTATCCTTTAGTATTTCTAAATATTGAGTGAAACTTTAGCTTACAATGATTCAGCAATATTTTAGTTTGAGTATTTACCTCAACAGAAGAGCCTGAGAGCTGAAGCATGCCATCTACTCCAACCAGAGGCCATAAATCATAGCGTTCAACGTGAGATTCCATAGATAGAGGCTGATGCCTAAGCGCAAAGTTAATACAAAACGATATTATCTTGCCGTCGCTGAAAGATAACTTGCTCTCGTTTAGACTCAGCTGTACGATCGCGACCACCGCTGGATTCTTCTTTTAGAGCTCGCCTCTTCATCACAACCCTGTCCATCACGTGCATCTTGATAAGAGATTTGGTCTTTGGCCGATGAGCGCCCGTCCCCATCTCTTGAATAAACACAAATTCACCAGGATTCATATCTTAGAATCGCTTTATTCTTTTGTTCTCGATGATAGATCTTAGGTATGGCAGTTGATCGTATTAGCCACCGAGCAGCGTTCATCGCCAATAAGAAGTAATGGTGAAAGCATTTAGCCAAATATCTCCTGATGGGCCAGCTAAGAAACGCTTGAGAGATTGTTAGTAATCGTGCAGTATTCTCTAATCAGATACAAAGATATCTCCATGCCAACCAGCACAGAGGATTTAACAAACCTAGTGCTGTGAATTGAATGAAGCATATTGAATGGCACGATTAATGCAAAGTAAGAATAACGGTCCCAACGTAAAGGAATGTATGTAGGATTGTGCTTTTTAGGAGATAAAGAAGGTTAAATTCTAGCCGACGTGAATAATCACGAAGCCGCTTAACGCGATTCAGGAAGTGGTGGAGTAGCAGGAGGTACTATCTGATTAGTAGTCGCTTAGCGACACACACCTAGGGGGAGAGGCACTACAGCATGGGAGATGACTAATAGCATCCAGCAGAACTAAGAGCACTTCTGTTTTGGATCGTAGGTCTGTAAGACTCGGGATCTCATGTACGGTTCGGAGTACGGCGTATTATTCTAGACATTCAACAGTATTAAAAATAGTAGTGGACCATGGGTGGGGCTAAGAAGTCATCAAGAACGAAAACCGCGGAAAATTTCTCGGTGTTGAATGGAGAAAGTTTATCGCGAGCGAGCATCGAAAACTGTATCATACAATTTAAAAGAGTATCCGCCCACTAAGCCAGCTATTGCGATTCAAGTGCATTCGAGATATAACATTCTCCAGTATGAAAATACGACAAAAGCCTCTTCATTTGACTCTACTTATTGGGAAGTGTACGTCGAAATACCCTATTAAAATGTTTGACTTCATCTTGTGGAAAGTTTATTAAGAAGCATATCATATACGATAATAGTACTTCGCCAAGATACTATTACTGTTAAAGAAAAGAAGTAGCACGACCATCACCAAGTTCATTAGTCTCTCAGGAACTTTTTAATACAATCGTAGACACATAAATCGTTGATGTTAATCATAAAGGGGCCAACCCAAAGGAGATCGATTAGCATCTGGAGATAGACTCCAATCACCAATGCCTCTTCTACAAGCATATTAGAGCGACTCAGCGACAAATTGTCGGCGCCTCATTAGCTTGAATTATGCCTATTATCTATTTGGTTCTCTGTAGACCCCTTCTAAGCCTTTTTTTTCTTTTGGATATACAACTTTAGATCAGCTCTGCCAAGGCACGTGGGAAGTCAGATTGGCGATACCCTACCAGACGAGCCACTCCCACTAACGTGCTAGCAACTCTACCATGAACTTTTTTATACTCCTATTTCCGCAGTTAACTTCAACGATGTAATTTAAAGCAAAATTGTAAATATTAATCACTTTTTATTCAAGCAACTTCCGTCTCAATGATGTTAACTCACAACTCCACCAAAGGGGTTAACCCATTTTTAAAGACATCATAATGTAACATTAAAGGGGGGAGAGAAATACCAGGAAGTGGTGCAGGATTATCTTGCATATATTAACTGGTTCAGCTATATGGCACATTCCGACCAATACATGAGACTTAGAACTGTGAAGCCCTTCTATTGGTAATCAACTTATACTGCAAACATGTCAAGAGCACATGACATTATGACTCTTCGAATTTTTGCCCTAAACTGTGTTTTGGATTTGAACCGCATTAGTGTGTTGGAGATCAAAGTTGTGTACGCGGAAAGCGGTTCATGTCTCCGCCTTATGAAAGGTCTCAGAGGTATGGCTTACTCTGGGGAGAGCTAGGTGCCACCACCCAGGAACTATCTTCTAGAACACTAGTGATTTAAGGGTTAAAGTTTCTACAGTCGAAGGGGAACTATCCCAAGAGTGGAAATGGGCTGATTCCTAATCAGGCTTTCATCTCCATGGCCTGCGTCAGGCACGCTGGCCGTGAAATAACGTCACGGATAAATAAGGAACAACGATAGCTCTGAACAATATGCCCCCACAGAAGATTAGTACTGATACGCATCAGCTTTTCGATATTAAACAAGAACAGCCGGGTAGAGAACTGTCCGTATTTAACATATTCTTCTTGGTTTCTGATCTTTAAGAAACATCATGCCATTAGTCTTTAGATGACCATGCAAAACCCTAATACCTCTGCTTCCTCTTGGGATGAGACTCAATTCCGAATTGACATGCAGGGGCCCATGGATATGACATACAATGTACTTAAATCCCTCTTAGCCATGAGCTGTAAGAAAGAGCGGAGCTGATATGAGATTAGGAAGCATATGAAGAGGTGATGCAATGCTTTCTACCGCAATGCAGGCAGACTTTACTCCCCATTCACCAATATGCAATTCTCCGACCGAGTCATTTACAGCACAGCGATTTGATATGCTATCAGAAAGTTCGGCCGATATGTCAAATCAGTCATGCTCAGCTTCCTCAAGTAGATCACAATCATCCGCATCTTCACAAGTACAACCTGTCGACCTCACAACTGTGCGAAAATTGTCCAAAAGACAGAAAAAAAGAGAGGCGTAAGTATATATAATTCTCTCTTGATGACTGGTACAAGATACAAATGGGAGGGCGAGGCTAAAAATTGCATATTAGGCAACGGGCATATAGAGAGAGGAAGGAAAAGCTACTCCAAACATTGGTCGAAAAAGTCGAAACACTTGAGGCTGCATACAGCGTGATTAAAGAAGAACGCGACCAGCTCCAAAGTAGACTTGACAACATAGTAAACACTACCGGACTTGTCAAAGACAATGTACTAACCTTTGACGACCATTTTGGAAGTCTAACAGAATTCCAGTTCAATAATTTTCTCTTCAGCAACCTACTACAGCAAGACACAATATAGCCACTTTCATGATAAATGTATCAACTAATTTCTTAAGTTTTCAAAATGTAATATCAGCAGCTATGTAAAGAACTTCGTTAGACACACTACAGACACGGTTATGATAATGAGGCAATGTCACGGTAATAGAGATATATTGAATTGTTCATTTTAAACATAATATAAAATGTATGTAAGGCGTTGTGACATCAAATTAAGTGATGAGACAGCTCATACTCATTCCAAGTTCCAAATTTGCATATGTCTGAAAGCCTCGTTATTTATACTATGGGTGTGATAATGGCTCTGTAAATTTTTTACCGCCTATTTTAATGGCCAAGCCATCTCCAATATCGATGATGGAAGATGCACTATACTTAAGCCGCTGTTCCATTCTTAGATACAAATACTGTGCTGTAAGAATAGTTTGAGAGGTATCATGACGAATCCATTCTTTGTAGAGCTAGACTCTGACTTCAATCGACTCGTGATGGGGTATACTGAGATATTCTAGTAATCCTCATTCCAATGCGACAAGAAATCTGCTCACTCCATTATAGGCCGCAATAGTCAAAGTGAGCTCTATAATTTCTCTATCATTTAGCCCTGAATTTCTGAGATCCCTGAATACTGTATCTTGAACCGCAATGTCTTTTGTCATTGCGTCGGCATATCTTAGGACAGCCCACTGCTAAAGATTCAAGGGGCCTCTGTCCGACGGTTACAGGGACTCAACTATTTTAAGTTTTACCAAATCAAATCCTTCACACCGCGCTAATACTCTGACATGCCCGTCATATTGGTACCAAGCTCGATTAAGCAATGCAACTCTGCATACCGCAAGCTCCAACAGATCATGGAGAAAGATAGAGCCGGAATAAATTGCTCCAAAGAAGGAATACCAACCTCCAGCAATGATTGGTGAGTGAAGAAGAGCCCGGTCAAGTGAGATGAGCCCACTCGCACCTCGACGCGCTAATATTTGACTGAGGACGGCTCTGCCTGCTGCGTCCAAGTCGACGGGCGGGTTGGGAACATAAGGTAGACGCATGTTTCATTCGTTATCTTGGAAAGGGGTAATACATGACGGGATAAAGACAAAAATAAAGCAAACTTATGAGTAATACCTTCGCTGTATTCTGAAGCGGCCAAAACAGAGATATTTTGCTTATGACACTTTCACCGAGAAAGCGTGCCCTATATATATCCTTTCAATACTGCAGCAATATGTTAATTTGTATATATGGTCAACGTGGTATTACATGGAAGAATATGACTGCTGGAATCTATAAATCAAACGCTTTCTTCCCCTTCACACAGTGCTGCAAGGTTATTGATCGTTTGTTTCAGCACGCACATTGGACAGTACGGAGTTGCCGTGCATGTTATTCTGTTCCGTTTTGTCTGCTAATAGCGCTAGGATTTAGTAAAATTGGGGAGCGTTTCGCTATTTCGGTAGGCTTCTTCTCTTAGTCATCGAAAGCGGATCACACTACTTGTGCCAACACGGTATTAAGATGAGGAATCATAGCAGGTCGCCAATAAACCCGCGCGCCGTGAATTTCTGCATACTACGAAGCAGCTACGAGGTCACGACAAAGTGAGTCCCTAGAATGTGCCCTAGGCCATTGCTGCCCCTGCATATTAGTTAATAGCGTGATTTGTTGCCGACACGTATTTATAGCGACATCTGCAACACAGGGCTCACAAAAATCCAAGTGCAAACAATCGCAAGGGTAACTTCTAGGATGCCCGCCACGGGGTCTCAATCAGTCACTGAATTTCAAGAGAAGGTCTACGCGCTACTTCTGCAGATCCCCAAAGGCCGCGTAACCACATACGGCGCTATTGCTCGGGCTCTCAATACTTCTCCCCGGGCTGTGGGCAACGCTTTGCGCAATAATCCATTTGCGCCCGAAGTTCCCTGTCATAGATGCGTCGGGAGCACTGGATTTATAACAGGATTTGACGGTGAGAGCATCGATAAGAAAAGTTTTAAGCGATCAAAAGATGGGCTTGTTCAAGGAGCCTCACACCACAGCAAACCTCGAGGACCCAAAATATCACCAGCGCAGCCTGCAGGGAGCAAGCTGAGCTTAAAGATACAAATCTTGAACGACGAGGGCGTCTTAGTCGACAACAAGGGCATGGTTATGAACCGCCAAAAGGTGTTGTGGGATGGACCTTGGGACGTGAGCGCGCCGAAATACGCCTTTCGATCGATGATATCATATAATGGCATTGCTAACGCTATTATTTGCCCCGAAAAAAATACCTATCTTTAACGTACCGAACGTATTCCAATAGGTACTACATAATGCATCAGTCATCAAATACCCACTATAAGCTAGCTGGGCTGCTAGAAACAGTCTTGCATGCTATTATTTACCTATCTCGCTATCTGCTCAGTCTATAATATATAACATATATGTCAAGATTCACGTCTTTGTAAACTTCAATAGATGGTATTTATTGAACCGTTTTCACATCTCGTATAATGCCGCATTTGCGTTGATAATTTTGGAATTATTACTCAAGATGTCTCAGCCAATACCAATTATTTTTGTAGGGAGTTCCAGATATTGCATTGGGCATCATTGAAGAAATGAAGCCTGAGATTGAAGGTATCTGATGTCCTAATCTATTTCATTTTTATCTTTCCTTCATTATCTTCTCTTGGGTCATGGAAGCATCGTTTATGGCTTGGAAATGAAATACTAATCGTCATGGGGTTTAATGTGCAGTTATACAGCACTTTGCAGAGCCATCAATGGCGACAAATCAAATTCCGGCAATCCTCAGAAAAGACGCCAAAATTGAATCTGATACTTTTATGGGCACTGGAGATTACACACGTCCACCTATTGCGATCTTAGTGGGATCATGGTATAATGACGAGATGATAAAAGATTTCCAGAGCTCAACCTCAGATTTCCCATCACTTCTCTGGCTGCGCGTTGATAAAGCCATATCATCTCCTCCCCTAGGGCCTCAATACTCCATAGTCGTCGGGAGAAGGATAAAGGCCAAGCTTTTGGAGCTTTTAACAGTTGGACCAGAGAGTCCAGATTTTGTGCATCTTGTTTAAGAAAGATCTAGATTAATATATATATACATATATATAAAATTGTGATTTGAACTGTAATGCATGTAGCTGCCAAGCACTTTGTCTTCGCAATGCCGAGGTCTACTTTTGCCCACAAGTTGAGTATCTCACAACAAAAATGGCGGCATCTTTACACTTTCGCAGACACCGCTGTTAACTCACAATTAGAAAGATCGGCAAATTACCTTTTCTTTTTTCTGGCTTGCAAATACAAATTTGTCGGCTTATATTAACGGCTATTACCGCATGCCTTGCCTATAAAGCTCAATGCATCTAATTCAAGCTGTCTGGAATTAAAGAGGTAATGGGGGACCTTTGAGAACATACGGACGAATTATACACATATATCAGTAAGCATTCGTGGTGTAAATATGCTCGGAGCAATGGTATATCCGCACTTATTTTACGACCCTCTCTTTTTTCCCCTCGCGAACTGGTTACTAATTGTATACTTTGCATAATAGGGTATAGATTTCCGAAAGCCGGATTAAGAAATCATTTACGCTCACTCTATATGACACCATACGCGATACTGTAGGCACTACAAGAAGCTGTGGGCTGGGTAAGCAATAGCAATGCGTTAAATGGTTATATCATCGGCGGTGTCATATGTCATACATGAAGCCTCTGGCTTATCTAAAACTGGGAAAAAATTGAGGAATCAAAGCTTATGAAGTTAGTAATACGACATGTTATTATGAGGGCTCTTGAAAATGATTGTGCTGGGGGTATCGAGTAGATAGAATAAAAAGCAGGGCTATCCATTAGCGGTTCCAGCAGAGCAAAAACAGACGAGAAAACTCAGCTGCAAACTAAACAAGCCTTCAACGCAATTAAATAAAATCATATCTGCGAGCTCATTAACTTTCACGATTAAAAATGGCATTTACAAAGGAAAAAGTCGAATTCAAGACGCAAGATGGAACGGTCTTACGCGGAAATTTGACGTCTCCTGGCGTACCGAACGCACCCGCTATTACTATTATGATTGCAGGGGTAAGGCGTACTCTGATTTCATCCCGCACCACGCACCCTGATAATTGAACAAAATGCTAAAGAAAAACATGGCCATTACAGCTTACCTTCCTTAAAGAGCACGGCGGAGCTGAAACTGCAGTAGTATTCAACAAAGCTGGATATGCTACACTGTTTTATGATCACCGGCACTGGGGATCTAGCGACGGGCTGCCACGGCAACATGTCAACCTCTTCCAGCAGGCTGAGGACTTGTCGGATGCAATCACCTACATGGCCAGTAGGTCAGACATAGATGGCGACCGCATTGCCATTTGGGGTATCGGCCATGGCGCAGGAGTCGTCGTGCAAGCCGGGGCTTACGATAAACGTGCAAAGGCGGCAATGGGGATCTCGCCATTCTTCTCTTGTGAGGCCGATATGCTTCGATTCCCTCCTGGCGCCTATCAAGAAGCATGGGAGGAGCGAGCCTCGCGCATTGCAAACCCCAACCTTGAGCCAAAATACGTTCCGATCTTGGCGGAATCAATGGGGATGGCAGAAAGGAGCCCACAAGCCAGCATCATTGGAAACCCTCAAGGATTTTTGTTGAGATCAATTTTCAAGCCGCTTTCAGATGCCGCGGGGACGCCGTGGGAGAACAAGCTTACTCTAGAGAGTCTATACTGGCAGAGCAAATTCGAGCCGACTACATGGATACATTTAATCTTACCCCGCCCTGTGTACTGGGTCGCGACTGATGCTCCACTGCTACCGAACTATCAGGCTTAAGTCCGAGCATTTGAGAAAGCGTTTGAGCCCAAGCAGTTTCATGGTTTTCATAGCCTAGAGGAATCCACAGCAGGTCCTGCATATGAAAAAAATCTTCAAGAGCAGGCAGAAATTTTGAAGAAGTGGGTGTAGATAATGAGCAGTAGACAGCTTTACGTTGATAGTATGAATGGGCAGCCTGGAAGTAGGAAACTTTCGTATGTTTGCTATATGAATAATTTAAATGCAAAATTCATTATTACTTTTTTATATCTACTACATTTAATCGAAATGCAGGTTCGGATATTGTGAGTATACGTATGCTTGTACTGAGACTGAAGATTGAGTTTCGTGAGCTTGCGCCTTTTGGTTATGTAAATAAAGATGCCGATTAAACAAAATTCATTCATCACGCATCCATTGTTACTTTACGTGGACTTTAACTGCAGATGCATCTTCCATTGGTGAGCGTATCAGCTACTAGTCTCAATTTGCATTGCGGTTCAACAGAATCTTGCGCGATGCATTGTAGGGAACACTGAGCTTTCATTGATTAATTCTATAGCGTACTTTTATTACCCATTCTACTATTCAATATCACCCTTTGTCGTTTTATGGCTTGGTGTCTACTTTCGAGCAACCAAAACTCCACGGTATCGCATCTTTCCATCAAGGAGCTTTTGTAACGCCTCTGTAGCTCCGGCTGCTGTTAGTGGAAATTCTTCCACTATAGGAACGATATTATGGCGAGATGCAAATTCCAACATTTCACGATGGATTTGGCGTGGAGCGATCATACCTCCCTGATTTCTTAAGCCACCCATAATAAGGTCCATCGCTGGCACCGCAATTTTGTTAAAAGACACTGTGATGGGATAGACCGTTCCTTCCAGAGCCATGATTAGCAAATACAGGCTCCAGTCCGGCTGAGCGTTGGCCGTTACCAATAGATGGTCAATGGGAGCACGAATCTCAAGTTTTCCGACGTCCCTAGTGGGATAAAATTCACTTGCTCTGAATGCGAGTGCTTCAGCTCTCTTTTGCTCTGTCGTCGAAAACACTGCAACCTCGCAGCCCATTTTGGAGGCAAATTGAATTGCCAAGTGGCCAAGGCCGCCAACTCCGATTACACCCACTCGATCAGTGCTGCCAAGCTGCGCACACCATTGAGTTTTAACGCATTGAAGACTGTAGATCCGCCACACATCAGTGGCCCAGCATGGCTGGACAAAATATTATCCGGTATTTTGTATATAATTCTTCCTTCCACACCGCTGCACTTGCGAATGATCCTTGATCCAAGTTAGCGAGGCCAAACATTTTATGATTAGCGTAGAATGTCTCTCTGCCCGTAAGACACTGCTTGTAATGCCCACAGCTGTTGTGCTGGTACCCCCACCCAACACGCCCACCACTTCAATAGTTACACATTAGAGCTTTTTCTGAATGACACATAACGGAAGAAAACATGTGATAACTTACACTTTAAATCGTGTTACATTTGAGCCAACCTGTTTTATCGTGGCCAAGGGCCATGTCTGCTTGTCCATAGTGCTTTAACTACTGTTAGTTTATAGAGTTTTTATGGAATAGAAACAGACGATAACGACATACCTGGTCTGTGTAGCAAACGTCACTATGTGTAACATTTACTAGCACCTCATCAGACTTTATCTCACGAGAAGATACTGCGTCAAGCTTAACCCACCCCTTGCTTTATCGCATTCGCCGTAGCACGCAATATACGACATCGAAAATGGTATATAGCTTCCACAATTGGATACTTCCTTATGCATCGATTAGCTACAGAATCGAAAGCTATCTATTCTACTTTTATGTGGAAAAACTTGTTCAAAACCTAAGTTCATCTTCGTGGGCCACTCGGCGAGAAATAATTCATACTATCACTTTAACTTTATATATGAGCCAGTTTGTAAAGGTCGTAGACAGTTTAATATATATTTCAAGCAAGATTGATGGTATTACTCATACATTCAAAAGACATAAATTCCTACTCCCGTATAACAATAGTCAGCGAGTAGTAAGTGCATATACAGTACTATGGTCAATTAAAAGCTGGACAAATTTGAAAATATAAATATATAAATATATAAATATAAACATCTTGTTGGTTTGAATTATGATACAATTTTCTTTCGGGCTAGGAGACTGACCGGCGTCCAATGATAGACGGCGCCATGTTTAAGTGCTTCAACTAACGCAGTCACTGCAGCTTCAGCCTCATTACGAGGAGGCAGAGATGCATTGCTAAATTTATAAAGGGTTTCCATACCCGTAAAATAAGCCATTATGCACGTTCTAGTAACGATTGATATGCAGGTCTTAGAAAACGGCTCTGTTTTGAACTTCAAAACTTCCAAACCAGCCTCTTTTGAGCGATTGGGAAGATCTTGTATCCAGCTATATATTATTAAATTAGCATAGATAATGTATGTCGCAACTGTGATTTGCTCAGTATTATTAACTTACGCGTAATCAAAGTGCAAGATTGATCGGACTATGCGATCAAGGGCACTAACTGCTTCAGCTTCAGGACCTTTGATGTGCATCTGACCAAGGTCTGCTTCATCCCACTGCAAATAACCCCCCGGTTCTGTATATTCGTAAATTTCAAGTTAACTACTATCTCTTTATAGTCTGTCGTGAAAGTGAAAACCTACTTAATAGCCGAGTAGCGTGCTGAATGAGGGCGGCCGTATTGCAATCTTTTACTATACAGCACCAAAGTCTCAGATGAACTATGTCATATTTCCCAATTAACTCCTCAGGTACTTGAGAAAAAGCATCGAGGGTCCGGAAACTCATGTTATCTGGCCTGCTAGCCTCGTGGGGGAACTGCCTGTCTGAGATGTCGAAACCATCCAGCTGTACTGTCGAAGGAACCTGATGAGCTACATCTAGCAGCCATATACTAGGATATTGTGAGCCAAATGGGGAAATTCTAGGTGATAGTTATAAAGAAAGACTAACCCGGTCCCTGTACCCATGTCGGCAATCTTAGTTTCAGGAGTAATTGGAATCTGAGGGTCAATTGTATACCCATTGTGGATATTGAAAAGGAGATGCTGAGTCTCTAATCTAATACAAATTAGCAAAGCGTCGAAAAAAGCAAAAGATGCTTTTTTGACCTCAGGCCTTCTGAGTACTCCCTTCCTAGTACGTAATCATCTACATCCGACATTATTAGATAGAGACTGTTATAATCCGTAGAAAAGTGGTATATAATAAAAGTAGGTCTTTTGCCGTTACACAATTCTATATATATATATAAAAAAAAAAAATAATGAAGGATTCAAGGGGGCTGCGTAATTTATACATGGAGATGTAGCGCCATCATTTAGTTTAATAAGCTGTTTGGCCACCTTTTTTTTTTTTTTTTTTTTTTTTTTTTACCTCATTGGCTTCCAAAGAACACCACCATTCCAACGCAGCGAATCAAAATGTTTGAACTTTCAAAGACTGAAGTAGACATAAGCTCGCCTCCAAACTTTATGATAAGCGGTATGCAATACACATACGTACCAAGCTCCATTTACCTGAAAAGGTACAACAGTTATAATTATTTCGATATGTATTATATTTATTTAACAGTAACAATGTGTTTAGTATTATTAACTTTAATGATTGATAAATTTTAATTATCATAACCAGGCAAAAGCACCTTGTAATGATTTAAGTGTCTGTGCTGCTGCTCAGTAGAGTAGTCTCGTTGCTCTGTCGCGCATCAGTTCACACAACGTAACTGAGCAATGGACCAATCGCATGAGCCACTAAAAGGAGTAATGCCGATTAATTTAGACACTCAAATGAAGGTCACATAGAGCACTGAAGTTTCTCAACGGTTGTAGCAGTAGCAAGCGAGTCTGACGTGTCTGACGTGTATGACATGTAAGCAGCCACTGATATCATTTTGCAACTCATTTTTTCCAAGAACTAAAACATAGGTTCTGGCTTGGTAACTGACATCCGAAATTCCATTCAAAATGGCCAATCCCAGATAGCCTGTTTAATTAATAATAGGTTTAGATCCACGCGTCGGCGCAAACTTAGAGTTTGTACTCGTGGACGACGCAAGGATTCGCATTTCAAGAATGGCAGTTTCTATTCATATCCTGCACTATTATTCCGGCATAGCCACACGATTTAATTGTAATGTTATGTATATCTGAGCTTTTAGTAATTAGTAGATGCTGGTAGTAATATTCACGCCCGACAAAATTACCTATGAAGCCGACTAGGATGTGCTTCTCACTGCCATATCACTACTTCTTTCATATTTCTCCCAGGAGGCCAAAAGCAAAGACAAAATGCAAAGGGATTTTTTAATTATGGTCCGAATAAATGTACTCGTTTATTTAAATGTATAGTGGAGATCATCCGACAAATTTACGTTCTACAAAAGCCTCTATTTATCTATATAAAAGCTAGAGTAAAAGGTTCATAATATCGCATATCGCTTATGGCTCTTAAACATAAGAGCAAGTCAGAGTGCTACCGGAAACTGAGCACTTCGTAACATCCTTGTTGTTGATTTCGACTTCGGTGAGGACAGCTCCGCTAAGGGAAACAGTCTTGCCGTTGTGCGTGGCTGAAGCAGAGCTGAATGTAACTGCAGGGCTGAACGAGGCGAAAGGTACGAATTGGCAATCACTACCATCTTCGTTGCACTCTTCAAAATCCTCAATAATAAATTCGGCGCTTGTCTCGCACAGTGAACCAGCAGTAACCTGGTTGAAATTCTGAGTCACTTTCTGGCCAGTGCTCAAATTCTCCAGAGTGGCAGAGCCACCAGTCAAAGATGTAGCTACTACAGACATAGCAATCTGATCTCCTGCAGATATATCAATGCCAGAGAAATCGGCTGTAGATGGTTAGCGTGTTGTTTCTTCACGGACATTCCCTGAGAGAACATACCCGAATACTCAGGATACCACTCGTACCAAGCGTCATATGTACCATCTCCATACCAATCAATTCCAGTCTGTAGAATTGCAGAGTCGCAGGTGGCTCCGTCAATACCTACCCATGCCGTGCCTGCAGCGCTGGATCCGCCGCCGCCCGTTGGGACATTCACAGTAGCCGAAGCAGCACTATATCCTGAACCCTCGAGGATAGCACCACCCCAGTTAGATTGCACGGTGGCGTGAAGAGCATCATTCCTGTAAGGTGCTGAACGACGACCGGCGCGACGAGCAAGTCGTCGAGCTAGGCCACGATTTGCTGCAACGCCAGCCAATACAGCATCAGCGCAGAGAAGCGCGGAGACGGCAATTCCAGTGATCAACTTCATCTTTATAAAGGGTAGAGTATGCAACAGATTTACTCCTGTATCTGGACACTTTCTGATGTGTGTATCTTGGAGAAGAACATGAAGAGGGGGGTCTTGTCGTACTTATAGCTGTAAATATCTAAGTCGCTAGAACATAGCTTGTTTTGAAAAGCGAGATGTCTGTCAAGTGCTGAGATCTCGAGCAGTAGTTTTTCGACCACGATGTATAGAATCTCTCACACCTTCCCTCTTGAAGAACATCTCCGAACTTGTGGTAAATCGAGATGCCATTTTAAGAACGGCTTAAATCACCAATAGACTGTCATAGTCCGCCATGATGGAACAGGGCAAACTGATTAAATCCCCATCTTGTAGGTTCCCCATGCAGACGGTAAACCAACCGGTGTATAGAGTATCCACACCCCAAAGCAGAGAATAGTGTGAGGAGTAGCGCGAGCTGTATCGTAACTAGCTCTTAATCTTGTGTTCGTGCCGAGATGCCGGACATATACGCGCAGCTCATTTTTGGTAAGTTACAGCGACATAAACGCATATTAATCAAGCAATAGATGCAATACAAGCAATTTAATTAAGCTAGTGTTCAGTTTACGATCGACCATTTCTTCTTCTTAGCAAGTATTACGGTTCTCACTTGACTAGGGAAAGATAGCCCAATGTTTCAGCATTCGCGCACAAACGATAACTTGAAGATCTTGCCCCTCTAGTACAATTGAATCAGCTATCGACGGACCCAGTTGTTGCTTTCGACCTTCCCAATGCAATTAAAAAAATACCGGTCCCCACCCATGGGTGCAATTTCTATGCCGACGTTCCGGCTTCTCCACCTCCGAAAGAGGCAAGCGGTTACGGAGTACGTGATTGAAGCAAACAAATTATTCCCGTTTCATAGCTACCTACTAAAGCTGGATACTTCCGTGGCTGCTTATCTTGCCTCAACAAAATAATATAGGTATTTCTGTCGTTGATCATTATTAAAGGTAACACAGTGAGGATTGGCCTTTGGGATTGACTATCCATGCCGTTTCGATCATATCTACTATCTTCTATAGATTTGCATTCTCTAGTCCGTATAGACTATGCTTTAAATGCAACCGCATGTGAGCGTTGAGAGTCCATCATATAACACTCTTAGTAGATTGAAAAGGGCAGATATGTGCTTATCATTTGTTATGTATATGGAATATAGTCACTCATGACTTTGAACCTGTTTCTTGTCCAGGTATCACAACATAGACTTTCAATCCAGCGGGAAGTACACCAGTTTTTGGTATAGAAACTCACTGTAATATATTGGGTTATTAGTAGCGATTAGCGATTCATATTTTCTTGTTTCAAGATGGCGGTGACAGCTACTCTGTTACTCTCATTTATGGACTTATTCATTTTCTCATGCTATTCTTAATTGACACATGTGCTTCTAAACGTTCTATATGCACTTCCTTTCAATCACATAGCTAATCGAATTATGCATTTATGTGTTAAAAAGGGTAATTATGTAAGATTTCTTTTCTTCTTATGGTCTTGCCTCTTCATAATCATTCATTAACAATATATTTCTTTACCAATTTAACATTCCTCATAATTAGAAAGTTTGCAGTCTCTAGAACTACAACAATTATACTATATTGCAGAAACAAATAAACTTTTGGTTCTTAGTAACAATCGGCAACAGTATCAAGTATAGCTAACTCAACTAATAGGATAATGTATTTTTTAACTAATTTAACTTATGGTTAGTTAATTGAGCTATTTTAACGATGACTCATGGAAGCCTGGCATGCTCGCATAATTGCTTATATTATAATGATCTCTTCTTCTAAATAAGTACACTATTCGTGTCACAACCGATTTGCTTGGTGGTGTGTTCATCATGGAATAGAATCATCCGTCAGATATCTCAGATATATCTCTCTGTATAATAAGCATTCAAAGCCCTTGTAGCTCGTTTACCTTCGAAAGCTTTACATAGAGCGATATACGATTTGCTCTTCATTGTACTACGTGTCTTCAAAATAAACATCAAAGGGCTATGCTTTATATCATCCCATTAGGGAAGGGAGGAAAACATGTCCTAAATCTGGTATGATGGATATTCTGTCGTGGCCCTTTTCTTTCAAATTCTCCGACGTCAGTCGACCAGTTCACATTCCGTAGTCAGTTTCAGGGCTGTTCCTTGATTATTAACACAACTCTATCTTCAAAGCCCTTTAGTATACTCCAGAAAAGAGGCAGCACAACTGTGCAAGTTTCACGCGACGAACCCATAGTCCTAAAAGTCCGGCCCTATTGAGGTCCCAAGGAAAGAGCGGAAGAAGAAAAAGAAGAAAGGACAGATAATATTCGGATATTCCTACGCATAGATAGATCGGGATTATTAAATGGCAAGGGAATGCTTTTAAGTATAGGGGCTACAACACTCCACAGCTAGTCCTCATATCTGGGATGATAATACGGAGATTTATGGCTTAACATTTTCTTTAGACTGCTATGTTTCGGGTTAAATAGAGCGAATACTTATTTAGAATTGGCCATCGGGATAGGCTATATGGTATCGGAGTAATACAGCCAGTCACTATGGAAGTAATTCTCCACTACTATCATCCTGTGCAGTACATGAGAGCGTTATAAAACTGGTGGCTAAAAGTATCCAGGCGTTAAAGGCTAAAGAGTTTTTGTAGATTAGCGGCTAAACGTCCCCTACTAATTAAGTGGCTAAAGTACCATTATTTAGCAACAAGTCGTGGGGCTAGTATAAAGTAGCTACCTGCCCCACTTCCCCACGTTACTGTCTCGTGCTCAAGTTTAATTTTAGTTACCCAAGGTTTTAATACGTTGTATTAACATCAACTGATCTTGTCCAAATTGTATAGAGTCATAAGAACACCATAGTATAGCATGAACATATGTTTCAGACATTTGAATTTAATATGTGTAGTACGGCAAACATTGATAACTCAGATGTACATTGCTATACTACCTTAAGAGAAACTTTATAAAATTTCATTTCGAACCTTGGCAGTCAATACAGGCTTAATTTGCCTATGGAGCCGGGCTGTCAAATTGGTTAGCCGTATGTTTAGGCTTTTAGTGTGATAGTAGTGTAACATCGTTTTTGCCATCTGGCAGAAAATATGCTTCTTGTAGGGAGTTTGAAGCTAATACTAGCTATTGGACTGAATAGGCAGGCTAGGTAACAATAATAGCCGAGAGGGATAGCGTTATTATTGGAAACATGTGAGATGAAAATTCTATATAATCCGATAGCTCTCTCCCCATCAATTCGAATTCTTCATGAGTTTCACACATCACCTTTGAAGTATACAATCTCAGTCAATCCAAGGTTGCGCATCATGTATCAGAAATTGGCCGCGATCTCGGCCTTATTGGCCGCTGCTCGGGCTCAGCAAGTTTGCACCTCTCAGGCAGAGACTCACCCGGCTCTATCATGGTCGAAATGCACATCTGGCGGAAGTTGCACAACTCAAGCGGGCAAAGTAGTCCTTGATGCAAACTGGCGATGGACTCACGCTTATCCTAGCGGTAACAACTGTTATAACGGCAATACCTGGGATGCTACCCTATGTCCTGATGACGAGACCTGTGCGAAGAACTGTTGTTTGGAGGGAGCCGACTACTCAGGAACCTATGGAGTCACCACCAGTGGTAACCAGCTTACCATTGACTTCGTTACTCAGTCGCAAAACAAGAATGTCGGTGCTCGTCTGTACTTGATGGCATCCGACACTGCCTATCAAGAGTTTACTCTTCAGAATAATGAGTTCTCTTTCGATGTTGATGTGTCTCAGCTGCCGTGAGTATACCTTACTAAGAAATAAGCTAGCTCAGTTTTTAAGCTAACATGGCTATCATTAGGTGTGGCTTGAACGGAGCTCTATACTTCGTGTCTATGGATGCGGATGGTGGTGCATCCAAATACCCAACAAATCTTGCTGGCGCGAAATACGGCACAGGATACTGTGACAGCCAGTGCCCTCGTGACCTGAAGTTCATCAACGGCCAGGCCAACGTTGAAGGCTGGCAGCCATCTTCCAACAACGCCAACACTGGAATTGGTGGGCACGGAAGCTGCTGCTCCGAGATGGATATCTGGGAGGCAAACTCGATTTCTCAAGCTGTGACTCCTCACCCTTGTGAAACTGTCGGCCAAGTTATGTGCGATGGCGACGCTTGCGGCGGTACTTACTCTTCCAACAGATATGGCGGTACTTGCGATCCCGATGGTTGTGATTGGAACCCATACCGCTTGGGCAACCACACTTTCTATGGTCCAGGATCTAGCTTCACTCTTGATACCACCAAGAAGTTGACTGTTGTTACGCAGTTCACTTCGTCTGGTATCAACCGATACTATGTTCAGAATGGTGTCAAATTTGTCCAACCCAATGCTCAGAACGTTAACGGCTACACTGGTAATACGCTCAACAGCGCTTACTGCGCAGCTGAGGAGGCAACGTTCGGTGGAACTTCTTTCTCAGACAAGGGCGGCCTCACTCAAATGAACCAAGCCCTTTCTGGTGGCATGGTTCTGGTCTTGAGCTTGTGGGATGATGTGAGTGAATGCTGCATTGGATAAGACTAGGCAGAATTAACTAACAGAGTTATAACTTAGTACGCTGCCAATATGCTCTGGCTGGATTCAACCTACCCAACCAACGATACCGCTTCTACCCCTGGTGCCGCCCGAGGAACCTGCTCCACCAGCTCTGGTGTTCCCGCCACCGTTGAGCAACAGTCCCCCAACTCCAAGGTTGTCTTCTCCAACATCAAGTTTGGACCTATTGGTAGCACCGGCGGCAACAGCACAACCGGCACTCCGACTTCGACACCAGGAGGCCCCTCCAGCACTGGAAGTTCTCCCGGCGCAACTCAGACTCACTACGGACAGTGCGGTGGTACCGGCTACAGCGGCCCCACTCAGTGTGCTAGCGGCTACACTTGCCAAGTCCTGAACCAATACTACTCTCAGTGCCTGTAAAATTACAGTGAGAGCAATTTATGGTGCAAATCTTTAGCTGTGCTTAGGAATCACTTTATGGTGTCTAAAACTGCTAACAGTAGACGTTCGTTTTATTGCGGTGGAACTTCAATTACTTGCTTCTACAATGAATGCACATTAGCTTGGCAAAAATAGCCTAACGCTTGTGAATATTTTACTATAAGTGTTTTATATAGAATATGAAAAAGTTTAAACCAACATATGGTCCTTGTCCAAATGATTGCACAACTGACAGATTTCATCATATCAAGCGGCTGTGAAGGTTGGATACATGGGCTGCAGCCGCTGGGCGAGGACCAGTCCCTGGTGCCTGAGCCTGTGCCTGTGCCGTGCCGAGTGCCCTGTGCGCTGGGGCTAAGCAGCCAGGTCGCCTGTGCGTGCGCAGCCGGGCAGGTACCGGGTGCTGCTTAACGCTTCCCTACACATGGGAACCTTTAAAACAAAAACTATAACCCTTAGCACTGATTTCTGAGTAGCTAGCACCATCATCATGGTGATATGCAATCTTGTTCTAAATTTTCCCCATTTGCAAGTAGGACAGAGTTTATAAAACAAGTTAGAAATTGAACTTGGGAGTTCTAAAGAAACCCATTATAGAGTATTAACAGTTCATTCCCTATACGTCTATAGTTAGTCGCACAATGTAACGGTCTACCCTAAGGTATAATATTATTACTGAATATTATTGCTTATTGAACTTTATTCAATAATTTTTATTCAAGGCCTTTAGTATAATGTTAGAAGAGTAATAGAAATAATATGCCGTACAAATTTATGTCAGATGAAACAGAAAGGAATTATATAAATGAGGCACTATTATTTTCCGCTTTCATAAACTTTCACTGGCCAGGGATGTCGTATCAGAACTACAGTGCGGCTTGGCTATCTGATGATAACGCGGGGAGATGTATCTGATTTCTACCTCCGTAGGCTTCATTGTCAAGAATGAATTATATCGAAGGCAAAAAGACAAAGTACTGGATAAAAATAACCTTACTATCCTATTTTTGAGCCTATCTTGTGATAGTACTGCTAGAATAGAGGTGGGAAACGAAAACATGCAAGTAATTAACCCCATGTACAAAATTTAGGGTATGATTATCCAGATAAAGCTCTCCCGGTGCGGGCATATTTTAATAATAAATATGTCTAAATTAATTGTCTGAGACATGGTTCTTTCTGGTGGCTCTCAATCTGCTTAGTGCCTCCAACAAGAAGAAAAACATGTCAGTGCGTATAACGCCATTGAAGAATTCTAACAAAGGAAGCGAAATATAATGCCAAAGTCTATATGAGGTTGTTATCGATAATTTTTACCAGTAGAGACCTGAAATGAGAGGTCCTGAATCGACTATTCAATGGTAAATGTCGGTTTGCAACTCGTAGTTTATAAGCGTTCGCACAATAAGAATGCTGGAAATTAAGCCTATTTTATGTGTCAGGTCTCAAATGCACCTCAAATATCCCATAGCAGCCTATATTACTATAACCATTTTAACACCATTTAGCCTTTAGACACCTGAGAATGGACCCCAGCGTTGTACTCCGCTATTAACCACCTGATATTTAATGGCTAAGCTCTTTTTATCTCCGTCATCACATCCTGTAAGCTCAATTCGCTGACTTCATACTCTCTACAGATGCAGAATCTGGACCAAATCTCTCACCCGACCCATGAACCTTGGTGAATACTCAGCCTAAATGACAACCCCTCGTATAGAGGAGTTTTTCTCAATTTATATGCAGCGAAGCAGAGACCTTATGCACACTTATATATAGAGCTCAATGGAGCTTCCCCGGCCGTGAGAGATTTCGAATCATTATATACCCTCCCAAAATAGCTGTAAAAGTCAGAATGTTGCGTAGACTTAGCCTATTGGCACTGGCGGGCCTTGTTTCTCGCTCGGCCCAGCAGAGCTGCGCGGCCGTATAGTGAGTAAAGTCGAGGGCAAGAAAAGAAGAAGAGAAAGAAGAATTTGGCACCTACTAACGACAACCCAGTGGCCAATGTGGAGGTATTGGATGGTCCGGGGCGACATGCTGCGTTTCTGGTGCACAATGCAGCGCGCTGAACGACTATTATTCTCAATGCGTCCCATCGACTGTATGATCTGTAGTTGCTCTAGTTGAATTATTCTAACATCATGCAGGGTGGCAACGGCCCTACTGGATCATCGTCTTTAGCTACCTCGATCCCTCACTCTCAATCGTCGTCCTCAGCTTCCTCGATCCCTCACTCTCAATCATCATCTGTGGGACAGTCAACCGGCGTGTCCACATATACCACCACTGATACCTCTACTGTTGCTCTCCATTCACAGTCTCCTTACCCAAGTATTGCTGCGTCCAGCTGCGGCGCATGGACCCTGGTTGATAATGTGTGCTGTCCATCATACTGTGCCACCGATGATACCTCAGAGAGCTGCACCTGCAGTGACTGCACTACACCACCTTCGGCAGATTGCAAATCCGGAACTATGTATCCAGAAGTCCACACAGTTAGCACTAACGAAACTTGGCATTATAGTGTAAGGCGGTTAAATCAAATGCAAATACCTCCCGATATGCTGACTTTTGGGCATATAATAGAGATCTACTCACTTCGGGTTAACTAGCGGCGGAGCTTGTGGCTTCGGCCTCTACGGTTTATGCACAAAAGGCAGTGTTACAGCGAACTGGACCGACCCAATGCTTGGTACAACTTGTGATGCTTTTTGTACGGCGTACCCTCTGCTCTGCAAAGATCCTGCGGGCACCACTCTTCGCGGAAATTTTGCGGCGCCAAATGGAGACTATTACACGCAGGTAAGACTGAATTTTCCTGAAATATCTTCTACGCTAATTATATTTTAGTTCTGGGCTTCTCTGGCAGGCGATCTTGATAACTACCTTTCTTGCGGTGAATGTATCGAACTTATCCAGACGAAACCCGATGGCACCGACTATGCTGTAGGAGAAGCTGGCTATACAGATCCAATCACCCTGGAAATCGTAGACAGCTGCCCCTGTAGCGCGAACTCCAAGTGGTGCTGTAAGAAAACTTGCTACTGTATGTCACAGATAACATTACTGACCTATTACAGGTGGTCCCGGCGCTGATCACTGTGGAGAGATCGATTTCAAATACGGCTGTCCTCTTCCTGCTGGCAGTATTCATCTTGATCTCTCTGATATTGCCATGGGCCGATTACAGGGCAATGGTTCTCTCAATAATGGTGTCATTCCAACACGTTATAGGAGAGTACAATGCCCCAAGCTTGGTAATGTGTATATATGGCTTCGGAATGGTGGAGGGCCGTACTATTTCGCACTCACCGCTGTCAACACCAATGGGCCTGGGTCTGTCACAAAGATCGAGGTTAAAGGCTCAGATTCAAGCACTTGGGTCCCCCTTGAGCATGACCCCAACTACACCAGTAGCCGTCCACAAGAACGCTATGGTAGCTGGGTAATCCCGCAGGGATCGGGGCCTTTCAATCTGCCGGTTGGAGTTCGTTTGACTAGCCCAACAGGAGAGCAAATTGTTAACGAGCAAGCTATAAAAACTTTCACCCCACCAGCGACAGCAGACCCCAACTTCTATTACATTGACATTGGGGTACAATTTAGTAAGAATTGAAAGTATATAGCAACGTAGGATGTTCTTGGTGATAGTTCTGTTAATACAGCAGTGATACTCATCCTTCATTCTGAAATTTGTGTTGCACAGACATGTTCTTGCGCTAAAATACATTATGCTCAGTGGGCAATTATCCTGGAATATTTGAACAAACGTCTAATGCACGGAATATGAATACATTATGCTTATGTAAAAAGAAAATTCCTCTTAGCTATTCACACCTATCTTTAAATTCTTTCTACTAAGAATCAACGGGCTCTGCTTCAAGAAATTGGCCTGAATTGGGACGGCTTGGTGGTGTCACTAGACTAGGCGTATCATCCCCACTAACTACATTTAAGCATAGAGAAGGAAGCTACAGTTGATGGCCTATGTTGTGCAGGGCATCACCCTACATATACGTAGCGTTATAACTCTACCTTCTAGTTTATGAGGGCGAGAGCCAATTGCAGTTCGAAAGTTTAGTATAAGTAAAAATGTTCTTTTACTATTATTTCTATTGTAGTGCCTCCGAAGATACCAAATGCATGTAATTGTGCTCTATTTATAATCACGCGAGGCTTGTAGGTACAGTAAGCGTATATGTATTAGGCAGTATAAACTTCATTAACGCCCTATAAGCCTCTATAGCCCTCTATAGATGTAACTAACCCCCCATATAACCCTTTACGTATCCCACTAATCTTAACTATTAGCCCTATCTTGACATACCTGTATCCATTGATGATAACGGCGGAATATATTTATTTAGTCCAAGCTGAATACCGCCTACAGATAGTTAAGCAAGTAAGTCTAATTGACATTCCACTCGAGGCACAAAGCGATTGATGATATTTCTATGGCCTTTTATAACCAAACCACTAAATGAATAGCTGATTAACAAACATATATGCAAATATACTGTTATAATCGATACAGCTTGACTTCGGGGCGAAATATCACACCGAGTATGTCTAATTCACGCATTACTTACAGCTGCGAAATTGCTTAGTTCGATCTGGTTTATCTATAACTGTGTTCATTACCGGAGATTCTTGTGTTCCCTTACTTATGATCTAGAAAAACAGATAGCTTTAATTTTTCCAAACGAGTAATATCCCAAAATGCGGATTCGCAACTCTGATTTTCCACTCTTCATTTGTTAAACCAAATCTTTCTTTTGCGTGTTCTGGTAGTATTTCACGCCTCCACTCAAATTTACCATTCATACCCCCTAACCTAGCTGCTTCTTCATAAATGCTCTTCTTCAAATGCCAAGTCATAAAGTCCACTCCGTCCTCACTTAAAAACACACGGGACGTCCACCCATCTCCTGAGCTAAGCTCTTCTGTGTATTGATTGCGCGGCAGAAGTTTATTAAGAGGAGCCTTTTGATACGATTTAATTCGTTCGTCAAAATCGTCAGTGGGGTGTGGAACAATCCCTACAAAGAAACCATCTCGTTTGAGATTAAGGGAAATGCTCTTGAACATGGATACTAATGTTGCTTTATCCGAGGCATAGTTGAGAAACCAAGCGCCAAAGGCCATGTTGAAGTAACCTGTGCTCTTGTCGGGAGCGAAAGACGTAGGTACCGTTCCATCTCCTTTCTCAAACTGCACCTTTCCAGAAGATATTTCGGATGAAAGCCGAGTCATCGCACTGTCAAGCATGACAGCTGAGATGTCCATACTCGTTAAATGGGTCACCCCCCAAGACACAAGAGCAGATGAATAATACCCTGTACCACAGCCGAATTCAAGAACAGACATATGTGGCCTAAGAAACGGTTTTATTGCCAGGTGGACGTTATCCTTTTCTATAGCTCGATACGGAAGTGTCTCAACAACATCATAAGATGAGCCAATAGAGTCGTACTGTGTCATAGCAGTGTAATTTGCAACTTGAAGGTTATATGCTGTTTATTGGTATGAGCTACACCTCGTAGATAAATGTTTTAGAATTCTCGTCTGCCGATAAAACTGGCGCACCTGCATCGATGGTTTTCAATCTGAAAACTTTTCTCTATATCAAATGTAACTAAATGTAACTATGACGTTGTAAAGTAAGCGGGGCAATAACGGGGGTTTTTATAGCAGTTAATGGTAGCGCATGAGTTTCTTGCAGGCGAATCACGACTCACAATGTTGTACATAAACTTTAATAACAGCTTGCTATTGCAGTTTAGACTTTATTTTTAAACCACAGGAAATGACATAGCTTAATTTTGGTATTCATTTTTCGGTTACAAAAAGGCAATGATGACCTAGACACGTATTCAGATGCTGTTCTCTCGTAGCAGCACCAAATACAGGCCATCGTCGTAGACAATGTGCAGGGCCCTGTGCGGTTTGGGTAGCATTGGATGGAATATTGTCACTAGATACATTTTACTCAATATACTCGAGACTTTGGCGCCCATTTTTGACCAAACTTTAATGAAGTTGCAGATCGGTCAATTAATGGCATTTAAGTCGCATGACCTCAGTTTTACGATCCAATATCTACCACCAACTAGCTACTTTGGCCATTCCATAGTTCACCGTAGAGGAATGGAAACCGCCAGCTGCATTCTAATAATTAAACTGCCCTTTCTAATGTAAAGTACTCTAGTAACGCAACAGCGTTCCGAGCTGTGTTTAATATCACAGATGATGGTGCTGTAATGAATGGGTCGATATTTGTCCGCGCTGATCTCTTCTAGTGTCGAGGGACATTAATCAACATCGTATAGTTGAGATGCTAAGGCAATCAAACCTTAGTATCATATGATTGAAAATAATAGTAAGGGTGAAGAGATTCAGCTCTGGGCTCAGTTGCTTTTTGGTTTTTAGTATTTGGGAAAACATATTCATAATGTAAGTACGTGTCAACTGACACTAAAAGGAATTTTGCATCACATAAGTAGTTGCCATTTTTATTGCCTTGAGTAATTACCATTAGTTCTTCAACTTATATCATATCAGGTTAATTGTTTCGAAACAAAGAAAGAAAGAGTGGAAATGTTTATGATTGACTGATTATTAATTGTGTGGCGCGTTCACAATTGGATTGGCCGTGGTATGTTGCCTTTAACTACGAGGTTTTGCATAACAGAAGCACAAGTAGTGGTTCTAATATCTTTTATACAACTGGGTAGAGATTATTGGCGCCCATAAGTGCTTCACTAGCCCCTTCTTGAAATGTCATGTCAATGCTAACGGTTTTCTTAATCCCAATTATTCTCTCTTCGCTGCCTTCGCTCTTGTAGTTTTCTAGATCATCAATGCCAACTTCAATTTCATCACGTCTTTTCGATCGACTAGCTTGGCTGTTCCAATTCCCAGACCGGGGACCCATACCATAGTGGATGCCATCACTCAGTTCATAAGATTCATTTTGTTTTGAGGAACCAAATAAGACTGGAATAAATCGACTTAATGGCATTCTCAATGACGGCGCGCAGGCACAGATGACACCGACCGTTGACTCCACCTGAGTCCAGATGACTGAAGTTCCAGTCGCCCAGGTAAAGTCTAGAATAAAGGTGGCATTGAAGTTGAGGCTAATCAGGCGTTCGATACTCGTTATACATACACTTTGAGATGTTAGAAAAGAATTGGGAGATGCCGGTTGCTGGAAGTTGCTTACAAGGCGCCAAGCACAAATACTGCCAATACACTGAACTTGGCTCGGCGATTCATCTGTAGTTTTAGGATGACTGGAATGGGTAGAACTAGGACGATAACATCCATCAGCGTATTCCATCCTGATTGGCCGTACCAGAAGGCTTTGATGTTTATACTATCACAATGTCAATATTGTTTCTCATTTTGAATCGGCCGCGTTTACCAACCAAGATCCGGACACAGTCTTATCCCATGAATATTTGACTGGGGAACATTGGAAAATCGTTGTGAAGCTGAGAGCGACCAGTCCCGCTGATATGTGGACAATAAGCACCCAACAAATTACCCTGAACCTTTTTTGAGGAAAGATGTCGAGATAGAGAAAAAGAAACGAAAGTTTCGTGATTCCAACGGTGTTTTTGACAAAACATTGAAATACAAAGAAATATAACAAAGAGTAGTAGCGTTGCTCGGCGTTGAGGAAGGGAGCGTGGTGGCCAAAGCCCCAATTCAAAATCGCTGATAGGTTTAGCAGTTGAGTCCAATGAGTCGCTTTTGTGTTACCCTTACCAATTGAGATACATGTCGTTTGAATAACATTAAATATCTGACAAAAGATTAGTAGTATGGTACACATGACTCACAATCAAGACTTACCAATCCTGTAACAACGCAAATGTCCGCCTTGTTCAGGCCGCCGTAACCATTCTTAAAGCATCTCCACCATACACGAAAACAAACAATGCTTGTAGCTGCGGCAAGTAGAGGTATATTCACGTATAAGAAAGTGTTTCCATGCTTCGTATCCGGTCCGTTGGGCACAGAGACTTTCGCAGCTGTTGCCATGGTATCGACAGTGGGAAGAGCAGTGACAGGGCAGGAAGTAGAATCTACTCATAGGTTCATAATAACGATCTTAGATGTTGCTACCACTCCCTATTCCCTTGAGATAGTAGGTAAGAACTAGACGACTGAATCACGTTCAACGCAATTAATCTGCAGGAATCCACTCACTATCTATAAAGGCGAGAAAGGATTAGGCAGTGAAATCAACAATGTACTCATGCTGGGTACATCCTTGATCCCAGCTGTGGTAAGTAAAGTGGACCAAGCTTTATAGCGATCCCTGAGCCCCATTAGACTCTCTAGTACCTGATATAGGCATTTCGGACAAGGGTTCATCATCGGCTGAGATTCTATCCAATAGGACTTCAAACAGTCAACAACTTGGAATTGATGTTAGAGGAACGGTGCAGAGATTACAGGGTTTAGAAATATGACAGTTAGAAGTTGGTCTGAATATCATTCCACTGAATTGCGATGAACAATTAGTTGCGGTTGAAATTTTTCTCCAGAGAGTTGGATTAACATTTTACAGCAACTAAAATAGATATCAGATTCATGGGGGGAGTACAATTGAGTTACAGGTACAAGTATGGTTGCCTCGCGACTGCCCAGTAAGGTGCCATCTTAAGGAGTGCAGTACTTCTACAGACTGCTTGTGATGCAAACCAGGGACCTTGTAGAAACTGCCTCCACGGTACGCGATCCCGGAGCTGAAACCTGCCCTAGGATAAATATCCCAGTTACCAGTTGCCCCGGTTATTAAAAGGGGCTACGTGTATACGGAGGACTCCGTGCTCTTAATACAATAGCCGTCAAGCGGATTGGAGGTAAAATGCCGAACCTAGCTAATCTCACTTTATTTATACTATATATTTACTAATACTCCTCTGTGCTCACATGAGCTTTGAAGCCACAACCTCCAAATTATAATTTCAGGCAAGGGATACTAGATAGATTATGTTCCTTGTAAACAGCTTTCCGGAAAGCTAGTCACGGTTATTAACCAGACAATGGCTTATATAATATGTGAAAATGCGAAATGGAGAGATTCAGGAAGGCAAGAAACACTTTTTTAGTTGCGAGCGGATTCCCGCCAAGATACTACAATATGACTAGGAACATATTATACGAGTACTACAAACAAGACAATCACCCTAAGTAAAATGCCCACTAAGAAACACATACGGAGTAATTTGAGTTGTACTTGTATTATAGTCTAGGGAATGATTACGGAGTTGTAAATGCTTAGGGATTCCAATCAAGTGTCTGGACATAGGAAGAAAGAATTAGAAACCAAATTCAGTCCTATGCTTGCACTCACAGTGCCGAAGCATCAAACTGGATTAAACCAAAAAAAAATAGCCACAGCTTCCTATTTTGATACTTAAAATAAGTAGTAATAGTTGGCAACCCATGGAGGTACTTGAGTCATCACCGCTACTTAACTTCAAAACTTGCCTCTGCTATACAAGCAGTCGTTACAAGCAATTGTTACAGCCATAACCGAGGATTGACAAGTTCAAAGCAGCTAAGTTCATGTACAGGACTAACTGTCCATAGTGTCTAAGCTTAACTCATAACGAACAAGAGCTACAACGTTTGGCTACGCATACGACTCTACAGTATGTACGTTGGTCGTACGGATAAGCGAATAAAACTAGCAGATACTGCAAGTATTCGTGGCAATCGGTCTAGACACAATCCTGCGCTAGCGAGGGGTATACCACTACGGCACTAATACCTACTCCTTTCAACTTACTCCACTTAGACGACTAGTACTAGTATCACTGCCGAGACATGGTGGTAGGTGTACTGCATGTTCAACATGCAGTCTCGAATGGCCTGTTTCCAATAGCATGTTCTGCTACAGTAGATGACCGAGCCATAGCTCGTTATATAGAAATATGCATAGCGGAGGCCAAATTGCTATCCAAGGGACCTACATCATTACGTCAGATCAAAGAACGGCTGCTAATAGATGGCTATAAGCCTGTGCTTGCATTTTCATCGTTTAATCAAGTTCCCTACATTCTAAATAAAAGATGTTACCGATACGAGCGCTACTCTAAATTAGCAGATAGGATGATAAAAGCTGCAAATACTACCTAGCAGTATCAAGGCTAGCTACCCCACTTGAGGTAGCAGGTTAATAGAGCCAGTGAAGAAAAAACCAGGCCTTTTCAATGAATGCCAGAGTATCAGGACGAGGGCCGAGAGCCCTGAGAAGCATGCGGAAATACAGCGGTTGCCAGAAAAAGAGCTAGATCCAGCTCTGGCGTCAGGGACACTCACGGCTCGCAAGCATAAGCTACCTCTAGTGCTGAGATTCTCCACAGACTGCCAAGCGACTCCTCTCCGGCTGTGACCGCAAGGGCCGCGTCCACCGGATATCCTATCCGTTTGTGACGTTGCAAGGGATCATTGCCCTAGTTAGCATGCGCTACTAGGTACTAGTTATTAATCCTATGTATCCACCACCCCAACGCAGGTGTGACATTCTGAAGATTGTGACTGAACCAACATGCTTAAGCATGCACAGAGGGTGGAGATGGAAGACAGATATTGGCTACGCATTTCTCAGCATCTTCGTGACGTAACATTTAATTTGTAAGGTATGCCTGGCGCTCAGTGAATCCTCCTGGTTACATTATCTGCGGCAGTTGTCTCAGTGTTTGCTGAAGAGCCTTCATTAGGCAACAGAAATCTTTCCCTTCTTCCATCTATTATTACCTCCCGCAATTACACACACCCTGTCTATGCACAGGAGTACAACCAACTCAACGCAGCAACATACACCGATCACAGTTATGGAATCGGATGCGGAGGTTGCAGTAGAGAAGGCTTTGGGTTTAGCCTCAGTGGCAGCTGCTTCCGCTACTTCGAATGTTGTTGATGTGGCTGATGGTCTTTCAAATGCAGAGTATCGCAAGCTCATCTGGAAACTAGACGTTCATCTTCTACCGCCGCTATTTGTACTATGGTTCATTTCATTAATTGATCGAGTAAACATTGGAACTGCGAGGATCCAAGGCCTTGAGAAGGATCTTGGCATGAACCCTCTGACCAATCAATTTAACATTGCAACTGGTTTGTGTCGTGCTAACAATATCCAACAAAACATCATCTAACTGTTTATTTTTCTTCTTCTAGTCGTGGTTTTTATTGGACTTATGCTCGCAGAGGTAATTAAGCCTGAGACCTATATTTACAGTGCACGATACCAATCATCGAACAGGTTCCAAGCAATTGGCTGGTTAAACGATTTAAACCGGCAACCGTGCTCTGTGGCGAATGCATCATTCTCGGTAAGCAATTGAAGTCGATGAGATTCACGAGTCGCTCTTGCTCATATTGGGTAGGGATCTTCACAATCTGTCAAGGACTGCTTCACAACTTTGCTGGACTCGTTGGAATACGTCTTGTCATTGGGATCTTAGAAGCGGGACTTATTCCTGGTTCCATCTTTCTGCTGTCAGCATATTATCCACGATATGAGTTACAGTGGCGTGTAAGTATGCTCCATGTTGGCAATGCAATCTCAAATGCCTTTGGTGGGCTTCTGGCGTTCGCAGTAGCAAGCATCCACTCCTCCAATGGATGGAGTGGGTGGAGATGGATCTTCATTATTGAGGGTTTGATCACAATATTCCTTACACTGGTTTGTTGGCCGTTTATAAATAACTGGCCAGCCACGGCAAAATGGCTCAAACCCTACGAAAAAGCTGTTCTCGAAGAACGAATCCGAGTAGATGGTATCATTGGCCGAATGGATGTCTTGAACAGGAAATCTGTGATCAGATGTGTCACGGACTGGAAAGTTTATTTGAGGTACGATAAATGGTTGATCGCATCAAAACTTGAACTAACATGAAAATAGTGCATGTATAATTATCGGCATTATTTCCAGCGTGTACTCGTGCACTTTGTTCGCTCCCACCATTGTCCAGGTTCTCAAGCCGACATATACGCCTCGGCAAATTCAATCTCTAGTGATCCCAATTTTCATCGCAGCGTCAATTAGCACTTTATTATTTGCGTATATCTCTGATAAACTGAAGCATCGCGCAGGTATTGCATTTTCTGGCTGCGTTATTGCCATCACCGGCTACATCATCCTCCTCAACCAAGAACATGTCTCGGTAAACGCTCGATATGGCGCTTTATATCTAATTGCTTCTGGATCTTTCGCTGCTTTACCTGGTGCATGGATCCTGCTTTTGAACAATGTCTCGGGATCTCATAAGACTGCTTTTGCTATGGGCATGGAGATCGGTCTGGGTAATGGTGGTGGCTTCGTTGCTTCGCTGTCGTTTCAATCCAAAGATGCTCCGTTCTACTGGTCTGGGTTCAGGACTACCTTTTCGCTGATGTGCATGTCAGTGGGGTTGATCTTCATTTATGTCGCTGGGCTTTGGTATGAGAACAAGCAAAAGCGCGCAGGAAACAGAGACGCTCTCCTTACCGAGGAGGGCGATAATTTGGGAGATGCCCATCCTGAATTTATTTATACATACTAAAGGGGCTAACTATACGGGACGGCCGGCCAATGTTTTTGTTGTCCAACAGCGCTGGAGTCGTCATATTTAAATTCTTCCTTTTTCAGTATTACTTTCATTACGATAAGAATATATATAATGTGTTAGGGTCTTGGCATTGTTAGAATTGGGCTTGGAATGCAAACACTTTATCATTAATAATAATGCGTCTCATAGCAGCAGATTTTTATTCGCAATTGTACCACCCTAACGTTTCTAAGCTGAGTCCTGCCATCTATGGCCATTGCAGGGATGGTATATGTGAATACTGTTGAGCATATTATCCAGGTTTTCTAGACAGGTTTATGCCCAAAATGAGGTAGCATATACTGTCACTTAATGCCACCTACTTCGTTGTTCGTTAAGCAAAGACTGTGGTTTATTAGTTATTCACAAGCGAGCAAGATCGATGCTTGTGTGCTACTGTTTGCCCAGGTTCCCGTAGAGTTACAACGCAATTGCCGAGGTAATGAAGTGATGAGCGTTAAATACCTTGTGTTACAGAATATAAAGCGGTGCATACAAAGCATTTTACAAGAGACAGACTTTTTTCTAGATTTATAGACCATCCCCAGAGATAGTGAAAAATTCAAGTTGTAAGTACTGTATAGCTAGGAAGGATACTCCTGGCCTAGCTTGTATTAAGCATGTAATCCTGTGGATGAAAGACTCATACATGATGCTTGAATCATGGGACAGGCCCAGAACCCGAATTTTCAAATACAGTATTTCAGACGAGTTGCAGGAATCATGGATATGGTGCCTGTAACATAAAAGCCCCAGAGTAAGATGTTCTAAGTCAGGTGAATTTTTCAATAGGTGCCGACGATAAACACAGCGCACTGTAACCGCAATGTAGATTTAGGAATAGTAAAATGTTTACCTGACCATTTATCTAAGGGGTCTTCATGCGACACTCAGGGATTTTTATACGCAGGGGCATTCTGCTTTGCATGCTACCTAGGGTCTGAAATAAGTGCATTATTTCGCTTTGGGCTAGCAACAATACTAGGTATTCGTGGATCACCCCATGTTTGTCGAAAACATCTCACTACATTCATGCCCCGCTCCATATCTAGACCGCTATGCAAGGTTCAGAGGACGCTAGCAGTACAGGTGCAAGTACGAAACGTACAGTACATGGAGCTAGAGTCGTAGCATCACAGATAGATGCATTGGGACCGGAATAAGGGCCGCGTTTCCCCGGAAGGATTGCTAGCATGCATAAGACGTGACCTTGTTCGCAAAGCAATACTATATGAGCTTTTAAACCTTTGGGGAGTGCGACTGCTCTTGGCTTTTGAACCCAGGTTGTTACAGTAGTATTGAGAGGTCATATACACTCACCTTGTCGCTTTATTACTGTGCATCGCCACTGGAAGGAAAGAATGGGTTCAGTACCGGAACGGGAAGATATTCACATAGCAATCGTGGGGGGAGGGATTGGGGGGCTTGCCCTAGCCATTGGTTTGCAACAATATAGCCATATCCAAGTCAAGATCTACGAGTCTGCTGCAAAGTTTTCTGAGATTGGCGGTAAGTATGGGTTCAATTGATGATTATGCTCCTATGTTGCCAATTTTTACCCCACCTCCCCCCCTTCAAGAGGTGAAAGGCTACTAATACACTTCAAGCTGGTGTTTTCTTTGGCGCCAATTCTATCCGCGCTATGAGCTTGATACATCCGGCTATAGGAGAAGCGTATGCGAAGATTTCGACAAGCGTTGGCTGGAAGTCGAAAGAAGACACATACTTTGACTTTATACTCGCACATGACCTTCACGGCTTGCCCGCTGGCACTCCTATCATATCTCCCAAACTCAATGCGTCTGAAAGACATAGCACCGCCCATCGTGCACATTTTGTCGAAGAGCTCATCAAACTTATCCCTGACGATATCGCCGAGTTTGGCAAGAGACTGACCGACATCTCCCGTGATGAGGGCAAAGGGAAAACAATTTTGAAGTTCGCCGATGGCAGCACTTCGGAAGCAGACGCAGTTATTGGATGTGACGGCATTCGATCCGTGTGTCGAGAATTTATATTAGGAAAAGATAGCCCTCTGTCACAGCCGACCTTTACTGGGAAGCACGCATATCGGGGATTGATACCCATGGAGAAGGCTATTGCTGCGATTGGGGAGGAGAAGGCCCAGAATCGATTTATGTTCCTCGGCAAAGGCGGCCATGTTCTTACTTTCCCCGTGGCAAATGGTAAAGTAATGAACGTTGTCGCTTTCAGCACCACCAAGAATGGCATATGGGAAGGAGATTGGATTAAACGAATGGAACGAGAAGCTATAGCAGCGGATTTTCCGGAATTTGGACAAGAATGTCAGAAGATATTCTCGGTATGCATTCACCCCACAAGTAATAGGAAACGTCAAGATTGCTGATTTGGAGTTTAGCTAATGGAGAATACCGACAATTGGGGTATATTTGACCTCTCTCCCGAAATCCCGACTTACTTCTCAAGAAAGCTCCGTCTTCTGCTCTTAGGTGATAGCGCACATGCTTGTGCCCCTCACCAGGGTGCTGGCGCTGGTCAGGCACTGGAAGATGCATATATTCTCTCCCACGTCCTGAGCATTTGTAACTCCTCCTCCGATCTCCACGCTGCATTTAGTGGGTATGAAAGTGTACGCATGCCACGGGCTAAATTTGTCCAAATCCACGGACGTCGACAAGGCGAACTTTTAGATCTGCAGAGACCTGATGTTGGAGATGATTTGGAAAAGTTGAAAACAGTTATAGATGTACCAATCAGAGAAATTTGGAACTGCGATTTGGTTGCCGAATTAGACAAAGCATTGGTAATGATGCAAAAAGAATTAAACGAGGCGAAAGAGATCACTCCGGCTGGAACTGTGAGCGGTTGAGGGCTATCATAGTGAATGAATTATAGTGAAATGCATACTCTTGTCTAGCAGCTATTTGGATAAAAGGCAACAGCAATACAGCTCTCCAATAGTTCAAATTTTTTGGATGCCCAATATCTCGCAGTGATTTACCGTGGTAATACTTTTACTCTGCCATCTTGCTTACATTTTTTTTTTTTAAATCTATTTATTTAATGTTACCGCCATTGTCTTTTATCCCGTATTTCCCTCTCGTCCTACTGGCCTTCAATTGTTGACCCTTACCAAAAGTACGCATAGACGTCAATTACTCGACATAATTTCGCCTCGGATAATTACTAGAGTCTCGACACTTACAGTCCTTCAATCCAGAAAAGATTAGTAAGCTTTATTATATAGCAGATATAGCTCAAAAGAATATCAGCACCAATGCAAACATCAGGTTCTTGGAACACATATGTGCTGCTCAAATATTATAAACGCATGAATTTAGAACCAAACCTTCATACGTTGAGTCAAGCCTATATAATCCGATCTTAGAGGGGCAGCCGGCCACTAATTTGTCACAAGTTGAAGGGTGTGGAGCTTGGGTAGTATGAATCAACAAAATGGTTACAGTGTTAGCTCCTTACTCGAGAAGAAAAGCGATATAAAAGAAGAGAGGGGGGAATGGTCGGATGAACGAAACAAAGCAAAGCTAAGCTTGGTATATTGGTTAACAGATCTTATGCCAGAAATTCGCAATTGACTGAGCGACCTCTGGTGCTTTTTCCCGCACAACTGCATGTCCAACCTGAGGAATAATGACAAAATTTTGAACCCCAATATCAGATAAATCTTGGGGACTACACACATCATCGAGCTCTCCAAGGATATATAGATATTTAATACCCTTCTCGGCCGCTCTGGCAAATTCGGCGCTGTTATCCAAAACCCCGCCATCTCTGAAAATGGCTACCACACTCGCAGCATGGCCTTCGTGGTTCTTCATCTCCCAGTCTCGGACTGCTTCAGCCACCACCTCGCCTCTTCCTACAGTTTCTTTCCAATCTGGAGGGACAACTAACTGCCCTCCTTCTAGAAAATCCAAGATCCATTCTTTTGCCGGCTCTTCCAGCCCGTCACCACCGCGCAAGTAGCTCTTCTGTAGCTCATCAAAGAGCTCCTGGCGGATGAAGCCTGCTGGGGCAACTAGCACCATAGATGCGACGCGCTCTGGCCTTGCAGCTGCAAAACTTGCAGTTACTGATGCTCCAAAAGAATAGCCAACCACGTGGGCATTTTCCCATCCAAGATGCAAGAACAAAGATTCCAGCAGCTCATGAAAGAGCCCCGCGTCGTGCGCCGCGAATGGCGTGTCCGTGAGCCCGTGGCCCCACAAGTCAACCAGTATGCATTTCGCATGTGGAAAACGCGCCGAGAGTGCGCTTGCCAACGGTTGTAGGCCGATTGCTGGTGTCTGGACACCATGCACTAAAAGCACGCGGGAAATCGCTGTCGCGTCATCCGGTGGCGAGGGAGATGAGGGTAGCAGCTCATAAAATGCGACTCTGCCATTTTTTGTAGGCAGGTATGAGGCTGCCGGCAGTATTTTACCAAAGACGGCAGTGAAATCGACCTCGTTTGGGGCGTGTATGGGTTGTCGCGTATCTAACAAAGAGGTCCCAGGGCGGGGAAGTACAATCAGACTATTTGACATTATGTTCTTAAATTGGCGATTATGTCAAGGCGAGGCAAGCAAAATTGCAGCGTTCTGGGTACTTGTACTAGTCGAGGCAACGAGAAGAATCCTAAAGGAAAGGAGGTTGTCATTGCGTCTAGAAGTTACGCAGAAAAACGAGAGCTTTATGAAGGATCCATATGTATGTTCTCGTTTACATCTACTAGTCACCTTGCTAACATTGATAGCGTTTGCTATCGAGTTTCTTTGGGTTACCTAATAGCATTAACTATTTGTTGTTAATTTGTCAGATTAGGCACAAATGGCGCAAAATTATCTCACTCTAGGAATGGCCGGATTGTAGTATTTGTAAATACCTGGCTTGATACAGCACTTAAAATGGGACCCATTGATGGGTCTGAATTCGCTTCTAGGTCTTTTTGAGACCAAAAAATTCCCCCGATCAGTACGTAGCAGTATTACCCTGTATTAACACGAGGTATAAAGGCTCTTCATTAAAAGCACGAACAAAAGAAAGGAAAAAAAAAAATAAGAAAGCAATCTAATTATCTTGTCGTACTGTAAAACGATAGTTTAGAATTACTTCCTATTTTTCCTTAGGTAGCAGCGTTCAGAGGTCGGGTGCTGCAGCAATGTTGAAACCAACAGGAGCGAGGACTCGCTAATAGATGAATAAAAGCAAATGCATCAGGTTCGTCACGTTACAAGTAAAAGAGTTGAAAATTGAAGATGACAATGGTACTCAATATGGCAAACTAATCCAGTTGTAGGTTATTCATTAGATAAATTGAGCCTGAACCAGGCAATATTTGAGGTCTGAAGTACCATTTGTTTGCATTGGCATATATATATATATAGGCTAACCCACAAGTTGTTGGAGGTCATGTCCTTGGAATGCTCCTGCGTCTTTTTTCCAAGCATTGAGTAAGACATCTCTTCCAGCCTTGGCAATCTCTTGCCCTTCTTCTGGGGTTCCCCAGCCTGGCGTTGTTGATCCGATACATAACAAATGAGCGCCAACATGAATCAGTACTCGAAACATGAAATCGCTATCGACCTTGCCATATCCGCTTACAAAACCTTGAATGATCCACAAAGTCGCATCTATATTTTTGTAAAGCTTTAATTGCCACAGCTCAGCGATAACCTGGCCGAGATCTTCAGCCCGTACGCCAACCTGTGCCATTTCCCAGTCAATAACCCGGACGGGAACTGTCTGACTGCTGCCAAGAGCAGTATTTGGTATCAAAATACTAAAATAAATGGATATGTTATGGAATGTCCATACAATATAACGGTCCCTTTTATATGTCATTTAACTTACTTTCCAGTCCAAAAATCGCCGTGAATAACACTCAGCTTGCTCTCGTCTCCGAGCTCAGCAGTAGCCATGGCTACAATTTGCTGCAAAGTCTCCTCATGCTCCTGTAAGATGGCAGGAAACATGCCCAACCTCCCAAGCAGCTGGTCGTAATTAATAGCCTTTTTAATATTCCTCATGGCTGTATTCTTGACAAACAGGTTACGCAAGCTCTGGTTGTCAGGCTGATCACTCCATATGTGGAATTCTCGCAGCCATCGGCCAAGACTCTGTCCCAGCTGCAAGCATTGCGATTCGGTAGCTGCAACGGTAGGTCCTTGGAAATTTTTAAGAGCATAATCTTTTAGGTTGATTGCGTTGGGTAAATATTCCTGGATCTGTGTGCTGGTTTGGGGGTTAAAATGGTATAACTTCGGCGTTCCGACCTCATATGGCGATGAGATGACGGGTGGAAATTTTGCGAGGAGTCTCAGGCCTTCTTCTTCAATGTTCTGTTTTTAGAAAGGCGCATTCAGCACATATTAGCAACAAGGCCCGCCCATCGCTTCACCCGAATACGGGAAACTAACGCAGCGAACCATTTCCAGCTTGAAGTCAGGGTGCAGGGCAACATATGCTTCTCCGTGTTTTAGTACGACTTTGCTTACACCTCCTGACAGAGGCCTGTGAAGTTTGGCGAGATATATGAAGTTTGCAGTGCCCCCAGAAAGCGGCGTTAGCGATGATACTGCATATTCTGTGCCTTCCAGCTCCTTTCGAACTGCATCTTTAATGTCTTCGGTGCTGTCTCCTATCGGCATGGTTTGAACACTAGAGAACCTGGTTGTTAAATTGCTATAATAAAAAGAAGAAGAAACGGAAAAAGCTGAACAGAGATGCACGTGTGGTTGAGGGACGGTGATAATATGGAATATATATATAAGTTAATGCGCGCGTTAGTTCTTGTCGACAATCTCTCGCTCAAAAGCAGGACGAACATGTATTGCATACCTAGCGTTAAGCTGGTGTAGCCGAAAAGGCGCTACAGTTACTCGCCGATGAGTCAGAGAAGGCTGGACTTTTCCTTAGCTTATTAAGCTGTATAAATATACTAAAACAAAGAGGGCCTACCCCGCCTTGCCCGCCATTAAGTCCTAACTTCTCTTCTTCCAGTGCTAGGTACTCACTGAGCAACAGCTCGCCATCGTACTTTACTTAGTGTAGTACACTTAAGGGCCAAAAGTCTGCGCCACCTTTAGGGTATCCCATAGTATACAGTGAAAAGTTAATTATTTAAAATATTTTTTATAAATTAGTAAGCATTTATATAAGAATAGAAATTAAAATTTTATATATAAAAATAATAAATATTTATAAATATATATTATTTATAGTAATATTTCTTATTATTATTACTTTATATATAGTTTTATATAAAAGAAAATGAAATTAAAAACAGTACTAATAATACTGTTTTCCTATACTAAAGCACACTCCACTTTTATTTTATTTTATATAAAACTATAAAAATTATAATAATTTTTTAAAAAATTATAAAATACAGGAGTTAATAAAAATATAAAATATAATTAATTAATTACTACATAAAGCTTTATTTATTTATTTTTATAACTTTTTATTTTTTAAAAAATGTTTTAAATAATTATATTTTTCTAGTTTAAGTAGAGGTACTGTGAAACTGGCGCAGACTTTTGTCATATAAGTGTACGTTACTTACGGAAGAACGGCGCCAAAGCATCTTCCCGTATGCTGGCCTGATCTGGTCCGGTGTGATTTTCCTCTCCCGTTTCCGTACAAATATTGATTTCGATTCATCTGCCACCGAGTCTGTCTCGGCTGAACTGCAAAAGTCCCGAGGCCAACCGTGTATCAAGATTAAGTTCGGTTGACACAGTTTACACGTCTTCCCTAGCATAAATGTTATCTGCTCGGGGACTTGACACAGTTGAGGGAATATATCTGCGCATATTAGCGAAACACTTTTCGCTGCATGGAACAGAGCATCCACCCTTGGAAATATCGCTTTATATGCATGCCAGGTAAATGTTGACGTTAGCGAATTAAGGGGAAAAAAAAAAATTGCGAGGGTCGCTATGACAGCGCCCGGTTTGGACAGCACAGTCACTGACCAAGTTAAGCAATATATGGCGTTTCATTTGCATCGCGCAGCGTGCTGACTTACTCTGTTGAATGCTGTGTGCATTGTATGCTAAGATCGAAATGAAATGAAGTGAGCTATTCAAGCAATAGATTTCAAAGTCAAGCTAGAGTTCTATCATGTAAAACAATACACCGAGCGGGTGATCTATTAGTGGCAATACTAACGCTAATCTCACGGATTTTTTTTTTCATTTGCAGGTGCAACTGTCGTACAATAGAGACGTCTAATGAAGCGTCCGCTTACTGCATTGCACATGCACCTAAAGGAATAGATGTACTTCAACTTAACATCTGTTATATATTTAACTTTATATAGACTTTCTATTTTAGACACGCAATATGAGATAGAAAGCTATAAGTTCTCGACGTTATTACAGTCATCGATTAATGCTTTGGATATGCAAACTCGGTCTTGATCTGTTGCTCTGAAAATAAATCTTAACTTCTCTATAATTCTATCTTTGCACCTGTTACCTTCTCTTGCCACTATCTACTCGAGCCAGAATGTCTTCATTGCTCTAGGCTCAACTGTCACCTTAAGACTGCTGCCGCTGATTTTGTACCGGCTCTGCAAGGTAACATTATGGTTATTATCGGTTAGATACTCACTGAGCTTTCTCTTTTTAATCCCCTCCAAATTGATAGTCAAATCGTATGGGAAGTGAGCGGCATTAATAACAGGTATAGCTACTGTACCATTTTTGTTCACGTATGCCGTCACGTAGACATTTTCTACGTCACTTGTGGCATCAACGCGAACAGAACCTGGTCTGGCAAATCGAAAGTATTGAGCAAAAGCCCAGAGTCGAGATGATACTTCGTAACTATTACCGTGAAGTCGAATGAGAGCATTATCGCCGGTTGTATCCTGCACACACCACCAGTGGGTGTATCCCGAGGTATCGCTATTAACAAAGGCGTTATGCATATATAATGCCCATTGAAGGCCCTCGCTAGCGCATATTATTAGCTCACAGGTCCTCTGTCGCCGTAAGGGCCTCGTGGTATCGGGGCATTGTGATATATACATACGCAAGCTGGCCGCTATAATCCCAGGTGCTGTTCCATGGACCCGTGCCCTGTAATTTTCATTGTAAGTAGGCTAAAATCGTCTTTTGGAACACTATCTTACGTCGGCCCATTCTGTTTGGATATTCGGTTTTCCGCCGGAATTAAATGGACGCTCAGGATTGCTCTGATAATTGTGCCACGTCTGAAAAACGCAGTCAGTTATATAAAACATACCAATCGTCTGTTTGGCAAGATTGCCAATGAACACATACCGCAATATCAAAGAAATTTTCACCGCCCGCTTGCTGTAGCTCATAAAGGATGTTTCTCTCTTGTCGTGCGCCGGTAGCATCACAACAGCTGACATCTACTTTAGGAAAAGCTTTCTTCAGTGTCGGGTATAGGACCTCTAGGAAGTCTTTGGCTTGGAATCCATCTGACAGCATGCTCTCATAAGTGAAGGGATTGAAATCAGGCTCGTTCCAAGCACCCAAAAGCGAGATATCAATGCCCTCTTCCTTATAGAACCTGACATATTGGACAAGATAATCTGCGTAAGCTTGACGCCAATCATGTTCGCAATTGGTACCTCGTACGCCACATATTTGCCCGCCCAGGTTCTCCGTTCCCACAGTTTTCATGCAACCAGGGGCAGACCAAGCATCGGCATAGACATAGAGTTCAGGATTATATTTGAGAGCCGTTTTAGTGAGATTAAACTGACAGTTATCACTTCCATCCCAAATGTAGTTGAACTTCCCCTGCGGCGTTGTTGGGCATGTTGGAAGAATGGTGGTTCCAGGGGACGAACCAATGTCGTTTCGCACGATTGAGAGGCCGCCAATGTTTTCATCAAAAAGAATCTGAGTCACTCTTTCTTGATTTTCTGGCGACAGTCCTAGAGCTCCGAATTGCTGGCACGCAACTCCAAAAGCTCCAGAGCAGCCGCCGCCAATCATGGTTTGATAAGTTTGGCGAGCATTGATTTTGATGTTAGCAGCGTATCCAGAGCTGGGAGTATAGGTCCATGCCGAGCTTTGACCCAGTAGAGCTAGGGAAATAGAAAAGGTGGACTTCATTTCAAGGGAGAATGCTATGCAGCTAATAGAATGGACTGATATGAAGGATGTTGAATTAATTCATCCAAGTTGATATATTGCTTTCGAACTGATACTTCCTATTCGGCCATTTTATCCTTTTCTAAGGTCGCTGAGCCCCTCTCTCATTTAGTTGTTATGAAATGAAAGAATGCAGATTTATCCGGTCGCCATGCTATACACATATCCAATCCCTGTCGGCAAGGTAGCCGAAGGGGAACATTTAGCCTTTTTATCCGCAGTGACGTTTTTTGCGGATATGAAGCAGGGGTTGTAGACTGATATGAACCAATGGTAGAAAGCTGTTCGGCGTACCTAAACTAGTAACGAGAGCAAAGTTTGGCTAAAAGGGCCGTATCCATAATTACATATAACTATAGACTTGTAAGTTTATACCAGTACGATGATATTCAGAGTTGAGGCATTCTATGCTAAATCTGCTTCTTCCTGATTGTGGTTTACTCAATCTCTTAAATTAAGATAGTTCTAAAGTAGTTTCCTTGTTATACCAGCGGCTGTTGTTTTAAACTTTGAAAGGCTTCAGAGTAATAATACAAATACTTAACTGTTGCATGATATAAATATACCAAGGATGAAATGGATATTGTGGTACTTCTATAAAAATATAGAATTCGCTGATTTCATTAGTAGTTCGTTGACAGTTGAAAAAGACTTGGTTTCCATATAAAGTCATTGCTAGCAATATAAATATACAATGCTGTGAAATCCACTGGTCAAGAGCTCACAAGTATACAGCCTTGGGTAAGTGGTTGATAAAGACCTTGGTTAGATGTAGTACATGGGTATAAGATGCAAAATGCCTGCTCCTATAGGTCACACCATTCTTTCGTGTGATATTTCCGGTAGAAGAAATAACACTCAGAAAGGGACATTCCAGTATATGCTCAGTCTCTCAAAACTGGAAGGGCGGTTTTATTACTCCACCTTAAAAGCCCATGTATTGGCTGAAAAGGGATGCAAATGGTATTACAGTAGCTAACCTAATGTGTGGCTGTATAATAGGTGCATCATTCGGTGCACTTTAGCTGTTTCTGTGATATAGCGCCGTTTACCCCATTCGACTAACTCTTCTTTACTCTCCACAGCTCACTGGTGTGGAATGGGAAGGATACTAATTGACCCGCCTAACACTGGCTAACTAGCCTAGGGCTTACTTCTGGAGATATGGTGTTTGAGCTTCTTAATGCACTTGACAAGACTAATGCTTTTTAGCGCTCTTTTCACACGATTGATATAATGTGGGGTTTCGTTTGCTTGTAAAGAGTGGTAATCTAAGAATAAATGGCTCTCCAAGCTTTTCTTCCTTCCTCAGCACTCTATGGTAAATCATGCAGCAACCAAGCGTCTCCTCTGGTGAAGTCGATTTCTATATCCCTTCTATTGGAAAACCATGTAAAACATTCTATATTATCTATGGCGACCCCAAGACTCGGCGGCCACTCGTCTGCGCGCATGGTGGCCCCGGCGCTGGTCATGCCTACTTGAAGTCGTTTGCATCTTTGACAGCCGACTATAGTATTCCTGTTATTCTTTATGACCAAATCGGCTGCGGCAACTCTACTCTCTTACCAGAAACCATAGGTGACATCAACTTCTGGACTGTCGATCTATTCATGGCAGAGCTCGACAATCTCCTGAAAGCATTGAATGTAGAAGATGACTATGATTTCTTGGGGCAATCGTGGGGCACTATATTGGGAAGCGAGTACATAATTTCACGTCAGCCAAAGGGAATGAAGCACTATATTATTTCCAATGGAGTCGCGAGCGGAAAGCTCTTTGGGGAAGCAACCAGGAAACTTATTAGTGAGCTGCCACAAGAATCACGAGATATGATTCTCAAGCACGAAAGTAGTAAGACATACGACGATCCTGAATTTCAAGAAGCGTCAATGGTTTTCTACAAACGACATGTCTGTCGCCTTGATGACTGGCCCGAGGATTTAATGCAGTCGTTGAACTTACTCGACCTACATAATAACCCTACAGTCTATTTAACTATGTTGGTTGTCAATTCCTACAAGAGTGTGAATCATTCGCTAACCTGGCGCAGGAATGGGCCCTCCGAGTTCACAATGGTTGGTCCTTTAAAAGATTATTCGGCGGTTGGACGTTTGCATATGGTCAATGTCCCGACATTGATTATGAATGGAGAATTTGATGAGACTACCGACAGCGTAAATATGCCTTTTTTCATAGAGATCCCAAAGGTCAGATGGGTAACTATTTCAAACGCATCTCATATGCCCTGGCTTGAGGACCCTGATCGATATTTCAGTGTGCTTGCAAATTTCTTGTTATCATAAGGCTGTAGCTCATCAAGTATATCGCAAGCATCTTAACTGAACAAAAAATCAGTTGTAGTAAAGTTTGTCCTTCGTGCGAGAAGTAAGATTGCAAGTATTCTTGTAGGGGCGGCTTATCCGGTATCCACGCAGGCGTATTTGGTATCTAAAAAAGTAAAATTTACACTATTTTAATTAATGTACTTACTCACTTAAGTATAAGTAAAAATTAAAGCAAACAGCTTAATACATATATATATGAAGTAAAATATTATATATTTGTTACAATCTGGTCCATTGTAGCAGCCTAGATCCCTTATAAGCAGCTGGTTCTGTTACAGTAATTGCTGTAATTGCAATTATTGACCTGTTACGACCTGAACATTCGTTCGTATATTAGCTAAGCAAGAGTATGTACTCTAGGAGTAACTATAGACCGATGGACCAATTACAAAAGGATTATGGTTTACAGACATCCCTATTGAATCACTAAGTGAGCCATCGTAAGCCTATGCAAGAGTGATCTAACTGTAAGCCATCTAGAATGACTTACTATATAAGAAAAATATTTATTATATTTATTAAATAAAACTTAAATAATTAATTGTTAATATAATACTTTTAGATAATAATTAAATTAATTATTTATAACTTTATTAGCTATATAACTGTATTGCTTATAAGACTTTAATTTATCTTTCTACTAATATAAACTTAATATTAAGTTTATAAATTAAAAATCTACCTTATACTTAAGTATAATAATATAGGTTAAGATATTATATATTAATAACTTTTATTTAAAAAATCTTTTAAAATCTTATAAGTAATTAAACTACTATAATTAAAAATAATACTGCAGCTCTTTAAATTACTCTAGCACTTGCTGTAACTTTTAAATCCATTAGACTTATTAATGTAGACAGCGATCTTGCTATAAGCTATAAGCCTGACTAAAATAATCTAAAGGGAGATGCTTTAAAGGAATATCTTTAGAATATATTTTAAATTAATAAGTAATTAATTAATACTTTAAATAATAAAAAAAAAAAAATTAAAAAAAATATAAGAATTTTTATTAAATAATAATTATTTTTTATATTTAATAAAAAAATTAATAAACTTAAACTTTTTTAAATTTAACTTAGGGTTTATTTTATAAACTTTAAAAATATAATTAATATTAAAAATAAAAAAGTTTTTTTTATAGCATTATGCCTTAAAGGAACTATATTTAAGTAATTTTAACTTATATAAAATAAATATTTTAAAGATTTAATTAATCCCCTGCCTGCTGTTAAAAAAGTATTTAATAACTTTAAAGAATTTAAAAGAAAACTTATAAAAGTATTTAAAGATATTAAAGAAGTTTAAATAACTAAAAATAAACTTATAAAAGTATTTTAAAAAGGAAAATGCTTTAATTATACTATAAAATTTAAAGACCTTGCTTTTTAAGTTAAATAAAAATAAGCTATATTTATTAAATAATTTTATAATAAACTTAAAAAAAGCATTAAAAAAAAAGTTTATAATATTAACTAAATTTAATATAACTTTCTATTCTTTATTAAAAAATGCATTAAAGCTAATAATCTTTTATATAAATTTAATATAAGTACTTATAATAACTAAGGAAATAAAGGTAAGAATAATAAATAAATTACTAAAGATAATAGTAGTACTCTAGGACTTATAAATATTAGCATAATTTAAAAAAATAATAAAAAAAAAGACTTTAAATATTATAATTATAAAAAGCTAAACTATATAATAAAAAACTATAAATTATTTAAAAAGTTTACTATTTTACTATTAAAAGATAATTATGCTATAAAAAAAGATAGTAAGATTATTTTAATAATAAAAAGAGACTTTATAGTAGAAGAAGAAAATAAATACCTTTATTATTAATTAAAAGCTAAACTATTAAATAATTTTAATATACTAGCTAAAGAATTTAAAATACTTAACTAATAAATAATCTTTTAAAAAGACTTTTAATTAACTAAAAATATAGATAAAGTAAATATTAAAATAAATAAAGATTTTAAATAATAAAACTATAGATATAACTATAAGTATAATAATAATATTTAAAGATAATATAATAACTTAACTTTAGAAATTAATTAATTATTTAAATTTTAAAATTACATTATTAAAGCCCAAGAACCTTTTAAAAATAATACTTTTTTATTTTTATATAGATAGTTATTTAAACTTTAATAGTAAAAAGTAAAAAAATAACTTATTCTTTAAGCTATTATACTAAACCAAGCCTTATAATAAAACCTTAGTTATAAAAAAAAATTTAAAAATGTTAATTATATTAATCTAGATTATTTAAGATATTATTATATTAGCTAGGTTAATTATATTATATACTAATGTATAGAATATTTTAATAATAAAAAGAAGTATAATATCTTTTCTATTAGGATTTTATTTTTTTTATTATTTATATATACTCTTATATATACTTTTTATTATAGAATATTAAGTAAAGGTTTAGATTTTTTAAGGTAGTTGTTTTAGGAGAAGGAGAATATATAAAATTAAATAAATTTATAGGAGTTTATAAAAAAGCCTTTTGTAAATATTATAAAGCTTAAAAACTCTTTATATAATATAAAAAAGAAGATGTTTAAGAAGAATATAATAAAATTAATTTTTTTAACTATAAAAATTTAAAATATATATAATATGCAGAAATTAAGATTTTAAACTAGTATAATTTAAAAAATATAGATAGTCTTTTATAAAAGGGTAATAGAAAGACTTAAAATATATTATATTTTTTAAACTAAATAATAAATATAATAGTAAAAAAGAAAAAAAAAGAATATTTAAAAAAATATTATATAATATATTTTTAGATAGAGAGTTTTTTATAGTTTTAATAAACAGTGGGTTATAATATAACTATATATTTACTATAACTGTAATATATCTGTAGTTATTAGTATATAAGAAAAAGAGAAAGTATTAATTATAATATATAAAGGGAGTATACTTTTTTTATAATAATAAATAAATTAAATAATAAATTAATTATTTATTAATAAATATTAAAAATTATATTATTAGAATTATATATAATATAGCTAATATTTTATAATATAACCTTATTTTAGGGATACTTTAATTAAGTAAATATAATTTTAATATAGATTAAAAAACTGGCTAGATTTATTAATAAAATAATAAAACCCTAGAAAAAAGGAAATTAAGTAGCCAGAAGCTTAAGATTTTCCTTAAGCCTATTATAATACTTTTTTAATATATTAAAAAAAAAAAGAAAATATTAAAATAAAGAATATAAAAATATATTACTATTTTGCATTAAGAACTAATACTACTAGACTAAGAACTTAAGAAAATTAAATAATTTAATAATTTATTAATATAAGTTTTAAAATAATATAAGAAGTATAGAAAACTTTTTAAAAAATAATTAAAAGAAGGATTTTTATTATATTTAAAATAAAACTATAAAATAGTTTTAAAAAATAAAGCCTCTTTAAAGTTTTATAAGATTTATAATTTTAGTAAAATAGAATTTAAAACCCTTAAAAAATAAATTAAAGTATAATTTAAAAAGGAATATATTTAAATATTTAAATCCCCAGTTAAATACTTTATTATCTTTATATTAAAGAAAAATAGTAAATTATAGTTAGTTATTAATTATAAAGAGTTAAATAAAATAACTATTAAAGATAAAACCCTGCTATTTTTAATTTTATAAATTAAAAATAAATTATATAAGAAAAAATAGTTTATAACTCTTAATCTTATAGAAGCTTATAAGCTTATGAAAATAAAAGAAGGATATAAATAAATAACTGCATTTGCAATAAAATATAGATTATATAAATACTTTATTATACTATAGGGACTTATAAATACACTTGCTTTTTTTTAAAAAAGAATAAACTATATACTTAAACTATATTTAAATAACTTTATAATTATATATATTAATAATATTTTAATTTTTTTAAATACCTTTAAAAAATATAAAAAATACATTTACCTTATACTATAAAAACTTAAGGAAAATAAACTCTTTATTAACCTTAAAAAATATATATTTTATTTTTAAAAAGTTAACTTTTTAAAATATATTATTATACTTAAAGAAATTTATATAAACTTTAATAAAATTAAAGTAATTAATAAGTAGCTAGTATTAACTATACTTAAAGAATTATAAGTATTCTTTAGACTTATAAATTACTACTAAAAGTTTATTAAAGACTTTTTATTAAAAGTAATTCTGCTTATTAATATAACTAAAAAGAATAAACCTTTTAAATAGGGGGAGGAATAGCAAGAAGCCTTTAAAGAACTTAAAAAGGCTATTACTTTAAAGATAATTTTTACTATATTTAACCTAAAGAAACTTATTATAATTAAAACTAATGCATTAAATTTTATAATTAAAGGGGTTTTAAATTAACCAGGCGATAATAGTAAACTTAAACTTATTATATTTTTTTTATATAAACTTAATAAACTAATGCTATAATATTTTACTTATAATAAAGAAATATATACTATACTATAAGTATTTAAAAAATAAAGATATTATTATTATAAAAGTAAATATAAAATTACTGTTTATATTAATTATAAAAATATTTTATACTTTACTACTACTAAAAAGCTCTTTAATTAATAAATTAAATACTTTAAATTTTTATTATAATTTAATTATAAACTTATTTATTATAAAAGCATAGAAAATAAAAAAGCTAATGTATTAAGTAAAAGAAGTAACTATAAATAAAATATATTAGAATTTATAGTATAAGTATTATGCTATAATAATAAAAGAAATATTAAGTAAATATATATTTATATAATATTTAAAGTACTTAAAGAAAACCTAATGCTTAATAAAATTAAAGAATATATAAAAAATTATAAAAATAAAGAATATTTAAAAGAAGTAATTATAAAAAAAGAATATTTTAAATATAAAGGAAAGATTTAAGTATTTAAAGAATTAAAAAGAGATATAGTAAAATATATTTATAAGCATCTGCTGTATAAATATAAAAGAATATAGAAAATATATAATTAAATCTTTATATACTATAAAGTAATTAAACTTAAAGTATATATTTAATATATTATATTATACTATAGTATATACTAATAAATAAAAGATAGAAGATATAAATTATATAAAAAACTATAACTACTGCTAGTAGTAAAATAACTATAAAAATTAATAATATTTAATTATATTATTAACCTACCCCTTTTTATTAAACTCTTTATAAAAGTAAAATATAATAGTATTTTTATAGTAGTCTACTGCTTTTTAAAAGAAATATACTTTTTATTATATAGTAAATTATATATAGCAGAAGACTTTACTTATACCTATATAAGAATAATTGCTATAAACTATAGACTACTAAAAGAAATAATATTAGATAGAGGATAAATATTTACTTTTAAATTTTAGTAAAAACTTATAGCTAAATTAAAAATAAACTATAAATTAAGCACTATATACTACCTTTAAATAAATAAATAAATAGAATATATTAATTAAATTATTAAAGTATACTTAAGATACTATATTAACTTTATATAAGATAATTAAATAAAAAAATTATTAATAGTATAATACTATTATAATAGTATACCTTTAGAATTTATAAAAATTATATTATTTTATATAAACTATAGATTTATATTAAAAGCATTTAAATTATTATAAAAAAGACTTAACTTTAAAAAAGCAAGACTGCAAGCAGAATTAATAATTAATTTATATAAAGAAATATATATATAACTTAAATTTATTTAAGATAAAATAAAAAAGTATATAAATTAAAATAAAATTATAGAATTAATTCTCTAGAAGGGAGATATAATTTACCTATTACAGCACTTATAAAGCTATAAATTATTAAACATTAAAATTAATAAGCTAAATAATAAGTTAAATATTAAAAAAATAAAACCTTATAAAATTCTTAAATAAATTAAAGAAATTAATTATAAGCTAGCGTTATTAGATATAATAAAGCTTTAAAGCTTAGTATTTTATATATTATAATTAAAAAAAGCATAAGTTAATAAACTTATAAGAAGACCTATTTTAAATAAAATTATTATTAAAAATAAAAAAGAAAAATATAAAGTTAAAGTAATATTTACTATACACTAGAACTTTAAGACTAATAAAATAAAGTACTTTATTAAATAAAAAGAATACTTAAAATTAAAAAACTTATAAAAATTAAAAAAATACTTTAATTTCTATAAATTAATAAAGAAGTTTCTTTAATTTATAAGGTTAATAAATTAAAATTAGCTAGCATAGTGTTTTAATTAATTATATTAATACCCTTATTAAGCTAAATATTAATTACTACCTTTAACTTAATATACTTTACTTTATTTAATTTATTAAAACTCTTTAAGCTGTAATTTACTATCTCTGCCCCTTAAGTTATTAAAGATTTATATTAAAAATAGATATACAATAACTAAAATAAAGCTTTAGCGGCCTTTTATTAATACTTAGCAAGCTACTTAATAGCCTCCTTTTCTTTTAAATATAATTATTTATACTTAAAAGTTATATAATTTACTATATTATTAAAATAATAAAATATTATTATTTTAGAAAATAACTTATAAGCTAATAATAGAATACCTATTTTATTATAAGAATAACTATAATATATATACTCTTTATAATATATTATACTATTTATTATTTTATAATAGTTGCCTATGCTATAATATTTATAAAAAAAATAAGCTATTATAAGAAATTTTAATTCTTTAATAGTAGTAGCTAAAGAAAGGCGCTTATATATTTTCTAGAATACTGGTTTAAATATATAGTTAAGCATTATAAAAATTACAAAAGGAGTCTAAAAGAAAAATTACTTTAGTAAGCTAATATAAGAAGGGCTTTTTTATAGGCCTTGAGGATAAAATTAATAAAAAGGGGGTATTATATTATAACCTAAATATTTATTTATATATTAGCTAAGCAAGAGTATATACTTTAAGAGTAACTATAGACTAATGAATTAATTATAAAAGGATTATAGTTTATAGATATCTTTGTTAGATTATTAAGTAAGCTATTGTAAGCCTATGTAAGAGTAATTTAACCATAAGCTATCTAGAATGACTTACTATATAAGAAAGACATTTATTACATTTATTAAATAGAACTTAAATAGTTAGTTATTAATATAGCACTTTTAGATAATAATTAGATTAGTTATTTATAACCTCGTTAGCTATGTAACTGCATTGCTTATAAGACTTTAACTTATCTCTCTGCCAATATAAACCTGATGTTAAGTTTATAGATTGGAAACCTACCCTATACCTAAGTACGATAGTATAGGTCAGGACGTCACATGACCTAATCTTTTGCCCTGCTTGGCTCAACAGTATAACAGATTGTTATAATTAAAAAGGATAATTAGTATTTAATAATAATAAATGTTGATATAAAAAGAAATATAATATAATTAGTATCATATTATAGTATATAAATACTATATTGTAGCAGATATAAGCGCTATATTATTGTAAATAAGTGCTATAATACAGCGGATAAGTGCTATAATACAGCGGATAAGTGCTATAATACAGCGGATAAGTGCTGTATTGTAGTGGAAAGCCCTGTACTATAGTTGCTACAAGTATACGGACTTCTCTCTAACGGCCCCGCTTCTTTGAATATTAAATACGCCTGCTTGGATACTGGATAAGCCGTCCCTTTTGGTATGTGACTAATCTACGAGACCGTAAGAGTGGATGAGTTATAGTTATTATGCGCGAATAACCACAAATTAGTATTTAATATCCCAAGTTATCAGTATTGTTTAATACCAGAATATTCTGCTTGAACTTCTAAACTGTCTCATCCTTAGGTGGAGCAAGAGTCCCGAATATATCATATTCGTCCCATTCAAGTTTAGGTGCGACACCTTCCAACTTCCAAACTTCATTAAATTTTCTATACCAATGTGTTGTAACTCCGTGACCATGCCCTTTGTTTGCCACCCTACCTAGGGATTCATCAACATATCGTTGATGGGCCACTCGGATTTGATAGGCGACTCTGATTGCGCCGTCATTCAAACGCTCCCATTGTGATCCACCAAGAAGATGCTGAGTCTTTAATCTTTTATCCCCTATCATGCCAAAAAGGATAGTCGAGTACTCCCCTGGGGATAGATTCTCATGCAAAGCCCCATGAAGACTGCGAAAGTCTAACCGGACCGAGGGTGCGAGACATTTTTGCAGACGATCCCAGTCTTTGGTATCGTAGCTTTCTGCCCATTCAAAGGCAATATTTCTAATGGCAAGGTAGTCTAAATCAGTAAGAATTTGTATTCAATCAGGCTGAGGGTAGAGGTGGAGGGATTTAACCTTGGAGTGAAATATCAGTATCCATTGTTATCTCAATAGTAACCATGAGTAGAGAAACGGGATTTCTCTTTGTAGTTCTTATATGGGAATGCTAATGAATATATAAAGTTAATGACTCACCGCCCTTGAGGGAAATTTACATATATTAACTTGTACAAGATAACAGTACCCCACCATTTATATAGTGTATTAACCGATTATATTATTTGCACGAAAGCGGGGTTACAACCCAGGGCTTTATCGCGATTACTGTAACAGAACTAGCTGCTTATAAGGGATTCTATATGCTACAGTGGACCAGGTTATAGCAAACTCAGAATATACTACTGATATACTACTTCTGCTGCCTGTAGCTTATAGTGACCGGGCCATTTTTAATTAATTATATTACTAAAATCCACCCTACTGGCAGCTGTTAGTTTACCTAAAACTACCCGCTGCCCAGTGGTTAGGGCTTATAACTATACCAATCACTTAGTCCAAGTTAATAAAGCATGGGAAGAATTACATAAATAGCCTTGTTTTTGTATAAAGGAAAATGCTGTAAAACAGCTAAGCTGTATACTGCAAAGACCCGCTATTAGGTTTATAGCCGAGCAACGGAACAAAGGCGCTCGTTGCCCTTTGGGCTACCCAGCTTCACAGATCGCTGATAATATGTCATGTTAAGCATATTTATAACATAGTCCATTACCCTGGATGTCCATCGCGTCGCCAGTTGTCCGGATCTGGCTTTTAGTGGTTAAGAGACCCTGGAAATCCATCGGATAGTTGAGGGTGATATTATAGTAGGGTTTAGGACCAAAAAAGTCATAAGGGTACGCGTATGACGTATTTGGTCCAGAGATATCATACTTTCGGTTTAGCCAGTCTAAAAGTCCTTCAGTTAGCCTCCTACAGCTAGAAGGAACAATAGGAACAATAGGAGTAAATATCGCCTAAGCAAAATGCTACCACAAGTTCCACAACCGATCTACATTACAGTGGTGTGTTGAACAAGGAAGCACTAGTCCGATCTGGCTACGTGGATCTCATAGATTTTACATATATAAGAGGTCCTGCCTCCCGACTTCTTATCTAGATAATTAAGACCTTTTAATACAATTATCTTTAACCTTATTGTTTATCTTTTTTATTAATAGGTTATAAGCCCGGACAGCGCCTTAACCTTAAATTAACCAAAGACAAGGGAAATTATAAGATCTTAGACACCCGCTAACTAAAATCACTAATCTATTATATTAAATACTAATAGGCTTTTCTACTGCGCTAATTAAAGATAATAGCAACTAATATTATTATTAAAAAATAAAAGATTTACTTTTTATAATAACCCTTTATTTTAATAAAATAAAAATAAAATAATTCTTTTTTTTATTAAATCTCTGCTTACTATATATTTTAAGTATTTATTTAAGAAAAGATAAAAAGCTATTATAACCTTTAACCCCGGCCTCTATAGCCGGCTGTTAAACTAAGGTTTATATAAAAAGATTGCTTCCTTAGGCTAACTATAAGTATTAATAAAGCCTCTGCTATAGCCTTTAAATCTAACTATAAAAAAAGCTTATACTCCTTCTTTTTAACCCCTGATTTAATACTGTCCCCTGGATAATTAACTATTAAAGAATTACTTTATAAGCTTAACTTTAGTTAAAATATTTAAAATCTAGAAGTTAAAAGCCCTAGTCCTAGCCCCTGTCTTTTACTAAGTCTTAAAGACCTAGTCTTAAAAAGCAGGCCAGTAATTAAGCTATAAGTCCTTTAAAATATCTAAGACCTTTAAGCTTAAGAAGGCTAGGGCTTTAATTAAACCTCTTAAGTTATTAAGTAATTAAATTACCTAGGAAAAGAAAATAAAGAAGATAATTAAAATTAATAAATTTAAAGATCTTCTTTAAAAATTAGCTTTATAATAAAAGCAAAAAGAAAATATTAATAACTTTAAAAAAAAAAAGAACTATAAGAAAGTTACTAGAAATAAATAATTGCCTTTATATATAATTAACTTACTTTCTTACCTTATAAAATTATAAAAGATAATATTATTTTATTTACTATTATAAATAAACTTTACTAAAACTATAAACCTATAGGCAGTGCTATCTTCTAGGACCTAAATTAAAGATATATAACCTTAACTCTTAAAGACTGCACTAATATAGCAAACTTTACTAAGCAACTTAAGGAACTATATAAAAAACTCCTTTAACTAAATAAAACAGTTTAAATAAAATAACTAAACCTTATAAATAAATTCTTTATAAAACTTAAAGATAATTATACTAGCTTTCTTTTAGTCTTTTATTAATTTAATTAACTATTACTAAAGAAATCTAGCTTAATAATAATAAAGAAAGTAATTATTTATATAAAGACAGTTAAACTAGCAGAATAAAAAAAACTATTATAAAAACATTAAAGTATTAATATTATATTTGCAGGCATAAGATAATGCCCCTACTGCCAGCACTATTATAAACTAAAATATATAAAAAATAAATGCTTTTACTTACACCTAGAACTTTAAGCTAAAGTTATAAAAAGAAGTAAGAAGAGAAAACTTAAGGCTATAATATAAAGAATACTTATAAAAGATAATAAATAAAATAAAAAAAATACTACACTAGCCTTTCTATAAAACATAAGATTAATAAACTATATACCTATAAATAAGTTCCTTTTAACTAAAGTTTAACTTAAATACCTATAAGTAATAGAAGCTGTAATTTAAAAAATAAATCTATCTACAGCCTTTATTCTAGACAGTAGTACCTTTGACTATATTATCTACTTAAGAGATTACTTTTAAACTTACTTTAAGATAAATAAAGCATTAATAACAGGAATTAAAAAAATAAAACTAATATTAAAAGGCTCTGGGAACTACTTTCTAAAAATAGTTATAAATAAAGAAGTCTAAAATCTTTACTTTAGCAGGACACTCTATATCTTAAACACTAGATTTAACCTTATATTTATTTTTTATTTAAATAAAATAAAATATATTATAGTAGTCTAAAATAAAAAAGCTATTATTATAAAAAAAGCAGCAATATTACTTATAGCTATACTTTAATATAGGGTATACTTTATAGACTTACTAAAACTTAGTCTTATAGTTTTTAAAGTTAAAGACCTAAAACTATAGATCTAGTATAATTATCTTAAACACCTAGGTAAAGAAAGAATAAAATAACTAATAAAAATGTCTATAGGAATTAAACCTATTACTCCTAGCATAACCTATAAACTATATACTAGTAGAAGATAAAAAGAATAATTATATACAGGCTTAATTAAAAAAAGAATAAGACTATTAAAGAGTCTGCATGCAGATATTACAGGACCTTTCTCTGTCTATAGATATAATAAAAGCAGGTATTAGGTAGCTTTCTTTAATAACTACACCTAGATAAGTTAGGTCTTTTTACTTAAATAGAAATTAAATTTCTTCTATGTCTTTAAATAACTATTTAACAGCTTAAAAACGCCTACCTGGTTCTATTGGTTCCTATAACTTAACCTAGGTAAAGAAAATATAAGTTAAATACTACTAGCCTACTGCTTTAATAAAGGAATAAAAATTATTTACATTAATATAAATTAATATTAATAAAATAAAGCAATAGAAGCACTTTATAGAGTTTTTTTAGAAAAGGTAACTTTAACTATAATTAATAGAAAGATAAATTAAAAGTAATAGCTGTATATCCTTAAAACAGTAAACTACTTACAGACAGTCTTGCTAAATTTAAACCTATATACTACGCTTTATAAAGTATAATACAGAAAGAAACTAAATCTTTTATATCTCTAAGTGCTTAAATTAAAAGAATAAATAATAGCAAAGGATAAAAAAATATAACCCCAGGCTATACTATATTAATTTATTAATTATTAAGGAAGTTAAAACTATATAGTAGTATAAAATAGAGTTATTAAAGTCTTATTAAATATTATATTTTAAAAAGACCTTTAAAGTCTAGAAATAATAAAGATAAAGACAACTAGAAGAAACTTACTACCTTTACTATTATATAGTCTTAAGAGGAGTTATATTACTACTATAAAGGCTATCTCTTTTATAAACACCCTAGAGGAAAAAAAAGAAAAAAGGCCTAGGACTTCTATTAAATCTTTAATAAAGAAACCAAGTACATTAAGCAGTATACTTTTAATAATAAAAGTAGCAATAGAGGTTGCCTTAAGTACTATAGTAAAATTAAATAATCTAGCTAGGGCTCTATAACCTCCTATAAAAATAACTAAAGCTATATAAAAACTTACTCTTACTACACTACTAACTAACAAAGACCCCAAGATATATTACAGTACTACTATATTTAATAAATAAAAATACTGGCTTAAGGCTATAATAAATAAAATATAGTCCTTTATTAAAAATAAAATATAAAAACTGGCTAAACTACCACCTAGGAAAATAGCCCTCTAGGGTAAATAAATATATAAAATAAAGAAAGACGCTAAAAATATAATAATCTAGTATAAAGCCTGCTATATAGTAAAAAGATTTACTTAAAAGAAAGGAATTAACTACTACAAGACCTTTGCTTTAGTAATAAAGTCTATAAACTATAAAGTGCTCTTTGCGCTTATAGCTTTAGAAGACCTAGAGATTAAATAAATAAATGTAAAGACTGCCTTTCTATATAAGAAGATAAATAGAGAACTATATATTAAACAGCCAGAAGGATTTAATAATTAGTCTAGGAAAGTCTGCTGCTTAAATAAAGCTCTATATAAATTAAAATAAACACCGAGGATCTAGTATTAAACACTTATAATATTCCTCTAAAGAATAGGTCTAGAACCTATCTCTGCAGATAAAGGAGTCTTTATAGAATTAAGCATAATTATAGTAGTTTATATAAATAACCTACTGCTCTTTAGGTTAGATAAAATATAAATATAGAAAATTAAAAATAAATTAAGTAGGAAGTTTTATATAACTAACCTTAGGGCCTGTAAATACTACTTAAGCTTTGCTGTCTATAGGGATTAACCTAGAAGATAAATTAACCTTTATAAAAAGGCTACATTTAGAAAATATTATAATAGTATAAAATAACAGACTGTAACCTATTAAAGACTTTAATGCAGCTAAGCAGACTGAAAATAGACAATGGCCTAGATATAATAAAGGAAGAGAAACTGGCTTATGCAAGACAATTAGACTCTTTAATGTAGGCAATATTAGGCACTAGACCTAATATTGCTTTCTCAGTCTCCTTTTATAGTTGCTTTATTAATAACCTAAAGCCACTATATAAATAAATTATTAAAAGAGTATTCCGCTACCTTAAAGGCATAGAGGACTATAGCCTAGTCTTTAAAGGTTAACTCTCTCCCCTATAGGGCTATATAGACGCCAACTACGCCGGTAATAAAACAAGCAGGCGTTTAATATAGGGCTATATCTTTAACTTAGGTTTTAGGGCCATTAGTTAGTCTTTAAAAAAATAAGCCACTATAGCTCTGTCGACCTGCAAGGCTGAATATATAGCCTAAACTTAAGCAGGAAAAGAAGCTATCTGGCTGCGAAGATTTATTATAACTCTTGCACCTACCCTGCAGCTTATAACTACACTAATAACTATTTTTATAGATAACTAAAAGGCCTAGTCTTTAGCCAGGAACCTTAAATACTATAACTGCACTAAGTATATTAATATTTAATATTATTAAATCTAGGAAAGGATTAAAAATTAAAATATTAAGCTATTATATATACCCTTAGCTAATGATATAGCAGACGGGATAATAAAACCGCTGCCGGCAGAGGCCTTCTATAGGTTTAAGGAGGTAATTAAGGTTAAACAGCTATAATCCAGCGATTTAGGCCACTTACTAGATTAAATAGAAGTCAGGACCTTAAGTTAACTTACCCTATACCTTTATTATTAAACCTACCCTATACCTATCCTTATCTTAACCTCTTAATTATTAAAGGCTATATAAAAGGTAAATTAAAGAGAGGTGTAAGAGGCCTATTTACATTATCGACCCATAGTTAGCTTAAGTAGGAGTGTTAAACAAAAAAGCACTAGTCTAATCTAGCTATGTAGATCTTATAGATTTTACATATATAAGAGGTCCTGCCTCCCGACTTCTTATCTAGATAATTAAGACCTTTCAATATAATTATCTTTAACCTTATTGTTTATCTTTCTTATTGACATGGTGCAAGTAGAAGAGAGGTTCGCCAGGAGTGTCACTGCATACTCTTCTGGAAATAGCAAAGGAGGATCGTGTTACATTCCGCCATGGAGGCATTCTTTCGTTCGGATAGGAGCTACTAAAGGATAGGATACTAAAATGACAACGGCAGATTAATTAGCATACGCACAGAACTCGGCCCCTCTCTATGCAGGCGTTGAAGGCACAGAACAAATGTTACAATGGATTTGGAACACAGGATTCTCTATCGTGGCAAGTGATGCCATATCGTTGGAAGTTTATCTACCCAAGGAATCGTATTCACGCAACGGAGAACGGATGGGTGTACCTGGAGTCTTTCTCCATAAGTACTGGTTGGGGAATGACTGTTTGCGAGCTATTCGACTTGGAGGAACTCAGCCGAATATGCCAGGAAAATTTGCTGTTGCATCACATCTAAACATGCCTGGTTGTGTAAGCAGCTCCCCAAATTGTATCGCCATCTTTTAAAATGCATAAATGATTATATAAGAGGCGTAGCTAGTTTCTATGCAGCTTAGAGAGGTCCATAGTCATTGCTAAAGAGAGCTATATAATTTGTGCAATATACATTCTCTTTAGAGCTTTTTGCTCTCAAAGATACGCAGTATTTTGCTAAATTTCTCATCCATGACCCAACATCCTAATCGCTGCATTATAATCTGTGCGTCACGACTCAAAGCAGAAACACACCTATCGCTATACACATTCTCAATGGACCCCAAACCTGCCGGCCCTCCAGTGCTAATCCTATCCACAACAGATCACCTTCGAGCTGTATCCTCATGGCAGGGAAGGTCCAGCCGAAGTGGTAATTTGTCACCAGTGGTACTTGTAATACGTGACCCATATGTAGAGTAGGCCATGATAAAGGTGTAAGCCATAAAGACGCGAATAATCTCACTTGGCGCTGAAACTAGGTATTCGTCGGCGATGCCAACAACTTTTGCAGCGTGCCAAAGAAGTCTTCGGCCCTTATAAGCCTCTTTGGCAAACGCAGACTTCAATCTCATTTCTGCAAATTCTACGCTGTGTGAAGTCTTTGAGAAATTCTAAGATATTTGAGATATATGATGGCGAACAATGTAGACGATTGCGTCCAATATATCCTCGGCAGCGTAGAGATGTGAGTAATTGAAGAGGTCAGATATACATATACTACTAGGAACTAGCTCTGCTGATCAAATTAGTGCAATGTTTGCTGACTTGTAACTAACTAACTCGAGGGTGTTGGAAGGAGAAGCCATCGAGTCAAGTAAGTGGTCGAAAGAGCGTAATAAAAACTTTTTCGATTGTTGATGTGCCCCTAGTAGGGACGAAAGGCCAAAATGCTCTGGCATTGCGACTACTTCAAGCTGCTTTAGATCTCACAAGAGTCGTCCAATTACTTGTGAACAAAGCCTTCGAGCCCATATCCCTATAGTAGCACGTATCTCCTTCCCGGTAAATATGTTTTTCAACGTAGCTGACAGGTTTTGGGGCGATATTCGCACGGGGCCGGAGCGCCAACCAAGCCTGCGCAGAGGTAGCTTTCCATAGAGATTCATTGCAAGGTAGCTGCCTAGGCAGTCCCCTGATATCGATTGTTCCTCGTCGGCTAGTAAAAGTGCAAAGGCTGCAGTCATACTCAAACGCAGCCCAAGCCGACCTGCATTCGTGTTCTTCATTAACCCATGAGAGCCATTGGCGATTGAGAAATTCTAGGTCGTTTTCGGCACCTGCCGATTCGATTCTGTCTTGGCTATCGTCGATGATACCCCAAAAGGAAGAGCTTAGAAGACCCATGCCTCGCACGCTTCCAACCAGGACACCTCGCGATCGATCAGCATTTTGATATAGCTGTCTATTACCCGACCCGAGAGAGTAGATCTGATGCAGTCAAAGCGCATTAAGATACGATATGTTTCGGTAATTGCCACCATCTGCAGCACCCTATGTTGATATTTGTCAGTACGTGATATAGCGCTATCATTAAGTCCATTCAATATGGTGCTGACATACCGACCAAGTGACCATCAGCAAGCATATCTCTAAGCATCCAAGAGAGCTCTGCATCTTGCTCATCATCAGACAATGGCGCCCCCACGCATGACATGGGGGTAAGGAGGACCGTTTGGCATGAAAACATGTCCCAGCTTGGCCGGTGAAAAATGGGCTGGATATCGTGGGATCTGGTGAAATAGAGGTCGAGTCATCTCTGAAACTCACCAAATGTCTGAAGGGTATTGGTATCTTTCACTGACGCCAGATTTGGGAGATACCTGTCAGAAAAGAATGCAATTAGACTACCAAGACACTTCTTTTAACTGATTGAGGTGCTCTTGAGGATGTCTCGCAGAGATGGGAGAGAGTATCGATGAGGAACGGAATCTCGTGCTTGGTCGAATGGCCATGGCTCTCCAGGGCAGTTGGAGTCAAGCGGTTGTAGGCTTGGGCTGTTAACCCCGGTCCTCGATTGACCCATGACTGTTGGGTGGGTGGACTGCTGTGAAAGGTATGATGAAACAGTTCTGTCCGTAACGCCAGCATCTTCTTGGTTCAAAGCGGGAGGGGGCTCGAGATCAGGGGCGCTTGAAATGCCCGCGCCAACCTACGGTTCGGAATCAATACTAAAATTAGGCATATCGAAATTGAGCCAGTCGAGGCCGCTTATGCGAAAGTTAGGTGGACTCGGAACTAGGAAATTTAGAGATAACGTTTCGCCGGTAATAGGGATGGAGCCGTTGGCATCCGTAAACGCTTCGTCGGTAACGGGCTGAGAGACGCTAAATATGCCTGGAGCAGACGGCGACGTAGGGGAGAAGTCCGCCAGCAAGGAATGAAATAGTCGATCTTGAGACCTAAAGTGGCACGATGAGAAAGCAAGCTCATCTCCGGAATTAGATGTTGGGGGGGTTTGCAGAGCGAGTGTTAAATACCTGTTATCTGCAGTGATTACAGAGCCCATTCCAGATGAAGGGTTAATAAATATAAAATCGTTTACTTGCCGCCGTTCTTGTTCCAGGGGAGGGGGGCGTGAGCAGTCCGAGAAGTCTTGCGGTATGTTAATATTGTTAAGAATTGAGTCTTCAGGTTCCGGCGATGTATATTCGCATGAAACATGGGACTTGACACAGCCCTCACAGGGCCGTGCTTGCTTATATTTCCTCTCCTTGACGATACAACGTTGGCAAGATTTTCTTATGGAGCGTCTAGCGGCTGGCTGCTGAAGTAGATGGCAGGCGCGCAGGTGATGGGTCAAACGTCGTGTCTTGAAAATGACTTGTCGCAGCGAGAGCACGGTTAGACAGTCCTGAGATTGCGTGGTAAATGGGGGAGTTGATATCTATTAAGATGGCTGGAGCGGGAGAAGGCTTTGGTGCAGTGAGGGCATTGGAGCGAGGGAGGCGAAACGCGTGTGTTATTGAGGGGGTTACGGCTACTGGCGAGGAAATAAATTTAGGTAGAATACGCGGCAGTTGCGTTGGCAAAATGGGATTGAAGTTGGTGCTGGCTTCTGCAGAAATGAGCAAATGACGCTGAGGATAAGTAGTTCTGGGGCAGCCTCTAGCCAAGGGCGAATAAGTATTTGATATTGGCCTAGTGGCCGCGAGCCGGGTCATGGCTAAGGCTTGCAATGGTATTAATTCTGGGTAGTAGGCCTATTAAATATCTAGCGCGCAGCGATTCTGAGGTAATGCATCGGCCAATAGGAACCTTCTCTTTTTCACTTCTAACGCCACGTTCTCCTAACCATGGTGAAGAGCTCATTGCGACTGCAGACTTCACGAGTTTTGTCTGGGATGAGGGTTTGGTAAAGCTTGGGCTAAGTTTTGGGGCTAAGTTTCATAAGTCATTGCATTATAGAACTACTGATCTATGATTAAACGTTATTAGTAAAACTTTAGGATCTCGAACAAGGGCAATCAATCGCACTAGCTGATCAGACATCAGGACCTCAACCCAGCATCGGAGGGAAAAGTTATCTCAATACCATTAACATAGCAACATTCAATCGCAGTATCTTTTGTTTCAAGAGGCTACTGCTTCTGAGGCTCACGATAGGCACTGCGGCTGCTTTCGGTATTTGACTACATGAAATCGGCGTAGCTCCGATATTGGAAAACTCCTGATGAACCAGATCCAATCAAATCTGGGGGGCTAATGCCCAATATCTTTTGTTGCAGCTACATTGGCCAATACAGCACTAGTAGGACAATAATATACCGCTCATATGAGATGTCTGCGCTTTTTAAGTGAAGAATATCCAGAAGGCATATTGCTGAAGTGATATTTACTCTACACAATGCAATGACCAGTCTTAAATCATCTACTTGAATTGCCCCAGCTCCACTAGCAACAACATCTAGTCGATTATGTTCCTCAATATTAGCCAAAGGAGTTTCTCACAAGTTTCCGACAAAGTAACATCCGTTTGAAAAAAACATTAAACTATTTGTATTCGCCAGATCTTGAGACCGCTGCTCTGAGAGAAGCCTCTCATTCATAAAGTGAAGATCCTCATGCTCCTCCTAGACTTAGAACAGTAGCAGGTACTACAGCAATATAACAGTTAAAATGACAAGCCGTATACCTACCGATTTTCCACCGCAGAAATAGCTACATACAGCCAAGCGAAATTGGTGTAGCTATCTGCATATTTTCCAAGTCCGTTACGAGTCTGCCGCCTTGCCTGACTTGCCGGGCTACTTTTCAACAATACTGCAGGTTTGTCTATTCGCCCCTAATTTACCCCGCATCTGGAGGTCAGCTTGTTTGTGGGGGCTACATGCTATACAAGGGTGGCATTACACGAGGGCGGCAAAAGGTGGCAGTCTCCGATCTTGGCGCCGGAGCGTACTACCAACTAGCTTGAACGTCACCGACTGGACTCTTAACGAAGGCATCTGCAGATGTATGTGCATTACTTGAATAGTGAATTCTAATAGGAAGTTTGGCATCAGGTGTCAGCTGGTTACATCAATAGTGCTCTAACACATGTACATGCACTAAATAATGAACTAAAGGTATCAATGTTATGCAAACCGAAGATTTATACAATAATATATGGCGAATTACACAGCATAGCCTCTTACACGTTTGTCCTAATGTATCGTAAGTTCCAATAGCTTAGTGAATTATTTTATTTTATTTTTATGTCTTTAGTTACTTTTAGCTCGCTGATTCTTTAAAGGATCTAAAGCTTATCCAGGGTAAGACGGAAGAACGGACTACAGGGACCCTGCATTTAGTCTAGGTACCTTGCAATACTTTGCTATGCGATGATTCAGCTATCGTAATAATTTCCAAGAATACAAAGATGTGGCAACCAGCATGGCCAAATTAGCCAATAATGTTTCGTATTTGGTTGACGAAAGACAAAACCAACTTGTGTGTGTGAGAAAAGGGGGGGGGGAGGGGTTTACAGAAATGAAGGCCTAAAGTAATTTTCTTGAAGGGGAAAAAAAAAACAAAAAAAAAAAAGGCTAATACTTTCTTCAATAATCTAAAGAAACTAACTTCTTTCGTTTTGTTTTCTCCAAAGTATTAATAAACAAACCGTTACCAAGGCAAACCAGACAGTAGCTAACATTCCTTGGTCCCTTTACCCTTATTTAGTTGTTTTGGGGTAAAAGTTTTCGGAAACCAATAAAGGACAAATATCTTTCTATCTCCCTCTTTATAATGAAATCAATATATTATTTACCTGTGACAGGTATTTAGTTTGAAAGTAGCTATTCCCTTTGCTTATATTTTAACTTTTGCTTTTATAGCACCTATAAATATCAGTGCCTTATGGGGGTGGGAGTGACAACTGTGGGGTTAAGCACAGCACATCCCTGGCCATTAGCATCTACTGTTATCTGGGCAAAGTTATCATGACCATTAAGACATGCGCCACCAGAAGCAACCATGTTGGTGCCGGTGAATCTAACCAACTCAACATCCTTGGACTGGCAGTCCTCGGCTTTGAAGTCGGTACCGTTGAACCCCACACAGACTTGCTTGTCGACCAAATCTGGTCTGAATCCGCTAGAAAACGATCTCTGAACAATCATTACGTCGGCGCCGTTTAGTATTGATGGAGTAAGTTGTCGGTCAGCTGCCTCGTTGACACAAGCAGCATTAACAATCTCGCCTAAATAAATAATTAGCCGGGTTATTTTAGAGAAGGCAGTATCTGCTGACCGTTATTCCTGAAGGTCAGACATTCGTTTCCAGGCACTCCTCCAACTTCAAATAATACCAATGTCTGTCCAGTGAAGCTACTGGCATTGACATTGTTGGCAGGCTGATTACCAGCCTCTCCATTACAGCCTTTGTTATTGCCTTTCCTGTTATTGTGACCGGTCTCTGTCGCACGAACCTCGACAGCGGGGACTTGAGAGATAGGAACAATACCAGAAGAAGGGCCACCAATCTGACGCCCGCGGCGACGTCTCGGGATAGAGCGGCGAGAATTCTGGGCAGTGGCGCAAGTGGCCGCGGCGATAGTAAGAAGAGTCAAGAACTTCATATTGATAGATGTTAAGAGAGCTGGTCTCGAAGGGACGGATGTAACGAATAAACGAATAAAACAAATGGACCAGCCGAGTGGAAAGAATCGAAGAAGTAAGAAGACAAAGTTGGTACCAGACCTGGGGTTAGAGAAAGACAACAACAACAAACAGTGTCGGTCCTCGAAATTATTATACATTTGTGACAGACTTAGTCATGACCTCTTCCGCGGCCGCATCTGACGTTAACTCATATTTCGGGTGATTTAACTCTTTGAAGGCATACTGCCAGATACGAAGTCTAGATTGTTAAAACTCCGATGAGCCGCATTCTATTGTTTGAAGCTTGCTTCGCAGTCCTCCTTGACAAGGGGCCCTGGATATTCCGAGGCGCTTAAGTTAGATCACTAACCGAGCTTTGGCCGAGCACAATCCCTAGAGAGCCAAGACATGCGATACAAATCAGGTGAGCCGTGTTAATTCCATCAATTTCTCTGAAGCACAGCCGAATACGGCCTTGGTTCAGAGTGGGCGCTGCTTCAGTAGCACTGTCCTCAATTACGGAGTACATCCACTGTCTAATAGCGTAGGGGATAACTAGCCCCTAAATTCGGAATCATGCTGAACCCCAATTTTGGTTTCTAGGCCTTTAATGTAAAGGAGTCCGCAGCTTGGCAGCTAAAGGTGGATCTTAGGAGACCCTGCCTTGTGCCAAACCCGCCGCCATGAAACTTAATCGGTTACCGAATTCGCCGAGACTTACCATGTGGCCTAATCCCTGTCGTGTACTCAATTGGAACCCCTCTCCTACGAAGGCAAAATAAGCGCGCCAATAACTCGGGAGAAATATTATTACGACCTATCCTTTATACAATAACAGCATCAACTCAAGTTGTTAAAAGATTGTACACAGAGGTTCTTGCTACGAAAAAGCAAACAATCGAAGCAATAACACAGCCAAAACAAAATTGAGTTCATTCGGCAATCTTCCCAAATATACGCTAGTCTTTGAGAGCGTACAAGCTTGATCTTGTGTTTGATGTCTACTGTATGTAGTTTTCTTATTTAGGCAATAGAAGTCAATACAAGTTTAATACCATTTGAGCCTTATTCAGCGGTATTTCCAATTCATTCAATTTTCGAATTCACATTTACACTAGCCCATCTCTCTTTGTGCTATAACTCACACAGCCTCCTACTTCCATCCATACAAGTTGTCCTGATTTAAGCACGTAACCTCCGTAGGAGGTCGCGCTTTACAAAATAAACAGAATTTATGAATATTATAGCGCTACTAGATTTAATTCAATACCCCTTCTATCTGCGCAAACAATGGAATATAGTGTTCACGTAATTGTTGTCGAGTTTATCTGCCTTTTCTGCCACACCACATTGTGATCTTCAAAAAACTGGGCTCTAGCTAATCGCCACCTGAGAATTTACATGGACGAGTAGGTATAGCATAGAGGGCCAGCCTGGATATCCATATAGTCCTTGACGATAGGTTCGGTATCAGCGAGCTCCAGGATCGGCATGGGGTCGTTAATTGAAGCATGAATAGCTTTGTTGCGGTCCTGGAAACCTGTGTAATCAGCTAGCCGGGTGGCGTTGCGGCCCTGCCACTGAAGCGGTTGTTAGTAACTACGTCCTTTGATGAGAAAACAGAGAAAGTTGGAGGCGTACCTTAGCCCAAGCGCGGTCAATGTTGCCGTGGTGCAGGAAAAAGAGAGGCTCATTAGGTGAGGTGGCGGGGCCCATATCGCCAAAGATGACGCTGTGGACTGCAGATGTATTAGTATATTCTAGGTAAGCCAACGTGAGCAAAGTTAAGAAAGACAAACTCTGTGCGTGCGGCAACCCCTCGAGCATATTGGCCATTTCGGAAAATTTCTCAAAGGCGTAGATGGTATCCATGACTTTGGAGTTGTAAGCGCCTGCCTGCATATCGCCAATAATGAGGTCGCCGTTTTCATCGTTGCCCTCACCACCGTTGAACGCGCGCGTGAAACAGTGTAAGCGGTTGCCGGGATCGTTCAAATTGGGCCACCCCATACCCAGCGTCAGGTTCGTATTGGCAAAGGGACCATCGACCACGCAGCGCTGGAAACCTGGCTCATCACTGCCGCTATTTTTGCCGTTGCCACCAAAGGCGGTGACGGGGTCAAAGAGAGGTGAATTAGGCATGTCCTTGGCATCGGCGTCAATACTCCAATCCCAGTATGGCTGTGTAGCGGTGAAGCCGCACTCTGTGCGTAGCAGGTCTTCGTGCAGCTGCACATACCAGCGATGCTATGGGAGAAGTTGGCCACGAAGTGGATTTCCGTGTTGAGGGTAAAGTGTGTGTACACCAAGTCGTCCATGCGCGTGGTGACGGCATCGATGTCGGCGTACTTCTCCTTAGGCAGCTTACGCAGGCACACAGCAGCACGGAGATACTCAGCCTTTTCGTTGCTGGTAAGCTCACGCCATTCCTTGCGGACGGCTGGGCTTGTACAGGCGCTGCCGGCACGGGGGAGGGCACTTGCGGCTGCTGCCGCCGCAAGGGAGAGTGAGGTGATGATCGAGCGGGAAACCATCGTGGTGACAATTGAGTGTGATTGAGCGACGAATGGACTGGTTTATAGTGAACGACGGCTTAAGTTAAGAAGATGAGAGAGCGGGTGGTCAAGTATATGTGCGAGAGGTGATGAGAACAAAAACCTATACATGATAACAATGACCTCCTCTTTATAGATCCTGTCCTACGGGATACCTTACTCTGAAATGGGCTCCCCTCAAGACGCCTCTCCCCTTCGTCTTGCATCGCATCAGCTACTGGTAGGGCACACCTCAATGGCACTCACTGTCTCGGCATAATGAACAATACAGGTAATAGATGCTGCGATCGTCTACTAGTTTCGCTCATGCCGTCTGACCTTGAAGCCATATGTGTGTGGTTCGTATTTAAAAGGTCCCTGTCCCTCGGGACTGCTCGTGTTCTAAGGTCCTCTCCTCGGCGTGAGAGCCCATTCGTAGTGGGGGCATAAAAATGTTGATATTTCAGCTATGATGGAGCGGATATCTAGCGAATAGACTTGTTTTTATGGCCTGTACAGCCTCAGACTAGTCTATTTTTAAGGTATAATAAATAGAGTGCCAAGCCTGTCTAGCCACGCTTTTGACAATGGTTCACTTACGAAATACGAAAAAATCCTTCTATACGTATTTTACAGAAAATAAATCCATCTAACATATTTGTCTTAAACGATGCAATACTAGCTGATTCCGTCTTAATTCTGGGACGTTAGACTGAAAGAGGGTGTGTGCGAAGATGGGAATAAAAAAAAGGGGGGTAACTTCGTCTAGGAATTAATAAGTGGACTGCAACAAAATACTTGTTTCGTTATATCTGCCAGGGATGCCTTTTGAGCGCCTGCAACAAGATACCAGTTTCAAACACCACCTATTCAAGAGGTAGGCAGTGGATTTCGGCCACTTCTATGCCTCCTTATTCAAATCTTCATTCTACCATTTCGCTTCATTTTTAAAGCTAAAATTCAAGAAGTCTAAGTATCCAATGCCGAGCGGAAGAGCATTCCTTCCAGTAAGAGAATCGCAATCCCCTCAACTTCTCTAGCAGGATGTCCTATCTTTTTCATATCAAAGAAATGTGAAGTTATTTGTAATATGCGGCCACCTAGGACAGGCAATAACGTGTCATTGTCACCATAGGAGTTATTCAGGGACAAGAATTTGCGCTCTAATAGACACTCAATAAAAGTATTATCGAATGTCTGACCCTTCTCTGAGACTATACCATATACTAACTTGGGTATTCCTGAATCGCCAAAATATTACACTGGTTATCTAAACATGTTATATCTGAGACATATAAAAGGTTCGAATGCCCATTCTTTCATAATTGCTTATCCAAATAGTTTATGTTGTATATTTTCTCAATCTCATTGTATAAACACAATATTTGATCTGGTCTATTAATAGTATGTATATATAAAATTAAGGGAGAATAATTCAGATAACCTTAAAATACTTATTGAACAGAAATAGTATATGCAGTTGTTTTAAAGTGAGCGTTGGTGCCTAAAAATGTTAATCAACATCTATCTGAAAGCTAAAGGGTTTTGAACATACCAGAGAAAGGCTCGGTTCCGGCTTGAAGGCTTGTGACAACCATTTCAGCACTAATGCCTTCGTTTGAAGTCAAATAATTAAAAAATGCCTTCAGATCGCCGTTCCAGTTTTTAATGTTACTTGGCGCAACAAACGAAAAGACTGTTGTATCTCCATTTGGGCCTTTGAAAAGTTTCCACTTTGTGCCGAGAATAGTGGGTGTAGCAATTGGAGAACTTCCAGTGGACGAAATTGGGCCTGCTCCACCGTACGAACCAACCCAAATCATAATTTCGTACTCGTTATTGGATGATGCGGTTGGGGCGAGCCACAGATCAAAAGATACATCTGCTACCATATTTGATCCAGTATAACTGATAATGACTTAGCATTCAACAATTAAAATATATTAGGCCAACATACCTCCAGGCCCATGTAGTAGGAATATGTTGAATGTCAGAAAGCTTCTTGTTAACCTTTTCCAGGGCCACGTTGGAATAAGACTTTACGTGCCCAGCGCCTCCTGCCCAACTCCAATCTGTAGACCATTGCACAGAATTCCCATTCAGAGTTGAAAAGGTAGTACACTGAGATCCAGATGTAGCGGTATTTGCACCCCAGTTATTATGAAAGACAGTATATGGACCGGCTTGGAGACTACCAAAGGCATCGCACCAGGTTGTAACCCGCTTGTCGAGAATTGTTAAAGCAGCTGCCGTATTGGCAGTAAAAAAGGCCGACACCAGATATGTAAACTTCATATTTGCTTTTTGAGAGAAATAACTTCGTAGAACTCTGGTTCAGGAAAATGCTCAATGAAAGTAAGGGTTCTGGTCCGGTTTAGAAGCAAACCTATCTTCCTTTGCTACAACCAGCCAAACTTGTAACCATTATATACCTAATATCTAAAATACAATGCTGAGCCCCAATAGCTGTCGCACATATTATTCTAGGTTACAGCACAGCTCATTTCCATCAATAGGGGGAAACATATTTAGATTACAAGGGCATTGGCAGACACTGTAAAATACAGTACCACGGTAAATAATACCCCAGGCGGTATTTACTGTTAAAGTAAATCTGATCCATAGGTTTTCACTCCTGCGCCAGGCCTCAAGCAGCAAAGCCCGACCAGTGGCGCCCTGCCGCCCTTTGGCGCCCCTCTATTGTAGCTTCGACTCCTGCTTGTATTAGTTTCATTTTCTCCACACAGCGACAAAAGGTCTGGATCAACTAAGGAAACTGACCCGGTAACAATACTAAATATGGGATAGTGTCAATTATACAACCAAAGCCACCATATTACGGGTAAACATTTAAGAGTGCATCTTACAACTTTGCAACTAAACAAGCTAGCTTTGCATTTGGTTTCAGGAGATTGGATAGACAAACTCCTTGCTATCAAATTCCTGTTAGTGTTACTGTAAATCTGGGCGAAAACCAAAATCGCGGGTTTGACTTTACTGGGCATATTGGAATTAAGGAGTTAGCCCAAAGATTGTCAGAAGTGAATTTCTTTGATAATGTTATTTTGTTTAAAAAGTACAAGAGATAGATTTACATTTTGTTTATATAAAAGTATAGTAGTGTACCGGGACGTCCAACTGGTGATTCCGTGACAGTAGTTTTAAGGAATGCAAGACTTATACCAGAAGACCGGATATAATCTCTAAAGTAGCCTTAGCACATGCTGCAAAAAGTACATTGCCTACGAGTCTCCTTTCTCTACATCAATTCACGGCTCATGAGTTCGCCTCTGGGATACTAGTGCTAGTAAACTTATCCAACAACCGGAATTTCCGAAGACAATTCCATAGCGCCCCTTGTTTTAAGGTACATACTTGCTCAAGAAAAACAATCTACCAGCCAGTCTACTAAGCCCTTCTTTAACTTGGAATGTTTGATAACGCAGGCAATTGAAACTGCAGTAAAGAAATATTTAAAATAGTGCTTTAAGAAATTAAATTTTATAAATTTATTTTTATATATTTGCAGCTTTAAAATAAAATAATTTTAAAATCTATTATAAAGATAAAACTAAATTCATTGGATCCTCTGCGGGTATTGGCGTCGAGACCGCGCGGGCACTGTACACTGCAGGAGCCACACTATTTCTGAAGGCTAGGAAGCTCGAAAAGGCAAAGAAGGCTTTGGGCGAGAACGCCAGCAGCGATCGCGTCCGCCTCTTAGAGCTCGAACTCGAATCGATTGCTAGCATAGTTTCTTGTGCCGCCATGTTTCTATCGGTGAGCAGGGTTTTGAACATCCTGATCCGCAACGCCGGTGTCATGACACCCCCCGAGGGCCGAACCAAGGATGGCTTTGAGACTCAGTTTGGCACAAACCACGTCGCTCATTTTCTTCTTATCAACTTGCTGATGCCTGCGTTACTGGCTGGAGCGAATTCTGAGCGCTTCTCTTAAGTTGTCGTTCTCTCCTCTGTAGCCCATCGCTTAGGCGAAGTCAATTTCGACAACATCAATTTTGACGGCTGCTACGATCCCATGGCCACGTACACTCAAAGCAAGACAGCCAATATTTTTCATCTATTTTGGCAGTCATGTGCAATTGATTATTGGAAGTTTAGTAGTACAGCGCATTATTATCCTAGTAGCAGTAATATTGTCGGTAATAAATTCCATGAAGATTGGCTGTATGGCTACGAGCCGCTCCTCGATGCATATATAAAATATCAAACGTTAATTTTCTTGATTATTTATTATGTAAAGGCTGTTGAAGACGTTGTATATAATATTCTAGAAGCTTTAGCATAATTCAACAATTATTAGAGTTTCTTACCTGCTAGCTTCCATCGAGAATTAAAACCTTCAAGCATATTAAGGATAGATATATAGGATTGGATATAGCTCAAATCTCCACTCCTCTGCGTCCAACTGGCTAGAATAGTAGCAGATTGATAGAGAAAATAAAGAACGAATGGAGATAGCTCTTCATTCTTAAGCTCGCCAGTCTCGATTAAAGTTTCATAATTGGATGCAATGTTAACAACTGCAGCTACCGTTGAATCATGGCAGTCTCTCGTAGGTGATTAATTATACAGTAGAAATAATGCACTGCTAAAAAATGAGAATGGGCCCCTTTTGTGCTAGACAAGCTTACCTATTACAGATCCCAATCGCGCCACAATACCGGGCGCACCTGTCAATCTCCTCTGGTAACAGTGATTTAAAGGATGCCAGGGCTGTCTGAAGCATTAACGGCTTATTGGAATTAAAGTCAGGATCTAGTGTAGGGTCATGGGTATGAGATAGGACACGACCAAGCAAGTAGGCAACTTGGGCCTCTCTTGCAAACGGTCCGACCCAAATAGTCGACTGAATCGACAACAGGGTCGGCTTAGAGTTGTCCTATCGTCGTGAATATTAATAAACAATAAAAGCAAAGTAAAGACTACGTACAGCTAGGTCTTCTAAGCTTTCCTCGTTAGGTAACCTGTACATTAAGCCAGGAATGTGGATTGCAAAATTGGGTTGCGACTTTGGAGGTTGGCGTATCGGCAAATGTTCGTCCCTGAAAAGCCATAAAAAGTGCCTAGACGCTACCGATCCATAATGATTATACCCCACCACACACGCCGTGCTTCTTCAATATCGCAACCCGTGTACTCGGCTGGGTTGTAACTTTCCTCGCAAAGCCTCTTAATCCCCAACGCCCTCACTAAATATAACTGCATGAAGATAGTTTATAGTTTAATACTTCAGTACATTTAGTAATGTAAAAGTCTCTTTTTACCAAGTTGTCCCTGTGAAGATATTTGGCCTTGGCTTCCTGTGCCGCTGTTTAATTACCCGAAGATTCGGAGGAGCCGTCTGGTATAGCCAAGGCCCTTTTGCGCAGCAATGCTATTGTAATCAGCAACGCAGCACCTGGGAATCCACATGCGCAATAGAAAGCATTTCTGTATCCTTGTAAGAGTGCTGTAGGTGTTTTTCCGGTCAGGAACGACCCAGAAATGGAAAAGGCTATCGCAACTGATGCCTGAGATACGCTTTGAACCACGACGGCAACCAGTCCCTGATCGGCCTTGGGAGCCCCTGCAACCTGTACATCGTTAGCATCACAAATATCGCAACCCTTCGAGAGAATTGACACTTACTGCAATGTTGATGTTGTTGACAAAGAAGGCAGCAGTTCCAACTGAAATGAGAATGGTGGCAGGGAACATAAACCGCCAATACGCGGTATCAAAACTATTTCTGGAAAATAATACGTTACCCACAATGACAATTGCTTCGCCTGCCGTTATCACCCATTTAGGATCAACTATGTTGTGTAGTACCCCAAACACGGGCATAACAATTAGGGGAGCGATAGCGAAAGGGAAATATTCGACTGAAGCGATAAGAGCAGATTTCTAGGCTTGTCAGTCATGAGCATGTACTGGCACTACCATAATCTTACGCCTTGAATTTGCACCAAAAATTGTGAGCCAGTGAGGAGCATGAGGTATACAGTGCCGTATTGCCGTAGGAAAATACCGTAATAGGAAGGATTGCGGCGAAATTTCGAAATGACCATAGTCGCCTAGGAACTATAGATTCCTTGTCTGGCGTTATCCTGGGCAGTAGATATTCGTCCCACAGTGCAAAATAGCCCATTAAACCGATTCCAGATATAAGAGGACCGAGTGTCTTTTCTGCCGACCAGTGTCCAGGAGCTTCTTTAAAGCCGAGAACGATAAGAAGCATCGCGGCGGTCACTAAAACTGCACCGATATAGTCCAGATTCCGCGCGAGAGGCAAGTTAGTTTTTGATAGTGGAAAAAGAAAAATCGACAGAATATAGAATGTCATGGACATTCCTTCGACCAAAAAGCGTTTTCTCAAGAAATCAAGATCCACTTTCAGCTCTCATTCTAACACTACTCTTCAGTCCTTACGCGACGTTATCAACATGTCTCTCCAGGGCAAAATTGCAATTGTTACGGGTGGTTCTCGTGACATGGGTGCAGCCATTGCCACTGAGTTTGCGAAGCGTGGTGCTGAAGGGGTGAGTGTCCGAGTTTTGGAAGCAGCCATCAGTCTAATGTTTGTAGATTGCTATCACTTATATATCAAGCGGCGATAAGGCCGAACAAGTCGTAAAAGAGATCAAAAACTACGGCACCAAAGCTATTGCTATCAAAGCCGATCTAAGGGAGCCTACTTTTGGAGAATCTGTTCTTAAAGCTGCCTTGGAATGCCTTGGTACTAAGCATATCGACATTCTAAGTAATGCACTTTCTTCGGTCAGACGATCATGGCTCTAATCTGTTTAGTTAACAATGCTGCAATTGCCGAGTATATTCCATTTGACTCTATCAACGACGAAAGCTTTGCTAAACTGTTCGAGGCAAATGTCCGTGGTCCCGTCAAATTCATCCAGGCAGCCCTTCCAGTGATCCGTAAGGGCGGCCGGATTGTCAATGTTACGTCGAGGGGTGCCAGGGTGCCATTTTCTGGCATGTTCACCCTTTACGCCTCGACCAAGGGTGCTTTGGATGTAACTACCAAAGGGCTTGCCACCGAGTATGCAAATGACAAGAATATCACGGTTAACAATGTAATGCCTGGCCCTGTGGCTACTGGTAAGTAACTCCAACTTATTATAATTGTACTTAGCTAACAGATACAGATGCTCTAGACGGAGTCCCACAACCATTCCTGGATCACCTTGCTAGTCTTGCCATGGCCGAGAAGCGCCTTGGTCGCCCGGATGATATTGCACAAATCTGTGCGTTCTTAGCAGAAGAGGGCAGTCGCTGGGTTAACGGAGACACCATCTCTGCTTCTGGCGGCATGGACATGCTGTAAATGCTTATATACTGTAAAATCTTAGAACTTTTTAAAATTATCTAAGTCAGACTAGAACTTATTTTATCAACTATAAAGTATTTATAGTAATAGTCCTTTGGACTGAATTAACATGGCTAATCAGCAGAGCTCGTTCTAACGTCGATGACTAGAACTTAAGATTCGAGCTGGAATGTGGCGTAATTAATTATTAGTAGTTAGGCGCCCTCTTCCCAAATCAAATATTGAAAGCAGTATAGTCACAGTAGCATGTGTCTCACTAATCCTGTGGCGAAGCCCTCAAAGGCTATTGACTACAGTTATGGGCGTTTGAAAGTTTTATCAGGTCTTATGTCCACCAGAAAAGTTACAGTAGCGACGAGTATAAATTAACTCAACCACCTCCAAACTAATATGACCAGCTTAAAATAAGCACCAACTACTAAGATTGAAAAAGCTGTAATAACGGCGTTTTCTCGTGCCATTGCCACCAAAGTCTTGCGATACTCTTGTGCCTACCCGCTCACAAATTATAATGCATACCGGTACTGCAGCCAGTCTAATCCTTCTTCTTGTGGCCCACATTATACCGGCCGCTTGTGATTGCATCAATCCTATTGTGCGACAAGAATGGCAAGTACACTCTTCCCCTTCCTTATGGAGTGTGTTTACTATCAGGTAATGCTTCTCTTTATATATACTCTGCTGACAGGAATGATCTACCTTGTAGGAGGACGCTTTCTAAACAGGAGCAACTAGCGTATATCAATGCAGTGAAGTGCTTGAAATCACAGCCAGCTCAGCTTTCAAAGTTCTATGAGGGTGTGCGCTCTCGTTTTGACGACTACCAAGTCACGCACATGAATAACACTGATTATATCCACTGGGTTGTAAGTTATTTCACAATTTTTCGCCGAAGATTGCGTACGAAAACTAAATCTAGCAATCCAGGGCTTCTTTCAGCCGTTAGTAAGATTATTCACAGATATGCTCAAGCTTTTTAACTGTATTTTTAGGTGGCATCGTATTTTCGTAGCTCAGTACGAGCTAGACCTACGGACTCAACTACAAGGGGGCTCAACCGTAAGTAAGACTTGGAGTATAACGAAAACACCGATTAATAATACGCTATAGGTACTGGGGTGGGTCATTGGAATATGCAATAAAAGCCACTTGTGCCAGTAATTAACATTTCGCAGACTGGTCACTTGATGTAAATACCGAGGCGGAATTTCTTAGCTCGCCCGTATTTGACCTCGTTTATGGGTTTGGAGGTAAGGATAAGAAAATTTGACTAGTTTATTGTAAGCAGTATTGCTAACAGGCTGTAGGAAATGGAGCTTACATTAATACTTCTTCATGGACGAACGTGTCTATACACATTCCGGGCAAAACAGGCGGCGGTTAGTCACTAAAGTGTAACACTGAACTGCTAAATTCTAATGTATTTAAATCCAGGTTGTATATCTACTGGTCCTTTTGCGAACTTGCCTGTTACTATGGGACCTGGTATGTTCTTGAATTTTTAATGAATCTTATTTTCCCTTCTTCCCATCCCTAGTTTAGAGGCGAAGGTGGAGCTTTCTCTCTCTCTCTCTCTGCTTCTTTTTTTTTTCTAAAAAAAAAAAAAAAACGAATCTATTATTCTTTACTAACATCTTGCTTACGTTGTCTGTAGGTCTAAACTTTACTTATAATCCCCGCTGCCTGACTCGCGACTTTAGCCCATGGTTTATGTCCCAAACACTAAATTCCAGTGTAGTAAACTGGGCTCTCGAGGCACCCAACTTCTACGAGTTCGATAGACGCGTTGAGGGTGGCGTAACAGTTGCCGATGCAACATACCACAGTGGTGGACATAAAGGCATTGGCGGCGACATTGGTGAGGTGAGATACGACTTACTATTGTAGTGATATAGTACTAATCACAGGGCCTTGATAGATTAGTGACCTTTACTCCTCCCCATGGTTTGAAAAGATGCTGTACTCTATCCCATGCCGCTCCGCATACGAAACGTAATCGAGTAGCTTCGTGAGGTCTCAAGTAAGGGACACACGTCGGATAGTTTTAATACAAGAGGCAGCAGCAGATGCCATCACATTAGATGTGAGAAGGATAGCTACATGGGTGCTTTTATAGATTACAGTTAGACATCCCAATAACTCCAATTATTGTTCGAATGGAAGCTGATTCCATAAATTGGCAGCCACCTGGCATTCACACTTCCTACCAGGTTCTAGTGCTTTCACTATGCAGTAGCTGTCTTTTAGAGACACCTACCTCCATAGCGCGGCAATTGATTTAGGTCTGGCTGAGGGACTCCTGCAGCTAATACGCTAGGCGATCTTGCTGAGTACGTATTATGATACTGATAGATTTTTAGCGGCTGTCATGGGCCGCCACTGCAGCGTCCAATCAAGGTGGCCTCCAAGCTGAAAATGTCATGGCCTAGCTCTGCGGTTGAAGTCTAGGCCGGATCTACAGTGTATAAACCTGCATAGTACTGCCTAGGCTCAGGCTAGAGGGCGACATGAAATTTCTTTTCCTCTCTTTGGATCGGAGCGATTTGCTCAGTAAACAGACGGTATAGGTGCGCCATCCTCGAAACACCTTAGGGAATGCAAGGAGTTTCGCTAGATTTCTGATGTAGTAGCATATAGTATGTTGGAAAGATTAGATTTGAAGGGGGGCGAGAGGATCAACATGGGCTAGATGGTTCGACTGACAATATATGTATTCCTTGATTGTGCTGCTGTTGCCCACCTCTCCATTTTTTTTTTTTGGCTTACAGCTAGATTTCACGATGGCGTTGATTAAGAATTTGCTTGCGATGTCCCTCCTTCAAGCTTAGTTTGCACTGGCAATTGATCGTGTTTGCTAGCGTTTTCCGTATGCAGAGCTACTGCCTCTCAGAAATTACCCACCAGCAGAAGAATTTTGTTCTCGTCATTGTGAGTGGATATTGGACACAGTTGAATTCTTGGACTGACTAAAGCAAGATCCTTTACCTCCTACGACCGTCACTCGAACAGTTGAAACCCCAACCACTGCTGTTGTGACCGTCCCTAAGACCGACCACACAGCTACATCCACTACCAGAATTTTCACGTCTACTGTTTACAAGTCGACAGCAACATCGTACGTCTACACGGCCACGGTGACAGCCACGTCCACAACTGGAACCTCGGTAAGCTGTCGTCCATGTTACAAAGAATTTTAGCTTCTTACGTGATGCGTTTCAATACAGACTCAAACCGTCTACACCAATACAGAGATCGACACGGTCTACACTCAAACAAATGTTGTTACCGAATACACTTCTACGTCAACAGACTACCAGACTACTGGAACTGACATAGTGTAAGCTCACTGCATGTGGATTTACGGGCATATGATTAACTCACCACGCACAGCACCGTAACCGTCGCTACACTTCCAACAACGACAACGACCGCGACCACCACCATCACGAGTTTTGCCACCCAGGCCGCGACGGCAACAGTGTCATCGGGAACCATCACAGTTTACACAACCGTTGATACTGGTCTACAAAAGCGCCATGATTTCCGTGATGCCCTGCTGCCAAGACTAGCGGCGTGTAAACGAAAGACTTTGAAGACCGCATGCTCGGTATGCATTCTTCGACGAATATACTATCGAGATTTATTTGCTAACATCATGTAGTGCATTGACGTCCATCCACCCACCCACACCGTTACAACCACAGCCAGGTGCACTCATACATCGTTCAAGACCGTCGGAATCACCAAGACTGTGTATGTCATCGGTACCACGACAAAGAATGCTGTGTCTACTACTACCATTAGCACCGCATCCGTAAGTTTCATCGCTAACCTAGAAATTGAAACCTGGTTCTAATACTATCTGCTTGCTTTTATTTTTAGCAGTAGTACTTTATATTCTAGCTATAGTAAAGGTGCTGTTTAATAAAGAGCTTAATAAAAAATATAAAAATAAAAATAATAAAGAAGAAATAAAAAGAATTTATTTTATTTTATATTTTTAAAGATAAAAAAAAGTAAAACTATAAAAAAAGTTACTGCTAAATTATATTTAAATTTAATTTATTTATTTATAAAATACTGCTTAATAAAATATTCTTTATTTATAAATTTAAAAAGCTATATAAGTTATATTTAAGCAGCATTAGGTTAATGCTATAAAAGAAGGGCGGTATATCAAGTAATAAAAAAGCTAGAATATAACTAGCTAGAAATTAACTATTATCCTTTAAGCTTAAATAAATATTTTATACTATATTAATAAACTTTAAGTCTTTAGCTAAAAATATAAAATAAAAGGCCTGATGTAACTAGCTAAAAGTTAATTACTATAAAAAAAGAAGGTATAAAAGAAAAAGACTTTTTTTTATAAAAAATAAAAAAAGGGCAGAGATAAATATAGTCTTTTAATAATATCTAGCAGCTATCCAGCAATAAAAATGCACCTAGCCCCACTTGATCCTCTATTACTCTTCTTGCAAGACCCGGATCGTAACAAGACCAGCCAGAAGACCAGCTAGAAAAGGAACTAAAAGACCAGCTAAAAAAAGAGCTAGAATATCAGCTAAAAAAAAAAAGCAATTAGCAATACCTATCTGTAGTAAACGCTATAAAAAAGGCTATAAAAGGCAGGTAAAAGCTTGTATATTAAGGGATAAAAGTAGTAGCCTAGAAAGATAGCTAGTATAGGGCAGCTAAAAGAAATTACAGTGCCTGTTATAGTAGCGTTGTTGACTAAGCAGCTACCCCGTGTGTGTACTATCCCGTGTACCTATGGGGCGCCGAATAAAATTAGCCTTGCTTCACACAATTTACCTATAATTATATCATCGTTTGCTCTAATCTGGCAGGTTTGAAACATTCAGCCTCATAAAGTACCAATGGACGGGATGGTATCTGGCTTCTCGCTCACCTGGAAGTTGGTCTGAGCAAGCAGGGACCGTTGGTTCATGTGGCTCACTGCAGTAATTCCCTGATTCACATGTATCTGGCAAAGAACTGCAATTAAGCGCAGACTGTTATGCTCACGATGTGTTCAACGGAGCAATGCCACGACTATTTTGGAGCTGGAGGATGATGATACGGCTGAAAATTACAGAAGCATCAGAGAAAGAAGGAATTCACAACTTGGTCGGAAAGAATAATAGAAAAATGTGACCACGGAGACTCTGCGGTTGCGCGATAGGAGTGATTAGTGTGACAGGCGTTCCTACATGTGCCTGTAGAGTGTAGAGACATGATCTGCGTAAAAGGAGGCAGATCCTCCAGGGGGTGCTTTAGCGCGCTTCTCACTAAAAGCCTTCTACACCAGTCAAGTCCTAGGCAGACCCTGGCAATTCCTCGAATCTTTGGGATTCGCCTAAGGCGCAGCGAGGCAAGATTTCCAAGACGCTCGACCAACAGCATTCACTCGTTTTTTCCCAAAAGTCTATGGGTAATAAACATGGCTTTATTCAGTAGGTAGCACGTGCAAACATTTGCTGCAAGGGGAACCTCATCAATAGCGTGGTTTACGAGGTGTGCATACTGGTAGCTAGCACTGATAGGTGAAGCGTGTCGGTATCTATCGAAAAGCTGCGCAATTGGGCCCTAATAAGGGTATTCAGCTGAGAATTAGAGTTAATAAGAAAGTTTCATTAAGCTTCTCCATAAAAATGCAATCTTGTGTTGGTAGGAACCTCCGTTATATTGGTAAGAAACCTCGGTTACTTCTTCTTCCAAACTCTCATCGCGCAACCATTTTAATTCTTCCCTATTAACTACGGATTCATGGAGTCATGGCCTTGCGTGTCTTCTTCAATGCTAACTACCTACCTAGCCCATTCGCTCATCTTTACAACTCTCCATCTTTACCCCAAACTTTACATTTGCCTACCAAGACTCAACTCACACACTCCCACACAAGGAAGTTTAGCACCCCTCAGCTCTATCATTACGTTATCCACGGAAAACACCCACTACTAGAAATCATTGAACGATCGGCCCCAAATCAAGTGGTATCCGGGAAACCACCAGGGCAAGCACTACTAAGACTACTGATTGCGAATATCATTCAATGAATCAAAATTTAGGTTATCCGCCCACAGCCAAAGTTGACTTGCATCCAGAAGATCTGAATCTACTAAGGATGACAAATCTCCGTCCCAGTCGAATGTGTTGGCTGTTTCCAAGGCTGGTTGTTGCAATATCCCTTCAGGATTTCCATGATCTTCCGCGGTATCTCGAGACGCGGACGATAAAGGCGTTAATTGAGACATATGATGACCTAAAACTAAACAATATTTTAATCAGTGCTGTACAAAATCTCAACAGACTTTTCTTACCTTCCCGAATTGGCTGTAGTAAACCCTGACCGCCAGAAGAACTGTGTCGCAAATTTGCTGCATCGCCTTTGGGGGTCACTGCCTCAGCAGACGATGTTATGTTTTGAATCGGCATAGAAGATCTACGTTGATCGGAGTTTATTAGAACGGGATGGTTAGACTTTCCAGTTATCAAGTCAGTTTCCAGCCGTAGTATAACAGTAACAAGGCTGTCCAAAATTGAGAGACTCTGTGTGGAAATAAGATGCTGTTTCGCAGAGGCGGCGTTGCGGCACATGCGAATAATATGCATAACTCCTGTTTTCGCCCTAGAGCCCATTGTCGTCATTGGTTGTGAGAGGCATATAGCGCAAAGTACCACTCCCGCAGTAAAAAGGGTCATTCCAATATGCATATCGGCGTGTGTTCGTCTAGAAGCATGCAAAGTGGATGAATATTTATATAGCTCGGATATATCCATAGCAGAATCGAGGAGCTGCTGGAGAGAGGGGTTGTTTATTGTGCTGCATGACCTAACTTTGCGTTCTTTATCATTGTATTGAAAAGCTGCAGTGCGGTGGAGAATAATTTGCAAATTATCGTATGTAAGTTGAAGGTTTAGCGCTTGCATCTGGAGTAGAGATATATGTTCTGAACCCTGATCATAGTTTTGTAACTGAAGACTTTCCGGCAGATTCTTCCGCCATTGGAGTAGCTGTTGATGAATGGTATTGATTGTTTCAATTCGTTTTTGTTGCCTCCGTCGTCCAAGGAACAGTCCCATGATTCTATAAAGTCGGAATTTCCATTGGTGATACACTAGTAGGGAATTTTCTGCATTTGTCTGCTGGCCTAACTGGATATCAGACACCATGCCGACATCGCAATCAGAGTCGTCAATGATGCATGGCCGACCGAAGGCAATAGCTGCGTATCTGGTCGGTAGTAGTTAGCTCTGCGTGAGTAAATCTGACATGATAATTGAGATACGAGCAGGTGAAGCTACGGCTTACTTATCAAATACCTCCAATGTCCACCAAGTCCGTCGCCTCTCTTCTCGCTCAGCTGAAGAAATTTCTTTCCATAGGTTTTCGCGGTGTAAGCCAATGACTTGGGCAATCTTAACTCCGCTGCCTGATATGCCTAATCCTGCATTGGGCCGACCATTGAATAAGAGAAAGCTTCCAAGTAAAATGCATATTTGAACTGTCTCCAATGTTGAGCAGCTGATGATTTGTAGGAAACGGGTTTCAATAATCTCTAAAAGGTCTTTGGAAAGCTGCCGATAGTTGACATCATTTTGGTTGGGAGACGGTGCCAATGCCAAGTAGTGAGCTCCAAGTGCTATTACCAGCACACATATCCAAAGAAAGTCGCTGTCATCGTGTGTTGATTGTTGATGGAGGAACTCTTTATATCTGCGTTTAAACGATTCTTCATGAAAAACCTAGGAGCTGGATCAGATTTAGAGGGTAAGAGGTTATGCCGATGCGAAACAAGGACGAAAACCTTACCATCATGAACCAGTCAACAGAAAGAAAAAAGCTTCTCACAATGCCGTCTAGTACATCATCTGGAGGCAGCTGTACTCCAATCAGGTCTCGCCAGCTTCCGGGAGATGGGCGATTGAGAATCATTGGCTTAGCACCACCGGGCAAGGCAGATGTGTCGTGTTCCAGGTACTGGTATGAGCCTGTCTCGACAAACATCTGTAACTTTATCTTTAGTATCTCACCATGATTTATCAAGATCTTATCTCACCATTGTGGTTAAGTTTATGATATTTGACTCCGGGGCGATGACTGTATCCTCGGAGTCAAGGTGATTGGTCCGATCATTACCATTGAAGTCGCCAACCCTTTCGGCTGGCGTTACTGTATCTACCCTCCCGACATTTCGAGGAACGCACTCGACGCCTGCACGAGTACATAATTGACACGGTCTGTCTGTGTCGCACTGCAAGCGTGTTAATGTCCAGCAGAAAAAATCGGTCTTACATCAAGTAAAAAATAACATACACCGAGTTTTCGTTGGCGACATCTTTGACAGGCTGAAGAGACTTTCCGTCGCTTCCGGGGCGCAATCATCCTGATAGAAAGCCTTCCGACGGAGATGCGTAACTTGCAAAGTTGAGAGCCAAGCAGTAAATGTTCGGATGGGGTTCTCCGTCGGACTTTAGAGCGAGCGTGCCTACATATGTACGTACATATCATTACCCCACCTTAGGGCGACGTCACAATTAGCTTATTTAGATTTAGGGCCACACACAGCTTGAAATATTTAGCACATGCGCATGCGTTGGTTAGAACAAGGTCCAAGTGTAAGAAGCGACGAGAGAGGTTATAGCTGCGTGCTGTCTTTTAATTTTATGTTCTACGTATAGTATTCGGATTATAGAATCGCAACTAAATATGATTATATTTTTGACATATGATTAATTAGAATGGTATGATCCGTTTCACTCTAGTTTACATGATGGAGCTGTCCAACACAGACCAAACACCGGTATAACCAATCTATTGATTGCTCAACCAGTGAAGCCGGCATATTGAGTAGCTCACAATAGAAGAAATATTCAACGTAGAGATATCTACACGATATTAATGAGATTCAAGACTAATAAAATAGCAATTCAACAACATATAGCAGGGAATTTAATTGATACAAGTATATAAGTCACAAAGACAGCGGGAATTTCAGCCTGTACTCGCATTCTCACCAATGCTTGGTATTGCCTATGTACCTAGGTACCTAAGTATTCTATTTGCACCCCTTTTCGCATTCCCTTCCTGCCCTTTATTGCTGGACGTATATGGGGAGAGAATTATGAGAGCTGAGCAACTTTCTCAAGAAGTGTCTTGGCAGCCAATTTTCCAAGGTTGTTCGATGCCAATGGGGAATCACCAGTCAGAACAAGCCTATCGCGATAAGTAGAGCCGTCGATGCTTCTATTAAGCGGTGTGATACCGAGCTTGCGGAGCCGCTCGCCGACATACCATTCCATCTTGCCCGGAATATAGCCAATTTCGACATTTGCCCCGTCATCCAGCGTATCCGGAAAAACGTCAATTTGGTAGCCCTCGTAGATAAACTTGCTACCCTCAGGCTTTCCAATATCGGCAGCGAGCATGCTGACTGGTCCGTGACAGAGTGAAATGAAGTAGCGTTGGTTCTCATGAGCCCACCGAAGAACATTTCCGACAGTTGCCGAGAAGGGAATACCATTCAACACACCGTGGCCACCAGGAATAAACACAGCAAGGTATGGAGTGTCCTTGGTAAAGCCCTTACCCCACACATCGTGAAGATTGAGTGGGCTGCGGATTTTTTGCTTGTACTTCTCGTATATGGCTTTGACCGACTCATCCTCATTTGGGAAAGCCCACATCTCCAATTTAACAGGGTCGCCTGAAAGCGTGGCAATATCAATGTCGAACCCCGCAGCATCAAGATGTATCATGGGCAAAAGCATCTCCACAGGGTGGTTGCCTGTCGAAAAAAATTCCCCGTTGGCCATCTTGAGATACCGCTCCTGTGTCGCAATCAAGAGCACCTTCCATTTACCGCCCTTGTATGCGTTGGGGTAATTTGCGCCATCAAAGTCCGTCTTAGACGAGGTGTATTGCGTAAGAGAATAGGGAGATGGGAACCAAGCATCAGCCTCAGCTGTGTCTCGAACAGGTTTGCGATCTGAAGAGCTATCCATTGTTATTAAAAAATGTTGCTGAGAAGCTATTAACTTGTCTGTTCAGATAGTAAAGATCCGAATTATAGGGGTATATGAAATCTCTCGATGTTGGGACGGTCCGCCTTTATAAATATGGCGGTTTGGCCTAAACAAGATATTGAGAATAGGTGAGGAGTTGCGAAAAGTGGGCGTGTGTTCTAACTTCACTCTGAGGGGGTAGTCGACCGAACGTTGCAGCCGGACCATCCGCTTCACATCACTGTTGTAGATCTAGTTAGGTAAGGTAGTGTGGCAAATAGACAAACAAGATCACACATAGAGGATAAAGGGCTAGAAAGTGACGTAGCGCTTGCACCCCCTCGAAGTCTAAAATTCAGCCTAGGTTGTCCCCCTATGCTAACCTTGTTTACTTCGCACGCAAGTATTCTGCCACGCGGGGTATCCCCTCCGACGGAACACTTCCGAGTCTATGATCCATTAGTCTGCGAGCTTTGGATTCTAGTTACCGATCTTCCGGCTTACTACAGACTCATATGCAAGTTGTCCTCGATCAATATCCATAAAATTCGGGTATTCTTAACTTCAGGTCTCGCGATATGAGTACTTTCCATAGCTTAACTATTAATATAATTTGAATCGGTTTCTGAGGATTAATTAAGTTTATACTATGTATTATATGCTACTAGCTAGGCATTTAAACATTTTATTTCACAGTGTATACTAAATTAGGTTTATCTTGGACTAATTAGTGCATGTTCAGCTTCAACCTCTGCTCATTTTAGCTTGGACGAGGTTGGTGGGGTAGGCGAGTTAATCGCAACTTTTTAACTCCCACAGAATGTCTTTGTTACCAAGCGTTATAGCACCGATTTTCCTCCGTCGGAATTCTGTTTGAACGGCGGAGAGTATTTATAAGAAGTGTTGCTGGTATAGATTGAACTGATATTTCTCTATTACTAAAGCCCTATGCGCACTTGGGTGTCAAATGTGATTTGTAAAATTTTAACCCCCTGGTTTCCAGCCCCATAACACCTCTGCTCAATGGTGGTTTCAATCTGGTATTATGGTCGTTTGGCTCAAACGCTCGACAGTTCCCAGACGGACCACTCTACTTAAGATTACATTTCGAGGTGACCACAAAAGCACAATTTGCCACCCACCTTTGACACTCATCCTATATTCTAAGATTTGGCGTCTAATAATTTAAGACCTATGTATAGTTTTGAATTTATGTCGATCATCATACGTCGAATAAAGCCTTGGATGTCGCCCCTACGTTTCTGCTGCTTGATGGAAGATGCAACTTTAGTATAGCCATAACCGATATAAATCCTCCAAGGGCATCAAATACATCCACTGCAGCTTTAGCGTTAATGTCGGCTCTTGAAGAATTCGCTTCCGTAACAACGCGGGCTGTCATCAGATTAGTGTGCCCGTCTAAATGTTATCTCAGAAGTCAATCTTGTCTTTGTTGCACCAATCTCCGTCGGAACTCTTCAATGGCTGTCGATGGTCTTCTAGTGAGATTGGTAATAGCAATTAGGCCCTGTTCGATATAATTAACGCCACTTGATACTATCTGATTTGTAATTTCCACTAGCTTTAAATACGAATATAGTCCAAACAACTAAAACGTAATCTTATAATCTAACTAGCAATATTTCTTTATCGTCGTTAACCTTTCCTAACCGATTCCAGTCAGATATCCCTTACGGTTCAAGATGATGCAAAATAAAGCTCTTGTTTTCAAGAAAATTCCCTCGGACTTTCCTGTCCCCGGGGAACATCTTGTTGTTGAGCCAGTGGGCGGCAATGCGGAGGATCAAGCGCCTCCAAACGGCCTTGTCTTGCAATCCCTTTATAGTAGCTTTGACCCTTACATGCGTCCTCGTATGCGACCTGTAGAAGTCAAATCATACACACCAGCTTTTGCACTCAACCAGCCAATCGACAGTGCCACCATCGCCAAAGTGCTACGATCCAACAATCCAGATTTTCAGGCAGGAGACCTGGTTATCGGCCATCTCCCCATTCAACAATTTAACATATTGGATGGTAGCCAGGCAGCCAAACTTCGTCAACTTGAAAATCCACTGGGCATCGAAGACATCCGCGTGTTTCTCGGAGCTCTTGGCATGCCAGGCCTTACCGCGTATTCGTCTTTATTTGAGATAGGGAAGCCCCAGAAAGGAGAAACAATTTTTGTTTCTGCTGCTAGTGGCGCTGTCGGTCAGTTGGTTGGTCAGCTCGCCAAACATGAAGGATTGAAAGTTATTGGGAGTGTCGGGTCTGATGAGAAGCTGGATTACATAATCCAGGATCTAAAGTTCGATGGGGGCTTCAACTACAAGAAAGAAAAGCCTGCAGACGCATTGGCTCGGCTTGCGCCAGGCGGAATCGACATTTACTACGAAAACGTCGGAGGTGAACATCTTGAAGCTGCCCTTGACGCGTTGAAGGATTTCGGCCGTGTGATTGTCTGTGGTCTGATTTCACAATACAATGCGGAGCCATACCCTATCAAAAACATTAGCAATGTACTATTCAAACGTCTGACCATGAAAGGATTCATTGTCGGCGACGCAGGTATGGGTGACAAGTACGCTAAGGAACATCAGGACCGTCTTCAGCGGTGGATCAAAGATGGATCATTCAAGGCCCTCACCCACAATACTGAGGGTATCGAGAATGCAGCGGAGGGTCTAGTTGGAATCTTTCATGGAAATAATATGGGAAAGGCTGTTTTGAAGTTTTAACTGCTTTTCAATACAGCGATTCGTCAATGCGGTTGACAAAAAACCCACAATCTTTGTAATGATGCTAAAATCTGCCCAAAGCTTACTCTATAAACGTGTAATGTACCTAGATAGATACTTCGTATTTAACATAAATATAGGGTTTATTTAGGCAGATGTCTAAGTAGCAATGCGCTTTAGAGTAGAAAGGACAATTAACGGCATTAGCCCGGAGTGTGGGACTACAGGGCAAATTCATTACAATCACCACCACTGCGCAATGTAACTGTAGTTATTGCAACTAACTATTCTTGCCGCTGGCCAACACTTCGCTCCTTCTCTTATGTAATAACCGGGAAGCCGGCGCCCCCCCATTCGGCCGCTTAATATCCCTGTCGCATTGCGGGAGCCTTTCTCTGTGGGCAGTCTGCCTTCTTAATACCCCCGCGATATACTCGGAATTCCTTCAGATAGATTACGTAGATTTTATAAGCTTTATCCCACAGAATGTAGCTGGTCGGGGTGCTATATAGGGGTAACGGAACTTCAAATGTCTTAATTAAATTTGAAAGAGATAAATATCCTGAATTTTTTCAGGTTGAGCCACCCCTATGACAGCAGAGTCTCTGAACGTTATCTTCGTAATCTATTTTTTTTTACACGCGCACTCTTCAGTATGCAATCTCGATTGGGCTTCCGGAGTGCTCTGATAGCCTGCGCTCAAATTGCAACTGCGACTCTGCAGATCATACCTGGGGCAACCTGGACAACGGCATGTTTTTCTTTTCGTTTCTAGCACTCCCCTTATTACCAATGACGAAGATTGGGGTTCTCTAACGGGTTATGAATAGTCCAACGGCCTACACATGCAGGCCCATGGCGGCGGTCTTATCAAAGTGGACGATACCTTTTACTTGGTGGGGGAGGATCACACGAACGGGGCTGCATTCCAGAACATCAACTGTTATTCATCAAAAGACATGGTGCAGTGGGAATACCTGGGCGCACCACTCTCGCTCACTAATACCACTAGCGACTTAGGACCTGGTCGTGTTGTTGAACGACCCAAGGTGCTGTGGAATGAGCGCACGGGGAAATATGTAATGTGGATGCACATTGACGCAAGTAGCTATGGCGAGGCAAAGGTCGGCGTTGCTATCGGTGATACAGTTTGCGGTAAGTATGAATATCTCACTAGTTTCCAGCCACTAGGTTTCCAGAGTCGAGACATGAGTCTGTTTCAAGATGACGACGGGACAGCGTACCTGTTATCAGAAGATGTATGTTTTATTATTTCAGAAATTTTACAAACCATGGAAATAAGCTGATATAACTGTTGATATAACAATGCAGCGAGCCAACGGCCTTCGCGTCGACCGACTATCTGATGACTACCTAACAGTCGTCAACGAAACGTACCTATGGCCAGATCATATTGAGGCGCCATGTATGGTTAAAATGAGTGGGCGTTATTATATGTTTGGCAGCCACCTGACCGGGTGGGCGCCAAACGACAACGTCTATACAACATCACTGTCAATTACAGGGCCTTGGAGTCCCTGGACAACCTTCGCCCAGAGCGGGACACTTACCTATCAGTCTCAAATCAACTACGTGTTGAAGCTAAGTGATTATGAGGCCTTCTATCTTGGTGATCGCTGGGCCCCAAGCAATCTTGGCAGCAGCTCTTACGTCTGGCTTCCACTCAACATATCTAAGGGATCTGTAAACATGGCATATTTTCCCAGCTGGGTCCCCAATATAAGCGATGCAATAGCACAAAGCTCTTGGACACTGTCTCCGCCAAATAATTACTACGAAGGGGAGATGGGCACATACGCCAATGGAGCAAGGACTGTCAGCTGCTCGGGCTGCTCGGGCGCTGAATCAGCGGGATGGCTGGGCGGTCCCTCGAACGGCACGGTTACTTTCGATCAGATATGGAGTAGCGGTGATACCACGATGACGATTACCATCCAATACAGGAACGGTGACTCGACGCCGAGATTCGGCCAGGTTGTCGTCAATGGTGACACGCCTCTCCAGATCGAGTATCTGCCTAGTGGTTCTAGCGTCTTTAATAGCACACTGCACACATTGCTACAAAAAGGAAACAATACCCTAACATTCGGTGGTGCTGGGAATGCCACTTACGCGGCCGATGTCGATCGATTGATCGTTCCTGTGTCATAGAATAGTAGGACCTTATGGAATGGTGGGTGGGTAGAAGGCATAAATTAAGAGATTAACCAGTCTGAGTTCAAACAAGTTGGAATTAGAACCGAGAGCTAGTATACTAACAGACGGTTTATGTGTGCCATTTGAGCCCTATCCTTCTTTCAATCTTTCATGCACGGCCTCTCTCCCGCTGGTGAATGAACATACTGCACGAGAGAAAAAAAATTTGTTAGCCAGAAGACTAAACTAAAACTTGCATATCAATCTTAAAGAATACTCTCAAAAAATAGACTACAATAAGGCATTCAAGGGCTAGAAGCTGTAAGATAACTTACATTATGAGACTTGAAATTAACCATTGAACCTATCCTATTATAAAACGCGAGAGCTTACTTACTTCAATGACTTTCCTAGAAAATATAAGGTGGGAAGAATATGCTTTCCCCCTTAATTCTCAACAACAATAGAGCTAGTTTGAACTACGTACTAAGCCTCTTGCCCCTGCCTGAAAGACACCTACGAGTGATTGTTGTGCTTGTTTCAAAATTGTTCTTTTTGTATGGTTACTAATTATTTATGGGTTTTCGAACGCACCTGTTCCTCCACAGAGTTCTACGAGGCTGCTATTGAGAAGGCGAAATTCGTGCAGCTGCTACAAATATGACTGTTGAAATAGCTTTTGCTGCCAGCTGCTGGCAAGAGACTAAGCAAAATACCAATCATCATGTGATAAGTTCTACAATTCATGATATGACACCAACACACAAAGAAGTTCAAAGCAAAACACCTCCGACACTGAATGACAGTTATCTCAAATAGACCACAGCGTTGAACTTATTGATCAGCGATATACCTTGTCTTCTCCACAAATCCGGCTCTAGATACCCCAACTCTGTAGCATTTGCGTCGAAAACATAATTTTGCCCAACCCCAGGCGAGTACCTGGGCCAAAAGCTTCCAGGGTTGCCACCATGCACGAAGCTTACCCAGGCCGTGCTCATTTTGTCACTAAGGTCCAAGTAACTCTGGGGTTCTCCGCTGAAGGGGTCAACTGACACCGGCGGATATCCTAACCCAGCCTTGTTGTTGAATACAAAGGCTACCTCTTGGAAGTGCGTGGCCCCAGTAAATGACGTCACTCCATTCGGAATTGTGTTAAAACGGTAACAGTAAGCATCGACATTGTTGCTAGCCCAAGTCTGACAAGTGAGTCGGCGATGAGCGATCATAGTAGCATCTCCATAGTAGGCTGCACTGCGGCGGTAGCTTGATCCAAGGGGCTCAGGAAAGACATCAGAAGGAGGGAGGCCTGTGGGAACAGCCCCATAAGTTATAGTTGCAGGATAGGCAGAGAGAACGGCAGAAGCGTATGGCGCAGGCAAAGTTGCTGCAAGAAGTTAACTTATCGTTCGAAGACATAGGGAGTTAGAATCTTAGAGCTTACATTTAAGTCTGTTGAGGAAGTCTTGGGTAGAGTTAATTCCGATTGGTCCAAAAGCGGTACCTTCATCTGAGTTCGCCCCTGATATAATAGGCACGTGGACGAATTGTCCTCGCTTGAGCTGCAGACTTGTATAGCCCTGGATAAAGTCGCCGTCGACGAGAGGCTGCCAACCGAGGAATGACTGCGTGGTATTGATCCAAGCATTCAGTGTCGCAAATGGGATCTGGCGCAGACATTGCAGCTTGTCAGATGCCGAGCTACATCCCAAGGAATTGACAGCGGTGGTAAAGGAGGTCCTATTCCAACTGCCGAGGTTGCCATAAAAGACGGGATTGCCACTCTCCATGATAGCGCCTCTGAATAGGCAATCATCTCTCCCACCATAAGCTGTGAGGTGCATTCCAACGGAAAGGGCACCAGCTGATTCTCCCCAAATCGTGATTTTGTTTGGGTCGCCTAGGTGAAATTGTTCAGAAAGAGTAAGGATTAAGAATCGCCATATACTTGAAACAGAGCAGTAATCACTTACCCCCGAACGAAACAATATTTTCCTTTAGCCAATGCATCGCCAATCTCTGATCTCTGAATCCCAAGTTCGCAACCCCGTTCTGCAACACCTCGTCACCAGTTATGAACCCCCACATACTCAAGCGGTAATTGATAGACACCGCTATAATAGGTTTGCCAATGTCCACAGACTTCTTCACAATAAAAGATAGGTTGTATCTCTGATCAATACCCGAGCCTTCAGTGAGTCCACCCCCATGGATCCAAAGTGCCACAGGCAGGTTTTGGGCAGCATATCTAGAAGGCCTCACTATGTTAAGATATAAGCAGTCTTCTGATAGCTCAGGATATACCGAGTCATCGCTACCGTAACCGACGCAGGCAGCAGAGTATGTTATTGCGGGTCTAGTGCCAACCCAGGAGGAATTAAGAGATTGAGGGACTCGGAAGCGAAGGTCTCCCACAGGCGGTTGAGCGAAAGGAACACCTAGAAAGTAGTCCTGATTGTATGTTATGGAATGTAATCCAGTATATGTCCCATTTTTCACCGTGGCAGTTGGTGCTGCGCTATCCTGTTCTGCTGCAGGGGCAGCAAGGATAACAGTTGCCCAGACCACAGCACCTATGTGGAATTTTGGGAGCAGCATTACTGTTTGAAACTACTGTGCTTTTTGGAAAAGTAGATTGTTAAGAAATGAAGCGATCTTAACCTGAAGTTTGCCACTATTTCAGCGAAATTTGTACCTGTATATATAGTTCAGTTGACGCGGAATCAACGACATCAAGGAAGTATTGCCATTGCATCATGCACAATGCATAACCAGGATATTGTGGCCAGTGGTTATAAAAAACGCAAGACTGAAAATCAGGGACCAGCACACATAGTAACAACTTCACACACACAAAAGCCACGATCATCCCGCGTTAATGATGCTCTTGTTGATGCTTTGTATGTGGGTATTCTTTCTGTGGTTTCGGTTTTTTTTTTGCACCCGCTTGTGTGGTTACGATGAGAAGTCTCGTATTCGGGCAGGGTTACCCTCTTAGGAAGGCATGCTTCTCCACTTTGGAACGTCAACTGCCGAATTCTTCTCCATGCTTGGTATTGTGGAACAAAGGCAGCGGGGTAGTTGTTGCAATTGGCCAATAGGTTTCTTCACGGTGCTATATCCATGGATCGGGTTCGCCCATAACGGTTGAGACTTTATCCCCCAGGAATCTTACTTTATATTGACTAAATGCAAGTTCATAGTAATACTTCATTTAACTAAATATATGAGTTTTGCTAAACAATGTAAGTAAATTACATAATTTTATTATTTATAAAGTATTCTTGATTTATATATGCTTTAAAACTTATTAGCTTATTTTAAGTATATATACATAAAAATATAGTTGTAGATGCGATAATGCTGTACTATTACATGATGTAAAGCTCAAAATTACCGATATATAATAACCATATCCTTGTAATATTTAATTATTTAGGGTATTTTATATATTATTTGAAGTTTACTTTTATATAGTAGTTTTCATCTCTAGCTTCCTATCCCATCTGGCTCTTTTACCAAATAGCATAATACTAATGCGCTAAGTCAGCATAGTCTCTTGTTTAGGATCAGATATTAGGCTGCGGCTAATATAGAGAGTGCCTGTCGGTGTTATAAAGAGTTATGCACGCCCCGGCGCATAAACGGGTCGAGCTTTACTAACTTTCGAACCCACGTAGGCGCATGTAGGACTGCTATCGTTTGCCTGGATTTTGTAGATCTAGGGGTCGTAACTACCAAGCACATGTCACAACCAAGTGCTTTTGCTTGCCCTAAGCGCACCTATCTCGACCGTTGGCGGGTGGCGCGGTCGCTCTGGTGGGATTATGCACCGAATCTAGCTGTTACGGGGATGTTCCGAGGCTAAGACTTTCGGTGATAGGCCGAGCACACCTCCTTCTGCAAGTATCTCAATGCGAAAGCAAATTTGTCTCTATGGGGATTGATAACTATTCGCCTGCTACACGTTGATAGACGGTGATATTGGGTCCAACGTGAAACTACATGCGTTGGCGTTGTTATTATGAGGAAATCTACGGAGTAGCGTGCCACCACCTTCTTCTGGCCTTCTGGCCTTCTACCCTTCAGTGCATTTCTTTCCTGCCTTCTTTCTCCTTGCTGCTGTTAGCTGAGAATACACTGTACTCGCAAATAAAAAAGAAATATGCGATTCGCTACGCTCCTAGGCGCGCTGTCGTCGCTGCAGGCACTATCGACCGCCCTTACCATGGGTAATGTTATGCGCAATTCTATCACCGCTTTTGCGAAACAAGAAATTGCGGGGCATGAGCTTGCAAAGAGAAGCCTCCTCTCAGACATTCTGACAGACATTAAGAATCTCACCGAGTGCAGTTCTTGCGAAGTGAGTGAGGTTTCTATTAATTGTTTCGTTGATAGAACTCCCTTGACTGATCAACTGGTGGATTCCATAGGCTTTGCTTGAGGTTCTCAAAGTATTGGCTCACTTAGGTAACAATGATTTTGTCAAAGTCATTGTGGAGGTTTGCCAGACACTGGTATGTGAACACCGTAATGAAACCGCTGGAAATTCAAGACTATAGATGCTTACTCAATATCGTGTAGGGAGTTGAAGACAACGATGTCTGGTATGTCGTCCTTTGGTTGCCGACTGAAGTCCGTTTCTCTCTACCTGATCATTTCTCACTCTATCGATTGGCAGCTCTGGAGCAATTGGTCTTGAAGGCCCTATCTTAGCACACGCCCTCCGCCAGATGACTATTGGAACCAAAACTTCGACCCTGTTCTGCCTGACTGTCTTCGGCCTGTGCCAATGGCCCGACGTCGACACCTCATATTCTCCATCCATGACCACCAAGCCGTCGACCTTGCGTCCCGCATCCAGTGGCAAGACGCCAATAAAGGTGGTGCATATTAGCGACATCCACGTCGATCTGAACTATACGATCGGCGCAAGCTGGAACTGTACTAAGAATATCTGCTGCCGCAGCTACACAACTGCTGACGAGCCAGGCAACAATGCCACCCCCGCCGGCGCGTACGGCAACGTCCACTGCGACACTCCGCTGTCGCTCGAGGAGAGCATGTACGCCGCCATCGAGTCCCTCGTGCCAGAGAGGCAGTTCACAATCTTCACAGGAGACGTGGTGGAGGGCGCCGTGTGGATGGTTACTGACGTCGAGGTGTCTAACGACCTCAACAATGCGTACGCGCGCATGCGCGCTCTGGGCAAGACGTACGCCGTGGCGGGTAACCATGATGCATGTCCCGTCAACTCGTTCCCGCCAGCGGATATTGACACTACCATCAGTACGCAGTGGGCGTATGATGCTATGTCGGCCAACTGGGAGACTTGGATCGGGAACACGGCCGCTGCAGAGGTGTCATCTAACTATGGCAGCTACTCTGTTGTCGACAGCTCCGGGCTCCGTATCGTCAGCATCAATACCAACTTCTGGTATAAGCAAAACTTCTGGATGTACGAGAAGAACTGGGAGAGCGACCCGTCCGGCATGTTTGCATGGTTGGTCTCGCAGCTGGAGCAGGCCGAGGCAGCTGGAGAGAGGGTTTGGATTCTTGGTAAGTTCATCGATCATGAGATGCTTGTACCCGAGGATATGATAAAGGGTTAACGTATATATAGGTCATATGCCGATGGGCGCATCAGATACTTTCCATGATGCCTCCTACTACTTTGGTGACCTAGTTTTCCTAACCCTACTAGTGAGGGTACATATTCTGACGATGATTAGATTTGATCATTCAGAGATTCGATGCTACGATCGCTGCAGTCTTCTATGGGTTCGCCTTCTATTGATCTATGATCATTGGGAATAGCTCATGGCTAACAAGGTATGCAGCCATACACACAAAGACGAGTTCGAGATCAGTTATAGCGACTACACTCACCAGGACTTCTCCACTGCCACTATGATGTCTTATATCGCCCCGGCGCTCACGCCGACGTCGGGTAACCCAACGTTCCGGTAAATGCTCAAGACTATTGCGTCATGGCCCCTCTAATACAACGGTTAATGATTTTCCCAAGCGTTTATGATGTTGACCCAGTGACCTTCGGTGTCCTGGACATGACAGTCTATTACGCGGATATCACCTCGGATACGTACCAGACGAACCCAACATGGGAGATTCTGTACTCGGTCAAGGACACCTACGGCAGTCTCCTCGGTGTTACAGATATCGCGACGGAGCTTACGCCTGCGTTTTGGCACAACGTCACCGCTCTTTTTGAGAAAAACGATACAGTGTTCCAAGAGTATATCGGCCGCAAGACCCGCGACTACGATACTTCGACATGTACTGGCTCCTGCAAGATGGCAGAGATATGCCAGCTGCGTGCGGCGCAGTCGCAATACAACTGGTGAGTTCATTTTATATTTGCTCTCGACTCCTAGCCAAGGCTTTCTTTTGTTAAACATGAAGGTAGCGCGATCATTAAACCTGGAATTAATTTCAAGCGTGATACCACCACTGGCGTTGTTGTAGCAGGAGAATGTGACGGGTCTCGGGCTATTCCGATCCTCTCGTCAATGGCCAATGTGACCGGTGTTCAGGCGCTTCGAGATGCGCTGGTCATGATTCTCGGGAGCTCGATCCTGAATATAACAGTTCCGTCGAACTACACAGTTAATGGAACAACTATTTGATATCGCTAATAATGATTTAACAATCTGAGGAGAGCGGGGATATGTGTATACCTCGTATGCATTGCGAGGTGAGGCTGTCATAGCCATTCTATTGCAAATATAATCTTGACGCAAGAGTTATATTTGAAGAATACGATTGGAATCAACACGTGATATTTCCGGACCGGACATTCTACATGTGAATCAATTAGGAGGTGAATGTTTTTTAAAGGTTTTTCTTAGTGTTAGAACGATGAGTTGGATTGTGCTAAGGAGGTATCGCATGCTTGTGGTTTCTCCATATCCCCGTAAGACACCCGGTCCTGTAATGGCCCGCATCAGCTTCTCAGCAGAAATTTGAGAACGGCAGCACTTCATACCGTTCCTATCCCTCCGTTTTGTGATTTGGATCCATTATTTTAATCGCGGCATCACCGTGAAAAATATACTACATCGCTGGATCTCAATGTAGCCGCATTAAGCAAGCTAACTATGTCACGACGGTCTGGGTCAAATTCTGCAGCAGGCAGAAGCAGTCGGCGAGGAGCCAACTACTAATACATTAGAGTAACTACCTCGCAAATAATAGTTGTGGAACTGTTTTATTGCAGCCGGAAGAAAAATTTACAAACTCTAAACGGTTATTGTTTTGGTTGGCGGGACTTGACTCGGTTTCAAAGTGAAACGTCGGAAACATATTGTCTTGAGGGCCTCGGCCAGTGCAATCCAGACAATCAGGCATGTGTCTTTGCAAGATAGAATGATTTTTACGGTAATATCTCTCTGATAACAGCTGAAGTTCTCCGGGATTATCCTTGAATGGTAAAATTATACTTTAAGTGTCTGAATTAGTTTGAGGAATGAGACATCTTGCTTTAAGGAGAACTTCCACGATCCAAGCAGGCACATATTCCTACCCAAATAAACCTATTGGATTAGGAGCACCAAGATGAACCTTATACTGGTTTTCGATGAGGCAAATATAATAATAACAAGAATAAAAATGTTTTCACGGGAATATACTACAAGTGCTATTTCTGCCCCTAGGCATAACTTAAGGTAAAGGAACATTGCTCCTCCATAAGGTGCTTTGCTAGAATTCTCCCCATTTCTTACAATAGAACTATCTCTAGCTACATGTACACTTCATTTACTCTCTAGAGTCTAAGGGTTGACAGGGAGCCAGGCTGGCGCCATAGTCGAAGCAGTCCGAGGGACAATTAATGCTCCGTTCCAACCATATCTCAGAGCGAGCTCTCCATAGTTTCTAGGAAAGTCTAGCCTGCCCCCCTAGTATTCTCATATTGACTGATCATAGTTCCAGACCCTGATGTGCACAACGTCCCATATCCCACCCCCGACTAGTTGCTCCGTTGACATGGCAGCACTAGCGAGCCGGAATGGATCGCGTTATCCAGAAGCTGGTTTCCACTTCGCTTGGGTGGCCTTGCAGTCAAAAATCCAAAGTGCATCTCCATTCCAAATTCACGGATCGTTGTCGTTCATATCGACATGGAGGTCCGTGTTGCGAAATCCCGATCTGGAGGTGCTTCACATATCTCTTAGCAGCCACAAGGAGATTTACAATATAGGCTATATATATCGCAAACACTACTCTCAACTCTATGTTAAAAATCAGACGTTTGTGGCGTGGGCGAATATGTACCAGGAACACCAGTAGGGTAATATAGAGACGCCTTATTCTGTATTCAAGCAGCATTAAAACAAGCGGAGCTTGTATAAGGCAGTACCTACAGTGGGGTGTCAAAAGTCTCTTGTCGGCTTGTAATGCACACCAAAATCCACCTAAACTTATACTTTTTAAATATAAATAAAAATAAACTTACTTATTAAAATAAGCTAAAATTTTATTATTATATATATAATTACTTAATAAATATTATATAAAAGCTTTTTTAAATATAAATAAAATATTTATTAAAATATACTTAAGTATATATAATAAAAGAAAATTTATATATAAAAAGTAAATAAAATTATATAAATAAATTTTTTTAATATTTTAAAATTATACTATTAAATAAAAATTTATTTATTTTTAAAAAATATTTTATTATAAAACTATAAGTAAAATTATATATAAAATTAATTTTTTTTTAATTAAAGGTTTTAATTTTTATTAAGCTTTGTAAATATAATATACTTTAAAAAAAAATTTATATATAAGGGTTATAAACCCTAATAATTTTATTATTATAGATTCAGGCTTTGCCTGCCTATAGCTATAGGGCCTTATATAGCTAGTTAAATAAGTTAATTGGCGACTTATTTAATGTGTATTCTTTTGCATAGTGCAATTGGATAGGGCCCTATCAGGCCCTGAAGGCCGTTATGCTAGCTATTGTTTAGCCCTTATAGGGTCAGTCCTTTATATTTATAATAATAATATAAAATTAAAAAAAAGAATTAATACTAATACTTTTTAAAATAATATCTTTTTAACAATATAATATATATATATATATATATATAACTTATATTAGGCTAGTTATTAATATTTCAAGATTAGTGTTGTATTTTAGGGCAGGCTAAGCGCTAACCCCACAAGAGACTTTTGATACAGCGCTTATATTACAGCGCTATCCGCTATAATACATTTGTAGTTACTATAGTACAGCGCTTATATAGAATCAGGGGATATAAGTCTGCGAACGCTGAAAAATTAGGTTTATATAAGAGGAATTTTACATAAGTTCAACCACTATAAAAGTACTTTACTTAAGAGAAAGAATAAAACAAGCCTCGTAAAATAATAAATTAATATATTTTAAAGCATTATATGCTAATAATAATGCTATGTGTGTTTTTTATATTTATTTATAATTTTCTTAATTTTGTAAGATTTAGTGTAACTTTGCATAGCGTTTGTAGACTTCTGACACCTAGCTGTACTGTAACATGGCGCTTATCTGCTATAACACAGCGGCATTTCTTTCTAACAATACAGTGCTTTATTTTAATTGATTAGCAGGTCCACTTAGATACCGGATACGCCACCATGCTTTAGTTTAAAGGTATAGCAGGTAGTTAGATCAGTGGGAACGAATTAAAAAACAGGAAAAATAACTGCAGTGCATTGGTTATAGAGTACAGATAATGCAGCCGGGTTGTAGAAGTTGCTCCGTTTCTAACTCTCCGGATATTGATCCTTCGCACCCCACAATTGAGAATCTCTCCGAAACCATAGTAGATCTTCCGTGTCCATAAATCTACATGTAATAATGGATAAAGTAGCGGAACGAAATAGCCTACCGCTGCTTTGCCGGTCTGAAAAGAACTCTTCATTTACTGCACAAGGGAGACGGGGCTATTCAATATTATGATCTTGCTGCTGGTTTTATCCTTATAAATAATATGCAAGACTGCCGAGGAAATGAGCTTATGTGCCAACCCTTCCCAACAAAATGCATGGGCTGAGTCTTGCACTTTCTTTTCTCTCAAAGCTACCCAGACCCATTCGCGAAGCCATCATGCCCGATATGCTCATTCCCCCGATCACGAATGATCCTTCCAAGGTCCAACTTGCCCGTATCAGTCATGTCTACTTTGAACACCATGATCTGGACAAGTTTAGAGAATTTGCAAAAGACTTTGGATTTGCTGAGGCCGAGGTTGCTAAAGATTGTATATACTTTCGTGGGTATGGGGTAGACCCTTATGTTTACGTAGCGACCAAAAGCAAAGATGGAAAGCCTCGGTTTCTCGGGCCAGCATTTGTTGCAGCATCAGAAGAAGAATTCCAAAAGGCAAGCAGCATCAAGGGGGCCAAGGTAATGGACTTAGGTAGTGCTCCGGGTGGTGGTAAAATCGTTACCTTTAGCCGTCCGGATGACACCTTCTTTCATGTGGTTTATGGACAGGAAGAGAGAGTGATGTCGAAAGAAGAGCCTTCAGCGACACATGAGCAACAGGGTGCGTTTAATAAACCTTTTAACAAACCGAGACTAGGTAAGCACTTGAAGAGACCGCCTATACTTATGTATGCCTGAGAAGAAGCACTGACGTCCCGTAGGCAAATTTCAACGTTATCATCCCGGTCCAGCACTTGTACACAAATTGGGCCATTTTGGTTACGTCGTACCGGAATTTGATCAAGAACTCGAGTGGTATACATCAAACTTCAATTTTGTGCCTTCCGACATTTTGTATCACTGGGACTTTTCCAACATTGACGTCTTGACTTTTATGCACCTCGATCTTGGCGAAGAATACTCAGACCACCACTGCTTTTTCATGCAAAGGGCAGAACCGCACGTCAAGAAGACATTTGTCCACCACACCTCATATGAAGTCGCGGATTTTGATACCCAATTGCTTGGGCATGACTGGTTAGCCAAAAAAGGATGGGAAAGTGTCTGGGGGGTAGGTCGCCACGTGCTGGGAAGTCAAATATTTGACTACTGGCGTGATTCAAGTGGATTCAAGATAGAACATTATACCGACGGTGATGTCGTGAATACACATATCCCGACAAAAAGGGACGTGGTTGGACCGTTTTCGGTTTGGGGTCCGGAGGTGCCGAAGGATTTTGGGGATAAGAGCTCTTGAAACAACAGGTTAGTCATGGGCTCAATTGGTACAATCTGTGGAGAAGTTGCAGAAAAATATTCAATGATTGTCTTCGGTATACAGGCCGTCTAAACTCGAGCGAAGTTGTCTGGTTCATATACATAATGTCAAGTTGTATATGTCTGATCAGATCAGACCATGGTCAAGACAACTTGTATTTACCTTTCTTTTAAGAATAATTTATCATTGATTAGCTATATAGATAAACCAAATTTGGCCACAATAGCCCAAGAAGCTTCAATTTTTAGTGGCACGATTGAGATCGCTGGACACCCTTTTCTGAAACAGAGTCGGAGCTGCTATTACCAACTAGGCACAGTTTTCAACATTTGTTTGGATGGATGAAAGAAATCGTAACCATCTGGGGTGTAGTGGTGCTTCAAAGTTAGAGATAATATACTGGATATGCCGACTTGACAATGGACTTTTTAATGTTTCTTTAACACCCTTGAAAGATACTAGAGCTAATGTCAAAATTATCCAACTATGTAATGTGGTATGAGGGGATCAACGTACGGATAAGAAGCCTTGATAATGTCCAGTATCTAGCAAAATGCTCCAACTGAACGAGTAGAACGGATTCATGATGCTCATAATTGGACAGATAGGAAGATGAAACCATGTCCGACTTAGTATGAACGTGAACAAATATAAGAGCAGTAAATATTATGAAACATATTGCAGGGTCTACACATAGAGAATATGTAGGATTCCATTGAGCCAAAATTGTCGCAATATTCTCGGCTGTTTCTAAAACTTGTTGCCAGGCCAGCAGCCACTCTTCGCCCGCAGCGCATTGCCCGCAGCTCAGGAGAGCAATTAAAATTTTTGACATGTGGAGGTGAAGGATTGCCACCAATCTAGCATGATGCATCATAGGCATTTCATTTTGCAAGGCATTGCGCATAGGATTGAGAAAATGGGGCGGGAGGGAAAGTATAAGCAGTGAAAGTTGATCTTGCAGTTCCTTTGGCCGATCCTTGGAGCCTTCGTACTTATTCAAGAGGTACTGCCTCAAACCACGCCCGACCTGCCGCATCGCTGTAACAGTAAGTAAGTGAGTATTAAAATCTACTGTCTCTGGTAGATCCGAAGCGATAGCTGGCAAGAGGCTCTTCAGGTGGTTCAAAGAGGGCGGCAAGAATAGCAGGTCTTTCGATGTAGCGAATTCAGGGGCCAGTTGCAATCTTGATGTCGCAGTTTTGAGCAGCGAAGTCCGAATAATTCCTTCCTCAACCATATATGGCGTCCCGGAGGCCAGGTTCGCATATGAGTCAAGACGGTATATGCACCACCATAATAGTCTCCAATCGTCAATTTTCTCTTGGGTCATACCCTCTCTATCAGGAAAGACCCTCTGCTTGGTATCGAAACGATCAAGGCCGATCCAATACGCTATTCGCACTAGCTTTGCGATTCTCATCCACGCCTGTTGCCCGGGGAACTGATGAAATTCGTAAAATGACAATAAACAAGCTTTACGCAACTGGTCCAATGATGGTGAGTTTCCTAATAATTCCTCTTGCAAAGCACCTGAGCTAAGGAGTCTCTCGATCTGAGATTCAAGTTCTGTTGCGTCAAGTGAAGTAAATGAGAATTGTACCAGTTTGGCTGTTAGCAATGAGATTGTTCGTACCATGTCATGACTCTGCGTAGAATCTGCATAGCTACTTGGGCTGGAAAAGAGTGGAATAGCATGATGAATTGTGATCCAAAATTCCTGCAATCTTTACCGCCCCAAGATTATTAGCTATTACAACTTCTGGTAAATGTGTGGAGTGGGCTTACAGATACTTTTCCTCTTCCGCAGTTATTCTTCCCTCGGAAGAGATAGATGGTCCTGATGGTCTCTCAATGGATTGTTGGTGCTCTTCAAATTGACCACCATTTTGGATGAGGCCATGTAACGTATCATAGAGCTCTATGTGCTCTAAGTTGTCCAGACTTGGCGGGTCACTGTAGTGCCCTATAGAGTAGCATTATTATCAAGTTGATTTGCCGGATATGGGGCGACGCATCAAATAGAGAGCACGTTGGGACCTACCAGAGCTTCGTTGTACGCCGCTCTGCTTTGAAAAAGTACCTCGGCGTGACCCTCGCCGTGGGCCAGGTTTGCGCCGAGCCGAGGAGTAAGTGCATGCATGATCACGCTCCAAGCAGCGAGAGCATGTTGGTCGTCCTTGATCACCTATGCGTGTACTGTGTTATTCGACCCACGTTATGCAATTTCATGCAAGAGCAACTGACATTTGACTTTCTTCCTGAGCTTAACATTAGTTATCGCTATTCAGGATGATACAGTCCTCACGGATGGGACAAAGCTCACCGAATGCAATTATCACAAACTCTGGAGGCCGGCGCGGCTTGATCTTGCGAGTAAAACGGCTCTTCCGGCTCCCTACCTGAGCGGCGGAACAGTGTCATTGTCGCTTTTTAAGAGTTGTTTTATCCTATTAAAGCCTAGAAAGCTTCGCTGCAATGCCCCAACAGCTCAAGCGATAAAACATGGGTGATAGAATGAAGTTTGGGTTCCAGCGGTTGCTCCGGAACAATGTGAGATGTGGGGACTTCAATCGACGCGGGGGGCTTTTGAGATCCTCCGAAATCAACATTAGATACTCCGAAATGGCAGTGCCACACTACGAACCAGTAAAGGAAAAGTGGCGTTTCGACACAATGCTATTATTCTAGCAGTGTGCGGGCATGGTTATGTTAACCATATTATAAGGGAACGCCTTCGCAGCACTCACATTGGGATGCGTGGAAAATATCCCCTCTATTACCTCAAACTATGGCTGGGTTTTCGCGTTTGATTCGCTTTGTTTGCGAAGAAGACACTGCTTCTTACTTTGCTGACATTGGTCCCAGCGCCCATGGGCCACCTCAACAAGGTACCAAGCTGGAAGGATACAGCACGGTTGCGGACCTCATTGAAGCAAAAAATGCCACAGTCGCAACTGTTCTTCATGTAAGTCATCTGAAAATTTCAGTCTTTACTACGTCTAACGAGGTTTAAAAGCTGTTGGCACCATTACCGCTGGACGACATCCCTATTTACTGCGTGGGCTTAAACTATCATAGCCACGCTGAGGAAGCCAATGTATCAACTAAGAATTGTCCAAATACAATATCCAGGTAGACTAACAATGGGCTTTAACAGCTCCCGGTACCTACCTACCCACCTCTTTGGACAAAACCCGCTGCGTCGTTGGCACACCCTGGCGAAGCAATTCCAGTCAATGACTTTTGCGCGAGAAGTCTGTTAGATTACGAGGTAAGTTAAAAATGTGACGCTCTGCATAGACACTACTTCCAAGTCCGTTTCTACTGACTGCGCTGCTACATTCAAGGGAGAGCTTGTCTTTGTCACGTCAAAGGATTGCAAGGATGTATCCCCTCAAGACGCGGACAAATACATACTTGGCTACACAGTTGGGAACGATATCAGCTGCCGCAAATTTCAGCTACCCCAGAACTCAGGAGGCCAGTTTTTCTTTGCTAAAGCATTTGATAAATTTGCACCAATTGGTCCCACCTTGATTAGCCCTGAATTGTTCGCCAATGGGACAGGATATCAGGTGATTACCAAAGTTAATGGGGAAGTTCGTCAGACAGGCGATATTATGAAAGACATGATTTTCCCACCTTCTGAGATTCTCAGTCATATGAGTCAAGGTAGATTAGTATCTTACTCAATCTGCTCGTGACTTACTAATAGCATCACGCAGGGACGACGATTCCAGCGGGCACCGCAGTAATGACAGGTACCGCAGCCGGAGTTGGGGCGTTCATGAAGCCAAAGTCGTTTCTTCAAGATGGCGATATTGTGGAAGTTGAGATGGAGAGCGTGGGAACGTTAAGGAATGAAATCTCGTTCAAGTAGGTTGGCATTTATAAATGTTAACCTGCGTGCCTAACAGTTACCCAGAGTAACAGCCATGACTCGAGTAGTTGTCTCAATTCAACGAATCATAGTTAATATTGCCACCAGGTGGTTGTAACGTCTTAGGGTTACTGGGTACTTGGCGAGGTCTTGAGCTGGCAGAGATGACAAGCTAATATTTTGTTCTACAAGTGTTTAACACTTGAAACATTTTTGTAGCAATCTGTTTGCCCTTTAAAGCGCTTTGCTACACTTGTTAATACTTTTAGTATATTTCTCTGTGTATATAAATCTCCATTCCAATTCATGCGTGCTGCAGAATTCTCTGCAATAGATATCGGCAGAGTAGAAGCATCGTGTTAACTGACAATCATAACTTACAAGATCGGGCCATTGAATTGTTACAATATTCGCGAATAAATAATATATAATTAGCTCACTACATAATACACATACATATTTGATGCGTGATTTCGTGGCCGTGGCGATTTAAGCAACCACTAAGCAGGCGCGACGCGATGAGGTCATGTTACCCGATTCTATGCTCGAGTCTGGCCCGCAAAAGGCGCAAACAGTCAATCAGTTCCAGTGTAGAATTAGCACAAGAAAAGATGAAAAGATCCGCCCGAACAATTGCGAATCTGGTGAATCGACCAAGGCGATCAATGTATGCACCCGCGTTGTAATTGCCGGTAGAGCTGTGAAGAATGGTTTGATCGGGGACAAATGGATAGAATACCTCCAATTTATCCGATCCTCCTTGTACCGTGCAGTCCCTGGACGCTCGCACTTCAGAGTTCACTAGTCTTATAGAGTCTTCTGATAATATAGATGCGTCAATGGAGGAGTTTAGGACAGCAGACTTGGCCTCGTCGTAGAACCTTTGAGAATCTTCACTCGTAGCCACTATAATAAGTGTGAATGCACTCGGTGATCTCCCCAGAAGAGTGTCGGAGAGAACCAGCGTTCGACTGAGTGTCGACCACATATAAATTTGCGCCATGCGGCCACCTCCATTATACGCCTTTTCAAGGAATGCTCCTCCAACATCAGAAAAGCCTTTTCGTTCCTTCTGATTCTGCGGGTCTAATTTGCGCGGAAAGAGTTCAGACCAATCTAGAAACATCTTAAATTTGAGGGCTAGAGAGGCCCATAACGGGGTTGGTTGGTTACATAACCTGCCATTGAGCATGGAAAAAAAGGCGGCATCGTCGACACTTTTTCTCCGTTCCAATGCCCAAGAACTGAGAAGGTCTTGAGACAAGCTGATGTCTTTGGTGTTGCAGCCGTCATGAGTTACTAGCAAAGAAAGTCGCCACGCTAGTTGATGTGCATCACGCAAACCGCTTGCTATGCCTTGGCCAGCGAATGGAGGGAAGACGTGTGCAGCATCGCCAATAACAATGGTGCGCTTGTCGAACCATCTATTGACCACTTTATGAGTGAATCTGTAGGGCCGGCAGCGAAGAACCGTTATACAATCGAGGGGATAAGTCACTGGCGTCGACCATTTGCAGCTTGTGTTGTCTCGGTCACGGGTAATCATTGGTGTAATATGTTCCCAGAGAAGCTCTTCGACCTTTGTTGTATCATCAATATCGTTTTGCCGAAATTCGTGGCGCCATAGCCGTTCCTCATGCGGTCCGAATCTTCCAGCCGCTGTCGCCTTGCCCGGTGGGCTGCAAAAGTGCCAACCTTTCGGCCAATATAAATCATATATGTCATTTGGCTTGTATCCAAGGCTCCATAGTGGAAAATCGGGATGGCTCTCTCGAGTCGGTAGAGATATCTTCAAATTTGCCGCCACCCAAGTTCCATCGTACGGATATGTCCCAGTTTCCTGCTTGATGCCTGCAGATGTCTCGAGGAAGTGCTTCCTGACGACACCCACCTTGCCGTCTGCCCCAACTAACCACTGACAGGTTAGGCGATATATCACGTCGTCCTGGTCTACGTACTCGATTGTCGGAGGGTCATCCAGCAGCCGCGATGTCACGGTACATCCCGTACGGAGTATACACCAAGGGGACTTTTGTACTTGGCTTCTCAGAACTCTTTCTGATATTTGTCAGTTGAATGAGTTGATGCTAAATAATAGTTTCACTTCTATACCTAGTCTAGGCTGTATTTGGAGGAGCCCCTCAGGCACTACCTGCTCAAGCGAATTTGACTCGCCCACTTTTAAAGAAAAAAATGGTTTGGAACTAAATGATGTTTGGTGAAAATGGACTTTGTCCACCTCTACTCGATAATAGATTAGCATTGACTTCTTAAAACTTTGAAATGGGGGTTGACGCAATCACATACGATGTCCAATATATGGAAGCCGATCGCCCAAGCCCAGGGCGTGTAAAATTCTCACGGCATCGCCAGTCAGATATACACCGCGTGGGTCTTTCGTAATTTCTTGGGTCTTTTCTAAGATAACAGACTACAAGTCTCGTTAGATAGGTTGCAGCACGACGGCAGAACTTTGGGATGTAGCTACACGGATGCGGAATTTGGCGAGAGATAGCGCCAAGGTAAGTCCAGCTGGGCCAGCCCCAACAATAGCAACCTCAGTTGACTCGAAGTTCTCCATGGTTTGGCAGCAGTATCGGTTAGTTCACGCAGAAAGCTTTGGACTAATTTGATGAAGCCGAAACCTGTTCTTATATTATTCAGATCTATCTCCACGTCTTGTGCACTACATATGCACTATTTACTTCCACTCGATGCCATTGATTCCTAGAGACTAAAGGACTGTTTCCATGTTGCTCCGTCGCACATGTATCGGAGGATTCTCAACGGAGGATCTTCCGGCTACTGCATTAGTCTTGTGGGTCTCGAATACTACATACAATAATAGTTCACTATAATATAATACAGTACTCCGTACAGTAGGTTGCAAAATATTCTTGGCCCCTGTTAAGTTCTTAAATTTGAGTTTAACTGCATTTAGTAGTATAAAAAGCAATACATTTTAGTGCTGTAAATGGCTTATTATAGCACGAGCAATGCTATATTATAGTGCGGTGTATACTAAAGTATAGCGGCACTGTTGTAATTTACTATAATACAGCACTTATCTGCTATATTACAGCACATATTTATTAAATTCGAGCTAGCACTTACTTACTACATTATAGCAATTATCCACTCTATTACAGCACTTATTAACTATAATACAGCATTTATCTACTATAATATTAATAATATTATCTGCTACAATATAGCACTATATTATCTACTATATTATAGCTCTTACTTCTTATATTATATAGTTTATTTACTCTATTATAGCACTTATTTATTATAATATAGTATGCATCTGCAATAATATAGCGCTTATAATTATTTTTATTGCTATATATACTATTTTTACCTTATGTATATATATATTAGGTTACCTACTATTATTTGCTATAAATTAATTTCTTATAATAATACATATACTTTAACTATTAAATTATACTTTACTAAACTTTATAAGCTTTGCTATTTATATAATATAACTTTTTTATTTATATTATAATTATATAAATACAGCCTTAGGGTATTATATACTTGGTTAAAACAAGTTAGTTAGTTTTACTACTTGACTGGCTTCATATACTTGATTTTATAATTGAAGTAAGTTAGTGCTAGAAAAAACCTTATGATTTATTATTCTATTCACTTGTAATAGCTATAGTGTTTTTACAAGCTGAAGCTTGTTTTATTGGCCTGTTTGTAAGGCTTCTCAGAATTTAAACCTACAACCCTTCTCTGTCACCTGTGTGCTTGACCACTGCGCCACACAACTCCTCTCCTTGATTCTAGTGTTCAAATGCCGACTAGAATTACCGCATTTCCAAGTTCTAAAATTGTTTAGGCTAATTCTAATTATACCCGAGATAGTATATTTGCAGCTCAATATTGCCCTTAAAGAAGGGACCTTGAATCTTTCAAATACCTTAATTAACCTTATTCGGTTTTCTAAATATACTAACCGCGATTGCTTTTGAGATATTAGTTAAATAATTAATCATTGCCGAAATCAAAGCCGACATACGTTGCACTCTGTTTATTAGTAGGGTAGTAAATTCCGCTTTTTGGCTAAAGACAGCAGGTATGGATATCTGCAATTCGCTTCCTTTGAGTATGCTGTGATATGCTTTTTCCCACCGACATGAATTCAATAACTTCTATAGTAAAGCAATCTGCCTCAAATGAGACGGAAACAGGTATAAAAGGAAGTAAACCAACCAGGTAAAATGCCTGACCGTGATTGATTAACTACAAGCGCATTGTCTATTGCACAACGTATAGCTACACAAATAGTAAATATGGGATCAAAATCTGGATTTGCAAAACCAGCTGGCATCGCCATGCTAGCCATGTCATCATTGGCGTTTGCTGCATCTCTGACCCAAGTCTCTAATTGGGGTAATACCGACACCGGGGTCAGTATGTATATTTACGTACCTGACCGGGTGGCGACTAACCCTCCAGTTATTGTGGCGGTATGACTGATATTCATCACTAATTCTGCATGTCAAAGCTTACGATCCAACAGATTCATCCATGCGGGGGTTCTGCCAAAGAATATTTTACTCTTACCCGGCTACCTTCGTACGCGGATAGCCTTGGCTTCATCCTCATCTATCCCCAGACGACTAAGGATTCAAATTGTTGGGATTGCTACAGCTCTGCATCTAATACTCATAACGGCGGTAGCGACTCAAAGGCCATTGTAGCCATGGTTACATATACTCTCAGCAAGTATAATGGCGACGCCTCCAAGGTATTCTCGGTAGGATCCTCGTCTGGGGCTATGATGACACCGATCCTTATGGCTGCGTATCCTGACGTCTTTGCTGGAGGCGCAGGCTTTAGCGGAGTTCCAGCCGGGTGCTTCGAGAATGCAACCTCCTCTACACCATCCTCACCAGACCAGAGCTGTGCCCGCGCTCAGAAGAATTTTACAGCGCAGCAATGGGGAGATATTGCACGCGCTGAGTATGCGGGATACACTGGTCAGTACCCGAAGATGCAAGTTTGGGAGGGAACTGCCGATACCCTGGTGTATATTGGGAATCTTCAGGCTCAGTTAGATCAGTGGGGCAACGTCATGGGCTTGAGCTTTTCACACAACGAGACCAACACCCCGCAGTCAGGCTATACGAAAATTGTTTACGGTGACGGTACAAGATTGGTTGGCTACAGTGCTGCGGGCGTAGGCCACTTTGTGCCTTTCCATGAAACTGATGTAAGTACAACTCAAGATCTCTTGGACTTTGCCGCTGAGCTTTCTTGGCTTTGCCTCGTTGTTGTGTTCGACTGAGTTGACATCAGAACCCTGTTTACATTCATATGAAAGCTTAATAACACTAAGGACAGGTCCTCAACTTCTTTGATCTTCTTGACGGCACTTCCACAGGTACTTCTACACAGCCTTCAGGGCCAGCAAGCACGTCGGGAGCCAGTGGCGGCCCTAGCTGTACTGCAGCTCACTGGGTCCAATGTGGCGGAATTGGATACAGTGGATGTACAGTCTGTGCCTCTCCATACAGCTGCCAAGTCTTAAATAACTATTATTCTCAATGTCTATAAGAATAGTATAACCTGCTTTTATTACTAAAATGAATAGCCCTAAATTCAAGAATCTGAAAATCGAGATATATTTTTAATTAATATACCCTAGGCTATCTATTTCAGGGTTTATTTGGTAACAATGTATTAAAAGCTATAAGCACTTTCCCATACAGGCCATGCTTTTCTAAATACTACATCACGTTTCTTGGAGACTGGATAAGTTGCCTCTATTTATATATATTTTAAAGCGGTAAACTGAAAAGAAATTGTAGTATTAGCATCATTTGCTAATATTAGTTAGAGCTTGCAATGGCATCTACCAGAGCTGACAAGATAACATTCTGTGTTTCCTGGCTCACTGCATCTATCTCGAACAAGGATGATACCATTGTTGAAGTCGAACAGTTGTGACTAACAGGGACCCTATTTAGCCTGTCATTCAGGCAAGGCAACACAGCTGGGAGAGCAAGCACAGCATCCAACTCATGATTTGCCAAGATATCTCTTCTGTATGTGACTCTGGATCCACCAGCGCAATACTTCTTTACCAGTTCGTCAGTTTCGCCAATTGGACTGATTTCATCTTGCACTCCCTTATAGATAAACATTGGTATTTCTGGTGAGTCATTGCCCATGTCGTTTTGTGCAAGAATTGCGAGGAGAGAAGGATTTGCCATTAAGGCGTCGAAGTCGCGAAAATAGGACAAAATATTTTCACTTCCAAACAGAACTTCAGAGCAAACATGCTCTGTTGCTTTGAAAGAACTGGCTGTCGCTGGGATGAGATGCGCATCGATAATTGGCCCCAACTTTGGATATTCATGCACCAGGCCCATAATTCCGGCTGGTATAAGCCAAGAGTTTGGCTTATTGTTAACTTCGGTTATCACAGCCGTGATATTTGGGACAATACCACCAGCAGCGGCTCCCAATATTTTCAATTCTGGCGCATACGAAGGCTGGAGCTCTGCGGCAAAGGCACTGGCGAGACCCCCACCAGAATACCCCCATAAGACAATTGCAGGATCTTTCGACAGATGTGTCAGGGATGAAGAAGATAGAACTGCGCGTATGCCATCGAGAACGGCGTGTGCTGACTGGATATTTGCAAGGTACGATGCTTTGGGACCTTCGTGATCTGGGATGGCCACAACCCAGCCTTGCATAAGAGCCAGCTCGATGAGTAATGCAGTTTGTTCCGGTTGACTGGTTTGTATTATGAAGGATGGCGCGCAATCAATGTCCGCTGAGTCTTCAAAGTCTTGCAATGAAACTAATTTCCCAAGATCCGCGTTTTGTGGAACAAGGACGGTTGTCATCGCTGCCACCGCATCACCAAATGTGTTGGTTGTGCGATACAGAAATTGGAGAGATTGTGCTAAAGGAGGATAATTGGGGAGATTAACAGTAACCGGAACAGCCCGATGTCGCAGTATGTGTCCCGGGGAAGTCTTTTCGAAGCCATGCGGCGGAGTGTAGAACGAATCCAGGCTTGGCGGGATTGGAGCTGCAGATGAATTCGTTATAGGTGTACCAGCCGTAAGCCGAAAGGCAAGCAGTAGTAAAAATCCTTTAGTAAAGTAATTCATATTGAATGATGTTGAATGATGTTGCTATGTCTTTTGAATTCTTATGTGGATTAGAATCTCTTTTTATATATGAGTAGCTGGACACCCATGTTTGGGCCGAGGTTGATTTAAGCCCTGAACTAAGTAAGACCCCTTACTCCTTTAACCTGCCTTAAAAGTATTCAGTACAATAGACTCCTTAAAACATTCTAATCACAGCTATGGAGTGAACTTAGGCTAAGCTAAAGGAGTTATAAGATGCAGAATATCTCACCTCCGGGTCAACTTGACCACTAAACCCACAAATACTGCCACACTATTTATACTATAGCCAGTCAATTACCTACATATAGCTTCCTAACTTTGGAATAGATATTCATCTCCTCATGTCCATTCCCCTTGCTTCGTTTCAATGCCGATCACCGAAAATGACGTAGGCTGAGGACATTAAATCAGCATTTGGGTTTTCCCTACGTAACTCAAACTACCTCTTAGAAGTGAAGTGCCATAGTATGGTTGTCGATAGGGATAACATTACCCTTAATCCCGGCGATTAGTAATTGTCCTGTTTAATTTATATCAAAATTCCTATTCTCGCGAAATAGTCCACTCAGCTCGTATCAACAAAGCGGAACCGGAGACAATCGGGAGGTCGGATTATTATGGGTAGCAGCGCCTACCTTCAATATCGTCCCTTGTAATGGAAGACAAACAGGAAAAAAATAGGTAATATTAATTACTTCCTATAAAAATGTCCATAAACTGATTTTTTCCACGCACTAGAAGAAGTAGAGGTTGCAATACTTGGCACACGCAAAGAAAATTCAATAAATAGCTTTACTTTTATTATTGAAGGCTGCTTTAATACACGTGCTTCAGTCTTGAATGTGTTTATTCAATATTGTGTCTTTGCTATTCTAGTATGACCTGTTCTTGCAACTATAAGCGTCTGCAAGCAGTGTGCTAATGGTTGGTTAGGCAGTTGGTCAGACATCAGTTTTATTTACTACATGCATGTTTAAGAATTCCACAACTATACGAATCACTGTAGATATATTTGGGTGCGACAAAGATTGTTTTCACTCAATGCATTACCATTGTATATGAGTTCTCGAATCCATATACGTCTACACCAGACAATTGGCCCAACCATTTCCGATTTGTAACAATATCTAACCACGCTATCAAGGTATATTTTAAAACAAGCCCGTATACTTCTTGACTTCTCTTACAGAGTAGCGCTTACCAGATACAGCTGTGGTATTGGGTTCGTTGCATAAGGCAGCTGCTGCAGTAAGGGCATTATCGCAGTTGGTTTCTACGTCATTAATCTACTCACGCTGCACCACCACGTCAACTCGGTTACTAGAACTGGTTAGATGTCCGCCTACATAATGGTCAAAACTGTAATGGAGGACTTGATCATGCGCACGGACGAAGCCCGGCATGTCCTCTGCTTCGCCCAGATATGCAAACGACATCCACCCGGGTAAGATCACGTTGACGATCATTAAAACCTTCTGCATAGCGGCATAGATGAATATAATTCTGGGCTAATGGTTGATTTCTTGTACGAAAGCTCGAGGCTTTGATTGGCTCCAGGAAAGGGTGTACTCTCTCTCAACAGCAACGTCAGGGAGGAGTTCATCGGGACTTGGGACTTCTGAGAGTAGGGTTTTCGTGATAATACGCGCAATGCGAGTGCATTTTCGAATATGAACGCGCCACCGGCATGATCCGAGTGGGTATGATTATAGTATTACGTGCTTGTCGGTGATGTTGCCAATAGCATATTGACGGTTATAGCCAATAGATGAGGGCGTATCAATAACAACTACCCCGTCAGTAGACACCAGGGAAAGGCAATTATACTGGTTGTGCGTCACCATGTAGGTGCCACTACCAAAACTCTCGGCTCCATATCCAGCGCTATTAAGGGGAGGCGGTTCGGTAGTTATTGGAGCCTAAGAAGGGATGTTGAGAATTTCCTAACCACTGCGAGAAACGCTAAATAACAAGCATTGACCAGCCTCATTTCTGATGCATTTCCAGTCTTGAAGAGATTTGGGTCTGAGAAACAAATTCTGTCCAAAAGCGTAAATGCTAAGTACGATTGCTGTAGTTCATGAAGGACATCCGGTTTTTTATTGACGGTCATGATAGATGCAAAAAGGGCCTTTTCCCCATTTTAGTAGTAAGTAGCTGTACATAATGGCATGTCTATGTAGAGCAAGGCGGCCTACCCTATCCTACGGCACACAAGGCATGAGAATGTTTCCACATTCGTAAACATTAGGTGAATCAAGCTGCGGGGTTTGTTGACAAATACATTACTAAATTAGCTAGGGAGCATTATACACCTAGCATTTGCTTCTTTGGGACCACCTAGATACTTCCTCTTATGGTAGTGCTTCGTCAACTAGTAGCCTCATTGCGTGCCATTGGTATTACTGGGTTAAAAGCATGATCACAGGCCCATCCAGTGGTGAAACAAATATATATAAGATGCTCGGCACGAATGCGATCTCATGCGTGATTTCAGACGATAAAGGACTCAAAATACTTCGTTGGAAGCAAACCACCGCCACACCTCCCTAATTAAGGGTACAAGATCAATATGTCAGTTAGCGCTATATCGAAATTCCAAACTCTCAAGCAGGAACATAGCTTTCTGTTCATAGTTTGTAGGTATTACTTGCAACCGTATAATTTTTGTATGCCAGCACGTAATTATTAAACACGTTGCCAGATTATCGTGGTCACTGGTGCCCGTTCTGCATGGCATACCTTTCGAGTTTGCAAGACCTAAGCCCAACCATCACCGCGGCGGGGGGGTATCCAGTGATTGTCTCTGCGCAGGATGAGGAGCACCTTGCCCAGGTTCGGTCTTCTAGTGGATATACCGGCGAGGCAATTAATGATCCGGAGAACATCCTAGCTAAGCACTTGGCAGCCAATGATATGGTTACTGTTGCGATTACAGAGAGGGAAGGATATCCGCATGGCATGGCCCAGCCTGCAATTTTGGTAATGAAATACGATGGAACCGTCATGGAAAGTTGGGCCATTGCCCCTTCTGAGGTATGATCGCATGATCGCTTATGGTCTAACCTTAATATTATAAGTTACTTACTGATGTTAACTACTCCAGATGAACCTAGGAGGAGCTAAGGACCGTCCTGACCTTCAGGAAGTATGGGAAAATGTCAATTCTAAGCTCAACAATAAACAACCCTCTTATGCGCATTTTACTAACCAGAAGGAACTGGATGATCTTGCGAGAAAGCTCGGTTTTGTATAATAGCATAAAGCGCGAGATAGTCTATGATATACAATTTACATCTCTTTCCTAACAGCGGACCTGGTTGTAACATATACATAGTATAGACTGGATAGAATGTTATATTAAATATTATATTCTTAAATACATTATATATTTGCCGTAGAGATATAAGTGTTCAAAGTATCTCTTGAATGGGCAACTTAATGTATTGCTGACACTGAGCAGGAAGAACGGCACTCACTGCTTTTACAATTTTCGCTGACATGCCCTTGTTCCACCAGAACCTTGGAGCATTGTGTAAGAGCAGCGCAAAGTGAGCAAATATAATGAGTGACGCTGGTTGTCTTCGTTCCAATAACTCCACATATCTAGCAGGAACTCTAAATAACCATGAGAAAGAAAGGCCGAGATAATACGGTTTGTTGACAACGTTGGGGGGGTGTTGGTCACTTTGAAACTGGCGGGGACTGCGGTGTAGCTCAGCAGTGGTTGCTTGATTGGGTTTGTTAAATATTTGAGTCCGACTAAAAATGTCAACCAGAATCATCAAGACCTGTAAGTTGACTTCGTTTGCTTCGTCCTGTCCTTCAGCAGACGCAGAAGCATCCCTGTCCTCTATTATGTTAGAATTAGATTTGATTGCCGTCCACAGGTCCAAGAAATACTGAGCATTGTGAGCTGATGATGGAAGCACTAAACTTGCTCTCTGAGATGGCACTCGTGAGTCTGTGTTTAGGACATCGCCCCAAAAGAGCGCGGCTAATGGCCCCGCCGCCAACCAATCGCCATGACGCTTATAGATGTCAGATGTGCCTCGGTGAAGTCGGAGCCAGTCCAAAACGGCTTCGAAGAGATTATTATTCATAAATGTGGCAGATGGGTTAATTACCGTGCCGGCAGAGGCAGGAATGTAGAATTCGGTGAGAAAAGAAAAGGCAAAAAGCGAGTTACAGTTCTGACGGGTAATATGCCCAACTTTCGACCGGAATTCTCTCAAGGCTGCATCTTGTTTACTGGCTGCGACAATTGAAAGACGCTCGGTTTCTCTTGTGGTCCTGCCTTCCAGGCTAGTCAAGTGTAGGGCAGAGAGCGCCAATATACCCTGGAGCAAGAATGGATGCTTAAATGCAACCTGAATAGCGCTTGTACCCCAGGCAAGCTGGGCTTCGGGGACATCTGAGAGCGTCATGGCTGTGTGGTTGGAGAAGTGATATAAAAGGCGCATATCTTCTAAGGTATATTGAGGCGGTTCTTCACTGAGACTTGCTTGCAAACTGTGCAATCGTTGAGAAGAGAGGATTCCTTGTGGTACCGGGCCTGGTCGCTGGGTCGGAGCCCCCCATCTCTCGTCTCCCTGTCCGCGCCGCAAGGGTTTCATACTCCATAAATGAGGCGTGATGGAGACGAAACTACAATCCAGCTGAAGTCTAGAACAATCGCCACATATCGGTGACCGTTCGTCGCACTTGACTCGACGCCTTTTACATTGCCTGCAACCAGTCCTAGATTTAAGACCCAATCTAGGCCGAGGTATGCTGAGAAAACGGTGAGTAAGGAACGAGTACCCACACGGGTCTCTGCTGATATCCAAGCACAATAAATCCGGTGCGACCGGCAATGATGATGTGGACTGAAGAGATTTGAGAAAACTGTGATTAAGAAAGACTTTAAAAAAAAAGGGAGGTGTAGCCACTTCGGACTGGATCAATAGATCGGCTTTGCAACCTAAAAAGCCTTTTGACTTGATGTACAATCAAAATGATTTCTAAGCCGGAATATTGCTCACTGACACTTGTTTAACTATGTAGGTAGTTCAGTGAATCCCACTCGGCTGCTCGTACCGACAGCGCAATGATTGGCTTAATGGACGAAGTGGAACCCTTATTAGTGCCTCAGTACACTCCCTAGGTATCATTGAATCATTTTCACAGAAAAAACCTGCAGAAGGGAGAGCTCAAAGGTCCTTGTTGCAGGCTAATTTCAATAGGTTTTATAATCTATATGGAGAATAGGAGGGATTAGGAACGAATTGTAAACTACATGATCCCAGCATGGGAGCCCGCCGCACCGCTCGCACCGACCGTAGAATAATTGGCTCGCTGGCCTGCTGGGCCGTGTGGCACCCTTCATCCTAGCGTTCATCGCACTGCACTCTCCATTATTGGATAGTCGAAGTCCGCTCTGATCTAAAAGCTGTTCTGTATATGCATCGTCTCTAGTTTCGTGCCAAGGTATAAGTCGAAGTCGGACAAACTACAAAAGGCATCCTTTGCAATGGGTTACAGTCCAACCTGTCCTTCACAAACCAGACTCAAAGCAAAAGTCAACACAGTCCTAGGACAAAGTCAAGCATATTTTCTTCCTTGAAATTTATTTTCTTTTTCACAACATCCTTACACACGGACATACACATCTAGCTCACGATCTATTCCAAATACATTCGACATGCTGGGAAAGATCGTTCTTGAGGAAGCGTATGAACGCGCCGGTCGAGAGGAATTCTCTCGTCAGCTAACGAAAGAGTACATGGCTCCTGCTGGCCGTGAACTCTACATGCGAAGGATCCATGATATCAAAGGTGAGCGCCTTCGTCTCTCTGACGCCCACGGCATTGGCTACACGATTCTATCTCAGACGGTCCCTGGAATCCAAGGAATTACCGATCCAATTGAAGCAGCCAAAGAGGCTACCCTTACCAACAACTGGCTCGCCAACGAGATCAAGGGCCATCGAGACAGACTGGGTGCTTTCGCGTCTTTATCTATGCACGATCCAACGCAAGCCGGGCAAGAGCTCCGCCGCTGCGTTTTGGAGCTTGGCTTCCACGGGGCGCTGCTGAATGATTTTCAGCACGCTGGCCCAGATGGCGCTACCTACCTTTTCTATGACCAGCCGCACTATGATGCATTCTGGAAAGTGGTCGAGGAGCTTGATGTTCCGATCTATATCCACCCGACTGCTCCGTCTGACGTCGTTCGGGAGAAGCTGTATGCGGAGCGACCCTACTTGATCGGTCCCCCTTTATCTTTTGCCAATGGGGTAAGCCTCCATACTTTAGGACTTATCACCAATGGAGTCTTCGACCGATTCCCAAACGCGAAACTCATCATCGGCCACCTTGGAGAGCATATACCCTTTGATTTCTGGCGTATCAATCACTGGTTCGAGGATGTAAAGAAACCATTGGCTAAAGAGGCAGGCCGCGTTATGTGCCAGAAGACTATTTACGACTATTTCAAAAAGAACATCTGGGTTACAACTGCCGGTCATTTCTCGACCAGCACCTTGAAGTATGTTGTCAACGAGATTGGAGCGGACCGTGTCCTTTTCAGTGTTGACTATCCGTATGAGACAATTGAAAGGGGCTGCGGCTGGTGGGACAATGATTCTAAAGCTATTCAACAAGCCGTCGGCGGAAGCGATAATTACTGCCGCATTGGTCGCGAAAACGCAAAAGCGCTCTTTAAATTGGGTTCCTTCCACGATTGCGACGAACCCGTCGTCTAGATCTGGTTACTTATAGATCACCATGAGCTTTGAACGGCTCTCTGTTGAGATTGTTTATTGGTGTTAGTGTAAGTGATAGTTTGTGTTATTAGGTTGCATATTCTATTACTCCTTATATTAGCATGAAATATACTCTCTGTGCTATTTTGGGTGCTATATATATTAATATTTTGTAATATATAGAAAGAACTCACAGGAATAAAACTAGGTTGCTAAAGGCTAGCAATATATTAGCTTTAACTCAAATGTATAAATCAAGGACACTACGGCTATTAATACGTAATCCAGCATTAGACTATAACGCAAGAACCACCGCCAATTATGACCCCGACACCGCCAGCGGCGGAAACATAGCCAGAAGACGTCAACAAGCCAAAGACAACACGGTCAAAGCATGAACACAACCGAGAGCTCCCCGAACACAAAAACGCCAGAACCTGTGAATGAATAGATCCGGACATGGCGAAAACCGCTCACCTCCTCGGTGCCGCTGAAGAAGATGACTGTCCTCCCTGGCCTGCCCAGGCGACAGTTCCGTCCCTATTCTTATGATAGTATTGTCCGCTGATTCTATCCAACTGCCAATACTGATCTTCTACTCCTGTTTGTGTGGACGAGCTGCTCTTAGTTGATCCTGAGAGATGGGTAGCATAGCGGTCACGAAAGTGAGACATCTCTATATGCAGAATCTGCAAGGCCTTCGTGACGTTTGCGTGTTAGTCCATTTTTATACGCATATGGATGCTGCTTCAAGAAGTTGTCTCGCGCTTGAGCGTGTCTGAAATTGGGCCATTAAATTAGCAGAGTCTACCAGAGACTTTACGATGATGGCCTCAGTTGTTAAGTCTGAGGCGCCCGAACGATACTTACGCAAGCGTGTCAGTGGCTGCTTCTGCAGCTGGTTGAAGCAGACTGCTATGCTGACGTTGGGACAACGTTTCGATCGGGGTTCTCCGGCTCCCAGTATGCATCACGTAGCCGTCCCAATATCGATCCACAGATACGTTTGCTTCATTTGTCCGTTGTTTATATCTGTTGTAGTCTCTTTTTACTTCGTCTAATAGATGCTGACCCTAATAGGTGGTCAGATAGCAAATAGGATTAAAGTGGGAACTGGAAATATAAAGTATATAGGATGGACAGGTATATCAAAAGCCTATATAATAATTAAAGGGATTCCAGAAATCTTAAATAGAAATCCCTTGAGAAAAAGAGCGCTAGGAAATTGCAAGTTTGCAACTGTTAAGCCAGGATATTAGACTCTAAGCCAAAGTTCTATATAAGTCCCAACATGCGCGCGGTAATATAAAACAGCAAGGCCTGATAAAGTTGCTCAGTGCGTTCAGGTCTGCTAATTTATCGGCCTAGGAAGGATATTAGGCGCCAGGTAAGGTAGGCGGGCCGGGGCCTATGAGGCCACAAACGCACACAGGCCTCGGTGCCTCCCAAGATAGAGCTCTCTTCAGATTTAAGATACAAGGCCGAAGATGACTTCGAAAATGGGGCTGAGCTCATCAAGAAACTAACTAACTCCTGCCTGTCACAGACACGTCCAATAAATAACCACCCATTAGGAGCAGCCGACCTAGGACGGCAACGCATGCCCCTGTCTTCTCATACCAACAGAAACGGCATCGCAGCAGTTAAAGGGCAAGGCGTCTAAGGGCAGCCTGCCGCCTTTATCAGCCTACACTAGTAGCGCCCACACAGACCACCCCGTAGTTATATATAGAAACATTTTATATAAGAGCTCTAGTAAGTCTGAGTGGAGCCAATATAGTCTGGGGTAGGTAATTCAGGTAGGCGCTACCGGTGTAAGCTAATAAAGGCAGTACACTACATGCCAGCCCTACCCCCAAAGTTATAGTCTCCAAAATATGCCGAGATGTAGATAGCAGCGCAACTTAGCCGATGGGTAGCCCATTTACCTATCCATTTATGTACTACAACTCAATGTTCACTCAGAGCCTCATAGTACCCGGGTGGTGTATAGTAGGGAGCTCTGTCATCAAACTGTTACTAAACAGGTTTATAAAGCAGTCCTTGTTAAGGCTTACAACGAACCGGATAGTAACATCGCGTCCGATGTATTTTCATTTTCCCTTACACATTAGAAGTTGTCATAGCATTAAGCTTTCATTTCTAGTAATATATTTGTAGTGAATAGATCACCATAAATGAAAGACAGAACCAAACTCTTCAATTATCCTCTCCATCTATTCCCAGGGTATCTTAACGCCCTTCAGCCGTTCCTCGGCGCTTTTGCCCTTATATCAGTTGAATTGCAGATTCACTCTTGCTTATTGCAGTTAATCACTTACCACAGGGCAGAAAATCCTATCAGCGTCCCAGAAAACAAATGCCCTTTCTCAAAGAGGGCAGTTGAGGATGCTGTCGTAAAGGATTTTAAAGTAGACTTCTTCTTCCAAGGGCTTAAACCGAAAATAGCCCAAGTTAGGGTAAGAGAGATGATTATTGTTAATCCCGTCAGGCATGGTGGTCTTTAGGCCAGTGTGTCATGACCTAATACTTAAGGTTGCGACGATGGGCCTACCGGGTAGGCATAGATAGATTAACATTAATCCGTCATCTAATTATAGACCACTCAACAGAATCTATTATTAAGTACGCTGAGTGTAACTTAATGAACTTAACTATTAAGTATATTAAGGACATCCAGCCAACTGGATATATAAGTTTACTTTTTATGCTTTCTTTAGAGAACTTAAATAACTAGTTATTAATATAGTTTATACCTATAAATTAAAAAGTACTTTTAATTTTTATTAGTAACTATTATTATAATATTATTGCCTATAGGTTTTTTAACTTATTCTTTAATATAAACTTAAAGAATTTATTTTAAATTTATTCTTTAGAAATTTACTTTATATTAACTATTTAATATATAGTTTATTATATATTAATAACTTTTATTTAAATAATTACTAAACCTATAGGTAATAATAAAAATATAGTAAATAATAATTAATAAAGAATTACTTTTATATATAAAGAAACTTAAGAATAATATTTATTATTTACTTTAAAGTAAATAATAATTAATTTACTTTTTATATAAATTAAAAAACTAAAGAATTAATTAAAAAATAAAAAAAAAAAAAAAAAAATTATTAAATTTAAGTAATTTAATAACTTTAATAAAAATAATTTAAAAATAAATAAATTCTTTATTAAATTAAATATTTATTTTAGTTATTTTTTAATTAATTTAAAAAATAATAAAAAATTAAGTTTTTTTTATAGTTAACTGCTTTATAAAAACTACTGTTAAATAATTTAAGCTTATTTTAATAAATTATAATACTATAAAAGAAAAACTTACTAAAATAAAGACTTAAATAAATAAAATTTTTAATAATTATAAAACCTTTAAAAATTAATTAAAAAAATCTTTTAAAATTATAAATAAAAAATAAAAAATAAAAAAAAAACTTAGGTTTTTATAATAAAAAAAAGCTTTATTTAAATATACTACTATTTTTTTATACCTGCTTACTAAAGTTAATTAAACTAAAGAAATAAAAAAAAAAGTTTATTATAATAATATTAAGTTTAAAGTTAAAGATAAGCTATTTAAAGAAAATTAAAGTAAAATTAAATTTATTAAATATATTTAAAAGGCTATTAATATTAATAATTATAACTTTAAAAAAAAGTAAAAATATAAAATAAAAAAATATAATTACTTTTTAATTTTTTAATAAAAATCTTAATATTATATAAATTAAAGTAAAAAATAAAAAAAATATATTATAAAAGATAATAAAACTTAATTAAAATAAATAAACTTTAATATTATTAAAGTAATTAAGTTTAAAAGAAAATGCTATTTTTATAATAAACTAAACTATAAAAAAGTATATTATTACTTTAAAAAAAAATAAAAAAAAAATAAAAAAAGCTTTAAATAAAATAATAAAATTAATAAAGCTTAAATAAATATTATTATTAAATTACTTTATAATAGCCTTAGTTAAACTACCTATTATAATAATATATGCTTTATATATAAAAGCAATAAGGATAAATTAAAATATTACTTAAAGAAGCTAAAAAAAATAAAATTCTAGAAAAAAGTTAAAATTAATATTTTAATCTTCTATAAGCTATTTAATAATAAAAATTTAAATTTTAATATAGAATTAATTTATAAATACTATAGATTTATTAATATTATTTATAAGTATAATAAAAAATAAATAATAATTTAAAAAGAAAACTATAACTATAATAACTATTACTTATAAAACCTTAATTATAAATACTAAAGATACCTAGACTGTAGATTTATAAAAGAATATTAATATAATTATAAAAGTAAATAGTAATAAAATATAAAAGCTATATATAAACTCTTTAAAGAAAAAGATAAATTAATTAAAGAATACCTTAAGGAATAAAGAAAAGTATAATTTATAAAAAAATAAAAACTTTTAAATAAAAAAACTAATAAAGATAAAATTATTTATAATAAAAGTAAAAGAATTTATAAGTATAGTTTTTATAAAATAAATAAAAAATATTATTAATAAATTAATATTTTTTTAAATATATACCCTTTTATAAAATATAAAGTTACATTTAAAAATATATATAATAGCAATAATATTAATAATAATAAATATTATTAATATAGTTTTTAAGAACTATAATATAATAAAACTTACCTAAAGTTTAATAGAAAAATATATAAATACTTATAATATTATTTATAAAATATAAATTACTATTATAAGAAACTATAAAAGTTAAATAAATTAATTTTATTTTATATATATTAATATAACTTCTATTACTTTTAAAACTTTAATTATAATTATAAAGAATATAATATTTATAAATTAATAAATAAAAAATATAACTATATATATATTTTAAAAATATAGGTAGAAGAAAAAGAAAAATAAAAAAAAAAATAATAGTATTTTAAAAAATATTTACTATAGAAAATAAGTTTAAAATAAAAATAAAAATAAATAAAGGCTATTAAATTAAACCTTAAAGATACCTATACCTGTATTTTAATTTATAATATTCTTAATGCTTTTAATAAAGACTGCAGGAAATATTATTAAAAAGAATATAATAATATATACTGCTAAATATATATACTTAATAAATTAATAAATTAATAAAGCAAGTAATTAAAGAGAGTTAAAGTATAAAATTACTTAATAAACTATTTTTTAAACTGCAGTATATAATACTATAGAAAATATTATAAAAAAAAACACTAGTTTTATTAAATAATTTAAAAACTTTTATAAAAAAACTATAACTTTAATAATTATTTAAAAAAATAAAAAAATAAAACCTTAATTAAAAAATATTATTAAATAATTAAAAAATAAAATAATTAAATTAAATACTAATAGTATAAGAAATATTAATTTAAGATATAGTAAAAAAGCCCTTTAAATATAATTATTATTAACTTAATTAAAATATTTAAAAAAAAACTAGTAATTAATAAATATTTAAATTAGCAATTAATAAAGATTTATATAAACAGCAGTTTAAATTATAATTTAATTGCTAATAGCTTAATAAACTGGCTTAAAATATTATATATTATTAAAAACATATTATTAATTATTTTTAATATTATAAATATAAATATAAAAATAACTATTATTTATAAAATTAATTATCTCCCTATAATAGTTATTAATTAAACTAAAGATATTAAGTTTAATATACTAGACCTATAAAATTATAATATTTTACTAAGATATTTATAATTAAAAAAATATAACTTTATAATTAACTAAAAGATAAAAGAAATAACTTAAAAAGAAAATGCCTCCCTGAAGTTATAACTAGGCCAGGAAGGGGGCAAGGAAAGTAAAAATATACTTATAGATTTATAACTAAAACCTCCTATATAATTAAAGGAAAAGAAATAGAATAAAAAAAAAATTAAAAAAACAAAAATATATAAAAAAGTTAAATTTAACTTTAAAAAATTACTAATATTACTATAATATAATAATTAATAATAGAAAATAAAAATTATATAAATTAATAGAATTATTATTAAATATTATATAAAACTAGCTAAACTTAATATAATATTAATAAAAGTAAAAGAATAAGCTAAAGTTAATAAAAATAAATATTACAACCTAATACTTAAGGTTACGACAATGGGCCTACCAGGTAAGCATAAATAGATTAACTATAATCTATTAACTAATTATAGACTACTTAATAAAATTTATTATTAAGTATATTAAGTATAATTTAATAAACTTAACTATTAAATATATTAAAGGCATCTAGCTAATTAAATATATAAGTTTACTTTTTATGCTTTTTTTAAATAACTTAAATAGCCAGTTATTAATATAGTTTTATACTTATAAATTAAAAAGTATTTTTAATCTTTATTAATAACTATTATTATAATATTATTGCCTATAGGTTCTTTAACCTATTCTTTAATATAAACCTAAAGAATTTATTTTAAGTTTATCCTTTAAAAATCTACCCTATATTAACTATTTAATATATAGTTTATTATATATTAATAACTTTTATTTAAATAATTACTAGACCTATAGGCAATAATAAAAATATAGTAGGTAATAGTTAATAAAAGACTACTTCTATATATAAAAAAACTTAAGAATAATATTTATTACTTACTCTAGAGTAAATAGCAATTAATTTACTTTTTTTATAAATTAAAAAACTAAAGGATTAACTAAAGAATAAAAAAAAAAAAAAAGAAAAAATCCTTAGGCTTAAGTAACTTAATAACTTTAATAAAAATACTTTAAAAATAAATAAATTTTTTACTAAATTAAATACTTATTTTAGCTACTTTTTAATTAATTTAAAAAATAATAAAGATTAAGTCTTTTTTATAGCTAACTGCTTTATAGAAACTGCTGCTAAATAGTTTAGGCTTATTTTAATAGACTATAATGCTATAAAGGAAGAACCTACTAAAATAAAAATCTAAATAAATAAGATTTTTAATAATTATAAAACCTTTAAAAATTAATTAAAAAAATCCTTTAGAATTATAAATAAAGAATAAAAAGTAAAAAGAGAACTTAAGTTTTTATAATAAAAGGAAGCCTTATTTAAATATACCACTACCTTTCTACACCTGCTTACTAAAGTTAACTAAACTAAAAAAATAAAAAAAAAAGTCTATTATAATAATATTAAATTTAAAGTTAAAAATAAGCTATTTAAAGAAAATTAAAGTAAAATTAAATTTATTAAATATATTTAAAAGGCTATTAATATTAATAATTATAACTTTAAGAAAAGCTAAAAATATAAAATAAAAAAATACAGCTACTCTTTAACTTTTTAATAAAAACTTTAATATTATATAAATTAAAGTAAAAAATAAAAAGAATATATTATAAAAAACAATAGAACCTAACTAAAATAAATAAACCTTAATACTATTAAGGTAATTAAATTTAAAGGAAAATGTTATTTTTATAGTAAACTAAACCATAAAGAAGTATATTACTACTTTAAGAAAAAGCAAGAAGGAAATAAAAAAAGCCTTAAATAAAACAACAAAACCAATAAAGCCTAAATAAACACTATTACTAAACTACCTTACAACAGCCTTAGTTAAATTACCTGCTATAATAATATATGCCTTATATATAAAAGCAATAAGAATAAATTAAAATACTACTTAAAGAAGCTAAAAAAAATAAAATTCTAGAAAGAAGTTAAAATTAATACTTTAACTTTTTATAAGCTACTTAATAATAAAGATTTAAATTTTAGTGTAAAATTAATCTATAAACACTATAAATCTACTAATACTATTTATAAGTATAAGGGAAAATAAACAGCTACTTAAAAAAAGAATTATAACTACAATAACTACTATTTATAAAACCCTAACTATAAATGCTAAAGATACTTAAACTATAGATCTATAGAAGAATATTAATATAATTATAAAGGTAAATAGTAATAAAATATAAAAGCTATATATAAACTCTTTAAAAAAGAAAATAAATTAATTAAAGAATATCTTAAGGAATAAAAAGAAATATAATCTATATAGAAATAGAAACTCTTAAATAAAAAAACTAATAAAAATAAAATTATCTATAATAAAAGTAAAAGAATTTATAAATATAGTTTTTATAAAATTAATAAAAAGCATTAGCAGTAGATTAATACCCTTTTAAATATATACTCCTTTATAAAATATAAAGTTACCTTTAAAAATATATATAATAGCAATAATACTAATAATAATAAATATTATTAATGCAGTTCCTAGGAACTATAATATAATAAAACTTACCTAAAGTTTAATAAAAAAATATATAAATATCTATAATACTATTTATAAAATATAAATTACTATTATAAAAAACTATAAAGGTTAAATAAATTAATTTTATTTTATATATATTAATATAACCTCTATTACTTTTAAGACCTTAATTATAATTGCAAAAGATATAATATTTATAAATTAAAGAATAAAGAATATAACTATATATATATCTTAAGAGCATAGGCAGAAGAAAAAAAAAAATAAAAAAAAAAATAATAATATCTTAAGGAATATTTACTATAAAAAATAGGTTTAAAATAAGTATAAGAATAAATAAAGGCTATTAAATTAAATATTAAAAACACCTATACCTATGCTTTAATTTATAATATTTTTAATGCTTTTAATAAAAATTATAGAAAATACTACTAGAAAAAATATAATAATATATATTATAAAATATATATGCTTAATAAATTAATAAATTAATAAAGCAAGTAATTAAAAAAAGTTAAAGTATAAAATTACTTAATAAATTATTTTTTAAACTATAATATATAATACTATAGAAAGCACTGTAAAAAAAACACTAGTTTTACTAAATAACTTAAAAACTTTTATAAAGAAACTATAACTTTAATAACTACTTAAATAAAAAATAAAAAAATAAAACCTTAATTAAAAAATATTATTAAATAATTAAAAAATAAAATAATTAAATTAAATACTAATAATATAAGAAATATTAATCTAAGATATAGTAAAAAAGCCCTTTAGATATAATTACTATTAACTTAATTAAAATATTTTAAAAAAAGCTAGTAATTAATAAATATTTAAACCAATAACCAGTTAAAATTTATATAAACAGCAGTTTAAATTATAATTTAATTACTAACAGTCTAGTAGACTGGCTTAAAATACTATATATTATTAAAAAAACATTATTAATTATCTCTAGTATTGCAAGCATAAATATAGAAATAACTATTACCTATAAAACTAATTATTTCTTTATAATAATTGCTAATTAAACTAAGGATATTAAGTTTAATATACTAGATCTATAAAACTGCAATATTTTATTAAAACACCTATAGTTAGAAAAATATAACCCTATAATTAACTAAAAAATAAAAAAAATAACTTAAGAAAAGAATATCTCCCTGAAATTATAACTAGGCCAGGAAAGGGGTAAGGAAAGTAAAGACACACTTACAGACCTACAACCAAAACCTCCTGCACAATTAAAGTAACAAAATAAAAAAAATAAAGCCAAGAAAATAAAAATATATAAAAAAGTTAAATTTAACCTTAAAAAATCACCAATACCACCACAATACAATAATTAACAATAAAAAGCAAAAATTATATAAATTAACAGAATTATTACTAAATATTACATAAAACTAGCTAAACTTAATATAGTACTAATAAAAATAAAAAAATAAGTTAAAGTTAATAAAAATAAGCTTTTAGCTAAAATACTATAATAATATTAAAAGTATAAAAAGTTATACCAGCAGGTACTTAAAGAAAAACTATTACCTTACTTAAAATAAAATTATAAAATTATTTTTAAAGATAAAACTTTACTAAAGCTTTATAAAATTTATAACCTTAATAAAATTAAGCTTAAAATATTTAAAGAATAGCTATAAATATAATTAAATAAAGAATATATTAAGGTATTAAACTCTTTAGTAAAGTACTTTATTATCTTTATATTAAAAAAGAATAAAAAGTTTTATTTAATTATTAATTATAGATAGCTTAATAAAATAATTATTAAAAATAAAATACTTTTACTATTAATTATTAAAATTAAAGAAAGACTATAAAGTATAAATTAATTTATAGCCCTAGATTTTATAAAAGCCTATAAACTTATAAAAATAAAAGAAGAATATAAATAAATAACTACTTTTAAAATAAAATATAGATTATTTAAATATTTAATTATACTATAAAAACTTATAAATATACTAGCTTTATTCTAAAAGAAAATTAACTTTATTTTTAAGAAATACTTAAATAACTTTATAGTAGCTTATATTAATAATATTTTAATTTTCTTAAGGATATTAAAAAAATATAAAAAATATATTTATAAAGTATTATAAAAGCTGTAAGACGCTAAACTCTTTATTAACCTAGATAAATATTAATTTTATATATAATAAATTAAATTCCTTAAGTATATTATTATATTAGAAGAAGTTTAAATAAATCTAGATAAAGTTATTACTATTTAAAATTAAAAACTCCTAGAAACCTATAAAGAATTATAAAGTTTCTTAAGATTTACTAACTATTATTAAAGATTTATCTAAGAGTATAGCAAAATTATAAAACTATTAACTAATGCTATTTAACTTAAAGAAAATAAAAAGAGTAAGAAAAAATAAAAAAATAAAAAACTATCTTAAACTAATAAAATAAAGTTAGTATTTTAGAAACTTAAGAATGCTATTATTAGTAAACCAATACTTACTATATATAACCTAAATAAGCCTATTAAAATTAAAACAGATACTTTTAACTTTACTTTAAAAAAAACCTTAGGGTAATAAAATAAAAATAAAAGACTTAAGCTAGTAGCTTTCTTTTTTAAAAAACTATATAGTCTAAAACTAAAATATTTTATTTATAATAAAGAATTCTTAGTAATTATTAAAGCATTTAAAGAATAATAATATTATTATTTAAAAAATATATATAGAATTAAGGTCTATATTAATTACTAAAATATATCTTACTTTATAACTATATAATAACTCTTTATATAATAAATTTATTATTTTAAGTTTTTAATAAACTTTAACTATAAGATTATTTACTGTAAAGGAATAGAAAATAAAAAAGCTAATGCTTTAAGTTAAAAAGAAAAATATTTTAAAGAAATTTTTAAATTTAAAGTATAAATCCTATATAAAAATAATTAAAGAAATTATAAATAAATTAAAATTAATACTTTATTTATTATAGAAAAATATAATTCTATCTTTAATAAAATTAAAAATTAAATTAAAAATTAATAACTAAAATAGTTCCTTAAGGAAGTAACTATAATTAATAGACTTTTAAAATAAAGTAAATAAATCTAGGTACTAGAGGAACTATAATTAAAAGTAATTTAAGATATTTATTGCAGTATAATTACAGCAGTATATTAAAATATATAAACTATCTATAACTATATATTATACTATTACTGCTTTAAAAGACTTAAATAAAAAGTTAAAGAAGTTATTAAAAAATGCAATATATATAAAAAAACAAAGGATAAATAATATTAGCTATATAAGAAATTATAACTTATTTTAGTTCTTAAATAAAATTAATATATTATTACATTTAACTATATTATTAATTTACTAAAGTTAAAAAAACTATTAACTAATATAGTCTATAATAATATCTTTATAATAATAAATAAGCTCTTTAAATAAGCTTACTTTTTACTACATAAGAAATCCTATACTATAAAAGATTTAATATATCTTTACATAAAGCATATATTTATAAAATATAAATTACCAGTAGAAATTATATTAAATAAAGAAAATACCTTTACTTTTAAGTTTTAGTAAGAATTAATAGCTAAATTTAATATATATTATAAGCTAAACACTATATATTACCTATAAATAAATAGCTAAATAAAAAAAATAAATTAAGTTATTAAAGTATATTTATAATACTATATTAACTTTATATAAAATAATTAAGTAAAAAAGCTTTTTATAGTATAAAATTAATATAATAGCTTTATTTTAAAGTCTATAAAAATTATACTATTTTATACTAATTATAGATTTACACTAAAAGCCTATAGACTACCTTACAATAGTCTAAATGCAGAAAATACTTAAATCTTAGCTAAAGATATAATTTAATTACAAAAAGAACTTAAAGAATAACTTAAGTTTATTTAAGATTATATAAAGTAATAAGCAGACTATATAAAAATTAAAAAACTAACCCTTTAAAAGGAGGATATAGCCTACTTACTATAGTATTTATATAATAAAAAGTTCCTAAATATTAAAATAAATTAATTAAGTAATAAACTTAACTTTAGAAAACTTAAATTATTTAAAATTTTAAAGAAAATTAAAGAAGTTAACTATAAGTTAAACTTACTTAATAATATAAAATTAAAAATAGCTGTCTTTTATATTTTATTATTAAAAAAGGCATTAGTAAATAAAAAAATAGGTAAATTAATTATAAATAAAATTATTATTTAAGAAAAAAAAAAGAATATAAAATTAAAAAATTAACTTATATATAAATAAATAAAGAAATAGGCAAATGAGAATATCTTATAAAATAAAAAGAATATAATTTATTTAAAAACTCTTAGATTCTAGAAAAAGAATTTAAAAAAAATGCCTAGATAATTTTATAAGAATTTTATTAATTATTAAAGGTAGAAATAATAATGGGTCTAGATTAAAGGCAGATTAATTAATATTGCTAATAGATAAGGATAGGCTAATAAAAAAACTAAGCGCTAAAACAGCCTAGCAAACAGCCTCTGCTTTATATTCCTTATACTTAACCCACTCTAACTCTTTTAAATTATTAATCCTTCGCTTAATAGCTTTTTTTATTTTTTTAAATTATTCTTTTTTTTAAATATAAAAATACTTTATATATATACTAGCCTTTAATTAAGCCTCCTCTGCCTTCTTTAATTTAAAGTTAAAATTAACACCTTTAATTATTATTTTCTAAAGCTAAAATATAAAAAAATTAAAAGCTTTATAATTTAACTATTAATAATAGATATACTATAAGTAATATAGAGAATCCTCTTTAAAAGCAAAATACTTATAACTATACTTTTTATAATAAAGATAAGGCTTTATAATTAATAATATAAATAAAATAAAATATTTAAGTATATTATACTATAAAACCTAAGAAAACTTAAAATACTTATATTTACTGCTAGCTATTTTATTAACTAAAAATCAAAAGAATAAAAAAAGCAGAAATTAATATTTATAAATAGTAAGGAAAGTATAGGTTTAAGAATAAGGTCTTAAGAATAAGACTAATAAAAGGAAAGTATTATATTATAACCTAATACTTAAGGTTATAATAATAGGCCTATTAAATAGGCATAAATAAATTAACTATAATTTATTAATTAATTATAAACTACTTAATAAAATTTATTATTAAATATATTAAGTATAACTTAATAAACTTAATTATTAAATATATTAAAGGTATTTAGCTAATTAAATATATAAGTTTACTTCTTATATTTTTTTTAAATAACTTAAATAACTAGTTATTAATATAATTTTATACTTATAAATTAAAAAGTACTTTTAATCTTTATTAATAACTATTATTATAATATTATTGCCTATAGGTTCTTTAACCCATCCTCTAATATAAACCTAAAGAACTTATTCTAGGTTTATCCCTTAGGAATCTACCCTATACTAACTATCTAGTATACAGTTTGTTATAATAAACCTTTAGCTAAAATACTATAATAATATTAAAAGTATAAAAAATTATATTAATAAATATTTAAAAAAAACTATTACTTTATTTAAAATAAAATTATAAAATTATTCTTAAAGATAAAACTTTACTAAAGCTTTATAAAATTTATAATTTTAATAAAACTAAGCTTAAAATACTTAAAGAATAGCTATAAATATAATTAAATAAAGAATATATTAAAGTATTAAACTTTTTAATAAAGTATTTTATTATTTTTATATTAAAAAAAATAAAAAGCTTTATTTAGTTATTAATTATAAATAGCTTAATAAAATAATTATTAAAAATAAAATGCCTTTATTATTAATTATTAAAATTAAAGAAAGACTATAAAGTATAAATTAATTTATAGCCCTAGATTTTATAGAAGCTTATAAATTTATAAAAATAAAGGAAAAATATAAATAAATAACTGCTTTTAAAATAAAATATAAATTATTTAAATATTTAATTATATTATAAAGACTTATAAATATATTAGTATTATTTTAAAAAAGAATTAACTTTATTTTTAAAAAATACTTAAATAACTATATAATAACTTATATTAATAATATTTTAATTTTTTTAAAAATATTAAAAAAACATAAGGAATATATTTATAAAATATTATAAAAACTATAAAATGCTAAGCTTTTTATTAACCTAAATAAATATTAATTTTATATATAATAAGTTAAGTTTTTTAAATATATTATTATATTAAAATAAGTTTAAATAAACTTAAATAAAGTTACTGCTATTTAAAATTAAAAGCTTTTAAAAACCTATAAAAGATTATAAAGCTTTTTAAGACTTACTAATTATTATTAAAGATTTATTTAAAGATATAGTAAAATTGCAAAACTATTAATTAATATTATTTAACTTAAGGAAAATAAAAAAGGTAAAAAAAAATAAAAAAATAAAAAACTATTTTAAATTAATAAAATAAAATTAATATTTTAAGAGCTTAAAGATACTGTTATAAATAAACCTATATTTATTATATATAACTTAAATAAGCCTATTAAAATAAAAATAAATACTTTTAACTTTACCTTAGGAAAAACCTTAGGATAATAAAATAAAGAAAGAAAACTTAAACTAATAGCCTTTTTCTTTAAAAAACTATATAGTCTAGAATTAAAATATTCTATTTATAATAAAGAATTTTTAATAATTATTAAAGCATTTAAAAAATAATAATATTATTATCTAGGAAATAAATATAAAATTAAAGTCTATATTAATTATTAAAATATATTTTATTTTATAACTATATAATAACTCTTTATATAATAAATTTATTATTTTAAATTTTTAATAGACTTTAACTATAAGATTATTTACTATAAAAGAATAAAAAATAAAAAAGCTAATGCTTTAAGTTAAAAAAAAAATATTTTAAAGAAATTCCTGAATTTAAAGTATAAATCTTATATAAAAATAATTAAAAGAATTATAAATAAATTAAAATTAATACTTTATTTATTATAAAAAAATATAATTTTATTTTTAATAAAATTAAAAATTAAATTAAAGATTAATAATTAAAATAGTTCTTTAAAGAAGTAACTATAATTAATAAACTTTTAAAATAAAGTAAATAAATTTAAGTATTAGAAGAATTATAAATAAAAGCAATATAGGATATTTATTATAGTATAATTATAGCAGTATATTAAAATATATAAATTACTTATAATTATATATTATATTACTACTGCTTTAAAAAACTTAAATAAAAAGTTAAAGAAGTTATTAAAAAATATAATATATATAAAAAAATAAAAAATAAATAACATTAGCTATATAAGAAATTATAACTTATTTTAGTTTTTAAATAAAATTAATATATTATTATATTTAACTATATTATTAATTTACTAAAGTTAAAAAAACTATTAATTAATATAGTTTATAATAATATTTTTATAGTAATAAATAAACTCTTTAAGTAAGCTTACTTTTTACTATATAAAAAGTCTTATACTATAAAAAATCTAATATACCTTTACATAAAGTATATATTTATAAAATATAAATTACTAGCAGAAATTATATTAAATAAAAAAAATACCTTTACTTTTAAGTTTTAATAAAAATTAATAGCTAAACTTAAAACTTATTATAAGTTAAGTATTATATATTATTTATAAATAAATAGCTAAATAAAAAGAATAAATTAAGTTATTAAAGTATACTTATAATACTATATTAACTTTATATAAGATAATTAAATAAAAAAACTCCCTATAGTATAAAATTAATATAATAGTTTTATTTTAAAATCTACAGAAGTTATATTATTTTATGTTAATTATAGATTTATATTAAAAACCTATAGACTACTTTATAATAATTTAAATATAGAAAATATTTAAATTTTAGCTAAAGATATAATTTAATTATAAAAAGAACTTAAAGAATAACTTAAGTTTATTTAAAATTATATAAAATAATAAATTAATTATATAAAAATTAAAGGACTAACCTTTTAAAAAAAGAATATAGCTTATTTACTATAGTATTTATATAATAAAAAGTTATTAAATATTAAAATAAATTAACTAAATAATAAACTTAACTTTAAAAAACTTAAATTATTTAAAATTTTAAAGAAATTAAAGAAGTTAACTATAAATTAAATTTATTTAATAATATAAAATTAAAAATAGCTGTTTTTTATATTTTACTACTAGAAAAGGCATTAATAAATAAAAAAATAAATAAATTAATTATAAATAAAATTATTATTTAAAATAAAAAAAAGAAATATAAAATTAAAAAATTAATTTATATATAAATAAATAAAGAAATAAATAAATAAAAATATTTTATAAAATAAAAAAAATATAATTTATTTAAAGACTTTTAAATTTTAAAAAAAGAACTTAAGAAAAATACTTAAATAATTTTATAAGAATTTTATTAATTATTAAAGGTAGAAATAATAATAAGTTTAAATTAAAGGTAGATTAATTAATATTATTAATAAACTAAAATAAACTAATAGAAGAATTAAGTATTAAAGCAGCTTAATAAGCAGCTTTTACTTTATATTCCTTATACTTAATTTACTTTAACTCTTTTAAATTATTAATCCTTTATTTAATAGCTTTTTTTATTTTTTTAAATTATTTTTTTTTTTAAATATAAAAATACTTTATATATACACTAGCCTTTAACTAAGCCTTCTTTACTCTTTTTAACTTAAAGTTAAAATTAATACCTTTAGCTGCTATTTTTTAAAGCTAAAATATAGAAAAACTAAAAGCTTTATAATTTAACTATTAATAATAAATATACTATAAGTAATATAAAAAATCCTTTTTAAAAGTAAAATACTTATAACTGCACTTTTTATAATAAAAATAAAGCTTTATAACTAATAGTATAAGTAAAATAAAATATTTAAGTATATTATATTATAAAACTTAAAAAAACTTAAAATACTTATATTTACTATTAGCTATTTTATTAACTAAAATTAAAAAAATAAAAAAAATAAAAATTAATATTTATAAATAATAAAGAAAGTATAGGTTTAAAAATAAAGTCTTAAGAATAAAACTAATAGAAGGGGAGTATTATATTATAACTTAATACTTAAGGTTATAATAATAGGCTTATTAAGTAGATATAAATAAATTAATACTAATTTATTATTTAATTATAAACTATTTAATAAAATCTATTATTAAATACACTAAGTATAACTTAATAAACTTAACTATTAAATATATTAAAGACATTTAGTTAATTAAATATATAAATTTACTTCTTATGCTTTTTTAAATAATTTAAATAGCCAGTTATTAATATAATTTATATCTATGGATTAAAAAGCACTCTCAATCCCTACTGGTAACTATTATTATAATATCATTGCCTATAGGTTTCCTAACCTATTCTTTAATATAAACCTAAAGAACTTATTCTAGGTTTATCCCTTAGGAATCTACCCTATACTAACTATCTAGTGTATGGTTCGTCATACAGTGCCGGGGGCGTAATCCAATGCCTCTGGGAGAAAATCTCGCCACACAGGCGTATTCTCTTGGATTATGCGTCTGCGTTAATCTTTATTGGCAAAAACAAGTCAGTATACAAATGTTAAGCCTAAAGATGCTAAGTAACTAACAAAAGTTAATGACCAAAACCTGCCGTCCTTGGAGAATATGTCAAGGTCGTTCAGGTCAAGATTTTCAAAAAATACCTTGTCGGTATTGTCAGCAGAGCAAGCTTCCCTCCTACATCTACAGATACCCTACCTTTTAGGTACCAGCTCATCAAGAACCTTAACCTATTTAACTAGCTATTAAATAAAACAATATTAAATTTATTCTTCTAAGCCCTCTCTAGGGCCTTTAAGATAATAGCTACTACAGCCGCCACCCCAACTCCTTAAAATAAAACTCCCCCTATGGCTGCTCCCAGGCTGGCAGCCCCTAGAATCTCCTAAAGAAAGGCTACCCCCTTTATCTTAAGGAAAGGCAAGAGGGCTATTCTAGCCTTAACTTCTAAAAAAAAGCGCCAATACAGAAACTATATTATAAATAGTATATTATCCCTTGACTTTATAAAAAACAGCCTTAAAACTGCCTCTGCTATATAAAATTAAATAAAAGGCCTTAAGACTTTTTTTTTTAGCAGTATTAAAAAAGCCACTACTATAAACTTAAAAAAAAAATTATATATTAAAATTAAAATTATAAACTGCCTAAAAAAAATAAATATTAAAAATAAAGCTAAATAGAATATTATTATTACAGCAGCTAATGCTATAAATGCCTGCCTTGCTTAATATATAATTAAATACTTCCTAGCTGCTGTAAAACTAATATATAATGCTTTTATAGCAGCTTTTAAAAACCTCCTCCTTTTTTTTAATAAAATAACAAAAGACTTTAAAAACCCTAAAAAATTAAGCAGCCAGGCAAAAAGCACTTAACCTTTTAAAATAACATTAGCTAATTATTATAACCTAAAACTATAAAATATATACTCCAGATATATTATAGACTAATAGACTAATTAAAGAAGGATTACAGCTTTAAAAGTAAGCTATTTTAAATAAATTACTATTATAAAAGTAAGCTACTATAAAAGAATTATAATTAAGATTATATAATGTTCTAATCCTATACCTAGTATAGGGTAGCTAGTTCCTAAGGGATAAACCTCTAACATTAGGTTTATGTTAGTAAAAAGATACAAGGGATTTTTATAAGCAGTTTTAGTTATATAGCTAATAACTTTAAATAAAAGTTTAATCTAACTGTTATATAAATACTTTATTCATAACTAATTATTTAAGCTATATTTAATAAATATAATAAGTTATTTTATAGTTATTATTTATATAAGTTTTATTATATTTAATAAAAATATATAATATTCTAGTCCTATACCTAGTATAAGGTAGCTAGTTCTTAAAGAATAAACCCTTAATATTAGGTTTATGTAACAATCTGTTATACTGTTAAGCTAAACAGGGCAAAAGATTAGGCTAATAACCACTATTGTAGCAGTTACTATAACAGAACCAGCTGCCTATAAGGGTTTTGCAGTTATGGTACACTAGGTTGTAACATTTATTTAGTAAAGAATAGTTAAATATATAAATAAATATAGGCTTAAAGAACTAACCCTTTAGGAGGGAGATATAGTTTAGCTATTTTACTATATATAAAATAATAAATAAGTAAATATTAAAATAAATAAGTTAAATAATAAACTTAATTTTAAGAAACTTAGACTTTATAAAATTTTAAAGAAAATTAAAAAAGTTAATTATAAACTTAAACTCCTAGAATAATAGAAGAAGTAAGGAAAATATATATATTTAATATTTTATATTTTACTGTTAGAAAAAGTATAAATTAATAAAAACACTAGAGAAATTATTTAAGATAAAATTATTATTAAAGGAGAAGAAAAAGAATATAAGATAAAAGATATTAATGCTATAAAAGCAAAGGAAAATAGTAAATAATGCTATTAAATATAATAAAAAAAAAAATAAAAAAAAAAATATAAAAACCTATTAAGAATTTTATAAATATAATAGCATTAATAGAAAAACTTTATTAAAACCTAGAAATTTTAATAAAGATAGATTTATTTTTAAACTCTTTAAGAAATTTATTTATTTTAAAAAAGCAAGGCTGGCCTTAAAAGAACTACTTACTAACTATACTATAGCAGCTTAATAAATAGCCTCTGCTTCTTTATACTTAATATAATCTAATTCCTTTAAATTTATTATACTTTACTTAATAGCTTTTTTTATTTTTTTATACTATACCTACTTCTGCTTTTAAAAATAAACTACTTTTACAGCTGCTTTAGCTAAAATATCCTTAGCCTTCTTTAACTTCTTTTTTAAATAAAAATACTAAATAAAAATATAATTAAGTTAATTAAGCATTAAACCTTAAATATTATAATAAAATTTATTTAAATAAATATACTTTAAATAATATAATAAATTTAATAGAGAAATTAAATAAAATTTATAATTTTTTATAATATAATAAAAATAATATTTATTAGACTTGCTTGCACTAGATATTATAGCTTTTAATAAAAAATTATATTACTAGGTTTTTTTATAAAAAGATCTTTTAGTAATTTTATTTAATATAATAAAGGTTAATAAAAGCCAGGAAGAAGTATTAGTAAAGAAATTAAAGAATAACTGTATTTATTAAGTAAGGGATGTATTATTTATATTAAGACTATAAGGTCTTGGGGATAAAACTAAAAAAAGGGAAGTATTATATTATAACCTGACTTTTATAGTTATAATAATAGGCCTATAGGGTAGGCTAAACTAAATTAATGTTAGAATAATAGATTAATTAAAAGAGATTTATTAACTTAATTATTAAGTTAATAAGTTAACTTAATAAAATTTATTAATAAGTCTTATAAAATACTATAAATTTAACTTATATAACTAAATATATAAGTTTACTTTATTATATTTATTTAAATAACTTAAATAGCTAGTTGTTAATATAGAATTAAAATTAAAGTATACTTCTAAAGCTTACTTACTGGTAATATTATATTATTATTATTGCTTTATAGATCTTCTGACCTATCTGCTAATATAAACTATAGGACTAGGTTTATCTTTTGGAAATCTTCTGAGCTATTAACTTTTATAGGACCTTAGTGACCAGGTTGTTATAATTAATAATTTTAAAAGATTTTTTTTAATTTTTTTTTAAAATTACTATAATTAATAAAAATAGCTATAGTTTAAGCTTTTTATTTATTAAAGGTATTTTTTTAATAATTTTTTAAAATTACTTTAATTTAGTTTCCTGCTGCTTTATTTATTTAAGTTTTTATATATTAAATATATTTAAATAACTTAATAAATATAAAAAAATTTAAAAAATAATATTTAAAATAAATTTAAAGGTTATTAAAAAACTTATATAGTTTAACTAGGTCTTTATTAAATTTATTAAAGTAAAAAGGTTTAAGAATTTCTTTAAATTATTTTTTAATTACTTTAATAAATTATATAATAAATATAACTATAGTAAGTGCTATAGCTAGTAGTATTGCTAGTAGGTTATAAAGTATAGTAAGCTATTATTATAAAATATAGTATTTTATATATTATTAGTTTTTTATGTTTTTAATTATTAAATTAATTATTTAAAAACAGCTAAATAGTTTATAAGGTTTTATAAATTTAATAAATTTAATAAAAGCACTTGTTATTATATTTATTCTTTTATATTAAATTAATTTATAAGTTTAATAATGTTTTAAAAGTTATTTATTTTAATATTATTTATAGGTTTAATAACTATTTAAATAAAAGTTATTAATATATAATAAACTATATATTAGATAGTTAATATAGGGTAGATTTTTAAAAGATAAACCTAAAATAAATTTTTTAGGTTTATATTAGCAAATAGATTAAAAAACTTATAGGCAATAGTATTATAATAATAGTTATTAGTAAAAATTAAAAGTATTTTTTAATTTATAAATATAAAACTATATTAATAATTAGTTATTTAAGTTATTTAATTAAGTATAAAATGTAAACTTATATATTTAATTAATTAAGCTAGATTATTTATAGATTTTAATAATTTATTATAAATTATTTTATAAAATTAATAATTTATTTATAAATTATTAGATTATTATAATAATCTAATAATCTATTGTAATTAATAGGTTAGTTTTATATTAATCCGGTTTGGCCTACCCTGTAGGCCTATTATTGCAACTATAAGAGGCAGGTTATAATATTATATATTACTTAATAAAATCTATTATTAAGTATATTAAATATAACTTAATAAACTTAACTATTAAATACACTAAAGATATTTAATTAACTAAATATATAAATTTACTTTTTATATTTATTTAAATAATTTAAATAGCTAGTTTTTAATATAGTTTTATATTTATAAATTAAAAAGTACTTTTAATCTTTATTAGTAATTATTATTATATTATTATTATCTATAGGTTTTTTAACCTATTTGCTAATATAAACCTAAAGAACTTATTTTAGGTTTATCCCTTAGGTATCTACCCTATACTAACTATCTAGTGTATAGTTTATTATAAAATCAAGTTTTTATTTAAAATTATTTACTATATAACTAAAACTACTTATTAAATCCTTTATATTTCTTTACTAATATAAACCTAATATTAAAGTTTATTCTTTAAGAACTAGCTACCCTATACCAGGTATAGGGATTAGAATATTATAATAACTTTTTATAATTTTTTATATACTTAATAAAATTAACTAATCTATTGAAACCTTTATTATTTTTACTTTAAATATTGTTTTTTTTTTTAATTTATTAATACCTTAATAATATATATTTACTAAACCTTTATTTAATTTCCTTTCTATACTTTTATATTACAACTTTAGAAAATCGCCCTTTTTATTAAAATAGTATATTTTTCTCTTTATTTAAAAATTAAAGCTATTTATAACTATTGCTTTTTTCTAATTATAACTGAGATACTAATAGATTTAATAAAAGAAGCAATTAATTCAAGCTCAAGGAAACAAAGGCACATGCAGCCAGCTATTTGCAGCTCTATAAGTATAGAGCAAAATGTATCTGCCTAGAAGTATATTTTAGATTTATTTGATGCTCGAGTCGTACAATGAATGTTAGCTCCTTGTTCTAGTGGTGGATAAACCGAAGGATAAAAAAAAACCCCTCATTCTGTTGGCTCGGTTATATGCTCGCTGTAAATTACCACAGAGCTACCTACCTAGTATTAGTATGCTTACGTGTCTGTGTGGGTGTGGGTACCTTGGTGTTGTGTTCGCTGCCCTTCGGTCGCAAAGGGCCGACAGTAGATATTGGCCGGCCCCCAGCATATGTGGAAGGCAATCGCTGTACAACTAGGGAGTGTGTGATGCGTAAAACCATTGGGTATCCTAGGAGAAAGCCAAGCAAGCCACATCTACTCCGTAATGCAATTTATTTAGCCTAGTCACACTAACCTGAGATTGCTAATTGCGATGCCGGTGATTGGCTGCAAACCGAGAAGGTAATCTTAAACGAGGCTGCCGAAGACTAGGTATTGTATACACTCCTGGCCGAAGGAAGCCTGGCTGTGCATCTGTGCCACTACTTGTAGTCTACGAGTTGACGAGGTACCACATCCCAATTAAATGGCGCTTTGCCTCCAGGGCTTACGAGCTGGATACACGTGCAGTCACCTGATGTACTGCTCTTGGAGATGAACAGGCCGTCTGCAAAACCATAAGAGGGCACGCGCGTGTCTTTTTCAGTCAATCCGCTGAATCATCCCAACGCACGGCTTGACATCTTCCGTTAACCCCATCGACCTCTTTATCCGCCGCCACCATGGCTGCAAAACACAGATATCCTCCTTCTGATTCCGCTATCTTGTCCAGTAAGAGGCATCACGAGAACGGATCAACTAACACGACCAAGTTTACAGATGGCGCGTCAAACGAATTCGAGTTTGGTGGCTCAATTGGTGCTGCGTTGTTAATGACGGGCTTCCCCCTACTGATGTGGTACATGTGGATAGGTGCAACGTACTATGATGGAAACTTGCCAATGCCTGAGGTCAACCAGACTTGGACTGACTTTGGTCAGCACCTCTTTCTGTTGGCTTACGAGGGGGCCTATCCAACTGCAAAAGCTTGGGCAATCTATTGGGTGTTTTTCATTGTGGAGGCACTTATGTACTGCTATATGCCCGGAGTGTCGAATTACGGCCGTCCATTGAGACACGAAGGTGGCAAAAAGCTTCCTTATTACTGTTCCGCATATTGCAGTTTTTATGCAACATTGCTCATTGCCGCCGTGCTGCACGCCACTCGCGTATTCCGATTGTACACGCTAATTGACGAGTTTGGACCTCTTATGACCGTTGCTATCCTATCTGGATTTCTCAACAGCTTCATCGTCTACTTCCAAGCTATCGTGCGTGGACGAACGCATCGGCTTACAGGCTATCCCATATACGACTTTTTCATGGGTGCTGAGCTGAATCCTCGTATTGGCATTTTGGACTTCAAAATGTTTTATGAAGTGAGAATTCCGTGGTTCATCCTATTCCTCATTACTTGCTCCGTAGCTGCTCGCCAGTTCGAAACTTACGGCTACGTTTCAAAAGAAGTAATCTTTCTAGTTGGGGCGCATTTCCTATACACCAACGCTTGCGCCAAAGCTGAGCAAATGATCATTACGAGCTGGTAAGCTCAAAGGAGACAAGTGGCCCTAAGTCAGATTTAATTAACGTTGGCCTAGGGATATGTATTTCGAGAAGCTGGGCTTCCTGCTCACCTTTTGGAACATGGCCGGTGTTCCCTTTACGTATTGTCATTGTGCTCTTTACTTGGCCAATCATGACCCATCCGAATACCACTGGAATCCTTTCTCTTTAACATTGCTTGCAGTTGTATATCTTTTCATGTACTGGATGTGGGATAGTGCCAATGGCCAAAAGAACGCATTCCGCCACAAGGAAAAAGGTCAACTCATCAAGCGCAACACTTTTCCTCAGGTTCCATGGCAATCCATTGAGAATCCCAAGACTATAGAAACCGATACAGGTGATCATATAATGGTCGACGGATGGTTTGCAATTATCCGAAAGCCAAATTATGTCCCTGATATGTTCTTCTCCATGTCCTGGGGGCTGATTACCGGCTTCGAGTAAGTCCATCTGGAGTATGCAGAATTGTGGAAAATCCTATTGGTGGCTGACTGTCTGCTGGTAGGAGCTTCTTTCCTTGGTTTTATTTCGTTTTCTTCATGGTCATGATCATTCATCGAACAAGGAGAGATATTATGAGATGCCGGAGAAAGTATGGCGAAGCCTGGAAGCAATATGAGAAAGAAGTCCCGTACATTTTTATCCCGGTGAGTTCTTCATCTTGATGTAGTTATTGAAATGCTGCTAATGGGGTTCAAGTATGTGATTTGATCGGAGTGGACATGTTTTCCAATCAATTGGGTGAAGGGTTCGCCGTGGAGGAGCCAGTCTAGCGTTCTGACCGCATTATTACCGTTCCTGCGGCGGATAGTATAATAACAGAAAAGTTTGGATTTGGTCATAGATGATTTCTAAGTGCTGAAAAAATAGAATTAATGTATTTTGTCAGGTGAGTCGCGTTAGCGCTTACATATCGCTAACTTTTTATTAGATTTAGGTGCCTCTTGCCGTATTCCGGTGTCCTTCCTAAGGTCGTTTAGCATTCAACGTTTGCCTAAAAATTTTTACATCTTATAGCATTAGTCCAACATACATACTGGCTGGGAAGAAAAGAGCTTGCGCATTGTCTGTCGGTGCACACAAATCACTGGATGAAAAGTAATATGCTTGGAAATAACATCTATAGATAGTTTTTCGATCCGAAGCCCTTGCTTAAAACTATAGAGCACTACTAATTCTTATGAGTTCTATACTTTGTGTTGTCAGTATTTTATATGAGTACCAACATACATAGAGAACTCTGTAATCCTCCTGCCTCCGCGCGATCATTTATGTCAGTCTGTATAATATGCTTTTAATCTTTCTACTACCCTCACCCTAGCACTATCTTATGCTTAACTGTATGCTTATTAATCGGGAAAAAACAAAGGGATCTATCCAAGTGCGAAATAACACGTTTATTGAATAAACCATTAACTTGTCTTTTATGACAGAGCTGGGTGGCACCAGGCATGCAGGTGCCTTCTTGGATAGTAGGCTGCGATACACTCACGCCATTCCATATCTTCCGGTGTCGTACCGTCGATGGCTAGATCGAAGCGCCGGATCATGGTTGCAAAAGCGATGTATAGCTCGGCCCAGGCAAGGTTTATGCCGAAGCACATGCGCGGTCCTCGACTGAATGGCACCAGCCAGTGATCCAGGTCTTTCTTATGGCCGGAGCCCCACGAAGTTTCTTTCTTTCCGTCCTCTAACCACCGTTCAGGGCGGAAGTCGAGAACATCGTCGCCCCAGACCTCAGCAGATTGGTGCACGTGTAGAATTGCCATGCCGACTGCTGCGCCCCCGGGGATGTGTTTGCCCGATATTACCGCGCCACCAGGAGGCACGACACGCGTCAATGACACACCTGATGGAATAAAGCGTAAAGATTCCTTGATAGTTGCCGTAAGCAGCGGCAGGGCTTCAAGATCTTTCAGCGTCGGCTCAGTATCGAGGCTCGGCCACACTGTAACAAGCTCTTGTCTTAGCTGCGCGAGTAATTCTGGATTTCTCATTGTGTGCCAGTGACCCATGAGCAGTGTGTCAGCTACTGTATTGGCACCCGCAAATATGAGGGTGAACCCTTCATCATGCAGGGATGTCATATTCGGAACTGACTTTCTGCGGTATGCTTGGGGGTCAAGCATTCGATGGAAGATTGTTTGGTGCGACACGCTGTCCAGTTTTGATGGGCATTGTAACACGATCTGCAGCTGCTGTTGAATCAAGTCACGAACTTGATACAACCGGGGAGCTAGTCGCTTGGCATCCGGCAGGACACGCATGACCAGACCAGGAGGTACAGCGTAAATCAGGTTACGGATCAAAGGGAAATTCTTTAGCACGGGTAAAGCTCCCAAGCTAGCATCCATAGCCAGAATCAAAGGATCTCTAAACTCCGGAGCCTCTAACGCATTGACACAGTTACCAAAGGTAAAACACATGATAGTGTCGAGAGTGTAGGAGCGAAATGCAAAAAGAAGGTCGATAGAGCTTTGTGTTGCATTCGCCTTCGTGATGGAAGATGCTAAACGTGTTGCCTATCATGTAATATTGGTTAATATGGAAAAATAAAGGGTGCATAATTTCTGGAAATATAAAACAACAAAGTCACTACTTACATTTCGCCAAACCAAGTGCTCAAGGTTTTGAATGGCTTTCTTAGAGAAAATTGGCAAGAGGACCTCTCTTCGTTCCTTAGCCTGGTCATATTTCAAAAACACGAAGGATCCGGTTTTTACTCCAGGTGTTCGGTAAAGACCAGGATCCTTATCCCATCTTCTGCTACTGTGGTAGATGTCGTGAAATGCGTTTGGGTTCCCAAAATGCAGCTACACAAGGACGATTTATATGAAGATCAGCCACTCAGAATCTTGACAAGGAAAAAGATGGGATGGAGGATGTATTGAACAAATAACTTTTCTTACCTCATTCGGAGAAATACGGACTATTTCACCTATTACTCGTGTTATATAATTTATAATTTATATAAAAAATAATAATATAAATATTATAACCTAACTCTTAAGAACTATAATATAATATATAGCCTAGGAGAACCTTAAAATAAATAACTAATTGAAGAAATACTAACCTATAAAAAGGTAGTTTTATATACTAAATTAATAAATATAAGTAGTTTTAGTATAAAAAAACTAATAAGCTATAATAGTTTTTATAAAATAACTTATTATATAAGTTAATAATAATTATAATTATTAAATACCTTGAATAATTAATTATTATTAATATAATATTTTTCTTTAATATTTATAAATTAAAAATATACTTTTATTTTTTTTTTATTTATAAATTAAAATAGCCTACAGCTGTTATTTTATTTTTATTTTATAATACTTTAATTTTATAAATTAATAATTATAATATATTTAATAACTTTTGTATTATTTATTTATAAAGATTTTTAATTTTATTATTTTTTTATAGCTTTTAAAATACTTATAAGCTTTTGTAATATTCTGATCCTATACCTGGTATAGGGTAGCTAGTTCCTGTTACAAACCAACTATATAAGATTCCCCTAGTATATACCTCTGGGTAAACTATAGATAAAGATAACTAATTAGGTTAAAGGAAATATATTTTTAGTAAAATATATATTTACTTATAAAATAAAACTGTAACTTTAAGGAAGTATTTTTATTAGGTATAATATAACTTATATAAGTAATAACTATAAAATAACTTACTATATAAGACTGTTTATTATATTTATTAAATATAGTTTAAATAATTAATTATTAATATAGTATTTATATAATAACTAAAATTAAACTTTTCTTTAAAGTTATTAATTATATAACTAAAACTATTTATAAAATTCTTTATATTTTTTTACTAATATAAACCTAATATTAAAGGTTTATTTTTTAAGAACTAGCTACCTTATTGTAACATCCTGACCTATACTATCGTACTTAGGTATAGGGTAGGTTCCTAATCTATAAACTTAACATCGGGTTTATGTTAGCAGAGAGATAAGTTAGAGTCTTATGAGCGATGCAGTTATATAGCTAACAAGGTTATAAATAACTAATTTAATTATTATTTAAAAGTGCTATATTAATAACTAATTATTTAAGTTCTATTTAATAAGCATAATAAATGGTTTTTATATAGTAAGTTATTTTATAAGGCTTATGATTTTAATTGTAATCTTTTTAGGGTGGCTTACTTTAGTATTTATAATCTATTAGGGATGGCTTATGCTTCTATAAGTAATTCCTTTTTAATTAACTTATTAATCTATAGTTTATTTATAAATATATATCTTATAGTTATTAGGTTATAATATAATGCCCCTCTTTATTAATCTTATCCTTAAGGCTAAGCATACATTAGTCTTTATAATTTATAAATATATCTATTCTTCCTATTCCTATTGTCTATAACTTACTTCTTTAAATAATGGCATAATAACTAATTAAGTATTTAAGTTAATTCTTTATAAAACCCATAAGCATAACTTTCTTACATTATTTATTCTTTTTTATAGTTTTAATTTTAATATATTATATATTTATTGCTTTTAAAAGAAGATTCTTTATTAAATAATAAAGGATTTTTTTTATTATTATAAATATATTAAATGCAGTTGTTTTTATAATAGGGTCTTAATAGCTTTTTCTTATAGGTAAGCTTTATTTTTATATTTATTTATATTGTTAATATTTTAGTTTTAGTAATAAAAGTGTTAGATTAATAAAAGAAGCTAAAAGCAGAAGAAGAGGCTGTAGGCAAAGCCTTAGAGTCCCTTTAATTTTAGCTTTTTAAATTATAAGTTAAGCTTTCTAAAGCAGTAAGCTGCCTGGCTTATATTTATTATATAAAGAGTAAAATAAAGAAATAAGGTAATAAGTTAATTTATTATAGAATGCAGGAGTTAAATAAAGAAGATAATATAGTAAATAATTTTTAGTATATAAGGGTCTTTAATAATATTAATTAATCCTTCTTTAACATTAGCCTGAAGTTTATAGACCTTAGTTTATTAATTTTATAAAATAAAGAAACCTTTATATTAGCTTTTAAAAGTTAAAGTATTCTTTTAGTTTTTATAAATTCTTTAGTTTAAAGTATTTTTTTTATTTAATAAGGTACTTTATTTTATTAATCTTAGAGTTCTAGTATATAGCAAGTACTCCTTTAACTTTATATTCTTTTTCTTTATCTTTAATAATAATTTTATTTAAAATAGATCTTTCTATAAGTTTATTAACTTATGCTTTTTTTAATTATAATATATAAAACACTAGACTTTAGAGCTTTATTATATTTAGTAATGCTAGCTTATAATTAACTTCTTTAATTTATTTAAGGATTTTATAAAGTTCTATTTTTCTAATGTTTAATTTATTACTTAGCCTATTAGTCTTAATATTTAATAATTTATAGCTTTATAAATGCTATAATAAATAAACTATATCCCTTTCTAGAGAATTAATCCTGTAATTCTATCTTAATCTATATACTTTCTTATTTTATTTTAAATAAATTTAAGTTATATATATATTTCTTTATATAAATTAATTATTAATTTTACTTATAGTCTTGCTTTTTTAGAGTTAAGTCCTTCTTATAGTAGTTTAAATGCTTTTAGTATAAATCTATAGTTTACATAAAATAGTATAATTTTTATAGATTTTAAAGGTATACTATTATAATAGTATTATACTACTGGTAATTTTTTTATTTAATTGTCTTATATAAAGTTAATATAGCATTTTAAATAGGCTTTAATAATTTAATTAATGTATTTTATTTATTTATTTATTTAAGGGTAGTATATAGTACTTAGTTTATAGTTTATCTTTAATTTAGCTATAAGTTCTTATTAAAATTTAAAAGTAAATGTTTATTTTTTATTTAATATTATTTCTTTTAGTAGTTTATAATTTACAGTAATTATTTTTATATAGATATAAGTAAAGTCTTCTGCTATATATAATTTATTATATAGCAAAAAGTATACTTTTTTTAAAAAGTAATAGACTACTATAAAGATATTATTATATTTTACCTTTATAAAGGGTTTAATAAAGAAAGGTAGGTTAATAATATAGGTAAATATTATTAATTCCTATAGTTATTTTACTACTAGCAGCAGTTATAGTTTTTTATATAGTTTATATTTTTTATTTTTTATTTATTAGCATATACTGCAGTATAATATAATATATTAAATATATACTTTAAATTTAATTATTTTATAATATATAAAGACTTAATTATATATTTTCTATATTTCTTTATATTTATATAGTAGATGTTTATAAATATATTTTACTATATCCTTTTTTAACTCTTTAAATACTTAAATCTTTCTTTTATATTTAAAGTATCCTTCTTCTATAGTTACTCCTTTTAAATATTCTTTATTTTTATAATTTTTTATATATTCTTTAATTTTATTAAGCATTAAGTCTTCTTTAAATACTTTAAATATTATATAAATATATATTTACTTAATGTTTTTTTTATTATTATAGTATAATGCTTATGCTGTAAATTCTAGTATATTTTATTTATAGTTACTTCTTTTGCTTAATGCATTAGCTTTTTTATTTTTTATGCCTTTATAATAAATAAGTTTATAATTAAATTATAATAGGAATTTAAAGTATTTAACTTATTAGCTGAAGAGCTCTTTAGTAATAGTAAAGTATAAAATATTTTTATAATTAATATAGATAGTAATTTTATATTTACTTTTATAGTAATAATATCTTTATTTTTTAAATGTTTATAATATAGTATATATTTTTTTATTATAAGTAAAATATTATAATATTAATTTATTAAGTTTATATAAAAAGAATGTAATAGGTTTAAGTTTACTATTATTGCCTGGTTAACTTAAAACCCCTTTAATTATAAAATTTAATATATTAGTTTTAATTATAATAGGTTTCTTTAGGTTAAATATAGTAAGAATTATCTTTAAAGTAATAGCCTTTTTAAATTCTTTAAAGGCTTTTTATTATTCCTTCTTTTATTAAAAAGGTTTATTTTTTTTAGTTATATTAATAAGCAGGATTACTTTTAGTAAAAAGTCTTTAATAAATTTTTAATAGTAATTTATAAGTTTAAAGAATGCTTATAATTCTTTAAGTATAGTTAATACTAGCTATTTATTAATTACTTTAACTTTATTAGGGTTTATATAAATTTCTTTAGGTATAATAATATATTCTAGAAAGTTAATTTTTTAAAAATAAAATATATATTTTTTAGGGTTAATAAAGAGTTTATTTTCTTTAAGCTTTTGTAGTATAAGATAGATGTATTTTTTATATTTTTTAAAGGTGTTTAAGAAGATTAAAATATTATTAATATATATAATTGCAAAATTATTTAAGTATAGTTTAAGTATATAATTTATTTTTTTTTAAAAGAATGCAGGTATATTTATAAGTCCTTATAGTATAATAATATATTTATATAATTTATATTTTATTATAAATACAGTTATTTATTTATATCTTTCCTTTATTTTAATAAGCTTATAAGCTTCTGTAAGATTAAGAGTTATAAATTATTTTTTCTTATGCAGTTTATTTTTAATTTATAAAATTAAGGGTAGCAGGGTTTTATCTTTAATAATTATTTTATTTAACTTCTTATAATTAATAACTAACTATAGTTTACTATTTTTCTTTAGTATAAAGATAATAGAGTATTTAACTAGGGATTTAGAGATTTAAATATATTCTTTTTTAAGTTATACTTTAATTTATTTTTTAAGGGTTTTAAGTTTTATTTTGCTAAGATTATGTTACAACCTGCCTCTTATAGTTGCAACAATGGGCCTACAGGGTAGGCCAAACTGGATTAACGTAGGACTGACCTACCAATTACAACAGGATTATTAGATTATTATAATAATCTAATAATCCATAAATAGATTATTAATTTTATAAGATAATCTATAATAAATTATTAAAATCTATAAATAATCTAGCTTAATTAACTAGATATATAAGTTTACTTTTTATGCTTTTTTAAATAACTTAAATAGCTAGTTATTAATATAATTTTATACTTATAGATTAAAAAGTACTTTTAATCTTTACTAGTAACTATTATTATAATATTATTGCCTATAGGTTTCTTAATCTATTCTCTAATATAAACCTAAAGAACTTATTCTAGGTTTATCTTTTAAAAATCTACCCTATATTAATTAACTAATATATAGTTTATTATATATTAATAACTTTTATTTAAACAGTTACTAAACCTATAGGCAATATTAAAATAAATAATTTCTAAGACTTTATTAAATTTATAAATTAATCTAATATAGAAGAGCAAATGTAACATTAAGTACCTTTACTAAATCTATAGGACTTTATAAGCTACTTAACTATTTTTAAATAATTAGTCTATTAATTAAAAATATAAAAAATTAATAATATATAAATTATTAATATTTTATAGCAATAGCTTATTGTATTTTATAACCTACTAGCAGTGCTACTACTTATAGCACCTGCTATAGTTATACTTATTATATAATCTATTAAAGTAATTAAAAAATAACCTAGAGAAATTCTTAGGCCTCCTTACCTTAATAAGTTTAATAAAGACCTAGTTAAGCTATATAAGTTCTTTAATAACCTTTAAACTTATTTTAAATATTATTTTTTAAACTCCTTTATATTTACTAAACTATTTAAATGCATTTAATATATAGGAACTTAAATAAATAAAGCAGCAGGAGATTAAATTAAGGCAATTTTAAAAGATTATTAAGAAAATACCTTTAATAAATAAAGAGCTTAAACTACAGCTATTTTTATTAATTATAGTAATTTTAAAGAAAAATTAAAGAAGTTATTTAAAATTATTAATAAAACCTAAGAAGCTAAAAAGAAATTTAAAGACTTTAAATAAAAAAGACTATATTATTAGTATACTTTAATATTCCTTTAGTTACTTACTAAAGTAAACTAGACTGAAGACTTAAAGAAAGAAATCTATTACTATAGCTTAAAACCTAAAGTTAAAGATAAAATCTATAAGATAGATTAATAAAAAACTAGTTTTATTAACTTTACTTAAGAAGCTATTAAGATTAATAACTAATAATAGAAAAGGAAGTAAAAATAAAAAGCTAAAAGAAATAGTACTATAACTAAGCCTTATTTATAGGCTAATTAAAGAAAAAAAAAGATAAATATATTATTAAAGATAATAGAACTTAATTAAGCAAAATAAACTTTAATATTATTAAAGCCATTAAGTTTAAGGGAAAATATAATTTTTATAGTAAGCCAGGCTATAAGAAAGTCTATTACTATTTTAAAAGAAAATAAAAAAAAAATAAAAAAAGCCTTAAATAAAAAAATAAAGCAATAATTAATACTATAAAAGAAAATACATAAGTAAATACTATTACTAAAATACCTTATACTAGCTTTAGTTAAACTGCCTGCTATAATAATATATACTTTATATATAGAAGTAATAAAAATAAATTAAAACATTACCTAAAAAAACTAAAAAAAGTAAAACCTTAAAAAAAGTTAAAATTAATACTTTAACCTTTTATAAACTACTTAATAAAAATTTAAACTTTAATATAAAATTAATTTATAAGCATTATAGATTTATTAATATTATTTATAAATATAATAAAAAATAAATAGTAATTTAAAAAGAAAACTATAACTGCAATAACTGCTATTTATAAAACCTTAACTATAAATGCTAAGGGTGCTTAAACTATAGATTTATAAAGGGATATTAATATAGTTATAAAGGTAAATAGTAATAAAATATAAAAGCTATATATAAACTCTTTAAGGAAGAAGATAGATTAATTAAAGAATACTTTAAAAAATAAAAATAAAAACTTTTAGATAAAGAAATTAATAAAGATAAAATTGTTTATAATAAAACTAAAAGAATTTATAAATATAGTTTTTATAAAATTTATAAGAAACATTAATAGTAGATTAATACCCTTTTAAATATATATCCTTTTATAAAATATAAAGTTATTGCTAAAGATCTATATAATAGCAATAATATTAATAATAATAAATATTATTAATGCAGTTTTTAAAAACTATAATATAATAAAACTTACCTAAAGTTTAATAAAAAAATATATAAATATCTATAATATTACTTATAGAATATAAACTATTATTATAAAAAACTATAAAGATTAAATAAATTAGTTTTATTTTATATATATTAATATAATCTTTATTACTTTTAGGACTTTAATTATAATTATAAAGGATATAATATTTATAAATTAATGGATAAAGAATATAACTGTATGTATATTCTAGGAGAATAGGCAGAAGAAGAAGAAAAATAAAAGGAAAGATAATAATATTTTAAAGAATATTTACTTTAAAGAATTAGCTTGGAATAAGTATAAGAATAAATAAAAGCTATTAAACTAGACCTTAAAGATGCCTATACCTATATTTTAATTTATAATATCTTTAATACTTTTAATAAAGATTATAAAAAATATTATTAAAAAGAATATAATAATATATACTGTTAAATATATATATTTAATAAATTAGTAGATTAGTAAAGTAAGTAACTAAAGAAAGTTAAAGTATAAAATTGCTTAATAAATTATTTTTTAAACTATAATATATAATACTATAGAAAATACTATAAGGAAAAATATTAGTTTTATTAAATAATATAGAAACTTTTATAAAGAAATTATAACTTTAATAATTATTTAAATAAAGAATAAAGAAATAAAATTTTAATTAAGAAATATTATTAAATAATTAAAGAATAAAATAATTAAATTAAATGCTAATAGTATAAAAAGTATTAATTTAAGATATAGTAAAAAAGCCTTTTAGATATAATTATTATTAACTTAATTAAAATATTTAAAAAGAAATTAATAATTAATAAATATTTAAACTAGTAATTAGTTAAGATTTATATAAATAGTGGTTTAGATTGTAATTTAATTACTAATAGCCTAGTAGACTAGCTTAAAATATTATATATTATTAAAAAGACATTATTAATTATCTTTAGTATTATAAGTATAAATATAAAAATAATTATTATTTATAAGATTAATTATTTCCTTATAATAGTTATTAATTAAATTAAGGATATTAAGTTTAATATACTAGACTTATAAGACTATAATATTTTATTAAGATATTTATAGTTGGAAAAATATAATTTTATAATTAATTAAAAGATAAAAAAGATAATTTAAGAAGAAAATATCTCCCTAAAGTTATAATTAGGCTAGGAAGGGGGTAAAGAAAGTAAAAATGTACTTATAGACTTATAATTAAAACCTTCTGTATAATTAAAGAAAAAAAAATAAAATAAAAAAGATAAGGCTAAGAAAATAGAAATATAAAAAAAAGTTAAATTTAACTTTAAAAAATTACTGGTATTACTATAATATAATAATTAGCAATAGAAAGTAAAAATTATATAAATTAATAAAATTATTTCTAGATATTATATAGAACTAGCTAAATTTAATATAGTATTAATAAAAGCAAAAGAATAAGCTAAAGTTAATAAAAATAAACCTTTAGCTAAAATATTATAATAATATTAGAAATATAAGAAATTATATTAATAAGTACTTAAGAAAAGACTATTACTTTATTTAAAATGGGATTATAAGATTATACTTAAGGATAAAGCCTTACTAAAACTTTATAAGATTTATAATTTTAATAAAATAAAGCTTAAAATACTTAAAAAATAGTTATAAATATAATTAAATAAAGAATATATTAAGGTATTAAACTCTTTAGTAGAATACTTTATTATTTTTATACTAAAGAAAAATAAAAAGCTTTATTTAATTATTAATTATTAATAGCTTAATAAAATAACTATTAAAGATAAAATGCCTTTATTATTAATTATTAAAATTAAAAAAAGATTATAAAGCATAAACTAGTTTATAGCCCTGGATTTTACAGAAGCTTATAAACTTATAAAAATAAAGAAAGAATATAAATAAATAACTGCTTTTAAAATAAAATATAGACTATTTAAATACTTAATTATATTATAAAGATTTATAAATATACTAATATTATTTTAAAAGAGAATTAACTTTATTTTTAAAGAGTATTTAAATGACTTTATAGTAGCTTATATTAATAATATTTTAATTTTCTTAAGGATATTAAAAGAATATAAAGAATATATTTATAAAGTATTATAGAAATTATAAAACATTAAGCTTTTTATTAACCTAAATAAATACTAATTTTATATATAATAAGTTAAGTTTTTTAAATATATTATTATATTAAAGGAAGTTTAAATAAATTTAAATAAAGTTACTGCTATTTAAAATTAAGAATTCCTAAAAACCTATAAAGGATTGTAAAGTTTTTTAAGACTTGTTAATTATTATTAAAGATTTATCTAAAGATATAGTAAAATTATAAAACCACTAACTAATATTACTTAACTTAAGGAAAATAAAAAAGGCAAGAAGAAATAAAAAGATAAAAAACTATCCTAGACTAGTAAAATAAAATTAATATTTTAAAAACTTAAGAATACTATTATTAATAAATTAATACTTATTATATATAACTTAAGTAAGCTTATTAAAATAAAAACAAATATTTCTAACTTTACTTTAAAAGAAACCTTAGGATAATAAAATAAAAATAAAAGACTTAAGCTAGTAGTTTTTTTCTTTAGAAAATTATATAGCCTAAAACTAAAATATTCTATTTATAATAAGAAATTTTTAATAATTATTAAAGCATTTAAAAAATAGCAATATTATTATTTAAAAAATAAGTATAAGATTAAAGTCTACATTAACTACTAAAATATATTTTACTTTATAACTATATAATAACTTTTTATATAATAAATTTATTACTTTAAGTTTTTAATAGACTTTAATTATAAGATTATTTATTATAAAGAAATAGAAAATAAAAGAGCTAATACTTTAAGTTAAAAAGAAGAATACTTTAAAGAAATTCCTAAATTTAAGGTATAAATTTTATATAAAAATAATTAAAGAAATTATAAATAAATTAAAATTAATACTTTATTTATTATAAAAGAATATAATCTTATTTTTAATAAAATTAAAGATTAAATTAAAAATTAGCAATTAGAATAGTTTTTTAAGGAGGTAACTATAATTAATAAACTCTTAAAATAAAGTAAATAAATCTAAATATTAAAAGAATTATAAATAAAAGTAATTTAAAATATTTATTATTATATAATTATAGCAATATATTAAAGTATTAAAACTATATATAATTATATAATATATTACTATTAATTTAAAAGACTTTAATAAAAAATTAAAAAAGTTATTAAAAAATGTAATATATATAAAAAAATAAAGAATAAATAATATTAGCTATATAGAAAATTATAACTTATTTTAGTTTTTAAATAAAATTAATATATTATTATATTTAATTATATTATTAATTTACTAGAGTTAAAAGAATTATTAATTAATATAGTCTATAATAGTATTTTTATAGTAATAAATAAACTCTTTAAATAAGCCTACTTTTTATTATATAAAAAGTCTTATATTATAAAAGATTTAATATACCTTTATATAAGGCATATATTTATAAAATATAGACTATTAATATAAATTATATTAAATAAAGAAAATACCTTTACTTTTAAGTTTTAGTAAAAATTAATAGCTAAATTTAAAACTTATTATAAACTAAATACTATATATTACCTATAAATAAATAGCTAAATAAAAAAAATAAATTAAGTTATTAAAGTATATTTATAATACTATATTAACTTTATATAAGATAATTAAGTAAAAAAACTTCTTGCAGTATAAAATTAATATAATAGTTTTATTTTAGAATTTATAAAAGTTACTTTATTTTATATTAATTATAGATTTATATTAAAAGTATATAAACTATTTTACAATAGTTTTAATATAAAAAATATTTAAATTTTAGCTAAAGATATAATTAAATTATAAAAAAAACTTAAGGAATAACTTAAGTTTATTTAAAACTATATAAAGCAATAAACTAACTATATAAGGATTAAAGAATTAACCCTTTAGAAAGGGGATATAACTTATTTACTATAGTATTTATATAATAAAAAATTATTAAATATTAAAATAAATTAGCTAAGTAATAAACTGGATTTTAAAAAACTTAAATTATTTAAAATTCTAAAGAAAATTAAAGAAGTTAACTATAAGTTAAACCTACTTAATAATATAAAATTAAAAACAGCTATTTTTTATATTTTACTACTAGAAAAAGTATTAGTAAATAAAGAAATAGGCAAGCTAATTATAAATAAAATTATTATTTAAAATTAAGAAAAAAAATATAAAATTAATAAAATAACTTATATATAAATAAATAAAGAAATAAATAAATAAGAATATTTTATAAAATAAAAAGGGTATAATTTATTTAAAAACTTATAGGTTTTTAAAAAAAAATTTAAAAGGAATGCTTAAGCAATCTTATAAGGATATTATTAATCTTTAAAGATAAAAATAATAATAGATTTAAATTAAATGTAGATTAATTAATAGTATTAATAGACTAAGATAGGCCAGCAGAACTAAGCACTAATATAATAGCTTAATAAGCAGCGGCCTCTGCCTTCTTATATTTAATATAATTTAATTCCTTTAAGTCTATAATACCCTATAAAACTGCATGTTTTATTTTTTAATACTATATTTTCTTTTACTTATAAAAATACTTAACCTTTATATTAGTATATTAATGCTTCTCTTTAGCTTCTTTAAGTTTATTTTTTAAATAAAAATAATATACAGTAATATACTTTAATTACTCTAAAGTTAAACCTTAGATATTATAATATAATTAATTTAACTTAATATATTTTAAATAGTAAAAAAAATTAATAAAAAATAATAAATATTTTTAATAACCTTTAAAAATATAAAAAGAATAATGCTTATTTATTTTATTAGCACTAGTAATAATAAATTTAAATAAAGACTTATAATATATAGTTTTAAAATAAATTAATTTTAAAATTTTATCTAATATAATAAAGTTAATAAAAGAAATTAAAAACTACTAGTAAAAGAATTAAAGAATAACTATATTTATTAAATAAAGAATATATTATTTATATTAAAATTTATAAAAGTTTTAAAAATAAAATTAATAAAAGGGGAGTATTATATTATAATCTGCCTTTTATAGTTATAATAATAGGCCTATAGAGTAGGCTAAACTAGATTAATGTAAGACCGATCTATTAATTATAATAGGATTATTAGATTATTATAATAATTTAATAATCTATAAATGAATTATTAATTTTATAAAATAATTTATAATAGATTATTAAAATTTATAAATAATCCAGCTTAATTAACTAAATATATAAGTTTACTTTTTATACTTTTTTAAATAACTTAAATAGCTAGTTATTAATATAGTTTTATATCTATAGATTAAAAAGTACTTTTAATCTTTACTGATAACTATTATTATAATATTATTGCCTATAGGTTTTTTAACTTATTCTTTAATATAAACCTAAAGAATTTATTTTAGGTTTATCCTTTAGGAATTTACCCTATATTAACTAGCTAGTGTATGGTTTATTATATTACTACTTTATTTTCTTTATTTAACTTCTGTATTCTATAATAGATTAACTTCTTACTATACTTTTTTATTTAACTTTTAATATAATAAATATAAGATAATTAATTTATAGCCTTAGATAGCTTTAACTATAACTTAGAAAGTTAAGCCTAAAGAGATTTTAAGGCCTTGCCTGCTGCCTTTTCTTTAGCCTTTAATTTCTTATGCTAATTTAATACTTTTATTATTAAAAGAAAAGTTAGCTACTATATAATAAAGGAAGAATATCTACTTATAAAAAGATACAATTAGTATATTATTATAAAAACAGCTATGCTTTATATATTTATAATAATAAAAAGAATCTTTAATTATATAATAAAAAACCTTCCTTTAGAAATAATATATATATAGTATGTTTAAATTAGATCTATTAAATAAAATATATAATGTAAGAATGTTATACTTGTAGGTTTTATAAAAAATAGACTTAAATACTTTATTAATTATAATAGTATCTTTAAGAAAGTAAGTTTATAGAACTATAAATATAGAAAAGGTAATATACTTATAGATTATATATTACTATATATATAGCCTTAAGGATAAGATTAATAAAGAGGGGGCATTATATTATAACTTAAAACTATAAAATATATACTTTAGATATACTATAGACTAATAAATTAATTAAAGAAAGGATTATAGCTTTAAGAGTAAGCTATTTTAAATAAATTACTATTATAAAAGTAAGCTACTATAAGAGGATTATAATTAGGATCATAAGCCTTATAAAATAATTTACTATATAAGACTGTTTATTATACTTATTAGATATAGCTTAAATAGTTAATTATTAATATAGTATTTATATAATAATTAAATTAGACTTTTATTTAAAGTTATTAGCTATATAACTAAGACTGCTTATAAGATCTCTTATATCTCTCTGCCAATATAAACCTAATGTTAAAGATTTATCCTTTAGGAACTAGTTACCTTATACTAGGTATAGGATTAGAATGTTATAAATTCTTAAGCCAAAAATAATATATATTATAGATAAAGGTAATAAGATTATTTATTTATTAGAATAATTAAGATTTCTTAAAAATAATAATAACTATAACTTCTATAAATCTATATTTAAACTCTTAGATTACTCTTAGATAATAAATATAAAAGCAAATAATAAAATCCCTAACTAATAACTTATTCCTTAAGTTAATTTTATAAACCTAGTTAATCTAGTTAAAGGCATTGCCTTAGAAAATAATAAAGATAATAAGTAATATAATTTATAAATATTACTTTAAAAAAACTAAAAATATTATATAATATTATAAAAATTTTATCTCTAAAATTATAGTACTTAATTTATTTTAATATAATATTATAAATAAAGTAAATATAAATATAAAAAATACTTTAATAGTATTATATATTTATTTAAATAACTTATAAAAGTAAACCTTAAAAATATAATATATTATTAAAGCTATTACTATTAATTAAGCACTTACCTAAGGCCTTAATTATAAAAAAATAATTAAAGAATATAACTACATTAATCTAGTATATCTGCTATATTATTAAATTAGCTAAATTAATTATATTACTTATAAATATATAAAACATTTTAAATAAAAAGCTAAAAAAAATATTTTTTTAATATATATCCCTTAATATATAATATTAAAACCCTATAATAATTTATACTGCCTTATATAAAAAGCTATTTAATAATATTAATCTTTTAAGACAGTTATTTTAAAATCTTTTAAATATTTAAATAAAATAAACTTTTTTAAATATATTAATTAATTTTATAAAGTATATAAATTAAGAAAATTATAAAATTAATATAAGTAAAAAGAAATTAAAAGAGTAAAGCTAGATTACTAATAAAAAGAATTTAAAGACTATAATAAAATAAAATATTTATAATATATAGATAAAAAGATTAAAAACTAGCATTATTTAAAAAACTATTAATATTTTTTATAAAAAGGCAGCAGAAGGATTTATAATACTTAAATATTATTAATTTAAAATATAATAATAAAAAAGAAGAAAAGTACTTTAATAAAAGAATTATTTTAATAGTATTATTAAATAAAAATCCATTTAGTATTTTAATAAATAGTAGGTTAAGAAATAACTATATATTTACTATAACTATAATATACCTGCAGTTATTAGTATATAAAAAAAAAAAACTATATTAACTTTTTTATATTAAAGGATAAATCTTTAAGTATAATAAAGGATAAATAAAGCAATAAACTAATCCCCTGCTGCTATAAATTAATAACTATACTATAAATATAATATATAATATAGCTAATATCCTAAAATATAACCTTATTTTAAAAATACTTTAGTTATATAAATATAAACCTAATATAAAATAAAGAATAGGCTAAATCTATTAATATAATAATAAAAGTACTTTAAATAAAACTAATATAGAAATATTAGAAGAGGAACTAGGTTACTAGAAGCCTAAGGTTTTCCTTAGCTCTTTAAATATTTCTTTTTAGCATTATTAAAAAAAGGAGAAAATAAAATAAGTTTATATATAAAGGTATATTACTATTTTATATTAAAAATTAATAAAACTTAATAAAGAATTATATAAGTTAAAAATAAAAGAATTTACTTTTAAAAAATAATTAATATTAATCCTAGAATAATACTAGAAATATTAAAAACTCTTTAATAATTAATTAAAAAAAAGATTATTATTGTATTTAAAATAAAACTATAAGATAGTGCTAAAAGAAGGAAAATTACTAAAGTTCTATAAAATATATAACTTAAGTAAAGGAAAACTAAAAATACTTAAAAAATAAATTAAAATATAATTATAAAAAAAATATATTTATATATTAAAGTTATTAATTAAATACTTTATTATCTTTATTTTAAAAAAAAACAGTAAACTTTAATGAATTATTAATTATTATAAATTAAATTAAATTATTATTAAAGATAAAACCCCCTTGCTATTAATTTTATAAATTAAAAATAAATTATATAAAAAGAAATAGTTTATAACTCTTAACCTTATAGAAGTTTATAAGCTTATATAAATAAAAGAAAAAGATAAATAAAAGATAGCATTTGCTATAAAATATAAATTATATAAATATATAGTTATACTATAAAGGCTTATTAATATACCTATATTCTTTTAAAAAAAAATAAACTATATATTAAAACTATACCTAGATAACTTTATAATAGCTTATATTAATAATATTTTTATTTTTTTAAAAAACCTTAAAGAATATAAAAAATATATTTATTTTATATTATAGAAACTTAAAGAAGTAAAACTCTTTATTAATTTTAAAAAATATATTTTTTATTTTTAATAAATAAAATTTCTTAAATATATTATTACTTTAGAAAAAATCTATATAAACTCTAGGAAAATTACTATAATTGAAAAATAGCTAATGCCTATAATATTTAAAAAAATATAAGCATTTTTTAAACTTATTAATTATTATTAAAAATTTATTAAAGATTTTATATAAAAAGCTATTTTATTAATAAATATAATAAAAAAAGGTATTTTTTTTAAGTAAAGGAAAAAACAGCAGAAAGCCCTTAAGGAACTTAAAATAGTAATAATATTAAAACCTATCTTTACTATATTTAACCTAGAAAAACCTATTATAATTAAAATAGATGTATTAATATTTATAATAAAAGGAGTATTAAATTAACCTAGAAAAAATAATAAACTATAACCTATTATATTTTTCTTATATAAACTCTATAGACTAGCAATATAATATACTATATATAATAGAAAAATATTAACTATTATTAAAGCACTTAAAGAATAAAAACACTACTATTATAAAAGTAAGTATAAGGTTATTATTTTTATAGACTATAAGAATTTTACTTACTTTACTACTATATAAGAATTATTAAGCTAATAAGTTAAATACTTTAAATTTTTTTTATAATTTAACTTTAAACTTATTTACTATAAAAAATTAAAAAATAAATAAGTTAATATATTAAGCAGAAGAGTTAATTATAAATAAAAAATACTTAAATATATAGCGCAAGTACTATAATTTAATAATAATAAAAATATTAAATAAATATAAATCTATATAATATTTAAAGTTTTAAAAAGCAACCCTATGCTTAAAGAAATTAAAGAATTTATTAAAAACTAAAAAAATAAATAATATTTAAAAAATATTACTATAAATTTAAAATATCTTAAATAATATAAGAAAATTTAAATACCTAAAGAACTATAAAAGAAAGTAATTAAATATATTTATAAATATCTATTGTATAAATATAAAGATATAATAAAAATATATAATTAAGTTTTAATATACTATAATATTAAAAAGCTTAAAGAATATATAAAGTATATTATATTATATTGTAATATATATTAATAAATAAAAGACAGAAGACATAAGCCTTATAAAAAACTATAACTATTACCTATTATAAAATAACCCTAGGAATTAATTATCTTTAATTATATTATTAATTTACCTTTATTAAAAAAACCATTTATAAATATATAATATAATAGTATTTTTATAATAATCTACTGACTTATAAAGCAAGCTTACTTTTTACTATATAAAAAGTTATATTTATTAAAAAACTTTACTTATACCTATATAAAAATAATTACTGCTAATTATAGATTACTTAAAGAAATTATTTTAAATTAAAAATAAACATTTACTTTTAAATTTTAGTAAAAACTTATAATTAAATTAAAAATAAACTATAAACTTAATACTATATATTATCTTTAAATAAATAAATAAATTAAATATATAAATTAAGTTATTAAAGCCTATTTATAAGCTTATATTAACTTTATATAAAATAATTAAATTAAAAAACTACTAATAGCTTAACTATATTATAATAATATATTATTAAAATCTATAAAATTAATGCTTTTTTTTATAAATTATAAATTTATACTAAAAGTATTTAAACTACTATAAAATTATTACAACCTGCCTCTAATGGTTGCAACAATAGGCCTACAGGGTAGGCTAAACTAGATTAATATAGGACCAACCTACCAATTACAACAGGATTATTAGATTATTATAATAATCTAATAATCTATAAATAGATTATTAATTTCATAAGATAATCTACAATAGATTATTAGAATTTATAAATAATTTAGCTTAATTAACTAAATATATAAGTTTACTTTTTATACTTTTTTAAATAATTTAAATAACTAGTTATTAATATAGTTTTATATTTATAGATTAAAAAGTACTTTTAATCTTTACTAATAATTATTATTATAATATTATTACCTATAGGTTTTTTAACTTATTTTTTAATATAAATCTAAAGAACTTATTTTAGATTTATCTTTTGGGAATCTACCTTATATTAACCAGCTAGTATATAGTTTATTATATATTAATAACTCTTATTTAAATAGTTACTAGACCTATGGGTAATATTAAAATAAATAACTTTTAAAACTTTATTAAATTTATAGATTAGTTTAGTATAGAAGAGCAGATATAATATTAAATGCCTTTATTAAATTTATAAGACTTTATAAGCTGTTTAACTGTCTTTAAATAATTGGTTTATTAATTAAAAGTATAAAGAATTAATAATATATAAACTATTAATATTCTATAGTAATAGCTTGCTGTACTTTATAACCTGCTAGCAGTGCTATTATTTATAGCACCTGTTGTAGTTATACTTATTATATAATCTATTAAGGTAATTAAAAAATAATCTAAAGAAATTCTTAGGCCTCCTTACTTTAATAAATTTAATAAAGACCTAGTTAAGCTATATAAGTTCTTTAATAACCTTTAAATTTATTTTAAATATTATTTTTTAAACTCCTTTATATTTATTAAATTATTTAAATGTATTTAATATACAGGAACTTAAATAGATAAAGCAGTAGGAGATTAAATTAAGGTAATTTTAAAGGATTATTAAGAAAATACCTTTAATAAATAAAAAGCTTAAACTATAGCTATTTTTATTAATTATAGTAATTTTAAAGAAAAATTAAGGAAATTATTTAAAATTATTAATAAAACTTAAAAAGCTAAAAAGAAATTTAAAGACTTTAAATAAAAAAGATTATATTATTAGTATACTTTAATATTCTTTTAGTTATTTATTAAAGTAAACTAGACTAAAGATTTAAAGAAAGAAATTTATTATTATAGCCTAAAACCTAAAGTTAAAGATAAAATCTATAAAATAGATTAATAGAAAATTAATTTTATTAACTTTATTTAAAAAGCTATTAAAATTAATAATTAATAATAGGAAAGGAAGTAAGAATGAAAAGCTAAAAGAAATAGTACTATAATTAATGTTATAACCTAAACATTCGTTCATACATTAGCTAAGCAAGAGTATATACTCTAGGAGTAACTATAGACCGATAGACCAATTACAAAAGGATTATAGTTTATAAACATCCCTGTTAGATCACTAAGTGAGCCATTATAAGCCTATGTAAAAGTAATTTAACTATAAGCCATCTAGAATAACTTACTATATAAGAAAGATATTTATTATACTTATTAAATAAAACTTAAATAATTAATTATTAATATAGTACTTTTAAATAATAATTAAATTAGTTATTTATAACTTTATTAGCTATATAACTGCATTATTTATAAAACTTTAACTTATCTCTCTGCTAATATAAACCTAATGTTAAGTTTATAGATTAAAAACCTACCCTATATTTAAATATAATAGTATAGGTTAAGATATTATATATTAATAACTTTTATTTAAAAGATCTTTTAGAATCTTATAAATAATTAAATTACTATAATTAAAAATAATACTATAGCTTTTTAAATTACTTTAGCATTTACTGCAACCTTTAAATTTATTAAATTTATTAATATAGACGGCAATCTTACTATAAGCTATAAGCTTAACTAGAATAATCTAAAAGAAGATGCTTTAAAGGAATATTTTTAAAATATATTTTAAGTTAATAAATAATTAATTAATACTTTAAATAATAAAAAAAAGGAAATTAAAAAAAATATAAAAATCTTTATTAAGCAATAATTACTTTTTATATTTAATAAAAAGTTTAATAAACTTAAACTTTTTTAAATTTAGCTTAAGGCTTACTTTATAGATTTTAAAAATATAATTAATATTAAAGATAAAAAAGTTTCTTTTGCAGTATTATGCCTTAAGGGAACTATACTTAAGTAATTTTAATTTATATAAGATAAATATTTTAAAGATTTAATTAATCCTCTGCCTGCTATTAAAAAAGTATTTAATAACTTTAAAGAATTTAAAAAAGAACTTATAAAAGTATTTAAAAATATTAAAGAAGTTTAAATAGCTGAAAATAAACTTATAGAAGTATTTTAAAAAGAAAAATACTTTAATTATACTATAAAATTTAAAGACCTTGCCTCTTAAGTTAAATAAAGATAAGCTATATTTATTAAATAATTTTATAATAAACTTAAAAAAAGTATTAAAGAAAAAATCTATAATATTAACTAAACTTAATATAACCTTTTATTTTTTATTAAAAAATATATTAAAGCTAATAATTTTTTATATAAATTTAACATAAGTACTTATAATAATTAAAGAAATAGAGGTAGGAATAATAAATAAATTACTAAAGATAATAGTAGTACTCCAGGACCTATAAATATTGGTATAATTTAGAAAGATAATAAAAAGAAAGACTTTAAATATTATAATTATAGAAAGCTAAACTATATAATAAAAAACTATAGATTACTTAAAAAGTCTATTATTTTATTATTAAAAGATAATTATATTATAAAAAAAGACAGTAAGATTATTTTAATAATAAAAAGAGACTTTATAGTAAAAGAAAAAAATAAATATTTTTATTATTAGTTAAAAGCTAAATTATTAAATAATTTTAATATACTAGCTAAAGAATTTAAAATACTTAACTAATAAACAATCCCTTAAGAAAACTTTTAATTAATTAAAAATATAAATAAAGTAAATACTAAAATAAATAAAGATTTTAAATAATAAAATTATAAATATAATTATAAATATAATAATAATATTTAAAGATAATATAATAACCTAACTTTAAAAATTAACTAACTATTTAAATTTTAAAATTATATTATTAAAGCCCAAGAACCTTTTAAAAATAATACTCTTTTATTTTTATATAAATAGTTATTTAAACTCTAATAGCAAAAAGTAAAAGAATAATTTATCCTTTAAGCTATTATATTAAACTAAGCCTTATAATAAAACTTTAGTTATAAAAGAAGATTTAAGGATATTAATTATATTAATCTAGACTATTTAAGATACTATTATATTAGCTGAGTTAACTATATTATATATTAATATATAAAATATTTTAATAATAAAAGGAAGTATAATACTTTTTTTATTAGAATCCTATTTCTTTTTATTACTTATATATACTTTTATATATGCTTTTTATTATAAGACATTAAGTAAAGGTTTAGATCCCTTAAGGTAGTTATTCTAGAAGAAGGAGAATATATAAAATTAAATAAGTTTATAGAAGTCTATAAAGAAGCCTTTTATAAATATTATAAAGCTTAAAAACTCTTTATATAATATAAAAGAAAAGATGTTTAAAAAAAATATAATAAAACTAATTTTTTTAACTATAAAAATCTAAAATATATATAATATATAGAAATTAAGATTTTAAACTAGTATAATTTAAAAAATATAAATAGTCTTTTATAAAAGGGTAATAAAAAAATTTAAAATATATTATATTTTTTAAATTAAATAATAAATATAATAGTAAAGAAAAAGAAAAAAGAATATTTAAAAAAATATTATATAATATATTTTTAAATAGAGAGCTTTTTATAGTTTTAATAGACAGTGGGTTATAATATAACTATATATTTACTATAACTATAATATACCTGCAGTTATTAGTGTATAAAAAAAAGAGAAAGTATTAGTTATAATATACAGAGGGAGTGCACTTTCTTTATAATAATAGATAGATTAAATAATAAATTAATTATCTATTAATAAATATTAAAAATTATATTACTAAAACTATATATAATATAGCTAATATTTTATAATATAATTTTATTTTAAAGATACTTTAATTAAGTAAATATAATTTTAATATAGACTAAAAAACTGGCTAGATTTATTAATAAAATAATAAAACCCTAGAAAAAAGGAAATTAAGTAATTAAAAGCTTAAGATTTTCTTTAAGCCTATTATAATACTTCTTTAATATATTAAAAAAAGAAAGAAAATATTAAAATAAAGAATATAAAAATATATTGCTATTTTGCGCTAAAAATTAATATTACTAAATTAAGAACTTAAGAAAATTAAATAATTTAATAATCTACTAATATAAGTTTTAAAATAATATAGAAAGTATAAAAAACTCTTTAAAAAATAATTAAAAAAAGGACTTTTATTATATTTAAAATAGGACTATAAAATAGTTTTAAAAGATAAAGCCTTTTTAAAGTTTTATAAGATTTATAATTTTAGTAAAATAGAACTTAAAACCTTTAAAGAATAAATTAAAGTATAACTTAAAAAGGAATATATTTAAATATTTAAATCTTTAGTTAAATACCCTATTATTTTTATATTAAAGAAAAATAATAAACTATAGTTAATTATTAATTATAGGGAGTTAAATAAAATAATTATTAAAGATAAAACCCTATTACCTTTAATTTTATAAATTAAGAATAAACTATATAGGAAAAAATAATTTATAACTTTTAACTTTATAGAAGCTTATAAGCTTATAAAAATAAAAGAAGGATATAAATAGATAACTGTATTTATAATAAAATATAGATTATATAAATACTTTATTATACTATAGGGACTTATAAATATGCCTGCTTTTTTTTAGAAAAGAATAAACTATATACTTAAATTATACTTAAATAACTTTATAATTGTATATATTAATAATATTTTAATCTTCTTAAATACCTTTAAAGAGCATAAGAAATACATTTACCTTATACTATAAAAGCTTAAGGAAAATAAACTCTTTATTAATTTTAAAAAATATATATTTTATTTTTAAAAAGTTAATTTTTTAAAATATATTATTATACCTAAAGAAATTTATATAAACCTTAATAAAATTAAAGTAATTAATAAGTAGCTAGTATTAACTATACTTAAAGAATTATAAGTATTTTTTAAACTTATAAATTATTATTAAAAGTTTATTAAAGACTTTTTATTAAAAGCAATCCTGCTTATTAATATAATTAAAAAAGATAAACCTTTTAAATAAGGGGAGGAATAATAAGAAGTCTTTAAAGAATTTAAAAAAGCTATTACTTTAAAAATAATTTTTGCTATATTTGACCTAAAGAAACCTATTATAATTAAAACTAATGCATTAAATTTTATAATTAAAGGGGTTTTAAGTTAATTAAGCAATAATAGTAAACTTAAATCTATTATATTTTTTTTATATAAACTTAATAAACTAGTGCTATAATATTTTATTTATAATAAAAAAATATATACTATACTATAAGTATTTAAAAAATAAAAATATTATTACTATAAAAGTAAATATAAAATTACTGTCTATATTAATTATAAAAATATTTTATATTTTACTATTATTAAAGAGCTCTTTAGCTAATAAATTAAATACTTTAAATTTTTATTATAATTTAATTATAAATTTATTTATTATAAAGGTATAGAAAATAAAAGAGCTAATGCATTAAGTAAAAGAAGTAATTATAAATAAAATATATTAAAATTTATAGCATAAGTATTATACTATAATAATAAAAAAAATATTAAGCAAGTATATATTTATATAATATTTAAAGTACTTAAAGAAAATTTAATGCTTAATAAAATTAAAGAATATATAAAAAATTATAAAAATAAAAAATATCTAGAAGGAGTAACTATAAAAAAAAAATACCTTAAATATAAAGGAAAGATTTAAGTATTTAAAGAATTAAAAAGGGATATAATAAAATATATTTATAAGCATCTGCTATATAAATATAAAGGAATATAGAAAATATATAATTAAGTTTTTATATATTATAAAGTAATTAAACTTAAAGTATATATTTAATATATTATATTATACTATAGTATATATTAATAAATAAAAAATAAAAGATATAAACTATATAAAAAACTATAACTGCTGCTAGTAATAGAATAACTATAAGAATTAATAATATTTAACTACATCATTAACCTACTTCTTTTTATTAAACCCTTTATAAAGGTAAAATATAATAGTATTTTTATAGTAGTCTACTGCTTTTTAAAAGAAGTATACTTCTTGCTGTATAATAAATTACATACAGCAGAAGACCTTGCTTATATTTATATAAAAATAATTACTATAAACTATAGATTACTAAAAGAAATAATATTAAATAAAAAATAAATATTTATTTTTAAATTTTAGCAAAAACTTATAGCTAAATTAAAAATAAATTATAAATTAAGTATTATATACTACCCTTAAATAAATAAATAAATAAAATACATTAATTAAATTATTAAAGTATACTTAAGATATTATATTAACTTTATATAAGATAATTAAGTAAAAAAATTACTAGTAGTATAATATTATTATAATAGTATACCTTTAGAATCTATAGAAATTATATTATTTTATATAAATTATAGATTTATACTAAAAGCATTTAAACTACTATAAAAAAGACTTAACTTTAAAAAAGTAAAACTGTAAGTAGAATTAATAATTAATTTATATAAAGAAATATATATATAACTTAAATTTATTTAAGATAAAATAAGGAAGTATATAAACTAAAATAGAATTATAGGATTAATTCTTTAGAAGGAAGATATAGTTTATTTATTATAGCACTTATAAGGCTATAAATTATTAAATATTAAAACTAATAAGCTAAGTAATAAATTAAACATTAGAAAAATAAAACCTTATAAAATTTTTAAATAAATTAAAGAAGTTAATTATAAGCTAGCATTACTAGATATAATAAAGCTTTAAAGCCCAGTATTTTATATATTATAACTAAAAAAAGCATAAGTTAATAAACTTATAAAAAGACTTATTTTAAATAAAATTATTATTAAAGATAAAGAAAAAAAATATAAAGTTAAAGTAGTATTTACTATATACTAAAACTTTAAGACTAATAAAATAAAGTACTTTATTAAATAAAAAGAATACTTAAAATTAAAAAACTTATAGGAATTAAAAGAATACTTTAACTTTTATAAATTAATAAAGAAGTTTCTTTAGTTTATAAAGTTAATAAATTAAAATTAGCTAGTATAGCATTTTAATTAATTATATTAACACCTTTATTAAGTTAAACATTAATTATTACTTTTAATTTAGTATACTCTGCTTTATTTAATTTATTAAAACTCTTTAGGCTATAATTTACTATCTCTGCCCCTTAAGTTATTAAAAATTTACATTAAGAATAGATATATAATAACTAAAATAAGGCTTTAGCAGCCTTTTATTAATACTTAGCAAGCTGCTTAATAGCTTCCTTTTCTTTTAAATATAATTATTTATACTTAAAAGTTATATAATTTACTATATTATTAAAATAATAAAATACTATTATTTTAAAAAATAATTTATAAGCTAATAATAAAATACCTATTTTATTATAAGAATAACTGCAATATATATACTCTTTATAATATATTATATTATTTATTATTTTACAATAGTTACTTATACTATAATATTTATAAAAAAAATAAGCTATTATAAAAAATTCTAATTCCTTAATAATAGTAGCTAAAAAAAGGCACTTATATATTTTTTAAAATATTAATTTAAATATATAGTTAAGTATTATAAAAATTATAAAAGGAGTCTAAAAGAAAAATTACTTTAGTAAGCTAATGTAAAAAGGGCCTTTTTATAGGCCTTAAGGACAAGACTAATAAAGAGGGGGTATTATATTATAACCTAAATATTTATTTATATATTAGCTAAGCAAGAGTATATACTTTAGGAGTAACTATAGACTAATAGATTAATTATAAAAGGATTATAGTTTATAGATATCTCTGTTAAATTATTAAATAAACTATTATAAGCTTATGCAAAAGTAATTTAACCATAAACTATTTAAAATAACTTATTATATAAGAAAGATATTTATTATATTTATTAAATAAAACTTAAATAGTTAGTTATTAATATAATACTTTTAAATAATAATTAAATTAGTTATTTATAACCTTGTTAGCTATATAACTACATTGCTTATAAGACTTTAACTTATCTCTCTGCTAATATAAACCTAACGTTAAGTTTATAGATTGGAAACCTACCCTATACCTAAGTATAATAGTATAGGTCAGGACGTTACAATTAAGCTTTATTTATAGGCTAACTAAAGAAAGAAAAGAAATAAGTATATTACTAAAGATAATAAAACTTAATTAAGTAAAATAAACCTTAATATTATTAAAGTTATTAAGTTTAAAAGAAAATATAATTTTTATAGTAAGCTAGGCTATAAAGAAGCCTATTGCTATTTTAAAAGAAAATAAAAAGAAAATAGAAAAAGCTTTAAATAAAAGGATAAAGCAGTAATTAATACTATAAAAAAAAATACATAAGTAAATATTATTATTAAAATACCTTATGCTAGCTTTAGTTAAACTGCCTGCTATAATAATATATACTTTATATATAAAAGTAATAAAAATAAATTAAAATATTATTTAAAGAAACTAAAAAAAGTAAAACTTTAGAAAAAAGTTAAAATTAATACTTTAACCTTCTATAAACTACTTAATAAAGATTTAGACTTTAATATAAAATTAATTTATAAATACTATAGATTTATTAATATTATTTATAAATATAATAAAAAATAAATAATAATTTAAAAAGAAAACTATAACTATAATAACTGCTATTTATAAAACCTTAATTATAAATGCTAAAGGTGCTTAAACTGTAGATCTATAGAGGGATATTAATATAGTTATAAAGGTAAATAGCAATAAAATATAGAAGCTATATATAAACTTTTTAAAAAAAAAGATAGATTAACTAAAGAGTATTTTAAAAAACAGGAATAAGAACTTTTAAATAAAGAAATTAATAAAGATAAAATTATTTATAATAAAACTAAAAGAATTTATAAATGCAGCTTTTATAAAATTTATAAGAAATACTAATAGTAAATTAATACCCTTTTAAATATATACTCTTTTATAAAATATAAAGTTATTACTAAAGATTTATATAATAGCAATAATATTAATAATAATAAATATTATTAATATAGTTCTTAAGAACTATAATATAATAAAATTTACTTAAAGTTTAATAGAAAAATATATAAATGCTTATAATATTACTTATAGAATATAAACTACTATTATAAAAAACTATAAAAATTAAATAAATTAATTTTATTTTATATATATTAATATAACCTTTATTACTTTTAAGACTTTAATTATAACTATAAAAAATGCAATATTTATAAATTAATGGATAAAGAATATAATTATATATATATTTTAAAAAAATAAATAAAAAAAGAAGAGAAATAAAAGGAAAGATAATAATACTTTAAAAAATATTTACTTTAAAGAATTAGCTTAAAATAAGCATAAAAATAAATAAAAGCTATTAAACTAGACCTTAAAGATACCTATACTTATATTTTAATTTATAATATCTTTAATGCCTTTAATAAAGATTATAGAAAATACTATTAAAAAGAATATAATAATATATATTATTAAATATATATACTTAATAAATTAATAAATTAATAAAGCAAGCAACTAAAGAAAGTTAAAGTATAAAATTACTTAATAAACTACTTTTTAGACTATAATATATAATACTATAGAAAATACTATAAGGAAAAACATTAGTTTTATTAAATAATATAAAAACTTTTATAAAAAAACTATAACTTTAATAATTACTTAAATAAAAAATAAAGAAATAAAACCTTAATTAAAAAATATTATTAAATAATTAAAGAATAAAATAATTAAATTAAATATTAATAATATAAAAAGTATTAATTTAAAATATAATAAGAAAGCCCTTTAGATATAATTATTATTAATTTAATTAAAATATTTAAAAAAAAATTAATAATTAATAGATATTTAAACCAGTAACTAGTTAAAATTTATATAAATAGCGGTTTAGATTATAATTTAATTGCTAATAGCCTGGTAGACTAGCTTAAAATACTATATATTATTAAAAAAATACTATTAATTGTTTTTAGTATTATAAGTATAAATATAAAAATAACTATTACCTATAAAATTAATTATCTCCCTATAATAGTTATTAATTAAACTAAAGATATTAAATTTAATATACTAGATCTATAAGACTGTAATATTTTACTAAAATATTTATAGTTAAAAAAATATAACTTTATAATTAATTAAAAGATAAAAAAGATAATTTAAAAAGAAAATATCTCCTTAAAGTTATAACTAGGCTAAAAAGGGGGTAAAGAAAGTAAAGATATACTTATAGACCTATAACTAAAACCTTCTGTATAATTAAAGAAAAAGAAATAAAATAAAAAAAATAAAGCTAAGAAAATAGAAATATAAAAGAAAGTTAAATTTAACTTTAAAAAATTATTAGTATTACTATAATATAATAATTAGCAATAAAAAGCAAAAATTATATAAATTAATAAAATTATTTTTAAATATTATATAAAATTAGCTAAACTTAATATAGTATTAGTAAAAGTAAAAAAATAAACTAAAGTTAATAAAAATAAATCTTTAGCTAAAATACTATAATAATATTAAAAATATAAGAAATTATATTAATAAGTATTTAAAAAAGAATTATTACTTTACTTAAAATAAAATTATAAGATTGTATTTAAAGATAGAGCTTTATTAAAACTTTATAAAATTTATAATTTTAATAAAATAAAGCTTAAAATGCTTAAAGAATAGCTATAGATATAATTAAATAAAGGATATATTAAAGTATTAAACTTTTTAGTAAAGTATTTTATTATTTTTATATTAAAAAAAAATAAAAAGCTTTATTTAGTTATTAATTATTAATAGCTTAATAAAATAATTATTAAAGATAAAATACTTTTATTATTAATTATTAAAATTAAAGAAAGATTATAAAACATAAATTAATTTATAGCCTTAGATTTTATAAAAGCTTATAAACTTATAAAAATAAAAAAAGAATATAAATAAATAATTACTTTTAAAATAAAATATAAATTATTTAAATATTTAGTTATATTATAAAAACTTATAAATACATTAATATTATTTTAAAAAAAAATTAACTTTATTCTTAAAGAGTATTTAAATAACTTTATAATAGCTTATATTAATAATATTTTAATTTTCTTAAGGATATTAAAAAAATATAAAGAATATATTTATAAGGTATTATAAAAATTATAAAATATTAAGCTCTTTATTAACCTAAATAAATACTAATTTTATATATAATAAGTTAAGTTTTTTAAATATATTATTATATTAAAAAAAGTTTAAATAAATTTAAATAAAGTTACTGCTATTTAAAATTAAAAACTTTTAAAAACTTATAAAAAATTATAAAGTTTTTTAAAACTTATTAATTATTATTAAAGATTTATTTAAAGATATAGTAAAATTATAAAACTATTAATTAATATTATTTAACTTAAGGAAGATAAAAAAGGCAAGAAGAAATAAAAGAATAGAAAACTATTCTAAATTAATAAAATAAAATTAGCATTTTAAGAACTTAAAGATACTATTATTAATAAATTAATACTTACTATATATAACTTAAATAAGCTTATTAAAATAAAAATAAATGCTTTTAACTTTACTTTAAAAGGAACCTTAGGATAATAAAATAAAGATAAAAGACTTAAGCTAATAGCTTTCTTCTTTAGAAAATTATATAGCCTAAAACTAAAATATTTTATTTATAATAAGGAATTCTTAATAATTATTAAAGCATTTAAAGAATAGTAATATTATTATTTAGAAAATAAATATAAGATTAAAGTTTATATTAATTACTAAAATATATTTTACTTTATAACTATATAATAACTTTTTATATAATAAACTTATTACTTTAAGTTTTTAATAGACTTTAATTATAAAATTATTTATTATAAAAGAGTAGAAAATAAAAGAGCTAATGCTTTAAGTTAAAAAAAAGAATACTTTAAAGAAATTTTTAAATTTAAGGTATAAATCCTATATAAAAATAATTAAAGAAATTATAAATAAATTAAAATTAATACTTTATTTATTATAAAAGAATATAATTTTATTTTTAATAAAATTAAGGATTAAATTAAAGATTAGTGTTATAAACCAACTACATAAGATCCCTCTGGTACATACCTCCAGGTAAACCACAGATAAGACAACCAATTAGGATAAAGGAAATATATTCTTAGTAAAATATATACCTACTTATAAGATAAAACTATAACTCTAAGGAAGCATTTTTATTAAGTATAATATAACTTATATAAATAATAACTATAGAATAACTTACTATATAAGACTATTTATTATGCTTATTAAATATAGCTTAAATAATTAGTTATTAATATAGTATTTATATAATAACTAGATTAATCTTTTATCTAAAGTTATTAGCTATATAACTAAGACTGCTTATAAAATCCTTTATATCTCTCTGCTAATATAAACCTAATATTAAAGGTTTATCCCTTAAGAACTAAATTACCCTATACTAGGTATAGGATTAAAATATTATATATTAATGACTTTTATTTAAAAAGATACTTTAGATTTTTTAAGTAATTAAACTACTATATCTTAAGATAATACTAAAAGCTAATTTACTCTAGAGGAAACTCTTTTTTTTACCTAAGATAATAATAAAAATATTACTATAAGAGGGACCTTTAATTAAAAGAATATAAATAGTAATAAAGCCATTAAGTTAATAAAAAATATATATAAATTAAATAAAATTCTTATAGATAAACTTAATAATAAAAAGCCTATTAAAAAAAATATAGAAGTATTTATTAAATAATAACCTTTACCTATATTTAATGGCAAGACTAGTAAACTTTATTTCTTTTAAACTTAACTTAAGGCCTACTTTAAAGATTTTAAAACTACCTTTAATATAGAATATAAAAAGACTTCCTTTACAACCTCTTGCCTTAAAGGAATTGCTCTTAAATAGTTTTGCCTTATGTAGGACGCCTACCTTAATAACCTAAATGGACCTCTATTAACCTAAGTCTAGGAAGTTTTTAATAGCTTTAAATAATTTAAAAAGGAATTTACTAAGGCATTTAAAGACATCGGAGAAATCTAAATAGCTAAAAATAAACTTATAAATATTTACTAAAAAGAAAAATGCTTTAATTATACTGTAAAATTTAAAAACTTAGCCTCTAGAGTTAAATAAAGATAGCCTGCCTTTATTAAGCAATTTTATAATAGACTTAAGAAAAGCATTAAAGAAAAAGTTTATAATAAAGATTAAATTAAATATAATCTTATCTTTTTTATAAAAAAATATATTAAAGCTAATAATCTACTTTATAAACTTAATATAAAAAACTAAAGCTTTAATAAAGAATAGTTAAACTAAGGTAAGAAATAATAAAAATTAATTACTAAAGACAATAGTAGTATAGCTAGACCTATAGACTTTAATATAATGTAAAAGAAGAAAAAAGAATTTAAATGTTATAATTATAGGAAATTAAACTATATAGCAAAAAACTATAAATCTTTAAAAAAGAAATGATCTATAATTCTTAAACTAAAAGTAATATATGTTATAGATAAAGGCAATAAGATTATTTATTTATTAGAATAATTAGGATCTCCTGAAAATAATAATAACTATAACTTTTATAAATCTATATCTAAACTTTTAAATTACTCTAGGATATTAAATATAAAAGCTAATAATAAAATCCCTAATTAATAACTTATCCCTTAAGTTAATTTCATAAATATAATAAACCTAGTTAAAGGCATTACCTTAGAAAATAATAAAGATAATAAGCAATATAATTATAGACATTACTTTAAAGAAACTTAAAATATTATATAATACTATAAAAATTTTACTCCTAAAATTATAATATTTAATTTATTTTAATATAATATTATAAATAAAGTAAATATAAATGTAGAATACTCTTTAATAATATTATATACTTATTAAAATAATCTATAAAAGTAAACCTTAGAAATATAGTATATTATTAAAGCTATTATTATTAATTAAGTATTTACTTAAGGTTTTAATTATAGAAAATTAGCTGGAGAATATAACTATATTAACCCAGTACATCTGCTATATTATTAAATTAGCTAGACTAACTGCATTATTTATAGATATATAAAATACTTTAAATAAAAGGCTAAAAAGAATGTTTTTTTAGTATATATCTTTTAGTATATAATACTAAAATTATATAATAATTTATACTGCTTTATATAAAAAGCTATTTAATAATATTAATCTTTTTAAATAGTTATTTTAAAACCCCTTAAATATTTAAATAAAATAAGCTTTTTTAAATGCATTAACTAATCCTGTAAAGTATATAAATTAAAAAAACTATAGAATTAGCATAAGTAAAAAGAAATTAAAAAAGTAAAGCTAAATTATTAATAAAAAAAATTTAAAGACTGTAATAAAATAAAATATTTATAATATATAAATAAAAAGATTAAAAACTAGCATTATTTAAAAAACTACTAAAGTCCTCTATAGAAGGGCAGCAGAAGGATTTATAATACTTAGACATTATTAACTTAAAATATAATAGTAAAGAAAAAGAAAAGTACTTTAATAAAAGAATTATTTTAATAGTATTATTAAATGGGAATTTACTTAATATTTTAATAAATAGTAGGTTAAGAAGTAACTATATATCTGCTATAACTATAATATACCTACAGTTATTAGTATATAAAAAGAAAAAACTATATTAACTTTTTTATACTAAAGGATAAACCTTTAAGTATAATAAAAGATAAATAAAGTAATAGATTAATTCCCTGCTGCTATAAATTAGCAACTGCATTATAAATATAGTATATAATATAGCCAATATCCTAAAATATAACTTTATCTTAAGAATACTCTAGTTATATAAATATAAACTTAATATAAAATAAAGAATAGGCTAAATTTATTAGTATAATAATAAAAGTACTTTAATTAAAATTAATGCAGAAATATTAAAAGAGGAATTAGGTTGCTAGAAGCCTAAGGTTTTCCTTAGCCCTTTAAATATCTCTCTTTAGTATTATTAAAAAAAAGAGAAAATAAAATAAATTTATATATAAAAGCATATTACTATCCTATGCTAAAAATTAATAAAACTTAATAAAGAACTATATAAGTTAAAAATAAAGGAACTTACTTTAGAAGAATAATTAACACTAATCCTAGAATAATATTAAAAATATTAAAAACTCTTTAATAATTAATTAAAAGAAGGGTTATTACTGCACTTAAAATAAGATTATAAAATAGTATTAAAAGAAAGAAAATTACTAAAATTTTATAAAATATATAACTTAAGTAAAGGAGAATTAAAAATATTTAAAGAATAAATTAAAATATAACTATAAAAAGAATATATCTGTATATTAAAATTATTAATTAAATACTCTATTATCTTTATTTTAAAAAAAAATAGTAAACTTTAATTAGTTATTAACTACTAAAAACTAAATTAAATTACTATTAAAGATAAAACCCTTTTATTATTAATTTTATAAATTAAAAATAAATTATATAAAAAAAAGTAGTTTATAACTCTTAACCTTATAGAAGCCTATAAGCTTATATAAATAAAAGAAAAAGATAAATAGAAGATAGTATTTGCTATAAGATATAGGTTATATAAATATATAGTTATACTATAAGGGCTTATTAATATACCTGCATCCTTTTAGAAGAGAATAAACTATATATTAAAACTATATTTAAATAACTTTATAATAGCTTATATTAATAATATTTTTATTTTTTTAGAGACTCTTAAAGAATATAAGAAATATATTTATTTTATATTATAAAAACTTAAAGAAGTAAAACTTCTTATTAACCCTGAAAAATGCATTTTTTATTTTTAATAAATAGAATTTCTTAAATATATTATTACTTTAGAAGAAATTTATATAGATTTTAAAAAAGTTACTGTAATTAAAAAATAACTAATGCCTATAATGCTTAAAGAAGTATAAGTATTTTTTAGACTTATTAACTATTATTAGAAATTTATTAAAGATTTTATATAAAAAGCTACTTTATTAATAAATATAATAAAAAAAGGTATTTTTTTTAAGTAGAGGGAAGAATAGTAAAAAGCCCTTAAAGAACTTAAAACAGCAATAACATTAGAACCTGTTTTTGCTATATTTAACCTAGAAAAACCCATTATAATTAAAACTAATGCATTAGTATTTATAATAGGAGGAGTATTAAGTTAACCTAAAGAAAACAGTAAGTTATAATTTATTATATTTTTTTTATATAAACTCTATAGACTAGTAATGTAATATACTATATATAATAAAAAAATATTAGCTATTATTAAAGTACTTAAAGAATAAAGATATTATTGCTATAAAAGCAAGCATAAGGTTATAATTCTTATAGACTATAAAAACTTTACTTACTTTACTACTATATAAGAACTATTAAGCTAATAAGTTAAATACTTTAAATTCCTTTTATAATTTAACTTTAAATTTATTTATTGTAAAAGATTGGAAAATAAATAAGCTAATGTATTAAGCAGAAGAGTTAATTATAAGTAAGAAGTACTTGAATATATAGTGCAAGCACTATAATTTAATAATAATAGAAATATTAAATAAGTATAAATCTATATAATATTTAAAGTCTTAAAAAGCAACCTTATGCTTAAAGAAATTAAAGAATTTATTAAAAACTAGGAAAAAGAATAGTATTTAGAAAATATTATTATAGACTTAGGATACTTTAAATAATATAGAAAAATTTAGGTATTTAAAGAACTATAAAAGAAAGTAGTTAAATATATTTATAAACATCTGCTGTATAAATATAAGAGTATAATAAAAATATATAATTAAGTTTTAATATACTATAATATTAAAAAACTTAAAGAATATATAAAGTATATTATATTATGCTGTAATATATATTAATAAATAAAAGATAGAAGATATAAACCTTATGGAAAACTATAGCTATTATTTATTATAGAATGACCTTAGGAATTAGTTACTTTTAACTATATTATTAATTTACCTTTATTAAAAGAACTATTTATAGGTATATAATATAATAGTATTTTTATAGTAGTTTACTAATTTATAAAGCAAGCCTACTTTTTATTATATAAAAAGTTATACTTATTAAAAAACCTTGCTTATACTTATATAAGAATAATTGCCGCTAACCATAGACTACCTAAAGAAATTATTTTAGATTAAGGATAAATATTTACTTTTAAATTTTAGCAAGAACTTATAGTTAAGCTAGAAATAAACTATAAACTTAATATTATATATTACCCTTAGATAGATAAATAAACTAAATATATAAATTAAGTTATTAAAGCTTACCTATAAGCTTATATTAATTTTATATAAAATAATTAAGTTAAAAAACTACTAGTGGCTTAATTATACTATAATAGTATACTATTAGAATCCATAAAACTAATACCTTTTTATATAAATTATAGATTTATGCCTAAAGCATTTAAACTACTATAAGATAGACCTAACTTAAAAAAAGTATAATTATAAGCTAAATTAATAATTAATCTATATAAAGAAATATATATATAGCTTAAATTTATTAGTAAGTATATAAAGAAATATATAAATAAAGATAGAATTATAGAACTAATTCTTTAGAAGGGAGATATAGTTTACTTACTGTAATATTTATAAAGCTATAAACTATTAAACATTAAGATAAATAGGCTAAGTAATAAACTTAATGTTAGAAAAATAAAACCTTATGAAATTTTAAAATAAATTAAGGAAGTTAACTATAAGCTAGCTTTACTAAATATAATAAAAATATAAAACCTAGTCTTTTATATATTATAACTTAAAAAAGCATAAATTAATAAAGAAATTAAAAAATTTATTTTAGATAAAATTATTATAGAAGATTAAGAAGAAGAATATAAAATTAAAAATATTATTGCTGTATACTAAAACTTTAAAACCTAGAATATTAAATACCTTATTAAATAAAAAGGATATTTAAAACTTAAGAACTTATAAGAGCCTGCTGAATATTTTAGCTCTTAGGCGCTAATAAAGAAATTTCTCTAGACACTAGGCCTAAATTAATAAGCACTGTATTTTAATTAATTATATTAATACTATTATTAAATTATATATTCACTACTGCCTTTAACTCAGCATGCTCTAGGTTGTTTAATTTATTTAAAGACTAAGCTCTGCAATAAAGCATTTACTTACCCTGCACATTAACCTATTAACGCTGCTCTTAAAGATATAATAATTATATAAAACTTTTATTTATTTACTAAAACAATAACATTAACTATTATTAATACTCTATTAATTTCTATTACTGCTTAAGAAATTTACGCTTAGCCTAACGCTTAGCAGCATTTAGATACTTCTTTTTAGCTACTAAATGTTATATTAAGAAATAAATTAATAAAACACTTATTTATTAAAAGCTAAGAGAAAAAAAAAAAACACTTATTAGCAGCTAAAGAAATACTATTTTTATTATACATCCAACCTCTGTAAGTATATTCTAGATACTTATTATACCTTATTGCTATTTTATAAGGTAAGCTATAGGAATTATAAAAAAAATAAGGCATAATAAAGACCTTAATAGTCTTAATAACTATTATTACTGCTTTATAATAATTAGTTAAGCTCTTAGGAGTTAAAGAATATTATTTAGAAATACTATAAGGCATTATAAAGGAGATATAGTTATTTATTACTTAAGAAAGAAAGAACAGGACCTTATATAGTTTTAGGCCTTAAGGATAAGACTAATGGAAGGGGGGCATTATATTATAAACTAATTACATAAGATCCCTCTGGTATATACCTTTAGATAAACTATAGACAAGACAATTAATTAGGATAAAGGAAATGTATTTTTAGTAAGATATATATCTACTTATAAAATAAAACTATAACTTTAAGAAAGCATTTTTATTAAATATAATATAACTTACATAAGTAATAACTATAGAATAACTTACTATATAAGACTATTTATTATGCTTATTAAATATAGCTTAAATAATTAGTTATTAATATAGCATTTATATAATAACTAGATTAATCTTTTATTTAAAGTTATTAGCTATATAACTAAGACTGCTTATAAAATCCTTTACATCTCTTTACTAATATAAACCTAATGTTAAAGGTTTATCCCTTAGGAATTAAGTTACCTTATACTAGGTATAGGATCAGAATGTTATAATTAGTAATTAAAATAGTTTTTTAAGGAGGTAATTATAATTAATAAACTCTTAAGATAGAGTAAATAAATTTAAGTATTAAAAAAATTATAAATAAAAGTAATTTAAGATGTTTATTATTATATAATTATAATAATATATTAAGGTATTAAAACTATATATAATTATATAATATATTATTATTAATTTAAAAAACTTTAATAAAAAATTAAAGAAGTTATTAAAAAATATAATATATATAAAAAAATAAAGGATAAATAATATTAGCTATATAGAAAATTATAATTTATTTTAGTTCTTAAATAAAATTAATATATTATTATATTTAATTATATTACTAATTTATTAAGGTTAAAAGAACTATTAATTAATATAGTTTATAATAGTATTTTTATAGTAGTAAATAAATTTTTTAAATAAGCTTACTTTTTACTATATAAAAAGTCTTATACTATAAAAGATTTAATATACTTTTATATAAGGTATATATTTGTAGAATATAGACTATTAGCAGAAATTATATTAAATAAAGGAAATACCTTTGCTTTTAAATTTTAGTAAAAATTAATAATTAAACTTAAAATTTATTATAAGTTAAGTACTGTATATTACTTATAAATAAATAGTTAAATAAAAAAAATAAATTAAATTATTAAAGTATATTTATAATGCTATATTAACTTTATATAAAATAATTAAGTAAAAAAACTCCCTGCAGTATAAAATTAATATAATAGTTTTATTTTAGAATTTATAAAAGTTACTTTATTTTATATTAATTATAGATTTATATTAAAAGTATATAAACTACTTTATAATAGTCTTAATATAGAAAATACTTAAATTTTAGCTAAAAATATAATTAAATTATAAAAAGAACTTAAGGAATAACTTAAGTTTATTTAAAACTATATAAAGTAATAAGCTAACTATATAAGGATTAAAGGATTAACCTTTTAAAAGGGGGATATAGTTTATTTACTATAGTATTTATATAATAAAAAATTATTAAATATTAAAATAAATTAGCTAAATAATAAATTAAATTTTAAAAAACTTAAATTATTTAAAATTTTAAAGAAAATTAAAGAAGTTAACTATAAGTTAAACCTATTTAATAATATAAAATTAAAAACAGCTATTTTTTATATTTTATTATTAAAAAAAGCATTAGTAAATAAAAAAATAAATAAGCTAATTATAAATAAAATTATTATTTAAAATAAAGAAAAAGAATATAAAATTAATAAAATAACTTATATATAAATAAATAAAGAAATAAATAAATAAGAATATTTTATAAAATAAAAAAGGTATAATTTATTTAAAAACTTATAGGTTTTTAAAAAAGAATTTAAGAAAAATACTTAAGTAATTTTATAGAGATATTATTAGTCTTTAAGGATAAAAATAATAATAGGTTTAAATTAAATATAGATTAATTAATAGCATTAATAGACTAGGATAGGCTAGTGGAATTAAACACTAATATAATAGCTTAACAAACAGCAGCCTCTGCCTTTTTATATTTAATATAATTTAATTTCTTTAAGTCTATAATACCCTATAAAACTATATATCTTATTTTTTAATACTATATTTTCTTTTATTTATAAAGATACTTAACCTTTATATTAGTATATTAATGCTTTTCTTTAGCTTCTTTAAGTTTATTTTTTAAATAAAAATAATATATAATAATATACTTTAATTACTTTAAAGTTAAACTTTAGATATTATAATATAACTGGTTTAACTTAATATACTTTAAATAGTAAAAAGAATTAGTAAAAGATAATAAATATTTTTAATAACTTTTAAAAATATAAAAAAAATAATGCTTATTTATTTTATTAGTATTAGTAATAATAGATTTAAATAAAGATTTATAATATATAGTCTTAAAATAAATTAATTTTAAAATTTTATCTAGTATAATAAGGTTAATAAAAGAAATTAAAAACTGCTAGTAAAAGAACTAGGGAATAACTATATTTATTAAGTAAGGGATGTATTATTTATATTAAAATTTATAAAGGTCTTAAAGATAAAATTAATAAAAGGGGAGTATTATATTATAACCTGCCTTTTATAGTTATAATAATAGGCCTATAGGGTAGGCTAAACTAGATTAATATAGAATTAATTTATTAATTATAATAAAATTATTAGATTATTATAATAATTTAATAATCTATAAATAAATTATTAATTTTATAAAATAATTTATAATAGATTATTAAAATCTATAAATAATTTAACTTAATTAATTAAATATATAAGTTTACTTTTTATGCTTTTTTAAATAACTTAAATAGCTAGTTATTAATATAATTTTATATTTATAAATTAAAAAGCACTTTTGATTTTTACTAGTGATTATTATTATAATATTATTGCCTATAGGTTTTTTAACTCATTCTTTAATATAAACCTAAAGAACTTATTCTAGGTTTATCCCTTGGGAATTTACCCTATATTAACTAGCTAGTGTATGGTTTGTTATAAAAATAGACTTAATTTAAAAAAAGTATAATTATAAGCAGAATTAATAATTAATTTATATAAAGAAATATATATATAACTTAAGTTTATTAGCAAGTATATAAAAAAATATATAAATAAAGATAGAATTATAGAATTAATTCTTTAAAAAGAAAATATAGTCTACCTGCTGTAATACTTATAAGGCTATAAACTACTAAATATTAAAATAAATAAGCTAAATAATAAGCTTAATATTAAAAAAATAAAACCCTATAAAATTTTAAAATAAATTAAAGAAGTTAATTATAAGCTAGCTTTATTAAATATAATAAAAATTTAAAATCTAGTCTTTTATATATTATAATTTAAAAAAACATAAATTAATAAAAAAACTAAAAGACTTATTTTAAATAAAATTATTATAGAAAATTAAAAAAAAGAATATAAAATTAAAAATATTATTACTATATATTAAAACCCTAAAATTTAAAATATTAAATATTTTATTAAATAAAAAAAATATTTAAAACTTAAAAATTTATAAAAACTTATTAAATATTTTAATTTTTAAGCATTAATAAAGAAATTCCTTTAAATACTAGGCCTAAATTAGTAAATACTGTATTTTAATTAATTATATTAACGCTGCTGTTAAATTAAATATTTACTATAGCCTTTAACTTAGCATGCTTAGCTTTATTTAATTTATTTAAACTCTTTAAACTATAATTTATTATTTTAGCTTTTTATAATACTAAAGATTCCTGTTAAAAATAAATATAGAATAAATAAAATAAAGCCTTAGTAGCTTTTTATTAATACTTAGCAAGCTGCTCCTTAGCCTCCTTCTTTTATAATTATAATCTCTTAAATTTAAAAATAATATAATTTATTAAAAATAATTAGCAAGACTATATTTATTTTAAAAGAAAAATAACTTACAAGTACTTAAAAAAACACCTATTCTATTATAAGAATAACTATAATACATACACTCCTTATAATACATTATACTATTTATTATTTTATATTAATTACCTATACTATATCTTTTATAAAAAGAATAAACTATTATAAAAAATTTTAATTTTTTTATAGTAGCAGCTAGAGAAAGGCACTTGTATATTTTTTAAAAAACTAGTTTAAAAATACAGTTAAGCATTATAAAAATTACAGAAAGTTTAAAAAAAAAACTTACTTAAGTAACTAATATAAGAAGGGCTTTTTTATAGGCCTTAAGGACAAGACTAATAAAAGGGGGCATTATATTATAACCTAAACCCTATATCTATATATTAATAGCCTAAAGGTATATACTTAAGAATTAACTAAAGACTAATAAACTAATTAAAGAAGGATTATAGTTTATAGGCACCTTTATTAAATTACTTCTATAAGCTATTATAAGCCTATATATTATAATCTAACTATAATCTAAATAAAATAACTTACTATATAAGATTATTTATTATGCTTATTAAATATAGCTTAAATAGTCAGTTATTAATATAGTATTTATATAATAATTAAGATTAAACTCTTATCTAAAGTTATTAGCTATATAACTAAAACCACTTATAAAATCCCTTATATCTCTCTGCCAACATAAACCTAATATTAAAGGTTTATCCCTTAGGAACTAGCTACCCTATACTAGGTATAGGATTAGAATGTTACAACTAGACTTATAATTAAAACCTTCTATATAATTAAAGAAAAAATAAAATAAAAAAAATAAAGCCAAGAAAATAAAACTATATAAAAAAGTTAAATTTAACCTTAAAAAATTACTAATATTACTATAATATAATAATTAATAATAAAAAGCAAAAATTATATAAATTAATAAAATTATTACTAAATATTATATAGAATTAATTAAACTTAATATAATACTAGCAAAAGCTAAAAGAATAAGCTAAAGTTAATAAAAATAAGCCTTTAGCTAAAATACTATAATAATATTAAAAATATAAAAAGTTATACCAGCAGGTATTTAAAAAAAAACTATTACTTTATTTAAAATAAAATTATAAAATTGTCTTTAAGAATAGAACTTTACTAAAGCTTTATAAAATCTATAATTTTAATAAAACTAAGCTTAAAATATTTAAAGAATAGCTATAAATAGGGTTAGGGTTAGGGTTAGGGTTA